>NC_064845.1:3545000-6045000 GCF_024166365.1 Elephas maximus indicus
GGAAAAAAAAAAAAAAAGCCCTTAAACAAGCCTTCCAATTGCTTTCTTTTCTCTCTTCCATTTGTATTAATTTTTCACTACATTAAATCATCAACATTTAACTTATTCGCTCATTGTTTATGAAACTGTCATTTAAGATGGCCACATAATATTTGAAAATCTCTGCCCCTCTCTCCTAAGTCTCTCCTCACATCCCCAAAGGGAAGGAATCTGATTGGGCTGCATGTACCGGGGGTATTATCACTGTCTGTTACACATAAGGTCTCCATGGGTCAGAGCCAACTTGATGGTAACTAGCAACAACAATAACATTAAAGCTTCCCACTTTCTTCCTCCTTTCTGGTCTATTGCTCTCCCATGGGCCGTTTGGGTGCAGTAGGGTTCTGAGATTCGGACTGGCTCTTAGCAGTGGCAGTGGTAGGGTTGTGGCGAGGAGGACTATTAGGACTAGAGGGTCTCTATGAGTCAGAACAGACTCCACAGCGCCTAACAACAACAACAACAACAGGTCAGGTTTGATGCTCTGTCTGGTATACTGTGGTTCCAATAATAAAATCGAGGCTGCAGGCCCTGTTTGCATCCCTCCCATTGTGTTTAACTTGGGGACAGGTGACTCCTATCTGGGTCTGGATTGCAATATTCCATCCATGATATTATCATAATACCATCAAAACTACCCTTGGTGCCTAGCATACTCTACTAATGAAAGGGTTTTTGTGACTTAATCACCCCATTGTTGTGCCCCGAAACTCACTGCCATGGAGTCGGCTCTGACTCATAGTGACCCTATAAAACAGAGTAGAACTGCCCCACAGGGTTTCCAAGGAGCAGCTGGTGGATTCGAACTGCTGACCTTTTGGTTAACAGCTGAGCCCTTACCCACTCTGCTACCAGGGCTCCATTGTCGTGCATTTATGCCTAATTCTCACCCTTATGAACACTGTGATGATGCCTTTTTTTGCATACAAATTTTCCCCATGTATTTTAGATGATAGTCTTAGGCTATATTGTAGAAAATGGAGCTACTGTATTCATAAAAAAAAAAAAAAAAAAATTTTTTTTTTTTTTTTTTTCTGTATTCATAGGGGTGAGCAATTTCATGACTCTTAATGCGTGGCACCAAACCATTATCTAAAATAAGTGGACTGATTTATCCTAGGATTTATGAAAATGCCAATTTCATCGAGCCCACCTCCACCTTTTTTTTAGAAATATAGGGAAAGTAACATTCAAAGTTATTGGTTTCTCATTTTCACTTACTTTTTATTTCTTTGAATATAAGAGAGGTTTATAAAGCTTTTCATTTAGGTTATAATTTTTCTCTAATTTTTTTCTTTCAGAGTTTTTTTTTGAATAGTTATAAAGAAAGATAAAACTTTCTTCTTTGAGGGTGTATTCGTTATTCTGAAAAATGATAAAAAGTCATTTGGAGCCCAACTGTGGCATATAAAATGGTTGATCAATTTGGGTGAAACTTCTCTTTTTTTAATTAAATATCAGATATAAAGTAATGACTGATTTTCTTGTGGAAACTGGTAACTATCTTTGAAGGTAACTCTAAAAGAGTCACTCACCATGTGCTTTGGGCAATTCTGTCGAACAGGGGTAATATTAAATATATTACTACATTTCTCATTTTTTAACTCCTCATAGGGTGAGATGCACCAGACCCAACCTGAGGCATTCATTACCATAGGAAGTATTAGAATTATTATACCATGAATGCAGATGGAAAAAGAGACAATATTCAGCTTTTGACTTCCAAAATTGCAAACTGAAGTCCACTGTGAGGCTTTATTGGGAGAGAAAATATATTTCTAATTTCAAAAACCTTTCCCATATACATCTCGAGCCGACTCGCCTGGGCTTGTTATTTCACCCTTAGACGTTGCAGTGATGATACAGGCTATGGTATAATGGAAGGTGCAGTCAGAGAAGAAAGGGCAGTAGGATACCCTCTCTCTGCTGGAAGACAACAAAGAGACGGAGAGTAGGACAAAGACTGAGCTGTGCGTGTCCCATCTCTCCATCATTGTCAACATTCCAGGGATTAGGTGAAGGAGCAAGAAGCAAGTAGTTGGAGGATATACGGATGTAGGGGCTTCACTCCCCAATCCTCAGGAAATGGACAGTATCATAGGGAAGCCCACATTCAACATGGCACTAGAGCAAGATGGTGCTGGACACCTGGTAAACTAGATGTAAGGAGGTGTCCAGGGCGTGGACCTGAGATAGTGACCTGATTCCCTATGTCTCACCTATGTCTGATAGAGCCACGTGAAGATGTCATGGGCTTCAGTGAATAAGCAGAGGATGGGAGTCAGTACAAGGAGACTTCAGGGGGGTCTTTGTGACTGGAGGTAAATGCTATGAACCATGGAATACAGACGCAAATAGCAGCAAGATATCTCCAAGAGATCAGAAGGAATTAACTACATGTTTGTAGAGAGCAGTATAAATCCCTGACTAGAGTAGCTGCCCACATCAGAGACCAGTGGTACCCAGAGAAAAACATGGGGACCAGATGTATTCACCCTACCGCCATGATGTTACATTACATACATTTCTTCTTGTGAACAAATACCACCAGTTGAGCTTCCTAGAATTTTGGTTTTGCATGATTTGATTCTAGAACACTGATATCACTGAAATAAGTATATGTTTTCCCAAGGTGAATCCACACTTGTTAAAATGACTTGCCATTTTGGTCAAACTTTGTATGCTTCACTTACCTGGTTCTCTTTCAGTGTTATCTGTCCCTGTTCCTTACATCCAATGAAGGTTCTAACACATCTAAAAATCTTCTCATCTTGTTGTACTCTCTGGACAAAGTTGGCTGGAAAGAAGCCAATTCTGTCTTGAATTTTCCCCTGAAAGGAAAAGGAGGCACACATCCACAGTTGGAACATTTATTATAATCAGTGTTACTAAATGATTTTTTTTTTTTTGAGATAAAGAAATGCTTACTTTCCACCAGTCTTCATTGGAATCCTCTAGAAGAGTAATCATGTCTCCTGGTCTAAAATGGAGAATGGGTGAGTTGGGTGGGGATGTGGAGGGAGAAGAAAAAAAAAAGAATAAAATGATACTTAAAAGGCAGAACTAATAGTTTTTCATTTATTTGAATAATCCTAAAATAAATAGAAATAGAAATGACTTGTACCAGTTCTTCCCATTCATGAAAATAGCCTTGTTATGCATTGAAAGCAAGCATAATTTCTGGGCTGTCTTTTTAAAAATAATCTTTAGTGTTATTTTTAGACATTAGCTTTACTTTTATTCATTAGCTTAATTTTTACTTTAGCTTTACTTTTATTTGTTAACTTTATTTTTATACATGTAATTTTAAATAATTATATTTACATGGTATAAAACACCAAAATTTGGAAGTTGGTGAGTTTCAAGATTCAAGGTGCAAGTCTTCCTTCACACTCGCCCAGAGGTGACCACTGCTAATAGATTTCTATGTATTGTGCCAGACCGCTTTTTATGCAATTACATTTATATGTAGGTATAAAAATTTTTTTTTATGTATATGTATTTTGTTTTTTTCTTTTGTGTACTATTTTCATCTAGAATTAGTCATTATCTGTATTTTTCAGAGCCTTCTAGAGACTTGGCACATTTTTACTTATCTTTACTTTTTCTGCCTATCACCTTTAACTAAAAAAAAACCCAAACCCTGCCGTTGAGTCAATTCCGATTCATACTGATACTGTAGGACAGAGTAAAACTGCCCCATAGAGCTTCCAAGGGTGCCTGGTGGATTTGAACTGCTGACCTTTTGTTTAGCAGCTGTAACTCTTAACCACTATGGCACCAGGGTTTCCTATCACCTTTTACATTAGCATAATCTGGCATTTTAGTTCTAGATTGATATACACACACACACGTGTGCGTGTTTACATAATTTATCAAGAATTACTTGGATTTAGGACTTGTGTCTTTCTTATTGCCACTGTTGTTGATGTGGTATTTATTTGTGTCTTTCTTATTGCCACTGTTGTTGATGTGGTGTTTATTTGTGTCTTTCTTATTGCCACTGTTGTTGACGTGGTGTTTATTTGCCAAGTTTTGTTTGATTCTCATGTTCAGATGTGTTTGTGTGCACGTTTGGCTTCTACTCAGCACTTACTGGAGCCTTTACAATCTGAAGACCCAGTATTTTTCACTTTGGAAAAATTTGGCTTCTATTTTTTTCATTGTTTCCTCCCGTCTTTCTTATATCCCTGTTGAACATCTAGTCAACTCATGTTGAACTATCTGGGTCAATCCTTCACACCTTTCATCCTTCTTATACATTTCCCATCTCTTTTTTCTCTATGTTTCTAAAACTTTTCTTGGATTTACCTTCCTATTCACATATTTTGTGTTCAGCCGTGTCTCATCTGTTGCTTGGCATGATACTGAGAATTTTTTAAGAAAAACATTTAATTTCCAAGAATTATTTATCATTTTCTGAAAGTTTCCTTTCCACATCCATCGCTTTCTATTATGAATGCAATATTATAATGGATCTTACTGAGGCTATTATATATTTAAAACAATATTTCTTCTCCTCACTGAATTGTTTCCTCCTGGAGTAGTCTGTTGGTTATCTTGTTACTTCTCTTTCACATCAAGTGATTTTCTTCAACACGTGGTGTCTTGATTGTCTCTTTATATCAATGAATGGCAATCAATCTTTATAATAATGAATAGCAGCTGGGTGAGTTTCTCTGCTATCAAGTATGTCTGTATTTGCACTGGGTTTCCTTCTTAAGTGAGAGGGCTGATTGTGGGTTCTGTTTAAGATGTCCAGCTTTCACATGCATATGATGCGATTGAAAATACCATGGCTTGGGTCAGGTGCACCTTAGTCTTCAGGGTGACATCTTTGCTCTTCAACACTTTGAAGAGGTCCTTTGCAGCAGATTTGCCCAATGCAATGTGTCTTTTGGTCCAGTTGTGAGGATTTTTGTTTTCTTTATGTTGAGGTGTAATCCATACTGAAGGCTGTGGTCTTTGATGTTCTGTGTGTCAATTGGCAAATCTTGTTTTTAGATGCTTGAAAGTATAGCATGCAAGCAGGCTGGGGCCTCCCACTGCTAACTCAATTGATAACAAGGAGGGCTTTCTTAGCCCTGGTGAGATACAAGGAGAGCTCTCTAAACCATGGGGAGACAGGAGGAGAGCTTTCTTGGCCCTGGTGAGACACGAAGAGGGCTTTCTTAACCCTGGTGAGACACAAGGAGGGCTCTCTTAGCCCTGGTGAGACATGAGGAGAGCTTTCTTAGCCCTGGGGAGACAGGTCCTTTTACTTTCCCCCTAAGTTTTACAGCTGCCTTTTCCTTCTCCCTTATTCCAGTTCAGGAGGTTCAGGGTTGTCTTAGCCCGATTCTGCTTCTCTCTCAGGCTTCTATGCCCACATGGAACCTGCCTCAGGCACAGTTGTCATGCTTTGGAATACAGGTCTTAGTTTAATTCTAGAGTCAGACATCGTCACTACTTATTGCTCATTATAAGCAATAACATGGTGTTATGAACACAGTTCTTTAATTGTTTTGGGACTCTATATCAGTTATCTATTGCCACAATAATGCTACATAATTGAACCACAACGCCCCACCCACTCACATGCCTGGGCGTTGGCTGGGTGTTGGGCAGGATGACTGCGTTGACATGGTCCTGCTCCATGTTTCTTTATACCCCAGCAGGCCAATTTGGGCACTGATGGTGATGGCACAGGTTCAAAAGCACCAAGTAGAAAGACGTAAATCACTCAAGGCTTCTAAGGCCTAGGCCAGGACCTCTGCGTTGTCACTTCTGCCTCAGTTTACTGGCCAAAGCAAGTCAAGGCCAGTCCAAACTCAAGGGATGGAGTAATAGACTCCATGTCTGTAACGAGAGGAACTGCACAACAACATGGCAAAGGGCATGACCATAAGGACAGAGGGGTAAAGAATTTGGACAAATAATGTAATCAGTCCACTGCGGACAGCCTCATGCTCTTGAATGAACTGGCCGTGTGTTCAGTATCTTGTGTGTGTTCTTGCACCTAAAGGTGTTTGTTTGTTGGCTTTTCCTGGGCATTCTTTTGTTTTCTGATCATTTTCACTGTCTTTAACCCAATTCCATTTGCTTTAGTCTGAAACCACCAGTGGCTCCACGGGAGAAAGATGTGGCTGTCTGCTTCTGCAGAGATTTACAGACTTGGAAACACTATGGTGTCACCATGAGTTGGAATTGACAGCAGTGGGTTTTAGTCTGTTAAGAAATTCCCAAAATTTCTGGCTCTCTTGCGGCATCCTTTCTTGTTTTTAGCTACTATCATGGATGTATTATTATTATTTTAAAACCCTTAATTTCTGACATTCCATGGGATTGAAGCAAGAGGGGAAGTAAGTTTGTGTGCTTGTTTCGCTCGTCTAATTCCATCGTCTCTGCTGTCATTTCCAATTCTCAGTTAATATACACCTTCATAGGGGATTCCAAATATAACAGGCTAGTTGCACCTGAAGCTTTAAACACAACTGGCATTTTCGTATTTCAGCAGTCAGTTTCCTGCTGATGCCCCAGAAAGTGAGGTGGCTGAAAAAACATTCCTTCCCAGGTGAGGGATTTAATTAAGTAGCAAGTCGATGCAGAAAAATCTCTTTAGCTCCAGCAGATTTTATTTAACCTAGTAACCCAAGGAACCATGTGTTGTTATCAAACACAATGCCTTTGCTGGTGGTTTGGTAGAAACTGTAAGTAGGAATAACAAAGCTGGCGATTGGAGGTACCTTTTCCTAAGGGTGGAAGGACAGGCTGCCTGAATCTGACCCTCTACTTCTACAGTCTAGAGGCTCACTCTTTGCCATGCCCAGCTGTAAACAGTCCCTGAGCACATGAGCCGTGCTAGCTAAGTGACACATTAGAATGAAGTAATCACTGGAATTCAAGCTATAATTTTATAAGAAATACCAGACACACTCCTGCCAGTGTGATGGAGACACTTTCTTTTCCTATAAGACAGCTGCTTCAGGATGAGAAAACTGCTTGGTGAGTGAAGAGAGTTAAATTTATCCATTTATTCTTTTCATTTGTTTATACACTCCAAAAAAACCAAACCCATTGCCGTTGAGTCGATTCTGATTCATAGCGACCCTATAGTCAGAGTAAAAATCCCCCACGGGGTTTCCAAGGAGCGGCTGGTGGATTTGAACTGCTGATCTTTGGGTTAGCAGCTGAGCTCTTAACTACTGTTCCACCAGGGCTCCATTTACACATTCATTCAACACATATTTACAGAATGCCTACTATGAGAGAGACACCTTGGTGGGAACTGAGTATGCTTTGGTGAATAAAGCTCTCACTGGAGCTAATATTCTGGAGAGGAAGATGAATAATAAACAAGTGAAAATATAATAAGAATTTAATAGACATATACATTATATTTATAATTTACAAATCATAATACCTGTATTAAACCCATTGCCATTGAGTTGATTCCGATTTGAGACTATATAGGACGGAGTAGACCTGCCTCACAGGGTTTCCAAGGAGCAGCTGGTGGATTCAAACTAGCTGACCTTTTGGTTAGCAGCCATAGCTCTTAACCACTATGCCACCAGGGCTCCTTGGAAATCTTATGGGGTAGTTCTACTCTGTCCTATAGGGTCGCTATGAGTCAGAATCAATTGAAGGCAGTAGGTTTGATTTGGTTTTTTGGTTTCCTTAGGTTTTTGGCAGGAGAGGTTGGCTAATAAAAGTCTTTAACTTCTTAAGCGGCTTCAGACATTGACCTTTGGTGGGATTCAGAGCTTTGGAAAAGCTTTTTCTTCTCTTCACATTCCCCTGACCTTGCCCCTCCACTCCAGGTAGTGACCCCAAAAGTGAAGCAGGGCTCTGGAGCTTGGAGCTAGTATTTCACTGACCAGTTGGCGGGGGTGAGGATAGTCAGGGAGCCTGTAGGCGGACAGCAGTGTTCACTGAGTAAGGTAGGCTTTTCACCAGTTGCATTTTACACTCACTCTACCAAATTAAGTTACCTCCTGCACCACCTGTCTTAGTCATCTAACGCTGCTATAACAGAAATACTACAAATGGGTGCCTTTAACAAACAGAAATTTATTTTCTCATAGTTTAGGAGGCTGGAAGTCCAAATTCAGGGTGCCAGCCAGGGGCGGATTATCCCATAGGCAAGGCAAACACAGTGCTTACCTTGGTTACCAGGTCATCTGTAGTGAACAATCTCACATTTTTTCACCACATCAGATTCTGCTCCTAGGTATGGCTGGTATCTGTCTCTCTCCCAACCCCACAGCACCTTCCTACAGAATCAAAGCCTCTTTTCAAATTTACAACCCCTGACAAGGATGGATTACCCAGTATGCAAGGTAAGCATGGGCTTACCTGTGCTTATTTACTAATCTGTAGAGCACAATTTCACCTATTTTCCCCCCACATGGGAGATGTGGTGAAGCCCATGTGAAACTGTGCACTACAGATTAGTAAGTAAATACAAGTAAGCTCGTGCTTACCTTGCTTACTGGGTAATCTGGCCCTGGTGCCAGCTCTAGGGGAAGAGTTTCTCTCTCTGTCGGCTCTGAGAGAAGGTCCTTGTCTCTTTTGAGCTGCTGTTTCTGGGGGATCTTTATGTGGCTTCTCTCTCCCCCCATCTCTGCTTACTCACCTGCTTGTTTAATCTCTTTTATATCTCAAAAGAGATTGACTCAAGACATACCCTACACTAATCCTGCCTCATTAACATAACAAAGACAACCCATTTCCAGATAGGGTTATAACCACAGGCATAGAGGTTAGGATTTACAACCATATTTTGGGGGCACATAATTCAATCCATAACACCATCGAGGCCTTGTCAAAACTTACCAGAACTGCCCATTTTATTCCATGGCTGTTTTGGCTATCTTTAATATTTCTTAGCCTTTCCTATTCATTAGGCAAAAAGAACCCCAAATCAAGTTTACGGCAACCATAGCCACTCAGCCAAAACAGATATCCTGGAAAATCACACTAAAAACGAAAACAAAAACCAAAACCAAAAAAGCAAACTCATGGCTGTTGAGTTGACTCTGACTTATAGTGACCCTATAGGACAGAGTAGAACTGCCCCATAGGGTTTTGAAGGAGTGGCTGGTGGATTCGAACTGCTGACCTTTCGGTTAGCAGCCAAACGCTTAATCACTGCACCACCAGGGCCCTAACCAAGCTAAGGGGAACACTAACAGCAGCCAGCCAAGCTGCTCCGTTAATCTTAGATCTTTTGCTAGATTTTTTGCTAGGCCCATTTCCCAATTTCCATTACCCTGGTCCCGAATCTTTTCTAGTTTGGGCACATTGGTCAGTCCCAAGGATCTCCTGAACTCTGCCGTTTGATTTTGTCTTAAGCCTGCCATCTGTAAGACTGCTTACACTTTTCCAAGTCCACAGAGCAGCTCAGAGAAAAAGCATTCAGTTGAAGGGCCATTGGGAAGGGACTGGGTAAATGTTCCTGAACTGTCATGGATCACGCTCTCCAGAACCTAATTGAGAGAGGCATTTGAGTGAGAGGGAGGCTGCTAAACACATTAGTGACATTGGGGAAGATCTGGGTTTCTTGACATAGCGCAGCACCAGGACATAATATGCTTCAGAGACTTTCCTCAAATAGCCTTAATTGCATTTCGATGTCCTGGTGACTGTGAAGATTATTTTTAAATCAAATTAGTGCATTAGAATTACATTTAGTTTTAATTAAGTTGATGCATTTGCTAAGCAGTAATGTGCTTTTTTTTTTTTTTTAATGTGCTTAGAGAATAGAAACGAGGCACCGAGGGGGTCCTATTCTGTCTTACTCGGTCTCAAAGGCTGTCCTTTCTTATTTTATGTTTATAAAACCCTACAGGGTGAAGGACACTAGAACCTAAGCCACAGGCCAAATAGCCAGTGCAGACCTGTGGACAGAACATTGGTTGAAAATCAGGAACCCTGCTGTGGTGCTGGGTCTGCCACTGACCTAATGCATATGGCTGGATAAGTCACAGTTGTTCTCAAATCTGGCAGATGGTTAGAGTTCAGAGGAACATTTAACAATACAGACTTCCAAGTTCCAACTTGGCTTTCAGGGTCTGGGTGGAGCCCAGTGTCTTAGTGATCTAGTGCTGCTATAACAGAAATGCCACAAGTGGATGGCTTTAACAAAGAGAAATTTGTTTCTTCACACTAAAGTAGGCTAAAGTCCAAATTCAGGGCTCCAGCTCCAGGGGAAGGCTTTGTCTCTCTGTTGGCCTTCTCATCAATCTTCCCCCAGACTAGGAGCTTCTCCTTGCAGGGACCCCGGGTCCAAAGGATGTGCTCTGCTCCTGGCACTGCTTTATTCGTGGTATGAGGCCCCCCTGTCTCTCTGCTCGCTTCTCCCTTTTATATCTCAAGAGATTGCCTCAAGGCACAATCCAATCCTGTAGGTTGGGTCCTGCCTCACTAACACGACTGCGGCCCATCCTCCTTCATTAACATCATAGAGGCAGGACTTACAAAGTACAGGAAAATCACACAATACCGGAATCAGGGCACAGCTCAACTGATACATACATTTTTGGAGGGATATAATTTAATCCATGACATCCAGGAATCGGTATTTTAGTAATATTCGCCAAGAGATTCTTACGGCTTGTAATGAGCGCCTTAATCATTTTAACTGTAGTTGTCTGTAATACACTACTGCTTGCTTGGCTAACCTCATGTATTTGCTAAAAGAGCCCAAGGGGATGTTAGAAAAAACTGGGAAAGACTCTGAAAGTACTGACATGTACGCCCTGTCTATTGCACCCTTCAAGGTTATCTCCCATTTCATTTTTGGGGGGTATTTTACAACTCTACAAGTTGTAGAAAAGAGATAATAATGCCAGTGATTCTCGTCTATAAAAACCCATGTGAATTGTGTCTGGTGGAACGTAATCAAGAACAACAAATAGTAGCCTCGGTGATTCAAGTGGTTTGCGCCTGTCTACTAACCTAAAGGTTGGCAGTTTGAATCCACCCAGTGGCACCTCCGAAGAAAGGCCTCGTATCTGCTTCCATTAAGACTACAGTGAAGAAAACCCTATGGAGCACAGCTCTACTCTGTAACACATGGGGTTGTCATGAGTTAGAATTGACTCAGTGGTAACTGATGGATGAGTCCTTTAACTGGGGTGACTTTTCAGGAACACACCATGGATCACAAGCTTGCAGGTATTAAGGACCAGACTCTAGAATCCTAATAGACTTATAAGAAGTGATGCTACTGGCAACACCAAATGAGGGTGAAGTGTACATGGCTTGATGAAGGTAAGTGAAGTCAGTAAAAAGCACATGAGAAAAAAGGACCTGTTGGCAACTGCTATGGCATATATAATTTTCGAATAGCCAAAAAATATATGCGTGGGCATTTATGTATGTTTCATATATGTGTATAACCAAACCAAACCTATTGCCGTTGAGTCGATCCCGACTCATAATGACCCTATAGGATAGAGTAGAACTGCCCCATAGAGTTTCCAAGGAGTGCCTAGTGGATTTGAACTGCTGATCTTTTGGTTAGCAGACATAGCTCTTAATGACTGTACCACCAGGGTTTATATGTGTGCATAAGCATGTATATATATGTGTGTGTATATACAGGTGTATGCATATGTATATGCCTCTAGGTGACTATATGCATATATATTCATATATATAAAATGAAGCACATGGGGGCACAGTTACGTATACTTCTTAGATATAACCAAACGCCTTTCGGGATTGGATTTCTGGGTTTAAAGGATTAAGACCATAGTCCCATGGGACATCTCAGTCATAAAGTTATGTTCTACAGCCTAATTTGATAAGCAGTGTCAGAGGTCTTAAAACCTTGCAAGTGGCCATCTGAGATACAACGATTGGTTTCTACTGGTCTGGAGCAAAAGAGAAAGAAAGAAACCAAACACTTAAAGAAGAAACTGGTCCACAGGACAGTCTACATGCACCATGGCCTCATCTATGCTCAGACTAGAAGAGTTAGATGGTGCCTGGCTACCGCTACCGACCATTCTAACCAGGGCCACAGTAGATGGACCCTGATAGAATGGAAGAAAATGTGGAACAGAACCTCAAATTCCTGAAAAAAACAAAAACAAACAAAACCAGACTTTCTGAACTGGTTGAGACTGGAAGACTCCCTGAGATTACTGCCCTGTGATACTCTTCAAATCTTGAACCAAAACTAACCCCCAGGTTACTTTGTAGCTAAATAACAAATTGGCTCAAAAAACAATGAATATCACCTGTAAGTACTGTGCTCCTTTAAAAAATCACCTATACGAGACCAAACGGTCAACCATTACTTTAAAACAAAGATGACAATATAACGGGGCAGGGAAAGAAACTGGATCAATGGAAATGGAACAACCAGAATGGAAATGAGAAAGATCACACACTGTGAAGAATGTTACCAATGTCACTGAACAATTTATGTAGAAATTGTTGAATGGAAGCCTAAACTTCTGCATAAACCTTCACCAAAAACACAATAAAATACTATTTAAAAAAGGGAAAAAAGTGATGTGAGTGGCCAACATGGGATAAATTCGCACATTGTCTGAATCTGCTGGATCAAATTGACAATAGCAACTCTAAAGACTAGATAGGAAACTTACGGGGTAGAGAGTCTACATTAATGGGGGAGTGACAACTCGGAAAAGGAAGATGAGAATGGTTGCACAACTCAAAGAATGTAATCAATACCATTGAACCATACATGTAGGAATTGTTGAATTGGTGTATGTTCTGCTGTGTATACTCTCAACAATAACAAAACTAAATTACATATAAAAGATATAGCTGCCAACCTTATCAGAGAGGAAACTTACCACAATCACCACGGGATGGAAGGTATGGGAGAGTAGAAACACCAGTGGACTGGGAATCTGCCTTCCTGGGTTCCATCCTTGAACCTCCACTTTCTACCTGGGATTTCCTGGGCAAGCATCCATCCCTCTAAGGGTTGGTTCTCTCACCTATTAAGAACAGGTCAGACTAGATAAGCTCTAACCTTCTGGAGGTCAGTGATTTATAGAAGTGAGAAGTTTCTGAGGACTGAGTCCTGTGCTTTAAATCCAGATGTTGTCATCTTGTCCCTGTCATGGACAGATTTATTTAGTCCATGTGTACAGGCACGTGTATGTATATATGTGTGTATATACAGGTGTATGCAATTGTATGCATCTAGGTGACTGTATGCATATATATTCACATATATAAAATGAAGCACATGGGGGCACAGTTACGTATACTTCTTAGATATATTTTGTTAATTTATATTTCATTCATGCATTCATTTTCTTTTTGTGAGATGACATAACAGTAGTAAAATACTCGTTTAACCAGAGAAATTAATAATAATAAAAAAATTGGGCTGAAGAAAATACAAATAGAAGAAAAAAGGCCAATGAAAAGGTTAGAATGTTGCTAACTGGATTCTTGAATTTGACCCTGAGCCTCCTCAATGCCAATGAGAAAAGGGAGACTGATGAATTATAGAGCTCTTGGCAAAGAGGAAGAAGCGTATCAATATTCTCAGCAGAAACACAACTTCTCCTGAAAATGAATTTAAAAGCCTTTCTCAGATGGGCCTTCATAAGGGATCACTGGCCGGTATGTTGGATTCAGTCTCATGACTCCAAACATCATCTGCATATTACTGACCCAGGAATTGATATTCCTAGCCTAGACTTCGTTCCCAAAATTCAAATTCAAAAAAATACACCTGCTTATTAGATACGTACACTCAACACATCCAAGCTCAGTATATCCAAACGAACTCCTAATATTTCCCCCAACAGCTATTCTTCCTGTTGTCTTTCTTATTTCAGTTGTTCAGCCCAATACTTTGAGCTCATCCTTGACTTCTGTCTTTCTTTCACACCAGAATCAGCTGAGGACCTCCTTACAATTGGAGATGCCTAAACCCCACCCCAAACCTCCTAAACCAGACCTTGAGGTGGGGGTGAACATCTGTATTTTAATCAAACTCCTCAGGTGATTACAGTTTGCACCACAGACTGTGACCAGTACAGACATCACCTAAATGAAGCAAAATAAGAAGGCAGGATAAGAAGCTGGGGTTCTTAGGGTTATTTCTCTACATCCTTGGTGGGTGGAACCAACTGATGGGCTTGGCTTTGTTGTTGTTGCTAGGTGCCATCGAGTTGGTTCCAACTCATAGTGACCCTATGTACAAGAGAAGGAAACACTGACCTGTCCTGCGCCATGCTCATGATCTTTGTTATGCTTGAGGCCACTGTTGCAGCCACTGTGTCAATCTATCTCATTGAGGGTCTTCCTCTTTTCCGATGACCCTCTATTTTACCAAGCATGATGTCCTTCCCCAGGGCCTGATCCCTCATGATAACATACCCAAAGTATGTGAGACGTAGTCTCACCATCCTTGCTTCTAAGAAACATTCTGATTTTACTTCTTCCAAGGCAGATTGGCTTAGATATTATCAAAAAGTGGACAGGTGCCCAAGCAATTGGAAAGATAAAGCACAATTCACTCTGAGTTAGATGATGAAGCAGCAGCAAAGGACACTGAGAAGAGGCGTCAAGTGAGATAGGAGAAGCCCTGAGACTGACCGATGTCCTCAAGCTCAGGTGGTCAACAGCAGAGGAATGGATGAGTGTAGTGGTTAATTTTATGTGTCCACTTGGCTAGGCTATGGTGCCCCATTGCTTGGTCAAACACTAGTCCATGGTTTGCTATGAAGGTATTTACATATGATTGGCATTTAAATCAGCTCATTTTAAGTAAAGCAGACTACCATTCAAAATGTGGGTGTGTCTCATCCAATCAGCTGAAGGCCTTACAGGCAAAAACTGACGTTTCCTGAGGGAGGATTCTGCCTCAAGACTAAATAGAAATCCTGCTGGAATCTCCTCATAGCGACCCTATAGGACAGAGCAGAACTGCCCCATGGGGTTTCCAAGGTTGTAAATCTTTACAGAAGCAGATGTTTCAGTCAGCAGCTGAGCACTTTACCCACTGCACCACCAGAATCTCCTCATAGTGACCCTATAGGACAGAGCAGAACTGCCCCATGGGGTTTCCAAGGTTGTAAATCTTTACAGAAGCAGATGTTTCAGTCAGCAGCTGAGCACTTTACCCACTGCACCACCAGAATCTCCTCATAGCGACCCTATAGGACAGAGCAGAACTGCCCCATGGGGTTTCCAAGGTTGTAAATCTTTACAGAAGCAGATGTTTCAGTTAGCAGCTGAGCACTTTACCCACTGCACCACCAGGGGCCCTTCTAAAATCTCTAGCCTGCTGCTTGACCTACAGGCTTTAGATACAAGACTGGTGGAGTATCCAGCCTGTCGCTTGATCTACATACAGATTTTGGACTTGCCAGACCCCACAACTGCATAAGCCAATTCCTGAAAATATTCTCCTCTTCGTATGTCTATCTCACTGCTTCTGTTTTGCTAGAGAACTCTGAGTAGGACAATGAGGTAGAAGAGTTCTGGCCCATGGGGAGGCAAGATTTAATGAGTTTGCATTTGTTCCCCTTACCCTGCTGAGTCTCTCCTCTGGATAACTGAGGGCTTGTCCTGTCTCGTTTTCAAAATTCTGCAGTACCTCCCTGTTTTCTGTCAGAAGTCGCCATCTCCATTAAAGGAAAGCATGCGCCCTTATAGAGGGCTGTACAGTTACTGAGAAGCCTCCAGAGCCTCAGACCCCTGGACAAGGCCTCAGCCCCTGCAACTGCGCTGACTCGGAGCCAACGGCGTGCTAGAAAATCCCTGGAAGACAGGGACCAGAATTTCTTTTCTTTTTTTTTTAATTGTGCTTTAGGTGAAGGCTTACAGAGCAAATTAGTTTCTCATTAAACAATTAATGCACGTATTGTTTTGTGACATTGGTTGCCAGCCCTGTGACATGTCAACACCCTCCAGTTCTTGACCTTGGTTTCCCCGTTTCTATTTGTCCAGCTTTCCTGTCCCCTCCTGCCTTCTGTCCTTGTCCCTGGGCTGGTGTGCCCATTTAGTCTTGTATACGTGGTTGAGCTACATGTATTACTGCCTGTGTATAAAAAAAAAGGCCTGTCTAATCTTTTGACTAAAGGGTGAACCTCAGCAGTGACTTCAGTACTCAGTTAAAAGGGTGTCTGGGGGCCATATTTTCGGGCTTCCTCCAGTCTCTGTCAGACTAGCAAGTCTGGTCTTTTTTGTTCTGCGTTTTTGTCCAGCTCCATCCGGGACCCTGTATTGTGATCCCTGTCAGAGCAGTCAGTGGTGGTAGCCAGGCACCTTCTAGTTGTACTGGACTCAGTCCGGTGGAGACTGTGGTAGGGACTAGAACTCTGCTTCAAGTAAAGGATCATTACCAAGAATATACATTTGTAGGACATTTTTCTTTTTTTTTTTTATGGTTGTAAAAATACAGGTAACACAGACAATTGCCAGTTCAGCATTTTTCCTGTGTAAAATTCGATAAAACCAATCACACTAATCATGTTGTACAATCATCGTCAATATCCATTGTCGAATTTCCCATCGTGGGGCATTTTTCAAAGTCACTTCCCTGGGGGGGCTTCAGGTCTGTGAATATCCCCAAATTGTGCACACAATGGTGTATTTTTCCAGGACCTCTATCTTTTGGAGCCACGGTGGCACAGTGGATAAGAGCTACGGCTACTAACCAAAACGTTGGCAGTTTGATTCCATCAGCCACTCACTAGAAACCTTATGGAGCAGTTCTGCTCTGTCCTACATAGGGCAGTTCTAGTCTGTCCTATATAGAGCAGTTCTGCTCTGTCCTACATAGGGCAGTTCTATTCTGTCCTATATAGGGCAGTTCTACTATAGCTTACATGGTCGCTAACAGTTGAAATTGATTAAATGGAACTGGGTTTGCTTTTGGCTATCTTTGTAAAAGTTCCAGAGCAGTCCAAATCTCCCCAAAAGATAAAGAAATATTTTCTTCATAAGGAACCATAAATTGCCTCACTGGAAAACGAACCTAACAGCCCATGTATATTCACTAAGCATCACCGAGTTAAGATAGTCTTTCCAGAATCAAGGCTGGAACGAACGCAGTTCTCTGGGTATGGTCCTGCCCTGCAGTGATTTTCTACCACCTCTTTCTAAATGAGGTCTGCATTCTTCCCCAGCTGGGAGCTCTTAAAGTAGTCCTCTTGCTCTGCAATTTACACTCATTCTTTCCTTATACCTTCCTCACTGCGAAGACAATGACCGCTCACCAATGTGGCCTCAAAGGCACCCATGCCCCTCTTTCTGGGAGACTTCGCTTGGCTGTGATGCTGTCTTCCTGCAGAGCTCTCTCTGACCTCCCAAGGTTGCTGCTGTGGCATCCTGGACGCCCCTGCCCCCCAACATCCCTCACACTAAATTGTGACTGGTTACCAGCCCCACAACAACTTGAACTCTTTAGGACCCCAAACCAAACCGGTTGCCATTGAGTTGATGCTGACTCATGGTGACCGCGTGTATGTCTGGGTATTGCTGTGCTCTCTAGGGTCTTCAATGGCTAATTTTTCAGAAGTAGATCACCAGGTCTTCCTTCTGAGGTGCCTCTGGGTAGACCCGAACCACCAACCTTTCAGTTAGCAGCCGAGTACTTTAACTGTTTGCACCACCCAGGGAATTCTAAGACCAGGCCCTATGAATTGTTCACCCAGCAGAAAGCATTGCTGTCAGGCGCTGTTGAGTCAGTTCCAACTCACTGAAACCCTACGTACAACAGAATGAAACGCTGTCCAGTCCTGCGCCATCCTCACAACCATTGTTACGCTTGAGCCCATTGTTGCAGCCACTGTGTCAATCCATCTTGTTGAGGGTCTTCCTCTTTTTCGCTGACCCTCTACTATACCAAGCATGATGTCCTTCTCCAGGGATTATTCCCTCCTGATCACTTATCCCAAGTACATGAGACAAAGTCTTGTCATCCTTGCTTCTAAAGAGCGTTCTTCCTGTACTTCTTCCAAGACAGATTTGTTTGTTCTTTTGGCAGTCCGTGGTATATTCAATATTCTTCACCAACACCATAACTTAACTGCATCAGTTCTTCTTTGGTCTTCCCTATCCATTGTCCAGCTTTTCCATGCATATGAGGCAACTGAAAATACTATGGCTTGGGTCAGGGGCACCTGAGTCCTTAAAGTGACATCTTTGCTTTTCAGCACTTTAAAGAGGTCTTTTGCAGCAGATTTTACCCAATGCAATAAGTCATTTGATTTCTTGACTGCTGCTTCCATGGGCATTGATTATGAATCCAAGTAAAATGACATCCTTAACAACTTCAATGTTTTCTCCGTTTATCATGATGTTGCTTATTGGTCCAGTTGTATGGATTTTTGTTTTGTTTATGTTGAGGTACAATCCATACTGAAGGCTGTGGCCTTTGATCTTCATCAGTAAATACTTCAAGTCCTCTTTACTTTCAGCAAGCAAGGTTGTGTCATCTGCATATCGCAGGTTGTTAATGAGTCTTCCTCCAATCTTGATGCCTTGTTCTTCTTCATATAGTACAGCTTCTCAGATTATCTGCACAGCATATAGATTGAATAAATATACTGAAAAGATACAACCCTGATGCACACCTTTTCTGATTTAAAACCACGTGGTATCCCCTCGTTCTGTTCAAACGACTATGTCTTGATCTATGCACAGGTTCCTGGTGAGCACAATGAAGTGTTCTGGAATTCCCATTCCTTGCAATGTTATTCATAATTTGTTATGCTCCACACAGTTGAATGCCTTTGCATAGTCAATAAAACACATTTAAACATCTTTCTGGTATTCTCTACTTTCAGCTAAGATCCATTTGACATCAGCAATGATATTACTCATTCTATATCCCCTTCTGAATCTGGCTTGAATTTCTGGCAGTTCCCTATGGATGTACTGCTGCGACCACTTTTGAATGATCTTCAGCAAAATTTTACTTGTGTGTGATATTAATGATATTGTTCGATAATTTCTGCATTCTATTGCCTCACCTTTCTTTGGAATGTACACATATATAGATCTCTTCCAGTTGTTTGGCCAGTAGCTGTCTTTCAAATTTCTTGGGCATAGAGGAGTGAGCTCTTCTAGCATTGCATCCACTTGCTGAAACATCTCAATTGGTTTTCTGTCAATTCCTGGTGTCTTGTTTTTTGCCAAGGCCTTCCGTGTAGCTTGGACTTCTTCCTATTGGCTCTTGATCATATGCTACCTCCTGAAACGACTGAATGTTGACCAATTCTTTTTGGTACAGCAACTCTGTGTATCCTTTCCATCTTCTTTTTTGACTTCTGTTTAAGATCAAACCAAAAACTAGTTGGTGTTGAGTTCATTCTGACTCATAGTGACCTTATGGGACTGAGTAGAACTGCCCCACAGGGTTTCCAAGGAGCAGCTGGTGGATTTGTACTGCCGACCTTTTGGTTAGCAGCTGAGCTCTTAACCACCGTGCTATCAGGGCTCCAACTGAAGACCAGGGCCTGGGAATTGTTCACTCAGCAGAGAGTAGATGCTCAATAACCATATGATGAGTGGTAAGTAGATGAAAACAGCTATACAAGGGTAAAAGTCACTTAAACTCAATTTCAATTGATGCTTTGAAACAACCAGAAAGAGTTGAATTAAGACCATGCCATCTCTAGAGTTTCTTATGATATTAGCTAAGAGACAAATGGTTGCCAATTTTTATTGAAACTTGTTGGTGGAAATTCCCTGAGACTCACTGCTTCCAAAAGTCTGGTGATTTATGAATCTACTTCCTTATTTGGAATTACAAAAGAAGACATGTTTTTCTTTGAAGCCCGCAATGTTTAGGTATTCTAACACATACTGAAGCAGCAAGGAATTTGTTTCTCTTTTAGAATTTAACAATGTTGGAAAAACTGTTCCCTTTTTACCCTTTTGGCCCAAAAGCTTTTTTTCTTTTCTGTTTTCTTCCCTTCATTTTCTCTTCTTCTTTTCCCTTTATGAAAAAGGACCATTATCATATAAATCTGTTTGGGGAGAGGTAATAAAAATGAAAATGACTTAGATGTGGGAGGCTAAAATGACTTCTTCGGAATAAGCATTATCAGATCACTATAATATGCATCGGAACCTTTAAGTTTTTTATTTACCCCGGAATCCTTTACTTCAGAGTCCTGAAGACGTTTCAGGGGCAGTGGCTAAGAGCCCAGCTACTAACCAAAAGGTTGGCAGTTCGAATCCACCGGCTGCTTCTTGGAAACCCTATGGGGCGGTTCTACTCTGTCCTACAGGGTCACTCTGAGTCAGAATTGACTGGACAGCAGTGGGGGATGTTTCAGGGGTTTGTGTTTACTCGTAGTTATTTATATCTGCTGATTATTTACATGCTGTGTAACTAAACAACACTGAAAGTTTATTCTTATGGGGTTAAAAAAGGTGCCTTGGTGTGAATACTAAGTGATGGCTCCTAGGCTCTGTTTTGTAGGTTTCTGAATCCAAAAGCAGTAAGGATAATGGGATCAGTTATATTATAATGTCAAGGGCAGAATTTATGTTCATTGAAGAGGTAAGCCTGCATTGTGAAGCTCTTGCTGATGGTGATGTATGTGTGGGCACCTGTGCTCTCCTGGATGAATGTGTGTGTTTGAGTTTGTGTGAGTGTGTGAGTGTGAATGTCTGTGGGTGAGTGTGTGACTGGGTGTGAGTGAATTTGTGTGAGTATGTCTGTGTGTGAGGGAGTGTGGGTGGGAGTCTGTGTACATGAGGGTGTCTATCTCACACACACACGCGCCTGCATCGCACGCATGTACTTGGTTGAGAAGATTTGACACGAAGCCTTTGAGAACTCCTGAGGCAGCGTCTGATAGTGACATCAATGCTGATTACAGTGGGCTTCTCTGGCATTTCATATTTCCAGTGCTATGTTTAAGGAGCTTTGCTCATGAATTTATTTAACATTCTAGAACATGAAGTTTTCAAGGCTCTTGACAAAACTTGATGGTAAGGGTTATTGGTGGAAACTGTCTGAAATCCTTAATAACAGCAGTTCTATCAGTACCCAAGCTCATTATACCCTGACAGGGAACCTGGGTGGGGGTGCCTTTTAATATTATTAAACCTCAGACCATCAGCAATGATCTGGGGACCCCAAGCATGGTGGCCTCACATCTTGGGTGTCAGTGATAATATTCCACACGTCCAGCCTGTCATGTCAACAACCACGCAACCTACTCAGAGGACGAAGGCAGAGTTTCACAGCCTCCACAACACTGAACCAAAGAGATGAAGTCTCACTGAATGTGCTCAAAGGTCAGAGAGAGCCTTTAACTGTATCCCCCCATCTCATTTCCTTAGGCAAAGCTGATGAGGCTGTTCAGAGACTAGGAAACATTGGGAAGAGATGCAAATTCTAAAGACAAGGCCGCTGAAATAAGCTGTGTACCTCACTCTGCACTAAGCACGAACCCCCACGTTTTATGTACTCATTCTCATTTAATACTCAGCACCCCTAAGAAGGAGAAAACTGAGACTCAGAGACTGGACAGTTTGCTCAAGCTGATGCAGCTCGTAAGGGACGGAGCTGGAAAGCAGATCCAGGCCTGTCTGCCTCTTAGATATTTCTCTCTTCTTCCCTGCTACCTTGTTGTCTTCTACCCTCTGCCCCTGACGGTAGATAGATAGAGAATTATCGTGGTCTGTTATCTGCTCCAGTGGCTTGGAGCAGTGATGGCAGATGGATTTATGAGAGAATCTTATTTTGCACTGAAACTGGAGCACATGAACAGGCTGTGGGGAGCCTCTACCTTTATGTAGGGTGCATCCAATGACAGGACCACAGCACTCTCAGGAGAAGGAGTGTCCACTGCCCTAAGGATAAACAGACTGCACCATGCCCTCCACTGCTCTGAGGCCCCTTCACTGTCAGTACTTCAGTAAAGGCTCACTAGGGCTTCTTCCAAGTTGCCATAAACCATTGTTACATGAGAATGAGGAGCCTGGTGGTGCAGTGCTTCAGTGCTCAGCTGCTAACCTATAGGTTGGCAGTTCAAACCCACCCAGAGGCTCCATGGGAGAAAAACTTGGCGATCCGTTTCCGTAAAGACTACAGCCAAGAAAACCCCATGGGGCAGCTCCACTCTGTCACATGGGGTAGCTCCACTCTGTCACATGGGGTTGCAATGAGTCAAAAATAGACTTGACCGCACCTGATAACAACATAGGTGAATGGATCCATGGGCTGTTCTTGGTCTCTGTTTCCACAATTTTGTCTTGATAAGTGATAATCATCATGGACTCAAGACCCACCTCCTCCAGGAAACAGGCGCTGGCTAGCCCCTCTGAGCTTGGTTCACTTCTCCACTTAGAGATTTTACTGTTTTGTCACGGACGTGATTTGCCTACTCATTGCATATGCCAGGTACGGCATTAGTTCATTCAATCCTCTCAGGACTCACTCATTCACTCAGTCATTAAGTATTTATTAAGCTTCCACCGTGGCCTAAGAACTGTACTACATTCCAGGGACATAATGGCTCGAGGTTACAGAGGAGGTAGACGTTAGCCAAATAACCCCAGAAACGTATAAATATAACCTAAGTGATGTAAAGTAAAGAAATGTGGTGTCGTGAAAGTGGAGAGCAGAGGAATTCAACCCAGATTGGGGGTATCAGGAAAGTCTTCACTGAGGAAGCGAGCGACATCTTATCTGAGACCCAATAACTAGTTGCCGTCAAGTTGACTCTGACTCATGGTGACTCCATGTGTGTCCGAGTAGAATTGTCCTCCGTAGGGTTTTCAATGGCTGATTTTTCAGAAGGACACCAGGCCTTTCTTCTGTGGTGCCTCTGGGTGGATGTGAACTGTCAACTTTTTCAGTTAGCAGCTGAGCATGTTAACAGTTGATGCCATCGAGGGATTCTGATTGGAGACCCAGTAGATGAATGAACTGTCAGCTGGAACAGTGTGTGTGTGTGTTTGGTGGGGGTGGGAGTGGGTAGAAGAATGGGGGGAGCAGACTGCAGGGTGAATTTGTGCAAAGTCTCTTGTCAGGTGGTAGTGTGGTTCTTTTGGGGAAGGGAAGAAGGCCACTGTGGAAGCAGCAGAGGGAGTGAGGGGAACAGTGGCCCAAGATAAAGCACAGAGGTTACAAGGGATGAGACCACGCAGGGCCTTGAGGTTCCTTAAACATTCTGCTCTTTGCCTCAGAGCAATGGTAGGATATTGGAGAGTTTTAAGCAAAGATATGTGCGTTGTGACCAGACCTAATGGAAACAAAATGATATCTCCTTTTAGAAGTGAGGAAGTGGAGGCATGGATGGCTGGTGTAAATTTTCCATGTATCATGGGGCTCACACAGCTAGTGAGGGGCTTGGCTATACCATGAATCCAGGTCTTCTGACTTCAATGCCCACGAGATTATATCTTTTCACAGCTCTTCAAACACTTTTTATTCTTAAATATTCAGTGAGTCCACACTGATATCATATTCATCCTCCCTCTTCCCTTCCCTTCTCCTTCCCTTTCTTCTCTGTCTCTTTCATCTCTTAATTTTGAACAGGAAGCACCTACTTCTGGAGTATGAAATCCAACTGGTTGGAACTAGCACTTATTAAGCTTCTACTACACACCAGATGTTGTTATGTAATCACAGCCATCCTAAAAAGGCAGCCCTTATTATCCCTATTTTCAAGATGAAGAAACTGAAGTTCGGAAAACTGGGTGATGTACCATATTAGAAAGTAGAGGAGTTGAGATCTAAATCCGTTCTGACTGACTCGAGCATTTAGGTGAACCCCATTTTGTCCACTCTTGTGGTCACATAATCCATAATGGATCAGAAGGGAGGGGTGGGGGTAAGGCTGGAAATACAGAGACCAGGCAGGACCTGCTGAGAGATGAAGGTGGGAGTGGGCAGATTTTAAGCAAAGAGAACCAGCAGGAATTGAACATCAATTTAATTTTGGGCATGAAGTAAAGGGAAACCTTCCTGGTGGCTAGCTAGAGGGCTGGGCTGATGGTGACATCATTTTCCCTAAGGAGCAGGTTTGTGGGAGGGAGGGTAGAGCTATGCTATGTGCCACCTGTAAGGTAGGCAGGTAGAGATGGGAATCCAGAGGTGTGTGGAGAAGTCTGGACTGTGGGCCCTTGGCAGAAAAACTTTCTCTATTATCGCTATTGTTAGCTATCATGGACTCTTGGCGACCCCATGCACAATAGGATTGGACACTGGACCACTGTGATCCACAGAGTTTCTACTGGCTGATTTTCAGAAGCAGACTGCCAGGCTTTCTTCCTAGCCTTTGCCTGGAAGCATCATAGCAACACGTAAACTCCACTGGCAGATGGGTGGGGGCTGCACATGAGGTACCTTGGGAATCGAACCCAGGTCTCCTGCATGGAAGGAGAGAATTCTACCACTGAACCACCAATGACCCCTACTTCCTCTAGCATTGAGCAGATATGTAACAAATACTTGCGAAAGCGATGATTTATGCTGCTCTGGCCTCTGAGAGCTTTGCCACTTTGGCCTTCTTCACCCGCAAGTCCACACTCCTCACATTTTCTGTCCCCTCATCTCCTTTGTTCTCTTTCTGAGGATGCTATCCACTGTCCTTCCCTAGATCAGATTGCAGGTAAGAGCAGTATTTTATTAAAAGGGATTTTTCTCTACCTTGTGATTTGAAGGGAAAACGAACCCACAAAGCACCAGTTCATTCAAGGAATTATATCAAATCCCCAAAGCATTGCCTTACACATTCTAAATCAAGTGCCCTGTTTTTAAATTGGAACCTACAATTTCTTAGCAAAAAAAATGTAAGTGTGATTTATCACTCCAATCTTGCAGTCTACGTAACGCAGACATTTCCCTCCTGGGAATGAATAGCCCTCTTTGCCTTGAAGCAGACTGTAAACGTTTGATTCGTGACCAGACATCTTGACTCTTAATGGCCTGCAACCAACTAAAATAAGCACAAAAAGTTATTACCACCAAGAGGTAGGGAGATACCATTACTCAGTACCCTGGTAACACTCTGTATTTCTCTGGAATTTTTTTTTTTTGCATCTAATGGCTTCAGAACAATGTTTTAATATAAGACTGTGGAATCTGGACCATAGGAAACGAAACCAAAATCCAAACCAGCTGCCGTTGGGTCGATCCCCACTCGTGGCGACCACATATGTTGCAGAATAGAACTGCAATGCATGGGGTTTTCAAGCCTGGGAACTTCTGGAAGCAGATCACTAGGCCTTTCTTCTAAGGCACTTTGGGCTGGGTTCAAACTGCCATCCTTTCAGTTAGTAGTCGAGTGATTTCACCGTGTGTGCCATCCAGGGGCTCCTTGTATAAGAGGAAGTTGTGAAATGTTAAATTCTAGAGACCCTGATGACAATCTCAAGGGTGCTGTAATACTTGTACTTACGGCATATTGGAATTATTATCCCATACTCATTGCAAAGTAAATATACGTCATTGTTCATACTCATTGCAAAGTAAATATACGTCATTGTCTTCATCAGAAGTTAGAAGACCATCTGCTGAAGGCAAGGCACCATCCCCAAGATGACTCCTGGGCAGGCTGTGACTCAAGGGCTTGTCATCTCTCTGACAGACGAGGGCTTCACTTGATAAATGCCATCCCCTCCTCCCACACCGAGGCCAGGCCTCTTCCAGTAATGTTGACATCTAGGGCCAGTGAGTTCAGTGTGGCAATTCTTACTCAAGGATGGAGAAAACCCAGGTGTGCCAGGGCTTAATTGTCTGAACAAAACTAAGGAGCCAGGATTCAGGCCATGAATCTGCCCTGAAAATGCCTGAGAATCTTTGGAAGCAGACCTCAAACTAATATTAAAACAGAGCTGCCCTTGGGGTGTGAGCCAGGGGGAGCTGCCAGACCCCGGCAGGCAGGATGAACGGATCTGCTCTAAGGCTCTCTGTCCACCTGGTTGCTGCACCCACCTGGAGGGGCAACCGAGCTGCTGAGCTTGACCCTGATGGCACATGGAACCTGGGAAAAGGGTCCAACCAGAGCTTCTCAGCAACTCTCTCCTTTATTTTATTTTTTTGGCTTTAACGAAGAAGAGTTTATTCTCTCACAGTTTAGTAGGCTACAAGACAAATTCAGGGTGTCAGCTCCAGGGGAAGGCTTTCTCTCTCTGTTGGCTCTGGAGCAAGGTCCTTGTCCTCAATCTTTCCCTGGTCAAGGAGCTTCTGAGGCACAGGCACCCCGTGTCCAAAGGACGTGCTTTGCTCCTTTGGTGATATGAGGTCCTCCGGCTCGCTCCTTTTTAGGGGCTTTCAGGAAAGTAGAGGAGAGGGCTGATATCACTAAGCAGGAGAGGATATTCAGGCAAGTGTGAGAAAGACCATACCTGGAAACGGCACACACCTTAGGATGCAGAGAAACCCCAACACCTGCAGGCTGGAGAGGCAAGGCCTTCTAGAAGCCATCTGAAAGGAATGACTGGCGATTGATAATTTAGTCTGCATGGCATTCAGACGAGTGGTGACTGTTACTGGGTGCCATCAAGCTGGTTTCAACTCCTAGTGACCCTATGTGACAGGGTAGAACTGCGCCCTAGGGTCTTCTAGGCTGTAATCATTATGGGAGCAGATTACCAGCTCTTTCTTCTGTGGAGCTGCTGTGTGGGTTTGAACCACAAACTTTTAGGTTAGCAGCCAAGCTTAACCGTTTGGACTACCAGGGCTCCTTCAGACAAGGGGACCCACCCAGTCCACCCCAAAATGGAGGTTATTTCCCCAGTGCTCTAGGATTTAAATTGTTTTCAACGCTAATTATCTCTCTATTCTTTTTAAGAGGGGAAATAACCAACCTGTAAAAGCAAGCCTCTTCTATTCTGCTTTAAGGCTGGAAAATGCCAAAGCTCTCTCCAGAGATGATTTATGTTTTGGGATCAGGAATGGAGGAAAGAAGCAAAGCTATTTCCTTGAGGGAAGCCAATGAGCACCACATTCATAAAATTCGTAATAACTACCATTTACTGAGCCTTTGGAAACCCTGGTGGCATAGTGGTTAAGTGCTATGGCTGCTAACCAAAGGGTTGGCAGTTCAAATCTACCAGGTGCTTCTTGGAAACTCTATGGGGCAGTTCTACCCTGTCCTATAGGGTCGCTATGAGTCGGAATCGACTCGACAGCACTGGGTTTGGTTTTTTTTTGGTACTGAGTGTTTACAATTAGGCACTGTTGTGGATTGAACTGTGTCCCCCCGCCCCCCCCCCAAATATGTATTGAAGTCCTGACCCCTGTAGTTATGGATGTGATGTTTGGAAATAGGGTTTTCTTTTGTTATGTTAAAGAGGTCATACCAGAGTGGGGTGGGTCCTAAACTGTATCACCTCTGAGTTATGAAAAGAGCAGAACAGACACAAAAAACTCCTTATGAAGACAGCCAAACACGGCAGATGCCTCTACAAGCCCAGGAATGCCAAGGATTGCTGGCAACTACTAGAAGCTGAAGTAGGCAAAGAAGGTCCTTCCCCGAGAGCCATGCCCTGAACTCAGACTTTCAGCTGTCTGAACCGTGAGAAAATAAACTCCTGCTTTTAAAGGCAACCCACTCGCAGTGTAATTTGTGACAGCAGGCCTAGGTAACTAAGAAAGGCATTGAGCTACGTGCTTTACTCACTTCATCCTCACGAACCTTAAGGGGAATAAGCCGTTATTATTCTTTTACAAATAAGGAAATCAGAGTAATGAGATGTTTATAACTTGCTTAAGGTCACAGAGTGAACCTGACCCTACTAATGCCCGTGAATTTCCATTAGTCTATAAACTAGCCCCAGCCAGATTTGGCCCACCCCACACATACAGAAGGGCCAGCTGTGACTGCTAATCGACCTCAACAGAGGATGCAGCCACTGGTGGAATTAATCAGAAGGAACATCATCACCTGGGCCCTATTCCGAAGCGAGAAGTCTGACAAGAACCAAGTCACCTCCTGTTTCCTAGCCGCCTTCCAGAATTTTCCCTCCTCAGTACACCTGCGAGGCTGCCATCTTGCTGCCCAAATCACATATAAGCCCTGCTTCCCCGTAGCTTGGAGAGTCGGATCTGAGGAACTTCCTCCTGGCAACTTGCTCTGCACATTGCAATAAAGTTACTTTCTCTTTCTTAACGACTGGTGTCCAGATCACTGCCAAGTCTGAGTGTGCTGAGCAAGGATCTACCTTCCCGGGTTCGGTAACAACAGCAAATAGGGTCTGAACTCAGGACCGACTCCTGCTTAACCACCCAAAACACACAAAGAACCTCAAGCTGGGTTCAAGAGAAAGGTTCAGATCACGTTAGTGTCACAAAACTCACCTCATCCTCCTCAATGTTTTGATTACCATGTACTGGGATGGCCCTTAGTTGACCTTGAATCGACTCGATGGCACTGGGTTTGGTTTTTTTTTTTTTAGTTGACCTTGGGAGTTTGAGTTTGATTCCTTAATCAATGTTAATTTGGGGATTAGATACATTTGAATTTGATTTCATGTTAGAACCCACAGGATGCCAAGTGCATTTGACGAAGGTTGACTTCCTGAAAGCTTCCATTAGCAGTTCTGTTGGTCATGGACTAAGGCAATGCTTCTCAAAGTGTGGTCCTGAGACCACCAGCATCAGCCCCACCCGCAAGCCTAGCAGACAGGGAAATTCTCAAGTCTCACCCCAGTCCTACTGAACGAGAAAGTCTGAGGACAGGACCCAGCAATCTGTGTTTTTCACAAGACTTCCAGGTCATCTGAATGTAGGCTAAAGTTTGAGAACCACTGTTCTAAAGTGTTAGGAAGTGGTACAAATTGAATGTTTTTTTCACATGGAAAAAACATTGACTTTAGGTTTTCTTTATTTCATTCTTTTTCTTTTTCCTTAAAAAAATGCTTTTACCTCATTTCCAAATCTTCGTTCTCCTGTGGTACGAATTTGTACAAGGCAACGTAGGTGTTCATCTGTAATGTGTCTTTGGAAAGAGGTTCCTGAAAGAGAAAATAAAAGAAAAAATGAGAGAAACAAGAAGGAAGAAATGGAGAGATGAAAGAGAGAAAACGGAAAGCGAAAAAGTTTATATAATTTCAGTGGACAGGATCTTAAGTGTTAAAAAATCTAACCATCATTAAAGGTTTTCTTTCAATCTTAGGTTTATTTTTCATTTCTTAGCTGAATTTGATTCCATTTCAAACCATTTGAAAACAATTATTTGGAACTCTTCCTCAGAAATTCTACAATTTTTTTCAAATAAAAGTGTTTTTTTTTTTTTTTAATATAATTGTTCATGAAAATGATACGGGTTTGGCCCCAGAAATGGGAATATTCTCTCCATAAAAAGCGGGACACATCAGTAGTAGTAAATAACTCCTACTCCCTAAAACTGACTTTTTACCACCAAAAAAAAAAAAAAAAACCCCAAACCCTTTGCCGTCGAGGCAATTCCAATTTACAGTGACCCTATAGGACAGAGTAGGACTAACCCATAGAGTTTCCAAGGAGCACCTGGTAGATTCGAACTGCTGACCTTTTGGTTAGCAGCCGTAGCACTTAACCACTATGCCATCAGGGTTTCCAGTTCGCCTAAATTTTGGTACCTAGCATATCAAAGGGACCCAGGTACATGAATCTGGCAATCCATTCATGTTGTAGAAAAAGTATAGAGTTAGGCATCACACTGATTTAATTTATATCATGGCACTGCCATTTACTGGCTATTAAACCTTGGGGATGATAATAAAAGCTACTGCTTTTGACAGCTTACCATGTACCGTGTGCCAAAGCATCACGGTACACGTATCATCTCACTCCAGCCTCACAGTGACCCTGTGGGGTAGGTCCTATTGTTGTTCCTAATTTACAGACTAAAAAACAGCTATACATATGTCTGTAGTAATGTAAGAGCTATACAAATATTATCTATTCATCAAACAAATGTTAGTGCTACATAAATTTTTACACTTCATAATTTCTATAATACACTTAAAATTATATTACATACTATGTAATATATAATTGTACAATATATTTAAATACAATAAAAAGAATTAAAATATGCTCTATATCTATAAAACATAAACAAAAGTTGAACACACCTCCATGTATCCTTTTTACCTACGATGCACTTTGCTATTTTCCTATCTATTCCATTCTTTGCTTTGCTATTCAAGGCTCAGATGTCCTATGCTATACGATTCTGTTCTATTCTGCTCCATGTATCCTATCCTATTCTAATAATATCTATACATATATAAATGAACGTATAAAGATTATAAATATATACTTAAGTATTATAAAATATAATCATATTAGAGAATTAAATACTTGACACATTTTGTAACATATACTAACTTGTATATAACGTAGATAACTGAAACAAAAGTTAACTCAGAACAATACATACCCTTACGACCTTGGACACACTGTGACATTTTTGTTCTATTCCATGCTATCCATGCTACGGTATGCTTTGCAAATTATCCTATCTATTCTTTAAAGATGCTAGGCTGGAGCCCTCCGAATTGATTTCATGACCCACTTGAGTCGCGACCTGCAGTCTCCTGTCTGGGTCTGTCTTCTGTGACATCCATAATTACCTGGTGGTTTATGTTCTTTGCTTGGTCTCTGAAATCGTCAGTGCCATTTTCTGGATACGTAAACACTGAAGGAGACAAGAGAAATCAGGAGCTTCATGAATCCAGTCACCACGTTCGGGAAACGTGCCTGAAATATGTCATTTTATCTATTCCACGTGCCAAAGCGTTTACCTTGCTGTGCCTTGCCTTTTCCTCATCCTTTGTGATCCAGCCTACAGGTCACCTTCTAGGTGATGCTTCCCCTGCCTCGCTGTGGATACTCTGCCCACCTTCTTTGTGCTCCCACCACCCTGTTCATGCCTCCAGACCAGCACACATCCCCCTGCACTGCTTGGTAATCATGTGCCCAACACCTGGCCTCACTGGGCAGTGTTCTTCTCATGAGCAGACGCCGTATTGGCCGTCTTTGCTGAAGGTACTGAATCAGTTGTTAATGGGATGGTGGGTGAGACATGACCCAATTCAAGTGCATTGGAATTACCTTTTCTAAATGCCAGATTCTTTTATCTATATTCAACATCTTCATTCTTGTTTCTTAATGATAGCTATATTCTATTTTGCAGATTAAAGCCTTAGTTTTAAGCTTCAATATTTCCTTGATCTGTTATTGTCAGTGGACTGGGGCTATTATTTGGAATGAAATATAATGCAGTGGTTTTCTTTTAATTTGCTCTTGGAATGTATAATTCTCTTCTTTCTGCATTTATAACAGCCACTCTGTGCCCTTCACTGAAGAACAAGTCTTCTCAACCTGGGCAAGGAATTTTCACTGCCCACATACACAGCTATGGCAGCTCACTGAGGGGCTCTGCCTTAGCTACCTTGATCAGCCATATCTACCACTATGACCAATAGCCTTATCATTACGCTGCACATATATTCCTTAAAGAAAAATGTGGCAAATATCTCTGTGCTTATATAGTAGAATCGTGGTGTCTATATTAACCTAACATTTTAAAATAACACATTGCCACTTTATTCTGCCCCTTGATTTCCCTTCAAATTATCAAGGAAATATAAACAGAGGAAGGGAAACATGCCATGGAAAGTTCTAGAATCTATTTCGGTTAATGTAGTCACAATCTCCACTGCCCTTAAAATAGGCCCATTAACTCCACAATTCAGAAAACATGCTTCAGAACAAGAGCCCCTGTAAAAGTACAATGCTTATTCAATATCTATGTTTTGCAGTTGATAGTTCCAGGGCCTAAGGATGCAACTCCATTATCCCTGGGAAGCCAGCTTGCAGCTGCTGGAGGAGCTCTGGTTTGTGGGTCGGTGGAAAATGAAGGTCCCATCATGGGCTTTGTCTGCTTCAGTCTTTGGCCTCTCAGCTTGGTGTTTATCATTTTAAAAAGAGTAGGGACCAGCAACACTTTTCCCTGGTACTACGTGACTATCTGAAATCCTCCCAATATTCAGTTCCGTAAGTATAAAACTGGATACTTCTAAAAGAATATTGACTATTTGAATGGATGCAAAGAGAATCTTCATAGAAAATTCTTGTTTATGGTTAAAAATGTCAATTAGATGCTTGTTGGACCTTCTCATTCACCTGCTGTGTCTCTCACGTAGCCCGTTGCTTTGTCTCCCTGCCTAAACTCCCTGATACTAATTCTGTCTTCAGCTATGTCTAATGTGTGGTTAAACCTATCAATCAGATTTTTATTATTTTTTGAATTTCTAGAAATTCTATTTTATTCTTCAAATTTGTTCAATTTTGATAGTGTATTGTTCCTTTGTCACATTTTCTAGCCTATTTTAAACAGTTTTAAGCATATATAACTATGGTGTCATTGTTGTTCGATGCCATTGAGTTGATTCTGACTCACAGAGACCCCACGTGGCAGAGTAGAGCTGCCCCGTAGGGTTTTCTAGACTGTAATCTTTATGGGATTAGACCACTAGGTCTCTTTCCTGCAGAGCCACTGGGTGAGTTCGAACTGCCAACCTTTTGGTTAGTAGCCAATCCCTTAACCCTTGCACCACGAGGGCTCCTTACATATAATTATGTATTTATTAGATAATTCCAATATGTACAGCCTCTGAGACTATGACTGTAAAATTGGTTGTTTCTGTTAACTCTCACTTATGGTGGCTCATTTTCTGGTGTGTTTGGTGAATTTTGATTGTTAGCTTATGTTCTTTGAAAGTTCATTTGTTGGACATTTTTGAGGTTTGGGTTTAAATTCTCTTCCTCCAGAGAAGGTTTGCATTGCTTCTGCCTGGTGATTTTATCACCTCTGGTTCACTTTAAATTTTCAGGTTGTTTCACTTTGTTCATACAAGTAGTATAAATTTAAGCCCTAAACCCACGTAAGAAGATTCTCCTTCCTCCCTCCCTCCCTCCCTCCCTCTCTCCCCTCCTTCTGTTTCCCCTTGTCTTTCTCTCTCTCACTTTCCCTCCCTCCCTTCCTGTCTTCTCCCTCCCAGCTCTTCTTTTCTTCTCCACCTGAGTCAAGGCCAATACAGGCATTTTACTTTACCAAATTCCTCTGCAGGGCACTTCTCATCTACTTCCCACTGAGGATGGCTCTTGGGATATCATCAGTTTTCCAAAGGGCCTCTCATCTAACCTATTGCTCTGCTTACCCCCCAGGATCTGTCCTCCATTGCCCATGCACAGGGACTATGATTACCTAAGTTGAGCCCCCAGGAAAGTGGCCCTCACCTGGTTAGGTCTCTGGATTCACACTTTATTGTCGTTTCTAACTTCCAAGCAGTTGCATTACTTTGCTGCCAGTTCATTATTTATTTTTAATTCTTTTTTTCCTAGCTGTTTTAGGAGTGCTAAACTGGGAGAAATTTCTCTGAATACCCAGCCCTCCACATTGCTGCAAGGGAACTGCCTATGATTTCAAAAGACCTTTGTCTGGCCTGGATACTAGCTGTATGTTGCAGAAACACACCACACACATTTGCATCTGTAATTTAGGAACTGTCTGCTGGAGGGGGGCAAGAACCAGGGGCATCTGCCAACAGTGAATTGTGCCATTAAAATATCTGCTTCCTTTTTTTTCAGTGACAACTTGAAAATTTGGGACACAGAATTTGTGCATGTCAAAGGTAAGGCTAAATTTACCAAATCTGAGCTTTTCTCTTGGGGCAAAATGGCTTCAGTGCAAATCAAGATAATACTGAGTTTTGTTACATCCTCAGTGGATGTGAAATACCCAGCCTTTTTTTTTGAAGAATATTTCTAGGAATTTGTATTGCTTGTGTTCTGTTCCCTTTGCTTCTCTTCCAGAAGACTATGGTCCCATAGAGCTATGCGGAGACGCAATTATTGAAGGCAGCCAGTAACACTGGCATTCGGCATTTCCAGCTGAAATAAGCAGCCCCTAGATTTTACTGCTTCCTTTGCTTGTCACTTGGCTAGGAGAGAAGTCCCTAGCAGTTGAGCTAAAGGTGAAGACAACAACTTTCTCATGTTTATTCATGATGTATCCCCAAGTAGTACTGAAAACAACAACCGGAAACAGACCTTCCCAAGATGTCTCATAAGCAGTGACTGCTCTCTCAGCAGTGACAAAATTAGTAGGAGCTTCGCCCTGTTCTGAGGCGGCTATCCACCACCTGTCAGTTGTCACACTGTGTTGGCTTGCGTGTTGTTGTGATGCTGTGATGCTAGAAGCTACATCACCAGTATTTCAAATACCAGCAGGGTAACCCGTGGTGCGTAGGATTTGGCAGAGCTTCCAGACGAAGACAGACTAGGAAGAAAGGCCTGGCCATCTGCTGCTGATAACTAGCCAATGAAAACCCTACAGCTCCCAATAGAATATTGTCCAATATAGTGCTAAGAGATCCGCCTGGCTGGCAGAAATGATCTCTGTAAACACTGCGTCTTTTCTAGGACATAAACATGTAATGCTGAACCAGTTGTGACTGGAATCCAGGGCACTGCTTCCCAGGAGGAAGCCCCCTGCCTGCACAGGTGGGAGAAGAGCAGGGGAACTTGGACCACACACGCAGTGCGTTTTCTCTACGTTGCTTCTCAAGTGGCGTGGACATTGGATTAAAACCAATCAAAGGAAAATGTTTTGAAGCCAACTGCTGCATAATTAATCCCCTTAGCTTCTAAGTGGGCATCATGGTAAAGAAAGCCATTGCTGATTATAGGAATTATTAATAGATCTCCAAAGTTTTTTAGAGGCTTCTTGCTTGCTAAGTTCTTTCAACAGATCTCTTTGAATGAGGCTCTGAAGATGCTTCTACATTTCTTGCAGTTTAACATAAAAGAGACAGCAAATAATCAACTGTCATCTTGGAGTAAATTACCCTGTGCCTCAGTTTCCTTATCTGTACGGTATGTAGTGTGTGTGTGTGTTGGATGGAAGCAGGTTGGACTACATGATCTTAATCCTACTTTTCAAACTTCGACAAGCATATGCATTATGGAATTATATGAGCTATGCAGATTCTGACCCTGCAGGTCAGATTCTGCATTTTTAGCAGGCTCCCAGTTGATACCCAGGCTGCTGGTACAAGGGCCACACGTGGAGCAGTGAGGCTCTAAGCTGAATCTCTGACTCTCTATGACCTCATGATGACTTTTACTAATATAGCCATGTTTCACATCGATGGTTCCTGAATATGACTCTTAGCAACGTAAAATCCTATTAAGACCGCCTTTTAGAGAGACGAAACTCCCAGGTCAAATAGAGGCCATCACTACTAAAGGAATGGGTGCCCAACAGCATCAAGAGAGCTGGAATCAGCAGGCGGCGAGGACTATGTCACATTCAATGAGGAAGTCTTTTCAGCAGCACAAGCTGTGCTATCAGACTCTGGGATCGACCTCTCCTTTCCAACCCTTGTCCTCACAGGAGCGCAAGCTCCAGCCCCATCACACCATTTGCCCTTCTTTTTGACAAATGCCTTCCACGTTTCTGATTCCACTGTAGTCTCCCCTTCATGCTATTTCTGATGCTGGAATGTTCAGCTCCTCCCCTGTCCCCACCCATATCTGCCTGTATGAACTCACTCATGTGTTAAGGCCAAGTTCAGATATCACCTCCTTCAGGAAGCTGGGATAATCCCCATGGCAAGATGCAACCTTCCCCCTCTGTGGTCAAACAGTACCACAGACTTTGGCCTCGAGTGAAATTGTCTTCATATATCTTCTCCCCTTTCTGTGCGACCCCTTTCCTCTGCTGGAGATGAAGCTGGAAGTCATCAATGTGTGGATGGTATTTATATCTATTCTCTCATCTAAAGATCACAATGAGCTATGGATTCAGTGTTGTTCTTATCTTCACTTTGGAGATGAGGTGTCTGAGGCGGAGAGAGACTAGGTCACTGTTCCAGGGCACAGGATCTGGCAGTCGGGCTCCAGAACAAGGATGGACCAAGGACCTCATCTGCCCCAGTGCTGCTAGTGGGAAGGAGGCCATCAGTGATGCTGATGATAAGGGCATCGGGGGAAGGATGAAGGCAGAAGCCAGACTCTGGGGACCGAGAGACTGACCAGAGCTGAAGAATTAAAACGGCGACTCTGTTTTACACGCCATTCTCTGGGGAGTTAGGTCCTCAGGCCCTGAGGAACTCTGGGGGTGCTGACCAATTCAGTTGCTGGCTCTGCAACACTGGGCAGACTTGGGCTGGACGGCCCTGCCAGGTGATTGCCCGGCTGTGAGGCTCTGCCTGGGATTGCCCTGCTGTGAGGCTCTGCCTGGCGACCAGCACTCTCTGACTTGTCACCCCAATGGCACTGCTTGCTAAGTGCTCAACCCATGTTTGCATCGATCTAAAAGCGCAGTTTTCCCCACGCGATCCTGAAGAATCCTTACCCTCGCAGTGAGCTTTAACTGATGTGTGCGGGCTTGGCAAGGAGGGGGCCATGGTGAACACGGGCATTTATTTAGGAAGCAGAGTCGTAGGGGGAAGCTAAGAACATGCTGCCTTGTGGGAATCACACAGCCACAGTCCTCACTAGAGAAGAGGCAAAAATGAATTCCTGGAGCAAAGGAAGCAGACGTGCTACCTTGTAAGACAGCCTGACCGAAAAAACCAAAAAACCAAAATCCTACAAAAACCAAACCAGTTGCAGTCCAGCTGATTCTGACTCATGGGGACCCCTTGCTGTCAGAGTAGAACTGCAGTCCACAGGGTCTTCATGGCCTTCCTTCTCAGGTACCTCTGGATGGGTTGGAACTGCCAATCTTTCGGTAAGCCCCCAAGCACGTAAGCATTCACACCACGCAGGGACTCCACAAGAAAGCAGCTACAGTGTTCAATGTGGAACTTCTGCTTTCCTCCCGTCTGGGAGAGGCAAGGGCAGGTGGGCAGGTGGAAGATCTCTCCACGGCAGCGTGTCTTTGTGCTTCGAGTCGCAGGGGCGAAAGCTGGGGGGATGACTCCTGCCTGGAGAATGCATTTGGCCCAGATGAACAGCCCGAGTCAGGAGCTGCAACCTCACTAGGCTCTGAGTGACCTGAAGACAGCTTCTGGGACCTACTAAGTTTTGCTGGTGATACCAAAATCCACACCAAACCTGCTGCTGCTGAGTCGATGCGGACTCACGGTGACCCTACAGGACAGGGTGGAGCTGCCCCATGGGGTTTAGTGCGTGCTTAATGAATGTGCTTTGGATTCATGAGTGAATATTATGTAGTTGTTGAGGTCAAAAAGGCTCGGCAAGAATGCAGTGAATAGGGGCTCGGTTATGAGGTTTCTTTAGGCCCTGGTTTAAGAGGTAGTTCTTTCTAAATGTTAGCAAGCACAAGCATGTAATCAGAATTTAATGACTATTTTCTAAGTTATCTTAACAAGGGCTTCAAATTATCATAAGGTCGTTGTTGTTAGTTGCCATCAAGTTGGCTCTGACTCATGGCAACCTCATGTATGACAGAACGAACCATTGCCTGGTCCTATTATAAAGTTAAATAATGATAATAAAGAACATTTGGCTGGATCGTGCACATCAGTTTTCGCATCTTAGTGATCTCCGCGGGGGAAGGAGCCTGGCGTGAGGTCCACACTCCCCTAATTGGCTTCGCTCCCACCCGTTTGCAGTTACCTCTGGTGTAGCATCAGTTAGCCTCTCTGTGGTACAGTTTGGAGCCCTAGTGGCCCAGTGGTTAAGAGCTAGGCTGCTAACCAAAATGTGGGCAGTTTGAATCCACCAGCCACTTCTTGGAAACCCTACAGGGCAGCTCTACTCTGTCCTATAGGGTTGCTATGAGTTGGAATCAACTTGACGGCATCGGGTTGTTTTTTTTCTTTTTTGGGTGGTACGATTTGCTAATCTAACCCAGGTCAGTGGAGAAAACGATGCCTTAACAAGAAGTTCTAGAGCTAAGTCTACAAAGCATGAGAAATCAAGAGTCAGATTGAGAATACTGTGTTCAAATCACTGAAACTGACTACAAGCTAGGACCAGTTCCCCTCCAGAACACCAAACACTTGCCCAGCTTGAACACCACAGTGAGAGAAGTCGACTTTGCTCACGGCTGACCCTGATGGTTAGTGGGGTTCACACCGGTGCTGGGATGACGCCTGACTCTAGGCTCCCTCACTCACCACTGTTGCTGCGTTTCCTTGGGTCGCATCCACCTCCTGGCCCGTCAGCTTCTTCTGGAACCTCCACAAGGTCTGATGTCTGGGAGAGAAGAAGAAACAAGGTAGAATGAGCAAGATTCTATCAGTGGGCCAGGAGAGCAGAGCTTTTTTTTTTTTTCTATTGTATTTTAGATGAAGGTTTACAGAGCAAACAAGTTTTCATTAAACAATTAATGCACATATTGTTTGGTAACATTGGTTGCCAACCCCACGACATGTCAGTACTCTCCCCTTCTTGACCTTGCGTTCCCTGTTACCAGCTTTCCTGTCCCCTCCTGCCTTCTTCTCCTTACCCCTGGGCTGGTGTACCCCTTTAGTTTCATTTTGTTTTATGAGCCTGTCTAATCTCAGGAGTGACTTCATTTCCGAGCTAAAAGGGTGTCTGGGGGCCATATTCTCGGGGTTTCTCCAGTCTGTCAGACGAGTAAGTCTGACCTTTTTTCGTGAGTTAGAATTTTTGCTCTACATTTTTCTCCAGCTCTGTCCGGGACCCTTTATTGTGATCCCTGTCAGAGCAGCCGGTGGTGGTAGCCGGGTGCCATCTAGTTGTGCTGGACTCAGTCTAGTGGAGGCTGTGGTAGTTGTGGTCCATTAGTCCTTTAGACTAAGCTTTTCCTTGCGTCTTTGACATTCTTCTTTCTCCACTGCGAGCAGAGATTTTTGATGTCAGTAGAAGAACGAAGGCAGAATCCGCATGACCCTGTCTTGAGAATTCAATTGTTGCTGTCTTTTCTGCTTGGCTAATTTCAGAGAGGCTGTGTGTTCCCTTGTGGGCACTGTGCCTCTCCCTTCAAGTGTGCATGCCAGGCACAGGGCTTGGCAGAGACGGGTGACTGGCCAGCACTGAAGAGATGCCTAGACATACAGGCTACGTGTCGGCCTCTTCCCAGGAACAGGCAACGGAGAGGGGTCAGAATTACTGCTCACGCCCTATCGCTAAAAAAAAAAAGGTCTCAGTAAAACTATAGCTCTTCCTATAGATGATTTAAAAAAATATTAATAACAGAGAATGAGATGTGCAATTAAGGGATGGATTACCTAGATAAGAGTTAAATGCTGTTTTAATTGCTGCAAAAATCAATTAAAAAAAAAACTCTTTCTTTACTAGAGAAGTCATAATCTTTCTTCCACTCCAGTTACAGAAATAACAATAATGATAATAGTAATGATGACATTAGTAATAATAAAACTAAACCAGTGGCCATGGGGTCTACTCCTACTCATGGTGCCCCCCTCCATGTGTCAGAGTAGAACTGTGCTCCAAGGGGTTTTCAGTGGCTGACTCTTCAGCCAGTCCTTTCTTCTGAGGGGCTTTACGGGTAGACATGATCCTTCAGCCTTTCGGTTAACAGCTGAGCGTATTAACCCTTCGCAGCATCCCGGACTAACCGCACTTTAAATAGCTAATCCAAACCAAACCAAACTCATTGCCGTCGAGTCAATTCAGACTCATACCGACCCAGTTCTACTCTACAGAGTAGAACTGCCCCATAGGGTTTCCAAGGAGTGGCTGATAGATTCCAACTGCCGACCTTTTGGTTAGCAGCTGAGCTCTTAACCACTGTGCCACCAGCGCTCCAAATACCTAACAGTTACTTATAATTTATTACATGCTATTTTTAAGTGCTTTATATGTATGATCTCATTTATTCCTTATAGTAATCATATGAACTAAAACCAAACCCATTGCCCTCGAGTTGATTCCGACTTATATTGACCCTATAGGACAGAGCAGAACTACCCCATAGGGTTTCCAAGGAGTGGCTGGTGGATTCGAACTGCTGACATTTTGGTTAACAGCCGAGGTCTTAACCACCGCGCCACCACGACTCCGTAATCGTATGATGCATCTATTTTTTCTATAGGAGTCTGAAGCCCGGGGGGAGTCAACAGCTCTGCTAGAGGACCCGCATGACAGAAGTAGTGGACCCGGGCTGTGAGCCCCAGGGGTGGCCCTGCAGTCTATGCTTTCAAGCAGCGTGCTTCATCCAGTGGTGCTGGAGCCGATCACACCGTCTGGCGAGAGCGTCCAGTGTCTATCATGTAGGTAGCTTGAAATTGGCCACGGTGGGAGTATTTACACCACGGACATCGGTGAATGCTGCAGATCAGGGTCCTGCTCCAGCTTGTGGTTAAGCATTTATCAGCACATCACTGAACGCCTTTTTCAAAGGGCCAGCTGCTCTAGCCTCTTCAAAATGGGAACTAGGGGGTCTCAGAGGAAAGCCACATTTTTAAAAACTATTTATTTATAGCTTGGAGCCCTGGTGGTGAAGCAGTTAAGAGCTCAGGTTGCTAACCAAAAGGTCGGCAGTTCAAATCCACCAGCCACTCCTTGAAAACCCTACGGGGCAGTTCTACTCTGTCCTATGGTTCTAGTTCTAGTTCTATGTAGCTATGAATCGGAATCGACTCGAGGACACACAACATTTATATCTTATCAGATATACAATTTAGCTTTAAGATTTTTTTTATAGCCATTCTTGCTTTCATGACACATCAGAAAGAAAGAAAAATAAAAGGCATAGGGCCTCTAAGTCACTCATTCCCTGCTCCTTTGAAGCTCATGATTTCTGCACAAAAGTTACTTTGCAGAGAACTTCATCTATATTAATCTTATGAAACTGAAGATTACCAACTCCTTGCAACCAACTCCTTGAAAGTTTTTGAACTTGGTTTCTCCTGGCCTTCCCAAAGCCATCCAGCCAGAACATCAAATATTCCAGAACCTTTGAAGAGCACATTAAAGAAAACAACGGTTTAGAAGCAGCGAGGCAGTGGCTTCCTGACAACGTCAACAGAGCGCCTCTATAGCCCTGGCAGAAACGAGCCTGTGGACAAAGCTTTGCCATGTGGGGTGATGTTAGCTTTAGGACATAACAACACTAGAAGAATGGCAAGATGCTGAAGTTCATTACCAACAGACCCTGCAGGAAGGAAAAAAAAATCATTTTAAAGCACCAATCAATTGTGTTTGTTTTCTTCCACTGAGGCAAGCTGGGCCCTGGGGAGAGTGAAGTGACAGATACTTATGTACATTTTGATTTGTCTTTGTCTCTTGCAGCTCACAGAACAATGCCTTCAGAGAGCAAAACTCCAGGAAATATTCACTGATGTACCAGTGCCGGTATAACTGGACTGTGATGAATGGGCCCTTGCTGACTTCAGAAAACCATGCTTTTTGCCTCCAAAGCCCTAAATAAAGCTATTTTAGAAACAAAAGCAAACTGTCCCCCTGGTGGTCTTACTGCTGCATGTTTCTGTTAGATGCCGTGGAGGTTGTCCCTGGTTCTTGGCGACCCCATGAGCAATGATCAAAATGCCGCCTGGTCCTGAGCCAGGCTGCAGATCGAACTGTTTGTTGTGCTCCGTAGGGTTTTCACTGGCTGGCTGCTTAGCATCCATCATAAAGGTGGAGGCTGAGATGCTCACTGACCATGGTGGAGTGTTTCCAAAGCCGTCTCCTCGTCCTGAGCTCAGCAGAACTCAGAACTGCAGGAACAGCTGCTTACTGTGAGTCAAGGCCATCTCTGCCGGGCTTCCTCTGGGCTCTTGCATCTCTGGGTTGCCTTTTCATTTGCCTTTCCACCAACGCCAGCCTCACACAAGCCTGAGGGATGTTTGCCCTGGTAATGAGGGAGGATATAATGGCTTTCACCAGAGATGTGGAAAAGGCCTGCTTAGTCTGTGGGTCAAATTGGACAGAGGTCTTTCTGTTCCGGCCAGCTGTTTGTGCTTTTCCTTTCAGGCCAGCGGTGGCATCTCCAAGAAGCCTTGACATGTAAGGGTGGATGGCTGTAGGCTGAGAGCCAGCACTATGTGGCTTTTGGGGCAGCAGCTCATGGGCAGCAAAGGTCTTCCTCGCTGGCCTGAGAAAAGACACACATGTGGGCTTAGAGTCACGCTTAGCATCTTCAGATCCAGCCTGATGGCCACTGGAGATTTGTGATTCAAAAGGTATTTACAGAGAAAAGGCACAGTGAGGGGGAATCTGAGAATCAAAGAGGAGGGTTGGCAAGGGCTAGGACGGTTGCCAAGGGCTGACGCCCTGGGAACAAACAAGCTTAAATCCCTGATTTAACTAAGTGTTTCTCAAACTTTGGTGAGCACTGGGATCACCTGGTTGCGGCTGAGAACGGGGGGGTGGGCGGGGGTGGGGTGTGAAAACAGATTTCTGGACCCCACTGCCCAGACTTCCTAATTCTGTAAGTCTGATGTGAGAAACCTGGGTTCACATTTCTAACAAGCTCCCAGATGAAGTGAATGCTGCTGATCAGGAGACCACACGCTAGAAACCACTGATTTCACTCACTGAGAGCTCAGGCCCTTTTTAGACATTAAGAGCGTTTGGCTGAGGAGTAGGTCCGTTCATTCACCACAGTTCGTGGGAATCTACAACGGGCCAGCATTTCATAGGCCAGTGTCTGGAAACTTCCGTGTGTATTGGAATCACCTGCAGAGCTAATAAACAGCACAGGGGCCCAGGCTTGCTGAAGTCAAACAGCGCCTGGGCCTTTCTAATATACCAAGCTCTCCAGTGGATTCCGATACCCACCAAAGGTTGAGAATCACTAATAGAAGGTAAGAGAAATAAAAAGATGTTAGTCATTGTTTAATGACAAGCAAGTTTGTTCTGTAAACCTTCATCTAAAGTACAATAGTGAAAAAAAAAAAGAAAAGTAAGAAAAACATGTGAACAAAGAGTCCCTGCATTCAAGTCACTCAATCTAGTTGAGGAGAGGGCTGGAGAAGAGGGAGAAAAATGATACGAAAAAGTGAAAATTACTAGCAATATGCAAATTACTGTAATTAAGAAACTGGCTGCTATGGAAGCCCATGGAAGGGATATCCAACCCAGACCATGAAGCTCAGAGAGATGCTGTTTGCAGACAGGAAGAGGCCATACCAGGGCAAGGACAGGGCAATGCAGAGAACTGCTTCAGACCAGAAAAACCGAACCTGTCGCTGTCCAGTTGGTTCTGACTCATAGCAACCATGTAGGACAGGGTAGAACTGCCCCATAGGGTTTCCAGGGAGTGGCTGGTGGATTTGAACCACCGAGCTTTTGATTAGCAGCTGAGCTCTTCACCACTTCACCACCAGGGCTTCGTGCCGGAGCTTAGGACATGAGAAATGAAGTGCTGTGTAGATCTCTCAGGGTTTTAGGGTTGCTTCCAGTGTCCCTTGTTAGCTCTTCCTTAGTTTTTCAAGCATTTTCCTAGAGTCCACTACTTGCTAGGCACTGTGCCAGGACCTGGTGATAATGCCATGAATAAGAACAGGGCCCCAACCCACAGTTGCTCAGTAACTAGTTCAGGAAAGACAGGCAAAAAGAGATCATTACAATGCAATGATTACAATGCTTGTTATTAGTTGCCACTGAGTCAACTCTGACTCATGGGGACCTTACACACAACAGAACAAAATGTTGCCTGGCCCTCTGTCATCTTCATAATCTGTGGCATGTTTAAGTCCATTGTTTCGAGTATTGGGCTAGTCTCCCTTGTCCTCACTGGTACTCTGTTTCACCAAACATGATGTCCTTCTCCAGCAACTGATCCTTCCCGATGATGTGTCCAAAGCAAGTGAGTTGAACAATGTTTTGTTGTGAGCCATAGGGTTTTCACTGACTAATTTTTTGGAAGTAGATCTCCAGGCCTTTCTTCCCAGTCTCTCTTAATCTGGAAGTTCTGCTGAAACATGTCCTCCTTGGGTGATCCTGCTGGTATTTGAAACACCGGTGGCATAGCTTCCGGTATCACAGGAACACACAAGCCGTCACGGTACGGCAAACTGATGCACAGGTGGTAGATATGCATAGTAACCCACTGCTGTCGAGTTGATTCTTACTCATAGCCATTCTATAGGACAGAGTAGAACTGCCCCGCAGGGTTTCCAAGGAGCAGCTGGTGGAGCCGAACTGCTGACCTTTTGATTAGCAGTCGTAGCTCTTAGCCACTATGCCGCCAGGGTTTCCGATGTGCATACTACAAGAGAGGGATTCTTGAAGTCTTGTAGAAGGGACAATTCACTAAGCCTGGGGGAGCCAAGGAGCTCTTCATGGTTTATATAAAGACCAAGCTGGATCTTAAAGAATTTCAACTGGAAGAGACAGCATGTTCAAAGGTATGGAGGTGTAAAAAGCTGGGTGAGATCATGGGAAGGTTGATCTTTAGGGTTAAAAAAAAAAAAAAAAGGCAAATGGGCATAATTGTCAGGTTGGGTACGCCTGATATGCCAGGCTGGAGCTTGGCCACTGTCCGTCAGGCATAAGTGAATCAACACTTACAAAAGTTGCTTGAGGTTGTTTTTTAAAGGCGGATAAATCTAAAGGGGTTGTTAAGGGTGGAATCAAAAGGAAGAGGGCAGCACAGTTATTCCTCTGTAAAATCCACATGAGATGCACTGGTGTAATGACCTGCATCTGCAGTACTGATGGCAGAGGGAAGGGGTGCATGCCATACGTTTCTGAGTTCTCAACTACAGGACCTAATCCCCAACTGGATATAGCTTAGTTGGACATGTTGATTTTGACATATCTGTAGGACTGATGAGGAGCTTGGGCAAGAGGTTAGGACTGGTGACAGCTAAGGGAGTCATCAGCTTAGAGATGGTGATTGGATAGGAGGAACATGAAAAAGATCAACCAGGAAGAACATGTCCAACAAGAAAACCAAGCAAGGGCAGACCACTGGCAACACCGCAATTTAAGGAGTGTGCAGTGTGATAGATCGCTTTTGTGTGTGGCCTTTCTAGCCGTGGTCTTGTAACTCCCACCCAAGTGATTGGGCGGGACTGTGTGATATGGTCGTTATGGCCCACCAAAGGGATTCGTCAGTTTTGCCATCCCACTGGGCTTGAAATGAGCCATCCCAGAGGCAGGAAGAAGAGCACACCACCACCAAGGAAGGAGAGACCAATAGGAGATACCCTCAAAAGACGGTGCAGTGGGCTTCCTGGCCCATGGAATGAGAAAACCGAGTGCCTTTGGGCACAGACTGCAGGCCAGGGAGAGATGTGTCTGCAAGCTGTCCTGATGGAAGAACTGTATCTTCGAGTGTTCCTGAGCCTGAATTGTAACCTGTTACTTGCCTAATAAACCCCACCGTTGTGAGTATGGTCTTTGAGTTCTGTGTGTCCATTGCAATGAATTACTGAACCCAGCAGAGAAGTAGAGAGTGCTGTGGGAGGGACAGTTGGTGTCAGAGTTGGTAAAGATGGCAGAGAGAAGAGGTATGTCTGACCCCTGCCTCACAGAAATTAGCCTTGGGCTGTTGGTCTTGCTTCTCCTTCCCCCATGTGAAGTTAGAAGAGGTCGGATGTTGCCTCCACGCTGTTGTTACAGAGTGATTTGAGGATACATCAGAAGAAGAGACAGGCCAACCAGGAGAAGAGCAGAGCGGAGTCCTTGATGAAGTCAGGGGTTTCCAACAGAGCCTAAGAATGGGCTCCTTTAAGGCTTTGGGAAAAGCTCCTCTCAGATAACCCATTTGCCTTATTAATAGGTTACAACCTTGTTTAACTCCCCAATACCTTAAGTTCAAAGAAAATCCAGCTAAGGCTTAGATGCTCAATGAAAACAGGGCAGCAACAACTTCCATTTATTGGGTGCCATTTATGCCAGGCCTTGTGCTAGAAACTTTACATTTGTTAGTATTATTATTATCCAACCCACACAGCCATAACACATTAATATAAATACAAACCCTATCCATATGCACTTGGTATTTTTTCACCACCATTTAGCACCATTTCCATCCTTCCTTTAGAAAATGAATTAACATTACCATTTGGACTGCCAGTTTGATTTATAGCTTCCCTAGGGAGATGATCAGCATTCCAGTACCTTAAAATATCACAAATCATGCCTTCACTGCTGCGAGGCAAATGCCTACTGAAGGTCAACATTTTCTATCCTACTATCAATCCTTCAGCACTCGGGTGGCATCATTAGTATAGTATCTTTAGCATACTGTGTTATGTACTTATTCTTCATGAAATAGGATATGACACATGTTACAGATTGAATTGTATCTCCCAAAAATATTATTTGTAAATCCTAACTCTTAGGCCTGTGGATGTAACCCCATTGGGATTAGAGTTTTCTTCGTGATGTTAACGAGGTCATATCAGTGTATGGTGTGTTTTAAACCAATCACTTTTGAGATATAAGAAGAGCAGATTAAGCACAGAAGCAAGCAAGCACAGATAGGGGAAGATAGATGCCACATGAAGACTGCCAAGGGACTGAGGAACAGAAGCTGAAAAGAGACAAGGACCTTCTCCTGGAGCTGAAGGAGAGAGAAGTCTTACCCTACAGCCAGCACCCTGAATTCAGATTTCTAGCCTCCTAAACTGTGAGAAAATAAATTTCTATTTGTTAGAGTCACACACTTGTGGTATATCTGTTATAGCAGCACTAGATAGCTAAGATAACATGTAGTTTTTGATTCCAACCCATGGTGAAGGCAACATATAAAAGTGAGACGAGAGAAGCTGAGGCAAGGATTTTCCCCCAGAATGGACAAAGAAGCCTAGAGCTGGCGCCCTAAATTCAGACTTCTAGGCTCTTAAACTGTGAGGAAATACATTTCTGTTCGTTAAAGTCACCCACTTGTGGTATTTCTGGTATAGCAGCACTACCTAAGCCACCTGGCCTGCCCGGGACCACCATGGGTGGAACTGAGGGAGGGAGAGGACAATTACAGAGGTTCTGTGAGGCGAATCAGAGCCACTGCCAGAGCTGCCCTTCTTTGTTCTTTGGGCCAGGGAGGTGCCGAAGCGGAGGGTCTCGTAGACAGGGTCCACCTTATTGCCACAGGCTGCAACAGAAGAGAAAGCTCATCTGAGACAAAGGTTTCCTCAACGACCTGTCAGGAACCCAACCAACCACCGATCCTGTCTCCTGAGTTAACAGCATGTGGGAAATTGGTTCAGTGGACCCAGCGGACTCTGGAAGAATGGGGACTTTGTGGTCAAGCTTTCCTTACTTACATGGATCCCTCCAAAATGTATTTGCCAAGACCCTCTACTGCACCGCATACTTCCAACAAGAACTCTGCTCCCAACCTCTTCCCGATTGGTTTTCTTCTGTGATTATCCATCCTGAGGAGTCCAATTTTAAGTTTCTTTCCAGAAACCAGCTTTATTTCCTCTGTGGGGAGCTTTGCTCTCCAAGGTAAAAAGCCTGAGACAGAGTTTGTTCAAGTGGGCAAGTGCTTCAAAAGAATTTGGCATCACCAGGTCTCATGAACTTCTAATTAAAACCTTAGTTTAAAACTTACCACTTTAAAAATTCCCCCAAAAGAGGCAAAAATAGATGTAGAGAATTTCGGGGCGGTGGGGGGGGAGTAAACTGAATGATATTATTAAATAAGAAATCCAAGCCAGAAATATCTATAAATACGGGACATGTGTCTTGTCCTCATTAAGGAATAATGTATTCATTGGATTTCTGCTAAGCATTGGTCTGTGATTTATATTTATTTTTACAACATTTATGAAATATGGCTATTGCTGTTCTCATTTTAAGGGTCTGACAGGTGGAGTAACTTGTTCATGACACATAGTTGGTCAACAGGAGGGCTGGGCTATAAACCAGGTCTATGGGATACCACACTCCATACTCTTTCCAGTCTACCATGCTGTTGACGGGTGGCGTGGGGTATGAGGAACTTTTTGGACTTGGGTGTTTTAGAGCTTCATCAGGGAGATGATGAAAATTCCTGGAGAATTTGGTCCATGGTACACTTTCCATCCAGCAACACAAATAAATAATCAAAAGCCAGAGAGCCACCAAACAAACGAAGACATCCCACTGGTTTTCAGGACTGGAAGAACAGCAGCCTTAATGCTGACATTGCTGCTGAAAACTTGATCCATCACCGTCTGAACTCACCAATGGGCATAACTTCCTTAATGCATCCGAACTGTTCGTGAATGAGCAAGGGGGAGCTGTAGTAACGCCGGAACCCCTTCGGCTGGAGAGAGAATGAGAAAGAGAAGGGCTTAGTGTAACTAAAGGTGGACAAAACAACACAAGAGCCCTAAAACAAACCAGTTCTGTTCTTCAGAGGCACCTCCCTGTCTCCCTTTAAGATGATGACTTGTTCTATAATTTATCCGTGTTGGGGAGATACAGGTGGCAGTAGGCAAGGTATGCTCCATCCAGAAAGCAAGCTCCTGGCCCTACTATATCCCATTGTTGGAAGGGAACTTAGTGGTCTGCCCCCCAGTCCCCACTAGGACTCCAGAATCTTCTCCAACATTCCTGTCAAATGGTTTCCTCCTTTGTTTGAACACTGTCAGTAACAGGGCACTCACTCACCCCGGAGGCAGATCTTTGGGGACATTACCTTTGATTGTTAAGACTTGGTACCTGCAGATCTAGGTCTTCTCCCTGGAGCCACAAATGATAATTGAATTCCCTTCTGTGTGACAAGTTTTAAATTTTTTGAAGGGAGCTGTTATGTCCTAAGTATTATCCAAGGTAAACATTCCTGGTTTCTTCTACACTTCTTTGGCCATCTTAGGTTCAAATACCCTCAAAAGTGCTCTGGATTACTGTTTTCCAAGGTGTGCCACCAGTACTGAAATCCACACTCTTGAGGTGACATTGTTGGCCCATAATGGGCCAGGGCTATCCAACGTCCTTTGGTTTGGCCATCATGCTTCAGCTAAAGTGGTACAGATTTTTATCACTCTCTCCATTTTTGGTGGTCAGCTCTATCCCACTCTTGACACCCATTCCGTTGGTAGCCAATAAGGACTAGAGTGGACCAGCTGTCATTTTGCCTGGGACTGAGGGAGTTCCCAAGATGTAGAATTTTCAGTTTTAAAACCTGGACAGTCCCAGGATACCAGGGACTTTAAGTGCTAAAACAGAAAGTCCCAGCTTGGGACAAGCTGGTCACCATAGTAAGGACCCTGAGTTCTTTTCACACATGGGACACTTGTCTATTAGGTTGACAACGTTCTTCCTCTACTCAATCACTTATATGGACCAGGATGCCAAGCTGGCAGGTCAGGGATTCGGGGACTGCCTTCCTATGGCCAGTTCTCAGGGCGCCGCAGGGAAGGAGCTTGGAGAGTATGATCTCAGCAGAGCAAGCAAGTGCCCCGGGCAGGATGTCCTGGGGCTCGCTCCCGGCGTGAGCCCTTACCAGCTTGCCCACGCACCGCTGGGGCGCTAGGCCGTCCATACACTTGTGGTGGATGCTCATCTTACAGGCCTTGCAGCGCAGTCCGTACTTAGCGTTGGTTCCTGTCGGGCACACGGTGAACTCTGGTTAGGACACAGCCTGCCTCTTCCTGGTGACTAGTCTTAAACTGAAGCCCTGGTGGTGTGGTGGTTAAGAGCTCAGGCTGCTAACCAGAAGGTCAGCAGTTTGAGTCCACCAACCGCTCTCTGGAAGCCGTATAGGGCAGTTCTACTTTGCCCTATAGGGTCGCTATACATTGGAATTGACTCGATGGCAATGGGTTTGATTTTTTTTTTAAGTCTTAAATTATGGAAAAATAGGTTGCTCCCATAACCAGGTAGTTCCTCTTTCCTGTGGCTTGTGCATGAAGTTTGCAAAATGGACAAAATACTAGGGTAGATTCTTCTACCTTCTCCCACATTTCCTACCAAAGGTATCAGCTCTGGTTTCTCCCCACTACTTGCCTATTCATTACTCCAGAAAAGCTCAGCCTCCTCCACTTTCTTTGTTCCCTCAATTCATGCTAGCAAATTCCACTTTCTTTGCCCTTTGTATAGGTGACTCATTTCTGCTCTTCTGTATGAATTACTGAGTAGTGCAAGTCCTGATATTTCCCCAATTTTCACTCATCTTCCCATCACACAGTCTGAGCTGTTGGACAAATTCTCAGGAAATTGATCGATGGGTGAGGGGTTGGGAGGGCAGGGTCTGTGTGAGAGCAGGGCTGATGGTGTTCTAAAGTGGGAGGGAGGGCTCAGTTAGACACCAGCCCCTGCAGGGGAAAGAGGAGGAGGAGGTGGGTAACAATGAAACCCTGCTGCAGAATGCAGGAGTCACTTAGCTTTCTGGAGAGGGTACCATAATGCGGTGAGAAGAAGGAAGGCAGAGGAGGAGGGGGAAGGCAGGGAGCCATCCTGGGAATTGCACTGCTGCACCAAGGCTGGGGCGATAGGGCGACATAAGGGAGAACAGACAGGGGAGTGGTGTCTGGGAGGCTTAGGAGATGGTAGCGGCACTGGGTACCTGTATTTATCATTTTAGAAAGCAGCTTGATGGAGGCTTGAAAAGGATGTTAAGATGGGATGTTTTCTGTCTCCATTTAGGCTAGGACACGAGTATGCAGGACGAGAGGTGCCAACTGCTCTGATATACCACAGTAAGGTGGTAGGCCCCCAGGCAGGACTCAAAAATGAGGTGCCACAATGACTTCCACAGCTCTTAGTTGACCAGGCACCTCAAGTGTATTACAAAAGGTGGGAGGCTGGAGAGAGGATTTCTTTGTAAGTTGCTGAGGAACCTATTAGCTTCACTTTCACCTCTCTATCATAGTGGGGAGGACGGAGGTGCTTCCTTCTCTCCTCAATCCTACTGAGAAGGACTTCAAAGACGCTATTTTGAAAGCTTGGCCCCTGTCTTCTGGAGTCTGTGGGATACATGGTGTGACCATACCATGCGTGGTGAAGTCAATGGTGAGAGGTGTGGGCAAGCAGCAGATCTGTTAGCCTACTGGGGAATGACGCCATGTGGGGAAAGCCTGCGCTCCAAGAGCCTGTGAGGGTGAATGACGTGTGAGTACTTCCTGTGGGTCAGAGGTGGATCATGTGGAATGCCGCCCCAGAAGTCCTCCTGAGAGACATCAGGACCCTGGTACAGTTTGTTTAGAATGGAGATGCAGAGATTAATATGACTGTGTAGTTGAGACATGAGGCCACGGGTACCCCACTGCATATCACAGCCACTTACAGACACACTATGAGGATAGTCCGAGACCCTTGTCTCCACCATTGCCTCCCTGTTCAAGCCACCCTCATCCCTTGCTGGGATTAATTCTTAACTGAATTGCCTTCCTCTGTTTTTGCCTTTCCAATGTCTGTGTAGTGGCCAGAGTAATCGTTTAAAAATGTTATCAAATCAGCTCCCTTTCTTGCTTAATTTTCTTTTTCAGTAGGTCCTCCCTGTCTTTCTGACATCATACAAAATGCTCACCATAGTGGTGAGGTTCTACATGATTTGGCGGGAGCCCACCTCTCTGTCTTAGGCTGGCCCCTCTTGTTTGCTATGCCTTCTTGTAGTTCCTTGAAGGCACACCCCCTTTAATCCCAGGTCTTTATACACGGTGTTCCCTGTGCCAAGGATGCCGTTTCTGTCACTCTTCACCTGGCTGGCTCCTACCCATCCCGCGGATCTCCTGTTATTTCTTCAGTGAAGCTTTTTTGACACACTCCTATGAGTCGGAATCGACTCAATGGCAGTGGGTTTATTTTTTCCCCCATCTGTTAAATTATCCTTTTCCTATTATTCTTTCTCACGGTACTCTGTTGTTAGCTTTCACAACATTGATCACAATTATTATTTATTTCAGAGCTCGTTTTTTGTTGGCCTTTTTCTCTGGACTTTGAACTCAATGAAGCTAAGAATGGTGTCTGTCCATTTGCCATTAAAATGAGCTCTGAGCACGTTCATATGTATTAGTTATGTAACACCTATAAATATGTATTAAACGAATGAACGAATTCTTTCATAATCACACATATATTGAAACAGCGGTGACTGCTTCAGAGAATTTCAGTGACATTGATTCATCAGTGGCGTAGACATAGTATTCAAGAGATGAAAGAGGACTCGAAGTACATCCGTTTCAATTGTTTTGTTTTACAGAGGAGAAGCCTGAGGGTGTGAACAGAAGAACAAGTTGACCCAGGTCAGGGGAGGTACTGCCTAGTTTTGCCCTTTCATTGCTTGACTCAATCATTTACTTCCATTATTTGGGTTATTTAGTCTACATGGAGATGCAGCTGGGGCTAATTAGATGATAAAATAAAGGACTGCAAAGACCTGCCTGACTTTCTATTAGGAAAAGCAACAGACAAACTTTTGAATGGACAAATACGTGGAAACTCTGCAGAGGGTATTACCTGAAAACTCCCTCCAGGAAGGCATCATTGAAAACAAAGTGTGTCTGCTGCTATAAGCACAGACAGAAAGTGGAAGTGACACATAAACACAGCATACATTATTGACTATGTGTGCTTGTTTATAAATACTAGTTGGAAAGTCCCCTTTCCTTTTTCAGAACAACCACTTAGTTGAAAAGCTCTGCAATGCCTTCAAAAGACTGGACTTTGAAAGCAATCACTTATTTTTTGTTTTCAAATTAGGGAATGTTATTTGTGGGAATGTAAGTGAAAGCTTCAAAGAGGAAAGTTATTTCATTTTGTGCTCAACTCTGAAATAACATCATTATATATTAAGGCATATTTTCCTTCAGACCCCAAACACCGTAATTTTGGTTTTGTCTGTTCTAATACACTGCACCATTTTGTATGAGTCAGACCACCCAGCAATTATTTGGTTTTAGGTGTTCTGAATTTCTACTCCAGAATAAAAGAGTAATTGAAGAAGAAAGCTTTACATTCTGTGGTTTGGAGAAGAGTTCAAAGGAATAATTCACATTAGGGTAGTGGAGCTGGTTTACAGCAGCCAGATATGGAGGAGCCACTGATGGTCTGACCTGTTTTGTAACCGGTGACCTCTATCATAAAAGCATCACGCATGTGACACTTACGCTTGAGCAGAGTGAGAAAAAACATGGTTTTAAATTTGAATCTCTCTCATGCTGGCTCTTTAAACTTGAGCAAACTACTAATACTCCTGGAGCCTCTGCTATCTCAACAACAAATGGGAGTAGTACTACCTATTCTCAGGGTTCCCAGTGTCATAATATATGGGAAGTGATTGCGTGGACTTGGAGGCTTAAAAATGTCACTGAACTTTGGATAAACATGGTGGACTGGCCATGTGAGTTTTCCACTTATTCACTCTAAAATCACACTAAAATTATAGTAAAGGAATAAAAAAAAGACATAAACTCAAAAAAAAAAAAAGATTACTGAGGGAGTGGCAAAAGTAATAAAGTGTTCAATATATATTTGGAAGACAGAAAGCAAGTGAAGGTATGGTAGGAAATTTAGCAGAAGAGAGAAAGCTTGGATTTCCCAAAAGCAACTTGGAAGCTAAAAGGCGGTGGAGCTTTAAAGACCGGAATTTCAAAACTCTGAGAAAATGATTTCCAACCTAGAATTTTACACCCAGCTACATTGCCAACAAATATGAAGGTAGAATGTAGACACTTTCAGATCTTCAGGGATTCAAAATATTTACTTTCCATGCACTCTTTCTTAGAAAACTACTGGAGAATGTGCCTCAGAAAAGTGAGGAAATAAATCAAGGAAGAGGAAACTATCAGATTCAGTACACAGCAGAAGATCTGACCAAGAGGAGAGGTAAACAATAGTTCCTATGTGACAACTCTGCCAACTATCCTAGACTGGAGCTGCAAGATGAAGTAAGGCAGTGTACTTGGAAAGATGGAACTTGAAAAGTTATTGATGTTTGGATATTATAATTGATATGGCATTTGATAAAGTTTTTTTTAGGGTTTTATGGGAGCTTTTTTACAATAAAAGTTATCAGTGTATGCGAAGTTAAGGAAGTAAAAAAAACTACTAATTGCAGGAAAAATAAAACCCGTGTAAGGAAAAAAAAGTAATCATAGTACAATACTTGAATCAGCAGCGAATAATAGTCACAATAGTGTATAAATTGACTATTTGGCTAACACAAAATAGTGATTAACTACTTGGGGGGGACAGGAGCAAGGGAAACAAAGATTATGATGTAACTATTTTGGGAAGGTGAGAACAAGGAAGACAGGAACAAGGAGTAGTGCTGAAAGTATGAGAACTTATGCCCCACTCCTATAGCAGGAAGCCAATAAATGCTTGATTAATCAAGAAATAGCAGTAGAAGCACAACATGTAGAAATACTGAAATAAATACCAGAAGAAACAATTAAAGAGCATGAAAAAACCTGTTGCAGCTGAGTCGATTCTGACTCTCAGCAAACCTATAGGTCAGAATAGAACTGCCGCATAGTGTTTCCAAGGACTGGCTGGTGGATTCAAACTGCCGACTTGTGGTTAGCAGCTGAGCTCTTAGCCACTGTGCCACCAGGGCTCCAAAGTGAGACTCGACGATAGGATAATACAGTTTCTGTTGTGGTTCTTTTAGTACCATTTGTCTTTATTTTCATGGATTACTGTGACAAAAAAGCAAATGACAAATGAAGTCCATGAAAAATGGGTCAAATCAGCCTGTTGGAATGATGTGGCCCTTGGTATATCAAGATATAGGGGATGTGGGGTCTGCTCATTGCATAAACTATCAGTTCTGCCCTGGAGATTTGAAGTTCTGGGCTAAATCTAGGACATTAAACGAGTTACAGTTGAAAATATTAAGAATGTTATTTACGATACTTAAATGGAGTTTAGAATGGCTCAACACACAACATTGATTGGGTATCAGGTGCTGGGCTGTTTCATGAGCATAATATATTATTTACTACCATGCAAAAGTGAGCAACCGTAGAAAACCATGTGTTAAAGATCCAGTGAATGGAGAAGTCTAGACATAGATGTTGGGGGAAAACACTGAACAGTTCTTCTCCCTATAGGTGGCTGTACTGACTACATTGGGCAACAAGTTCCTTTTTTTAAAAAAAGGAAACTGATTATATATATATCAGTAAAACAATTGGCCAGACTCATTTTAATAAGATACTTCCATTGAGACATCGCTTAAATTTCATATGATAGCAGAGTTAAAGATAAAATAGGATAAAAAAGTTATTTACAATGGAGATCACTTAACTTCAGAAATAATTGGAGAATGGGTAAAACTAAAAAAAGAAAAGAAGTGCAATCACAGTACGGTACTTGAATCAGCAGTGAACAATGGTTATAACTCTTAGTAACAATTAGTTTGCTTCCAGATTGTATATCTATAGAATTATTCCATTAATTTGTTTGATTAAAATTAATCAAAATTAGACAATAAAGCCAACTCTTTACTATGATTTTGGGAAAAAAATCTTGAAAACCTGTATGTATAAAATACGGTTATCTATTTTTTTTATAAAGATATCCAAAAAATTTTCTTGGAATACATAAAATATCTATAAGTGATTCAATGGTAAATACAATCAAGACAATCCAAAGACTTTCTAGACCCCTGTTCTAGAAAGGTTTAGTTGTGGGACTCCCCTGACCCTCCACCAGCACTGTGCCATGGCTTAGAGAGGAGACTAAGTGGTGTTTACATCAAGAGTGCGCAGAGCCTGGAGAGGACCAAACACCTACGTTATGGAAGGATCTCAAAGGCAGAGAGATGAGAGCAAAAGCAATGGGTGAGTTTTTAGTGCTTGGGCAGACAAGAGGCATTTGGAGGGCTAGGGATTACACAAACAGTAGTTAAGATGACAGAGTCAGTATTTTTAAACTAAAGGCTGTAACAAAACTGCTACTGTGTAATAAAATAGGCATAATCATGCAGCTAGCACTATTCACAAGCAGTTTACCCTTGAACATAATTAACGCAAGGGATGAAAGAGGATTATGTAGGAATCAGCTAAAGGAAGTCCTCCATGATGGGACTCCCGCCTACTTTCCTCTCTTCATTTTCAACATGCTCCACCCTGGCTCTTCCCTTGTTTTACCAACATGTCTCTTGATGGCTGCTCACACTGCCTTTCTGGTAAACTGCTTCTCATCTTCTATGACACACCTTTAAGGACACACACCCTCCCTCCCTCCTTCCATAACTGTAGAACTAGCCACTCTCCTGGGTTCCTTCATGCTTCCCAGAGTACTTAGCACAACAGGCCATCTCCTTCTCTACAAAGTGGGACTTTGACATGAAGTGTAGGTTAATTTATTCACCTCTGAATCTTCCATGCCCAGTAAGGTGCCTGGCACAGAGTATGCTACTGTCCATCAGAAATGACCAGCCTACCCAGGCCTGGGCCAGCAAAGTGACCAGGCTGAGAGAAAGCTAGGACCCCACTTCACCAATAAACATGGAACTACCTATAGAAAGATGTAGGTTTTGTCTTGTAGTTCCCTAACTCCCAGGGGCTTGTTGACCACTGGGTTCTAGACTGCCTGCCGATCTTCACCACCTGGCCTTTTGCTTGGATGGTCTGGCTGTTTATACCGACGTTCTAATATGACCGCATGCTGATCTGCTGGGGCCCAGAACTATCCAAGCTCCTGCTTGAGCCTACAACCCAGGCCAGATGCTGTTTGATCAGATGCCTTCCTGATCCAAGAAACTGCAACTGACTCTGGGATCACTGCTCCCTCTGCTATACTGGGTACTGTGTATCCTCCTCAAAGCAGGTCTTGACAACTATTTGGATCAGAATTAAGTTAGCTATGCCCTTTGTCTTCTGGCATTTTGCTTGTGGACTCCTAGCTAACAGCTTCCACTGGCCTCTGCTTTCTCCCTATGGAATGACTTCTCATCACATTTCTGCAGACGCTGATCATGCTTACTACAGCCTCTGTGAAGGCTGTGTTACCCTGTCAGAGAGATGCCTCGGATTTCCATTACCGTGTTAGCCTCATATATATAATCCAGAAGTGCCTGCCACTCTATTCCTAAATATACCTAATTATAGGAGTGCATAAACATATACCTAGCCATAGTTTCATGTACTGATGTCTTAGTTATCTAGTGCTACTATAACAGAAATACCACAAGTGGATAGCTTTAGCAAAGAAAAATTTATTCTCTCAGTTTAGGAGGCTAGAAGTCCGAATTCAGGATGCCAGCCCCAGGGGAAGGCTTTCTCTCTCTGTTGGCTCTAGGGTAAGGTCCTTGCCATCAAATTTCCCCTGGTCTAGGAGCTTCTCAGCACAGGAACTCTGGATCCAAAGGACATGCTCCCTTTCTGGTTCTTCATTCTTGTTGGCATGAGGTCCCTCTGTCTCTCTGCTGGCTTCTCTCTTTTATATCTCAAAACAGATTGACTCAAGATACAACCTAATCCTGTAGATTGTGTCCTGCCTCATTAACATAACTGCCTCTAATCCTGCCTTATTAATATCATAGAGCTTAGCATTTACAACACATAGGATAACCACATCAAGTCACAAAATGGTGGGCAATCGCACAATACTGGGAATCATGGCCTAGCCAAGCTGACACACATTTTGCGGGGACACGATTCAATCCATAACAACTGATACAATGAAAAAGCAGCTGACCTGACACATATAAATGATGGTGTGTATGGTTATATGTGGAATTTTGATTTCTGGGAAAGAAATGTGTAAATTCTATATCTTTAGTGACTTTATTAAAAACTATTGGTTTCAAAATATAAATAATCATGGAACGATTTGCAAAGGTCAATGCCTACTCTACAGTGGAATTAAAAAAAAAAAAAACATACAGAACATGAGATGTATTCCCATTACTTTCATACTCTATTCCTCTTTGATGCCAAGCAATGATGTGGAGACACTTTCTAAGATTCTGAAGCCACATAAAGCAAGCTAAGAAGGCAAGCTAAGTCAAATGGAGCCACTGGGCACGATTCTGCCCCTTCTCATGTGGACAAAGGGTATTTTGAAAGAAAAACAAATGAATGGAGGTAAAATGAGAAATAAGATTGTTGGAGAGGGTCGTGGAGTGTAACTCCTTTGGAGTTTACTCACTCAGGAGGGAGAAGGGATAGAATTAAAGCTGTTACTGTCTGGTATCAATCCCTCCCAAAAGCAAACCAAACCCACTGCCATCGAGTCGATCCAGACTCATAGTGACCCTATAGGACAGAGTAGGACTGCCCCGTAGAGTTTCCAAGGAGCGCCTGGAGGATGTGAACTGCCAACCTCTTGGTTAGCAGTTGTAGCACTTAACCACTACGCCACCAGAGTTTCCCCAATCCCCCCTACAATGGACGTGTATCACCAGTGATATTTTTATTACATTTACCGCAGCATTAGAAATGCTCATCTGATATTTAGTGTTGTAGTTTTAAAATGTTTAGAGGCTAATCAAGTGAAAACATAATTACTAGGAGGAAGGCAGAAAACTTCCAACCCCTTATTTGAAGAATTACTTATATTCCGAGTATCTGGGGGTTTTGGCAGCAGTGGAGGGGATCTCGGCCCTACGAACAATGGAACAAAACACTGCCCCTCCTGCACCGTCCTCGCAATCATTGCTATGTTTGAGCCCATTGTTGCAGCTACCATGTCAATTCTTCTAATTGAGGATCTTCCTCTTTATGGTTGACCCTCTACTTTACCAGGCATGATGTCCTTCTCCTGGGACTGGTCCTTCTTGATAACATGTCCAAAGTACATGAGATGAAGTCTTGCCATCCTCACTTCTAAAGAGCATTCTGGCTGTACTTCTTCCATGACAGATTTGTTTGTTCTTCTGGCAGTCCATGGTATATTCAATATTCTTTACCAACACAATAATTCAAAGGCATCGATTCTTCTTCAGTCTTCCTTATTCATGCATATGAGGCTGCTGAAAATACCATGGCTTGGGTCAGGTGCACCTTAGTCCTCAAAGTGACATCGTTGCTTTTTAATATTTTAAAGAGGTGTTTTACAGCAGGTTTGCCCAATGTAATATATAGTTTGATTCCTCGACTGCTGCTTCCAAGGGCGTTGATTGTGGATCCAAATAAAATGAAATCCTTGATAACTTAAAGTTAGGAGATTTCTTTTTCACTTCTCAGGAATTAGACCAGGTGTCATGGATTGAATTGTGTCCCCCCCAAAAATATGTGTCAACTTGGTTAGGCCATGATTCCCAGTATTGTGTGGTTGTCCTCCATTTTGTGATTGTAATTTTATGCTGCGAGAATTAGGGTGGGATAATAACACCACCCTTACTCAGGTCACCTCCCTAATCCAAGGTAAAGGGAGTTTCCCTGGGGTGTGGTCTGCACCACCTTTTACCTCTCAAGAGATAAAAGGAAAGGAAAGCAAGCGGAGAGTTGGGAACCTCATACTACCAAGAAAGCAGCACCAGGAGCAGGGCACGTCCTTTGGACATGGGGTCTCTGTGCCTGAGAAACTCCTTGACCAGGGGGAGATTGAGGACAAGGACCTTCCTCCAGAGCCGAAAGAGAGAGAAAGCTTTCCCCTGGAGCTGACATCCTGAATTTGGACTTGTAACCTACTAGACCGTGACAGAATAAACTTCTCTTTGTTAAAGCCATCCACTTGTGGTATTTCTGTTATAGCAGCACTAGAAGACTAAGACACCTGGGGTAGTAAAGTTTTTCTATAAAGGTCTAGATAGATATATTAGACTTTTCAGGCCATAGTCTCTGTCACATCATTTCAATTCTGCCATTGAAACACAAACAGCCATAAATAATAAGTTAAAAAATGGGGGTGGCTGTGTCCCAATACAACTTTACTTACAGATGCTGAAATCTGACTTTCATATAATTTTCACATGTCACAAAATATCATTCTTCTCCTGCTTTTTTCCAAATAATTAAAAAATGTAAAATGTGGGTCATTGTGATGGTTAATTTTATGTGTCAACTTGGCTAGGCAATGGCGCCCAGTTGTTCGGTAAAACACTGGTCTAGTTGCTGTTACAGAGTAATTAAAAAACAAAAACAACAAACCAGTTGGTGTTGAGTCAGTTCTGACTCCTGATAACCCCACGTGTTGCAGAGTAGAACTGCTCCACAGGGTTTTCAAGGCTGCGGTCCTTCTGAAGCAGATTGCCAGGTCTTTCTCCCGAGGAGTGCTGGATGGGTTTGAACTGCTAACCAGACTTGTTGGCCTGACAGAGACTGGAGAAACCCAGAGGGTATGGCCCCCAGAGCCCCTTTTAGTCAGTAATGAAGTCACTCCAGAGGTCCACACTTCAGCCAAAGATTGGACAGGCCCATAAAACAAAATGAGACTAAAGGGGCACACCAGCCCAGGGGCAAGGACTAGAAGGCAGGAGGGGCAGGAAAGCCGCGAATAGGGAACCCAAGGTTGAGAAGGGAGAGTGTTGACATGTCGTGGTGTTGTTAACCAATGTCAGAAGAAAATGTGTACCAACTATTCAGTGAGAAACTAGTTTGTTCTGCAAAGCTTCATCTAAAGTACAATAATAAAAAAAAAGGGGGGAGAAGACTTGAAGAGATATTTCACCAAAGAAGATATTTAGATGGCCAAAAAGCACATGAAAAGACGCTCAAGTGTCATTAACCATTAAACCTAAACCCACTGCTGTAGAGTCAATTCCGATTCATAGCAACCCCATAAAAGAGAAGAGGAGGGCGCATGTCCTAACTCATTCTGAGGCAAGCATTATTCTGATACTAAAGGCAGGCAAAGACACAACAAGAAAAGAAAACCACAGACCAACATCACTAATGAATACAGACCCAGAAATATTCAACAAAATACTAGGACACAGAATCCAAAATACATACATAGGGTTTTCAAGGCTGTGAATCTTTAAGGAGCAGATTGCCACATTTTTCTCCTTTGGAGCAGCTGGTGAGTTCGAACTGCTGACATTTTGGTTAGCAGCCTAGTGCTTTAACCACTGGGCCACCAGGGCTCCCTTAGCCATTCCAAACCTGTTGTCGTTGAGTCGATTCCAACCTATAGCAGCCCTATAGGACAGAGTAGAACTGCCCCATAGGGTTTCCAAGGAATGGCTGGTGGATTCAAACTGCCAATCTTCTGGTTAGGAGCCCTATGACTTAACCACCATCAGCCATTAGAGAGATACAAATGGAAACCACGATGAGATACTACCTCGCCCACATTAGAACGACAATGATTAAAAAACAAAACAAAAACCACAGGTGTTGGTAAGGTTACGGGGAAACTGGAGCCCATTGCTGCTGTGAACTAGAGTAGCGCAGCTGCTGTGCAAAACAGTTCCTCAAAGAGCGGAACGCAGAGCTACCAGAAGACCCAGCAATCCCAATCCTAGTCACACACCCAGAAGAAGAGGAGGCAGGGACTCAAACAGAAACCTGTGCGCCAGCGTTCACTACGGCACCTTTCACAATAGTCAAAAGGTGGAAACAATCAAAATGTCTATCAACAGATGAATGGATAAACAAAATGTGGTACATACACACAATGGAATACTACTCACCCACGAAGAGCTATGAAGCCTGATGCATGCCACAACATGGAAGAACCTCGGAAACATCATGCTGAGCAAAATGAGTCAGTCGCAAAAGGACAAATACTGTATGATCTCATTCTTAGGAAATAAACAAATATAGAGAACCCAAAGATTATCAGTGCTTACCAGGGGTGGGAGGGAATGGGAGAGGGGGACTTCTTGCTTAGGGAGCTTTAGTTTATGTTAATGGTGGTGGAATTATTTGGAAAAGGATAGCAAGAACGGTTGCACAACTTGAAGAATCAATATCACTGAATTATACGTACATAAATTATTGAGACGGCATATGTTTTATTTTATTTTCACCACAATAAAAAAAGACACAGTGTAAATGAAGCCAAAATTTGTCAAGGCAAAGCAAGGAAGCTACTGACCAATTTCATTTGTGAATAGAAAAGCAAAAATTCTAAATAAAATGTAAGCAAAATAAAGCTTATCTTGTATAAAAAGAAGAGTAGGCCATGCTCTTGCTGGGATTGTTTCAGGAATGCAAGGGTAACTTATCAGTAGAGATGGCTATGAATCTGATTAACCTTATAAATGGACTTCTAATTCTGATTTAAGGAGCCCTGGCGGCACAATGGTTAAATGCTCAGCCGCTAACCACAAGATTGGAGGTTCAAATCCACCAGCTGCTGCATGGAGAAAAGACCTGGTGATCTGCTCCCATTAAGACTATACCCTAGGAAGCACTATGGGGCAGCTCTACTCTGTCCTATAGGGTCGCTATGAGTTGGGATTGACTGGTGGCATACAACAGCACTATCACACTGTATTATACTGGATTTATAAACAGTTTTTGCAAATTAAAAGGGAAAGATGAACAAGGTAAAAGATATGTGGTCCAAAGACATAAACTGATAATTTACAAAAGAAACGGAATTGAAAGTTTAGCATTTAATAAATGACAGACTTAACTGGTAATCAACAAACTGGGAATAAAAATAGCAAGAGAACAATTTTTTTCCCCTATCAAATGTGCAAAGATTAAGAAAGCGACACAAATACCGTCATTGATTGTGGAGTGATGGGGGGGGAGGCGAATTTGGGGGCGGGCATCACAAGCTTTAAACCAATGCGGGATTCTTTGATGCAGTAATTTCAATTTTAGAATCGGGTCCTAAGAAAACAGTTATCGTGTTTGCAAAGATTTACCACAAAAACGCTTACTGAAGCTTTGTATACAATATTGGGAAAACATAAAGGAACCAAAATACCACAAAATAGGGGATTCGTTACTGAAAGTTTGGTACATCCACATAACAAAATACTTTCTTGGTCACGGAAAGAATTTTTAATTAATAATTACTGACATAATATGATGTCTGAAATATAATGTTGCTAAAAATAATATGCCAAAATCAGGATCAACACACAATGTGTTTAGAAAACTCAGGATCGACACACAATGTGTTTGGAGAACACAGGATCGACACACAACGTGTTTAGAGAACACAGAATCGACACACAACGTGTTTAGCCAACACAGGATGGACACACAATGTATTTAGAGAACACAGGATCGACACACGACGTGTTTGGAGAACACAGGATCGACACACAACGTGTTTAGAGAACAGAGAATCGACACACAATGTGTTTAGCCAACACAGGATCGACACACAATGTATTTAGAGAACTCAGGGTCGACACACAATGTGTTTGGAGAACACAGGATCGACACCCAACGTGTTTAGAGAACACAGGCTCAACACACATGTTTAGAAAATGCAGGATCAACAGATGTGTATAGAGAACACAGGATCGACACACAACGTGTTTAGAGAACACAGAACCGACACACAACGTGTTTAGCCAACACAGGATCGACACACAATGCATTTAGAGAACACAGGATCGACACACAACGTGTTTAGAAAATGCAGGATCAACACATAATGTGTTTAGAGGACACAGGGTCGACACACAACATGTTTAGAGAACACAGGATCAACACACAATGCGTTTAGAGAACTCTCATTTAAAGTATGCACGTACCTGCAGGTAAAAACGTCTGTCAGGACACACACTAAGGCATTAGTAATATTTCTATCTGGGGGAGGAATTATAAATGCTTTACAGTTTTCGATTCTGTTTATGGGTATTTTCTCTAAAGAGTGTATTCTCCTTTTGTAATAAAAAATAAAATATTATGAACATTTTTTGAAAGGAGGTGTTACTATTTTTGAAGAACTAGAAGAGGAAGTCCTATTGAAACGAGAGAGAGCACTCTGCAATTTCATTTTTGGGGGGATTGCCATTGTTGGGGGTTTGTAGTTGGGGTAGGGAGTCGAACAACTCAGAAAAGCAGTGACAGAGACCCCCCCCGCAACTTCCACCCTCCCAGACAGAGGCCAGATTAAATACAGGAAGTCCAGTTAAATTTAAATTTCAACAGATAATTTTTTAGTATAACTATGTCACAAATGAAGCTCTGGTGGGTAGTGGTTAAGAGCTGGCTGCTACCCAAAGGTTGGCAGTTTGAATCCACCAGTCGCTCCTTGGAAACCCTATGGGGTAGTTCTACTCTGTCCTATAGGGTTGCTATGGGTTGGAATGGACTCAACGGCAACAGGTTTGGTTTTTGGTTTGATATGTCCCAAATACTGCATGAGACAGGCGTTACCTCAAATACTGCCCAGGACACACTCATACTAAAAAAAATACATTTATTTATCTGAAGTTCAAGTTTAACTGGTAATCCTGTATTTTCATTTGTTAAATCTTGAAACCCTACCTGGGCAGCAAAGTCACTGCCAGCTCTGTTTTATAGCTGAAAGGAGCCCTGGTGGCACAGCGGTTAAACAAACTGCTAAACCAAAGCTTGGCGGTCCGAAACGACCAGTGGCTCCTCCGGGGAAAGATGTGACAGTCTGCTTCCGTAAAGATTTTTAGCCTCGGAAACCCTATGGGGTTGCTAGGAGTCAGAATCGACTGGATGGCAGTGGGTTTGGTTTTTATAGCTGAGGAAACTGAGGTGTGGGGAGGGGAGGTCCTTGGTCTAAGCCCACATGCCTTACAGGGGTAGAGACACCTTTTGTACCCGGGTATCCCGACTACACATTTCCTCTGCTTGAGAGAACAGCCTGCTTTTATTCCTGAAAGGCTCAAAGCTGCAATACCATTGGGATCAGAGCCATTTGACCGTGCTCAGGGTTGCCAAAAATTGGGGACTTTGCATATTTCTATCTCACACAACAACACCTTGAAGTTAGCTATTATTCTCTAGGTGGAAAATCCATGATAGAGAACTTAAACAATTTGCCCAAGATTACTCAGGTCTTGAGTGGTAGAGCTAGAACCCTACACCTGGTTTGCCTGAATCTGTGCCTGACTTTGCATCTCTGGGCTGGTGTCCTTTGCTTATTTGTTTCTTCTCAGTCAGCTTGGTCTGACTACAACCTTGTAGCTATGTTTTCTGGCTGCAGTAAGATACCGGATCATAGATTCATCACGTTTGGAAATCAGGGACAAAGGGATGCACTGGTCCAGAACTCTTTTTGAATACTATATCTGACCAAACCAAATACAGTCATGGGCCATTTAATGTCCGCAGTACTTTCTGTGAAATAAGATGTTATGTGATTTGGACACTGTACAGACACCCGTGTCTTCTGGGCATGGGGTTTCCTGGTGCACAGTCCTGGGGCTCCTGTGTGGTGTGGCCTGGGCAGCTTCTGCTGAGGGTGATCGAGGCGAGTGCAGTAGCGGGGTCCTGCCCAGCATGCGGCCCTGCACCCATGAAGGTCATGGCAGGGCAGTCCGGGGCGTGTACCGGGGCAACAGGGGAGCGTCTCGGCGACCCAGTGCCCCTGCCCTGGCCCAGCCCCGCAATGCCTGCCGACCTTGGGTGCTCGGGAGCAGTATCAGGCGCCCACTCCACCCAGCAGCAGTGGTGCCTGTTCCCACAGGTGGGGGTGGCAGGGCGGGCTCCCTATTGAATCCGGCTGTGGGCATCCCCTGAAGGGTGCACAATGGACCACGGATATATATGTGGTCAGACGTTGCCCGAATGGAGATTATGGGGCATATGGCTGTAGTGGAACCTTCTGATCTGCTTTTGGATACGGTGCCTCTTGTGCGGTGAGCTTACCAAAAGAGCAGAGACGCTGCAGTTAACCTGGATAATCACTAGCCTACAACATTGGTCTCTGAGGCATTAAGTTTTGACTGTCACACTTTTCTTTTAAAGAGAAGATGGCGTGTTTTGGTACTTTGTACTCAACTGGAAGCTGCTGCTAAGAACTGGAGCAGAGTTTGGTAGGGAGTGGTGAGCTCCTATTTATCCTTCAAAGCCCAGCTGGAAAGCTACATTCTTCATGGAACCTTCAGTTATCTCTTCCTCCACAGGTAGAATTACTGTTCCCTCACTTGGGTTTCTCTAACACCTTCTGTATGCCTTGGCTCAGGTACTTACATGTGTATCCCAAATTGTCTACTTACTGCTCGCATTTATTAAATATGCGTGGGATGAAAGAAAGGAGATGAATAACTATGTAAGAGATAAAATTACAAGTCTGATAAAAGCTTAAATTGAGCTTTCTACTTTTTTATATTTTATGTTCTCTCTCCCAGGTTTCTAAGGCAATATATTCCTCCACATAACTCCTAGTGGCTTGTTGAGCTATCAAAATTAAAACCAAACTCATTGCTGTTGAGTTGATTCTCACTCCTAGCAACCCGACAGGACAGAGAACTGCCCCATAGGGTTTCCAAGGCTGTAATCTTTACATAAGCAGACGGCCACATCTTTCTTCCGCAGAGGGGCTGGTGCATTCGAACTACTGATCTTTTGGTTAGTAGCCAAGAGCTTTAACTGCTGCACCTCCAGGACTCCTTCGCTGGGCCATCCAGGCCATAGTGTCACATAATTTAGATCATTAAGATATCTTAGAGCCTTGCACCTCAAAATGTGTTGCCTGGGCCAACGTCATCAGCATCACCTGAGAGCCTGTTAGGAAGGCAGAATCTCAGGACCCACCCCAAGACCTGCTAACTCAAGATCAGCATTTTAACAAGATTCCCAGGGGCCTTGTATGCACATTAAGTTGTTGAGAAGTCCTGCCTTATCGATCTGTAGCCTAGGGATAGCAAACACCTAGCGTGTGTGTGGAGCTCCTTCCTTCTGTGTACGCGTCGTCGGGGACTACTAATCGATCACAATACTTTTGCTATTGAGCTGTTTGAGCTTTAGCATCTTCTCTGGGAAGTCACTTTCAATCATTCGGTATTCAGAGCTAGTCAACACTGTCATTTTACAGCTAAAGAAGCTGAGGTCCAGAGAAGCAAACTGGTTTGCTAAAAACATCGCTGTGCTCTTTCGTGGCAGAGCTGTTACTAAAACGCTAGTGTCAAGACTCCTGGCCTAGTGGTCTTCTTGCCACTCTATGCTGGGAGGTTGAGCAGACTTAGCTCACACCAGGGCTTCCAGTGATCTCCTCTTCACCGTTCCAAAAGGAATCCCAGACTACCTGTCACTGTCTTTACAGTGTGGTATACTAGAAAGAGCTTTAGAGTTAGACTGATGATATTACAGCTTAAGCCCCTATCACTCAATTGTTGCTGTTGTTAGGTGCCATCAGGTCAGATCTGACTCACAGCAACCCTTATGCACAACAGAACAAACCACTGCCTGGTCCTGTGCCATCCTCATAATCGTTGTTATGCTTGAGTCCATCGTTGGAGCCACTGTGTCAATCCATCTTACTGAGGGCCTTCCTCTTTTTCGTTGATCCTCCACTTTGCCAAGCATGATGCACTTTTCCAGGGACTGATCCTTCCTGATAGCATGTCCGAAGTATGTGAGACATAGTCTCACCATCTTTGTTTCTAATGAACATTCTGGCTGTACTTCTTTCGAGACAGATTTGTTCGCTCTTCTGGCAGTCCATGGTATATTCAATATTCTTTGCCACAGTGTAATTCAAAGGCATCAGTTCTTCTTTGGTCTTCTTTATTCATTGTTCAGCTTTCACATGCATATGAGGTGATTGAAAATACCATAGCCTGGGTCAGGCACACCTCAGTCCTCAAAGTGACATCTTTGCTTTTTAACACTTTAAAGAGGTCTTTTGCAGCAGATTTGCCCAGAGCAACCCGTCCTTTGATTTCTTGACCACTGCTCCCATGAGTGTTGAATGTGGATCCAAGTAAAATGAAATCTTTGACAACTTCAATATTTTGTCTGTTTATCATGATGTTGCTTATTGGTCCATTTGGGAATATTTCTGTTTTCTTTATCTGAGATGTAATCCATGCTGAAGGCTGTGGTCTTTGATCTTCTTCAGTAAGTGCTTCAAGTCCTCTTCACTTTCTGCAAGCAGGGTTGTGCCATCTGTGTATCACGGGTTGCTCATGAGTCTTCTCTAGTCCCGATGCCGCGTTCTTCTTCATCTAGTCCAGCTTCTCAGATTAACTGCTCAGCATACAGATTGGGTAAGTATGGTGAACATTTGACTTTAAACCAGGCAGTATCCCCTTGTTCTGTTCGAATGACTGCCACTGGATCCATGTACAGGTTCCTCATGAACACAATCAAGTACTCTGGAATCCCCTCTCTTCACTCAATAGTTTTCTCTTAAAGTTTTCTCTTAAAGGGGGAGAAAGGGAACATATTTTCCATCACAGTTGAACTCTAGTCACGGGACCTTGATTAAAAATAAACCATCTCATCTCTCCCTTATCCTGAGTTCAACTGGATCAAGATGCTTTCCAAATTTTCCAGGAAACTCAATAATACAGTAATTCACTGGTTCCATTAGAAATGCCATCAAGCAAACATGAAGAAGTCGTTAAAAACGTGAAGACTCCTGGCTCCTCTGCTCCCACCTATATGCCCCGATGCTTGCCACGTTACTTCTTTTCCAACCTCTTGTTAGCTTAAAAAAATTAATGGCATTCATTGTTTATAAATGCCTCTGTTGATCTTTCCTATTTCGGTTCCTGACTGCTAGTGGAAAAACTCTCTCTACTTCCCCCCGCCCCTCACCCGCACTGGGCTTTAAAAATAGCAGTGAAAGTGGGGTTGGCGCAGGGCCTTGTGTTTGGCCTTTGCCCTGTGGGTCACCAGTTCACATCATGTCATGGCCAGCAAGCTCTTCTGTTACGTCTGTGCTTCTCTCACAGTTTTGAGGAGCGAGGTCCACCTGAAGGATGACTTTCTCATGATCATCTGGGAAACATCTGGACTTGGCATCACTGGCCCTGCTGTTAATCATCTCTGCTATTCTGTCTTCTTCTCTGAGGTCTGCAGTGCTTCAAAATCTCACGTGCTTTCTCCAGAATTGTTCTCCTAGCTCAAGGCTGGAGAACTTGTGTCTATCTCCAGGGCTCCAAACAGTGGACCGGCCAATCTATGCTGAACCTCTTCCTTCCATTCCCAAATGCTTTCCTAGGACTATGACATACTATTAATAGGAACCTGCCTTCCATTCATAGGAGCCCTGGTGGTGCAGTGGTTAGGAGCACAGTGGTTAGCCAAAAGGTTGGCAGTTCGAATCCGCCAGCCACTCCTTGGAAACCCGATGGGGCAGTTTCACTCTGTCCTATGGGGGCACTATGAGTCAGAATCGACTGGACAGCAGTGGGGGCTTTTTTTTTTTTTTTTCATTCATAAGGACAGCTTTAATAATGGAAGAGTTTTTCTGCTTGTGTAAAGATCACCGCCAAGAAAACGCCTTGCAGCAGTTCTACTCCGTAACACATGGGGTCACTATGAGCCAGCATTGACTGAATGGCAATAGTTTTTTTGTTTTTATTTTTTATGTTTTAGGTATTGTTATACATATACCTGTTGCCCTTGAGTGGATTTCCAGTCATAGCAACCCTACAGGACAGAGAAGAATTGCCCCGTAGGGTTTCCAAAGTGTGGCTGGTGGATTTGAATCTTTTTTTTAAAGACTTTGAGATTGAGAGACGCTAAACCATTTGTCCAAGGTCACTGGATTTACTAAGTGCAGAGCTACAAGGTAAATATGACTCCTGTGAGCCTATGATTCTCCTGCCCCATTCTGCTTCTCTGCAGACTCTCTCTTGCAGGTCTGTATTTTGAATTTGTTTATGATGATCCATTCATACGTCCACAGAAAGGTTGGTGGTCCAAATCCATCCAGCGGCTCCGTGGGAGAAAAGGCTTGGCAATCTGCTCCCATAAAGATTACAATCCAGGAAACCCTTTGGGGCAGTTTGACTGTGTCATATAGGGTCGCTAAGAGTCAGAATTGGCTAGACTTCACATAACAATAGTGGCATTGCCGACTGTTGAGGGCAATGAACGAAGTTTCACTTTCTATGAATCTGATGGGATAAAACCCTTGCTTGCCTTTGCTAGCTACTGAAGGTTTTAGAATAAGCAAGCCAAGCCAAGGAGGAGCTTGAGTGTAATTCTTTAGGCAATGCGGTGGTGCCCGGCACTTTTGAGCAAAGCTATAATGCAACATCAGTTTGCTTCCACAAGCAATTTGGCAGCAATGTGTAAAGTGGATGAGGAGGTAGAGATAGAGAGAAATAACATAATTTAGTAACTTCTTGAAATAGTTGATATGAGATGTGCTGAAGCCTGGACCAGGGCAGGTGGGCACAGTGAGAGGAGAAGAGAGGAGGGGCCTGACGGCAGAGAAATCGCAGAAGTAGAATCCACAGTGTGGTCAGGGACGAGACGACCCTGAGGTTCTGGCCAGGTAGCTGAGAGGAGGAGTGTTTGCTCGTGCAAACGGTTAATGCACTCAGCTGCTAACTGAAGGTTGGAGGTTCGAGTCCCCCCAGAGGTGCCCTGGAAGAAAGGTCTGGAAATCTACTTCTGAAAAAAATCAGCCAATGAAAACCCCGTGGAGCCCAGTTCTGCTGTGACGCACGTGGGACTTCCGTGAGTCAGAGTCAACTGGCTGGAGCGAGAGGATGCTGGCCCGTTTGTCCTGACGGGACAAAGGACACCAGTGACGCGGCAGGTTTTATGGGGAAGGGGACACCTGGCTTCACTGTGAGCGTATTCAACATTAGGTATTGACAAGGCATCTGAGCAGCAAGGTTCTGGCAGTTGGATGTGAGAGACGAGACCTTGTGGGAGAGGTCAGGTCTGCAGCGGAATGTCCCCGACGGCAGTGGGGACAGGGTGGCAGGGGAGGAGCAAAGAGGCTGAGTGTTACTGCCATTTGAGCACTATTCCTTTTGGACGTTGGTTCAATTAATCTTTACGTCCAATCTATCAGATAGGTATTTTTATTCCTCTTTTTGAAAATGAGAAAACATCGTTCCCTCAAATCTCCTTTTCAAACAGGGGCATCAGGCTGATCTCAGGCAACGTGATACAGTCCTTTCAGGTCACAACAGAGTCGAGCTGGTTCATTGTCCTGCCTCAGTTTTAATGACACGTGTTTCTTGTTACTTCTCTGGATGGCATTATAAATGGGGTGAAGCCGGTGCCTGGTTCTTAGATTGTTAAGGAGTTAGGTACGGGCTGTAGGGGGTGTGAGCTCTTTAAACCATGTTCTTGCCGTGTCGACAGAAATGCACATTTTCCTGATGAGTGGCAGGAGTGTGTGTGTGTGTGTGTGTACGTGCACAAACGCAAGTGTGTGCCCTCGCGTGCATGTTCGTTGGACAGAGCGTGCAGCGTAGCTTTAGGCTTCTAGATTTTCTTTGCAAATAAGGTTAGCACGTGACATAGTGATCTAAGCTTGACTGCTCTGGGTGGACAACAGGAAGCATTTGATAAGCTTGGAGAAAACACTTTAATAAGACTTAGCTGTGTATTCCTCTTCCTCCCACAAAAGCTGGGTCACAATGTACAGGTATCCTCCATAGGCTGACTGTCTCTCTCTCTCTCTCTCTCACACACACACACACACACACACACACGTACCTGCCTGATGCTCGGAGCCCCCCCCCCCCACAAAGGACTGTCCTATTTTTTACTAGCGGCCCAGTTCTGTCATTTTAGAGTGTGCTATCCACTGTGGCTGCACCATCAAGGGACCGTTCTAAGGTAGGTCAGTGGAGCGTTCCCTGTTATGGCAGCTGATGGAAGTGCAGGATACACGTTTTCCAATAGGTCTCTGCCTCCCCTGGGTTTATGAATGGAGACAGCCTATTCCTGGAGACCCCTAGCCTCCAAAACCCACATAATTAACCATGAGCCCAAAGGCAAGCAGCCTCCTAACATTCGCCTGTCACAGCTTGGTCTGGACATCAAGCAGGAGGATTGGGTCACCAACATCACAGTCAGGAAAGTTTGCAGGTTCAAGTTTAGAAAACTCTCAGAGTTCCCAGGATTCCCATCGGTGAGTGTCTACTTTTGTCCCCTCCCCCCGCTTCTCCACCACGCATGATTTTTCCTCTTCCCTCTACCCAGACGCACCTTTTAAATTTTTCCTGGATGTAAAGGAGGCACAGTGGTTCTCAGAAGGACTTGGAAATATATGTCGTTGTTGTTGTTGGGTGCCATCGAGTCAATTCAGACTCATAGTGACCCAACGTGACACAGTAGAACTGCCGCATAGAGTTTTCTTGGTTGTAATCTTTAAGGAAGCAGATTGCCAGGTCTTCATCTCATGTAGCTGCTGCGTGGGTTCCAGCCAATGACCTTTAGGTTAGCAGCCGGGCGCTTGACCATTGTATCACCAGGGCTCCTCATGGAAATATATATTCAATATATATTTGTTAATACAGTTATAAATAGGAGCCCTGGCAATGCAGTGGTTAAGAGCTCCAGCTGCTAACCAAAAGGTCAGCAGTTCAAATCCACCAGCCGCTCCTTGGAAACCCTATGGGGCAGTTCTACTCTGCCCTATAGTGTTATGAGTTGGAATCAACTCGGTGGCAATGGGGTTAGTTGTTTTTTTTTTTTTTTTTGTATTACCAAATAGCATCTAGCTAGTGACCTCAGAAGAGTGATTAGAACTTAACAAAAGAGACTATCTTAAATTATCAGACAATTGCCTCTCTCTGGTCTGTTACATACTGAAAATACCCCTCTGGATTGCTGCCTCTTTCTGCTAATGTTCGATCTTAACAGACTCCTAAAATACAGATCTCTTCTTTGTGGTAGGAAAAAACATTACTTTCCTGAAAGATCATTTTTACACTGAGGTTCAAGAAATCACCAAAGCACTTGCAAAAGTCATGATCTATAATCAAAGAGGGCAGTCTCTTTCCTTTGGTGGACATTTTTTACGATTTCTTCCCAAGTTTGTCCATTTAAGGCTTAGTCAATTACTAGTAAAATAAACAGTTCATGGGAAGTAAATTCCCTATTTTCCTTTGTACCATGATAAGATAGGAGCAGGGTACAGTAACTTGGAGAAGTTGTATATTTTCTGGAGAGCTGTATGCATACAAGACTTCCCCTTCACCACTCAGCATTTTCCTTTTTCTAAATAGACATGAGATGTTTGAAGCGATGGGGTAGAGGAGGGAAATAGTTTCGCATCTTCCTGATATCAGCATATATGTACTTTAAGAAAAGCAGATTTGAGAAAATACAAGGAAGACCAAAGAAGAACTGATGGCTTTGAATCATGGTGTTGGTGAAGGATACGTGGACTGCCAGAAGAATGAACAAATCCGTGTCAGAAGAAGTATAACCAGAATGCTCCTTAGGGGTAAGGATGGTGAGACTTTGTCTCAAATACTTTGAACGTGTTGTCAGGAAGGATCAGTCCCTGGAGAAGGACATCATGCTTGGTAAAGTTGAGTGTCAATGAAAAAGAGAAAGACCCTTAACAAGATGGACTGACACAGTGGCTGTAACAACGGGCTCAAGCATAACAATGATTGTGAGGATGGCGCAGGACCAGGCGGTGTTTTGTTCTGTTGTAGAGGGTCACTGTGAGTTACAACCCACTGGATGGCACCTAACAACAATATGACAACACCTTTGAAATAGACTTTCACAGTTCCTCAGGCTTCCCAGCTTCTCCAAACTGGTACACAAAATGAGGCTCAGATGTTCTTCATCAGTGATTTGGCTTCAGGACAGTCCCTTCTTCTGGACAGATCACTTGGTGGGAAGGGAAGGGAAGGGGTAGGTTTCGATGGCCTCAGGAGGCTTCTGGCAGCATCACGGTGCTTGTGAAACTCGCATCTTCCTCCGCTGGATTCGGAGCAGCCTGTCATTAAGGGCCCAAAGAGCCTCGAGCTTCAGGCGGCAGGGGCTCTTTCTCTCTTCTTCCAGTTTCTAGATAAATTCTATTCCTTTGCCACCCCTCAGTCTCTGCACTTGAATTCATGAGACACTAGACTCGGTGTGCCTAGATCCCAGCATGGGTGCTTGGTGACCGATGAATACATGGTTTCTGAGGTTCTTAATCCTTAATTCTGAGTATTTGGCTTTGCCTCTGATGAAAATAATCACAACCATAATTTTGGGTGGGAGGCATATGTGATGAGAGCAAGCACACACACACAGGAAATGGAAGGAAACAGGAAACACAAAATAGAAAGCATCCCCTAATAAGACAGAAGGAAAACCAAGTTATTTTACTCATAGCAACTAATGCATAGCCACAAACCTCTTCCAAAAATTCAGGTCGGGCATAAAGAAATCTAACATTCAGTTATGTTTATTTTCAAAAGGAGCACTTAAATAACCTGATAAAAATATTTAAAGGTAAATAAAAGCATATCAGATAAATAAAAAAAATGCCAAGGCGGAAGTATTACAGTGAAACGTGTGAGAGCCGGAACTCAATGGGACTGCCTTGTTTTTCCAGGTCTCACAAGTTTTCCGCCTTTGACAGGGTGCAGTCTTACCACTTTTCTATTGCTCTCTGTTAGTGGAAAATATTTGTGTTTTCCTTCTCTGACAGGTTTCCACCTTACACAAGTTCCGGTTTTCACAGGTTTTACTGCACAATAGTGGAAATCAGGACAAAAGTGTTCAACAAGACAGGATATGACTTTATTTGGATCTGGCTATGAATCACAATGAAGATATCCTTGTTATGCCCTCTGTCACACTGAGTAACATGATGCTGAAGTATGAACAACAACAGGGGAATGAAGAGAACGGAGTGCTGAGAAAAAAGGGCTTCTGTCTCAAGCTTCCTGGAAGCGACTTTGAGAAGGATTAGGGATTTTTATGTGTTTTTCCTCTAGTTTTTGTTTTTAATTCATTTCTCTTTCTGTTGCCTGGCACTTTGGAGGCAATCTTTGCCCCCATTCATTAACTACGATTTTTAAAATACTTGCTATGTGCCAGGGGTTGCGCTGTGTTAGCTGATGTGGGAATAGCCGCATAAATTAGGCCCTGACTGTGTCTTCAAGGAGCTTATTAAAGTCTAGGCAGTTTGAGAAATGGCGTAAAAGTTCAGAGAAAATGAGTGATCGTCACAGGACTGGCGGAGGAAGAAATGTTTCCATTAGGTCTTGGTAGATTTAGGATTGGAACAGATAGAGTGGGAAGGAAGGATATTCCTGATTGAGGAAACAGCAAGAAGCAAGGGCACTAAAAATGGGCAGAGAAAACAGCATTAGGACTTTGCACAGAGAACAGGATGCGGAAGGGAGAGGGGTGAGAAATACGGTAATGGGCGGGTCACCCCACCTCCTCTCCTCTTCTCTTTGGGCAGAAGGTCAAGGATTTTTACATTTTCAAAATAATGACACCAGGGTTCCATGTGGGGCCCCAAAGCAGAGTATTAGCAGAGACTGTAGGATAGCCCTTTCCTTGGAGCCCAACAGCATTGATTTCCGCTCAGTCATGGCTGCAGGAAATGTGGTTTACTTTTCCATTTAAGTGATTTTCAGTGAGAGATTTCTTAAGAGCAAATAGTGCTTGGCAGCAAGGATAAAACTCCAGGAAATAATAGAATATGTTATCTTAGAAGTATGTTGTTTTTCTTTAGTTGAAAGGTGCTGGGTAGAAGCCACGCATTAATGCGTGTCATTTATATTTGATAACCTTGAAGAGAACATTGGACCTGATACTGAAGTCTTAATAACTCTTTAATGAACCTACCTTTGCAGGCATTGGAGAACCTCTCTGAACTGTACGCATCAAAGAGATATACGCCAGGTAGCATTCAACTGCAGTCAGGCAGAAACAGGGAGAAGTAGATGCTAGGAGTGTGAACTCCTCAGTGACAACCCACGTGACTCGCCGCCTCTGTTTTCCACTGAACACCTGGGTAACTTTCAGTATGACAAGACCTCAAAATGTTAGCGTGTGCTATGAATATCCAAAGGCGCTACGTTGTTGTTGTTGTTAGTGGTTGTCAAGTCCATTCTGACTCATGGTGACCCCATGTGTGCACAGTAGAATTGCTCCATAGAGTTTTCAAGACTATGAAACATCACCAGGCCTGTCTTTTGAGGTGCTCCTGGGTAGGTCTGAACCACCAACCTTTCAGCTTGTAGTTGAGCACTTAAATATTTGGACTACCCAGGGATTCCATCTACCAAGCCTATTTCACCATGGAAAATCACCTTTCCTCAAATCTATAGAACCTGCTTCTGAAATTATTTTAGGAAGCTTTATCTTTTAGCATCTTGAACTTTTGCCTTATTGTATTATCCATCATTGCCACTTGGAATTGTCTTCCAAACAAGGTCTCTTTAGCTACTTGAACACGACTATCATGTTCCCAAGTCTTCTCCAGGCCACCATTCACACCTCATTTAAACATTCTTCATCGGCAGGATCTTCTCCTTCCCCTGGCTATGCTCCAGTTTGACTTAATTTCACTTCAAATTCGGTGCATAGAAGTAACATGGTTTTCTCAAGATGGCCTGATCCACAAAGAATAGAAGCAAGTATTTGCCTCTGTTGAACTGAGCATTACGTTGTTTTTATTTTATTTTTTGTGCTCCAGTAGAAAAGTAGCAGTTAAATTACTGACATGAAAAATTAGCAATCCTATTAGACAGGCCACTAAGTTCCAGATATTGCTTTTTAAGAAGGATACATACCAAGGCCCAAAGGAGAAGCCTAACTGAAACATAAAAAAGGTGAACCTATGTGTGTCTGAGAAGAACTGCGCTCCACAGGGGTTTCAGTGTCCAGAATTTTGGAAGACCACCAGCGTTTTCTTCCAAGACACCTCTGAGTGGACTCGAATCTCCAACCTTTCAGTTAGCAGCCCAGAGCACTAACCATTTACACCACCCAGGGACTCCCTCCTGTGGGTACTCCCTTAATAAGCCACTTGCACAAGAATCCATGTCCCATCTTCTGCTTCTAGGCAATCTTATCAAAGACAAAACCACCATTATTTTCTCTAGTGGTTGTCACTTGCACATTTATGAAAGTGAATGACTCTTTGGACTGTGCAATGACTAAGGGAACTTGAAAATTTAGGCAATGAAATCCAGCAATTTTGCTAAATACCTGTTTAGAAAACATGACTCCATTTGATGTGCCATGTCTTCTAAATGGATTACAATTAAAAAACATGTAGTCAATTTAAAAACAGCTTTGGAAATGTGGGATCTGCCGCTTTGGAAATGTGGAATCTGGCTGTAAATAGAAGATAGAGTTCTCTGAAAAACCTACTTAATTGATGGAGTGGACCCATGTCATAAGCTAGTTCCACCAGTAGTGCATGTTAACTTGCTCAAGTCTTTGACATTTCAGTGATACACAGATTACCACAAGGAAATTCAATGCTTTCCTGTAAAGAGTCGCTATAGGTGGTTAATTCAATGCACAGATGGACTGTCATAGACAGAGTGCATTTAACTGATGTACAGGGAAGATAAGTCCCCTCACTCCCTAATTCCTAGATCATGGCCTAAGGCTGGCAACGGTTGATCTGCTTCGTGAAGAAAGAAAGTTCATCTAACCAAGTACAAGAGGCAGCTCAGAAATCTTCCAGTCCAAGGCATCGTTGACTTAAAGGCTGAGGCATTCTAGAATTTGGGCTGGCAGGCATACCTGACTGCCTATTTCTCTCGTATCTCCATCAAGAGTTGGGCTGATTATCTTTGGCTGGCAGAGGTGACCAAATGTGCTGGGAAGAGACAGTCTAAAGAGGTGATCACAAATGGCAGCAAGGTCTGGGAGGCAAGATTAGATGAGCCAGAAGCACGCTCACAGTGTCTGCCACAAGCCCCGGGATCTGGGAGCCAGGTCGGTAGGGCAGGAACAGTTTCAGGTGTCCAGTCCAAGGGCAAAGTTGGCAATAAGGAATGAGTTATAGAGTCATGGAGCTAAGGAAATTGGAAACAGGAGGGCAGTGAATGAGGCTGGGGTCCTGGTCTGTTATTATTGGTCACTGGCCTTGTAGTGAATGTGGGCCCTTTCTAGCTGTAAGACACAAGGTCAGGCTCCAGAGGCAGTCAGGTAAGGCACACCTGGTAGGCCTTGTAAATCCACCTCTGAGTGGCCATACCCACTAAGACATCCCAGACAGTGAGGATGCCACATTCATTCCACTTTTAAAGAAACATCCATCAGCTGGAAAGTGTACGAATGGGATGTGGGATTTCTCAGCCATCATATAGCCTTTTGTTCTTGGCTGAAAAGAAAAAAAAAAAGAGAAGAAACAGCTTTAATAACTTTTCTAAAATGTCATTCTAAGGGGATAACAACAGGTGCCTTCTGCCAGAATCTAGAATATAAAGATGATCTGTGGCTTGAAGGAAACGAAGGTTCAGGTTATGTGTGTGGAGACAGGAGGCTGTGTGACCTTCAAATTCAATATGTTTCCTCCAAGATCTAGGTTTGAAGGGTGAAGAAAAGGAAAGAGGGAGGATTATTCTGATCCATTATCACAGATTTAAAAAGCTCTATGCATTGTTCTGGAGTCTCTGTGTGGTGCACGGCTGCAAACCGAAAGGTTAGCGGTTACGGATCACTCAGAGGCCCCTCGGACGGAAGCCCTCGCAACCTACCTCTGAAAAACCAGCCACCGAAAATCCTACGGAGCACAGTTCTACTCTGGCACACGTGGGGTCACTATGAGTCAGAACTGACTTGGCAACTCATTTTTTTATGTATCGTTTCAGGATGTTAACACGCTTATAAGCGCCTTCCCTCACCTCTATGTCTCTTTCTTTCCCTATGTCCTTCCTTACGTCCTTTCTCTTTCCCCCTTTCCATTCTGTATACTATTGCCTCTCTAATCCCTTTTTTCTCTCCTAGGAGTCTAGGTTTATTCTGTTTTTATCTTTGAAAAGAGCAAGGTGATTTGTTGACTGTGTTTTCTATCTTCTTTTTTAAGATATAAAAGCAGCTATAGTATAAATTTAATTCTGATAAGAGAAAAGCACAAGGCACCTTTTTCTGTGATATTCAGAATGCAGTCTTTTCAAATTTGTCGCCGTACTTGAGGTGTTTCTAGAATCCTCTTTGGGGCAATAACTGTGAAATTCCTCAGAATCTCAGGAGGGCCTTGTGTGTATGCTCGTTTCCATTACTTGTCCTTAAAAACACATTCTGTTTGTCTCCTCACATGGGTCACAATGAGATTTAAAATAGAGGCTTGTCATCACCCATTTAAGGTGTATGACTAGCACTTCCTTGAAAAGGCCTGGTGGAAATCTGTGTGGAAATTGAAAGTGACGCATCGGATTTAGAAGCGAAGCAGACACAAAAATGAAGTTGGAGGCCAAGTGGCCAAAGCACTCTGGGCGTGGATCGTGGTGAGCTCCACCTGTGCTGAGAATGAAAGCCAGGCATCACTTCCAGATGAAGAAGTGATGCTGAAAGGTGGGAGCTCCGAGACTTGCCAGAGTCTACCAAACACGAAAAGGTTCAGCAATCCAGAGACCATTCTAAGCCCTGGGACAGACTGGTTCATTGACCCCATACTTCACTCCTCCCCGTATCCACACCCTTTGCAGTCTCTGCCATGAATCATGGTGTGTGCTTCTCCCCCCTCGATTTTGGGCTTGGCTACAAGACTTACTGTTGCTAGTGGAATACCAGCAGACGTGGTGGTGTGCCACCTCCAACCCAAGGCCTTCAGAAGCTTTGCATGTTTCCACTTATCCTGGCCATCAGAAGAACATGGCCTGGCTAGCCCACTGGTCAAGGGAAAAGTAAGAGATACATGGAACAGAGAGAAGGTGCACTAACTGGGTCTAGCTGATCTGAAGATGGCTGAGCGAGAGTAAATGGTGGCTGTTCTCAATGCTGGAGTTTGGGGAGAGTTTGCTATGCAGCATTACTGTGGCAAGCCTTGACTGATTCAAGCAGTATTACTAAATGTTGCCCGTTTGAAGGAAGACCATGAATAACAATCATTAGACAATGACAGTGTGGATAGATAACAGTACTCTAAAGATGGGAGTCCCTGGTAGTGCTAACAGTTAATGCAGTCAGCTACTAACCAGAAGGCTAGAGGTTAGAGTTCACCCAGAGGTGCCTTAGTGGAAAGAAAGAGGTGCCTACTTTGGAAAAATCAGCATTGAAAACCCTGTAGATCACTGTTCTACTATGACACATAATGGGTCACCCAGAGCTGAGGTCAACTGGATGGCAACTGATGATTCTAAAGACCATGATGGGGCTCATGTGTTTGTTCTTAAGAAGGGCTGACATTGCTCCTCATTTCAAGTATCCCACTCCTTAGAATGGGCCTTGGGGAAGGATGAGGGGAACTGCAGAACTCTGCCTTCCTGGACATATTATAAACCACCGACATGTCCAAGTTCAATGATGACAGATATTGACACTGGCCTCTTTGGGAAGCAACACACACTGCAAACTTCATTTCACAGAATATTAGGCAATTAGAGTTAGAGAAGGTCTAAGCCTAACAGAAGTCAAACTAGTAGCTACTCTCGAGGCAACCCATTCAATTACAAGTCAAGTGCATCTGTTAATAGTTAGGTTCTTATTGAAATGTGCCTCTTACTTTTCACTTCTTGTTTCCAGCCTTTCTCCGGAAAGGCACATAAAACGAGTCTCTTGGTTCTTCCACCACAGTATTTTAAAACTCAGCTGCAAATCCTAAGTCTTTTCCACACCAAACTCTCAGAGTTTCCTCACAATTTTATTTTCACATAAAAAACCCACTGCTGTTGAGTCGATTCTGACTCATAGAGTCATAGGGTTTCCAAGGCCGTAAATCTCTACAAAAGCAGACTGCCACATCTTTCTCCTACAGAGCGGCAGGTGGCTTCAAACCTCCAACCTTTCGGTTAGCAGTCGATCGCTAATCACTGTGCTACCAGGGCTCCTTTCACCTATTACTTGCCATTCTGACTACCCTCTTCTAGAATGGCTCTTGTTTGTCCATGTCCCTGATACAGCATGAAATGCAGAAGTAGAGACAACCCCTAAGGTGTACATGAAGCATTGCTGTATAAATGAGGGACTAAACACTCACTGTTATCTGGATGTTATGTTTTCAAATATTTCTATTAGTTTTTTTTTTCCCTGCTAAACTAATTTGGTTTACTTTCTGAGTATCTTTCTGTACCTCAGGAGTGTTTTCTCCATTATTAACAATAATACCAGTCCCAGTGTGCTCCCAAGTACCTTCTAGATGCCAGCTACTTCCCTCTGCTAGTTCATTAATCCATGGAAAATCCCAGGGGTGGCGTTATCATCTCAGAGAAAGTAAGTCGTTGGCACCAAGTACAGCTGCATGGGGCTCAAATCCAGGTGGTCAGACCTCGGGCTCATGGTCTTTCTACCATCTTCACTTCCTCGTCTCATTTTATCTGGGAGGGGACAGGGCTAATGATGTCACTGGGATAGACTGGAGCAAAGATGGGTCAGTGTTCCCCCCATGCTGTGCACCAAACAGGAAGGTACTTCTTTGCCTATTTTGAACGAAAGTGGCTTCTTACCACATGGCATTACAAAGTCCTTATAACTGGCATCGGAGCTAAGATGGAAGGGAGTCAACAGGGGCCAGTCTTGTGACCTTCAACCAAGGTTGTTTTCCTCCTGTTACAGTGGGCACTCTTGTAGCCATGGAGCCCTGGTGGTGCAGTGGTTAAAAGCTGGGCTGCTAACCAAAAGGCTGGCAGTTCGAATCCACCAGCTGCTCCTTGGAAACCCTATGGGGCAGTTCTACTCAGAATCGACTTGATGGCAAAGGGCTTGACGGGCGGGCTTGTTGATGCCCTGCCCTGATACCTCTCCTGGGTGTGGTAGGCAGAAAATGGTCCCCAAACATGTCTGCATTCTAACCCCTGGCCACTGCTCTGTTATGTCACAAAGGGGTTTATGGTTGCACATGGAAGTAAGGTTGCTAATCAGCTGTCCTTGAGATGGCGAGATTATCCTGGATCATCCGGGTGGGTCCATGTAAGCACAGGGACCTTATAAGTGAAAGAGGGAGGCAGGAGAGTCAGAACTAAAGACGTGGGAGTGTGAGAAGGGATCAATCGGCCACTGCTGGCTTTGAAGATGGAAGAGGGTCACAAGCCAAGGAATGCAGGCAAACTCTAGAAGCTGAAAAAAGGAAAAAAAAGAATTCTCCCCTAGAGCCTCCAGAGAGGAACACAGCCCTATGGACACCTTGATTTTAGCCCAGGGAGACCCATCTGGGGCTCTGACCTCCAGAACTGTAAGATAATAAATTTGCTGAGAGGCGCCAGAAGGTGAGGTTAAAAGATGGGTCATCTTTTTGTCTAGGGCTACCCTGGGCCCTACTTTCCAGCCTGGGGAGCCAGGGCTGTTGATCCGCATGGTATTCTTCCCCTGAAGCACTCATCGCAAAGGCCAAATGCTGGAGCCTCCAGGGTGCACGTGAGCAGGAGCCACGGCTTAGGCCCCGCATCAGGGGCCAAAGGGTGGGGATGGCCTCTCTCCCACACCCGTGTCTGTGTCTGTGTCTGTGTTGCTCTCCCTTCGTGTTCTTCCAGGCTTTGCAGGAATTTGATTGGCTTCCTATCTGGGGTATCAGGACCACCTGAAGAAAATGGTCCATGGCTGGGTCAGCCTTGGCTTCTTGTGATTTTCAGCTTCATTTTCTTTTCTTAACTTCAGGCTTCTGCCCTCGACTGCTCCAAGCAGAAGGGTACCCCCTAACCCTTCTTGAGAGCAAACACGAGCCTGTCTCCTTCCACTTTTTCTTCTGTTCCATAGTGATTGTTTTGTCAGTTTACTGAGATGTGCCATTGTTTGAAACAACTGGTGGAAAGGCATCGTTGTGAGTTCTCTCAAATTTCCTTTATGGTTTCTGCCATCTGTTAGGTCACTGGGTTTCTGACATGGGAGAGGCAGAAGACAGTGAACTGTGGAATCTCTGTGCCCATGGCTCTGAATGGCCCATATTTACCTTCTAGCTGGGACATTTTATAGGTCATTGTCTCCATCTGGGTACAGCCTCTAAGACTCCCAAGCCACCACCTTTTCTCGGATCTACCATGACTGAGTCATTTTTCTGGGCCAGAGCTGTTACGGAGGCTGAGTCACATTTCCTGCCTAGTTCAGTGCTGCTCTAAGGACTTCTAGCCCCAGAAGCATCTCTGCCCACACCTGCCTGTTTGGGTCATTCACCTGTCACTTACCAAGCAATGGATTCCCTCCCCAGGCTACCCCAGACAGACAGACACCACATGCGCTGCAGCGGATCCTGTGATGGGTTCAGGCGAACGGAAGCACTCACTCCCCCACTGCCCACAGAGTCCTCCCTGCCAAGTGCCCTTGGCCAAAAGGAGCTTCTTTGTCAAGATGATGCCCTGTTCCTCCCAGGAGCTGCTCACATGCAATGATGACTTGCAGGCATACAAAGATCCAGCCCCTCGGCTCACTGCAAGATAAATCGAAAGGCTTAGAGCTCTCTGTGGGATTGACTGAAGTCTTCATTACAAATCTGCCACAACCTGATTTCTCCCGCTGCTCAGTCCTGTTTCCCTTATCTTTTCACAAATATCGTTCCCCAAAGCACTCCCCAGTTAACATCCTATACGTAAATCTCCAAAGCTCAGCCTTGCAGGGAACTGGGCCTGTGGTATACCATTCTCACTCAGCTTCTCAGAAGGCACTGGGACCTGGAGGAAGGGGTGGGGAAGGCCTTACCCACAATCATGTGGTTGCAGACGTCGCAGAAAGTGGGCTTCTTGAAGATGTGTTCCTGAAAGGCATGGGCCTTGCCGCTGCCTGGGTGCAGCCCAGCCCTGGTGGGCGTGGATGTCAGGCTTCCCGGAGCAGGCAGTGGGCTGGAGCTGGGGCTGACCTCACCCCGCGCGTCTGCGGGCAGCTTCACGTCACTGTTGGTTCTCTGGAAGAAGTTGTCGGCACTTTTGCTCCGTAAACTCTTGGTCTTGAAAGAAAGTGATCGTTTTAGTTTCTGGAGCTGCAATGCAATGACAGAACAGTCTCTCTTACGATCGATTGTGCAGACTCACGCTGTGGGGTGAGGCTTGCTCCATGCACTGCACCGTTCCCACGGACACCCTCAGCCCTTATCCCTGGGTGGATGATGCCAGTGCCTAGTGAAGAGGGAATAAACGCCCCCTGAGCCAGGTTAGCAAAAACAGGTCTCGTTTGCCCTTTCACCTGCCTCTGCCCCCTCCCCCCACCTCCTTAAGCACCCATCGATGTGCTGATAAAATGCCTCACGACAGTGGGTTTTTGACACCCTTTGACTTTAGAATTTGAATCACTACAAGTATTAAGTGTATGAACTCATGGGCTCAAAGGCTGGGTCTATAATGCTGGGGTCTCAGCTGGCCTTTCTTATGGCCATTTAGTGGCCACTTCTCTTTGCACATAGGAGCCCTGGTGGTGGCGCAGTGGTTAAGAGCTTGGCTGCTAACCAAAGGTGAACAGTTCGAATCCACCAGCCACTCCTTAGAAACTTATGGGGCAGCTCTACCCTGTCCTATAGGGTTGCTATGAGTTGGAATTGACTCAATGGCAATGGGTTCTCTTTGCACATAGCACAGCAAAAAAAGCCATTGTTTGACTTAAAATCTCTCTGGTTAAGCTATCCAGAAAACACAAACCAGAAACTCCCAGGTCTGTTTGGGTTTGAAGCAAATCGATAACGTGTGCACGTGCTTGATTTTAGAGAGTACACAGTTGGCCCACCCCCCCATTGTTTATGGCCATGGCAGCTAGATCGGTCCTCTTTTGCCTTTAGGACTTATGAAGAGGCTTTATAATGGGTTTGGAAAAGAATCAGCTTTTAGCTTGGACACGAAAGGTCTGGTTTGGGCCCAGGCTACACCTGCTATTCAATCTTCACATTGGAGCCAGAGAGATCATTCACAAATGTGATCAGGTGAGCTGCTTGTTCAAAATCCTTCAAGTAACTCCCTTTTTTCTCTTAGGTTTAAAGATAAAGTTCCTTCTCCCGGGCCCTGAGGACTGGCAGATTCTGGCCCCTGATGACATCTGCAGCCCAAACTTACATCACTGTGCACCTGCCTCGTCCCTCCCAGCCACAGGGGTCTTACCAAAGTTGCTCTTATTTGCTGTGTTTCCTTTAGTCACCAGTGTTTTGTACATGGTTTACTTCTGCCCAGATAAATGAAATGAGCTACTTACTAGCTGAATGACCTGCAGCAGGTTGCCTCATCTTTAAGGTGGTTTCCATTTGTAATTGAGAATCTATGGGATTTTTGCCTGATGCCCTGAAATTTGTCCATGGACCAAAGCCGCAGACAAATAGGTGCTAAGTAATCTTTTATAATAAAGTCCTCAACTGATTGTTTTCAGACACCCTGAGAGGACATATAAGATTAGTAGATCTGTCCTCATCAAGCCTAGCCCCTCAAATTCTAGCTCAGAAGACCTGGAAAATGTGGTGTCATTAGCGCTTGGGGTAGAGTGCAAAGTACCACCCTTCTCTACCCTCCTCTTCCCCTTTGCAATGAGCTTTGTCAAATCCTCCCATCAAAGGTAGAGTCTATTGGCCCACTCCTTGAATTTGAGCTGGTTTTGAGTATTTGGCCAACAGAAGATGTCAGAATCAACCTCGAGCCAATTCCAAACCCAGGATTCAAGAGGTCTCACATGCTTCTGCCCTCCCTCTTGATAATCTGCCAAGATTCCACGTGAACGAACCTAAGTTAGCCTGAAGGATGATGAGAGACATGTGGCCCAGCCATCCCCCCATCACTCCAGCCAGACCCCAAAAGCAGGGCCGCCCTGTTGACTGCACATATACAGCAGTCCAGCTGAGACTCCAACTGTCCAGCTGAGTTCAGCTCAACTTTCCAACTCACAGAGCCATCAACTAAAGAGATGACTGGTATTTTTAGGGTTTTCAACGGCTGATCTTTCAGAAGTAGATCACCAGGCCTTTCTACCTTGGTGCCTCCAGGCTCCAACCTCCAACCTTTTAATTAGCAGCCAAGTGCTTAATTGTCTGCACTATCCAGGGACTCCTTCTTGTATGTGGTAGAATTGTACTTCTTTGTCTAATTAAAATTGGCTGTGGCCATGTGACACCAACTCTCCACTTCAGGGAGCTATACACTGAAGAGGCCTTGTAGGGCCCTCTGGGGAAGCTCTGTGAGGACCAGAAACGGGGCATCATTAGCCAGACAAGCAGCCAGAAACAGAGAAGGCCAGAAACAGTGGGTCAGCTAAGACTCTTGACTCTTTGTCTCTGCCCTATAGCCCAAAGCCACCAGAGGAGGTAGGGCCACCAAAGAGAGAGGAGGAGGGTAGTTGTCCCTTGAAGTTTTTTGCTACTGTCCCATAACCTAACACATACAAACTGATGCCGGGTGCGGAGGGTGAGTCATGAATCATTGAGAAGACAGCATTGATTTTGTCAAGGACCCCCCATCTCCAGCAAAGCTAAGTAAGTGGGGGCCTATAAGATCATCACTTGTTGAGACTGAGCCTCACCAAGGTGAGGCCCTGGAAGCAGCAAAGGAGCAGAACAGCCCCCTCTTTACTTCAAGTCTTGCAGGCTGTAAACGGGACTGGTGCTAGAGGGAGGAGGACTAAAATAGGAGGTGATTTTGGCGTTTTATTTTAGACAGACTTTTAATAAATTAAAGTAACCAGGGAGTCAAGGAACCTGCCAAAATGTTGTCACGGAATATGCAACCTGGGGGGTGGGAGGAGGTTTATCAAAGTAAATACTATGACATAGGAAAAAAAAAATTATCTGTTTGCTCTCCACTGAGTTCAGATGATTCAGTAAAATGACTAGCTTTGTCTCAAAACCAGAACAATAACATCAGCCATGATTACACAGAAGTGCTGGCGTGAGGGTCATGGGGGATAACGTATGTGAGCTCTCTCCGAGAACACTGTAAGATGACGCAAATGGAAGGATGACGGGGAAAGAGGAGCAGAACTGGAGGAGCAGGGGCTCGAAGCATGGAGCTGAGCTAAGTGCTTCACCGGGTGATCCCTCTTAATCATGTCAACAATCCAGTGAAGATGCTGCTATCCTATCCCTGGAGAAATGTAGGCTCAGACAGTCTAAGAAACTTGCCCAAGGTCATAGGAGTTAAAACCAGGGTTCAAAACTAGACCTGCCTTCTCCAAACTCCTTCCACTGCCAGTGGGTCTTCAGAGAATGGATGAGGGAATGAGGGGGTTAATCTCCAGGGAGATGGACTTGCTTCTGGTGGGGCGAGAGTGGGGAGGGATGTGGAATGTGAAAGAAAATCTGTGCTTTTGGGACCTATTTCCTTTATTTTACATATTTCAAGTTTCTTAAAAATAACAAAAGAGCATGCCCTGTTTATCAAAGGAGAACATCAGAGGTCACCACAGGACATTGGGATGGGACAACGCCTACACACGTCCAGTCTTGTCTCCTTCCTGTGCCCATGTGCTTCACCTCTCTCTTTGAGTCCTTCCATCGTACTCAGCATTCTGCATTCCCCAGAAATTCACTGTGATGCCAGGATACCCACAGCATCTTCCACGCCTGCTGGGAGGTGGCCAGAAATTGTGTGAGGTCTTCAGAGCCTGTCTGCCCTAGGTCTGGAGAATTTCCCACAGAAGCCAACATGGCATTTCTTATCCAAGTGGATGGATTAAGAGCAATGCTTGTGGGTTAAACAAAATCCTAGAAGTAAGCTCAGAGCAACACGTTTTCTCCAATCACCCTTGAAAGAGCAGAGGCCAGATGGGAGCACATGAAACAGCAATAGGAGCAAGCCCTGTTAATGGCAGATTTCACAAAATGATCCGCTGCCCTGTACTGCGGCCCTAGCCCAGCGCCATTTTATTTATAATAAGAATGCCAAAAAGAACAAATATTCTTGAGATCCAAACCATGTGCCAGAAACTATATACTTTACTTCATGTAATCATCTTAGTGACTCTACGAGTAGGCAATCATTCATTTATTCATTCATTAAAACATTAATTCAATTAATATTTATGGAGCTACTACTATGAGCTAGGCATAGTCTTCGGCTCTGGGGGGGTCCAGCAGTGAAGAAAGGGATAGTGTCTTTTCCCTTAAGGTTTTGAGGTCTAGTGGGTAGAGACATGAAATAAATAATAAATATATATTCAAGTAGGAATAAGGGCTATGAAGGAAAATAAAACTAGTCAGGCTTTAGAAGATGACAAGGATGGTTTCTCTGATAGATGACATTTGAGCAGAGGTGTGAAGAAAGTGAGAGTGGATTGGTGAAGAGCATTCTGGGTAGCGGGAAAACCAAGGGCAAAGAGCCAGACAGGAGAACAATGGTTGGTGTGTTTGAGGAGCAGCCAGGAGGTTGGCGAGTCTGAAGCAGAGTGATAAGGAAGAAAGAGGGAAGAAGCCAAGGGTCAGCCTCGTGTTGGGCCTTAGAGGTCATGGTAAGGGCTTTGGCATTTATCCTAAAGGGATGATTTTAAGCATGCAAGTGCCAGGGTCTGACTTTTGTTTTAAAAGAATCACTTTGGCTGCCTTGTGGAAAACAGGACAAGATGGAAGTGGAGAGTCCAGTTTGGAGACTCCTGTGGCACCCCTGTTGAGAAGTAACTTTGACTTGGTCTAGAATAGTTATGGTAAGATACAGTTGAATTTGGGTTACATTTTAATGGTAGAATAAACTGGATTTGTTAGGGGTTAAATGTGGAGTATGAAGGAAAAAGAAAACTCAAGAATGATTTCGAGCTTTTTGGTCTAGCGACTGGGTGAACAGAAGTGCTGTTACTGAAAGGAAGAACACTGGAGAAGAAGCAAGCAGGCCCGGGGGAGCAGGGTAAGGATCAAGAGTTGAGTTTGGAGTACGTTTGAAATGCTTATTCGGAATTCAAGTGAAGTTACCATCAGGCAGTTGCTTATATAATTCTGGAGCCCTGAGGGCATGGTGGTTAAGACCTCAGCTGCTAACCAAAAGTTTGGTAGCTCAAATCCACCATTTCCTCCTTGGGAAGCCTGTGGGGCAGTTCTACTCTGTCCTATAGGGTAGCTATGAGTTGGAATTGACTCGACAGCATTTTTTTTTTTTAATTATAGAGTTGAAGGGAGATGTCCAAGCTAGAGCAGTGAACTTATAGTAAACATATAGGGAGTTATTCGCATACAGGTGGTACTTAAAGCCAGAAAACTAGATGACATGACTACTGAGGTAGTGAGTACAGACACTGAAGCAAAGAGATCTGAGGATGGAGCCCTGGAGCACTCCAATACTTAGAAGTCAAGCAGATTAGGAAGGACAAGCAATGGAACCTGAGAAGAAGAGACTGGTGAGGAAGAAGAACCAAGGAGGGGGGATGTTTTAAAAGCCAAGGGAAGAATACAATTCATGGAAGAGAGACTAGCCAACAGCATTAAATGAAGCTTGCATGCCAAACAATATGAAGTTTATGGGCTGGCCATTGGATTTGGTGATGGAAATGTCACTGGGAGCCTTGAGAGAAGCAGATTCAGTTAAGTGGTGGGTATGAAGAGCTAACTGACAAGGTTTCAAGACAGAATGGCTGGAAAGGAACTGAGTGGAGGTAGAGGGCATGGACAGCCTGTGTGGGGAGTTTTGGTATAAAAAAGGTCAGCGAAAAGAGGCAATAGTGGGAGGAGGATGTAGCATCAAGTGGGAAATTTTTTCGTCTGCCTGTTTTGAGATGGAAGTTTTTTTCAGCATGTTTTTTAATCTGATGATGCAGAAGAGGTAAGGCAGAAATGCTGGAATGATGTCCTTGAGTAGGTGAGAGGAGGTAGGGTGTTCTGCACGAGAAGGAGGGTTGACTTTAGGTCAGAACAAGGCAATTTATCCACAAGGGGAGAGATGTGAACAGCTTGATAGAGTTGGTGCTGGTTGAACGTAGATGTTCTCTTTTGATTGCTCCCATTTCTCTGAGAAAACAGAAGCAAGGTTTTCTCCTGAGTGAGAAGAAAGGCAAGATGTTGGAAGTTGGAAGAGAGAAAGATGTAAAAAAGCCATTTTGGAGAGTGGGAGGGTGAATGGATCCAGCCAACGCACAGTGGTAAGGCTGTGTTGCTCTTAGCTGCTGTTGAGTCGGCCCGGACTCGTGGTGGCCTATGCGCAACAGGATTGGACCGTTGTGATCCATAGGGTTTTCACTGGCTAATTGTCAGAGGTAGATCACGAGACCTTTTTTCTTAGTCTGTCTTAGTCTGGAAGCTCTCTGAAATCTGTTCAGTACCGTAGCAACATGCAAGCCTCCACTGATAGATTCGTGGTGGCTGCACGTGAGGTGTATTGGCCGAGAATCGAAGCGGGTCTCTGAATGGAAGGCGAGTATTCTACTTCTGAGGAGAAACAAAGAGTCCAGTAAAGGTGACTGACTCATTTTCTAGATGAGAAAACTGAAACCCAGTAATTTCCCCAAAGTTAAATGGCTAGTAAGCTGAAGATCCTCGTACTGGTCTCTCCAACTCTAAAGATCCTTAAGCCAAGTGAGTTTTCATGAGGTTTCCCACCCTCAAACCCCCTTAGCAAAATTCCTCAGCCAAGTGCGTTTTATCTTCCTGGTGCCAGCTGGAATTGTAGCAATAATCCACTTGGATGCCAGGTTGAGCAACACTTCTACGGCAATTAATTGAGGAATGCAGAAATCAGGCGTCTTTGGCGCAACGGAACACGCAGAACTACAGCCCGAAGGCGACCGCAATGGCATTGATTTAGCAGCCTGCTCTTCAGTGGCACATAAAGTTAATTAACCAGTGTGCGGTGGATTATTGCAGCCGGGATCTAACGTCTGTGGAAAAGGGGTGGTTGTGATGCAAACGAGTCTCTGCCCACACTGGCAGTAAATCCGGAGGCAGAGTCATTGCACAGCTCAGCTTCCTGCCTGCTGACGTCTAACCATAAAGTCGCCTACAGAGACATTTTCTGGGCTTATTTGAGACAGAGTCAATAACGCATGGGCTTTTAGGGCTGAATCGAAATGAGGTCATCAGAGAACATCTGACAAGCAAATGTCTCATCGGTGACGCCCATAGGTGATCGACATCTTTGATCTTAAGGTGAACGTTTTCTTTTTCACACTTTAACTTTTCTAAACTATGGACATTTCTTCAGCTGAGGTGCTCATTGGTTTCTTATTTTTCTCTTGAAAAGATATTATCGGACCAATCGATGACATCTAAGAATTGAGGAAACTAAGTTCTCTGTCATGCCGTGATGTACCAGCACTAAGTGTTGCCTCTGAAGCCCAGCTCCCTTCACACTCCAATGGCCCTGCAGACTCATTTAATCTATTCTAGGTTTGGTTGATGCTGCGGTTTGTCAGGGCTCTTCCTGTTCTCACCCCTGACATTTTACCTGTGGCTCCATGGGCAGGAAGTGAGCACAGAAGTCTTCAGAAATGCAATGCCTTTGACGAGTCCCTGGTGGTGCAATGGTTAACACGCTTGGCGGCTAACCGAAAGGTTGGAGGTTTGAGTCCATCTAGAGGTGCCTCGCAAGAAAGGCCTGGGGACCTACTTCCAAAAAATCAGCCAGTGAAAACCCTATGGAGCAGTGTTCTCCTCTGGCACACATGGGGTCGCCATGGGTGGGAGTTGTCTCAGTGGCAACTGGTAAGCGATGAGGATGGACATTCTCATTGACGTATTTACCCACCCACAGCCTGGTTTCTTTGAAGGCAAGCACAGTACATTCCAGCCCTGTTTTGCTTTAGTTTGGGGGCAAATTCCAAGTCAGAAATACTGTTCTCCCTACATCTAGTTGGCTCTGTCATAATCAGCTGCAAAAACCAGTTGTTAGTGACCACGTTGGTAAAGCAACAGTTGTTGAATAAGCTCAACTGCTTGCTCTGCCACCAATGAACTGTGGCCTTGGGCAAGTTCCTCAGGCTCCTTGGCTTGGGGTCCATGAGCTGTAATGGAGAGGATGGACATGGTGGCTACTAGGATCCCTTCCAGCTCTGAACACTCGGCATAGGGAGGGGGATACTAAAATACTTTGAACAGTCCCTACTTTTAGGAAGTCTGAGATCTAATTGTGGAGACAAGAAAGCAACACTTAAAACGACTCGAGGGTGACACAAGACTCTATATTTATATCATCTAGTGATAAATGGAGTGTTTTGATGGCTGCCTACTCTAATATGTCAGAAAAGGGAGCTATCAATGGGGCTGAAATAGTCAGAACCACTCATCCTTGAGGGATGAATCGACTTTAAAACATATACTTCAACTGTTTCAGTGCTTTGACTACCTGCCCCCTTCACTTCTAGATTACATGCAAGCTCCTTAATGTGGAAAGCAAGACCCTTCATGATGGATGGGGCCATCCACCTGTCCAGCCTTATCTCTGGTCACTTTCCTCCACCCTACAGACATGCTAAGAGCAGCCCCCAGATTTTCAATGATGTTTAAGCCTTCAGTGCCTTGACTTGTTCTGCCTGGAAGGTCCACGTTTCCTTTCATCTGCCTGGAAAATGCCCGAAGTTCCTTGAATGCTTCACCCTCTCTCTGAAGTCTTGCTTGGCCCTCCCTGCAGGTAGCTCTGGCCTCTCTCTGCAGTGTGACCCTCAGTGTGCAGCAAGAAGAATGCAGTGACAAACAAGTTCTTAGTACTTCACGTCTATTCCTCATTGAAACTCAAGCCCAGCCAACTCCTCAGACGCCATCATCCCTCCTTCCTGAAAGGCCCAGATTTTGTGAGATCTTCTGTCTTGTCCTGCAAACAGTCCCTACCTATATTATTTAAGCCCAGAATGATGGTGCCATTGGGTAGATCTTATTCACTCTGTTCAATGGCAAACGTCAAGAGGATAATATCTCACTTTTTTCTGGTAGAGTAACACACACAATTTTTATTCAAAATACCTTTCCATGAAACAGCCCTGTGAGTGCAACAGGATAAATATCACCCTCATTTTACAGAGGAAGAAGAAAATGGGCAGGAAGTGGTAAGCTGCACGCCAAGGTCCATAGGGAGAGGAGATGCTGACTAGGGAGGGAAGAGCTGGGGGCTTAAATTTTTAAGGGTCATCTTACTTGCAAGGACAGAGGATTCTTTCAAACCTGAGGCTCAGAGAACACGAGACTGAGACACATGGAGACCTTAAGGCTTTGGGGTCAGACTAACATCCCTTCCTAACTGAGCTGGTCTCCAGCGTTGTGAACATAGGGAAGCTACTGAACTTCTCTGAGCTCCAACTCCCCCATCTGTAAGATGGGGATAATAGCATTTTCCTTGTAGGTTTGTTGTGAGGATTTGCACCCCACTCCTGCCCCATACCCATGTCGTGACCCCAGTCTCTTCCCTTTATAATCTATCCTTACCATTCAGGAGCCTTGATTTCAATTTCTCCTTCATACTTTCTCTCCAGTGCATTTGTCAACGAAACCTTCCAAATGTATGCGGAATCCACTCATTGTGCACCACGTCCACCGCCACCATCCGGGTATAAGCTGACATCTTGTCTTACCTGGTCCACTGCCTCCTTAGGTCTTTCTACCCAACTCTATCAACTGTATTATGTTTTCTTGCTTTACTATGCTCTAATCTCTGCAAAGTGGCCAAGAATGATTATTTAAGATAGAAGTCAGACCATCTTGCTACTCTGCTCAAAACCCTCCAATGATTTCTCATCAAACTAAAAAATAATAAAATTTAATGTTCTTTTGGAAACCCTGGTGGTGTAATGGTTAAGAGCTAAGTCTGCTAACCAAAAGGTCTGGAGTTCGAATCCATGAGGCACTCCTTGGAAACTCTGTGTTTTTTTTTTTTTTTTTTGGAATGTTCTTTCAATGGCTTCCAAGGCCCTGTGTGATTTGATCATTTATATCAAGCTCCCTCATCGCTCATTCTGCTCCAGTCCCCGTGCCCTCCTTGCTGTTCCACAAACACACCAGGAACACTGCATATTAGGTCCTTTACTCCTGCTGTATTATTTTTCTGTAATGCTCTTCCCTCCTTCTGGCTTGCTCCTTTCCTTCCTTCCTTTCTTCCACTTCTTCCTCCCTCCCTTTCTCCCTCCCTCAATTGTTCTTTCCTTCCTCTTCTTCCTTGTTTCCTATCTCTACTTGAAGGCCATCTCACGAGAGACTTTCCCTGACCCCTATGCTCTATCTCACTACCTTCTTCAGAGCGCTTATTATGATATGCTTTTGATTTTTATTTTTTAAACTTGTTAATTTAAAAACTTTAAACCCACAGAAAATTTGCAAGAATAGTTCAGTGAATTCCCATAGATCCTTGACCTAGATTCACCAAAATGTTCTGCAACATTTGTTTTTTATTGTTCCCTCTAACATATTGACATTATTGTGATTATTGCTGTCATTGCTATTTGTGATCATTACTGAGCAGTCTGGGGATAAGTTACCCTGTCATGACCCTTCAAGGTGTATCTCCCAAGAACAAAGATATTTTCTTATGTAAACACAAAGCAATAAATTAACATTGCTGTAATTTTGCAAATTGTACCAAAATATTACTCATAGCATAAAGAAAAAACCTCCTGAAGGGTCCAACCCAGGATTATACATTGGTTTTAGTTTCTGTACATTTTTAGTCTTATTTAATCTAGAATCAGTTTCCCTTGTCTTTCATGACGTTTTCATTTTTCAAGAGCACAGAAGAATTGTCTTATAGAATGCCCCTCAATCTGGGGTAATGTGAAGTTTCCTCAAGGTTAGACTGAGGTTACACATTCTTCGCAGAAATACCACAGAAAAGTTGCTGCGTTCTTCTCTCAGTGCATCGTAACAGGAAACCAAAAAAACAAAAAACCAACCCACTGCCGATGATTTGATTCCGACTCATAGCGACCCTATAGGACGGAGTAGAACTGCTTCACAGGGTTTTCTACACTACAATTTGCCACTGGATGGGTTCTAACTGCCAATTTATTGATTATCAGCCAGGCTCTTAACTGTTATGCCACCACAGGAATAAAAAGTGTGTGGTATCTGTGCAGAACCATATAGATCAATGGAATAGAATCAAACATAAAACCAGAAATAGGTACATAGGTGCATGTAGAATTGTGTGAGTATAATGGTTTGTTGGCACCTCTACAATAAAAAGACAAACAATTCAATTAAAAAATGGGCAAAGGATATGAACAGACACTTCACCAAAGAAGACATTCAAGCAGCTAACAGACACATGAGGAAATGCTTGCAATCACTAGCCAACAGAGAAATGCAAATCAAAACTACAATGAGAAACCATCTCACCCCAGCGTTACTGGCATGAGTCAAAAAATAGGAAATGACAGGAAATTCCCACTCCTAGGAATATATCCTAGAGAAAGAAGAGATGTCACATGAATAGACATATGCACGCCCATGTTCACTGCAGCATTATTCACAATAGCAAAAACGCGGGAACAACCTAAGTGCCCATCAACAGATGAATGGATAAACAAACTATGGTACATACAATGGAATACTATGCAACGATTCACTGAAAAATTACTTATAGCTTCTCTTCCTGTTATGAACTGAATTGTGTCCCCCCAAATGTGTGTCAGCTTGGCAGGCCATGATCCCAGTACTGTGTGGTTGTCTACCATTTTGTGATCTGATGTGATTATTCTGTGTGTTGTAAATCCTAACCTCTATGATGTTAATGAGGCAGGATAGAGGCAGTTACCTTAATAAGGCAGGACTCAGTCTATGGGATTAGGTTGTATCTTGAGTCAATTTCTTTTAAAATATAAAAGAGAGAAGCAAGCAGAGAGGAGAGGGACCTCGTTACCAACAAGCAAGAAGAGCCAGGAGTAGAGGGTGTCCTTTGGACCCAGGGTCCCTGTACTGAAAAGCTTCTGGATGCAGGGAAACATTGGTGATTGGACGTTTCCCCAGAGCCAACAGGGAGAAAAAGCCTTCCCCTGGAGGTGGTTCCCTGAATTCAGACTTCCAGCCTCTTAAACCGTGAAAGAATAAGTTTCTCTTTGTTAAAGCCATTCACCGGAGCTATTTCTGTTTTAACAGCTCTAGATAACCAAGACAATGATATTGAGGGTCAGAATGCTCACAGTCAAGCTGCTAGTAAGTGGTGAAGCCAGGAATCAGTCCTGTCCTTTCTGACCAAGCCAGACATTTGCAGCCACCCTAATCTGATCACATCCCTCCATCAAGAAACTCTGTTCTTCTGCCACAATTGACCAGTAAGTGCACCTTCTCGCCCCTGAGCCTTTTTTCCTGCTGCTCTCTATCTGAGAACACCCTCTCAGCCTTTCAGAAAGCCACCTGCTACATCAGAATTAGTCACAACTGGAACTTATTTACTTGTTTAACTCTTACATGCCTATGCCCCCATTAAAATGTGAATTCCACCAAGGATGGCAGGCTGTCTTTCTTGCTCACTGGGAGATCTCAACAATTTAAGTGTTGAAATGTCTGGTCCATAGGAAGTGTTCAATAGATACTTGCTTCTGGATCAGTGAAGATGCCTCCATCACTACAAGCAGAACTAACTGCTCATTGAGTCTACCCCGACATATCGCTTGTACTCCAATCACTGTTTTTTATTTAACCCTTTCAAGACCCAATTATTTTCTGCTTTGATTTTTTTTTATTGATACCATGTGTTTTCATTAACGGAAGCATGCTGAATCATTGAGAGTTGTTGAATTTTTGGCAGGTAGTATAGAATTTTTTTCTTGCCCTCTCCCTCAAGCCTACCCTTAGAGTCCAAGGAACATTGTCCCACTAATCCTATCCCCCCCCAGAACCTCCCTCCCCCGAGTCCAATGGGACATATGCATCCCCAAGTTTTTTTTTCATAATTTCTATTTTTCCTACCAAAAATGCATACAACACCATGTAGAAACAGTCGTTGTGACACACACTCCTTTTTTTCAGTTCCAAACAGTCATAAAAGTCCCCTGCCTTGTGGCAACATGCACTGTCAGTTGGAAGGCAGCTTCCCGATGAACCTGAGAGGTAGAAAATGTTGGTAGGCAACCATATATCTCACCAGTCATGAAAATAATATAAAATAATATAATTTGCATCATATTATAGCTAGACCCTCAGCAAGATGGATTGACACAGTGGCTGCAACAATGGGCCCAAGCATAACAATGCGTTGTAAAGATGGTGCAGGACTGGGCAGTGTCTCAATATGTTATACATAGGGTCACTATTAGTCGGAACAGACTTGACGGCACCTAACAGCAACAATATAGTTAGCTATTTTTTTTATGCGTCTCCCTGCCCTAAGTTTGCAAATTGTTTGTAGGCTGAATTAAGTATTAATCAACTTGGTATTCTCTCATTTGCTAACCAAAAGTTCAGTGGTTCAAAACCACCAGCAGCTCTGTGGGAGAAGGCGTGGCAGTCTGCTTCTGTAGAGATTTATAGCCTTGGAAACCCTATGGGGTTGCTATGAATTGGAATCGACTCAACGGCTGTAGGTATTCATAGTTCTAAAACATCATGCCAAACTTTTTTTATGAGCCTGAGGCCAGATGGCAAGGCACCAGAGAGAGCTGTATGGGTTATAAGACATGTTTGAAGATTAAGACAAAGCTGAATTTGTAATTACAAACACCCTAAGATTTTAGCTTTTCAAACCCAATTTGCTGCTGAAGTGATCAGTATGCTACCAAGAAGATGGGTAAGTTTATTTGCGTGGTTAATTGTCACAGTCTGAGAAATGTACTGATTCTGTTTTAATGCAGACAACAGAAAGAACTGTCCTCCTTTAAGAGTTTCACGAAAACTACACAAATACACATATAAACATTTTCATCATGCAGTATAGCAATGGAATCAGAAGCAAAGGGCTCTTGGTAGCTGATGGCCCCACGTGGTCAAGCTGTCCGGGTCCAAATCCTAGTTTTGATTGCTACTAGCTCTAGTAACTCTTTGCGAATAGAATACGTAGCCTGTTGAGATAACCTGAAGCAATAGTTCCCATAAAGGTCTCAATACTTCGTCAAAGGACATTGTATCAACTCAATAAATATTAGCTATTAACACCTATATTCGTGGAAGCAAGCAACACAGACACACATAACCCTTTGAACACATGCTTTCACACGACTGACAAGCTTATGTGTACCTGTGCACACGTGCACATACACACAAGTAAATCTACGCATATAGTACATGCATGCACATAGACACAATCTGCCTCAAATTTTCATATCCTCTTACTGCCTGTCTTGCCTGTCCTTTTAAATGCTTTTCAAGAATGGAAGAATTATTTTCTTTTTTTTCCAAGAGGTGGCTATTACTACCTATGCCCGCCATGGCTCACGGCTGTCCTCTTGAATGAGTGCCAAATGCCCCCAGCAAAGCACTTTCTTTAAAAATAGACCACCCTAGATGATCTTCGGCTTCAATTCTCATTTCCATACATCTTAAAAGAAAAGAAAATTTTCATTCCTTTTAGGGACTTACTGCTCATCTATCACAAGCAATGTGGCTCAATGAAAATGAGTAAATCTCTCAAGTTCTGCAAAATGCCCTAGTTTTGCCTCATCTGTTTATTGGATTTGGAGAACTACAGAAATGGAAGGCTGACAGATTTCTCCAGACACTTTCGGTTGAATGTTCACCCTGTTTTACTTTATGGAGGCATTTAGCTAGAGTATTTTACTTTGATAACTTGATTTGTGACTTGCCTTCGATATTTCTTCCCCAACATGCATGTGAACGGATTGAGGGAATATGACACCTTTCAAGTCATAGTTGCTATTTAGAATCAGATGAAATGCTCTTAGCTCTACAAGTCAACTAAACCACTGAGGGACTCCATTCCCCAAGAGTTCACTTGGCTTTCTGGGTCAAAGACCACTCAGTTCACATGCCGGAATGCAGGTTTATATCGAAACCAACCATCTTAGTTACCTAGAGCTGCTATAACAGAAATACCACAGGTGAATGGCTTTAACAAAGAGAAATTTATTCTCTCAGAGTCTAGGAGGATAGAAGTCCAAATTCAGGCGGCCAGCTCCAGGGGAGGCTTTGTCCGTCGGCTTTGTCCTTTTTTTTTTTTTCTAGGAGCTTCTCAGGGCAGAAACCTCAAGTCCAAAGGGTGTGCTCTGCTCCCGGTGCTGTTTTCTTGGTGGGAGGAGGTGCCCATGTGTCTCCACTCGCTTCTCTTTTTTACATCTCAAAAAAGATTGGCTTAAGACACAATCTAAATCTTGCAGATAAATCTTGCAGATTAGATTAACATAATTGCCTCATTAACATTACTGCCGATAATCCCACCTCATTAACATCATAGAGGTGCGATTTAAAACACACAGGAAAATCACATCAGATGACAAATTGGTGGACAATCACATAATACTGGGAATCATGGCCTACCCAAGTTGACAGACATTTTGGGGGGGGACACAATTCAATGCATGACACCAACCAACCAAACCAACCAACAAAACAAAACAAAAACCACCAAAAAACAAAACAACAACTACGAAAAATAGAATGCATTCTATACTGAGAACATGAACGCTGTTGGTTCACTGCTAATGGAACCTGTGCTTGAATTCTATTTACCTACTTCGAACCTTGAGATGAATAAACCAGCTAAACTCTGATGTGGACTTGGATTGGAAAGGGGCATTCAGTCAAGATCTTAATAATAAAATCATTAATAGTTCTTTCAAAGTCTGTCATTGGAGTTGTTAGTTGTTCAGTTGATTCTGACGCATGGTGACCCCACGTATGCAGAGTAGAACTGCCCCACAGGGTTTTCAAGGCTGTGACCTTTTGGAAGCAGACTGCCAGGACTGCCTTCTGAGGTGCCTCTGGGTGGGTTCGAACCGCCAACCTTTCAGCTAATAAGAAAGTGCTTAACCATTTGTGTCACACAGGGACTCCATCATTGGCATAGTTAGTCTGGATTTTCAAGCTGGGGAGCACTGAATCTTGTATACAACAGAAAATATTTTATACATATGGTGATGTACTTCTAGATGCTTCTCAGTAAAATCAAGGGCAATGCATTTTGCAAGTTTCATAATGGTGATCTTGACATCACTTCCTGGTTTGAGGCAGCTTCTTTTGAAGTCCTCTTCATCATCATCATCATCATCATCATCAGTATTTCCAACTATGGTACATGAAGTAAGGAAACCATAATTTTTGAACTGTTTCACTGTGCTCTGGAATGGGCACCATGATTTACGATTGACATGCACACACGCACACACATGCAATCATTTAGGTGTCTACAACTGCAAGTCTCAGGAAACTCAAATTCAACCTGACGTTAACAATGAGGGTATCATCTAATGTGACAAGAGGTAAATGCAGAGAGACTGTAGGGACAGCACATTCAGCAGCAGGATGACATCACCAAGGACTCCAGTTCCTCTAGTTCCTTTCCTCACAGTCAAACAATGGCTGCTGTTTGTAAATATTCAGCAGGAGAAGAGTGATGGCATCTTCCCTTGTGTCTGTTATCAGCCAGTAAACCCCTCCCAGAAGCTCCCCAACAGACTTTCCGCATGTCTCATTGGTCAGAACTGTAGAGCACGTCCACCTTGCAGGGGGAGGAAACCACCATGATTGGCTTAGACTGATCAGGGTCTGCCTCTTCAGTGCCTGGGTTCCGATCAGTGTTTACTGAAGAACGGAGTCATGCAGAGAAGGGTGGATACCAGAGCAATATCAGCATTTTATTAGAAAGGAGAAAGACGAGTAAATGACTACGGGGTAGGCAGCCACCAGTGTCTGGATACAGAGGCCCCTGGTGGAGAAAGACTGGATTCGTGATAGGAGAAGAAGAAGATGGAGGAGGAAGAGGAGCAGGAGAAGAGGAAGAAGAAGATGGAGAAGGAAGGAAGGGGAGAAGGAGAAGAGACAGATGTGGAATTCTTAGGAGTGCAGGAACACATGCCCTGCATAATCCTCTCCCCTAGAGTATGGTCAGGGCCTGTGAATATGATGGGATAGTATATGAGAAAGGTGATGGATAGTAACTCTGATGATTACATTTTGTTATATAAGACTCCATCCTAGCAGACTGGAATGAGACAGCCCTGTTGGCCTTGAAGAACCAGGCTGCCATGTTGTGAGAAGAGGGGGCCATGTGGCAAGGATATGAAGGTGGCCTCTAGTTGCTGAAAGCATCCCTGGCTGGCAGCTAGCAAGAAAACAGCCCTATAACTGCAAGAAAATAAATTCTTCCCACAACCAGTGGGCTTGGAAGAGGACGCCAAGCCTCAGAGGTCGCAGTCCTGATCAACACCTTGATTTCACCCTGGCGAAACCCTAAGCAGAGGAGCCAGCTAATGGGTACCGAGACTCCCGACAGACAGAAACTGAAATAATGATCTGTGTTGTTTTCATTGGTTATGTCTGTGGTAATTTTTTATGCAAAAAACTAATACTAACAGAAAACTAATACACTCACTTTTGACTGTTGGGTAAGTAAGAAATAAACTTCATTGTGGTAAGCCACTAACTCTGGGGGTTCACAGCAGCCAGTATTACACTAAATAAATACAATAGAATTAACGAGGCTGCTCATGTAAAGGCAGAAACCAACAAACCAACCAACCAGTTGCCATCAAGCTGATTCCAACTCATGCCAGCCCTGGGGGTTTCAGTGAGGAACTGTGGTCCATAGGGTTTTCAGTGGCTTTGATCTTTTGGAAGTAGACTGCCAGGCCTTTATTCCAAGGCACCTCTGGGTGGATTTGAACCTTCAACCTTTCGATGAGTGACTGAGCCCTTCACTGTTCGCATCACCCTGCAGTTAAGGCCCTATCAAATGTGCAGGAACCATCCCTTCTGGAAATCTTGCTGTGAAGATCTCCTGGTGCTGGCCTGCAAATTTCATACTGGCAAATTTCAGGCATGGCTGTACCTGCCAATGAAATGAAATTCTGAGTAGCTATGACTGATTAGTAGTCACTCCCCAAATGACAGCACTTCTCATTTATGGCATCTGGCTTGCTCCAATTAATTAGAATCTGGGCTGGATACATAGCGTGATACCTCTGAGGACCATCAGGACTGTCTATCACATTTACGCATCAAGAAAGGTGTTATATTTTGGCAGGTTCTAAAGATTTTTATAAAATCAGCACCACTAACATCTAGTCTACCCCAACAGGGAAGGAGGAGATAATCCAGCCTTTAGATGTCACACGACTTTTTGAGTAGACCCAGTGGACCTCATTTAAGTGAACATATAGTATGTACATGGTACCGTGCTAGTAATCGATACAGGCTTTCTCATTTAAAGTCTACCACAACCTTGAAAAGGAAGTAACATCAACGCTACTTTATCAATGAGGAACCCGAGAGGCTTAGAACGGTTAAACAATGTGCTTGAGATCACAGCTTTTGAATGGCACATCCGGGAATCAAACTCAGGTTCCTGTGACTTATTCATCCATATATAAATTCATTCCTACAAAATTGAATTTCCAGGCACAAGTTATGAAATATAAGGTAGGAACTCCCAGCCTCAAGGACTGCAGGCTCTAGAGCAAGCATCAAATAAAGGTTTTCTATAAAGAGCCAGAGAGTAAGTATTTTAGGCGTTGATGGCCATATGCTCTCAGTTGTAACTATTCAACTCTGCCATCACAGATGAAGGGAGTCACGGACAACATGTAAATGATGGGTGGGGCTGTGTCCAACAAAACTTTATTTACAAAAACAGACGGTTGGCTGAACTTGGCTCACAAGTCATAGTTTGACAACCCCTGAACTAGCATGGGAGCCCTGGTGGCACAGTGGTTAAGCATTTCACTACTAACAGAAAGGTAGACAGTTCGAATCGACCAGCCGCTCCTTGGAAGCCCTATGGGGCAGTTCTACTGTGTCCTACAGGGTGGCTATGAGTCAGAATCGACTCGATGGCAATGGGTTTTATGGGTTTGGTTATGGTCTAGAGGGAAGGCTGACATAATACATCCTGATGTGCAGACAGTACATACGTGGGAGCAAAGAAAAGGGTCACGCAGTGGAAGCCGTGGTATAGATTACTCGCCTCATCCCCCCGATGCTGAAAGGTTGGTGCTGTAGGCTCAGTGGAAGAAGCTGCCCCACCCAAGGTCAGGCCTCCTCGCTGGCTGATGGATGTGAGGGTATAGGCCCCGGTCATTACCAATTTGGAACAATGCTGATGGGCCATCCCAACTCCAGAGCTCCCCGTGGACCCATCTGAGGTCTTCGCTGTGCCTGCATTAGAGTTCAACATCTCCCCCTACCCGCTCCATCCTCCTCAGTCCCTTTCAGGGCTGGTTCCCAAAGGATGCCTCTTCATAAACTCCCTGCATGCAAATCTCCATCTTAGAGTCTGTGTCCAGCAAAGCAGACCTCAGCCACACCCTTTCACCCAGCCTGCTGAGTGGGAAGAGGGGCTGAAAGTTGAGAAGAGAGGCTGATTTTTTGAAGGAAGAGCACAATGTGGAAGGAAGAAACACATGATATATTCAGGGAACCCTATGTGGCTCATAGCTGCTGAAGTGTGATGTGTGCCTAAGGAATGAGCCAGATACGAGACTAAGAGGGAGGCAAGGCTGAGATGATGCCAGGCCTTGAAACAGCAAGGAGTAACTGCCTGTAGGCAGCCCTGGGCGGTGAGGAGAACTTCTGCTCCACTTTCCCAACATGAGATAGTAACCAGAGCAGCCTCCACTGGAGAGGGCCGCAGGGAGCTAGGTGCCTTGCGGAGGGTCTGGCTTCAGTGAACCACCAGAAGGAGGAACTGTGAAGAGCCTCACAATATAAGGGAGTGTGGTTATCATACCTCACAGCTCCAGAGGACGCAGTGAAGACTGGAGGAATTGAGGAATCTGAGGTAGTAAGTCAGGGGTAGCAAGCTCAGACAAGAATGGAGATAAAGCTAGGACGGAGAGTGGGTGGCTGAGGGGCTTGCACTTGGCTCTGGCAAGGATGGCATTGAGGTGAGGCCTCCAGCTTGGTGTTAGGCTGCTTCTTCAGGGAGAACCCAGGTGGGGCCTCAATCAGAGTGGGGGACCTCATAATTTTCATTGTGGGTGGCCTGTGTGGGACTGGGGCTTTGCTGGGGCAGTTATAGTTAAATGGCGAGAGGGATGGGGTGGGGGCTTGGGAGCGTGGAGATGGAGATGCAAGAGGGGAAAGGGGCTATGAGAGTTGCTTTGCTGGCACCAGGATCTCCTCAAGCCCAGCTGGGCCTGGTACATGTTCTTTGCTTTCCCATTTCATAGTGTTTAAAATAAAAAAGTAATATGTGATCTTTTAAAAACTTCAAATACTATAAGATATAATTGTAATAAGGAAAGATTACTCGTTATCATCATCAATCTTAGTTTCCACAGAAACAACTCGTAACCGTTTGTTGAGCATAATTCCTGAGCAACTTCTTACTTTTCCTTACTTTTATTTAAAACTTTTAATCTATCATTTATACGCTCTTCACATAAATGGAATTATTCTATGCATTTTGTTCTGTGACTTGTTTCTTTCCATGTTGGGTTACAGGTATTTGCATAATCTTTTCCATGCTACAAATACGGTGTATTGTACTTAATCATGATATTGATGGGCGTCTGAAGCCGTTCTCGTTTTTGCTATACAAGCAGTACTGCAAAGGATATTGTAATTCATATCTTTGTGTGCACAGGTGCATTGAATAAGAGTAATATAAATAAAAACTAGTATTTCTGGGTGCTGCAATGGGTTGGGCATTGTGCTGACTGCTTTATACGTTATATCATTTGATTCTCACGATTAGGTTTTGAAGTAGGTTTCATTATAATGAAACCTAATGCCAGTGCGACAGCTGAAGAGACTGGTTTACAAGGTTTATGTAATTCTCCTGGAAGGATGGCAAAATGAGCTTGCAAATTTTCACTGAAAAAGCCCTGTTGGAATAGGATTGGAATTCACTTGAATTTACGTATTTATTTAGGTGAACTGACATCTTTACAATATTGAGTTTTCTCAGCCAAAGAATGTGTCATGTCTTTCCATTTATTTAGAAATCCATAATTTGATTATAAATATTTGACTTTCTGTAATGTTTGTGTATTCCTAAACCCAAATCTGTTGCCATCAAGTCAATTCCAACTCACACCGACCCTATAGGCCAGAGGAGAACTGCTCCATAGGGTTTCCAAGGAGCGGCTGGTGGGTTCGAACTGCCAACCTTTTGGGTACGTCATAATTGTTGCTAGTGTAAAGAAAACGAATGGATTTTGTGTGCTGCATTTTGAACTTGTAACGTACAGAATTGTCCTATTAGTCCTGAAAGCTTCAATTTATTCTCTTAAACAGATAGACATTCCAATCAACTGCTAACGATGGCCACTCTGTCTCTTTGTTTTCAGTATTTTTACTTTTTTATTTTTCCCCGCCCTGGGCTTTCAGAACAGCGTTGAGTAACTCAGACAAACGGGAACTCGTGGCTCACTGCTCCATGGGATGATTGCCGTGCTTCTCTGGTGGGTACCCTTCAACAAGCAAATACCTTAAGTCCTAGCATGTGAAGAATTCTTTTTGGAAATCAGGAATTCCAGTTGATTCTGTGGAGTCATGGGGTTTTTCTACTGTTTTGTGTCAAAGTAGGAGATTACATACATCCATTTATATTACATTGTCCTTGTTTTAATGGGGTACATTCTTCTTGGTTATGAAAAATTCATTGCATAATAGACTTTTTTTTTTTTTCAATACACTGCTGGCTCTCCTTTGCTAATGCTTTATCCAGAGCTTAATTTCTATCTGTGCTTTTTAGGGAGACTTTCTTTCTCAGAGTCATCCTAATGACATGATATTGGATTCTAAGTTCAACATACTTTTCCCTCAGGATTTGAACCACGGCACACTTGACTTTTACTTACAGTCAAATGGTCCTCTGAATCTCATGAGAAGGCCACCTGTGTTTTTTTTTTTTTTTAATTTCCGGAAACTTCTAGGGTTTTTTCTTTATCCTTATAGTTTAGAAAGAACTCAGATGGCACAGTGGTTAAAGCAGTCAGCTGCTAACCAAAAGGTCTTTGGTTCAAACCCACCAGGCATTCCACAGGAGAAAGACGTGGCAGTCTGCTTCCGTAAAGATTTACGGCTTTGGAAACCCTGTGGGGCAGTGGTACTCTGCGCTGTAGGTCGCTGGCAGCCGGAACTGACTCAACAGCAACGGGTTTGGGTTTTGGTGTCGTTTGTAAATGTCATCATGATTCTGCTGATTTGTACACATTTGTTCTCTCCATTTTTCATGAAGCAATTTTATACTTTTTCTTTTCCTGTTTGGCATTTCCAAGATTCTTTAAATCCAATTTTCTTCTATTTTCCTTTTTATATATTTTGACACTTTAATTTTCTTCTTTAATTTCCTTCTCATCTCCATTTTAGCTGTCCTTGCGTAATGGAGATGACTGGTTGACCTCTTGTTTCCATTTGCAGTATCTCCTGAGCTTTCTCTTCTAAACTGTCTTTTGCTACATGTTTTGGGAGATTTCCTTACTGTATCTTCCATTTCACTGATTCATTCTTCAGATTTGCCCATTCTATTTTTCAGGCCTGGTATTAATTTTCTTTTTCATTTTGTCAATCCTATTTTTCAAAAAAATTTATTCCTATGTCTAGATTTTCCTTTTTAAAAATATAGAAGCCTGTTCTTTTGACATGGAATACTTCTCGAATCTCTCTGAAGGTATCAGTTGGAAAGTTTTTAAGGTCAGTCCCATTCCTTGTGTTACCTCTTATTTCTCGGAGCCAATTCGGTTTATGCATCCTGTCCTCTTTCATGCTGTGGCTGTCTGTTCATATGCGTAAAGGACTAGCTTGATCAGTATAGGTAGTTGGGGTGGGTTTCCTGTGTAGATAAGCCCATCTGAACAGACTGCTCTCCTGAGTCGGTGTGGACTGGGCAAGCAAGCTTTGCTTTAGGATATGTGGGTGGGGGCCAAGCAGGCAGGAAGGAGACCCTCACATGTGCCAACGTATGGAGGACTTTACTCTGAAAGTTGAATGCTCTTATGCATTTTATTCCTGGGTAGAGCTGCCTTTTATATTCATCATCATCATTATTTTCTCATCATGATTTTTGAAGTCTGGAATTATCTTGGGCTCTGCTCCTGTGTCTGTCCTCTGAGTCCATTCTGGATGACCTCCTGACTAATGCTCTCAGTTGCTTGGACAGACACCCTGAGGCTGGAGCCTTGGGCAGCAGCCTGTGAGGATTAAATGAGATAAGGCCTGTAAAATGGTACACGGTAATGTCCATGTCATCTTTCCTCCTTCCTCCTGGCCCTCTTTCTCCTTCCCTCTTCCCCCTCCCCCCTTCTCCTCCTGTGTTTCCGCCTTTATTAGTAGTAGTACTAGTGTTAGTATTAGTAATAGTGTTAGTATTGGTGTCAGTATTGCTGTTAGTAACAGTGTTAGTATTACTGTTAGTAATCATATTAGTAATAGTGTTAGTATTACCATTAGTAATAGTATTACTGTTAGTAATAGGGTGTTAGTATTAGTGTTAGTAATAGTGTTAGTATTAATGTATTAGTGTCAGCAATAGTTAGTATTACTGTTAGTGTTAGCATTAGCATTGGTGTTAGTAATAGTAATAGCATTACTGTTAGTGTTAGTCATAGTGTTAATATTACTGTTAGTATTATTAGTGTTAGCATTAGTGTTGGTATTACTGTTAGTATTAGTGTTAATATTATTCTTAGCATTAGTGTTAGCATTACCGTTAGTGATAGTGTTAATATTACTGTTAGTATTAAGGGTACAGTGGTGGTTTGGTGGTAGAATTCCTGCCTTCCCATGTGGGAGACTCCGGTTCGATTCCAGCCAATGCATCTCATCGCAGCCATGACCCAGCCGTCAGTGGAGGCTTTTGTGCTACTATGATGCTGAACAAGTTTCATAGGAGCTTCCAGGCCAAGACAGACTAGGAAGAAAGGCCTGGCGACCTACTTCCAAAGTCACCCATTGAACATCCTGTGGATCACAATGATCTGACCTGCAGCTGATCACGAGGATGGGACAGCACCGGGCTGCGTTTTGTTCCGTTGCGCTCAGGGTCGTCACGAGTTAGGGGCCGATGTGACAGCAGCTAATGATGACAACAGCAGTGCTAAATCAGGATCATTTATTAATTCTTGCAATTATTAAAGAAAAAAAAAACTTTATTGAATGTTCGCTATTTGGCCTCGCAGGGAAAACAATTTGAAAACAGATGTAAGTGCCTTCCCCACAAGCCGTCCCGGCCTCAGGGACTTGAAATGTGGAAGTGTGGATGGGGAAAAGTGGAAACAAACAAAGAGGGACCTGTGAGCCGGAAATGGACGCGAATCGGTGCAGACATCAATCAGCCACGTGGCCATGGATAAGCCACTTCACTTCCTGAACCTTGGCCTCCGTGTTTCCTCATGTGTACAGTGAGCAGTAACTGGAATAATCGACGTGGATCACCTCGCACACAGCAAGGCCTCAGGAAATCTCACCCCCTTCCCTTCCTGCGCCACACTCTGCAATGGGAGTCTTGCTGCAGGCCAGCTTCGTGGGCACCCCACTGGTCGCACAGGGCCGCACTTGGAACAGCCTTTGTTTAACGCTCCGCTGTTGTCGCCTGAAATTCTTGTTTGAAGGGGCCCTGCATTTTCACCTTTCCTGGACCCTATAAATTACACAGCTGGTTCTGTCTTGCTGTGACACAAGGCTCTGAAGAATCCACAGTTCTGTTTTCCCAGTTGGCAGAGGAGGCAGGTTCCAGGAGCCTGAAGGCAGCAGCTGGGGGGTCCTGGGCTGTTTATTGCTACTGCTTTTGCAGCGTCATTCCTACCTGGGCTCCTAAACCAGCCAGGGCAGGCTTCCTTGGGTCCGGGCAGCATTTCTAACTGTAGCTCCAATCTGACACACTTGCCATTTTCTATCCAGGTCCTTATGGCAGCTTTCTGCAAGGCTTTAGAAGTAATACAACTTACTGTCTTTTTGCTAATGCCTTTTAAAGGAAGGAACATTTTTCTGAACACGAGCGTACCTCTAGGAATATGCCAGAAAAAGCTGGTTCAAGCTGTGGATGGATTAGAGGTTGTCTTCAGATGTGAAATCCCTGTCAAGCAAATGTATAGCTGGAGGGTCCCTCTGGCCTTCTTCATGACCCTTCAGTTGCTCATATGTTCCTTTATTTCTAGAAGGGATGGAGACTCATTGGTAAAAGTCAATATGAGTCCAAAATTTAGGGACAGAAACATTTTTTAGAAGCTTGGCTCTCTGGTTCTTTTAAAATGAACACGGAAGGTTGTTTGGAGGTTTCAGCAAGTAGGTTACGGCGCTATGAACCTCCTTTGCCTTCCTGAAGTCCACAAGCTGGGGAAGTAGACGTGAGGCGTGGGAGTGGAGGAGAGGCTGGGCCAATGCATCGTGGTCTTGGCACTGCCCTCCTTGCCAGGTGATTTAATTCTGGCCATTTGTTGGGTGACAGAGGCTACATTCAGAGCCCTCATACACCCAGGGGCTGTCTCCACGCCATCTTGGATCAAGAGAACGCCTGTATGTAATTATGGCAGATGCACTAAATTAACAGTACAGGTGCCACATACATACAGAAAAGGCAGAAACCTACATGGCAGTGTTTCTCCAAGAGTGACCTCTGTGCCAACAGGTCAGCATCACCAGAAACTTGTTAGAACTGAGAAATCTCAGGTCCCGCCCTGGACTGACCCGGTCAGAAACTCTAGTTGTGGGTCCCAGCAATTAGTGTTTTAACAGGACCTTTCTAGGTGGCTCGAATCATTCTGGATGATATTCTGCAAAGGTCATCCCAGGCCTCCCAACTCCACATCTAGGCCTCCTTGGTCTGTTCTGTGGTTTTGGGGTATAGTGCTTGCTGTGTAACTACGAGAATAATTCAACCTCTCTGGTCCTAGGTTTAATTAACCCTAAAATCACAGAATTTCCTGTGATAACCTCCAATGTTCCTTCCACATTCTATGGACTAGGACTCATAATGACCCATGACACTCAAACGGTTGGTTATATGACACATGGACAAATGATCATTCAATAGTAGATGAGCAGCTATTATCATATATCTACTTATATATCTATATCATTATCTCTGGAGCCCTAGTGGCACAGTGGTTAAGAGCTCAGCTACTAACCAAAAGGTTGGCAGTTCGAATCCAGCAGCCACTCCTTGGAAATCCTTTGAGACAGTCCTACTCTGTTCCATAGGGTTGCTATGAGTCAGTATCGACTTGACGGCTATCTATCTGTCTATATCTATCTGAATGTGGAACATAGTAACACAGGCTTTAGAGCCAGATGACCTGAATTGGATAGTTAAAAGACAAACAAACCCATTGCCATCTAGTTGATTCCGACTCATAGGACAGAGTAGAACTGCCCTACAGGGTTTCTAAGGCTTTAATCCTTAGTGAAGCAGACTGCCACATCTTTCTCCCGTGGAGCTGCTGGTGGGTTCAAACGGCAGGCCTTTTGGTTAGCAGCCAAGTGCCTAACCACTGTGCCACTAGGGCTCCTTAATTTGACAGTTACCAGTTGCGTATCATCTGTCAAGTGGGAAAGCCCCCTATCTTGCAGGGGCTGAGGCAGTCTAAGGAAGGCATTGAGCGCTGGGTCTAGAACATGAGGCTTTAAAGGGCAGTCACTGTCACTCTGTTGCTTTACCTCCTTAGACCTGAGCCTTGCTCCCATCTCCCTTTCTAAGTGCATTAATCCTTTCCTTCCCCCATCCACTTCCTCTAGCATTTTCCAAAACACTTGAACACAGGTGGCTCCATTTTACATGGGGCTGTCTGGGGCACAGAATTGGGCCTCTGTCTGTCCCAGAGCTTCTGGGATGGATCTTCACTCTCACAGTCTGCAGCCTGGGAACCAGGTGTGCAGGCCAGAGACCAAGATTTGGCCTCTTTGTGCAGCTGGCCAACCAGGTGTGGACAAAACAAGTGAAGGGCCACCTAACAGCCAGGTCACCGGATAGCTTGGCATTTTGCTTTTGGCTCCTGATCTACAAGTTTATAATACTTCCCATCATCGACCCTATGATCTATGACAAATTGGACTATCAGATGCAAAAGTCACCCTATAGGCAGTCTATGAAAGAAGGGTTGCCAAAATACCCCTAACTGCAAGAACAAATGAACACATCACCTATGAAATGATGTGTACTGTTTTCTCAAACAAGCTCATAAAATCCATAACATTCTAGAACACTTTCCAGTCAGAACTGGGTTGAAGTTACTCTCTCTGGAAGGAAGACAATTCACGGTGATGAGACATTAGCACATTTGAGACGCTTCCGTTTGTTAAGCTGTGGTCTGACAAGAAGTCTCCCAGTTTTACATTGTGTTCTGTCTTGTAGCCATGGGAAGAGCCATAATCTTCATGAAATTGGCTTTAGGCAAGGTGAGTCTCCCTCTGTGACTTTGAACAAAGGGACAGCGGGGCTAGAGAGTTGAGGAGTAATTACAATGATGAAAAAGGGGAAACTGTGATGAGCTCGACTGCTAACTAAAAGGTCAGCAGTTCAGTACTGCTCTGTCCTAAAGGGTTTTTATGAGTCCGAACTGACTTGACGGCACCTAATGACAACAACAAACTGAGGGACAGTGAAAATAGGGGGTAGGTTTAAAGGTTTAATGAACTTTATGATTTGGTGTGTTTGAAATGTTACTGGAATAGGGGTGCTAGAGAAAGGGAATTAGAAGGAAAGATACCAGGTGGTGGTCACAGAGTGGGAAGCTTGAAACGGAGATTCTGGAGTGGGTACAATCATTATAATGACAAGGTCTTGTGAATGTTCACTCGAGCAGGTGGCTGAGCTAGAAAAGGGTGGAAGACAGGATCAAAGGAGTCAGGGTATCTAAAGAGTCATCTCCAGGACATGCAAACTACCCAAGATTAACAAACAAAAAAACCTGTTGCCATCGAGTCAATTCTGACTCATAGCGACCCTATAGGACAGAGTAGAGCTGCCCCATAGGGTTTCCAAGGACTGGCTGGTGGATTTGAACTGCTGACCTTTTAGTTAGTAGCCAAGCTTGTAACCACTGCACCACCAGGGCTCCTATTTAGTGGTATAAATGATTAACGTGCTTGATGCTAATCAAAATGTTGGAGGTTAGAGTCCACTCAGAGGCACCTCAGAATAAAGGTCTGGTGATTTACTTTTAAAAAATTAGCCATCGAAAACCCTATGGACACGAGTTCTACTCTGACACGTACGTGGCTACCATGAGTAGGATCGACTCAACAGCAACCATCGAAAACCCTATGGACACGGGTTCTACTCTGACACGTACGTGGTTACCATGAGCAGGAATCGACTCAACAGCAACCATCGAAAACCCTATGGACACGAGTTCTACTCTGACACGTACGTGGTTACCATGAGTAGGATCGACTCAACAGCAACCATCGAAAACCCTATGGACACGAGTTCTACTCTGACACGTACGTGGTTACCATGAGTAGGAATCAACTCAACAGCAACCGGCTGGTAGCAGTGGAGTGAGTGTGAGCCGGGAGCTACCACTGTGCAGAAAGGAGAGACCCACCTGCGGTTGGCAGGTGACTACGCTAGCAGTGGTGGGAGAGCCCGAGGGCAGGGGTTTTAAACTACAAGTTCTAAGGGGGGAGCAATAATTTAGAAATAGCAGTAAGGCTGCCTCCCCAGCCTCCAGGCCTGAGAGAAGAGAAAATATCTACCACTTGAGTGGCCTGCAGGGGGAGGACTGTGTGTCACAGGAAGAAGTGAGGGGCACATTGGAAAAGAAGCTGATGACAGAGAGGACTCTGCAGAAGAGTGAAAGAATTCCATAGGGTCAAGTGGAAGGTAACGACTTCTGGGGAGGCTGGAGACAGGATGGGATCAGCAGATGTTTAGATATGTATGGAGATTAAACTGAGAGAGAGGAAAGGGGCCCTACAGCCCCTGGTGCTTGACATACATGGTATGATGGGGTTCTTTCCCATGGTCTCCAAGTTACCATGTTCTGATAAAATGGAGAGTATGGGGGATGGGAGGGGGATGAGGGATGCTTGTGAGGGGGACACAGAACTCTGGCTCCTCTTTTTTCTCTTGCTGATGTCAGTTTGGAGGGCGAGGGAGCAGTGGCATTCCCACCAGCCTAGGATGTTTTGGGTCCCTCCTTGACACGTTCTCTTGTGTCTGACCGCAGTCTTTCACGTCACAGTCACGGCTCCTCCTAGACCTGAGGAAAACATGAAATGCCAGCTATGGAGACCCTTAGGAATGGGCAACAGGTGAAAACAGTTACCGTCGGCCTCATGTGTGTCAGAGTAGAACTGTGCTCCATAGCGTTTTCAGTGATTCACTTTTAAGAAGCAAATCAGCAAGCCTTTCTTCTGAGGAGCCCCTGGGTGGACCCCAACCTCCGCCCTTCGGTCAGGAGCAAAGCATATTAACCATTTGCGTCACTCAGGGACTACAAGGCAACAGGCACATCTTCCCTTTTTTAAATAAATGAGCAGCCTCTGGAGACCTAAGACCTATCTCGTCTCTCCTATCCACTGCCTGCCAAGCATCTCTCCCTCTGCTCTTGACCTCAGAACCCCTCAGAGTCATCAAGGATGATTCCTGGTCGTCTGGCTTGGTTGACTCCATGGATGACAATGATCTCTGGAGGAGAACACAAGAAGAGCAGTTTAAGTAGAGAGTGACAGGGTTAGTTGAGGACACGTTGAGTTTAAAATGTATCTAGGGCATCAAGATGAATTGTCCAAAGGGCAGTGGGTGTATTGGTCTGGAGCTCAGGAGACAGATGTCTGGGTGGATTCAGATTTTGGAGTTATTAGCTGGTGGATGAAATAATAAGTAAGATCTATCTTGCAAGGGACCCAGAGGGACTGTGGAGAGTCGGAAGGGTTGATGGCTGAGAACAGAATGCTGGGGAAGATCAACAATTCAAGGATGTGTCGCGGAGGAAGAGATAGCAAATATGACCAGAGACAAACTGTTAAAGCAGTGGGAAGGGAACCAAAAAGGAGTGACAGGCTTAAGGAGGGAACAAGAGGCCCTTTCTTTGGGTAAGTGGAGACATGGGCACCAGTGTCTAACTGTCCCGATTCCCAATCCAGATCCACGGGATCCACGGACTACAAAAACAGAGAACTACAGGGAGGAGGTGTCCACAGGACGGAGGCTCGCAGAAGTCCTGCTAGAGACGTGGAAGAAATGGGAGGTCCAGGGCTGTCCTACAATAACTCATCCGGCAATGTTATGAAAATTTATATGAAATTAAAATTCACCAAAAAAGTGACCAGACTTACTGGTCTGACAGACTAGAGGAACCTCTGAGACTATGGTAACAGGACACCCTGCTAACTCAGAACTGAAGCCACACCCAAAGTCCGCCTTTCAGCCAAAGATTAGACAGGCCTATAAAACAAACATTAACATATGTGAGAGACATTCTTCTTAGTTCAGTCAAGTATATGAGACTAAATGGGCAACACCTGCCCACGAGCCAAGCCCTGAAGGCAGAAAGAGAGAGGAAAACTGGACAAATGGGTACAGGGAACTCAGGGTGGAAAGGCGGAGAGTGCTGGCATATTGTGGTGATTGCAATCAACATCACAAAATAATTTGTGTATAAATTTTTGAATGAGAAGCTAATTTGCACTGTAAACTTTTACCTAGAGTATAATAAAATTAAAAAAAAGAATTAAAAAAATTTTCCATAAAAAATTTATTTGAAATGGATAATTTTATGGCAGAATACAAATTCAAAAACTTTATTCAAGCCAATTTATCATAAAAAAGAATAGAATAAAAATTGGAAAAATGTTTTCAAAATTTATTTTAAAATAGGTGATAGGTTTAGATATTACTGGGGTAGTTTCTTTCAAACTTCCAAAAAAGGGATTAGTTATGAGTTCTATCCACTGTTGGTGCAGTGATTAAGAGCTTAGCTGCTAAACAAAAGGCCGGCAGTTCGAATCCACCAGCTGCTCCTCGGAAGCTCTATGGGGAAGCACTACTCTGTCCTATAGGGTCGGAATCGACTCACCAGCAACGGGCTTGATTGGCTTTTACAGTGTTCTATACTTTTTTTTCTTATAGGAAGAAACAAAAACAAACACAAATATCCACAGACGTCTTCCCAAATCATTTTTTTAAACTTGGCATAGCCTTAAATATAAAGTCTGACCAAGAACACAGAAGTGACAGGTACAGGCCAATCTCCCTTATGTACACAGATGCAAAAATAATAAAGAAACCACTGGCAATCGAAACCCAGCAGTCTATTAAAAGAAAATCCCCACGGCCAAGTAGGACTTTTTCCAGGAATGTACAGAGTGTTTAATATTAGGATAGCTATTAATATAATTCATCACATAAAGGGGCCAAAGGACAAAAAAACAAAAACAAAAATCACACGATTACCTTGATGCTTGCCAAAAAATTATTTGAAACAAATTCACATCCATTCCCAATGGAAACTCTTAGTAAGCTAAGAACAAGGCTGTCTCAAACCAATTCCAAACATGAGTAAGAAGTTCAGAATTTAGGAAGAAGGGGGTCTTAAGGAATGATTCAGTCGGGAGTAACTTGGTGCAGAAGAAGGGCGTAGGGAATGAGCTGGCTGGAAACGGATTTGTCTTGAGAGCACTGTATTGTTTTTCTCAGGCTCGGGGACAATGTTAGCAATGTACATGAGCACAACGCATGGAGCACAACAGGATCAGACCATTACGATCCACAGGGCCTTCACTGACTAATTTTTTCGGAGTAATGTGTTTATTGACAGTGGCTTCCAGAGTGGATGGGTGGACACATGAGAGTTAACGCTACTCCTTAGCACCAACACGGTGGCATTTGAAGTAAGTCAGCACTAGCCTGATACCTCCACTAATCTTTACCATACTTTGGGAGTTCTAATGCCATAAGCCCATGTTCCTACTGACTCCATCCCCTTTTTACAGTTATAAACAAATAAACCACTGCTCCTGAGTCAAGTGAGACTCGTGTGTAGGACAGAGCAGAACTGCCCCATAGGGTTCTCAAGGTTGGAATCTTTAGGGAAGCAGACTGCCACATCTTTCTCTCGAGGAGTGGTTTGTGGATTCCAACCACTGACCTTTCGGTCAGTAGCTGAGTGGTTTAACCACTGTGCCACCAGGGTTCCATGGCTATCCCCGTAGAAAATATAAAGGAGATGGCTCTTAATAGTAGCCTAGAGTGTAAGACACTCAGGAATGAGCTAGCAGAGAACTGGACAGAAAACATTTTAACAAAATTCCCAAGCATTTAGGAGAGACATAAAAGAAGTTTCAATAACTAAAGAGATATACGATGTTCCCGGACGAGAAAACTCACTGCTCTGAAGATTTCACTGAAATGATCTGAAAAGTTTCAGGCAGTCGTTTCCAAAATAGGATTTTTATAACTTGATGGAAGAACAAACAGGTGAGAGCAGCTAAATAAATAAGTAAAATTCTCAAGAGGGTACTTGTAGTTTCAAGTAGCAAAATCCATTATAAAGCTATAGTACTTGAAACATTATAATAGTAATAACAAAAGTAGAGTATAAAAATAAATGCAAAATAAAGTTACGGGTCATTAAAATAGGACAGATGACCCTATAAGATGACATGGTTTATATTGCCATTTATTACAAAATAAATCTAACACTTCAAATCATTGTCAATGGATGGTTCTAGAAATATTGATTAATCATTTGGGAAAAATTAGATTCCACTACATGACAACAGAAATTATGGATAAAGTGATAAAAGCAAAATGTATATTTTCAGGATCTAGAGAAACATATAGGTTAATATTTATCTGCTCCTAGAGTGGGGGAGACCTTTCCAAAAATAAATGGGAAAGAAGACACCATAGCCAAATAAACTTGAGATGTTTAAGAACATAAAAAAGGAAATCTATGTTGAAAAGACAGTAAACTAAATTAAAAAATAAATGTCAATCTGGGAAGATGTTAGCAATGTGCATGGAAAGATCATAGTTTTACTGCTTATAAAGAATTCTTAAAAATCAATAGGAAATGGATGAACACTATTACAATGGACCAAACATGAACAGATAATTCACAAAAGAAGGAAGACAAATAATCAAAAAACATATGACAAATAGCCCTCCCTCGGGAGAAAGACCTTCCTTTTGCTCCTGTAAGCCCTAAGAGGCAGTCCTACTCTGTCAGGTGGTATTGCCGTGAATAGGAATTGACTCAACAGCACCCAACAAACATCAACAACAACAGTGAATAAATGCTGGTTAAAACAATTTTTAAAAACAATTTTTAAAAAGTCAATACTTTCTGTTCTTCTAATTTGCTGACTTAAAAGGGTATGCTATAACCTTTCATTAGGGCACTGTGTCAGTGAGAATAAAAGACCTTAAAAGTGTTTATACCGAGAATCAGTAATTTTACTTCCCATGAAACTAATCAGAAATGTATATAAATATTTATGCATCAGGCTGTATAATTTAATTTTTTTTTAATATTTAAATATTTAATATGGATTGAATTGTGTCCCCCTAAAATATGCGTCCAACTTGGCTAGGCTGTGATTCCCAGCATGGTTGTCCTTCATTTTGTGATCTGATGTGATTTTCCTATGTGTTGTAAATCCTAATCTCTGCCTGTGGTTAAGGAGGCAAGACTAGATTATGTTAAAGCGGATTAGGGTGGGACGCAACACCCTTACTCAGGTCACAACCCTGATCAGATGTAAGGACAGAGAAGGGAGATTGTTGACATGTCATGGGGTTGGTAACCACAGTCACAAAACAATATGTGTACTAATTGTTTAATGAGAAGCTAGTTTGTTCTGTAAACCTTCATCTAAAGTACAATAAAAAAAAAAAATTCTTTACCAGTTAAGCTAAACTACTGTTTGGGTTTAAGAAGACTTCAGAGGATATTTCTGTTTTAAAGGTTTATGGGTTATCTCAGGGCAATAGTTTCAGGGGTCCATCCAGCCCCCATGGCTGCATAAATTTTGGGGTCCATAAGAATTTGAAATTCTGTTCTGTATTTTCTCCCTTTTGGTCAGGATTCTTCTACAGAATCTTTGATCAAAATGTTCACTAATGATAGCCAGGCATCATCTAGTTCTTCTGGTCTTACGGCAAAGGGGGCAGAAGGAGGGTGAGAATGGTGGCACAACTTGAAGGATGTAATCAATGTCACTGAATTGTACATGCAGAAATTGTTGAATTGAACAGAACAACCAGAATGGAAATAATAAAAATGTTAACACATTGTGAAAAGTGTAACCAATGTCACTGAATTAAATGAGAACCTAATTTGCTGTATAAATTTTCTCCAAAATCACCATAAAATATTTAACAAAAAGAGAGAGAGAAGCTAGCCGAGAGACGGGATGTTATACCACCAAGAAAGTACTGCTGAGTGCATCCTTTGGACCCGGCGCCGAGAAGCTCCTAGACCAGGGAAGGCTGATGGCTAGAACTTCCCCCGGAATCAACAGAGAGAGAAAGCCTTCCCTTGTAGCTGGCACCCTCAATTCCAACTTCTAGCCCCCTGGATGGTAAGAGAATAGACTTCTGTTTGTTAAAGCCATCCACTTGTGGTATTTCTGTCAGAGCGGCACTAGATAACTAAGACGTGTGAAAGCTGGGAAAGAAACTAACTATGCAACCAGAAGGGGTTGATTAAATAGAATGTGGTAGAACAATGAAGTGCAATATTGTGACATCTTTAATATTCATGTTATTGATTATCTAAGAGTATAAGAAAACTGTTTATGGATAACATTAAAAAAAAAAGCACCAAACACATTTATGTATACACTATTATCTCAATTTTGTTTAAGTGTGTGTGTGTGTGAATAGGAAACACATATGAAATACAGAAAAATTGTAACAATCCTCATCTCTGGGTGGTTGTATAAGACATGATTTTTTTTTCTTCTTTATGTTGTCCTGTTTTTCAGTTCTCTATGTAAAAAAAAAAAAAAAAAAAAATTTTTTTTACATGGAGGAAATGGTACCCTGATGGCGAAAGGTCAGAGGTTCAAACCCACCAGCCACTCCACAGGAGGAAAATGTGACAGCCTCTTCCCATAAAGATTTACAGCCTGGGAAACTCTATGGGGCAGTTCTACTCTGTCCTATAGGGTCACTATGAGTCAGAGTCGACTCCATGGCAAAGGGTTTTTGGCACACTGAGCAACTTACTACTTTTATAATCATGAAAATAACTTAGATAAGAACATAATCAACTTTGAAAAGACAGCTGCATCTGCTTAAAATTATTTGGCAACCTGGAGGTCACTGGTGACCTTTGTCAGAGCCATTTATTTGAAATGAAGTATGAATGGGAGGTGAAGAAGAAAAGAGATCAAATGCAAATTTCTCCAGGAGGCTTGGCTGGAAGGCGTTCAATCTTGCTTACTCTGACGTTCTATAATTCTGTATAGTCTAGATCAGTGTTTCCCAAACTTGGCTGCACAATGAAATCACCAAGGGAGTCTTAAAAACACGGATGCATGGGGCCTTCTCTCCGAGATTTCCATTTAGTTGGTCTAGCCCATGACCTGGGTTCCCCACGTGATTTGAAGGCAAAGCCAAGGCTCCATTTCTCTGGTCTTCTCCCCGAGTAGAAGTAAAATTCCTTACCAATAGTAGCTACTGCTGCTTTCTTTTTATAAAATATCTTTCACCAGGTTTGGGATGTGCTACCCACAAAGTAGGCGTTCAGTAAACTGACGGACACAGAAACTTTTGTGGAAGAAGCAGGTGAGTGCTTATGGTTAGGGATGTCTTCCTCCTGGCTTGGACGGTGGCCCAGGTCCAGAGAGGTGCATGTAGGAATGAGGGGCACCTTGGCCCAAGGCTCCTCTGGGACACTGGGTAGCTTACGTTGCCCTTTCAGAAATCTTAGTCACAGGTGGGTGGGTCTACGGCTTTTCTTCTTGGGGATGCAAAATAGCTGAGGTGAAAACTCACTGCAGCCAATAAAAAAAAACAAAAATGGTATCCCTTGCAGTCGAGTGGATTTCGACTCATAACGACCCTATATGACAGAGTAGAACTGGCCCATAGGGCTTCCAAGGAGCGGTTGGTGGATTTGAACTGGCAGTCTTTTGTTTAGCAGCTTAGTGCTTAACCACTACACCACCAGGACTCCAATGGCAAAACTAAAAGTCCAAAGGGAGAAAAACCCAGTTGTACTATTGGAATGTTAATTTTGGTTATTTGAATTATTCCAGCGTTGACATCTGGGGTTGGCTAGTCGACTCGATGGCACTGGGTTTGGGTTAGTAACAGAAGCCACCCCATTGGAAGCATGGAGAGAAATTAAATAGTGCTTTATGCTTACCGAATGCACACAACATATTAGGTGTTTTACATATTCACGGATGTTACAAAACCCATGCCCACTGTGTATCAACATCCCCATCCCAGATATGATGAAGCTGAGGACATCTGTCCATGGTCATAGAGACATGTCACAGAGCACAGAGATACCAGGCAAGAAGAGATTCGAACTCTGATTTATTTGACCTTAAAACCTATCATCCCTCCACATCATTGACATCTGACCATGGGTCATAGAACGTATGCAAAAGGGCACCACACCAAACCTTCACATTAGACGCGAGCAGGCTTTCTACGTGGTCTGTAGTAGGCAGAAGAGAAGGCATTCACTTAAATAAGAAATGCTCGCACGCGAGTTTTTCCTTTGTATTCAATTGCCTCTGTCAGATACTTAGAAAACAAATTAGGCTATTCTCTTTCTGGAATTGCTAGTGGAAAGAAAGAGGGGTAAGGTACATCAGTGGCTTTTGAAGCTTTTTCAACTCAACTAAATTTTAAGAAAAAGAAAAACCACATAAACAATCTTACCAACTTGTGGTTACAGGAGTTTGTTGTGAGCAAATTACCCTGTGAGGTTCAAGCCAGGATTCTTAGACAAAGGAATTAATACTATCTGTGAGATGGAGTCCCTGAGTGATGCGAATGGTTAATGCGCTCAGCTGTTGCCTGGTGATCTACTTCCAAAAAATCAGCCATTGAAACCCAATGGAGCACAGTTCTACTCCGACACACGTGAGGTTGCCACGAGCTGGAGCCAACGACGGCAACTGGTATTTAACTGCATATTAGGCAAGTTACTATACCTCTCTGGGTCTTGTTTTCCTCAAAAGTGGTGGAAAAATGATATATAAATAAACTCTGGAGGCTATAGACCCTTTTTGAATCCGATATAAGCTATGAGTCCTCTCCCCAGACAATGTGTATACACACACAGACACACACAGAGTTGTGCGTGCTGTGTCTGGTTAGCATTTTAAGGATGTTACGAGGGAAATGGACATCTGGAAACATTTCGTGTGCTCAGGGCATTGGCTCTTCATTCCTATCTGGACTGGAAGGACTGACTGTTGTGGCCCCATTTTCCAGATGATACCGTGATATTTCATTTAATTACTTCCATAAATATATTTTCAGGGAAAGAGCAGCAAAACCAGATGCAAAGAAACCGGACGAGATTTACTCTTTAGCCATTTCACATGATAATGTAGCTAAGTTGATTTATTTTCAAAGGTTTCTTAAAACGAGAAGACCAAAACAATCTTGTGTAAAATGCTTGGGTCAGGCTCTTAGGGAAAGTGGAAGGACGTAAACGGGACCCGTGCGAGAGAGCAGCTGCCCAGTGGGGAAGGCTTGGGCTCCAGAGCCACGCAGCCAGGGTCCCTGTCCTTTTTACGTCACTTCAACTAGCTATGTGATCTTTGGCAAGTCACCTAACCTTCCCTCACCATAAAGTGGAAATAACCACAGAATCTCCCTCATGGGGTTATTGTAAAGATGAAAGTTGCGCCTAACATGTAGCAACCACTCAGTGGATACCCACTATTGTTCCGTCAACTATGTAAAATCTAAAAACAGATGAAAAAAGACATAAACTGTAGATCGAAATGGTAAGAGTAGTTGTCTATGGATTGTAAGCCAATGGGTGCTCTTTTGCTTCTCTATTTCTACAAAGACTATCTGCCACTCTTGCAATCAGGAAAAAAAAAGTTTTAAAATGTAAAAATAATTGTAAGAGATTTCCTCAAGCAAATTGAATGCCTGGAGGAGCCGGACCGTGTTCGTTCCCATGCAGTGTTTCCACAGACAGACACATCCCAGGAGAGTAAGATGGAATTACTTCTAAGGTCTTGCTTATGTTCTGCTCACTAGCTTCTCATCTTCAGGGTGGAAGGATCCCTGTAAATGCCCAATGAGCTTGAGGTGTGGAGTTCTTGGTATAGAATGAATAGAGCCTGTCTCTGCTCCTGTTCCAGGCCATCCCTCACAGCAGGTTCCTCCCCACTAGAAGGTTAGCTTTTCAGCTGTGCATGGACGCCTTTAGAAACAATCATGAATGGCCTGCTTCTCTCTCAAGAAAAACGTACATTCAGGCACATTCTTTTGCCTTCAGTTTCCTGTGGTTCATGGGCTCCCTCCTATGGCCCATCTCCACTGATCAAGAACATCTAAGCCAAGGCAACACATTTAGGGATGTATAAACACACAGTGCGTGTCTGGATCACTTTCAGGAAAACCGACGCATTTAAAAATCTGAAACCTTAAACGAGCTTTTGCTTTGCCAAAGAATCTACCTTTAAACCAAAAAACCAAACCCGTTGCCATCAAGTCAATTCTGACTCATAGCGACCCTACAGGACAAAGAAAAACTGCCCCATAGTTTCAAGAAACTCATGGTGGATTCGAACTGCCGACCTTTTGGTTAACAGCCGTAGCTCTTAACCGCTACGCCACCAGGGTTTCCAGGAATTTACCTTAGGACACTAATAAATAGCAAACCCATACAATTGACTTTGCACATGCCTCTTTACCCAAATGCTAAGCCCTTTTCAGACATACCCATCGCAGAGTGATAAGCTCAATCCAAAAAGTTAATCGCAGTTCCACTCCTGAGTTTAGCTACACTCATTAGAGCACCCTAGGTGGCCTCTGAAATGGTCACTAACTCACACCCCTCAGGTGACTGATGGTCTATGACAGATGATGATGAGACACTCAGAAACTTCAGGTTGGAGGAGAGGTGGTACGTACGAGTGCGTAGTGAGACTGCTTTGGAGTATATCATCTGTAGCGAGATGGACCCATCTCCTTACTTCAGGAAGGAGAAGAACAAGCCTTGGCTGAATCCTTACACTGTACCACGATGGACATTAGGTCATCTCAAGTATTCCTCACAATGATTCCGGAAGGTTTGGGCTTTTGCCGCCATTTCCAGATAAGGGAACTGAATTTTAGAAAAGTTGGTGTACATGCCCCAGGTCAGATGGCCAGAATTTATCATAAAAAAGTTTTAAAATAAAATAAGAACAGCATAAAGCTCTCTCAGATCACCATCCAGTGGCCAGAGCCCTGGTGGCACAGTGGTTAAGAGCTCAGCTGCTAACCAAAAGGTCGGCAGTTCAAATCCACCAGTCTCTCCTTGAAAACCCTATGGGGCAGTTCTACTCTGTCCTACACGGTCACTATCAGTCAGAATTGACTCAACAGCAAAGGGTTCTGGTGGCCAGGAAAGGCACAGTCCCCAGCATCCCACCAAATCGTAACAGCCTTTTAGGCTGAGATTTTTGATCTGCTGACTTTGTCAAAGGCTTCCAGGGATGGGTCATGAAGGGTCACACGGATTGGACTTCTCTGCACCCCATTTGAGCTGCCCTCCAAACGGGGACCCCCTTCCCTTAGCTCCTTCACAGGGACTGCCTCACATTCCAAGGATGCCTAGGGAACTCACCAAGACATCTGTATGAACAGCCAGGAGCCCTGCATTTAACCCACACAGCTACAAACTCCATCTTACCATTTTCACTCCCAGCTGCGGTGCCATTTGGCTTCACACTACTAGCAGCCACATTTTACTTGAGCCTCTTCCAAGATTTCCAAACACGTGCCTGGCACCCAGGAGAGTTAACAATGACAGAAGAAGTGCTGAGGGCTGGTTTTGTGTATGTGTGTTTGTATAACTCCTCATAAAAGCAAGTGTAAGTTATTAGAGTACTAACTTGCACTAGAGAAGATCAACTTTCTCGCGAAGACAGCATTCCCCTGTGCCTGGTTTTCTGATATGAGCGGTGTATGAAGCTAGGGGATGAGCCTAGTTCAGGCGAAGGGTCTCCGAGACCCTTGGGATACTGACAACCTGGGCTGACCCTGTCCTAGCTTTGTGAAGGACCTTCCTTCAGCTGTCTCCATCCCTCCGCCTCCAGAGAGCGCCTAACACCTACACGCATTTTGGGCACAAGCAGGTTCAAAGCACGGAACAGCCAAGCCACCACCACCCAAGGAAGCCGTCTCGGAGCCCAAGGTCCAGGAGAATTGCTTGTACTCGCGGGATACAAGCAGCCTAGCGCAAAGCCTCGGATCTGTGTGAGCGCCCAGGCTGGGTCCACAGGGACACGGACCAGCATCAGCAGCAGCGAGCCCTGCCGGACATTCAAGTCTCAAGGGAGTGACAGTCTTTGGACCCTGGTCGGACTAGGGACCCAATGTAGCCCCGGCGCGAGCGCCAGTTTGGAGGAAGCAAGGGTGGGTAGATGAGGGAGAGGGGGAACAGTGAGTTGTGTTGTCTTGGGGCAAGTGTGAGCGGTACCTTGGATTCCTGGCTGCTGGTGGATGCAGGCGAGGGCGGCTGCTCGGCGCGCGCCGCCTCCTTGGGCAGCCCGTCCACCCCGTCCTCGCGGGCGCCGCTCGGAGGGATCATCGTGACCGCGCGGAACGGTGTTGGGCTCCGGGAGGAACAGCGAGGCTCGCCTCCTCCGCGCGCCCTGCCCTCCGCGCGCTCGGCCGCTCAGCTCCGGCTTCCGGGGACCCCCATCCTGGCCGAGGCGCCGACGCGCCCCGCTGGCGCCTCGCCCCCGCGGGCCCTGCCCTCCTCGCTGGCTCTCCCGCGGGCAGGGAGAGCGCGCCCCGTCCCGCCCCGCCGCGCCGCGCTCGCGGCCACCTCGCCGGCGACCGCACAGTCGTGACTGCCACCCGGCAGCCGGGGAGAGGGAGGCGGGAGGCGGCTCCGGGGCGGGGCTGCGCGGCCAACGCGGGAGAAGCGAGGAGGGCAGGGGGCCGCGCCCGCCCGAGGCTCCGCTGGGAGGCTGGGCGCGCACGGGCACGGCGTCCGGCTGAGTCTTTCCCAGAAATGATGAAATTCCGACCCAGACAAGTGAAGAGAAAACCGTGAGTGGTAAGGCCAGGAGGGGCCACCTGCTCCTCCTCCCTCACCCCAAGGAACAGCGACAGTGACTTAGCTAAGTTATACAGAGTTTAGGGAAGGAGAGCAAAACCAGAGCGGGGGTCCCCTGACGTGAGGGCACCTTGCTTTTCCCTCACTCAGCCTTGCTCTAAAGCGGAGTTGATGCAATGTGTGGGCACACAGCTGTCCCTTATTTTTTTTAATGCATTTATTATGCTAAGCCCTTTGCACACCTTGCCTGTTTAATCCTCACAAACACTCTGTGTAGCTAGTTACTCTCGCTTCTATTTTATAAATGAAGAAACTGAGAGGCTAAGTAATTTGCATTGAGTCACTGAACTATAGATGATGGAGCTGGGATTTGAGCCCATTTTGGCTTCAAAGTCCGTGCGTTTTTGGACTGTAGAGCCTCAAACTAAGGCTGGACCCTCATAGCTGACGATCTAAGGGGTGTTTCAGCGTAGCCACGAGGAGTTCAGGGCAGTTCACAGAGGGGCAAACTGGTCTACCTTATTAGATTTTTTTTTTTTTTTTTTAGAAACCTAAAGATGGCCCCATTGGGTAAGGGGAGAGAAGAGCCTAGTTTCTTTTGAAGACAGACCTCAGTGTACAGGGAAAAGAAATATACCTGGATATTTTAACATTTTTGTTTTTGTTTTCATTAATACAAAACTGCCTCCTTAATTTTCTAACAAAATTGTAAATTTAGGTTTAGATTTTCTTGGTTCACTACACACGTTTGCAAGTTCAGCTTCATGGACATACCACCCCTGTGCACATAGGGCCCTGTACTTGGTTGACTGCTCTGCCGTCATCATGTTGGAATTCCTAATGATTTTTGAACATGGAACCCACATTTTCATTTTGCACTGGCTGGACCCTAGGAATTATGCAGCTTGTCCTGCATGTTTGGCCAACTGATGTCCTTTGGAACAAATCTAGCTCTCTTTCCATCCCAGGCCTCAACTGAAAGCTCCCTGTTGTGAGTATAGGAGCCCTGGTGGCACAGTGGTTAAGAGCTCAGCTGCTAACCCAGAGGTTGACGGTTCAAATCCACCAGCTGCTCCTTGGAAACCCTATGGGGCAGTTCTACTCTGACCTACAGGGTAGCTATGGGTTGGAAGCCACTTGACGGCAACGGGTACTCTGAGTGTCAGCCTCTCGCTTGGCATTTGGCTCTCAGGGTATCTCAGAGCGTTCGTTCTAAATGCCTCTGTAACCCTCAGCCACTTATTTGCTCAGGCTGAATTGGATAGACCAAACTGTCACGTTTCCCCCTTGAAAACATAATTCCCAATTACTGGAGAGAGAAAAATTCTCACAGGCACCATCACAGCAGAAACAACCATAGCAAATAATGACAGGAGCAGCAGTATCAACGTATCTTGTCGAGCATCTGTTATGTACTGGGCATTGTGCTAAAAACTAATGATACAGCAGAGAGAAAACATAGATGACGTCTGCTCAGGAATTTAGAGCCTGGTGCGAGAGATGCAGTTCATCAAGTGACACACACACACACACACACACACACACACACTTAATAAAATCATAAGGAAAAGTACAGGACTGTAATGAATGTGTGCAAACGCAAGGCCTGAACTGGTGGGGACCAGAGAGGGGTTTTCTGAGAAAGCGAACCTCCTAATGTCTACTGGCAACTCCAGTCTTGGCGAGCAAGTACCTCGTGGCTCACAATAACGAATTTTTCACCTTTGGATTTATTATTATTATTATTTTAAGTAGCCCTGGTAGTGCGATGGTTAAGAGCTTGGCCACTAACCAAAAGGTCGGGAGTTCAAATCCACCATCCACTCCTTGGAAACCTTACGGGGCAGTTCTACTCTTTCCTACAGGGTCACTAGGAGTTGAAATTGAGTTTGGTTTTTATAACTTTTTATAACCTGAAGAGCAGTTATGTCACTCTGCATTATAGGAAACGCTTCGCTCTGATCGTTGTCGTTAGTTGCCATTGAATTGGCACCCTGCCCCACCACCATTTCAGTAACAGAGATCCTTGTCTTCTAAATAACAGCCACCTTTTCTAGGACACTGTGGAACTACCTGTGGTTTCCCACAGTCATCAAGCCTTCGACCACGTGTTTTTTTCGTATAAAACTCAATTTCATCCCATCTTTTGTTATCCAGTTGACTTCTCTTATTCTTTAAAGCAGGTCTCCAGGCATTTATTGCTCTTGGAATCTCCTTCTTTGACCCCTGTAGTCTGACTTAGATTCCAGACCCCATGCCATGTTCCCATGGTGTCCTTCCCTAAACAATCAGTGACAGAATTGCCCATCTCTTCCATTAAACTATGAGCTCCACTAAGCCAGGGACCATGTCTTGCTCATCTTGTTTTCTCCAGCTCCTGGCTCAATGTTTGTTAACAAGATGGAGAAAGACGGCAGCTGCCTGTGCAGCCCTCTGAGATCTAAGAGACCTAGGCATTAGTTACTTAAGGTGTCCTCCATACACTGAATGGAGAGAGACCCTGGGATGCTTCTAGAAAACAGTGAGATTTAAAATCAAACTCCTTGATATTGAGGATTTGGCCTTTATTGGCCTAGGAGAGGATCTTACACAGAGAGTCATGGCTGCCTGTGAACGTGGGGCTTGTTGATTTGCATGGAGGTAAGGGGGCCTGCGGAAAGGAATTACGTCCACAGCTCATCTCGGGGCGGCGGCGGGGGGGAGGGGGCAGAGGTGAAGAAAGATGGATCATTGCTTTGTCTGAGCTCTGTGGAGAGAGAGCAGTCGGCAAAAATGGAAGGGGCTATGTTTGTGAAGGATTCCTGGAGGCTTGGGCAGGAAGTGATCCAAGGCACTGCTATTAGCGGATGTAGATGACCATGTCTGATTGAGATTTAGAGTCATGGAGTGGTGCAGGTCCTCCAACCTTATCATGAAAGCCAGCCCTTGGTGTCTGCATGGTGACACCCAGAGGACAATGGAGAGGACAGATAATCTCCATAAGCTAGGGAGATGGGTATCAGTGGATGATGGACCAGCAAAGTGATTCCCAGAGGATGCCTGGTGAACATGGTTGTCACTGAGCCAGAATGAACTTTCCATGGCCACGTGTGAGGCACCCTTTGGGACTCACCAGGAATATTGCAGCAAGACCCCACTGATGACTGCAGGCCCTGTGTTAGGAGCCACAGTTAGATTTTAGCTGTTGCTATCAAGATGACCTTATTTTTCTAGCAGGCTGGTGAAGCCTGGAGAAATTTGGGTTGCAAATAATTATTCAAAGTCTCAAGTCCTTAGGAAGACCTCGGAATTTTTGTGGATTCTCTTCATGGTCCATTACACTCTAGCTGCTGGGTAAGTATCAAGCCCGCAGAAGTGTGAAGTGTGCAGAACTTGGACAGGAAGTTCCCACTCTTGCTTCCATTTACTCCTTTGTTCATTTGTAAGCGGGCAAATCCCTCTGGCGGCATGCCTTTCTCAGTAAACACTGCTGAGTAGAAGAGTGCATAAATCTTTCAACCTTCTCCATTGCTTTACTCCGAGTTTGGATAAAGAGACTGAACTTTCATTCTATGGACCTTGGTTTCTCCTAGACCCATTTGGTAAAAAGATGTGATCATGGCTACTTAAAGAAAACAGCCATAATTGTGAAGGGTACAAAAAAGAAGAGCAAGGAAAGGGGAGAGGGAAGACAGTCTGGGTACATGGAGGACGTAGTAGTGACAGAGGTAAAGCAGGGAGGGTTTTGATAACGGGGTGTTCTCAATGTCAGATGCACCAGACTCATCATGGATAATGAGACATAAGGGAAGGGAAATTAGATTGTTGATAATAATAGCTAGCATGTATCGGGCATCAATGAAGTTCTAGACATTTTATGTGTGTTATTTCATTTAATCCCTATAATACCTAAACAAGATAAAGAAAAGTATCCTAAGTCATATAGTGAGCATGGGAACTAGAACTCAAACCCAGATCCACCCTGATCCTGGGCCAAGTTTTGGCTGCTCTGCTCAGCTGCTACCTTGGCAACCGTAGAATCGAGATTTGGTAAAGAGGCAGCAGGTCTTAAAGGAAAGGAGTGATGCAAATTGAGAGCCAGAGGCATAATGGAAGACCCAGGGGAAGTCCCTGAGAATGCAGAGCTGTCCACCAGGCTTTTATCTCACAAGGAAATCATGAGCAGATCTACGCTTTGAACATGAGAGTCAATAAGTTAAGACAAAGGTAGGCAGGAGGCACCAACCATCACCATTCTTTCTATAAAGGAGTCTGGGGATGGGTCAGAATCAGCAATGCATTTGGGTTTTGAGAGCTCCAGCACCAGTCATCACCCTCAGGCTAGCTTGCCTGATGGACCTACCTTCAAGCCCGAGAAACCAAATGCTTTGCCTAAATCCTTACAGCTAACAACAACAGGCCCTATTTGAGCAACTGTTAGTGCCAGGCTTTCAGCCCTCCTAGCAACTCATGATTGGTCTTCTCAGAATTAAAGCTGATAATTTAATTTGGAGACTCATATGGTCAGGGCAAATGAGATCCAGCCTAAGCATCTTTAATTTGTTTTGCCAAGGGCCAATGAGTAATACTAACATAAGCAATAATAGTGTAACACATTTGTATAGCGTTGTTTGCATTGGAATTATTCCTTGCTGGAGCCATGGGAGCCTGGTGGAGCCCAGCTGGTGCAGTGGTTAAGAGGTTGGCTGCTGACCAAAAGGTCAGCAGTTAGAATCCACCAGCTGCTCCTCGGAAGCCCTATGGGGCAGTTCTACTCTGTCCTATAGCCTCGCTATGAGTCAGAATCGACTCGACGGTAACGGATTTGGTTTTTTAAATGGCTTTGGAGGCCTGGTGGTACAGTGGTTAAGAGCTATGGCTGCTAACCAAAAGGCCGGCAGTTTAGATCTACCAGCCATTCCTTGAAAACCCTATGGGGCAGTTCTACTCTGTCCTGTAGAGGGGCCATGAGTCAGAATTGATTCTACAGCAATGGGTTTGGCTTGGTTTTTTTTGGAATTCTCAGAAATAGCTAGCGAAGTCCAAGTCTCATATAGCTGCTTTCCTCCCGGTTTAAGATCTGTCTCTGTTCTCTAAAATGCATGTGTTGCTTCTAGCTGGTTATAACCTCTATGGCATCCCAGGAACTGCTTTTAGCTGGTTGTAACCACTATGAAATGGGGGTGGGGGTGGGGGTGGGGAATGTATTCTACATGTAGCGGAAGAGCCATGAAGCCTAAATCCAAACTACCTGGGTGTGAATCCCAGCTCTTCCACTTAAACGCAGCAGTAGCTTAGGCAATTGATCTAGTGTTTCTCAGCCTCAGTTTCCTTATGCCTAAACTGGGATAATAATCCCTACCAAATAGAGTTAGAGGATTTAATGGCTGCTCAGAATGGGTCCTGATATTACCATTGTCATTAGCCATAAGGTTTTGGGTAAAAATATTGGGCTTGAGTTGAGTTTTCTGTTATTTTTACAGCCAAATGTATATACAAAATCAAAAATGGATTCTCTTTTTATTTCTAAAATCATTAGTAGATCTTGGCTGGGGAGTTCAGAAGCAGAAAATAATAGCTAAAATTTTGTGGAAATAGATATAAAATAAATCTGTCTTGTAGATTTTGACCCCTTAGCTAGTAATTATTATCCAGTTTTACATATCTTCTTCACAGGGTTCAGGGTAAGAGTTTAAGATGAGTATAACCCAGCCCACCTGGCGTTTTGGTCCTCAGACTTGCCTAGCGCATTCCCTCTCCTCAGCTTCAGCGCTTGCTATTCCTGCATCTGAGTCTTCCAGTATTACTCCCAGTGACTTCGTATTTTAGGCCTTAGTGCCCACATCTGAAAACATAGTGTTTATTCCTTTTATTATTTCATGTCCTCTAGAATGTAAGCTCCATGAGGTCAAGGACCTCTTCTCTCTTGTTTGCTTGTTGTTGTTGTTAGGTGCCATTCAGTCAGTTCAGACTGAGCAACCCCGTGAACAAAGGAATGAAACACTGCCCGGTCCTGCGCCATTGTCACAATCATTGTTATGCTTGAGCCCATTGTTGCAGCCACTGGGTCAATCCATCTCATTGAGGGTCTTCCTCTTTTTCACTCACCCTCTACTTTACCAAGCATGATGTCTTTCTCCAGGGACTGCTCCCTTTTGATAACATGGCCAAAGCACCTGAGAGGAGGTCTTACCATCTTGGCTTCTAAGGAGCATTTTGGCTGTACTTCTTCCAGGACAGATTTGTTTGTTCTTCTGGCAGTCCATGGTATATGCAATATTCTTTGCCAACACCATAATTCAAATGCATCGATTCTTCTTCAGTCTTCCATATTGTCCAGCTTTGCATGCATGAGGGGATTGAAAATACCACAGCTTGGGTCAGGTGCACCTTAGTCCTCAAAGTGATGACACTTTAAAGAGGTCTTCTGCAGCAGCTTTGCACAGTAGAGTACATCATTTGATTTCTTAACTGCCGCTTCCATTGGCGTTGATTGTGGATCCAAGTAAAATGAAATCATGTCAACTTCAATATTTTCTTTGTTTATCATGATGTTGCTTATTGGTCCAGTTGTGAGGATTTTTGTTTTCTTTGTGTTGAGGTGTAATCCATACTGAAGGCTGTGGTCCTTAATCTTTATCAGTAAGGGCTTCAAGTCCTCTTCACTTTCAGCAAGCAAGGTTGTGTCATCTGCATAACGCAGGTTGTTAATGAGTCTTCCTCCAATCCTGATGCCTGCTCTTCTTCACATAGTCTAGCTTCATGGATTATTTGCTCGATATACAGACTGAATAGGTATGGTGAACGGATACAACCCTGACAAACACCTTTCTTGACTTTAAACCGTGCAGTATCCCCTTGTTCTGTTCCAAGGACTGCCTCTTGGTCTATGTACTGGTTCTTCAGAAGCACAATTAATTAATTCCAGAATTCCCATTCTTCACAATGTTATCCATAATTTGTTATGATCCATACAGTCGATGCCTTTGCATAGTCAATAAAACACAGGTAAACATCTTTCTGGCGTTCTCTGCTTTCAGCCAAGATCCATCAGACATCAGCAGTGATGTCCCTTGTTACATGACCTCTTCTGAATCGGGCTTGAGTTTCTGGCAGTTCCCTGTCGATGTATTGCTGCAACTACTTTTGACTGATCTTCAGCAAAACTTGACATGGTCTGTTCCACATTGGCCCCTGCCTTGTTCTGACTGATGATACTGAGCTTCTCCATCATCTCCTTCCACAGATGTAGTCAATTTGACTCCTGTGTTTTCCATCTGGTGAGGTCCATGTGATGGTCTTCTGTCAATTTGTCATACTGTGGTGACTTGTGTCTTGCTGTGATGCTGGCAGCTATTCCACTGGTATTTCAAATACCAGCAGGGTCACCCATGGTGGACAGGTTTCAGTGGAGCTTCCAGACTAAAACAGACTAGGAAGAAGGACCTGGCAATCTACTCAAAAAAAAAAAAAAAATTGGGTAGTGAAAACCTTATGAATAGCAGTAGAGCATTGTCTAGTATAGTGCCAGAGGATGAGCTCCTCAATTTGGAAGGCACCGAAGAATGACTGAGGAAGAGCTACCTCCTCAAAGTAAAGTTGTCCTTAGTGACATGGATGGTGTAAAGCTTTCAGGAGCTTCATTTGCTGATGAGGCATGGCTCAAAATGAGAAGAAATAGCTGCAAATGTCCATTAATGATTGGGACGTGGGATGTACAAAGTATGAATCTAGGAATATTGGAACTTGTCAAAAATGAAATGGAACTCTTGAAGGTAGATATTCTGGGCATTTGTTAGCTGAAATAGACTGATATTGGCCATTTCGAATCAGACAATCTCATGGTCTGCTCTGCTGGGAAAGATAAATTGGAGAGGAACTGTGTAGCATTCATTGTCAAGAGGAATATTTCAGGATCTATCCCGCAGTACATTGCTGTTAGTGATAGGATAAAATCCATATGCCTATAAGGAAGACCAGTTAATAAGACTATTGTTCAAATTTACACACCAGCCACTAATGACGAAGGTGAAGAAATTGAAGATTTTGACCACCTTCTGCAGTCTGAAATGGATCAAACATGCAATCAAGATGTATTGATAATTACTGGTGATTGGAATGTCAAAGTTGGCAACAAAGAAAAACGATCAGTAGTTGGAAAATATGGCCTTGCTGATAGAAACGACGCCAGAGTGCACGATAGAATTTTGCAAGACCCAAGACCTAGTCATTGGAAATACATTCTTTGCTGTATGTTCCTAATTCTCAGGACAGTGCCTGGTACATAGAGGATGCTCAGTAAATCTTCAATGAATGAATGAATGAATAATAAGATGTTTGTGCTAGACAAGAACTCATAAATCTAATGAGGAATCTGTAAAACTATTCTGTAGAGGGGAAAATTGAAACTCAAAGAGGTTAACCACTTGCTCGAGGTCACTCAGTGAATATGTGGCACAATGAACCAATGTCTATTTACTTGCCTACCAGTCCCAGAGATCTTTGCTTTATGGAGCTTTGGAGCATATGAACAAACTACCAGCTGCACAAGTTTCCAAGCTTTCAGAGTCATTATGATATTACACATATTACTTCCAAATACTGTTTTGTAAAACAACGACTTTGTCATGATTCAAGCAGTGCTCAGAAGAAACACTGAAGATATTAAAAACCTTCAGTCCTACCACCCATCAGTAATAACCGTTAGCATTTTAGTAAACCTCCTTGTAGAAGCACATACCTATATGGATATATTTAAATTTATATTCGTGTGTATTTTCATAAAAATGATCTCAGGACTTTAAACTGTTGTCAGAACCTCCTTTTCCTTCAATAATATGCAATGGAGATGAAATGCCATGTCAACAAATACAAGTTCCCATCAGCCTCCTTAATGACCGTGTGTATTCTGCTGCATAGGCGAGGCACAGTTTATTTACGAGGATTGTTTGTGCTTTATGCTAGAAACGGTTAGAGGGCCATTACAAACTCATTATCTCGTTTATTCCTAAACATCAACATGGCAAGGTAAGTACTATTAGATCCATTTTGTAGAAGATGTAATTGAAACTCTGAGTGACTTTATGGATTCCCTAGTGGGTTACATTAAGGGCAGAGAGAGGACTCCTGCTCCCCATCTTTGGACTCAAAACCTCAGGCTCCCTGCAACATGTAAGCAAATAGTGAGATTCATTGTGATCACTACTGAGTTAGACACGTGTACAATGTGATTTGAGAACATGTACGGGGTGGAAAAGATGTCGGGGAAGGTTCCAGTGGAGTTTGAAGGATAATTAGAATTTTTCTGGAAAGATAAGGGGAAGCAAAGAATCTTGAACAGAGTGTACAGTATCAGTACGGGCATAGGGACATATTTGTGCAGGGGTTCTTCAGGTTTCGGCCTTAGAAAACCACAGCCTCTTTTCTTTGGGAGTAACATTTACTGATCATGTAGACAATGCTCAAAAAAAGGGAAAAGGTTGGAGCTGAACAAATGACTTGGACTAATACGTTTAAGTCCTTTTACCAATGGCTCATGGGGAAATTTGGAAATCAGTCAGCCTGAGAGGAATGCTATTGGTCGTAACTAGCAACAGAGAGAGGGAAAAGCATAACGAGGACCCCTGGAGGGTTAAATGGGTCACAGAGTGAGAAGAGCCCGAATTCAGAGAGTTCTGGGAGACACACGTAGAATCTTCACGTCCGGCAGCCAGATACCCAGAGGCCTGGTTCCTTCTGAAGGGCTGTATATGAGGCCCTAAAATTTAGACACACATGTAACTTGCTCAGTTACTATCTCTAAGGGATTAATAAGGAGTCCTGATGGTGCAGCGGTCAAGTGCTAACTGGTGGGTTAGCGGTTGGAACTGACGAGCCGCTCTGTGGGAGAAAGATGTAGCAATCTGCTTGTGGAAGGATTACAGCCAGTCCTACTCTGTCCTGCAGGGTCCCTATAAGTCGGAATCAACTGGATGGCACACAATAACAACAAGCAACAAAGGATTATTAATATTCACCTTATTCTCTGTTAATCTCTAGATGTCAGCAGTAGGGCTGTCTTTCAAAACAAGAACAGAAACTCCAGCAAAGACAGGATCATAGTTCCTGATTTTTGTCCATAAAGCTTTGCGCTTACTTTGACGTATGTTCCAAAAGCTTATAGAGTCATGCTGGGGACAAAAGAAACTGAAAAAATACTTTATTTTCCAGAATAGGGGTTATATTACTGCTTTGTCTTTCTGTCTCCTGTACCACCCTGTGTGCCTTCGATTGCTCACTTGGCAGCCTGGAGCCATCCATCAGGCACTTGACAACTGGCCTGGAAAAGATGACTCAGTCCTGTAGCCTCAAATGCTGCTTTCTTCTCTCTGTAGCTGAGGACAGCTTACCCAGAAAGCCTGGACTTAAGAAACATGCCTAAACTTCATCTGCCTTCATTCTTGAAGAATTGTCTGTGAAAGCGGGGCCTTTTTTTTTTTTTTTTCTTCTACCAATACTGATTGCTCATCAGATACAGGACACAGGGGGAGATAGTGTCAATGAGATTATTGCTCAGACAGACCTTCCAGCATGGGTTTTGACTGCATCTTGATCCCCTCTCTCCTCCCTGAAATGCCTACTACCAAAGTGCCCAAGTGTATCAAGCAAATGGCCAAGTACTTTGAGGGAGCCCAGCCCAGGCAGCAACTTCATATTGCACGGAGTTACTGCATTCCCTAGAATGCAACTAGAGCTGTTCGTGTGTAAAATGAGATAAATACCGGGTTTTTTTTTAAAAAAAAAAAAACCCTCTATTTTACCACTTGCTTTTCTTCAGAATCCTTACGTGACATTCACCTGTTACTTCTACTTCTAGTGTGGTCGTGGGGGTAAGGGGGTTAGTATTCACTTAAGATATTTGAGGTCACTTTCAAATATAAGGTAGAAGTGTCTAAATAAATCAAGTCCTTAATCATTCATTTATTTACCAACATTTTCTGAGACCTGCTACATACCAGGCACTTCATTAGCTCCTGGAATATAGAGAGGTACATGTATGCTCCCTGCCTCAAAAGAAATCTCAGTTTCATGAGAAAGGCAGGACTGGGGACAAATACCAATGAGTGTGAAGAGAGAAAATGGGAACATGGGGAGGAAAGGACCAGTCCTACTGAGGGGATCAAGGGAGGAGTCACCAAAGGGAAAAAATTAAGAGTCAAGGGGAGGGAGTTTTCCAGAAGGAGAAGAGTAAGGTCTTTCTTGACATCTTAAGACTGGTGTACTTCCCTGCTCATGTTTTCTGAGGTATGTCCTGATGAGTATTTACTTTGATGTGTATTTTTCCAATGCTAGCAATGAACGTATGGATGCTAAATTAAAAATACAATACCATTTACAATCAAATTAAGAAAATGAAATACTTAAGTACATACCTAACAAAACTTGTACTGGCCTTGCATGTTGAAAACTACACAACCATGGTGAAAGAAATCAAAAATCTAAATAAATAGAGAGAAATACCATGTTCAAGGTTTGAAAGACTCAACATAGTAAAGGTGTCTGTTCTTCTCTATTGATGTACAGTCTTAATGCATTTCCTATCAAAATCAAGCAAGAAATAGAAATAAGACTATTCTAATATATGTATATATACAGGCAAAGGAACTGGAATACCTAAAACAATTTTGAAAAAGAAAAGTGTTGTTGGAGGAATCAGTCTACCTGATTTTAAGACTTATTCTGTAGCTACACTAATCAAGACTGTGTGGTATTGGCAGAGACATAGTCATATAGATAAATGGAACAGAGCAGAGGACCCAGAAATATATTCACAAAAATATGCCCAAGTGCTTTTTGGCAAAGATGCAAAAGTAATTCAGCGGAGAAAAGGGAGTTTTTGTAACAAATGGTGCTGGAACATTTGGACATCCATAGGCGAAAAAATCCCCCCGAAACAAAAACCTTGACTTAAGTCAAAGTACAAAAAAAATTGATTAGAAACCAACCAACCGTCAAACAAAAACTCAAACCCATTGCTGTCCAGTTAATTTCGACTCCAAAGGATGTAAAAATTGTTGTCGTTAGGTGCCATCAAGTGGATTCCGACTCATAGCAACCCTCTGTACAACAGAACTAAGCACCACCTGGTCCTGTGCCATCCTCACGATAGTTGTTATACTTGAGCCCGTTGTTGCAGCCACTGTGTCAGTCCACCTCATTGTGGGTCTTCCTCTCTTTCACTGTCCCTCTACTTTACCAAGTATGATGTCCTTCTGCAGGGACTGGTCCCTCGTGGTAACGTGTCCAAAGTGAGACGTAGTCTTGCCGTTCTTGCTTTTAAGGAGCATTCTGGTTGTATTTTTCCAAGACAGATTTGTTCATTGTTTTGGCAGTCCATGGTGTATTCAATATTCTTCACCAACACCACAATTCAGAGGCATCAATTCTTCTTCAGCCTTCTTTACTCATTGTCCAGCTTTTGCATGCATATGAGAAGATTGAAGACACCATGGCTTGGGTCAGGCACACCTTAGTCCTCAAGGTGACATCTTTGCTTTTCAACACTTTAAAGAGGTCTTTTGCAGCCTCAAAAATAAGAATAAATAAGACATAAATAAGAATAAATAAGAATTCATAGATGAGAGTATCTAAAGAGTTAAATAATGTTCAAATTTTTCCAATGTTAATTTTTGATTAGAAAAATGAAAAGCAAAGCAAACAATGTATCTGCTTTTACCCATTAGCTCCATGAAAGTAAAAAAGAACAATAGCACTTATCTCTAGTAAGAATGCGGGGAAATTCATGCTAATTGCCCCTGCCTCCTGGAAAATTAATCTGGCAGTAGCTACTCAAAGGAATAACACAATTATATCTGCAACCCTACTTCTGGAGATCACGCACATATAAATCATAGCTGCAGTATATAAGTAAGGAAGTATGGAGAGGAAAAGAGAGATTAGTGATTTTTTTCTTTATAATCTTTATATGTTTACATTCCCTGTAATGGACTTGTCATGATTCTAAAATTTGGAAAACAAAATGAGAGATGGAAAAAAGAATTGTGACTTCTGGTTTCAATTCTGGCGTGTAAACAGCTTGGAAATCATCATGCCCATCTTTACAAGAAAATAAAGCTGGAAAACTGAAAATCAATGACTTTTCTTAGACTTCTCAGAGAATTAAGGTCATAGAGCAAACCACCACCCCAAAATCTGGAAATAGACAAATAGGGAGAGTCACAGCTCAGATCTGCTTCTCCGGAGCAGAAGGTACTGGAGCCATCAAATGGTAGGAACACTCAAATAATAAATTTGATGAATTGCTGGAGGCTGAATGTGGACTGGTGGTGCAGTGGTTAAGAGCTCAGCTGCTAACCAGAAGGTCAGCAGCTCAAATCTACCAGCTGCTCCTTTGAAAACCTATGGGGCAGTTCTACTCTGTCCTGTAGGGTCGCTATGAGTTGGAATAGACTTGACCTTGATGGCAATGGGTTGGAATGTGGACTAGCTTGAGAGTAGAAACTCCTGAGCACTCAGTCTTAGGGGGCCCCCACACTTTCTTGGGATTTACCTTCAGGAATACCAACAGGCTCTCACAGTAAAGATACCAGAAAATACCCCTCACATTTAGACATGGGAAGAGAAAAAGTAACGATTTTGAAATAGGCATAACAAAGGCCAATGCTCCAAGGGAAACAACTTTTCCAGGTCACAGTGGTTAAGAGCTTGGCTGCTAACCAAAAAGTCAGCAGTTTGAATCCACCAGCCACTCCTTGAAAACCCTATGGGGCTGTTCTACTCCGCCCTATAGGGTCACTATGAGTTGGAATTGACTCGATGGCAGTGGGTACCTGAACTGGAGGAAGGGCACTACCCAGCTCCAGCCTGCTCTACTCATCCTGTCTCAACTAAGGGGGTAGGAGTAGCTGAGAAACACTTGGGAAAGTCGCATCCAAGGGACACACAATCACTAAAAGGTTGATATTTAATCATAGTATTATAGAATGCTTGCCCTTTCCCCACATTCTCATGACCTCATCAGGCCTTCAGTGTAATAATAGTGAATTACAGCTGAAGGAGCTACAAGGGTTGGACTCTACTTAATAAGGCATTTTTAGAGACACTCAAAGACAATGGGGGGGACAAAGATTAGGGCACTAAAAGGAATAGAATACTCTGACACCTATAGCTATTAAAAAAAAATTGCCATTGAGTCAATTCCAACTCATAGTGACCCTGTAGGACCCTAAGGACAGAGTAGAACTGCTCCATAGGGTCTCCAAGGAATGGCTGGTGGATTTGAACCATCAACGTTTTGGTTAGTAGCTGAATGCTTAGCCAGGGCCACCAAATCTCCACCTATAGCTATAAAAAAGCAAACATTAAATACAGCCCAGCTCCTACCCAGATTACCACAAAATCTCAGACTAGAGATCTGTTTGCCACATTTCCTACTACCTGACACATTGCATCAGGCTTTCAAAAAAAAAAATTACAAGATATGCTGAAATTTAAGAAAAAATTATATTAAGAAACAAAGCAAATACCAGAACCAGGCTCAGACGTCAGAGTTATCAGAGAGATAATTTAAAATAACTCTGATTAATGTTAGGGCTCTACTAGAAAAAGTATGCAACAGGCACCAACAGATGAGTAATGTAAGTAGAGAGATGGCAACTGTAAAAAAAGAATCCACAGGAAATGCTATAAATCAAGTATACTGTAACGGAAATGAAGAATGACTTCGAAGGACTATCTGTAAATTGGACATGGGCAAGAAGATCAGTGATCTTGAAGATATTTCAGTGCAGACTTCCCAAACTGAAATGCAAATAGAAAAAAGAATAAATACAACAGAATAGAATATCCAAGAACTGGATGACAATTACAAAAGGTGTAACGTACATGTAATGGTAATGTTAGAAAGAGAAGAAAGATTGAAAAAAATAGAAGGAATATGTGAAGTAATAATGGCCAAGAATTTTCCAAAATTAATGGCAGACAACAAACCATAGATGTAGGAAGCTCAGAGAACACCAGGTAGGATAAATTAAAACAAAACAAAACAAAAAAGACTTCTCCTAGGCATATCCTATTCAACTGCATAACACCAAAGACAAAGAGAAAAACTTGAAAGAAGCCAGAAACCACCTTATTTATAGAGAAACAAGGATAAGAATTACGTTGGACTCCTAGTAAGAATCATGCAAACATGAAGAGAGTGGCATGAGATACTTAAAGTGTTAGAAGAAAAGAACCACCAATGTAGAATACGGTGAAATTATCACTCAAAAGTGCAGGAAAAATAAAGACTTTCTCAGACAAACAAAAACTGAGGAAATTTATTACCAGTACACCTACCCTGCATAAAATTTTAAGAGGTTCTTCAGAGAGTAGGATAATTCTATAGGTCAGAAATTCAGATCTACACAATGAAAGGGAGAACATCAGAGAATGAGTAAATTAAGGTGAAGTAAAAGTTTTTATTTTTCTTGTTTTTAATTGTTTGAATTGATAGCTCTTTGTTCAACCTCCTACAGTAATTTGCATGATGACATCAAGTGACTAAGTGAAATAAACTGACAGTAATGTTCTAATGAATGGGAGAGAAGAATTGGGAATACTCCGTTATACTCTGTACTACCTGTGAAGTGATATAGTGTTATTTGAAAATGTGCTAAGAGAGGAGAGAATATAGAATCATATACAATGCTCATCTAAAATCAGAAAAGATTGAAAGATCGTTGATGTGGAGGCCCACGAACCGTTTATTTTGTAGCTCTGCCATTCCATTACATGGCATCACGGTTCTCCCTGAGGGGAAGAAAGCCTTTACCCTCGCAGGACAAAGGCCACTATACCAAGGTGTGAGAAGTGATGGATTAGGGAAAGCACGTAGCACCGTGGTTCCGTAGAGCAGGGACATCTAATGGGTGGTCAGGAAAAGTTTTCCTGAGGAAGTGATATCTCAGTTCATCCCTGAAGGGTAGCTTAGTTAGATGAATGAGCTGAGAGTGAGGATGAAGGTTCTGGGTATTGTTGAAGAGAGACAAAGAGTGTTCCAGACACAGGGAGCAGCATGTATGAAGGCCAATGAGTGAGAGGCCAGGAAAGTGTCTTAACCCTTTTTCTATTGACGGCATTTAACATCAAGGCTGACATGGAGTGGGAGGGGTTCATTAAATCTTATAAACATGAATAAGCGGACAGCAACACGAAGTTGGTTTTCCTAAGGTGCTGTAACAAAGTACCACAACCTGGGTGATAGAAGAACAGAAATGAATTGTCTCACAGTTCTGGAGGCTAGAAGTCCAAATTCAGGGTATCAGTGGGGCCATGTTTTCTTGTTCTCCCTGGAGGCTCTAGGTGAAGACCAGTTCTTGTCTCTCCTGGCTTTGGTAGCCCCAGATGGTCCTTGGCTTGCAGCCGTAGCATAATGCCATTGTCACACGGCTCTCTTCCCTCTGTCTCTTTGTTTCTTTTATAATAGGACATGACTCAGATGGGATTAGAACTCACTCACTCTACTCCGGTATCACCTCATATTAACTGGTAACATCTTCAAAGACCCTGTTTCCAAAAAAGGTCAGTCACAGGTACCAGGAGTTAGGACTTCAGAGACTCTGAGGCCCACAATTCAATCCATAACAGAAATAGAAAGCAGTCACTTTGTTTGAGAAACGTGTAGTTATCTCTCTCTCTCTATTTTTATCTATCTTATTTTTCACATCTATATTATCAACCCATCTACTTATTTATCTTTCAATAAGAGCTTCTACGGTAATTAGTCTTCCCACTTTAGGTGATTTCACTCCTGCTAAAAAAAGAAACCTACTTTTTCAGATATTTTGATTGGGTAGCCTATCCTCAAATTAAAGCATTATGTCCACAACATTTGCTTTCTTGTAATATTGAAAATATCTCTCACACTCTGGTTGTTGTTGTTGTCATTAGGTGCCCTCGATTCGGTTCCGACTCATAGCGACCGTATGCACAACAGAACGAAACACTGCCCGGTCCTGCGCCATCCTTACAATCGTTGTTATGCTTGAGCTCGTTGTTGTGGCCACTGTGTCAGTCCACCTCATTGAGGGTCTCCCTCTTTTCCGCTGACTCTGTACTTTGCCAAGCATGATGTCCTACTCCAGGGACTGATCCCTCCTGACAACATGTCCAAAGTATGTAAGACACAGTCTTGCCATCCATGTTTCTAAGGAGCATTCTGGTTGTACTTCTTCCAAGACAGATTTGTTCATTCTTTTGGCAGTCCATGGTATATTCAATATTCTTCGCCAACTCCACAATTCAAAGGGATCAATTCTTCTGTCTTCCTTATTCACTGTCCAGCTTTCACATGCATATGATGTGATTAAAAATACCATGGCTTGCGTCAGTTGCACCTTAGTCTTCAGGGGACGTCTTTGCTTTTCAACACTTTAAAGAGGTCCTTTGCAGCAGATTTGCCCAGTGTGATGTGTCTTTTGATATCTTGACTGCCGTTTCCATGGGTGTTGATTGTGGATCCAAGTAAAATAAAATTCTTGACAACTTCAGTCTTTTCTCCATTTATTGTGATGTTGCTTATTGGTCCAGTTGTAAGGATTTTTGTTTTATGCTAAGGTGTAATCCACACTGAAGGCTGTGGTCTTTGATCTTCATCAGTAAGTGCTTCAAGTCCTTTTCACTTTCAGCAAGCAAGGTTGTGTCATCTGCATAACACAGGTTGTTAATATGTCTTCCTCCGATTGTGGTGCCCCGTTCCTCTTCATGTAGTCCAGCTTCTTGGATTGCAGATAGTCCAAGAAGCAGACTCTGGCGTCTACCCTAAAAATCCTTCAGAGTCAGACAAGCCATTTCTCTATCCTTTCTCTTTCCTCTCCTTTTTTGTTTCTTTCTTTCTGCAACTTGCTTCCTCCTTATTCCACATCATGTTGTCCTGGATTTGAATAGGTCCAACAGACCAGTCTCTTCATTTCACCAGTGAGAATACTGATGGGGTGATTAACCTACCCAAGGTCATCCAACCCTCTAACCCCAGGCATTTCACTAAGTGACCAACTCCTGTCTTTTCACTGCATTGTTTCCTCCACACCCAGCCTTTAATACCTCAGCACCCTAGGCCTCTAGCGTAAGAAACAAAACAAGGGACCATGAAACCAAGCACCTGCCGAGAGGGGAAAAATTAAGAAGGGTTTTGCTTTACTCAAGTCTTTGGAGAACGCTTTTTTGCTTCATATGCATCTTGTTTCATAAGATGTCGACTCCGAGGCAGCACTGCTATTCGTCTATGTGTTGTGCACACACGTTCTGCGTGGTAAGTGCTGTTGGGAGTACTCAGCTACTCACCTTACATTAGGTTAGTGATGGAAATGACTGACTGGGTGGCTTATTCTTACCATCATGATATGTAACGGAAGAGCTATGAGCCTAAAAGAAAGACTGTCGTATAATCAGGAAGATACACTAGGGAATCTCAAGCTTAATTTCTCTTCTTCTCTCTTCCTTTTCTTCTTTTAAGGTGATAGGAACAAACAACTTTAAAGGAAATGTTTATTATTGTTAAATTAATGTTATTTTTGTGGAGCCTCCCTGCCTTGTGGACCAATACAAAATTCTCAGGCTTGGGAAATAAGACAGATGATAAAAGCAATTACTGACCATGAAAAACCTTGAAATTCAAAGTCATTTTCATCCCAGCATCTAAGCGAAGGAAACTAAAATCCCCTGCACTTCCTCAACCCTCAACAGGCCAGATGATGGTAAGACGGTCTGGAGGTGATGGGAGTCAGCGGTTACTACTCTTTTCTGGAAAGTGAACCCTTGGAAGCAGGATCAATGCAAAAAATCAATGAAAGTAAAGCATTATGTCACGGAAAAAAATTATGGTTGTGAAGATGAAGTGCAAAATGAAAGGAGAGAGTATGGGTTTCATTCTGTGGGAAACATTTGACTAAAGTCATGTAAATAGCCAACTAAAGAAAAATCAGGCACCTCAGAACTCAGGGATAATTTATAAATTTCATTCATTAGAAATTATAATATGATTGCATTGTGAAAGTACCATGCATTAACTAAAAGGCCACTCATTTGTTTGAAAATCCATGTGACTATTAACAACAATTAACAACATTTTTCCAGAATGTTCTAACATAATTCCTAATTGCCTTGTCTCCTCTTTTATAAGAAATCGTCTCTCTGATCAAGTTTCCATTCAACATTCTCTCACCTTTTGTATGTATCTTTCTAAATTATTTCTCTCTCAAAAGATGTTAATTATCCCCTACCAAACACACATACCCAGTATTACTTTACCATTTCAGTAGAACACTGATAGAATAACAATGTCTTACATTATTATAACCCCCAGTCCTAAACTACCAAAACCAAAACCAAACCCACTGCAGTTGAGTTGATTCCGACTCATAACCAGATTATTGTTGACTATAAAAACACAATCTTTTGACCTATTCCCTGGTTCTATTGTTTTAAGTGTTGTCAAGTTCTCACCACCATTCCCCAAAATACATTTTTCTTTTCAAACTGCTGTGCCATCTCCTCTAATGTTAAAGTTTCCTGACACTTAGCTACTTGGTGATAGAATGGCCCATTTCCTTGCTTCTGTTGCATTTCAGGGCACTCTGGACTGCCATGAGTAAATTCTGACCAGGATAATGAAAAACAGTCTGTACTACTGGGTAAGAACAGAAATAGCCGGTACTGTGAACAGTCTGTGCGTCATTGGTTTATCTAATCATAACCTTACACTGTTCCTCTAATAGGCACCACTGTATAGGAAGGCTCAGCTGAGGTATCATAATGTCACAGAGGAACCACAAAAGTAAAGTCCCTTCCTGAAACAGCATAGTTTCTGCCTTGTCCCGATTAGAACCACAGAAGAACACTCTGACCTTCCGGGCTGTCCTTCAAAACTAAGATAAGTTCCTGCTTCTAAACCAGCTAGAGCCTGCTAAAACTTAAAAGTAGCCCAGAGGTCTCGTTAGCATAGTTAAATTACTGCCCCAACACAGGGTTAGATGCCATTTTCTCTACATGCTAAGAAACCCAAGCCAAGCTCATTGACCTGGAGTCGATTCTGACTCATAGCAACACTATAGGACAGAGTAGAACTGCCCCATTGAGTTTCCAAGGGGCAGCTGGTGGATTTGAACTGCCGATCTTTTGGCTAGCAGGCTGTGCTCTTAACCACTGCACCACCAGGGCTCCAACACATGCTAAGACTGCGCCTGTGTGCCAGGAAAGCCTATGTTCCCCTGATACTTGTATGAACTTTCTTGTTTGAAGCTGTATGAAAAACTGGGCTTTCAGTAGATTGGGGAGCAGAATTTGAGAAACGTTCTCTCTGCTCCTTGCTCCTGCACCTGCAGTAAACACCCATCCTCTCTCCTCACCACCGTGTGCTGTAATTGACTAGAAGCTGCACTGGGCAGGACCTGCTTTGGGTAACACCACCACATTCCAATCTCCACATCTCCAATGTTCCTTCCACAGTGGGTCGCTCTTACTTTCTGTTTGGTGGTAATCAGATGTGGGGTTGACCCATGCAAGGGAACCATGGCTACACATTGCTCTGGACAGAAGATGCTTGCATGCACATTTTGCAGGTGTTTTTTTTTTTTTGATTGTTGTTGTTGTTAGGTGCCGTCAAGTCAGTTCAGATTCATAGCGACCCTATGTACAATAGAACAAAAACCGTCCAGTCCTGCACCAACCTCAAGGTCGTTGCTGTGCCTGGGCCCATTGTTGCAGCCACTGTGTCAGTCTAGGATCTTACCCTCTTTTGCTGATCCTCTACTTTACCAAGCATGATGGTATTTGACAGTGTGATTAGGCACCTGAATTAACCATACATCCTTGGTAATTGTACTGGAACTCAGGCTGCATCTCACCTACCTCTTCCTTGGACACTTTGGGTTATAGAATAGTGTTTGGTCCCAGACAACTTGACATGAGATCCATATATAATGAGAGTGCTGCCAACCTCTGTCTCAGATGAGGGTCCTTTTACAGTGAGTCTTGTGACATTTCCATGAACCATGGGCCATTTTGTTTCAATCACGGGAAACATTCAGCAAGGGTCAACAATAACAAGCATGCACTGAGTGCTTATTAAATGCCAGCCACTGTTCTGAGTGCCTTTTGGGCATTATCTCATTTAAGTCTAGGAAATAATATTATTGTGTCTACTTTGCAAATGAGAACCCTGTGGCTTGGGGAGGTCACCCATCTTGCCCAAGAGCCCAAAGCTATTAAGGGATAGCCTTCTGATTACAGTTATGTTCTTGGACTTTATATGGCCTCCAAATTGAACACCCTGCTAGGATTCAAACTGTAAGTGGTAAGTTCCTGTATATTCATGGGACTTAAATACCTTATCTTTCACTTACAGGCACACATGACCAAAGCCTGTGGTATAAATTATATCAAACGAATCAGAGGAACTGATGATAGGAACATAAACAAGGTTCCCATGGGAGTGCTCCCTCATTTATTGTCTTTTTGGTCAGCAGTTTGATTTTCATAGCCCTGACACGTACTTATGAAGACCCGTGTTTTATGTTGAAATGGAACTCAGACTGAAGATGTAATATCGTTGTTGCCTACCAGGAAACAGCCGTTTGTAAATTCATTCCTGAAGACTCTTTCAATAGTTCTAACAAGAAGGAGTGAGGGTAGTGGTGGTTCAGTGGTAGAATTTCTGCCTTCCATTCAGGAGACCAGGGTTCGATTCTCGGCAAAGGTACCTCGTGCACAGCCATCACCTGTCTGTCGGTGGTGGTTTGCCTGCTGCTGTGATGCTGAATAGGTTTCAGCAGAGCTTCCAGAATGAGATGGACTAGGGTGGAAGATGGGCCATCTGCTTCCAAAAATCAGCTAATTAAAGCCCTGCGGATCACAACAGTCCCACCCACGAGTGATCAAGGGAATGGTGCAGGACTGGGCCAAGTTTCGTTCCACGGCGCAGGGGGTTGCCATGAGTCATAGGCCAACTCCATGGCAGCTAACAACAGGTGGGAAGGATAAACATGTGAACTGAGCAGGACTTTGCATCTCAGGATTACTGCTCTTTAGTGGGAACATTGAGAGTCAGGTGGAGACCAATCCAAAGGTACTAATGAAACATTAACCCCAAATTCATTGCTGTTGAGTTGATTCCGACTCACAGTGACCCTACAGGGCAGGGTAGAACTGCCCCCATAAGGTTTCCAAGGCTGTAATCTCTATAGAAGCTGACTGACACATCTTTTTCCCAACGAGCGGCTACTGGTTCGAACTGCTGACCTTTCTGGTTATCAGCCGAGCACTTTACCCATTGTGCTACCAGGGCTCCTTATTAGCACTTTACTAATTTCAAAATTTCAAAATTTAAGTATTGCACAGTACTTGCTGGTCATTTAAATTTATTATGTCAATTTCTGACTTCACCTGGAACAGTAGAAATTACTTCAAGTTACTCAAAAGAAATTAAACCTGCACTCTCGAAAAAGGAACATTCGTGTTTGCCTAATTGTGCTCCATTAGGACGGAACTTTAATTTTTAGAAAATTAATTCTGTTAGACTTGATGTTCAGGATAGAGAAATGAAAGAATCGAACCACTTAGCACTTCATTTTTTTAGGAGGCCATTAACAAACCCACATCTCCTTCCTGGGATCTAGTTGAATCTTATTTTCTCCAGGCTTCCCCCGTGGGAGGCAAACCAGGAGGGTGTTACGTGCCACGGAGTCGCAGAAAAACAGAAAACCTGGCTGCTCAGACTTTGTTGTGCAGAGGCAATGTTTAAAAACAGGGAAAAAAGTTGAAATTAGAAAAAAAAAAAAACCTGAGCACTTCACCAATTAACATTTTTCCGTTTTTAAAATCTATTAACTGATGTGTGCAACACTCAGCTGAGATTAACAAATCAAACAAACCATTCCCACTACTTGCTTGTTGGGCTCTAGTAGTTAGAGAGCGTGCAGCCTTCCCTCCAGCCACGGCTGATCTTGGCTGAATTCAATCCCGGGAATAAGCACATAGTCATGCTATTGGTGTCACCTGCCATGGAGTCCCCCCCCCGACTCACGGTGACACTGGGGTGCACGGTGGAACAGAAGAAAAGCTGCTCGCTGCTCAGCCTTGCGTCGTTCCCACCATCAGATGCAGATGGAACCATTGTGATCTATAGCGTTTTCACTGGCTAATTTTCAGAAGTAGATTGCCAGGCCTTTCTTCCTATTGAAACCCTGGTGGCATAGTTGTTAAGAGCTATGGGTGCTAACGGAAAGGTCAGGAGTTCAAATCCACCAGGCACTCCTTGGAAACCCTGTGGGGCAGTACTGCCCTGTCCTTTAGGGTCGCTGTGTGTTGGAATTGACTTGATGGCATTGGGTTTGGCTTTTTTTTTGGTTTTCTTCCAATTAGTCTGGAAACTCCACTGAAACCCGTTCAGCATTAGAGCAAAACATGTCGAATACCACAGAGAGATGGGTGATGGCTGTGCTGGAAGTGCACTGGCTGGGAATCGAATCTGGGTCTCCCCGTGGAAGGTGAGAATCCGGTCCCTGAACCACCACCACTCTTTACTGTTTACCAGTTGCCATCAAGTCAATGCAGGCTCGTGGTGACCCCCCGTCTGTCAGAGCAGAGCTGTGCCTCGAACCACCACCGCTCTCTACTGTTTGCCAGTCGCCATCAAGTCGGTTCAGGCTCGTGGTGACCCCTCGTCTGTCAGAGCAGAGCTGGGCCTCGTAGGGTTTTTATTGGCTAATTTTTTGGAAGTAGATCACCAGGCCTTTCTTCTGAGATGCCTCTGGGTGGACTCAAACCTCCAACCTGCCAGTTAGCAGCCTAGCATGTTAACTGGCTGTACCAGGGACTCCAATCATACAATGGTTGTTAGTTGCCACGGAGTCAGTTCCTACTCACGGCAACGTTATGTGTAACAGAAGGAAACGTGGCCCAGTCCTGCACCATCTTCATCATCATCGGTATGTTGTGTCCATTGTTTTGGCTATTGTGTCAATCCATCTCATTGTTTCCCTCGCTTTCGCTGATCTTCTGCTTTACCAAACGTGATGTCCTCTTCTAGGGATTGGTCTTTCCTGATAATGTCTCCAAAGGAAGCCAAAGTCTCACCATCCCCACTTCTAAGGAGCATCCTGGTTATATTTCTTCTCAAACTGATCTGTTTGTCCTTCTGGCAGTTCACAATACTGTATATTCAGTATTCTTGGCCAACACCGTGGTTCAAAGGTCATCAGTTCTTCTTCTTTTTGTTCATTTAGCGCTTCCTGTTTGGTAGGCACTATACTAAGTACATTACATACACTATCTTCTTTAATACCCTCAGTGATATAGGAGGCAGGTACTACTATTATTTCTACTTTACAGATGAGGAGACCAAGGTTTAAAGAAGCGAAGCAAATTATCCATTCACTGAGTGTACAAATTAGCGTTTGTTCTAGAACAAACCACCTCAACACTCAGTACTTAGAACAGCAAACATTTATTCAGCTCAGAAGTCTTTGGGTGAAACGTTTGGGTTGGACTTAGCTGGAGAATTCTACTACTGGTCTCTCTGAGACAGAGCTGGATGAGAGAGCACGTGAGGGCCAGAAACACCGACAACCTGTGATGCCCCCTTCTCTGCTTACTCACGCAATGGAACCGGATATGTGTGTTATATATATTCATGTATACATATGTGTGTGTGTGTCTTAGCCATGATGTAACTTCTTTTTAAAAGTAACTATAGTATCAGTGACTGAACACAAAAGTGGTGTGCCATTTTAACAGAACGAGATGAACTGGATTATAAAATTTTAGTGGGTGAAGGCTACTGAGATTTTTACTACATACCACATTTTCTACAAAAAAGAATATTCCATATATTCTACAAAAAAGAAAATGAGCCATGAATATAGTTGTTTCAACAATCAATGTAGAGTTTTGTTTATCTCCTACACTGAAAAATTGACTTCCACCAAATTTTGCTTTAAACTTCTCAGACTTCAATTTTGATATTTGTTTTGTAATAAATGCTATAGTTATAAATGAACAAATGAAAAGATGTCATAAAAGAAAATTTAATGATCAGAAAACAAATATTACAACAAATTACTATATTTAAAAACATTTCTTTCTAGAAATGAAAAAGAAATCTGCAAACAAAAGGAACTCAGCACAGGATGTTATGCTGACTGAAATAAGTCAATCATGAAAGGACAAATATTGTATGAGACCACTACTGTAAAAACTCGTGAAAAGGTTTACATACAAAAAGAAACAATATTTGATGGTCACGAGGGAGGGGGAGGGTGGGGATGGAAAAATACTTAATAGACAAAAGATAAGCAGTAACTTTGGTGAAGGGTAAGACAGTACACAATACTGGGGAAGCCAGCACAGCCTGTACAAGGCAAGGCCATGGTAGCTTCATAGACATATCCAAACTCCCTGAGGGACCGAATTGCTGGGCTGAGGGCTGTGGGGACCATGGTCTCAGGGAGCATCTAGCTCAATTGGCATAACAGAGTTTATAAAGAAAATGTTCTACATTCTACTTTGGTGAGTAGCATCTGGGGTCTTAAAAGCCTGTGAGCAGCCATCTAGGATACTCCACTGGTCTCACCCCTTTTGGAACAAGGAAGAATGAAGAAAACTAAAGACAAAAGGGAAAGATTAGTCCAAAGGACTAATGGACCACATCTACCATGGCCTGCACCAGACTGAGTCCAGTATGACGAGATGGTTGGTGCCTAGCTACCACCACTGACTGCTCTGACAGGGGTCACAATAGAGGGTCCTGGACAGAGCTGGAGAAAAATGTAGAACAAAATTCTAACTCAAAAAGAAAGACCAGACTTGTTGGCCTGACAGACTGGAGAAACCCAGAGAGTATGGCCCCTGGACACCATTTCAGCTCAGTAATGAGGCCACTCCTGAGGTTCACCCTTCAGCCAATGATTGAACAGGCCAGTGGAACAAAACAAGATTAAAGGGGTGCACCGGCCCTGGGGCAGGGACTGGAAGGCAGGAGGGAACAGGAAAGCTGGTAGTAGGGAACCCAGGGTTGAGAACGGAGAGTGTTGACATGTCGGGGGGTTGTTAACTAATGTCATACGGCTAATTGTTTGATGAGAAACTAGTTCTGTGAACCTTCATCTAAAGTTCAGTAAAAAAGAAAAAAAAATTCCTTTCTATTCTTTGCTCTTACAAATTCTTCAGTAGTTTCATCAGAGTTAAGTTGGCAAAAATGAGCATTCTGTTGTGTAGTTTGTGATCATTAAAGTTAGGAATATGTATAAAGCAATTTCAACGTGTGAAATACTCATTGTATTTTATCTTCTATTGTGGAATCATACATGCCTACATGAATAAAATTTGTCTTTCCTGAGTCTGTAAACTTGGTTCTCATGTAAGAATGAAATTGTCGCACTTCTCCATAAAGATTTATATTAAAGTCATTGGGATAAGCCCACACCAATTTCTTAGATGCCTTTATGCAAAGTGAAATATTGAGCTATACTTATTTCACTGAAAATAGTCGATCAAGCTTTATCACTTATTAAGTTATTAATTCTTCACGTTTTAAACATATACGATGGGTTGCTTTTCCTTGTGTTACCATATTTTGAGATGTGATCTGCTAAAAGTGGATCAAGTTGAGCAACAAGTTCAAGTTAACCCCCAAAATTTCCATTTTGTGGGTATCCAAACATTTCATTTCTTCCTCAAAAAGATAGGCCACATTCAGTGAGTGTTATAATGTCAGCAAAGCATTGCAAAATAGCTTTCCAGAACTGGCATTCTTCATTAATTTGTGTTTCCGGTTCATGAGTTAAGCTAAAACTATGTCTTTGGTTTAAATAGGACAATATATAATCTCTGTGAATTGAACTGTTTTCATGTTTATCAATCATATTTGAGTTGCACCAATTGCTAAATGCATCTGTAACAAATCAAGAATTAGATGATTTAGGACTGAATAATTTGCAAACAAAACAATATACAGAGCCAACTGATGGAGAATACAGTAGCCATTCCCTCTTGTAATTTTCATCATTAGCTTTGCATCTTAGAAATATATTCTGACCTTGTTTGCTTACCATTTAGAAATTTTCGACATAAATTTTCGAATGATCCACTGTGATGTTTTCAATCACTTGGCCCTCTTTCAATTTCAATGTAAATTTCAAGTAATTTACATCATTAGAAGAAACATTATTCAACAAAGTAGGATCTGTATTTCCTTTATTTATGGAGTGAGTACAAAGATTTGCACCCATTAAATTCTCTTCTGATTCATTTTGTTTTAAAAAGGAAGTTAATTTTGGAATTGTCTTTAGGGATGCACAAACCTTTTTCTTTTTATCTTCTGCAAGTTTTCATTTTATGCTTAGTTGTTGCCATTTCATTTTACCTGGATATAAAATTATGTCACTTTTTAAATTTGGTTCTACTGTAGCAAATAAATTTGAATAAGTAAAATTTATAAAACAAGTAAAATTTATAAAATAAAATGTACATTCAAATTTGGATGTTAACACAGAAATTTATATTTGAAAATCAGCAAGTTAAAAAAATGGTTTGGGACATGTAATTTTATTCTTCAGGTCTGAGGTGGTCAAAGAAATAGTACTTAAAAAGCAGTCAGAAATTCATTCGTTGTACAATGTTTGTTGGCGGCCCCTTTGCAGATCTCCACAAGTGTTTTTCGACTTAAAAGAATGCTTAAAAACGTTTGCACTCACTTTCTGTCCTTCTATGCTGCATCTTCACAGTTCATTGGAATACTGCTGATACCTATGGCGAGAGTGATCGCAAAGAGCATGATACAAATACGAGGGTAAGCTCAATCTGAAGACGCATTTTGGTTTGCTTTGTGCAGGACCATATATGTCACTGGTCACGTGATTATAGTGCTGCTGCTGCGTTCTTATGGGGTTGACGAGAGAAAACTGAATGTGAAGTTATACCCAGTTGGTCCAAAATGAAAAGGAAAATATAATTGTCATGTATACAAAATTTAGTGCTCTGCCAGTTCCCTGCCACTGTGGTGCTCTGTTTCCTTGTGACCTCTGTGCTTGGCGTCTATGGGTCTTTGCTTTGGACAACCAGTGTCCCTGTTTTGTTAATGCCCTAAGCATGGGCTTACCTTGCTTATTAGGTAATCCATCCCTGCTGCGGGATCATGTACACATATGAGCTAATCTTCGTGGCCTCACTGTCTCTCATAGTCTCTCATCTTCCAGCAGGCTAAAGCTAGCTTGGGTTTATTCACATGGTGTTCTCAAAGTTGTGAGATAAAGCAAGGGACATGGCAAATACCAGATGAGAGATGCTGTGATAACAGAAATGCCACAAGTGGATGGCTTGAACAAAGAGGAATTTATTCTCTTACAGTTTAAGAGGCTAGTAGTCCAAATTCAGGGCACCAGCTCCGAGGGAAGACTTTCTTGTTTCTGTTGATTCTGAGGGAAGGTCCTTGTCATCAATCTTTCCCTGGTCTAGGAGCTTCTCAGTGCAGGGACCCCAGGTCCAAAGAATGTGCTCTTCTCCCAGCACTGCTTTCTTGGTAGTATGAGGTCACCCTGTCTCTCTGCTCTCTTCTCTCTCTTATATCTTAAAAGAGATAGACTTAAAATACGACCTAATCTTGTAGATTGAGTCCTGCCTCATTAACATAATTGACTCTAATCCTACCTCATTAACATCATAGAGGTAGGATTGACAACACATAAGAAAATCAAATCAGATGACAAAATGGTAGACAGTCACACGATACTAGGAATAATGGACTAGCCAAGTAGACACACAATTTTTGGGGGACACAACTCAATCCATACGGTAAGGGATAGCGGAAAGATGTGTGCTACATTATTGCAATCTACCGCAGTCAGTTAGTAAATGATATAGGCAGGCTTTGAACAGCAATTCCAAAGTCCATATCCCTAATACTGACCCTACAGTGCCTCTTGAAAATGGATCCCTTTATATCTTTTGGAGCCCTGAAAATGGTACAAATGGGTTAATGTGCTCAGCGGCTAACCAGAAGGTTGGTGGTTCGAGTGCACCCAGAGGCCTGGGATCTACTCCTGAAAAATCAGCCACTGAAAACCCTGTGGAGCACAGTTCTACTCTGACACACACAGGCTCACCTTGAGTCAGAGACCAGTCGACAGCAACCGGTGGTGGTTGTAAGTTTCAAGGATGCCATTCTGTAACCTGACCCTGTGAATGCCAGTAAATTCCCATTAGTCGTTAAACTAAGCCGAGCCAGACTGGGCCCGCCCCCGCATATGCAGAAGGGCCACCTGTGACTGCTGATTGACGTCAACAGAGGACAAAGCAACAGGGGGAGAGAATCGGAAGGAAAACCACCAATTGGACCCTATTCTGAAGCGAGAGGTCTGACAAGAACCACGTCACCTCCTGTTTCCTGGCTGCCTCCTAGAACTTTCCCTCCCCAGTACGCCAGCAGGGCTGCCATCTTGCTGCCCAAATCACATATAAGACTTGCTTCCCTGTAGCTCGGGGAATCGGATCTGAGGAACTTCCTCCTGGATCCTTGCTCCGCACATCGCAATACTTTCTTTTTTTTTGCAATACTTACTTTCTCATTCTCGAAGACCCGTGTCCTGATCATTGGCAAGTCTGAGCACGCCGGGCAAGGACCCATCTTCCTGAGTTCAGTAACAATTCCACTTCCTGGAGGGCCCCTTGCTTTCTCTGTATTTTACCAGTCCCATAACTCATTCCTCTTAGTGAAGTCTTCTCCAACCCCGAAGAGGCACTGGTTCTCTCTGCGCACCACTGTTCTGTGCACTCATCTGCTCCAGCATTGATCATATTTATAAAGAAGCATTTCTTACAATACAGTGTTCACTGCCTAGAGTAGGGCAGAGATTATGTCTAATTATTATCAATGACTCCAGTGATTGTCCCAGTGTCTGACACAGCGTATGTACTCCAAAATCGCTTTTCGAATAAAAACTGTGATAATTTATTTACCTACTTGAAATCAGCTGGTTCAGCCCTTTAACCAACAAGGTCATTGAAGAGTTAGCAATGTTCACTGCTAACACCTTTAGTAAAATATCCACAAATCTTTTAAAGAAATCAATAATAAGTATTTTAATTTTTGATTCCCAAATTCCAGAAAAGTACTCTATTTTTTTTGTTGTTATTTTAGGTCTCTTTTATAACATCAGCAATATAAATTTCCAAAAGAAAGGCAGGAAGAAAGGAGAAAAGGAAGGAAGAAAGGGAGGGAGGGAGGGAGGAAGGAAAGAGAAGAGGAAGGAAGGAAGAAAATCAGATGCACAGAGCAAAAAAAGACAGACCTTATATCTAGTCTTGTAAAGTTGGGAATGGGTGTGGCTGAGGTTCCTCCAGCCAGCCAGTCTGTGCTTTTTCAGAGAGGCACTTCCTGCAGTCCAAAAGGAACAGATTCTCAGAAGCAGGAGCCCCTCCTTTCTTTGGAAGGTTACCAGTACCCTGTAAAATACTGCCTGAAGGTCCCAGGGCTAAATCTAGAACCACCGCTTTACTCTTGCTTCCTTCTTTTCAGTAGCTGATGGAGGCTCCAAGATAACCTCCATGACCATTCTAGTTCGTTCCTGCCCACAGCCTTTGTCCTCTCTGCCTCTCTGAGCCTTACTTCTCATCTGTAGGCTACTGGTTGAATTGTCCTTGGACACTTGGTGTGTGTGTGAGCAGCGGAGTGAGAAGATTGGCAGGCAGGAAGGAATGAAAAGTTGGTGCAACTCGCACTTGGTGGAGGAGCTAGTGAGATCTAAGTGAGGAATACTCATAGATCGGTGACTTAACTTTTTCTGTAATATTCCCAATACCATCGAAAAGCTGATAGAATTTGAACCCATTTATGTTCCCCAGGTTGACTTAACGAATATTTATCCTGAGCCTGTTACACACGAAGCACCTTTGTACTCTACACTTGCCAGCTGGGCAAGCTTGTTAAACTGTATTCTATGGCTCGTAGTATTGTTGTGAAGATTAGATCAATCCACTTCTTTCAACACTGTGCCTGGCCCATGGGAAGCACTCAATAAAATAAACTACTATTGTGTAATGCATCACTGTTCCTTGATACAAAACTCAATTCTTAGCTTGTTGTTCTTAGTTGCCGTTGAGTTGATTCCAACTCATGGCAACCACATCTGCGCAGAGTAGAACTGCTCCATAGGGGTTTCAAGGCTGTGACCTTTTGGAAGCAGATTGCCAGGCTTGTCTTCCCAGTTGCCTCTGGGTGGGTTTGAACTGCCAAGCTTTCTGCTAGTAATAGAGCACTTAACTATTTGCGCCGCCCAGGGACTCCTTCAATTCTTAGCTTACCCTTCTGTATTTTATTATTTTAGAATTTAAGTTATTTTTATTTAAATGATGATTTTAAATACATAGAAAGAATGAGAAAATCCCCCACATTTTCTACCTGGAAAATCCATTTTTCATTTTTCCATGTTCCCATTCCATCCTTATTCATATACATTGGTAGTTTTTCCTAGTTACAATCATTGTGAAGGAAGCAATTGTGATATGAGGTTTTTTTTTTTTTTTTTCCACTTAGTGTTACAGGTTATATCTGGACACATATTCCAATCTCCTGAATTCTAAAGGTTTGGGTAACTATCGCTGGGTAGGATATCTGTGCTGTCATCTGTAGTAAGTCATTTGCTCTTTGTATTTACATAATGCTTTCCAATTTGTGAAGAAAATTTCATATATGCGTTTTTATTTAACTCGGTAATCCTGGAATATCATAATAATAAAATAATAATTATAATAAATAACACTTCTGAATGCTTACTATAACCATTATTAGTCTTATTTGACTCTTGGAGGAGTTAAGCAAGTTACCCAGCCTCCCAAATCCAGTGAAGAGCTGAAAAGGATCTAGAAATGCAGGTCTTCTGGCTATTGGTCCAGTCTTCTTTCCACTTCATTATGCCATTCCAGAAAACCACAATTGGTGGGTTCCAGTTCCTTCATGGCATCCATTTCCATTGGGATGGCCTCTCATTTGCTACCAAGTAGTTTTCTGTTTCATTTTCCTTTGCTTGGATGTTTTCAAACCTTGCTTTGGCCATGCTTGGGTACGGCATCTTATCTCAGCAGGCTCAGTTAGCGAAACCAACTGTAGGCGTTTATTGTCCCCAATTTTTTATAAATGCCTGAACCTAGTGGTTAAACCAAGAGCTGGAAAAACAAACATCTCAGCAGGAAGTCAAAGAGGAATTCTCTACCCTTCACTTTAAAAATGAACACTCTTTCTATTGGTGCTGTTTTCATAAGCCCTTTTTTTACCCCCTGGAGAACACTAAGTCCAAGTATCACCAGGCCATGTACTTCTCTTTCACATGCAGCCTTTTCCATGGCATTCCTAAGACCCCACAAATCAGAGCAGTTGTCACCCTCATTTAAAAAGTTTCTAGACCGGGACTTAGAATTGCGATAGCTACTAACATTAAACCAAAGATAACTTCCATGACATAGCAACAACAGCATGACAGATCTGTTCACTACTTAGGTCTCTGTTTCCTTTTTTAGTCAAATCAGGACGTTCAATGAGATAAGCTTTACCACCTTCCTGCGTGATGACCCTATTCCAGTTCCTGATGTCGTCACCCACCCACAACCACCTACTTTGTTAATTATCTAGCTGAAATTTTAAAAAATTCCTTAAGTATCATCACAAAGAAATTTCCATTTGAATACCCCCTGTGCCCATTTTCTTATTAGTATAACTACATTAAAATGCTACTGGAGTTCTGTAGACTTTTTCTGTGTGGGTGCCTGAATTATGTTATTCATTCATTGAATGCATAAATTAAATATTAGCATTGCTATAAGTATAGACACAATGACTAATGCCTAGAGGAAGATATGTAAAATAGCATAAATTTAAAGTAGGCATAACTTCTAAAACCGAAGCCAAATCGCTGACAAGTATTTGGTCTCGTCACTCCTGCTTTATGATCCTTGGAGACTGGCAATTTTAGAATCTTTTGTTTGCAAGATCAAGAAGGGCTGCACTGTTAAATTCACTAGAATTTTTTAGCTCAATAACTAGAAAAAAAAGATAAATGTGATACACATAAGTTATAACAATAGAATGTAATACACCCACTCCTCACTTATCAACATGGTTAGATTCCATAGACCAGGTTGTTATGTGAAAATCTGCGTTATTCAAAAATGGAGGGTGACCACATCAGATCACAAAATGGAGGATGACTACTTCATTACATAACTGCCAAACTACTAAGAATCATGGCTCAGCATTTTAATGTAGCGTTTTAATGTAGTTATATTAATAAGAAAATGGGCACGGGAATATTCAAACGGGAATTTGTGATGATACTTAGGTAATTTTTTAAAAATTTCAACTAGATAATTAACAAAGAGGTAGTTGTGGGTGGGTGACAATGTCAGGAACACAGAACCTTCACCATCACAGTTAGCGTGACTCTCTCCTCACACCTCGGCGTTTGTTACTGCCAGACAGACGTACAGTTAGTGCACGAAATAGTCGGATTGTAGATTTTTTACCATTGTTGTAAGCACAAAATGTTGGAAAACAACAGTTGATAACTGAGGAGTAGGTGCGTATTAAAATGACGTTTTGTTAGGTAAGAACTCTCTTAGTGTTGCTAATAAGCCATTATTTTATGCTTAAATACAAGTTAGTTTCTTTATATCCTTTGCGTTTAAAGTCACAAAAAAATGATGCAATCCAGGTACTATCAATCCCATTTTACGGTTTAGGAAACAGATTTAGTGACTACAGCGTCGTTCTCTGAATTGTTTTCAAAGTGTAATTCAGTTCTGCAGTACCTTCTAGTGTTCGGAAAACCACCATTTGCTTAGTTAACTGGTGATATTTAATATCGTTGGTACATTTTTCAGATGTTCCTTTCCTCCCTCCTTCCTTCCTCCTTTCCCCCCCACTTTCTTTTTTTCTTTCTCTTTCTCTTCTCTCTCTCTTTTCATTTTTTCTCTTGTTACATAAATGTAAATTATAAATAAAAATATTAGTAACAAGCACCCATATACATAATATCCAGTTTAAAATAGAACATTATCAACTGTGTTTCCCTCAACTCACAGCTATGGCTTCATGAGAAGTTTCCTATGACCAGGTAATGGAGGAGGAAAACACTCAAATCTGCAAGATAGACCAGTTCCGGTTTAATAAGAATTTGCATTCAAACTGTCTGCTCAGAAAGATAATGGTGAGGAGAAATCCTCTCGGGAGCAGAACCTTAGATGGTATACCTTGTTTTCCTCTTCATGTAGAAAGTGAGAAGGGCTTTCTGGACAGTGAGTGAACTGGAAAACACTGTGACAAGGAGTTCTGATGAAGAACATGTGAACGGACATTTTGGAATAGGCAGAGTGAGAAAACATTTTTGTCCCAAGTCAGTGCACACCAGCGTCAGGGAGACGAGATGACCAATCCTGTGGATGTGGGTCACCCTCTTTCCTCTGAGGCTGAGTCACGGGCCAAGTGACCATGGCAACAGAGGTGGAGGCCATACATGGGTTCAACACCATGTTTTTCCTCTCACTTCATCTTGGCCGATATGGCTTCCACCACGCTGAATGCACCACAGGCCAACAGCTGGGGCCAACTCTGAGGCATTTATTGGGAGAACCAGGCTACCTGGTACAACTTGACAAATTGGGCCCCTTCTGCCAAGCAGGAGGCAGTTTTTGGCCTTCATGGGGATAAACATAAATTCCAGGTATACATTTACCTTTTTTGTCCAAACTGGTTTTCCCAGCACCACCATTTGTAGACTTAGAAAATTCCTTATCCAATGCTATCATATCTCCCATGACATTCCTTCTGCAAAAGGGACACATTTTATGGCAAAGCAAGAGAGACAATGAGTTAGCGCTCATTGAATTTGCTGGTCTTATGTCCCATCACCCAGAAGCTCAATTAAGGAATCAGCAAAGAAACATCCTGTGAGGTTAGCTGCTGTCCTGTGAATGCCGTATCTGCTATAATATAGCAGCAAATATACGGAACCATCTTACCACGATCAGGTCCACGGGTCCAGGAACTAAGTGTGCAAGCAAGTGGCTTCTCTAACTATTAACCCTCTAGCCCACATGTAGAAAGTTGTTTCCCATTCTTATAAATTTAAACTCAGTGGGTTTAGAGGTTCTAGTGCATAGAGGGAGAATGCTCCATCAGGGAGCATTGTCAAGGTTCTGATAAAAAGGAAGATGACATCTCTCTAGCCGTTTTGACCTCCTTACACTGCTGAACCCACAGGCACAGAGTATGCTGAAGGCCAGGGTGATTGAGTCTCGTTGCTAAGGGGAATAACATTTGCTGTCGTAAAAGCGTGTGGTCAAGGAGGACTATGTTTACAACTCAAGGGGTTCAATGGGGCGCCTGTTAGAACTCCCTTGCTGAGTAGAATTGGTGAATGGAAATCTGAGAAGATGTAATAAAGACAAAAGCTCAGCTCCTACAGGTTTGGGTTATTCTACTAGGTCAAGAAGATGCTGGATGAGGGTAAGGAAAAGATGGAATACATAGTAGAAAAAGGCAGCCAAAAATTTGTCCATGTGGTCTGCTACTGCTCTCTGCTACTTAATTGTTTCTCCCACTCTTCCTTTTCAAACTTACATGAAGTACACCAGTAGTGGCTAACATTTAAGATTTCAGAGAAACATAACCTAATGGACATCATCCTATGATGATATGAAGCCCTGATGGTGCAGTGGCTAACCATTCTGCTGTCAGCCAAAAGGTTAGCAGTTTGAATCCACCAGCTGCTCCTTGGAAACCGTAGGGGGCAGTTCTACTCTGTCCTACAGGTTAGCTATGAGTCAGAATTGATTTGACGGCAACGAGTTTCGTGTTTTTTTTTTTTTTTTTTTTGGTTTTTATGATGATATGACTGCTGTTGGGGCCTCATGTATTCCCTGTGTTGGGGCGAAGGGGATGAGCTAGGAGGTCTGTCTGATTATCTTCCATTTGTCTATTGAAACCACTTCCTCTCCTTTCTATCTCCTTAGGGAGGCTGATCTATCCAGAATCTATTAATGGCCTTTCATCAAAGGTTCCCAGATAAAAGAGAGGGCACCAACTTTTAACTCATCACCATTTCAGCTCTTTAACTTACATTTCTCAAGTGACTTTCCTAACAGTGCAATGACGAAGATGTTCTTAACTCCACAGATAAAGCAATGAGGCTCAGAAAGATTAATGGGAGATTTGAAACACCTCTCCCAAAGCCTTACCACCAGGGCGTGGCAGAGCCCTAGTTCAAAAGAGGCTTGGGTGCCAGCCACCATCTACTGAGCACTTCCTATGTGCCAGGCATTTTGTTAGCACTTTACATATATTTACTAATTTAATCCTTCCTGAAATCCTGCGAGACAGGTGCAAATATTAACATCTTTTTCTTACAGCTGGGGAGACTGAGGCACAGAAAGATTATGGAATTTTCCCAAGTGGTCTCACACGCAGGAAATTGTAGGGCCAGGATTTGATGCCCTACAGATGGACTTCAGAGCTAATGTGCCTGCTGATCCTGCCACAGTGCCATGTCTTACCTAAAGAGAAGGCTGTTCTTGATCTCACGGTTCAGCTCTAAGAAACATGTGCCAACTGATACACATGTCTGGAGAAGTGGTCTGCGTGGTGCTGGACAAGGTGTCTACTCTTCTGCCAAGGAAGACCGTGGGCAATTGGTTCTTCCTGGAGTTTGTATCCATAGGGTGAAGGGTTTTCTCTGGTTCCAGACGGAGCAGCAACAAGAGAACCTCATTTTCCTCAAGCCTGTAGGAGCCTTCCACAGACTAGGACATTGCCTCCGGCTCTTCTAAGAAGACCTCGCCCTCGGAGCTTAATTCTCAGAATCTGGCTGTAGCAGGTATGGCGCCTCCCCTTGCCCCCTGACTACCACTGACATGTGGAAACTTGGAATTTTTTCTGAACCCAACCACCCTCATTCCTAGTATAGAGAGAGAATTTTCTTTCTAGTGATACAAGACACTCAATTAGGGAAGACAGTTAGAGGAGAGAAAAAGAGAAGGATAGAAGAAGGAGAAATGTGGACCGTTTTTGGAATTAATAGTGACGTTATTTTCGGGGGAATAATTATCCACCCAAAAAGCACAAAAGAACTCAGTTAGAGAATGTTAGACCTCATTAGAGAGTTTGACTGGGTGGTTGGTAAGAAAATTAAAGTGGAAATGACCATGATTTTGCTCTCTACCTGTAAAAAACAAAACAATATAGTACAAAAAAGACCCCACTCACACAGCAAAAGTAATTTTAAAAAAAATAGTAAGAAGTAGACTTGATGAGATTATACAGAACTTATATATAATGAACAAAACAAAGCGATAACAGAATCTACTATACACCTTCGCACACGCAAGGCACCTAGACTGTAATTATTGAATCAGTAAGTGGAGGACGAAATGTGAGATTTTATTCAATGGTGAGAGGTGTCTTGCTGAATGGAAAGACGTGTGACTGTAAAGCTGTTGAGTGTCACTAAAGTGGTTATCATTTTTATTTCTAGTACTCTGGGCACGAATTTCAGAACAAATTAACTCCACTAAGCTTCCATTTCATCTTTAAACTTTAACTCACTCCATGAGGTTGTCAAAATGCTTAAATAATAAAATTACCTATGAATGCTGTTTGTATAATGTGATGGGCTATAATACAGCCTTCAATAATGGAAGGCAGACCTGTCAGCAGGGTCATGCCACTGAAGGAGGACACTAGGGCAAGGCCAACGTGGACAGCTCATTGTTTATCAGCGCGGCTCAGGCACTTCCGGTACTGGCCTCCAGTTGCCACAGGAAGGCAGGCACTGGTGAAGCCAGGTGTCAGTTCAGGCTCAGACACTGACCAGGATGCCTGGATATGACATGCCACTCAGTCTGAGGACTGACGATCTTTGCACTGTGATGATGCTCTTTCAGTCTTAACAGTGACAATGCAGAGCACGCTGCAGCTGACTTGTCACCCCATGCAAGCTAAAAGGGAATTGTAACCCCACAAAGTTATTAAACAAGCAAAACAAAACAAAAAACCAACCTAGCTGCTGTAGAGTTGATGAAGATTCTTGGTGACCCTGTGTATGCCGAGTAGATGTGTGCTCCATAGGGTTTTCACGGTGGAGATCGCTCAGAAGCAGATCACTAGGTCTTTCTTCCAAGGTGCCTCTGGATGGGTTTGAACCTCCAACTTTTTCGTGAGTAGTCAAGTTCTTAACCATTTTGCCACCTAAGGAATCCACAAATTTACCTTTTTTGTTGTTGTGTGCTGTCGAGTCGATTCTGACTCACAGTGACCCTGTATGACAAAGTAGAAGTGCCCCATTGGGTTTCCTAGGCTGTAATATTTACGGGAGCAGATTGCCAGGTCTTTTCTTCCAAGAGGCAGCTGGTGGGTTGAGCTGCCAACCTTTCAGTTTGCAGTTGAGTGCTTAGCCACTGTGCCACTAGGGCTCTGCAAAGTTACTAGAGCCAGTACAATTAAAAATTAGCAGGGAGATATTTTGAACATTAACATAAGAAGAAAAATGGGCAGAAGAATTTGATAGCTTTGTGCAGAGAACCTGCTGGAAGCTTATAAGGCACCTAGACTATGGCCGCCCCACCCCACCTCCTGCCCTAATTCCTGGCCCCAGGCCTGAACTTGCTGTGGGGAGTACTTCCCTGAGGCCTGTTGTGAAAATGTAGTGATCCCTGGGGGGGAAATGGAGCACATCAAATGCGGGAGTGTTCCAAATTGGTCTTGAAGATCTATGTAAATTGCCTTGGTGGGACCACCTAAAGGGAGCTTTCTTTGGAAAGTCTATTTTTAGCTCCGAGCCCCAGAGCAACAAAGACCCAACAAAACAGACAGCTCCTGCTTGACAGATGACAGAACGCATGTGCCCTGGAGTGGCTCCTCCTGCCATTTCTCTAGCACGACAGACACTGTGAGGATGAAGGTGGACGTCAGGAAAAGGCTGTACTCCCTCGGTCTCTGGCATGCTTGTGATCCTTGATTTTAGTGGCAGATTCCTCCATTTTAAGGGATTGGGAAGGAGGGAGGATCTTCTTACTTGATCAACGTTCCGAGCACGACACATCTATCCGTTGGCCTTTGTCTGCACAACCACTGCCTTGGCTACTTTCCTCATCGCCTGATTTGAAGGTGGTTGCTTTCCTCTTGGAATGGTTGTACTTCTCCAAGACCTTCACCCTTCCTATTACCACGCCTCCTCCTGCCCTCTAGTCCCCTCAAAGGAGAGAAAGAAAGAAGAGGCTGTGAAGGAATACAATGTAGGAGACATCTCTTGCTTGGACTACGAACATCAACACCCAGGGGATCGTTCTTCCTCTTGTCCTGCCCATTCTTCCCCAAACTGCCGAAGGGATATTTCCAAAACAAACTGACCATGCATCCCTTGCAAGTCTACAAGCTTCTTCAAGGAAGCGAGCATCTTTGTGTCCTTGGCTCTGGACTCAGTGCCTGGCACACAGTCGATGCTGAACAATGTTTGTTTAATTGGACTAGAACTGAAGGCCTGTCATTCATTAACATGCATGAGAAAGCTTTCTCTAAGTTTTAGCGGAGGTCTGTGTGTGAGTCCCTCCCAACCCCCGGCCCCAAATTTCCACCAGCTGCCTGACCTTGTAGTTAGTCCATGAAAACAATTTCCATTACAAGTGTTTCTCTGGCAAGGAGTTAAATAATCTAACAAGGCTTTAAGGACTGGAAAGAAGCAAGTAGGAAAACAGCTGAGTTCTATCTAGTAGCTTTTCACTACCTGTGGGAGACAGGCTGCTAAACACACCATTAACCAAAATCGTGTCTGATATCAGACATTTTCATGGCCAACTGAACAGCAATTTAAGACCGTTCAACATAAAGTTTGCTGAGAGCCTACTATGTGCCAGGGGGTGTAGTCAGGAGTAAGGCAGATGGATTCAAGCCCCCGACCTCCTGGTTAACCACTGCACCACCAGGGCATTCATTTATACAGCAAATATTTAGCTATGTTGCCAAGAACTGCTTTAGGTCCCAGGGGTGATATACTAGCGAGTTGGCAGGCAGGGGCCCTGCCTCATGCGTTTTACATCCTAGTGTATGGAATGAACCATAAAACAAAAGAATCATATCTTCTCATGCCGGTTAGTATACGTGATGTGGAAAAATAAAACCAGGAAAACAGCTAGAGAGGACTGCTATTTTAGGTATATTTTCCAGGGAAAATCTTTCTGAGGAAGTAACATTTAACCCAAGACCTGAGGGAAATGAGAAATGAAGCCAGGATGGTATCTGGAGGACGCACCTTCCAGAAAGAGGGAGAAGCAAAGTTGAAATGGCCTGGGATGGAAGTGTGTTTGGGGTACTTGAGAAAAAGCAAGGCAGCAAACATGACAGGACGGCAGTGAACCGGAAGGGTCGTGGTGGAGAATGGGATCAGAATGGCAACCTTAGCCTCCTGAAGAGCCTCGTAGGAAACAGTGAGCACTTTGGCTTTTACTCTGAGTGAGAAGTAAAGCATTTGGAAAATGTTAGCAAGACAGTGGCACATGATTTGACTCATGGTCTAAAGAGATCACTTGGGTTGCTGTGAGGTCATACTGTGTGCGTGGCAGGACGAGTAGAAACCTGGAGAGGAGGAAGGAGGGTACCGGGTTGTAAGAACAGGGTCTTAAGAGTTCTATTGTGTATTGTTAGGTCTAGTGATTACAGCATCTAACTCTTCCCTTACTAATAAGAGGGCTCACTCTTTATTAGAAGGGGTAGGAAAAGGCCTTCTGGGTAGATTATATTTGAGTTTGGAACTGAAACATGACTAAGCATTATCTAACAGTGAAAGGAAACCTTTTCTTGGTGAAGGAACTGCCACGTGAAGTCCCTAGACTGGAAAGACAGATGTGGGCTTTAATTGCAGTTTTATACTTTTCTGTTGTGGGAGGGATCTCAGCAAGTCACTTAAACACACCAACCTTGTGCCTTCATCTGTAATGTGAAGCACTGCTTATATTTATGCCACTGGGTAAACAGGGGAATGAGTCTTAGTGGAAAGAGATGGAATGTAGAGTCAGACGGACTGCATTAAGACATCAGATATTGTCCTTTACCAGCTTCGGGTCATGCCTGGGGGGACAGCCACATGGGCAATGGAAACAATGAAGACGTCCAGAAAGGGGTGTGAAATGATGCCAAGAAAAGCTTTTGAAATCATTACCAAATATCATCTAGGACCAATTCTTCACTTAAAAAAAAAAACCGCTGCCATCGAGTCGATTTCTACTCATAGTGACCCTAAAGAACAGAGTAGAAATGCCCCACGGTTTACAAGCAGTACGTGGTGGATTCAAACTATTGACCTTTTGGTTAGCAGCCGTAGCCGTTAACCACCATGCCACCAGGGTTTCCGTTCTTCACTTTGGACAGGGAAAATAAATTCATGTTTTACTTCTTCTATCTGTTAGATAACAGGGATCCAATATTCAGAATTAGCAGTCCCTGAAGAAGGACATCATGCTTGGTAAAGTAGAGCGTCAGTGAAAAAGAGGAAGACCCTTGATGAGATGGATTGACACAGTGGCTGCAACAATGGGCTCAAGCAAAGCAATGATTGTGAGGATGGCGCAGGACCAGGCAGTGTTTTGTCCTTTGTACATAGGGTCACCATGAGTCGGAAATAACCCAATGGCACCTAACAACAACAGTGAGTTCAGAATGTGTAACGTCAGACTAAGGACAAATCATACTTGCCTTTGGAAAGCTTGGGAGTAAGTTTGCAAAAACAAATGAGATCATGCACTTGATGGTGTACCTGTTCATTGCGCACCCAACATCTATCCTAAACTCTTCCTCTTTCTTAATAGAGCCCAAGTTTTAGTCAAGCTTCCCCATTTACCTAATGGTCATGCACATTGGTCCAAGGGGTGGAGCCTGATCACTATAAATTGTTATCCTTGTCAGTGATTGGTTTAGGTCAGCTGCACACAGTGCTTCTGCAAAGGTTTACTTGCTCTTAAGAAAGACACATAAGAAGAGACGGTCTTTCTCTTGCTGAGTGTTGTCATATTTAGACTGGACGTCCAGAATTGCCGTAGCCTTCTTGTGAAAATGAAGAACCAGCCTGGGGACGAAGTCGACACTATGAATAGTAGAGCAGAGAAGAAAAAGAGACCAGTGGTTCTTTGGGATATTGTAAGCCCTTATTCTCACTACAACAAGGGCCTGGCCCCCTTGGGATTCCCATTGTGGGGTGATGAATTTCCTATTGTTTAAGCCACTTCAAGTGCAGATTTCTTTCGATTGCTTCTGAAACCTTCCTAACCAATACACCCGTGGATTTGTAAGGAAAATCTTTATTAAAACAAATCTTAAGTATGTGAAATATTAAAGAGGCAGATAGTACGATGGAATAAAAGCAGTAAGCATGGAAGCAAAAGTCGTTGGTTCAAATACTTTTATATTAGTTTTGTGACCTTGAGCAAGTTACTTGACCTCTCTGAGTTTTAGTTTCCTTATCTGTAAACCAAAAAAATAACCAAACCCATTGCCATTGAGTCGATTTGACTCATAGCAACCCCAGAGGACTGAGTAGAACTGCCCCATATGGTTTCCAAGGAGCACCTGGTGGATTCAAACTGCCAACCTCTTGGTTAGCAGCTGTAGCTCTTAACCACTACACCGCCAGGGTTTCCCCTTATTTACAAACCATGAAAATGTCCTAACTCATAGGACTTCCTGAGGACTAAGATAATGCAAATGAAATTGAAATGTAAGGAATTAGTTGTAGTTTTATCACTAATGGATTATCCTGGTGTGTGTGTGTGTGTGTGTGTGTGTGTGTGTGTGTGAGAGAGAGAGAGCCAAGGACAGTTTTACCCTCTATTTATTGCATGTAATTGGTCATAAATATTTTGTCGATTATTCCCATTATATATATAAATTAAAAAATAAATAAAAAGTTGCTGTCAACTTTTGGCCACCCAGTGTGTCAGAGGAGAAGTGTGCTCCATGGAGTTTTCAATGGCTGATTTTTTTTGGAAGCAGGTTACCAGGCCTTTCTTCTGAGGTTCCTCTTGGTGGATTTGAACTGCCAACCTTTTGCTTAGTAGCCAAGTGACTTAACTGTTTACGCCATCCAGGCACTCCTTGCCTGATACAGATATGGAAAAATCAAAGATGAAAAAGATGTTATTGTTGGGAGAAGTCTCTATGGCTCATTCCCTGTCTGTTTTGAGAAACCATGGAGGAGATTATTCTCAGTTTCCAGTACCATCTTCTCTTGGGCGTCTTGTTCTCTCTCTCTCTCTCTCGTCTTATAAACACCATGCGTCTTGTAACAGATCAGTTATTCTTTTCCTTCAATGCTGACAAGTTCAACACCAGATTTGTATCCCACCACTTCTAGCAAGAGCACAGGACTTTATGGCATGGGATGGAATACAAACTTCCCCAGACTACGTTTTATTTTCCGATTTTTTCATTTGCCCTCAACTCTATCTATTTTTTATTCCATGGTTTATATTTCTATAACTTGCTTCAAATAAATAAGAGTGATGTAAGGCTAATAATAATAATATAACCATTGCTCTCGAGTTGATTCCGACTTATAGCAACCCTATAAAAAAAAAAAAACCCAATAGGATGGAGTAAAACTGCCCCATAGAGTTTCCAAGGAGTGTCTGGTAGATTTGAACTGCTGACCTCTTGCTTAGCAGGTGTAGCACAGAACCACTGCACTACCAGGGTTTGTGATGTAAGGCTAGGTTACATAAATTCACACTTGCTCAACTTTCTGTTTTATTCTCCTTGCCCTCCCTAGACTAGACGAACCCTTACCACATAATACAGAGCAGGAGAGAGAACCTAACAGAAGCCTTTTTCTATTACACTGACCCCATCCCACTTAAACTGGTCACTTTGTTGTCGTTGTTGTGTGCTGTTGAGTCGATTCCCAGTAAGGCGACTAAAGACTCAGATCCCTTGAGGATGACGTTCTGGTTCAGTCCACTAGGCCAGCAACCTAGGCCAGCCGAAGTGCTGAGTGGGGTTAACCACATCGAGAATGGCGATGAAAAAGGCAATGATAAATGTCCTTTTGAGCCCTGGGACGTGCGGAAGCAACAGAGCCTGTAGCTTTTTTTTTTCTTCGCTAATTCTCTTGCCTTGGAGCCCTGATGGCGTAGTGGTTAAAAGCTCTGCTGCTAACCCAAAGGTTGGCTGTTTGAATCCACCAGCCACTCCTTGGAAACCGTATGGGGCAGTGCTACTCTGTCCCGTAGGGTCGCTATGAGTTGGAATCAGCTCAGCAGCAGCGGGTCGGTTCGTTTTAATTTTTCTCTTGCTTTCAGCGATTGAGACTGTCTACAACCCTGGAGCAAACTCTGTGGCTGGTTAGACTTGTCCTTGCTCAAGGAAGAGCGCTATGCTCTGTCAACCGTGTGCCATCGTGCCAGTGGCTGTTCGGTTGATTCCGACTCGTGGCAACCCCACGTGTGTCAGAGCAGAACTGAGCTCTATAGGCTGATTTTTCAGAAGTAGATCACCAGGCCTTTCGTCCTAGGTGCCCCCGGGTAGACTCAAACCTCCAGCCTTCATTTAGTGGTAGAGCACGTTAACCATTTACAGCACCCAGGGACTCCCTACCAACAACAGAGGCCTGATATTGTAGCACAGGAGCTAGATATAACGGTGGAGCAGGAACAGCTGCGAATGCTGAAAGCCTGGATTCTCTCAGGCATCTCCTGATGCACTGCTGCAGGCTCTCTTGGCCTCACAGGTCTCCAGGCCCTTGGGCAGTGCTGCAGAGCCTCCTGAAACGGAGGCTGAGCTGAGGTGGGCTGCCTGGATCCTCCCCGCCCCATCCTGCTTCCCTCGCTCCCTTTCTGGCACTGTTCCTAAGGACACCCAGATAAACCACCTGCACGCCAATCTCCATCTGTCTTAGCTGGGTAGAGCTGCTGTAGCAGAAACGCCACACGTGGATGGCTTTAACAAACAGAAATTTATTCTCTCACTGTCTGGGAGGTAAGAAGCCTGAACTCAGGGTGCCAGCTCCAGGGGAAGGCTTTCTGTCCCCGTCGGCTCTGGAGGAAGGTCCTTGTCATCAATCTTCCCCTGGTCTAGGAGCTTCTCAGCTCAGGGACCCCTGGTCCAAAGGATGTGCTGTGCTCCCAGTGCTACTTTCTTGGTGGTATGAGGCCCCTTCTCCTCTCTGCTCGCTTCTCTTTAATATCTCAAAAGAGATTGACTCAAGATACAACCTGATCCTGCCCCATTACCATAACCGCCTCTAATCCTGCCTCATTAACATCATAGAGGTTAGGATTTACAACACATGGGATAAGCATGTCAAATGACAAAATGGTGGACAATCACACAATACTGGGAATCATGGCCTAGCCAAGTGGATACACATTTTTGGGGGACACAATTCAATCCATAACACCATCTCAGAGTTGTTTCCCGGGGAGCCCAATCTGTGACAGCTACTCTTTGGCCACTTGCCCCAGGCACACCTGGCCACACATCTTAAGCCAGTGTTGTAGGCCTTTCACTTGCACCCGTGAGTTCCCAGTCACTGCTGAGACATGAGACTCAAATGGCACTCACACATATATGACCTGGATGTTCAGGGAAGTTAATGTCCAATGAATTAAATGTTTGATCAAAGGAGACAGGAACTGGAAGACAAATTCTTTTCCCTTCTTCCTCTCATGGGCCACCTTGAGGCTCAGTAATCCCCATGGTCTCTGTGAAGAGAATCTCGCAAAACTGAACAATCAGTACAGTTGGATACTACTGGGCTCTGTAACTGTTCTTGTTGTTGTTAGCTTCCATCAGCTCGCCTCCTGACCCATAGAGACCTGTGTACAATGGGATCAAACTGTTGCGATCCGTGGAGTTTTCATTGGCTGAATATTTGAAAGGAGATCACTAGGCCTTTCTTCCTAGTCTGTCTTAGTCTGGAAGCTCCACTGAAACCTGTTGAGCATCACGGTAACACGCAAGCCTCCCTGAACAGGCAAGTGGTGGCTGCGCCTGAAGAGCACTGGCCAGGAATCGAACCCGAGTCTCCTGCAAGGAAGGTGAGAATTCTACCATTGAACCACCACTACCCGCTCTGAAACTGTACCCCCACTCATTTCCTCCTTTGGTTTTTAACTAGCACTACTGTCAATTTGAGGAACCCTGGTGGTACAGTGGTTTGGCACTCAGCTGATAAATGAAAGGTCAGCAGTTCAAACCCACCAGCCGCTCCATGGGAGAAAGATGTGGCAGTCTGCTTCCATAAAGATTATGGCCTTGGAAATGCCATAGGCAGGGCCAGATTAAGGCATGTGAGGGCCCTAACACTGATAATCTGTGGTGCCCCCTCCTCTGCTTACTCACGTTGGAACGGGATACGTGAGTAGATATATACGTGTGTGTATATATATATATATATATATATATATATATATATATATATATATATATATATATATATATATATATATGTATTAAAAAAAACCCAAACCCGTTGCTATCGAGTTGATTCCAACTCATAGTGACCCCACAGGACAGAGTAGAACTGCCCCACAGGGTTTCCAAGGAGCTGCTGGTAGATTTGATCAGCTGACCTTTTGGTTAGTAGCTGAGCCCTTAATCACTGCACCACCAGGGCTCCATGTATTAATATATATATATACATACATACATATGTGTGTGTGTATGTGTATGTATGTGTCTTAGCTACCCATGATGTAACTTCTTTTTAAATGCAACTATAATATTAGCAATTGAATGCAAGTTGGCTTATGCCATTTTAGTGGAATGAGACGAACTGGGTTATAAAATTTTTAGTGGATGCGTGATACTAAGATTTTTACTATATACCACATTTTCTACAAAAAAAAAAAAATTCCACGTGTTCTACAACAAAGAAAATGAATCAGTGAACTTAGTTGTTTCAGCAATCAATGTAAAGTTCTGTTATCTCCCACAATGAAAAACTTACTTTCGCCAATTTTACTTTAAATGGCTCATACTTCAATTTCAAAACTTGTTTGGTAATAAATGCTGTAATTATAAATAGACAAATGAAAAGATGTCATAAAAGCAAATTTAATGATCAGAAAACATATTACAACAATTTACTGTATTTTGTTTTTAGATAGATCTTTCCTCTATAACACGTTGTAATTAAAAACATTTCTATCCTTTGCTCTTTCAAATTCTTCAATCATTTCTTCACAATTAAGCTGCCGAACAATATCTACTTCCATAAATAATAAAGATAACGAATCGAGTCTTTCTTGACTCATTTTGTGAGCTTGATTTTCCTTGTGTCCTGTCTGCTTGGTGTCCATGGCTCTTTGCTTTGGACAACTGGGGCCTGTTTCGTTGAAGCCCTAAGCACGTGCCTACCTTGCTTATTGGGTAACCCGTTCCTGCCTATGGAGCAGTTCTACTCTGTCCTGTAGGGTCGCTATGATTTGGAATCGATTGGACGGCAATGGGTTTCGGCAATAGAAAGTTTCCAAGCAGGACAAAAAGGAACACATTCTTTCTAAAATTCGGTCAGGAGAAAATTGCGTCAGCACTCATTATTCTGAACATACTGACATTTATTGACACCTGTCCTATATCTCCTTCATGTCTCTTTTAGCTCTGGTTTGACAAGTCTTCTCTTTTTGAAACAAATTTGGTTGTACTGTCAATTTGTTTTTGTTATTTGTTTTATTACAGCCTATTTGGTGTGGAATTGCAATTTTTTAGAGGGCCTCAGATACCTAAGCTTTAACTATGCCAAATTCAGAGGCATGAGAAAAGAGAACCACTATCATCTGAACTGTTGGAGGAATATAACCAATATCAAAATTGAACATTCTCATTGAGAATATTTTTATGATATAACCTATCGCTCTTTGTGACCTTGACAATGTTGCCTGTGCAGTGTTCTTCCAAAAACACACCACCAGGGTTTCAAGTACAAGTGGGTTACAGCACATTTCAGTTCTGTTTACAGTTACCTTACATCTGGATACCCCCCGTGTCATTACGTGTAATCCCCAGCCAAGGCTGGTGTAGCTCAGAAGTTTTAGCTTCCCTTCCCGTGCTCACTTAAGGGAGGGGAAAAGTAAAAAATGAAAGGAATTTTAGGACACTCCAATTTTATATTCTATAGTGACCTTACCTGTAACAGATCAATAATGCCTGCAAAAGTGAACCACGTGCCAAATTCTTTTTCCCCATTCCAATTTGGAGCATAAGATAAAGAATGTAATATTGGCTTTCCAAGTTTTATTAGAAATATATTTCCGTTCTCTTTTACTTTATTGTTTTACTTAACAATACTTTAACATTGTCCCCCAACAGACAACGTCTCCAATTTGTATATCTTTTTTTTTTCTTTAATCACCTTTGACTAGAAAAGCACGTAACAACAACTAGAGAAGCTAAAGAATCTGTAGCCTCAATATAAGATTCTGAAGCAGGCCAAAAAAGGAACACATTCTTTCTAAAATTCAGTTAGGAGAAAATGGTGTTGCCGCCCATTGTTCTAAACATGCTGACATTTATTAATGCCTGTCCTGTATCTCCTTCCTGTCTCTTATAGCTCTGGTTCAACAAGTCTTTTCTTTTCAAAATAAATGTATACAAGAAATAGTTATGGAAAATATATACAATTCATAATAAAAAAAAATACAACACCAATAATGAAGGTACTCTAGTTCGTTTTTTTTGGTCCATTGTAATTCCGTACACTTGAGGACTCAGACATATGAAAATGGTAAAAACTTACAGTTTTCAAAATTCTCACACATCTAGCCAAACATTGCAACCAACTACACATTTGGTTCACAAAGAAGTTTTGGAAAAAATTTGTTAGTCACCTTCGGGTCAGTTCTGACTCATGGTGACCCCATGTCTTGCCCCATAGGGCTTTCAAGGCTGTGACCTTTCGGAAGCAGATCACCAGGCCCGTCTTCCGAAGCATCTCTTCGTGGGTTCTGTCAACCTTTTGGCTGGTAGTCAGGGGCTTAACCTTTTGCGCCACCCAGGGACTCCTACAAAAAAGTAGGTTACAATTACAATATGCGAAAGTTACATTTACTCTGAAGTAAATTTCGATATCTTTGAAAATTATCTTTTAAACTCAATGAAAAACCAATCCACACATACAAATTCTGTAGTCTCAAGGCCAAATTTTAGTTCTTACAAAGAAAGAGATTCAACCTGTTCTGTGATAAGTGATTAGCTGGTTAAAATTTTAGTTAAAACAACCTTTTATTACAAAATCATTGTATAGACTTCCTATGGAGGTATAATTTACATACAGCATAAAATTCGCACCACTATTCATAAGGTTTTCACTGGCTAATACTTTTCAGAAGTAGATTGCTGGGTTCTTCTTCCTAGTTTGTCTTAGTCTTTCCAGCTGAAACCTGTCCTCAGTGGGTGACTCTGCTGGTATCTGAATACCGGTGGCATAGCTTCCAGCATCACAGCAACACGCAAGCCCCCACAGTACAACAAACTGACAGACACGTGGGGGACAATGTTCTGCTGCTATACATAAAGTAACCTGAGAAGCTGGACTATATGAAGAACAGATCATCAGGATTGGAGGAAGATTCATTAACAACCTGCGTTATGCAGATGACACAACCTTGCTTGCTGGAAGTGAAAAGGACTTGAAGCACTTACTAATGAAGGTCAAAGACCACAGCCTTCAGTATGGATTACACCTCAATGTAAAGAAAACAAAAATCCTCACAACTGGACCAGTGAACAACATCATGATAAATGGAGGAAAGATTGAAGATGTCAAGGATTTCATTTTTTTTTTTTTAATTTTTATTAAGCTTCAAGTGAACATTTACCGTTCCAATCAGTCTGTCACATGTAGGTTTACATACATCTTACTCCCTTCTCCCACTTGCTCTCCCCCTATTGAGTCAGCCCTTAGAGTCTCTCGTTTCGTGCCAATTTTGCCATCTTCCCTCTCTCTCTATCTTCCCATCCCCCCTCCAGTCAAGAGTTGCCTACACACTCTCCCGTGTCCACCTGATTTAATTAGCTCACTCTTCATCAGCATCTCTCTCCCCGCCACTGACCAGTCCTTTTCATGCCTGATGATTTGTCTTCGGGGATGGTTCCTGTCCTGTGCCATCAGAAGTTCTGGGGAGCATTGTCTCTGGGATTCCTCTAGTCGCAATCATACCATTAGGTGTGGGCTTTTAGTGAGAATTTGGGGTCTGTATCCCATTGGCCTCCTGCTCCCTCAGGAGCTGTCTGTTGTGCTCCCTGACAAGACAGACATCGATTGTGGCCGGGCACCAACTAGTTCTTCTGGTCTCAGGATAATGTAGGTCTCTGGTTCATGTGGCCCTTTCTGTCTCTTGGGTTCTTAATTGTCGTGTGACCTTGGTGTTCTTCCTTTGCCTTTGCTCCAGGTGGGTTGAGACCAATTAATGTATTTTAGATGGCCGCTTGTTGGCATTTAGGACCCCAGGCACCACAATTCAAAGTGGGATGCAGAGTGTTTTCATAATAGAATTGTTTTGCCCATTGACTTAGAAGTCCCCTCAAACCAAGTTCCCCAGACCCCAGCCCCTGCTCCGCTGACCTTTGAAACTTTCATTTTATCCCGGAAACCTCTTTACTTTTAATCCAGTCCAATTAGGCTGACCTTCCTTGTTTTGAGTGTTGTCTTTCCCTTCACCCAAAGCAGTTCTTATCTACAGATTGATCAATAAAAAACCCTCTCCCTCCCTCCCTCCCTCCCCCCTTTGTAACCACATAAGTATGTGTTCTTCTCCGTTTTTTCTGTTTCTCAAGATCTTATAATAGTGGTCTTATACAATATTTGTCCTTTTGCAACTGACTCATTTCGCTCAGCATAATGCCTTCCAGATTCCTCCATGTTATGAAATGTTTCAGAGATTCGTCACTGTTCTTTATCGATGCGTAGTATTCCATTGTGTGAATATACCACAATTTATTTACCCATTCATCTGTTGATGGACATCTTGGTTGCTTCCAGCTTCTTGCTATTGTAAACAGAGCTGCAATAAACATGGGTGTGCATATATCTGTTTGTGTGAAGGCTCTTGTATCTTTAGGGTATATTCCGAGGAGTGGGATTTCTGGGTTGTATGGTAGTTCTATTTCTAACTGTTTAAGATAACGCCAGATGGATTTCCAAAGTGGTTGTACCATTTTACAATCCCACCAGCAGTGTATGAGAGTTCCAATCTCTCCGCAGCCTCTCCAACATTTATTATTTTGTGTTTTTTGAATTAATGCCAGTCTAGTTGGTGTGAGATGGAATCTCATCGTAGTTTTAATTTGCATTTCTCTAATGACTAATGATCGAGAGCATTTTCTCATGTATCTGTTGGCTGCCTGAATATCTTCCTTAATGAAATGTGTGTTCATATCCTTTGCCCACTTCTTGATTGGGTTGTTTGTCTTTTTGTGGTTGAGTTTTGACAGAATCATGTAGATTTTAGAGATCAGGCGCTGGTCTGAGATGTCATAGCTGAATATTCTTTCCCAGTCTGTAGGTGGTCTTTTTACTCTTTTGGTGAAGTCTTTACATGAGCATAGGTGTTTGATTTTTAGGAGCTCCCAGTTATCTGGTTTCTCTTCATCATTTTTGGTAATGTTTTGTATTCTGTTTATGCCCTGTATTAGGGCTCCTACGGTAGATCCTATTTTTTCTTCCATGATTTTTATCGTTTTAGTCTTTATGTTTAGGTCTTTGATCCATTTGGAGTTAGTTTTTGTGCATGGTGTGAGGTATGGGTCCTGTTTCATTCTTTTGCAAATGGATATCCAGTTATGCCAGCACCATTTGTTAAAAAGACTATTATTTCCCCAATTGACTGACACTGGTCCTTTGTCAAATATCAGCTGCTCATACGTGGATGGATTTATATCTGGATTCTCAATTCTGTTCCATTGGTCTATGTGCCTGTTGTTGTACCAGTACCAGGCTGTTTTGGCTACTGTAGCTATATAATAGGTTCTGAAATCAGGTAGGGTGAGGCCTCCCACTTTCTTCTTCTTTTTCAGTAATGTTTTGCTTATCCGGGGGTTCTTTCCTTTCCATATGAAATTAGTGATTTGTTTCTCTATCCCCTTAAAGTATGACATTGGTATTTGGATCGGAAGTGCGTTATATGTATAGATGGCTTTTGGTAGAATAGACATTTTTACTATGTTAAGTCTTCCTATCCACGAGCAGGGTATGTTTTTCCACTTAAGTATGTCCTTTTGAATTTCTTGTAGCAGAGTTTTATAGTTTTCTTTGTATAGGTCTTTTACATCCTTGGTAAGATTTATTCCTAAGTATTTTATCTTCTTGGGGGCTACTGTAAATGGTATTGATTTGGTTATTTCCTCTTCGGTGTTCTTTTTGTTGATGTAGAGGAATCCAAGTGATTTTTGTATGTTTATTTTATATCCTGAGACTCTTCCAAACTCTTCTATTAGTTTCAGTAGTTTTCTGGAGGATTCCTTAGGGTTTTCCATGTATACGATCATGTCATCTGCAAATAGTGATAGCTTTACTTCCTCCTTACCAATCTGGATACCCTTTATTTCTTTGTCTAGCCTAATTGCCCTGGCTAGGACTTCAAGTACGATGTTGAATAAGAGCGGTGATAAAGGGCATCCTTGTCTGGTTCCCGTTCTCAAGGGAAATGCTTTCAGGTTCTCTTCAAGGATTTCATTTGACTTGGATCCACAGTCAACAGCCACGGAAGCTGCAGTCAAGAAATCAAAAGATGCATTGCATTGGGTAAATCTGCTGCAAAGGACCTCTTTAAAGTGTTGAAAAGCAAAGACATCACCTTGAAGACTAAGGTGCGCCTGACCCAAGCCATGGTATTTTCAATCGCATCATATGCATGTGAAAGCTGGACAATGAATAAGGAAGACCGAAGAAGAATTGACGCCTTTGAATTGTGGTGTTGGCGAAGAATATTGAATATACCACGGACTGCGAAAAGAACAAACAAGTCTGTCTTAGAAGAAGTACAACCAGAATGCTCCTTAGAAGCAAGGATGGTGAGACTATGTCTTACATACATTGGACATGTTTTCAGGAGGGATCAGTCCCTGGAGAAGGATATCATGCTTGACAAAGTACAGGGTCAGTGGAAAAGAGGAAGACCCTCAATGAAGTGGACTGACACAGTGGCTGCAACAATGAGCTCAAGTGTAACAACGGTTGTAAGGATGGCACAGGACCGGGCAGTGTTTCGTTCTGTTGTGCAGAGGGTCGCTATGAGTCGGAACTGAATCGACGGCACCTAACAACAACATAAAATTCACACATTTCGAGTATGCCCACTGACTTTTGCTCAAGCACTAACCTTATATAATCAAATCAAGATATAGAATATTTTCATCTTCCTGGAAAGTTCTCTCATGTTCTTTTAGGGTCCATTATATAAACTTGTTACGTAGGATTGCTGTTGTTGTTGTTAGGTGCCGTTGGGTCAGTTCCAACTCATAGCAAATCTGTATACAACAGAATGAAACAATGCCCTGTCCTGCACCATCCTCACAATCATTGCTATATTTGAGCCCTTTGTTGCCTTCCAACTTGAGGGGGTTCATCTTTCTGCACTATATCAGACAATGTTCCACTGCTATTCATGAGGTTTTCACCGTCCAATTTTTTCAAAAGTAGACTGCCAGGTCCTTCTTCTTAGTCTGTCTTAGTCTGGAAGCTCCCTTGAAACCTGTCCACCGTGCGTGACTCTACTTGTATTTGAAATACCTGTGGTATAGCTTCCAGCCTCACAGCAACACGCAAGACACCACATTATGACAAACTGACAGATGCGTGAGGGATTAGCTTGAGAAATTTAACAGTAACCAAAGTAGTACCCAATGCCATACCAAATTCTGCAATTTTTCTGGCAAGTAGCCTCTTCCTCACTTCCTCCTCCATCAGGGAATCCAGAGGAGCCCTAACGTTCACTTGCACCCTGTCTCCAACCTAAATCCTTTCATCAATTCCTTTTCCCTCACTGTATAGTCTCTGTAGGTGTCATAGAAATCTCTCCCCCTTCCCTGTGAAGACATAATTCTTTTTACTATGACAGGCTATTTTCTTAGCTTTCCTTTTATCCTCTTAAAAATTCCTCAACTCCCTGACTGCTTGATCAGCCTTGAGCCGCTGAAGCAAAACTCATTTAATCGGGCTGAGATGCTAACCTTCGGGTGTATAAATTACCTTTCCAGAACAGGAGGCTGCTGCCTTGCCAGTCACGTCTGACAAGACTGGCGATTGAGTGCATGGGGCACTGATGAAACGACATGGTATCTGCCTAACACCAGTCACTGCGGTCTCCAGACTGCTTCCTGCCATCTCCCTCCCTGGTGAAGGGACAGTGGAGGAGAATTCCCACTCTCTTCCATCCTCAGGCTCCTTGTGGGCTTGGCGAGCTCCCTCGTTAATCAGGCCGGTGCTGTTCTGTCCCTTCCTCAGGCGGAATATCATTATAGACAGAGCGGCGGTCTGCTACATCTCTGTCGGCTTTCATCTCTTCCCAGGATGGTTCTCGCGTTCCTGCTATCCTGGCCTTCACCTGGGCCTATCTCTGCAAAAGGGTCACTTTTCCCTTTATTCCAGATTTCAACCATTACTATCCCTTTCAGGAGTTAACTCCAAAATTATAATTTCAAAGAATAGTTTTCGAAGTACATCTCTTCAGATTCCCTTGCTTTTCATGGGCCAGCCCTGTATCTGCACCTGGCCCATATCAATCGAACGTTTACTGAGTGGAGCATCCCTCTGAGAGCCTTTGTCTTGGGTGGAGGCGGTCCTCCCTTCTGCACTGAGCCTGCCCAGCCACATTCCCCTCAGCGTGGATTAGTCAGAGTGTACAGCCAGATTCCCTGGAGAGATGGCCTCACACCCTGCTCACAGGCCAATTTGCTGATTCCCTGTTCATCACCCCTTTGGGCTTCTCCCCTAGCATGGGTTGGTAAAGTTATTGCATTCTTTAAGATGGATAGCAGCCATGTTGAATCTGATTCAAACCAGAGACATCCTCCTTTTGGACCTTTGATTGTCTTGTGCCCTTTTGGTGACTCAGGGTGGATTAGGCTGAGCTTCCTAGAAGCAGAGTCCCAGACAGGAATTTGTGATTCAGTGAGGGAGTGTACTTCAGAAAAAACCCACGAGGGAGAGACTAACGCAAGATGGGAAAGGGGAAGGAAATGAGCAAGAATGCAGTGTCAGGAATAGTCTAGGGCTGACCTGGTCCTCTGGGGGTGATAAGGGGAGGCTCTGGAGAATAGATAGCAGTGTAGAGTTGTCCTTTATTGAGGCAAAGGGAGGGCAGCCTTTTGTACCTGTCTTCCACCTGGGTGCACAGACAGTTAAGTGCTTGGCTACTAACTGAAAGGTGGGCGGTTCAACTCCACCCAGAAGAAAAGCCTGGTGATCCACTTCTGAAAGGTCATAGCCTTGAAATCCCAATGGAGAACAGTAGACACAGTGGGGTGTAAAACTGCTTCTACTGTCTATTCTACTCTACTGTACACTTACGGGGTCACTGTAAATCAGAATAGACTCACAGCAACTAGTTCACCAGTTATTCATTGGCTCTGTGTTGCTTCTGGGGAAGGAGGGTGGGGCTCATAGCCATAGGGTTTGGCCAAGGGCAGTTCTCCTGAGCAGGGGCAGCTGTGCCCCCGTAGCAGCCACCACTCATGGATGTAAGGGTATGTGTGTCTCTGCCTGGGCAAAGGGGATCTGGGCAAGGCACACAGCATCCACCATGCATAGATTTTCTAACCCTGCAGGAGTAGAACCATAGTAGGATTGCTTGAGGAATGCTTGAGCTAACTGACCAGGCAAAGCCTCCTGCATCTGTTTATCCCACTTAGAGCACCAGCCAGGCTGGGGAAAGGGCAGGTGCAATCCTTCAGCCTGTGTAAGTAAAGAGCTAGCAGACAAACTCTCCAGCTGTGCCCATCCTTCTACATCTTCCCCACATGTGAGCATGCAACGTGAATATTCTCCAGGGTTCTTCTTCTAAGCTGGGCTGTTGGAGGGTGCTGGCTGGAGGCCTAGTGTTTAAACATGTCGCTAGCAAGAAGCACACGCAGGTAGGTAATTGTTTACAAGAAGGAAAGGCTAAACCAAATGAGCTGTCTAAAATGTATTATTTTTCAGTCAGCTAGCCCTGAAAAGTGCTGTGAATGAGCTGCAAAAATTAGGCGGGCGCGTGTCTGCTCTTCTCAACTGCTTTGTGGTTGAGACTGCAGAATGAATTACTTGAGTCTATTTATGATGCACTCCGTGGGGTCCTTGCTGTGACTCTGAGGGAGGACACTGACACTTATCAGAAGCCTGGTTTATGCCTGCCACTGGGCTAAATTCATATGAGTCTGATTTTATAGGATACTGAGAATGAGAAGGTTCAAATGGCTGATCCAAGGACCAAACAAACAAACAAAAAACAAAAACCGATGGCTGTCAAGTTGATTCTGCCTCATCGAGACCCCATATGTTTAAGAGTAGAACTGTGCTGTCCAGGGTTTTCTTGCCTTTGATCTTTATAGAAGCAGATCACCAGGCTTTATTACGAGGTGCTTCTGGGTGGGTTTGAACTTCCAACCTTTTGGTAAGTAGTTGAGTACTTAACCATTTGTTCTACCCAGGGACTCCAATTTGAGGACAGGTAACTAACAGAATCAGAGCTAAGATTCACACCCAGGCCCAAGCCCTGACACCTCTGCTAAACCATATCGCCTTTTATTATAAATTAAGAAAAAAAAAGCTAACTCAGCTTATTCCCAAAAATCTGCCACCAGATGTCTACTCAGTGGAGTAACCATGTTTTCTCAGCCAAAACACATTGTCTAAAAAACATGAGCATAAGGCATAGGCTGGCAAACTTTTCTGTAAAGAGCCAGATAGTAAATATTTTAGGCTTCATGGGCCATACAGTCTCCAGAGCAAATATTCAATTCTGTCATTGTGATGGTAAAGCAGCCATAAAACCGAAAACCTCAAATCCATTGCCGTTGAGTTGATTCCAGCTCATAGCCATCCTATAGGACAGAGTAGAACTTCCCCATAGGGTTTCCAAGGAGTTCTGGTGGATTCGAACTGCTGACCTTTTGGTTACCAGCCATAGCTCTTACTACTACACCACTAGGGTTTCCAAAGCAGCGATAGACAATATGTAAACAAATAGGTGTGGCTGTGCTCCAATAAAAGTTTAAGGACACTGAAATTTGATTTTCCTTTGTCACAAAATATTACTCTTTTTTTTCCCCTGCAACCATTTAAAAACTTAAAGGCCATTCTTAATTCACAGGCTGTACAAAAACAGGAAAAGGGCAGGATTTGGCCTGTGGGCCATTGTTTCCTGATGACAGACACAGGGTATAGGTAGGCAGAGATAGAGGTAGGGGTAGATACTGATACAGTTGTAGATGTAGATAGATATACGAGAAAGAGTGAGAGTGAGTGTGCTTGATGGTGCTTTGGATATTAAACTCCTTGAATCTAAAGATTTTTCTCATGCTGAATTCTTTCTTAAAATATTTATTTTATTTTTGTTGTTGAGAATATACACAGTGGAACATACACTGATTCAACAATTTCTACAAGTACACAAAGAACTCCAAGCAGGATAAACCCAAAGATATCCACACATCATAACCAGACACATCAGAATCAGAATCTCAAAAAGTAAAGATAAAATTCTGAAGGCAGCAAGAGAGAGAAACAGTCACTATAAATGATTCCCAGTAAGATTAAATGTCCATTTCTCCCCAGAAACACTGGAGGTCAAAAAGCAATGGAACGATATATTTAAAATACTGAAGGAAAAAAAAAAAAAGCTGTCAACCAAGAATACAATACCCAGCAAAACTATCCTTCAAGAATGAAAGTGAAATGAAAACATTTCCAGACCAAAAAAAAAAAAAAACCGGGAGTTCATGCTGAATTGTGTTCTCAATGTATCACAGAGTAGTGAAATATCAGTGTTTTAGAATGTGAATAAACCCAGTAAAACCAAACCTGTTGCTGTTGAGCCAATTCCGACTCATAGTGACTCTATAGTAGAAGCAATAAAACATGACAGGAGCAGTAGAAAACCAAAACAAGTAATGAATGGACAAGTTAAGAATGAAAAATACGAATTGCTGAGCTGCTAGACCACGATTAACCATACGTGTGTATGTATTGTTGGAACAAAAGCCTGTTTATGAGTTTGTTTAATTTAAAACCTAGTCTCAATTAGCACTGTGAGTTTTATAGAATTAATATTTTAGGGCAATCATTTAAATTACCAAAATTTAATAGGTTTATGTCATGTGGGTGTAAGGAAAAAAGCCTTTAAGGGGGCTTCAATTATTTTATTGTTTGGACAGTTGTTTTTTTTTTTTGGAGTGAGCTATATGATTTAAAAAAATAAATAAAGGAGTGGGTTTTATCTTTTAAAAAAAGCTTTATGAATGGCTGAGCGACAAGTATTATCAGTAATTGAGAAATGATTTCTCAATGCACTAATGATAATAACACCTAGTATTTGCATAATGTATTATTCAAAAAAACCCAAACTTGTTGACTTTGAGTCAATTCTGACTCATAGTGACCCTATAGGACAGGTGGAACTGCCCAGTAGGGTTTCCTAGGAGTGGCTGGTGGATTCGAACTGCTGACCTTTTGGGTAGCAACCAAGCTTTAAACCACTGCACCAAAAAAATATTCCCCATATAACACCTTACTTAATTTCATACACACCTTTGCTGAGGCAGATGTTGTGTCACTAATTTAACAGTGAAAATTGAGGCTTATAAAGTTCAAGTGATTTGCAAGTGATGCACTTAGTAACTTGTATTTAGTACTAGAACTCAAATGTTTTCTGATTTTTAGTTCACTATTCTTTCTCCTATCCTTAGGGACATTGCTAGGTAACACGTAAAAGAAAGTTCTGTTGCCAAACTATTTGAGAAATGCTGGAATGAACTGATGTCTTTGCTTCAGGACTCCCCAGAACCTTGCAGAAGCTAATGTGAAACGTAAACTCCCAAAAGGAGAAAATGGCATGCAGTGTTTCCCAAACCTATTTGGCCATAGGATCATGGATTCAGTTCCCGGCCAATGCATCTCATGTGCCACCACCACCTGTGTGTCAGTGGGGGCTTGCGTGTTGCTGTGATGCTGAATAGGTTTCAGTGGAACTCCCAGACTAAGATAGACTAGGAAGAAAGGCCTGGAGATCTACTTTAATCAGCCAATGAAAACCCTATAGATGACAACAGTCTGCCGAACTGAAACTGATCATGGGTATGGTGCAAGACATAGCAGTGTTCTGTTCTGCTGTGCATGGGGATTGGAATGTGTTCGGGTCCATTTCAATGGCAACTAACATCAACAACAACAGGATTTCTTCTTTTTTTCCCCAGAGAAATTTTTCTGGACCAGAGTCCCATAGATGGGCTCTTGAGAATTCCTACACAGAACTTGTAATAAATATGCAGTTAGTGACGGGAGCCACAAAAGAGCTGGAATCTCCTGTTAGAGTCTCCCACAATCATAACATCTCTTCCAGAAAAGGACTTAAAGGCCCACTTGAAAACAGAGTGATTTAAAGCAAAATTCTATTCCACAAAACAATAGTTTAATTACATCTAGGGCAGTGTTTGTTGATTGTGTATTGTCGGGAGCTGAGTGATACTCGATTTCTGGTGATTGCCATTTCCTGTGTCCTCATTCCTTCCCAACCACTCTGTATATGAGCCCAACATGGCTCCAGTCTATACAGTGCTCTCTCCAGTGTTGACTCAATGTTCCAACTGAACTCAAAGTCCTATGAGAAGTCAGAATTCATAGCAACTCTTGAATCAATCTGTCTTGGGGATTGGCAGTTTTCTGTCTCTTCCCAGAATTGTGTCTCATTCTCATCCATTGGATCAGCTAGGCACTCATTTTACAGATGTTCATTGAGGTACTACCATGTCCTGGGCACTGTCCTAGGTGCTGGGAGTATAGTAGTGAACCAGACAATGTTCCTGTTGTACGCAATGCCCTTGCCACTTCAGACATAACCCTCAACTTTCCACGTCTCCCTACAGGATGCAGCTGCCCCTCTGCCTATTTTGCTTCTCAGTTTCTTCTTTGGCTTCCTCTCTGCTCGACCTTCTTGCCCACCGTGCCACTGACTTCACTGGGACGATAAATGAGTTTATTCTCCTGTATCTATTCCAGGCAACTGACAGTGGTTTCTTCAAGCACAGGCTTCTAAAGGAAGCGCTCCACCACTAACTGAAAAGTTGGTGGTTTGAACCCACCCAGAGGACCCTCAGAGGAATGGCTTGGAGATCTGCTTCCAAAAGATCCCTAGCTTTGAAAACTCTATGGAGGGCAGTTCTACAATGAGACACATGGGATTGCCATCAGTTGGAACTGACTGGACTGCCACTGGTGGTTGAGGCTGTGCTGGGTCTCTGCAATGAAGAGCATTGTGGTCATTGTGGTCTGCCATGGGTGATGGGGCAGAAGACTGGTGGTATCCATGTCATGTATCAGCTACATCTGGTCAACACCAGTCTTCTGGCTGATGTGAATTATGACCATGAAAAAACCAGCTAATTCTTTACTTAGGCAAAGCAAACTCCAGAAACCCGTATGATTGATTGAACTTATTGCTAATCCCTAATTTTCTATCTAGCTGAAGACATTTTCACAGGAAGAACAGGGAAGGTTAGCAGTTTCTTTGCTGAGGTGTTTTTCAAGAAGATAAAAGTAGCTGCTAGTAGGCAAAAGGTAAGTTAAATCTGGGTTGAAACTGTTGCTGTTTAGAACTGGAAGGGAGCTTGAGAGACAGTTCTTGGAACCTAGTGATCAAGAGCTGCTGATTCATTGTCATTCTAGATACGAGTTAATACTGGGCGAAGTGTCTTACTCTCTAAACCCTTCTGTCCTTGTCTATGAAATAGAATATTAGTAAGACAGAACCACAAACAGTATTGCATCAGAAATTTCCACCCAGGAACAATAATAGTAGCTTTTTCATAGGGTGGTTGTGGGGGTTAAATGAGTTAATGCGCTTGGTCCAGTGTCTGCTACATATAATTGCTTAATTATGTGTCATTGCTTAATATATATACTTGCTTTGTAGCCACACGTATATTATACACACATGCACACACACACACCAGCAAATTCAGTCTCTTTTAAAAGACAAAAAAACAATTCAGAGAAGTGGAACAATTTTCTCGAGGTCGTCCAGGGAGTTGACTGGAATGCAGATATGAGTCTTCTAAACCCAAGGGCATAGTTCTATTTATCAGAACAACAACAATGACAAAAAATGAAACAAAATATTCATGTTGATATTAGGACCTGGTTAAAAAGTGGAAGATCTTGGTCCTTACCTCAATTTCTTAAACAGGTAAGGTAAAGGTGTGACGGTTTCAGAAGAGCTGGGTGGCTGGCTGACACGCGTGCTCTCTTCCTCTCTGAGGAGGCACCGCACTCTTTGCCGAGATCACTGTGTAGCTCCCTGAATTGCTGAACTGCTTGTCTCAATTTAATGACACAATTTGGAAGAGATGCAGATGTGCCATTTTTCCAGAAAACGATTAAGACAAACTCTAAGAATATTGTAAACTTTATCAGGAAAATCAATTCTTCTAATAAGGAAGTGAATCACTATCGATCTTTTTTCCTCTAATTGGACTCAGGGCCCTGATAGCTTTTCATAAGTGGTGGCAGTTTGCTTTCAGCAAATGTGTTTTTCACTTTGCAGTGGACCATAGCATCTTCTCAACATCCTGTGCCACTCTTCCCTCGTTTGTCCTGGTTCTTCAAAGTTAACATGGACGCTTTCAGACATTTTCTATTTGTAGTGGCATGATGTTCATTAAGCTTTTTGTTGCCCCGAATGGACAATCTCTTGTACTGCTGTAATATATAGATACCTGCTAACCAAAAGTTCGGCAGTTCGAATCCATCAGCTGTTCCTTGGAAACCCTGTGGGGCAGTTCTACTGTGTCCTGAAAGGTTGCTATGAGTCGGAATTGACTTGACAACAAAGGGTTGGGGATAGTGAAAGGCTGGACTCACAGAACAGGTGATGAACAACAAGAAAATGGATAAGGTGTTACTAAGGTGATTAGAGAAGCAATAAACTGGACATTTTTGAGATGCCTACAGGGATGGGCTATATAGCTTACGCACGTGACACAAGCCCGCAGCATTTCTGGTGAGAGGTGGGCACCTGGGTAGAGGACAGGACAATCAGGACTTGCTTGTCAGTTGCTGGCTGAGGCTGTAGAAGACAGTGCCCTCTCTGACCAGGTGTGGCCCATCTTGATAGATGCTAGAAGAATTAAGGGCATTGTTGATAGATGCTAGAAGAATTTAGGGCATTGTTGACAGATCCTAGAAGAATTTAGGGCACTGTTGATAGATGCTAGAAGAATTTAGGGCATTGTTGGGGCATGCAAAGCTGGGAAAGAGGCAAAAGAGTGTTCCTGAATCTCTCTTCTCCAACCCAAGGGTCTCAACTAGCTGATCATGGCTGGGGTCTTCTGTTTTCTTCTTTATAACCGATATCTCTCACTCTCCCCCTCTCTTTTCTGTATTTTACAATTCCATATCTTGGCATTGATTTAATAGGTTTTATTATTGAGATGCATGTTGATTTTTCTAAAATCTAATTTTTAAAAAAAATGTGATTTAAAAAATATGCTAATTTTTCTTTTAGCAATTTTAATTTTTAATCTTGCTTCTTTCCCATTTTCTTATATTTTTTCTATCCTGCATTTTAATTTGTTTCTTTAAAATTTTCTATGTTAGACTTTTTTTATTCCATGTTTTCTGACATTTTTATGTTATCACTTTTTTACTTTCATGGATATGCTTTTTAACTGGTTACCTTTTTTCCTAAATTCTGTTAGTTTTTTGTTATTTTAGATTCCCTTCCAGTTGTTTTAGTTATCTATTTTAAGTTATTGTTTTTCTTCTTCTTAATCTTCTATCCTCTTATTATTATTGGTTTATTTGTTCTTTTCTTTCTTTTGAATTCACTGGAAAATTGTTTCCTATCCTGGTTCTTGGTCACTAATTCGGGAATTCACTCGGGCCAGATTATAAGACCTGAGAGGCTGCAAGTGATTGATAAGCATTTCTACTTCTTCTCTTCTTCTAATTTTATTAATATTATTAACATAATATTTGCCATTTTAACCATTTTTAGGTGTACAATTGAGTGACATTGCATTCCACGTGTTGTGCAAACATCACCACTCTCTATTTCCAAAAAAATCTTTTTAATCATCTCAAACCAAAACTCAGTGCCCCTTAAGCGACAACTCTCCCCTCTAGTTGTTGGTAGGTGTCAGATTTTTGGATTTTTGACTCATGGTGACAGTCTTTCTCCAATAGAGTGGAGCCACTGGGTGGGTTCGAACCGCCAACCTTTTGGTTAGCAGCCAAGCATTTAACTGTTGTGCCTGCAGATCTCCTTGCTCCCACCCCTGGTAACCACTGGTCAGCTTTTATCTGTATGCATGTGCCTGTTGTAGGATGATGTAGAGATCTCATGTAAGAGCATTCCACAATATTAGTCCTTTTGTGTTTGATGGATTTCACTCAGCATAATGTTTTCCAGGTTCATCCATGTGGGAACATATACCGGAGCTTCGTTTGTCTCCATGGGTGAATTTTAACTCTCTCGTACTATATTTGGGGTTTGTTTTCATACTGACCAAGCAAGAAAAGCAAAGCTGTAGGTGTGGCAGTGAGAAGAGGCAAAACCACACAGAGGGCAAGGGGGGCCTTCTGTCTGTCTGTCTGTCCCTGAAGGCACCCCTCTATTACTCTCATTTGTACTCAGTCTTTCTTTTTAACATTTTGATCCGTACCACAAAAACTGGAATGCCGCTGGTTGATAGAACCTGAAAAAAAAAAAAAAAACATTCCAAGTGGAATCCTCAGAAGAAATTGTGAAGATACAGCCTCCGTGATTCAAATCAAAATGGACCACTGTGAAGATAGAGACACATGGACCGAGGTGGAGATAACCCACTAGAGAGGCTAACTGGGTAACATGGACCCCTGAGTTACTGACCTAAACACAAGTTGGTTCTTAAACTGGGTTTGGATAGGCTTTTGGCATTCCATAAATATTTTTACCTTGTTGTTGTTGTTGTCGGTGCCCACAAGTTGGTTTTGACACACAGTGACCCCATGAACAACAGGGCGAAACGCTGCCTGGTCCTGCATCATCCTCACAGTTGTTGCTGTGTTTGAGCGCATTGTTGCAGCAACTGTGTCAGTCTATCTTGGCCATTCAGAGATCACCTTTCAGCCAAACACTAGACAGGCCTATAAAGTCAACAATAACACCCATCGGGAATGTGCTCCTCAGAACAATCAGCCACACAAGAAGGGAAAGGGAAGCATTTGCCCAAATACGAAGTTCAGAAGGCAGGAAAGGGCAGGAAAGATGGGCAAATGGAAACGGGGAACCCAGGGAGGAAGGGGATAGAGTGTTGTCATAATGGAGGGATTGTAACTAACCACATGAAACAAAGTGTGTATAAATTGTTGAAAGGGAAACTAATTTGCTCTGTTAAGTTTCACCCAAACCACAATAAAATGTTCCCCCCCCTAAAAAAATGCCCAATACCAGTTCATTTCAGCTCACTAATGCCAAGGGTATCATTTTTAACACTTTCCAATTTTCCTTGACTCATATTTTGTATAAGCCATGTTCTGATTATTAATGGATGTTTGCAGTTGTTTCTTCTCTGTATGCTGAGTAAATAATCTGAGATACTAGATTATATGAAAAAAAAGAAGAACACGGAATCAGGATTGGTGGAAGACTCATTAACAACCTGTGATATGCAGATGACCGCCTTGCTGGCTGAAAGTGAAGAGGACTTGAAGCACTTACTGACGAAGATCAAAGACCACAGCCTTCAGTATGGATTACACCTCAACATAAAGAAAACAAAAATCCTGACAACTGGACCAATAAGCAACACCATAATAAACAGAGAAAATACTGAAGTTGTCAAAGATTTCATTTTACTTGGGTCCACAATCAACACCCATGGAAGCAGCAGTCAAAAAATCAAATGACATATTGCACTGGGCAAATCTGCTGCAAAGGATCTCTTTAAAGTGTTAAAAAGCAAAGATGTCACCTTGAGGACTAAGGTGCAGCTGACCCAAGCCATTGTATTTTCAGTTGCCTTGAATGAATGTGAAAGCTGGCCAATGAATAAGGAAAATCAAAGAAGAATTGCAGCCTTTGAATTATGGGGTTGGTGAAGAATATTGAATACACCATGGACTTCCAGAAGAATGAACAAATCTGTCTTGAAAGAAGTCCAGCCAGCATACTTCTTAGAGGCAAGGGTAGTAAGACTTCATCTCATGTACTCATACGTGTTATCAGGAGGGACCAGTCCCTGGAGAAGGACCTCATGCTGGGTAAAGTAGAGGGTCAGTGACAAAGAGGAAGATCCTCAATGAGATGGATTGACACAGTGGCTGCAACAATGGGCTCAAACATAGCAACAGTTGTGAGGATGGTGCAGGGCCTGGCAGTGTTTCACCCTGTTATACGTAGGGTCACTATGGGTAGGGGCCAACTTGACAGTACTTAACAACAGCACACCATCACTTATAGCTGACATACCTCAAGCACAAATAGCAGAGTTGTCTTTCAACATTGCTTTCATCCACTTATTGTTGTCAGTTCTGACTCATAGATGAAGTCTCACCATTCTTGCTTCCAAGCAGCATTCTGGCTGTATTTCTTCTGAGACAGATTTGTTCCTTCTTCTGGAAGTCCATGGTATATCCAATATTCTTTGCCAACACCACAATTAAAAGGCATCGGTTCTTCTTCAGTCTTCCTTATTCATTGTCCAGCTTTCACATGCATATGAGGCGATTGAAAACACCAGGGCTTGGGCCAGGTGCACCTTAGTCCTCAAGGTGACATCTTTGTTTTTAACAGTTTAAAAAGGTCTTTCGTATCAGATTTGCCCAATGCAATATGTCTTTTTTTTTTTAAATGATTTTTTTGAGCTTTAAGTGAACGTTTACAAATCAAGTCAGTCTGTCACATATAAGCTTATATACACCTTACTCCATACTCCCACTTACTCTCCCCCTAATGAGTCAGCCCTTCCAGTCTCTCCTTTCGTGACAATTTTGCCAGTTTCTAACCTTCTCTGCCCTCCCATCTCCCCTCCAGACAGGAGATGCCAACACAGTCTCAAGTGTCCACCTGATACAAGTAGCTCACTCTTCATCAGCATCTCTCTCCTACCATTGTCCAGTCCCTTCCATGTCTGATGAGTTGTCTTCAGGAATGGTTCCTGTCCTGTGCCAACAGAAGGTTTGGGGACCATGACCACCGAGATTCTTCTAGTCTCAGTCAGACCATTAAGTCTGGTCTTTTTATGAGAATTTGGGGTCTGCATCCCACTGTTCTCCTGCTCCTTCAGGGGTTCTCTGTTGTGCTCCCTGTCAGGGCAGTCATCGGTTGTGGCCGGGCACCATCTAGTTCTTCTGGTCTCAGGATGATGTAAGTCTCTGGTTCATGTGGCCCTTTCTGTCTCTTGGGCTCATAGTTATCGTGTGACCTTGGTGTTCTTCATTCTCCTTTGATCCAGGTGCGTTGAGACCAATTGATGCATCTTAGATGGCCGCTTCTTAGCATTTAAGACCCCAGACGCCACATTTCAAAGTGGGATGCAGAATCTTTTCATAATAGAATTATTTTGCCAATTGACTTAGAAGTCCCCTTAAGCCATAGTCCCCAAACCCCCGCCCTTGGTCCGCTGACCTTTGAAGCGTTCAGTTTATCCCAGAAACTTCTTTGCTTTTGATCCAGTCCAGTTGAGCTGACCTTCCGGGTATTGAGTATTGTCCTTCCCTTCACCTAAAGTAGTTCTTATCTACTAACTAATCAGTAAATAACCCTCTCCCACCCTCCCTCCCCCTCTCCTCGTAACCACAAAAGTATGTGTTCTTCTCAGTTTATACTATTTCTCAAGCTCTTATAATAGTGGTCTTATACAATATTTGTCCTTTTGCCTCTGACTAATTTCTCTCAGCATAATGCCTTCCAGGTTCCTCCATGTTATGAAATGTTTCACAGATTCATCACTGTTCTTTATCGATGCGTAGTATTCCATTGTGTGAATATACCACAATTTATTTAACCATTCATTTGTTGATGGACACCTTGGTTGCTTCCAGCTTTTTGCTATTGTAAACAGAGCTGCAATAAACATGGGTGTGCATATATCTGTTTGTGTAAAGGCTCTTATTTCTCTAGGGTATATTCCGAGGAGTGGGATTTCTGGGTTGTATGGTAGTTCTATTTCTAACTTTTTAAGAAAATGCCAGATGGATTTCCAAAGTGGTTGTACCATTTTACATTCCCACCAGCAGTATATAAGAGTTCCAATCTCTCCGCAGCCTCTCCAACATTTATTATTTTGTGTTTTTTGGATTAATGCCAGCCTTGTTGGAGTGAGATGGAATCTCATCGTAGTTTGAATTTGCATTTCTCTAATGGCTAATGATCGAGAGCATTTTCTCATGTATCTGTTAGCTGCCTGAATATCTTCTTCAGTGAAGCGCGTGTTCATATCCTTTGCCCACTTTTTGATTGGGTTGTTTGTCTTTTTGTGGTTGAGTTTTAACAGAATCATATAGATTTTAGAGATCAGGCACTGGTCGGAGATGTCATAGCTGAAAATTCTTTCCCAGTCTGTAGGTGGTCTTTTTACTCTTTTGGTGAAGTCTTTAGATGAGCATAGGTGTTTGATTTTTAGGAGCTCCCAGTTATCTGGTTTCTCTTCGTCATTTTTGGTAATGTTTTGTATTCTGTTTATGGCTTGTATTAGGGCTCCTAAGGTTGTCCCTACTTTTTCTTCCATGATCTTTATCGTTTTAGTCTTTATGTTTAGGTCTTTGATCTACTTGGAGTTAGTTTTTGTGCTTGGTGTGAGGTATGAGTCCTGTTTCATTTTTTTGCAAATGGATATCCAGTTGTGCCAGCACCATTTGTTAAAAAGACTATCTTTTCCGCAATTAGCTGACACTGGGTCTTTGTCAAATATCAGCTGCTCATATGTGGATGGATTTATATCTGGGTTCTCAATTCTGTTCCATTGGTCTATGTGCCTGTTGTTGTACCAGTACCAGGCTGTTTTGACTACTGTGGCTGTATAATATGTTCTAAAATCAGGTAGAGTGAGGCCTTCCACTTTCTTCTTCTTTTTCAGTAATGCTTTACTTATCCGGGGCTTCTTTCCCTTCCATATGAAGTTGGTGATTTGTTTCTCCAGCACATTAAAAAATGTCATTGGAATTTGGATCCGAAGTGCATTGTATGTATAGATGGCTTTTGGTAGAATAGACATTTTTACTATGTTAAGTCTTCCTATCCATGAGCAAGGTATGTTTTCCCACTTATGTAGGTCCTTTTTAGTTTCTTGCACTAGTACTTCGTAGTTTTCTTTGTATAGGTCTTTTACATCTTTGGTAAGATTTATTCCTAAGTATTTTATCTTCTTGGGGGCTACTGTGAATGGTATTGATTTGGTGATTTCCTCTTCGATGTTCTTTTTGTTGATGTAGAGGAATCCAAGTGATTTTTGTATGTTTATCTTATAACCTGAGACTCTGCCAAAGTCTTCTATTAGTTTCAGTAGTTTTCTGGAGAATTCCTTAGGGTTTTCTGTGTATAAGATCATGTCATCTGCAAATAGATATCATTTTACTTCTTCCTTGCCAATCCAGATGCCCTTTATTTCTTTGTCTAGCCTAATTGCTCTGGCTAGGACATCTAGCATAATGTTGAATAAGAGCGGTGATAAAGGGCATCCTTGTCTGCTTCCCGTTCTCAAGGGAAATGCTTTCAGGCTCTCTCCATTTAGAGTGATGTTGGCTGTTGGCTTTTGTATAAACAAAATTATGTTGAGGAGTTTTCCTTCAATTCCTATTTTGCTGAGAGCTTTTATCATGAATGGGTGTTGGACTTTGTCAAATGCCTTTTCTGCATCAATTGATAAGATCGTGTGGTTTTTGTGTTGTTTTTTTTTATTTATATGGTGGATTACATTAATGGTTTTTCTAATATTAAACCAGCCTTGCATACCTGGTATAAACCCCACTTGGTTGTGGTGGATTATTTTTTTGATATGTTGTTGAGTTCTATTAGCTAGAATTTTGTTGAGGATTTTTGCATCTATGTTCATGAGGGATATAGGTCTGTAATTTTCTTTTTTTGTGATGTCTTTACCTGGTTTTGGTATCAGGGAGATGGTGGCTTCATAGAATGAGTTAGGTAGTATTCCATCATTTTCTATGCTTTGAAATACCCTTAGTTGTAGTGGTGTTATCTCTTCTCCGAAAGTTTGGTAGAACTCTGCAGTAAAGCCGTCCAGGCCAGGGCCTTTTTTTGGGGGGGGAGTTTTTTGATTACCTTTTCAATCTCTTTTTTTGCTATGGGTCTATTTAGTTGTTCTGCTTCTGATTGTGTTAGTTTAGGTAGGTAGTGTTTTTCTAGGAATTCATCCATTTCTTCTAGGTTTTCAAATTTGTTAGAGTACAATTTTTTGTAATAATCTGATCCGATTCTTTTAATTTCAGTTGGGTCTGTTGTGATATGGCCCATTTCATTTCTTATTCGGGTTATTTGTTTCCTTTCTTGTATTTGTTTAGTCAATCTGGCCAATGGTTTATCAATTTTGTTAATTTTTTAAAGAACCAGCTTTTGGCTTTGTTAATTCTTTCAACTGTTTTTCTGTTCTCTAATTCATTTAGTTCAGCTCTAATTTTTATTATTTGTTTTCTCCTGGTGCCTGAAGGATTCTTTTGTTGCTCGTTTTCTATTTGTTCAAGTTGTAGGGACAGTTCTCTGATTTTGGCTCTTTCTTCTTTATGTATGTGTGCATTTATCGATATAAATTGACCTCTGAGCACTGCTTTTGCTGTGTCCCAGAGGTTTTGATAGGAAGTGTTTTCATTCTCGTTGCATTCTATGAATTTCTTTACTCCCTCCTTAATGTCTTCTATAACCCAGACTTTTTTCAGCAGGGTATTGTTCAGTTTCCAAGTGTTTGATTTCTTTTCCCTAATTTTTCTGTTATTGATTTCTACTTTTATGGCCTTGTGGTCTGAGAAGATGCTTTGTAATATTTCGATGTTTTGGATTCTGCAAAGGTTTGTTTTATGACCTAATATGTGGTCTATTCTAGAGAATGTTCCATGTGCGCTAGAAAAAAAAGTATACTTTGCAGCAGTTGGGTGGAGAGTTCTATATAAGTCAATGAGGTCTAGTTGATTGATTGTAGTAATTAGGTCTTCTGTGTCTCTATTGAGCTTCTTACTGGATGTCCTGTCCTTCTCCGAAAGTGGTGTGTTGAAGTCTCCTACTATAATTGTGGAGGTGTCTATCTCACTTTTCAGTTCTGTTAAAATTTGTTTTATGTATCTTGCAGCCCTGTCATTGGGTGCATAAATATTTAATATGGTTATATCTTCCTGGTCAGTTGTCCCTTTTATCATTATGTAGTGTCCTTCTTTATCCTTTGTGATGGATTTAACTTTAAAGTCTATTTTGTCAGAAATTAATATTGCTACTCCTGCTCTTTTTTGCTTATTGTTTGCTTATTTTTTTCCATCCTTTGAGTTTTAGTTTGTTTGTGTCTCTAAGTCTAAGGTGTGTCTCTTGTAGGCAGCATATAGACGGGTCGTGTTTCTTTATCCAGTCTGAGACTCTCTGTCTCTTTATTGGTGCATTTAGTCCATTTACATTCAGCGTAATTATAGATAAATATAGTGCTGTCATTTTGATGCCTTTTTTGTGTGTTGTTGAGAATCTCATTTTTCCACTTTTTTGTGCTGAGACGTTTTTCTTTGTAACTTGTCTGTTCCTCATTTTCATAGTATTTGACTTTATGTTTGCTGAGTCGTTATGTTTTTCTTGGTTTTTATTTTGAGTTATGGAATTGTTATACCTCTTTGTGGTTACCTTAATATTTATCCCTATTTTTCTAAGTAAAAACCTAACTTGTATTGTCCTATATCGCCTTGTATCCCTCTCCATATGGCAGTTCTATGCCACCTGTATTTAGTCCCTCTTTTTGATTATTGTGATCTTTTACATATTGACTTCAATGATTCCCTGTTGAGTGTTTTTTTTAATTTTTTTTTTAAATTAATCTTAATTTGTTTTTGTGATTTCCCTATTTGAGTTGATATCAGGGTGCTCTGTTCTGTGAGCTTGTGTTGTGCTGGTATCTGATATTATTGGTTTTCTGACCAAACAATTTCCTTTAGTATTTCTTGCAGCTTTGGTTTTTTTTTTTTTGGTTTGGTTTTTGCAAATTCTCTAAGCTTGTGTTTATCTGTAAATGTCTTAATTTGGCCTTGATATTTCAGAGAGAGTTTTGCTGGATGTATGATCCTTGGCTGGCAGTTTTTCTCCTTCAGTGCTCTGTATATGCCATCCCATTGCCTTCTTGCCTGCATGGTTTCTGCTGAGTAGTCTGAACTTATTCTTATTGATTCTCCATTGTAGGAGACCTTTCTTTTATCCCTGGCTGCTTTTAAAATTTTCTCTTTATCTTTGGTTTTGGCAAGTTTGATGATAATATGTCTTGGTGTTTTTCTTTTTGGATCAATCTTCAATGGGGTTCGATGAGCATCTTGGGTAGATATCCTTTCGTCTTTCATGATGTCAGGGAAGTTTTCTGCCAACAGATCTTCAACTATTCTCTCCGTGTTTTCTGTTGTCCCTCCCTGTTCTGGGACTCCAATCACACGCAAGTTATTCTTCTTGATAGAGTCCCACATGATTCTTAGGGTTTCTTCATTTTTTAAAATTCTTTTATCTGATTTTTTTCAGCTATATTGGTGTTAATTCCCTGGTCCTCCAGATCTTCCAGTCTGCATTCTAATTGCTCGAGTCTGCTGCTCTGACTTCCTATTACGTTGTCTAATTCTGTCATTTTATTGTTAATCTTTTGGATTTCTGAATGCTGTCTCTCTATGGATTCTTGCAACTTATTAATTTTTCCACTATGTTCTTGAATAATCTTTTTGAGTTCTTCAACGGCTTTATCAGTGTGTTCCTTGGCTTTTTCTGTAGATTGCCTTATTTCATTTCTGAGGTCATCCCTGATGTCTTGAAGCATTCTGTAAATTAGTTTTTTATATTCTGTATCTGGCAATTTCAGGATTGTATCTTCATTTGGGAAAGATTTTGATTCTTTAGTTTGGGGAGTTGTAGAAGCAGTCATGGTCTGCTTCTTTATGTGGTTTGATATCAACTGCTGTCTCCGAGCCATCACTAAGATATTGTAGTGATTTATTCTATATTTGCTCACTGAGTCTTATCTTGTTTTGTTTTCTTTCAGTATACATAGATGGGCTACTAGATTGCGGTGTCTTGAGTGTTGTAGCCCTTGACTCATTTATGTCCTATTACCAGCTGGTTTGGGCTGTTACCAGATATGTAAGCCTGAGTCCATTCACTATTCTTGAGTAGAATCTGATTTTGGGTCATCAAGTGTGTGATGCAGACTATCACCTATCCACCTAGAGAAGTAGTGGTGATAGTTGTGTGCACCAGATTCTAATAGCAGCTGGGGTTCACACTCCCGGGGGGGCAGGATGCTGACAGGCTTCCCCCAAGTGTCAGTAAGGTAGGTGTGTCTCTATTCCTAAAACACCTTGGTGGGTGGGCTCTGCAGCTGTATTTTAGGCCCCCAATGCAAGTACCTCTGCAGATTGGTAGGTGTCACCCTCCTTAGACTCCTAAGGCAGGAGGCTAGGTGGTCTGGGGGGAGCTTCAGCCCTCAGTTCCCTGTTGTGTGTCAGTGAGGGCTCTGTTTAATACGCAGAGATATCAGACCTGGGAACCTTGTCTTTCCAGTAAATTCGCTAAAACAATTGCAGTCAGTTCCCTATCAGAAATGCCTTTGCATCATAATAGCCGCCTTGTTCCCTGTAGGGATGAAAGCCCAAGACTGTGGATCACATATGCTTGGCTGGAGCTGGTTCTGTGTTTTTAGTCCAATTAGGGAAGGATTTTTGGTCCCTGGGTTTTTTGTAGTTGCTTCTCTCAGGCCAGGAGAATGGGTTAGGAAAAGACAAAAACAAAACGAAAGAAAGAAAAACCGCAGAGCAGTTTACTTTCTGGCTCAGGAAATTCCAATGTTAATTAAGCCGCCTGGGAAGGGGAGGGAAGGGTTCAGAGAAATAGGAGAGAGTAGCACCCCGGAATATAGAGAAAGTTACTTATCTTGGTTGGGATGACTGTTTTATCTGAGATTCCCGAGGGGCGTGTCCTCGACTGTGTGCGCTGGCTGGGTAGAGATTGCCCCTGAGGGTCAGGCCCGCGTCCCATGCTTGCGCTGTTTCAGAAGCCGCCGTTAGTTCCTCTGCTCCCAGTCCAAAGCCCAGCGCCAAGGCTCCCCAGCTGGGATGCCGCACTCCCGGCTCCAAAACCAGTCGGTGCCTCCTGGTGACTTCTCCTCCTGTCAGCTGCGTCACTCGCTGTGTGCGTGCACTGGCTGGACTTCCGCCAAGGTCAGTTCTGGGGGCTAGGGCTGCGCCCCGTGTTTGCGGCATCACAGGATGCCGTGCTCAGCCTCCCGGCCCCAGTGCAAAGCCCGGCGCCAAGGTTTCCTGACTGGGACGCTGGCTCCAGGCTCCGAAAACAGTCGCTGTTTCCCTGTGGTTGTTTGTTCTCAGTCTCTATCACTCAGGTCAACTCTTTAAATCTGTGTTTGTTGGTCAGAGTTCGTAGATTGTCATGTATGTGATCGAGTCACTTGTTTTTCAGAGTCTTTGTTGCAAGAGGGATCCGAGGTAGCGTCTACCTAGTCAGCCATCTTGGCCCCGCCCCCCACAATATGTCTTTTGATTTCCTGACTGCTGCTTCCATGGAGTTGATTGTGGATCCAAGTAAAATGAAATCCTTGACAACTTCAATCTTTTCTCCATTTATCATGACGTTGTTTATTGGTCCGGTTGTAAAGATTTTTGTTTTCTTTATTTTGAGGTAAGCCATACTGAAGGCTGTAGTCTTTGATCTTCATCAATAAGTGATTCAAGTTCTCATCACTTTCAGCAAGCAAGATTGTGTCATCTGCATATCACAGGTTGTTAATGAATCTTCCTCCAATCCTGATGCCACATTCTTCTCCATATAGTCCAGCTTCCTGGATTATTTCCTCGATTGAATAATTATGGTAAAAGGATGCAACTCTGATGCACACCTTCCTTGATTTTAAACCATGGAGTATCCCTGTGCTCTGTTTGAAAGACTGCCTCTTGCTCTCTGTACAGGTTCCGTATGAGCACAATTACGTGTTCTGGAATTCACATTCTTCACAATGCTTTCCATAATTTGTTATGATCCTCACAGTCGAATGCCTTTGCATAGTCAATAAAACACAGGTAAACATCTTTCTGGTATTCTCTGCTTTCAACCAAGACGCACCTGACATCAGCAATGATATCCCTTGTTAGGTGTCCTTTTCTGAATCAGGCTTGAATTTCTGGCAGTTCCCTGTTGATGTACTGCTGAAACTGCTTTTGAATGATCTTCAGCAAAATTTTACTTGAGTGTGATGTTAATGATATTATTCTATAATTGCCTCATCCTGTTGGATCACCTTTCTTTGGAATGGGCACCAATAAGGATCTCTTCTAGTCAGTTGGCCAAGTAGCTGTCTTCCAAATTTCTTGGTATAGAAGAGTGAGCACCTCCAGCGCTGCATCCATTTGTTGAAACATCTCAACTTATGCATTTAGCTGAGCAATTATAAGCATTGGTCTTGGTTTATGCTCTTTATATTCTCAGTCTTTTCCACATTGAATAGGCAGTGGATGGGACTTGGGAGTGTGGGGGCAGTGAAGGTGAAGTGACCATAGTAGCCCTCCTGGGGACCAAGGTGGACACCTGGGGAATGGCACTGAGGGTATGTGAGAATCAACAAAGTACTAGAATTCCTTTTCATCAAAACACTTTACCTTTCGAACCTCTCTGTGCCTGAATCCAGAATTGGTTAGCCAGAACCTGCATGGCCTTAGTTTAAAGTTTGTTTGAAAACAAAACCATTTTCTTTTAGTCCTGTATCAGGCACAGGAAGAATTTCATTACAGTACCTTTTTTTTTTTCATTTTATATTTTTTAGATTTAAATTTCTTGCTCACAACACCCTCTGTGGCACTTGGACATCAGCTGTGTTGGTTTTGTCTGTGTTTACGGAGCAGATAAGGCACATTCTCTCCGAGTTAGCACAGCTGTGTAGCAACAAGCCCTTGCAGAGCTGAAGCAAGAAAATAAACTATAAGACTAAAGAGAATTCTGGATTAAAATCAGAAGATTTTCTGTGGGTTGCCTGTGGAGTGAGAGCTCATCCAGGTATGGAGGTTATGGAGGTTGTGGGCGGGGGGAGACTGTTACCTTTTGCAAGAAAAAGCCATTTATCTGTATACCCAGAAAGATACAAAATCGGCTGCCTCACACAGACAGAATGAAAACTTGGTCCCACTGAACAGAGAAAAATCTGAAAACTAGAAAAGGATTTGCAACCCAATCATTTTTTCAAGCTTTTATTGATATGTTCATAAATACGACATCCCTGGGTGGCATAAACAGTTAACATGCTCTGCTGCTAAGCCAGAGACTGAAGACTCCAGTCCACCCAGAGGCACCAGAAGACGTACTTGTGAAAAAACACTGTTGAAACCCCGCTGGAGCACAGTTCTACTCTGACACCCATGAGGTCGCCGTGAGTTGGAATCAGCTCAGTGGCAGTTGGTGACTGATACATAAATACCGGCACATGTATGTAAGTATCGTAAATGGACAGCTTGTCAGATTTTCACAGAATCAGCACACCCACACAGCCGGCACACAGACCAAGCAATAGAACGTCTTCAGTGCCTGGGAGCCCCTTTGGGCTTCCTGCCAGGCGATAGCCCACCCCCCAGGAGAACTACCGTCCTGAATTCTAACGGCAGGGACTAGCACTGACGGTCTCCGCCCTTTGTGGAAGTGGGATCCCCTCCGTGTGTTCTCTTGTGTCCATTTTATCTCACTTACCATTTTGTCTCTGAGAATCACTCATATTGTTGTATGTGGTTATCGATCGCACGTTGTCAACGCTGCACGATACTTCACCATGTCAATACATCGCAATTACTAACGGTTGATGAGTGTTGGGGGAGTTCCTCGTTGGGGGCTGTTAGGAATGGCGCTTCGATGGACACTAGAGTGCTTGTCTTCTGATACCCGTAGGATGCATTTCTGTTGGCAATATACCTAGGAATGGATTTCCGGTCATAGGAATACATTTATTCAGTTTTAATATATATGTGCCAAATACCATATTTTTATGCAAATAATGCACACTTTCTATGTTTGTTTGCCAATCACGCCCTCCCCCCACAAGGTATTTTTGGAAGTGCACTATGCTGTTTTTTTTTTTTTTTTTTTTTTTTACAGCAACATGTAAAAATAAATGGCTTATGGCACTTACAAAAATACTTCTCAGAGGGGAGGGCATGGTTGACAAACCAACATAGAAGGTGTGTGTTATTTGCGTAAAAATACGGTGATTTTCAAAATGGTTTTATCAATTAACACTCTAAAAATGTCTGAGAAGTCCAGCTGTTTAACATCTTTACAAATATTTGATACTCTTAGTCTTTTTTATTTTTATTGTAGCCATGTGTGTGTTGGTAGTACTATCTCTTCGTGATTTTAGTTTGCATTTCACCAATGACTGATGAAGCTCAGCTTTTCATATGGTTCTTGGTCATTTGCACATACTGTTTTGAGACGTGTGTGTTTAAGTCTTAATTTTTATATTAGGTTGTCTGTCTTTTTCTTATCAAATTCTTTATTCTGGATATGAGTTATTTGTTGTTTGTTTATATTCAAGACCTTCTCTTTCTCTTTCACCTTGAGTTGCCCTGATAGTCTCAATAATCTCTTCATGGTGTAAACAAAAGTGTAGGCTTTTAGTAAAGCCTAATCTATGGTTTGTGTTTTGTTAAAAAATTCATGCTTTCCCAAGGTCAGGAGGATGTTCCCTTATGTTTTCTTCGAACAGCCTTATTATCTGGACTTTCACATTTGGGCATTTTTGTTTCTTTTAAATGCGTGGGTATGCTGTGTGAGAAAGGGTCTAAAAATACTCTTTGTTTCAGATACAGATATCAAAATGATTCAGCACCATTTGTAGAAAGAACAAGGAGGCTTGATGGTTAAGACACTCGACGGCTAACCAAAAGTTCAGTGGTTGGAAACCACCAGCCGCTCTACTGGAGAAAGATGTGGCCTTGGTGACCACTCTGACAGGGATCACAACAGAAGGTCCGAGACAGATCAGGAGAAAAACGTAGAACAAAATTCAGATTCACACACACACACGCAAAAGACCAGACTTGCTGGTCTGACAGAAACTGGAGAACTCCCAAAGGTATGCTCCCCAGATACCCTTTAACTCAGTACTGAAGCTACTTCCGAGGTTCACCCTTCAGCCAAAGATTAGACAGGTCTTTAGGGGCAACAATAACACATGTGAGGAATGTGCTTCATAGTTCAACCATGTGTAGGAGACTAAATGGGCACAACAGCTCAAGGGATGGGAAAACTGGAAGAACGGAATCAGGGAACCCGGGGTGGAGAAGGGGAGAGTGCTGACACATCTCAGGGTTGGCAACCAATGTCACAAAGCAATTTGTGTATTAATCGTTTAATGAGAAACTAATTTGCTCTGTAAACTTTCACCTAAAGCACACATACACACAAAAAAGGACTGACAACCTTGGAAACCCTATGAGGCAGCTCTACTCTGTCCTACAGGGCTGCTATGAATTGGAATCTACTCAGCGGCAACGGGTTTGCTTTTGGGTATAGAAAGAACCATTCTTCCTTACTGAACTGGGGTGTTACCTGTGACATAAATCAGGTGACTGTGTGTATGCTTACAGGGTCTGTTTATGAACTCTGTTTTTAGTTCTATTTGTCATTTTTTTCTTTGTGCCAAGATCACACTGTTCTGATGCCATGCTACCTTTGTTCTTCTTTGATACTGTATTGGATATCTTCTTGGTTTCCTAGGGCTTCCTCAGCAAAATACCACCAAGTGGGTGTCTTTAAAGAACAGGAACTTATTGTCGCAATTCTGGAGGCTAGAAGTCTGAACTGAGCCCACCGACAGGACCATGCTCACTCTCTGTCCAGTTTAGGGTAAGCGCTTTCCTTGTCTTGTCTAGCTTCTACTAGCCCCAGGCATTTATTGGTGTTGCTTGGCTTGTAGTTGGGTGACCTTGTGGGTGACCCTGTCTCTATGTCTATTCTCTCCTTTTATAAGACACCACTCAGGTGAGATTAGGACCTACCCTTGTATTGGAATCTGTGGGTGGCACAAATGGCTAAGTGCTCAACTACAAAATGAAAGCTTGGCAATTTGAACCCACCCAATCTTCATCTGAAAACTCAGCCGTTGAAAACCCTGGGGAGCACAGTTATACTCTGACACTCATGGGTTGCCATGAGTCAAAATCGACTTGATGCCAACTGTTTTTTCTTTTTTAAAAAAACTCTGGTGTGTTAACTGAAAACAAAAGAAAAATTCTATTTCCAAGTTAGATGACATTTACCAGTACAAGGGTTAGGACTTCAACATATCTTATTTTGGGGGCACAATTCAATCCATAACACGCTGCCCTTCCCACGTACAGAATGTATTCACCCTAACTCAGCATTCCCCAAAGACTTAACCCATTCGAGTGTCCGTTCTAAGTCCAAAAGCTCATCTTCTGAACCATCTGAATGAGGTGTGGTTTAGGCTCTGGGTATGGTCCGTCCTGGGGCAAGATTCCTCTCTACCTGTGAACTTGCAAAATCTAGAAAACGAGTTATCTGCTTCCAAAGTATAATGTTGAAATGGGCTTAAGGTAGGCATTCCCATTTTAAAAGGGAAACATTGGAAGGAAAGAGGGATTCATGGGACCAAGCAAATCCAAAATCAAGCAGAGAAAATTTCATCAAATCTCAAGGGTTGAAAATAACCCCTTGTCCTCCAGGCCCATCTGGGTGGTGGCTCCAGCCTTTGGATCCTGAGAGATTCCGCTTTCTCCACGCTCTTCCCAGCACTAGTTACTGTCTGACTTTTTGTTTCTAGCTACCCTAGAAGCCCTGGTGTTGCAGTGGTGAAGAGCTCCGCTGCTAACCAAAAGGTTGGCAGCTCAAATCCACCATCCACTCCTTGGAAGCCCTATGGGGCAGTTCTACTCTCTTCTATAGGGTGGCTATGAGTCAGAATCGACTCGATGGCAAAGGGGTGTGTGTGTGTGTGTGTGCGTGAAGTGATATCCCATTGTGGTTCTGACTTGCATTTCCCTGACAAAAATTTGCACATAATAGTCGGTCATCATCCTTTTAATGTATCTAGAATCTATAGTGACAGCACTTCTTTTATGCCGGATATTGGTAATTTGTGTCTTTTTTTTTTTTCATTCCTGATCGGTCTAGCTGCATATTTATTGTTTTTCTATATGGTTTTCATTTTTTTTCTATTTCACTGTTTCCGCTGTATTTTTATTATTTCCTCTCCTCTATTTACTTTGGATTTGATGTGATCTTATTCTAGTTTCTTAAGGTACAAACTGAGGTCCTTGATTTGAGGCCTTTCTTTTTTTCTAGTACAGGGATCAGTGCTCTTGCTGCCCCTCCAAATACTGCTTTTGTGAAATCTTGCAAATTTTGATATGCTGTTTGTATTTTCATTTCCATTCAGTTTAAAGCTCGGCTGCTAACCAAAAGTTTGGCAGTTCAAATCCACCAGGCGCTTCTTGGAAACCCTATGGGGCAGTTTTACTCTGTCCTATGTGGTTGCTATGAGTCTGAATCAATGTGACGGCAACTTCTTCTTCTTCTTTTTTTTTTTTTTGGTATTCAGTTTAGAAAGCTTTCTAATTTTCCTTTTCATATTTTCTTTGTCCCACGTATTATTTAAAAGTGTGTAATTTGGTTTCTAAGCATTCTGGGATTTTTCCAGAGAGCTTTCTCTTTTTAATTTCTAATTCAATTCTGTTGTGGTCAGGGAATATATTTTGTATGATTTGAATCTATTTAAATTTATAGAGACTTGTTTTATAGTTTAGAATATGCTCTGACTTGGTACTTGTTCCACATGAACTTGAAAGAATGTGTATTATGGGTGGATGGAATGTTCTATAAATGCCAGTTGAGTCAAGTTGGTAGATACTGTCTGAGTTTTCTATATGCTTACTTATCTTCAGCTGCTTGTTCTGTTTGTCATTTATGGAGAGAGGAATATGGAAATCTCCAACTATCAGTATGTATTCTGTTTCTTTCTGCAGTTCTATTAATTTTGTTTCATGTATTATGAAGGTCCATTTTTAGACTCATAAATATTTATGATTATTATGTCCTCATGATTAATTGATTCCTTTATCATTAAGACATGAGCTTGTTTATCCCTGGTAACATTCTTTGTTCTGGAACCTGCTCTGGTATTAACCAGTCTTGCTTTCTTTTGATTAGTGTTAACCTGGTAGATCTGTTTTCTCTCCTTTCAATTTCCAGCTGTTTGTGTCTTTGTATTTAAGTGTGTCTCCCTGAAGCAGCATATCACTGGATCTTGCTTTTTTAATTGAGTATTTAGATAATTTACATTTGTTGTGATTATGGATATGGTTAATTCCAAAAGTATCATCTTGCTATTTGTTTTCTTTTTGTTTCATCTGTTCTTTGTTCCTTTCTCCCCTATATTTTTTGTGCTATCTTTTGGATCAATGGGCTATTTTTTTGTGTATTCTATTTGATCTCATTTGTCGATTGACAACCGCGAACACTTTGTTTTGTTATCTTACTGGCTGCTTTAGGGCTCAGAGTATACCTCTCTACCTTATGACAGTCTATCTTTAAAAGTTGTAATACTGCTGCACACATTGTATAAAAAGCTTACAGGAGTATACTTCCATTTACCACCTCCTGCCCTGGATTACTAACCTAAAAGTTGGTGCTTTAAACCCACCCAGTAGCACTGTGGAAGAAAGGCCTGGTGATTTGCTTCTGTAAAGATTGCAGCCAAGAAAACTGTATGGAGGAGTTCTACTGTCACGTGGGGTCCCCATGAGCTGGAATCCATGTGACGGCAATAGGTTTGGTTATGTTTTTTGGTTGGCCTGTAGGTTATTGTCGTACATTTTACTTGTACATATATTATAAACCCCACAATGTATTATTATTATTATTGTTGTTTAAACAATCAACTTGATTTTAAAGAGATTGAAATAATAAGGAAATATTCTTATATATCTACCCAGGTCGTTGTCATTTCTGGTGTTCTTCACCACATCCGGTGGATGTATATTTTCAAGAGGAGGGTTTACTTTAACATTTCTTATAACCAGGTCTGCTGGTAGTGAAACATTTTCACTGGGATCTGAATTTACATCGACAGTTTTTTTCCCTTGCATTAAAGATTACACCCCATTGTCTTTCTACTTGCATTATTTCTGTATCGGTTGGTTGTCTAGTGCAGCCTTGATACATTTCTACAAACTTTGTGGCTTAAAGCAACACAGATTTATTATTTTACAGTTCTGTTGGTCAGAAAGGAGCCCCGGTGGTGCTGTGGTTAAAGCGATTGGCTGCTAACCAAACGGTCAACAGTTTGAACCCGCGGCCACTCCAAGGGAGAAATATGAGGCGGTCTGCTTCGTAAAGGTTTACAGCCTTGGAAACCCTATGGGGCAGTTCCACTCTGTCCTATAGGGTCTCTGTGAGTTGGAATCGACTTGATGGCAGGGGGTTTGGGTTGGTCAGAAGCCTAGAATGGGTTTCACCAGACTAAAATCAAGGAGTCAGCTGACTGAGTTACCTTCCGGGAAGAGTTTCCTGCTTACTCAGGATGTTTGGAGGATTCAGTCCCTGTGGTAGCTGGATCAAGGTTACTATTCTTTTGTTAGCTGTAAACTGAAAGACTTTTCCTAAGCTTCAAGAAGCCATTATAGCCCTTGGCTCATGGTCTCCTTTCTCCATGTTCAAAGCCTGTACTGAGAGGTGAAGTCTTTGTCTGATCACAATTTGACCAAAGTTCTCTGATTTTAAGGACCCTTGTGATGAGATTAGGGGCACCTGGATAGTGCAAGCTAGTCTCTCCCTCTCAAGATTCTAAGATTAATCACATCTGCAACAATCTCTCCTGCTACTACAAGGCAACGTATTCAAAGGCTCAGGGGATTAGGGTGTGGACATCTTTCGAGGCCACTATTTTTTCTACCTCAGATTCCAACAGAAAATCTGCTGTGATTCTTATCTTTTCTTATCTATATATAACATGTCTTTTTGTTTGGGCATCTTTTAAGATTTTCTCTTTTTCACCGTTTGTTTCCTTAATTTATTTTGCTTTTGGTGTTGTTGAGCATATACACAGCAGAACATACACTAATTCAACAATTTCTACATGTACAAGTTGGTGACATTGATTATATTCTTCAAGTGTACAACCTTTCTCACCCCCCGTTTTCTAAATTGTTCCTCCCCCATTAACATAAACTCACTGACCCCCTAAGGTTCCTGTCTAATCCTTTGAGTTGCTGTTGTCGCTTTGATACCACATAGATAAATCTTAAAAGAGCACAATGCTCAAGACAGACATTCTTTACTAGTAAAACTAAACTACTGTTTGGTTTTTAAGAAGATTTCAGGGGATATTTTTGGCTTAAGGTTTAAATATTAGCTCATGGCAATGGTCTCAAGGGTTCATTCAACTCCATGCCTCCAGAAAGTCTGGATTCCATGAAAACCTGAAATTCTGTTCTACATTTCCCCTCTTTTGATCAGGATTCTTCTACAGAATCCTTGATCAAAAAGTTCTGTAATGGTAGCTGGGCACCATTCAGTTCTGCTGTTACGGCAAAGGAGAGGGTTGTTATCACTAGTTTTGAGCATTTTGATTATGATGTGTTTTAGTGGAGTTTTCTTCATGCTTCTTGTGCTTGGAATTTGTTAAGCTTCTAGAATTTGTAATTTTATAGTTTTCATTAACTTTGTAAAATTTTCAGTCATTATTTCTTCAAACAATTTTTCTTGCCCCTCCTCCTTTCCTTCTATATATCAAAATGCTTGAAGGCATAGAGCTTACAGATGTTATTTTCAATTTCTGGATGTTTTATCTCTCTGAATTTCATTCGGGTCGTTTCTGTTGGTGTCTTTTAGAGTCTACTAATCTTTTTATTTTTTTTTTCTGTAATATGTATCTAATGTATTGTTAAACCTATTCAGTGTGTTTTTTCATCTGGCTTGCTGTACTTTTCATCTCTAGAAATGTGATCAGGATCTTTTTTTATGTTTTCCATGTATCTTCTTAATTTTTTGAACATCTAGAATTCAGTTATAGTGATTGTTTTAATGTTCTTGTCTGCCCTTTCTAACATCTGTGCCTGTTCTGGGTTAGCTGTAATTGGCTGATTTTTCTTCTAAGGAGTTGTATTTCTTCCTTCTTTTCATTCCTGATAATCTTAGACTGGTTGTGAGCCATAGTGAATTTTACCTTGCTGGGTGCTGGAAATTTTTGTATTCCTATAAATAATTCTTAAACCTTGTCCTGGCACATGGTCGTTACATAGAAATAGTTTGGTCATCTTTGTCTTACTTTTATGATTTGTTATGTGGGACCAGAACAGCATTTCAGCTAGGGTTAATTATCCCCCATTCGGAATCGACTCGATGGCACTGGGACTGGGTTGGGTTAGAGGGAAGACACTCCTGAGTCCTCTGGCTGTGAATTACGAGCTTGTCCAGTTTGGTTGGTGGGAGCAGGCACTATTTGTGGTCCTGTGTGATAGCCTGGCTCTCTTCCCTCTCTGACGGCTCTTTCTCAGCTTCTGTTGGTTTCTTCAGACACGTGTGCTGATCAGTACCCTACTGAATACGTGGCAAGGAGCCTGCAGAGACTTCTGAGTTCTCTCTCTGTGCGGCTCTCTTCTCTCCATTACTCTGTCCAGCAAACTCTAACCGTCTTGGTCCCCCCAGAATGTCAGGTCTGTCTCCTTAATTCAGGGAGTCTGTTAGGTTCTACCTGGTTCCCCCTCCTTATATCATGGACTGAAGACTCTCTCAGGGCAGTAACCAAAACCAAACCAGTTACCACAGAGTCGATTCCAACTCATGTGACCCTTTGCGTGGCAGAGTAGAGGTGTGCCCCATAGCTATTCAGTGGCTGAGTTTTTGGAAGTAGGTCACTAGGTCTTTCTTCCAAGGCACCTCTGAGTGGACTCAAGCTGCCAGCCTTTTGGTTAGCAGGTGCGCGTTTTAACTGTTTGCATCACCTGGGAATTCCCTTGAGGCAGTAAGCTGAGGTAATTGTAGGGCTCATCTCGTTTGTTCCCCATCTTTGAAGTACCACTCTTTTTTTTCCTTCGGCTGAAAAATGTCTTGAAAACTGTTTTTTAAATAGTTTTGTCTAATTATTTATTTTTATATTTTCAGGCCAGACAGTAAACCCAATCCCTATTACTCCATCTTTCTCAGAATAAGAATTAATCCTACCAACTTTTAAAATAAACACCCTGTAATTTTCTTTTATAATGTTCTGTGGTCCATTTGTAGTTGGCATCTGTATGCATTTATCAATTTATCTGTCTTTGTGAAATGGAATAAAGCTTTTTTTTTTTTTAAATGCAATATGAGTGCAACCTGGAGGTGAGAGTGACTTGCCAACCACGGGCCTAAAGCAGTTGGACTGTCAGATGTTGGAGTATTTCAAAGCCGGAGGGAGAGTCAGCAAATGTTTGGGAACTCTGATGAAGGAAGGGTTTCCTTTTATAGAAGTGATATTGTTTTCAATGTCCTGGTTATAACAGACATCATTGTCTTCACTGGGATATCTCAGATCCTAGCTAGCACTGACCTTTTCCTATCAGTAAATATGCACATGCTTTAGAGAGAATTATACACGGCCGTATACTCTGCCGAAACCCTGGTGGCCCAGTGGTTAAGTACTATGGCTGCTGACCAAGAGGTCAGCAGTTGGAATCCGCCAGGAGCTCCTTGGAAACTCTATGGGGCAGTTCTTCTCTGTCCTATAGGGTCGCTATCAACTTGATGGCAATGGGTTTGGTTTTTTTGGTTTTGGTATACTCTGCGGAGTCCTGGTGGCACAGTGGTTAAGAGCTACGGCTGCTAACCAAAAGGTCGCAGTTCAAAGCCACCAACCACTTCTTGGAAACCCTATGGGGCAGTTCTACTCTGTCCTACAGGGTCACTATGAGTCAGAATCGACTTGATGACAATGGGTTTTATATACTCTGCACTCTGATCTAAATACCATCCAAGGAAAAAAAATCAGAATTTTTCTAATATTCTAGAAACAAGAGAACCTATTTTTTCTCTTTCCATTTTTCATTCCCCACCTTAAATTGTCCCCAATTTCTACTGATTTTTCAATTCAAGTACTGCTTTGTGTCACTGTCCTGCTCCACAGGTCATCATTATCAGTGGACAAGATTGCTGTCACACCTCCCGACTGGTCATTACCTTGTCTTCATTCTCAGTGCTCTTCCTTGTGAATATCACTCATTAACCTTTGATGGACTTCTGATTTGAAAATGATGGCATGAATTTGACACTTTCTGGTTCTCCTTTTTGCAGTTATAAAAAAATCTAGGACAACAAGAAGTAGAAATGCATACCGCATCACTGGTGAAGCTAAGATGCATCTGAAACCTTACACCACAAACAGGCAAAACTATTAAAGCATAACAGAGGTGTGGGAAGACTCAGAGATAGAGGTGTGATCAGACAAAAAAGCCAAGTGTGAACCCTTTCCTACGTATGTGTCACGACTCCAAGAACAAGACTAACAATTCCATGTTTGCAGCTTCAGAAATTGGGTTCATGACCTGCAGCAGGGCCTTCCCTAGATCTCCATCGGTATGAAGTCTGAGCAATAGAGCATTTTTGCAGGAAACAGTTGGTTAATGAGGCAATTTTAAGAAGAGTGACTCACAATATAAATAGGTAATAGGGGCCAATGTCAGTTGCTGGAAGAAGTTAAGGCTAAAACCCCTTATCTGCAACAGCAAAGCCCTATTTTACAAGAAGAATTTCTGAAAGCCAGTTAACAGCCTTCTCAACTGTATGCTTCTAGTTGGTGCAGGAAGAACTAACCGCATCCAAGTGTGAGCAATAAATAAAACTTAGGACCAAAAACAGGTCTTATACAAAAACACTCTCAAAGGGATTAAGAACAAACAGACAAATAGACAAAAAATAAAAAAATGGTAGATGGAAGGAATGGGAAAAACATAGTAAATAAAAAATATTTACTACGAAAATATCATCAAGGAACATATGAAAATTGTCACCAAATCTGTCTCCATGAATTAAAATACATTAATGAAACAATTCAGTTTCTAAAACAAGGGCACAAAACAGGAACAAAAGGCATGGGAAACAGAGGTCAAGACAATGGAAAAAGAAAAAGTAAGCTAAATAAATGTGAGACAAGATGAAGCAGAAAAAGACACAATCTAATTTTAAAATGGGCAGAATACCTGAGAAGGCATTTTAAGAACATCGATATGTCTAACGATCATACGGGGGGAAAAAAAAAAAAGGTCTACTTCATTAGTAATTCAGGGAAAGAAAATTTGAAACTGGAAAAGCTAAAATGAAGAAAGTGTCAGAAAACACAGTGTGACTGAGGCTATACAGGGCAAAAAGACTTTCATACAGTACTGGTGGGAATGTAAATTAGTTTGGTATTCTATATTAAAGTTGAACATATGTGTACTGTGATAGTAACACTGTTTACCAGTATTCTTAGCTTTTCTTTCCTTCTAGACATACGGTAAAATTCTCGCTTCCACTTCCTTTAAGTTAGGTATGGCCATGGAAGTTTCTTTGGCCAATGAAACCTGAGCGAAAACAAAACGTATCACTCGTTTCTGTGTAGATACCTTGAAGACCCAATGCATAACATGCCACGTTCCTTTTCCTGGGCTATAGCTACCCAGTCGCACTTTGGACGATGGAAACTCTAGCATGCCAGCTCACTGGGTCAGCTCCCTGCCTCCCCCATGAACCCAAGACAGGCACATAGATATGCAGAATGAGTCAGAAATAAACATTTGCTATTTTCAAACCACCAAGATTTGGGAGCTGTTTGTTACTACAGCTTAACCAAGCTCTCCCTGACTGATACACTTATCCCACCACTCAGCTATTCCTGTAATTACAAGCCCTAGAGCACCAACCCTTTTTGTGTCATGAATCTTTTGGCAGTCTGATGGAGCCTAGAGGCCTCTTTCAGAATAACTTTAAACAGTCTTTAAATGCATAAAATACAATATATACGATTTATGAAGGAAAAAAATTGTATCAGAATACAGCTACCAAATATTAAATATTCATGCTATAATAAAAATTGTCCATCTCAATTAACATACTAAATGACTACATCTAGTAGTGGGTCTAATAACTAGCACATTTTCAAAGTAGTGATGAGCATTATAATATTTCTAGATATCTGCAACTGTAATATGAAAAAAAAAATCTGTCCTTTCAGTGACAAAGTTAAAAAGTTACCTGTGACAAAGGTACAGGTATAGGTCTTGTGTCCGTCTTTGGCTTGCATGTGCAATCAAAAGAAATGCTGGATTGCAGTTAGTAAGTTAGTGAAAATAAAGACAAAATTCTTTCCCACTCACATCCTTTCCGTGGACCACTTGGTTAGAGCCCAAGCCCAGGTGTGTGGATTCACAGAAAACAGAAAATTACCCTTGACAGCATTGTTTATAATAGTTAGAAACTGGAAAGAATTCTAACATCCATGAAACCCCACTGCCATCCAGTCGATTTTGACTCATAGTGGCCCCACAGGGTTTCCAAGGCTGTAAGTCTCTACAGAAGCAGACTGCCATATCTTTCTCCCACGGAGCTGCTGGGGTTTCGAACAGACAACCTTTAGGTTAGCAGTCAAGTATTTTAACCACTGTGCTACCAGGGCTCCTAATGTCAAGGAAAGATAGTACAAATAAATAAGTAGTGGTACAGTCACACCTTGGAGTATGATTCAACAACAAAATGAACAGTCCTCTGTCTCACAGGGCTCCACGAATGAACCCAAGCATACAGACTATGTGATTCCATCTAAATAAAACTCCAGAATAGGCAAAGCCAAGTTACAGTGTTTAGGTTGCACAGACAGGTGCTTAAATTATAGAGAAAAGCAAGGAAGTGATTACCGTAAACGTCAGGAGAGCGTTCAGCTCGAAGAGGGAACGGTGATGTTGAAATTGGAAAGAGTCCTATCTGGGGGCTCTGGGTATCTGCCATTGTTCTCTTTCTTGACTCGAGTGGTGGTTACTTGGTTTTCGCTTTCTAATCATTCATGGGGTTACACATTTATATTTCATGTGCATTTCACCTGTCTGTACGAGTGTTATATTTTGTAATCAAATGTTTATTTAAAAAAATAGAAAAATTGCATTAGAAAATTGAAATACAGCAAAGCTAATATTTAAATACAAAAATTGATTCTTCTGGAAAAGTAGTAAAACTGAGAACCATTAGCCAATTAACTTCAGAATAAAGAAATGAGAGAAAAATGCACAAATAAGTCCAAATAAGGCATGGTAATGGAGAAATCAACACAGATGCAGGGGAAATTAAAAGAATCATTGGAGACTAATTTACTCAGATTTATGCAATAAAATTGACAGTCTGAAAGAAATAGATGATTGTCTAGAATAATATAAATTATGGAAACTAACCCCAGTAGAGACAGAAAATGTGAAAAAGCTCATTATTATAGAAAAATAGAGAAAAGAGTCAAAGACTATCTCCATATAAAGACATAGATCACTTCAGAGAGAAATTATACCATCCTGTCAAGAAAGAAATCATTCCAATGTCAGTGAAGTTATTTCAGGGTACATCAAAAAAGAAAAGTTCCAAATTATTTTTATAAGGCAGATATACATTGTTTAAAAAGTCTGCCAAAGATGGCACAACAGAAGAAAACCACAGCCCAGACTCAGTTGTAAACATCGGAGCAAAACCTTAAAGCGTAGCAAACGGATTCCTGGATGCTCACTGTGCGATGCTTCAGGAGATGTAGTGATGGGCAGGTTGCAGTGCCCGCCTTCAAGTAGCCTACAGTTTAGAATCAGGGATCAAAGTAGAAAAACAGCTTTGTAGGGCAATATAAGGGCTATCAGAGTTGACCCCTATTGCTCAAAAGAAGGCACCTGAATATTTGGTTTGGGAATAGAAATACTATCTTGGAAGAGTAGCTCTTTGAGTTGGGTGGTGTAGAATCACGGCTAAGAGTCTCAGTCCCGGCTTTGTTTTGCCAAGTCAAAATTCCAGTTCTGGGGTTCAATTATCATAAACTGTTTAATTGGCTCACCCTCATATCCAGGTTCATCTTTAGACTCTGGATTCCATGAAGAACACAGGGTAACATTAGCTTATTCTTGTTGAGCCTATTGCTTTCCTTGTATAAATGGAATAGATTTGAAACGTGGCCGCAGTTCTATGTAGCTCCTCCTTTTAAAAGACAGAGCCTATTTCCACATCCCTTGGATCTGGGCTGACCTAGTGATTTGCTCTGACGAGTAGAATGTAGTGAAAATGGCAGTATACTCAAGAGGCCTTTCTGTTCCTGGAGCCATGTGAACAAGCCTGGGCTGTCCTGCTGGAGGATGAAAAGGCTACATGGGAAGAGAATCCAGCCATCCCAGCCATGTGAGCCAAGCAAGCCGAGCCTGGCCTACAGCAGGATGACCGACCAGTTGTCCCCAGCCCAAACTGACAATTGTAACATTGTGAGTTAAATAAACAACTGTTGTTTAAGATCTCTACGATTTGCATAACAGTGAATCCATATAGGGATGGTTAACTAGTTTAAGGCAAAGTTCTCTGGTGGAAGTGTGCCACTTCAGCACTGATTTGGGGGAATGTAATGATCGTGAATTCAAGTTCAACAGAGCTCGGAGAGTTGGAAAGGATGTTACATGATGAAGTATTAGCAATATGTTCAAATGGTGCCTTCTAGTTTTCAAATATATCTTCGCGTGGAATTATCATTTAATAAGAAGACTTTATGATGTCTGATTTGGGCCTCTCTATTCATTTTTATTCATTAGCCATGCAGCGGTTAAGAGCTTGGCTGCTGACTGAGAGGATGGCAGTTCAAATCCACCAGCTGCTCCTTGAAAACTCTGTGAGGCAGTTCTACTCTGTTCTGTAGGGTTGGTATAAGTCAGAATTGACTCGATGGCAATGGGGTTGGTTTTGGTTTTATTCATTAGTCCTGGTGGTGAAGTAGTTAAGAGTTCAGGCTGCTAACCAAAAGGCTGGCAGTTCAAATCCACCAGCCATTCTTTGGAAACCCTGTGTGGCAGTTCTGAGTCAGAATCTACTCTATGGCAAAGGGTTTGGTTTTTTATTCATAGACTGGTCTTGTTTTGTTTTTTTGGTTTTATTCATAGATAGTACCTAACCGACTCTGAAGATTTCACCACATAAAATTAATAATAGTACCTAGTTCTTCTATCAAAAAAAAAAAAAAAAAACCAAAAAACCCAAACCCGTTGCTGTCGCATGGATTCCAACTCATAGCAACCCTATAGGACAGGGTAGAACTGCCCCATAGAGTTTCCAAGGAGCACCTTGTGGATTCAAACTGCTGACCTTTTGGTTAGCAGCTGTAGCCCTTAACCACTACACCACCAGGGTTCCCAGCTTTTCTATAGCACTGTGCTATTTTCATTTTCTCTCTCTCTTTTTTTTTTGGTTTAATTGCCACAAAATCCCCAGCAAGTTAAGCACAGCATCTATCATCCTCACCTTTAAATGAAGAAAATGATGTCTTGAGAGAGGTTAAGCACTTTTTCAAGATCCACAGAGCTGGAAAGTACAGAATAAGTTTGCAAACTTGCCTTTCCTAATTCCTGAACATTAAAACAGATAACCCAGGCAGAAGGCTGCTTAAAGTGGGAGGGGGAGTGAGAGTCTTACAATATGGTTTCCTTGAAAGCATGACTCACGTTAAAAAGACCGCAAGTTCAATGCCTAATGCCTTTAGTGGCACCCCTCACTGGCCACAAAGGCATAAATCCACACGTAGGAGCTGAGACCATGAACTGCGCCACTAATACAAGCCACTTCAGTTACTGGGAGTGGTGGGGTTGAAAAGCAGCTGGATGGAGTGGCAGATGCAAAGAAGGGCCTGGCTGGCTCACAGACATTGAGTGGGAAAGACCTCACTGTTTTCTCTCACAGAAGGGGAATATAAGCTTCTCCTGGGACCAACTCATAACTTGGGTTTTGGCTTCCACAACTGATCTCTCTGGCACCTCCTTACATAGATCCACTGAGTATATGTTGAGCACAGCATTGCCCTGTAGGGGCCAAACACACACTGAGCTGACAGCAATGAGTCTTGACATATGTTTAAACTTACAGGATGATCAACTCGGCCCAGCTTATCTGGAGTTTTCCAGGCTTTTGCACTGGAACGCCTTAGTCACTGCCAAATGTGAACAGTTGGCCACCCAACATTGACAACACTTTCTTGATATTTGTGAGGGCCTCACCACACTTACTAGCCCTTTTCTATTCAAAACCAGACTTGTAAATGTAGCCACACAACTAAATCCTAACAGTCAACGGTGGTTCTGCCCATAAGCCACGGCCTTATTTCTTTCCTCTTTCTGTATGCCTGCTGCCATCCTCCAGCCTTGACATTTTACAGACACTTGGGCCTGAACAGATGGGGTCAGACTGGGACATTCAAGAGTTCCAGTGTTTCTGAGTAGTGACGGCATTTTTAAATTATTCTGTTTTTGTCAAAGTGTCTAGCTGTGTGCGAGGCAAGGAGCTGATTGACTTACGGGAGCAGTTCTCATTAAGACTATAATGCATGTGAAAGCTATTCACACGTGAGTCAGAAAATCTGCTTAATGAAAGTAAGGTTTATAGCAAGACATTTGGCTTCCAGGGCTTTGGCTTCCTCTCCATGAAATGAGGGCGTCGAGTTGGGGCTGCAGGGTCCCATTGGCAGGATGTGCTCTAACTCCAGCAGCTCCCGTTGTGATGAGCCACATTCCAGGTCATCTGGGCACTAGAGTGAGTAGCCATTCTCTGCTATCACAGAAAATAATTTCTATCTTCAAATTCATATAATTTTATTTGGTTTTAATTATGCTAATTATAGATATGCCAGTAATTCATATTCATTGTAGAAGGAGTATTCATATGGAAAACAGTCATCATTTATATGTCCATAATTCAACTATAAACAATGTTAACACTTTTAATCGTCCATACTTATTTCTGTTCATATACATATTGACTATATAATGTACATATTATCCTAACAATGGATTTTTTTCTGTGTCAATATATATGGACTATATGTGAATATGGAACCCTGGTGATGCAGTGGTTAAGAGCTACAGCTGCTAACCAAAAGGTTGGCAGTTTGAATCCACCAGCTGCTCCTTGGAAACCCTATGGGGCAGTTCTACTCTGTCCTATAGGGTCTCTATGAGTTGGAATTGACTCAACATCAGTGGGTTTGGTTTTGTTTTTTGTGTGGTGGTTGGCTGCACAGTATCCTATGGATGTCCATAATTTATTGAACCACCTGTCTGTGGTTACACATCTAGGCTATGGTCAATATTCACACTCACCAACAGTGTCTTGAGAAGCAGGGCAGGATTTCCTAAATTTCAAAAATAAATACTTCAAAAGCAGAGCAACAAGCCAAGCTTTAGTAAGGATGTTGTCCACAGGATAAAAAACGAGGCTATGTTTTTACATGCATCATTGTGGAGGCATGTGTTAGCCACACTTTCCTAAATTCATGTCTGAAGTGGGACACCAAAAAATTCTGAAGACAATGAAAGTGTCCAGACCCCGTACTGAATCCAATGAAAGCAAGGATCTCAGGGAAGCTTTAGGTGCACAGCTAGCACAAGCTTGGAGAGATAGCATTTGTCTAGCATATTTGTTTTTTGGCCCAATTAGAAAAGTACAAGGGAATGAACCACACTTCAAACCTTGTTCCCGCTAGCTACAGATGATAAGCGGTCCCCAAACTCTAAAACGCTTTGCGAATCAATAAAATGCGCGTCCAGAGATGTAGCCTCCTGCTTTGTTTTCAGACAGATAGCAGAATCTCATTTCAGTCGCAAAGAAAAATTTAGAAGCCCCTAAGAAGCAACTTGACCAGGGGCTATCCCTGAGAAGAAACCACAAAACGTGAAGATTAATAGATGGAGCGATAGAAAAGTGTAGCTCATTTTTGTCTTAGGTTGTTGCAAGTGATCTCCTTCCACACTCCAAAAATATTTTGCCCACCTTACACATACTAAAACCCATTGCCGTTGAGTTGATTCTGACTCATAGAAACCCTATTGGTTTACACATACTAAAACTTAAAACCCAGTGCCGTTGAGTCGATTCCGACTCAGCGATCCTATAGGACAGAGTAGAACTGCCCCATAGAGTTTCTAAGGAGCGCCTGGCAGATTTGAACTGCCGACCCTTTGGTTAGCAGTTGTAGCACTTAACCACTACGCCACCAGGGTTTCCACATGCTAGATGAAACTTTTTCAACTGTGCTCCCCCTGCACCCCAAATACCTCGAATCAGGTCTAACTTAAGATATCTGCGGTCATCTCTTTCCTTGCCTGGCTCTCTCACTAGAGAGCAAGGTCACTGATGGCAAGATCGAGGTGCTATTTTGCTTTCACTTCATCTGGCATGTAGGAATAATAACCTTAGTTACTGTTTACCAGGCATCAGGAGTTGTGCTGAAAGATTTGGGCATATGGCAAGTTGATTAGTTGAATGATTTTTCTTTCTCTCTTTTCCCCTCTTTCCTTGGTTAGCATTTGTGTTTCTTGGCCTCAGGAGTCTTCGCAGAGCTGAAAGCAGATGTAGGTACTGTAGGTACCATTAACTAGTTGCTGTTGGGTAGATTGCCACTCGTGGAAACCCCATGTGTGTCAGAGTAGAACTGCATTGCGTAGAGTTCTTTTTCTTTCTGTCTTCTTTCTAAAAAAAAATTGAAGGTCCTTACCTTCCCCTTTATTGACATAAGTTCAGGACAGCCTCTCCACCTTTAAAACAGAAAAATGATAGAGCTGCTTCAAACATTTTTTTTTTTTTTTTACAAATACGAAATATGTTTGAGGGCTAACTAATGGCTTTAGGACAACCTACGTTATCTTTGGGTGCTCTGAATTTTGATATGTCTAAATTAAAAAATAATAGTACTAATGAAAAAGAACAGTTGACACTGAATCGATTCTAACTCATGGTGACCCCCTGTGTGTTAGAGTAGAACTGTGCTCCACAGGTTTTTTTTTTTTTTTAATAGTTGTAAAAATATATATAACACAACATTTGTCAATTCAACATCCATAGGGCTTTCAGTGGCCAATTTTTCAGAAGTAGATCACCAGGCCTTTCTTCCAAGGTACTTCTGGGTAGGTTTGAACCTCTACAATTTCGGTAACAGCTGAGCATGTTAGCTGACTCTGTAGACATTATTTAAAAAGCTGTTCCTAATTATTAAGACTGAAGAGATTGTGCTTGGTATCCCAGATGGCAAAGAGTGGAAAGATTTTGAGGGCAACAAGAGGGGGAGAGAGAGTTACGTTCCATCTCCTTTACCCTTTGTCTATTGAAGATAAGTTAGAGGTTGAAGTGAGGGTGGACCCATGTACCATGGGTAGGGTAGCCCACTGTCCTAATTTGCCTGGGACAGAAGGGGTTCCTGGGATGTAGGGTGTTCATATTTAAAACCAGGGAAGTCTCTGGCAAACTGGAACAAGTTGGCCACCCTAGATGGGGTGGCAGTGCTCTCAGAGAAGACAAGGCCTCCAGTAGGAGAACCTGCGATGGTTCTCTGGAGGGAGGGGTATAAGAGCTCTGAAACTTGCCAGAGGTTCTCCTGCTCCAAGTGCACCTCAGACATAACAGAGCTGTGGGACCTGAAGAGACCATTCGGTCTGTGTCAATGACAGTCTCAATAGAAACCAGTGTAGAAGATTAGAGACTCTCTATGTGAAGAACTGGGGATACAGGGAAGGCTAACCAGTCACTACCCTTGCAAGACTGGGAAAGAAAAACTTACTTTACACTATGACAAAAGATGCAGAGCTGAGAAAGGGAAGCACCCAGGGCATATTCAATAGGAGAAGGAGGTGCTGGGATGCCACCCTGGGAATGTGGACGCCACTGGGTAGAAGGTCATCCACTACATCAGTGCATTCGTTGTTGTCGTTAGGTGCCATCGAGTCAGCTCTGACTGATAGTGGCCCTATGTACAACAGAACAAAACACTGCCTGGTCCTGCACCATGCTCACAGTCGTTGCTACGTCTGAGTCCATTGCTGCAGCCACTATATCAATCCATCTTGTTGAGGGTCTTCCTGTATTTTGATGACTCTCTACCAAGCATGATGTCGTTCTCCAGGGACTGGTCCCTCCTAATAACATGTCCAAAGTATGTGAGACAAAGTCTCACCATCCTGGCTTCCAAGAGGCACTCTGGCTGTATTTTTTCCAAGACAGACTTGTTCGTTCTTTTGGCAGTTCATAGTATATTCAATATTATTCATCAACACCATAATTCAAAGATGTCAATTCTTCTTCGGTCTTCTTTATTCATTGTCCAGGTTTCTCCTACTATGTGTTTAAGTGCAAGGAAATAAAAGAAGCAAGGGTACATTCAAGACTTCTTCAAAGAGCTTGCAACTTAATAGGGATTATGTTACACAGACACGCCAATGACTTTGGGCAATTCCAAGGCAGCAAATGCGGTGCAGATTGATGTAATAAGAACAGAAGTCCTCAGGGGCCCCAAATGGAAACATCAGAATAAAGGGGAAAAATGTGTCTCCGTAAGAGGGAAGTTTTGAACCCAGCAGTCATATAAAAGAGAGAAAGAGATTGGAGATGTAATTTCCAGGTCAGACTATGTCAAGGAGAAAGCAAATGGATTGGGCAGCTTTGTATGGCCTAGCAGTTTCCCTTCTCTGGAGATATACTTCGACAGAAGAGATAACATCTGCAGGAAGGGACAAAGGGAGAGGAGACCAAGAGTGACTCCTGATTTCCTGTCAACAGCATAATTTGGAGCCACCATGCTGAGGTCTCTTCAAATTTTGTTCCCATATTCAGGCAACATCTTCACCCTCACTAATCAGATTCGTTACCTTCAAACTTGGCTCCAAAAAGGGTGGCTTCAGGTCTTACTCTCTGGCTTCTACAGAGCCCTATTCTTTGTTCTGTTTTATAGATTTAAGTAAGTTTTACTGAGTTCTCTGTGAGGTTTTGTTACAATTGAGGGTCACTGTTAAAAGGTATTTGAAATCCACCGCACCAGACAATGAGGGCAGAAATAGCACAGTGCCTGGCCAAGGGTAGAGCTACCAGTAATCATCTGTCATGGATTGAATTGTGTCCCCCCAAAGTGTCTGTCAACTTGGCTAGTCCACGATTGTCTCATCTGATGTGATTTTCCTGTGTGTAGTAAATCCCATCTCTATGCCGATGAGATGGGTTAGCAGCAGTTATGTTAATGAGGCAGGACTCAACCTACAAGATTAGGTTGTGTTTTAAGCCAATTTCTTTTGAGATATAAAAGAGAGAAGCAGAGAGTCAGAGGGACCTCATATCACCAAGAAAGCAGTGCCGAGAGCAGAGTGCATACTTTGGACCCAGGGTTCCTGCAGAGAGAAGCTCCTAGACCAAGAAGCTCCTGGGCCAAGGGAAGACTGATGACAAAGATCTTCCCACAGAGCTAACAGAGACAGAAAGCCTTCGCCTGGAGCTGATGCCCTGAATTCAGACTTCTAGCCTCCTAGACTGTGAGAGAATAAATTTGTTTGTTAAAGACATCCATTTGTGGTGTTCCTGTCATAGTAGCACTAGATAACTAAGACACCATCCTAGAAGTAAGTTAGGAAATAGAAATATGCACGTTGAAGGAGTTCCTGGGTGGTGGAAAGAGTTAAAGTGCTCAGCTGCTAATCAAAAGGTTGGAGGTTCAAGTCCACCCAGAGGCACCTCAGAAGAAAGGCCTGGTGATCTACGTGTGAAAAACCAGCCGCTGAACATCCGATACAGCACAGCTCTGCCCTGACACACATGGGGTTGAAGTTGAAGTCAACTCAGCAGCTGGTAGGCCCAGTGAACTCTGTGAGGAGTCGGACAACCAGGCAGACATGGCCCTCGTGACCACCGCTTTGAAAACTCAGGCCATGCTTCTCAAATGCTTAGTAAAGGAGAGAGTATTGTCCTCGGTTAAACAGGAAGAACTCTTCATAAATGAGGCTGCCACTTAACTGCATTTCTTCCTCACAAATTACCAGCTGGACGAGCTTCCTGTGGGGAAGCTCTCAGGATCTGAGAGGGCCTAACAGTTGTGTCAGGAGAGTTTTCCCCCTAATAATACACTGCTTTAATCACTTTATATTTGTCTGAAGATGCTAAGACTCACTGAGCTGAATCATATGAAAACTTCCTACAAACCTTAGAACTGCAGCCTTTTTTCCTTCTTTACAAACTGTGCCTCAAACCCAAACAAATCAATGATGAATCCTGGTAATTGTTCAGGGATATAAAAGTGAAATGACATCATCAAACACCCGCCTGGGATGCCCACCTGAAACCGCCCTGGGCAGCGTGCATTGCTCCCGCCTTTGAGTTCCTACAGCTTTGTGTTCTGACCTCTTTGACATGCTTCTCGTGTGGTAGAAGTTCTGCCCTCCCTGCTAGCCTGGGAGTAAGTGTGGTTAGTTCTGTCTCCTGCATTAGCCTGTGGGTTCCTGCAGGGCAGGGGTGAGTTGGAGATAGTTGATAATTACCTGTGGCGATAGGCAGTTTACTATGTTGGCTCATTTGAGTTAACCCTTTCAGGTATTCTAAGAGGTAAGCATTATCTATGACCATGCAGCAGTTCACAGTTAAGGAGCTTACACAAGGCAAGCAGCAGAGCAGGGGTTGGGTCACCTGCAAGACCCCACTTCTTTCCACCAACCTGGGGCCCTATTATACTCCCTTTTATTCTCGGGCCCCAGTCTAATGTCTGTCTAGGTTTGCAGGGGTTTGCCTAGAAGTTCAGGGCTTCCTATCTAAATTCTAAGAGAAGTAGGTAGATAGTGAGGGGAGAGGCGTTGGGGCAGGAGATTTGATAATGGAGAAGGTTAGGAAGAGCTGCACTGAGAAAGAGAACTGGCATGCAGTAGTGGATCATGGGAAGAGGGCTGGTGCCTTTGACTTTGGAGTCTCTGAGTGGTGCAAACAGTTGAAGTGCTCGGCTGCTAACCAAAAGGTTGGCAGTTGGAGTCCACCAGAGTCCATCCAAATCCCGATGATCTACTTCTGAAAAATTAGTCATTGAAAGCCCTATGGAGCACAGTTCTAGTCTGACACGTATGGTGTCACCGTGAGTTGGAGTCATCTCAATGGCACCTGGTTTTATCTTTGACTTTGGAAGCTTGAGTTTGGAAACACCAGTCTGAATGGTTGTGTGATTTCCTGTAACATCCCTCCACATCTTGTGTGTAGATGTCTAAATGGTGACAAAGATTGTGTTGGTAGATTTGTTCAACAGCAGGGGTGAAGGAATAGGCGACATGTGTAAGCTGGTGGTTGAAGAGGTGGCACCTGAGGTCTAATCTTGATAGAAAAGTGAGAGTAGAAAGGGCTTGAGAGAGAGGGGGAAAGTTAAAGAGTTTCAGAAATGACTAGTGCTGTGAGCTAGAGGAACTCCTGAAGTTTTAGGAACTGAGGGATAGAGCTTGAAGATGGGGGTGTCATAACTCAAGATTTTAAGTTTGAGTTGAGGTGACAAAGAGGTGCAGCCTGTGGTTAGGACACTGTGGAGGTGAAGAGGGGTGCAAGGGAGGGCATCGGAGTTGAGTCCTTCCAGGAACTGTGAAGTCAGGCTCTGCACAGGGGTCATGTGTACCAATTTTGTATCAATCTGTATATCAACTTGGCTGGGCCATGATTCCCAGTATTGTGTGGTTATCTACCGTTTTGTCATCTGATGTGATTTTCCTATGTGTTGTAAATCCTATCTCCATGATGTTAATGAGATGGCATTAGTGGCAGTTATATTAATGAGGCAGGACTCAAGCTATAAGATTAGATTGTATCTTAAACCAATCTCTTTTGAGATATAAAAGAGAGAAGTGAGCAGAGAGACAGGGGACTTCATACCACCAAGAAAGCAGTGCCAGGAGCAGAGTGCGCCCTTTGGACCTGAGGTTCCTGTGTGGAGAAGCTTCTAGGCCAAGGGAAGATTGACGACAAGGACCTTCCTCCAGAGCCAACAGAAAGAGAAAGCCTTCCTTCAGAGCTTTAGAGCTAGTGCTCTGAATTGGGACTTCTAGCCTCCCAGGCTGTGAGAGAATAAATTTCTCTTTGTTAACGCCATCTACTTGTGGTATTTCTGTTATAGCAGCACTAGATCACTAAGACAACGGGTCATCCAGATGGACACCAAGGTCACTCAGGATGATGTCTGCATATAGATGGAGGAGGGGTGCTGTAAACCAGATGACAAACTCTTCCACAAACGAAGAGGCTCACCAGGAGTTTGTTAAGAAACAAGAGAGAGGGAGGTAAATTGCCTGGGTGCCTGAGAACAAGAGGAGTAGATATGTTACAGAAAATGGCACTGGAGAGTAAGAGAACGCTCATCACACATGTGAGGAGTGTGGGAGAGACTATGTCCCCTTGAGAGTCTCAGCAGATAAAGAACTTCAGGGAAGAGATGATGAGGGCTTGAATTTAGGAAGTGAAAATGAAGAGAGAGAGGAAAGAACAGGACTAGGAGATAATAAAAATAAGGGTTTGTACCTGACTGGATGCAAGGAGAAGTAAAGAGAGTGATGGATGTTACTATGAAGAGAAGGGTGTTATTTCCTGAGACCAGGAGCAGCAGAGGACGAGCAGCTTGGAACTGGCGTATCTGTCAGGATGTTGTCACTAAGAGACAGCCACAAGCATCGTAGAAAGAAGGCACTTACTCTATGAATCAGAGTTTACACAAATCTGGCAAGGGTAAGTCAAGTTCAGGAAGCGGGGGAGGGAGGATGAGAGAGGCAGCCTGAAGCATTAACACACTGGACCAGAGTTTGCCAGAAAGTTCCAGAAACCGTGTAAGTGGGCTCATGAGTGGAGAGCCCATAGAAAAGGGTGGAAGCCCTGTCTCTGTGGAGATGGCTCCTCTGTGGAAGCACCACCTCTGTGGGCCTAGAGCCAAGCACTGGTGATGGGCCTGGGGGTGCTGTTTGTCTGAAGGACCAGGAGTCGGGAAGATGAGCTGGATATGGAGCAGGAGTGGAGCAAAGATGAAGTCCACCCCATCAGGTCCCCCTGCGTCTGTTCATCACCATGTCTGACCACCACCACCTTCTAAGAGCAATACTGTCTGCCCTGGACAATTGGATTCGTGTATCTGGAGCTTGGGAAATAAATCTGCACTAGAAAAGCAGATGGTGTGAATCATTAGCAAATTGATAACGACAAACCACGAAAGGGAGAGAAAGGAGAAAGCAGAGGACAGAACACACAGGCCTGAGATCTAGGGAGGCGGGAGAAACATCTTGGTACACAGCAGGCCAGAAACCACGGAGAGCTTTAAGGAGGATCCTGGGCTCAGCAGTGCCATGCTTAGAGAGGGTTAGTGGAACGAGAGTCATGCAGTGTCTGGAAGGAAATAATCAGCCAGGCCTCATCGCCGCCCGAAGTAACTGCTTCCCTGGCCTCCTGTGTCTCCATCTGAAGGTTTGGTAAGTGGGCTCTGGTGTGATGTTCTCAGAAAATTGCTTCCAGAATTCAAATGCAGCATAACCTTGCTAAGAAATAGTGACAGTGTGGGCTGTTTGAGTTTACCAAAAACCAAACCAAACCAGTGGAGTTGATTGCGACTCACAGGACAGAGTAGAATGGCCGCATAAGGTTACCAAGACTGTAATCTTTATGGACGCAGACTACCGCATCTTCTCCCTCAGAGCAGCTGGTGGATTCAAACCCCTGACCCTTCAGTTAGCAGCTGAGCGCTTAACCACTTCACCACCAAGGCCTCTCTGTTTGGATTTGGACCCACCTGTCTGTCTGTGGAGGCTTGTGTGTTGCTATGATGCTGAACAGGTTTCACTGGAGCTTCCAGACTAAGACTAGAAAGAAAGGCAATCTATGTCTGAAAATCAGCTAATGGAAATCCTATGGGTCGGCACAGTCTGATCCCTCTGTACACAGGACCCCCATGAGTTGGGGACCGACTCAATGGCAACAATAACAATTTCACTACAGATCTCTAGTTCTGATGAAAAAGAATTTGAAAACATGGCCCGATCTTTGCCTGCCTAGTAAAATTCAGTCCATTGCTGCTTGCCATGCTAAGGTCTGTGTTAAAAAATTCACTCTGAATCACATCTCTGATTTTAGCTAAATTAAATACACACACACACACACAAACACACACATACATACACATATGTACATATAACCCGTTGCTGTCAAGCAACACTACAGGACAGAGTAGGACTGCCCCCACAGGGTTCCCAAGGCTGTAATCCTTACGGAAGCACACTGCCACACCTTTCTGTCATGGAGCAGCTGGTTAGCAGCCGAGTGCTTAACCACTTCACCATCAGGGCTCCTATATGTATACGCAAATACATGATAGGTATAGAGAATGTCATTCCTCCATACCCATAGTATTCCTCTGCTTCACTATATCATTAAGATTATCGGGTTCTAAAATAAGAAAGCATATTTGAATGGTTTTCACAGACTTAAAAAAAATCTCATTTGGGGTGTGTTGTGAAGTGCACTCAATCATGTAATCAGGTCTGTGGTTGCCTCTTTTCCTACTACTTGATTCTAGGTTGAACTTTCTGTTCCTGCGTGTGTTTCTCCATAATTTTCAAGTGCATGCAGGTTCTGCAATTAAGTTCATCTAGTTATTTAGAAATCTTATCAACAGAAGTCATCTTCGAATAAAAACCAGGCGTGAGGCTTCTGGTGCTACAAACTGATCTTCTAGGCTTTACATAAAGAAACGATAGCTCTTTGGACCAAGTTTTCTAGAAGAGGATTATGCCCTCTGAGTTACTATGCTGTCCCTTATGAAGGTGTGTACGTGTGCATATTTTTGGGAGGTGGGCCTCTGGCTTTCATTGAGTTATCAAGGGGGTTCATAACTTCTAGAACATTAAGAATGGGATTTTAGAAGCCCAGAACATAAGGGACCAGGAGTGACACGGACCTTAGTTATTGATCTATCAGGAAAAAAATTTTTATTGAGCATCTGCTAGGTGCCAGGGGCTGTGTTAGAAGCCGGTAGTAACCATGGTCTTGTTCTTGAAGGAACACGCCACTAGGTAATTCATCCTCATGATAATAATTACCTGAGGAACTTATGGATTGGGGGGTATGGAAACCCAGACAAGGACCAATTCCCGCTATCTTTGAGTGTGCTTGTTATAGACATAACAGTTTAAAAACCAGTGGAAAGTGATTCCAGTGACATTTAAAAGACTCCTTTTTCTACCCATTTCCCCACACAAAATATTTGGGTAGTTAAAACAAAAGACAAAGTGTAACGAGTGACTTTCATTCAGTCCTCTTTAAATATGGTGATTATGTGTTCTAGGAATTTACACCCAAGGAAAATACTGCAGAAGGAGTCAAAGTCACAAGTGAGCACACAGCTCTTTTTTATTGTACTTTAGATGAAAGTTTACAGAGCAAACTAGCTTCTTATTAAACAATGAATATACACGTTGTTTTGTGACATTGGTTGCCAACACCATGACATGTCGACACTCTCTCCTTCTCAACTTGGGTTCCCTGTTACCAGCTTTCCTGTCCCCTCCTGCCTTCTCGTCCTCGCCCCTGAGCTGGTGTGCCCATTTAGTCTCATTTTGTTTTATGGGCTTCTCTAATCTTTGGCTAAGGGTGACCCTCAGGAGTGACTTCATTATTGAGCTAAGAGGGTATCTGGGTCCATACTCTCAGGGTTTCTCCATTCTCTGTTAGAGCAGTAAGTCTGGTTTTTTTTTTTCGTGAATTAGAGTTTTGTTCTGTATTTTTCTCCAGCCCTGTCTGGGACCCTGTTATTATGAATCCCTGTCAGAGTAGTTGGTGGTGGTAGCCGGGCACCATCCAGTTGTTTTGGACTCAGTCTGGTGGAGGCTGCGGTACTTGTGAACACACAGTTTTAATAATTACTTTTTACCTTCTTTAAGATGAGGCAACACACTCAGCACACTAAATAGAGACGGTACATGCCATTTGCTTTCGTAAAGTAGCAATAATGGGTGCTGCACAGAAAATTTCCATTTCCTATCCCTTTGAAGTACAGGGGTGAGGACTTCAGCATAGCTTTTGGGGGGACACTATTTTATTAGACTAAAAACAATACACAGAGCTGGAAGAGACTTTGAATCCATCTAGTCTACTGATCTCATGTCCTAGGAGAGTCAGTTCGAAGCTCAGGGAAATGAGGACACTTCTCAAGGTTATATGGTGAATTAGCTGCAGGACCAAACCAAAAACCAAACCTGTTGCCATCGAGTAGATTCGGACTCATAGAGACCCTAAAGGGCAAAGTAGAACTGTCCCGTAGGGTTTCCAAGGCTGTAATCTTTCTCCCGCTGAGCAGCTGGTGGATTTGAACCACTGACCTTTTGGTTAGCAGCTGAGTGCTTAACCACAGTACCATCAGGGTTCTTAGCTGTAGGGTAGGAACTAGAATTCTTCTCTCTTGGCTTCCAGTCCCTGGCTCTTTGTTTCCCATTCTGGCATGAACACACCCCTGATTGTAAGTGCTCGTATTCCTAGGGGGTACCTAAAGGCACCAAATAAATACCCATCAATTCTTACCTGACATCTACTTTTACTTTAAAACCTACATGAATACATTATGGAAGAGTTTGTTTGTTTTTTGAATGTGATGCTTCCAAACATTTTGTGCTTCTTGAGCTGTTCAGGTTACCTTCCTGTCACTGGTTAAGTTCCTCAGAAAACAGACCCTGGCATTGAGATTCGTGTGGTGGAGATTTTGAGTGAAGGGCCTTGAGGTAGGATTGGTCAGAGGGAGGGGTCGAACAGAGGCCTCAGCCTGCAGGGAGACCAGAGCTGAGATGTCCCTTCAGAGGCATTCCCAGAATGGGGCAAAGGGGTTAAGGTTGGGGCTTCTGCATCGACTAGTCTTCAGATGTGGGCTGCCCCTGGGGAGGGCTTGTAACCTTGAGGGAGGCAGCTGCCAGCAACCCCTAGAGAGAGAATCAGCTGAGAGCTTTCAGCTGCCCATGTCCCAGCAGCTGGGGAAAGAGTGCCTCAGTCCTGAATGATGGCCAAGCAGGTAGGGATGGGAGGAGAAGGCCTGTGGGACTAATGAAAGGATTATCAATAAATTTACTATGAGTCGGAATCAACGTAATGGCAATGGGTTTGATTTTGGTATGGTTAATGTAGAGTCTTATTATTTTCAAGTAACACTAGGGCAGAAATATGTCAGAGAGCTTATTGGTATGAGCCCTGAGGTAGAAGGTTCGATTTCTTGCTCCCCACCTATTAGCCGAGTGATATTGGGAAATCATTTTACCTCTTTAATCCTTAGTTCACGTATCTATAAAATGGCAATAAGAATAACTCAAGCCTCTTGGAGTTTTTGTGAAGATTAAATGTCATAGCGTATTCAAATAACCTGGCAGAGTCCCAGAAATATAGGTCATTCTTAATACTTGTTAACTGTTCTACATAGTATAACCTCAATATATTTATTTCATGCATCCAAATTGTTGGATACAGCTCTTCTCATTTCACGGCTTTAATAAAGGCAGTCGGTAGTGAGAAAAGCAAGATGCAGAAACAGGTATGAAGTATAACACCATTTTTGAAAAGAAAATGAAAAAATAGCATGTATATATACAAATGTACCTGCACACCAATATCTGTAACACGTGTACATGCAGCTATTTGTATGTATTGAGTGTTTCAGGATTACAGGCTAGGTGTGGAGGAAGGATACATTCCATGTCGTTGACGTTGACTATCTTGGAAGGGAAGCAGGTAAGAAAAGAGGGACCCATGGTGGTGAGCCATCTTCTTTCCCATCAGTATCGTGGCGCCATTCTTGTGGTGGTGGAAAGCCAGCTGAGTAAGTGTAGAGAAGTTTGCAAAAACAAAGCGAGGGGGCAAAAGAGGGAATAAAGATCATTCCTGGAGAAGAAGGTCACCATGCTCTACTGGGATACTTTACGTCTAAGAGACATGACCACTCTACAGCTTTTGAAGCCATATGGTGAGCCTGGGAGGGTATGATCCTGGGTTCTGATGGGCCTGCTGTGAATCCATCAGTTTTGAGCCTCAAATTTGTTGTATGTAAAGGGGAAGTAAGACTTCTACTTTGTTGAGTCCTTACCAGCATCAGCAATACTGTGTGTCCAGCGTGTAGCACACTGCACGTCCCCAGGAAAGGTTAGCTTTGTTTATGTCATTTCTGGTATTTCCAGGGATAAAAACAACCTAACGAGTGCATACTCGGACAAAAAAAAAAAAAAAAAAATCTGTGTTTATCCTCCAACGTGAACAGCCATAAAGTTGACAGATTCTAACCCAGGAATAGTTTCGGACAAAAGGAAAAAGAATCTGTCTCTGCAAATGAGATTATTGATTCTTCTATTTGAAAAATCAGTCTTGCAGATAACAATCAGGAGACATCACTTTTATTTGCACTTCACTCACTTGTGAGTAAAAACAAGGGAACTAAAAAAAAAACTTAGTAGGGGAAAAACTGTCTAACAGCAGAAACCACAGGTACTTTACAAGAGCCGTACAATCCTTCTCCTTGGATAGGGGTGGAGCAGGAAAAGAAAGAGACCAGATATTTAAAGACTTGATGCATAATGTATGTGCAGGGCTATTTTTGCAGGCTGTTGTAATAGCAGAGAGGATGAGAAGGCATCAGCAAAAAATCAAATGATAGTGGAACTGTGGCTCATCTCAAAATAAGTCTGAAAAAAAGAAGCCCTGGAATCCCATGCTTCTCCCTCCGCAGTTATGGGAAGGTGTGGCTATTCAAAGGCTTCATAGAAGTGGCCACTGTTGTGGACTGAATTGTGTCCCTTGCTGTCTAGTCAATTTCAACTCGTGGAGACCCCATATGACAGAGTAGAACTGCCTGTAGGGTTTCCTAGGCTGTAATCTTTATGGAAGCAGATCTCTATGTCTGTCTACCTTGGAGCCACTGGGTGGGATTGAACTACCAACCTTCTGGTTAGCAGGTGAGAGTGCTTAACCATTGAACCACCAGGGCTCCTTATACAGAAAGGTAGCAAGTTCAAAGGTCTGCAGACCAGAACAAGCCTGGAGTATTCTAGGTATAGAGAATAGACCAGTGAGTACAGCTGGAGCCTATTGGAGGAGAAGGAGGGTAGCAGGAGATGAGGTCAGAGAGGAAACACAAGCACGCGCGCGCGCACACACACACACGCACACACACGGAACTCTGGTGGCGTAGTGGTTAAGCGTTTGGCAGTCTGAATCCGCCAGCTGCTCCTTAGAAACCCTGTGAGGCAGCTCTACTCTGTACTGACTTGATGGCAAAGGGTTTGTGTATATATAGAACCATTTGTCTGAGCATTATATATATACACAAATCGAAAATTTAAGGTCGAAGCATGGGGTTTATTTACTAAATAATTGGGAGGAGGTTGGTGGGCATTTAAAAAACTTCACATATGATTCTTTTAAATAACAACTTTCCCTCCCTAGCTGGAGGGGAGAAATATAATTAATTTTATAAGTGTCTATTTGATAACTTCTTGCTTGATTTTCCAAATTATTTTATTTTATAGGGTATGTTATTGAAGCTCAATAAGGTTAAAGGACTGCCTGAGGTCATAGAGCCAGGGCTGTGTTGCACAATCCTAGAATGGGTTGATCCTCCCATGGAGTGTGGCTATGGTCCAGGCCATCATCCTCTCTGTACCAAGTGCATGAATGACCCAGCCATTGCACCAGGTATGGCTCTTTATGTTTTGTGAAAGAAAACGTATTTATGGAGGCAGAAAAATACATCAGGAATCCGTATGTCATCTGCAACAGCTTCACATTTCCAGTGCAGAATGTCCTTATAAAAGAATCATTTCCAAAATATGACAATATGATCAAGAGTAGTTGTCCAAACAAGTAAGACACCAAATGCTGGGCTAAGGACAAGGAAGAGAGGTCTTTTAAAAAATTCACTCATGAAAAAACAAGCACTGGGCGTTAGCTGAAATGACCCACAATGTTTGAGAACAACTACAGTGTTGGAAAGCAATTTGACAATCCATTTCAACAGTTATAAAAAAGCTCAGTCCTTTGACCCAAGAATTTTACTCCTAGGAACTTAAAAAATAATTTAAGAAATGTAAGAATGTTATGTTATCAGTAAATATATTGTTTTTGACACTATCCATAATGCGTGGACATAAAACAAAATCGAGCATCTCCAAACAGGGGCAAATGATAGGTTATCCACGGAACAGGCTCTTGATAAATTCTTGTGCAGACAGTTAAATTAATCCTTATGAAGATGGTATAATTCTGCAAAACGCTACCTGAAATATAACATTCAGGTGATTAAAGCAGAATAGGAAATAATCAAGCTAACTTTAATACTACTCCAAAAATTGTGTCGACACACAAGGACTAGAGATGAACAAGAAAATATTAAAACCAGTGGTTTGAACAGATATTGCCATTTCAAAAATTTTCTTTTGATGCTTTGCCTTCTATTTCTTTTCTACAATAAAGTACATTTTAGCAAATAACTTATTTGGAGACTTGCTTCATCTTGGGTCTTGGGAACGACATCCTCCCATCATAGTCTCATCTCTGTCTAATGGTCATCTTCGCTCTGAGCTGTGGGGAAAGATGAGAGAATGAAGCAGGATAGGGGGGCAGAAGGGCCTCCTGCGTGCCTGCTCTTGCTCAGAATCATGGATGGATGCTGGTCACACAACAATCTGGCCCTCCAGTGAGGTTCCTCATCCTTCTGTAGAGAAGCATTCCTTCCCTGAAGAGTGGAGGGAGATGACGCCATAACAAAAGGTTGCAGACGGCCTAAAGTGGAAAATCCTCCATCTGCAGCATTTGGTCAAATAAAACTCAGTGCTAGAAGAATTGTCAGAGAAAGTTCAACAAGCCAACCAACAAGGCCATGGGAGAGGTTTGTTTCTTCAATGTAGAGGCACCAAAAATAATTGCACTTCCTCTCTTTCTCTAGTTCGTAGTTATCTGCCACAGTGGAATGAACAATAAAAAGCAACACATAACCCTTAAAGCTCCAGAGTGCCTCACTTGCTGTCTTTAGTAGATTTGGCTTTCCAGTGATTTCCCCATTGATAATATCCATGAAAATAGAAGGCATTGCACTGGCACTGGTAATAAAGTATATTGTTCAACAATGGACTACTTTCTCAAAAAACTTCCTGAAAGAGTTAAGAAATGTTGGAACTTCACCCGTTCCTAACCAATCACCAGTTGCCAGCAAGTTGATCCCAACTCATGGTGACCCCATGCATGTCAGAGCAGAATTGTGCTTCGTAAGGTTTTTAACAGCTGTAATCTTTCAGAGGTAAGTTTGCAGGCCTTTCCCCCAAGGTGTCTCTGGGTGGACTTGAATCTCCAAATTTATGGTTAGTAGCTGGGCATGTAAACCATATACACCAGGCAGGAACTCCTCACTCATTCCTAAACATCTCTAAACGAGAGACCTGTCAAGGCAAGACAGAGTGAGAAAGGACTTTTACCTCACTCTGTGGTAAATCTTTACATCAGACACCCAGGGTCTATGCTGCCTAGCAGACATCTGACAGTTGAGTATCCTTCCTGCTCCTGAAATAGCATCGTGAGGCGTCCACAGCCATTTGATCCCTTCCCTCACTTCTCTCCTGGCTCAGCAGTGAATCAAAAAGCCCAAACCCATTGCCATCGAGTCGATTCTGACTCCTAACGACCCTATAGGAGAGAGTAGAACTACCCCATAGGGTTTCCAGGAGCAGCTGGTGGATTTGAACTGCTGACTTTTTGGTTAGCAGCGGGACTTTTAATCATTGTGCCACCAGGGCTCCAGTCTGAAGACACAGAACCACAAAGTTAACATGAAGCTTAGGGAGAGATTCTCTTACGTAACAGAATGGAATAAGCCCCCTAGCTATGCAGAGGGAAAGTAAACCTGTGAAAATTACTTACTCAAGGCATCAAAGACGAAATTTGGATAATATTCGCACTTTGTTCTCAGTGATGTGCGAGAAAAAGTGGTTTATGAAACGGGAGGTTGGGGGTGGGGAAGTTACAAATAAAAGTTTAAGAATCTGAATAACCTTAACTTTGTGTTAGCATGCCTGGAAAACGGCGTACGATGGATTCATGCATTTAATTCATTGAGAAAAAATTATTTTCCACCTAGAATTTCATACCGAATCATAGAGGCATTTTTACACACGCCAAGGCCTGAAAGAGTGAACGTTGCTACACAGTTTTTGAGGCAGCAACTAGTACTCTGAACAGAGGGGAAACAGGGAAGCCTGGTCTTCAACAGGGATCACCTGGAGCGTCTTCCTGTCTCTGGCTGTATCTACCATCCTTTACCTTTGGAATTTATATCAGCTTGTATCCACTGGATGCAATATGCCGCTACCACGTTTCCTGTACGATTTCCAGCACAACTGCTTTTTGAAAGTTTCCGCCTCTAAAAGAAGGAAGCGGGAAAAACGTATTAGCTCTTTAAAAATCAGTACTCCCTTTGGCTGAGCAGTTCCTGGTCTAGAAAAGTGTTCTATGGATTTCCCTCTCCAGAATGCAGACCTAGATGAATGAGGACCAACACGAAGGCACTGTTTGAGTGAACAAATTGGAGCAAAGCAACAGTGTCCATGACAAAGGGGCTGATTTAATAACCTCACACAACGGAATTCTCTGTAACGAAAATACCGAGGTGAATTCAGATGAGCCGATAGGGCAAAGCTGCCCGCTGCTTACCAGTAAGTGAGAAAAGAGAGGTGCAGAACAGGCCGGCAGTCTGCCACGGGCCTTCTACATCCGCTTCCTGTTCAGACTACATCCGCGGCCTCTGGTCGGGCTGGAGCCCAGAAGGTGATTGGAGAAGCAGAAGGGAGTGAAAGCGGAGCTTGACTTCTCTGACTCCTTCCCTCTGAGCTGGCTGGGTCGGTTGGCCTCTGTTCCTGTTCGTTGGGAAGCCCTCTTCACACACCCTATCTGTCTACCTGCAGGCCTAGGGAGCTGTAGTGTCACCTACTGCTAACGGCCCACCGCTCCGCATTCTCCCTGCATTCGCCCAGCCACGACTGTGTAAGTAATTTGGTTATTAAACTCTCCTCATTTTATTCTAATGTGACAGTGTTGTGGCCCTAATACAAATAATATGATTCCATTTTTGCAAAAGTAATTACCATATGAGGTGTGTTGTCTGGAAAGATAAAACCAAGCTCTAAATGATGATAAACTCTTAAGGAGTGGATTTGAGAGAAGAAAAAGAAGGAACTATAACTTTCCTAGTACCTACTTCAGCATTGGAGCCCTGGTGGTGCAGTATTTAAGAGCTCAGCTGCTAACCAAAAGATCAGCAGTTCAAATCCACCAGCCACTCCTTGGAAACCCCATGGGACAGTTCTACTCTGTCCTATAGGGTTGCTATGAGTCAGTATCGTTTGAATGTTTACAATGAATCTGTGTTACATGTTATAAAATTCATTTGAAATATTATTAAACTGTGTACTAATTTAAATAGTAAGACAAAAAACAAAAACCAGTACTTAAATTTCTGATAAACAGACCTAGATTTTTGAACCAAAATCTACTTACTGAGAAAAAACAAATGGTTGTTCCTAGGTTATTTAATGCCAGCAAGTTTACATAGTGTAGTGGGCCTCTGATATCATGAAAACGTGTTTCATCAAAGTATTTTTTAATGTCTCAGGCTATAACGTGGTAACATTGTAATTGTAGAAATGTACTGAAAATCCCGTACTGGGAACTGATGAATGGCTTGATGAATGGCTTGATGAATGGGGCAATTGTATCTCATGATTTAAAGGTTTAGGTATATTACATCACGTATCAGGTTTACTTAAGATTCCAATAAGCAATACTTTTCACTTTCTGGAATTTTTTTAAAAGCATATTCCATTACTTCATGATATGTGAAACTTAAAAGTTATTTTTATGCTGTGCTTGTACTTAATTGATGGGTTTAGTTCTTCATGTGGAAATTCTATTTTGTCATGACGTTGGAATTGGGGGTTTTGCTACTTCAAAATATAGCACTTCCTTTGGGAGTTGGGGTCATGACAGTAAAGCCAAGTTGAATGTAAGTTCAAGTTATTTTCCAGAAAAACTGAAACATGCAAGGACATGTTTTTTGACTTTTAGAATTTTACTCCCATCAAATCAATACATTTGGCCAATTAGACATTTTAATTAGGAACTTTTCTACTGAGGACAGATTTAACTCATAAAAGAAGCCATATAACAACTTTTAAGATAGTTTGTCCTGGATTTTGTCCTTCCTCCATATTGCTGAGACAAACATATACGTGATCCTCGCTGGTGGAGCGTGAGGGGAAGACCTAATAGCCCAGAACAAGTGGCCAGTTGCTGTTGTGTCCATTCGGACATGTGGCTCCTGTGCTTCAGAGGAGAACTATGTCCATGTGGTTTTCAATGGTTGTAACCTTTTGGAAAGGAGCTCTGGTAGCATAGTGGTTAAGCACTCAGCTGCTAACGGACAGGGTGGTAGTTCGAACCCACCAGCTGCTTCTTGAGAGAAAGATGTGGCATTCTGCTTCCATGAAGATTTACATCCTTGGAAACCCTGTGGGGCCAGTTCTACTCTGTCCTACAGGGTTGCTAAGAGTCGAAATCGATTCAATGGCAGTGGGGTTTTTGGTTTTTTTTTTTTGGATTGAACCTTTCAAAATTATATCACCAGACTTTTCTTCCGAGGCACCTCTGGGTTGAATTCAAACTGCCAACCTTTCGGTTAGTAGTTGGGCGCTTAACTGTTTGCATCACCCACGGGATCCTATAATATCCCTTATGGGTGTGTTAATTTGGGTCCCAGAAAAAACTATTCAGATGTGCTAGTACATGAAAAAAAAAAAAAAAAGTACATAACAGTAATTTAAGAATGGTTTGTTTTTTTGCTAATTTAATAAGCATGTGCACAACTTGGTCCTGAGTGATACCAAAACAGAGACAAGGTCCTGTTCTCAAAAAACTCAAAACCTGGAAGCGGGGTTTCTAAACCTGAGGAATACAGAGACCCCCTTGGAAAGAAAGCAAGTGTTCCATGCCCTTCCGGTTGATGGAAAATGATTTTATTATGATATTACCTGCATAAGTATAAGCATCAGACTTTTAATATACTCCTTAAGTTTATGGCTTTCACTAATAGAAATACCAAAATAAATTTGCAAATTAAGTGAAGACTACAAATTAAGAATATCTAATTGACAGCATTAATTTAAGGTGATAGAAAACTTGTTTTTGTTTTTGCAGTAAGCAAATCACAACACACAATAGGTTCCCCACCCCCCCTGCTTTTTTCTCAGTTCGGGAGTCTTACTTTCTAGCAGGCTGAGAGATGGCTCAGTTCTCAGACACGTCTCTGTTCTAACTACTGTGGAAATTTCGTCCTGTAGTTCGCGATGTCACCGTTTGCCTAAATTTGCCTTGAAAGCATCTTTTAGGAATGAGGCCTGCTTCTACTCACTCCTTGTTGTAGTTATTTGCTGTTGAGTTGATTCTGACTCATAGCGACCCTGTATGATAGAGTAAAACTGCCCCATGGGTTCCCTAGTCTGTAGTCTTTACGGGAGCAGATCGCCAGGTCTTTTCTCTCATGGAGCGGCTGGTGGGTTCAAACCGCTGACCTTTTAGTTACCAGCTGAGCGCTTAGCCGTTGTGCCACTGAGGCTCCTTACTCTTTCCTCACTAGGTCATTGATAAGATAGTTTCAAATGTCAACTTAGACACAGGAATTGTATGGGGTTTCAAAAAACCCAAAGCCATTGTGGTCGAGTTGATTCCGACTCATAGCCAACCTATAGGACAGAAAAGAACTGCCCCCGAGAGTTTCCAAGGAGTGCCTGGTGGATTTGAACTGCTGACCGTTTGGTTAGCAGCCATAGTACTTAACCACTATGCCACCACGGTTTCCTCTATAGGGTTAGTCAGGTAAAAAGGCCTTGGGTGGTGCAGATGGTTTGCCCTTGACTACTAACCTAAAGTTGGTGATTCGAACCCACTCATCAGTGCCGTGGAAGGAGTGCCAGGAGCTCTGCTTCCACAAAATTATAGTCAAGAAAACCCTATGGAGCAATTCTACTGTGTAACACATGGGATTACCATGAGTCAGAATGGACTTGACTGCAAAGGGTGTGTGTGAGAGTGTGTGTGTGTTTTAGGTGAAAGGTGATCATCCAAATAAGCCATATATGAAATACTTAATAAAACACAACTTCCAATATCACACAGATAGTTAAGGGCTGAGTATACAGCCATAGTTTCTTTCTAGAGTCCAAAGACTGTTTAAGAAATATTCCTCTATAGACTACAAATTGAGTGAAATACAATAATGTGACTCTCAGTAAGACATGCAGCACAAGAAATGTGTGAATTGTCAGTGTGGTCAGGAAAGTAGAACTCTTCCAGGTGAAAAGGTGGAAACGTTTTACAGAGAATTTAATCATCACTAAGTACTTTCCATTTTATTTTAATGATTGTTGTAGAGATTCACCCATAACACGATATTTCAATTTAAGATTCTTCACATGTACAACTTAATCACACTAATTATGTTAATCATGACCGCCGATATCCGTCGCCAGATTTTCCATCACTAAATCCTGTTGACCTTTATTGTCCAAGAAGGCTCTCAGGTGATTTTCAGGAAGAAAGTGTCCTTTGGTCGACACTGTCGGAGGTAGTCCAGTCTCCCCCGTGAATTACATACTTCCTCAGACACTACATTCTGAATGCCGCTCTGTTCATAAATGGAGGCTGTGTGAGTCCCTCAGAGGTGGACACCCTGGTGTGAGGCCTGTGTCCCTTTCTCTAACTCCTCACCAGTTGAGGTTAGGTTGCTGTTTCCTTTAGGCCCCAGCGGTCTCTGAGGCCACAGGTTAAAATTCACTAAGATTCTGGAACCCAAATGCCTAGTGTCTTATTTCTTAATTGTCAGTTTCAGCTTCTTTATTGCCAGTTATCTGTTGTCATTGTTGTTGTTAGGTGCCTTTGAGTTGGTTCTGACTCACAGCGACCCTGTGTACAACAGAACACAACACTGTCTGGTCCTGCACCATCCTCACGATCATTGCTATGCTTGAGCCCATTGTTGCAGCCCCTGTGTCAGTTCATCTCTTTAAGGGTCTTCCTCTTTTTCGCTGACCCTCTACTTTACCAAGCATCTATCAGTTATGTAGAACTCCACATTTTATTTCCAGGACGATCCTCTGGGTCACCTGTTTTCCAAACACTGGGACCTCCCTGAGCAAGGAATGTGATCCTGTAAAGAACAAGCAAATATAACCTGACACATGATTTATGCAGCCTAATCATGCTTACTTGAAATGATTATGGCAACTGGCTGATATGAACGTCAGCGCATTAGAGAAAAGAACATGGCGCCGACCCCATGGATATGTTTATGTCCTGGTATCTGGAAATGTATATGCGTGCCTTTACATACTTATATGTACATGTCTATATGTGAATATCTATATGTTTATAAAATGTGACACCAACGTCAAGTAAACCTGCAGCAAGTTGAGAGAATTGACCCTTGAAGAGATTTATGCAGATTGGTGATTTGAACTCTCCACGTCCACTTCTATCTCATAGCTTATTCGCCCTTCCATGCAAACCAGGGCCGGAATAAGAAGTGGCATTTAATTGAAATGAAAAGAGATAGGGTATGTTACAACAGATTCAGTGGAAAACTGAAGCAAGATGGGAAATCGTACTGCACACGACATTTTCAAATGATTAGTTAGGCTCCGTGACTATCAGCACAAAGAAAAATGGAAAGTGGACACCCGCGTGACTGCTGTACGTGAAAATCTCTGAAACCAGCTCTGCCCTCTCACCTGGACCCCTGCTTACCCGTCCAATCTTGTGTCTCATTACTTCCCCTTTTGCCCTTAATGTCCTGGCCATAGGGAGCCACCTGCAGCTGCTCAAATGCTGAGTGGGATTTTCCATGCACAGGCCTTTACAGATACCATTTCCTGTCTGAAGCATCCTCCAGCCCTTGCTCCTTCAGGTGGGTAAAGTCCAGTGATTCTTTATAGCTTAAGGAGACTTTACTCTAAGGCCTTTCCTCCGCACCCCGCTCTTGGCTCAGCTGCCCTCAACACACCTGAAGTTAGGTCTCTGTCCTGCACTGACCCACAGTGCCTGGTCTTGCTCTTCTTATAGCACTTTCCCACCGTTTCATATATGTCTGTTTCCTCATCTGCATCCTACCTTGGTCTGTAAAATTCCCACAGACGGGGAGAGGTCACCACTTACCTCCTCAACGGTTAGCCCCAGCTTGGCATACTTATTGTGCTCAATGGACACTTGCTGACGGGTGGGGAGTGATTTAGTGAATGGATGCCGGTGTTCTGTTTCCTCGCTCGCGCCTTCTAACGTTTGACCTTGGAGGGACTGATACCCTTTGCACTTCAACTTTAGCCATTCCCATCAATCACCCTGATATCCCACCCCCTATCTGTGGTGGCTTGCACGTTGCTGTGATGTTGGAAGCTATGCCACTGCTGTTTTGAATGGCAGCAGAGTCACCCTGCTGGTGGACAGGGGGACAGGTTTCAGCAGAACTTCCAGATTCAAACAGACTGAGAAGAAATTAGCCAATGAAAACCCTATGGATCACAATAGAATATTGTGTGATATGGCTCTGGCAGGTGAGCTCCCTAAGTAGGAAGGCACTTCAAACACGCACTGGCCGCAACAATGGACTAGAGCATACCAATGATCACAACGATGGTGCAGGGCTGGGCAACGTTTGGATGTCAATTTCCTTCTCAGTGTTGACAGCCCGTGCCATACTGACATCTCTTTGTGGACCCAATACTCTAGGGCTTTGGGCAAGTTGGGTCAACGGGAACACCTTTTTAGCAGACTTAAGGGAGAATGGACACAGACCATTTTCATTTGGAATATGTCCCTTCTGGAGTCTCTAGATCATTCCAGCCCCAACATGCTGGGATTTTCTTGAACTGTGTAGACCTGCTGGAGTAAATGCAACATTTGGAATCTATATGACCTGCTCAAAACTGATGCATTTTAAAGAAACAGAACCTGTATTTTAAAAGAAAAAAAAAATAATCTACAATGAGGGTTTCAGGCATTTGTTTAGTAAAATAGAAATCACTATATGCATAAATGACACAGATATTTTCTTTTTATAAAAATGGCATAGTGTTATTAATGAAACTTATTTTAACCTTTACTTATATCCTGGAAACCTCCTTGGATCAGTACATCTATGTGGTCTTCTTTCTTTTTAAGGGCTGCATAGAATTCTATTGAATGGCTGTGCTGTCTTTTTAAAAGAATTTCATTATTAATGCACATTGGGGTTGTTTTTGAGTATTTTTTTTTTAATTAGAAATAATGTTGAAATGAAGATCTTTGTATCTACGTTAAGGCATTACCTTTATTATTCCAATAGTATGGATTCTTAAACTGGGATTGCTGGACAGCAAAGAATAAACATTCACATTTTAATAGGTACTGCCCAATTGCCCCCTAAAAATACTGCATCACACTCTGCTCCCACAGTGTAGGAGAACTCATGGTTCCAACATCACCACCAATGTTGGCTGTTACCAACTAGTTAGACAGTTGAAAATCTCATTTGTGAAAATGTGACCTTTTAATTTAAAGTTTCATGGTAATCATTGTTGAGGTTAAGCATCTTTGTGTACAGTGGTCTGCCATTTGAATTTACTTCTCAATTGCCAATACATGGCTTTCACTGATTTCCTATGGTTGTCTTGTTCTTACTGACTTTTAGGGGCTCTTAGTGTATTATAGGTCTGTATTCACAATATTTTCTCCCAATAAAATAGCTTTAACTGTGTAGCGGTTTAAAATTTTATTTTGTTGTAACTAAAAAAAAAAAAAAAAAAAAAAATTTTTTTTTTTTTTATAGGGCTGTAGGGCTGTTGTGAGGACTAAATAAAATAAATTATATATGGTGTTGACTCTTTCTTGAAACTCATGGGGTTAAACAAACTTTCCCTTCCACCAGCTCTTAAAAAGGCTGAAATTCTTGCCACATTTGTAAAATATGTTGGAAAAGCCAGTATACATCCATCTTAAGAAATAAACATAATTCACAATTTTATTTTTACCTGCGAGCATATTTATTGACTCTAGGAAATATGTACATACTACCTAGAAAAAGGTTATAACTCAGTAAGTCTTTTTTTGAAGTAGGCCTGGAGGGGCGCCCAGAAACCTGAATTTAAATAAGTACAAATAGGGTGATTCTAATATACCACACTTCCAGAAATGCTGTCCTGGGGAGCCAAGTTGAAGCTACAAGTTTCTGGTGCTGTTTAATTAAAGGAATACCAGGAAAGACCTGCTTCAGTTTACTTTCCCAGGTTCATCAGCGGGTCTTCTTGCTCCTCCTCCCTCCCTACCTTCCCTGTTCCCCACCACACAGTGCTTTAGATGGTCAGGATTTCATTCCTTCCCACTCCGGTTCACATCGCTTCCTTTCCCTGAATGCCACATCCTTTGTTTCTCTGTCATGTAAGCTTCTACCCACACTTTAAGTCCCTACTCACAACCTGTGTTTTCTCTGGGGGTGCTTCCTACTAGAATCCAGCGCATTTCTCTTTGTGTTTTCACAGTGCACAGCGCGTGTTCTGTCAATTCATGATCTTTGTTTACATGTCTGTATGTCTGTTATAAGGAGCCCTGGTGGTGTAATGGTAAGCGCCCAGTTGGTAGCCAAAAGGTTGGTGGTTCGAACCTACCAGCCCCTCCATGGAAGAAAAGACCTGGCTATCTGCTCCAGTGAAGATTTACAGCCTAGGAAACTCTATGGAACAGTTCTCCTCAGCCCAATAGGGTCACTGTGAGTCTGACTTGACTTGACAGCATACATCAACAACAACATGTCTGTTATATAAACGTGTCAGAGATGGCCCCTTGTATTAGCCTAAAACGGCCTCCATGTTGTTGACTTCTTCACAACTGGCTAGGACAGTTAGCTCAAAGCCTGCTGGCACCAAAGTCACATTTCCCACACTTCTAATTGCTTTAAATATGGTCAAAATAAACATAATTTTTGCCATTTAAAGCCGACTTATATTCTGTGGAATAACATCTGCTACCCATAGATAGGAAGCCCTGGTAGAGTAGCGGTTAAGAGCTAAGGCTGTTAAACAAAAAGTCAGCAGTTCAAATCCACCAGCCGCTTCTTGGACACCCTATGGGGCAGTTCAGCACTGTCCTATAGGATTGCTATGAGTTGGAATCGACAACAACGAGTTTTTAGTTTAACCATAGGCAAGATAAACCCTGTAGCTATAGAAGACTCCAGGCTCCTGCTGCCCTTTGGAACTCTCTGACCTGGAGACTCCTGACTTTGCTACTGAGTGATATCACATAGACAAATAAACCCCTATCACCAATTCCCTTCTCCCCTAGGGGGTCCCTGACCTATTCCTGTCCTGGGTAGTGGCTTTATACTGCCGTCTCTGGAAGGTCTCCTTCTGGGAAGAACTTTCCTTGTCATGCAGCTCTGTCCAAGCGCCACCCTATAGCAAGTTTTTGCCATGTCTCCTGGCCCTGTCTCTTCCGTGATCAACCCTGAAATCCCCAAACTTACCACCACGTCTCAGGATTAAATTGTGACCTCCTCGAGGGCAGATTCCACAGCTTGTTCATCTTCGCATTTCCAGCATCTGACGCAGAAGATTCCCACAGATGCTTTGCCTTTATTTCACTATGTTGACCTGACTCTGCTGACTCCTTCATTCTCTGCTTCCACGTTAGGGCTTACCCTGGATTTTCCTCGCCCTGTTGGGTTACTCCTTCACTGCTTCCTGATTCTCCACTCAGTGTTTGAATACTGACAAGCTTGTTCCCACTTAGGGGTTTTAAACCTGTTGCTCCCTTTGCCAGGAAAGTCCTGCCCAGTGAATCTTCATACGGCTTATTTTCTTGTGTTGTTCAGTCCAGTCTGCTCACATCATCTGCTCCCAGAAAGGCCTTTCCAGACCACCCATTCGAAAGCACTCACCATCCTACAAGTCATTCTCTTGTACGTGTCTGATTAACGTTCCTCATAGTACTTCTCACCATCTGAGGTTCTCCGGCACATACATTTACTTCTTTATTATTTGGCTTAGACGTAGTATTGCCATTGACCAGGTCTAGAAGGTACAATGGTCTATTCATTTTTTTGTAGCTGTGGCATAAAACAAAGACCTGTCCCAGAGAGGGGATAAATGAATTTTGTTCAATGAATTAATTACTGATTTGTGATCAGTAATTTTTTCTCTGTGGAGAGGATGCCAAGGAGTGACCAAGTTGTGTGGATGGTTGTAATATATACTGTTAGGGCCCAGCCAAACTTCCCTTTCGTACTACCCACCTTCCCCAACTTCTTTGTTGGCTATTAACAGCTCACAGCTCCCTCTTCTCTGTAGTCAGGTACTGGCTGAGGTGGGTGCGCATAAGGACAGACCACTTCCCTCCAGGACGTCTCTGCCATGTGATTTGTGCTTCAGAGCCCCCTTTGGATCAGGTCAAATCTAGGTTCCTGAGACTCAGTTTCTTCCCCTCCCCTGCATCATCCTCCTGCCTTCCCTGCCTTACACATTTGTCCTGAGGGCTCTGTCTTCCCTCAATAAATCATGTGTATTCAAGTCCTTGTTTCAGGTTCTGCTTCTGGAGGACCCAACCAAAGACCCTGTGTTCCTTGGTGCAATATTGACCAAGAGTCTATGTCTTTAGTTATAAATCAAAACCCGTTGCCTTCAAGCCGATTCCCACTCACAGCGACCCTGTAGGACAGAGTAGAACTACCCCATAAGGTTTTCAAGGAGTGGGTGGCGGGTTCAAGCTGCTGACTTTTCGGTAGCAGCTGAGCTCTTAATCACTGTGCCATAGGGGGTTGCAAAGTTAGTTGGTAAAGCTCTCTGCCTAACATGAAAACATGAATTAAAACAAATTTGATTCACACAGTTATCTCTTTGGTCTCCGGTATTAAATGCCATGCTGATGGGCTGTTTCCTGGTTTACTTTGTGCTAAAGGCTTGCAGAAACACGTTAATTCATTATTTTAGTCAATAAACCTTACCTGTCTGGCTCTGTCATGGGCTTCAACAGTGGATAAGATCCAAACCCTTCCCTCATGGGGTGGACGATCTAGGGGAGAATAGGCCTTCATGTTACAGATGATCACGGTGTCATTAGTCGCTTCCACCTCTCTGCTTCTGACCTTGTGGTACGAGTCTAGGCTTTGAGCTCAGCGCTGCCTTAGGTCTGAATCTTGGCTCAGTCACTTTCTAGCAATGTAACCTTGGACAAGTCATTTCACTTCTTGAGTTTCAGTCTCTTAGCTGAAAACTATACCAACTTTATAGGAATAATGTAGGGATTCAGCCACTCAACATGGTATCTAACATTCAATAAGTGCTAACTGTCGTTGCTGTTGTGTGCTGTTGAGTTGATTGTGACTCACACCAACCCTACAGGGTGGAGGAGAACTTCCCCATAGGGTTTCCGAGGCTGTAATTTTTACGGGACTAGACTGCCACATCTTTCTCCTGCAGAGCAGCTGGTGGGCTTGAGCTGTCAATCTTTTGGTTAGCAGCTGAGCGCTCTAACCACTGCGCAATCAGGGCTCCCCAAGTGTTATCTAGGAGCTAGCAATTATTATTAGTAGTGTGACAGTATTTTCCACTGAAAAAATGTGGTTCATCTGTTAGTGTGGTGACCCCTTTTGGTTCTTCACATATTTAGAAAATGACATTCTATCAGGGGATGAATATTGGGAAGCTCTTTGGGGAATAATGTGAAACACCAGTAGATTAAACTTAACATAGCCAAATGTATCTTCAGTCACCTCATGTGCGTGTGAAAGATGGATAACAAAAAAGGAAGAACGACTGACGCAGGCACCTTTGAATTCTGGTGCTGGTGGAGAATAGTGAGTACGCCATGGACTACCAGAAGAATGAACAAATCTGTTTTGAAGGAAGTACAGCCAGAATGCTCCTTAGAAGGGAGGAAGGTGGGACTTGTCTTGCTTACTCGAGACATGTCATTGGGAGGGACTGATCACTAGAGAAGGACATCATAGCTTGGTAAAGTAGAGCGTCAGCAAAAAAGAGGGAGACTCTCAACGAGATTGACTGACACAGCGGCTGCAACAGTGGGCTCAAACGATTGTGAGGACGGTACAAGACCAGGCAATGTTTCATTCCGTTACATGTAGGGTTGCTATGAGTCGCAGCTGACTGGAGGGCACCTAACAACAGCAACTAATTGTATAAGTTTATTCAAAAGAAGATACCATATTATAGTACCATCATAGTACTGATTACGGTAACTGCTGCCAGTATTTAAATAAACATTTTTAACAGAAAAATACTTAAAATTAAGAAAAAGTAGTTATCGTTTTTCTGCAACTTTGAAAACAACAACAACAACCCTATTTTATTTCAGGACTGGCCTCCAGAAAATACTTAGTTCTCAGGGGGAGGGTAATTTGTAAGCCTCTGAGTTAAAGTCAGTCTTCTCAGTGGCCCGCAAAGTAAACAACTGGAGGCTTTTTTCCTTTGGATTCTTTCCGCAGTGGAAACTAAGCGTAGGGATTACGTCATTGGCTCAGATACATCTCGCTTTACATGTTAGCTAAGACCCTGAAGTGTCGCTGTGAATCCAGGCCGTGCCTATCAAGTCCTGTGTGAATTACACAGGGAAGCCAGTGCTGAAAGAAAAGAAAATGCCGTGTTAGAGCTTGGATAAATCAAAGATCATTCTTTATTTTCAAGGAGAACCACCTTTTGCCACTCCCTTCTTGACATGACTTGCCATTTGTGGATTATCTAACTAACTGTGTGCTTAAGAAACGATCCAGCTGGATTCTTACCCAAAAGTAAGGAAAAACAGCTTTATCAGAAAATAGTTTGACCCAAAACTGTGGGCAGGCCGGGGTGGAACTTGATTGGTTCTCGATAGGTATGTCCCACCCCAGTCAACCTGTTTTTGCTCCTGACGCCCTAGATTCTCCCCCAACACATACGCACAAACCCCTAGAAAGTTATAATTTTCCTTAAGGGGAAGGGGCTGAAACTGAGACCCCTCTTCTCTGAGGAAACAAAACACTCTCTTATGGTTCAAAAATGTCGTGCCTGCCTGTCCTCGTTTCCAGATGGAAGTGCTCTGTCCTGATCTGGGAGACACGATATTTTTCTTTCAACGGGATCTGCACTCAGTGAGCTCCTCCCTGCCCCAAGGATCCCGTGATAGCTACCTTGGGCACGATGGCTGTGTCGCGGTCGCTAGGGTAAGGCCGAATCTCCAACACCTACAAAGCAGCTGCGTGCAGACCCCACGTGCTTCCCTGGAGAAGGGCAGTGCCCACTCGGTCTCTGGTTTAATCTGTGTTTCTCTTCGGGGGCTCCCCTCTGAGGGAACAGCTGCTCCTCCTGCCCTCCTGGGCTTTGTACACAAATCAAAACTGAGCAGTTAGGGACCAAGACGGCAATAACCAGAGCTGGTGAAGTATTTAACTCAGGAGACCAGCTGTGGTTCCGTGAGTTGGAATAAATACCTAAGCCTTTTTTTTTTTTTTAACAAGTACTCCCGTGCCCTGCCGCATTTGGTCCTGCCTAGCACATTTTTTTTTTTTTTTTTTTAGCACGTTATCCTTGTTATTAAAAACAGTACATTTCCATTTATTTCTGGGAAGGTTAGAACCTTGGAGATTCCACGTTACCAATTCCCTTTTCTTTCTTACTGTTTCTCTCTCTCTCTTTCATGTAGCCAGTCCTGATTTTAGGCTTCTGCCCCTATGAAATTAACTGCAAATCTCCAGTTGTTCACTTAAATCATTGGATATAAAGATCACTTTCACATCTGCCTCCCTTTCCCCTCCAACAAGGTTGCAAGCTACTAGAGGACAGGGGTCACATGGGGCTCCTCCTTCATCTCTCTTAATCCTAAAACACTGACAGGTTGCTTCGCACAGAGCTGACACTCATTTCTTCTTTTTGATAATATTTTATTGTGTTTTCAGTAAAGGTTTACACAACAATTCAGGTTCCCGTTCAACAATTTCTACACAAGTTGTTCAGTGATATTGGATGCATGCTTCACAGTGAATGAATATTCTCATTATTTCCATCTGATTGCTCCATTTAGACACTGGTTTTTTATTGTTGAGTCAATTTATAAACGAAGGAAGGAAGAAATGAAGAGGAGGGTCAATTTTTGAGGAATTACCCCATGCATGGCTTTGAAAAACACAAAAGAAACTTGAAATAAAAATAGCTTTATAGTAAACTTCATTTACTACATAGTAAGTGAATTTACAAAGGGTGAAGATACTTAATCTACCATGGACTACCAGAAGAACAAACAAATCTGTCTTGGAAGAAGTACAGCCAGAATGCTCCTTAGAAGCAAGGGTGGCGAGACCTCATCTCACGTACTCTGGAGATGTTATTAGGAGGGACCAGTCCCTGGGGAAGGACATCATAATTGGTAAAGCAGAGGGTCAGCGGAAAAGAGGGAGACCATCAACGAGATGGACTGACACAGTGGCTGCAACAATGGGCTCAAACATAGCAACGATTGTGAAGATGGCACAGGACCAGGTGGTGTTTTGTTCTGTCGTACGTAGGGTCGCTTTGAGTTGGAACAAATTCAGCTGCACCTAACAACAACAACAAGGGCTTCCTATATTTAGTGCTCATATTCTGAATGATTTACAGGTAATATATCCTTTTACCTTTACAACACCCTCTGGAGAAGGTTCTGTTGTTATTCCCATTTACAGGTGAGTATGCCAAGGGAATCGTCAGCACTATTTACTTCCCAAATTTTTCATCGTCGCCAACAGAAACTCTGTATTCATTAAGCAGACATTCCCCATTCCCTCCTCCCCAAGCCCTGGTAAACACGAGTCCACTTTGGTCTCTATGCATTTGTCTCTACTATATGTTTCATAGAAGTGGTATCATATAATATTTGTCCTTTTGTGTCTGGCTTATTTCACTAAGCATAATGTTTTAAAGGTTCATCTATGTTGTAGCATTATCAAAATTTCATTTCTCTGTATGGCTAAATAGTATTCCATGGTGTGTATACATCACCTTTTGTTTATATCCATTCATCTGTCAATAGGCATTTGGGTTGTTTCTACCTTTGGGCTATTGTGAATAGAGGTGCAGTGAATACTGATGTACAAGTATCTGAATTCCTGCTTTCAACTCATTTGGGTATCAACCTAGGAGTGGAGTTGCTGGGTCCTCTGATAGCTCTTTGTTTAATCTTTTTAGAAACTGTCAAACTGTTTTCCCACAATGGCAGTATCGCTCATTGTTCCTTCCCACTAGCAACGGATAAGTGTTCCACTTTCTTCATTTCCAATTTTTTGATACTAGCCATCCTAGTGTGTATGCGGTGCTATCTCAGTGTGGTTTTGATTTGCATTTCTCTAATGACTAAAGATGTTGAGCAACTTTTCATATGCTTAGTGGCTATTTGCATATCGTCTCTGAAGAAACATCCTTTCAAGTTCTTTGCCCATTTCCTAACTGGATTGTTTGTCTTTTTGTTGTTGAGTTGTAGGAGTTGTTTATATATTCTGAATATTAAGCCCTGATTGGATATGTGATTTCCAGATTCTTTCTCCCATTCTGTAGATTGTGTCTTCACTTTCTTGATAATGTCCTTCGTTGCACAAACATTTTTAATTTTGGTGAAGTCCAGTTTATCTAGTTTTTTCTTTTGTTGCTTGTGCTTTTGGTGTTTATCTAAAAATCCATTGCCAAATAAAAAGTCTTGAAGATCACCTCTGTTCTCGTCTACGAGTTTGATGGTTTTACCTCTGATGTTTAGGTCATTAATCCATTTTGAGTTAATTTTCAAATGGCGTGAGGTAACTGTCCAACGTCGTTCTTCTGCATGTGCAAATCTAGTTGGCCTAAAACCATTTGTTGAAAAAACTATTCTTTCCCTACTGAGTGAATTTGGCCCCCTTGTTAAACTTCACTTGGTTATAGGTGTATAGGTTTATTTCTGAACTCTTAGTTCTAGTCCATTGGTCTGTGTGTCTGTTCACACATCAGTACCGCGTTGTTTTGATTACTGTAGTTTTGTATAAGTTTTGAATTTGGGAAGTGTGACTTTGTTCCTACTTTGTTCTTCTTTTTAAAGATGGCTTTTTTTTTTTTTTGACTATTCAGGGCCCTTTGCAATTCCATTTAACTTTGAGGGTTGGCTTTTCCACTTCTGTGAAAAAGATGGCTGGAATTTTGATGGGATCATGTTGAATCTATAGACCACTTTGAGTATATTAGCAATATCTTAATACTGTTAAATCTTCCATTGAGCGTTGTTAAAATATGTTAAATTCCCTTTAATTTATTTCAGCAATGCTTTTTTTTTTGTAGTCTTCAGTGAAAAACTAAAAAAAAAAAAAAAAATTTTTTTTAGTTTTTCAGTGTATCAGCTTTTCACCTCTGTGGTTACATTCTTTCCTAGGCATTTTATTCTTTTAGATGCTGTTGTAAATGGAATTGCTTTCCTAATTTTCTTTTCAGATTATTCGTTGTTGGTGTATAGAGACACACCTGATTTTTGTATATTGAGCTTGTATCCTGCAACTTCGCGGTATTAGTTTATTTGCTCTAGTATCTTTCTTGTGGAATCTTGGGAATTTCTATACATAGGATCATGTCATCTGTGAATAGGGACGGTTTCACTTCTTCCTTTCCAGTCTGGATGTCTTTTACCTCTTTTTCTTGTTTAATTGCTCTGTCTAGAACTTCCTGTACAATGTTGAATAGCAGTAGTGAGAACAGACATCCTTGTCTTGTTCCTGACTTTAGCAGGAAAGCTTTCAGTCTTTCACCATTGAGCATGATGTTCGCTGTGAGTTTTTTTTGTAAATGCCTCTTGTCACGCTGAGGAATTTCCCTTTTATACCTAGTTTGCTAAGTGTTTTTTTAATCATGAAAGGGTGTCGGATTTTGTCAAATGCCTTTTCTGTAGCAGTTGAGATGATCAGTACACCCGTTTGTGTGTTGACCAACTGCATGATAACATAAATAGACATATGCACACACCTTACTCATGCATTTGGAACGTTTGTGAATCATTATACAAGCAAAGAAGCCCTGGTGGCTCAGAGGTTAAGAGCTCAGCTGCTAACCCAAAGGCCGGCAGTATGAATCCAACAGCTGCTCCTTGGAAACCTATGGGGCGGTTCTACTCTGTCCTGTAGGGTCGCTACAAGTTGAAATCCACTGGACGGCAGTGAGTTTGGTTTCATTTGATTTTATAAACAAATGCATTCAGTCCAAGAAGATGAAGGCTATTACCAACTACATACTGTATGTCAGCACGGATACAGATGTCTACTACAAAGACAGTGAGTCACGGGGAGCCGGTGGTGCTAAAGGAAATGGAGGATATTTCATAATTTCTGACAAGCTATGATTACAGCTCATGCTCAAATGAAGAAGGGTAATGATAGTAAATGTGAGCCAACTGGTGGTAATGGATGCTTTCCTCTTCCCTCCTGGTCTCTGAGCAGTTTTATGTGGAGCCGTCACTATCCATCATGTTGTAAATTGGAAGCAAAAGTCTGTTGGAAACGAATGTCTGAAGAATGTAGATAAAACTGAGGACAGGGACCTCAATCCCTTAGAAGCTTTCATGTTAAAAAAAAAAAAAAGTATTTCCTGGATTCCTGGTTCACAGGGTGTTTTGGGAATCAATTCAAACCTTCATCTGCTGAGAACCAAGTGGGTGAAAAAATGCTGTGGCAGTTCCTGAGGGGGAGGCCCAGATAAATAAGATTTGATCACTGAGAGAAAAAAAAAGTTCACAAAGAAGTAGTTGATGAGTCAGTGCTTTAGAAAAACATCCTAACATACATATTCCATACGTATAACTCTTGTAATCCCAGAAGCAGATCCACACTTGCAGACTGATTGACAGTAGACTCTAGTCATTTTCTTCAAGATCTGGTCTCCAAACCTCTTCCTTTATAAATACCTAGAGGAGAGAATCTTAAGTCATCTCTCTATGGGAAGCATAGATGAAATCTCACTTTGATAAAGTCTTTTGGTGACTTGATACTACGTGAACTAATGCTTAAGCACATGGGATCTAAAATATGACCTTGAAAGCAGCAAGAGAATGGATGAGCTCCATCCTCCCCAAAGAAGCAACGGGACCATTTATAATGTGCCTTTCACAACCACTTGCAAAGAAATATAGATTGTTTTTCCTCCACTGATAGCCCTGATTTAAGACCAGTTTGAAAGTCGACGGCATGAATCATTCTGGTGAGAATAATAACATGTCTCCTAAAGATAATATATTTTCAAGTGTCCTTAAGCTTAGGTCATTTGAATCCTTGTTAGAAATGGTCGTACAAATTAAAGGACTAGAATCTAGTCTCCAATCTATGAAATCTATCTGTCTGTCTATCCATCCATCCACCTCCCCAGCCACCCACCTACCTACCTCTCTCTCTCTCCCTCTCTGTCTATATCTATTACCTACCTACCTATCTACCTACCTCCCTGTCTACCTCTATATCTGTCTATCTATCAATCTGTGTACCTCTCTGCTTACTTGTCTGTCTATCCATCCCTCCATCCGTCCATCTACCCACCGACCCACTCATCCACCTGTCTCTCTCTATTACCTACCTATCTAGTCATTTATAAAAAGAAAGTTTCTGCATTGCTAGAGAGGGTAGAATTTATGATAATCTGTCTCTTCAGAATATTTAATCTTAACTTGACTTCTACACAGTTTGTATTAAAATCTTCCTGAGAATATTGTTGAGAGGAATGGCGTGAGAGGCAGTCCGATCTAATGTACTTTAATTTGTTCACTCATTCATTCATTCTTACACTTCCACTCAGGTCAGGGGACCATGATATAAAAGGCATAGTCTTTGCTGCTAAGTCCGTTCCAAAGTAGCAAGTTGGACAGATAAATGAATCAATGATCCAAGTGCAATTTTTCAGGTAATACAATAGGATGAGTACAGGGATTATGGGAGTTTACAGAAGGATGAGCTACCCCAGGTGTTGGGGAAGAGAAGACCTCCCTGAGAAGATTGTGTCTAAAGTGAGTTTGGAGGGAGGAATAGAGGCAAGGAGGTATTTCTGAAAGAAAGAACCCATTTGCAAGGCCTTGTGACTTAAGCATTATTGGTTGCTTAGGAAATTGCTAGTGTTTGACAGGGAGTCCCTGGGCAGTTCAAACTCACCCAGAGGCACCTCAGAAGAACGGCCTGGATGGTGATCTCCTTCCAAAAGGTCACAGCCATGAAAATCCTGTGAAGCACAGTTCTCTACAATGGGCTTGCCATGAGTTGGAGCTGACTTGATTGGTACTGGTAGTAGTGTTTTAAAACATTTGAAATATAGGAGGCCCACTGGAGACTCTTGAAAGATGAGACTGGAGAGAGAAAATAGGCATCACGTGATTATTGTCATTTGTGATTGATAAGGTGAATGGAATCCATGCTGAGGGAATATGGGGCCATGGTATAATCAGATTTGCCGTTAGAATGGCCAGTGTGACAGTGTCAAACTGATAGGGTAGTAAGAGAGGGAGGTGGAGAGACTAGTTGGGAAGCCATGGCAATATCAGGTAGAAAAGATGGAGACTGAATCCAGGTGGCGATCAGGGGAATGGAAAGGAATGAACTCAGAGGGAAGCTAAGGAGCTGACATCGGCAGAATGAAGTGGCAGATCGAAATGGGAGGTAAAGGGGATTCACGATACCAGCCATCATGCTGGTCTAACTGGCAGAAATTGTCTGTTTGATAGTTTGATCCAGTGCCTAGCATGAGGGCCCCAAATTTGTGAGACCTGGGGAAAATATTTGTGATGTACTTCACAGGTAAGAGCTTATGCAATCCTTAAAAATAAACGTTTTGAGTACCGTCTGTGCTATTATTACCCAGTTTTTCTAACTCGACAGCACACAACAACATTTCTGATGAGGAAGGTGAGGCTTAGAATAGCAAGTTTCTTAAGGTACACAGAGCTTGTAACTATTACATACTGCAAGTCATCAGTTTCATTATTACATGAAGAACTCTGATAAGATAATAATAACGATACTAATGCTATCAAATGTATACACTGTAGAGAAAAGACTGAGCAAAAGGCATAAAAAATTTGGAAAAGAAATACAGATGGCAAATTAACTAGAAAAAAGTTCTACCTCACTCTTCAAACAGGTATAAATTCAAAATATTTCAGTAGTGCAGGACTCAAAGCATTGCCAATTCAAAGAAAAGTAGATATGCCTTTATTTTTTCAAATGGGAAAATATTTTTTAAAAAATGATATGTAGAACATTAAGAAAATCTGGGAATATCATATATATTTGGGAAATAAATCTTCTGTTTTCTAAGTCAATAATCTGGGAAGTGTAAGAAATATACTGAATAGGGCATGAATCACAGGACAGACTTGTTGCATTTTCGTAGAGGAAACACACGTTTTTAGCTACCACTCACTACGAAAGATAAAATTAACAGCATTTCAGAAGCTATCCATCCTCACCATCTCCCAACCCAAAGGTGACTTCTGTCCTTCCTTTAACCCTATTGATTCATCTTGCCCGTTTGTGGACTTTGGATAAATTGAATCATACGGTCTTGCTTCTTCAAAATTATGTTTATGAGAGTCATCCATGTTGTTACATGTAGCAGTATTTTGTTTAGTCTCATTGCTGCATGATATTTGATTGAAGAAATACATCATAATTTATTTATCATCCTAACCACCAAAAAAGAAAGAAAGAAACAAAAACAAAAAAACCCTTGTTGATAAAATTTGGGTTGTTTAGGATGTTCGAGGCTATTTTAAATAACATTCTAGCAGATTTTCTTTTTCATGTATGAAGCCCTTTGCTATCCAGTCAATTCTGACTCACAGTGAGTGACTTTTTAGGACAGAGTAGAAGTGTTGCTTATAAACATAGGAGTTGAACTAGGGGTCTTAGGGTAAGCATATCTTCAGTGTTTAGTTGTTGTCTTTAGGTGCCGTCGAGTCGATTCCGACTCATAGTGACCTCATGTACCACAGAATGAAACACTGCCCGGTCCTGCGCCATCCTTACAGTCGTTGTTATGCTTGAGCCCATTGTTGCAGCCACTGTGTCAATCCACCTCATTGAGGGTCTTCCTCTTTTCCACTGACCCTGTACTTTATCAAGCATGATGTCCTTCTCCAGGGACTGATCCCTCCTGACAACATGTCCAAAGTATGTAAGACGCAGTCGAACCATCCTTGCTTCTAAAGATCATTCTGGTTGTACTTCCTCCAAGACAGATTTGTGAGTTCTTTTGGTAGTCCATGGTATATTCACTATTCTTCACCGACACCACAATTCAATGGCGTCAGTTCTTTTTCGATTTTTCTTATTCATTGTCCAGCTTTCACATGCATATGATGCAATTGAAAATACCATGGCTTGGGGCAGGCGCATCTTAGTCTTCAAGGCGACTTCTTTGCTTCTCAACACTTTGAAGAGGTCCTTTGCAGCAGATTTACCCACTGGAATGCGTCTATTGATTTCTTGACTGCTGCTTCCATGGCTGTTGATTGTGGATCCAAGTAAAATGAAACCCTTGACAACTTCAGTCTTTTCTCCGTTTATCATGATGTGGCTTATAGGTCCAATTGTGAGGATTTTTGTTTCCTTTATTTTGAGGTGTGATACATACTGAAGGCTGTGGTCTTTCCTCTTCATCAGTAAGTGCTTCAATCAGTGTTCAGTAGATACCAACGAATAAGTTTCCAATGTGGTCATACCAGTTTACATTCCTACCTGTAGTGAAAGGTTGTATCATAGTGTTGCAAACAGTTGGAAACGTAGATGTAAACCTAGTGGATGTGTAGTGGTATCAAGTTATGGCTTCAGTTTGCAGTTCCTTGTAACAAATACACCTGAACACCGTTCGATATGCTTAAACTGGTATTTTGGATATTCTCTTTTGTGATGTGTTAGTTCAAGTCTCTTCCCCATTTTGGATTGTGACCTTTCATATTATTTGAGACTTTCATGGATATGTGTATTCCAGAAATGTTTTCCTGTTCTTTGAGCTGCCTTTCCAACCTCTTAATAGAATAGTTTGGTGAATAAAAGTTCTTATCTTAATGTAATTCCATTTATCATTTTTTGTTGCTTTTGGTAAGTGCCTTTTGTTTCCTGTTTAAGAAAATTTTGCCTGTTACAAAGTCATGAAGATACTCTTTTAAAATCATTATTATTTTACTTTTTACATTCTGATCAATAATCTCTCTGAAATTGATTTTTGTGGATGTTATAAGTTAGGGATCAAGATTGGTTTCTCCACATGGGCATATATTAACTCAGCACTATTTTTTGAAAATATAACCCTTTCTTCACTGTTCTGCAGTACCTCTTTGACTTAAATGTGCACACAGTTGTGTGTCTGCTTCTAGAATATTCTGTACCATTGATCTTTTTGTCTAATCTTGTCCAGATACTACAGTGTCTTAATTCCTGGAGCCTCATAATAAATCCTGATAGATGTTAGTGTACATCCTCCAACTTGGATCTTCATTTTCAAGATTGTCTTTGATACTTTTTAACTCTTTGCATTTTTTAATGTAAATATTAGAATCAGCTTGACAATTTAAAAAATCCTGCTGGGTTTTTGATTGGAACTCCTTGGAATCTCTAGATCAATTTGAGGACAATTTATATCTTCACAACATTGAGTTTTCATATCCTTGAGCTTGTTTATCCCTCAATTTATTTAGGCACTCTTTAATGCCTCTCAGTAATGTCTTATAGATTTTAGTGTAATGATATTACACATTTTCTGTTAGATTTATTTCTAAATATTTTATGTATTTTGATGAAAGATTTTGAATTACATGGTTACATTTTATTTTCTCATTTTTGTTAGAAATGAAATTTGATACATTGACGTGTGTATCCAATGATTTTACTAAATTCACTTGTTAATTCTAATAGTTTATTGGGTTCTTTTAGATTTTCCAGTTGTTTTGTCTGTTTTTCTGAGGAAACTTGGAGAATTTTAAAAATGATTTTGTCGTTGCTGCTGCTCGATATCTCCCGCACTTTTGCTTTTAACCTCATTCTGCTGTTTTATCATCTCTACTGGAGTCCTTGTATTTCCTCTTTGAGCTCTCATTTCATAGAAAAAAAAAACAACAATCAAACCTGTTGCTGTCAAGTCGATTCTGATTCATAGTGACGCTATAGGTTAGAGTAGAACTGCCCTATAGAGTTTCCAAGGAGCGCCTGGTGGATCTGAACTGCTGACATTTTGGTTAGCAGCCATAGCTTTTAACTACTACACCACGGGGTTTCCTCATTTCATAGAGGCTGTGTTTATTCTATTTATTTAAATAATATTGTGAAGACTTGCTTATCCATCAAGTCTCATGACATAATCTTTCTGGTACAAATAATTCATTGGCTTTGAGCTCAGAAGAAGTATCTCTGGCTTTCATATGATGGGCCCATGTGACAGGTATTTTTGAATAGTTATATAGTGTTTATTTCTCTAGGTCAGTGGTACAGCTGTTTGACACCCACGTTTCCTTCCTTCTCATGTGTTCCATCAATGTCTGGTATATATCTCACATTCCTGGCTCATCTCCCTGCCTTGCCAATCTGCAATACCAAATAAGATTTCTTCCCTCTAAAAAGGGTTTGGTAAAAATCCCGCTGCCTTTGCCAAATCTAGTCAGTGCATCCTCCCTCAGCTTTCCTCTTTCCCAGAGTCAATATTCATGGCTTTCTTCACAGAAAAGCTCAGAGGCGTGACTTAGGAAAGATATTATTTTCTTTTCTGTGTTTCATTGATTTCAGGGATGACAGGAGGAGAGAGATACTTTTACTGTTACTAAATATAAGTTTATTGCTTAATTGTATGTAAGATATTATGCAGAAATTTCATCCCATATGCGGTACGCAAGTCATTAAGACTTGAAGCAATTTTGAAGATTGGAAGCCATACAAATAGCATACAAATGCTGTTTGTATGGCTTCCAATCTTCAAAATTGTTTAAAATAGTGAAACTTACTTGAACTATCTGGCATGCTGTTAAATATGTTATTCACTGTTGCTTTATGCTCCTCCATGAAACACAAATGAAATGTTTCAGAGAGATGCAAAAAGAGACTTCAAAGTTTATAATACTCTGTTTTACTGGCTAATCTCTTTTTATTTGTTCCCTATGTGCAATTTCTGGTCACATAAACACAGTCATTTGATGCTGAAATTTGAGACAATCTCTTTTTATTTAAATCCTTGTTGATCTATTATATGGAACAAAAGGACTTTCTCTTTCCCTGAACAGATGGCAAACAATTTGATCAGGTTGAAACTGACATTCAACTACATGGCATTTTGCAGGATGGTAGAAAACTAACCACCCTTTTGCTTTCTTGAGTTATACAATCTATGATGCTGATAAAAACCTAAGTTACTCACTGGCAATTTCTATGAAGAATTTTGATCATAAGTTCTCAGCCTGTGTTCGTGGTTCTTGTAGCCCAACCATACACCCTGTCCTTTCAAAAGCACAAAATATGCCAGGAATCACCTCACATATTTTGGCTGCGATTTATTTTTCCCCCCAGTTGTCATGCTTGACTCCCAAGTTTTGTTTGGAAGAGAAGGCACAGGACAGGGACAAGAATGAGTATGGCATTTATTGAAAACATTATATGATGTCAGCAATGACTAAACATGTTGCATATTTTTCTTCCCATTTCATCCTCAAAGTTTCAGAATAGGAGTGTTGGTCTTCATTATAAGGTGAGAGAAGTGAAACTCAGGCTGAGTCAAGGTCACGGCCAATAAGTGGCACTTCTGGAATTTGAACTGCAATCTGCTTGATGCCACAGTCCACGTCCATTCCCACAAAGAGCTTTCTCAAGTCCCAGTTACTGAGCGACTATGTATTACCCAGCCAGCCTGAATCACAGCCTGTTCTTTCAACTGCTCTCGCCACTGCCTTCTTGGAAATGAGTCATTTTTCCTTGTCAAACAGTCACACAATGCCTAGTACAGTGTCAAGTACTGGCACAGGTGCACAGTGGAGACTTCATGTCTGTTTGTCTGAAGATGAAAAATGGAAGAAGTTGGCATCATTGATTTCTGTCTACCCAGAGTACATTGCTACTCAAACCAGAAAAAATGAGGCAAAAGAATATTCTGAGGTTGTTTATTCCTTTTGGTTCCCTGTTTTTCTGTCTCTATTTTGCTTTCCATATAATAAAAATCTAAAGAGCTTTGTTATGTCTAGACGACATTCAGAATGACAAATAAATAGCTCCTAAATACAGGAGAGAAAAGATTGTACAGTGAAGTTATGAGAATTTGCCAAAAGGGTTTCTTTTTATAGCTTCCCCCAAATTTAAGCATGATAGCAAAATGTAAACATGTAAAAAAAAAATTGAAACTGACTTTAGTTTAGGAAGCTGGGATGCAACAATTTGAGGATACTTTAAAGTCTTATTAAAATGATTCCTACTTTGGATTAGGTTTATGGATAACATCATCTTTGAATGAGATTTCACCTGTTGATACTTCATTGCCAGTTGTATTTTGTTAAGAGCTCGGCTGCTAACCAAAAGGTTGGCAGTTCGAATCCACCAGCCGCTTCTTGGAAACCCTGTGGGGTAAATTCTCCTCTGTCCTACAGGGCTGCTAACAGTCGGAACTGACTCAACGGCAATGGAACATGAATGTTCCTCTTTTGGAAAGAGTCGTAACCTGTTCTAGTGAGAAACATTCTGGATTATGTTTGGCACATAGTAGTCCCTCAATAAATGTTTGATGAATGAGTACTAGTTAAAATAAAATTTAAAACAAGAATGCCACATTCAACTTAGACTAACTGGGTTTAGAATTACAAGGGAAGTCAATTAATAGTATTAAACAACATTTATTACAGGTACTGAAAAAAAAAAAACAGGTACTAGGCAGGTATTATTTTATTAATTCCTTACAACATATCTATGAAGTTGTACTATTATTATTCTCATTTTGCAGATGTGGGAACTACGGTTTAGAGAAGAGAAGTATTTATCCGTGATCATACTACTAGTAAACAGATAAACTGGGATTTAAATCCAAGAGTCAGAGTCCATGCTGTTAACCACTCAGTGTTATGCAGGCTTCTATCTTTTGTCTTTTAGAGTTTTTCTCACATGTCTTTCAGAGTTTTAGAGACAAGGAACATGTGGCTTCACTGATGTGGTCATCCAACACTTAGACAAAAAAAAGGCTCGTGTGCCTGCGAATAACGACCAGTAGTTAGTATGTGGTCTGAAATTTAGCCAAAAGGGAAAAGTAAGTCCCTGAGTGGTGCACATGGTTAATGTCCTCAGCTGATAACTGAAAGGTTGGAGGTTCGGGTCTACCCAGAGGTGCCTCCGAAAAAAGGCCTGGCAATTTACTTCTGAAGAATTAGTCGTCGAAAACTCTATAGAGCACAATTTGCTCTGACATACGGGGTGTTACGATGAGTTGGAGTTGGCCCAATGGCAACTGGTAACTGGTGGCTCAACTACAAATTTTTTTTGGTCCTGAGAGGTTTCTGTTGAGTCCTACACAAGCCTGACCCTGCTAACGGCCTTTCCCAGCTCAACCACCGACGTGCGCTCCAATGCGTGCGTGCCTCTTAGAGACGAAGTACCTCCTGTGTTCGCTGCAGCAGACGTACACGTTATCTTCCTCTTTATGTTAAATCGCCCAACCATAATCACTGTCATGCTTTCGATCTTCGTTTATTTATTTAAATGATGTTGGTTGGAGGCCCTGTATGTTCTCAGTGTTGGATGTACGTTGGTGAATAACACATACATAACTCCACCATTGTGGAATTTTTAATCTAGTGAGAGAGTAGGCAGTAAGCAAGCTAACAACCGAAGAATTGTAATTACAATTATAATTACAAGTGTAGTGACTGTTAGGAGAGAAAGGATCAGAGTTCCGTGGTTTAGAGGAGTGGATTTAAAACAAGGACTTCATGAAGATGACAAAAGAATTGCTATACGTCTGTGTCTCTAGGTAGATGACTGCATTGTACACAGAGACTCACACATGAGTTTCAAATGATATCAGGATAAAAACACTTAGCAAGGTATTACTAGGAATATATTTGTGTTGTCTCTCATCCAGGCCTGCTCCCTGTTCTTTTCTTTCATCATCCTGGTTCCACTTTTTGGTCTGGCTGCCTGGAACTGTCCTCATCCAATTATGGGTTCATGCTGGCCTATCACTTGCTTCAGATGTGCTCATTGAAAATTTCTTCAAAATTGTGTGCATAAAGCCAGATTTTCAAACTACAGTCTACTTTTACCCATACTTGACTGGTTAGCATTTATTGAAGGCTCCGTGGGCCATTTTATACCCTTATTCAAGAATTTTCCCAGGGGTATACTCCTAGCCCGCCATTACAACAGGGACAGCTGAATATCTGTGCCACTAAGGAGACTGCCCGGGGTCACAAAGCTCTTAAGTGGTTAAGATGACATCAAACATGAATCAGTCTAACTCCGAGGCCAATGTTATCCCTATGACAGGCTGCCTGTAATATATTAGAATCATCATTGTATACAGCCTCATAAAGCAGCCGTAGCACAGCCATGTGGAGAGATTCCTGGGGTAAGTTGATGCAAGTGTTTCTTTGCATTAATAATAAACATAAGCTGTCAAAAATTACTACCGTCATTGTCATCACAAAATATATCTTCTGACATTAGACTTTAGTGCCTCGTCTGCCCTTTTACAGAGGTGTAATGAGGGTGTGGAAGGTGTTGCACTGGCCCTGGGTGCATGGACCCTCTGAGCTGTTTCTACCATCCCCATACAGCCAGCAGCGGATCTATAGAAAATGGCGCCTATGCCAAGCACTGAAATTGTGCCCCTGTCCAAACATCTGACACCCCTCTTTTAGATAGCTTTACCATAATATCAGCTCAAATAAAACTCATTAAGCTTTTAATTAACACATTGCTGTGCAAGCTATGGCTGCTAACCAAAAGGTCAGCAGTTCCAATCCATCAGCCGCTCCTTGGAAACCCCATCGGGCAGTTCTACTCTGTCCTATAGGGTCACTATGAGTCGGAATTGACTCCATGGCAACGAGTTTGGTTTTTGGGTTTGGTGCTTGAGGAAGGATGTCAGGCTGTACTGGGTTAATAGAAAATGCTCTTTGGCACCATAAGCTCAGGGTCGGTGCAATACCGTAGACGCATCACTGTTTTGGCAGAATCTTTTATAAGGATGGGCATAACAAAATCCAAATGTATCTTTGGGAAGTGTATCAGAACTACAATCCAAATGCATTTGTGCTCGTCAGCTATTTTGGTTTGGAAAACTGCTTCAGCATCATGCGACACTGTGGGTAATATTTGTTGTATTGGTAAAAAGTACCTTTGTTTTTGCAAGTTATTTATTTTGCAAGTTGTCTCCATAGGAAGAGGAAATCTTTTGTGTATCTGCTTATGCTTCATCGTAGTGTCCAATCATTTCTGTAGGGAGCTATGCTGAATGTGGGGGTCCCAGAAACCTGAGAGGACCTGAAGGGGGTTCGTCAAGGATAGAGGTGTGGCGTGGATGGAGCACCAAGACAAAAGCCAGGAGAGCAGTGCAGGTGTCATGCGTGAAGGTTGAGGTAAGTCTACACAGAAGAATGTAGAAAAGTCAAAAGATAGGTGGCTCGTGTGGGGTCGTTCAGGAATGATTCCGCAAGTAAGGAAACTCGTTAGAGCTGACTTGGAGCTGTTGCATGTGGTGAAGGCCAGGGCAGGCTTGTTAGATTGGATTCGTGCAGAAGAGTCTGTCTTGTCTGTATAGGATTTCATGCATTACTTTTGAAATACCTTGCTCAATAGTTGAGGACTAAACATGGGTCAACGGCAGTGGGGTTTAAACATGGCTGAGAAGATTGTCTTGGTGGTTTTTTTTTGTGTCCTGCCATATATCAACTGTAGTCACCCTTAATTAAGTAAATAATTGCCATTTCTGTGAAGGCTGAAATGGAAGGGCCAGGCCAAAGGGGATAAAGATAGTCCTCGTTAATATCAAATGCCCCTTTCATGTGGACATGACGTACGTGGGCACATGCACCTTACAGAAGTCTCAGGGAACAATCGTAGCGACTAACACTCACAACATGGGACGGCTCAGTAGTTGCCCCCCCCGTGTTTGGTCACTCAGGCTGCAGCTTCACTGTTGAAATTTCTAAGAAGCTTCCGTCTATTTATGGGTCCACAGGGACTGTGTCATAATCATTCGTTTACTTGCCTCCGTCTTCCTCAGTGGGTTGGTTGTATGAGTGAGCCTTATTCACATGGCCTGTAATAGAGTGCAGGCTAAACAATGTTTGATGAATGAATGAATGAATGAATGAAAGAGTAAATTAATGACTGTCTAAGTTTAACCAAAGATAATCACCCAGAACATTTGTAGGGTGAGGGCAGAACAGAAGGGTGAAGGTAGGGGTGGGGAGGCCCACCTTCTTCTCCTGTATTACCCAAATTTTGCTTTCTCTAAAAGATGGCCAACGTTAAGTAATTTCATAACATTAGGTATCGGCGTATCTTCTGCTCAGGTTCTTTCATCTTGTGAAAACCTGTGGTGATATTAGCAGTGCTTTTGTTCCCTAAACATGTTTATTTTGTGTTTCATTAAAGCCCAAATCAAGTTCTTTTTTTTTTTTAACAAAAAGATCTATGCCAAATTCTGTGAATCCTCTGATTTCTCAAAAGATGGCCCATTTGCTGGTTTTGTGAACACTTTTTTCTATAGGATTCTTATTATTTATCATCTTTTAAGGACAAGTGAACTTACTGTCTAAACTGTGGCATTATTTTTATAATGAGAAAGTAGGTATTTTTATCTTCTGTGAGGCGAGAGATATGTTTTAGCTGAAATAAAAGCAAAACACAACAGAGTTTAGAATGTCTTATTTCTGGTTTAATCCCAGGGCAACAAAACTGCCAGTGGGGGCCCACAGACTGCTTTTGTTTGGTTTGAGGGACATTTGCCACGATGATTGAAAACCTCCTTTCAAGGGAGAGGAACCGTGGCTCAGTTTATCTGAAGTGTATGGTTTACGTTGGCCTTCAGATGAATGGGATGCTACTGTTTCCAGCAAACTTGCTCTCCTGGCTGTGATTTGCTTGACTAATACCAATGTAATTCTTTACATACATACTTGGCAATAGGAAAAGAGAAGTGGAGAGGTATTTAAAATAAAAAACAAAACAAAACAGAGAATCATAGAGCTAGAGTTGGAAAGAACTGTCTAGAAAATAGAAGCCAGGAATCTGAGGCTTAAGGGGGCTGAGGGACCAGCCCCCCCCAGTCCTTAACTGGTCCTGTTTCTCCATGTTGAGAAATAGAACATGGAAAAAGTACTGTATTTTACTATGTCAAATATGGGAAAGTCCAAAGAATAATTAACAAACACCTGCGTAATTGCCACCCAAAATTTCTAGAGTTTGTACAATGTTACATTTATAAATTTAAACTTTATCCCCAATTCAGATTTCTATCATTTTCTTCCCCAACCCATATCCTGATCACTGAGGTCTAATAAAATGTTAATACGTTGACATTCATGTGAAAGTATGGGACTATCCCCCAAGTAATTCACTTGCTTCTACTGTTTCACACTGTCAAAAGGGCAGAACTAGGTTTCTAAAATACCAGTCTTACTTCTTGAGTTGTCCTCTTCCTTTGAGGACTAATCTTTTATGATGGTGTTGAGTTTCCTTTTATTTATTTATTTTTTACTTTGCTTTCTGGCCAATAAATTTGTTTTTCTCTACATTTCTTTTAATTATACTTTATGGAATCTCTCTTAGTGAGAGTCATAAAGTGAACAAGTTTTGGATCTGCCTGAAGAGCCCTTCTGTCAAATAAATGTCCACCTTCATCTTTTTGGGTTGGATAATGGCACCCAGGAAGTGGTTTCCCTTCAGCCCCGACATCTAACCCAGGGTTCCTTCACAGCAAGATTGCCATTTTCTGTGGCCAGATAATTCCTTATTGGAGACGACTGTACTGTACATGGAAACTTGGCGGCACAGTGGTTAAGAGCTATGGCGGGCTACGGCTGCTAACCAAAAAGGTTGACAGTTCGAATCCACCAGCCACTCCTTGGAAACCCTATGGGGCAGTTCTACTCTGTCCTATAGGGTTGCTGTGAGTTGGAATCAACTCAATGGCAATGGGTTTTTTTTAATGGGTACTGTACCTTACAAAATGTTTAGCAGCATCCTGGTCTCTACTCATGAGATACCAGTAGCAACCCCTTCCTTCCGACTCTGACAACCAGAATTTCTCTATGGATTGTCATGTGTCCCTTAGGGGGTAAACACTCATGTTGAGAACAATGAAAGAGTAAACTAAGCTAAGCATTGATCTTTCGTTGTCTTACTTGGCTTTCTTTAGTATATGTCATATTTTCTGTGCTTTCCTTTAGAGTGGTAATTCCATAAATCTCTCTAGCATGTTGCTAATGGTACAGGCGATATTTGTATCTCTGTTGACAATGGCTGTGTGTAAAGCTTGTCTTACAACGTGCTTTGTACTTTGTGCTAATCTTTCAGCTTTTCTCATCTCAAATCTGTTCAAGTTTCCTATAATCTCTTGGAAGAGCTGCCCCAACCTTTAAGGAGGGGTTCTCCAGTTGCTGTTCCACCAGCAGTTTTTGGGGGCCACCTCTCGTTAGGATCTTGGATCCTGATTCACTCTGGTGGAGACACTTTACTCTGGTCTGAGAATTTGTCTCACTTCTTCCATGTTTTTTTTTTTTTTTCTTCCATGTGATTTCTCTGGGCTCTGCTCGCTGTTCCAAACCCTTACAGCTCAGACAGCTTCTTTTTCTTCCGATACCCTCTTCAGAGTAGTTAAACCAGGGTGTATCTGGGTGTATCTCCTTTTCTGTCTTATTCCAACCCATCATGGCCTTTAAGATGTAATTTTCCCCTTAATATCTGTCCAGATGTAACCTTTCTTTTAAGAATTGTTCTTTTTTGTTCCAGTACAATAAATTTGCCTTTCCTTATTCTGATACAAGACTAAAGCGTAATTTTCCCTCAAAGCATTTGTTAATGCTGAATTCCATGATTGATCTCAGTGTTTCAGGCACAGGATTTTAAAATTATTCAAAAATCTCTTAGTAAGAATTTCCTTGGATTGTTTCTTTTACCCCGAGAAGATGGAATATTGTCTTTATAATAAGGATTCATTAATTTCTATTTTCATTTGTTTAATAAAATCTACCATCCTTCTGTGAAGGAAGCCTCAATTTGGGCCTCTGAAATCTAAGGGTGTCATTAGAACTAAAATAAGCTACACACCCAAAGTTACCTTGAATATATGTGGTGAGCAGTTTCTTTGAACCATGGACAAGCCACATGAACTCTCTATGGTCCTGAGTCCAGGAAGTCTGTCTGTTTGGAGGATGTCTGCCTATTTGGAAGCCACAAATAATGGCAGTTTGACCAAGGCTTAAAATAATCTAATCCTGCCTCCAGCTCCCGTTATACCAAGGGAAACTCACCCTCCAGCTCAAGGTCAAGCTGTAGTAGCTGGTGCATCCTAAGACCTTTACCTGGCCTACCTGCCATTTGGCTAAGGCTGCCAAGGCAGCCCTATGTGGCATTTGCTTAAGACTTGAGCGGTTGCTCTGTTTGGCCCTGCATGTGCCCTGTCTCATTAGAAATGAATATTCTGCTTTGGACAAAGCAGCCATCAGCTGCAGTGACTGGCCAAGGCTGACACTTACTAAAACTAACTTACAGCTGCCTATCTGGACTGCAGGAGATAAAACCCAGCCATACGATGCAATTTAAGTGTCTGCAAACCATCAAAGTCAAAAACTCACAAGGCCAACTCCATAAAGAGCCTACTGTTCCTTGCTCCGTAAATAACATTCGTTTTCTGTTTCTTAAGGCTTACAGCCCAGTGCTTCAATTCTGGAGTTTGAAGGCAGCCAAATAGTAATCAGAAGTAAGTCAAGCAGGTGGAGATAAAAATATAACCTTTTTAAAACTGATAAACCATTGGAGGATGTTGCTTATATTTGCAGGCAATTGGGCTTCCTAATATAAACCCCATATTACAGACGTTTGCCTACCCAGTAATAGCCATTATTGGGCAACCCAAGGATTCCTCAGGTGGGGGCCCATTCTTACCCCTGTGAAACTCTCCAGGGGACAGCAAGCCAGAACTTTTACCTTTTTGGGTGTTGCCTGACTCCCGATAGAGAATTACAAGTGGGCTAAGCTCGTGGAGGCTACAGTCTACTGAAACCATATATAAGCATTGGTTTAATTTGCTTTTATCTGATAAGTAATGAAGTTGAGTATCACTTTCCACATAGCCAGGAACCCTTGGCAGAAGGGTTAGAGAATCTCAGAGAATACTCTTTGTTCTTCACCTGCCTCTTCTTCTACTAGGGTCCACAAATATGAGTCACAGAAACACAGCATACTTCATATTCTTTAAACACACAGGCAACTTTAATTAGTGGTAATTTTAGAAAGGAGAAATCAGCATAATTGTGCTTTATCCCTGACGCTTTTGGAATTGCATAAAGAACTGCACAATTTATAAGTAACTCTTACATGTATCACCTCATGCCTTATGACAACTCTTAGAGGTAGGAGTTGTGATACTGGTTTTATAGAAAGGGGAATAACATCAGAACCTTGGTTTCCACCTGATGCCACACAGCGTATTAAGTAGAGGTCCAAGGAAAGGAATTATGGTTTCTCTGGCCATAAGCCCATTCTTCTTTCCATCACGTCAGCCCCTATCCTCTAAGAAATGAAAAGACTTAAAGAGTGTGTGTTATATAAGAAATGAAAAGACTTAAAGAGTGTGTGTTATATAGCAGGAGAAAAATGCAGAACAAATTCGAATTTACAAAAAAAAAAAAAAAAAAAGACCACACTTGCTGGTCTGACAGAGACTGGAGAAACCCCAAAAGCATGACCCCTGGACACCCTTGTAACTAAGTATTGAGTCACTCTTAGGTTCACCCTTCAGCCAAAGATTAGATATGTCTATAGGGCCAACAATAACACATGTGTGGATTGTGCTTCCTAGTTCAATTGTGTATACGAGACTAATGGGCACATCAGCCCAAAAACAAAGGTGAGAAGACAGGAGGGGACAGGAAAACTGGATGAATGGAAATAGGGAACTCGAGGTGGAAAAGGGGAGAGTGCTGTCACATTGTGAGGTTGGCAACCAATGTCACAAAATAATTTGTATATTAATTTTTAAATGAGAAACTAATTTGCTATAGGGTCACTATGAGTCGGAATCGGCTCAACGGCAACAGGTTTGGGTTTTTGTTGTTGTTAATTTGCTCTGTAAACTCTCACCTAAAGCACAATTGAAAAAAAAGAGTATGTGTTTATTAGTGCTGTGGGGTCGTGACAAGGAGGTGGAAATGCAGAGAAGGACCTAGAAATTCCTCTTATAGAGGAATTTTATATGTGCGGAAAAATTGGCTTATACTTGGTTGCTGAAAGATCAAATCGTGTGTGATTTATGGGAGTGAGGTCCAGGATTCTTGTTCTTTTCCTCTTGAATTCCAGTGATAGCTGACACTGTTATCCCAGGGTTACTGACTAACCCCACCCTGTTGCTCACTGGCACAGAGCTGCCTCTGTAAATAAGTGACCTTTAGTGAAGCCCCCAGCTCACTGGATTATTTCCACCTGACAGAATAAGAACAGTATTTCCTTAGCCCTTCAGAGACTAATTTAGTGATATTTTTGCCTAACATGAAGAATTCTTCCTTCAGAGTTTAGCCAAAATAATGGTTTGTTGGGGCAGGAGACATGAAGTTTTAAAGTGAGAAATTGATCTCTTTACAGAGCTGCTGTCACGGTGATTCAGGATGCTTGAAAGAGCAGCATTAAGCCTGCTCATAAATCAATAATCATCCCGATGGAAAGCAGAGAAAATGAAGATGACATGAAGCTTGTGAATCACTGAGGATGGAACAGGTGATCAGAAAGGCTAAGAAAGTGCAGCTTTCAAAGCAAAAGCTAAGAATATCCTAAACACATTCAGACACTTCGAGAGTAGCTGGGGCTGGGGACTGGGGACCATGATTTGGGGGGACATCTAGGTCAATTAGTATAACAGAGTTTATTAAGAAAATGTTCTGCATCCCATTTTGGTGAGTGGTGTCTGAGGTCTTCAAAGCTTTCGAGCAGTCATCTAAGATGCATCAGTTGGTTCCAACCCACTGAGAGCAAAGGAGGATGAAGAACACTAAAGACACAAGGAAAATATCAGCCCAAGAGACAAAAGGTCCACATAAACCAGAGACTCCACCAGCCTACGACTGGAAGAACTAGATGGTGACCAGCTACCACCAATGACGCCCCTGACAGGGAACATAACAGAGAGTCCCTGGTGGAGCAGGAGAAAAGTGCAGAGCAGAACTCGTATTCACATAAAAAGACAAGACTTAATGGTGTGACAGAGACTGTAGGAAACCTCGAAACTGTGGCCCCTGGAAGCTGTGTTAACCCAAAAATAAAACCATTCCCAAAGCCCACTCTTCAAAGGTTATACTGGACTATAAAACAAAAAATAATAATCTTGAGGAGTGTGCTTCTTAGTTTACTTGACCAAATGGGTGGCCCCTGTCCAGAGGCAGGATGAGAAGACAGGAAGGGACAGGAGCAGTCTGGATAGACACAGGAAACCCAGGGTGGAAAGGCGGGGTGTGCCCTCAAGTTTATGGTAATTTGTCTCAGCAACCTAGGAAACTAATACACCAACTGATATTGAACAAGATTATTCAAATAAAAAGTAATTGCAGCTTCTGAGTCCTAGCATGCATCTACTCAAACAGACAGAGGTTCTTCATCTGTAAGAAGTGAGCTCCTGATCTTAAGTGCAAGTGCGTTATTGCACACATGCATGTATTTCTGGGAAGAGAGGTCTAGAACTTCCATAGAATCTTGTAGCCATCTGTGACATTCAAGTGTTAGAATAGAATGTACAAGCACAAACTGCTTGATGTGTTTTGTATAAATCTCTTTATTTAAGAAGGAAATTTTGCATCATCACTCTAAATGGAAAACCAGCATCCTGACCCATAAACAGGAGAAAACTGGGAAAAATAAACACAGTAGAAGGCAGGACAATGTCATTAAAGTCTAACTAGATCCGGAGGCCTACAGAGGGCTTTGAAGCTGAAGACTGATCTCACCTTGTTAAAATTAATTAATTAGCAGCTCCTCAATTAGTGTACCGACTCTTTAGAGGCCGGATCAAACTTCACCCATGTGTCGCTCCCTCTGGTGCTGTTCAGGGCTTGGTACAGGGAATGCAGTCATTAACAGTTTCTTGAAAGATGGAGATGTTTTCCCTTTTGTATTTATGAATTCTCAGTGGAGCAAATTTAATTTTCTCCTGGTCCTTACCTTGTTTCACTTTGATCTTGGGGGATTTGAGGACAGAAGAGGATGCTGTCTTGCTGTAGAGACGCTACATAAGTCATTTTCAACCAGTTTTACAAACCTGATGGAGCCGAGCAGATCCAGGCAGACAAAAACGGCTCCTCACCCTCTGTCCTCATTAGGACCTGGTTTGAGCCGTCCGGAGTTCCAGCATCATCATTTCCACTCTGTGTCAAGGATTCTAGGCATGTGGCTGGTTTCCTCTGTCTCTTTGACCACTGATATTCCCTTGTTCAGAATCCCAAATTAATTTAGGAGTTCCTTAAATAGCATAGTGGTCAAGCCAGTTTTCTTTCATCAGTGAGGTATCTTGTCTCCATCACCAGTGCACTTCTAGGGAATGTGGGAGGGACCTTTGTTCTCCACCACTCAACCACCATGAAGAGGGTCCTACAGTGGGCAAGATGCCAGTGGTAGTGACCCCTGACAGAGTCGGATCATCACAGCAGTGGACAGTGTGCTCTGTCAGGGTCAGTCACCAAACTGCCACTTTACAAGGGATGAATTGAAAGGGGAAGCCTCGGTGTGCAAGAAGCAGACAGAGTCCTAGGACAGGGCCATGCTAAGCATTCTGTCACCTCCCAACCTTCTCCCCTAACCCGTGCAACCTGCTTACTTCAATATAAACGTTTTGGAAGACAAAAGATAATGCAGGTGCAGGTTAGCCCTAAGTTTGTGGGCGTTTGGCTGAACTCTTAGTGGATACATCATGACATATTCTCTTTTAACATGAAGTCTATAAACTTAACTCAAGTAGTAGCCTTATGACCATAAGAAAACCCTTCCCCCTTTCTCTGAATCTGTTTCTTAATCTTTAAAACAAAGGTTGGCCTAGTTCATTGTTTCTTAAATTTTGGGACATAAACTAAAGAATCTTTCACTGTATGTAAGATGTGGTTGGCACATAGAATAAAACCCGTTTCTGTGTAGTTGGTTCCGACTTATAGTGACCCTATGTACAACAGAATGAAACACTGTCAGGTCCTGTGCCATCCTCACAACTGTTGCTATGCTTGAGCCCATTGTTGCAGCCACTGTGTCAGTCCAGCTTGTTGAGGGTCTTCCTCTTTATTGTTTACCCTTTACTTTGCCAAGCATGATGTCCTTCTCCAGGAGCTGGTCCCTCCTGATAGCACGTTCAAAATATGTGAGATGAAGTCTTACCATCCTCGCTTCTAAGGAGCATTCTGGCTATACTTCTTCCAAGACAGATTTGTTTATTCTTTTGGCAGTCCATGGTATATTCAATATTCTTCGCCAAGACGGTAACTCGAAGGCATCAATCCTTCTTCGATCTTCTTTATACATCATCCCACTTTTGCATGCATATGAGGCTTTTGAAAACACCGTGGCTTGGGTCAGGCATACCTTTTAGTCCTTACAGTGTCATCTTTGCCTTTTAACACTTTAAAGAGGTCTTTTACAGCAGATTTGCCCAACTTGTTGCTGCCCACCAGGCCTTTCTTCTGAGGTCCCAACCTTTCAGTTAGCAGTCGGGTGTGTTAACCGTTTGCACCACTGAGGGACTCTGTCTGGGAAGCAGTAAAGTCCTTTTCTCCTTATGCCTACAACAGGGCTAGGCAAACTGCAGCCCGAGGACCAAATCCAGCCCACCGGTGGTTTTTGTAAATAAAGATTGAATGGAACACAGACACGCTGATTCACTTATGTATTGTCTATGGCTGCTTTCAAGTTACAAAGGCGGAATTGAATAGTTGCAACAGAGACAGTATGGCCTGCAAAGCTCAAGACACTTGCTAGATTGCGGTTTATAGAAAAAGTTTGCTGTCCCCTGGCTTATAGCATGCTGGGTGTTTGCCTGTTAGAGGTACTATAATCAGAAGCAGTAAAACCTGTGAAAAGCATGAACCTATGTAAGGTGGAAACCTGTCATAGGAGGAAAATGCAAATGTTTTCTATTAAAAGGAACAACAGAAAAGTGAGGTGAGACTGCATCCTGCCAAAGGTGGAAAACTTGCCAGACCCGGAAAAACAGGCAGTCCTGTCGAGTTTTGGCTCCCACAGGTTTCACTATCTAATCTTAGTTATGTCTCAGATAAACTAATTTCTCTGATCTTTAGCCTTTACAATTTCATTATGAAAACTCTGTTTAAAAATAATCTGATGAGCCAACTCTGACAGCTGTTCATTGTTCTTCGTAAGACTGATGTTCTGACCAGACACCACAAAGATACGTAATAGATAAGCTGGAGGGAACATTTCCTTTCATTCATTCAAATAAAGATGTTCATCTGTAATGAGCACTGCACAGGCAGAAATTACACACATGACCGCAGGAATTTATGACAATCCACTGAAGGGGTTAGTCCATACAGCAGCCTCCCAGGAGTGGTGGCCATGCTACCTAAAGTGTCTTTCTAAAGGTTGATTGTGTGCTGTGAGGCAGAAGAAGGCAAAGGAAGAAGAGCTTAGATTAAAACAAACAAGCAACAACAACAAAAAATTTATCCCGCTACCGAAAAATGGAACTGTCAAATGTTAGCCCAAAGAGAATTCTGGGAGGAAGGACACAAAGCAATTAGCTCTCCTGATCTTTGTCAATGGAATTTGGGTTAGATTCTCTTTCAGATGAAAAAGTGAGGACGTTTTCACTTAGAACTACTGATTCCCAATAATGACATCCTTGAGTGGTTAAGAGATCACTGCTAACCAAAAAGTCTGCAGTTCGAATCTACCAGCTGCTCCTTGGAAACCCTGTGGGGCAGTTCTACTCTGTCCTGTGCGACATTTCTACTCTGGAATCGACTCCATGGCAATGGATTTTTGGTTTTGAGTAAAGACAACCCTATTAATAAAAATCACATGTAAGTTGATTGACGGATCACCATCTTCCAGGGAATCAATGTCAGAAAGAGGGCTTAACTTTCTGGGATACTTCCCAAAGGAAAATAGAGCCTCTTGTGCTTGTTGAGTCCTAGTGGTGCAGTGGTTAAGTGCTATGGCCACTAACCAAAAGGTCGGCAGTTCAATTACTCCAGCCACTCCTTGGAAACCATATGGCGCAGATCTACCCTGTCCTATAGGGTCACTATGAGTCGGAATTGACTACAGCAGTGGGTTTGGTTTTTTTGTTGTTGTTGTGCTTGGATTAAATAGCAATTGTATCACCCTAGTCTGGGTACCTGAAGTGTTAGCCTTAAATCTTTAATTAGTATTTGGCACCAGAAGTCATTGACACCCCTTTCCCCTCTGCTATCCCATAGTCTCCTCTGAGCATCTCACTTAGATCTCTTGTTCCATGTGAGTGACCAGCCTTCCTGCCAGCTCCCCAGACCAGAATCCTATTAGTTAGTAAGATGGTATTCAGCTACACGTTAGTGGGATGAAACCTGCTGCTTTCTCAGAGAAATAGTTCCTGATCCCACTCCCACTCTGTCCAAGTCATGTTCTTTGTTTACACATTTTCATTCATAGCTTTTATTATTATTTTAGTTAAATAATTATCATGTAATAGTCATTTATTGTGGTTCTCACCTCCTAAACTCTAGGTTGTAGAAGGGCGTGAATTGCATTTGTCTGTTCTATTTTGTATGGGGTTTTATATATATATATGTGTATATATATACACACATATACATATACATATGCATATATATATATATATATATAAAATGAGTCAGAATTGACTCGACTGCAATGGGTTTGATTTTATATACATATAACACATATATAACATCGACTCGATGGCAGTGGGTGGTGGTTGTGGTATTATCCCCCATTTCAGGCACCCACTGGGGGTCTTGAAACGTGCCCCCCATGAATAAGGGGGTCTACTACAAAAAACGAAAAATAATTGCTTTCAAGTTGATTCCAACTCGTAGCCACCCTATACGACACCGTAGAACTGCACCATAGAGCTTCCAAGGAGCAGCTTGTGGATTTGAACTGCTGACCTTTTGGTTGGCAGCCATAGCTCTTAACCACTGTGCCACCAGGGCTCCTACTGGAAGAAGGGTTGAACTAGAGGTGAATGATCAGACTAAAGTGAGGGTCACAGAGTTGCATGATCATTTCAGCACCATATTCCTTTTCCAATGTGGATGTGTTTAAACCTATGGAGAGAGAGCCAAAGGGAAGAACACCTGATCTCTGTCTGACCTCTGGACTCAGTTATTTGATCTCGTGCATCCTTTCCATTTCTTCCTTGGTCTGTGATATTTTGAGGGCCAGGGGAGCACCTCATAAAGTTTCATTTAACATATAAGTCACTCTGAGAATGGTTCAGTGCTCGTTACTAGATACAAAGAGACAAATACGGCAGGACCAGCCCTCCAGGGGCTCACAGTATATGGAAACTATGTCTTGCAATCAGTTGTTCCTACAGCTCCATCAATGGGTTATGGGGACACAGAGGAGGAAAGGGTTCATCTTGTTTCTGTTTGGGGAAGGTTACAGGTGACTTGTGGATACGTGATGGACATTAAATCCAGAAGGAAGTTCTGCTTAGCTGAATGGCACATAGCTTTGAGATGCTTCTCCCATTGATTTGCCACTATCTCCTTAAGTGGCCTGATTGAGCCATGTTTCTTTGCATTCTGAGTTTCTCAACTTCTAGTGGGAGATAGCTATCACTTTTCTATCCTCTCCGTCTCATGATTTCATTGCCACAGAGCACAACTGTTTGGGAAAATTAAGTGTTGCATTTCTTTGGGAATCAGGCCTACCGGCAGGACAATAAACTCTTATTCTTTATACTGCATGTCTTGGGAATATTAAAGGGAGTGATAAAAAAATTCAGGTATCTTATTATAAAGAAGTAAAATGACAGGTAGTAAATCAAGGCTCCAAGAACACATTTCAAAGAGTGAAGTTAAGAGCACACTTCCAATATTAATAAAGTTTGCTGAGAAGCTCTGCATTCCAAATGGGGAAGGGCTCACCCTCTGCATGGAGATTAGCATGGCCTCACAAAGCCCTTTGTATCTCCTGTTGAAAGAGAGGAGTCCAGGCTCTAGATTAGAAGCTGCTCTTTTAGCCCCTGCAGCAGAATGGGGTAACCTTGGTCAGTAGCTAAACCTACCTGTGTGGGATTTCTAGACCTGTCCAAGTAAATGCTAAAAAAGTGACAGGTGACAATCAAAGTACGGAGGAAGTGGAATATCTTAGATCGAGTTCCTAGAAAAGAAGGATTTGTGTGAAAGTGAATCATTAAGGAAATCGTTCTAGAGGACAAAACCTAACCAAACCCATTGCTGTCAAGCCAATTCCGACTCATACCAACCCTGTAGGGCAGAGTAGAACTACCCCATAGGGTTTCCAATGAGCAACTGGTGGATTTGAACTGCTGACCGTTTGGTTAGTAGCTGAGCTTTTAACCACTGCTTCACCAGGGCTCCAGTTCTAGAGGAAACCTGTAAGTAAGTGAGGGAAGTAGGGAAGGGAAGGAAGCCAATTAAGGGTGTGACTCAAGCAAAATTTCACAGAGGATAGCTCTTAGCCTGATACTGCAGGAGAACTCTGGAGGATAAGCTAGCCACAAGGAAATCCCAAGGAATGAGAGCTCTGGTTTACACATTTCTGTCCCTGTAGGCTCCTCAGGGTAAATTCCCAGGCATTCTGGCTCTTCTTGGTGTGGTCAAAAGGGGCTACAAAAGCGGAAGGATATTCCTCCAAGGAATGGGTATGGGACATTGGAAGCAAAGGAACACTGAAATTTGTGTGTGTGTATGGGGGGTGGTGGTGTACAAAAGGGATCCAAACAAATCTAGACGGAGCAACTTCATTGTCGACCAGAAGAGTGGTACCCAAAGTGGAGTACAAAATACCTGGACTGATACGAGAGTAAGGAAATAAGGAGTTGAAAAGAAGGCAACATGATGACGTGGAGGCTGGCTACTGAAACTAGGATATACTGGAGCAGGGAGAGAGATGCTATCCAGCACAGGGCGGATTCCTTAATGGGACTGCTGAGAATGAGTCAAAGTGTCTATCTTAGGAGACCGTGAGTACCTGTCAAAGCTGGAATCTAATGTCCAGATCTGAGCCAGCAGCCCCATGGTTGTGAGCCCGTCATCAAAAGACAAAACAGAGCTCCTGAGGCACCTGTCCACGTCAAGCTTGTCCCTGAGCCTCATCAGGGCTGAGCTGGCAGCCCTGTCAATGGGGAAAGGAGGGGTGCTGGGAAATTTGCTACTCACAACTAGCAACATTTCTAGGTTAGGAAGGAAATAGGATATTCAGAAAGAGGTTGTGGTAGAAATAAATGCTTCTCCTTGGCCCACATGCAGCAATGTCTTCATGGTTTGGATTTTTGTATTCTTTGTTCCAAATTCATTTCCACTATCATTCCTTCCTTTTATTTTGATTTCTGTTTATTTTTATTTCTTATCCACTTCTAATATATTACATTGCTGATCTAAACATTCTTTAAAGTCGTTTTCCATGATATATAAATAAGGCTAAATACGTCTTAACTGTAGGAAATTCATTCAACACGTATTTGTTGAACAAGTCTATACATAAAAAGCTTCATGCCAAGCACTGGCTGGGGACTTGGAGATTATTCAGATGTGATCGTTGCCCTTGAGGAGCATATTTTCAGGAATAGTTTTGTAGTTCTGTCTAGAATGGAGAACCAGAGTATCCTCTCTGGGAATATAGAACATACGGTACTTTAACAAAGTAGGCTTGCCAGACAAAACACAAGGCACAAATGTTGCACAGGACATAAACCATTACTAAAATATTATTTATTGCTTGTCCTGTATTTTAATTTGCTAATTCTGGCAACCTTACCTGGAAAATCTGACCACTCCTTGCCAGTGATATCTCATCTGCAAGATGACTTCAACCACAAGTAGAGAGAGGCGTCACTGTGTACCAAGCAAGCTTGGTGAATGGAACCTTACAGACTTGCCCAGACTCAGTTCCTACCTCCTGCAGTGGTAATTAAACTCTCTGAGCTGTTTTTTCATTTGTATAATAAGGACAAAATAACCTATTTCTGAAGAGATTGTTAGATAGCAGATACTTGGGGAAAAGTAATCTCAGAAAATAAGCATGTATTCTTTGTAGGAAACATCATTTTCTCAAATGATAACAGAAGGGGGAGAAGCACCAGGCAGAATTTTTAAGCTTCCTTGGATTGCAATTTGATAGACAACACCATTTTCCCAAGGGTGGCTGAGTCTGTTCGACATTTCACAGGTGACAAACTGCAGAGCCCTGGCAGGGTAAGTGAGGGTTGCATGTGTCCTTATGTAATATGACTCAGGATGACCAAGTCAGCTTCTGGCTTGGTGAGATGCACTAAACAGCCAGGTACCCTCACATCTAGAATCACTGGTTCCCACGGTTCTGATTTATGTTGAGCTCAGCCCTGCTGCCCCAGGAGATTTGATTTCTGGACTTTGCTGTCTTCGCTTGCTCCTCGGCAATGAGTGTCATACATCTGTTCTGCTTGGATAAGCATCCAGAAACTGGTTCTCTGAAGCATCCAACACCCACCTGTCAAACGTATCCAGCCCACTTAGCCTGATGCACTTGCCCATGGGAGAGCAGTTAAAAGCCAGCATACTCGATTCTTGCCTTGTAATATAAAAAAAAATACAGAGCATTAATTTAAAAAATCCAAATTACAAAACCAAATGTTGTATTTATGACTGAAAATGCAACGAAGTGTGCCGATGCATTGTGACAGAGTGCATGAATATTCTCTTAGCAAGGTTCTTGCTTTGGTAGCTCAATTAACAGTGCACCTTGCTGACAGCTGCCAAGGAAGCAGACCTTCTCTAACCCTGTCAGGCAGAGCTGGAAGCTCGGGTGGTCCTTCACGTGCATTCACAGAAATTTTACTCCGATGGTTTTCCACTGAGCAGTGGAATCAATAATAACGGGGAGAGAGAGAGATTCTACTTCCTCTGAGACCCCGGAGAACAAACACTTCTCTTCCAGTGAGAAGGAAAGCAGAATGTGAACTGGCTGTGCCTGTATTTATTGATTTATGGGTGAAACAGCTATTTTGTGAGAACTTAGCAAATATCAGGTAATACTGGAAAAAAATAAAAAGGGAGATTGTAGAGCCCCTGCCCTCCGAAGGCTTGAGTTCTGAAGGAGGTCCACCACCGCCGTCAGTTGCCATCAAGTTGACTTCTACTCCTGGCGTCCCCACGTGTCGGTTTAGGGCTGTGCTCTGTAGGGGTTTTGGTGGTTCGTTTTTCAGAAGGACATCACTGGGGCTTGCTTCGAGATGCTTCTGGGTGGACTGAGACGTCCAGCCTTTTCAATTAGCCGCCGAGTGCGTTAACCATTTATACCACCAAGGGGCTCCTATGAAGCAGAAAAAAAAAAAAAAATACTACAAGGTAAAAAGGATTTAAGAGGGTGGATACTGGGAACATACTAAAACTCAGAGATGCAAATGCTTATTCCTGGCTAGGTGGAATCAGTAACATTCTTTGTGGAAATGAGATTCAGACACAACGCAAATAGAATTTGTATATGCAGTTATGGAAAGGGAGGAAGTGAGTATCTGAAGTGGAAACATTTCTTTGCACGGAGATTTGTGCAAATGAATTTTGTGTATGAGGAATAAAGAAGTTGGGTATATACAAAGGGGAATAGTGAAAAAGCTGGATTGGAAACAAGGTTGGGATCACACTAGAAAACCCAAAACCAAACCTGTTGCTTACAAGTTGGTTCTGATTCATAGTGACCCTATAGGACAGAGTAGAACTGCCCCACAGAGTTTCCAAGGAGGGGCTTGTGGATTCGAACTGCTGACCATTTGGTTAGCAGCTGAGCTCTTAACTACTGCGCCACCAGGGCTTCGGATCACACTGTAGAGGCCTTAAATTCTAAGGTAAGGAGCTTGACCTTTATTAATAGGCTGTTGGGAGTTACTATTGTGGTTCTGAGTTTGGGAGCAAATAAGTGTCATGCATTGAGAAGATGTATCTATTAGCAGGTGTGGGTAGGATAGCTTGGAGGGGGAGAGAAAGAGGGAAGGACTGACCAGATGACTGAGGACATGACCTAGACAGCTTAGACTTGGGAAGACCCTCAGTGTAACTGAGGACGCAGAGCCTAGAGCTGATGGGAAGCTTCACTGAATGAAAGTTCAGCCTGAGAGTGGCGGTCCTGACTTCTTTCCACGGTGTGCTGTGGCATTCTGGGAAGATGAGGTCGTCACACAGAATGTCATCAGCTGATATCAGCTGGCTTAGCAAATGACAAAGACGGAGTATTTACTTTGGAAAAACCATTTCAGAATTTTCAGATCAGTCTCCCAGTGGAAGAACAAATTAAAAATTTATGCTACTTGTATAAAATATATTTCCCTTGCTAGGTTATGTATGTGAGAGGTGCAAGGCTTGTCAAAGGGTAGTTGTTTATCTTGGTGGTTTTGTTGAAGTTCTTTTGACCTGGTAGGCATTTTTTGGCTCAGCCATTTAAAAGAGGTTTACAACATGATGACATCAAAATGTAAAGTCATTGTTTTAATCATCAAATAATATGGGCAATGGACGTCCCTAAGGCTCACTATGTCTGGGTCTCAGGGTGATCTGCAGAGAGCCTCAGCAACTGCCAAATGGGACCTTGATACCCATGCTAGCTCCTGCACTAATTGTTGTGAGGATCAAAAAGGCAATTTCTGAAGACTTGCTCCATATCCTATAAAGAGCCATAAATTAAGAGATTGCTATTATGCAACACTTTTTCTATTTCAAATTATTTATTTGGTAGCAGCATTAAAGCAATAGTCTGTAAAGGAGAGAGGAGCCCTGCTGGCTCAGTGGTTAAGAGCTGGCCTGCTAACCCAAAGGTCAACAGTTCAAATCCACCAGCTGGTCCTTGAAAACCTTATGAGGCAGTTCTAATCTGTCCTGTAGGGATGCTATGGGTCAGAATCAACTCAATGGCACCCAGATTTTAAAGAAGAGAGACAATGAGTGTGGGGCACTGAATGAAGGAGCTCCTTAGACAGGAGACCTCTCCTTTCTAGGGCCTGGGCTTGTTGGTTCGTCAAGGGCAGGGAAGGAAGCTTATTCATCTTCCTATTATCAGTGCCTAATTCAGTGATAATACATAAGATACAATACATACTGATGGGTGAACGAGGGAATAAATGAAATGGGTCCTTGATTTTCCACTGTGGCTCTTTGTGAGAATTAGAAGAAAGCTTCCCTTCCCCTGGGTAGATTCAACCCTGAGTTCCCAGTGGCCCGAGTTAGGGCGCCCCAATTGGTAAGCAAGTACAGGGTAGATTTCAATCCCACTTGGATCCTTAGCCAGGGAACCTGGTGCAGGGTGCAGCTTTCGCAGGGTTGTTGCTAGCTGCTGTTGTGTTGGCCCCTGACTCATGGTGACCCCATGCACAATGGAACAGAATGCTGCCTGGTCCTGCCTGGTCCACCTCCATGAAAATGAGCTGCCCTCACCACTGGTAGACTCACGGGGCACTTGTCATAGACGACTACCTTGCATCATTAGCTGTATTTCATAAGTGTCTACTTTGTCTTCCTGTCTAGGTTACAAATTCTGTAGCGGTGGAGAGTGAGCCATATTCCTTTGGGTCTTCTCCACATCTTTGGCATAAATAAGCAAACAAACAAAAAAACCTGTTGCCATTGAGTTGATTTTGACTCATAGCGACTCAGTAGGACAGAGTAGAACTGCCCCATAGGGTTTCCAATGCTGTAAATATTTACAGAAGCAGACTGCATATCTTTCTCCCACAGAGCAGCTGGTGGGTTGGAACCACCAAACTTCCAGTGAGCAGCCAGGTGCTTAACTACTGCACCACCAGGACTCCTATCATTAATATCTTTGGCGTACCAAAACCAAAATCAAACCCATTGCTGTTGAGTCGATTCCAACTCATAGCAACCCCATAGGACAGAGTAGAACTGCCATATAGGGTTTCCAAGGAGGAGCTGGTGGATTTGAACCGCTCACCTTTTGGTTAGCAGCCTACCTCTTTAGCCACTATGCCGCCCTGCGTTTACTGGAGGCTCACTGTCTCTTCACTGGTTCATCGTCAACCCTCAATAGATACCTGCTCATTGCATGTTTCTTTGAGGCCTGGATTTTTATGTGATATAGCCCAAATAGGTATTGTCAAGGTTCTTTCAGGCCATCCCTCTCTTCCTGCTCCTTTTGTTCCCAATCAATGTTCAAGACAACTCATGCCAGGACTTAATTTCAATGTAGGCAACTAGGCTTATGCACAAACTGCTCATTTTGATAAGGTGACGCTAGGGATTTATCTAAGCAAAGCCACCATTGAGAAGGTCAGGGAAGGCATTTGGCTTGATCATGGGGAGGCTGGAGGGCAGAGCTTTGGCTCTCAGTGCAGTCAGGCTTTTTGAGCGCATCTGGAAACCACCTCAAAGGGCAGACCTTCTCCTATTTTCAGCCCCTGACATTGGAGCTGGAGCACAGAGTAGGTACAGCATCCACACAGAGCAGGAGGCAATGACTTGCAAACAGGCAAGAGACAGCACTGGTCAGGCCAGGGAACATCTATCTGTGGCTTCAGGAAAGCCTGTCCAGTGGGGATTTATTTCTCCTTCTGTATGGTGTGACACCTGCCAAGTCAGATTGCTGCAGAAGTCAAGCTTTTTAACCACTGGCAGAATAATCCCGAGTCTCAGAAAACTGTGGGCCAGAACCTAGAAATGGACTTTTAATTCATCCTTATCTCTACAGAAAGCAAGAATGGTATACCTGCTGCTGTCAAGTCAATTCTGACTCATAGTGACTCCATAGGACAGAGTACAACTGCTCCATAGGGTTTCCAAGGCTGTAATCTTTATGGAAGCAGACTGCCACATCTTTCTCCTGTGGAGCAGTTGATAGGATATAGTGATTTTCATTTCTGGATTCCAGTTGGGCCACAGATTGTTTAAATTCTTCATCTTTAACATGTAATCAACCCAACAGGGTAGATTGTATGATCTCTGTTTAAAGAATGATCTAACTTATTCTTTATTCAGTGGTTATGCGATGATAGTGCCTGGATCCATGCCTAAGTCTGTCTGGCCCCAAATCCTATATTCTCTTCGCAACGCTGCACTGCCTCTTATCCCGGATTCTGTAAAGGCGCTTTGCCTATCTGTATTAGATCATTGATTTAATTGCCCAGTCAGGAATTTAGCAGCTCTTAAATGAAGGCACAGACTTGATGGACATTCTATTATCCAGAAATCTCCAAGAATGTTGTCTTTGTCTTCAGGCAGCGACACTATTAAGCAACTAGTATTCTGAAGTTAGACAGGTAACTCTGAAAGTCCGCCCCATCTAGAGATTCTCTTTTAATATCAACTCTGAGTTTCTTATCCTGTCAGAAACTTTGTGATTTACAAAGAAGCTCACACATTACATATTGAAGTTTACACAGGTACTGATCAAATAACAGTAACAAAATACACCTTGATATACTCTTTCTTTTTAAAAATTTTAAATGCCTCCCAACCACATACACATACATCCAACAGGTTCTAATAATATGGCTCAGTGGCATGGTATGCATCTAGTGACAATCTCATTGTCCCCAAACATAAAATATCAACCACCTCTAATAGTATTTTGAAAAATAAATGAAGACGCATGTGAATAGCCTGAATACAGTCAGTGCTCACTAAATATAGACAATTATTATTTTTTGAACAGTTTAGTGTGGTTTAGGTGAAAGTTCACAGGGCCAATTAGTTTCCCATTCAACAATTTATACACAGCTTGTTTCATAACATTGGTTGCAAATTCCTGAATATGTCAATGCTTTCCCCACTTTCTCCCTGGGCTCCCCGTGTCCATTTGCCCCACTTTCCTGCCTCTACCATCCTTTTGAACTTTGCTTTTGGGCAAAAGCTGCCCTTTAGGTCTCATATAGTTGATGGTTCTGAGGTGTACATTCCTCACTGGCGTTACTGTTCATTGTATAGGTCTGTCTATTGTATGGCTATAATGTGATTTCTGGGAGTGATTTCAGTTCCAAAGAAACACCCCTTTCAACTGACTGGCTGCTCAAAGCAGATCTCATTGTGGAGGTGGTTATATCAGATCTCATCATGGAGGTGATTACATCATATTACATTGTGGAAGAGCAGTCAGTCCAATGTCTGCCAAACCACTGAGGATTGTCGCCCAACCAAGTTGACACAAGACATTAGCCATCACAGAACCTCAATAAGTGTGAAAGACTGGGCATACATGGAGTTCCATGCATAGCATTAGTACATGAAGCAAGTCTCATCAAACATTTAAAAGTCCTTATCATAAATAGGTTCTCAGATCACAGAACAATCAATAAATACCAAATAACAATCAAGAAACTCATATATTTGTACCTAAATAATCCATGGGTCAAGAAGTACTCTCAATAAAAAAAAAAAAAAATTTTTATTGATATTGTAAAATATTTGCAAATGGATGACAACAAAAACATTTTGGGTAAAAATGGTGCAGCTAAAGCAGGACAGAGTGAAAGCTAAAGCCTCAAATTAACATGTTATAAAACAAGAATGAAAACTAATGAGGTAAGTCTCTGTTAGTTTTCTAGTACTGCCATAGCAAAACGTCACAGACAGAAGTGTATCGCCTCAGAGTTCTGGAAGCCAGAAGTCCAGATCAGGGTGTTGGCCGTGTTGATTCCTTCTGAGGCTCTGAGAGGGAAACTAGCCCACGCCTCTCTCCTAGCTTCTGGTGGCTCCTGGCAGCCTTGGCTTTCGTTGACTTACAGATGCATCATTATGTGACCACCTTTCCTCTGTCTCCTTCTAAGGACACCAGTCACAGGATTAAGACCCGCCCTTCTTCAGTATGACCTCAGGTCAACCTAACTGATAACGTCTTAAAAGACTGTATATCCAAACAGGTCACCTTCACAGGTACTGGGGTTAGGACCTCAGCTTATCTTTTTTTTTTTTTTTTTTTACTATTCAATTCATAACACCAGTCCAACACGTTAATAGAAGAAAACTGAGCAAATCCAAATAAAATAGAAGATAGAAAAAAATGAATTATTTGACAAATTAAAACTAAGAAATAATCATCTAAGTTAAAAGACGATTCTTTGCAAAGGTTAATAAAATAAACAAAACTGATAATATGTATCAGGAGAAAAGCAGATGAGAAAATAAAAAAGACTATTAAAATGAAATAGTGAACATACCAACTTGCAGAAGAGATGTTAAATAAATTACAGAAGAATATCATGAAACATTTTATGCCAACAAGTTCGTAAACTAAGTCTTAATGGATCATTGCATGAAAATATAATTTCCCAAAATGGATGCAAGAAGAAGTAGGAAAACTGACCTAAATAGACATATCACTAAAAAATATAATGCACAAAACTTTATGGCATGAAGAGTAAACCTTAATGAATGGAAATCTTAAAAGATCATTTGGGAGTTGGGGAGATTACAGGATGGAGCGCACACTGAGACGGAAGATGCCAAGTGTATTACCAATCTACCACGTGACTTCACTGAAAAGATGTTGACCTAATTAACTTTATTACAAATCTACCATGTGACTTCACTGAAAAGATGCTGACCTAATTAACTTGGGAGATTGGTAGAGACTGTAAGACAAAAGGCAAAAGGAACTCTATATTCTATTTGGTGAAACTGTTTTCCTTGAGGGGATGGGTTAACAACTCAGAAATCACTTTACGTGTACAGGGAGTTGAGCAGTAAGTAAACGGATGGTGGGAGGTAGAAGCCAGGATTCTCAGGGTTGGGTAGGGAGTTCCAGGGGAGAAGGCTAGAGTGATCAATGTGGTAAGTGATTAGAATTGAAAACGTTGGTATGAACTCGTGTTTAGCTTCCTATAGATACAAGTGGATACAAATAGAAGTATTTCTAGATACATTTATACACCTCTATTAGTATGGGCCATGCTATGCCAGTTGCCTTTAAGCCAATTTCGATTCATAGCAGCCCCTTGTGTTTCAGAGTAGAACTGTGCTCCGTAGGCTTTTCAATGGCTGTGATCTTTCAGAAATAGATTGTCAGGCATTTTTTCTGAGGAGCCTCTGAATGGACTAGAACCACCAACCTTTCAGGAAGCAGCTGAGCACCAAACTGCTTATGCTACCCAATGACCCCTTATGTTAGTATATTTAATAAAAAAAAAAAAAAAAAATGAAAATACACATGCTTATTTCCTTGCCGTGTCACCAGAGAGGGCCTAGAAGCCAAGAGCACAGTCAATATCCAGATTTTGTTTCCAGTACCATTCTCCAATAGAAGAACCAGGGCTTCTTGGAGAAATGGCATATGCTAGGGCTGGGACAGGGGATATATAAAAAGAGCCTGGAGTATCTTGTAGTGCCTGAAAGTAAAGAAGCACTAAAAAAACAAACCCCACAATGAGAGATTTATGTCCAAGGGACATAGGAGCCAACTGAAGGAGCTCCCAGTGCTAGAATAAGTTAAGCAATAAAGTAGTATTGAATTATAACCCAAAGTATAAATTACATATTAATGAGTTCATACTAAGATGAATGAATGATTGAGTAAATAAATGGGGAAGAAGAGATAAATCTCCCCTGCAGAAAAATCTCCCGAGGAGGTGAAATGTAACCCCCCAGTCCTTCAGTATGGGTGCACATAGTAACTTTCTTCAAATGAGTACAATATGGGAAGGGCGGGGGAACGGAGAAATAGTAACTCTAGAGTGGAGAAACCTGATAAACACTAGCTAGGTGATTGGAATTAACACCTACAGTGATAAGTTATAAAATGATAGCATGTGCCCTTGATGTGATGTGAAGAAGGTAATACTTTACCTCTCTTATCTTCTTCTCCCAACTCCTGTGTAATCATGAGAGAAAATCAGGTAAATCCCAATGAGGAGCGTTCTACAAAGTACCTTACCACTATTCCTCAAAGCTGTACAACATAAAATTTGCCATTACCATTGTAAGTGTGCCTTTCAGTGACGTTAATTACACTCACAGTGTCGTGCAACCATCGCCACTATTTCCAAAACTTTTATCACCCTAAACAGAAACTCAGTACCCAGGAAGCAGTAATAGCCCGTTCTACCCTCCCCTCAGCCCCTGGCAACGACTGATCTACTTTCTGTCTCTATGCATTTGCCTATTCTCGACATTTTGTATGAGTGGGGTCACACATTATTTGTCCATTTGTGTCCGACCTATTTCACTCAGAATAGTGTTTTCAAGATTCATCCATGTTGTAACCTGTGTTAGAATTTTACATCTCTTTAAGGCTGAATAATACTCTATTGTATGTATAGACCATATTTCGTTTATCCATTCATCTATTAATGGACATTTGAGTTTTCCACCTTTGGGCTATTGTGAATAATACTGTGATAATCATTGGTGTACATATATCTGTCTGAGTCCCTGCATTCAATTATTTTGGGTACATAGCCAACATTTAAAAATACATCAAAATGAAAAAAGATTAATTATTCAAATATAAAAAAAATACAGACTTAAAAAAAAACATTGCTGTTGAATCCATTCTGACTCATAGTGACCCTATGTTGTTGTTAGGTGCCGTCGAGTCGGTTCTGACTCACAGCGACCCTATGCACAGTGGAACGAAACACTGTCCGGTCCTGTGCCATCCTTAAAGTCGTTGTTGCGCTTGAGCTCATTGTTGCAGCCACTGTGTCAATCCCCCTCGTTGAGGGTCTTCCTCTTTTCCGCTGACCCTGTACTTTGCCAAGCATGATGTCCTTCTCCAGGGACTGATACCTCCTGATAACATGTCCAAAGTATGTAAGATGCAGTCTCGCCATCCTTGCTTCTGAGGAGCATTCTGATTGCACTTCCTCCAAGACCGATTTATTCTTTCTTTTGGCAGCCCATGGAATATTCGATATTCTTTGCCAACACCAGAGTAAAACTGCCCCATAGGATTTCCAAGGAGCAGCTGGAGAATTCAAACTGCCGACCTTTTGGTTAGCAGCCATAGTTCTTGACCACTGAACCACCAGGGCTCCAATATACGGATATTAAGTGTTTAGGTAATAGAGGCACGAACTGTGGTGTGCAAGAGAAAGCTATATTGATGGCTAATTTCTAAACCTGTTCTGTTTGCTTCCCTTTTCTCTAACAGCCATTCTAACAGCCTTTGGGGGACTTCTGCTCCACTTTCACTTTTTGTGACTTTATGTAAATCACTCGACTGTTCCGGGGTTTAATTTCTTCTCCTATAAACTGATGGTACTAGACTAAGGACATCTTTAAGCGCCTTCGAGCTTTACAATTCTGCTCCTCTCTGTTTTCTTTAATTTTTTATTCTATAAAGCATTCTGTTGTCCTCTAGTATTAGCTAGTAGACTCAAAAGAATTGCTTTCAGACAATCAACTTACTGAGCTCCTAATTGCTTTTTAAAGGAATGTTCAAATAATTAAAGGTACTTTAAAGACTTTTCATAGCTCTAATACTACTAAACTACTATTCAACTGATAAGGTGCTTAAAGATCTAATTTTAAGTAATGAGGCGAAAGACAGTGCCCTAGTCTGTTTTCCAACACATGAGTGTTTCAGTGTTAAAAGATAAATGTATTACTCGTCTTCCCTCTTGGCCTGTTAATCAGGATATTGGACTGGTGGTGGCATGGTGACACAGCCCGTGTACCTCTGTCCTTCTTTTCCTCTGTGTGATCGTGTGAGCTTGTGGTCATTGTCTGTTTTATATGGATTCATTCCTCTTCAGGCTGCAACATTAAATCTCAGGGGTATTGTGATTCATCACAGTTTACAAAGACCTTCCACCTGCATATATCTTAGGAAGTTTGCATCAACTGTTTGCAAGCCAAGCTGCTGGTTTTGCAGATACGAGCTTGCTGTCAAAGACAGGACAAAAAAAGATTGGCTCAGCCAGGTTCTCAAAGAGTTTTTATTGGCCATTTCAGTTTATCCTCACAATAACTTTATGATGTTATACATTATTGTGTCTACTTTACTGATGAGAAAACTGAGGCTTATGACCAGAGGCTGGGTTTCTTACCCAGGGTTATGCAAAATTGGAACAGCTAAGATTTAAACTCCCAATTTATGTTCTTTCTGCTGCACGGTAATCCTTCTCCTAGCAGGAAATATGAAATATAATGGTAGACAAAATCTTGACAGGTTAAAGAAATTACAAACTGGAGGGAGATTCAGGCCAGTTTTTTATTTTGCTAAGCCAAATTACCTGTTTGGAGCTTCTTCAAGGTTGTTCATAGGAAAAACAAAACAAAAAAGAACATACTAACTAAAAAGTGGTTACTTGAAATTAACAGCTTTACTTGCATTCATTTATTAAAATGTACTGACAATATCATTTTATGTGTTCGTCCTATCAAAGTGAAATTCAGATACTGGCAGGAAGTTTTTTTTTGCATGTTGCTTAGTTATTTACACGGACATTATTTGCTCAAGTTTGAGGAGGTTGGTGCGATTTGTGTTCAGGAAAAAAAAAAACAAAACACAGGATTTATAAGTGAGAAGGGAGAACGCAAGGAAAGGCACTCTCAGGCAATCAGGGCACAGTGAATCTTGTTTGCGCACATCTTTTGGGATAAACTGATTAGGTGGCAGGGAGTGGAGAGGAGAGTCGGGGCATCCTGTCCTTGAGCAGACTGGTTAGTGGAATCAGAGAAGGCAATTTTCGTTGTTTACAGATTCCCAACAAGAGAAATTTTAGCGAGGGGCGTGTGCGGTAGGCTTCCTCTGAGTAACGTCTGCTGTCCATCCACTGGTACTTCCACCTTGGTTAGGGCTGGTCTGCACCATTCCTTTCATGAGTAATCCTCAGTACTGCCCTGGACTCAGTCTACTCAGGTGATGGAGAAGTGCAAGTGGGAGGTCCCAGGAAATTTAGGTTTAGTCTTAAAAGACAGCTAGAATGGAAGGGTGGGGGTGAGGTGAGGGGCACTGTTTTAGAGATAAGAGGAGTCTAACAGACCAACTGAACATTCCACAAGGAAGTGAGAGGGAGCACAAAGGTAAGGCTAGCGATTTGGTGTCCTGGAGTATCAGGAAGATGGAGGTGAAGGTGCGGACATCACAGGAGTCAAACCTGGGAAGGTCTTGTGGACCTCATTGGCATGTTAAGATTGTGTCATGGTGGCAATATGAGGCCATCGAATTTTTTCAGTAGGGATCTAGCGGGTGGTGTAAATGGCTAACATGCTAGGCTATGAATTGGAAACTTGGAGGTTTGAGAAAGGCCAGGGGATCTACTTCTGAAAAATAAGCCATTGAAAACCCTATGTAGCTGTTCTGCTCAGACTCACATGGGATCGTCCTGAGTCAGTGTTGATGGCAACATTTTTTCTTTAGCATGAGTAGTTTGGCATAGTAGGAAGTCCCCTCTGACTGCAGGGAGGGGTCAGGCAGCCTGGAGGCAGAGTCCAGAGGTGAGCCATTGTGGCAGCTTAGGGGTGGGTGGTTTTTGTCTATATTAGGGACTACTTGGTGCTACCTCCTGTTTCCTCCAACTTTAAACATACATGATTTGAAGTAATTTTTTTTTTATTATTATAATCTCAAATTGGAGCCCTGGTGACACAGTTGTTAAGAGCTTGGCTGGTAACCAAAAGGTTGGCAGTTCGAATCCACCAGCTGCTCCTTGGGCACTCTATGTGGCAGTTCTACTCTGTCCTATAGGATCATGAGTCAGAATTGACTCAACGGCAATGGGTTTGGTTTTTTCTTTCTTTCTTTCTTTCTTTTTTTTAATCTCAAATTTAGCTATCAAAGTCTTATTAGAATTGAGGACAAATTCTTCTCAATTGCCTAATAAAAATTTACCCAAGTATTTACTTTTTCTTAGAATTTTTAATTCAGTATTTGAAAATTCAATTTGGTTCACTTTTAAAGGACAGTTACTTCTAAGTCCCTCAAAATTAATAACAGTTTTTCATTTGGAGAACTCAAAGTAGTGTCCTAAATAAGTGTTTCAGCGTCCTCTGTTTGATTCCCAAAGCCACATTTCCAAAGAAGAAGTCCGAGGGTTCCCTTTGCCACATTCTCCATCGGGAGGCTGGCAGTGTTTTGTTTAGAAGTAGACTTGGAAGCGGTCATCATGTCTTGTCAGTGCAGATTCTCTCCGTATGTTTTGCTGCAACATTTCTTCATGGTGGTCCTGTCTGAAGTCCTGCTCTACCACCGATAGAGTCTCCTTGGTTCAACCAGTGTGACTTCCTGCTAGAAATCCTTGAAAATATCATGGTCTTCAGGATAAACCCTTAATATTGCCTGCATGCTTCTTAATGAAATGAGTATAGTTTACTTCTCTTTCCCCATCCCTTGCCATTAACATCACTTAAATTTTATTTTATTTATTTATTTTTTTGCTGTATTTTCCTTACTGCCTAATACTGTACTAAATATCTTATTTTGCCTCTAGACACATCCACACATTCTTCTCTCAACCCTGAATCATTGTTCCCCCCACATATTTCCTCCCTTCTCTTTATAGTCAACTCTAAACACCCACAGAGAACAGTTTCATCAGGGAGCTTTCTCACTACTATCCAGCAAAACTACAGAGACAGGCCATGACCTTGAATGATGGCCCAGTAGGAAGAGTAGGTATGTTTTGGCTGGACTGATGCCTCCTGCTAGAGCAGATATCAGACTGTAGAAATTTCTCCTGAGGAAAGCCAGAAAAAAAAAAAAATTCTTTGTAGCACCCATTCATATGAAAGATTTAGACCACTCTTGTCAAAACACCATGTACATATTGATGAGATCCCAAATCAGCCAGGCTGGCAGGTGTGACAGGGAGATGCTCCCATTAGTCTCTCATGACACACTCCTACAGTTCATTTCAGGGGATTCAGAATGGAATTATGGCTGCTGTTACCACCAAGAACAGCATAGATATACGAGGAAAATGAGAACATGAGATGTTAATTCATGCTAGCTCCAGTGTCCTTCCCAACAGCCTGTGACCCAACATCATGGTTCTTGTGTTACTAGGTAGGGTAGCGCCTATTTAGTTAATGGTAGATAATGAGCCTCTGTTTCTTTGTTAATAGAATGGGATTAATTTTTTTTTTTTACCACTTCCCAAATAGAGAGCTTGTGAGGATTAATTTAGATAATGTGATTATAACATTTGCATAGTCCCTGGACCATCAAGTATCACAAAATTTTATTCTTTGCTAATATAGCTTTGCAGGATTTGTATTGCCCAAGCACTTAACTCAGGCAGGTACGTACTGAATGATTACTAAAAGCGTAAGGATGACCTTTCCCTCGTTCTTTGCCTAATAAGCTCTTACATATTATTCAGGAGATTGCAAGCGGTACCTCATCTACGAATCTTTTCCTGATCTTCTCAGCATAATTTACCATTCTGCCTTTTGTGTGCCCATATAACGCATAATTATGTCAGTCTCCCCCAGTACAACATAAAGTGCTTGAAGGCAGAGCCTATGTCTTATTTGTTTCTATATTTCTATTTTAGATAACTTGGCTTATAATACGTGTTTAATAAAAACATGGAAGATTAATGATGAATGAATAAAATAGTGAGTGAGCAGTTTGCTAATAATGCCACATTTAATGCCTTAAATGATTCAGGAGTAATGGTCCCCATCATATCTTCATTTAAACTAACCAGTCTGGTCCTACAAAACCCAAGTGGATTCTGATTGGTGATTGTGGACCAGTGCAGACTCAACCAAATCATATTTTCTATTATACCTGCTGTGTTAAATGTGGTATCTTTACTAGAGCAGATTATCATGGCTTCAGGTGTACTTTATGCAGCTAATGACCTGGCAAATGCATTGTTTTACATCCCTACTGGAAAAATGATCAGAAAGAATTCTTGCTCACTTGAAACAGACCACAGTATACATTTATAATCTTGTTCTAGGGCTAAGTTAACTCTTTTTTTGGTCCACTGTCATAATATAATCCAAGGAGAACTTAACAAGTTGATATCCTATAAAACTTCACAATAGTTCATTATATATGTGATGTTATGCTAATTAGATCAAACGAGCAAAAAATGGAAAGTAAATTGTGGGCTTTGCCATAGCATAGGCCATGAGATAAAATTTCCACAAATATAGGGGCTTGTCACATTAGTAAAATTTTCGGGGCTCAGTGGGCTGAGATATCCTAGAATATCCAATCCAATGTAAAGGATAAATTATTATCTTGCACCTCCCAGCACGAAAAATGAAGCACAATGCTTAGAAGGCCCATTTCGTTTGTAGAGGCAGTACATTCCATAGCTGGCAGTGAAGTTCCAAACCGTATACCACAGCGATAGCTATAGCTATGAGTGGAGATAATAGAATGAAAGCTGTCTGTATCAGGTCCATGCTATGATGCTAGGGGTCAAAACTCCTAGCACATGCTATGGCATTAGAAGTATCAGTGGTAGGAAAAGATGAGTGCCACGTGGACTATCGAGAGCCACATTGGAAGAATCACAATACATATCCCTGGGGTTCTGGAGCAAGGCCATGCCATATCTACTTTTCAAAAATAGATCCCAGTGTGCTACTGAGCCCGAGTAGAAATGGAGCATCCAGCTATGGGACATCAAATGACTATTGTCTGGGAGGATTTTTATCTTAAGAATAAATAAATGCTCAGGTTTATCATGCATTTACTCATTTAGTTTATTGCAAGGTAGCCATGGCAAGGCGTGCAAGTAACATGTCAAGACATTTTAACACTGGAGTATCAGAATTAACAGTTACAATGTTAATTCAATTATTAAAGTCCAAATCTTTAGACTTCAGGCTTTTAACTTTAATAAGTGGTCTTGGGAGAAAGACTTAACCACGGATTGAACTCAGGAGATTCGCCATAGCTAGGGTACAAGGTAGGATATGGTAGGCAGTATCTCAGCAGGCTGTCAGTCTTCAGAGAGAACAAAAGCTAGAGAGACCCTTTGTCTTCTTTCAGCAAGGAAACAGAAAGCCAAGGTTTATATATGATTTTCTCACCTGACTTCACAAGATAAGGGTTAGGTGTTGTCATGTTTAACCAAGATTAGTATGTTTCATTGCCAATTAATGGAGTTGTTGTAGGACATATTTATGTCTCAAGGACAATTACAGAGATTTGATTAATGTTAAATTTCTTTATCACAGCATGCAGGTGCACAGCTATCTTAAAAAGTAGTTATTTACTACATACTTCTCATAGTTCCTTTATCTGTTTCCAAGGTTAGGACAACTTTTTAATAACTTAGAGTTATATTTTCTAATGACTCACAGTTAATGGTTAGACAGTATCATGGAAGTATACATGTTTTTATTTCTAAGTTCAGAAATTCTCTATTTCTAACTTCACATTATAAGTGATTTATACATAGAAGTTTAAAATCATTACGGAAAGAATCCTAACAGTGTAAAAAGTATTATAGAATAATGCTTATACATAATAGTGTCTTATACATAGGTGATATGAGAGCATCAAAAAAAAAAAAAAAAGCATAACTATGCATGCAAAACTGCCCATCAAGTGCTAGGTTCTATCAGACCCACCAGGTCATAAGGCTGGGCAAATCAAGCAGCAATTTATTGTAAGATGACAGTAGTTCATCTGAGATTAGCAGAAACAGGACCAGATAGCACAAGCAGGTTTCAAGAGCAGGTAGCCCAGGCCTCCATGTCATCTATGCGGTTGTACCAGCACCTCTTCCTCAGCTCATGCCTGTGGCCATACATGAGGTCTCTTATGACCAACTGATGGAAGGCAAAAGCACATGTGTGGTTCATACAAATAGGTTCCCTCAGTATACAAGTGCATGTTGGAAATGGACTGTGGAAATTCCCTTACAACCATAACCAGGGGGAAATTCTCCTGATTTGTAGAGCTTTAGGTGGTACATATGATCATCAATCTGTATATAGGGAAAATAACAACAAAAAAGCCAAACCTGTAACCGTTGAGACAATTCTAACTTGTAGCAACCCTATCGGACAGAGTAGAACTGCCCCGTAGGGTTTCCAAGGAGTGGCTGGTCGATTTGAACACTTGACCTTTTGGTTAGCAGCCCATAGCCCCATTATAGGGAAAGTGTCTTAAAGTAGAATAAATTTGCCATTGGAAAATGGCTCCAGTGGTTACTTGGCAACCAGGGAGAAGAAAGATTGGAAGAATGGGAACAGGTAGTTCTGGGGTAGAAACATGTAGGTACACCTAAGATACTGTGAACACGTGAAGAGTTTTGAATCTCATATTAACCCCTGACTGTGAACATCCCCTAGAGAAGAGGCGCTAAACCATCAAATGCAATTAATGTTACAATTCTGTCTTAATTATCTAGTGCTACTATAACAGAAATGCCACAAGTGGATGGCTTCAACAGACAGAAGTGTATCCTCTCACAATTTAGGAGGCTAGAAGTCCAAATTCAGGGCCCCATCTCCAGGGGAAGGTCCTCTCCTGTCAGCCCTGGGGGAGGTCTTTGTCATCAATCTTCCCCTGTCTAGGAGCTTCTCAGAGCATGTACCCCAGGTCAAAAGGAAGTGCTCTGGTCTCAGTGCTTCTTTCGTGGTGGCATGAGGTCCCCATCTCTCTGCTCCATTCTCCTTTTATCTCTTGTAAGATAAAAGGTAACGCAGGCCACGCCCCAGGAAAATTCCCCTTATGTTGGATCTGGGCTGTGACCTGAGTAAGGGTGTCGCGTCCCATTTCAATTCTCTTTAACACAACGTAACCTTGCCTCATTAACCACAGGCAGGGATTTAGTACACATAGGAAAATTACATCAGATCACAAAATGGAAGACAACCACACAATACTGGGAATCATGGCCTAGCCACGTTGAGACATATTTTGGGGGGACTCAGTTCAACCCATGGCACATTCTCTGTCATGAATGTCTCATTCCATTACACACAAGGTTGCTATAAGTCAGAGCTGACTTGAAGGGACTTAACAACAACCACCTGAATTTGGATCTTTAAGTCAGTCAAAAGCACATTGCCTTCACCATCGTCCAAAAGCATCCCTCGTCCTCTTCAGTTTGTCACTGGTCCTTCCAAACCAGTCCTCCTTAGACCTTAGCCTGGTCACCTACTTTTGGGTCCCCTTTTGGGGTTTAGCCTTATACTTATCTTCTTTTACCCCTCTGATGTTAGAGCGTGGAGACTGGAACACAAGTGGAGTGAAGATTGACTTCCTTCTTCTCAAAGGTCATATGGATGCTGGTGTCTAGGATGAGGCTGAGAAAATGTCAGCATATGAACATGAAGGCAAGTCCCCTAATAAATAAGCCATCTGCAGGACCCTGCACAGAAATAGCCTTTACTACCTGGTGATTTGGAGACGATGGTGTTAAGGAGACAGGAAACAGCCCTCTAAGCTGCAATTGTCATGAAGCAACCTATACTTTTGTAAATTGACACATAGTAAGGGGTTATAAAGGAGCGCTGGTTGTACAGTGGTTAGAATGCTTGGCTGCTAACCAAAAAGTTCAGTTGTTTGAACCCAATAGCTGCTCCACGAGAGAAAGATACGGCAGTCTGCTTCTGTAAAGATCACAGCCTTGGAAACCCTGTGGGGCAGCTCTACTCTGTCCTGTTGGGTTACTATGAATCGGAATTGACTTGAGGACAGTGGGTTTGGTTTGGTTTTGGGGTTTAAGAGGTTATATGTTAACAATTACAATCAGGACGCTGATGATCAGAATGGAATGATAGAAGTCAGTTGGAGGAAAGTCTATTTAGACAGGATTCAGTCCTTGATAGATCCAGCCAGAAATAAGCTCATTATCAGTGTTTAACTTATTTTTTTCTGATGCTGGTATTTGTCCCCTGGTCTCCTTTGTGATCATGCCCATGAAGAGAGATTGACCTGTGTGATTCATGCAGTCTCACCTTCCAGGTCAGGCAGATATGAGATATTCTGTATATGTTGTAATTCTAAGAAGTTGAAACTGACTTCAGAGCACAAATTTATGTACCAAACTAACAAATAAATGTTGTCTCTTTTGGACTCTATAAAAAAATGTGTCATCACTATGCTATATTCCCAGCACAAGGGAAGTACCTGGTGCATAGTTGAGACTTAACAGTTATGCTGGCTTTAGGATCTCTTCCAAAATCTATTCTGTCTACAAGAAACCCACTTTAAATATAATGATATGAACCCATTGCCGTTGAGTTGACTCTGACTATCGTGACCCTATGGAACAGAGTAGAACTGCTCCATAGGGTTTCCAAGGAGCGGCTGGTGGATTCAAGCTGCCGACCTTTTGGTTAGCAGCTGAGTCTTCACCGCTGCTCCACCAGGGCTCATCAAGCACATAGCCTACTTGTTTCATTGGAACTTATTGAACCTCCACCATGGGCACCACGTATGAAGTAATACTACCCCGCCCTCTAGGACTTTGCTCAGTATCTACCATGTTTGCTAAACAGACGTCGATTCTCAGAATAAACTTTGGCCCAAGAATGTTACCTGAACTTGTAACAATGCCAGCTTTGAAAAAACTAATGGTATTCTTGGAAGAAAATAAGCTCAAGAACGTAGTGTGAGAAACTAGAGTGGTAGAACATGTTTGCCCCTGCTGATAAAAAGTCTTCCATTTACTATTTGAATTTAATTGAAACAGCACTAAAAAAAAAAAAAGTTTCCAATCTAGTTATGTTCTTTTAACACACAGTCATGGTGATTACTCAACTTCAAGATGAATTATTTTCAGCCACTCTTTATATGTAGGGAAAAGACAGTAAACAAGCAATTTCACTATTTAAAAGAACATTGGAGCAATTAAACTTTTTCTACAAATACCATGAGTAAAACAGGAGACAATGTAATGTATTAACTGTTTGCCATTCAGATGGCTCATTGAGTCTCCAGCAATCATATGCTACAAATAGGATGTTTCCATCACATGCAAATGTCGTGCCTAGAAAGACATCAGTTGCAAGCTTTTACCCAGCCCATTGGCTTCTGGTCTTTAATGACGAAGCCACATCGGAGCAGTTACTTCACTGATACTTCATTTTTCCTTTCTGTAATTTTGTCTTTTTGGTTTGTTAATTATATTATTTAATAAAAGACTAAACCCTCAATTTCTTTTAAAATACAACTAGCTGCTAAAGCAGGAAATAATGAGATAAAATTGTAAAAATTATATATAAATGAGTTTCATTGTTTAAATTTTTTAGTTGAAAATTTATCTCTGAAGGCAAGCGACATAAGATATTGATTCCTGACATGAAAATAATGTTTTCTTTACTTATATATTAGCATCCATTGCAATCCATTGTCATTGAACTGATTCCAACTCATAGGAGCCTATAGAACAGAGTAGAACTGCCCCATAGGGGTTCCAAGGAGCTGCTGGTGGATTCGAACTGCCAACCTTTGATTAGCAGCCAAGCTCTTAACCACTGTGCCAAAATACTTATCTAGTATGGTCTAATGACCTTTGCAGCACACACAAACGCACTCATAAACTCCTGCATTTGGTGGAGTGGGGGGAGGCATCAGAGAAAACATTGTGAAAAGTCCATCACTTTAAAGAAAATGTCACAGCTGGCCTTCTTGATGACACTAAGTGGCTCTCTGGCTGGCACGCAGGAAGCTGTCCAGGAGACCTCCAGGCCATGCCTGGGATTAAACAGTGTTTCATGTTAATGTTAAATAGCTGACTATTTGAGCTAAGAAGAGTGGCTAATATGGGGTGCTGCCACTGTTAGCGTGTGGTCCTTCTTGCAGCCAGCGGAAAAACAGGACGGCTTCTTTCATTTTGTTCCTTGTCTTCGTGTCACTGACCTGAAGGAAAATCAGAGAGTTTTATTTCCAGCATCCCACCCCCGCAGTTCTTTTCCCTATCGTCTCAGACTGACATCTGGTTCCATATCCCTGCAATTAAGAGGCGTAAGTAGGAATCTTAATCAAGCTGAGTGTCTTAGATGCCCTGGGTTCATATTGACTCAGAGAGGTTGGTTTCCCTTCTGAGTATTTATTTCACACTTGGTACACCCTAGGAAGGGATGCAGGGTAGAAGGTTATCCGCTCTGTGAGTCCCAGGAGTGCATAGTAGACAAGGAGGATATTGTCTCTTTTTCAGGTTTGTCTTGTTTTTGATGACCTTCATGGTTTTGAGGATGTCTGAGTTTCCTAGGGTTCCCATAATGAAATATCACAAAGAGCGTGGCTTGAAAGAACAGGAATTTATTTTCTCACAGTTCTGGAGGCTAGAAGTCCAAATCAGGGTATGTTACGGATTGAATTGTGTCCCCCCCAAAATGCGTGTCCGCTTGGCTAGGTCATGATTCCCGGCGTTGTGTGGTTGTCCACTATTTTGTCATCTCATGTGATCATCCTGTGTGTTGTAAACCCTTCCTCTATGACGTTACTGAGGCAGAACACAATCTACAGGATTAGGTTGCAATTTGAGCCTATCTCCTTTGAGATATAAAAGAGAGCAGAGAGACAGGGAGACCTCATACCATCAAGAAAACAACACTGGGAGCAGAGCGTGTCCTTTGGACCCAAGGCTCCTGCGCTGAGAAGCTCCTAGACCAGGGGAAGATTGATGACAAGGACCTTCCTCCAGAGCCGACAGAGAGAGAAAGCCTTCCCCTGGAGCTGGTGCCCTGAATTCGGACTTCTGGCCTTCTAGACTGTGAGAGAATAAATTTCTGCTTGTTAAAGCCACCCACTTGTGATGTTTCTGCTTTAGCAGCACTAAATAACTAAGATAGGGTGTCAGCCATATTGATTCCCTCTGAGGGTTTTGAAAGAGGAACTGTGCCCTGCCTCTCCTGGTTTCTGGTAGCTCATGGCAACCCTTGGCATTCCTTTGCCACTTACAGTGCATCTTCTTCCGTCATGTGGCTTCTGCCTTTCCCCTGCGTGTACTCCTCTTTATAAAATATCACTCAGATGGGATGAGGAGTAGGGCTCAACCTACTCCAGTATGACCTCATTTAACTTATCTGATAATAAAGAAAAACCCTATTTCCAAACAAGGTCACAGTCACAGGTTCAGGGTTAGGACTTCAACATATCTTTTTGGGGGACACAATTCAGTCCATGACGGAGCCTGGTCAGGCATATTGCAGGATGCCCCTCGATTAGAATCTGCCTGATCATATGATTAGGTTGGAGTTACAGGTTTTGGGGAAGAAAACCATAGAGATAAAACACCATTCTCATCACATCATATTAAGAGTACATACTACCAATATGACTTATCACTGTTGATGTTGACCGTAATCACCTGACCGAGGTAGTGTCTGTCAGGTTACTTTACCATAAAGCTGCCTTCCCCCGCCTCTTCTGACTGTATTCTTTGGAAGAAGGTCGCTAGGGTGGAGTCATGTTCCATCTCCCTGAGGGCAGAGTATCCATAGACGTTATTTGGAATTCTTCTGCACAAGAGATTTGTCTATTCTATTTATTTATTGTTTAGATGGACTCATTGATAGTTATCTTGTATACTTTGGGTTGAAATTTGATATGACTTGGTTTATTTTGTTGTCCAGATTGTTTCTGTGTCTCTTTGGCATAGCAGCATAGCTTGTGTATGTTTGAAGAACTTCCTTTCTTTCTGGCACTACAAGATGTTTCAGGGTTATCTTGTATAGTTTGTGCTTCATTTAAAAAATCAGTTGTTTCTTTAAGGAGCCCTGATTTCTTTTACTGGAGAATGGTATTAGAAACCAAGATCTGGATGCTAGTAAACCAAGATCATCATGGTTCTAAGCCCATGCATCTAAGCCACTGCAGCTTCATGCTCCTAAGTGCTCACACGGACAGAACAAGGGGATGAATGTGTGTATACCAGCCCATGTGTATACACATACCTATAAATATATCCCTGTCTGTATTAAGCTGGAAACCCTGGTGGCATAGTGGTTAAGTGCCACAGCTGCTAACCAAAGGGTCGGCAGTTTGAATCCGCCAGGCACTCCTTGGAAACTCTATGGGGCAGTTCTACTCTGTCCTATAGGGTCGCTGAGTTGGAATCAACTCGACGGCATTAGGTTTCGTTTTTTGGTTTATATTAAGCTATGAGCTCATATTGGTATTTCCAACTCTAATCCATTATCTTATTGATCATTTTAACCTCTTCCCCCTTGTTTAGCTGTGAACTCCTACGTCAACAGTGAGAGACTTGGATCCCATCATCTACCATTCATTTATTTAATTGTTCAATTCCAGGATAAATGCACAGCAATGTCAGAATAGTCAACTTGTGTGCCTTTTGGAAGACTTTACCCACTGGAGTACAGTACCTATGTAAAGTTTCATTTGCCTTTGGTCTTGCAGACATAACTTATTTCCAGAATTATTTAGGTCAGTGCTTTTCTCCCCTATCCCTTTCAGCGAGTTGTTTCAGGCACTGGTAATACAGTTAGATTGTTTTGTCACATTCTGCATCTCTCCTGGGATCCCCTGACCTCCTAAATTAGTTTTCTAATTTGCATGCATTAAGATTCATGTATCCACCATAACATGACCAGACAGAACAATTTCACCACCTTAAAAATTCCCCTGTGCTTCAACTATTCAACCCTACCACCCTCCTCCTGAACACCTGGAAACAACTGATCTATAATTTTGCCTTTTCCACAATGTCATATAATAAGAATAATACAGCATGTAGCCTTTTCAGCCTGGGCTCTTTCACTTAGCAATATGTGTTTACTATTCATCCATGCCATTGGTGGCTTGATAGCTCATTTATCAATTATACTTCTTTTCTCAAAAAAAAAAAAAAATTAGTGGGTGCCCTGGGGTTTTGCAATATACATTTAAAATTACTCTAAGTCCATCTTCAAATGACACTACATTGCTTCAGATTTAGTGTAGGCACCTTATAATAGAGTGTTCTTAATTCCTTCCTCCCATCCCTAAGACATTGCTATCATTCATTTCAATGATCCATATACTACAGTACCCATTACGTTGTTATCATTATTACTTTAAATAAACAGTTACATTTTAGATCAATTAAGAAAAATAAAAGAAGTTATTTTCCTTTGTTTACTCCTTCTCTGACAGCCTTCACTTTTTTTGGTAGATCTGTTAACTAACCTATAAATTTTTCTTTTCCCTAAAGAAAGTGGGCACCATGATAGCCCAGTCTGGGACAGGCGAGGTAGTGAGGACTGTTTTCAGACATTGGCTATGGCATGTTAAAAAAGTATTATGAAGAGAGGGACAGGAGCTGGTTGAAAGGACATGGGAAATACAGGATGGAGAGGAGGAGTGTGCTGTCACATTGTAGGAGAGCCGCTAGGGTCACGTAATAATGTGTGTATAAATTTTTGTACAAGAAACTGACTTGAACTGTAAACTTTCACTTAAAGCACAATAAAAAAATATTAAAAAAAGTGTTATGAGCAATGTGTTTTTACGATGATACAAATTGAGAAATGTTAAGCTATCATGATCCTTATTTCTAGGGCAACATCTGCTATGTGTTTCTGCATGGCCTTCATAACTTGGCAGACCTGTGCCCCAGATATGCGGGTCAAAATAAACAAACAGATAAGAAAACAGTCCTTATGTGGCCTGTGTTAGCGTCCTTCTGTCCTCAGTCTGCATAGTCAGTCTATCCTTAACTCAACTTGCGGGCTTGCTCCTCATAAAAAAACCCAGTACATTTCCTAATTCAGGCCTTCTCGCACTCCTTGGTTTTATACTGCTTATCTCATACTGGCTCTGGTTTATTTCCTCAACGATGATTAACACTTACCAATTTGCAGTTTGGGGCCACTTTATGTAAGTAAATACCTTGAGAAGTCCGCCTAGTCCTATGGACACTGCTTTCCAGCACAGGTCTGCACAGCACTAGGACTGGGATCTACGGTTCAGTCCTCAGCCTTCCACGTAAAGCGTAAGTCCTCACTACATACAGGTATGTCAGGTGCCCCCCAAACCTTAGTGGTAAAGTGGCCCTGTGCAAACTGACACGGTAGAATCCAAGCATAAGTCATAAAATGAGTTACTTCTGGAAACGCCAAATTTCTGAGCTCCAGAGCTTCAAAGCTCTAGTTTTCTGAGCATTCAGCGTGTATGCTTCTGCTCTGTCACCTGGGTTCTCCTCTCTGTGCTGGGCAGAATACTACTTGCCCTTCGTGGACACCATTCCTCCCTCTCTTCCTGTATTCGAGCATTTGGCTTTGAGATGGTAAGATACCCTGGATGGAGTCTTTAATTCCCTCGGTAAGGTCCTGGAGAAAGGTTTTGGCACTGTCAGCCATCTCTTCACTACCGAAACCGTCAACCACACAGAGGAGAGAAGCAGCACCCCCAAATCTCTCCTTGTGAAAGCTCCGCCCACTCAGACCCCTTACCCACCTCGGGTCAGCTCTGGCTCCTCTGCACATTGCCACCCCTCACCCCCACCCTCACCTCCCCACCTCCATGGCTGTGCACATGGGACGTGGTGGCCTCTCAATTACATTTTGATTTGTATGGAAAAGAAGTCTCTGATAATAGTGTGTGGCTAGTCCACATGGTAGATACTATGGAGCAGGAATTAGTCTGTGTTTAATCAGCATGATCTGATGGGGAGAATCTCAGAACCTGGAGAATGTGGCTATTTTAAGTCTCTGGAATGGTCTGGGGAGGTTCCACGTTACTCAACATGAATTGAATGTAATCCATCAAGACTGCATCTGCCCAGCTTCAAATCTGTGCTCGGCAGCGCTCTAAGGATCCTGCTAAAAGCAATCTCATCAAAAGGGTGACCTTGTCTGAGAGGACTAGGAAGCCTGCCCTGGTGTTCTTGTTGCTATGTTTCCAAGAAAACTTTCTTTTAAAACAATGCAGGCTACAACTTTCTGCAGACATGGGCAGGAAAATCCCCACTTCTTCTACTGGTGTTCAGTCTGTTTTTTAGCTACTGTTCTTGGAGGCACTAACACTCTATTAAAATCCAAAATTCTATTATGTCGAGCCCCTTGATGTAAGAGATTGATTAAGCACGACTGTTATACATCATGGTCTTGCCTTAAATAAAACAATTCATTCCAGGATTTCAGCTCAGTGAGCTGCGCTGGCACACTGGAGTCTGTGGGTGATAGAATTTAGACGCTAAAGAACTGCTATGAGAGAACTTTTGCTAGTTGTTCTAAGATTTTTCCAGGACACACACACACACTGTCTTAGTCATCTAGTGCTGCTATAATAGAAATATCACAAATGGATGGCTTTAACAAAGAGAAATTTATTGTCTCACGGTCTAGTAGGCTAGAAGTCTGAATCCAGGCCTCCAGCTCTCTTTCTCTCTGTGGGTCTGGAGAAGGTCCTTGTCATCAATCTTCCCTTAGTCTAGGAGCTTCTCCAAGCCGGGACCCTGAGTCCAAAGAACACGCTCTGCTCATGGCACTGCTTTCTTGGTGGTATGAGGTCCCCTGTTTCTCTGCTTACTTGTCTCTTTTATATCTCAAAAGATTGATTTAAGACACAACCTAATCTTGTAGATTGAGTCCTACCTCATTAACATAATTGCAGCTAATCCCACCTCATTAACATCATAGAGGTAGGATTTACAACACATAGGAAAATCGCATCAGATGACAAAATGGTGGACAGTCACATAATACTGGGAATTTTTGTGGGGACACAATTCAGTCCATTACACACCCTCTCTCACGCACACACACATACCCACACCCTCTCACGCATATGTAAGACTCCTCTCACAATGGATTCATGCACAGCTAGGAACTTCAGAGTTTCCATAAGATACCTTTTCTCTTTCCATCGATAAAGATTATACTTTTCATATTTCTTGACATTTTTTAATTAGTAGCATTTTTATAGTAAATTCTCCTAAAGTGTTTGTTCATAAAATTGTTTTTGGCAAATATATACCATTGCATTTAGCCTTTTCTTTTTTTCATTATAAATTATTTCTCATGGGGTTATTTGATACGACATGCAACTTATTGCCTTTGCTGAGAAAAAAAAAAATCTCTCATTTTGAAGAATCAACAAACTGCTTTACGCTTCCCTTGACTCCGATTGCTAAAAAAATTTTTTTTTTCTGATTGCTAAGTCACTTTTATTCATGCTGTGGACATCATTCTCTGTGCTAGATGGTCCGTGAGTTCATATCTGACAGTGGGTCCCTTGTGATAGAGTCCAGGCTCACAAACAGTGGTGACTAAGGCTCCCTTTAGAGCTAGTGTCTGTCCATTTCTCCCCATAGACACTCAGGGGGAGATATTTGGGGTCCCTGCTTTTTCTGTTCCTTCACATTCTGTACAGAGCTGACTCATTATCATTCTCAGCTCAAATGTCATGTCATCAGTGATGCCCTCAGTACATATTCTACCTAAAGAAGCCACACCCCAACACACACCTGCCATACCTCCATCACCAATACTGGAAGGTCTAGAACGTCCAACAACCTAAAAGCATAAAACGTATCAACAGAACAAAGGTTCTAGCATGTCAAAAAATCTAGAAACTTAAAAAAAAAGGAATGAATATATATATATATATATATACCCATTGCCATCGAGTCGATTACGACTCATAATGACCCTATAAGAGAGAGTAGAACTGCCCCATAGAGTTTCCAAGGAGCACCTGGTGGATTTGAACTTCCGATCTTTTGTTTAGCAGCCATAACACTTAACCACTGCTCCACCAGGGTTTCCAAACTGACATGGTATACATATATGTGGAAAACCTGGTGACTTAGTGGTTAAGAGCTACGGCTGCTAACCAAAAGGTCAGCAGTTTGAATGCACCAGGTACTCCTTGGAAACTCTATGGGGTGGTTCTGCTCTGTCCCATAGGGTCGCTATGAGTTGGAATCGACTCGACGGCAATGGGTTTTTTTTTTTTTTTTTATATATGTGTTATGTATATACGTATGAGTATATATATATATAAACAAAGACAGACAATGGACTAACTTTTCTGGGTATTTGAAAAAAATTTTTTTGATTGAAAGCATTATTTCTTTTTATACAAAGATCTCTTTCCCATTGATAAGATAGCGATGAGCAATCCGATTGAAAAATAAGCAAAAGTCATATAGCAGTTTACAGAAAACAAATGACCAATAAAGGTATATGTCATGGATTGAATTGTGTCCCCCCAAAATATCTGTCAACTTGGCTAGGTCATGATTCCCAGTATTGTATGATTGTCTACCATTTTGTCATCTGATGTGATTTCTCTATGTGTCGTAAATCTTATTACTATGATGTAGTGAGATGGATGAGATGGATTAGTGGTAGTTATATTGATGAAATCTACAAGATTAGTTAGTGTCTTAAGCCAGTTTCTTTAGAGATAAGAGAGAGAGAAGTGAGCAGAGAAACATGGGGACCTCATACCAACAACAAAGCAGTGCCGGAAGCAGAGCTCATCCTTTGGACCTGAGGTTACTGCACTGAGAAGCTCCCAGACCAAGGGAAGACTGATGACAAGGACCTTCCTCCAGAGCCAACAGAGATAGCCTTTCGCTGAAGCCAGTGCCCTGAATTCAGACTTTTAGCCTATGGGACCGTGACAGAATAAACTTCTCTTTGTTAATGCCATCCACCTGTGGTATTTCTGTTATAGCAGCACTAGATAACCAAGGCATTATGAATATATTCAGCCACACTAAAGATAAAAAAAAAAAAATCAAATTGACAAGAATTAAAATAAATCACTAATCAGATTCAGCAAAAACTAATTAGTTAGATACATTGGAATAGATGTGAAGATACAAGCAAACTGAAACATTTCAAGGGCAATTTGAAAGTATCTTCCAAAACTTGACATGCTAATTTTCAACATAGAATTATTTTATCCTACAAATGTGTTGGAATTGGTACATAATGACATAACAAGAGCTAGCATTTATTGAGCACTTACAGCGTTATGTACCCTGATGGCATAGTGGTTAAGAGCTACGGCTGCTAACCAATAGGTTGGCAGCTTGAATCCACCAGGCGCTCCTTGGAAACCCTATGGAGAAGTTCTACTCTGTCCTATAGGGTCGCTATGAGCCAGAATCAACTCGACGGCAATGGGTTCAGTTTTTACAACATTCTAGACTCTACGTTGGGTACTAAAAATCGCATTTAATCTGGTCAATAACTCTACAAGGTAGGAATGATTCCTTTCACAATTTTATATGAGAAAAGTGAAGCAGGGCAGGTGAAATAACTTGCTTTGGGTCACATAGCTAGTAAGTAGCAAGGTCAGAATAAAATGAAGCCATCAGGATGCAGGGTCTGCCTACTTAGTTTCTACCCTAAACTGCATACTCCTGTCTTAGCACTGGCACTAAGGAGCCTTGGTGGCACCATCATTAAGCACTTGGCTGCAAACCAAAATTGGCAGTTTGAGCCCCAGTGGCTCCATGAGAGAAAGACCTGGTGATTTGATCCTGTAAAGATTGCAGCCTAGAAAAACTGATGGGGTAGTTCTATTGTGTCATATGGAGTCACTATGAGTTGGAACCAACATGACTGCAAAGAACACAAAAAGCATCATCAGTAACAGTACAAAACTGGAAATAATGAAAACGTTCATTCAAAAGAAGCTAATTTAAAAAAATATAATCATGTAAATAATGGAGTGCTCTGTAGCAGTTAAAAGGAAAGGGGGTGATTTGTATGTACTGGTATGGAAAGACATCCAGGATGTGTTGATCAAGTAGAGCATGTTTTGTGTGATCAACTTTTATGCGCACACACACTACACACACAAACACATACGTATACACAAATGTGAAGGAGCCCTGGTGATGAAGTGGTTAAGTGCTGGACTGCTAACCAAAAGGCAGACAGTTCCAACCCACCAGCCGCTCAAGGGGAGAAAGATATGGCAGTCTCCTTCTGTAAACATTACAGCCTTGGAAACCCTATGGGGTAGTTCTACTCTGTTCTATAGGTCGCTATGAGCCAGAATCGACTCAACAAGAACACGTTATACATACATGTGCTTATACATAGACAAGTAGTTAACACTTGCCAAGATAAAATAATCTGTTAGCATTATTATTTCTGGACCACTGCCCTGAGTGTGAAGAGCAGGGACAAAAGAAAAGATGCATTTTAATATTTCAGTTCCTACTTTTTAGGACATTTACAAATTTTTTTCTAGTGTGGCCATGAGCAGATTTCATGACTTAAATAGTAATCAAAAAAAAGAAAGAAAATTTCTTTCTTTTCTTTTTTTTTTTAGTGCTTAAAAAAGAGAGACCCAGGAAACTATACTTTTACATCAACGAGAAAGTACTAGACCAGTGTTTCCCAACTGCTTTTGAATTTCTGGAGCCCATAGAAAAATTACATGTTCAAGAACATACTGTGATGCAGCCGTTGGAGGCCTGGGGCCATTGGCCTTGGTCTCTGGCCATCCAGAGCCCATAAAATGGCCACGAGGCTGGAGGAGATCACTTCCTGTTCATACCTGTGACCCATTCTCAGCACACAGGAATTCAAAGCTGGAGAGACAGGTAGAGCCTGTTTCTGGACCTTGGCCACTGTTGGCGCAGGGTACGTGCACTAGAGCTCGGGAGAACAGTAAATGCATGGCCTGTGTTCTTTCTGTCCCTTTGTGGAAACGGGAACTAGCTTTAGTAGTGGTCATTTTTCATGGTATTTTATAGGTCCAGATTCTGTGACCAACACAAACAAGACTCTGGTTTTGGCCAAAAAGTACTCTGCTTTGCCTGGTGCCATTTTATGATTCAAATGTTTGTTCTGCAGTCATTATTGGTTTATAAATTACCCTCAGGAGAGTTTTTTAGCCTGTAATAAAATAAGAGCTGGCACGACTGTGCTCCAGCTTTTCCAGCAGATTGCTGAGTCAAGGCGTGATTGCAGTAGAATGAATGTGACGATGCACACATGAGCAGAGAGGATCTACCTGCTGCTGGCTCAGTGACGCCATTTGCATTCAAGGGAAGCTATAACTTGGAAAAGAAAATGTGTAATAATCTTTAGAGTGCCTGCTATGCTGGGCTCTTGCAAATGTCTCCTCATATAATGCTCACAAATAATTTATTTTGAAATAAAATATTGAAAAAAAATCCGAATCAACCAACAAACAAAAACATACTTTTGAGTGGATGGAAAATCAGGTGAATTTAGGATAGTGCATGTGCTTGTGTGTCTGTGCAATACTAAAAGGTATCCAGTTGAGGGGGCAACTGGATACTGAAATCCAGCTTTTGAAACTGCTTTTCAACTGTACACATGAGTGAAGAAGAGCATTAGTCCAGAAGTGGCACAGAGACCCGAAGCAGTAACCCTGGGAGAATAACGTGGCATCAAACATCTTTTTCTAGCAAGTATAGAAATTGTGATTAATTAAAAATGGTCACAAATACTTATAACTCCTCCCCTCAAGACTTCGAGTCTATTTCCCACTCCTTGAATCTGGACTAGCTTTGTCATTTGCTTTGACCAGTAGAATTTAGTGGAAGTGACATTGGGAAAGTTGCGTGGATAAGCTTCAAGAGCCTTGGAACGTCTGGTCTCCTCCCTCTTGGAACCCAGACACTGCATGAAGATGCTTGGAGTAGCCTCCTTGAGGAGGAAGAACGCATTTAGAGAGAGACCCAGCTGGAAACCAGCAAAACCTTCAGACATGTGAGTGAAGCTATCTTGGCCCATCCAGCTTCAGGGTGCATATCTAGGCCACCAGATCTCTACAACCACAAGAATGACCCCAGCTGAGACTACCAGAAGAACTGCCCAGCTGATGGCAGTCCAAATTACTTACCCACAGGATTGTGAGCAAATAAAATGAGTATTTTTTAAATATATATTGTGTTTTAGGTGAAAGTTTACATCGCAAGTTAATTTCTTATTCAAAAATGTATAGACTTATTGTTTTGTGACACTAGTTGCAATCCCCACAATGTGACAGCATGCTCACCCTTTCCACCCCAGGCTCCTGTGTCCATTCATCCAGTTCCTGTCCCTTCCTGCCTTCTGGTCCTGCTTTTGGACAGGAGCTGTCCATTTGGTCTCCCATACTTGATTGAACTAAGAAGCACATTTTTCACATGTGTTATTGTTTGTTTTATATGCCTGTCTATTGTTTTAAGACACTAAATTTTAGGGTTGATTACCTCCTAGCAAAAAAAAAAAAACTGAAATGGAAATATAAAAAAAAAGTGTGAGATTAATCAACTAGGCTTTATAGATTACCACTCTGCTGTTCTCTGACTCTGCCAACTTCAGCAAGTTATTCATCTAGTATTAATTTCCTTTCCTGTAATATTTTGATAATAGGATCTACTATGTAGGGTACTTGTAAGAATTAAATGAGAGCATATATCTAAAGTTCACAGCATCTGGTATATAGAAAGCACTAAAAAATGTCAGTGATTTTAGACAACTGGTTTTGAGTGTAATGCTACACATTAATTACATCTAACATGGAATCTCTACATCAAATACCATTTGCAAAGTAACTTTGGAAGAACAAGATAATCAGTTTATTAACTGTTAAATGTTGGGCCTTACAGCTATTCCAGTATTACTTTCTCAATTCAGTTATTCATATTCATGGAAAATTATAAGTATAAGGTACTGAAATACAAGTTAAGGAGTACATGGTTTTATTAATAATGAGACTCATAATCATGTAGCAAAGGTTGAAGATAACATCATAGAGTAAAAAAACATCTCGTATCACATGATTATCTACCATAATAATGGCCTTAATTCTTCCAACACCTGTCTTCGTGATTCCTCAGCCTATCACTTAGTTGTTTCCTTTTCGTTTTATGTGGCGGTTTAGTCATCTAGTGCTGCTATAACAGAAATACTGCAAGTGGATGGCTTTAACAAAGAGAAGTTTATTCTCTCACAGTCCAGTAGGTTGGAAGTCTGAATTCAGAGAGCCAGCTCCAGGGGAAGGCTTTCTGTCTCTGTCGGCTCTGGAGAAAGGTCCTTGTCATCAGTCTTCCCTTGGTCTGGGAGCATCTCAGCACAGGAACCTCAGGTCCAAAGGATACTCTCTTCTCTCAGAGCTTCTTTCTTGGTGGTTTGAAGTTCCCCACTCTCTGCTTGCTTCTCTTTCTTCCTATCTCATGAGAGATAAAAGGTGGTACATGCCATACCCCAGGGAAACTCCCTTTACCTTGGATCAGGGTGGTAACCTGAGTAAGGGTGGTGTTACAATCCCACCCTAATCCTCTCAACATAAAATTACAATCACAAAATGGAGGACAACCACAGAATACCTGGAATCATGGCTTAGCCAAGTTGATACACACATTTTTGGGGGGACATAATTCAATCCATGACACCTGGATATAAAATTATGTCACTTTTTAAATTTGGTTCTACCATAGCAAATAAATTTGAATAATTGAAAATAAATAAAATTTATAAAACAAGTAAAATTTGTAAAATAAAATTTACATTGAAATTTGGATGTTAGCACAGAAATTTAAATATGAAAATATAACTCTTAACCACTACGCCACCAGGGTTTCCATTTGAAAATTTGTAGGTGAAAAAAAATTGATTTGGAACATGTAATTTTGTTCTTCAGGTCTAAGACAGTCAAAAGAAATAGTGCTTCAAGGGCCATTGGAAATAATTTCATTCATTTGTTGTACTGTGTTGACGGGCCCTTCACAGATCTTCACACGAGTTTTCTGTCTTGAAATAATACTTAAAAACGTGTGCACTCACTTTCTATTCTTTGATGCTGCATCTTCGCAGTTTGTTGGACTGCTGCTGACACATGACAGGGATGACAGTGAGTACAAAGAGCACGATACAAATACAAGGGTGTGCTCAATCTGAAGACATGTTTTGGTTCACTTTGTGCTGGACAGGACCAGATACATCAAGGGTCACATGATTATAGTGTCTCTGGTGTGTTCTTACGTGGCCAACAGGAGAGAACTAGAAGTGAGATTATCCCTGATTGTCTGAAATGAAAAGGAAAACTTCATTGTTATCACCTACAAAATTTGTAAAATGTACGTTTCATTTCTTTGTGGAATAGTTCAACTCCATGTCAGAGATGCGTGCATAATTGATGTAACGATACCACTTCTCAACAAGGGAGTTTGTTTTACCGGTTAAAACAATATCAGTTTCATAAAAGAAAGTCAATCTTAATCGAAATGGAAAATGAAATACATCTATGTAATTTTTATTATCTAAATATTCATTTAATTTGTTTCCTTGAGGAATTGTTCAGTTTCCTTACACAAAGATAGGTAAATATTCTGATAAAATGTAAATGTAATGTTCTGAAAAATGCCCTTTGTTGCTTTCTTGAAAGACGAATTTGGAAATGTGATCATAAAACAGACACATATTTTGCACGATAAATATTGATTTTCGTGTCCTCTTAATATGCCTAATATCTTATTCATTATCACATATAGAGAAGTATAAAGCCCTGCATCCTGCACAATAGACAATAAAAAAGAAACTCACTCTATACTTAAATTAAAACTTTCATGTCAGATAAATGTTAATATTTCCAGTATTTTTGGATGTTTACTATGTTAGCATTAAATTATTACCCATGTTAGTATTCTATTAAATGTATGCTTGATCACGTGTGAGTGTATGCCAGATATATTTTAAAGTTAAAGTTATGAATATTATTGTTTACAAACTTAGGACATAAGTCTGCATGTAAATGCTATAGAGTTAAAAAGTAACCTGACTGAATACATTGTAGTGAGTGACTTATTCGAGTTCCCTCACTTTTGCACATCGTCTGGGACTGGAGTTCCCATTGGTTGTTTACCAGGGTGTGCACAAGAGCATACCCTTGTGTTTGAATCATGGCAAAAAGCATTGCTGGCCCTGCTGGCTGGAGTTGCCGTACCAGCAGACGGTTCTCTCAAAATGGATCAGAGACCTGTTTTCTATTGCTATAATCTGTCCTTGCCCAGTAACTGCTCATGTTGGATCCAGTTGCATATTGGGTGAATGTAGCAAGAGTAAGACTCAACAGCCCACCCTCACCTCTTGTTTATTAGAAAGTGGTATACTCCCTAGAGACCCCCCAAATAAGGAGTTTCTATTACACGGGAGGGAACTGTAGGAGACAGATGTCAGTGAAGGTGTTGAAGTGGTAGGGACCTCATAGCTTAAACAACCGTGTGCGTGGAAACCCTCATGACCCTGCCTGAACTTTATTTCCAGCTGGGATATTCTCACACACTGGAGATGGAATTGATTTCATTTAGTGCTCTGCCAGTTCCCCTCCACTTCAGGGCTCCCTTTTCCTGTGTTCTGTCTACTTGGCACCTATGGGTCTTTGCTTTGAACAACTGGTGCCCCTGTTTTGTTGATGCCCTAAGCACATGCTTACCTTGCTTATTGAGTAGTCTGCCCTTTCGCTCCACCCTTCAAAAGGTGGACTCTATCATCCCTTGCCTTGAATCTGGGCTTGCCTTGTGACTTGTTTTGACCAAGAACAGCTATATAATTTGTGAGGCCCAGTGCAAAGTAAAAAAGTGGGTCCCTTGTTCAAAAATTATTGAAAATTTCAAGATGGCAACAGCAGAACTTTAAACCAAGCACAGGGCCTTTGTAAGCGGGTGGCCCTCTGCAAATGCACAGATCATATGCTCAGGAAGCTGGCCCTGGCTTTGACCAACAGAACACAGTGTACATGACAGTGTGGTAGTTCTAGACTTACCCTTTGCAAGGGCTGGCAGGTTGCCTTAATTGTATAACGGGCATAATGATATGCCACAGGGTTAATGTATGTATTAAGTATGCGTGAAAACATTTTGTGAAATGCTGTGTATTTAAATTACTTGAACTACAACTTTACTTAACCCTGACAGGCAAAAAAATCAGGGAAAACTAGAAGACATGTTAGGAGAGATACTCCCTGCTGCAAGATGACTCTCGGGAAAGAGCCACAAGAAAGAAGACTTGTGTGTGAGCAACAGCCTTTCTAATCCTCTATTGGAGTTGCTGATGATGAGATAAAGACAAGTACCAGAATTCAGTCCAAGGCCATGCTCTGGGTCTCTGGAATGTGCTAATTATGCTACTCTGCTAATCATAGCATACTACAAATTATCTGGTATGAAGATTTATGGCATTAAAAATAAATGGAATTTAACAATTTTATTATGATGATTAATTATAGTTGAGTCAAATTTTGTGAAAGATTTATGGAGCCAATTCAAGCTATTGTTTAAGTGGTCTGGTTCAGAATTAAAAATTATTACACTGGAAAATTTGAGTCAAGGATTGGAGTGGAGACTTTATTTTGGAAGATTAATATGGAGCGGGCCATGAAAAGTCAAGAGCTAAGTAGAATTTTTGGGTTCAATCATGCCAATTCTATATCTTGAAGGTCCATCAGATGCCAACTGCTGTGCTTGGAACTTTGTGAAGTGAGCATAGAAAGGGGATGCTGACAGAGTTCCTTCACTTGAACTTTTTTGTAATTTGGCCCAGGGAATGTTGCTAAAATGAGAGATTAATAAATCTTGTGGTTATGGAGTATCCTCTTGGTGATCAGAAAGGAGGATATGCCATACAACGGAATATTTAAGGAAGTGTCTAAGGGAATTCCTAGAAGTGGAAACCATTGCATAGGTTTTAGGAACTCACTGTGGAATTTTTCTACCTTGCTATACCTGGGTTTAGGTAACATTAGAAATACCTGGAACTTGGACCCTGGAAAGAGATAATGAGATCTCAGTGAGGTAGATGACTACATCTGGCAAAATATATGGAAAGTACTAGCATTAAAGGTAATAGAAAAGACCTAGAGGTTCCTGAGGTTCAGAAAAATTGCCTAAGTTGCTTGAACACCTTGAAGAAGATCAAACTCCAGAAGAAGTGAAATGTCAAGAAACACAATTAGTTGTTCTATCTTTTACCCAAAAAATTTTACTGAGCATCTACTGTGTTCTGGAGATGGTGATAGGAACTGGAGGAATAAAGAAGCCTGGAACATAATGCTTTCCTTTGAAGATCTCATAGCCTAATGTGCACAGGGACAAGAAATTACAGATTTCAAATATAGTAGGAGAAATTACATAGTAGAGGTATGAACTGAGTTATGTGGGAGCTCAGAGAAGAGAATAAATACCACCTATTTATGGAGTCACAGAAGATGTGTCATTGAAGTTCAACGTGGAAATATGTATCAAAGTTTTCCATATTGGGGGGAAAAAAGCTTAAGACCTGAAAATGGGAGATTGATAACAGGTGATGATGAAATCCACTGTACATGATCAGTAGACATTTACGTCACTTCTCCTAAAAGTTAAAATTACAACTAAAAAAAAAGTCCTTAATGTCCACTTTTCTTAGCTCTTCTGTGACTGTTTTTTTTTTCAAGTGTATCTGAATATCCTCCTGTAATGGATTGAATTGTGTCCCCCCCAAAAATGTGTCAGCTTGGTTAGGCCATGTGTGGTTGTCCTCCATTTTGTGATTTTTCTTTGTGTTATAAATCATAATCTCTGCTTGTGGTTCAAAGGATTAAGGTGGGGTGTAACACTCTTGCTAAGGCCACATCCCTGATCCAATGTAAAGAGATTTCCCCTGGGGTGTGGCCTGCACAGCCTTTCATCTCTCAAGAGGTAAAAGCAAAGGGAAGCAAGCAAAGAGTTGGGAACCTCACACCACCAAGAAAGCAGCACCAGGAGCAGAGCGCGTCCTTTGGACCCAGGGTTCCTGAGCCTGAGAAGCTCCTCGACCAGGGGAAGATTGAGGACAAGGACCTTCCTCCAGAGCTGACAGAGAGAGAAAATCTTCCTCTGGAGTCAATGCCCTGAAGTTGGGCTTGTAACTTACTAGACTGTGAGAAAATAAATTTCTCTTTGTTAAAGCCATCCACTTGTGGTATTTCTGTTATGGCAGCACTAGATGACTATGACACCTTACATGTATCTTTTTTTGCCTTGTTTACTATGACTTCTTCTCCTTTCAAAATGTATACTTGAACCCCTTTTCAAATTTCTATTATTGGTCATTTAACATTTAGATTCCCCAAAAAATTTCTAGAAAATTCCAGAAATTAAGGGGAGTGGATCTTGGGTTATAGTCATTCATACAAAGGAACAGGTAATGTTGATATGCTTAGAGCCCAGGAAAAGGAGTCAGCGTGACTTCTGGCTGCTGGCTGCTGCGTTCAGCCAGAGCTGTTGAGTTGAGAAAGGCTTTTATCATTAATCAAAGGACCATAGACTGAGCCCATCTGTGCACTTAACTACTGTGTTACTGCTCCTCACATCTTAGCGTCTTGAAAGATTTTCTCATCCCTAGACTGGCACAGTGGTTAAGAGCTACAGCAAGCTACAGGTGCTAACCAAAAGGTTGGCAGTTCGAATCCACCAGCTCTCCTTGGAAACCAGATGAGGCAGTTCTGTTCTGTCCTGTAGGGTCGCTATATGTAGGAATAGACTTGATGGCAATGGGTTTTTTTTTTTTTTTTGGTTTCAGACTAGATTGACATAGTCACCTACAGAGAAAGATTCAAAAGAGGGCACAACTCTGTGCAATTTATGCTAAACCATTATGGAACCCATTTTCCATAATTTGAAGTTGTTATATCAGAGACAAACTAAAATTACATAAGCTATGACCCCAAAATCCTAGGATTCTCATGTCATAAATCATCCTAAAGAAGACCAAGAAAAATTCCATCCTGGTAATTTGGGAGCATAAGCCTAACATCTGTAGGCAGATGAGTCTTTATAAAAGAAAGGCAAAAATCCTTTATTGCCTCAATTGTAGATACCAAGAAGAGTTTTTAAACCTCATTAAGGATCTTAGGGAGGGAAATAAAACAAAACAAAAACCAAGCAAACCAAAAAATCATGAAAAAACCTTCTCAGGTACTGTTTAAAAGTTCCCAGAGCAAATGACCAAAACTCATACCTCTGAAATGATACAGGAGCTGGTGCCTTCCTTGGACCATGTGAGCATTAAGGTAATGAGACCTGGCTATTGGAAAAGTTAGATCCTTGATAATTTGCTCCTATTCTTAATACTGTCCCTGAAGCAAGCCCCCGGAAGCCTGCAGATTTTCCTTCTCTAGGGATAACAGTAAGTCATCTGTCAAATTGACTCAATATAATATTAATTTCTCAAAACAAAACATTATTAATCCCTGAGATTTTAAGAGGGCACGTTGTAAATTAAGTGAACCAAAGGCTCATATTCTAAAAATACCTAGTTTACTGAAATCAATACCCTTCAAGTTTCAACCTTAATTTTTGAGTTGTCTTAAGTAGAAGCATGGAGCCGTGATGGCACTGTGGTTAAGAGCTCGGCTGCTAACCAAAGGGTCAGCTTTTTAAATCCACCAGACACTCCTTGGAAACCCTATGGGGCAGTTCCGCTCTGTCCTGTAGAGTTGCTGTGAGCTGGAATCGACTCAACAGCAATGGGTTTGGTTTTTTGGTTTAATTAGAAGCAAATCACATTGTGATAGCTTTCTCCCCTCAGATTTGGCCTAACGGGATAGAGGAGCCCTGGTGGCACACTGTTCAAAAGCTCAGCTGCTAACCAAAAGTTGGCAGTTGGAATCTGCCAGGTGCATCTTGGAAACCCTATGGGGTAGTTCTACTCTGTCCTATAGGGTTACTATGAGTCAGAATCAATTCGATGGCAATGGGGTTTGGTTTGGTTTATATATGATTGAACGTGGTTTGTTGGTTTGCGTGTGTGTGTGAAGACAAGGTGACAATGAATGTTAGCATATGCAACAACAAAAACTGCATGAATTAAACTATTTTCAGACCACAATTATTTTTTTAAGGCAGAGTTTTAAACCCAAAATGAGAGATTTACCTTTGTACTGAAAAGAACAAAAGAAAGGCTGAGGAATTGATGAAAAGCTTGGATTTGAGCCTGTGTTAGAAAAAAATGAATCTTGCCTATTAGCAAAAGCCCAGGTCTAGAAAAGTAGGAATTCTGAACAACTACTTCACTCTTTCTTGGCTCAATTTTTAAATCTCATTTTCCCCAAAAGTCATTCATTCCAGATTTGTGAATTTTGTTTTAAATAAATGCTATTATAGCTCAAAAATATTAATTAAAAACATATTGTATAAGGCACTGGATAAACCATTAGTCTACTTTAATTTATATAATGCAATTTTGCATTTCCATCAGTCATGATAAGTGCAGTTACTAGAGAATGAGACGCTGGTAATCAGGGGCATGAGCTTTGTGACTAAGAGACATGACTGAAGTTCTGCCTCTGTAAGTACAAGATAAACCGCTTCTCTAAATCTCAGTCATCTCAGACTACAAATAAGGGTTGTTGTTGTCGGGTGTTGTGGAGTCACTTCCAACTCACAGCGACCCTACGTACACCAGAATGAAACCCTGCCGGGTCCTGTGCCATCCCCATGATCGTTGCTGTGTTTGAGCCCATTGTTGTAGCCACTGTGTCAATCCATCTCATTGAAGATCTTCCTCTTTTTTGCTGACCCTCTATTTTACCAAGCATGATCTCCTTTGCCAGGGACTGGCCCCTCACGGTGACGTGTCTTAAGTATGTGAGATGAAGCATTCACGAAGTATGTGAGATGACATTCTGGCTGTATTTTTCCAAGGGGTAATAATACATTTTTCTCAGGCCCTTGTAAAAGCTACATGGCAACTTAGCAGTTTCAAGTACATAGAAAGTGGTCAAAAATTAGTTTAAAAATGATTAGTCCTGTTCATAGAAGACGGTGACTCAGCGGACCCAAATTTATCCTGCATTTTCCTTGAACATCGTAAGTGAAATGCAGGTTATGGTGAACGACCCATCTCTTTAACCAAGTTAATATCCTCAACATGACTCCTACCAACCCAACACGTAGTAGATGTGATGGTAGTAGATCAATAGCCCCGATCACTGTGGTGAAGATAGCTCCGTCTTCCCATCGTCAGCATCTGTATCTGATTTCCTGAGGGATTTCTATGGTGACTGCAGACCAGAAGGGCCCAATAATTTACTGACCCTCTCCTTTCCCCCAGGATCAGTCTTCAACTAACATCTAAAGGACGTTGGTGGATAAACACTCTAGCTTCCTTGTCCATTTGACAGGATATCTCTGAGACAAGTGTTCTATATTGACTTCTAGAGATTTTTAAGAAGATAAAACTCCAAATACCCTCAACGGTACTTACTTTATAGCTTAGTGCCCTCAGAGGGAGCATGGCCCTGCTGACACCTTGAATTTAGACTTTTAGCCTCCTGGACTGGGAGACAATACATTTCTGTTGTTTGAAGTCACCTGCTTTGTGGTACTTTGACACAGCAGCCCAAGGAAACTATTCAGCTTTTGGTACCAGGAAGTGGGGTCCTGTGGTAAAAACTACCTAAGAATGTGGAAGTGGCTTTTTGAATTGGGTAATGAATAGAGGCTGGAAGAGATTTGAAGTGCTCGATAGTAAAAGTCTAGATTGCTTGAAGAGACTGTTGGTAGGATTACGGACATCAGTCACTTCAGCTTCAACCTTAAGAAACTAGCAAAATAAAATAGCAAAATTATTAGTGAAATAGAACACAGAAACAATAGAGAAAATAAATGGAACCAAAAACTGATTCTTTGAGGGTATCAAAAAAAAAGATAAACCTCTAGTCTGATTGATCAGGAATAGAGACGAGACACAAATTGCCAATATGAGGAAAGGGAGAATCTATATCATTATAGATTATGAAGGTATTACAAACATAAAACCAAAAAAACCAAACCATACCCAGTGCTGTCGAGTCGATTCCGACTCATAGCGACCCTATAGGACAGAGTAGAACTGCCCCATAGAGTTTCCAAGGAGCATCTAGCAGATTCGAACTGCTGACCCTTTGGTTAGCAGCCGTAGCACTTAACCACTACGCCACCAGGGTTTCTTTACAAACATAAACCAACATAAGGGATCGTAATTGAGTAGCTTGAAGCCAAGAATTAGACAACTTAAATAAAATGGAAAAATTCCTGAAAAGAAACGAACTAGCAAAGTTCACTCAGGAATGTTAAAATGGCAAATATTTTGTTACATAAATATATATTTATCACACATATACGCACACAAATCAATTAGTGTAACCTGTCCAAAAAAAAAAAAAGAAGAATCTGGTTATTTGAGTAGCCGTATATCTAATAAGGAAATTAAAATTGTAGTTAAAAACCTTCTCAAGGCAATGAAATTATTCTATATGATACTGTAATGGTGGATGTAATGGTGGATATGTATCATTATGTACTTGTCAAAACTGATAGAACTGTACAACACAGTGAACCCTAATGTAAACCAAGGGTTTTAGTTAATGAGAATGTATCAACATTGGTTCATCAATTGTAATAAATATGCTGTATTAATGCAAGATATTAATAATGGGGAAGCTATATGCAGGATGGGATATGGGACTTATGAGAACTCTGTACTTTCTGCTGGATTTTTGTGTAAACCTGAAACTGCTCTAAAAAATAAATTCTATTAAAAAAAAAACTCCAGCCCCAGATGGCTTCACTTATCAATTCTAAATAACATTAAAAAAAAATAATAATAATGCCACGTATACACAAAATCTTCCAGAAAATTAAAAAATAGGAAGTGACTCTAAATCCATTCTATGAAGCCAACATTCCGCTGGTGTCAAATGGAGCTGGCATTACATTTATACCAAAACCGGAAAAAGACTTTACAAAATCAAACAAAAACTGAAGAAAAATGTCCCTCTTGAACATAGGTGCAAACATTCTTTAAAATGAAAGGATGATTTAACATACAAAAAAACCAACATAATTAACCATATTAAGAGACTGAAAATTAAAAACAATTTAATCATCTCAATAGAGGCAGAAAAATCATTTTGCAAAATCCAACCTACATTCCAGATAAAAACCCAGCATCCTGGAAAGGAGCTTCCCCAATTTGGTAAAGGGCACCCATGGAGCACAGTTTTACTCTGCACCACACGGGGCTGCCATGAGTGGGAATCAACTCAGTGGCAGTTGATTATTACTATTAAAGAAATCAAATTCAAAAATTCAAAATTTATCCAGAAGAAGCCTCCAGTCCCACCTGCTTTTCACATTTAAGGAAATAACATAAATTCTACATAATCTCTTCTGGACTACAGAAGAGAAAGAAATTCTTTCCAATTTATTTTATGAATCTAGAATTACCCTGATACTGCAACCAGATAAAGACAGAAAAGACAGTACAAAAAAGAGAACTGTCAAGCATTATAGACACAAAAATCATTAGCAAAAAATTAAGAAGTTGCATTAGGCAATATATAAAAAGAATTATAGGGAGGCAAGGCCATAGAATATTCAAAAATCAAACATTGTAGTCCACCATATTAAAATTAAACAAATAAAAATAGCATGATCATATCAATTGATGCAGAAAAATAATTTGACAAAATCCAACACCAATTTATGATGAAATCTTGAAAAATAGGATAGAGACAAACTTCTTTTACTTGATAAAGAGTATCTACAAAACCCAGCCAGTATTGTACTTAATGGTGATATACTGAGAGGCTTGATTGACTACATAAAAAATTCCAAGAAATCTACAAATAACTTTTAGAACTAAATGAGTTCAACGAGTTCTCAGAATACAAGATAAATATACAAAAATCAATTATATTTGTATACACTAGCAATGAACATGTGGACACCAAAATTATAAATACAATGCTAGTTAAAATCCCTCAGAACAAAAAAGGAAATACTTTGTGAAATCTCACAAAACTATACAATGTAGATGAAAGAAATCAAAGAAAATCTAAATAAATGGAAAGACATACAGTGTTCATGGATTGTAAGATCCAACATAGTAAAGATACCAGTTCTCTCCAAATTGATAAACAGGTCCAATGCAATTACTATGAAAATCCCAGAAAGATTTTTTTTTCTTTTTAGATATATACAAGATTAATCTAAAATTTATAAGGAAAATCAAAGGAATTGGAAGACTTAAAGTAATTTTCAGAAAGAATAAATTGAGTGAAATACAGCCTCGGTAATCAAGACTATGTGGTATCGGAGATAGACACAGAGAACCCAGAAAAAAACTTGAACAAATCTGCCCACCTGATGTTTGACAAAAGTGCAAAAGCAATTCAATGGACTGATGGGCAATACTTTGGGGTTTCTATCCTTTCTTTAACCAAAAAACCAAAACCAAGCCTGATGCCATCAAATCGATTCCAACTCATAGAGACCCTGAAGGACAGAGTAGAACAGAACAGAACCAAGTTTTTATATGCTTCTCCTAGTTTTTTTATTTTTTTAATCTAAGATTTGAACAGAACAAAGAATTCCATGACATTAAAGATGAGAAGAATTACTTGTCTACAGCTCACATATTGTACAGAAACAAAACTTTGTTGTATATCAGTTTTTCTTGAGTTACGGTATCTCCATTGCATAGCAATCCCCTCTAAGGTAGCCAACCATTCGTTCATTTATTTAATGCATCCCCTTAACAAATATTTATTGAATATATACTATGTTGTAAGCTCTCTTTTAGAGGCTGGCCATACAAATTTGAAAAAAAAGAAAAAAACAGGCAAGGTCCTTGCTCCCCTGAAATGTACACTATAATAGAAGGAAAAAAAAAATACACTGGATAGTTTTAGGGAGTGATAATACAGTGAGGAAATGAAGCATTTGTTTGAAACCAGGACAAATGTACACCCAATATTTAGGTCACTGGACTCATGGCAGTTCAATTTTCCCTTCTGTATAATAAATGGCAAAGCTAATTGAGGCCAAGCTCTAATTACTTGTACAGCCTTAACAATGATATGATTTCAGAGCCAGATGAACGTATATTGACCCTGTTCATTCTTGGATAAACAGATGGTAACCCAAAGTGGACTCAGGTGTATGTCCTACATCACCTGGAAAAATGGCAGCTGAGTTAAACACTTGTCTCCTAGCTCCCCAGTGGAAGCTCTTTCTACCAGTGGAAAATCTGCCAGTCAAAAAAAGGAAAATTAAGATTAAGACCTGACAATAACAGAAAAAACAAACAAAATATTCAACTTAGGATTCACTTTAGAAAACCTTTTATTAGAGTGTCCTGTAAGTATAGAAAAAACAAGATGCTTGGTTTTCTGGAAAAAAAAAATATTATTAATAAGATAATGGGCCATTCGGTATGCCAAACACATCAGAAACTCCCAGTGATCTCAATATATTATTGTTTTTGCTGATCACTTGACATTTCCAAGAATAACCTTCTAAATGGTCTTTTAGCTTCACTTTTCCTCCACAGTCAATTCTCCACATACCACCAGAGTGAACTTTTCATAGGAAAAATCAGGTATCGCTCTGTTTAAAATCCTGTAATAGTTTTGTAGCATGTTCAGAATTAGATCCCAAACTCCCTGTCATGGTCTAGAAGCCCCTATATAATCCAGATCCATCCAATTTTCTGTCTTCTGCAATGGTCCCTTCTCACTGCACTCTGCTTGCATTGACCCTCTTGATGCTCCTAAAACAGGCTTGAAATATTGCCATGTCTTTATTTTTTGCTTACTTTTTACTATGGCCATACAATCCTTCAGGGATATAGACTAGCCAAAGTAAGCTGTGTGCCAGGACCAAGGGCAGGGAGCCCTCACAAATGGGTGAGAATCAGGCTTTTGTATACTTTAGGTATTGTCTTCTGGGGTCTGTCCCTCCTCAGGGTCCCTATCTTGTTCCAGCTTGTGGGTCTCGATGTCTGCTCGTGCCTTTCGCTCTCTGATCATATTGGCTTAGAAACTAATCCTGGTCCCAGTGCTCTTCCGGGCTTTAATTGTGCCACTTCCCACCTGATACGCTTCCCTGATTCCATCCTATGTATGGAACCTGTTCCCTTCTTTTAGGGGTAAGTATACAACCCTGACCCCCAAAGCTTGTGCCTGTTCTGAGTGGTATTTACTATTATTACTTCTCAATGGTGTTTTGCCTGGGTTGTGGGAGATTAGATAATCCAAGAGCCACAGTGCCTGTGCTCAAAATTTGGCCCATCTGTGTGACCTACAGCAAGTTATTTGTTGTCTCTGAGACTCAGTTTGCTAAGCTATAAAATGGAGTTTATAACTAAAACTTTATTGAGATTTTGAATGAAATCATACATGTAAAGCCCTCCACATAATGTCTGGTATATAATAAATGTTTCAAGTGATTTACCAGGCAAAGGAATGGCTGTGTTTGAATTAAAATTTGAATCCATAAACTTCACTGAAATAGTCTATAAATATACAAACCATTGCAGGCTGGCACAGATTATTATGAATAATGTTATGGGTTACTCAGTATGCTGAATGCAGGAGGAACTCCTGGTGACCCCAATTTAATACCGTTCTTGCTGATTGCTTGACATTTCCAAAAATAGCGTTAATTAACTTTACCCTGGTTGGGTGACTTTAACGGTGCTCATATACTCTCTGTAGCTTTCCTGCTATGTAGCACACTAGTCTAGCCAGTTCGGAGATAGTTCACCACAGTAACAACCCACTAACTGGGAAGCAACTTGGTTCACATATGTACATGCACATGCATGTCTTGAATATCATTTAAGTGGACATATGTGTAGTATGAAAATATCTTCCAGAAGCGATGGGTCTCCTCTCTGAAGCCATGGTCTTCTTTGATGAGTAGTAAAACTCACCATCAGGAACTTTCTTAATCAAAATTCAAAAGGATTCAAATGTATTGTTGTCTCTGTTGGATCAATGTGATATACTTTTAACAGAAAATGTTTCGCAATATTTCTGGATTTTCCAGGAATTCACACACACACGCACACACACACATACCCGCTCTGGTGGTTTATTGTATATATCTATAAGTATGACTTGCTCACAATGCCAATGTAGCATTGCAAAAAGGAATACAGGGAAAAATTCACATGATATAAATTAATCTCTTATTTCTACTATTTATTAACTATAGGGACATACACACTTAGACTCAGTTTCCCTGTTGTATAAAATAGGGGTGATTATTCATGACTCACAAAGACTTGCTGAATACTTACAATGTGTTAAGAGTTATATTAAGGTTATTGTATTAAATAAACAAGGTAAATATATATGAGCAGACTTGGTAGCCTGAAAAGTAATGTGTGACTATCATTAAAATCTGTATTATAAGCATGTATTAAAAAAAATAAAACTAACCCATTGCCATTGAGTTGATTACAACTCATAGTGACCCTATAGAATAGAGCAGAACTGCCTCACAGAGTTTCCAAGGAGCGGCTGGTGGATTTGAACTGCCGACCTTTTGGTTAGCAGCCATGCGCTTGATCACTTTGCCACCAGGGCTCCAAGCATGTATAAATAGCTGGGTAAATAAGTTAGATTCATTTTCTCAAGCAAAAATGATGCTACATGATCAAATATGCTTTCTGTCCCTTTCTCTTTCTCCTCTCCTTCTGAGACTCCTATACTACATATATTATTCTGGTTTATTGTGTCCCACAGTTCTCTTATGCTCTGTTCATTTTTCTATCTTTTTTTTTTTTTCTTTAGACTGGATCATTTCAATTCTCCTATCTTCAAATACACAGATGCTTTCTTCTGCCAGCTCAAATGTGCTGTTGAACTTCTCTAGTGAATTTTGAATTTCAGTTATTGTACTTCTAAGAGTCAGAATTTGTGTTTGGTTTCTTCTTATAATTTCTGTCTCTTTAATAATATTCTCATTCGTTTTATACATTGTTTTCTAGATCTTTGTTTTTATTTCTTTGTCTATCTTTCTTTTTGTACTTCGAGCATATTTAAAACTGTTGTTTAAAATCTGGATCTAGTAGGTCCAACTCTGATCTTCCTCAAGGATGGTGTCTGTTGATTTATTTTTTTTACTTTAAACTGGCCATTTGCCATCCTTCCCTGTTTCTCTGTATGTCTTGTAATTTTTGTTGGAAACAGGACATTTGAATAACAGAATATGGTAGTTCTAGAACTCAGGTTTTCCCCCTTTCTCAGGGTTTGCTTGGTTTTCATGGTTTCTTTCTTCTTTCATCTTACTTTTTAATTAAATTAAATTAAACCCTTTGTTGTCGAGTCAATTCTGACTCATAGTGACCCTCTAGGACAGAGTAGAACTGTCCCACAGGGTTTCCAAGGGTTTCCAAGGAGCAGCTGGTGTATTCCAACTGCCAGCCTTTTGGTTAGCAGCCGAATGCTGAACCACTACACCACCAGGGCTCCATCCATTAGTTTAGTGACTTTTAAAAGCTATTTTTGCAGAAACAAATGGAGAAAAAATACATTGGCAGAAGGAGAAAGAAACCTCTCTCAGTATTTGCAAACTGGCTCCATGCTGGAGTAATCCTTAAGCAGGCTTACAGTGAGCTGGGAGATTCACCTGAGGAGAAAGTTTAGGATTACCTCAGGTTTTTCAGGTTGCCCTGAGCTTGCATGTGGCTTTGTGCATTATACATAACTGGGTGCCTTTAAGTAGCCCTGGTGGTGCAATGGTTAAAGTGATTGACTGCTAACTGTAAGGTCAGCAGTTTGAAACCACCAGCCTCTCTGTAGGAGAAAGATGTGGCAGTCTGCTTCTGTAAAAATATACAGCCTTGGAAACCCTATGGGGTCCCTATGAATTGGAATCCACTTGATGAGAGTGGGTTTGGTTTTTTCTTTTTTTGTGCTTTAAGTGAAAGTTTATGAGTCAAGTCAGTCTCTAGTACAAAAATTTATATACGCCTCGCTATGTACTCCTAGTTGCTGTCCCCCTAAATGAGATAGAATACTCCTTCTCTCCACCCTGTATTCCCCATGTCCATTCAGCCAACTTCTGTCCCCCTCTGCCTTCTCATCTCCCCTCCAAACAGGAGCTGCCCACATAGTCTTATGTATCTACTTGACCCAAGAAGCTCACTCCTCACCAGTATCGTTTTCTATCCCATAGTCCAGTCCAGTCACTGTCTGAAGAGTTGGCTTTGGAAATAGTTCTAGTCTTGAGCTTACAGAAGGTCTGGGGACCATGACCTCTGAGGTCCCTCTAGTCTCAGTCAGACCATTTAGTCTGGTCTTTTTATGAGAATTTGAGGTCTGCATCCCACTGCTCTCCTGCCCCTTCAGGGATTCTCTGTTCTGTTCCCTGTCAAGGCAGTCATCAGTTGTAGCCAGGCAACATCTAGTTCTTCTGGTCTCAGGCTGATGTAGTCTCTGATTTATGTGGCCCTTTCTGTTTCTTGGGCTCATGATTACATTGTATCTTTGGTGTTCTTCATTCTCCTTTGCTTCATGTGGGTTGAGACCAATTGATGTGTCTTAGATGGCTGCTTGCTGACATTTAAGACACCAGATGCCACTCTCCAAAGTAGGATGCAGAATGTTTTCTTAATAGATTTTATTATGCCAATTGACCTAGATGTCCCCCGAAACCATGGTCCCTAAACCCACATCCCTGCTACGCTGGCTTTCAAAAAATAAGAAAAGCACTCAGTTTATTCAGGAAACATCTTTGCTTTTGGTTTAGTCCAGTTGTAGCAGCTGAGCTCTCAACCACTATGCCACCAGTCCTCCAAGAGGCACATAGTGGGTGGTTGATTATTGAAGCCATGAATAATTATACTTGAGCCTCTGCTTGAAGAGTTCTTTGAGGAAAAACTTCAGAGTTTCCCTAGTTGGTCTGCCCCAATGATGGAAAAAAAAAAAAAATTCTTACCTTTTCAAAGCAGAAATCTGCTTTTCTCTTACTAGATTGTTCTAACTCTGAGCAGATGGAGCTTATCTGATTTCCCCATGCAAGCCTTGGACTCCTCTGTCATGTGTCTCAACTGAGCACGACCATTCTCCTTGTTGACCTGGTTTCATTCTGGATAATCTCCTTTGGGTGGCTGCTCTTTTTTTCTTAATGCCCCACTTAAGACATCACATCCAGAATTAAATGCAACCAAGTATTTTTTCAGGATGAAAAAAAAAAAAAGTATCCTGAGACCTTGTAAATACTTCCCGTACGCACTTGGGGGTGCTGAATTTCACATACCTCCTTTCTGCTATATGGGACTGTGGCGACTTGAGGGTTCATTTCTATGTGGCAGAAATAGAAAGGCAAATAATATGTAACTATTTAATCACTTTCACGACTGAAATCCTTTTGCTAATTTTGGAAAGTGGGGGGTAGAAATCTTTATAGAGAGGTGACTTAGCCTGGAAAAACCTCTTTTTATTATTACTTTTTTTTTTCTCGCTGAGAGAAAAGTATTTGTTACTGTCTTTTTCAAATTCAATTTCATAAACCAGTTCAATAAACAATTATTTTTTTCTGGGCCAAAAGGGCTAAAAATATTTCCCAGTCTGATCTCCTCACAAAACCCCTTTGATTTTAATGAACTCAGACAGTAAGAGTCTAGATAACAAAAGCTATTATGCATTTCATCATCTGAGTTTTGCCCAGAGTTAATAGCCATTCTTGGACTAAATTTCTGCCACCTGGAGTCTCTTGTAAAAACTGGCAGGTATTACCAGGGTCATCAGACAGTTTAAGTATACCTGCTCATTCATCCATTCATTCATTCAACAAATATGTTATGCAAAAAGTTTATATTCCAGTGGGATAGACTCATGTTTAAAGAAGTCTTTGGGTAGACAGAGTTTTCATGATGAAGTTGACTATGTTTAAGCATCTCCATAGGTATTAAATTCGATATAATTTTGGTAAGAGATATTCACACAAAATCTTAAGCCATATAAAATGACCACTCTTTTAGAACTGTTTTTGTATCTCAGTATTTTTAGCAATGAAGTTCCCTTTGCCTGGATAATTCTTTCCTACCATCACCCACAAATATGCCTGAGGACACCACCTATGTTTATGTGACCTTCCCCTCCTTTGTGCTTTTTCTGTACTGGACATTTTTTTTCTTTAGAACATCTCTAATGTTGAAGTGGAAGGAATACACAGAGGAGTCACTATACAAAAAAAATTGGTTGACATTCAACCATTTCAGGAGGTAGCGTATGATCAGGAACTGATAATACTGAAGGAAGAAGTCCAAGCTGTACTGAAGGCATTGGCAAAAAACAAGGCTCCAGGAATCGACAGAATACCAATTGAGATGTTTCAACAAACAGATGCAGCACTGGAAGTGTTCACTCATCTATGCCAAGAAATTTGGAAGAGAGCTACCTGGCCAACTGAGTGGAAGAGATCCATATTTATGCCTATTCCTAAGAAAGGTGATCCATCCGAATTCAGAAATTATCGAACAATATTGTTAATATCATAACGCAAGAAAATTTTGTTGAAGATCATTCAAAAGTGACTGAAGTGATGTATCAACAGGGAACTGCCAGAAATTCAAGCCAGATTCAGAAGAGGACATGGAACCAGGGGTATCATTGCTGATGTCAGGTGAATTCTGGCTGAAAGCAGAGAATACCAGAAAGATGTTTACCTGTGTTTTATTGACTATGCAAATGTATTGGACTGTATGGATCATCATAAATTATGAATAAAATTGCAAAGAATGGGAATTCCAGAACACCTAAGTGTGCTTATGAGGAACCTGTATATGGATCAAGAGGCAGTCGTTCAAACAGAACAAGAGGATACTGTGCGTCTGAAGTCAGGAAAGATATGCATTGGGGTTGTATCACTTTACCATACTTATTCAATCTGTATGCTGAACAAATAATCTGAGAAGATGGACTATATGAAGAAGAATGGGGCATCAAGGTTGGAGGAAGATTCATTAATAACCTGTGATATGCAGACGACACAGCCTTGTTTGCTGAAAGTGAAGAGGACTTGAAGTGCTTACCGATGAAGATCAAAGACCACAGCCTTCAGTATGGATTACACCTCAACATAAAGAAAACAAAAATCCTCACAACTGGACCAATAAACAACATCATGATTAACAGAGAAAAGATTGAAGTTGTCAAGGATTTCACTTTACTTGAATCCACAATCAACAACCATGGAAGCAGCAGTCAAGAAATCAAAGGACGCATTGCATTGGGCAAATCTGCTGCAAAGGACCTCTTTAAGGTATTGAAAAGCAACAATGTCATCTTGAAGACTAAGGTTCACCTGGCCCAAGCAGTGATGTTTTCAGTTGGCTCATATGCCTGCGAAAGGTGGACGATGAATAAGGAAGACATGAGAAGAATTGACGTCCTCAAATTGTGGTGTTGGCGAAGAATATTGACTATACCATGGACTGCCAAAAGAACGAACAAATCTGTCTTGGAGGAAGTACAACCAGAGTGCTCCTTAGAAGCAAGGATGGTGAGACTATGTCTCACATACTTTGGACATGTTTTCAGGAGGGATCAGTCCCTGGAGAAGGATATCATGCTCAGTATAGTAGAGAGCCATGGAAAAAGAGGAAGACCCTTAGCAATACGGATTGACACAGCGGCTGCAACAGTGGCCTCAAGCATAACAACAATAGTGAGGATGGTGCAGGACCAGGCAGTGTTTTGTTCTGTTGTACACAGGGTCTCAATGAGTCGGAACCAACTCGACGGCACCTAACAACAACAATAACAATGTATAAGTAAAGCAATTTATAAAATTCCCCTTCCTCTACTAGAACATAAGCTTCTTTAAAATAGGGCCATGTTATTTACCATGCAATTCTAAGCCTCAAAGTTAGTTTAAGGCGCTAATTAGGCCCTCGATAATGCTCAAGTAAATAACTGAAATGAAAATCTATAGATAAATAATGTACAAAATGTTTTTGCTAAACCATACAGGGTAAGAGAACACCCTACATGAAATAAAATTCAGGAGATCTTTGAGTTTAGATGGAAAAAAAAATGCATCTTTATTTTCACGGACTTCTAACTGATATTTGCCATTTCTTCCAATGAGAATGTAAGCATCAAACCATAGTAATATTAGCACAGCATCTGTGACACTGTCACGAATAGAAATGGCGTATATCCCCATACCTCACTGCAGGTGTTAAAGATACCTCAAAATAGTGTTTATATTCAACATCATTCGTAATTATTACATCTGTTATTAGGTCTCATTTCATGCATCAATAAAAGACACCTATATTACAACTTCACAAATTTCTTTTAGTATTTTGATAACTGTAAAAAAGGGTCATAGAGCTGCATGAGTGCTCCCCACAAAAATATACTCAAACTTTAGCACACCATTCCAGGGCCTGTATCCTTCCTGAAACCCACCACATTTCCCAGCTAAAGTCTGGTGTCCCGGGCAGCCCTGTTCCTACCTCACTGGTAGGTGTACAAGTGGCTCGGTGTGTGGATGAGAAGTCCCCTAATCTTTGAGAAATGATTTACATTTTTTTTAATGAGCATGCGCTACTTTTGGTAAATGGTTTAAAAAAAAAAAAATCTGTCTTTTTAACCACTGTGCCACCAAGGCTCCTTTTCTTTTTAATACTAAAAATGCTCTAATTAAAAAAAAACAAAGCACTGCTTCTGTCCCCTGCCCCCTAGACTGACCAACACAAGGCCTGCAGCAGAGCAGAGTTGGGTTTCCAGGTCTGTCTTAGTCATCTAGTGCTACTTCACAAATTTGTTTTAGTATTTTGATAACTGTATTTCACTGTAATTTGTTTTTCTTTGGTAATCCTATGTATTTTATTTTATGTATTTTACAACTTTACTCTGAGAAGGGGTCTATCAGCTTAGATACAGAGCCAAATTGTTCTACGTTACCAAAAAGGTTAAGGGCATCAAGCCACACTATTTCCATGAAGATTTCCATAAAAAAGCAAATTATAATGTCAATAAAACCTTCAGCATTTACATTCTTTCTTTTCTGTCTTTTTCATAATCTGCTATTTTACTTTCTCTGAGATTCTGTGTATTCATATTTATCCCTCATCCCCAGAAGAACAGGAGTGAGTCTGATCTGATCATTTATTCCTGCTGGCACATAGATTGTTCTTCAGTGTCTATGAATTCCAATGAGCTACCCTACTCGGGAGATGTCTCTCCTTTTTATTAGACAGTAAAAGATGTTGGTACCATTTACAATGATTTCTTTTTAACAGCTCAGTGGTTTTAGGATTAGTAAAATACTTTTAAATAATGAACATAAAAACACATCTCGAGAAATCAGGATCTATCAGGTAATATTCAATCTGGGAATTATTATTTTCTGTCCAATATTTAAATGTTTTAGAAGTTGAAACAATCCCTTTTATTACTTTATTACAAGGAGGAGATTTTGTAGTTTGTGCACACCACCAAGGATGGATATAGCCTCATTCTGGAAACAAACAAAAACATAAAAGCCTGGGTGTTAAACAGAAGTCAATGCCATGGTGGCCCCCAGGGAATGTGGGACCTAAATATAAACTCTAAGGACCTCAGGGCCTAAGCGCTGAGGGTTGGATTCTAATGCTCTTGTGTGATGTTGGTGTGAATCGCCTCCTCTTCTCACTTTGTACACTGCCAGTCTGGGTTCTGCCCTGTCTGTGGAAAGGATCATGATCAAAGCTTACCTGGGGTTCCATCCTGGGCTGCTTCCTTCACCTCATACTCACACGCCAGCAGCACTATGGTTTGTGATAACCATTCTTCTGCAGCACTGTTTTCCAAATTATGACACTTTCGTAGTTGGAGCGTGGGGGATGATGGGACTTCTGGCACTGATCCTGACCTTTGAAAACTGGTTTTGAAAGTTTGAAGTACATTATTGGTGAACCCGTGGATAGCTAATAGGTTTAAATTAGGTTTAGGGGTGTTTAACTCTTTGATAACTTCTTTCGTTTCTTCCATTGCTTTTGTACTTTGAAGGGTTTTATCTCTTCCAAGGTGAATGGAAAACAATTTTACGAATTTCAAATATTTGTACAAATAGAATAATAAAATGAATCCCTATATGCTCACCCTCAGTTTCAACACTTATGAAGATTTTGCCACACTTGCTTCATCTACTCTTCTTGTTTTGTTTTATTTGTTTCTTTATAGAAGTATTTGGAAAAAAGAGTCCCAGACATAATGAAGACACTCAGTCTTCATCTCTAAATATTTGTGATACTTTCTTACATCATCACAACGGCACTCTCAAGCTTATTAAAATGACTATCTAATGTAAATTCATTAATGTTCAACCATTTCAAGAGGTAGCGTATGATCAGGAACCAGTGGTACTGAAGGAAGAAGTCCAAGCTGCACTGAAGGCATTGGGGAAAAACAAGGCTCCGGGAATTGACAGAGTATCAATTGAGATGTTTCAACAAATAGACACAGCGCCGGAAGTGCTCACTTATCTATGCCAAGAAATTTGGAAGACAGCTACCTGGCCAACTGACTGGAAGAGATCCATATTTATGCCTATTCCCAAGAAAGGTGAGCCAACCGAATTGAGGAAATTATCGAACAATACCATTAGTATCACATGCAAACAAAATTCTGCTGAAGATCATTCAAAAGTGGCTGCAGCAGTATATCGACAAGAACTGCCAGAAATTCAGGCTGAATTTAGAAGAGTACGTGGAACCAGAGATATCATTGCTGATGGTGCAGGACTGGGTAATGTCCTGTTCTGTTGTGCATAGGGTCACTTTGAGTCAGAACCAGCTCGATGGTGGCACCCAGCAACAACAGCAACAACAACAACAACAATATAAATTCCATCTGATTTTCTCAAAAGGATGAATTATACTTAAACTTTATGGGCCACTTTTCTTAGTTATGTCTCTTGATTAAGTTGTAGAGTTGGATTTTTTTTTTTTTAAGTGCATGAACAAGAGAGAGGGAAAGACAGGCATAGAGAGAGAAAGAGAGAGACTGCTGTGATCCCTCTGCATTTTGGGTATGTGTGTTTTCACCTGATGAGAGGAGAATCTCGGTACAGCACCAAGGTCTGCATTATACATGGGTTACATGAGTTTTAGGCACTGTACCTTGGAAAATTTGGTAGTCCTGGACTACAACTGCATTTAAAAGAAGCAGAGATATTATCTTATACAGGTGATGCTCTGACTTAAGGTGCATTTGAGTTACAACCAACTGCACTTAAGATTGTCTTTTTTTTTTTTTTTTTTTAAACATCTTTGTTGTTGTTAGGTGCTGTTGAATGGGTTCCAACTCATAGCGACCCTATGTACAACAGAAACACTACCTGGTCCTGCATCATCCTCACAATTGTTGCTATGTTTGAGCCAATTGTTGCAGCCACCGTGTCAATCAGTCTCATCCAGGGTCTTCCTCTTTTTCACTGACCCTCTACCTTACCAGGCATGATGTCCCTTTCCAGGGACTGGTCCCTCCTGGTAACATGTCCAAAGTACATAAGATGGAGTCTCACTACCTCCTCACTTCTAAAGCACACACTTATCATTAGTAATATGTACTACATACAATGTGCTGTGTGTAATTTGCTGATGAAATCATTCTCATATGTAGGGTTTCCAACCCCCCCCCCAAAAAAAATGAGGTATTCTACTTACGTCAGAACTGATTTAAGGATGAAATGCTGCGTGGTCCTGAATCATCCTCAACAACCATTGCTATGTTTGAGCTCACTGTTGTAGCCACTGTGTTTTAAGTGGTGGGATGGGTGAGGGGTATACATTTCTTTTGTAAAGTGCAAGAAAAGACAGGTTTATAGGAAGATCAATTTTAGGGAAAGAAGATATGGACATTGAGGATCTAGAAGCTGATTCCTTAAAAATATTCCTGCTTCTATAATAACCCTTGGGATAATTTCTTGCACTACATTGGTATCAAAGTTTAAAAAGAACTGGTCTACTTAAAACGGAGAAAGCAATGGAAATCACCACAGTGTATAGGAGAGGAAGTACATTCCTTCTCTTAACAGGTCAGAGATTTATGAGAAACAAGGTCTGAAGCCCTGAATTTGAAGTTGGGAGCTTGGTCTCTGCCCCTCATTAACAGTAGTATCTTCGAACAAGTGCTTTTCATTCCTGAATCAGCTCTCTGTCTATGAAATAAGGCTACTCAACTATCTTTCACCTTTAATGCTGTCTCTGTGTTGAATCAAAAAAAAAAAAAAAAAAGTTGCTGTTGAGTCAATTCCAACTTACAGTGAACCTATAGGACAGAGTAGAACTGCCCCGTAGGTTTTCCAAGGAACAGCTGGTGGATTCGAGCTGCTGACCTGTTGGCTAGCAACCTCAGCTCTCAACCACTGCACCACCAGGGCTAGTAGCATGCAATTCAAGATTAGGCGGGGGAGCGGGTGGTATCTGGGTAGGTTATGGAGATCCTTGAAGGTCAGACAAAGAGTTCTAGGTTTGTGAGGGGAACCACTGTCAATACAATGGCAAACACACAACCACAAGGCTGAAAATCAATAGAAGGGCTTAGAGAATTACAGCTATCCAGTCTCTGCTCTCATCTATTACTGTGAATAATTGGAAGAAGAGAATAATGGCTAATATTTATGCTTGCATGTCTATATTATTTACTATTCATTCAGTAATTCCCCCAGAAACCTCTGAGTCAGTTATTATCAGTTTCATTTTGTGTATTAGAAAACAGCAAGGAGTTAGGTATGTTGTCTCAGGTCAAACCGTGACTAAATGGAAGAACCAGGACTCACACTCAGGATTGTGTCTCATCCTAAACTCATCACAGTCACATTATAACCATTGCTTCAAGTATTTTGTGTTGTGAGCGTGCGTGTATTTGGACAATTCTTCGGTTTATATTAAATTATTTTAAATGATCTTTACATTTTAAAATTTGTGTTATTAGCATTTTTACCCGTGGCATTATGTATACTCTCTGGGTGCCTCCTATAAGCTCTAGGAAGGAAAACAGAAGAAAATCAAAGTTACACACACACACACACACACAACACAACACAAACTGAGGGAAGATTCAAATTATTTACAAAGATGGCTGTGCACCAAATCCTTATCAGTCTTATTCTACCCTGAAAAGAAAATAAAAACAGCCTGTATTTGACAATTCTTGCATCTAACTTCAAGAATTTGGTCTTAACTAACAGCTTTCTTATTTTACTGTTTCCATGACAACACGTGACATTTCATGTATGTTTTTCAGGGAAGGAGAGGTAAAAATTACTCTCAGTGTTAAAATGAAATTTTCTTCTTCTCCTCGCCTGTTTTATTCATAGGAACCTAGACAGCACAGCGATTTCATATTTCTTTCAGAATTTCAGGGCCATTTCCTACATTTGATGTGGAGTATAAATGAATAGAACTTCAATTCCTTTTTCTAAGTCCAGTGTTTTTACAGAAGAAAAAATTTCCTTTAAAGTTACTCCATTGAGCAACCAATATTCATTATGACAAGCGTATTGTTGTTTTGGGGTGCCTTCTGACTCTTAGCAATCCCATGTGACTAGCAGAACTGCCCCATAGGGTTTTCCAGGCCGCAATCCTTATAGAAGTAGACTGCCAGGTCTCTCTCCCATGATAACAAGGATAGTACCATAAAATGACATTAAGTGTATAATCTGTCAGCACCGTTAGACTCTCACCCCGGTAAATGTGGGTATGGCCTGCCATTTGCTTTGCATGGAGCTTCTCTTCCTTTCCATCTACCAGTAAATAATTAGGCCAAGAAGTAGTCAATATATTCTTGGGAGGGAACGGATCATTAAATAAGCACTTTCTGAAGAAATAATCCACTATTTGGAAAACAAAAAGGTATTTGTAGAGTGAAATGTTTTGGTAGTTAAATACAAATTTGGGGGGAGGGTAAAAATAGAAAAAATTGATAATGTATTGGACATCAGCTGTGCTGTGCCAGATGCCACGTATTTTCACGATGAGTAAGACAGAGTCTTTGACTTGACTTTTAGGAACGAAAACAAGTATGGCGGGATGTGTTGGCCTCCACTTCCAGTCCTCTGTCCAGGCGTATTTATTACCTGTTGAATGCCTAGGATGTGCTGGATGTGGTTCCTGCCTGTGGATATCAGTCTAATGGGGGAATTATTATATTCCACACAGCAACTGAGAATTCTTTTTTTATCTTGCAGAGGTTGAGGCCCTTGTTTGTATCAAGTGGGCTCATCGATGATGGAAAAAATACTGCTTAGAAAACAATGTATGGATTTAATAGTACCCTCGGCACTTTAATATTTATTATTTGATTTGAGTCTCACAATAAATCTTGACATAAGCAGGGATGACAGTTTCATTTTCTTTTGACAAAAGAGGAGCCGGAAACATTATCCTTCCAAGGAGGTGGCGACATCCCTAATTTCTCATTTCTTAACCCCTGACTAAAGTTCTTAAAGTGGGAGTCATTTCCACAGGCCCACACAATTATGAGTGAAGAAACCAAGATTCAGATTAGTTTTTATATTACTCCAGAGTTTGGGTTCTTTCAACTTCTTTATGTTATTTTAGTGTATGTGTGTGTTTGTTAGGTGTGGGTGGGTATGGGGGTGTATGAGTGTGGGTATGTGAAAAGAGACATTCCTTAATTCTAACTTTCAAAGACAAACCCAGAGAACTTGGAACTGGCACCCTCTCCGGGCCATTCTCTGTGGGCAGTTCTCATAGCTGCTTTGGTAGGGTTGTTTCCCACCTGGGTAGCTTCCAGTGTATATTTACTAGGAACAAAGATTTTCATCCTGATTCTCATACACATAGTAGTATTGTAAAGCATGGAAACAAAAGAAATGGGCAACTGAGTGATTAAGAAATTCAAAGTGGGTGGGAAGAAAACCAAGATGGCCGATGAAGCAAAAACACAAGGGAGGATTGACCTGTGTCTTTGGTTCCCTTCAGTTACCACTTCCAGCCCTTCTAGCGCCCACGTGCCCTGCTCCTAACACCTTCTCCTTGTCCTACAACTAACTTCCCAATAAAGAGGTGCTGCTGAGGCTGATTGAACCCAATTCACTCTCCAAAAGCAGCCCATCTCCATACAGAGGCAGGGCAATGTGGCAGGAAGGGCAGGCGTTCTGGGGTCACATTTCTCTTCTGTGTGATTATTGCAAAGTCACTGAACCACCCAGGACCTCAGTTTTCTTATCTGTAAAATAAGAGGAAAACAATTTCTTCTCAACATTCTGTTTTTTTTCTTCTAATTTTGTTGTTGTTGAGAATATACATAGCAAAGCATATACCAATTCAACCGTTTCTACAATTCAGTGACATGATTACATTCTTTGACTTGTATAACCATTCTCACCCTCCTTTTCTGAGTTGTTCCTCCCCCATCAACCTAAACTCATTATCTCCTAGGGTTCCTAACTAATCTTTCCAGTTGTTGTCACTTTGATCCCATATAGATAGATCTAAAAAGAGCATAATATTCAAAGCAGACATTTTTTTACTAGCTAAGCTAAACTATTTGGTTTTAAGAAGACTTCAGGGGATATTTTTGGTTTAAGGATTAAAGATTATTTTAGGGCCATGGTTTTTAGGGTTGATCCAGCTTCCAAGGCTCCAGAAAATTGGGGGTCTGTGAGAATTTGAAATTCTGTTCTGCATTTTCCCCCTTTGATCAGGATTCTTCTATAGAATCTTTGATCAAAATGTTCAGTAATGGTAGCTGGGTGCTATTAAGTTCTGGTCTCAGGGCAAAGGAGACAGTTGTTCATGGAGGCAATTAGCCACACATTCCATATCCTCTTCATATTCCTACTCTCCTTCTTCCTCTGTTACTCCAGATAAATAGAAACCAAGTGTTGTGCCTTGGATGGTCGCTTGCAAGATTTTAAGACTCCAGACTACGAAACAAACTAGGAGGTAGAACAGAAGCAGTAATCACAGTAGTAGGCCAATTATCTGGAATGTCCCATGAAACCATTAGGCTAAACCTCCAAACCAAGGAACAAAATTCCATGAAGTGTTTGGTTGTATATAAGCAGCCACTTTTTTTTTTTTGTCATTTTTGTTAATGTATCTATCACATAACCTTTGCCAATTCAACTTTTTATAGGCTTACAGCTTATTGACAGCAATTACAATAATTAGCTGTGTAATTCTACACTTAATCGGCGTTATTTTTCCATCAGTGTTAACCCTCTTTTTCCCTCTCCTTCCTGGTAATCACTAATAAACTGGTTTCTATACATTTGCCTTTTCTTTTCTTTTCTTTTCTTTTTATATAAGAAAAGTCATACAATCTTTGTCCTTTTGTGATTGGCTTATTTCACTCAGCATAACGTCTCCAAGCTCCATCAATACTGAAGCTCCAAACCAAGACTTCATTTCTCCTACGGGCTGGGTAGTATTGCATTGTACGTATATACCACATTTTGTTTATCCATTCGTCTGCTGATGGGCATTTAGGTTATTTCCACCTTTTGGCAATTGTGAATAGTGCTGCAATGAACACCGGTATAGAGGTCTCTGTCTGAGTCTCTGCTTTCAAGTTTTGTGGGTTTATACCTAGTAGTGGAATTGCTAAGTCATATGGCAGTTCTATTTTTAGGTTTTTTGAGGAACTGCCACACTGTTTTCCACAACCCACCCACTGCTGTTGAGTCAATTCTGACTCATAGCCACCCCATAGGGTTTCCAAGGCTGTAAATATATACAGAAACACACTGCAACATTTTTCTCCTGGTTTTCCACAACAGCTGTACCATTTTGCATTCCCACCAGCAATGGATAAGAGTTTCGATTTCCCCACATCCTGGCCAACATTTGTTGTTTTCTTTGTTTTTTAATCTGAGTCATCCTAGTGGGAATGAATTGATTTCTCATTGTGGTTTTGATTTGCATCTCTCTGATGACTAATGACGTTGAACATCTTGTCATGTGTTTGATGGCCATTCAGGAGTCCTCTTTAGTGAAGTGTCTATTCAAGTCCTTTTCCTATTTTATGATTGTGTTATCTGTCTTTTTGTTGTTATGTTGTCGAAGTTTTGGATAGATCTTGCTTATCAGATTCTTATCAGATGTATGGTTTCTGAAGATATTCTGCCAGTTGTTAGCTTGTCTTCTTGCTTTTTTGGTAAAGTCTTTCGATGAAGAAAATTTTTTAATTTTTATGGGGCCTCATTTATTTATTTAGCCTTTTGCCATTTGTGCTTTTGTTATTATATTAGATATAATATACATTGTTAAAAGCTAGGCCTGGCAGCATTTCCACTACATTTTCTTCTAAGAATTTTATGGTTTTAGTTTGCACATTTAGGTCCTTAATCCATTTTGAATTTGTTTTTGTGTATGGTGTGAGGCATGGATCCTGTTTCGTTTTTCTGTCTGTGGAAATCCAGTTTTCCCAGCATCATTTATTGAAGAGACTCTTCTTCCCCCATTGAATGGACTTAGCACCCTTGTTAAAAATCAGTTGACCATAGACATCTGGGTTTATTTTTGGACTCTCAATTCTATCCAATTGGTCTATGTGTCTGTTGTTACACCAGTACCAGGCTGTTTTGATTTCTGTAGCTGTATAATATGTTTTAAAATCAGGAAGTGTGAGTCCCCTACTTTGATCTTCTCTTTCAGCATTGCTTTAGCTGTTCAGGGTCTCTTGCTAGTCCACATAAAATTGAGAATTGGTTTTTCCATTTCTGTTAAAGAAGGCTGTTGGAATTTTTATCAGGATCGCATTGAATCTACAGATTACTTTGGATCGTACTGACATCTTAACAATACTAAGTCTTCCAATCTGTGAATATGGAACATCTTTCCACTTATTTAAGTTTTCTTTAATCTCTTTCAGCAATGTTTCATAATTTTCATTGTATAAGCCCTTGGTTAGATTTATTCCTATGTATTTTTTTATTTTTATTTTATTCTTTTAGATGCTATTGTAAATGGAATTGTTTTCCTAAATTCCGTTTCGGATTTCTCATTGCTAGTGTATAGGAACCCAACTGATTTTTGTTTGTTGACCTCGTACCCTGCAACTTTGCTAAATTCCTCTATTAGCTCTAGAAGTTTTGTTCTCAGCATTCTTGTAAGGTTTAGATGAAGCAATGCATTGTGTGTGTGTGTGCCTGTAGTAAGTAGTGCTTCCTACTCTTAGTCCATTTTCACTTTAAAAGAAAAGTCAATTATTACAAAATTGTAACCAAAATCAAACCAACCCATTGCTGTTGAGTCGATTCCAACTCATAGCAACCCTATAGGACAGAATAGAACCGCCCCACAGGGTAAAGACCCTAGGATATAAAGAGAAGAACTGTAACACCAAAACATTGATTTGTGGAAGGGGCCTACTGACTATTCCCTCTCAGAACACTGCTTTGCTGGGCTACCTTCAGATCTGCTCCTAGCCATCCTTCTAGGTCCAAATGAGTGCACATATTTACAAAGGTACAGACAAGGCTTCCCCAAACAGTACACAGATGATTTGGGTTTTATCTAGTGTTCATCTAAATGAAAATTCTGAGCAATGGAGACCTTCAGAAGCCTGAGAAAAATTGCTACTCTTAAGGAACTTCTAGGTTTCCTGTGAAATTACAAATGTGAGGGCCAAATTTTAAAGTTTAAGATGCCCTTCTTACCTTTAGCAGTGTTTTAAATAATTTTTTTGGTCATAGCTACACTGCAGAAGGTTATATCGTATTGGTAACAAAGAAATGCTAGTTTCTACTTTGCTTCTGTGTTTCATATTCTTTCCATTTCAAAGCCTTTTTTTCCCCCCCACAGGGAACTATCTCCTTTCAGGTATAGCAATTTCAAATTTATAGAAAACTTTCAAGAATAGTGTAATGAATTCCTGTATACCCTTTACGCAGCTTTGGAAATTGTTTACATTTTATCCCAGTTGCTCATTTGAGTGCCCTTTCTCTCAGTTTTATGAACCATCTGAGATTATGTTGGAGACATCTCCCCTTGTGCCCCTACATACTCCAGTGTGCAGTCCGTAAGAACAAGGGCATTCGCTTATTTAACCACAGGACAATGATCAAAATCAGAAGTTTTTACATTGATGCAATACTAGTACCTAATCCACAGTCCATAGTCAAATTTCATCAATCGTACCAATATCATCTTTTGTAGTTATATATTTTTTCTGGATCAGGACTCAATCCAAGATTGTACATTGCATTTGGTTTTCATGTTTCTTTCATCTTGCTTAATCCAGAAACCTTTCTTTGTCTTTCTTGAGCTTTGTGTTTTTGAAGTTATTGTGTAGAAAAAAAAAAAAAAAAAACAGGTGCCCTCAAGTTGATTGTGACTCTTGGTGACTCCATGTATGTCGATGTAGGACTGTGCTCTACAGGGTTTTCAATGGCTAATAATTTGGAAGGAGATTACCAGACCTTTCTTTTGAGGTTCCTCTGGGTAAACTTGAACCTCCAACCTTTCAGTCAGCAGCCAAGTGGGTTAGCCATTTGTACTCCCCAGGAACTCCTATTTTGTAGAACATCCCTTAATTTGAGTTCATCTTGTGTTTTCTCATGGCTGGATTTGGGGTATACATTTCTGTTGGAAATACACCAGAAGCAATGCTGTGTTCTCAGTGTGTCACACCAGAAGGCACATGATCTGGGTTTGTCCCAGTGTTGGTTTCATTAACTTTGACCTTTTGGTTAAAGTCCTACCTTATATATAATCTGACTAAGAGTCATGATTATACTTTCTTTTTAAAGCTGTCCTTTAACAACAATACTGACTGTTGCATTGAATTCTAATGGCTCAGCTATGTCTGCTGTGAGCTTTGTCAAAGAGTAAAACAGGCCGCTCTGTAAAAGTGAAAACAAAGAGTTTTATTGAGGGTGAGAGATTCAGTTTGAAATGGGAAACTCAGGGTAGAGATCAAAGTACCCAGTGTTCCAACATTCTGAGGGACAGGTGAGCTTTTATACAAAAAAGTGGGAGAGAGAGTATAGGACCACCATTTTGGGGGCCTGGGATTACACACAGTTGTAAGACAATAGTAGGTTAAACTTTTACGAAGTTAGCTAATCCATCTTCTAACATAGACTTTCTGGAGTCAATCTGGTAAGTGGTTTTGTGAAATATCTGTGTGTACATTCTTCCTGAGGCCGTAGCACAAACTGTCTCCTGAGACTATCTTGACAAACATTTCTTGACAAACTACATTTTAGCCCCTTCTAAAAAAAAAAAAAAATTTTTTTTTTATTGTTTGCCGAGGGTGACTAAAGTTTCACATAAGGCTCTAAATCACAGGTTTTACTCTTAGGAAGGCAGAAAGGAAGACTTAGAACAGGCTAACATTCAATTTAAAAAATAGAGCTTACAATGGGTTTCTCTGGGAAGCATGTAAGCAGTAAGTAAATTTGTAGTTGTGAGTTATGTAGTGGGGAGAGAAAAAAACAACAAAATGGAGCTTGGGCTAAATTAACCATCAGCCATGTTAGTCATGCTAAGCACCTCAGTTAAAGTTTTGATGCTCCTTGTCAGCTTCTATAACTCAGAGGTTTTGTTTATTTATCTTTGTATCCTTATATTCTAGTTCAGTGATTCCAGTGGGTGTTCCATAACTCTTTGTTGAATAAATAAAAAATATATAAGATCTTAGGACAGAAGATAGAGGGATTCCTACAAAGAAAGGTAGGCAAAGGGCTTTCTAGGCAAAGGAATAAATTACACAAAAGCCCTAAAACATGAAATTGTGCAAATAATACTAGAAAATAATGGAAGAAAATGAGAAAGGTAGGCAGAATCCAGATTTTGTAGGCAATGTGTTAAAGAGGGTAGATTTTATCCGCAGTGCACTGGCTCCTGAGGAACCATTGAAGGTTTTCAGACAATCCAGTTCACATTTGAGAGAGATCCTTCCTTCTGCAACAAGGAGATTGGATCTGAAGGACAGAAGCCTGAAGACAGGTAGACCATTAACATCCATTGCAGCAATTCCACTGGAAGGCCCTCTATACCAGTTGCAGGAAATCAGTCATCAGGACTAAATTATCTATTTTCAGAGCACCACAGTTCTTGGATCTTTTGTCTCCAGGAATGGAGTAATTTGGAGTACGAAATCCTGATTCCATGGCTGTGTCACTGTTCCCAGCTATCTCTCTGACAAGGAGCCTCTTGTCCACATCTTTACAGGTGCCTCCTCATGTGTTCTACATGATCAGTTGTTAGGCTATCCTAGTGTTACAACTGGGGCCACATGGCTCCACCGATTACTTCACAGCTCACCTTCTCTCTGTCACTTCATCTCTTACTGCCTTGTTCTGCCTAAACAGCTAGCCTTATGGCCTCAGTATCAGTCCCATCCCCGTCTAACTCTAAGTTCGGACCCTGGTCCCTTTCATTCAGTTCAGTTCTGGATCATGTTTTACAAGATCAAACAATGTTCACATTTAAAGAACTCATTTTTTTAAATAGAATTAACAAAGTTGTGACTAAGTTTATCACAGGAATGCTGTGTGATTTAAATGAAATAATTAGATGTCAAATTGCATCTAAATCTATAAAGTTCTATAAAAGTTTGAGGTCCTATTGTAAAAACACAATTTAAAAATCAGATGTAAGAGCAATAATTTAAATAGAGCTTGGTACATTGACTGAAACTCATGAATCTAAAAGAGAATAAAATAAAGCAGTTATGGAAAGTTACTTTTTATTACTCTGAAAGAGAAAAATAACAAATGAATTATATTGGCTGCTGAAAATTGACTTAGCAATTTCTACTTCTATTATGGTTCTGTCTTCCCTTGAAGGAAAATTTTATGATTTTACTATTATGAGTAAGAGATCAAAGTCAGAGCACAATTTATTCAAATGCCTTCAAATCTTAGAAATTATTCTACTGTAACATATTTCTCCTCTCTAGATATCTAGATATCATACTTGCACTTAAGACCTGAAACTCAATATTTTAATACATTTAATGCTTTATACATGTTTAACATGTTAATGATTTTCATGGTTACTAGTCCAAATTTTATGGGTTTATAAAAAGTTAAAAAGATTTGTCTGCTCATGTGTGCCACGTTACTGACTTTCTAAAATAAGCTCTGAAATTTAGTTTTCTGAAGATAGAGCTCTACTCTTAAAATAGTTGTATACTACTTCAAAAAAGATTATCCAAAAAAAGAAAACCCACAATCAGTTTTCAGTTGGTAAAACAACTAGTGGGATATCTACCAGGAAATATTTTGTGAAGCTTTGGTTTCTCTCACTAAATTACTGAAATCAATAAAACTACATTTATCAAGAAGTCATATCCATGACATTCAGGTAGCACAATGAAAGGCCTCTGTTTTTTGCTGAAATTCAGTTACCAAAAAAAAAAAAAAAGACCCTTCAATCAACCCTGCTGATAGAAAGTTTGCTCAAGGGATGAAGGGAGGAGGGTGGACTTGTAACTAATAAGACTTTGCTGCTAAAAAAAGAGAAGAAAAATAACAATTTATCTGAGGTAAGATAATAATTGGCAAATTTCCATTTAATGTGAATGGGAAAATCAACATAAATTTACATGCCTCATGTAATCAGCAAAAATAGAGAACTTAACCTGTAAACAGTGTATGGGAGCCTAAAATCTGAGGCACTTGGTGTGTAAATAAAGCACCCTGAAAGAGAGGCCTTAACTCCATCTTGAGTCTTGACATGAGTCTGGAATCCATTTTGAATCTTAAAGTTGCCTTTCTAACAGCTGTTTTCCTCTCCTGTACTTAACCTTTAGTCATCCTTAAAAATATACCCTGCAGGAAATATTTTTCTGTGTGGTTAAGCAGAAGCAGGATGTCGCAGCCTGTTCCCAGAAGTCTTCTCCTCTGTGGTCAAGCAGATGGAATGTCCACATCCTGTTCCCAGAGAGTCTTGACACACAGTATTATCAAAAAATCCCCTTTACAATGGACCCTTCAGAAAGACATGCTTGAGAAAGCAGTTTAATTAAGAGCATGTTCCCAGAGAAGCAGGACCTGTCATAGTCCTGTGATCTCCTGTGTACCCTCTACCTGCATGTAACCTGCAATCTGAGACAAGTCAGCAATCACTGAAGGCCACCTATATGTTACCCCCCAATCATTAACAAGGCCCCACTTTAAGAAAGCTTCCTCTAATGTCCCTAATTGCCTGAAAAACAACCAGAACATTGCAGCCCCCATTCTTTGTCCAAACCCCGTAAAAGTGTTTATGTGATTATCGTGTCTCCGACTCCATGGTTCTATTTTCATGGGCCACGTAGCTCCCGGTAGAAACTGATTTTAAACCCTTAATAAACCTCTCTGTTTCACTCTGAAACAGCGTTTGGGTTTCTCTACTACAACAGGAATATTAAAAACAAAGAAACAACCAGCCATGTCTAGATCAGATCTGTCATTATTTAAAATGAAAGACAAGGTTCATTTTTTATTCTTTTTTGGGGGGAGGGTGAGGGAGGGAGACGGTCAGGGTGTGGTAGGCAATGAAGATTTAAAAATGTCTATAATTTAATAACCTGAACTACAACGATGACGATAAAATTGCATTTTATTGCAACTTTTTCTTTCTAATGGCACCACAAAGATGAGTTGAGACAGAGTTACTGCGGTCACATTTTATAGAATGAGAGATTGAGGCAATAAAAAAAGAAATATCTTACTTCCAAGAAGCATGTTTTTATATAATGCTTAATTCAGATTTGCAAATTATTTTAATGTCCCCTTATAACTTTTAAGTTATTTATGGAGTGCACTTATCTGTTTCCTCCAAGGTTTACTCTGATATTGTTTGCTGATTTGAACTTAAAGCATACACGTTACTAGATAAGGACCAGTCACTGAAGACATATGGCAAAATACTTTATATTTTGAGAGTTTGATTTTCAGTATTCTAAATTATTGTTCCTCTTCTGATTCAGATTTCCTTAGAATTTGCAAAGTTGTTTAGGTTATTTATTTTTTTCTTTTTGTCAAATAGAAAACAGCCTGCATAAATTTTATATATATATAAATTTTATATATATATATATATAAAATTTATGCATGCTGTTTTTTTTTTTTTATAGAATATCTGATACAAAAGCCTCTAAGTTCATTTACCTTGTTGGATTCTGTTATCTGTTATGGATGAAAATGCATAAAATATGCAAAAGAAGATCTGAAAAAGGAGAACATTTTATTGCTACATAGGTTTATAAAAAAAGCCCATCCTAAATCACCATTGAAAATAGCTATAAAAACCCGAAATGAATACATATGCCAACAGTGATCCACAGTGCCCTTATAAATTTTAGCACTCTCATTTTAGTAGATGTTAGGTGCCCTCAAGTCAGTTTTGACTCATAGCAACCCTGTGTACAACTGAACGAAACAGTGCCCTGCCCTGCGCCATCCTCACAATCCCTGTCATGCCTGAGCCCACTGTTGCAGCCACTGTGTCAGTCCATCTCATTGGGGGTCTTCCTCATTTTCGCTGACCCTCCGCTTTACCAAGCGTGATGACCTTCTCCGGGGACTGGTCCCTCCCGATAACATGTCCAAAGTATGTGAGTCAAAGTCTTGCCATCCTCACTTTCAAGGAGCATTCTGGCTGTGCTTCTTCCAAGACAGGCTTGTTCTTCTGGCAGTCCATGGTACATTTAACATTCTTCACCAATGCCACATTTCAAAGGCATCAATTCTTGTTTGGTCTTCCTTATTCATTGTCCAGCTTTCATATGCATATGAAAAAAAAAAAAAATACTGTGACTTGGGTCAGGAGCACCATAGTCCTCAAAGTGACGTCTTTGCTTTTGAACACTTTAAAGAAGTCTTTTGCAGCAGATTTGCCCAGTGCAACACGCCATTTGATTTCTCGACTGTGGCTTCCATTGGTCAGATGTTATTAAGGCAATTTAAATGGAAATCATTTGTTATTCTTTTAGGGTAATTTCTTAGAGTCACAGAAAATAGATTCCTTAGGAATGTAGAGCTTCTTGAAGTAAGCATGTGCGGCATACTTTACCCCATAGACCTCAACAAAATGAGCAGTTTCCTCAGGTCAGTGGGCAGCCTCTGGAGAACCCCTGATGAGGTAGACCAGAAAACAAACACATGAACAAAGAAATAGTATGCTTGCTGACCATGTTTATCATCTACTAATTCATAGATCTTTAAATATAAAATGCAGTGATGGGATAGCAGTAACTTTGATTAAACCCATTGCCTCAAGTTGATTCCGACTCATAGAGAACCTATAGAACAGAGTAGAATTGCCCCATGGGGTTTCCAAGGAGCAGCTGGTGGATTCCAACTGCCGACCTTTTGATTAGTAGCTTGAGCTCTTAACCACTGCACCACTTTGATTAAAACCAAAACCAAACCAAACCCAGTGCCGTCGAGTCGATTCTGACTCATAGCGACCCTATAGGACAGAGTAGAACTGCCCCACAGAGCTTCCAAGGAACGTCCGGTGGATTCGAACTGCCAACCCTTTGGTTAGCAGCCGTAGCACTTAACCACTACGCCACCAGGGTTTCCCCACTTTGATTAGTGAATAATTATTGTTGACTTTTGGAAAGAAAGAGGAGGCTGTGTCATGAGACTGTTCTGCATTTGGTACAAACATAAACACCCTCCTTTCTTGAAATAATACTGAAAATGGACGTAGATGACATTATGCTTCTATTAGTATCAATGCTGAAAAAGTTTTGAAGAAAATAAAAGAATGATGTTTTTTAATCTAGCTGTTTTAGGATACTGTGACATAGTACATTTAAATACGAAGGCTTTTTTTTTTTTAAGTTTATAAAGTTTCTTTTCTGCTAACTCCATAACTTTCCTTGGTTTGTTTTTCTTATTTGAAACTGTGGATGATACTATCTCAGAGATTGTTGTGGGGATGAAATAAAATAACCCCTGTAAACATGCTCAGCCTGGTACCATGTGCAGGCTAGTGCCTTCATTTACCAGTCTAAAGCATGTTTGGATTTGAGAACTCAATTAATGTAGACATTGCTCCACATAGAATTTTCTTTTGCAGCAAGCAGAATTTGACTAATTTGAGCAGGTCAAGGTCACTTATTGTTTGATTCCATTTATATGAAATTCCTAGAACATGCAGCTCCACAGAGGCAGAAAGTAGGTGATGGCTGCCCAGCACTGGGGCCAGGATCCCTGGTGGTGCAGTGATTAAAGCGCTTGGCTGCTAACCAAAAGTTCGGCAGTTGGTACCTACCAGTTGCTCTGCGGGAGAAAGCTGTGGGGTCTGCTTCCGTAAAGATTACAGCCTTGGAAACCCAATGCGGCAGTTCTACCCTGCCGTGAAGGGTCACTTTGAGTCCGAATCAACTTGACTGCAGTGAGTTTTTTGGGTGTTTTTGAAGGGCCAGGGGAAGGAGTAATGGTGAGTGACTGTGAATGGGCCCAGGGTTTCTTTGGGGCGTGATGAAAATATCCTGGATTTAGACAGCGATGGTAGCTGCACAACATTGTGAAGATACTGTAACCCACTGAGCTGTAAGCTCCAGGCTGGTTAAAGCGGTGAATTTTATGTTATGGGAATTTTATCAATAAAAAAATTTAAAAGAGACATTTTAAAATTGGAAACATTCAGATATAAAATAAGGAGGAAAATGGAAAAGGGCCGTTCCCATCAGCTAACGTATTTATCTTCTGAAAATTCTTCCACGCACTCTCTGCACATCTCTTCCCCATGTGGTCCCAAATGCAGACCTTCTCACATCCCAAAAAGCTGGATTCTACTCCTTCACAAAAGTCGTGCAGTGCCAGTTCTTTTGTTTGTTTGCAAACTCAAACACCTTGAGAAATTTCTTACTACCTCCTACATCTCGAATTTTTCAGTGTACATTTTCTTTTTATCATAATCTAGCTTTTTATCATCACCACAAACAGATTCTGTTCTTGCTAAGTAAGGTCACTAATTAGTTTTGTGTCTGGTTTTTGTTTTTCAAACCCCTTATGGCATTTTCAAACATTTTAAAGTTGCGTGAGTGTTACAGAGAGTACTTGTATACCTAACACCTGGATTCTACCATCAGCATTTTGCTATACTCACTTTATCACATCCATTCTTCAATCCATTCTTCTAAATGTCCATCAATCCACATTATGGCTAAAATCAGTCCTCTTTTAATGTCTAAAACACGCTTGATGTTGTGGAAAACTAGTCCTAAAAACCTTGTCGTTTTTCCACCTTCTGTCATGTTCTCTGAAGCATTGGATGTTGTCAACTACTGTTATGTTTCAAAACTGCCCCCTTTGCTTATGGGAAACTATTGTGCAGGTCTTCCTTTCACCTCAGTGATCATTCTTTCCTGGGGCCTTTAATAGCTCCTATTTTTTTTTTTTGCTTGTTTTGTTTTAATATTATCATTTTAATGATTTTTAAGTGTAAAATTCAGTGACATTAATTACATTCCTCATGTTATCCAACCATCTCCACTATCCATATCCAAAAGGTTTTCATCTCCCCAAACAGAAACTCGAACGCTGTAAGCACTAATCCCTTGTTAATCACTCCCCACCGAGCCTGGTAAGACCAAAAGGTTTCCTCCCATTTATATGTCATCTTTTTTTCTTGATCCAGCATAAGTTTATGTTAAGTTGCTGTAACCCTGTGATTGGTTGGCTTCCAGAGTCCTGACACCATTACTTCTGCCAGTTTCTGCTTGGGTTCGCTTGGTATTTTCATGGAAGGACAGGAGCTCGCAGCTGCTTACACTGCCGTCTTGGTCTGGACCCCATGACTCTTCTTTGATCCCTGTTTATCTGCATTAAAACCACGTACCCTGCAAATTGGTGCCATGATAAATGTCTCCCAAACTGGCTGTCATCGATCCATACATACCCGTCTGTTTTCATGATACATTATTTCAAACATAGTCCACACTCTTCAGATCCTAACCTACTCCCCAGCCACCTGGTCCCTGATTTTGAGCAGATAATCTTGCCACTTAATTCACAGAAGAGGGGAAAAAGCCCTACTATATTTATATGGAAATTCCTTTGTATTTCCTCCTGTCTGCACACCTCATAGCTCATGTTCTCTTCCTGAAACACTCCTTGCCTGTTTATTTTCCAGCTTCTGCTTAGCTGTCCACTTTATCCGGAAAGCCTTTTCAAACCCCCACTCACGGTCACCCAAGTCCGGCACATTATAGCCTATACCATCATTTCTACAGCTGAAATTTTAAGTAGTTTTGTTCTCCCAGACCATAAGAAACATACAGCAAGGGCTTAGGTATCTTGCTCACGGTGGAATTATTTGGTCTATTGTAGTTGCTTAAGGATCATTTTGTATTTGTAGGAAAGATTACCGACTGAATGAAGCAGCAGCCGGTGAATATGGAATTTTATCTGTTTGGTTGGTTTTAGCTCCCAAGCATATGCAAATGATTTCAAACTCTATGTCAGCTCTGCGCTGCCGTAGCCAATATTTCCAGCCATCTATCAAGCTTATCTATGAGGATTTTCTGAATTTAGAATAATTATAAATTAGGTTTTACTTTCAAACATGATCTGCCTCCTGTTTTATTGATATTATATAATAACTTTGCCATCAACTCAGTTTTTCAGCTGGACACTGCAAATATTCTGAATTTTTCATTTTCCCTTGTTTTTAATATTCAATCAGCCATGAAGTCAGATCCTATAAAATGTCCCACAAATCCAGTCTTGCCTCTATCCCCAGCTCTATAACGTTTCATCCCTTTATCATGTCATGACGTCCCTCTCATCTGATTGCCTCTAACTTCTCCCCAATTCCATCTCTCCTGGACACAGCAACTAAAGCCAGTTTCCTAAAATAAGTCTGATCAGAACACACACCCCCTACTTCCTGCTCTCAGGAGGAGAAAATCCAAGCTGCTTTGCTCGGTTAGCCTCCAAAGACCTCTGCTACTTCTCCATAAGTACATTCCATTGCTCCACCTTACACATCCCATATCAAAACCATAGTTTTCCGTATCCTACTTTTAACATACCCACTTCTTTCTTGATTCCATGCCCAGTGCAGTACCAAACACTTTTGAAGCGCAACCCCACACAATGTGGTTTTAACAAGTTTCACTCTGTTCGAATATGGTAAAAATAAAACCAGCTTCCCTTGTGCTTAAGGGGGAGACCGTGTCTGTTCCTGCTCACATGACCTCTATTGAGACAATAATTTTCAAATTGTCCAAAAGACTGCACTCATTCTAAAGCAATATTTCCTAAGAATGGCATACTAATAGATGTTACTTTGGAAAAATAAAATAATTAAAAAAAAAAAAAGTTTCTTTGGCCAATAAGTTTAATAAGTAAACTCCAAGTTCTATGAGGGAGATATACTTGGTAAGGGATGTTTGCAGCTGTTTTTTCTCCTTTTGAGTTGTGCCACATCAGCAAATGAAGGTCCTGAAAGCTTTACTCCATCCAAGTCCGTCGTTAAGGTTGACTCTGCTTGAAGGAGGCAGCTCTTCCACAGCTGTATTTTGAGTACCTTCCAACCCGAGGGCTCATCTTCCAGTAACGTGTCAGACAAGTTCTGCTGCTGTTCATAAAGCTCTCACTGGCCAATTTTTTTAGAAGATGACCACAAGGCCCTTCTTCTAATGACCTCCTTCACTAATAACTGAAGACCAGATGAGTTGTGGGATAACATTAAGGACATTATACATGAAGAAAGCAAAAGGTCATTAAAAAGACAAGAAAGAAAGAAAACACCAAGATGGATGTCAGAAGAGACTCTGAAACATGCTCTTGAACATAGAGAAGCTAAACCAAATGGAAGAAATGAAGTAAAAGAGCTGAACAGAAGATTTCAAAGGGCAGCTCAAGAGGACAAAGTAAAGTATTATAATTAAATATGCAAAAACCTGGAGTTAGAAAACCAAAAGGGAAGAACGAGCTTGGCATTCCTTGAGCTGAAAGAACTGAAGAAAAAATTCAAGCCTCAGGTTGTAATTTTGAAGGATTCTTTGGGTAAAACATTGAACCATGCAGGAAGCATCAAAAGAACATGGAAGGAATACATAGTCATTGTACCCAACTGTACCCATTGTACCCAGTGAGGACTAAGAAGCACCTGACCCAAGCCATAGTGTTTTCGATCATCTCATGTGCATGTGAAAGATGGACAATGAATGAGGAAGACTGAAGAAGAATTGACACTTTTGAATTGTGGCGTTGGTGAAGAATACTGAACGTACCATGAACAGGCAGAAGCACAAACAAATCTGTATTGGGAGAATTACAGTCAGAATGCTCCTTAGAAGCGAGGATGGTAAGACTTTGACTCATGTACTTTGAACATGTTATCAGGAAGGACCAGTCCCTGGAGAAGGACACCATGCTTGGTAAAGTAGAGGGTCATCAAAAGACTGGAAGATCCTCAACCAAATGGATTGGCACAGTGATTGCATTCCTTCTTTCAGTTCTCTTGGGTATGTCCCTGGGAGTGAAATTTGTTGAATAATTTTCCATTGTATGATTCAGTCGCTAGATTCTTTATTAATCTATGCGCCTTACTCATCCTTACCTGCAGAAAGCTTAGATGTGGTCTATCTAAACTTAAGCGTAGGGCATAGTAAGAACTACCCAAATCCCAGAGCCTCAGGGAAAAATAAATAAATAGAGCAGCTGGTCAATGGAAAACTATAGTGATGGAAATGTCACATCATACTTCCCAGAAAAACTACACATGACACCAAATTATACGCTACTTAATACTCTACTTTTATGACCAATTTCTACTTGTACATAGGTTAAGAGCAGGTACCATTATCATAGAGAGAAAAGGAGAAGCAGGGTTCCATTTAAACTTTTCCAGAAGTAGTAAGTCTTGCTTTCAATGTCCTACCTAAATGGAAACCTCAGTTTCCAACATTTTGCAAAAGTAGTAGTCGTATTTAGGGCCCAAAAAGTACTTACCAGAAATGTGCTTAAACCCATGACCAAATATTTCAGTGCTGGGTATTTGTGAGTGTTGTGTTCCACCACACATATGAAATTGTACTGCTGGACTTCTGAAGATGGCATATTCACAGTATCAGGTACACACCAAGCATGATTTCTCTGGTGGAAAAATTAAGATCTGTACTCATGTTTCATTTAAGTGCCTTTTTTCTCAGTAGTTATACACTACAACCTGTCATTTAGTGAAAGTACCTGTCCCTGGAGGTAATTATATATTTTAAAACAAGCCCTGCAGAAGGACATAAGGTAGGAATATGTTGGAAGAAATAATGCAGGCTCAAGCAGCATACATAAAAATGCGTTTAAAATATTATTCCTGTCTGCTTTGTGTCAAAAGCACTAAATTTTAAAGAAAAGCAAATTATTGGCTCATAATCCAAATATTTAAATGACTTCTATATTTAATCACATTTTTCTTTCCTTGATAAAATATTTTACTTAGCATCTAATTGGACTAGATACACTAGAGTATTTAGCAGTCTACAGAGAGAAGTAAATATCCATAATACCTTCCTTCTGAGAGTTTATAAACCAAGAAAAGTTAATGCAATTAAATGAGTGTGAATTGACTGAGCTACTTATTAATCATCAGACTCTGTAAGAGGAACTAATGATTTTAAAAAGTAAGAAAAGATGAATGGTTAGGTGCTACTCTCCCTTTTGACCTTGGTACCCTATGCTGATTTCTGGGCCAGCACATTTAATACAAGGTTAAAATTGTTTATTTCCCTGTCTTCCCTACTATACCAATAACCCATCAAAAACTTATAGTACCTGGAGCAGAGTAAAACCTAGTAATTTCTTACTACAATTGATACAACACCACAAGGCGTTAAATTGGCAAAGTAGACTCGGGTGATTCAAATCTCTTACCCAAGAGCAAACTATGCTAATGATTCATAGGACGATGCAGGAAACAGCATAAACACAATCTTCTTTTCTGGAGGGGACCCAAACCATCAGAAAGAGCTTCTGTAAAGTGTCCATTTCTTGCATCCTGGATTGAGATTTGGTTTTGAACTAACAGACAGTACTAACAACGTGTCAGAACCTTGTCCCTGGGGAAAGCTGTCTGGGTTTTGGGCTTGTCAGTCACACAGAGAAGAAGTTATCTACAGGATTGTTTTCTACTCTTCAGAAGACCATGGCCCACAACTCCATAAATTCCAATTTTATTTAAAATAAGTGATCTGAATGACCAAGTACATATTGCAGTAAGCATTTTTTAAGGTATATTCCCCAATTAGAGTTGTAGACTGTTTACTAGGAGGTCTGGTAGAGGTCAAGCATTACAGGCACTCTAACCCATTTCCTTCCCAGATGATGTTATAATTGATTTTTTTTTTTAAAGAAGGTCTTCTGTAAATAGATATTGATTCTTATTTGACTCCTCCTTTGCTTAATTATTTTTCCTTCTATTTCTGCTCTGAGTCTTTCTTTGCAAAAATCTCAATGCCCCAATTTTCACCCGATGCTACACAGAACAGAGACATTTATTAATAGTTATTTTCTTGCTTTATTTTAGAAGCTATGTCACTTAAGATCATAAATACGAATAATGATATTTCTCTGCTTCTACTATTCCATGAATTCCTTACGCTACATAAATGTTGTTGTTTGTTGCTGAGTCATTTCTGATTCATGGTAACCTCACGTGTGCCGGGTAGAACTGCTCCATAGGGTTTTCAAGGCTGTGACCATTTGGAAGCAAATAGCTAAGCCTGTCTTCCAAGGAGCCTCTGGGTGCGTTCAAACTGCTAGCCTGTCAGCTAGTAGTTGAACACTTAACCATTTGTGCCACATCTTATTGGCTTCAAAAACTTTCTTTTCTTGCTAACATTACCTGAGAGTTGAGGGTCTAATGGGACTCTGGTGAGCTTGGCAGAGCATTGTCTGTTTGATGGGCTATATACATCCCATTTTGAACCTAGGCTGAAGGAATAGTCAATTATCCTTCATGGGACATGTGGTGCTCATGATGGAAGACAACTACAAGAGGCAACCCAATCAAGCCGTACCATGTATCTAAAGTTTCTGCTTGGATATGTCAAATGTCATGCCGCCTCACACTCATATGGCCAAGCCCAAAGTCAACGTGGCAGGAAATCAAACCAAGGATAGGGGACTGAGCAAATAATTGCAAAAAAATAATACACTGCACGGTTTCCAATCTTTAGGATCTCTCATAAAATTTAAATTCACTCACTTTATTTCACGCAGCATTTTATCTTTCCATCCCATCCTTTGCTTTGAGCCCTACCTTTGAAAAAATATATAGAAAACCCAAAACCATTGCTGTCAAGTCAATTCCGACTCATAGGGACACTACAGGACAGAGTAGAACTGTCCCATATGCTTTCCAAGGAGCAGTTGGTGGATTTGAACTGCTGACCTTTTCGTTAGCAGCCAATCTCTTAACCACTGTGCCACCAGGGTTAATGTGCTTTGTGAGGGAAGGAGTGTAAGTGGCTGAGGCTTTCAAGTATCTGCTTTTCTTCATGAAGAGAAGGAAGAGGTATAGATGTACAATGTACCCCTCTTAGGAAGCATAAAGGGCAACAGTCGGTTTTGGTTTTGACCGATAAGCATAATTTTAAAATTTCAGTGTCATGGATTGAATTATGTCCCCCCCCCCGCCCCCGCAATAGTTGTATTAACTTGGTTAGGCCATGTGTTGTTGTCCTCCATTTTGTGATTTTCCTGTGTGTTATAAATCAAAACCTCTGCCTATGGTTAAAAGGATTAGGCTGGGATGTAACACTCTTGCTCAGGTCACCTCACTGATCCAGTGTAAAGGGAGTTTCCCTGCGTTGTGGCCTGCACCGCCTTTTATCTCTCAAGAGATAAAAAGGATGGGGAAACAAACAGAGAGAGGGGACCTCATTTCACCGAGAAAGCAGTCCTGGGAGAAGAGTGCATCCTTTGGACCTGAGGTTCCTGTGCTGAGATGCTCCCAGACCAAGGAAAGACTGATGCATCACAAGGACCTTCCTCCAGAGCCAACCAAGAAAAAAAGCCTCCCCTGGAGCTGACGCCCTGAATTTGGACTCATAGCCTACTAGACCATGAGAGAATAAATTTCTCTTCGTTAAAGCCATCCACTTGTGGTATTTCTGTTACAGCAGCACTAGATGACTGAGACATTCAGTATTAAAATACAACATACATACAGAAGAGTAACAATCAAAAATGTATAGCTTGATGAAATTACACAAAATGAGCATAACCATGCAATTACCAGCTAGATCAAAAAAAAAAAAAAAAGAGCATTGCAAGAATGACAGAAGTTCTGTCATGGTTCTCCAGCCACTCGCCACTACAAAGAACCACCAACCTGATGACTCCCTATATTAAGTGTTCTCATTTTTGACTTCATATAAATGGACTTACAGAGTATGTGATTATAAGTGGCTCCCTTCACTTAATATCAGGTTGTGAGACCCATCTATTCATTTTCATTGTTGACTCATAGCCTGTTGCTTGAACATACTGCAACTCATTTATCTATTCTAGTGGTTAAAGTGCTCAGCTGCTAACTGAAAGGTTGGTGGTTCGAACCCATCAGCTGCTCCAAAGGAGAAAGATGTGGCAGTCTGTTTCCCCAAAAAATTATAGCCTTGGAAACACTATGGAGCAGTCGCTATGCGTCAGAATCAACTCTACGGCAATGAGTTTGGCTTTGGGGGTTATTATTGATGAACATCTTTTTTTTTTTTTTCCTGGGTCTTCAAACTCTTGCCCTGTCAGGATTGGAAAAAGCCCTGAGAGGGAAAACTTGACCTCTGATTGTTTCCCTTCCTACTGCGGTTTTCCCGTTTCAAGGATTTTGGCCACATAAATCATAGTTACCCCAGTATCTCTCCAATGCCTTCAAATAGATTTTTTTGTAGTTCATCTTGATTTTTTTTTAGTTGCTCACTGTGGTAGCATCTGCCTGTTGCAAACTAATCTACCTTAGCACGAAGACGAAGCTACTGTATACTCTTTTTAATATAATATTTGTTGCCCAACTCCAAACCTTTTGTAAAGTAGTTGCTGTCTCTGGAAAGGTTAGCCAGAGTACTCTCAGGAAATCTGGGAATTCCACATGAATACGGGTTTGAAAGTATAGGTTTAGTGAAAACCTTTATGCTCTCCACCTCATAAATCTACATGTCCTGCAATGAGTGTATAAGAATCAGTGCTAAAGACAGTAAATTGGGCATGTTGTAATGTGGTTAGAGCTTATGTCACTACGGAAGGGATTAGCATCAACATCTTTATGGAGCAATGTTACCGTAGAATTCAGTCTCTTGGTTTCTCATAGGAGCAGGATGGCAGCTCAGATTCAAATCTTGCATTTTTTCTGCTAAAAAACTATAGAGTATCTGTTGTTGTTGTTAGGTACCATTGATTCGGTGCTGACTCATCGTGACTGCGTGAACAGAACGAAACACTGCCTGGTCCTGCACCATGCTCACAATCGTTGTTATGCTTGAGCCCATGGTTGCAGCCACTGTGTCAGTCCACCTCACTGAGGGTCTTCCTCTTTTTTGCTGACCCTCTGCTTCACCAAGCATGAGGTCCCTGGAGAAGGCAATGGGTTTGGTTTTTATTGTTTTTTTGGTGTGTCAGTCACTTACAGGTGGTGTTATTTTAGGCAAGTTATTTCACGTCTGCATGCTTTTATTTTCTCAGTTAAAAAATATGGTTGTCATTGCTGCTTTAACTACTTCACAGCAGAGTAAGAGACAAAAAACTACAGATTCTTATAAATTACAAAAGTAATGTTCTTATTATTTTACTTTATTTTAAATGTATACAGTTTTATTATATCAACAATATCATTTATCATGCGTAGGAATATAGCTGAGCTTTGGTATTGTATCATCCTTTACACAATCCTTTAAATTCTAATGAAGGATGCTTACTGTATGCTCATACCTTCCACCAGCTTCTGTAACACCAAACCTGTTGCCGTCAACTGGCTTCTATAGTGTTACATTAAAAAATTCTAAATTTATGACGAGGTTTTATGAGGGTAAGGTATTCCTTCACAGGTTACCTTAGAAATTATTCGTCAGGAAGGCTAATAGAACCTTCGCCTGAAGATGCCTTCAGTTATGTCAGCTCTTGGAAAATAGCTTATTTTCCTCTGATAAAGAAATTATGCTGTAATTAGGTTAAGAGATATACCAAAACCAAAAACCAAACTCATTGCTATCAGGTCAATTCTGACTCATAGCCACCCTCTAGGAGAGAGTAGAAGTGCCCCATAGGGTTTCCAGGGAGCATGTGATGGATTCCAACTGTGGACCTTCTGGTTAGCAGCCAAGCTCTTAACCGCTGCACCACCAGGACTCCAAGAGATATACAAAAACAAAACAAACAAACAAAAAAACATTACTGTTCAGTAGATTCTGACTCACAGCAACCCTATAGGACAGAATAGAACTGCCCCATACAGTTTCCAAGGAGTGCCTGATGGATTCGAACTGCCAGCCTTTTGGGTAGCAGCCATAGCTCTTAACCACTATGCCACCAGCGTTTTCAAAGAGATATACAAGACCCGTTAATTAGTTTGTGTATGAATACACTCAGATATCTGAAGGTCATAAGCTTTGTCTAGCATTGGTGAATATTTAGGTTGGCATGAAAGGATGACAATACCTCTTCACTGTTGTTTTAAAATTCTAAAAATAAAACTCACCACTCCATTTGTGTGTTTCAAATATAATTGTCACATCAAAATTAGGTTGGTACAAAAAAATATATCCTAGTTTTGTAAGGATTAAGTCTGAATATATATGCAAAGTCAATGACTGGCACGTAGTAAGAGTTCAATGAATGGTATCCATTGCAGTCATACTTATAAATTCTGGTGCCAGCCAGGGTAGCTTTTCTTTTGAAAATCAAATTAAAGTGCTTCTAACCCCATTTCCACATATTATGAGAGCCAATTAAGTCTCTGTGTGGCAGAGGTGATTTATCTTGTTATGGCAATGAATAAGTGTTGCTGGTTGGTTCATAAATAGAGGCAATCCCATCTAAAATGCACAATGGGGTTGAATATGACTCCAGGACTGGTTTACTCCTATAAAACTAAGCAAAAAGTACAATTTTTCAGAATGCACTGTGGTTGAGTTATTGGGATAAAGAGCCTATGGCACCAAATTAGGTTAGATTATTGCATTTAATCCTTTGTTTGTTATATGTGATTCCTGGAGAACAGAAATAGAGTTAGACTAGTAACCTTAGTTCAGGTTTTCAAAATACAATACAGCTCATAGTTCTAGTCTGGCATGAAAGGGCAGATGTTGCCTCTCCTTGTCTGGGCGTGGTGGGAGGGAGGGTAGGACGAGCACATAGAGCAATTAGAATCCCAGCATATTTATACATAATTCAGCTTAAGATTGCAAAAGAAAGCATGTTTTGTCAATAATAGTAAAAATAAATCTCATCCCAGTAATGCCAGAAAAATGTTGATATAATTTAAGTATCAAAAATATCCACCGTATCTGTTGAGTCTCGTTTTTGCCATTCCATTTTTTATTTTGGCACTTTTTTCCTTCTCTTGTCATTTCTTTGAATTGTTTTCTTTCTTCTTTGATCCTTCTCATTATTTTTCTATCTCTCCTTACTACCTAAAATCATTACATGAATGTGGCCAATATTAACTTAAGCATGCTGACCCTTCTACTTTACATTATTTTGAGGAATAATAAATGGAGAGAGGAGATTACTGTCATTTCTATAGAAACTCTGGTATATATTTAAAAAACAAACCCTCATGAAAAACAAACAAACAAAAACTCCCTCTAACAAACAACTCAAGCCTATACGACCCACACTGCATCTGTGAAACATCTCACCATCCTCCTCAGATGGTGAGTGTGAGCAAGAAACAGGAGGGAAGGAAGGAAGGGAGATGGCGTCTGTGTCTGTGTCTCCCTAGGTGTTAGCAGTGAGTTTGTGACTCATCGCTCATTCCTTTCTCAGCAGGGACCATTTCACATTTTTCTGGATAGATTTCAGGTGAGCTTTTCTGGTTAGTTGATGTAACTCCATGTCTGTACCAAGTGTTACCTTCACAAGCAACCCTACTGGGATTATTGTTTTTCTGAAAAAGTATTTATTCAGAGAATCATCTGATTTCTGATTTTGTTTTTGTTGTTTGGGGAAAACAGACACCAAGTAAGCCAAGAATTATAGCAGAACAAAAAGCTCCTTCCCTACCATCTTATCCAGAGTGAATAAACTGGTCTAGCTTTGAGCCCAACCGTAAGATGCATTTTAGATGTTGTCCTTGCTAATGAAGAAGCAACACTTACTGTGACAAGATCAACTACTTCTGCCACTACAGTCATTTGAGCGACCATTTTATTTGGATAGAGTTTAGGATGGGTCTGGTCTCTACTATGTGCTTCTAGACAATCTCTGAGATCCTCAATTTGAAATCCCTTACTAAAGTAGCCTTCCAACTGTATGGAATTCTGAATTGCTTCTTTTGTTATGAAACATGAACCCAAGGATTGATTCCCTGGAGTTTCACTGCTTTATTTGTTGTTAAAAATACCTGGTAAATTCTCTTCCAATAAAGATCAAGAGCAGTTTTTCATCTAATGCCTCATCCTCTCCTGGTTGGAAATCATGAACCCACTGTTGGGGAAAATGTTATGGGAATGATAGTTTATGCAGCTGGGAGCTGCTTAGCCATTACCAAGCAAGACCTGCTCCTCTTGTCCATTAGCAAATAAAACCTTAAGTGATAGCACAGAGTGTGGCTCAGTTAGCAGCTGGTCAGACCAAATGGTATCTGTCCTTTCCTGTCCATTGTCCTCAAAGCACTGGGTGTGGCTCAGGGCAGTCAAACACAATTCACTAGGCTACAGGCCAAAGAAAAAATGCAATTTGTCATACTGCCGCCTGTGCACCATGATAACCTATGTAGTCCATAACGTTTGTATGTACTTCCTTGTGAGAGAAGGTATAAAAGATTCTGCCTCCCTTTGTTTGAGGAGCTTGATTTGAGATATACACCTCCTAGCTCATTTGCACACTTGCACACTCTTCCTCCCTCCTCACCTAGGCGTATCTTTATCGACCAGAAGCCACACCGAGCAAGACCTGCACTGGGTTACAGGAAGGTGGCCTTAAACTATTGGTGGTAGAACTGAGTAAATAGCACAAGTCTATTGAAATTGCCATATTTGGGTGTAGCAGGGCAGAGTCTAGTATTAGAGATTAAATCATTCCAGTTACCAAGTTGTAAGGGGATAAACAATGTGTCCCCAAGAGACTGGATTGTATGACTCTAAAGGCTAGTGAAAGTACATTTTGCAAAGAGAGTGTGAGGATTTCTGAAAGTTTTGCTAATTCTTATTGAAGAATGCTATTGATTCTTTGACATTTCCAAAAGATTACGAGTGGTAAGGTCAGTGTATTTTGATTAAGGTGTAATGCCTAATATGGAACAGCATAATGTTTTTATTTTACATTTATAATTCCTATGCTTACAATTCCTGTACTTAGTATATGAAGCCCTGGTTGCACAGTGGTTAAGCATTTGGCTGATAACCAAAAGGTTGTCAGTTCAAATCCACCAGCTGCTCCTTGGAAACCCTATGGGACAGTTCTGCTCTGTCCTATAGGGTTGCTATGAGTCAGAATTGATGGAAATGAGTATACTTAATATATAGAGTTGCTCAATCATGTTAATGAAGACAAAATTAATTTAGGTTTGAATAAAAATGTGCATCTTCACACATTACGCCTGATGAATGGGACATATCTCTTTAGCCTCAAAACCTGTTATCTTCTCTATTTGTTGTCCCATGCCTTGAAGCTGCTGTTACATCTTACCAGGGATACGTGAAGCAGAAAACATCAATACTGAGACACATTTTAAGGAGTGTGAAAGAAAGCCCTGTGAAGGGTGGCGAGATGTGAGAAGCTGGGAGAAAAGAGCATCTACAAGATAATTTGTTTCCTGTGGGGGCTGTTGGGTGTCCTATAAAGAATTGGAAAGTACTTCAGAGGCATCCTTTGTCTAACATCTTTCTACCTTGAATCCTTACAAGGCAAATGGAACAATTTGCAGGCCCCAAAGACTTCATTTTATCTTTGTTGTCCCTTTAAGATGTTTCTACTAGGGGAAATTTTTTTCTGGTTTCTGAATGAAAACTTGAGGTGTTCCACAGTACTTCGGCATTATGTAATACTGAAAAAAAATGTAATAAAATGTCCAGTGGTTATTTTAATTCACCAAACAGAGCCTCAGTACAGAAATTAGAATGACCAGTCTTCTGAAATAGTTAAAGCTTCCAATTTAATTAAAAGCTACAGCTCCTCCTTCTCCACAGACAGGGCATGCTGCAGGCTGGGGAAGAAGCGGAGGTGAGTCTTCTCTTCCCACTCTCTATCCTGCTGCCTTTTTTGTTTTGTTTTGCTTTTTTAACCCTCGAGATGAAGTAGCAGAATGAGAAAGAGTAAGAGGAGAAAGATGATCTCTGGGCTGGTCGGTGTTTAAACTTGACTTACATGAAGCATTTAGTGGCTTCTTTGAAGAAATCTGCTACTCTTCCGCCATCGTTGGTGAACCCTTATCTCATTCACTTGATGCAGGCGATGCACTCTAACTCTTAACTTTCCTCTTCTGAGGTCCCATGGATCATGAAAGATGGCCTTATTGTATGGGGCCCAATAAGACCCACAGGAAACAGTCACACCTTCTTTGAGTAAATCTTGGAATGCAGACCAGTCCCAGTGGTCTCATTTTCATTAAATTGTCCATCAGAAACTAAGCCAGTCCATCTTTAGTCTTTTAGTGTTCCCAGATAGAATTACACTCCAGTCCGTTCTCAAGAATTAGAGGAGCTCAGGAGGGTCAAGAAGAAGCAAGAAGAAGAAAACACACCAGCTTGTGTGTATGTGTGTGTGTGTGTAAGTGAGTGAAGTGGGTAATTGTACTGCCTTAACAAGATGTGTCACCCTATGCCACCAATGCTGCAGCTACTGTATTTAATGACCTCTTTTTTTTTCAGTTTCTATAGAAAACCCTGGTGGCATAGTGGTTAAGAGCCACTACTGCTAACCAAAAGGTCAGCAGTTCAAATCCACCAGGGGCTCCTTGGAAACTCTATGGGACAGTTCTACTCTGACCTATAGAGTTGCTATGAGTTGGAATCGACTCACAACGACAATGGGTTTGGTTTTGGGGTACAGATTCCATGGTCCCAGTAGTATTCATTTAAGATTCCACGTCTTGGATTTCTCTTAATTTGAAGTCAAGTAGAGGAATCAGTCCCTTTGGCTTCTATAGTGAAGGGTGGTCTTCTGGAATTACTTACTAGCCAAATTAAATAAAATGAAGATGTGGGGAGTAATTCTTTACAGGAAATTAGAGCTATCATGGAGGGAAGTGGATGCGATGTAGGCAAAAAAGAACAGGTAACAAATGCTCAACTCAAATTATAAACAAACTCAATAAGAGTGTATAAAACTATGCTGCACTTCTAGTTTGTGCTCTTTTTAATCATTTTGAGAGTAAGATAGGTGGTGGGAAGAAGTGGTTTTAAAGAGGGACGTTGTTCACTTAATGAAGAATGGTTGAGTGTTTCTCCCCTCGCCTTCTACTGGATATCACAAACGTTGCTATGAGAAACATTTTTCTGCTCAAGCACTTCCTTAGGATGCCTTCCATCTAAGAGAACGTTTAGCATTTGTTGTTGTTTAGATGTTTGTTGCTTTGTAACTATAATCAAATTTATTAATCCTTTCTCTTCAATGTGTATTTCTCAATTATTTTGTTGACATGTAAATTTCTTACAGTGAAATTCCAAGGGTTTGTGTAAAACCAACACCCTCTCAAAAAGATAGAACATTTTCATCACCTCTGAAAGTTAGCTCATGACTCTTCCTAGTCAATATTTCTCTTCCCAAAGGAAACATGGTTCTAATAGAACCACGATAGATTAATTTGCGCATTCAAGAACTTCGTGTAAATAGAATAAAAGAGGAATTACATGTAGCCTTTTAGGTCCACCTTCTTTTGGTCTGCATAGTCCATATTTACTCTGTATGTATTGGCAGTTCATATTTCCCTTAATGTAATATTTAGTTGCATGAATTTATTACAACTTATTTATTTCTTCTCCCCTTGATGGATATTATGAGTAAGGCTGCTATGAATATTCTTGTGGACATAGGTTTTCATTTACATCTTGGATAAATACTTGTGAGTGGAATTGATTATCACACAGTAGGTGTATGATTAAATTCATGAGAAAATGCCAAATAGTTTTGCAAAGTGGTAGTTTTGGTATCCCACCAACAATATATCAAAATCCTAGTTGCTACACATCCTCATCAGCATTTGATTTGTTAGCCAATTAGTTATAACCTTTCTTTACGTGGGCAGAGGTGTATATCATTGTGGTTTTAATTTGCATTTTCCTGACTACTAATGATGTTGACACTAGGTTTTTTAGGTTAGGTAATGATGTGGAACACTTTTTTCACATGCTTTTCAGTCATATATATTCCTTCTTTTTTGAAGTGTCTGTTCAAATCTTTTACATGTTTGCCCATATTTTACTTTTGAGTGGTAGAAGTTGTTTGTATATTTTGGATGCAAGTCCTTTGTCAGATACATTTTTGGAGTTTTTTCTCCCAAACTGAATGGTTTGCCTGCTTATTTCCTTAATGGTATCTTTTGGTATGTATACCTTTTTAATTTTGATAAAGTGAAATGGTTATTTTTTCCTTTATGATTAATTTTTTTGTTGTTGTTGTTCAATCTAAAGAAATCTGTGCTTACTCCTAGGCTGAGAGGATATAATCCAATATTTTCTCATAGAAGCTTTATAGTTTTACCTTTTGCATTGTAATCTATCTTCCATTTCAAATAATTTTTCTGTGTGGTGTGAGGTAGGGATCAAGGTTTATCTTTTTCCCCACATAGATACTCACTAATTTTTTCAGCTTTTATTGAGAATTCTTTCCTTTCCATATTCTACCCTTTGCTGAAAAACTATTGTGTTTAAGTCTATTTTGGAACTCTCTGCTAAGTTGGAAGGTTTGAAAAGTGTTTCCCTCTCTTCTCTTTCCTGACAGATTTGTGCAATATTGCCTTTATTTATTCATTAACTGGTAGAGTTTAATAGTGAAACCATCTTGGCGTAAAGTTTATATACATATACATACATATATAAATTACTAGACTTAATTTTTGAAAGTCTGATTTTATTGTTTTTCTTTAAAGAGTATTGAGTTTTGTGCTAGAAGACTGTTACACTACTGGTGGCTTAGCTTGATTTTGTTGAGTCTTGGTTTTAGGCTTTGTTAGAATAGCTCTACTGTTAAAGCATAGACTTCCTGGAGTTTTCACTGAATGCTGAGGATATCCAATGAGATCTCTCCACTCTACTTGGTGGTAACTCCAGAATTTATGGCCTCGTGTATTCTTTGGAATCTCTGCTTAGCTCGTGAGCACTGTGCACCCCCCCCCATCACCACCCGTAGTAGCCCTTTTTGCTAGGTCTTAGTTTAGTATTTGGTCAAATACTCAAGAAGATTTCTATCAATGAGACTTACTCTATGTATCACCCTCCTATCCTATATCTGGTCCCAAACATTCCAACCATCTCTTACTTCAACATCTGACTCTGATCTCTTTTTCCTCTACTCAGAGAGACTAGTGCTCTCTGGAACCCATTTCCCTGTGCTGAGATTTGAAAAGCTTCTCCAAAGAGAGTGCTAGGGTGAATGTGGAGCTCATCTTCTGTGCTTACATTCTCTCAGGAATGACAGCCCTGTGCTTTTTCCTCTCTAATGCCTCCAAACACTTACATCTTATCATTTGCACATAATACAGTTAGTTCCAATGCAAGGGGAACTGGGTAAATCCAATAATTTGCCATGACCAGAGCCAGAAGTTGATATTTGCTGTTAAAAGAAACTTTGAAAAGTAAATTTAATTGTAATCTAAAGTCTTAAATATGTATTTCATTTAAATATTACAGATTTTATTGTTATCATTTGGATCTTTATTTTTAGAGATGGTGTGACTAGGATCTAATTTCATATTTTACCATATGGATAATGAATTATCTCTGCACCATAAATTCTATATCAATATTTTAACCATCATTCAGGCTTTCCAAATATAGATGTTAAGAAAGGAAAAAAGCTTAACCCAAATACCAAGTAACCACTAATATATTACATTTGCAGCTTTAAAAAGAAGAATGTCTGAAAATGAATGAAAAGTGAAAATGTTTATTTCCTGCAATTTAGTAAACTGGAGGCATGATCCAAAGAATGTCACAGTTAGCATTTCATTTCCTCTGGGCTTTTAAATTGATGTTTAATTGCAGATGGTGACCTTCTGGGTAAGACACTATTTACAAGTGTTAAATTTTAAGTAGGAAGTTTCCATGATTTTCCATAATATGTCTCTAGGGAGTAGGGTATGAAATTATAGCAAAGATTTTTAAATCAAGAAAAAATCAGATACTTCTGTGTTATCTGATTGCTCACTCATCCATTCTCAAAGTTGTAACAAGATTTGTAATTAAAATTATTTCAGGATGCAATTTTTATTCTCATTTAGTAGGGTCTGATTTTATTTTATTTATCTCAGGGATGTTAGGAATACTTTTTTTTTTTTTTGGTCCTGCTAATGGGCATTAGGTTTTTTGAACTGGTCTTCATAAAAGAATACTGATTTAAATACTATATACCATTAACAGAAATTAGTCATTTGAACTAACAGGACCCTTTGAGATTCTACTCTCAGCTCTCTTGTTTTGTGTTGTGGAGGGTTGGTTAGCATATATATTCACAGTTTGTTTCACAAAGAGTTGGCACATGTCCAGAACATGTTGGGTTTTATACCAGAAGTCACACTTTTCTACTGGGGATATAGCAATTATGGTTTGTGGAAAGGTGGGAAGGTAAACTCATCTCCTTTCTAATCAATGCTCATACATTCAGCGCTTCCTGTGGAATATCAAGAGTCATGTGCTAACTCTAGCTATCCATTTCTGACCATAGCCATTCTGAACATATCAATAGATTGAAAATATAGGTGAGGGAAAAAAGTAGGAATATTGGAGACACCTGGAGAGGAATGCTGTTTTTGGGATACTGTGGCTGTTTTGGGTTATACGGCAGATGGCTGCTAACAAGCGCAGTGGAAATGTTAAGAAAAGGAGGTGAGGTATGCAGAAATGGGTTGTGAGCTCATGAAGACAGGTTGTCTAGCTGTTCCACCTCTGCCCGCTACCAGCCTGTGCCTGATACTACCCATGATTGTAATACCGTGAGCTGGTTCTCAGGCTACTGCAACAGGACTAGAAGAGGATATATGGAGACTCTGACCCCCATCATTTGACCTTTTTATTGTCTAAGTGGAGCCCTGGTGGCACAGTGGTTAAGAGCTCAGCTGCTGACCAAAAGGTCGGCAGTTTGAATAAACCAGCTGCTCCTGGGAAAACCTGTGGGTGGTTCTCCTCTGTCCTATAAGGTTATTATGAGTTGAATCGATTAGATGGCAACGATTTTTGTCCCCCAAAATACAGGATAATCTGCAGAATTCTGTGTCTGTGTATGCACGTAAACCTTGATTCCTCTTCTGATGTTGATCTTCCTAAGTTCCTCAATGGAAGAGACAAGGCTAAATCCATAGTATTCACTGTGTGTACTAAGACTACACAGACTTTCTGCTCTTTAGATCCCATGCTTATCCTAGGTGAATTTTTTTTTCTCTCCCTGTGGATACATGAAACTCTTGTTGAAACAGAGGGGTGCACAGAGCTTATCATACCTCCCACACCTACAAAGGAAGACCAAAGAAGAATTGATGCCTTTGAATGACGGTGTTGGTGAAGAATATTGAATATACCGTGGACTGCCAGAAGAATGAACAAAGCCCCTATGATGCTCATCAGAGAGTAAATAAATCTAGCTATTTTAAGTACCCCAACAAGATGATGTAATATATTATAATGGTTTTTCTGAACATGTAAAACATATGTTAAATTTTAATCAATACAGCATGGCAGCATTTAGGAAGAATATCTAATTGCGATGCCTGAATTATAAATATAATGCAAATACATTCTTTCGTTCACAGTTTTATTGAGATATACATCACATACCAAACAATTCACCATTTGAAGGGTACAATCAATGGATTTTAGTATATTCACAGAGTTGTGCAACTATCATCTCCATCACTTCTAGTGTATTTTTATTACCTCAAAAAGAAACTCTTTACCCTTTAGTTATCACCCCCAATTCCCACATCCCTCCAGCCTTAAACAGCAACAAATGTATTTTCCATCTGTATAGATTTGCATACCCTGGACACCTCATGGAAACCCTGGTGGCATAGTGCTTGAGCTATGGCTGCTAACCAAAAGGTTGGCAGTTTGAATCCACCAGGTGCTCCTTGGAAACTCTATGGGGCAGTTCTACTCTGTCTTATAGGGTTGCTATGAGTCAGAATCAACTCAACGGTAGTGTTTTTTTGTTGTTGTTGTTGTTGTTTGGACACCTCATATATGTAGAATAATATATTGCAGGTTTTTCTGACTGGTTTCTTTTACTTAGCATAGTATGTTCAAGATTTATCTGTGTTGTTGAGTGTACTCCATTCCTTTGTGTGACTGAGTACTATTTCCCTGTGGGGCTACACCACATTTTGTTTATCCATTTATCAGTTAATGTAAACATTTGAGTTTTTCTATCTTTTCACTATTGTGAATAATGCTATGAATACTGTTGTATACATTTTTGTTTGGGAATATGTTTGGATTTCTCTTGGGTATTCTAAGTGTTACAGCTGCTAACCCAAGGGTCTGCAGTTCACGTTCTACCAGGTGCTCCTTGGAAACTCTATGGGGCAGTTCTACTCTGTCCTATAGGGTTGCTGTGAGTCGGAATCGACTCGACGGCGCTGGGTCTGGGGTATTCCACTTAGGAGTACAACTGCTGGATCAAGTGGTCCAGACTATTCATGACCCATGGTTTGTAACAACTTAAAATGGAGATGATCTATTATAGAGTTGGTTAAATAATTTATGACACATCCACTTAGTGAACTATGAATCTATGAAATGAAATGTGGAGCACTGCTGCATGTATTATGGACATGTTATTATGGGATAAGATCAAGATGGAGGACATATGGGTTTGCTGAGAAACAAGGAGTATAAATATGCATTCTGTTATGGACTGAATTGTGTCCCCCAAAAGTATGTGCTGTAAATCCTACTATACCTGTGGTTATAATCCGATTTGGGAATGGATTTTCTTTGTCATGTTAACGCAGCAGTACTAGTGTGAGGTGTGTCTTGAGTCAATTTCTTTTGTGATATAAAAGGAGCAGATGAAAGAAGCAGAAATGGAAGAAGATAGATGCCGCACCACATGAAGATCACCAAGGAACCAAGGAACAAGGATCTTCCCCGAGTTGACAGAGAGAGAAAGCCTTTCCCTAGAGCCAGCGCCTTGAATTCAGGCTTCTAAACTATGAGAGAATAGATTTCTGTTCATTAAAGTCACCTACTTGTGGCATTTTTGTTATAACAGCACTAGATAGCTAAGACACGTGTGTATTTTTCTGTGTAAAAAAGTGAAAGGATAAAACAAAGTAAAAAGAAAAATGTCATTACCTATGGGGAAGAGAGGCAATAGCATGATGTGAGAGGAATAGAGGCAAAATTTCTTTGCGTATACCTCACTGTGTAGTTTACATTTTGGAACCATGTAAAATGTTTATATTATTGCCAGCAAAATTAAATTAAAAGCAATCTTTAGATTTTTTTTTAGATATTAAAGGTAAAATGAAACAAATAAACTTGTGATTTTAGTTGGTGGTATAACCAGAGAGAGACAGACTTGGAAACACAGTGATTTAACTAAACATTTCTTTCTTTTTTTTTTTTTTGGTATTATGTAATATTTATTAGATACTTGCTATATATTCTTATATAGTTCTCAGCACAACTTATGACAGGTTATCGTTGCTGTTATTGTGAGGTGGCCTCCACTGAACATTTCTAGTGGGCCACAAGATATACCAAAAGAAAAGTGAGACTGCAATTAGATTAAACAGAACAAATAGTTTAGACTGCCCCTATTAATCACTTGTTATTTGGAGACCATTGTGCATGTATTCGTGAATAAAGCCAATGGATAATTAAGGTTGTGTTGTTGTGAAGGAGAATGGCCTTTGTGGAAGGTGACAGTTATGCATCTATGAGATTAAGTAATAATGATGTAGTTCTGAATTGGAAATGGAAGTACCAGTCTGAATCATTTTAATACACATGCACACAGATGTACACATGGATTCTTCCCAGGCCTGTACCCTGAAGCAATAAACAAGTGAGTAGGGGATACACCTACGAGGTTAAGAAAAGCTCTGTAGTTCTGATTCATACCTGAACATATCACTATGAACCCATCTTGTGTTTCGTATATAAACTGCATATTTCTCTTACATACGTGTTTCTTAGCTATGGTCACTGAAATAATGACCAACCCTAGCCGACTGCTGTTCTGGAATAGCAAACAAACAAGATAAGTTCCGAGCATCTTTTCACTCTAAATATCAAGAAAGCTGTCAAGGACTCTTACAAGGTCTCAGAAGTCACAACGAAGACGTCCCCACTAGTCAAAGAGAGGCAGTGAGGAATATGACTGTAACACATTGAAGCATGCCAAATACTTTTAAATCCGTGAGTCTATAATAATGTTTCAAAAAATAAAATACCATTGGCCAATTTTAAAAGTTGCTAGGAAGCCAACTCATTACAGGAAAAATTATAAATAAAGGGGAAAAATTAAACATTCATTCTGCCTCTCCTTTATGAACTATACCACTAGTCACCAAATAGTTGATGAGGAAAATTGTCCTTATAAAAGTAAAACAGCTAATACACGAGGAGGGAATAATAGAATTAGAGTATCAACATTTAGTAATCCATTAATGAGCTAAGGGATCCTAGTATCTATGGCTGCTAACATCTCCTAATGGAAATACACAGCACCACCAATAAGGCAATTTTGCAAAATAAGTAAATAGTAGCAAACCAATTCTGATGAAAACTCTAAACACCAATTTACAAATAAGGCATTGTATGAAACCACACGGGGGCAATCAGAAAAATCCTCCCGACTGTAGTAATTTCTGTACGATATCAAGATGATTTCTTCAACAAATACACTGAAAGGAAAAAAGAAAAATAAGATGGAGGAGGAACTCGAGATTTAAAAAGACTTTGAAGACCTGTCAACAATCACAATGCAGTAGGATCCTGGCTCAGGTAAGCAGACTATACAAATTAGTCAACTCATTTATGAGACTGTTGTGGAAATTTAAACACTGACAGATATTTGACTATATTTTGAACTTTTTGTAACTTGCGGAGCAAGACCATGTGGTTTTGTGTTTTGAGAAATGAGAATGGAAAGACAAAATGGGTTTGTTTTTATTACTCGTAACCAGGACTGGAAGTGCTGGCGTGGGAATCAGGAGTCGGGTCTGGGTGCCGTCATTAAGCTTCTTAAACTTACTCTCCATGTGGTCTTAAGTAGCCAGCTTCATGTTTGTGAGTCTTCATTTCCTTGTCTGTCTCTGCATTTTCATACTATTGTTAAATGGATTGTGTTATTAAGATAGCTCTTTGCAAGGCAGAGTTGTTTCAAAAGCAAGAAAATCCCTTTTTCTTTTTAACCTTGTCTATTGTTTTTTATTGTTTGTGAGTCTTTTTTTTCCCCCATTCTCCTCCTATGACTTGTACAAATCCAGCTCGACTTTTTTTGTAAGAATTAAAAAAAAAAAAAAAAGGTGAGAAAGTAGTACCTTCCAGGGCACAATTTTTACTAAAATAAGTGTAGCATGGATTGTTCTAGAATAATATAGCAAGCAGTTAAAGGAGAATTTGCCACTAAGGAGAACTGAGAATCATGGGATGCAGTTAGCTTAATAATGTTAATGTATTCTTGTCTGCTGAGGTTTCCATAAATAACACCTGCCTGGCACGAGGCACATCCTTCATGATTAGCTTCTCCCTCTCAGCTTTCTCCATCAATTGGTGCCATCAGACTCCTTCAGAAAGTCATTGCTCCTAATTAAGGGAAATGAGCTGGCTCTCTCTCTCGGACGACTCCCAGAGCTGGCAGTGAGGCAGGAGAGCCAGGCTTCGCCCAGGCCCCCGTCTGTCTGCAAGGGTGGTAGGCTGCTCCTTAGGAGAACGAAAGGAAAGAGCGGTTGCTGTCAAGGCCGTTCCAGCATGGAGACTCCGTGTGGGTCAGAGCACAACTGTGTTCCTTAGGGACTTCAGGGGTTTCTTTTTTGGAAGAAGACCTTCAGGCCTGCCTTCTGTGATGCTTCTGGGTGGACTTGAACCTCCAACCTTTCAGTTAGCAGCTGAGCCCTAAACTGTTTGCACCACCCAGGGACTCCATGAGAAGAACAGAGGCCCAGAATCCCCAGGCAGAGGTGTAACTACGGTATGGCAGATAAGGCAGGTATTGCACCTGCCCTGGGTGTGTGGCGCCACTTAGCAATGGCATAGCTACTTAAAATGGCATCTATGACAACCACTGAAATTGTGCCCCTGTCCAAACATCTGACACCCATCTTTTAAATAACTTTACAATAATGTCAGCTCAAAAATACAAGTAAAGCTCATTAACCTTTTAATTAACACATTACTGTGCTTGAGGAAGGGGAGTAATGGGTGAATAGAAACTGTTCAATGGCATCACGCATCCAGACCCAGTGCAATACCCTAGGTGCCACTGGCCAGCTATCATTTGAAGCCTGAAGTGGAGGCTTCTGGGAAGAAAGTTAACCATTCTGAAGCCACTATACTCTCTGGTCACTGTGAGTGTGCGTAGGTGTGTGTGCACACACATGTGTGCACAAATATGCATAGGCTCTGTCTAAATAGGTGAGATTGCTCAGGTTCCTAAAGGAGATGGCAAGTTCGTAGCTCAGGCTTCTGATAACCTGTAGCCTCCTCACCTTCCTGCAGTGCAGGTGCAAGCCTGCAGCCACCTGAGCAGGGCAAAAGCAGGTGAGTGCCTGTTGTTGTTCAGAGTGCCGCCGAGTCGATCACAGTGACCCTATGCACAACAGAACGAAACACTGCTGGGTCGTGTGCCATCCTCACAATTGTTGCTGTGATTGAGCCCATTGTCGCAGCCACTGTGTCAATCCATCTCATTGAGGGGGTCTCCCTCTTTTTTGCTGACCCTCTCCCAAACATGATGTCCTTCTCTAGGGACTGACCCCTCCTGATAACATGTCCAAAGTGTGTAAGACATAGTCTCGCCATCTTTGCTTCTAAGGAGCATTCTGGTTGTACTTCTTCTAAGATTTGTTCATTCTTTTGGCAGCCCATGGTATATTCAACATTCTTCACCAGCACCACAATTCAAAGGCATCAATTCTTCTCCGGTCTTCCTTATTCATTGTCCAGCTTTCACATGCATATGAGACAATTGAAAACACCATGTTTTGGGTCAGGTGCACTTTAGTCCTCAAAGTGATGTCCTTGCTTTTCAACACTTTAAAGAGGTCTTTTGCAGCTGATTTGCCCAGTGCAATGTGTCTTGATTTCTTGACTGCTGCTTCCATGGATGTTGATTGTGGATCCAAGTAAAATGAAATCCTTGACAACCTCAAACTTTTCTCTGCTCATCATGATATTGCCCATGGGTCCAATTGTGAGAATTTCTGTTTTTGTTTTGTGAGGATTTTTTGTTTTCTTTTTTTGAGTGCCTAAGGCTGATTAAAAGCCTCCAATCAGAGCAGGGAGATGGAAGAAAGACAAAGTCTGGTGCTTGCCTTACAGAGCTGTGGACTGTATTATCCATGAAACAGGCTAAGTAAGAGTGTTCGGTTACACTGATGCTGGCCTTTGAGGTGGGCCAAGAACTGTTTCTGCTTTCTACTGTGTTCTGAATTCAGGCAAAGCCAGCAATTCAGAGAAATAACAGCACAGGGATCAAAGCAAGAGAGAGGTTGGCAGGGTTTATTACAGAATAGCGGGCCCACCTTCCTGCTTTGCAATGATTCAGTGGGAAACATAATTCTGCTTCATTTGGCACATTTAGAAGATAATATTTTTACACTGGAAGCCTTTGGGCATAAATTTCACAGGAAAAAAATCTGTTATTCATGGTAATTTCAATTTAATTACACTTAACGTTATTATTAAAAGGAAGAGGAGAAGGGAGAGAAGTAGCTGAAAATGAGGAAGAAGAGAAAAAAGGTACAGGAGCCAGAACTTCTGTGTTTTTGGGAAAATGTGAAAAAGAAGTTTCTGGTATTAGACATTTGCTTTTCCGTTGTAGAATTTTTTGAAAGCTATAACTGGCCTGTGACTCCACTTCCTGTTTTTGGCGTGGTTTCCACATATAGAATTGAATTATTAATAAGCAGTTCACACTTCTAATGAGTACTCGCTGTTTTCTTTCAGTCAGTACATTTTTCTCATTTTTAAAGGGACAGTAATCACATGTGCCATATTACTATCTAGTCTGATGCACTGCTTTATTTTTTAAACTTTTTATTTATAACTCATTTCAGACTTACAGAGAAGTTTCAAGAATAGTATAAAGAGCTCTCATATACCCAGCTTCCCCTAATGTAAACATTTTACAGAAACAGTACAATTCTCAGAACGAGGAAATTAACTTTGGTACAATATGATTAAGTAAATTACAGGCCTTATTGGAATTTCAACATTCTTTCCAATAATAGCCCTTTCCATTTTAGAGTTCTCCAGGATAATGCCAAGCATGGAAAGACTTTTGAGGAATGTTCCTTAAAACTAGGTCAAAACCAGGAAGCCTACGCACATGCCATCTCTTTCTTTTCCAGGCCATCAGGCTATGCAGCCATCTTTAGTTCAATTTGGGGAAAGCTACAGATAATCGGAGCCCTGGTGGCACAGTGGTTAAGACCTTGGCTTTTAACCAAAAGGTCAGCAGTTTGAATCCACGATCCGCTTCTTGGAAACCCTGTGGGGGCAGTTCTACTCCGTCCTGTAGTGTTGCTATGAGTTGGAATCGAATTGAGGGCAACGGGTTTACATACAGTCTCCCCAGATAGATGACAGCAAGGCATGGATCATTTCTTTCCCAATTCTATCAGCAGATTCTTTTCCTCAAAGAAAATTTCATCTAAAAAACTGTATTTAAAACAAGCCCCAAATTGGCATCAGATAAGAACAATGGTTATACAACTAGACTAAGATCGCTGTTACCTTTAAGCTCTACATCCAAACCAAAATCAAACCCATTGCCATCAAGTCGATTCTGACTCATAGTGATTGTATAGGGCGAAGTAGAACTGCCCCATAGGTTTTCCAAGGAAGAGGAAAAAAAAAAGGGAAACGGTGAATGAAGTATTTTATATAATTTTACAACGACAACGGCAGCTTGAAACAAAGAAAGGCTGCATTTGTTGATACTACTTAGGTACAACTAAACACTTCATGGGATTAATTTTCTTGATTCGAAGGTTTAGGGACATGGCTTTGTGGGTCTAACCAGTCAATAGGCCTAACATTGATCTTAGTTTTTGTGAATAACACCTGGAGTCTTAAAATCTTGAGAGTGGCCAACCAGGATACAAAAGTTAGTCTCTATTTCCCTGGAACAGCAGAGGAGAAGGAGAACTGGGAATCAGAGAATGAAGTTATTATCTCCAACACCCTGAGATCAGAAGAAATGGATGGTGCCCATCTACCACTGCTGAACGTTCTGATCAAGTATCCGGTAGATGGATCCTGATCAAAAGGAGGAAAAGCTTGGAAAAGAACTTCAAACGCATAGGAAAACCAGACTTTCTGGATCTACTGAGACTGGGGGAACCCTTGAAACTACAGCCTGGAAATAATCTTTAAACCTTGAACCTAAACTATTCCACGAAGCCATGGTTAAACTAAACAACAGTTTAGTCCAATTAATAAAGAATTGCAGCATAGTGCTCTTATAGAGAATTATCTTTATGAGTGTAAACTGATAGTGGTTAATCTAAAGCACAGATAAGAACACTAAGGGACAGATTTTTGTTGTTGTTAGGTGCTGTTCAGTCAGTTCCGGTTCATACCGGCCCTGTGTACAACAGAACGAAACACTGCCAGGTCCTGTACCATCCTCACAATTGTTGTTATGGTTGAGACCGTTGTTGCAGCCACTGTTTCAATTCATCTCTTTGAAGGTCTTCCTCTTTTTGTTGACCCTCCACTTTACCAAGCATGATGTCCTTCTCCAGAGACTGATCCCTCCTGATAAAAATGTCCAAAGTACATGAGACAAAGTCTCACCATCCCTGCTTCTAAGGAGCATTCTGTCTGTACTTCTTCCAAGAGAGATTTGTTCGTTCTTCTGGCAGTCCATGGAATATTCAATATTCTTTGCCAACACCCTAAGTCAAAGGCACCAATTCTTCTTCAGTCTTATTTATTCATTGTCCATCTATCACATACATTTCAGGTGATTGGAAATACCATGGCATGGGTGAGGCGCACCTTAGTCCTTGAAGTGACATCTTTACTTTTCAACACTTTAAAGAGGTCTTTGCAGAAGATTTGTCATTTGATTTCTTGACTGCTTCTTCCATGGACATTGATCGTGGGTTCAAGTAAAATGAAATCCTTGACAACTTCAATCTTTTTTCCATTTATCATGAATAAATGAATATAGAATATATAAAACAGTAATACTAATGTCTGGTGAGGGAATTACAAATCAAAAAATATGGTAGACTAGAATTCCCAGAAAAAATAACATGTGCATTGAGAGGGAGCAAAATTTGCCATTTAAGGTCCTTTTATTTTCCAACAGGACAAAGAAGGTTTTGATTCTCTTTAGATCTTGGACTTCTTACATCACTTCAAATCAACTGGACTCCTTATATCACTTCAGAATCAATTGCAGGTTAATGAAATACCTGTATGTGAAAGGTCTTTACAGCAGAGTTCAGAAGAAAGTTTTTGTGGCACCAAAGTGTAATGAGATTGGTTTAAATTAGACAAGTAAAGCACTAAGCATGAATGAAAAGAACGATAAATTTAACTACGTTAACAGCCAGGATCTATTCACCCAAAGATACTCTGAAGAGAGTGAAAGGACAAGCCCTAGAGTGGGAGAAGCTGCTTGCCAAACATATAACAGACAACAACTACCCAGAGTATCTGTAGAACTTCCACAGATCAATGAGGAAAAGAGAGGCTACACAATAGAAAAAGGGTCAAAAAGTTGACCAGGCACTTCAACAAAGAAGAAATCTGAGTGACAAGAAGAAACAAACAAACAAAAAAACCCAAAAAGGGCATTCAATTTTATTTGTATAGAAGGAAATGTAAATTAAAAACACAATGGGATGCTACTACACGCACACCAGATTATTTAAAATTTTAAAAAAATAACAATAAAAAAACTGATGATACTAAGTATTGGGAAGGATGTGAAACAACCTAGAGCTGACATGCCCTGCTGACAGAATAGTTTCATTTCGGGAATTTGTTTGGCAGTACTCATGTATGCGTACACGTTCACCCAGCAATTCCACACTTAGATGTATCAAAAAAAAACAGAAATACATATATATGTTCACCAAAGTACATGTACTAAAATGTTCATAGCAGTTTTGTTTAAAATCACCAAATCTGGAAACAATCCAAATATCCATGAATAGTAGAATGAAGCAGAGAATCATGGCGTATGTATAACTGATATGCTACATCACAATGAAGATAAACTGGTGTTTTTATCCAATGATACCAATGCATCTTATCTTCATAATGTTAATTTAAAAAAGCGGTGGAAGATAACAAATGAGAGATATGAATCCATTTACATATATTTCAAAATCAAGCAAAACAGAAGCATATTTTTAGGGATGTGTACACAGAAGGTAAAAATATTTTTTATAATCACGCAATCAGTATAAATTCACAGTATGGTTACCCATGGGGCTGGGTTACAAGTGGTAAGAAATAAGGAGGGAACTTCTGGATGCCAGTAACATTTTTTTTCCCTGACTTGGGTGGTGGAAGCCCTAGTGGCATAGTGATTAAGTGCTACAGCTGCTAACCAAAGGGTCGACAGTTTGAATCTGCCAGGCGCTCCTTGGAAACTCTATGGTGCAGTTCTACTCTGTCTAGGGTCACTATGAGTCGGAATCGACTCGACTGCACTGGGTTTTGGTTTTGGTGTGGTGGTTAAACAATTTTTTTGTTTTATTGTCATTTATTCAATTTATATAAACACTTTACCTGCTTTTCTGTATGTTGTCTTTTAAAAAAAAAAAATAAGACAAGGAAATGCTTTAACCTGTTGAAACTAGATATAATAAAATGATTCATGGGCTTTTTGGATCAAACCTAAACTAAAAACTGAGAGGGACAAAGTTGGCTACATTTTAAATGTAGAAGCTTCTGCTGAGAAAAACATGGACAAGATTATGTGAAATTTCTTTTATCCCTTTTGAAAAAATTAGATGGGGTGGAAAAAATAAGTGAACATTCTTTTACCTAATGCTGTTCTCCAATTTTCTTTTTCCTAATAGCAGCTTCACTGATAGTGGATAACAACACTGATTTTGAAGCTTGAGAAAAAAGGGCTTAAATCCCTCTACATACTTGGTATGTGACTGTAAACAACTCTCTTAACCATCCAGAGCCACTTCCTTCTTTTGTCAAGTTAGGATAATATTTTACATCTCAAATACTTGCTTCAAAGATTAAAAAAGTTACCATTTAAGAGATCATTGATAATTGGCATCAAATAAATGATGGCTATAATAATTCTTTTTTTTTTTTTCCTGACTGGTAGCAGCTATAATAGGTTAACACAAAGAACAGTTGTTCTTAGAAATACTCTCAAAAGAAATCCTAAATCCAGTGGGGTTGATGGCGATACATTTCTGTGCTATTGGAAGGGTTAAATGGGATAAAATGAATAGATATCGGGCCCTAGATGGCTCTCAAATTGAGTGCTTTTTTCAAATGCCTAAGCAAAGGGTCAGCGAAAAAGAGGAAGACCCTCAGCGAGATGGATTGACACAGTGGCTGCAACGAAGGGTTCAAACATAGCAACGATTGTGAGGATGGCACAGGACCTGGCAGTGTTTCATTCTGTTGTACTTGGCGTCACTATGAGTCAGAACCCACTCTACAACACCTGACAACAACAAGTGAAGTGAAGGGAAATCAGAGGGAATAATGCAGAAATCTGGGGCTTAAGGGCCTGGGCACGGAGGCAAAGGTTGCTGGAACTGGAATGAGGAATGTACAGAGCAGGAGGCTTATAGACTTGTGATCTCTCAGTGAGGGACCCAGCTAGACCCAGAGGTGCCCTGCAGAGAAGGAGCGCAGTATGAATACATTGGCCTCATTCTCCTCTCTCCCTTCAACAGACCTGTGCTCTTCAGCGTCCAATTTCAAATGGAAGTCCCAGGGCAAGGAAGCAGTCAGTACAGTCAGCTTCCAGTACACAGAAAAAAGTAGGGTGAAAATGGAAGGTAGAGAGTGGCTGGAGGGACAGCTAAAAGATCACCAACACAATTCAGTCTTGAACACAGTGCTTGTCACACCCTCAATAAACAGCAGCAATTACTGTACGATGAAGATTATGACTGCTGTGTTTCATTATTTCATGTCATTGCATAGAAGGAAGAAGAGTAACAAAGTATGATATTATGTGTTTCTTCCCTTCCCTTGGTTCCTGGAAAATCCTCGAACTTTAATTGTGGTGCTGTCTATCTCACTTTTCAATGCTGTTAGAGTTTGTTTTATGTATCTTGCAGCCCTATCAAATATTTAAAATGGTTATATCCTCCTGGTATATTGTCCTCTTAATCATTATATAGTGTCCTTCCTTATCCTTTGTGGTGGATTTAACTTTAAAGTTTATTTTGTCAGAAATTAATATTGCCACTCCTGCTTTTTTGATTATTGTTTGTTTGATATTTTTTTTTTTCCATCCTTTGAGTTTTAGTTTGTTTTTGTCTCTAAGCCTAAGGTGTGTCTCTTGTAGGCAGCATATAAATGGATCATGTTTTTATCCATTCTGCCACCCTCTGTCTCTTCATTGGTACACTTAGTCCATTTACATTCAGTGTAATTATGGATAGGTATGAGTTTAGTGCTGTCATTGTGATGTCTTTTTTTGTGTGTTGGTGAGTTTCTTTTTCCCACTTAATTTTTTTGTGCTGAGTAGTTTATCTTTATATATTGTCTTTTCCTCTTATTTGTTGTAGTTGATTTTGTTTCTGCTGAGTCTCTATTTTTTTTTTCCTTGTATTTTATTTTGGTGAGTAAGGTTTTAGTCTCCTTTGTGGTTACCTTAATATTTACACCTATTTTTCTAAGTTTAAACCTAACTTTTATTTCTCTATATCGCCTTGTCTTCCTCTCCATGTGAAAGATCTATGACTACATTTATAATTTTTTTTTCTTTATTGTTTTAATGTTGTCTTCTTTTACCTAATGACATTGCTGTTTCCCTGTTTTGAGCATTTTTTTTTCTGGATTTATTTTTGTGATTTCCCTATCTAGGTTGACATCTGATTGCTCTGTCCAGTGTTCTAGTCCTGGGTTGATATCTGATATTATTGATTTTCTGACCAGAGAACTCCGTTTAGTATTTCTTGTACTTTTGGTTTGGTTTTTACGAATTCCCTAAACTTCTCTTTATCTGGAAATGTCCTAATTTTGCCTTCATATTTGAGAGACAGTTTTCCTGGATATGTGATTCTTGGCTGGTGATTTTTTTTCCTTCAGTGCTTTATATAAGTTATCCCACTGCTTTCTTGCCTGCATGGTTTCTGCTGAATAGCCCAAGCTTATTCTTATTCACTCTCCTTTGTAGGTGACTTTTCATTTAATCCCTAGCCGCTCTTAAAATTCTCTCTTTATCTTTGGTTTTGGCAAGTTTGATTATAATGTGTCTTGGTGACTTTCTTTTAACATCTACCTTATGTGGAGTTCGGTGAGCATCTTGGATAGATATCTTCTCATCTTTCACGATATCAGGTTAGTTTTCTACCAACAAATCTTCAACAATTCTCTCTGTATTTTCTGTTATCCCTCCCTGTTCTGGTAGTCCAGTCACTCATAGGTTATTTCTCTTGATAGAGTCCCACGTGATTCTTAGGGTTTCTTCATTTTTTTTTTAATTCTTTTATCTGATTTTTCTTCAAATATATTGGTGCCAAGTGCTTTGTCTTCAGTCTCACCAATTCTGCCTTCCACTTGCTCAATTCTGCTCCTCTGACTTTCTACTGAGTTGTCTAATTCTATAATTTTATTGTTAATATGAATTTCTGATTGCTGTCTCTCTATGGATTCTTGCAGCTTATTAAATTTTTCATTATGTTCTTGAATAACCTTTTTAATTTCTTCAACTGTTTTATCTGTGTGTTCCTTGGCTTGTTCTGCATTTTGCCTGATGTCCTTCCTGATCTCGTTCCTGATGTCTTGAAGAGTTCTGTATATTAATCTTTTGTATTCTGCATCTGGTAATTCCAGGAAGGCACCTTCATCCAGAAGATCCCTTGATTCTTTGTTTTGAGAGCTTGTTGAAGTGATCATGGTCTGCTTCTTTATGTGATTTGATATTGACTGTTGTCTCCTAGTCATCTATAAGTTACTGTATTAATTTATTTTATGTTTGCTTACTATATCCTAGCTTCTTGCTCTGTTTTGTTTTGATATGTCTAAATAGGTTGCTTGAGTGTTCTAGCTTAATTATTTTCACCTTTGAAGCTCTAACATCCTGTCACCAGATGGCTAGAGCTGTTACCAGGTATATGAACCTAGGAGTCCATTCACTTTTCTTGTATGGATTCAGCTCAGGTGTCCAGGTAGTTGGTCATCAAGCATGTGGTACGGGCTCTGTCCTACAGTCTTAGAGGAGCGAGGTGATTGGTGTAGGTACCGGTATCTGGTTGCAGCAAGGGGTCACACTCGGAACAAGGCACTGGGCTGACAACTGTCTCCTGAGTGTCTGTGAGGAAAGCGCCTCCCTGTTCCCTAGAGTGCACAGGTGGGAGGGTTCTGCAGAAGGACCTTGGGCACCCAGTGCTTTTGGTTGTAAGGACTGGGAGGTACCAGTTATCCCTGGACCCCTGTTGCAGGTGGCTGTGTGACCTGAGTGGAGCCACCAGGCCTTAGGCCCTGATGTGGGTAGGTGAGGACCCTGTACAATAGACAAAGTGTTGTCAAACATCAAACACCCACCTCTCCACCGCACAGCTGAAACAGTTACAGTCTGCCAACAAGGGTCTATTCTCCTGAAATAGGCCCACATAGGTCCATACAGGGGGAAAAGGTATTCAAATTCCACGGACCATTTATGCCCAGACAGGAGCCACTTCTGTCCTGAGCGCCCCTGGTTAGTGTAGCTGGAATATTATCTTTTTCCCAATTGTGAAATTATTCCTTTTCCAATGCCAGGAGAATGGCTCAGGGCATACAACAGAACCTATCTCAGGCCTAGGGAAATTGACAGACACTGAAGTTGGCTTCGGGGCTGGGGGCACTGCAAAATATACGCCAGTACTTAGCTTTTGCTGAGAGCGCTGTTCTTCTCTGGTTCCGGAGGTGTGAGTAGGCTGTACAGCTGGCTGTTTCTCCCTGAGGAAACTGTGGTCAAACCCTACCACCAGCCCACCGCAGCCTGAGGGTTCCCCGTGATTCAGGTCTAGCAACTCCTCTCTGCTTCTGAACTGTCTTTCCCTCTCTCTGCCACTCAGTCCATTTTCTAACTTTGCCTTTGATGTTCAGGGCTTCTAGCTTGTCAGAAATGTAATCATTTCACTTGTTTTGTCAGGTCTTTGTTGTCAGAGGATTCACCGGAAGCATCTGACTACTCACCATCTTGGCCCTGCCTCCTCAAACTTAAAAAAAAAAAAACACTAAACTAAACCCATTACTGTCAAGTCAATTCTGACTCATAGAAACCATAGAGGGCGGAGTAGAACTTCCCCATAGGGTTTCCAAGGAGCAGCTGGTGGATTAGAACTGCCAACCTTTTGGTTAGCAACCACGCTCTTTACCACTGTGCCATCAGGAATCCTCCTCAAACTTTATTGAATTCTAAGTTGAAGTGATGACTTCTCTGTGAGTTCTTTAATTGTCTCCAAGACAGAATGAGGAGTGCTTCCCCCATCCTTACACTGCACATCAAATGGCCCCTCAGCACACTGTGTTGTGATTCCATTTTCAGGTAGCTACTCGCCTGTGACTTATGACTTCCTCATAAATAGGGCTGAGTCATCATCACTTTTCAGTGCAGAGATGCTCTCCTTGTCTGTCCACAAGCCAGCCTTTCTAAGAGTTTCAGACTTCTTCATCTTCCACCAGACGTCCAGGACAATGATGGCTATGTCAGGGATGGGGAAGGTGGGGGAGGCTTGGGGTAGGGTAGGGAAGGGACACTACCAGCATGCCATACTGGGAAATACCAGAGCTTTGTGTGTGGTAGGGTGGGAGGTGGCAATGAACGCACACTTTGGAGAAACTCTTCTGACCTGATTGAAGTCTATCTCCAGGGGGCAGTGTGGTCTTTTTCATCTTGGAAATATTGCCTGGTGCCTAGTTCATTACCCCTGCTCTTTATTGAATTAAATCCCTACTATATATAATTTCTTGTTGCTACATCATTCAGGCTTTTAGTCTTTGAAATATACAGGGACCTTTGCGTGTTAACTTTCTATTTGAGATATGTCTTGCTTTAAGCCTTTGGTACATTCTGATTCTTTTTCTGTTTAAATAACATACAACACAAGCCCTCAATAAGAAGTAATTTAAACTTGTCCCTTAAAATTGACATTAATCCCCCCTTTTCAATCTAACTTTGAGCTACAGTAATTCAATTATGATTCCCTCATTACTCAAAGTTTGACTGCTCATAGGCAGCCTGTTTCTAAAGCGTATTGTAGATGATGTTGGCAATGGAATGACACAATTTACCGAAAAAGAAAAGAGCATCTTCCAAAATTGATATATTGAAGCTCCATTTTTACAAATATGTATTATCTATCAACCTGCATACTCATTTTTATTTCTTATACATAGTCATTGCAAAAGTACTCTTAGTCATTGCAAAAGTACTCAAGGTATATGTTAAAAGTTCACAGTAGTTACTTTGGATAGTGGGAGTAGGTTTTTGGAGTGAGCAACAATATTGTTCTTTCTTTCCCTCCCCTCATTTGTACTTTCTCTCTCCTACATTCCTTAATGCAGCAGTAAACCTCAAAAAAAAAAAAAAAAAAAAAAAAAACAAGATGTGAAGTAGGGGAGTTTGGCATGGTGAGATTAATTCTGAAATGTGGAGTTCCAACAAGGTAATTTCAGTAGATAAGGAGAGAGGACAGGAAGGCTCTAGAAGCAGTGTACACAAAGGATTATAGTTTCTCATAGTTTCATTGGATCAGAGTGTCACAGAAACAAACAGGAGGGTAAAAGAAGGTCCCTCCACTCCACAAAGTGAAACAACTGCTCTTTTTTTTTTTTTGCCAGGAATGGAATATAATGTTAGGAGCTATGTGGATCAATTTGTTCTCTAGTTTTAGATGAGTGCTATACATTCTAAACCAACAGACAGGGAATTGAGCCAATGGTCCAGTGTATCCATTATATACTACAAAAACTAATCTGAAGAAGTCGACCCTCATTTAAGTTTGAATTTTTTAAAACATTCCACAGATATCTAAAAGTACTGCAGAAAGATGGATGTGACTGATGATTCTGAAGACACAAGCAACTAAAATGATTAACCAGAGGAGCCAGAATCAACTTTTAGAGACAAAATCTGGCACTATGCTGAAATCAGACTCTGATGCTGGACTGGCTCAGTTGTCTTCCTTGATCTTCCGTCTCCAAGCTGGGTTGCTCTGAGCAAGTTACACCCTCACTCACTCTGTGTCTCAGATTCCCAAAGTGTAAAATGTGGACAATTAAAGCGCCTCCGTGTTAGACTTGTTATGATGATTGTATAAGCTTGTTGCTGTTAGTTAAATCCAGTCGATGCCGACTTGTAGTGACCCTATAGGACAGAGTAGAACTGTCCTAATAGGTATCCAAGACTGTAATCTTTACAGGGAGTCCTGGCGGTACAGTCGTTAAGAGCTCAGCTGCTAACAAAATGTTGGCAGTTTGAATCTACCACCTATTTCTTGGAAACCCTGTGGGGCGCTTCTGCTCTCTCCTGTAGGGGTGCTATGAGTTGGAATCTACTCAACAGCAATTTTTTTTTTTAATCTTTACAGAAGAAGTCGACTGCCACAACTTTGCTCCATGAAGCAGCTGGTGGGTTTGAACCGCCGACTTTTTGGTTAGCAGCTGAGGTCTTAACCACTGCGCCACCAGGGCTCCATGATCTTATGTATAGCAGAACAAAATGCTGCCTGGTCCTGTGCTGTTAACTGATATAAGATCCTCAGTACATAGTGAATCCACAGTAAACTAATATTGCTATTTTCAATAGGTGGCAAATAGGCAAGGTTTCATAAGGAAAGGTTAGTCTGAAATACAAGTGGAGATAAATAAGATTAAAAAAAAAAAAGATTGAAGTCCAAACTATAAGGGCTTTCTTCTGAACTTGATTCTGATTGAATAGAGAATCAAACTGACACTGGTTTAACATGAATGAAGACACATAGGTCAAAAGTGGAATACTGCAGAATATAGAAGAAAAAGAACAAAAAGATTCAATCAATGATAGAAAATAACAGCTATGATAGACCCAAAAAACAGCAGAAATCCAACCTACAGAAAACCATGGTCACTGAACGAGAGACTTGTATAGAGGATCACAAAGTTATTCAAATGAGAAGTGAAAAAATTATCAATTGAAAAATGATGTATGAAGTATGGAAAGGTTTACCAGGCACCAGCGAATTACTAAAAAGAAGATTCATGCCTAGACTTACGCAGATAAAATGCTTGGGTTGCACAATTTTTAAAAAATTCGATATGCCTTTGGAACATTGGAAAAGGATTTAATGTTATTTAGATTTCAGCTCTGCAAAACTTAATGTGAAAAGATATGGAAACAATGTAAATAGTTTATTGAGGGGCTCGAGATGGAATAATATTAGACTTAGCAAATTATCTTTGCTGCCAATCAAACCAAAACCATTGCCGTCGAGTCCATTCCAACTTGTAGCGACCAGCAACAGAAAATATTTTCAAATGTGTAGTATTGCCTAAAGTACACTGCTACTTTGTCTTTAACAAAAAACCTCAATGTCAATAGGCTAGAGGATGAAGAAAAATAGTATCTAAAATTAAGGAAGCTCTAATTAAAAAAAGATTAGTAGGAAAATATTAAAATTACTTCAATATATTCAAGTCCCAGTAACTGGTGAAAATATGGTAATTTTAATCAACAGTTAATTGTTGAGAACTTCCTATTTAATAGTTATTAAGCTTAAGAATGGAGATGCAACAGGGAGCAAAACTGAGAGCAAAATAAATATGGAAAATTAATTATGTGTGTTAAATAATAAACAAAGCACTAAACATTCTAGATTAAATCCACAAAGACTTGGAACAGGGTGCTGAGTTTCCTTAACATAGAGATGAATATCCCACTGCCGCGGAGTTGATTCCGACTCACAGCCACGCTGTAGCACAGAGTAGAACTGACCCACAGGGTTTCCAAGGTGGTAATCTTTACAGAAGAAGCAGACTGCTGTATCTTTCTCCTGAAGAGTGGCTGGTGGGTTGGAACCATCAGCTTCTCGGGTTACAGCCAAGCCCTTAACCACTGCATGCCACCAGGGCTCCTCATATAGATAGACACTTGGTCTTAGGCTGCTGGAAAGAGGCCTTGTTCTTAGGCTGTTGAAGCTGGGAAGGTGGAACTGAATGATAAGCATCAAATCAGCAACATCAGATGGCTGCCCAACTAGTAAAAAGGAGGAATAAAATAACTTCTTTCCAAAGCCTAGAGAATTAGCAACAAATATATATATTTTTTTATTCCAACCACCTGCCTCTCTTTGTGTTGGAAGACAGCCCTTAAAATAAGCTAAAACCCAGGTGTGCAACATATGTGGGTATATAATCTGAATTCATGGCATTAGCAGTGATGCTGGAACCCTAAGTGGAGAAATTATGTTCAAAGCTGTTTCTAGGTGATGGATGAAACCTAACAGAGCCTTAACAGAAGGGATCTCAAAAGCACAAGCAATCCTTGCAGCCAAAGAGCCAAATTAACATTTTCAGTGAACGTAAGAACATTAACAGTCATGAGGGATTTCATAGAAAAACCACCCTCCAGAATTGAATATTATAGAAATAACTTTTTAAATATAGAATGAGTATGTCTGTAGGATAAAATAATAATAATAAATAATAAAAATAAACAATAATAAAAGAGCAAGAGAAAATGACTAATATTTATATAAAAAAAAAACCTAGATAGAAGTTGTACAAATGAAAAATAAAATTATTTTAAAAACCACAAACAGAATATGAGATATGGCTGAACAGAGAATGAGAGAACCAAAGAAGGAAGTCTAAAAAAGAGAAATGAAGGATTGAATGTGAATGCCAAATGTATTTCTAGGAAGAATACAAGAATGAAGAAATAGAATGGAGGACAGGCAATTGCAAATATTTACTAGGATGGAGAAATTCGAATCTTCATACTGGATAAGCTCACAAATAAAGTGCAAACAAAAATAAAGCAAACAAATCTATTTACTTCACTATTTTTTTAAAGAAAAAAACGTTAAAGCAACCACATATGAAACCCAGATTGCCTAAAGAGAATAGATCACTATATGGATGACAACTTAGCAATTAGAAATACTTCTGAAGATGACAAAATTGTATTTTCAGTGGGCTGAGGGTCAAATAACTGTCAGTTCATAATTTCAGATTCATTTTGAGTTAGAGGATAAAAAAAATTTTCTTTTTCGGGCAAAGTTTATATTCTCAGAAACTCACTAAAGAAACTATTCAGGAATACCTCAATAAGCAAGAAACTGAACTTGGAAAGGAGGAGTGGAGTGCGAGAAGTAGTGGCAAACAAAGAAATTAGTCACCATCTGTTGTAATCCTAACCCCTGAGCCTGCGAATGTAATCTCATTTGGGAATAGGGTTTCCTTTGTTATGTTAAGAGGCCATATCAGTGTAGGGTGTATTTTAAGGCGATCACTTTTGAGATTAAAAAAAAAAAGGGCAGATTAGGCACAGAAGCAAGGAAGCACAGATGGGGGAAGATAGATGCCACCCTACATGGAGATCACCAAGGAACCAAGAAACAAAAGCTGGAAGAAAACCATCCCCCAGACCTGACAGAGAAAGACTCCCCTTAGAGCCAGTGCCCTGAATTCAGCCTCCTAAACTATGAGGAATCAACTCGAGGGCACTGGGTTTGGGTCTTTTAAACTATGAGAAGCTAAGTTCCCATTCCTTAAAGCCGCCCCCAGTGGTATTCCTGTAACAGCAGCACTAAGAAACCAAGATGTGCCCCTTAAGGCCGCCCCCTGTGGTATTCCTGTTACAGCAGCACTAAGAAACCAAGATGTGCCCCTTAAAGCCGCCCCCTGTGGTATTCCTGTTACAGCAGCACTAAGAAACCGAGTTGTGCCCCTTAGAGCCGCCCCCTGTGGTATTCCTGTTACAGCAGCACTAAGAAACCGAGTTGTGCCCCTTAAAGCCCCCCCTTGTGGTATTCCTGTTACAGCAGCACTAAGAGACTAAGATGTGCCCCTTAAAGCCGCCCCCTGTGGTATTCCTGTTACAGCAGCACTAAGAAACCGAGTTGTGCCCCTTAAAGCCGCCCCCTGTGGTATTCCTGTTACAGCAGCACTAAGAGACTAAGATGTGCCCCTTAAAGCCGCCCCCTGTGGTATTCCTGTTACAGCAGCACTGAGAGACTAAGATGTGCCCCTTAAAGCCGCCCCCTGTGGTATTCCTGTTACAGCAGCACTGAGAGACTAAGATGTGCCCCTTAAAGCCGCCCCCTGTGGTATTCCTGTTACAGCAGAACTAAGAAACCAAGATGTGCCCCTTAAAGCTGCCCACTGTGGTATTCCTGTTACAGCAGCACTAAGACACTAAGATGTGCCCCTTAAAGCCGCCCACTGTGGTATTTCTGTTACAGCAGCACTAAGAAACTAAGATGTGTCCCCAGGTTCCTGTGTTGCTTGGAAGGATAATAAAGAACTCACTTGGGGTTTGAGACTTAGGCTTCAGTCATGTACGATTTTAAAAGTGTAAAGTTAACAAAATATAACAAAAAACATAACCTACAACTTCAACACGGTAGACGAGAAAAGGACATAAAACAAATGGAATCAGTCAAGTAGAAAAAGAAAATTAAAAAAGGAAACAAAAGTAAAAGCATGTCCAATAAAAACCAAAAAACCAAATCTGTTACTGTCAAGTGGATTCCAGCTCAGAGCAACCCTATGGCCCCTACGTCCAATAAACCCAAACGCAAACCTGTTGCTGTTGAGTTGATCCTGACTCATATAGTGACCCTATAGGAAGAGTGGAACTACCCCATTAAGGTTTCCAAGGAGTGGCTGGTGAATTTGAACTGCCAACATTTTGGTTAGCAGCCGAGCTCTTAACCACTGTGCCACCAGGGCTCCAGGTCCAATAGAGAACTTAAAATATCACAGTATGGTCTTGGTTCAGCTTCCTCATGCATCTGCTATAAGCTGGGGGTGCCAGGTGACTGTTCTAGGGGCTAGATTGGCTGTCACCGTGTGTATTTGGCTCTTCCTCACGTATCTCTCATTCTGAAGCAGACCACTCATCCTTGGTCACATGCCAGTGTCAGAGCCCCAAGACAGCGAAAACATGCTGGGCCTATTAAGGCCGACTCTTGGAACTAGCCCATCACCACTCCCACACTCCCATGGCATTCTACCAGTCACAGCAAGTCATGAGACCAGCCCAGATTACAGGTGTGGGGAAAAAGACTCCCTCTCTTGATGGGAGAAGCTGCGTAGTTAACATTGCAAAGGATGTGGACACAAGGTGGGGAGAAGATCTGAGCATAAGTAGTTGCAAACCAAAAAAACCCAAACCCATTGCTGTTGAGTTGATTCTGACTCATATAGTGACCCTACAGGATAGACTAGAACGGCCCCATAGGATTTCGAAGGACCAGCTGGTGGATTTGAATTGCCGACTTTTTGGTTAGCAGCCGTAGCTCTTAAGTACTGTGCCACAAGAGCTCCATAAGTAATTGCAGCAAATATAAATGGATAAAAGTCTCTTAAGAAAAGTTAAAGCTTTGTAAATTGTAAATTTTATAAAAAGTCATCTTCTTAATATACATAGGAGACTAAATCAAGTAAAAATTAAACAGAAAAAAATTTTTTTTAAAGGGAAATAACCAGAGCTCAGCTGCTAACCAAAATGGTCAGCAGTTCAAATCCACCAGCTGCTCCTTGGAAACCCTATGGAGCAGTTCTACTCTGTCCTATAGGGTCACTATGAGTCGGAATCAACTCGAGGGCCCCTAACAACAATGACTCAACAGTGGATTCCAGAGTTGATGATGCATTGCTCACTGATCTTTTTTGAGAAAGCTTTTACCCACATCCCAGAAGGGATCATTCCGAAATAGTGATTATGAGGCCATAGTCAGTTATGTTAAGACGGTGTGTCTTAAGCCAATCACCCTTGGCAACTTTGCCCCTCGGAGATTTGACAATGTCTGGAGATACTTTTGTTGGTCACAACTGGGGTAGGATTGAATCTAGTGGGTAGAGGCCAGAGAAGCTGCTAAACAGGGAAGTCCCCCACAAGAAAGAATTATCTAGCCCCAAATGTTAATAGTGCCAAGGCTGAGAAACCCTGACCTAACCCAATGTTCTTGAAAGTCCTGGCACAAACTGAAATCTAAATCAAGTAGAAAGGTTTTGTAGTAAGGCAGTGGTGCTGAGAGAGAGGGGCTCAATACTCGTTGTCAGTAACTTTGGACACTTTTGAGAGTAGATATCAAGCAACCTGTTCATGAAAAATGAATTTCCTCTTTGAAAACTACTCAATATACTATATTTGCCTGTTTTATCCAAGTGCGAAAGAGCTTAAGAGGGTTTTGATCAAGGAATATGAGCCTTCAAAATTGAGTTTCACTCAGGTGAAGAGGAAAAGTCTTAATAACATCTACTGGCGGTTCCCACTTACACACTTTTAGAAAGCGTTCATTCATCTATTCAGTATTTATGTTTCAGATTTCTACTGTGTGCAAAGCCATATCTTTGATGATAGAGATGATTAAGCTGAGACCTTTTCCCTCAAGGAAGAGAGAGTTGAGGAAAATAGGGACACAAACATTGGTGAGGTCACTAAACTAATCTCAAAAGCTTTTTAAACCCAAGATGCACTTGCAGTACAAGGTTGAACTGAACACACAAAGGTCTATCCTTCTTGAATAGCTGACCGTTTGGTATTCAAACCTGAGGGAAGAAAAATAAAACATATTAAATATTTTCTAAATATCACCTATCACATAAACCTCTAATTTCAGTTTTAAAGCAGCTCACTCTGTAATTTGTAATAGTTGATATAGCTGTTGTCAATCCATTTTACCAAAGAGGAGATTGAGACTCAATGACATGGGATTCACCTTTCCTTGTCCACAGAATCTGGGGGGTGGTGTTGGAATTTGAAACCAAAAGTAGGGATTTTTATTCCAGAGTCAGTTGTACGCCTGTTACACCAGGGCCACCACAGACTTCTCAGGAAGGAAGCACCTCCCCCTGTGCTTGCCCATCCTGCTCTGTGTGTGAGGACCCAGAGGAACAGGGGCATGGGACCTGTAAAACAGAAGCAGAAGGTGGGGACTCTCAGCTACCTGAGGTTGAGTAGAAAGTATCTGCTGCCTCAAAGCAGGTTTCTAGTTCTCTGCATGCTCTGCTGTTGCCTTTGTGGTTTCTTCTTTGCCCATAGGTTATTTACAACTTCGTTCTGAACTTCCAAATACTTGTCTTTTTTACATGTTCTTCCGTAACTATTAAGAATTGATTTACGAAATAGTTAATGATCAGTTTTTGTACATATCAAATGTGTGTTGAGAAGAATGTCTAGATGTAATTGTTGGGTATGTATGTCTGTTATGTGATAATGTTTTGCCTGGTTCACCTATTAATAATTAGGAGAAGTGCGATAAAATCTATGATGGAGATACTTTCTTCTAGTTCAATTATTTCTTTTTGTATTGTGAGGATATTTTATCAAATATTATGAGAATATTTAATAGTCCCTTATCAATTTTTAGAATTATTATATGTTCTTAGTGTATTGAACCTCTTTATCATTATATGGAGCATTGGGTGGTACAAATGGTTAATGCGCTTGGCTGCTTACCGAAGAGTTGGCAGTTCAAGACCACCCAGAAGCACCTCTGAGGAAAGGCCTGGCAATCCACTTCCCAAAAAATCAGCCATTAAAAACCCTATGGCACACAGTTCTGCTCTGACACACTTGTGGTCCCCATGAGTCAACTCGATGGTAACTGTTTTTCTGGTTTAACATTATATAGTGTGGCGGCCATTAAAATTGGTCTCCCAGATCGCTAACTGCAGGGAACGTAGTTGGCCTATGGTCCCAGCTTTTCGGTTCTGAAATTTATCACTGTATTCATGAGGAGGCCATGCTTACCACAGACTACTCTCATCAATGACTGAGTAGCAGGGGTAAGAAGGAAGGCAAGGGTGTTCTCAGGAGACACGATTCTCCGCTGACAGGTAAATTTGGCTTTAGGATTCACCATAAGCTTTGCCAAACTTCTCTGAGAACTGCACCACAATCTAAGATGTTTCCTACCCAAACTTCCTTCCTTCTCTCACTCCTCCACATGGGGTCAGGCTGCATCAAGATGGGATGGCTCTTCCAGGCTTCTTTAGCGCCCTCTCAATTTTTTCCTAACAGGGGAACTCTCGGAGCAGCTTCTAGCTATGCAAGGCAGCACACTGATTCCAGAATTTCCACATGGTGCACACACACCAACAAATTCTGCATGATCCAATATTTTCTTTCCACCTTGATCCCTGTGGCCTGAATTCATACATATTCCTCAGATTTCTGTCAAAATGAATTGGCAAAATCTTTGTTTGGTTATGTATGGTATCTTGTTTTAGTTACCTAGTGCTGCTATAACAGAAATACCACAAGTGATGGTTTTAACAAACAGAAGTTTATTTCCTGACAGTTTAGGAGGCCAGATGTCCGAATTCAGAGCACTGGCTCTAGGGGAAAGCTTTCTCTGTCAGATCTGGAGGAAGGTCCCTGCTCTTCTGCTTGTTTCCTGGTTCCTTGGAGATCTACATGTGTCTTGGTGTCTATGGTACCCCATCTCTCCCCTGCTCGCTTATTTGATTTCTTTTATATCTCAGAAGAAACGATTGCCATAGAGTCAATTCTGACTCATAGCAACCCTACAGGACAGAGTGGAACTGCCCCATAGGGTATCCAAGGAGTAGTTGGTGGATTCAAAATGCTGACCTTTTTGGTTGGCAGCGAAGCTGTTTAAATTATCAAACAATATCATTAATATCACATGTAAGTAAAATTTTGCTGAAAATCATTTGAAAGTGGCTGCAGCAGTATATCAACAGGGAACTTCCAGAAGTTCAAACTGGATTCAGAAGAGGACGTGGAACGAGGAATATCACTGCTGATGTCAGATGGATCCTGGCTGAAAGCAGAGAATACCAGAAAGATGTTTACCCGTGTGTAATCGACTAAGCAAAGGCATTCGACTGTGTGGATCATAACAAATTACGGATAATATTGCACAGAATGGGAATTCCAGAACACTTAATTGTGCTCATGAGGATCCTGACCAAGAGGCAGTCGTTTGAATAGAACAAGGGGATACTGCGTGGGTTTAAAGTCAGGAAAGGTGTGCATCAGGGTTGTATTCTTTTACCACACTTATTCAATTCGTATGCTGAGCAAATGATCTGGAAGCTGGACTATATGAGGAAGACTCATTAACAACCTGCAATATGCAAATGACACAGCTTTGCTTGCTGAAAGTGAAGAGGACTTGAAGCATTTACTGCTGAAGATCAAAGACTTCAGCTTTCAGTATGGATTACACCTCAACATAAAGAAAACAAAAATCCTCACAACTGGACCAAAAAGCAACATCATGATAAATGAAGAAAAGATTGAAGCTATCAAGGATTTCATTTTACTTGGATCCACAATCAATATCCACGGAAGCAGAAACCAAGAAATCGAACGATGTATTGCATTGGGCAAATCTACGGCGAAAGACCTCTTGAAGTGTTGAAAAGCAAAGATGTCACTCTGAGGACTAAGGTGCGCCTGACCTAAGGCGTGGTATTTTCAGTCACCTCGTATCCATGTGAAAGCTGGAAAACCAAAGCAGAATTGACACCTTTGTAGTATGGTGTTGACGAAGAACATTGAATATACCATGGATTACCAAAAGAATGAACAAATCTGTCTTGGAACAAGTACAGCCAAAATGTTCCTTAGAAGCTAGGATGGCGAGACTTCGTCCCACAGACTTTGAACATATTATCAGGAGGGCCAGTCCCTGGAGAAGGACATCATGCTTGGTAAAGTAGAGGGTCAGTGAAAAAGAGAAAGACCCTCAATGAGATGAATTGACACAGTGGCTGCAACAATGGGCTCAAGCATAACAATGATTGTGAGGATGGCACAGGACCAGGCAGTGTTTTACTCTGTTGTACAGAGGGTCGCTATGAGTTGGGACTGACTCAACGGCACCTAACAACAATAACAACAAACAATTTATGGTTCTAAAGTTAAGTGGTAAGCTACTAAAACCGAAAGTTTGAACCCACCAGCCACTCCTTGGGAGCAAGATGTGGTGGTCTGTTTTCTTAAACTGCTCCAGATAAACTGATCTCAGTTGTGTGTCTCCTGTCTCTCCAGATTTCTGGGTGGCAGTTATGTTTGTGACCTCAATTCCCTGGTGCGTTCAAGAGAAGCTATCGATTTCCAGTTTGTTTGGCTTTTTCTTGTAAGCAACTGGAGGCTGTTTCTTTCTGTCGAAGAACTCTTGACCTGAGGTGAACTGGCAGACGTAGATATTCACTGTGTGTTCCTCGTTTGGTTTGCTTTAACTTTACTACCTTTGTCCCACTCTACTGATACACCACAGTCTTTTAAAAAAATTTGACCTTTTTTCCCTTATTTTTTCATCAATGTAATATGATTTGATTTAAAATATGCTTGTATTATAGTTATAATTGTTTTGTTTTAGCCTTAAAACAAGAATTTTAGGAAAGCCGATTTATTTTGAAAAAGGCAAAAAAAAAAAAAAAAGCAGGATTTTAATAACCAGAGGAGACTTGGTCGTCCAGTGAATGAGTTAAAGTTATATTTGGGCATGCCAGAGACAATTTTAGAAGCTTCTTTTGCTCATTCTTTGGGTACAATAACGTGTGATGGAACAGTCATTTTCCTTGTGAAAGATGAGTGGCCTGATCGGCAAAGTACATTCCCCTCAATGTTCAGAATGTTCCCTAGATATAATTTATGAGCTGGGAAAACGTTGTATAAGTCACTGTGTTTGCAGCGTTTTCATGCTTTAGATTTTGTGGATTTCCAGTCACAAAATGCTAGACCTAGAAAGGACTTCACAGCTTAGTTTTTCAAACCTCTTCATCTCATAAAAGAGAAAACGGGGATCAAAAATGATTACCTGATTCATCTCCCACCCCCAAAGATGAAATAAGGATTGAAACCCAGGTTGCTTTTCCCAGCTCGGTAGCACTGGCAGTTCGTACTCAGAGCTCATAGGAACTCACAGTTGAAGAATCTTTTCTCCCTATCACAAGTCAATAGTCATTGAATTGGCTTGTGAAACCGGCAAAAGCAACCAGAGGTGGTGAGATGTCTCCATGTTTTTTTGTTTGTTTTAGTTTTGTGAAAGGAATCCAATTAAATCTTTTGAATGGGTTTTTAATAGATGAAGCAATAAAGAACACTACCTGACTATTGGAATAGAATTCCTTTAAACAAAGCTTTAAATAGGATAAATGAATATTATATTCAGGATTTACATATTTTAATATCCTTAAAAATAACAAATGCCTATTACTGGACCTAACCTGGAATTTTTTCTTTTTTTTATTGTACTTTAAGTGAAGGTTTACAGAACAAACTCGTTTCTCATCAGACAGTACACACATTGTTCTATGATGTTGGTTAACAACCCCACGACATGTCAACACTCTCTCTTCTCAACCATGGGTTCCCTATTACCAGCTTTTTGGTTCCCTCCTGCCTTCCGGTCCCTGACCCAGGGCTGGTGTGCCCCTTTAGTTTTGTGTTGTTCCGTGGGCCTGTTCAATCTTTAGCTGAAGGGTGAGCCTCAGGAGTGGCCTCGTTACTGAGGGTGTCTGGGTGCCATACTCTCTGGGTTTCTCCAGTCTTTGTCAGGCCAGCAAATCTGGTCTTTCTCTTTGAGTTAGAATTTTGTTCTACATTTTTCTCCAGCTCTGTCCGGGACCCTCTTGTGATCCCTGTCAGAGCAGTCAGTGGTGGTAGCTGGGCACCGTCTAGTTGTACTGGACTCAGGCTGGTGGAGGCCATGGTAGATGTGGTCCATTAGTCCTTTGGACTAATCTTTCCCTCGTATCTTTAGTTTTCTTCATTCTTCCTTGCCCCTGAAGGGGTGAGACCAGTGGAGTATCCTAGATGGCCGCTCACAGACTTTTAAGACCCCAGATGCTACTCTCCAAAGTAGAATGTAGAACATTTTCTTTATAAACTATGTTATGCCAGTTGAGCTAGATTTTCCCCCGGATCATGGTCCCCACAGCCCTTAGCCCAGCAATTCAGTCCCTCAGGGAGTTTGGATGTGTCTATAGAGCTACCATGACCTTGCCTTGTACAGGTTGTGCTGGCTCCCCCAGTATTGTGTACTGTCTTATCCTTCACCAAAGTTTCCACTTATCTATTGTCTATTATCCCCACCCCTCCCCTCCCTCGTAACCCTCAAAGATCGTTTCTTTTTGTGTGTAAACCTTTTCATGAGTATTTACAGTAGTAGTTCATACAGTATTTGTCCTTTTGCAATTGACTTATTTCACTCAGCATAATGGCCTCCAGATTCATCCATGTTATGAGATGCTTCACAGATTCATTGTTGTTCTTTATAGTTGCGTAATACTCCATTGTATGTATGTACCACAGTTTGTTTATCCATTCATCTGTTGATGGGCATCTAGGTTGTTTCCATCTTTTTGCTACTGTGAACAATGCTGCAATGAACATGGGTGTGCATATGTCTATTGATGTGATGACTCTTATTTCTCTAGGATATATTCCTAGGACTGGGATTGCTGGATCATATGGTATTTCTATTTCTAGCTTTCTAAGGAAGTGCTGTATCGTTTTCAAAATGGTTGTATCATTTTGCATTCCCACCAGCAGAGCATAAGAGTTTCGATCTCCCCGAAGCCTCTCCAACATTTGTTATTTCCTGTTTTATTGATTTGTGCCAATAATGCTGGGGTGAGGTGGTATCTCATTGTGGTTTTGATTTGCATTTAATGGCTAGAGATCGTGAGCATTTCCTCATGTGTCTGTTGGCTGCTTGAATGTCTTCTTCGGTGAAGTATATGTTCATTTTCGTTGCCCATTTCTTAATTGGATTATTTGTCTTTTTGTTGTAGAGGTGTTGGATTTTCTTGTAGATTTGAGAAATTAGACCTTTATCTGATTCGTAGTAGCCCAATTTTTCCCCCAGTCTGTAGGTTCTCTTTTTACTCTTTTGGTGAAGTCTTTTGATGACCATAAGTGTTTAATTTTTAGTAGATCCCAGTTATCTAGCTTATTAATCTGGGATATTTTTAATTCAACAAAGGGAAAAAATAATGGACCACATCAGTACTTGAATGCCAAACCTACTTTAACCACAATTAAGAGATTGGCTACTGTTATGGATTGAATTGTGTTTCCCCAAAATATCTGTCTACTTGGCTAGTCCATGATTCCCAAAATTGTGTGATTATCATCTGTTGTGATTTTCCTGTGAGTTCTAAATCCTATTTCTATGATGTAATGAGGCAGGATTAGTGGTAATGATGTTAATGAGGCAAGAATCAATCTACAAGATTAGGTTGTGTTTTAAGTCAATCTCTTTTGAGATATAAAAGAGAGAAGCAAGCAGAGAATCATGGGGACCTCATATCACCAAGAAAGGAGCAGCTGGAGCATAGCATGTCTTTTGGACCTGGGGTCCCTGCACTGAGAAGCTCCTTGACGGGGGAGACTAAAGACAAGGACCTCCCCCCAGAGCCAATATAGAGCAAAATCCTTCCCCTGAAGCTAGCACCCTGAATTCAGACTTCTAGCCTACTAGACTATGAGAGAATAAGTTTTTTTGTTAAAGCTGTCCACTTTTGGTATTTCTGTTATAGCTAACCAAAATATCGGCAATTCAAATCCACCAGCTTCTCCTTGGAAACCCTATAGAGCAGTTCTGCCCTGTCCTATAGGATTGCTATGAGTCGGAATCGACTTGTCAGGAACAGGTTTGGTTTGGGTTTATACTGCCAAAGGTGGTTTGTGTCAAGTTTTATAAAGTTTAAATAATAGAGGATTAATTCATAATGGGCTAATTTTGTCCATCATTTAACATAGAGCTAGATGTTTCTGCAAGTGCTTTATGCCATGCTAAGTAATTCGGAGCACTATTTTCAAGTCCCTGTGTTTCCAGGTCATCTGGAGGGAGGACTTAGGCCAGGGCCAAGGACATAAGGTGAAGCACAAGGTTTAAAGAATGACTCAGTTTCAGAAATTGAGGGAACAAAATGAGGATAGAGGTAGAAATACCCAAGAGCAGTTCTTTTAGGATCCCAGTAGAGCTGCATCTCATTGTTAAGGCAACCTGAATCCTATAAAGAGGGGGCATTAACGATGAACCCAGGTAGTGGAAGGGAAAGTAGGGCTGCCAGTGGAGAAGGTGCCTGGGACGTTGCGTGTATGTATCTCACTCACATAACCGTGCATTCATCTTCACTTTCCTCAGCGCGTGTAGTTATCTCCTGGGTACAGAGCCATTCCAGTGCCCAGAGTGCTTACACATTATTCATTCACCCACGAATTCACTTAATTGCTGCTTTCTGAAGATTTCTGTTTAAAGATTCATTCATTTGGCCTTATGCAAATCCTTTTATCAGTTATTCATATTTTAGCATGAATAATTATAACATCTTGATTAAGACTGATTAAATTTTCTATTCATCAGGGAGAGGTGAAGATACTCTGGATATATTATTTTTATTTTCCTTCGCCTTCTAAATAGGAACGGTAGGAAGCTAACTATTAGATAAGGTGTTTCTCAGGGCTGGATAGTCAGATGGTTGGGGAGATGAAAGGAGGAAATATAAAGTCAGATGTTCCACTGACTTGAAGAATCTGTCGTTTTGCCAGAAAGATAATTTAGTGAATCCTGAACACTTTTTTTTTGTTTTCTATTTTAAACATTTTTATACCTTATAAAATCACCCATAGAAATAACGTATAATTCTAGCCTTAAGTAACTGTAGCTCTCCAATACGAGGAGAAGCTTACTGGTTGGGTTAAGTATGTGAAATAGATATGAGTCTTAAATATCTGTATCTTCTTATTATTTGTGATCTATCACCTGTTATGTAGCCTTCTCCTTATATACCCTTTACGGCTCTAGATTACATAGTCATGAGGTTCATTAAGTGTTAAATTTAACTAAAGTTTTGGTTTTACCATGAAACCATGAAAGTAAAATGGTGGGAAAGAGGATCAAGGAAGTTGAGGATGTATATATGAGTAAGGTTCAACTACAGAAGCAGAAATAGTATATATCTATATATCTTTTTTATCTATCTATCTATCTGTCTGTCTATCATCTATCTGTCTGTCTATCATCTATCTATCTATCTATCTATCTATCTATCTATCTATCTATCTATCTATCTATCTATCTATCTATCTATCTATCTATCTATCTATCTATCATCTATCTATCTATCTATCATCTACCTATATATCTACCTATCTATCAATTGTCTATCTCTCTCTCTCTATATATATATGGAGCCCTGGTGACACAGTGGTTAAAGAGTTCAGCTGCGAACCGAAAGTCTGGCAGCTTGAATTTACCAGGCACCCCTTGGAAACCCTATGGATCAGCTCTACTCTGTTCTGTAGGGTTGCTATGAGTCGTAATTGACTTGATGGTAACAAGTTTTACATATATATACATATACATATATATGTGTTAGGAGATCTAAGGTAGAATAGGTGATTTGTGAGAACTTAATGGTTGGCAGAATGAAGGCGGGGTTGGTATAAAAGGAAGATATGGGAGATGATTCCCAAGCTATTGTGGTTATATATTACACGGCATTGGCTTATGTGATGATTGTGAGAGCTGACTAAGCAAGTCTAAAATCCATAGGTATTCTGGAAGGGAAGATTTCAGGCAGACTGGAACACACTGGAAAAGACTGAAGCTGTTGTCCATAATAGACCTCAAGCAGTCTAGAAAGTAAGATAACAGATAGGATGAAACTCCATAGGTATAGAATGAAGCTGTTGTCTACAGGTAGAATTTCTGTGCCTTGGGGAAGCCGAATCCCTACTTTTCCCAAACCAAAAACTAAACCTGTTGCCATTGAGTCAAGTCCGACTCATTGTGACCCTACAGGACAGAGTAGAACTGCCCCATAGGGTTTCCAAGGCTGAAATCTTAAGGAAACAGACTGCTACATCTTTCTCCCACAGCGCTGCTGGTGGGTTTGAACCTCCAACCTTTCTGTTAGCTGCCGAACACTTAATCACTTTGCCACCAGGTCTCCTTTATCCCTGCTTTTAAGGCCTTGCAATTAATTCAGTTAGGGTCACCCGGATTATCCAGGATAATATTCCTTACTTAAAGTCAACTAATTAGAGACTTCAATTTCATCTGCAAACTTCCTTCACGGCAATGCCTATGTTAGTGTTTAATTGAGTAAGTGGAGACTGTAGCCTAGCCAAGATGACATAACAAAAAAGGCATCACAGTGCATAAAAGGGAACGGTCATAGTGCTGGACCATATAGCAAGTTAACCTTAAATGGAGAACTCCTAGGATAGGGAGATTTCTTTCTAACATCAATGCTTCTCTACAGTTTTTTTCCTATTGATATTTCATTATGATCAAGTCTATGAATTAAAAATAAAAATCTGTCTTCTTTTATGTTGTTAGTTGTCACTGAGTTGGCTCTAACTCATGGTGACCTTGTGTATAACAGAACAAAATGTTACCCAGCTCTTTGCCATCTTCAGGATGGTTGGCATGTTTGAATTCACTGTTTCTGCTATTGTGTCGATCCATCTCATTGGGAGTTTCCTTGTTTTACCTTCGCCCTCTACAAAGTATGCTTCACAACATCCTTTTGTTATCTTTTTCCTAAAATATTCTCCTTTATTTCACTTACAAGCTTCTTTATAAAGTTATCCACCTGAGATCTATTGCCACATGGGTCTGTGCAACCCCTGAAAGACCCCCAATTGCCACCGTACATAGAACTGTTCATCCTCAGGGCTGATCAACTCCCGTCACCACAGAACAAATACACAGAATCAGTTGGCCAATCCAAAAACCTGGGGGTCATCTTTACCACCTCCCTTTCATTCCGGCCCCCCGATCCAGTCATCAAATTCTCTCAAATTGACCTGTCCCACTATTTTATCCCCTATTTTTACCCATTAGCAAATCATGCTATGGAAAAACAAATCAACATTTTCAATTCTTATAACAATGTATGTGTTACACAGAAAACAACAGGACAGATGTGCAATTCACAAAGTAGAAGAGTGGAATAGAAGAATCTAAGTGCTGAAGCAGAAGGGTTACTTAAACATCACGGAGCACTAGAAGGAAAGGCTTATGAAAACACACCTATGTACTAGTACATGTTTTCTGTTGGCATTATTTCAAATGATTAAATATAAGCACTTTGTGGTTCATTAAAGTCGTCATGTGAACTATCTGAAAATATACTTTCTCACATCAATCCATTATTGATTATGGTAAAAAACATCATGGATAAAACATAAGGCAGAATCTTGAGTATTTAAGCAAAGGTCCCTGCCATTAGAATTTACTATTAATCAACTTTCTTATGCTTCACCATCTGATTTTTTAATAAAACATTTATTGATGATATATGGCTGGTCGCATTAAAATTGTAGTGAACAGACAGAACCAGAGGAAGGATTTTTTAAAGTTTCTGCCCATATTTCTTTAGATGCTTCAAAGAACTTTGGTGTTCTTATGATATAAACCAAACCAAACATATTGTTGACTTGATTCCGACCCATAGCGACCCAATAGGACAGAATAGAGCTGTCCCATAGGGTTTCTAAGGAATGGCTGGTGGATTCAAACTGCCGACATTTTGGTTAGCAGCCAAGCTCTTAACCACTGCACCACCAAGGTTCCATAGCTGTATTAAGTACAGGGAAAAGAGAGGCAACAACTACTGGGATAGCTTAAAGAACTCAGAGGAAAGGAGCAGATTAAAAGAACTGAATCAGTAACATTTATTCAAGAAGTTCAGGGGGGTGTTTAAAGAATATGTTCATAGTTGGAAACTCAGAAAAACTTGGGGAATAACAACTACAACAAAGACATTCAGATGGGTACACAGAAGACAACGTGGAGGAAAGTAAGTGATCAGGGAATAAACCTGACATTTGGCTAGAAACCCCTGTGAGGTGATGGCGTTTTCTTAGGAAAGCAGAACCACGTCTCAACTGTGTTCTAGGATCCACAGCTTAGAGTGGGAACCATGTTATGATTTGTGGGGGACACCAAGATTAACAAAACTGTCTTTGTTATAAGACACCCTGCTGTTTAACTGGGGAAATAGGAGCGGCTGTTTATGAGACCAGTTGTCAAGTCAACACCAACTCGTGGCAACCCCATGTGTGCCAGGGTAGAACTGTGCTCCACAGGGTTTTCAGTGGCTGAGTTTTTGAAAGTAGAATGCCAAGCTGTTCTTTTGAGGTGTCTCTGGGTAGACTTGAACCTCCAACTGTTGAGTCAGCAGCCCAGCACATTAACTTTTGTGTTACCCAGGAACTCCCACCAGTTAGGAAGCAAAGAGGAATACCGCTTAAGATAGGAGTGTAAACAAAGGACTTTGGGAAGACTGTGGAGAAGAAGACAAATTTTGCCTGTATTAATCCATGGAGCTTTAATGGTGGAGAAGGTATCTGAGCTGAGTTTAAAGAAGGGTCTAGTAAGTCAGCCCAAGGGAATAACATGTGAAAAGCTGAGAAAGCAGAGAATGTTTTGTGTTCATTATCATCTTTTCACTTTTAGGCAGAACACGTACATTTTGTCTGGACAGTACAAAAGACTAGAATTTTCAAAGACATGAATGAAGGGAAAAATCAAAGAGCATGAGTATGGCAGAGGTATTGGGAATGGAAGCCAATCAACCCTCCCAAACCCACCATCATCGTACAAATAGGAAGGAAAGGAGGACAGAAGAAACATGCCCAAGGCCTCCCAGATGATGAGGAGCACAGCCTCCTCCATCTGACTCTGGACTTTAGGTTCTTATTCACGGTAAAACCCATTGCCCTCAAGTCGATTCCAACTCATAGTGACCCTTTAGGACAGAGTAGAACTGTTTCATAGGTTTTCTAAGGCTGTATTCTTTACAGGGAGCCCTGGTGGCACGGTGATTAAGAACTCAGATGCTAGCCAAAAGGTTTGCAGTTTGAATCCACCAGCAGCTCCTTGGAAACCCTATGTGGCAGTTCTCTCTGCCCTATAGGGTTGCTGTGAGTCATGATCGACTTGACTCAATGGCAACAGGTTTAGTCTTCATGGAAGCTGACCGCCACATCCTTCTTTCCAAGAGTAGCTGGGGGGCTCCAAGCATCAACCTTTAGGTTAGCAGCCGAGTTGTGTCACCAGGGCTCCTTCTTATTCATGGTAGGACCAGGAAAAATACCTCGTTCTAAGATCATAGGAATGTGGTTGTTAAGTAATTGAGGATTTATGTTGGTTTGTTTCCTTTTGGTGGGATCAGGGAGTAATTTGGTAGAGGACTAAGGACATACTGTAACTATGCAATTGCAGTAGGTGAAACCATACGCAATTGCCATTTTTGTTGGTTAACACACTATAATAGCTATTTCACATGGTTCAGCCTAATATTTATTGTGTTAAAAAAAATTGGGAATAAATTAAATAAAATACATACTTTGAAAAGTCCAACGTGTTCTCTGAATGTGATGCCATACAAAATTGCATTCAATTAAAGCAGGAAACTTTTAATTTCACATCTTCACCCTTAGTCTAGTGGGGCTACTGTGTCCAGGAATGAAAATATTAAAGTTTTAAAATCACCTTTATTGGATTATTTTCATTCCAAACTTTTTTCCCCCATTAATACTCCATAACTTGTCTGAGATGAAAAACATACAAGAAATGTTAAACTAGCAAGCCAGTCATCAGGATGGTAGACGTCCTTACAGAACACAAAGATTGGGAGAACACAGGCACTTCTTTCTTTACTGTTCAGCACATGACATTTCTTCCTTATCATTGCTGTAGATGTATGGCATGGCTATGTGTGCGTTTACATAAGAACTAGAAGCGAATGACTCTAACATACACATCAAAGTGCATTTTAAGAACCAGATAGTATAGTATGGTTAGTTAGGAGATTACTAATAACTTTTAGGAGATTATTAATAACTTTTAAATCATGCCCTTTGTTACGATTTCCTAAGAGATGTTATATAGGGTCACTGTGAGTTGAAATAGACTCGACAGCAATGGGTTTGGTTTGGTTTTGGTTTAGTAAGGGAGAAGTGAAAGCCTTTGTCTAGCCTCAGTTTCCTAACAAATAGATGTATGACATTGGCTAAGTCACTCAACTTTGCTCGTCTTCCATTGACTGGTATAGAAACACACGAAAACCATTGTCTTTTTCCACCCAACCGCTATTGGTTGATTATGCACAACACAAAGTGCTGTAGGTCCGTTGTTAATTCTCTCACAATCTGCTTCTGATGCTCAATAAGTAAAAGCAATACGGTCTTCCCCAGTACTTAGTCATACTCATTAAAATATTTTGAATTTAGTATCTGGTTCTAAAAATCTCAGAACCTATTCGTCAAAGGCTTTCCCAATTTCTTCTCTTCACAGTTCATGTTGCTTCTTCTAATCTGAGGTATTTGCTTAAGCTCTTTTCTTTTCAATTTCATCACCCTTTCTATGGAGTTCAGACCTATGTCCATTTCTGATCTTTTTATTCTTGATTGGATTTCACCCTTAAATTTTGAATTGTTTTTACCTGCTTATAATTTCTAACGACAACATCGTATCACACGCACACACCCCTGTACCACACTTCTGTAGTTGCTATAGGCTGCCTAGTTGATTACACTCATAGCAACCCCATGTGACAGAACAGAACTGCCCCAAAGGGTTTCCAAGGCTGTAATCTTTACAGGAGTAGATCTCCAGGTCTTTTCTCCTGCAGTTCCGCTGGTGGGTTCAAACCACCGACCTTGGTTTAGCAGCCAAGTGCTTAACAATTATACCACCAGGACTCCTTACCACATTTCTACGCCCACCCAAATATTTTCTTACCTTTCTACATGGCATTCTAATGACTAACTTTTTAATAATTTTAAACAAGTATCTTACTTTCTAAGTTTTTGAAGCATGGAATTACGTGGGTTAAATTTTTAGTGATGGTTTTCCAGCTTTAAGGCAGCTTTTTCTTCACACAAGCCCATGGGGCTAAATGTAAGCAACCATTTAGATTAGGGGAAAATAAAACCCATATTATATTGATGGACAAATAGTTTTATCAAGTTTGCAAAGTTTGTTTCTTGGTGTCTTCTAAGTCTCTTTTTTCTAGTGAGAAAAAAAAAAGTAATAAATTTCATCACAAACACTAAGAAGGAATTATCTTAAAGATAGCCTTCAGCTAATGGACCACATCTACCTCGGCTTCCAGCAGACTGAGTCCAGTATAACTAGATGGTACCTGGCTACCACCACTGACTGCTCTGACAGGGATCACAATAGAGGGTCCCAGACAGAGCTGGAGAAAAATGTAGAACAAAATTCTAACTCACACACAAAAAAAGACCAGACTGACTGGCCTGACAGAGACTGGAGAAACCCGGAGAGTATGGCTCCTGGACACCCTTTTAACTCAGTAATGAAGTCATTCCCTACGTTCACCCTTCATCCAAAGATTAGACAAACCCATAAAAAAGACTAAAGGGCACACCAGCGAGCAGCATGGACTAGAAGGCAGGAGGGACAGGAAAGCTGGTAATAGGGAACCCAAGGTTGAGAAGGGAAAGTGTTGACATGTCATGGGGCTGTTAACCAATGTGATAAAACAATATGTGTACTGTTTAACTAGCAGCTAGTTTGTGTTTTTAGTTTGTTCTGTAAACTTTCATCTAAAGTACAGTAAAAAGGCAAAACAGCCTTCAACTTGCTTCCATGTTATCATGCTGGAAACGAACTGGCTGCAACAGCATTTTTCGTTTAAATAACTTTACCTGTTTTGAGTTGATTTTGGAATAATTCAGGATATTTTTATTTGAAAAAAAAAATCAATACCGATTTGTAAGCAAGATACCTTTATATTCTAATTTTTCAATTTTTTGTGGTTTTATTCATATTTATTAGCTAGTCACTTTTCTTCTATTGCGAGCTGCCATTTTATGAGCTTCTTTTCCCTTTATGAGGTTTATATTTTTGCAAATATTTGTCCAATTTAATATTTGCTTTTATTTTTCAGCATTATTTTAACATGGTAACCAAACAAAATCCCACTGCCATTGAGTCCATTCTGACTCATGCAACTCTATAGGACAGAGTAGAACTGCCCCATAGGGTTTCCAAGGAGTGCCTGGTGGATTTGAACTGCCGATCTTTTGGTTAACAGCTGTAGCTCTTAACCACTACGCCACCAGGGTTTCCTAGCATGGTAAAGACTTAGATATTTTTGTAGTTAATCTATCAGTTTTTATGATGTTTGTTTGTTGTTATACCTATAAAGGCAACTGCCTGCCTGTTTTTGTTCAACGTTCCTTTCTACTTTCTTCAGGTTCTTTTATTGTTTTTGTATATGTGTTCAACTCCTTAATGCATGATTTAATTTTGAAAGGTGATGTGAAGTACAGTTTAGTGTCTCAAGCTGAAAATATTATTATTTATTACAGCAATCCTTCATGTACCATGTCAAAATTTAAGTGATACAAAATTGTATAAACAGGAGAGTAAACACCATCCATTATGCCAACAGAGACAGCTATTTTTTGAAAAATTTTATATATGTATATGGCGTAGTGGTTAAGTGCTATGACTGCTAACCGAACGGTCAGCAGTTCGAATCTGCCAGACGCTCCTTGGAAACTCTATGGGGCAGTTCTACTCTGTCCTCTAGGGTCGCTATGAGTCGGAATCGACTCGACAGCACTGGGTTTTTTGGGTATATGTATTTGTTGTCGTTAGCTTTTATCAAGTCAGTTCCAACTCATAGTGACCCTATGTACAACGGAGTGAAATACTGCCTGGTCCTGAACCATCCTCAAAATCACTGATGTGTTTGAGACCATTGTTGAAGCCACTGTGTCAACCCATCTCACTGAGGGTCTTGCTCTTTTTCACTGACGCTCTACTTTATCAAGCATGATGTCCTTCTCCAGGGATTGGTGCCTCCTGATAACATGTCCACAGTATGTTTGAGGTAGAGCCTTGCCGGCCTTGCTTCTAAGGAGCATTCTGGCTGTACTTCTTCCTTATTCATTGTCCAGCTTTTGCATGTATATGAGGTGATTGAAAATACCATGGCTGGATCCAGGTACACCTTAGTCCTCAAAGTGACACCTATGCTTTTTAATACTTCAGAGAGCTCTTTGGCTGAGGATTTGCATGTACATACATACATACGTACATATATATATATGTGTATATGGAAACCATGGTGTCATAGTGGTTAAGAGCTACAGCTGCTAACCAAAAGCTCGGCAGTTTGAATCCACCAGGTGCTCCTTGAGTTCTACTCTGTTCTACAGGGTTGCTATGAGTTGGAATTGACTCGATGGCAATTTTTTTTTTTTGGTGGTACAATGATTAAGTACTTTGCTGCTAACAGAAAGTTGGCACTTCAAACCTACCAGCCGCTCCACGGGAGAAAGATGTGGCAGTCAGCTTCTGGAAAGGTTATAGCCTTGAAAACCCTATGGGACAGTTCTACTCTGTCCTATAGGGTTTCTATGAGTCAACTCGACAGCAATGGGTTTAGTTTTTGGTTATATGTGTGTGTGTGTGTGTGTGTGTGTGTGTGTATATCATACTGATTAAGAACTAGCTATTTCTTCACTTGACAATAGATCCTGAACAACTTTCCCCATGTCTGTAAATATAAATATGCATCATTATTTTTCATGGTTGTAACAGTATTCCATTGTATAGATGCATTATTTGTGAAAATTTAGATCTTTTGACTGATTCCTATTATAAACAACATTTTCATATTTACAGATTTTATTCAGCTTGAATGACAGAATGTACTAACACGGCTGTGGTTATGGATTCAAGTTGACAATGAGATTCCAAAACACAGCTAGGCTTTAGTCTAATATTCCTATTACTTCATTTTAAAGAAAGATACAAAGAAAGTGACATGGTATGTTGTTCAGCACCTTCATCTTACTGGGAGGCCCAGAAGCCACCCATGTATAGCTTTGTTTTTTCTTCCTCATTTGCATGGAGTGTGTACAGCTGCAGGTACAAGAGGTACAGTGAGTGGGGGTCACTTTGACACACAGAAGACACAGCTCCTTTTTCCCACCAGCTTTTCATACCATTCTCATGGAGACCTGAGGCTCCCATGCCAGCTCACAGCTCCCCTGCCCAAACACACGCCCCCTCAATCCAGTAAGGCAGATACAACATTCACTTGTTACCTTAACTCAGCTGTTTCCAAGGAAACAGTGAGAGGGGAGCTGTAGGCCGTTCAGCCTAGGCCTCAGGTTCATCCTTAATCACACAGATGTGGTTTGCCCAAACTAAAAACTGTTCGCAACCTCCTACTCCCTTTCCTGATTTTTCGGAGTTGTTGTTGTTGAGAAAATTTCGACTCATTGAGACCTCATGCGTTATGAAGTAGAACTGCTCCATAGGGTTTTCTTGGCTGTAATCTTTAAAGAAGCAGATCGCCAGGCCTTTTCTTCTCAGGCACTGCTGGGTGAGTTTGAACTGCCAACTTTTAGGTTGATAGTCGAGCACAAATTGTTTGTACCACCCAGGCATCTTGAGTTTTCAAGGGGATACTGTGTGGTTTAAAGTCAGGAAGGGTGTGCGTCAGGGTTGTATATGCTGAGCAATAATCTGAGAGACTGGACAATATGAAGAAGAGCAGGGCATCAGGATTGGAGGAAGACGAATTAACAACCTGCGTTATGGAGATGACACAACCTTGCTTGCTGAAAGTGAAGAGGACTTGAAGCACTTACTAATGAAGATCAAAGACCACAGCCTTCAGTATGGATTGCACCTCAGCATAAGGAAAACAAAAATCCTCACAACTGGACCAATGAGCAACATCATGATAAACGGAGAGAAGATTCAAGTTGTCAAGGATTTCATTTTACTCGAATCCACAATCAACAGCCATGGAAGCAGCTGTCAAGAAATCAAAAGACGCATTGCATTGGGTAAATCTGCTGCAAAGGACCTCTTTAAAGTGTCGAAGAGCAAAGATGTCACCTTGAAGACTAAGGTGAGCCTGACCCAGGCCATGGTATTTTCAATGGCACCATACGCATGTGAAAGCTGGACAATGAATAAGAAAAACTGAAGAAGAATTGATGCCTTTCAATTGTGGTGTTGGTGAAGAATATTGAATATACCATGGACGGCCAAAAGAATGAACAAACCTGTCTTAGAAGTACGACCAGAATGCTCCTTAGAAGCAAGGATGGTGAGACTGTGTCTTATATACTTTGGACACGTTGTCAGGAGGGATCAGTCCCTGGAGAAGGACATCATGCTCGGCAAAGTACAGGGTCAGTGAAAAAGAGGAAGACCCTCAATGAGGTGGACTGACACAGTGGCTGCAACAATGAGCTCAAGCATAACAATGATTGTAAGGATGGCGCAGGACCGGGCAGTGTTTTTTTCTGTTATGCATAGGGCTGCTATGAGTTGGAACCGGCTCGATGGCACCTAACAACAACAGGCAGAAGTCAGGATGCATCTCTTTGCTTTTGCTGGGTAACAATCTAGCACAAACCTTATTGGGTTAACCAACAGCTTTGTACTTAGCTTATAGATCTGTGCTGGGCTCAGTGGGGTGGTTTCATTGATCTGGGGCAGCCTTATCTAATCTCAGTTGGACTTTCTCACGTGACTTCGGTCAGTTGCTAGGTTAACTGTGGACTGGTTGGTCTAAGATGCCTCTACTAGAAAGGTTCACTTATTTGCCATGAGATTGCCCATCTTCCAGCAAGCTATGCAGAGATATTCACACAACACCAGCAATCTATGAAAGTGAGCAGAATGGGCAATAGCCCTGACTAAATTTGCACCGTGTGGCTTTTGCTACATCCTGTCGACCAAAGCAAGTCACAGGGCCACTCTGTGTGGATAAGCATGCTCTCTGTCTTCCATCTCCTGGTAGGAGAAACTTCGAGGAATTATGACCATTTTCAATCTTTTTTTTTTTTTTATCTACTACTCAGAATACAAGTCCTTAGCATGATGGCCTCATAAGATGTCTAGATAACAAGGCAGCAAAAAGCCTGGATTTTGGAAAGCACCAGGTTGAGGACCAAGACAAGGCTTTTCTCCTCAGCAGAATCCCTGATTTTGCCCTTCACTCTCTGTTCTCCCATGGAAAAAGTCAAAAAAAAACACACTTGCTAACCAAATCCTACCTGCCACCTGGTTTTTTGCAGCCCACAAGCTAAGGGTGGTTTTTAGATTTTAAAATGGTTGAAAAGTATCAGGGGAAAAATAATATTTCATGACAGGTAAAAATCATATGAAATTCAAATTTCAGTGTCTGAAAATAAAGTTTTATTGGTCAAAGCCCATTTATTTACGTATCATTTATGGCTGCTTTGCACTTTGGTAGAGGAGCTCTGTCCAGGACCCTCTATTGCGATCCCTGTCAGAACAGCCAGTGGTGGTAGCCAGGCACCATCTAGTTGTGCTGAACTCAGTCTGGTGGAGGCCGTGATAGTTGTGGTCCATTAGTCCTTTGGACTAATCTTTTCCTGTGTCTTTGGTTTTCTTCATTTTAATCTTAGGTCTTTTCACCACGATACCCTGTTTGTCTAGTGCAACCATTCCTCCAGAAGGTCCTATGAGATGTTCAGGTCCACATCAGCATTGAGAAGGGTAAGACCCGGGGATCCTGCACCTGAGACTCTCCTCCACCAGGGGAAGATCGAGGACAAGGACCTGCTTCCAGAGCCAAACGAGAAAGCCTTCCCCTGGAGCTGACACCCTGTATTTGGACCTGTAACCTACTAGACTGTGAGAGAATAAATTTCTCTTTGTTAAAGCCATCCACTTGTGGTATTTCTGTTATAGCAGCACTAGATGACTAAGACATTGTGGAATTCCAAAAACCTGTTACGACGGGAAGAGTTTTATTTCTTAATTATCATTTTGGTCAGAGTAATATGGTTTCCTATGGCTATATTTTCAAAACAAAATGCCCAAATGCCTTCAGTTTTTAACCAAACCTCATTTAGAGTTTGTTTCTAAATCCTAGAAGCAACGTAACGGAAGGGAAGGAGAGAAATGACAGAAGGGGAGGGTGGCAGGTCAGAAAATGAGAAGTTGACAGTGAGTAATAAAAATCTAATTTTTTCCCATGAATTAAAAACGCGAGCAGAATCCACAAACAGCAGGAATGCTGAGAGCTTAAATGGCTTCTAGCTCAGGCCTCCAAATTAAAAGCACGGAACCATTTATAGCATCACATATTTTTCTCTGTTCCACACGACTCGGCCTTGTGGTCTTTGAAAGCCTCTCCTATCATTTTCCTTCATCTGTCTGTTCAGTAAGCTATTTATCAATTATCAAATAAGGTATATTCCATGTAGAAAAGTTGGAATATACAGAAATTTATTGGAAATAAATTTAATTTCTCAATCCTCACCAGGCAGGGACGTACCATCTAATCTTTTGTCTTGTTTTTTCTCTGCTTTTGTCTTTAACAATGAACATCGGCATTCCCTGATGTTCTTATGCAGATTTTAACAGAGCCTATTAGTCAGAATTGACCCGAGGGCACTGGGGTTGGGTTTAATGCTTCCTCGGAGCCCTGGCAGCACAGTGGTTAAGAGCTTGGCAACAATGCGCTCAAGCGTAACAATGATTGTGAGGATGGCTCAGGACCAGGTGGTGTTTCATTCTGCTGTACGTACAGTCGCTATGAGTCAGAGCTGACTCTAGGACACCTAACAACAACAACAAACAAAATATATTAAACTTCAAAAGAGCTCAAATTATAATGTTAAAAAATAACCCTCTGAAGGCCTTCTCAGGCTTCTATCTAGCTTTACAGCTTGTTATTCCTCACTTAGAGCAAATGAATTACAATCAAAAAGTAACCCTGTTCCCCCTTTTATTGTCTAAGGGTGCTAACAGGTGCCATCAACATAGACCCAACTGACCAAATCTTCACCGAGGGGGCTTTTTGACAGGGCTGAGTTGTAACTGATGGGGTCGCTTACAGGCAGAGGACATGATACGCCTCTCTACAACAACTGCTCTGTATTAGTCATTTCCAAAACAGCATCAGGTTGTCCAATGCGAGAAACTCTGAGTTTAGCTTTGTCACAAATCAAATTCATCACATAATTCCCAGTTCCTGATGAAGTAGAACTTGTTTACGTAACATAACAAAAAACCGAACCAAACCCGTTGCCATTGAGTTGATTCCAGCTCATAGCGGCCTTACAGGACAGAGCAGAACTGCCCCATAGGGCTTCCAAGGAGCGGCTGCTGGATTTGAGCTGCTGACCTTTCGGTTTGCAGCCACAGCTCGTAACTACTGAGCCACCAGGGCTCCCTTCCCTGTACAGCAGGAGCAATTTGGGGAATAAGTCTGCAAACATTCACCAGCCCCCTGTCACTTATAGGATTACAGCAAGCACCTGGTATCAAAACAAGCACCCTTAATTAGCCTCTTCTGTCTCCCAAACTCCCACTCCGCCAGTACCGAATTCCCGAGAAATTCTTCTCTCACGCCTTTGCACTTTCTCATGCGCTGGTTCCCACGCCTGCGATATGCTCCTGACTCTTGGTGGCCTGCGGTGTCACCTTGCACTCTTGTCAGCCCCAGGATCTCCTATCCATCTTTCAAAGTCCATGTGAGACTTCCATTTCTCTGGAAGGCCTGTCTGACCAGCGCCACCACGCACCTTTGGCACTGTCTCCTCGCCCGCTGCTCTGGGCCTCTCTGCGCTGTGCTGCGCACTCATGGGGTGTCACGTTTGTACATCAGTTGCCTCTGTTTCACTCCAAGCCTTTAGCCCCAGATTTTGCAGCATACCCATTTATAGGACAAGACAATCTCCTCAGTACTTTCAGGAGAATGTACGCCGCACTTCTAGCACAGTGGGTCCCAGGGGATGTGTCTACAGCAAAAGGAATAGCCCCCGCCTTTTTGTCTTTTAGTGACTTTAAAGAGAGAAGCTATCCTTTTCTTCTTTTTCCTAGTTTTTACTATGTCAACAGTTCCCAGAAGAAACCCTTTGGGTCCTCTACTCATCTGGAATAAAAAGGAAAGAGAGTGCTTCCCCCCAGAGGCTGCAAAAAGAGGATCACTTCTGGGTTTCACAAGTCTAGTTGTAGGGGTGAGCGCTGACTGTGGGTGCAGGGCTAGAAACACAGCTCTGCTTTATGCACAGGGTTTACCGGCATTTGCAAAGCTCAGACAAGGTACTGGGAATGGGGACTTAACCTACATCCCTCACCCTGATTTACAGCCTAAGTAACATTCCACCAGGAGCCCGGTGGCACAGTGGTTAAGCATTTGGCTGGTAACTAAAAGGTTGGCAGTTTGAATCCACCAGCCACTCCTTGGAAACCCTATGGGGCAGCTCCAGTCTGTCCTATAAGGTCACTATGAGTTAGAATCCCCTTGACGGCAATGGGTTTGGTTTGGTTTTTGAGCATGCCACCACTGCGAGGGAGTGCACTAGGGATGGAACAGGGGATGGCTAACCAGTGTCGTTTCCAGGCTCCCTGTGGCCCGTGTATTGTGCTCAGCAGGAAATTCCCAGTTACCCACCTTGCACTGTAGTGACTTCAGTGAAGGGGCCAGGGAGACTTTTACTAAAGAGGATTGTACTTCAATTAATTAATTGATTAATTAAGAAAAAAAAACCTAATGGACCAAATGCAGGAGCGAAAGTCCAGCAAACCCATGCATTCAGAAGTTAAAAAAAACTTTAGCCTCTTCAGCATTTTGTTATAAAAAGTAATGTCTAGAACTCTGTTCTTTTGCTTCTTTCCCATGAGTTGTGAGGTGTTTTTAATTCCAAAATTATACCCTATGGTTTGAGCCGAATAAAAGGGGGATAAAGATGGAGGAGGTTCTACTGGAGCAAAGCTGGAAAAACAACATGGGAATAATGAAGAAAAAAGGGAATATTGAGGAGGGAAAAACATCCTCAAACCACACCTGGCTATCTATCCTGCTACGGTGACTTGCGTGTTGCCGTGATACTGGACGCTATACCACCGGTATTTAAAATACCAACAGGGTCATAGTGGACAGGTTTCAGTGGAGCTTCCAGACTAAGACAGACTAGGAGGAAAGGCCTGGCAATTTACTTTGAAAAATTAGCCAAGGCAAACTTTGGCAATAGACTATTGTCCAATGCGGTGCTGCCAGGTGAGCTCCCTAAGTTGCACGGCGCTACACAATAGCTGTAAGGATGGACCCAAACATACCAACAATCACAGCAGGTAAGGCGCAGGGCCAGCAACATTGCGTTCTGTTTGATATAAGGTCTCCTTGAGCTGGAGCCAGCTGGGCAGCAAACCCCAACACAGATGCATCAACAAAAGTGAGGGAATAGGTAGACCCCAGTGCTGGTTCCTTGGATAGACTAATTGGTTGAAAGAAGGATCTTAAAGCTGCATTTACGTAGATTTACATGATAATGTAAATTGTCAATTGCCCACATCAAAGAGGGTCAGCTCTTTTTTGCCAGAGGGAAACGAGTACACACGGGTGCTCCCCCACTACCCACCCGGTAGCTCCATCATCTCCAAAGAAGCATTGCCTGCAGCCTGCCCTGTAGTGTAGGATTTCCTTCTTTGTGCTTCCTGGAATCTCACAGCCTTGGGACTCGGAGCTTCTACTTCAACTTCTCATCTTTTTTTTTTTAAATTGTGCTTTAAGTGAAAGTTTACAAATCAAGTCAGTCTATCACACAAAAACTTATATACACCTTGCTACATACTCCCGATTACTCTCCCCCTAATGAGACAGCCCACTCCCTTCACTCTCTCTTTACATGTCCATTTCGCCAGCTTCTAATCCCCTCCACCCTCTCATCTCCTCTCCAGGCAGGAGATGCCAACATAGATAGTCTCAAGTGTCCACCTGATCCAAGAAGCTCACTCCTCACCGGTATCTCTCTCCAACCCGTTGTCCAGTCCAATCCCTGTCTGAAGAGTTGGCTTTGGGAATGGTTCCTGTCCTTGGACAACGGAAGGTCTGGGGGCCATGACCACCAGGGTCCTTCTAGTCTCAGACCATTAAGTCTTTTTATGAGAATTTGGGGTCCGCATCCCACTGCTCTCCAGCTCCTGGTTCTCTGTTGTGTTCCCTGTCAGGGCAGTCACCGGTTGTATCCGGGCACCATCTAATTCTTCTGGTCTTAGGATGATGTAGTCCCTGGTTCATGTGGCCCTTTCTGTCTCTTGGGCTTGTAATCGCCTTGTGTCCTTGGTGTTCTGCATTCTCCTTTGATCCAGGTGGGTTGAGACAAATTGATGCATCTTAGATGGCCGCTTGCTAGCGTTTAAGACCCCAGATGCCACTCTCCAAAGTGGGATGCAGAATGTCTTCTTAATAGATTTTATTATGCCAATTGACTTAGATGTCCCCTGAAACCATGGTCCCCAAACCCCCGCCCATGCTACGCTGGCCTTCGAAGCATTCGGTTTATTCAAGAAACTTCTTTGCTCTTGATTTAGTCCAGTTGTGCTGACCTTGCCTGTATTGTGTGTTGTCTTTCTTGTTACCTAAAGTAGTTTTTATCTACTATCTAATGAGTGAATTCCCGTCTTGTAACCATCAAAGAATATTTTCTTCTCTGTTTAAACTATTTCTCAAGTTCTTATAATAGTGCTCTTAAAAAATATTTGTCCTTTTGCAACTGACTAATTTTCACTCAGCATAATGCCTTCCAGGTTCCTCCATGTTATGAAATGTTTCACAGATTCATCACTGCTCTTTATCGATGTGTAGTATTCCATTGTGTGAATATACCACAATTTATCCATTCATCCATTGATGGGCACCTTGCTTGCTTCCGTCTTTTTGCTATTGTAAACGGTGCTGCAGTAAACATGGGTGTGCCTATATCTGTTCATGTAAAGGCTTTTATTTTTCTAGGATATATTGCAAGGAGTAGGATTGCCGGATCATATGGTAGTTCTGTTTCTAGCTTTTTAAGGAAGCTCCAAATTGATTTCCAAAGTGGTTGTACGATTTGACATTCCCACCAGCAGTGCGTAAGTGTTCCAATCTCTCCACAGCCTCTCCAACATTTATTATTTTGTGTTTTTTGGATTAATGCCAGCCTTGTTGGAGTGAGATGAAATCTCATTGTAGTTTTGATCTGCATTTCTCCAATGGCTAATGACCCTGAGCATTTCCTCCTGTATCTGTTAGCTACTGAATGTCTTCTTTAGTGAAGTGTCTATTCATATCTTTTGCCCATTTTTTAATTGGGTTGTCTTTTTGCAGTTTCATGTAGATTTTAGAGATCAGGCACTGATCGGAAATGTCATAGCTAAAAACTTTTTCCCAGTCTGTAGGTAGTCTTTGTACTCTTTTGGTGAAGTCTTTGGATGAGCATAGGTGTTTGATTTTTAGGAGCTCCCAGTTATCTAGTTTTTCTTCTGCATTGTTGGTAATGTTTTGCATACTGTTTATGCCATGTATTAGGGCTCCTAACATTGTCCCTATTTTTTCTTCCATGATCTTTATCGTTTTAGATTTTGGTCTTTGATCCATTTTGAGTTAGTTTTTGTGCATGGAGTGAGGTATGGGTCTTGTTTAATTTTTTTGCAGATGGATATCCAGTTATGCCAGCACCATTTGTTAAAAAGGCTGCCTTTTCCCCCATTTAACTGTTTTGGGGCCTTTGTCAAATATCAGCTGGTCATATGTGGATGGATTTATATCTGGATTCTCAATTCTGTTTCATTGGTCTATGTATCTGTTGTTGTACCAGTACCAGGCTGTTTTGACTACTGTGACGGTACAATAGGCTCTCAAATCAGGCAGAGTAAGGCCTCCCACTTTGTTCTTATTTTCAGTAATGCTTTACTTATCCGGGACCTCTTTCCCATCCATATGAAGTTGGTGATTTGTTTCTCCATCTCATTAAAAAATGTCATTGGAATTTGGATCGGAATTGCATTAAATCTACAGATTGCTCCTGGTAGAATAGACATTTTTATAATGTTAAGTGTTCCTATCCATGAGCAAGGTATGTTTTTCCACTTACGTAGGTCTCTTTTGGTTTCTTGCAGAAGTGTTTTGTAGTTTTATTTGTATAAGTCTTTTACATCTCTGGTAAGATTTATTCCTAAGTATTTTATCTTCTTGGTGGCTACTGTAAATGGCATTGATTTGGTGGTTTCCTCTTCGATGTTCTTTTTGTTGATGTAGAGGAATTCAACTGATTTTTGTATGATTATCTTGTATCCCTATACTCTGTTGAACTCTTCTATTAGTTTCAGTAGATTTCTTGAGGATTCCTTAGGGTTTTCTGTGTATAAGATCATGTCATCGGCAAATAGAGATACTTTTACTTCTTCCTTGCCAATCTGGATGCCCTTTATTGCCTTATCTTGCCTAATTGCTCTGGCTAGGACCTCCAGCACAATGTTGAATAAGAGCGGTGATAAAGGGCATCCTTGTCTGGTTCCCGTTCTCAAGGGGAATGCTTTCAGGCTCTCTCCATTTAGGATGATGTTGGCTGTTGGCTTTGTATAAATGCCCTTTGTTATGTTGAGGAATTTTCCTTCTTTTCCTATTTTGCTGAGAGTTTTTATCATCAATGGGTGTTGAACTTTGTCAAATGAAGCTATCTGGGCCAGGGCTTTTTTTTTGTTGGGAGTTTTTTATGATCTTTTCAATCTCTTCTTTTGTTATGGGTCTACTTAGTTGTTCTACCTCTGTTTGTGTTAGTTTAGGTAGGTAGTGTGTTTCTAGGAATTCATCCATTTCGTCTAGGTTTTCAAATGTGTTAAAAAACCAACCCACTGGACTATGGCTTAAGGAGACTTCTAAGTCAATTGGCAAAATAATTCTATTATGAAAAGATTCTGCATCCCACTTTGAAATGTGGCATCTGGGGTCTTAAATGCTAACAAGCGGCCATCTAAGATGCATCAATTGGTCTCAACCCACCTGGATCAAAGGAGAATGAAGAACACCAAGGTCACACAATAACTATGAGCCCAAGAGACAGAAAGGGCCACATGAACCAGAGACTTACATCATCCTGAGACCAGAAGAACTAGATGGTGCCCGGCCACAACCGATGACTGCCCTGACAGGGAGCACAACAGAGAACCCCTGAAGGAGCAGGAGAACAGTGGGATGCAGACCCCAAATTCTCATAAAAAGACCAGACTTAATGGTCTGACTGAGACTAGAAGAATCCCGGCAGTCATGGTCCCCAAACCTTCTGTTGGCCCAGGACAGGAACCATTCCTGAAGACAACTCATCAGACATGGAAGGGACTGGACAGTGGGTAGGAGAGAGATGCTGATGAAGAGTGAGCTACTTGTATCAGGTGGATACTTGAGACTGTGTTGGCATCTCCTGTCTGGAGGGGAGATAGGAGGGTAGAGAGGGTTAGGAACTGGCAAAATTTTCACGAAAGGAGAGACTAGAAGGAGGGAGTGGGCTGACTCATTAGGGGGAGAGTAAGTAGTAAGGTGTATATAAACTTATATGTGACAGACTGACTTGATTTGTAAACTTTCACTTGAAGCACAATAAAAATTATTTTTTAAAAAACAAAAAACCCAACTCACTGCCAAATTTGTTGGAGTACCATTTTTCATAGTAATCTGATATGATCCTTTTAATTTCAGTTGGGTCTGTTGTAATATCACCCATCTCATTTCTTATTTGGGTTATTTGCTTCCTCTCCTGTTTTTCTTTTGTCAGTTTGGCCAATGGTTTATCAAGTTTGTTGATTTTTTTCAAGGAACCAGCTTTTGGTCTTGTTAATTCTTTCAATTGTTTTTCTGTTTTCTATTTCATTTGGTTCTGCTCTAATTTTTATTATTTGTTTTCTTCTGGTGCCTGAGGTTTTCTTTCATTGTTCTCTTTCTATTTGTTCAAGTTGTAGGGATAATTCTTTGATTTTGGCCCTTTTTTCTTTTTGGATGTGTGCATTTATTGATATAAATTGACCTCTGAGCACTGTTTTTGCTGTGTCCCAAAAGTTCTGATAGAAAGTGTTTTCATTCTCATTGGATTGTACGAATTTCTTTATTCTATCCTTAATGGCTTCTATAATCCTGTCTCTTTTGAGCAGGGTATTGTTCAGTTTCCAAGTGTTTGATTTCTTTTCCCTGCTTTTTCTGTTATTGATTTCCACTTTTATGGCCTTACGGTCAGAAAAGATGCTTTGTAATAGTTCAGTGTTTTGCATTCTGCTAAGGCTTGCTTTATGACATAATATGTGGTCTATTCTAGAGAATGTACCATGTGCACTAAAAAAGAAACTATGCCTGGTTGCTGTTGGGTGGAGTGTTCTGTATATGTCTATGAGGTCAAGTTGGTTTATTGTGGCATTTAGGTTTTCCGTGTGTTTATTGAGCTTCTTTCTGGATGTCCTGTCCTTCACTGAAGGTGGTGTGTTGAAGTCTCCTACTGTTTTTGTGGAGCTGTCTATCTCACTTTTCAATGCTGATAGAGTTTGTTTTATGTATCTTGCAGCCCTGTTATTGGGTGCATAAATATTTAATATGGTTATATCTTCTTGGTATATTGTCCCTTTAATCATTATATGGTGTCCTTTCTTATCCCTTACGATGGATTTAACTTTAAAGTCTATTTTGTCAGCAATTAATGTTGCCACTCCTGCTCTTTTTTGATTGATGTTTGCTTGATATATTTTTTTCCATCCTTTGAGTTTTAGTTTGTTTGTGTCTCTAAGCCTAAGGTGTGTCTCTTGTAGGCAGCATATAGATGAATCGTGTTTTTTAATCCATTCTGCCACTCTCTGTCTCTTTACTGGTGCATTTAGTCCATTTACATTCAGCATCATTATGGACAGGTGTGAGCTTAGTGCTGTCATCGTGATGTCTTTTTTTGTGTGTAGGTGACAGTTTCTTTTCCCCACTTAATTTTATGTGCCGAGTAGATTATCTTTATATATTGTCCTTTCCTCATATGCGTTGTTGATTTTGTTTCCGCTGAGTCTCTGTTTTTTTCTTGTATTTTATTTTGATGTGTAGGATAGTTTGTCTCCTTTTTGGTTACCTTATTATTTACCCCTATTTTTCTAAATTTAAACCTAACTTTTATTTCTTTGTATTGCCTTATCTTCCCCGGCATATGGAAGCTCTAGGACTACATTTCTTAGTCCCCCTTTATTGTTTTAATGTTGTCTTCTTTTACATAATAACATCGCTATTTCTCTGTTTTGAGTGTCTTTTTTTTTTTTTATCTTGATTTATTTTTTGGATTTCCCTGTCTGGGTTGACTTCTGATTGCTCTGCCCCGTGTTCTAGTCTTGGGTTGATACCTGATATTATTGATTTTCTAACCAAAGAACTCCCTTTAGTATTTCTTGTACTTTTGGTTTGGTTTTTACAAATTCCCTAAAACTTCTGTTTATCTGGAAATGTCCTAATTTCACCTTCATATTTGAGAGATAGTTTTACTGAATATATGACTCTTGGCTGGCAATATTTTTCCTTCAATTTTTTATATAAGTCATCCCATTGCCTTCTTGCCTGCGTGGTTTCTGCTGAGTAGTCCAAGCTTATTCTTATTGACTCTCCTTTGTAGGTGACTTTTCATTTATCCCTCACTGCTCTTAAAATTCTCTCTTTATCTTTGGTTTTGGCAACTTTGATTGTAATATGTCTTGGTGACTTTCTTTTAACATCTACCTTATGTGGAGTTTGATGAACATCTTGGATAGGTATTGTCTCATCTTTCATGATATCAGGGAAGTTTTCTGCCAACAAATCCTCAACAATTTTCTCTGTATTTTCTGTTATCCCTCCCTGTTCTGTTACTCCAATCACTCTTAGGTTATTTCTCTCAATAGAGCCCCACATGATTCTTAAGGTTTCTTCATTTTTTTTTTAAATTCTTTTGTCTGATTTTTCTTCAAATATATTAGTGCCAAGTGCTTTATCTTCAAGTTCAGAAATTCTGCCTTCCACTTGCTCAAATCTGCTCCTCTGACTTTCTATTGAGTTGTCTACTTCTGTAATTTTATTGTTAATATTCTGAATTTCCGATTGCTGTCTTTCTATGGATTTTTCCAGCTTATTAAATTTTTCATTATGTTCCTGAATAATCTTTTCAATCTTTTCAATTGCTTTATCTGTGTATTCCTTGGCTTGTTCTGTGTATTGCCTCATTTCCTTCCTGATGTCTTGAAGGGTTCTGTATATTAAACTTTTGTATTCTGCCTCTGGTAATTCCAGGAATACACTTTTGTCTAGAAGATCCCTGGATGCTTTGTTTTGAGAGCTCATTGCAGCGATCATGGCCTATTTCTTTATGTGACTTGATATTAACTGTTGTCTCCAAGCCATCTATAAGTTATTGTATAGTTTATTTTATGTTTGCTTACTGTGTTGTAGCTTCTTGCTTTGTTTTGTTTTGATATGCCCAAATGGGTTGCTTGAGTGAGCTAGCTTGATTATTTTCACCTTTGGAGCTCTTTTTTTTTTTTTTTTTTTTTTGGAGCTCTGATGTCCTGTCCCCAGATGGCTAGACCTGTTATCAGGTATATCAGTCTAGGAGCCCATTCACTTTTCTTTTATGAATTCAGCTCAGGTAGCTGGTCATCAAGTGTGTGGTACAGGCTCTGTCCTACAGTCTTAGAGGGGCAGGGGTGATTGGTGTATGTACCGATATCTGGTTGCAGCAGGGCATCACACTCTGAACAAGGCAGGGGGCTGAGAATCATCCCCTACGTGTCTCTGAGGAAAGCATGTCCCTGTTGCTAGAGTGTACAGGGGAGTGGGTTCTGCAGACAGACGATGGGTACCCAGTGTTTTTGGTTGTAAGGACTGGGAGGTACCAGTTATCCTTGGACCCCTGTCTTGGGTGGATGGGTGACCTGAGTGGAGCCACCAATCCTTAGGCCCCTGAAGTGGTTAGGTGAGGAGCCTGTTTAATAGGCAAAGCAATGTCAAACATCAAACACCCACCTCTCCGCCACACAGCTGAAACAGTTGGAGTCTGCCAACAAGGGCCCACACAGGTCCATGCAGAGGGAAAAAGTACTCAAAGTCCACGGACCATTTATGCCTGGACAGGAGCCACTTCTGTCCTGAGCTCCCCTGGTTAGTGGAGCTGGCAAATTATCTTTTCCCCCAATTGCAAGTTTATTCCTTCTCCAAGGACAGGAGGATGGCTCTAGGGGCTCAACAGGGCCTATGTCAGTCCCAGGGAAATCAGCTGCTGAAGCCAGTTTGGGAGGAGGGGGCGGGGCGGCACGGTAAAATATACAGAAGTACTTAGTTTTTGCCAAGAGCGCCATTCTTCTCTGGTTCCGGAGGTGTGAGTAGGTTGTATGGCTGGCTGCTTTTTCCTTTTTTTTCTTCCCCTGCCCCTCAGTTCATTTTCTAAACTTGCCTTTGATGTTCAGGGCTCCTAGCTTGTCATAAATATACTCGTTTCACTTGTTTTTTCAGGTCTTTGTTGTAAAGAGGGCTCGCTGGAAGCATGTCTATTCTGCCATCTTGGCTCCACCTCCAAGTTCTCATCTTTTTGATGCAATGATCATGAAACTGAAAGGACTTTGATTCACCAAATTGGTTACAGCCCAGTATACCACACCAAACCAATCCCATTGCAGTTGAGTAAATTACGACTCATAGCGACCGTATAGGACAGTGTAGAACTTCCCTGTAGGGTTTCCAAAGGTGTAATCGTTATGGAAGCTGACTGATACATATTTCTTCTGCAGAGCAGCTGGTGGGTTCGAACTGCCGACCTTTTGGTTAGCAGCCAAGCGCTTCAGCACTGCACCACCCGGGTTCCTTAGGCCCAGTGTAAGTAACTGATGATCAGCAGAAAATGAGGCAGTCCTGATTTGTGAGAATCTCTGAATTTTGTAGGATAAAGCAGATGAGGTTAATTCCAAGACTAGAGAACGTTGAGCTCGTGTTAGTGAAGAGCTCCATCTGCTGGTCTTTGTGGGTATGTCCTCAAAGCAACTTCACCAGCAGGTGGCTGCTACACACATCAAAAGAACCAGAGATAAGTCCATTTAGAATGCAGATTCTCAATTCTTCCATTTACTTACCTGCACTTAAAAATAAATGTCATCTGCCTTGTGATGGGTACTGATAACTGAGAGAGGGAAGTAGTGAGTGGAATAAGGGCTTACATGTTTACAGTAAAGGAAGAAGTTGCCAACAACTTACAGGATTTCTTGAAATAACATTACCCTTTCACGTAGAGAATTCAATTTTGTGCCTCGGGAAAGGCAGCAAGAAAACCTTTTTTTTTTCTCTCAGCTCTGTAAGATAAATGAGTTAAAATAGTCCCAGTATAGATATGGCTGATGTTGGTAAATAAACATCTTTCCTGGCTCATAAATGGAAAATGTTGACTTTAGCCTGGATCCCCTTTGATGCTCTGCTTTCACTACTCAGAGAAGGTTAAAAAGAGAAGAAAATGAAAGGGAATGGGTTTATTGTGAGATAAAAATGATAAGGCTCCAATATTTGTAAACTGTAGACTCAGGAGAGTACAATGCTGCTAGATAAAATTAAATCCCCCCCCCCCCTTTTTTTTTTGGCCTATTGTAAGAGCAACTTTTTTTTTTGAAACAACCCAGAGGCAATTTTTGTTTGTTTGCTTGCTTCCCCCTGTTTTATTGGAAAGATAAAGAATCTGCAGAATTAACCAACTTTATCTCTACCATTGTATTACAAGGAGGCTGTGTAATTTGGAGTAAAATGTATTTGGGCTGGAAATAAAAAGAACAGGATTTTAGTCCTGAAACCAAATGACACTGTGACCTTAGGCTGGTAACAACCTCTCTGGATTTCAGCTAGTTCCCTGAGTAAGGAAGGGTTGGCTCACATGAAGCCCCAAGCTTTCCTTTCATGCCTGAAAGTATTATTATCATTGTGTCATCTACAAATATCATACATAACCTTAGAAACACATTTACAATTATGTTTATAAGAATGATAATTTGTATATTTGAATATGTTGGATCAATATAGTTAAGTTGTTCTGTATAGAAAATTTCCCACAATGGAAGTCCATGGTTCCTTATCATTCTAGCTCACCCAGCTTAAGAAAAGAGTCCTTTAATTGTGCAAACAGTTACTGAGCTTGGCTACTAACCCAGTGGTTGGCGTTCCAAGCCACCCCGATGTTACTAAACTTCCAGGTTTTGTGACACTGAGGTGCAAGTCCATCAATAGCAAAAGAAGAAAACTTTATCTGGGTGGCCAAGTAAAGGAGCACACTGGGACCTGCGTCACCAAGACGGCTCCTCCATCAGGAGGCACAGGGGTTTATATGGGGAGGAAACAGAGTAGGTGTGGGCTCTTCTTCAGGGCATGTTGAGGAGTGTGGTCCATCAGGATTGGTGGACAGCTCCTGTAATGATGCTGATATCATCGGGTCAGTGCAGTCGCACTGGGGCCATGATGGCCGCCCAGCTGCCGTCTCACTGAAATGCCTCAGAAGAAAGGCCTGGAGATGTACTTCCGAAAAATCAGCCTTTGAAAACCCTGTGGAGCGCAGTTCTACCTGACACACATGAGGTTGTCATGAGTCTGAGTCAACTTGATGGCAACTGGGACTGGTAGCTTAGGAAGAGGAGCCCAGATTAGCTTATTGATTTTTCCATATTTGATGGCTTATGTTAACCCTAGACAGTAATAACATGCCAACATGACTCGGTTATCTCATAGTTCCTGGGGAACAGAGGCACCCTGCAAAATTACCATAGTAACTTCGCCCCTATAAGTAACTGCATAAAATCATACCCAGTATTCTGAAATACTCGATTATAATTGAGTGTACGTGTGAAATACCAGAGAAAATTATTTATTCTATAGTAACACAAGTATCCAGAATCAAATTAGTTTTTTTTTTTTTAATGGTCATCACTGACCACAAAGGCAGGCTTGTCTCCACATGGATTAAAAAAATAAAAAGTTATTTAGCCATGTAATCAATGAGGGTTCATTCTTATGTTAGGATCCCCAAACTTCTATAGACGACAGTATTAGGGTAAGGTAGCCTTATCTCTGATGTTTTTAATTCTTGTAGTGCAATTTGAAGAAAGATTTTTTGTTTTTTGTTTTAAATAAATATTTTACATAACCTTGGCAGCAATGCTGATACTATCCCCTAAATAATTTATGAGGTGATGGCTCAAAAACAAGTTATTAAATGTTAGTTTTTCGAAGAGCCGTTATGTGGCAAAAACAATGGTAAGTGAAATAATATATCAAATGGTGCGTTGCAGGGCATAGGTTCTATAATCCTATGTGGTTTATAGTAGTCAAAGGTAGTACGACTTCAAGTATGTTTTCTTCTTTTCTGTATTTCCTTAAGTTTCTTTAAGGGTCACATATGAAATTATACAGTGAAACCTGTGAAAGCCGGAACTCGATGGGGCTGCCTTGTTTTTTTGAGTCTTGCTGTCAGCACTTTTTTTTTTTTTTTTGCTCTCTCCTACTCTCTCCCATTGCCGTTGAGTCGATTCCAACTCATAGCAACCCCACAGGGTTTCCAGGGCTGTAAACCTCTACAGAAGCAGACTGTCACATCTTTCTCCGACGGAACGCCTGGTGGTTTCGAACCGCCAACCTCTCAGTTAGCAGTTGATGGCTTTAACAACTGCACCACCAGGGCTGCTATATGTCTCTCTATTTAGTGGAAAATATTTGAGTTTTCCTTATCTGACATGTTTCCGCCTTACACAGTTTCCAGCTTTCATAGGTTTTACTGTAATTGAGCAAAAATAATTAATATTATCAAAATAATAACGTGTAGAGTACTTAATGATATGCCGGGATGCATCAACGGATGTTTTCTTCTTTCATTTTCTTCTCACTTCCTGCAGTGTGCCCACAGCTGAATCATGAGTCTGAGGCTAGGCTTTTGTCGGTTAACCATGATCTTCCCCCTGTGTTCCCAGGTTCGGGCAAGCGGTACATTGCACATGAAAAAGGTAGAGAGCCTCAGTGTCACACCTGACACGTATGTTCGCACTTCCACCCTTGCTCTAGCTCTAGGTCAGGCTTCTGACCTTCTGTTGGGCTTTTAGCATTCAGCAATAGTGCTCCCTTTTAAGGGACTGGCTTATCCTTTCCCTTCTGGCCCATTCCAATGTGTCCCTGTGCCTTTTGGTATCTTTTCTCCCCAAACTCACCACCAGCACACTCAACACAAACTCTCAATAGAACCCTTGGGCTAGTGATTTCTCACTTTCAATCTTGCTTTATTCCATTGCAATCATTTCTGGATCATGGCCCTTTATATCATTTGTTCAGCTTATTCATTGAGAACAGCGGGCTCTCTTTGTACCTGCTGGGGTCATAAAATTTTTTCTAAGATTTTGCAAATCATCCCTCAGGGTGTTCTCTACCACACTAAAAACCAGACCAAACTCATCACTGTGGAGTCGATTCCAATTCGTGGTGACCCTGTGCGTTATAGAGTAGAACTGAGCTTCATGGGGTTTTCTTGGCTATAGTGTTTACGGAAGCAGATTCCAGGCTTTCCGTCTGTGGTGCTGCTGGGCAGGTTGAAACCACCAACCTTTAGGTTAGTAGTCTGGCGCAAACAGCTTGCACCACCCAGGGACGTTCTGTCACACCAAGCCCTGTTTTAATTGAATCATATTTTGTAAAGGTTATCGGATTTGCTTTAAATTTCTAAGGATAAATAACTTAGAAGGTTCAGACGAGTCTATCTTTTTTCTTATTAACTTCCCTAGTATCAAGAGACTCTAGGGCCCTATGGGAGACCCTAAACATGTTTGAAGTTTGACATTTTAACCAAGAACAAATTGATTTTTGATTGACCAAACCTACAAGAATATCCTTCCTTTTGGAAAAAGGTAGCTTTTAAAATATTTTGATAACTTGCCAATTGTTTTACTAATTTCCTAAAAAGAAAAATCACCTAGAAATATCCATGTCACTTGGTACAGACTAGGAACTACTGGTTGGTGCAAATGGTTAAGTGCTGAACGAGTTGCACAAAGACTGGTGTTTCGAATCCACCAGAGAATTCTTGGAAGACAGGCCTGGCATTCTGTTTTTGAAAGCTACAGCCTTGAAAACTCTATGGAGCAGTTCTACTCTGCACACATGGGGTCACCATGAGTTAGAATCAACTTGCAGTGACTAACACAGGAACAGTAAGGTACAGACTAAGAAGAGATTTCACTTTTCAATTTATTTTCCTTATGTTCTCCTGGGCAGGAAGAATAAGAAGAAAAGGAAAGAGGTTAGAAAAAGTAAAAGTGTATGTTCATTTTCATATGGTATCTGATGCTTTTTTTGAGGTGTTTCTACTCCTACTGACAGAGAGCAGATAGAAGGACAAACATTCGAAAAATTTTTTTTGAGGTTAGTGATAAAATACCTAGCACCTCTTGTTACAAAGATACTTTGATATACACAAACTTATTCAACACTTATGACAGCTTTGTGAGATCAGTTTTTGTTATCGTTAGGTGCCGTCAAGTCAGTTCTGACTCATAGCGACCCTACATGCAACAGAACGAAACACTACCCGCTCCTGCACCGTCCTCATAGTCGCTGTTATGCTTGAGCCCATTGTTGCAGTCACTGGGTCAATCCATTTCTTTGAGAGCCTTCCTTTTTTTCGTTGACCCTCTACTTTACCAAGCATGATGTCTTTCTCCAGGGACTGGTCCTTCCTGATAACATGTCCAAAGCATGTGAGACGCAGTCTCACCATCCTTGCTTCTAAGGAGCAATCTGGCTGTACTTCCTCCAAGACAGACTTGTTTGTTCTTCTGGTAGTCTGTGGAGATAAGTAGGGCATGTGCAATCTCCTAAAACAAACTTCACCTTTCTCCTTCACTTTCTATCCACAAAGCTACTAAATGAGTTTGGGCACTTGGTATCTAGTACCAGAATGACTGCCGTCTTGATTGCTCCTGATTGAGACTATCTTCCTCAGACGTGCGTCAGCACCTGGAGAGTCTAAATAAAGTTACTCCAAATCAGCTAAAGACAGGCATACCTCTGACCACGTCCAAATACAAGGTGATGTTCCGTGAACAGAGGGGGAGTCAGGAACAGGTTGAAGAATAAGCCAGAAGAGCAATTTTCTGGTGTTTTTTTTTTATACCACAAGAGGACAAAACCACCACGGGTGTAAACCGAGGTTGGAGTTCTTAAGCAATTGGTGAAACGTGATCTGCATTCAGTTCTGCTGAAGTAAACGGACTACTAGCGTGTGAATTAAAAACAAAAAACATCCTTGTTAACCACGGAGGAATCTGGAAGGCATTATGCTGAGTGAAATTAGTCAGGTGCAAAAGGACAAATATGGTACAAGATCGCTGTTATAAAAACTCAGGAAAAGGTTTAAACACAGAAGAAAACATTCTTTGATTGCTAGAGGGTGGGGAGGAAGGGAAGGGGTATTCACTAACTAGACAGTAGACAGGAATCATCTTAGGTGAAGGGAAGGACAACACACAGTACGGAAGTCAGCGTAACTGGACTAAACCAAAAGCTAACAAGTTTCCCGAATACAATCAAACACTTTGAGGGACAGTGTAGCAGAGGCAGGAGTCTGGGGACCATGATTTCAGGGAACACCTAGGTCAATCATCATAACAAAGCTTATTATGAAGATGTTCTGTTTTCTGTTTTGGCGAGTGGCATCTGGGGTATTAAAAGCCAGCGAACAGCCATCTAAGATGTATCAATTGGTCTCAACCAGCAAAGAAGAATGAAGAACACCAAAGGCACAAGGAAAATATTAGCCCAAGAGACAGAAGGGGCCACATAAACCAGAGACTCTATCAGCCTGAGACCAGAAGAACTAGATGGTGCCCAGGTACCACCAGTGAGCACTCTGACATGCAACACAACAGAGAGTCTGTGATGGAGCAGGAGAAAAGTAGGTTGCAGAACTCGAATTCTAGTAAAAGGACCAGACTTAATAGTCTGACTGAAACTGGAGGAACCCCAGAAGACATGGCCCCTGAACTCTCTGTTAACCCAGAAATGAAACAATTCCCAAAGCCAATTCTTCAGACAAAGAATAGACCGGACTATGAGAAATGAAATGATATTTGTGAGGGGTGTGCTTCTTAGTTCAAGTAGATACACGAGGCTAAATGGGCAGCTCCTGTCCAGAGGTGAGATGAGAAGGCAGAAAGGGATAGGAGCTTGTTGAATGGACACGGGAATTCTGAGGTAGAAAGGAGGAATGTGTGATCACATTACAGGGATAGCAACTAGGGTCACATAACAATGTGTGTGTAACTTTTTGTATGAGAAACTGACTGGAAGCTGTAAATTTTCACCTAAAGCCAAAAAAAAAAAAGCCCGTTAGCAATAGCCAATTTCTGGACTTCACATAGGTATAGTGTTACCACTGAAAACAGTCCTCAGCAGTCACCTGAATTCAGAACTCACCATCTGTGATGCCCTGGAATCACACAGCTTCCTGCATGCTATGGCATTGTTTTCAGGGAAAAAGCAATTTATGCTAATATATAAATTTCAAGATTTTTCATTTGACTCCCAAAATGATGGCTGATTTGGAAAATCACACACACACAAAAAAACACTGAGGAATCACAAGATCTTCAGAATTATGTTTACCAATGTGAAAGCCAGAGAGAAACTTTATAACAAAATTGAAGATGATTTTTATAATTTATGAAATAATTATAATTTTTATAATTACATTCATTTTGGTTAACTTGATTCTGATTGTGAGTGGATAACACCATTCAAATGCAAGAGGCAGGGGAAAAAAGTGAATGAAAGATATGCTAATATGTGAAATGGTGGTTTTGTATCAAACAAAGGTAAAAATTCCTAAATTTTGACCAAAAAAAAAAAGAAAAAGAGGCATACAGTATTTGTTGATAGGAAATCAGATTTTAGCAACACCTCAATGTAAATACTAAACACACATACAAAGAATATTGTATTAATAAGTTGCAAATAATGAACTTGCTTGGGATGCTCTGATTGTCCTCAGCTCCCTGTGCAAAGTGTGACTTTGTCCTAGCTCAGAGTAGCAGGCTTGCTGTCGCTGGAGGAATCTGTTGCAGAACACGTCATCCAGAAAATAGACCCCATACAATCAGTACATTGAATCACACTGAAGTTCAAAAACAAGGATAGTCCAAGGCTTATGGAGAAGTTATATAACAGAGCTGAGACGAGAACCTTCAACTGTAGAAAGATGGATTTTCTGATTCCTTTTCATAAGAACTTGTTCAAACACGACCAGTGGCTGGCTGAGAAGACATGGACATCCCCGATCCTGGGTGGGGAACGTTCATTGCTTAGGCCCCGGTTTTGCTCTTTGGGAGACAGCATCCTTGTCCCTTGTTCTTTGTGGTCCCGGCTCCATTCTCTGGGGCCTTCTCTTACCGTTTTCTTGCTTGGCCAAGTCTAAAGTGGGGATTGGGGGACTAGAACAAGTTGCCCTTGAGCCGACTTCAACTCGTGGTGCCCCATGTGTGTCAGAGTAGAACTGTGCTCCGAAGGATTTTTGATGTCTCATTTTTTGGAAGGAGATATCCAGACCTTTCTTTGAGGCAACTATGGATGAGCTCAAACCTCCAACCTTTCTTTGAGCAGCTGAGTGTGTTAACTATCTGCACCACTCAGAGACTGGTATTGGGGAACACACACTTCTTATAGGCTGCACTGCTTTTGCAGCCTACTTTCTGCTTATGATGGGAGGGCGACCAAGACTCAGGGCTTTCAGATACAGCCTCATGATTTCTTTGACAACACAATTCTCTCAAAACTTAAGAGATGGCTTATCTATTTCCTCCCAGCCAGCTCCACAACTTGCATTTCTTTTTGAGAACATAGTTGTATGTAAGCTATGTTTCTATTTCTTTTCTTTTTGCTATGTAATCTATGTTTCTCTCTTTTTTGCTATCATCTATTTTTAGATTTAAATTGACTTATCTTGGTGCTGGTAGGCTATTTTGGAAAAGCTATGCCCTTAGTCTGATATTTGCTTTGGAGCGCTTAGATTTATTCATTAAGATATTTTAATGATAGATATAAAGGCCTCACCCCTAATTTGGTCTATGCCTGTAGAATAAATTTTAATGGGTCTTAAGATTTCTCAATTACTAGCTTTCACATTTTGAGTCTAAAAGCAACCAGCTATTCTAATTCTACATTGCCCCTAATTTCTGAACTCTATTTATCCCCTTTCATTTTTACTTTCCAGCCATCCAATTCTTTCCATTGCTCATAGCTTTCTTAAAATTCCTTGCCAAGTGCACTCAATAGTTTTCAGCTTAGTACTCATATAGTCTGCCTGCAAAGTTACTGAAGGTTATTATTTATGAAGCATTTTCTGCTGTAATGTGGGCTTCCCTTTTCCCAGCCTCACAATACCAGTTACCTCACCACTAAAAGCCAGCTGCTAAACCAATGCTGCACATTTTATGCTGTTTTGATGGCACTGGACTTTTAGCACTGCGTTAGTCAGGTTAGGCTAGGTGCTGCCTCGGTGTGCGGGTTAGTGTGAGCTGGGAGTTCTATGGCCTTGATTCAGACACGCTGGAGTCTTCACTTCAGTGAATATTCCACAGAATTTTTCAGGTATAGTACAGTTTGTTTTTTGAGTTTGTGGCAGTTTCCTCATTTCTTAAAATTTTGTTCAAGATTTTAATTTCTTCAGTGGATGTCAGGGATGAAGATTTAAGCAAAAAAAAGTTACTCAAAGGAGCCCTGGTGGAATAATGGTTGGAGTGTATAGCTGCTTAGTGAGAGGTTGGTGGTTCATAGTTGGAACACACCAGCCACTTTGTGGGAGAAAAGACCTGGCACTCTGTACTCGTAAAGATTGTTGTTACTGAGTGCCATTGAATCAATTTTGACTCATGGCGACCCTACAGGTCTGGGGAGAACTGCCCCGTAGGGTTCCCTATGCAGTAAATCTTTACTGGAGCAGATCTCCAGGTTTTTTCTCCTGCAGAGCACTGGTAGATTTGAACTGCTGACCTCTTGGTCAGCAGTTGAATGCTCTAACCATTATGCCACCAGAAGAAAGCAAAGGTAACATAAAAACAACAGCAAAATTATCTCTGGTATCTCAAAAAGATAAACAAGGATATTGCATCCATAAAAAAATGGTTTTTTAAAGCATATTGGAGAAAGAAAAATGAATTATTAGATTACTGAATTATGAACACACACACACAAATAGAAATTATCAAAGTATCACTGAGATAATTCCAGAAACTTGAGCAAAAGGCCACATCTATGAAAAATAGGAAATAAATTATAAAAGCAATCCAGGAGATCAAAAATATAATAGAAATATTGAAAAGACAAAACAGGGTAATACTGGGGGGAATAATGAAATAAAACAATATACCAAGATTGTAAGGTCCCATATTCGACTGTCCATCTCAATGAAAACAAAAAGAGCTTATCTCCAAGTCATGTTATTACATTTTGGAACAGGAAATAAGTAAAAAAACAAAACAAAACAAAAGTAAATCTTTCGTAGATGAGTAATAGGCAAAATACAAACTATTGGGAATGAAAAAGCTGCAGACTTCTTGGCAGCTGTGCTGGAAGCTAGAAGACAATGGAGCAGTGCATCTGAAGAAAAATGATTTCTATCCTAGAATTTGATACCCAGCCAAACTACTATCCAGCTTAAGTCTACAATAAATACATTGTCAGATAGCAAAAGTCAATTTACCTTCTAAGTATCTTTCCTTAATAAACTTTTGGAGCATATGCTTTGCTAAGAGGTGGGGATAAACAAAGAAGCAAGATAGCAGAATCCAGGAAACAGTATCAACTCTAGATCATGCTGTAGGACAGTTCTGGGATGCCATGTGCTCAGCAGTCTAGAGAACACCAGACTGGATTAGAACAGGAGGAAAGTGTGCTTCAAGCAGGAAGTTTCCAGAAAAGAATGCAATGCATTGATGATTTGTCTAATGCATTTGAGTGCAGAGCAAATGGATACATTCTGAAAGAGACATTATTAAGTTCATAGAAAAAAAATTATTTTGCAAATTAAAAAATATAATTGTATTTCACTAATTGCAACACTTAGGGAGCATTTCAATGATGTCAGCTATTTACAGTCACAAACATACAAACACTGAATACTGACTTAACCGAAGTATTTGAAATAAGTATATTTGTAAAACAGAGAAGAGAAGTGATGGTGGGGGGCATGTTTGATAGGTAAATCCTAGTCCACTGTAGTAATAAATCAGTAGAAAATGAATGGGTAAGTCCACAAATAGCAATATAAATATATTATTAAAAAATATCCATCTAAATTCTGAAACAAACAGATAACAAAGTTGAGCATTTTTCTTCTGGCTAATGGAACTCAGATGTGAAAAGGCAGAGCAATAGACTGGTGTCTTTTCCAAGTTCAGCCATTTAGAGCACTTTATTTATTTTTAAACATGCTTTTTTTTTTTTAATAAACTCTAAGGTAATTAAGGACCCCTGGTGGTGCAGTGGTTAAGAGCTTGGCTGCTAACCAAGAGGTTGGCTGCTCGAATCCACTAGCTACTCCTTGGAGACCCTATGGGGCAGGTCTACTCTGTCCTATAGGGTCACTGTGAGTCGGAATTAACTCGACAACAATAGGTTTGGTTTGGTTTTAAGGTCATTAAAAAAAATGACAAAATTCACCAATCCCTTTTGCCAGTGAGGGTTTGGGATATCTTTTTTTGCCTCAGCCACTTGAGGAGCTAGCTTCCTTTTTGCACTAGGATTTCGTCAGAAATATCTGAAATATTTTAGCACTTACAATAGAGCTGACATTTCTAATTTCAGCACAGAGGTAATGAAACTCATTATAGGAAGCGTGGATCTATTTTTTATGAGCCTAAGTAAGTTGCTAATTCATGCCAGAAGCGAGAGTATGGGCCCTGACGATGCATAAATATTAATGTCCTGAGAGGCCAGGCAGCAACCACAGAATAGAAACCACCAGGGGTAATGAGAAATAACACTGAAAAAAATAACCCAAATAAAATGAGGAAGGGGGTTTTAAATGACAGTCCGAAGAGTTGACTTTGAGTACCAGCAAATCAACGACATCTTTGGAAGTTGGACATCAATTTCAATAACTCACCATTTCTCTTGAATATACTCCAACACTTTTTGGAGCCATGCTAAAGTGCAGAGACAAAACAGATATCAAATTCCGTCCTACTTTTCTAAGCCCTAAACACCAAGGCCAACCTGCCCTTTTTTTAACCAGGCCCACCTAAAGATCAGTTCTCTTATACACAGCATACCTTGCATACCTTCTGTTGTGCATAGGGTCGCTATGAGTCGGAACCGACTCGATGGCACCTAACAACAACAACAACAACAACAACAACAACAATCTTGCAAATATTCTCTCTATTCAAGGGATAACCTGCCCTGGTGGCAAATTCGTTACGAGTTCGGCTGCTAACCAAGAGGTCGGCAGTTTGATTCCACTAGGAGATCCTTGGAAACCCTATGGGGCAGTTCTACTCTGTCCTATAGGGTCGCGGTGAGTCAGAATTGACTCAACGGCAATGTGTTTTTGGTCCTGTGGCCTTATCAGTGCCTGACAACAGGTCACCCATGTCAGAAGGCAATGATGCTAACACCTGTGTTAAGTATAAACAGGTAGTTATGGGGGAGAGAGGAGGGAGGAGAGTGAAGGCAGTGCCATGAAGCATAAAACCCAAACAAGCACCTTTTTTCTTTAGATATTTCTATGCAGAAGGAAACATTTCCCTCCTCACCTTTCCCTCAGCTTCTACCCCCAAGAAAATTATAGAATCCTTAGCAAAAAGAAGTTGATGCCTTCTATAGTCACAAAAAAGAGGCTTTTTGAGAAATCAATGTTTCTCAAACTTTTCAATGATAATAGCCCTAGTAGAGCGAGAATGTGGACCCCGAGGGAAGCTTTTGGGGTCCACTCTGACACGGACTTCTAAGAACAGAATGTGTCCTTGAACTTAACGTTTTGTCTTTCAAAATGAAGGGTATTTAATTACATTACCTGCATCATCAGGGTATCCATTTTTTATTTAACTTAAAATAGTTCACATTATTTACCAGTTAAGTTGTACACCCAACTTTATCTCAACAATTTCTAGGTATCTTGACAACTTACTGGGAGTGTCCTGTTGACCCCATAACTATGCTTATTCTGCAGCAAACATGACAGGGGCCTGGGGAAGCACAAGGCAGCAGGTGCCCAGATGTGTGTCATGATGGAAACCCCTAGCAAAGACCTCCACCACCCGTCTGTCAGTTTGTCTTACTGTGGTGGCTTGCATGTTGTTAGGGTACTGGAAACTATGCCACCGATATTTCAAATACCAGCAGAGTCACCCATGTTGGACAGGTCTCAGTAGAGCTTCTAGACTAAGACAGACTAGGAAGAAAGCCTGGCAATTTACTTCCGAAATTTAGCCAATGAAAATCTTATGGGTCACAACAGAGCCCTGTCCAATATAATGCTGGAAGTTTAGCTCCCTAGGTTGGAAGACACTCAAAATACACGGCAGCTGCAACAGTGGCTTCGAACATACCAGCATCAGGAAGATGGTGCAGGAAGGGGCAACGTTTCATTCTGTAGTATGTAAGGTTGCCACGAGTTCGAAACCCACTCGATGGCAACTAACAACAAGCAAAGGTCAAAGTCCTTAAATTGTGAGACATCCTAACAAACACAGATTTGCTGGTCAGAGATTCTGTGTTCTAGGTAGGTCACTCATTAGACACATGACCTTGAAAAGTGACTCACATTTCTGATCCTTGATTTCTTCCCTGATTCTACCTTTCCTTTGGCAACTATGATTCACTTGCAGGACTAAGAAGATTTTGAATGAGATAATATACAGGAACCCATTGCCGTTGAGTCGATTCTGACTCATAGTGACCCTAAGGGCAGAGTAAAACTGCCCCATAAGGTTTCCAAGGAATGGCTGGTGGATTCAAACGGCTGACCTTTTGGTTAGCAGCTAAGCTCTTAACCACTGCGCCACCAGGGCTCCAATGTACAGGAAAGCACACTATAAATTTGTGTGGTGGTGGTGTTCAGGGGTGAGGCTCTTCTTCCATGTACTGGATCCATTTCCTCACCTCCTGATACGTCTTTTTCCAGGGAGATTTGTGGCTCTCTGCTACCTTCAAGCCACACACTGATTTTCAGAGGACAGCCTTATACTCAGGAAGACTTGCCTCCAGCCCCTCTCTACTTGCTGTAACCTGGAAGTGTCTCAGCAATCAGCAAAGGATTAAAAAGCCCTTAGATTTCAGTGTAAATGACTGATGTTATCTTCAATGTATTCACCTTTGGGGATGTATATTTTTAAATGATATATATATATTTTTTAAACACAATAAACCCCTGATGGTGATATCTCAGGGCGATTTTGTTTCACAGGGTTTTTTCCAACAGACGTAAAAGTAAACTTTGTCCTCCACGATTCCTCCTGTGGCACGTGTGTCTGAGAGGCCCTGGGAGGGCAGGTTGCAGACACCCGCCCCTGGTGAAAGGCAGCTGGGAGGAAGCAGATCAAGGCAGGAAGGGAAATCCTTCTCAGGGTAGGGAGCGCGAGAGAATAAAATAAAAACAATTGGGCTCACACATATAATTTACAGTATTAATGACCATCCCTACTTCCTTAAACAGTAATTACAATGGTACAGATTCTTCTTGGCTGAAGGGTGTATTCAGGATACAGAATGGAAAAGCTTTGAAAGGGGACATGTGTTTCAGAAGATGAAAAGTGGTATCAACACAGTTGCCGGGGGACGTGTGTTACAGTTTGAAAGCTGCAGGCATCTCGGTCCTGGAAACACAGCCACTGGACCTGGCAGGTGTTGGGACTGAATAAGCAGATCTCCTCCACAGGTGGACAATCTGAAGCCATGGGAAAGTGTTTAAACGTTTGTGTTTCTCACAGCATCTGGGACAGCATGCACCGATAGATGGAGCCATTCAAACAACCTGCAATAGCAGACTGTATGAGCCAGAGTCCACACTGAGAGAACGGCGGGGCAAAAGAGGGGCTGAAAAGATGGCAAATGCCATCTCTGGAAAACCCAAGATGCAGCTGGGAAAAGCTGCAAATTCTGAAATCAAATGACTCGTTGGAGAAAAGTTAAACTGATGGTCCAAGGGGCAAAACGATTTCTACTCAGGGCTGTTCACTATATCAAATAGAAACATTTCCTATGATACGTGCAATGGATGAATGCGATGGAAGCTAAAAGTTGGGACCAGAATAGACAGGGTTTGGCCTCCTGAGGAAAACTCATGTTATGATGCAGAGTTTGAGTTGGGCCTGTTTGTGGTTAGCACACGATCTTTGGTCTTTCCATCTCAGTCCAAATTCTGCAGAGGACAGCCTCATCCTATATGAGGTCCAAAGCAGGTCCCCATATCACAACCTCACTGAGGTAACATGGCTGAAATCTCCTGGTGTGTGTGTGTTTGTGTATACATCTCAATCTCTTCATCTGTATCTACACCTATAGCTGTATCCCTTCTGTCTGTTTTTCTTGTAAATGTTATTTTGGTGATTGTAGTTCTGTTCTTTAATAGACAAGATCGAAATAAATATATAAATGTGTATCCTGCTGTTTGCCAATTGCCACATAAGCATTTTCCATGTTAATATATATTTATAAGCACTATTTATAAACTTAGAATTCTACTCTGTAAAGTGTTTATACCAAAATTTACTGAAACATTACCAATTGTTCGGCATACTCACTGTCTCTAATTTGTCACTAATGATAAATAAAAATTTGATAAACACAGTACAGAAATTTTCCTTATTTCTTATTATTTTCTGTAATATGTATTCCCAGAAATAGATGGAAATAGAAAAAAAAAGAACGTAAATGGTTTGGTGGTTCTTGGTGCTTAGTGCCACTCGCTCTTTAAATAGGTCGTATCAACTTATACTGCCTGGCGTGATGTGCTTAATTCACCACGCCCAGTAGATCTCGTTGTTTTTCTTGTTAATTTGCTACCCCATTCTGAATGCTAGAGTGGTTATACTGTAAGTCCAAGCAGGAAATAAGTAAAGCAATTCTACAGAACAGAGCACTCTCTCTACTCCAACTTAATGAAAACCACCTCTTTTCTCTTTAAGCCAGGTCAGATTCCTACTTCTCAAGGAAGGTTCCAAGACCAACCTTGCCACTTTTGAGAGCCCTCACCCATCTCTGAATTGCTTTAGCGCGTACTCTCTGCTTCTCTCATTTGACACTTACGAACTACTCTATCTTTCAAATAGATATGCCATGGTTCCCAATGAGACCTTCAGCTCCTTAAGGCTAAACTCATGCATTGCTTTTATTTCTCACAGCTTTTAATGCAGCACCTGGAGACGCAGAGGAAGTTCACAATAAATATTTGTTAGGAGACCGAAAGGAAATTGAGATGATGGAAACAAAACACCCTATGGAAGGTCTTTCTTCCCAGAATATCAGATTTCAGCACCCCAGTTGTTTTGACAAAAGACATATCCCCTCTCTGCTCTGAATCTTTCCCGGCCACTCCCCTCTTCTGAGCTCCTCCCTCAGGACACCAGGAAAGGGACTTTCACAGGGAGTCTATTGGGTGTGGTCCCCTTTTGTCAGAACAATTCATCCAGAGTCTTTCTCAGCCACTCTGTAGGCCTTTTGTGATGAAGAGAGGTTTAGGAATAAAATGAATGCCCTTCTTAGAATAATTAGCTAAGGTTATTCTCTTAAAGAGACGGGTCAAAGCCATGTTAATGTGAAATTAGACCTTATTTTACCTTAGGAAGAAAATCAAATTAATGCTTGTTGTAGTGAGATGTATTTAGTTAATTCAAGAGAAATGGTCCACAGCCAGTGTTGTTATAGAGAAACAAGCTGAAATTTAACAAGTCACCCTCTGCTCGCTTTTCCTCCACTACAGCACCCCCTCTACCCCTAATCAGAGACCGGCGGTGCTCACCCTTTATGGAGCCAGACAGATGGGCAGAGCAAAGGCACACTGATGTTTGCCTGAAGTCTGAGACAGCAAAAGTTGGCAAGATACAAGGACTAAGGGCTAAAACTTCATGAGCAGGCAAGGTGGAGGTAATGTCTTTAGGGAGGCAGGGGAAGGAGGGTCACAGATGGGCAGGGCTTAAAGAAGTGATGGATGAGGGGCACTAGAAAGATTGCTGAGATGGACAGGCGAGAAATGAAGGACGTTTTTGTGTGCTATTGTCTGAAGGCCTAAAAGAGAGCATCCTCCCCTGCAAGCCACATAAGGGGGAGTGACAGGTAGATAAAGTCACAAACCCTTCGTCTTCCAACCCCTTCTTGATTTGGGATGATGGTTTGCATTCCTCAGTCACAGGACTGGTTAAATTTCCACTGAATTGAGTGTGTGTTCAGTCCCAAAATGACGGATGGGCCAACACATACTTCTGATGGTCTGGCCATCTTGGCTTGATTGTTTGATGGAAGTGGGAAGGATTTCAGGTAGCAGGTAATTCCCCAAGTATGAGAAAACCTAGAGACTGTTCCACTGATCTTTCCTCCAAATGTACCCAGGGATTGCAAAGAACACTCTGTGAAGATCTCTCTCTCTGTGTATGTGTGTTGCCATAACGTAAACATTGGCCTGGCGCTTAGAAGATGGATAATGAAGAAACTGATACTGGAGGCTGGAAAGATGAGGTGCAGGAACAAAACATATAATAAAAAATTGACCTGTGGTAACATGGGAGACAAAATACCTAATGAACTAAAAAAGCTCTAAATAGGGGAGACTAAATTTTACTAATATGATGTTTAGCCAGATTTGTGAGTAGACAATGTTTGACGATTATATAACAATTGTAATTAATGAACAAAGTATTGGCATTACTTATTGCATTATTTTATAATAACATGTCTACCTCTCAGGTTGTATTACAGAACTTTGGGAGACAGCTTTTTTGAATGGCCCCAAGGAATCATGACCCTGCTACTCAGACCTTTGATTTTTGGGCTAGTCTATGTAACTTGCTTTGGCCAGTCGGCATTAGTGAGCGTGAAGTAAGCAGAGACTTGATAAATACTTGCATGTTAAATCTTGTTCTTTTGGAATGTTCCACCTTGGAGTCTAGTTATTATACTCTAAGAAGTCCAGGCTAGACTACTGAATGATTGAAGGTTAGGTAGAGAGAAGCCACAGAGAATGAGAACTCATATTGGACGGCCTAGCCACAGCCAAGCTACCTGCCTAAGGGACTCCATGAGAAGACCCAGGCAGATGAGTCCAGTCATCCCATAAAAATGTGAACAATAATATCACTGTTGAAAGGCCTAGGTTTTGGAGTGGTTTCCAGTAGGTAATTCAAGTAACTGAATATATTTATTCACATTTCTTCCATTCCACAGATTAATTTACATATACAAATTAAATATTCATGTAGGTTTTATTTTGATTAGTCATTTTTATGAAAAATTCATTGTAAAATGTATTTATTATGACTGAATTTTAAACATACATAATGATTTTACTATATATACATTTTCCCTTTTAAAATTTTTCAAGAATAAAAACAACCATAAACAAGTAAAATAATTTCATTGATATTAATTCTCGAATCAAGGGAAATAAATCATTTGTCAGATTATTTGCTTCTATTTTGGCACCTAATGACAACAATATAGTAAATTCAGAAAAAAAAAAAATCACTATACTCTATAGTCATATTCAACAATTAATTAACTCAACATATATTTTTCTCAGCTTTCTCTTGTATTTCTTTATAAAATTTTTCTAGTACTGGGCTGCAGCATAAGTATCTTAGTCTCCTATAGCACTAATTCATACTGTATGTTCAATATTATTGTAAAAGCAAAAATGACTATTTTGTGGCTTGTAAAGTGCTGGGCACACAATAAAAATATACGTATTTTGGTCCCAAATCTGTGAACCCCTAATTTTGGGGGAGACAAAGTTTAGATGTTTAACACTGCTTGATTCTAAGTTATGAACTAGAGCTCTTCTCTTCCTCAGGAGATGCTAACTTGCATTCACTCCCTTCCCAATGAATGAGTTCCTTTGTGCAAGTTTCTTTGCAGTTCTTTAAAAGAACAAGTCTTTAGAGCAAAAAGGCTCATGCTAATGAATAATCCAATTAATTAAGAACTAAAATATTTCCCTCTCTTTTTGGCTTGGTTTAACCAGGACCGAATAATAACATCTAGACTCAAATTACAGCAAGAAGACATGTCCACCATTCATCTTGTGGGGGAAGCCAGAATTTTGAGGGTTGATCTTAATTCCAATTTCTCCCTGATTCCCACGTCTAATCCCTAAACCCTGCTGATTAAAATTCCAAAATTTCTCTTCATTGTAGCCACTTTTATCCATTTTGGCTGCTACCACTTTAGCCCAAGACTCACCTCTTTCTCCTGAACTACAATTTCCTCCTAACTACTCACTCCTTCATTCAGTCTTGTTCTCCTCCAATCCTTTCTTCACAAAGCTACCAAAATGCTCTTTATCTAATACAAATATGATTATGCACCTTCTTTGATTAAATCCTTGGGTGACTTCCCATGGCTCTTATAATAAGAATCCAAAGTCCAGACCATGTCAGGGTGGGGTGGTGATTAAGACTGGGAGCTTTATACCCAGACAAGGCTTTCAGTCAAAACCCAGCTCCATTACTTACTAGCTGTGCCCCTGGATCTAGTTGTAAGGCCCAATTTCCTAATTTATGTCTGCATCTTGGGTTTTCATTGACTTGAGGGCACTGGGTAATCAGGATAATATGTGAGAGGCACTTAGCCAAGTGGCTGGCACATAGCAAGTGCTCTGTCATTGTTAACTGTCATTCTTATTAGCCATTTTAAAGGCCCTTCTGACCCCAGCCTTCCTCACAATCTTACTCCACACCATTATCTCCCTCACTCTGAGTGCCCTGGTACCATCACCTTCAGTCAGTTCTTCCAATAAAGTATAATCTTTTTAACTTTAAAATCTTCGTATGTGATTCTCCCCTATCAAGAAATACATCTCTTTTACCCAGCTCACTCTTCTCATACTTAAAGTTCCAGCTCACATTTTGTTTTCTTTGCATAAAGCCTTTCTGAGACCTGAGAGAAATGATCCCTTTTGCTGGGCCTGTGCACCATCCTGCAGCTTCTGTGAGTGACAAGTGCTAAAAGCTCAGAGCCACCCCCTTCTCCAGAAAACCAACTAGACTGGTGGTTCTCAAATTTTATTAAGAATCAGAATCCTCATAGAACTACAGATTCTATGAGGATCCACTCCCAGGGTTTCTGATTCAGTAGGTCTGGGGTGAGCCCTGAGAACTGACATTCCTAAAGAATTCCCAGATGATGTTGATGCTGCTTGTTATGGATTGAATTGTGTCCCCCCAAAATGTGTGTCAACTTGGCTAGGCCATGATTCCCAGTATTGTGTGGTTGTCCACAATTCTGTGATCTGATGTGATTTTCCTATGTGTTGTAAATCTTAACCTCTGTGACGTTAATGAGGCAGGACTAGAGGCAGTTATATTAAGGAGGCAGGACTTAATCTACAGGATTCAGTTGTATCTTGAGTCAATCTCTTTTGAGACATAAAAGAGAAGTGAACAGAGAGGAGAGGGACTTCATGCGACCCCCTTTGGACCTGGGGTCCTTGCGTGGAGAACCTCCTAGACCAGGAGAAGATGGATATCAAGGACCTTCCCCCAGAGCCGACAATGAGAGAAAGCCTTCCCCTGGAGCTGGTGCCCTAAATTCAGACTTCTAGCCTCCTAGGCTGTGAGAGAATAAATTTCTCTTTGTTAAAGCCATCCACTTGTGGTATTTCTGTTATAGCAGCACTAGTGACTAAGGTACTGCTAGTCCATGGATCACCCTTTGTGAACCACTCTCCCAGGCCAAACTAAATCCTCCTTGGTGGGGGATTATGGCAAAGCCTGCTCATCCCTTCTCCACATGAAGGAATATGGCTGATTCACAGATGGGTCAAAAGGTTGCTTCCTTGTTCCAACATGAGACTAATTCTGGGGTGCAGTTCATGCTCCAGGGCTCCCTGTGGGATCAGGCTGAAGTCAACCCCACCAGAGAAGATATCTTTGCTCAGCTCCTTCCCTTGCCTGTCCAATCCCACTTCCCTTTTTCTGAGAATGCTCCCTCAATAAACCATGTACACAAGACTCCCCGTCTCAGGATCAACTTCGGAGAAACTCACCCACAGATACACATGTGTAAATACATTATGATACCAATTACCAGTTGCCATCAAGTCAATCAAGTCAATTCAGATTCGTGGTGACCTCTCGTGTATCAAACCTGTGCTCCAGGGTTTTCAATGGTTGATTTTTTGGAAGTAGAGCTCCAGCATTTTCTTCCAAGGTGCCTCTGGGTGGACTCAAACTTCCATCCTTTGGGTTAGCAGCTCTGTGCTAAATGAACTGTTTGTTGCATGCAGGGACTCCAAATACAATGTGTAGATCCAGGTAAAGATAAAAAGAAAAGTTACGAACGTTCCTTAGATAGGAATATGGGTTTCCACAGAAGAGGATTTGCAGGAGCATTCTAAGATGAAGAAAGCAAATTTTCCCTTGAAGCCTCGATCACAGAAAAGATGCATCCTGTAAAAATCTTAAAAGTTCATCAGTATCATTTTTAACAAGCCCCGGAAGCCCAGTTGTACCTGAAGCCTCTGAGTTCTCAGAATTGGCCTATCTCCGAGGTGCTAGGCTGTCATTTCATATAATGAGACGATCTGTACTTTGCAGGACCTTAAGCAGCCAGACTCCATAAATTCTGCATCAGGCAGGGGATGGAGGCGTCTCTTAATGGCCCTAGCAACTACCATTTCACTGTCTGGGATCTGCCAATATGAGATAATATTGATAAACTGCATAGCTCTCTGCCAGCAATAAAGCTAGAGAGCAAGCAGAGTTTAAAGGCTGCAACTAACTTTTTGTTGCAAGCAAGACCAGAGGACAGGGGGCTGGATGAACGAGGAGGCCTCAGTGGCCTGTTTCTAGAAATGGGCTGGGGGGTCCCACAGGCCCAGCGCCCTTGAGTCAGTGTCATCTTTGTAAATCAGAATTAATGGGCTCACCTCTCTTCCTGGAGCAGGTGGTGGTGCCCTCCTTTGTGGGCTGGCATGCCTGGTGTGGAGGCTGCAGCCATCTGGCCTGCTGTCAGGAAATCAAGCTGATGCCGAGTTTGGACCACAGGGCGATTAGCAGCGCTGTACAAGGCCACCCTGGACATGCTCAAGCCCTCCTCCTCAGCGCCTTCCTCATGCCTGGCATGACGATATGCACTTGGCTGCAACAATAATGAAGAGGATGTATGGACCAGGCCATCTGGTATGTTAGTAAAAATAACAAGAAGGTGTCTGCGTAAGTAACTGCCCCAATCAGAAGGAAACAGAGAAGTAAGTACCTGATGCCCAGAAGCCTAGTTGCATGTAATTTCCAGATTCATACATTTTTAACAATAGGGGGCGGTAGGTCTCTATGTTGTCTGTGGTTTCCACGTTGCTTGTGAAAACCCTGATCCCTTTCTTGCTTTCATCAGGTAGTTCCACAACTGAAATTTGCCCCTGGGTGCTGTTACCAGTACCTTTTATAATCCTTGAGTTAGTTACGTAAAGAACCAAACCTGTTGTCTTCAAGTAGATTCCGACTCATAGTGACCCTATAGGGCAGAGTAGAACTGCCCCATAGGGTTTCCAAGGAGTGGCTGGTGGATTCCAACTGCCAACCTTTTGATTATCAGCTGAGCTCTTAACCACGGTGGTACCAGGGCTCCTAAATAAAGACAACTCTGGCATAATCACAGGAAATTTCATGGTGGCGCAGTGTTTAAGAGCTCAGCTGCTAGCCAAAAGTGGGTAGTTCTATCCACCAGCTGCTCCTTGGAAACCCTATGGGGCAGTTCTACTCTTTCCTATAGGGTCGCTATGAGTCGGAATTGAGTGGACAGCAGTGGGTTTTGTTTTTTGTTTTTGGCAGTTCCCACCATACCATCACAGCAAGATCCTGAACAAGGCGTGTAACGAGGACCAGATTACCCAATAAGCAAGGTCTGCACGGGCTCAGTTGTGCCTTCCCAGCAATCTGCAGTGCACAATCTCACCTGTCCCCCACCATGTCAAAGATGTGGCGAAACCCAGGGGAAATTGCTCACCACAGATTAGCAAGGAAATACAAAATGAACCAGTAGGTATGGACCTTGCTTAATGCAAGCTGGTGCATACAGTGCTGACTGGTTAATTGCCCCTGCCATAACAAGGGAATGAAATGCCATCTCTCTCCCTCTGAAACAGTTCACAATTGCTTCTTAATTTCATTGCTTTATGAACTTAAGAGAATCATATACTGCATGACAGTGGGAGGAAGAAATTTTATTTGGAACTTGGTGTAACTCACCTTGTCCCTGTAGTCTCTCCTTGTAGAAGTTTTTCCAGAGGGGCTTCTTGCCCCTTATCTTCCAAGTACAACATCTGTAGCACCAAATACCCCAAATTAAAGAATTGTCACATCTCAAGAAAGCACAAGGAAAACACGTTGGACAATAGAAATGTCTTATCGCCTTATGTATCACAGTCAAACGTGGTTACATTGCTAAATTCTGGATCCTTTTTGATGGATACTTGAGTATTGAATTCAGAAACTCTTCTAGAAATGTTATGTACTGCCTCAGTTATCTAGTACTGCTATAACAGAAATACCACAGGTAGATGGGTTTAACAAACAGAAGTTTATTCTTTCACAGTCTAGTAGGCTAGAAGTCCAAATTCAGGGCCTGGCTTCAGGGGAAGGCTTTCTTTCTCTGTCAGCTCTGGAGGAGGGCCTTTGTCATCAATCTTCCTCTGATCTAGGAGCTTCTTAGCTCAGGGACCTTACGTCCAGAGGACGTGCTCCCCTTCTGGTTCTGTATTCTTGGTGGTAGGAGGTCCCCCTGTCTCTCTGCTCCCTTCTGTCTTCTATATCTCAAAAGAGATTGACTCAAGATACAACATAATCTTTTAGATTGAGTCCTGCCTCATTAACATAACTGCCACTAATCCCACCTCGTTAACATCATAGAGGCAGAATTTACAACACACAGATGAAAAAATGGTGGACAGTCAGACAATACTGGAAATCACAGCCTAGTCAAATTGATACACATTTTTGGGGGACACAATTTCACCCATAACAGAAGGCATGGAGGCTTATCTTAAGGAAAGTTCCATACTCATGAGGCATGTCTTATTTTAACACATGGAATGTGATCTTGGAAAAGTCACATAACTAAAACCTAGTTGCCCACCCCTTTTCACACTATTATGTAGATAGCTGATAATTTTTTAAAGAAGGAAAACTTTAATACAATGGAATCAAGCTCTGGTCCCATCAAGGGAAGATGCATAATTAACCAGGTTCTCATTTCAAAAAATCTAACTAAAATCTATTGTAAAAGACAGTGTGTCCCAACACTACTTAGTGATGAGGAGAAAAAAAAAAATGATGCTGTTTTTCTTAAAAAATAGTCCTTGGTTGCTGCAAATGTTTAACTTGCTTGGCCGCTAACCAAAAGATTGGAGGTTCAAGTCCACCCAGAGGCACCTCAGAAAAAAGGCGAAGGGATCTACTTCCTAAAAATCAGCCACAGAGCAGCACAGTCCCTCTCCGATGTGCATGGGCTTGCCATGAATCAGAATCAACCCCGTGGCAATTGGTTACTCTTCTTAGAAGGTAGTTATTTTTCCTGTCCCACCTCTCTCTTCAAAACCAAGCCCCCGTTCTTTTTCCCTGGTTTAAAGCTGGAGAGACAGAGACCCAAGAGATGATGTGACAGTCCAAGTCGCTTTCTGGGATGCTGAGGTGATGAGCAGAGCAGTGGGGATCCTCACCTCCTGGGATGCTGATGAGGAATGATCTATGATGTCCTTCTCATTGAGAGACTCAAAGCTCTCATCCCCTAAAGTCTGGGCTCTCAGACCTATAGGTGATAGCAACCAATCAGCTCTCAGTACCAAATCTCCTTCTGCCTTTCCCATATTCACGTGTTTTTACTTAATATCATAAAGAATATCCTCTGAAGGCTTAGTGCTTAGGCATCTTAGTGCTGCTGTTATCATTAAAATATTTACCTCAGTACCTTTTCTATCATCATCTTAGGCGGTTTTTAGAGGCTTAGTTGTGGTTTATACATAACATCAATGTTATATATTTGCTAGGATCCCAACAGATTATAATTTTCAGTTTTTACACACAGCAATCCAGAGTGATAAACAATAATTTCCAGCCTCCCTGAACTGAAAGCAGAGTCAGAAAACATTGCAGGTAAAAAAAAAAAAAGACTTCTGGACTGTCAAAGATTTTCTCCAAATAGCCTCTGTGAAGAAGTCTTGGTTGTATATGCCATGTACAAAAATATCCAGTTTACTGTCAGAGTCCATTTTGGTTATTTTCTTTAATTCTTTTTTTTTCAATGCTATTTTTATCATAAAAGAGTGCCTTTTCAGATATGGCTCTTAGTTGAAGGGGGAACATGTCCCTGCCCAGCTCTGTTAATGGAAGATCTCACTATCAGCTTGGAAACAGCTGAGCACAGGGTGATTTGTGCGGTACAAAGTAAACATCCCTCATCCATGGCCCTTGCTGGCTTCTGAGTGGGGTTAGTGAAAAGGACCTGCCGTTGTTTTCATCATTGACAAGGTTCTCTTTACTGGAAAATAGAGAGCTGGTAGGATTTGTGTTGGGGGCGATTCTTCTTTCTTGAGAGGATGATAGCATGACTAAAATTATGGAAGCATAAAAGCTCAGGTTTCCTGTAATGGGCAGTGCTCAGTGGTATTAATAACTGTGCATGAGGCACTTTTATACTGACAAGTGGCTTCAATCATTTTTATCATGCAATAGCTGCAGAGGCTCAGTGAGCTCCTCAATATCTTCCTAAGATTGGGTCCTCGTAACACGTACAGCTTTAAGGTGGGAGAGAATTCCCAAGGCTCAATCAAGAAATGTTTTTGAATTATTAATTCAAGAATTACATATGTATGTGTTGTTGTTAGCTGTCGTCCAGTTGGTCTCTGACTCATGGCAACCCCATGCACACAATGGAATGAAACGCTACGCGATCCCATGCCATGCCCGTGATTGATCACAGAACGCATCATTGTGATCCACAAAGTTTTTATTGGCTGATTTTCAGAAGTAGATTGCCAGATCTTTCTAGTCTGTCTTGGTCTGGAAGCTCCACTGAAGCCTGTTCAGCAGCATAGCAATGTGCAATTCTCCACAGGCAGGCGGTGGCTGTCCCTGAGGTGCACCGGTTGGGAATCACGCATAGACGGTGAGAATTCTACCACTGATCCACCAGCGCTTCGTAAGTATCTGAACTGATATCTAGATCTAGATGAAGAGCTACGTCTACACCTACATCCATAGTCACATTCACATCTATCTCTCAGTTTGCCTGTCTATGTGTCTGTCTATGTATCTATGTATTCATCTATCTCTCTATGTACGTATCTATCTATCTATCTATATGTCAGTAGGGTTATACCAGTGAGTTAAACACAGCTCCTGCATTACCTCATTTAATCCTTTAACCCTCACCAACAACCCTATGAGAAATGCTATTATTCTGGCCTTTTCAAAGAGAAATGAGGCAATGTATCACAAAGATAGCAAGTGGCAAAGCCTGGAAAGAAATCCAGGTGTGTCTGATTCCAAACCTCGCACTCTTACACTAGAAATCATCAGATACCACACACGATAGGTAGGAAGATGCTCTGTGCCCTCCTCTCTCCCATAGGATCCTAGGTCCTAACCCAGTGGGCCAGGGTATAGCCAGGGATGGAAGCAGAAGGCAGCCTCATTGCAGACATCAGTCAGAGACGAGCACCCACAGTCTCCTCTGCAGATCCCTCCCCCAGCACCCTGCATCCTCCACCAGGCAGAGACTATATGTTCCAGAAAACAAGTGTGAAAAGCAGAGAAAGTAATTAATAAAGATAGATAGAAATCAATCAATTAGGAAACCAGAAGAAAGAAAACCGAGAAGTGTTTAATTCAACAGCTGGTTCTGGTGGATTCTAATCAACAGCCAAATCTCTGAGAAGGCTGCAGAAGAACAAAATGATTAGGAGAAGGAAATGAGACACAGCCGTTGATTCAGAGGGGATTAAGCAGCTGATTAAAAAAAAAAAGTTAGGTACAACTCACTGATACATTTTTAAAGTCTCAGTGAAATAGTTGATATCTGGGATACTATGAATAAATAAAAAAAAAAAACAAGAGGCAGAGAGCCTTGAAAGACAAATGTGCCTTAAATAAAAAGGGGAAAATTTTCAAATATATAAGGCTTTAAAAGGCTTTAGGTTCTCAATATTTTCTGTCAAATTTTATTAAACTTTTAAAATAAAATAAGTTCTTAATTTTTGTGTGTTCCTTTGTGTGTGTGTGTGTCTGTCTGTCTACACTGCTATTGAGTATTGAGTACTTATTACTCACCACAAACCCTGGTATCATGGATTGAATCGTGTCCTCCAAAAATGTGTGTCAACTTGGCTAGTCCCTGATTCCCAGTATTGCATGATTGTTCACCATTTTGTCATCTGATGTGATTTTCCTATTGTTGTAAATCCTACCTCTATGGTATTAATGAGGTGGGATTAGCAGCAGTTATGTTAATGAGGCAGGACTCAATCTACAAGATTAGGTTTTCGCTAAAGCCAATCTCTTTTGAGATTTAGAGAAGGGAGCGGAGAGAAAGAGGGACCTTGTACTACCAAGAAACAAGAGCCAAGAGAATAGCATGTCCTTTGGACCTGGGGTGTCCCTGCACTGAGAAGCTCCTTGACCAGGGAAAGATTGATGACAAGGACCTTTCTCCAGAGACAACAGAGAGAAAAAGCTTTGCCCGGGAGCTGACACCCTGAATTTGGACTTCTACCTACTGGACTGTGAGAGAATAAATTTCTGTTTGTTGAAGCCATCCACTTGTTATTTCTGTTACGGCAGCACTAGATGATTAAGACACCTGGTAAGTGCGTAATAGAAGCTATCTTATTTAAAGTTCACAATTTTAGGAGATAGGTACAGTTGTTATTTCCTTGCTTGCAAATAGGGAATATATTAAGTTACATGACTAAGAGAAGTCAGCTAGTAAGTAGTGTAACTGGGTTTCTAACCCACCTTTGTCAGATTTAAGAGCCTAAATGATTAACCACTACCCTAAGCAACTTCCAGAACATAGACTGTAATGGAGTACAGAATTTCAAAAAACAAGCATAGCGTTGATGCAGTAATTTTACCAAAATATCCCTAAAGAAAAAATAATTGGCTTTTCCAATGTTTAAATAAAATATTGATATATAAACTATAGAAACAGGAATAATATACCATGATCAAGTACAGTTACTTTTAGGAATAGCAGGTAATATATTACATTAACAAGTCAAAGTAGAAAAGTTATCTGAATCATAGAAATTGATTTCAGAAAAAGATTTTAAAAAATTCAACTTCTATTCCAGTTTAAAAATACTCATAATCTCTAATTCTCAGTGGTAAAACATTAAAAGAGTTTTCATTAAAAGCAAGAATAAAAAAAAGATTGTCTACTGTCACACACATTATTTGTATATTATTTTTAGAAATTCTAGTCAATGCAATAAGAAAAAAAAGTAGAAATTTGGAAGTTACAATAGAATTTGTTACAATTACCTACAAATTCTCTATGTGAAAAACCAACAGAACCAAGGGAAAAATAATCAGAAATTTAAGGAAAAAATCAGCAAGTAGGCAGAATAAAAAAAGGACCATTAAAAATAATTCAATACCTGCCTTATTCTTTCTCAAATATTTACTGGATTGTTTTTTGTCATCAATTCAATAGCATTCTTTGACTATTAGTTACAGTTTCATAAGGCTTTTGTACATGGTGGTTTTTTGCTTTTTTTTTTTTAAATCTTGTTTTGTATTGCCTTTTGTTTTGTGTTTTGATTAAATCTCCCATACGAGAAAGATTTCTCAAGGCTGTGGTTGTTATAAATGGTCTGTGGCAGAAATAATAACCTGTTTTTTTTTTTTTTATTCAATTGTTACCACTTCCTTTTTCTGAACATATGACAGATAGCATTAGTCAGTAGTAATATTCTTCCCTCCGGGCCAGATGTGATCTGCGAATCTTTCTCTGTACAGAACTGATAAGCACTGACTTATGAAGTATTAATGAATTTCTCCTCCTTTTTTTTTAGTCTAGGAAATAGGAAACCCTGGTGGCATAGTGGCTAAGTGCTATGGTTACTAACCACAAGGTCGGCAGTTCAAATCCACCAGCTGCTTCTTGGAAACACTGCGGGGCAGTTTTACTCTGTCTTATAGGTTCACTACGGGTCGGAATCAACTTGAAGGCAATGTTTTTTTTTTTTTTTTTTAGTCTAGGAAATAAGAAGCCCTAGTGGAAACCCTGGTGGTGTAGTGGTTGAGTGCTACAGCTGCTAACCAAGAGGTCAGCAGTTTGAATCTGCCAGGTGCTCCTTGGAAACTCTATCAGGCAGTTCTACTCTGTCCTATACAGTCGCTATGAGTCAGAATTGACTCGACGGCAGTGGGTTTGGCTTTTGGTTTTAGGGGCCATAGTAGTTAAGAGATACAGGTGCTAACGAAAAGGCAGTTCAGATCCATCAGGCAGTCCTTGGAAAGTTCTACTCTGTCCTTCAGGGTTGCTGTGAGTTGACTTGACAGCAGTGGGGTTTTTTTTTTTTTTGGTGGGACAGTAGTTAAGTGCTCTGCTGCTAACTGAAATGTTGGTGGTTCAAATCTACCAGCCTCTGTGTGGGAGAAAGATGTGGTAGGCTGCTTCCATGAAGATTATCGTTGTTGTTGTGTGCCATGGAATCAATTCTCACTCACAGCGACCCTACAGGACACAGTAGAACTGACCCACAGGGTTTCTTAGGCTGAAATCTTTACGGGAGAAGATTGCCAGGTGTTTCATCCTGAGATGCAGCTGGTGGATTCGAACTGCTGACCTTTTGGTTAGCAGCTGAGCAATTAGCCATTGCCCCACCAGCCTTGGAAACCCTATGGTGCAGTTTAACTCTGTCCGATAGGGTCGCTATGAGTCAGAATCGACTGAATAGCAACATGTTTGGTTTCGGTTTTAGTCTAGGAAATTTGCATCTGTCTCCCTAGCTGGATTTCCGTTGAGGAAAGATAGTCTTTCAGCCTTCTGTACCACCTCTGACTTGCTGCAAACTCAATTTTGAGTCCTCCCGGAGAGGTCAAAGAACTATAATGTGCACTCTGTTGGAAGGCAAACCCTTTAGGATATAGGATTAGCAGAGGTTGTGACAAATTGATTTAAAGGGAACACCAGGCTTCACTCCTGAAATGTCTGTGACCTGTAGCCTTAGAATGAGAAACTTGACAGCTCTGTTATACTTGGACTGTCAAAGCAGTCATTGTGCCAAATGTCTGGAGTTGATGGTCAGTCTTTTCTCTAGTTGGCAACAATATCAAGACCTCAAGTCAGCCATTTGGGAAGACAAAGAAATACCAACTGGAAAAAAAGGAAAAAGGCACACAATTCAGTGGATACTCTCACATATACGATTTAGAAGCTAGAGTCATTCATTCTGTGTCTCAGGAAATAAGCGTTAAATAATGGATATGCGTGAAGAATTGTATTAAGCACGGTAGCGTTAAAATATTAAATATAAAATAAATGGGCATAGATATGTCAATTCACAGTGTTTACCTTCTGGAAGAATAAATAAACATTTGAAATTGAAATTGGGTCACAACATTCCTTGACTCAAATCTGTAAGTGACTTCCACTTGCACTTAAAAGGACATGTAAACTCACTAGCACTATGAAGTGTGGAATAATTTGGCCCCTGCCTTCCTTTGCACACTGATGTCACCTTTCTTTCCCACTCCATTGGCTCATTCTAGGAAGTTTGGCCTCAGGGGCACCACTGCAAAACCCTAAGGAGGCTCCATTTGCATAATCATTGCCCTGGAGTCAATTCCAACTCATCGTGATCTTGTAGGACAGAGCAGAACTGCCCCATAGGATTTTCAAAGAGTGACCGCGGGATTTGAACTGCTGACCTTCTCATTAGCAGCCGAGCTCTTAACCACTGTGCCACCAGGGCCCCTCCTTTTACATGGAAAACTGCAAATCTCTATGCTACATCTTTGGATGACTTTTGGATTCTGAGAAAACAGTTTTTCCTCGTTCTAAGACCTTTGGCTGTGTTTTTCCATCTGCTTGGAATGTTGCTTCTCCACACTTCCAGTTTTTGCTTGACTAAATTTTTTTTTTCATGCAAATGTGTCAACTGACATTTTACTTGCTTAGCAAGGCCAGCTCTGAACAACGCTTACCCTCCTATTATGAACTTTATCGTCTCATTGTATTCTACGCGTTTGTTTGTAGCACTAACTAAAATGCATGAATCTGTTGCCATCGAGTTGACTCCAACTCATGGCGACCCATGTGTTGTCGCTTTTTAGATGCCACTGAGTCAGTTCTGCCTGATAGCGACCCAGTGTGCAACAGAACGAAACACTGCCTGGTCCTTCGCCGTCCTCACAATCGTTGCTATGTTTGAGCCCACTGCTGCAGTCGCTGTGTCAATCCATCTAGTTAAGGGTTTCTTCTTTTTCGCCGACCCTCTACCTTAGCAAACATGGTGTCCTTCTCCAGGACCCATGTGTTACAGAGTATAACTGTTTCATAGGATTTTCTTGGCTGTGGTCTTTAAGGAAGCAGATCACCAGAAGCTGCCGGGTAGATTGGAACTGCCAACTTTGAGGTTAGCAGTTGATGGCAAACCAACGGACTACTCAAGGACCTATTAAAGTGTATATTGTATATTTATTTTGAGTTTACTTAATGTTTGTCTCAACAATTAGATTGTGTTTCTTGAGGGCAAGAATTGTGTTTATTTTGCTTTATATACTATATACTTGCCATTGAGTGGGTCCAAATTTAATAAAATATTCAGTGTATAAATAAATGTAAGCGAACTTACATCAACAATTTATGGCTAGGTAAGATAAGTGTTGGTGTAACAGGCACAAAGTGAGAATTACAAGAACTCAGAAGAGTGAGAAATCACTTCTCGCTGGAATATTAGAGAACACTGAATGCATTTGGTGGTGTTTGAGATTGATGAGCGGGTAAGATTTGGATATGAAATCCACTCAAATTGAAAGAATAAAAACTCTGGAATCTGACAGGGCTGCAAATTTAAGTAAGTTCTGTAAATCTGGGTAAGTCACTTTAACAAGCCCCGTTTGTTTCATTTGTGAAATAGAGGCCATGATGATGAAGGTAAACGAGCTAACATTTGAAAATAACATTTTCAGTTCCTGGCACAAGTATTCCTGGCACAAATAGAGAGTCAATACATGATAGCGATTATCATCATGCAGATGTGGTAGCGATTGTTAGAACAACTTGACAGAATAAATCAAGTCATGAGGTGAAAAAGCGAAGGGCGTGGATGAGAAGCCAAGTGTTTGGGTTTGGCTGGAGCTAGGGTTGCCTGAAAGGAAGGAGAAAGGAATATGGTTTGAAAGACAGACAAGTATTCAGATTTTATTTTCTGGAGTTGCTGGGGAATCATGAAATGCTACAGGTTAAGAGGTTAAAATGATTAGAGTTGGATTTCAGGAATACTGATCTGGCAGTTGGACTGGGGAGGGTTTATCGCAGGGAGAAACCAGTTTGATTTGCTGTGACAGTAGTGAAAGAAAGATTCTACTTGTGGCCCCCATTCATGAGAATTCAAAGGCAAGAGAGAGAAGCATTTGGAAATAGTTTGCTGGAATGCTATTTATTGTGTGAATTTTCAGAAAAATTAAATGGACCTAAGAATTCAAGGATCTGAAGGCAAGCTGGACTTTGTTGTAGAGCTAGATCACACTGGGGCCATTTGACAAACTCAATTAAATACATTAACAACTTAAAAAGTTTTTTGTTGTTGTTGTTTCCATTTTCTGATAAATGTACAAAAAATATGTCCATATAGCAGTAATATTTAAATATATTTTAGATAAATGGGAAGGGCATACAAACTGCTAAAAGGAAGAATTGGAATGAAAGATGAAGAATGTAAGGCATTCCTACATCATCATAAATCTACCTTCCCTCCCAGATCTATACCCCGGGCTCCATCCATCTCTATCTATGATAACTGTACCTGTATCTGTATTTTACCTGTATTTTCCTATGCATTTCTCCAGTTGCTTTTGGAGTTTAAATATTTCAGTCCATAGGAGTAACTGGCACAAAGTGCCTTTGGAATGTGATTTGTCTGTATGTATACTCAGAGCCTTAAAGACCAGATAGACTGTTTACATTCTCTAAGATAGGATCCATGGCTGACATATTATTAGATTCTAATCATAACACCACACTCAGCACACAGTAGGTTCTTATGTATCTTGCAGCCCTGTCATTGGGTGCATAAATGTTTAATATGGTTATATCTTCTTGCTATATTGTCCCTTTAATCATTATATAGTGTTCTTCCTTATCCTTTATGATTTTATGGATTTAACTTTAAAGTCTATTTTGTCAGAAATTAATATTGCCACTCCTGCTCTTTTTTGACTTTTGTTTGCTTGATATATTTTTTTCCATCCTTTGCGTTTTAGTTTGTTTGTGTCTCTAAGCCTAAGGTGTGTCTGTTGTAGGCAGCACATAGATGGATCGTGGTTTTTAATCCATTCTGCCACTCTCTGTCTCTTTATTGGTGCATTTAGTCCATTTACATTCAGCACAGTTATGGATAGGTATGAATTTAGTGCTATCATTTTGATGTCTTTTTTGTGTGTTGTTGACAGTTTCTTTTCCCCACTTAATTTTAAGTGCTGAGTAGATTATCTTCATATATTGTCCTTTCCTCATATTCGTTGTTGATTTTGTTTCTGCTGAGTCTCTATTTTTTTCTTGTATTTTATTTTGATGTGTAGGATAGTTTGTCTCCTTTGTGGTTACCTTATTATTTACCCCTATTTTTCTAAATTTAAACCTAACTTTTATTTCTTTGTATCACCTTATCTTCCTCTCCATATGGAAGCTCTATGACTACATTTCTTAGTCCCTGTTTATTGTTTTAACGTTGTCTTCTTTTACATAATAACATCGCTATTTCCCTGTTTTGAACGTTTTTTATCTTGATTTATTTTTGTGATTTCCCTGTCTGGGTTGACTTCTGCTTGTTCTGCCCAGTGTTCTAGTCTCGGGTTGATACCTGATATTATTGATCTTCTAACCAAAGAACTCCCTTTAGTATTTCTTGTGGTTTTGGTTTGGTTTTGACAAATTCCCTAAACTTCTGTTTATCTGGAAATGTCCTAATTTCACCTTCATATTTGAGAGACAGTTTTGCTGGATATATGATTCTTGGTTGGTAATTTTTTCCTTCAATTTTTTATGTATGTCATCCCATTGCCTTCATGCCTGCATGGCTTCTGCCGAGTAGTCGGAGCTTATTCTTATTGACTCTCCTTTGTAGGTGACTTTTCATTTATCCCTCACTGCTCTTAAAATTCTCTCTTTATCTTTGGTTTTGGCAAGTTTGATTATAATATACCTTGGTGACTTTCTTTTAAAGTCTACCTTATGTGGAGTTTGATGAACATCCTGGATAGATGGCTTCTCATCTTTTGCAATATCAGGGAAGTTTTCTGCCAACAAATCTTCAACAATTCTCTCTGTATTTTCTGTTGTCCCTCCCTGTTCTGGTACTCCAATCACTCGTAGGTTATGTTTCTCGATAGAGCCCCACATGATTCTTAAGGGTTCTTCATTTTTTTAAATTCTTTTGTCTGATTTTTCTTAAATATATTGGTGCCAAGTGCTTTATCTTCAAGCTCACAAATTCTGCCTTCCACTTGCTCAGTTCTGCTCCTCTGACTTTCTATTGAGTTGTCTACTTCTGTAATTTTATTGTTAATCTTCTGAATTTTTGATTGCTGTCTGTCTATAGATTTTTCCAGCTTATTAAATTTTTCATTATGTTCCTGAATAATCTTTTCAGTTTCTTCAACTGCTTTATCTGGGTGTTCCTTGGCTTGTTCTGCGTATTGCCTCATTTCCTTCCTGATGTCTTGAAGGGTTCTGTATATTAAACTTTTGTATTCTGCCTCTGGTAATTCCTGGAAGGCACTTTCATCTAGAAGATCCCTGGATTCTTTGTTTTGAGAGTTCGTTGAGGCGCTCATGGTCTGTTTCTTTCTGTGACTTGATATTGACTGTTGTCTCTGAGCCATTTATAAGTTATTGTATTCTCTCACAGCCTGGTAGACTAGAAATTGGAATTCAGGGCGTCAGCTCCAGGGGAAGGCTTTCTCTCTCTGTCAGCTCTGGAGGAAGGTCCTTTTCATCAATTTTACCCTGGTCGAGGAGCTTCTCAGTGCAGGGACCCCTAATCCAAAGAACACACTGTCCTAGCTCTTGTTTCTTCGTGGTATGAGGTCCTCCACTCTCTGCTTGCTTCCCTTTCCTTTTATCTCTTGTAAGATAAAAGGTGCTGCAGGCCGCACACCAGGGAAACTCCCTTTGCATTGGATCAGGGATATGACCTGAGTGAAGGTGTTACATCCCACCCGAATCCTCTTTAACATTACCTAATCTTGCCTCATTAACCACAAGCAGAGATTAGGATCTACAACACATAGGAAAATTACATCAATCACAAAATGGAGGACAACCACACAATACAGGGAATCATGGCTTAACCAAATTGACACATATCTTGGGGGGGAGGACACAATTCAATGCATGACAGTACTACTTTATAAAAATTATAATTTGATAAAAGAATAAAGACATTGCAATAAATTAAATAAATCCACTCAATTAAAAATCATACAATCTTTTAAAAACAATATTCATAGTTTATAATAACATGCTAAAACATTAAGGGAAATACCTACAGACAAGATTTTATATGTAGAATAAATGAAGGTAAAAGAAACTAATAAAAAAATAAATGGTAGAAAAAATATAGAAAGTAGCCCATCTCATGTGAACAATGGTTTTCTTTGTGAAATAAGCCTAAATGCAATTGTTATCTTTTATTTTTCTGAATTTTCCAAGTATTCCCTAATAAGTATGAGTTACTTTATTATAAGAAAAAAAAAAATGCACCTAATTTAAAAATCTAACTTCATCAACAAAACAACAAGTTTCAAAAATATAAATCACCACCAAAGGAGAGCTTGGTACTGGGGTATCTATCACTAAAGACAGAACCCTGGTGGCACAGTGGTTAAGAGCTATGGCTGCTAACCAAAAGGTCGGCAGTTCGAATCCACCAAGTGCTCCTTGGAAACCCTATGTGCAGTTCTACTCTGTCCTACAAGGTAACTATGAGTTGGAATTGACTCAGCAGCAATGTTTTTTCTTTTTTTTTTAAATCACTAAAGGAGCCATGGTGGCACAGTGGTTAAGCAGTCAGTTGCTAAGCACAAGATTAGGGATTTCAACATGTGGCAGTCTGCTTCTGTAAACATTACAGCCTTGAAAACCCTGTGGGGCAGTTTTACTCTGTCCTATAGCATCATTGTGAGTGGGAATTGACTGGATGACAATGGGTGGGATCTGTCACTATTCTTATTTCTGTTCCATGATCACTTCGAGGTTATGGGAACAATGTGGGAGGATCTGTCTTTGATCAAACATTGGGAATGCTGGGTTGAACTAAAGGGGCATTCTTTAGCATTGGACTTTTCTGAGCCTTCGACATGCTCATGCGTATTTTGCAAACTTATTTGCTTAAGAATGCTCTAGAAAACATTTCCAAGTCTTTTTTTTTACCCTAGCCAACCCTTTCGTATATAACAACAGTAATACAAAGCAAAGCCACTTCTCACTGAGTCCTTTTTCCAGGCCAGATGTAATGCTAAGGATTCTGTATGCATAATTGCATTTAATACTTGCAACAAATTCTCATCAGGTGACATCATTATCCCCGTTGTACAGATGAGGAAGCTGAGATTGTCAATTTTGCCCAAACCCATATAGCACGTAGCAGAGAGCCTGGGTCCAGAGCTGGTTTCATACATCTCTGCACAGTACCTGACCCTGCTTCCCATATTACAGAAACTTGATCTCGCTCTTATTCAAGACACACTAGTAAAAGCATCCTAAAGATAAATTAAAAATACGTCCTGAAGATGAAGATTCCAAAGCTGTTTTTGTTTTTTTTTCTTTCCTGTCTACGGCCCAGTACTGCAGCAGACCCCAAACGAACAAGGTTTGCATCACTTTCATCAACAATAGAGCCAGGTCATCTCTTTAATCTTCACAAAAAATGTTTAAGCCAATGAGTATGTCTGACATTTTATTATCTGCGTTTGAGGTGGAAAAGGGATTTGAACGCTGCTGGAGTTAATGTGATTTGTGCTTTGACTAAGACATGCAATATCAATCATTTAAACATTTTGCTATAGTTCTTTTCGAGTTGTTTGTTGCCAGGATGGAATGAATAAACAAAAGTACGTTCTGTGTATCACAGCTCGTACGTCATGGTGAAAGACACGCGGTCTCATGTGGGAGGAAGGAGAGAGAGGTTTACCTTTTCATGGAAGCTGAGAGAAACTTGCCAGCTGTGAAAGTTTGTCATTTCTGTGACATTTCACTTTATGGGTGTCTACGAGGGCACTGGGTTGTAACTTGATGAAGTTTAGCATGGTAACAGGACAAAGAAAACTCTTCCATTCCGACTTCCATTTTACCTCTCCGAAATAGTTGGGGCTGAGCCAGATGCGTGACAACAAATGCGTATTCTACCGTACCATTGCCTTCTGGCTTCAGAATGAACTCACTCGTTATGAACATGGTCTACAGAAGACTGGTGTCCTGCCACATTGGGGATTGTGGGGAAGCCTGAGCTCTCATCTCTTTATCCGTATGAGGCAGGAGTTATGTTATCAAGATCTAATATAAATATGTGTCTGAAATGGATGACACAGTGTTTGGCACAGTATAAATAATACATTTTGATGCCTCTTCACTAAGTCCTCTGACTGTGCACAATGGGGTGGATTCTGTGGGTGAAGGAAGAGAAAACTGACAGTCTATCATCAGGTTATCAACTCTGGCAGAGTAAGGCTCAGTATTCTATTTAATTTTGATCACAGCAAGATTTAAGCAATCCTTGGGGACACTGGGAACCCTGCATATGTGTGTAGATAAGGGGAAAGAAAAAGAGAGCAGAAAGGAAATAATGCAGTGGGGAATCATATAAGAAGACAGGAAAGGAAAGAAAGAGTTGGGGAGAAGGAAGGGATTTGACAAAGCAGGCAGAGGCAAAAGGCAAGGAAAGAGAGATATCATCAGACGAGGGACTGTAGCTTTCCTTGACACTTGATGGAATCCACACTGGCTGTTGCGTGCCCTGTCCCAGTCTTAATAGCCTGTATTCTTCCACCTTACCTTTGGTAATAAAGGGACATTTTTAGTTTAAGTTTATCAAAGATTCCTTTTTTCTTGCTAAATCCTCAATTAAAAAGTTAGTTTGGTAAGAGAGTGATTGGTTCAGAAATTCAAGAGGCAGAAGTCATCTGGAAGATATTTTCAAGAAAATTCCTTGATTAGCTACTCAGGATAACGCTAAGTGGCAATCAGATTCTCTCCTATGTTTTCTGTTACTCGGGATAACATGAAATGGGGATCAGATACTCCCCTATGCCTCCTACCTCTTTGTTGGTGAGGTCATACCCTTAACATTTTTCAAAAGTGGAGTAAAACTCGAGATCCCACATGGCTTTTCGAGGAGTAAACGCAAGAGTCCATCAAATTCAAGATCCATGAGCATGGCCTTCAGGCTATTCCTCCTTCTCAGAGACGTCTTTAAACACAAAGAGGATTCGCAGCAATGTCATCTAATTAAAATTTCTTTTATCTCTTATTTGGGCTGCTGAAATTGTATCATCTATTCTTCTTAAAAAATATTACAAAATAGAAAACACAAAATTCTAATAATATTTTGCTCAATATGAAGACTGAAGAACGTGTTATCGTTCTCTTTCCCTTGTAAAAACACAGTGTATCTCCCGCCTCACATACTTTGGACGTGTTATCAGGAGGGACCAGTTCCTGGAGAAGGACATCATGTTTGGTAAAGTAGAGGGTCAGTGAAAGAGAGGAAGACCCTCAACAAGATGGATTGACACAGTGGCTGCAACCATGGGCTCAAACAGCAAAGATTGTGAGGATGGCGCAGGACCAGGCAGTGTTTCACTTTGTTGCACGTGGGATCACCATGAGTCAGAACCGACTCGATGGCACCTAACAACAACCACAACATCTCCTGGGCATGAAAGCAACTGGGTACTCCTGTGCAATGCTCTTCTCTGAGAATATTCTAATTTATATGTTCACAGATGAAAGAAGCAACACCAGCACAAGGCACAGATTACTGATAGATGACATATGCATATTTTAAGTTTCATTTAAAAAAACTCAAATATAAATAATGAATGGTTCATAGTGCAGACTATGGAGCTAGGCAGTCTAGCCTCATAGCCAGATCTTCCATATATATGCTGTGTGACATTGGGCAAGTCATTTAACCTCTCTGTGCTTCATCTTTCCACAGCATACATGGAATATAAACGTAAGTTCAAAGAGAAAGGAATCATGCAAAATGTCTGACTAATAAGAGTTTTTATATTAGTTTAAGTAGATAAATGTGGGCATTACATCCCTGAAGTATTCATAATCTATTTGCTACTTTTAAAGAATGATATAACATCTTATTTTAAAATGTCACTATTAACAATATTCCAGAAATTACATGTCTTTTTTGGGTATTTAGATTTGTAATGAAAAGTCTTACCTGTCAACTTTAAAATACCCAAGTGGATACATAGCTTTTCAAAATTATTTTAAAGGGTACAAACATACATACTTAGAAGATTCTGAATGCAAACTCCTTACTTCCTAATTCAGTTGGAAACCAAAAATTGGTTTCTGGGTATAGCCGTCATTACTCGTAGCAACCCTATAGAACAGAGTAGAAATGCCCCATAGGGTTTCCAAGGAGCAGGGGGTAGATTCGAACTGCTGACCTTTTGGTTAGCAGCAAAAAGCCTAACCACTGCACTACCAGGGCCCCATATTAAAATACTATATTAGCTTCATCAGCTATCAACAAAAATAATCTTAGCATCTATAAATAGTAACGTTCTATTAAGATCTGATGCAAATCTATATGAAATCCTAAATAAGTTGGCGCACGGGACCTTCAGTGTAGTAAAGCACGGTCAAAAGTATAAAACTGAAAAACATCTCAAAAGTTTGACAAAAAATTGTGTGTTAAACAGCTTTCAAGGGATCATTTTTGCTTTATGTTCTACTGAGAACATACAGCAATCAAATTATGCAGCATTTCCAAGCTCCACCGCAATGACTCTTCACTATTTTCTTGTCAGCTTCAAGCTTAAATTTGTATATTAATGACAGCCTAAAACTTGGTGAATCATGGATAATGGAATAATTGTCTTTTAACTGGGGGGGAAAAAACCCCTAATACTTAAAATAAGATGTTTTGGGGGTATGTTGATGATTCACTGTTTGTCATTATCTCCACCCAGAAAGAGAGTTCTATTTTTCCACGTCTAAAAGGTGGCTTCATTTCAAGCAGGAGAAATGAGAAACATGGGGTCACACAGAGGCCAACGACAACGTTAACCAAGTAGGTCTCAAAATATAACAAGAGTAGTTTGACAGAGTTCTTGAAGAGGAAGGAGAAAAATATGCTTTTAACTAGTAATAATGGTTATACTGGATAAAAGAGCACAGAGTGTTCAGGGTTCAATAGGAAAAAAAAACTTTCTTTTTTTCTCCATATACTTCTGAATCTTTTACAATAAGCGATTCATGTATTATGTGACAAGACAGTATATAAAGGTATTTTTAACCAATGGGGGTGTGTTATTCAAATTTCCTTTATGTTCTTATATTCAATTCCTCTCCTCATTTAAATCACTGAAAGACTGGTTGGCAGTGTTTCTTAAACTGCATGTGTTATGGCTTGCAAAATCTTTCACTTATCTTTTCTCACTTGATCTGTAGAGCCCTCTAATACCAAAAAATAGACAGGTGCGATTATCCCCATTTTACAGATGAGCAAAGAGAGAATCAGAGAGGCAGATTGATTTTCCCAAGGATATATAGCTGTAAGTTACAAGCCTACTCTATCAGTACAGAATTTAGGGGTTTTCTTCCTAAGAGAAAGGAGCCCTGGTGGTGCAGTGGTTAAGCTCTCGGCACTAACCAAAAGTTTGGGAGTTCAAACCCACCAGCTGCTTTGGGGGAGAAAGATGTGGCAATCTGTTTCTGTAAAGATTACGGCCTTGGAAACCTTATGGGGCAGTTCTACTCTGTCCTGTAGGGTCGCTATGAGTTGGTGTTGGGTGTTGGGTGGTGTGGACTTGGTTAAACTCATAGCGACCCCATGTGACAGAGTAGAACGGCCCAATAGAGTTCTGTAATTTTTACAGGAGAAGATTACCAGGTATTTTTTCCGCTGAGTTACTAGGTGGGTTTGAACCACCAACCTCTCAGTTAGCAGCCTAGCACTTAACCGTTTGCACTACTAAATCAAAAACCAAACCTGTTGCCATCAAGTCAATTCCAACTCATAATAACCCTATAGGACAGAGTAGAGCTGCCCCACTGGATTTCCAAGGAGCAGCTGGAGGATTCTAACTGCCGACATTCTGGCTAGCAGGCAAGCTCTTAACCACTATGCCACCAGGGCTCCTTAATCTCAGTTTCTTCCCAGGGCCCTTCAGTCTATTTTTCAGTCCTTCATACTCTGGTTCAATATTCAAGAGCACCATTCATGCGAAGGCACCTGCACTTGGATTTTAAGATTTTTAGACTTTAAGAACTATAGCATTATTACAAGAGTGACTTCAGCATTTGTTCAATTGTTTAGAGACACTTGGAATTTTGCTGGGAAGTCAGTAAGTTAAATTAAAACAAGCAAAATCTTTAGGAAATAATTTTGCCTGATGTCATGTTTAAAAAAAACAAGTGTTCAGCAGTAGTAAGGATTTTGTTTTAAGGCCAAAGCATTCAACTCTCCTGCTATTTTTAGTGATTTCACTACCTGAAATATATAATGAATTATTCATAGCTCTAGGGAAATGGCCATACCTCTGGCTGGTATTTTAAAACAATGACAGATTCTTGAATGTCTGCTGCAACTGAGAATGTTGGCTCTGGATAAGGCAACAGCAATACAACCAATTCCCAGCCCTTCTTTTGAATGACGAAGAAGCAAGCATGTCAGTATATCAGGGAAAACTTTCTCCCCACCAATACAAGTGGAATTAAACAAACCACTGAGGGCCGATTATTTTATAGGTGGGGTAACAATAAGGATCTTCTCGAATTAGCTTCTTTCTCATTCCCCAATCAGATTCTTTTAAGTCACCTGATTATTGCAATTTTCGAACTTGAAAAATGGACATGCCTGTCAGAAAGACATTGCCGTAAGCCAGTGATTGGGACTGGAAGGTGGGTTGGAAGTTGTATGGCAGCTACTTTGTTCATTACCCTCTCCAGCAAGCACCTGCATTTATGATATGAAAAGAAACTCAACACCCCAGCAATTTGGTTTCTGTTCCCGATAAAGGCACTCTAATGAGCTCTGTTGTGAGCCAAGAAAATCAGAGCAAAGGAGACAGAATTGGGAGAGGCCGTGGGTACAGGCATTTAAAAAAAAAAAAAGGAAACAAAACCAAAAACATTTGCCATCAAGACGATTCCAATTCATGAAGACCCCATGCATTTCAGAGTATAACTGTGTCCAAAGGGTTTTCATGACTGATCTTTTGGAAGATCTCTAGACCTTTCTTCCAAGGCACCTCTGGGCAGGCTTGAGCCTCCAGCCTTTCGGCTATCAGTTGAGCACACTAACCATTTGCCCCAGCCAGGGACTCTGGGTAAAGGCATGGACAGACATTCACCAGGGTGAAAACTAAACAGGTCTTCATTGAGCTTTTAACTTGCTTTCTTAATCAAAATTATTAATTTTTATTTATCCTAAAAAAGTGGTGATGACAATATAGGAGAGGTCAGCACAACTGGACTAAACCAAAGGCAAAGAAGTTTCCTGAATAAACTGAATGCTTTGAAGGCCAATGTAGCAGGGGTGGGGGTTTGGGATGGTGGTTTCAGGAGACATCTCAGTCAATTGGCATAATAAAATCTATTAAGAAAACATTCCTCATCCCACTTTGGAGAGTGGTGTCTGGGGTCTTAAACATTAGCAAGTGGCCATCTAAGATGCGTCAATTGGTCTCAATCAACCTGGAGCAAAGGAGAATGAAGAACACCAAAGACACAAGGTAATTATGAGCCCAAGAGACAGAAAAGTCCAAATAAACCAGAGATTCCAGCAACCTGAGACCAGAAGAACTAGATTGTGCCCGGCTACAACCGATGACTGCCTTGACAGGGAACACAACAGAGAACCCCTGAGGGAGCAGGAGAGCAGTGGAATGCAGACCTCAAATTCTCATAAAAAGACCAGACTTAATGGTCTGACTGAGACTAGAAGGACCCTGGAGGTCATAGTCCCCAGACCTCCTGTTAGCCCAAGACAGGAACCATTCCCAGGAACCATTCCCAAAGCCAACTCTTCAGACAGGGATTAGACTGGACTATAGGACAGGAAATGATACTGGTGAGGAGAGAGCTCCTTGGATCAAGTAGACACATGGGAGGGACTACATGGCAGCTCCTGTCTGGAGGGGACATGAGAGGACAGAGGGGGTCAGAAGCTGACTGAATGGACACGAAAATAGAGGGTGGAGAGAAGGAGTGTGTTGTCTCATTAGGGGGAGAGCAACTAGGAGTATATAGCAAGGTGTATATAAATTTTTGTATGAGAGACTGACTTGATTTGTAAACTTTCACTTAAAGCAGAATAAAAATTAAAAAAAATTTAAAAAAAGTGGTGATGATACATTATCCAGGGTCCTTGCAATGACAGGAAGGAGGGAAGAGGGAAAGGAAGAGGAGGAGGTGGAGAAGGAAGAAGAAAAAACCAAGCGGTCATTGTAAAATCTCCGTATTTCATAAGGACATCAAGACAGACAGGCCAACATTCATATTTTTACCTCACCTTGAAGAAGTGGCTGTACTATACTGAGCTTCAGTTTTTCTTACTCTTAAAATGAGGACACCTAAGGAAATTGGTGCATTGATTAAATAAAGATATGCCTGGCATGCAAGGACAAATCAATAAATGTTTATTAACTTTCTCTTCTGCACCCTCCGTAAAACCAACCTTCATGGCCTGAAATCCCAGATAATCAGCATTTATCCATTTCATTTTAAAAGCAATCCCTGGATGACATAAGCCTCTTTAGGAGGTTTCTGTCTCCATTCCCTCCTGACCTTTTTATTTTTTTGAGTAGTTTTTTTTTTGTCATTGTTGAAAATATACACAGCAGAACATACACCAATTCAACAATTTCTACTTGCACAATTCAGTGACAGTGATTACGCTCTTCAGGTCGTACAACCATCCTCATCCTCCTTTTCTGGATTGTTCCTCCCCCATTAACATAAACTCGCTGCCCCCTAAGCTTCTTGTCTAACCTTTCCATTGCTGTTGTCAGTTTGACCCCATACAGGTAATTCTCTAAAAGAGCACAATGTTCAAGGTAGGCGTTCTTTACTAACTCAGTGAAACTCTCATTTGGTTTAAAGGAGGCTTCGGGGGATATTTCTGGTTTACGTTTTAAAGATTATCTCAGGGCAATAGTTTCTGGGGCTCGTCCAACCTTCATGACTTCAGAAAGACTGGATTCTCTTAGACTTTGAAATTCTGTTCATTTTCCCCCTTTTTTGTTAGGATTCTTCTATAGAATCTTGATCAAAACATTAAGTAACAGTAGCCGGGCACCATCCAATTCTTCCGGTCTCATGACAAAGGGGGCAGTTGTTCATGGAGGCAATTAGTCACATATTCCATTCCCTAGTCCTATTTCTGACTTTCCTTCTTTGTTGCTCCAGGCGAATAGAGACCTATTGCTGTGCCTTGGATGGCCACGTGCAAGCTTTTAAGACTCCTGGCACAAGGGATGAACCAGGAGGTAGAACAGAAGCACTAAACGCATTATTAGGACAATTAACTGGGATGTCCCATGAACTCACAACCCTAAACCTCCAAACTAAGAAACCAGATCTCGTGAAGTGTTTGGTTGTACATAAGCGGCCTCAGCAGCTGCTCTTTTTGTTTCATTTTGTTGTCGTTGTAAAAATATATGCCACACAACATCTCCCAAGTCAATTTTTTACAGGTGCAACTTATTGACATCAATTACATTGATCGAATGTGCAACCATTGCTCTTAATCAATGTGAATTTTCCTTTACCATAAACAGAAACTCGGTGCTGCATAGGCAGTGACGCTCCCTTTCCCCCTCTCTCCTGCCCTGGTAACCACTAAGTAACTTTGGTCTCTATACATTTGCCTGTTCTTGTCTTTTTATATAAGTGAAGTCACACAATATTTGTTTTTTTGTGATTGACTTGTTTCAGTCAGTATAATGTCTTCAACCTCCATCCCTGTTGTAGCGTGTGTCAGGACTTTGTTTCCCTTTCTAGCTGAGTAGTATTCCATTGCGTGTATGTACCACATTTTGTCTATCCATTCATCTATTGATGAACATATAGGTTGTTCCTCACTTGTGGGTGTTGTGGATGGTGCTACAGTGAACATTGGTGTGTACATGTCTGTTCACATTGCTGCTTTCAAGTATTTGGGGCGTATTCCTAGCAACAGAATTGCTTGGTCATCTGGCAATTCTTTCAGGTTTTTGAGGAGCAGCCACACTTTTTAACAAAAGCTGTGTACCATTTTTCATTCCCAACAGCAATAAATAAAGGTTCCAATTTCCCACATACCAACATTTGTTATTTTGTCTTTTTTAAATCCTAGCCATCCTAAACCAAACCAAATCCACTGCCACTGAGTCAATTCCGACTCATAGCCACCCATTAGGACAGAGTAGAACTGCCCGAAGTGTTTTCAAGGCTATAATTTTTATGGGAGCAGACTGCCACATCTTCTCCTCTGGAGCGGCTATTGGGTTTGAACCACCGACCTTTTGGTTAACAGCCAAACACTTAACCACTGTGCCACCAATGCTCATATTAGTGGGAGTGAAGTGGTATCTCATTATGGTTGTGATTTTTATCTCTCTGGTGGCTAATGACATTGAGAATGTTTTCATGTGTGTGTTGGCTATTGGAATATCCTTTTTGGTGAAATGTCTACTCAAGTCCTTTACACATTTTTTGATTGGGTTATTTATCTTTTTGTTATTAAGTTATCAAAAGTTTGTATTTTATATTTTGGGTGTGCTGTATTCCTGTAGCTTCCAAAGGGTAACTACCTTTCCCTAGTCTTTGCCCCTAAGCCTAGCCTAGACCTTTAGAGAGACCCAGAAATCTTAGGGTAAAAAACAACAGCAACAAGAAAAAAAAAAAAAAACAACTAAAAAAAAAACACCTCAAACTTGCCTCAGCAAGGCCTAGGGGCCTCAGACTTATCGCATCAGCTACCTAAGTCCTATCAGCGGTACTCAAGAGCATTTCCAGCTTTCATCAATGTACGTGTTTTTATCTTTTCTACATTAAATCCAACCTTGGAAAACAGTGTCAACCACTGTTAAGGAAGGACTTCAGTTTCCTCTATTAGTTATCAAGGACTGTATAATTACATACGATTTGGCAGATCAGAAACTAGGAAGTATTAGGTCACAGTATTAGGAGAATATTAGGAAAGAAATCTAAGATAATTTTCTTTTCCCTAACGTCAAAATCACAGTCATTGTTTCATTAAAGATAGGGGTTGGCCTCTGGGCCCAGACAGAATCAGTTTCAGATTTATGCCTGCCACTTACTAGTTATGGAATGAATAGTAAAGTCTTTTACCTTCTGAATCTCAGTGATCTTGTTCCTATATTCAGGATACTTAATGACCTTCATTGTGGGTCACCCAACCCATTACCTGAGAGCTTTAAATCAAATAGTTGTGCAAAGTGGACACCACAGTGCCAGGAATAACTTTAATGAGTATTAGCTCACTTGTGAAATTTCACTATACCCCAGTTGTAAATCCTCCCCCTCCTACAATAAATAAATATGTATATATATCTTCCTGGTGGTGCCGTTTTTAAGAGCTATGGCTACCAACCAAAAGGTAGGCAATTCGAATTCACCAGACACTCCTTGGAAACCCTATGGGCAGTTCTACTCTGTCCTATACGGTTGCTATGAGACAGAATCAACTTGATGGTGACGGGTTGTTGTTTTTTTGTATACATATATGCATTCCTGGGCTCAGAAGGATTTAATTCAGTAGCCTACAAAACTCTGAATGTAAAGTTGGAAATAAAATAGATTCTCAGACTCCTGGTATACACTTCCTTTTCTCTACCCTCACCTTACCTATGACATACACAATTTTCACTCTCCTGTGAAGCCTCTCAAGATCTGTATTTATCTGCCTCTGGGTAGGTGAGTTCTGACTGAGTCAGTACCACACAGATCACATTTCTCCCATGTAATCATTTTTTTTTTTTAATCACTTATAGTGTGCTGGACACTGGTACTTGTTTCTGGGAACATAGCAAATTAAAATTGTATATGTATATATCCCTGGGTGGCACAAATGGTTTGTGCTCACCTACGCATCCACACGTTGCCAGTTTAAACCCATTAAGCGGCACTGCAGGAGAAATGCCTGGTGATTTGTTTCTGTAAAAATGACAGCCAAGAAAACCCCATGGAGCAGTTCCATTCTGTAACACATGGGGTCACCATGAATCACAATTAACTTGATGGCAATGGCTTTGATTGTGTATGTGTTTGCTAATAAACCCCATAACTGTGAATATGGTCAGTGAGTTCTGTGCGATCATTGCAATGAATTTTTGAACCCAGCAGAGAAGCAGGCAGTGCTGCCGTGGGAGGGGTGGCTGGTGTCTGAATTGATCCAAAGGCTGGATAGTGGAGATATGTCTGACCTCCACCTCCTAGGAATCAGCCTCGGGCTGATGTTGATGGTTCTCCCCATCTTGAAGTTAAAGGAGCTCAGATGCCGTCTATACGCCATTCTTACAGCGACCCTATGGGACAGACTAAAACTGCTCCATAGAGTTTTCTAGGCTGTAATCTTTATGGGAGCAGATTGCCAGGTCTTTTCTTCTGTGGAGCTGCTGGTGCATTTAAACTGACGAATTTTCAGTTAGCAGCCGAGTGTTTAACCATTGCACCACCAGGGCTTCTTGTGTATGTGTATAGGTATATTTCAGGTGTATATGGAGTCCTGGTGGTACGATGGTTAAATGCTTGACTGCTAACCAAAACGTTGGTGGTTTGAACCCACCAGCAGGTCCATGGGAGAAAAGATCTGGTGATCTGCTCTGGTAAAGATTACAGGTTAGCAAACCCTATGGGGCAGCTCTAGTCTATCATATAGGTTTGCTACGAGTTGGATTTGACTCAACAGCACACAACAGCACAAATATATATGTAATGTATATGTAATGTACATGTATATGTAATGTATATGTATGTCTATATGTATGTGTATATGTATGTGTATGTGTATATGAATATGTATGTGTAATGTATGTGTAATGTGTAATGTATATGTAGTGTATATGTTATGTAATGTATATGTAATGCATATGATACGTATACGTATACATAGATGTATATGTATATGTATTGATGGCATTAAGGACATCATACTTGAAGAAAGCAAGAGGCCATTAAAAAGACAGGAAAGAAGGAAAAGACCAAAATGGATATCAGAAGAGACTCTGAACATAGAGCAGCTAAAGTGAATGGCAGAAATGAAGACGTAAAAGAGCTGAACAGAAGATTCCAAAGGGTGGCTGGAGAAGGCAAAGTATTTCCCAAGAAAGGCGATCCAACAGAATGCAGAAATTGTTGAAGGATATCATTACTATCACACACAAGTAAAATTTTGCTGAAGATCATTCAAAAGTTGTTGCAACAGCACATCGACAGGGAATGCCAGAAGTTCAAACCAGTTTCAGAAGAGGATGTGGAACGAGGAATATCATTGCTGTTGTCAGATGGGTCTTGGCTGAAAGCAGAGAATACCAGGAAGATGTATACCAGCGCTTTATTGACTATGCAAAGGCATCCGTCTGTGTGGATCATAACAAGTTATGGTAACATTACAAAGAATGGGAATTCCAGAACACTTAATTGTGCTCATGAGGAACCTGTACATAGACCAAGAGATAGATGTTCAGAAAGAATAAGGGGATATTGAGTGGTTTGAAGTCAGGAAAGCTGTGCATCAGGGTTGTATCCTTTCACCATACCTATTCAATCTGTATGCTGAGCGAACAATCTGAGAAGCTGGACTCTATGAAGAAAAATGGGGCATCAGGCTTGGAGGAAGACTTGTTAACAACCTGCGTTATGCAGATGACACAACCTTGCTTGCTGAAAGTGAAGAGGACTTGACGCACTTACTGATGAAGATCAAAGACCACAGCCTTCAGTATGGATTACACCTCAACATAAAGAAAACAAAAATCCTCACAATTGAACCAAAAAGCAACATCATGATAAATGAAGAAAATATTGAAGTTGTCAAGAATTTCATTTTACTTGGAGCCACAATCAATACCCACGGAAGCAGCAACCAAGAAATCAAACAATATATTGCATTGGGCAAATCTGCTGCAAAAGACTTCTTAAAGTGTTGAAAAGCAAATACGTCACTTTGAGGACTAAGGTGCACCTGACCCAAGGTGTGGTATTTTCAGTCGCCTCACATGCCTGCGAAAGCTGGACAATGGATAAGGAAGACTGAAGAAGAACTGACATCTTTGAAGTATTGCGATGGCGAATATACTGTGGACTGCCAAAAGAACGAACGAATCTGTCTTGTAAGAAGTACAGTCTGAACATTCATTAGAAGCAAGGACTACAATACTTCATCTTACATACTTTGGACATGTTATCAGGTGGGACGAGTTCCTGGAGAAGGACACCATGCTTCGTAAAGTAGAGGGTTAACAAAAAAGTTGAAGACACTTGTTATGTATTGAATTGCCTCCCCCCCAAATGTGTATAAACTTGGCTAGGCCACGACTCCCAGTATTGTGTAATGGTCCACCGTTTTGTCATCTCATGTGATTTTCCTACATATGTAAATCTTTCCTCTATGATGTTAATGAGATAGGATTAGCAGCAGTTATGTTAATGAGGCAGGACTCAATCTGCAAGATTAGGTTGTGTTTTAAACCAATCTCTTTTGAGACATAAAAGAGAAAAGCAGAGCAAAGAGTCCAGGTGACCTCATAACACCAAGAAAGCAGGGCCGGGTGTAGAGCACATGCTTTGGACCTGGGGTTCTTGTGAGGAGAAGCTCTGAGACCAAGCGAAGATCGATGACAAGGACCTTCCTTCAGAGCCAACAGAAAGAGGAAGCCTTCTCCTGGAGCTGACACTCTGAGTTTGGACTTCTGGCTTACTGATATGTGAGAGAAAACATTTCTCTTTGTTAAAGCCATCCACTTGTGGTATTTCCGTTACTGCAGCACTAGATGACTAAGACAACCCTCAGTGAGATGGTTTGACGCAGTGGCTGCCACAATGGGCTCAAGCATAGCACGGATTGTGAGGATGGCACAGGACCAGGCAGGGTTTCATTCTGTTGTACAGAGGGTCGCTATGAGTCGGAACTAACTCGACAGCACCTAACAACAACATAAATGAATTTGTTGATGTTGAGAAGACAGTTTTAAACATAAATACAAGTTTTTAAAATGAGGCCAAGGGAAAAGGTAGAAATGACTTATTTGGAATTACAGAATCCAAACCTGTTTAGATCTGGAAAACACCTAGGTAATCACTATGTCCAACGACATTTCAGCTGAGCAAACTGGAAGTTAAGTGGGGAAATAGCTTTCTCTGGTCAGAGGAGTGGTAAGTCGAGCTAGACCCAGGATTCTGGGCTGCAGGGTCCTTTTAAAAACAGGTAGAAGAATGCCGAGGATAAAACTAAGGGGTCATTTATAATGTCCATCTTTACAGATGTTAAAAAAAATGTTAGGGATCATCAAAGAGAGACTACCTACCTGTTTTGTATCTTAAGACGATATCACAAAATCCCTAGCTAGAGGAGAAAATGAGGCTTTTTCTTCGGTCCTAAGATACCCCTTTGCGGCTCTTAGTTTATTGCCAAGGGCGTCATAGTGAGTCCCTAAAGACGACAGCATGCAGTATAGTGAAATGATTTTACACACTGGAATTAGAACGTGCAGCATTTGAATCTGCTACTTACTTGACATGTGGTTTTTAATAATAGCCACAGGGTGTCTCAATTTTCTAACCTACAGTATTAGCGGGAAACCCTGGTGGCATAGTGGTTAAGTGTTACTGCTGCTAACCAAAAGGTCAGCAGTTTGAATCCATCACCCACTTCTGGGAAACTCTATGGGGCAGTTCTACTCTGTCCTATAGAGTAGCTATGAGTTGGAATCGACTCAATGGCAACGGGGTTTTTTTTTTTTTTAATAGTATGAGCAATAATAATAATAGCAAGCATAATAGTGCTAGTTTATAATCAGTGAAAAATGCATGGAACAAGCTCAGTATCATGCCCAGCTCTAGCGTGTTTTCAATAATGGGTTGTTCCCTCTCACTGCCAAATGCCCAGCACAAAGGAACTGGGCACACATTTAGGAACTTGAAATTGAGACTAGGTAATGGGGTAAACAATGGGAGACCCAGGCACTTTCTGTAGGACCCTGGAATGAAGACACAGGATTAATAAACTGTCTTCTCAGTGTTGGCTCCAATGTCATGACTTGGAGGTTATCAGCTGTGTTCCATCCTAGGGAGAATTGAGCCTAAGGACATGATGTATGTTTTCGTCATTAGGCAAAGTAGCTAGCAAGGAATGGTTTTCAAATTTCTTTAGTATTTAGACCTAAATTAGGCTAGAAATCATGCCAGACTCCCCCTATCCATTCAAATATTTATGGAGCTCTTATACAAATCTATAAGGAGTCCTGGTGGCACAGTGGTTAAGAGGTTGGCTGCTAACCAAGAGGTCAGCAGTTTGAGTCCACCAGCTGCTCCTTGGAAACCTTATGGGGCAGTTCTACCCTGTCCTATAGGGTCACTGTAAGTCCTAATTTCTGCCCTACTACTTGATAATTGGTGTCAATGTCGTCTAGAAGGATTACTGAGAACAGGTATTTAGCTTCCAGGGAGACTTATTAGTGTAAGGAAGAGGGAAATGAATTATATAGAAGGAAAAAAAAAAGATATTCCCAGATCATTTTAATGGATCTGTAACATTCAGAAATATTTTTTTCAAAGGTTCCATTAATTCTATTACTTAAAATTTCTTTTCGGGAACCTTGATTGAATCCTCCTTTATTTGCCCAGGTGTTGGTAACAAAAGGATCATTAAGTTCTTTCCTTCCGCATCACAATTTCCACACAATGGCTGAGTTTTATTTTGAATGAATTGAGAAGGTAGTTTTCGTGGGAACATCACTAATATACTTAAAAGCGCCTTTCACATCTCAGAACAATGCCTTGACTTCAACTCGCGATTGTCGTCCCCACCCCTCTGCACCCCAGCCACGTCAGCTTGTCACTGTTAACAATTCCTAACGGTAGTCTTCCTGAACGCTGCCTGTGAACTAAAGAGAAGGGGAATTCACGTCAGAACGTTCTGCTGACTTGATGCACCCCTGCGGGGAGATGCAATCTATGGGGTGGGGAAGGAGCCCCTGAAGTTAAATGAAGAGCAGGGATGCTTACCTGCTGGGAGCTCCCTAAGCCCAGTTACAACTTCTTGAACTCCCCTTTCTAGGTCTCTTACCAATTCAGCCCAACTGAAGATTTCGCGTATTCCAGTATGCTCCCTTGTAAGCAATCCATATGCAGATTGCCTTCAGTGTGTGGGAATGGGGTTCCACAACTACAGGGGAAGACATGGTGGTTTCGGAATAATAGTAGGTTCTTAGGAGCAGCTTGAAAGCGCAGATGTCACAAAGGTGAGGGAGCAGACTAGAGAATTTCCACGTGCATGCTCATTTTCTGAAGCAGGAGCCAAACAAACAAACAAACATAGGCATAATTGTATTTAAAATGTTTAACATCTTTATGAGAAAAATCTTGAAGCACTAGTCATGAAAATTGGACATAAACAAATGTTCTTGGTTAAGGAGACCTAGGAATATCTGAGAGAGAGCAATTATCCCTAAGTACATCTGTAAATTTGACTGGATCCCCCAAAATATATAAATTGTTCTTTGCTGGAACTAGACCATTTAAAGACAATGTTACTGGTCTTTGCTTTTTAAATTATTGTACTTTAGATGAAGGTTTACAGAACAAGCTAGCTTCTCATTAAACAATTAGTACACATATTGTTTTGTGACATTGGTTACTGTCTTAGTTTTCTAGTATTGCTGTAACAGAAATATCACAAGTAGATGGTTTTAACAAAAAGAAATTTATTTCCTCACAGTAAAGTTGGCTAGAAGTCCAAATTCAGGGTGTCAGCTTCAGGCGAAGGCTTTCTCTCTCTGTCGGCTCTGGGGTCCTTGTCATCCATCTTCCTCTGGAGTAGGAGTGTCTCAGCACAGGGACCAGTGCTTTGCTCCTGGCACTGATTTCATGGTGGAATGAGGTTCTCCTGTCTCTCTGCTCACCTCTCTCTTTTATATCCCAAAAGAAATTGGTTCAAGACACAATTCAATCCTGTAGAGTGAGTCCTGCCTGTCAACACAACTGCGGCCCAACCCCTCTCATTAACATCATAGAGGCAGGATTTACAACACCTAGGGATTTACAACACATCAGATGACAAAATGGTGGACAATAGCACAATACTGGGAATCATGGCCTAGCCAAGTTGATACACATATTTTTGGAGGACACAATTCAACCCATGACAGTTACCAACCCCACAACAGAAGACAATGTTATTTTTGAGTAGAAGAATAGATAGACAAACCCTGAAAGAGAAGAACAATTTGGTGGTAGTGCTACTAAATTATAATGCTTCTATAATTAACATGGAGGCCTGGTGGCGCAACGGTCAAGACCTTGACTGCTAACCAAAAGGTCAGCAGTTCAAATCCACCGGCTGCTCCTTGGAAACCCTATGGGGCAGTTCTACTCTGCCCTATAGGTTCATTATGAGTTGGAATGGACTCAGTCTCCATGGGTTTAGTTTAGTTTTGTCCTATAATTAAAATAGTGTACTGCTGGCTCAGGAATAATGTACAGACTAATTAAAAAAAAGACAGAGCTCTGAAATACATATAAGGTATGTGGAACATTAATATTTGATAAATATGAAAATCAAGTTAGCAGGAAATAGATGGACTTCTATATATAGTAAATGGTATTGGAAAGCCAGGTAGTCATTGGAAAAAAAAGACAAAATGCACACACATAAAATACACCATACACAAAAATAAATTTCAAATAATTGAGAGATGTAAATGTTACAATGTTAAAAAACAAAAGAGCTATAAAAGTACTAGAAAAAATGGATGGATTTTATTATAAAATGAGAAGGTGGGAAATCAAAAAAATAAATTGACAAAGCCAAAATAAAAAAAATAAATAGCCTTGAGAAAAAGAATATAGAACTATACAACTGAAAAAAGTTTAAAATCTCTAACATATAAAGAGTTCCTAAAAATAAAAAAAGAAAGAGTAACAGAAAAATGGACAAACTAGATGAATAGTCAGCTCACAGAAAAAATAATTTAAGACGGCCTTTATTTTTAAAAAAAAAAAAAAATTTTTTTTAAGTGTACGAAATGATATTCAGTCTTACTGATGAAAGAAGTGCAAATTGTAATGTGTTTCAGAAAACAAAGCTTTCAGTAAAACAGAAAAAGTTAACAATATAAAATCATTAAATTCAAAACTCATTTTTAAATTTGAATTGAAAATATTACTACGAACTCCTGACTTTTTTTTCTTCTAAAAAAAATACACATTTCCTCTGCACTTATCAAGAGACCTTCAAAATACATGAGGCAAAAACTGACAGACCTAAAAAGAGAAATAGAAAAGTCCAAAGTTATAGATGAAGACTTCAAAGTTTCCCTCACGGTAATTGATAGGACAAATGGGCAGAAAATCAATGAGGGTACAGACAGCCTGAAAGATCAACCAGCTTGACCTAATTGATATTTATAGAGCACTTCACGAAAAAACAGCAGAGTAGCAGACTACACATTTTTCTCAAGTGTACATGGAATATTCCTCACGCTATTCTGGGTGAAAAAACAAACCTTAGCAAACTAGAGGAAAAAAAATATACAAAGTATATTCTTAGACCATCACAGAATTAAACCAGGAATCAATAACAGAAAGATATATATATATATATATATATAGACATACATATACAGGGAAAACTTTGACAGCTGGAACTCGACAGGACTGCTTTGTTTTTCTGGGTCTTGAAAATTTTCCACCTTTGACAGGGTGCAGTCTTACCACTTTTCTATTCCTTGTTTTAATGGAAAACATTTGTGTTTTCCTTCTCTGACAGGCTTCCGCCTTACGTATAGTCCCACTTTTGCAGGTTTTACTGTAGAAACATCACCAAATATTTTACAAATTGAACACATTCTTCTAAATAAACCAAAAGAAGTTCACGATGACGATTCTAAAAATGAACTAAACACAAATGAAACACAGCATGTCAAAAAATGTGAGAGGCAACTAAGGCAAAGCTTAGAAGGAAATTTACGACATCAAATGATTATGTTAGAAAAGATAAATCTAAAACCAGTTACCTATGTTTCCACCTGAAGAAACTAGAGGAAGAAGAGCAAGTTAAACTAAAATGAAGGAGGGAGGATGAGAAACTAAACTGAAAACATAAAAGCTATAGAAAATATCCATGAAAGCAAACGCTAGTTACATGAAAAGGTCCATACAATTGATAAACCTCTAACCTGATTGGTCAAGAAAAAGAGAGGGAAGATACAAATTATCAATATAAGTAATAAAAGAGGGGCCGTCACTATTGATCTCAAGGACGTCTAAAAAAACAGAGAAAAAGAGAGAATACTCTGAACAATTCTGTGCCCATGAATTCCCAAACTTAAATTACAGGAGCAATTTCTTCAAAGATGGAAACTATTAATTCTCACAAAAGAAGAAATAAACTGAATACCCCTATTATCTGTTAAAATTTAATTTATAGTTAAAAATTTTCAAAAACAAAAGAAAAAAGACTCCAGATCCAGATATTTTCACTTAAATATTCTACCAAATATTTAAGAAATAAATAATAACATTTCTACAAATCTCTTATATAAAATAGTAAAAGGGAGAACCGCCCCTAAGTTATTCTACGAATCTAGCATTACTTTTTGAGAAACAGAGTTTTAATTCTCCTGGAATCCAGATTTCTGGAGTCCATGGACTTGAGGTTGACCCACCCAGGCCGTTGTTCTGAGGTGACCTTTTGAACTTTGAGCCTTGAGCAGACTGGTCTCCTAAAAGACAACTTTAAGTCAAACGATAGTCTTGCTCATTAGTGAAGACCATTTTGTTTTGGGCATTGTGCTTTCTTGAAGAATTATCTATGTGAAGTCAGTTTTGAAAAACAGAAACTCCAAGGTCAGACTGGAAGCTGTTTTAGGGCAAACTGCTATTACAAAAACAGTGTTTCTGGCCCCATATCCATGGCAATGCCCATAAAATGGGGTACGAGGATCTTTGGGGGTTCTCTCCTCTTTGTAACAGTTGACTGTCCAGTCTAAAGTGCTGCCCAATTTGAAAATCATGTGTTAAATTAACTTCAAATCAATTTATATTATTGGCTTAATGTGATTCTTCATTTTCACCCTTTAAATTAAAACCAGACAAAGACATTACAAGAAAACAGCAACCCAATATCCCTCCTGAACATAGACACAAAAATTCTCAACAAAGTATTAGCTGTATATAAAAAGGATAATAGTCACAAGGAAGCCCTGGTGGCATAGTGGTTAAGTGCTATGGCTGCTAACCAAAGGGTCGGCAGTTCAAATCCACCAGGTGCTCCTTGGAAACTCTGGGGCAGTTCTACTCTGTCCTGTAGGATCGCTATGAGTCGCAATCGACTGGACGACACTGGGTTGGTTTGTTTGTTTTTTTTTTTTTTTTTTTTTGGTTGAATAGTCACAACTAAGAAGGGTTCATCTCAGGAATGCGAGACTGGTTCAACATTCAAAAATTAACCCTTGTAATTCACAGTATTAATCAACTACATAAGAAAAATAAGATGATCACTTTAAAAGGTATAGAAAAAAAAACACAGCCAAATTCAGCATTCATTCATGATAAAAAAAACCCTCAGCAAACTAGAAGAGAACATCCTTAATTGAGCAGAGAGCTTATACAAAAAATCTAGAGCTTACATTATACTAGTGGTGATCATACTTAATGATCTTTTCTCCAAAGGTCAACGATAAGGTCAGAATGTTCTTTCATGCCACTCTTAACCAGCATCAAGCTGGAAGACCTAACCAGTACAATAATGAAAGAAAAAAAGATAAAGATCTCATAGGGTATAAAAAAAGGAAATAAGTCTGTGTTTAGTGACAGCTTGAATTGCTATGTAGAAAACCTCAAAGAATCTGCAAACATGATTCTGGAACTAATAAGTGATTTAATGTGGGTTCAGGATGTAATGTTGATACATTAAAGTCAATTATATTCCTATATAACAACATTATTTGATTGGAATTTTAAATTGGAAAATAAAGTATTAATTACAATAAACCGAAAAACCAAACCAGTTGCCATCAAGTCGATTCCAACTCACAGCGTCCCTCAGGGACAAAGGAGAACTGCCCCACATGATTTCCAAGGAGCAGCTGGTGGACTCGAACTGCCGACCTTTTGGTTAGCAGTTGCAGCTCTTAACCACTGTGCCACCAGGGCTCCATTAATTACAATAGCACCAAAAGAAAAAAAGACATACTTAAGTAAAAACATATTAAATAGTGTGCAGAACCTGCGTGCCAAAAGCTATAAAACACTGATGACAAAAAAAAAAATCAAGGAAGATCTAAATAAATGGAGACGTACACCATGTTCATGAATTAGAAGATTCAATATTGTTAAGATGCCAATTTTCTCTAACTTGATCTATAAATACAACACAATACCACTCCAAATCATACCAAAAAGCTAATTCTAAAAGTTATATTGAAAGAAAAAGGGTCTATAATGGTTAAAATAATTCCAAAAATGAAAAATATTGTTGGAATACTCAAATTACCTGATTTTGAGACTTACTACCAATTGCAGTCATCACACCGATGTGATAGTGGCAAAATGACAGACATGTACATGATGAAATTGAATAGACAGCCCAGAAAACGACCCACCAAAAAAATAATAAACTGATTTTTGATATGGAGGCAAAGGCAATTTCATGGGGAAAAGGCAGCCTTGTAAACAAACGATGCTGATACAGTTGGGTATCTATATTGAGGAGTCTGGTTCTAGACTAAATCCGACACATGACTTTTCAGGCCCAATCGTAGCAGTCACTAAGGTCTTGCCTGGCAGGTCTCACAGGTGAAGCTGCCCTCCCCACCCCAGACTTGGGGTATAGCTAGTGAATTGCAGTCTCTGAAGGGAGCTGCTGTTGAGACCTCAGTCCCCTCTGGCTGGCCATACCCTTAGGTATACGCGCATTCTTAACCCAAACACATCCATTTAGAGGACTTCTTAGTGGGGGCCCTTGCCAAAGCCATTTTCAGGTGCCACTGCCGACACCACCTCATTAAAGGGCCTTAAAGACATTTCCCTCCACTGTAACTCAATATCCAGTACTTTTTCACTTCTAACCCTTCTCCCTCTCCCTCCTTCTAGCCCATAAAATGGCAGGAAGCTTAGGTTTGGGGCTCCCCTGGCAGTGAAATCATCCCCCTGTCTGTGCTGATTTATCTGACTCTCACCCTGTGATGCTCCTGGGAAAAATGGAACACTGTGGCAGCCAGTGCTTTCTTTCTGGCCTCTTGTCTATACCTTTACAGTAAGTGATTAATTATGACCTTCATTTGACTTGTTGTATAATCAACCTACTCCATACCTGGCAACTCAGCTCTCTCCAACTCAGATCTTGATGCATGTGCAAAAAATAAACCTCGACATCTCACATCTTATACAAAAATTAACTCAGAATACATCATTGGCTTTGATACCAAACAAAAAATTATAAAACTTTTAGGAGAAATCATAGGTGAAATATGAGTGAATTTGGGTTTGGCAATGAATTTTTTAGGTACAATATAAAAGCATGGTCTAGAGAAGAAAAGGAAACCCTGGTGCATAGTGGTTAAGAGCTATGACTGCTAACCAAAAGGTTGGCAGTTCAAATCCACCAGGTGCTCCTTGGAAACTCTATGGGGCAGTTCTACTCTGTCCTATAGGGTTGCTATGAGTCGCAGTCAACTCGACGGCAACGGGTTTGGGTTTCTTTTTTTTTTTAATCTAAGAAAAAAGATAAATTATACTTTTTCAAAATTTAAAAACAGTGTACTAATTCACACTGTACACAAAGAACAACTCAGAATGGATCAAAGTCATAGATAAAGGAAAAATTAACATTAATTGCCCATAAATTACAATACGAATGTAAAATGCCCTCATATTAAAATGTTTGTTTTGTTTTGGGAACAAGTCAAGCTATGTTTAGATTTAATATGGGAAAATGAACATAGGACTATTGCTCAGAAAAATGACAGTGTTAAGAGAATGAAGAGACAAGACACAGACTGGGAGAAAATCTTTGTAAGTCACATATCTGATAAAAAGCCTTGTATCAAAAATACTTAAAGAACTTTTAAAACTCAATGATTAGAAAATAAATCACTCAAAAAATAGTCAAAGGAGCTGAACAGATGGTTTACTAACGAAGACGGTATTGGTGTATATTAAAATATATTCGGCATCATTAGTCATTGAACATATGCAACATAAAACCACACTATGATGCTGCTACACATTTATTAGAATAGCTAAAATAATAATAATTTTAAAATGTAACAATTACAAGTATTGCCAAGTAACAGAAACTTCCGTTCATGGCCAGTGAGGATGCAAAATGATAGAGCCATTTTGGCAAACATTTCTACAAGCATTTACCACATGACCCAGCGATCCCACTTCTAGGTATTTACTGAAAAGAAGTGAAAAGTTATGTTCATGCATAATCATGTACATAGGTGTTTATATCAGCTTTATTCATATTTGAGAAACACTGAAAACATCGTTGATGTCCTCCGACAGAAGAATGGGTAAATAAACGGTGCTACGTTCATGCAGTGGAAGACCACTCGCCATTGAAAAAGAATGAGCGTGTCATTGACTCAACAACGTCAATGAGTTTTATATGCATCTTGTTAATCAAACCAACCAGACTCCAAAGGCTGCAGATTGTATTATTCCATTCATATGACATTCTGGAAAAGGTAAAACTACAGGGATAGAGAACAGATGGGTAGTTGCCGTGGATTGCGGGAGTGGGGAAGAATTGGCTAAACAAGGGTCACACAAAGGGAGTTTTTAGGTTGATGGACGTGTACTGTATAGTATTGAGGTGAAACAAACAAAAAATAGTGTAAGAGTCAGAGGAAGTATTAAAAAAAAAAGAAGACAAGTTAACATCAAGTCAAACCTGGAAATCATTGAGGACTGGTAGAAATAAAATAAACAGATCGAAGTAGCTTATGATGGGAAAAAAACAGTTTATCCAATGAAATCAGAATTTGACCGTATGTTTTATATAAGCCATATCTAATACAAAATGACCCACAAAGGTTAAAAATAAAATTGTGGATGAAAATCAGGCAAATGCAATAAAGAGAAAGAAAATACTGAGATACTAATATTTGACATGATTAAAACCAAACCTGAAACCACTGAACAAAACAGAAAAGAACGTTTTAAAATGGCAATGACAAAATCACAAAAAGGATCTAATTTTCATGAATACCTGTGCACCAAATTAAAAAAAAAAGAATCAAAACTCCTAAAGCAAAAACTCCAGCTAAATGCAAGGGGAGAAAGAAGGCAATATATCAATAGCAGAAGCTCCATTTAATGTCTCCTGGTTTATGATAGATTGTGTAGAACAAAGAGAAGTATGGCTATAAAAGTGTAAATCACATCCACAATAAAATGCATATAATGGGTGTTTTTATTAACCTTTTAACACAAAAGAAGAGCATTTACTTCCTTTTCAGATATCGTGGAAGGTTTTAAAAATTTGACCATATAATAGGCAAGAACACAATCTTCGATAACTTTCCAAAGCAGAAATAGTGCAGAAAATGTTCTTTTGGTCACAATGCTAGAAGACTCAGCATTGAATTTAAAAGGAATAGAAAAAAAATCCTACCACTTAGAAACTTATATTCAAAATCATAAGATATAATTAACATGTGTATTTTCCCAGAAAAATGAGAGTTATCGTAGCTGATCTAAAAAGAGAAGAAAAATTCACATAAATTATTATTATAAGGCAGTTTAAAAGGCTCTCAATACTCCTTTAGGCCGAGAAAACATTAATCCCAGTCAGTTTCTTCCAAACAGTGAAGCAAATATATATGGAATGGTATTTACACTCTTCCATACAGAGACTGAAGTTTATAAACATGTTGTATGAATTGTACATGGCATTAATAACAAAACCTACACGTGTAACGATCCCACTTTTAAATATTTATGCAAAATTATAAATAATTTATTATAAAACAGAATTCATTATCAAATCAAAATAACAATATCAACAAATGGTGCTAAGTAAGACCAGCTGTTTATATACCCCTACTTAACACAGTACACAAAGATCAACCCAAAGTGGATCAAAGTGATAAAGAAAGCTAAAATTAAAAATTCATGTAATTTTCCGTAAGTTACTATATAAATGTAAAATGTCCCCATACCAAAATTTTTGTTTGGTTTGTTTTAGGAATCAATCAAGCTATGTTTAGATTTAATATGCAAAAAGGAACACAGGAATATTGCTAGGAAAATTTTGAAAAATAAGAATAAGAAAATGGAACTATCCCAGACAAATGATAGAGCATACAAGTTTGCAAAAATTAAGATAAATTGGAATTAACTCAGAGTCCAAAAATTGGTCTAAATACATATGAGAATTAATTTTATGTTGGAGACAGCATTTTAAGTCATTTGAGACAAAACATAACACACAAATTAATCTCCTACCTGATTTCTTACAATAAAATAAATTCTAGGTACTGAGTGCACATTTTTGGACACCGAAAACAAAACCATCTAAGTCCCAAAAATAAAGTTAAGAGGGTTTTGTTTTGTTTTTGTAATAATCTTGCAGTTAGAGATGCCTTTAGAAAAACGGCAAAATACTTAGTGTATACAAGAAAAAAACGAAACATGTACATATTAAAATGTACCATGAAAAAGTCATATTTTTTAAATGATATTTGATATGTAACAAAAGGTTAATTTTTTTTATTATAAAAAGAACTTTCACTGATTAATAAGAAAATGACCCATACCCTAATAAAAAATAGGAAGTCAATGGCTTTTATCATGCAAACATGCTTGTTTGGTGGTCAGTTGCCACTGAGTTACCCCGGTTCTGCCCCATCCCCACGATCAGCTGCACGTCAGGGTTTTGTGCTCCACAGGGTTTTAAATGGCTGCCTTTTAGTAGATCCCCAGATGTGTCTTCTGAGGCACCTCTAAACCAAAGCAAACCCGTTGCCGTGGAGTCAATTCCGACTCACAGGCACCCTACAGGACTGAGTAGACCTGCCCCATTTGGTTTCTAAGGAGTGGCTGGTGGATTTGAACTGTGACCTTTGGGTTAGCAGCTGAGCTCTTAACCACTGTGCCTCTGAGGCCCCTCTAGGTAGACTGAAGCCACCAAGCTCCGTTAGCAGCTGAGTGCATTAAGGTTCTGCCAATCAGGAACTGGCTCCCAGCTCAATCTTGACTCTTGAGTTGATACCAGAAGGGTGGGAGGAAAGCTTGGAGGCTATTGTTGCATTTTAGTGATTCTTTAGTGAATGGATTATTCTGCTGAAAAACTCTGCCAACTCTCTGGGATTTGCTGGGTTCTTGCTCATCTCCAAGCATTTCCCAGGTGCCATTTCACCGTGGCAGGCACAGATAGCCTTCCAATAAATTCTCAGCCACTTTACACAGCCAGATTTAGTTTCTATCACTCGCAACCCAGAATTTTAATAGCTACAGAAATAATCACATAAAAAGTAAAATTCTGCCAGTTATTAAAAAAAAAAGTATTTAACAAAATGAATAAACAGAAAGAAAGAAAACCTTACCACTTTCTAAAAGAAATAAAAAGAGCTTTGGAAAAGAATATACAGGTTTCCCCCACTATCCAAAAGCAGAGTGTTCCCAGGAAATTCTGTAAACTGAAATGATGTAAAGCAAAGAGACAATGACCATTACTTTATATGGGAAAAATGTTTGGATGTTCCCAGACCCAAAAAATAACCTACCAAGTCATACCAAATAACACATAAAACCTGAAACAACACTAACATACAGTAAAAGCTGGAATGCTGAGAATAGTTCCCGGGAAAGGAGCTTGGCTAGGTCACCCTCACCGCTAAGGGTGTGCCCCGCCTCTTTCATGGCTGGCTTTGTAAAAGTGAAAATCCTCTTCACATTTCTTTCAGTTAACAAAAATGGGTGCTGATGTCTTTCCTAAAAGTGAAGTGGTGTAAAGTGAACTTTACAAAAGCGGGGGGGTACCTGTATTCAGGCTTTAAGGGGTAATGCTGTAACTTTGGAGCCCTGGTGGTGCAGTGGTTATATAAGACATGGGATACTAACCAACACGTCGGCAGTTCGAATCCACAAGCAGCTCCTTGAAAACCCTATGGGGCAGTTCTACTCTGTCCTTTAGAGTCTCTGTGAGTTGAAATTCACTCGATGGCAACAGGGTTTCAGCTGTAACTTACTTTTATTTATGAGGTTAGCGCAACAGTGGGAACAGCCTGGGGTTTTGTGCTAGAATGTCCGGAATTCAAAGTCTGAATATTTATTAATTATATGACCATAATCTAAGATATGTCACTGTCCTCAGTCTATAAATTGTAAATGAGAAACCCCAACCTCTTCCAGGCTGTGCGGGACACATTAGTTCAAAAAAGTTTTTAAGACAAGTTAATAAAAATTTATTTTGCCTTTAAAAATAACCTCTTCTTTCTTAACAACAAAAATTAAAAAATTATTTTAAAAAAAAGCTCTCTGGTGGTTCAGTGGTTAAAGCACTTGGCTGCTAACCAAAGGTCATCAGTTCAAACCCACCAGCTGCTCCACGGGATAAGATGCGGCTGTTGTGAGGAGAGGATCGCAATGACTACTTTGAATGATTTGTGTCTTTCCACGATGTTTTTATTAGTTATTAGGCACACAGGTTCTTGGCTACCCCGGATGCCAGAGGTCTCAATTCACCAGGGGAAAGGAGAGGGAAAGCAAGCAAGCTTTGGGCGTTGTTGTTCTCCGGTCTAGACCAACTCTTGACCATGTCGTCGTCGGTGGCTCAGATGTCAAATCAGCCTTGATCCCCGAGAATCTCTCGTGGATCTCTGTCACGTCTCTTGAGCACACGGGCTTATTATCCCTTAGCTCTCAGCGCATGCCTGAATCAATGTGTGTTGGGTCGGGAGTGAACTAAGAGTAAGCCCAGGCGAGCTGCCACAGCCCACTGCCTCCTAGCTCACTGAGTCTCGACCTTCAACGTATGACCGAGATAGCGAAGCAACAAGAAAAGTGTGTTAGACTAGGAGGAAGGTTGGGAGTAAGTCCGGGCGAGATGCAGCAGCCCACTGCTTCCCAGTCTGCAACGTATGACCGAGTTAGCAACATCTCTAGGACTTGGGAGTAAGCCCAAGCGAGCTGCCGCAGCCCACTGCTTCCCAGTCTGCAATGTATGACCAAGGTGGCTCTGGTTATGACTCCGAGCAAAGCTGAGTCTTAGTGTCCCTTCTTTTATATATGTTGGAGCTCTTTGAGCCTGTTTGGTTGATGTTGAAAAGTCCTTGTTTATAACTTAGCTGGAGCTCTTTGAGCCCGTTTGGTTGGTATTGATTAAGTCCTTGTTTGTGACTTAGCTGGTCCCAGTGTCTTCTGCTGATAAGGTTGTTTCTCTCCTCTAGGTTGCATCATCTTCTTTATCTCCTTTCTTCACGTGTCATTTGCTTCTACATATGCTTTCAGCTAGACTGCTGTCCACAGTGGCAGTCTGCTTTTGTAATGATTACAGCCTTGGAAACCCTATGGGGCAGTCCTGCTCTGTCCTATAGGGTCTTGTGAGTCGGAATCTACTCGATGGGAGTGGGTTTGGTTTTTTGGTAAAAGCCTTATCTAAGTAAATGTAAAACCGTATTAGAACTCACTTTTGAGCAGCTTTTGTGTTCCTTGATGACTTGGAAGACAAGATCAGTTAGTTATAGCAATTAGGGAGATTTTCACAAAGAGGTCGATGTGCATTGGTCAGACAATGCCCAAACCCATTAATGGGTATAGAATACAATGCTTACAATCAGGGCATTCTTCAGTCTGTAACTTACCATTTCAACTCATACAGGTCCAGTGCTATGATGATTATGTTATCTGGCATCTTGGTCTCTTCCTTTGATCCACCACGATTTATAGCACTTCTAAACCTCTGCACACCAGCTATATAGATTTTAAAATGCCATGGAGGAGAACTATGCAAGCTTTTCCTTTTGCTTACCTATATCTTTGGCCACTAGGAGCTATGTATGACTGCTGTTAGTTTCCATCGAGTCTATTTGATTCCAGCTCATGGCACCTAGAACCAAGTAAATTTTCCAGACTCTGGCAAACATGTACTAATCAAAGGTGACTTTCCAGGGACAAGAAGAACAGGAAAGTCATTGTGAAAAGGTCTAGCTACTCAATGCTATATAAGGCCACATCCTTGAAGAAGAATGTTTCGGAAGATGCTTTCTGAAGTGCAGTCTGGTTGTGTTTGAATAGGAACCCTTGTTGCCCCAGCTTTTCTCTGCAGTAATTGTTTTGACTTTTGTTTAAATCTTCTCATTTTAAAAAAGCAAATATGAGCATAAGGTAAAAATTTAAATATTGAAAACTATGCAGTGAAAATTTAATCTTTTTTATACATTTGTCTTTCATGTTCCTGCCTCCAGTGCTAACCTAACCCTAGCCCTTCTCCTGGTTTCTTGTACCACGTGCAATCTTCCAGTAAATATAAATATAATGGTAATATTCTGAACCTTATGTCTTTTTTTTTTTTCCTTCAACACACACACACACACAGAGTGTTTAATTAGTTATGCCAGTTTAGGGATGCACCACAATTTCTTTTACCAGCTCCCATTGATGGATATGTTTGTGGTTTCCACTCTGGGTGCTACAAGTAAGACTGTAATTGAAATTCTTATGACTTTTCATACATGTGCAGGTATGTATTTCACTCAACAAAATGTAACATATTTTATGCTTCTTGAAATTTTGGAAACAACTCATGAACATACAGACTCCAGAGTAAGAACAATTGCTAGATATATTAATTATTAAGAAATCAAAATATTTGAACTGAATGATGTCTTTATAGTTCTTCCATTTCCTTCTAGTTACTCATATATTGAGTTTTCTTCAGTAAGTTAATGCATGTAAAGCACTGAGCTTTTTTCAATAAGTTAACCCCTGTACCACCAGGGCTCCTCAATGAAACTACCAGTGCCAGGTAATTGTTACAGCAGACAACCAAGCCTGCTACAGGTAGGTGCCAGGATGCTAGTGGATAACTGGATCCTCTGCTTCTAGTACTTCAAACAGTGTCTGACAACGTAGGAAGCTCTGAATAAATGTTTAATGCTTCGCCTCTTCTTTCCTCTCTTCTTCATTTCTTCCCCATTTCCCACCTCCTCTTTTTTTTTTTTTCCTTGGCTCTGGACACCAGGTACTGGTGTCTCTTTGTCGCCTCCATTTTGTTAACCCATTCAGAGCTCTGCCTTCAAACCATCAGATTTGATTTCTGCTCTCGGATTAGCTCTGCCGGTATCTGTGATTCAAGTTTCCACCACAGGTTCCACCTGAGATATTTCCTCTATCAGGACCTGCTGGTGAGACCTCAGAAATGGGACTAGCACCTGGGTTGATTGCAACAAAAGAAGAAAACTGAGAAAGATGAGAAATTGGACATATATTAATGGAACAAGAAAAATATCTTAAGTTCATTTTCTCAGCCTGCCTGATTTTTAATATCTGAACTTTTATGAGGGCATTGTACTTCCAACTTAATTCTATCATTGAATTATACTAAAAATCATCTATTATTCCTGTAGAATATTTGAGAACATGTTGCTGCTGGGTGAAAGCCCTAGGTTTTGCTCGGCGTGCCTTGTTACGGACAATGAACAAGAGGCCGAGGGGTGAGATCAGAAAGATGCTCTTATTTCACTGTGCAAGGAAAGGAGCACTCGGGGCTGCTGCCTCCAACTCCGCTCCCGGGCCGCTGGGGGAGGTGGGCTTCTACAGAGAGTAGACAAGGAAATGCAAATTCATCAGAATGTTCAGGACTGAACTTCACGGAGGTGCTCAGGGCTTAGGGATGACTGTGTGTTTTCTCTAAACAAGGGTTTGAGCCCCTAGGATGGAGGAGGAAGGGGTGAATTCTTCTTCATTAGGATGTTGAATCTCCACCCAGAGGCAGGTTGAGGCCGTCTAAGTCCTGTTCTGTGGTTACCTCGTCAAGGACAGTTTCAGAAGAAAGGACAGCTTATTCTGCTTGGTATAGGAGGATCAGCCAGGGCAGGTGTCTCTCAGAAAGGTCAGGCTCTGGGGTGGCCTGCCTCGAAGTTGATTTCATATACTTCACCCTCTGTTTTAAATTTAGGATTTGAGTCGGAATCCACTCTAAGGCAACAGGTTCTGTTTTGTTTGGTTTGGTTTGGTAATGGACAACATTTAAAGAAAAACTTCAAAATGTCTTTCATTTCCCTCCTGTTGAGCCCCGAGCACAGGTGAGTCTGTCCGTTCTGCAGATTTGCCAGCCTGTGAACAGCTGTATGAAATGTTTGAAATGACTTACCAGTTAATGTCAAGTAGAGCTTCTGACTCTAAATCACAGTTGCTTTAAAAGTTTCACGTAGGTGATAATTTTCTTTGCAGAGTGTTAAAAACTGCTTTATAATAGCAACTCCCACAAAACCTCTTCAGTTATATGGGTCTGTTAGCACTTTATTTTAAATGCCAGTTTGACAGGCATATTATGTAGTTATTATATTTTTCCATGCATAGAACATTCATGACATTCACTTTACTGGCAGTTTTCTATTGGAAAAAGTTCAGAAAAAAATTGTCTTTCTGGCTGGATGAGAATGAAAGAGAAGTCCATTTTGGGATGACTTTTTGTATCATTGACCTGAAGTAAAACAATCCCAAAATTTGTTCAGGCAATTTTTCATTCATCCAGGTGCTCATTCATTTATGCAATACTTATTTCTTGGTTTTCTACCATTGGTGCTTCAATGGTAGAATTCTTGCCTTCCATGTACACGGCCCTGTGCTAAGGATGAGAAATAGAAAGGCAAAGACCTAGGCTGTGGGTGCGGAGAGCTCATCTGGTACGAGAGAGAGCAAGGCAAACAAGTGATTGCTACAACGTTGCTACAAATTATGTTAGAAAATAATAGAAGTGGCACAAAGACAAGCATGGCTACCTCGGTAAGCTGGGAAGAGCTGCCCACTAAAGTGTGTTTGTAGGAAGAGTCATAAAATACTAAAATAAAACTTTATCAAGACTGTGTTTTTGTCACCATAGCACTGAGCACCAGGACAATATGGAGAAAAACATTTCTGGGAGAGGAAGCTGACCATGTAAAGGCAGAGAGGCAAGGAAGAGTTTGGGAAATATGGGTAAATTAGACAGCTCGGTTCACCTGAGCACGAGCCTGCTGCCATTGGGCCGATATGAGTTTAATAGACTCCACACCACCCAACACCAACTCATAGCCACCCTGTAGGACAGAGCAGAACTGCGCGATAGAGTTTCCAAGGAGCACCTGGTGGATTCGAACAGCCGACCTTATGGTTGGCAGCTGTAGCACTTAACCACTACGCCACTAGAGTTTTCAGTACAATTGAAGAGACTAGTGAATATGGACCAGGAGTTGGGCTGATTGCAGAGTGGAATCCAGATCTTCAAAGGCCATTGGTACCCTGTGAAGGAATTGAGGCTTTAGGGCCACAAAAAAGGGAGAAGCCAGAGTGAGTACTCCATGGAGCGCCTCTCCATGGTGTCGAAGGCTCTACATTATCTCATCTCTAAGCTTTCTCCGTGAGGCATTGGTGCTTCAATGGTAGAATTCTTGCCTTCCATGCGAGAGTCCTGAGCTCTATTCCCAACCAATACACCTCAGACCCAGTTTGTCACTGCAGGCCTGCGTGTTGCTAAGATGCCGAACGGGTTTCAGAGTTGCTTCCAGAGTAAGACAGACTAGGAAGAAAGGCCTGGCAATGTACTTCTGAAAATCAGCCAGTGAAAGCCCCATGAGTCAGGGGCTGACTGGAGGGCATCTAACAACAAGCTCTCTCTAAGGTCACGTCTTTCACCCCTCCCTCCTTCACTCCCTCCAGCTACAATGGCGTCTTTGCTGCTCATTGTGGAGGCTAAACATACTCCCCGCTGAGGGCCTTTGCACTTACTTTGTTCTGTGTTTGCTTTGTTTTTCTTCCAGTTATCCATGGGCTGCCTCCCTCAGTCTATTCAGACTCTGCTCGGATGCACCCCTTATGAGAGTTTTTCCCTGACTACCTGTGTAAAATGGAAACAGCTGTCACCTAGTATCCCTACATGATTTTTTTTTCTTAACTTGATTTAATTGTGCTTAGTACCACCTCAAATTATGTTGATTTTTTAAATTTGTTTCTTGTATGCATTCCTTAGTAAAATAAAACTTTATCAAGGCAGGGACTGTGTCTTTTGTCACCTTAGCACCAAACAACTAAAATGGCCCCTGGGCCAGGGTGGATTAACCTATAAGCAAGGTACGCAGGAGCTCATGGGTTTACAGTAGCGAAGGTACCCACGGGCTTAATTGTGTTTACTTACTAATCTGCGGTGTGCAATTTCACATCTTTGATGTGGTGAAAAGCAGGTGAAATTGTGCACTACAGAATAGTAAGTAAGCACAAGTGAACCTACCTGTACCTTGCTGATTGGGTAATCCATCCCTGCCCCTGGCACATGGAAGATAAACAACATTTGCTGAACAGTGAGTCAGAAAAAAAATGTATTTTCATGTGCTTGGCCTGTGCACACAGTTACAGCCCCCACCAGAAACACGAATCTGCTATAGTATAATGAAGTGGAAAAGTTGGTGAAAGTTGTCGCTGGCTTCATCCCATTCTAGTTTCAATAAGGAGAGAGCTTGGAGAGGCGCTTTTTACTGGCACAAAGGAATAAGGTCTTGAGAAAGAATCTTCTATGTCTCAGAACCTCCTGTGATGGAGAAGTAGCACCTTTTCACTCCCACCTTCCCACAAAGAGCGACAACCCTAAAATAGTAAAAGATTTGATAAGCAAGTGGTTTGCCAACTAATTTCTTTTCCTGAGGTACTTTGTTGAATTTGGGCTGAGGCTCACAATGGAACTGCTATCTGAAGATCTTGGTCTGGCTATCCTAGAACATTTCCGTATCACCAGTCAATCTTTTCTCCAACGGCTGTAGAAAAATCCTTTGCCCCAATAACATGTCAGATTTACTTCTGAGAGTAGACAGTCTGCCTTAATCAAATTGTCCTTCACAAGGGAAGAAATGGTTGTTCAGAGTCTGGGAAAAGGGAAAAGAGGATTTCCTTCTTATACACTTTCAACACAAGTTATGTGACTCTTGTTAATTATAACTCGGTCTCCTTTTGAACATCTCAGTCTTCGGTGAAGTTAGCAGTAGATGGAGGGTATAAAAAACTTGTGTCAGCTTACAATTTTACCTGTGAATGGTGGCAATATGGGTGATTCATGTTGCTTTATACAGTTCTGCAAATCCAAACATTTTGGGGGAGAGATACATGTTCATTGTATAATCAAGAAATAAAAGAAAACCATCCTATGTTTTTTTCCTGATCAACAAATTTAAGAATCCAGCCCTTGAGCCTACAGGATTGTTGCCGGGAATTTCGAGTTCTGCTAGACTGGACTTCATCAGGGCCAAAAGACAGAGACCAAGTTGGGGAGAATGAAACGCAACTTTGTTGATTGGTCAAGCAAGGGACTGTGAGCCATCCAAGACTGCTTGCAGGCAACTTGTTGAGGCTGGTTTACATAGGCAAGATCAGTTACAAAATACAAGATGGCATTCCAGAATGAGCAAGCATTTTCTAAGGCTCAGGTCTGAGGAAGTTAGCCATTTTTGTTTATTAGTATGTTAGCCATCCACCCAGGAACAGAGAATTTATCATGTATGAGGCCGTTAATGAGCTAAAGGTTATCTGGAGTGCCAAGATGGGGGACAGGACTGGTTTTAGTCTGTTTGGCCAGGCTGTGGCTCTTTCTCTTCAAGAAGGTTCTGAGGAGAAAGAGAAACAACTCTAGGAAATGGGCTGGGTGAGGGGCTGTCTTGAGGCTAAGAAAAAATGGCTGTATGGCTGTATGGCTGTAGCCATCTTAGGATCTGTTGATTGAAGTAGTCCTTCACTGTACAACAGATAGTTCCTCATCTTCCTTTTGTAAGAGAGCTTCAGGGTTTTACCCGGACACATGGCCACCTAGCTAATACTTAATTTTGATGTCCCCATGAAATCATTTCTGAGAAGTCTCAATTACCACTCTGCATTTTAAAATATATAACACCCTAGACATTCCTTTCTCCCCTGTTGCCACCTGTACTGTATGCTGTTGTTGTGTGCCGTCAAGTCGATTCCAACTTATATAGATCCTGTAAGACAGAGTAAAACTGCTCCATGGGGTTTCCAAGGAATGATGGGTGGATTCAGTTAGCAACTGAGCTCTTAACCACTGCTCCACCAGAACTCCCATTACTGTACGGGGAGAGGAAAAAGCTGTACTGAAAAGGTACTGGGTTTCTTGTTCAGATTCAAGTTACCCGTCATGGATTGAATCGTATCACTCCAAAAATATGTGTCAACTTGGTTAGGCCATGATTCCCAGTATTGTGTAGTTGTCCTCCCTTTTGTGATTGTGGGATTGTAACAGCTTCTTACTTAGGTCACCCCCCTGATCCAAAGTAAAGGGATTTTCCCTGGGGTGTGGCCTGTACCACCTTTTATCTTTCAAGAGATAAAAGGAAAGGGAAGCAAGCAGAGAGTTGGGGACTTCATACCACCAAGAAAGAAGCACCAGGAGCAGAGTGTGTCCTTTGGACACGGGGTCCCTGCACCTGAGGAGCTCCTTGACTAGGGGAAGATTGAGGGCAAGGACCCTCCTCCAGAGCTGACAGAGAAAGAAAGCCTTCCTCTGGAGCTGACACCCTGAATTTGGACTTGTAGTCTACTAGACTGTGAGAGAATAAATTTCTCTTTGTCAAAGCCATCCACTTGCATTTCTATTATGGCAGCACTAGATGATTAAGACAGCACCTTACCATTGCATTTTTGTGCCCAAGCCATAGGGAAAGTTAAAAAGGTGTCCTGGTCCTCACCTACATCCTCAGTTAACTATGATCACCCCATGAAAGATTCTAGTTTCTCCAGCCTCAAGCCCTCTAACCTCAGTGACAAGCTGCCCTATTCCATTCTCAACCCACTGGTTACTGTGCTGGCTTGTACATTGTCTCGTTCTTCTAGGGATGAATTGGCAATGATTGTACTGATGATTTTTAGCATCTTGTAGGGTAGCTATTAAATACAAGACCTTTCCAGTTAAGCAGGCTGATTTTTACTCCTGGCACTGCCACTCTGTGACCTTTTGCTTAGCTTTTTTTTCCCGTCTGTGAAACACGTGTAAACCAAAAAAAAAAAAACAAACTCATTGCTGTGGAGTCGATTCCAACTCATAGTGAGCCTATAGGACAGAGTAGACCTGCCCTGTAGGATTTCCAAACAGCCACTAGTGGATTTGAACTGCTGACCTTTTGGTTAGCAGCTGAGCTCTTAGACACTGTGTTAGGAGGTAATAATAATATCTAACACATAGAATTATTTTGAAGATTAGATGACATTGCATGAGTGAAGTCTTAGGATTATGCTTGACACATAGTAAGAGCCCCAACAATGCTAATGATTATTCTATTACAGATATCTTCACTAGCACCATTAACCATGGATTCATTATGCTTGGGTGCCGTGGAGTCAATTTTGACTCATAGCAACCACCTGTGATGGACTAGAGCTGGCCCATAGGGTTTCTTAGGTTGTAATTTTTATGGAAGGAGCCCTGGTGACACAGTGGTTAAGAGCTTGGCTGCCAACCAAAGGGTTGGCTGTCCCAACGCACCAGCTGCTAAGCAAGAAAAAAATGTGACGGTCTGCTTTCGTAAAGATTACAGCCTTGAAACCCCTATGGGTCAGTTCTACTCTGTCCTATATGAATCGGAATCAACTCGACGGCAATGGATTTGGTTTGATGTTTTGAATCTTTATAGGAGCAGATAGCCAAGATTCTCCCATGGAGCGACTTGGTGGGTTTGAACTGCTGACCTTTTGGTTAGCAGCCAAGTTCTTTAACCATTGCACAGTCAGGGCTCCTTGGGGGACTTATTAGTTGTTGTTGTTAGGTGCTGTTGAGTCAGTTCCAATTTATGGTGACACTACAGGACAGAGTAGAACTACCCCATAGGGCTTCCAAGAGGAGGCTGGTGGATTTGAACTGGTGACCTTTTGGTTACAGCCAAGCTCTTAACTGCTACACCACCAGGGCTCCGGGGGACTCATTACCTGCTGTTAAATAAATAATTACTTGGAGTTACACACCTTGGAGCACCTGTTATACTGCCACTCCAGTGAGGAACAGCGTCATTGAAAACTAGCATTTGCAGCTGCTCTAGGGAGCTGCTCTAGGGAGCTGCTCTAGGGAGCACCAACGTGAATTCCAGGCAGGTCACATAGCCTGGAATTTAAAGTACACTCAGACATCCCTCTGAGTTTGGTAAAAGTCCATCCTGCCCTTTTTCATGTGATGCTGTAACTAGAAAAATCATAGACAATAATTTCTTGCCATCTGTTCCCATGTGTAAATAGAAGAGACTTACAGACCCTTTGACCTGACTCAGAGTCTAAAAACCAGTTTCTACCCATTTCCCATTGCAAAAGTTTAATAAAATTTCTGGTGAAATGTGGAAGAAAAATGTGGCAGTCTGCTTCTGTAAAAACTACAGCCTTGGAAACCCTATGGGGCACATACCACAGTTTCTTTCCATTATTTGGCTTAAACAGATGCTTCCAGTCATCCCAGTGGTGAATCAGTGTCAAACTGATTTTGTAAATATAGGTTTATAGTGGAAATAACTTACTACAGAAATTACTGAATATAATTGGTAAATGCTGATTTCTGGATCCCATTAATTTGTTCCTTCCAAAAGTTGAGTATAAAACTCCTATTTGAGAGGACCTCTTAAATACCATTTCTCTTACCACCTAATGCCTGCTCCCATTACAGAGGAAGAAGGTTAGGAAGATGGCAAGAGAACAAGAGAACTAATACACAAATCTGGAATGTTAATAAGTAATGCTCTCACTCTGGTTGTGTCTCGAAGCAGCAAGGCGTCATGGGCTTGCCTGCCCTTGTCTTCAGTCTGCTGTGACCCCCATAGAGAGAGACTTAATGATCAGGGGGAGAAGTGGTGCCTCCTATTCTGTTAAAACAATCAGCGAATTGAATGAGTAATGCGTGAGAGAGCCTTAGTGACATGGATGCTTAATAAGCTCACTCCTCTGTGCTGCCTACCCCTAATTTCCACAGCTTGCTAAATAGAAGTTTATTTATGTTCTTGAGTGTAAGATAATTTCCACAGATGGGTTTTAATGAAGGCAAAGGAGGTGTAGCGAGAAGCACTACAGGAAACTAATGAATGCAAAAATGAAAAATGGAAAAAAATAATAAATTTTTATTAAGGATCCCTGCCAAGAAACACCTGAGTGTGAGAATGAATCACTCCCACTAAGAAGAAATATTACTTAAGGCTAATGCACCCTCTCTTGAGTGGGGAGGTGAATACCTGAGCTGCAGGACCCTTCAAAGCAAACCCAAATTAGAGCCATTCGTCTTTTATAACTCTATCCTTCTCTTTTGGCTACAAATTGGCCTCTCAGGATCACAAAAAAGACTCTCTGTTATTTACATTCTTGGGGGGGTGGAGGATGGGGAGGATGTCACTATTCTCCAGCCCATTGATTACGGGTGCCTTGGGTTCCTTTCTGCATCACCACCCTTCACCTGTCTGTGTATTAAGGAGGCACCTTTTGTTTGATGTGGGCAGAGAAGCACTCTGAGCATTCTGGGCCATAGGACCTAGATTGATACAGAGCATTTCTGATAGGACAGAGAGAAGTCTGTGGACCAGTGGGAGTGTTTCTGCCAGAAGACAAAAGAGACCTGAGGAGGTACAGAGAAGAAGGCCACAGTTGGGTATTGAAGAAAGAAAAATGCCTGTAATTTTGATCAAGCTTCAAAAAGCACTAGGGACTGTCATGAAGAGGTTAGGAAAAAGAGGGGAAATTAGCAGGAAAGTGAGAAAGGGCAACGATTAAGTGGGAGGAAGACCAAGAGAATGTCTCCTGGGCCCCACATTCTGATTCCATTTCTAGCAGGAGGGAGCCGTCAGTAAACTGCTCCTCCTTGATCTCAAATAAGACAGAGAATGAGATTTGATCATTAGATACAGTGGCATGGAGGTCATCACAAAACTATTTCAATGGAATAATGGTAGGGGGAGGAATCACTGATTAGCACGGGTGTAACAGAATGGGAAGAGGTGAATTGGAGACAATGAATGTAATCAACACTTTGAAGAACTTTTGATGAGAAGGGGAGTGAATGAACAGGTAGTAGCTTGAGAGGAAAGTGAGTTAAAACAGGCTTTTAAAAAGAATAACAGAATGTTTATGTGCTAATATGAGTAATATAGTTGAGAGGTGGAAACTGATAATATTTGAGAGAGGTACTAAAGTGTTTCCTTGTGTAAGCAAAAGGACATGGGAGGAAGTGCTTGTAGAAATGAAGGCAGAGAGTTAACCAGCAGTAATATCAAGGAAGGCAGACCATGTGGATATGGATGCTGTTAGATATTTACGTGTCTTGCTGGCGAAATGGTTAAAGCAATCGATTGCTAATCGGTGGTTCGAAACCACCAGTGGCTCTGAGGGAAAAAGATGCGACAGTCTGCTTCCATAGAGATTTACAGCCTTGGAAACCCTATGGGGTGGCTGGGAGTCAGAATTGACCCCATGGCAGTGAGTTATTATAAGAATCTTGAAGTTCCCCGGGTGACACAGTTTGCTCTCGGCAACTAACCTAAGGGTTGGTGGTTCAAACCCACACAGCAGCACCACAGAAGGAAGGACCGGTAATCTGCTTCAGTAGAGATCACAGCTAAGGAAAGCCTAAGGAACAGTCCTACCCTGCACACATGGGGGTGCCATGAGTCCAGATCCACAGCAACCAAATTTTTTTTTTTTTTTATGAGTCTTGAGAATTTCTCTTCCGATTGATTTGATTTTTTTTTTTTTTTTTTAGTGAATTAGGAAAAAAGGTCATCAACTGAGAAGAAAAAAATGGGGTGAGGTGAAAGGTGTGTAATAGTCACCTCAGAAAGGAAGAAAATGAATAAACCAGAGAAACAGAGTGTGGTTGTCAGGCAGCAATGAGGGCATATTTGGGGTTTATGGTAACTAAATGCAGACCTGTCAGCAGATGAGCTGATACCATGCAGTGGCTTTTCTGCCCTGGCCAGCTTCTACCCAGGTGACACCTCACTGGCATAAACCCTCAGGTGTGGTCTGAAAGCTTCATCAGAGACTACATGTACTGGAGAAATCTCAGATTCTTAGAGGTTATCTTTCAAGAACCAAAGGCAAAGACCAAGTTCATTGAGTAAATTTAGATTCTTTACCCTGCAGATGGTAAGAATAGTCTCTGCAGCACCTCCTCCCCCACCCCCCACCCCCACCTGGCCCATGTATATAGTATTTGCTCCTTTTATTTGAGGCAGGAGACTTCCAAATTTTCCCATGTTCATTTCTAAAACCATTAATCCTCTGGTGAAAGACTGAATGTAAGAATTCTGTCAGATGCTAAACTAAACCAGTTGCCATGGAGTTCATTCAACTCACAGTGACCCTGTAGGACAGAGTAGAACTGCCACATAGGTTTCCAAGGAGTGGCTGGTGAATTCCAACTGCCGACCTTTTGGTTAGCAGCTGAGCTCTTAACCACTGTGCTACTGGGGCTCTGGGAAATCGATGCAATTTGGGCCTTTGAATCTGCTAGACTCTATGAAATAGATTTAAGCAAAAGCTGCGTTTATCAGCCAACATCCTGTGGCCTGTGAACCACAGTGGGTTTTGAGGTCTCTCTTGCTGTCAGAATCTATGTTCTTCACCCACAGAAAGTATTTCTTTTCCTCATTGTCATTATTAGCAACAGGCTTTTTTGAGGAAAGGTCTGGGGGATGGTTTATAGTATACATGTGTGGCTTCACAGGAGAGTCCTTCTACAAATTCCCCCACCATCAAAGAGCTCCAGAGGAGCCCTAGGGGCGCAGTGGTTAAGCCCTTGGCTGCTAACCAAAAGGACAACAATTTGAACCTACCAGCTGCTCCACTGAGTGTGCTGGAACCACTGACCTTTTGGTTAGCAGCAGAGCATTTAACTCTGGTGCCACCAGGGCTGTTTTTAGTTATGGTAAATCTGCCCAATTTTTCTCCAAGGATTAAGAACTGCCACCTGAATTCTGTCATTTCAGGATCCTATTTTACACTGAAATCATGGAACCCAATTCCTTAATTTATCTTCCATTGTTTTCTCTAGCCTACACTGAAAGTCACAAAAGAGGCTTTTAAGAACTCTAAAAACCCACTGCCATCAAGTCGATTCCATCTCATAGTGACCCTATAGGACAGAGTAGAACTGCCCCGTAGGGTTTCCAAGGAGCAGCTGGTGGATTCGGACTCCCAACCTTTTTTTCTGGTGCTTCCTTAACAACGCATTCCTTAACTCTTTGGTTAAAGAGGTCTTGTTTACATCCTCCCAAAGGATATTGTTTTTACAATGTATCTCTACTGTTATGATATTTACAGATGAAAACAATGGAAGGATAACAAAATAAAGTAAGTCACCCAGCTAGGAAGGGTAGATGGGATTAGTATCCACACAACCTGACAGCATCCCAACCCCTGTGTGACATGGCCTCTAGAATACGCCTTAGCAGAATAATTACTCCTGATAACTAAAGAAAATTCCACACAATACTTTTCCACACTTTTAAAATAACTAAAGAGGAATCAGACTCTGAAAGACATATTTCAAAAAAAAAAAAAAAAAAGAGATCAAATATGAGTGAAGTGGGTACAACTCAGTAAAGAACTGTAAGAAAAAAAAAAAGCCATTTCAGAAATGAAAGTCACACTAAAAGTAGGGCAGGAATATAAAATTTTTGTTAAAAATACAGAGTTAAGGAGAATGAATTTAAGAAATATGCAAAATAACATGGAAAGGTTCAAATAGATGAAAGTAAAAGGAAAATATGACAGAAAGAAGATGGATAAATAGAATACGTACTTAAAGTATGTCCCTAAAAAAGAGAATAGAATGATTAGATACAAAAAATGTATAATGCAATGTTTCTGAAATAAAACATGAATTTGTTTAACTAAAATCACTTAAGCCACCCACCCAAAAAAATCCTAAAGAAAAATCTTTACAAAGAGATACTGAGATTCAATTAGTAACTCTCAATAATTAAGACAACAAATTCTATGAGAATACAGCAGGAAAAAAAAATATATCTAGGCAGAGGTAGGGACACAACCAAGCTGGCCTTAGAAGTATGTTCAGTGTCACAATAGAAATGAATTATTTTCTCCAAAATTATCCAGGATTGAAGTGCCACGCAGAGGGCATAAATAACCCCCACAAACACGATGACTGATTTTTGATGAAAGTGCAAATGAAACTCAATCAAGAAAGAATTTTTTCGGCAAATGGTACTGGAACAATTGGATATTCGTAGGCAAAAACAAAAAGACCAGTACCTTAAATTAACTTAAATCTCACAACATATATAAAACTTAACTCACAATTGGTTATAGATTTAAATATAAAACATAAAACTGTAGAGAGTTGCAAATCAAAACCACAATGATAAACCACCTCACCCCGACTAGGATGGCTGTGACAAAACAAAACAAAAACCAGAAAACAACAGGTGTTAGCGAGAACGTGGAGGAACTGGAGCCTCATCCACTGCTTGTGGAAATGCGAAATGGTACAACCACTGTGAAAAACCGTTCTTTGGTTCTTTAAAAAGTTGAACACAGAACTACCATATGACCCAACAATCCCAATCCTAGGTGTATATCCAATGGAATATTACTCAACCATAAAGAGAAATGAAGTCTTGACACATGCTACAACACGGATGAACCTTAAAAACATTATGCTGAGTGAAATAAGTCAGTCACAGTAGAAGAAATACCGTATGATCTCTTTATTTGAAATAGGTAAACATATAGAAGCCAAAGCTTGTCAGTGGTTACCAGGAGTGGAGGGGAAGGTGGCATTACTGTATTCAGGACACAGAGTTTATGTTGATGGCAGTAGAATAGTTCAGAAAAGGATAGTGACAATGGTTGCACAACATTATGAATGTGATTAATGCCACTGAATTTTACATGTAAAAATTGTAGAACCAGAAATGTTTTATTACGTATGTTTATACCACAGTAAAAAAAGAAACAGAACTATAAAACTTATAGAAGAAAACATAGGAGAAAGTCTGTAGGACATGGGGGAAAAATCCTCAGTCATGACACCAAAAGCATCATCTGTAAAAGAAAAACACTGATACACTGGACTTCATCAAAATTAAAAAAAAAAAAAAAAAACTCTGTGAAAGACACTGTTAAGAGGATGAAAAGACAAGCTACAGTCTGGGAGAAAATATTTCCAAACCACATATACAACAAAGGACTTGTATCTGGAATATACAAAAAGTCTCAAAACTCAATAATAAAAGCTTCAAACAATCCAGTTTCAGAAGGGGCAAAAGGCATGAAGAGCACTTTACCAAAGAGGATAAATGGATGGCAAATGAGCACTCAAAAAAATGTTCAGCATCACTAATCATCAGGGAAATGCAAATTAAAACATGATAATTGCTACTTGCCTATCAGAGTCCCTGGATGCTGCAAACAATGAACACACTCAGCTGCCATTGAAAGGTTAGAAGTTGGGCTGGGTAGACTGGGTGGGCTCGACCCTCCGACCTGGTGGTTAGCAGCTGAGGACCTTAACCATCTGCGCCACTGAAGGACTCCACACACCTATTGTTGCTGGTAGGGTGCGGTCCAGTCTGTTCCAACTCATAGCGACCCTGTGACCCTATGTACAACAGAAAGAAACAATACCTGGTCCTGTGTCATCCTCACAATCATTGTACTTGAGCGCATTGTTGCAGCCACTGTGTCAGTTCATCTCGTTGAGGGTCTTCCTCTTTTTCTCTGGCCCTCTACTTTACGAAGCATGAGGTTCTTGTCCAGGAACTGATCTTTCCTGACGACATGTCCAAAGTATGTGAAATGAAGTCTTGCCATCCTTGCTTCTAAGGAGCATTCTGGCTGTACTTCTTCCAAGACAGATTTTTTTTTTGTTGTTGTTCTTCTGGCAGTTCACAGTATATTTAATATTCTACACCAGCACCATACTGTTCAGCAATTGTACTCCTAGTTATTTACCCTGACCAAAAACCAAACCCATTGCCACCGAGTCGATTCTGATTCCTGGTGACCCTACAGGACAGAGTAGAACGGCTCCATAGGGTTTCCAAGGAGTGCCTGCTGACCTTTTTGGTGAGGAGCTGTAGCCCTTAACCACTATGCCACCAGGGTTTCCCGAGTTATTTACCCTAGTGAGTTGAGAATATATGTAACATAAAAAACCTGCACACAAATGTTACAGCGGTTTTATTTGTAATTGTCAAAATTTGGAAGCAACCAAGAAGTTCTTCAGTAGGTGAATGGATAAACAAACTGTGGTTCATTAGTCAACAGTAAAAAGAAATGAGCAATCAAGCTATGAAAAGACAAGGAGGAAGAAACTGAAATGCATATTGCTAAGTGAAAGAAGCCTGTATGAAAAAGCTACGTACTGGATGACTCCAGCAAAAGGACATTTTGGAAAATGCGAAACTATACAGACAGTGAAAAGATGAGAGGTCACTAAAGAATGAGGGGGAGGAAGGAGGAGGTGTAAAGAGGGACGGCACAGGGCAATTTTAGGGCACTGACACGATTCTGCGTGATACTGTAATGGTGGACACACGACCTCATGCCTTCGTCAAAGCTCAAAGAACCGCGCAACACAGAGTGAACTCCAAGGTGAAATAAGGACTATAGTTAATAATAATGTATCAGCATTATTTCATCGATTGTAGCAAATGTACCACATGACTGCAAGGTGTCAATAAACAGTACGCAGGGAGAGGAGGCATATGGGAACTTTTTGTGCTTTTTGCACAATTTTTCTGTAAACCTAAGGTTTTTTTTTTTTTGTTAAGATTGCTCTAAAAAGTAAAGTCGATTAATTAAAAAAAAAATGCTTCAGACAGAACAGATACCCCATGAAGAAGGAAAAAAAAAAAAAAAAAACAAGGGATGTTTACATACAGATACAGACAAAGCTGATACTGGATGTGAAAATATTGCAATACTTCTCCTTGGTGCAGAGCCACTGACCTGTTCCCTGAAGTCTCCCCTCCACTCCTGATCCTTGCCACCTATAGCCTCCTTCCACATCTGAAGATAACCTGGAACATCTTACAATTTAGCAAATAAAGACTTAATGTTTGAACCATTAAGGGGTCTCCAGATTCATAAACGTGTTCGTGAAGCTGCATGTAGTAAATATAATTCTTCTACTTTCCGCTCATCTTTAGATATATATACGTTCTCATTCTGTCTTTCTTTCTCTCTCTCCCACTCTCTCCAACTCATTTAGTTTCAATATGGACTAATCTATCTATCCATATAGATAGATTTTTAGTCTTCTTAAATAAAAAGTGCTTGAATTTTTGCTTAATGTAACTGGAATGAGTTTATGTGCTTCCCAACAATGGCCACTAATTGATTCACCTATGATTTTGTCACCTGGGAATGAGACCTGCTGTTCTGCTGATGAATCTGCTTCCGGATATAGAGACAGATAAATGTAGGCCAGAAATAAAAAAAAAAAAAATGAAATCACACATTCCCTACCGTTACGCAGCCCACCTTTTTGCATTACCAAAAAATAAACATATTTTCACTTCAACCAATATTAATATACACAATTATTTTACCAGTACTATAGTGCAATTTATTGGTTCTCTATTTCTGAGTATTTAAGCTACTTTCGGTGTTGTATTATTATAAACACAGTAGTTAGCGAACGTACGCTCACTTTAGATTGCTTTCTTAGGGCCAATTCCCACAGGTGAAATTTCTGAGTCGACTATAAGCGGAATGTTAAATTATTCGATACGCACTGCCAATTTTTTTCCTCCCCCGGAAACAAGGTCCCTTGATAACGCAATGAGACACTACAGAGTAGCAGCTCTGGCTTCTGAATCTTCTCTCCGGATTTTTGTTGTTGCTACAGTCGTTATTTCTTGTTTGTTTAGTAACTTGTTGGAGCAAATGTGTAAAGTCTGATCTTCCTGCCTTGTGCAGCTAATGATGCCTTCATTCTGTTTTCTTCCCTCCCTTTCATTTTTAAACCTGGCTTCCTAGCAGTTGCCTTTATGTGTGCATAGCTCAGTGTCCAGCAAGAGTGGTCAGGAACTGTATCCAAACGCCTTGAGCGGATAAAGCTTCCTCTCTCCTGATGGCTCTGTGTATGGGATGGAGAACACCTTCAAGGTTAAGGCTGCTTTGAAGTCTGTCCTGGCTTTTCTCACATCTCTGCAAGTGCGCTTGGGCTCTGTTGATTGTCGGTGTGAATGGCTAGGGCCACTCTATCCTCCGCTGTCCTTGTGCACAGCCTTTGGTTAACTCAGGATTAATGGAAAGCCTACCAAGCCTCCCCCCCTGCACCCATGGCTGACTTATCTCCTGAAACTCCCTGCCAAATCCTTGACTACACTGCAGGTTTGTTGCTTTCCCCATACAAGACTGCTATCCCAGGTTGGTGGAATTGCTGGTTCGCTCTGTCTGCTTGCCACTGAGATCACCACTTTAACTATCAGTGTCCAAACTAAGTAAGCACCTTTAGCAGTGGTACCATAGCTTCTGGTATTCACTGCCTGTCCTCTCTGGAGAATTGGGATGTTAAGGATACGCTGTTCTTATCAGAAGTTCAATTGTGTTTGTGAATAAGTGCTTCTCAGTTTGTTGCATGCCCTCAGCCAATGGTGGTTTTTCTCCATTTTGTCTAGCTCTAGAGCAGCTTCTTGGTCAGAGAATTCATTGTCTTCCTCATGCCATCATGCTGTGGTCGTGTGTTTCTTGTCACTTTGTTTACCCTTCCTGGGAGAGAGAAAGGTCTTGCCTAGTATTGGGAGTTGCTATATGTTGGTCCTTACTTGAATATTCAGTATGGATTGCACCTCAACATACAGAAAACAAAAACCCTCACAAATGGACCCATAAGCAACATCATCATGAATGGAGAAAAGATTGAACTTGTCAAGGATTTCATTTTACTTGGATCCACAATCAACACCCATGGAAGCAGCAGTCAAGAAATCAAATGATGTATTGCATTGGGCAAATCTGTTAAAAAGCAAAGATGTCACTTTGAGGACTAAGGTGTGCCTGATCCAAGTCGTAATATTCTCAATCACCTCACAATTATGCAAAAGCTGGACAATGAATAAGGAAGACTGAAGAAGAATTGACACCTTTGCATTCTGGTGTTGGTGAAGAATATTGACCATACCATGGACTGCTAGAAAAATGGACAAATCTGTCTTGGAAGAAGTACAGCTAGAATACTCATTAGAAGCAAGGATGGAGAGACTTCATCTCACGCACTTTGGACATATTATCAGGATCGACCAGTCCCTGGAGGAGAACCGGCAAGAAAGAGGAAGACCCTCAATGAAATGGATTGACGCAGTGGCTGCAATGATGGGCTCAAGTATAACAGCAATGGTGAGGATGGTGCTGGATTGGGCAGTGTTTTGTTCTGTTGTGCATGGGGTGGCTGTGAGTTGGAACCCATTTGATGGCACCTAACAACAATAACAACATTTGGATATTACAGACCCAGACAAGATGAGAAGGGAAATATTTAGTTCACCAGAGTTTTGCTTTGAAATTGTACAGATTCAGCACGTTGGATGGACAGGCACAGAAGAAACTAGAAATGCCGACAGTCAGGACATTGGCCTTCTCTTCTGGGTTAAAGAGTTTATTTTTTGACACTGTGGCAGCACTAAATTCCTTTAATAAAGTGACTCCTCACAGTTTCTTTTCCTCATCATGAGGGCTAGAGAAAAGGTGAACATGGTAGGCATGATCCCTAAAATAATTTGTAAGATTTCATCTGCTGGCGGTTTATTTGCATTATCGTTTTTGGAAATTTGTTGAAATGACCAATTGCATATTCACAAAAAAATGTGTAGCAAATTGGAAATTTGAAAAGGTTGCTATTGTCCCACAAACTGAAACCAAATTTCTAGGAAGAATTTCTTTATATCTTTATGAAGAAAGAAATGGCTAATCTAAGATGCACTCCATCGGAAAGTAGGTAAAAGAGCCCCAAGAAGTATCCCAATAGTACCCCTAACTTGAACCAGCCATGATGTGAGATGAGGACAGACCGAAGCAATCCTGGTTGATTTGGGAGGACTGTATCCTAAGATTACATCTTAGAATGAATGCTTTCACAGGCTAAAAGCAAAAAGCAAAAAAAAAAAAAAAAAATAGTGACCTTATAGGACAGAGTAGAACTGCCCCATAGGGCTTCCAAGGAGAGGCTGGTGGGTTCAGACTGTTGACATTTTGGTTAGCAGTAGAGCTCTTAACTACTGTGCCACCAGGGCTCCAAAGGCCTCAGGTATTATAAACTTCTGTTGTAAAGCTTACTGCTTGCTTACATGAGTGTGGCTGGCTTTCTTAATAAAGGGAGAGAAATTTCACATCTGGTTGCCTGGTTTCTCATTGTTTCTTGCCCATGTACTTCTGCTCTGCCTAGCTTCCACCTCAGAATCGATGACTTGGTTAGACGCTCTGCCTGAATACCATCTTCCTTCTTTTTTGTTGAAGCTAACGACATGATTCCATGACTTCTGGGTAAATTCAGGCCCGCTCCATACAGTCTGAAGTCTCAAGACACTCCATGCAGTTCCTGACTCAATGCTCTCTGTTGTTTGTTTGGAGGGGAGTATTAGATGAGGGGGTCCTAGTGGCTCAGTGATTAAGAGCTCAGCTGCTAACCAAAGGTCAGCAGTTCGAATCCACCAACTCTCCATGGAAACCCTATGGGGGCAGTTCTACTGTGTCCTGTAGGTTGCTGTGAGTTGGAATCAACTCGATGGCAATGTGTTTCGTGATTAGATGAGGTTAGAAAAAAGTCTAATTTGAGAATCCAGATTGAAGATGGCGATGAGGAAATTGAATTAGTAGATGCATTATTGTTTGTAACAGGAGAAATGAGAAAATTATACGTAGGAACAGAAGAGGCAAAGGGTCATTTCTTTTGCTATTGGTGTTTTAAAGATGGAAAGGATGCCCATAGAGAGATAGGGTCTGTCTTACAATGTCTGAAGTGATTACCTAATTAATACACCAAATTGGAGGGACAGAATATCTCTGCCATATTTCATGTAACAAGTTGAAGCCAAGGCACCATTGGTATCATTCAGTTCTCCTTTTTTTTTTTTTTTTTTTACCTCCAAACCTTAAAGAGGAACACAATGTTTATCTCCACTTAGGCTCTCGGGGCGAATTCATAAGCGAAACTACTGATGTCGGAAAGGTGCAATCGGTGCGGCTTGCTCCTTGTCATGGCCAAAAAGAGGAGCTGTGCTTGTCACCTTTGCATGTTTGCAGAGACACTATTAAAAATAGTAAATTTATTCAGTGATGGCATGTCCTTTTTTGTGTTCTGCTCTCTCCTGAATTCTTCCCTTTCAGAGACTCTTTACAAATCCCCATGGTGCCCGTAGGGTCTCTGCCCCGTAAAGAAATTCACCAACGAACGTCAGCACCTTGGCCCCCTACACTGTGGAAAGCAAACAGCAGCAAATCAACTGAAGTTCTCTGGATGATAAATGCACTATTAATGGATCAGGAAGACAGATGGACCCAACTGCAAATCCATGGGATCTCATAAGTCGTCATGAAAGGGTTAGGTTTGTCCAATTTCCCACATGATATATAGAGAACATAATTTTTATGACACAGACATTTATACACGAAGCAGTTGAGCTGCAGTTGCAGGCATCCGGGGTAATGAGGTGATTCTCCCATCGTGAGAGTTGAAACTTCAGAGAAAATGTGGTTCTCCGTGTGCAGCTGTAGCAGCTGGGCAGCTTGGAAACTGCACTCACGTCTCCTCTAGGGCCTGGCCTTCCACCCAAGACAGAGCAGCTGAGGAAGGAGGAAACGACAGCTGAGCACGCTCTTTTGTTCCCGATAGCAAATTTTCTGACTAAAATAGTGGCTTTCGACTTCCATTTGCCTTGAAGAACAAGTATTCCAAGTGGATGTTCGGAGGGACCTTGTGCTTGAAGAAGAGAAAGTGGGGCTCTGGAGCCCCCACTCTAAACTGAGCCAGTGCAGTTTCTCTTTGATCATTTTTATATTTTGGACTTCTACATTGGACATTAATTTAAAAATGGATTCTGCTCATGGATTTAAAAAAGCTTGAAAGCCATTGAGTTTGTGCTTTGAGCAAATCTGCCTAAGTTCGATGAATGATAAGATGGTGTAGGAAGGAAAAAAAAAAAAAAAAAGCTGACATATTATCTCAGGCATGCAGATAACACTGAATCCCTGACCCAAACACATTGTATATTTGTCATAAAAACAAACTGCGTGTATTATAACTCTGAAGGAAATCTCAGAAAGTCAGCCTAAACAAATTGGGTTTGGTTCAGACAAATGGCCTTTTACCAGGGACAAGGCCCTGGGCCATTTATTTACAGTTGCTAAATCTTGGCTTCCTAGTTTTAAGAGAGGGCCACTAATACCCATTTCACAGGAGTGTTGTGAGAAATAGGTGACGTACCAGGTGTAATCAGGTGTTCTCAAAAAGGGTAATTGGTTTGCCTTTTTTCATTCCTGTTCTTGACTAGACAGTTTTCATCTTAAGACAAATTTTTTGTTAGTAAATCAAGTTTTCTGATCAACTCATTGTGATAGGGTTGATACGCCATAGGTCTCCAAGGAGCAGCTGATAGATTCCAACTGCCAACCTTTTGGTTAGCAGCCAAGCTCTTAACCATTGGGTGACCAGGGCTCCTAGTTATCAGGTCAACATATCCCAAAACCAAAACCAAACCCAGTGCCATCGAGTTTCCAAGGAGCACCTGGCGGATTCGAACTGCTGACCCTTTGGTTAGCAGCCGTAGCACTTAACCACTACACCACCAGGGTTTCCAGGTCAGCATATTTTTTTTTGTTGTTGTTTTTTATATACTTAATATAAAGGAAGAAAAATGTTTTGGCCCCAATCTCAACTCAGTTACCATGTAAATAAGAGCTTACGAACAAGAGTGTGTGCATGGAGTAGGGCAGTCAGAGTTGACTCAAGGCTCACTCCTGGTTGTCTGCAGATGAATGAGCTGGGACTGACGGCTCCTTCTCCCAGAGGGAGGGAAAGGCTGTACCACACTCAGTTCCCAAGGACCAAAACCCCCACTGGACCAGAGCCCCACATTCTCCCTGTGCTGTGCTGGGCACCTGGTATTTCTCAGCACAGTCCTAAAGATCAATGCCTGAGCTCAGACTGCTTAACACCCAAATCCAGGAGTTTATGGCACCTATGCAAGGTTGCTCTCATGCTTTTCCCACAAAAAGGAACAGCACAGGTTTCCCCACCAGAGCACGGATACATAGCATGCCCAACTATTCCCCAGTCCAAGGACACCTTTCGACAAGATGACAGGAGAGGGGAGAGGGCATGACACCTGTCAGCCTTTTGCCCAGAGTCCGAACTAGACCCAATGACCTCCATTGGTGTTTGTTCAAAAACTATAGCTGTGACATTTATGAAACAGTCTTTTCTATCTTCAAAGAGAAAAGATCTACTAAATATCTTCTCAGAAGAAAATATGTGGGGCACAGGGCAATTGTTTAATCAACACTGTGATAGCATTAAGGAGCCCTGCTGGTGTGATGGTTAAAGTGATGGACTGCTAACCGAAAGGCTGGCGGTTGGAAACCACCAGTGGCTCCGAGGGAGGAAGATGGGACAGTCTGCTTCCTCAGGGATTTACAGCCTTGGGAAACCTGTGGGATCGCTATGAGTCAGAACCAACTTGATGGCAGTGGGTTTTGGTTTGGGTATGATGGTATTAATGGATTAAAATATATCTGGAGGTATGTTCAGGACTTAAACAACTTCTTCTAGCAGACTTCCGCTTGATTGGAGTCAGTGGAATTTGGATAAAAATATTCACCTTTGTGCTTAATTTTTTGTTGTTATTTAGTTTAAAACTATTTGCTGGTCATACTGAAAACACCAGTCATATTTTAGGGAGGTGCATTTAATTAGCATTTACTGTTGTAAATGCTTCAGCAAAAGTTCATACATGAACAAGAAAATTAAAGTTTTTCTCATTGTGTCTATTAAACATAGCAGTCCCAAAGGACACTTATGTCATATTGTACGAACTTTAAATAAATAGAACTTCATAATAGTCTATAATTCAGAGATTTAAAAAAATGAAAACATACCTTTTATCCAATTTGTTTGGAATTTTCCCAAATTATGACCCTCCCCGAAGAGTCCTTTTTTGGCTAAGTCATTTAGCAGAGAAAATGACGTTGGCTTAGCAGTTTGAAATTATGTTATCAATGTGCTTTTATTATATTTATTATAATCAGTAATATTTATGTTAATTAATTTAAATATTATAAATGTTTATCTATGTCATTAGTATATTTAGGCATCTTGTGGTCATCCAGCAAATATTGACTAGCAACTAAGTACCAGACACTACACTGGGCAAGAGCAAAGAGATGAACAAGTCAAGGTTGGCGACCTCACGGAGTGTTCAGTCTAGGAGGGAGACAAAGATCAAACAGCTGCTCATTCAGCTGGAATTGTCATCCATGTGTCAAAGAAGACTTAACATGTGGTGCGATAGAAGGTAGCAGGAGTCCCAGAGTACCCGGGAGTGACCATGACGGGGAGACGTGTCTGTGATGATGGTGTGCCGGCTGAGCCCTAACTAGAAAAAATGTGCGAGGAGAAGAACCCAGTTGCCCGTGAGTCAATTTCAAATCATAGTGATCCCATGGTGTGTCAGAGCGGAGCAGGCCTCCACAAAGGTGTCAATGGCTGATTTATCGAAGTAGATCTCCAGGCCTTTCTTGCAAGTTCCCCTGAGTGGACTTGAACCTCCAACATTTCGGTTAGCTGCCAAGCACCATTTGCACTACCGAGGGACTCTGCAAGGAGAAGAGGAAGAATCAAGTAATGGCTTAGTGATGACTTATTGACCGAAGGCAGCAACAGACACCAGTTATGAATAGAGAAGTCTATAGGACACAGAAGTCTGGAAAAGGTAAAGAAATCCTGGCAAAGGAAACTGCCTGAGTAAAGGCAGGGGAGTTGGGGGTCGTCAGGAGTTGTTAGCCCATGGGGAACACTGGAAAACTGGGGCAGAGTGGGGGGAGTTCTGGAACAAGAGGGAGGAAAGATTGGTTGGGGTAAAGGGCTTTGTACTTCACACGAGAGAATTGGAATGACATCTCAGCGGCAGTGGGGAGCCACCCATGATCAGACCTATTTTGGAGAGATCGCGCTGGGGATCTGAGCAGGAGGTTGGGAGAGGAGTTATCGGGTAACAGGGGTCACAGTCCAGAGTGGAAATGATGTTTGCAGTGCATCACCCACAGTGGGACCACATGCACAATGACACACCTCACAGCAATTTTAATATATAGAACTGGCAGAACTTTGTCACAGCTTCTATTTAAAGGGTGGATGAAATTGTTTTAGCTTCTCTTGTTTTGTTTTCTGGGTTATGGTGACCCTGCAAAAATAAGGCTCTCTGTCTCATTCAAGGGTCAGTTTGGAGAATTGGCCAGTTGGTTCTCACTTGCTACAAGGAGCCCTGGTGGCACAGTGGTTAAGAGCTTGGCTGCTAACCAAAAATTCAGCAGTTTGAATCCACCAGCCGCTCATTGGACGTTCTAAGGGGCAGTTCCACTCTGTCCTAAAGGGTTGCTGTGAGTTGGAATTGGCTTGTCAGCAATAGGTTTGGTTTGGGTTTTGTATTATAGCATCTGGGTGTTCACATGTCAGGATCAGAATGTTGGAGAAGCATCCTGGAACTGGGTGAGCCAAGTTGCTGAACGCTACCGACGATTGACATGGCTGACATCATGGGCAACCGTAGCATGGGCAGTTGCAACATGGACAGTGGTCTACAGAAAGCAGAATTAATTAATTGTGGGCCATTGTGATCACAGATGGAAACAAACAAAAAACAAAATTGTTTAGGTAGCACTGAGTTTTTGTTTATAGGGATGGAAAATTTGGCAACAGAAATTCGTGATGATTGCACAACGTAATTGGTGTAATTGTTTTTATTGAATTGTACACTTGAAAAATGTTGTGTTCTCTATATTTCACAATAACAACAACAACAATAATAAATGAACAAACAAAACTATGCGTTCCTCTCTGACCAGTGATGGACCCCACAAGCAGTTATATCTTCAGCTTTTAAACTGAACTATTTCCTGGGAGTGTTTACTGAATTTTGTAACCAGATTTTTATCTACATTAGCATGTTTCTATTTACTGCCAAATATGCTCAATATTTTTTTCATTTTCTAATGTGCTATTGATCTTGTCTAAAAAAACCAAACCAAACTCACTGCCATCGAGTCGATTCCAATTTGTAGTAACCCCATAGGGTTTCCAAGGCTGTAAATCTTTACGGAAACAGACTGCCACGTCTTTGTCCCTTGAAGCCTCTGGTGATTTTGAACCGCTGACCTTTTGGTTAGCAGTTGAGTGCTTTAATAGCTGTGTCACCAGGGCTTTTTATCTAGTTTTTTTTTTCTGAGCTGAAAGCTACCAAGTTTCCATGTCCACTGGTAAACTGCCACTACATAAATATGAAAATTTGGTGTTTTTCTTTAGCTAAAATTAGGCAATTATCTCTCAGAGCACTCATACAAACTGAAAGAGACAGTGTAGCTGGAAAAGATGTTATTTAGTGAAGGAGAAGAAATGCATTCTTGCTATCAGTTCATGAGACCTAATTTAATGGTAGCTTCAAAATTAGTGGCAGTGCCAGTGAGCAGAGAAATAAAGAATGAAGAGAATGGAGAGAACTGAGAGGACTGGAATGCAAGAGTTATTATGTAGGAATAGGACGGAGAACATTTGGAAAGAAATTACGATGAGGGGAGACTTATTATCTTATACAGTAATTTGTTTAGATATAACCTTGTTTAGTACTTGTTTAGATATAACCTACTATCGTTAGTTGTCTTTGAGTTGGATCTAACTCATGGTGACCCTATGCACAACAGAAAGGAACACTGTCCTGGGTCCTGCATCATCCTCACAATCAGGGGCGGATTATCCCATAGGCAAGGTAAGCACAGAGCTTACCTTGCTTACCAGATCGTCTGTAGTGAAATTGTTCACTACAGATTGTTAAGTAAGCACAAGTAAGCCCTTGCTTACTGGGTCATCTGCCCCTGTCAGAGACTGTAAATTGGAAAAAAGGTTTTGATTCTGTGGGAAAGTACTCTGGGTTTGGGAGAAAGACAGATGCCAACCATACCTAGTAGCAGAGAGTTGATGTGGTGAAAAAAATGTGACATTGTTCATTACAGATGATCTGGTAAGCAAGGTGTCTTAGTCACCTAGTGCTGCTGTAACAGAAATGCCACAAGTGGGCAGCTTTAACAAACAGAAGTTTGTTCTCTCGCAGCCTAGTAGGCTTGAAGTCCAAATTCAGGGTGTCAGCTCCAAGGGAAGGCTTTTTCTGTTGGCTCTGGATGAAGGTCCTTGTCATTCATCTTCCCCTGGACTAGGAGTTTCTCCGTGCAGCAACTCTGGGTCCAAAGGACACGCTCTGCTCCCGGCGCTGCTTTCTTGGTGGAATGAGGTCCCCCTGTCTCTCTGCTTGCTTCTCTATTTCATATCTCAGAAGAAATTGGCTCAAGACACAATCCCATCTTGTAGATTGAGTCCTGCCTCATTAATATAACTGCTGCCTATCCCACCTTATTAATATCATAGAGGTAGTGTTTACAACACATAGGAAAATCACATCAGATGACAAAATCGTGGACAATCACACATTACTGGGAATCATGGCCTAGACAAATTGATACACATAGTTTTTGGTGAAACAATTCAATCCATGACACAAGGTAAGCACCGTGCTTACATTGCCCATTGGATAATCCACCCCTGCTCATGATTGCCGTAGTTCAAGTCCATTGAGAAGGCCACCGTGCCAATCCTTTTCGCCAAGGGCCTCCCTAGCTCTCGCTGGCCCTCTACCAAACATGATGCCCTCATCCTGCCATTGACCCCTCTGAGGACATGTCTAAAGCCAGCCAGTTGGACAATGTTCTTTTGTGATCTGTGAGGTTTTTACTGGCTAATATTCAGAAGCAGGTCACCACTACAGCTTCCTTCCTAGTCTGCCTTAGTCTGGAAATGCCACTGACACCTGTTCATCGTGGGCGATCCTACTGGTATGTAAAACACCGGTGGCATAACTTCCAGGATCACGGCAACACTCAAGCCAACACAGTGCCACAAACTGACGGACGGGTGGTGAGGGTATGACTTACGAGAGTGTTTAAGTCATTGGTGGGCAAGGTTCAAGTCTCTTTCACCTTTAAATTCTATTGGTACCACTGACGAGGAACCCTGGTGGTGCAGTGGTTGAAGTCCTCGGCTGCTATCCAAAATGTTGGTGGTTCAAACCCACCAGATGCTCCCTGGGAGAAAGATGTAGCAGTCTTCTTCTGTAAAGATTTACAGCCTTAGAAACCCTATGGGGCCGTTCTACTCTGCTCTATATGGTGGCAGTGAGTCAGAATTGACTTGATGGGAGTGGTTTGGTTTTTTTCGATTTAGCACCAGTGACAATTCAGTGGATCTGAATAAATATTAAGTGAATGAATAAATAAATGAATTAACAAAGAAGCAAATGGAACAGACCCTTGAGTTGAAATTAAAACTAGGGGAGCTGATTTAACTTTTGGGAAAATCCAAGGTCATTTGCACCGAACCCAGGAAAACCTGTACTGAGCTAGGCTGGCCTGTCAATGTCAGAACTGAGAAGCCCTGGGAATGCATTCATAGAGTTATTCATTCATATATTCATAAAAAAAAAAAAAAAAAAACTTGACCCTGTGTTTTTTTGAGTTGGCTGTGTTGTATGTCTGTGCACATTTGGAATCACGATGACTTTTTAATTCTAGAAATTATTGTGGCTAGTTCTTACTATCTTACCAGTTGAGATAGACACAAAAATTAGTGCCTGATTACCTAATCCTGTTCCATCTGGCTCTTGGAATCTTATCCAGGACTCAGGGCTAGAGAGATCCAAAGCTGTAAACCTCAGAGCTCTCCGAATCCCCATCTCCGTCTTACCAGTCACACCCAGTCAGCTGAAAACTCGTATACTCTCATCTTTCTATCTGCTCCCTTTCGTTTTCACTAACTGCTTCTGGATGAGGGGGATTTTTGCTTCTTACCTAGACAAATTTTACATATTTTTAATAGCTTTATTGGTCACCAAGAGTACCTCCCTCTTTTCTTTAACCAATACTCTGTCCACGAGCCACCTCACGGCTTCTGTTCACGCATTATTTTACTTTTTATTTATTTTAAGCTTTTATTGGGGTAGAGCACATACAGAAAAGCTCACAAATGTAGTCTCAAAAAGTGAATACACTCATATAACTACCACTTAGGAAAAAAAGGAGTGAACATGAAATTCTTCTAATGAAATATGCTATTTGATCTCTAACCAGTTCTTTTGCACTGAAGTTTGCTTCTGGCAAGAGGGCCTTATACACTGTCAATTCTAGGATTCTCCCAGAGGGTCTGCCTGTCTGATCTACTAAGTCATAGTCCAAAAACAAAATTTTCTATTTGAGTATCTTGTCTGTTTCTTCTTCTTCTCTCTATTTGTTTCTTCTTCCTCCCATCCTCAGATATTGTCTCCTGTATCTGTTCTCCTCATACACTGGGGCGCTAGGTGTTTATATAAGACATTTGTTTTTCTGAGTAGTTTGATTGGATGCTTTATGGAGCAGGGGTAGTGTTTCAGCTGGCAGGCTTCATTTTTTTTTTCTTTTTTTAATGATAGACTTCTTAGGTACAATTTTTGTTATGGATTTAAAGTGATTTTTTTTTTTAGGTGAGGTTTCCTCTTTGAAAATTATACCAGGAGTTAATGAAAAGATAATTTGTGGTTCATAAAAAAGAACAAACCCAAAACCAAACCCATTGCTGTCGAGTCGATTCTGACTCAAAGCAACCCTATAGGACGGAGTAGAACTGCCCCATAGAGTTTCCAAGGAGCACCTGGTGGATTCGAACCGCTGACCTTTTAGTTAGCAGCCGAGCTCTTAACCACTGGCAGGCTTCATTTTAAAGTGAGTAGGGATAGAGAACTCCATATCATGATGCAAACTTCCTGAATCCCAAAACAAGGAGTGTTTATTCTGAGGTGTGGACATTCCAGGCATTGTGCAGTCATTTCATTCAATTTACATCTAGAAGAAGTGTGTGTGTGTGTGTCTGTGTGTGCGCGCGTGTGTGCGCGCGTGTGTGTTTCTTTTTAATGCTGGGCAAAATGCCCAGGAGTTTGTGCTCTGCGAGGCAGTGGAGAAGAAGACGGCTTGCTGACTAATGCAGCGTAATGCAGAAAATGTCTGCAAATGTTATCTCCGTCTGCAGCCCGCTGTGCCCGCCGTCTAGCCCTCCTCCCGGACTCCTCCAGAGGATGTGTCCCAGCTCCTCTGCCAGCTCCTTCCAGCATGTGGCAGGCTGTGGCTAGCCCACCTAGTCTGTCAATACTCTGGCTGTTTTTCGTCTCTAAGAATTTTGTTGAACTTGCTCACCCATTGGTGGCCTCTCCAGCATCCCCTCATTCCCTTAGCCATTGCCATTTCTTTTTTTTTTCTTTTCTTTTTTTTTTAGATTGTGCTTTAGGTGAAAGTTTACAGCTCAAGTTAATTCTTATTAAAAAAATTTAGGCCCATATTGTTTTGCGACACTGACTGCAATCCCCACAATGTGACAACATGCTCCCCCTTTCCACCCCGGGCTCCCTGTGTCCATTCATGCAGCTCCTGTCCCTTCCTGCCTTCTCGTCCTGCTTTTGTACAGGAGTTGTCAATTTGATCTCTTATATTTGGTTGAACTAAGAAACACGTTCCTCACATATGTGAATTTTTTGTTTTATAGGCTGGTCTAATCTTTGAAATAGGGTCGCTATGAGTCGGAATAGACTTGAAGGCAGTGGGTTAGTGGGTTGAATCTTTGAAAAGTGGGCTTTGGGAATGGTTTCCATTCTGGGTTAGCAGAGCATCTGGGGGCCATTGTTTTGGGGGTTCCTCCAGACTCTGTCAGACCATTAAGTCTGGTCTTTTCACATGAATTTGAATCATTGTCATCGCATTTATTTCTGTACTTTTATTTCAGTGGGACCTCATCAGTCCAGAGAGAAGCAAGTATGCTAGGACTTCTCTCTTGAACCTGTGGCCCTTCTGGAAATATTCCTACTTATGGCATTGAAAATTAATCCCTGAGACTCTTGAGAAAAGGAAACTCTCTTTGTTCCTATGCCTGGTCCTCATTTTGAAGTTCTCAATCTGAATGGGCACCAACCTCTCACGGAAGGCCTTCGTTCTCAACGTGGGTCTTTACAGTGAAAACGGCGGCCCTTTACAGAAACTGAACCCTCAGATTCTATTCCCACCGACTACATATGAGTGAGCCTCCTGGTAACTGCTTTTCTGCCTTGTCAAATAAAGGCATCACAGGGTTCAATAGGCAGTTAGTGCTGTCGCGGGGTGTTCTGGGAAGCGAGGTAGCTTCCACACTCAGCTTTCACATTCAGCCAGCTCCACACTCCAGAATTGTGCATTCACCCGTAGGTAAATTAACAACGAAAAAAAAGACAGAACAAAGATTATGGGCTTTGGAGTAGGATAAACCTGGGCAACAAATGTTGACTCTGCCCTATAAACTCTCTGGTTGACTCTGATGCGCCTTGGTGTTTGAGAAGAGCTTATTTATAGTTTACAGCTACTTCCATGTACTTGTAAGAACCTACTTCCGTCTTATGAAGCACACAGGATTGGACCCATTTCACAGTGGAGTAAGGGGAGGCACAGAGAAGTAGATAAGATAGAAGGTAAAAGTCCTTCTCGTTCATCAGTCCCCAGAATTCTTTCATCTGGACCCAATTATGTGGATTTCTCATTCTTACTCTCTAATTTCCCTCTAGGAGCCCTGGTAGTGCAACGTTTAAGCACTTGGCTGCTAATCGAAAGGCCAGTGGTTTCAGCCCACCAGCTCCCCTGTGGGAGAAAGATGTGGCCTGTCTGCTTTCACAAAGATAAATAACAGCCTTGGAAACTCTGTGGGGTAGTTCTACTCTATCCTACAGGCTCACTATGAGTTGGAATAGATGAGACAGTGCACAACAACAACAATTTCCCTCTCATTGTTACAGGACTTTCGTTTGTCTGTTTGTTTTCTGGAAGAGAGTGGGAGTTTATCAAGGAATTGGATGAGAAAATGAGAAAAACTAGTCCATAGTGGAGATGGACTGACCTTGCATGGACATTATTGAAGAGGAAGGTAGGGGCTCCTCAACCCCAGAGCACAAACCACCTGTCGGTCCACTAATGAAAGGACTTCCCGACACCCTCCTGACTCCCGGAGTAACTAGTTCTACGGACCTCAGACACCTGGGAGTTTGGATTAACCATCTTTCTACTAAAATAACAAAGAATATGTTTAGGAGCTTCCCCCGTGCCCACTCTTTTGGGGGACCCAGATGGGGAGATAGGCACTTGCACATCTATGTGCTGCTGAGTTGCAGATAATTTGTGCAAAAACTGGCATATTTTTCACTTTGGCCTACATTTGAAAGCAGAAACACCTTGAAAAATAAACAAAAGCTTGCAAGAAAAATGAGCTAATCTCACAGTGGCAGTAAGAGGGAAAAGGAGTGTTTGGGATTCACGTGGACAGCAGCCCCTTTGGGGGAGCCAGTGGATTCCTGCAGAGAGCTGAGCTGGGAGGGGGCCAGCAGAGGGCCATGAGGTGATCCTTAGGTCAGAATCAAGGTCTGCCGCAGAGGTCACTGGATTCAGTCGGGCTTTCACAAACCGTGCCTCAAGTGGCCGCTGAGCTGAGCCCGATGAAACTTAGTACGGCAGTGTATCCTTTGGTAGCGTGGGCCTTAAGGTGTGTAAGCTCACGTATCTTCTGCGGTGAGTTTAAACTCGGATATAGAAAATAACCCAAAAAACCCAGTGCTGTCAAGTCCATTCAGACTCATAGCGACCCTATAGGACAGAGTAGAACTGCCCATAGAGTTTCCAAGGAGTGCCTGGTGGATTCAAACTGCCTACTCTTTGGTTACAGCCATAGCACTTAGCCACTACGCCTTCAGGGTTTCTAAATTCCAATGTAGAAAATAAGGAGCTTAAATTCGTGCAGGCACAACTAATTGGGTCAGATTTAACACTGGGAATCGCCAAGGGCAGTTCTCTGGAGAACAGGGCAGTTGTGAGAAGATGGACCTTATCAGCCAGCACTCGCAGCAGATGGGGGCTGGGCAGCCTAAGAGGAGCCTGGGCAGGGCACCAAAGTTATCCACCACAATGATCCAACTGCTTTGATACACAGGTGCTCCTGTACCCTCCCCCCGCCAAAAAAAAAAACCACAAAAAACCAAACCCATTGCTGTGGAGTCAATTCTGACTTGGGTTGTTGTTGTTGTTAGGTGCCCTCGAGTTGGTTCCGACTCATAGCGACCCTATACACAACAGAACGAAACGCTGCCCAGTCCTGCACCATCCTTAAAATCGTTGCTACGCGTGAGCTCATTGTTGCAGCCGCTGTGTCAATCCACCTCCTTGAGGGTCTTCCTCTTTTCCGCTGACCCTGTACTCTGCCAAGCATGATGTCCTTCTCCAGGGACTGACAACGTGTCCAAAGCATGTAAGACGCAGTTTCGCCATCCTTGCCTCAACTGAGCATTCTGGCTGCACTTCTTCCAAGACAGATATGTTCGTTGTTTTGGCAGTCCATGGTATATTTAATATTCTTCACCAACACCACAATTCAAAGGCATCAACTCTTCTTCAGTCTTCCTTATTCGTTGTCCAGCTTTCATATGCATATGATGTGATTGAAAATACCATGGCTTGGGTCAGGCGCACCTTAGTCTTCAGGGTGACATCTTTGCTCTTCAACACTTTGAAGAGGTCCTTTGCAGATTTGCCCAGTGCAAGGCGTCTTTTGATTTCTTGACTGCTGCTTCCATGGCTGTTGATTGTGGATCCAAGTAAAATGAAATCCTTGACAACTTCAATTTTTTCTCCATTTATCATGATGTTGCTTGTTGGTCCAGTTATGAGGATTTTTGTTTTCTTTATGTTGAGCTATAATCCATACTGAAGGCTGTGGTCTTTGATCTTCATTAGTAAGTGCTTCAAGTCTCTTCACTTTCAGCAAGCAAGGTTGTGTCATCTGCATAATGCAGGTTGTTAATGAGTCTTCCTCCAATCCTGATGGCCCGTTCTTCTTCATATAGTCCAGCTTCTCATATTATTTGTTCAGCATACAGATTAAATAGGCATGGTGAAAGAATACAACCCTGACGCACACCTTTGCTGCCTTTAAACCAATCAGTATCCCCTTGTTCTGTCCGAACAAATGCCTCTTGATCCATGTAAAGGTTCCTCATGAGCACAATTAAGTGTTGTGGAATTCCCATTCTTCGCAGTGTTATCCATAGTTTGTTATGATCCACACAGTCGAATGCCTTTGCATAGTCAATAAAACACAGGTAAACATCCTTCTGGTATTCTCTGCTTTCAGCCAGGATCCACCTGACATCAGCAATGGTATCCCCTGTTCCACGTCCTCTTCTGAAACCAGCCTGAATTTCTGGCAGTTCTCTGTTGATACACTGCTGCAGTTGTTTTTGAATGATCTTCAGGAAAATTTTGCTTGCGTGTGATATTAATGATATTCTGACTCATAGTGACCCTATAAGACAGAGTAGAACTGCCCCATAGAGTTTCCAAGGAGCAGCTGGTGAATCTGAACTGCCGAACTTTTGGTTAGCAGCCACAGCATTTAACCACTAGGCCACCAGGGTTTCCAGGAGCTCCTACACGGGGCACGTGAAGTAAAACTGGAACACTAACCAGATAGTAGATAACTGTTAACTTCGGTGAAGGGAAAGCAGTGCACAGTATAAGGGAAGTCTGCACAACTTGACTGAGGCAAAGTCATAGAAGCTTCATAGACACATCCAAACACCCTGAGGGACTGAGTCACTGGGGCTGAGGGCTGGGGACTATGGTCACTGGGGTCATCCAAGTCAATTGGCATAACAAGGTTCATAAAGAAGATGTTCTACAGCCAACTTTGGTGAGTTACGTCTGGGGCAGCTGTCTTAAGAGGAAGAAAGTGTTTAGGATGCAGCAAGGTCAGCAGCACACTTGGGGGTCCTGTGTTCCTGCAGAGAACTGATGCATAGGAGATAGGCAGAGGGCCTCATGGGTGCTTGTCGTTGTTGTTAAAGCGCCATCGAGTCGGTTTCGACTCACAGTGACCCTATGTACAACAGAATGAAACATTGCCCGGTCCTGCACCATCCTCACAATTGTTGCTATGCCTGAGCTCATCGTTACAGCCACTGTGTCAATTCATCATCTTGTTGAGGGTCTTCCCCTTTCTCGCTGATCCTCTGCTTTACCAAGCATGATGTCCTTCTCCGGGGATGGTCCCTCCTGATAACCTGTTTGAAGCTCATGAGACAAAGTCTCACCATCCTCGCTTCTAAGGACCATTAAAGCTGTACTTCTTCCAAGACAGGGGCCTGTGGAGAGCACTAGTTCAGAGAAATACAGAAACAGAAGTCAAGGAGATTTTTAGTGAGCAGGAAATGACAGGGATTCCCAGATCTGTGTACCGTACTGGGTTATTCGATCCTTTCTAGTATTGGAAAGCCATGTCTTCTGGAAATTGTGGAAACCGGTATCAACACCCTCAAATCATATTCAGATTAAAAGCGAACTTATATTGAGGGTTTATTGCAGGCTTACTGCAGGCCATGTGACTTGAGCTTGACATGCATACTAAATTCCTATGAAGAAAGTAGTATTATTATCCCATTTTACAGTGAAAGAACATGTAGCCAATGAGGCTGAGCAATCCAGCCAAGGGCACACTACCTTTAAGAGTTGATCTAGTGTTGGGATCCTTCCGGTCTCGTTCCAGAGCCCATGAAAACTAGGGCATTGTGTATGTTCTCCTCTCTCAGATCTCAGTGGAGAGTTTAGACCTCAGATGGCGTGGGAGTGTTTTTTGATCGTCTCATTATCATTCCTCTAAACCAACACTTTTCAAAGTTTAATGTGATATGAATCATTTGGGGGTCTTCTCTAAATACAGACTCTGATTCAGTGGGTCTTATGTGGGGCTGAGAGCCTGCATTTCTACCAAGCTCCCTGATGGTGTTGATGCTGCTGGTCCAAGCACAGGCTTTGAGTAACTGGCAAGGCTCTAAACCCTCAGTGGAATCCGTGCTGAAATCAGGCTGCATTCCAGGAGGTCGCGTCTCCACCTACTGCCTTGATTCTCTGGACACTTCCAGCCGCTTCGCCTTACCCTTCAGGGGTCAGCTCACTTAATTAAGAAGCTGCATAAGCTGTTTCACTAATTTGCCTGAAGTGGATGGAATTACAAAAAAGAATTTGTGTCTCTCCCTGATTTCTTTCATGCTCTGTGAAGTAGGTAATTTATGCCAGTGGTTACAGACTGCATGTTTATTTAGCTAACTGACTGCAACAATAAGACCACACAGGGAGCTAAATGGGGCTTCCTGGTCTCTGGGATGCTGAACTGAAAGCAGCAATTAGACAGGTTTTGGTGGTATTCCTCTGCAAGCCCTAGTAGAAGAGCAGTCGATCCACATGATAGTAAATGTGAAGCCAGGTAGTCACTTATAGGTATCCTCCTCAAAGTCTTTGCATCTTTTTTAGTTTTTATTTCTGGGCAAGGAGGAGAAAGCCAAACTGTGTAATTAACTCAGTAAGTTACAGGCGGCCCCTGTCGAGAGCCGCGGCATCCCCTGATAGCCTCCCTCAGCCCAGGCGGGACTTCTTTGCTGCCGCTGCTCTGAATTCATTCTCTGGTAGTCCCAAACAGCATTGATTTTGTACCATTCCAAACCTGTTACCATGGAGCTGATTCTGACTCATAGTGACCCTATAGGCCAGAGGAGAACTGCCCCATAGGGTTTCCAAGGCTGTAATCTTGGCGGAAGCAGACTGCCACCTGTTTCTTCCACAGAGCAGCTAGTGGGTTCAAACTGCCCACCTGTCGTTTAGCAGTCAAGTGCTTAACCACTGCGCCACCAGGGCTCCTTTTTGTGCCATTAAACCAAACCCAACCAAACCCGTTACCGTGGAGTCGATTCCCACCCACAGCTACCCTATAGGACAGAGTAGAACTGCCCCATAAGGTTTCCAAGGAGTGGCTGGTAGATTCGAACTGCTGACCTTTTGGTTAGCAGCTGAGCTTTTAACCACTGCGCCACCAGAGCTCCTTTGTACTATTAAAAAAAAAAAAAAAAAAGTTGCCGTCAAGTCCATTCCTACTTACAGTGAGCCTATGAGACAGAGGAGAACTTCCCTATAGGGTTTCCAAGGAGCACCTGGTGGATTCAAACTACTGACTTTTTGGTTAGCAGCCTCAGCACCTAACCACTCTACCACCAGGGTTTCCTTTAGGAGGGGAAAAGAAATGAAACCACGGGAGTGTTAGCTGATGCCTCAGTCGTTTTTTCTGTGATCCTTCCAGGCAAGCTCAATGGGGAACACAACTGGACAGATGGCAACTATAAAGTCTTTGTTCTCTGCACTCTCCCACCAAAAAAAAAAAAAAAAAAAACCCTGTTATAGACAAGTCAATTCTGACTCGTGAGACTCCATGTGTTATGGAGTAGAACTGCCCCACAGGATTTTCTTGGCCACAGTCTTTACAGAAGCACCTTGCCAGGCCTTTCTTCCGCAGCCTGCAGGATGGGCTCAAGCTGGCAACCTTTAGGTTAGTAGTCGAGTGCAAACTGTTTTCCCATCCAGGAACCTACTGTCAACACAACCAGAACAAAAATAAAGGGGAAAAGAAAAGGCATGTCTCTGGCGGAAGGCCTGGACATGAGACACTCTTGGCTTCTCCGTGGGGCTGATAAAGCTTGGGGAAGTTTTTCACGAAGAAGACTACAACATTAGGTGCAGCCCCTTTACCTGTGCGAGGGAGAAACCCCGAAGCTGAAGCATCGTTAATTCTCCCGTAAATCCACCCCTGCCTGTGTTTTTGCTCTTCGATGCATCTCTGGCTTCCAGGTCTTATATTTTCATTACTCCCTGCCCCTCACCATGTCACCTGAAAGTCCTTTCTTTGCTTGTTCTGTCATTTCATGAGTCCTCGTCTTTCCTGCTGGCTTTTCGGGCCGTCGGCAGCTGTACCACCCAGAATGGCTGTCTGACCTTTTCTGTGGCTCCAGAGACACTTTAGAAGCCTGAATGGTCTCAGGCTTCATTACCTTCTTTTCAGATACCTGTTCTTCTGCCAGTAATTTCTTTTTTGCTTTCTTTCTTTTTTTTCCCTCCGTAAGCCTAGGAGGAATCAGGGGCAAAATATTTCCTTTACACCTAAAAGTGGATTTAAACCCCTTGCCATTGAGTCGAGTTGATTTGGACTGATAGCAACCGTGTAAGACAGAGTAGAGCTGCCCCATAGGGTTTCCAAGGAATGGCTGGTGGATTCCAGCTGCCTTTTGGTTAGCAGCTGAGCTCTTAACCACTGCACCACCAGGGCTCTAAAAGTGGATTTAGGGGAGCAATATTTAATTTGGTGGCTTCAATTGTTTCATCTTATATCCAGCCAGGAGTGTCCTGTCTCTTCCTTTTTTCCCCCTCATTAGTCAACTAATATGTATGTAGTCCTCAGTATATGAAAGGTACGGTCATGGGTTGAATCACGTCCTCTGAAAATGTTTGTCAACTTGGCTAGTCCATGATCCTCAGTATTGTGTGATTGTCCACCATTTTGTCATCTGATGTGATTTTCTTATGTGTCGTACATTCTACATCTGTGATGTTAATGAGACACTACTTAATCTACAGGATTGCGTTGTGTCTTAACTCAATTTCTTCTGAGATATAAAAGAGAGAAGCAAGCAGGGAGATATGGGGACCTGATATAACCATGAAAGCAGCGCCGAGAGCAGAGCGAGTCCTTCGAACCCAATGTCCCTGAGCTGAGAAGCTCCTAGACCAGGGGAATATTGATGACATGGACCTTCCCCCAGAACCGACGGAGAGAGAGAAATCCTTCCCGGAAGCTGGCAGCCTGAATTTGGACTTCTGGCTTCCTAGACTGTGAGAGAATACACTTCTCTTTGTTAAAGCCATCCATCCACTTGTGGTACTTTCGTTATAGCAGCACTAGATGACTAAGACAGATACTGTCCCCAACTCTTTTTGTGTAGTCTCTCTTTCTCTCTCTCTCTTTTTTTTTAAATGCTGACAATCTTATCTATGTTCCCTGTGGATCTAGATGAGAGTTTGTTGCTATATTTCCAGAAGGAGAATTGTTGTGTCATAGAGTTTAAACACCCTCGGGTCTACTAAATAATGCCAGACTTTTCCTTCTGTTCTAGAATGACGGTATGAGTTTCTTTGCTCACCAGAAGTGCAGGAGGTGTCATAGTTCCCTACGACCCCGATGGTGTTTGATATCATCTCAGTTGTCTGATTTTTGCCAACCTGTGAGGGTATAAATTGGTATCTTGCTTTTAAATAATAAGTCTATTGCTTTTACTTTTTAATCTGTTTTTAACTTCTTATTAAATATAATATGCATACAGAAATATGTACATAAGTGCACTGCTCAGCCCACTTTTAGAAACAGTACACGCTTGTTTAACAAACACCTGGATTGATAAAGTCTCGTTTTGTTTTACTTTGCAGGGGATTACAGCTAACACTGAATCACTGTGGGTCAGAATCGACTGATGGTGAAGGGAGCACTGAAACTCCTCGTACACCATTCACTCATTAGCCACTTGGGTTTCCCTTATTTCATATCCTTTGCCCACTGTTCCACTGAGTTTCTTGTTTTCATGTTTCTGCTGTGTGGGGTTTCATGTACATTCTTTAGTCTTTTGTTTTAAACTCAAACTCATTGCTTCAAGTTGATTCGGACTCATAGTGACCCTATAGGACAGGATAGAACTGCCCACAGGTTTTTTTTTTTTTTTTCCCCCACCCTCACCTTGTTATGGTAAGAGATTGGCTGTTAACTAAAAGTTCAGCTGTTCGAATCTACCAGCTGCTTGGGGCAGTTCTACTTTGTCCTGTAGGGTCACTATGAGTCGAAATGGACTCGACAGCAATGGGTAGTAGTGTTGTTATGGAATTTTCCCAGCATGGAAAGATGAAGGTGACCAAGATTTATTGAGTAGAAAATTCACTCGGTAGACTCCAAATTTATTTTATTTTTCTCACTCCAGGGACTCAACAAGCTTAAACATAGAAAAATAAATTTATAAAAAAGGTTTAAAAAAGCAGAGCCCAAATTCAAAGATCAATGGAGAGAAAAGATCCCCTTGAATCCAGCAGCCAGTGCCAATTTGCACATCTTCCTTTCTGGCTATCAAAGTATGGTCTGTGGAACAATGGCATCAGCTTCGCCTGGAAACTTGGGAGAAAAATACAATTCTGGAGCCCCGGCGGCCCAGTGGTTAAGAACTCAGCTGCTAACCAAAAGTTCGGCAGTTCAAATCCACCATCCACTCCTTGGAAACTCTATGGGGCAATTCTGTAGGGTTGCTGTGAGCAGGAATCAACCCGATGGCAACGAGTTTGGATTTTTGGTTTTGGGCTCTGCGCAAAACCTGCTGAGTAAGAAGCTGCGTTTTAACAAGAGGTTTGGGTAATCTGACTACACATTAGTCAGAGAAGCACTGAGAGAAGAAAAACCAAACCGAGAAGCAGGTGTGATTGTGAGAAACTCAATTATCCTTCCTGAGAGGAATGAATCAGCCTAGGGAATTTAGGTATTAGAAGGATAATCCACGAATGCAGAGAACAGTTGCAACAGAAAGAAAAATGGCTCTGGGAGGGTATTTCAATAGGTGAGTAAAAATTGTGTTTATTAAGAGCACAGGGGCAAATCCATAGGCTCCTAGTGACACCAGACTCAAAATCACAAGAGCTTCATTTGAGGAATGTCATAGAGGTGATTCTACAATTGGAATAATTCCGAGGACTCAGGACAAACGTTGCTTAAGTAAAGGTTAAGGCCAGAGCAATTCCACAGCAAGAAGCCACAGCAATTGCTGTTGTGTAGAGGAATGACATTGCCAGCTCAGGTCAGGAAGTGGAGACCGTCAGCAGGAAGAACCCTCACTCGATGCAGCCCCGGCTACCAGCAGCTCAGGGCTCCCAGGGGTGCAGGAAACATTTAGATAAATTGCATGGGAAAGAACAGAGTGTCAAGGCCGGGTTGGTGCTCTGGGTTACTAACATTCCAATTTACTGACATTGCAAGAGGACATCAATGTCCCAAATGATGTCTTCCTGAAAAAGAAAGAAAGCTATAGGTAAGCCCCTCATCCATATATCTTAATTATATACAGCCAAAATTAACCTTTTAAGGAAAATAGCAGAAGGCACATTCGTAGATGATAAATGTTTGTTGAGTAAATAAATGGAAGATATCTTTCAATAAAGCTTAAAAGCACACGTGATAGATTCAGAAAATCTGGCTTATTGACTGGCATGTTGATAAGGCTGAAGCCAAAAAGGTTTTCTCTGTCTACTGTCTTCCCTGTCTGCTTACCATCTGCTATGACTTTTGACAAGCTCCCAGTACAGAAATCTGAAAACAGGAACTGTTGTATAATTGCTTTACAGGCTGAGAATTGGCTTGCTTTCTGAATTTGGAGTGTGAGACCTGCTGTTGTTGTTGTTAGGTGCCATCGAGTAGGTTCCAACTCATAGCCACCCTATGTATAACAATGAAACATTACCCGGTCCTGTGCCATCCTCACAATCATTGATATGTTTGAGCCCATAGTTACAGCCACTGTATCAATCCATCTCATTGAGGGTCTTCCTCTTTTTCACTGACCCTCTACTTTACCAAGCATGATGTCCTCCACGGACTGGTCACTCCTAGTAATATGTCCAAAGTATATGAGACGTAGCCTCACCATCCTTGCTTCTAAGGAGCATTCTGGTTGTACTTCTTCCAAGGCAGATTTGTTCATTCTTTTGGCAGTCCATTTAATATTCAATATTCTTCACCAATGCCACAATTCGAAGGCATCAGTTTTGGGATTCTGAGACTGGTGCTGTGATGATCTTTGTGTTGTGATATTTCTTTGGACTCTTCTAGTGGAAGACTCCTAGAAGAATTGTGTTGAACTAATGTGACATCTGTGCCCTCAGGGAGAACCCTGGCATTGTCTACCGAAGGGGTCTCCACTTCTTATCCAAGGTGGGATCACCAGGAGCCAAGAGGTCCTCTAGCTAAAAATGGTCAGAATAAGAAATAATGAAGGATTTCAATTTCTTTTAATTTAACTTGAGATTTTGGACCTTATAGTTAAACTCATGGTAACAACATAATTTCTTGAATTTCAGATTATGAACATTTTCAAGCCTTCAGCAAAGTAGGTAATTAGAATAAACACTAATAGACTCGTCGTCTAGATCTACAAATTGATGAAAAAAATTGCCATGTTTGCTTCACCTTTTTTTTTTGTGAAAGTACTTAAAATAAATTATAGGTACCATGGCATTTCACTCATGAAATAGTGTTATCACAATACCACTATCATACTTAAAAAGTGCAGCAATTTCCTCATTTCACCTAATAACAAGCATGTATTCAAAAATCACCAAGTGTCCCCCCGAAAAAAAAATTTCTTTACAACAGATTTGTGCAAACTGCGATCCAAAATCCAAAAGGCCCACCAAGCATTGTCTCTTGCTTAATAGTAAGGAATAAGTTCATTTTGGAGGGGCTATCTGAACACAACTCACACCACCGTCATCCAGAAACTGTACTGAGAGGAAAGGCTCCTGCATATTCATGGCGCTCATTTTGCACCCTGAGGAATGCATGTGTTCACTGAGGCATCTGGGGTAGATGCTACTTCATCTTTCACCTTGTGTTAAAAGGATAAACTCAAGAGACCAACGTGATGCCCTTTGGGATGAAAAGATGGTTAAGGCAAGAACTGATATCCCTCCAGGGGATTCTCCAGGGGATGCTACTTCTGCTATTTTTTGCTTATCAGTATTGAGAAGAGACAAGATAGCATCTTGGGATCAATAATTAATGGCACTGTTTTTTTTTTTTAATTATGTAATAGGGCCATGTTGATCTTCTTAAGATACAACTTCCTGGAATGCATCAGCCATTGGAATTAATTCACGATGAAGCTTACATTCACCTTTATTCTCCAAAATCCAATTGCTCCCCAGTGCATGATATCAGTGCCTTCAATAAGCACTTCCTGACACTGGATGTCTCTTGGCTGCAACTAATTCTGTACCAAATCACAGCCCAGATGTAAATAATAGAAACACTTTTAACAGCTTAAGCAGATATAGGATATAATACAGGAAATTAGAAGCTTACGCAATTATTAGAAGAGCCAAGGAAAAAGCGTCCAGGCTGAACCTCTGGGGGTGGCTCCCAGGCTCGTCAAGGCAGCTACTTCTTCCACTGCCTCCACCAGGAAGCTGGGACTCACAAAGCGACTGGGCCAAGTTGTAGGACCAAGCTGCCTTAGCTAAAACATGGGGGACGGAAAGCTACCAAGAGAGCACAGAACCTCATGTGATCCGGGTTTCCAGGCATTGCAGCTGAATTTGTTATCCTCTGCAGTGAATAGTTCCCATACCAACCAGCACTTGTGGACTTCCTCATTTGACTCACATCCTATCTCCTGATTTAGCTCCTTTTCAAATTCAAGTCAGAGCAAGCACATCTAACCGATGGAAACAAAATCGTACCCAGACTCCTACCTCCAAGGACAGCTGTAGACTTCATTTTTTTCAGTCTCTGCAGGATAGTAAGTTGTTCTAGAAAGTCTGGAATACATGGTGAGAAAATGGATATGCCATCTTCCCTGAAGAAGGTGGCTCCAGCTCCATGCTGTGTTTTAAAAGAATTCTAATCCCCTGGTGGCACAGCGGTTAAGAGTTTCAGCTGCTAACCAAAAGGCCGGCAGTTTGAATCCACTAGCCACTCTTTGGAAACCCTGTGGGGCAGTTCTACTCTGTCCTGTAGGGTCACTATGAATCGGAATTGACTCTATGGCAATGGATTTTTTTTTTTGGTAATACCTACAAAAGACAAACACTTTCCACTGTTTGTGTAATTAAACATTTACAAGTAATTAAGTATTTACTAGAGTGATCATAATGCTAACATTATATATGCAATGATGGACCTTACTGAATTCCAATAAAGGAATCACCAGGAGCTAGATAAGCGATTTTCTGCTTAACATAGTCTCAAAAATTGTTCCTAATATCTAACAGTCCTCCAACATTAAGTTACTATGAGGTATAAATTAATTATTTAGAGGGCTGGTTTGCTTTTTAACATCCTCTTTAAAAAAATATGTAACTTCAGTGCAATTCAGGCAATACTTGAAAATAAAATGTGCTTTTGTTTTTTCTTTTCCTTTTGGTTTTGTGAAAATGTGTTTGTGGAGGGACTTAATGTATCTCTTTTTCAAGATTTCCTTCAGGAATAGCCTTAAACGAAGTAATGACTAAGGCAATAGAGAGCGGTGGGTTGGCTTTTTTCCGGGGCAGCATGACAGTGGTAAATTCAGACGAAGTCGGTGAAGATTTTATCCATGAAAGAGTGATTTGCTTCCTGAATAATCTTTGAAAATCATCTAATATGCGCTTAAAAGTTCAGATTTTCTACAGGTAGCCAGAGCTGAAAGTGGAAAAATACCCAGTCTTTTTAGGCAACAAAACAAACAAACAAAAAAAAAAAAACAAACAAGCAAACAAAAAAATACTTGCTGCCTGGAAAACAATAACCTCATTATAATTTCATGACTTCTCTCCTTAAACACCCAGCTCAAAGCTGTCCTTGTAATACTGAAGAAAAACACAGTTCAAAAATGTGTTAATTTTAACAATAAATAAGTCATTTACTAATGATTTACCAGCTAGCTTTCTTTTTCTTGCTTGTCCACTCACAAATTGGATTATAACCCTTACATGATTGGTTTTATAAGGAAAATAGGATATACACATACCATAAACACATAGATTTGAAATTTACATCAAACAGTGACCTTATCCTCAAAAGGTCCCTTTTATATTGGAAATACTAAATGACTCTCACTCACGAAGGGACCTAACATTTATTGAGTGCTGAGTATGGGCTAGTCACTATTCCAAGGACTCCACCCACATTAGTCACTTATTGCTCACTAGAGCCCTGGTCTTGTAGTGGTTAAGAGTTATGGCTGCTAACTGAAGGGTCGGCAGTTCAAATCCACTAGGCTCTCCTTGGAAACGCTATAAGGAAGTTCTACTCTGCCCTATAGGGTCGCTATGAGTGGTAATTGACTCGAAGGAAATGGATTTGTTTTTTCTTTTAGGGCCCTGGTGGCACAAGTGATTAAGCCATTGGCTGCTAACAAAAAGGTCAGCAGTTCAAATTCACCAGCCACTCTTTGAAAACTTTATGGGCCAGTTCTACTCTGTCCTATAGAGTGGTTATGAATCGGAATTGACTTGATGACAACAGGTTTGGTTTTTGGGTCTTTATAGTACTGGTGGCAAAATGGAAACCTTGGTGGCATAATGGTTAAGAGCTACGGCTGCCGACCAAAAGGTCAGCAGTTCAAATCCACCAGCCTCTCCTTGGAAACTCTATGGGGCAGTTCTACTCTGTCATATAGGGTCACTATGAGTCAGAATCTACCCGACGTCACACAGTAACAATAGCACTGAAAAAAAAAAAAAGTAGGTAATATTGATATCGCAACTTCACAGACGATGAAAATAAGGCACTGAATAATTGGCCTGCGGCCACACAGATAGGAAGTGGTCAGCCAGGATTTGAATTCAGGTGGTCTGGCTCCAGAGTCCTTGCTTCTAAGCATTACATTGTTCTGATTCATACCAGCAACTCCCAAGGCAAAATGGACTAAAATACATGAGTTGGAGAAAGATGAAAGATTTCTCACTCCTTCTGCTCATCCTCATTCCTTCAGGTTGGCTGTGTTGGCAGCAAAGAAGTGAAGAAGCCGCCATATTTGCTCCCAACCTGAGCCAGGGGTTGCTCTGGGATTGCTTCTCTGCAGGTAGTCCCAGATTATACCCTTAAACCAAAATAGACTCAAAATTTTTAGATTATTAATGCTGACTACAACCTTGTTAGTGGAAGATATGATGGTGGTCCCCCAGTTCTGAACTTGAAGGCTTAATAAAATCCACTTAATTTCCAACCCGTATCTGTCCCTGTATATCACCCTTAAAAAATAAATAGAAGAATATCCAATTCTACCTCCATCCTTCTCTAAAGTGGGATTAGCTAATTGAAGTGTTTCCTCTAATTGCTATTATCTTGTTTAAAAAGGCTCATAAAAACTTTGCCTTAAGAAAGAGTCTCTGAGAGACAATTCCATCTCACTTGGGGTCTAGACACTTTTTGACAAAGCACCAAATGTGTTCATACCACTGCTGTGCTTTGTAAAAATGCCAATATTCTGGAGGCTTTCCTGATCATCTATATTCTGTCAATATCTACCTTTTAAAAATATTTGCTTTTCTCCTCTTTTTTTAATCTTCTGTTAGGATTACCTCATCATTTTCTTATTTTAACTTTTCTTCAATATTTTGGAGAGTCTATGTTTTCGTTAGTAGATTTGAACTGCCGACCTTTTGGTAAGCAGCCTGAGCTCTTAACCACTGTGCCACACGTCCTGGCTTTCAGAGGCATCCACTTTAAAGAACTGATTGACCAATGGAAACATCAAATTAAACCCTGTACCAGACACCCACCCTGTGGCTTTGCTAGCTTTTCAATCGGTTCTTTAAAGTGGATACCTCGGAAAGCCAGGATGTATAACCTGAATGGCACTGCTACTTCCTCTAATGGTTTCCAAAATTCTATGTCTTTGAAATTCCATGGAAGAAAGGTAAACTATTGTGTTTTTAACACAAAAAATTAAATTAAACCATCAACTAGGTACCCAACATTATGTCTTTGCCTACTTTTCTATCCTCTTTCCCTTCTATTTCTTGACCCTTCTGTGTGCCAAGGCATTCATGAATACGGTCCTTCTGGCTCAGCAGTTTCTATTTGTCTGCAAGGAGGTGCTCTCAGTTGATCCTGAGTATCTTCTCCCTCCCACCTGAGGGAGTTCCATTTAATCCTAATTTATTGAAGTTTATGGCTAAAACATCAAATTCCACTGGATGTGAATACTTCCCAGCAATGGTTTAGCAATAAAGCTCTTAAATGAGGACTGAAAATAAGACTATGCGTAATCTGCTTAAATTAAAAGTTTTTTCTAAGAACCCTGAGGGAGCATATTACTTCTCTGAGGCTAAATCTTGCTCACAAATGAACCTGAATTTACTACTTGTAGTCCCAGTTTTCCTAATGCTAAATTGAGTACTGGAGGGCTAATGATAGCAACACATCAAAAGCCAAAATCCAACTTAACACTTTCGGCCCAAGACATTTAGAGAGAGACTGGCCTGGTTGCCCGTTGCCGTCGAGTCGGTTCCAACTCATAGTGACCCTACAGGACAGAGTAGAACTGCCCCATAGGGCTTCCAAGGAGTGGCCAGTGGATTTGAACTACCTACCTTTTGGTTGGTTAGCAGGCAAATGCTTAACCACTGCACCACCAGGGCCCCACAGAAAGACTAGTACAGGGATATCCAGCAAATATTCAATCTCTTGAGGGATTACAGGAAACATTATCCCAAGAACATCCTTAACTCCAGTTTGAAAACCTTTGACACATTTTAGGAGCGTCAGATAATCTTAGAACACAGGTTTTGTTTGTTTGTTTGTTTTTTCCTGCCTTCTATTTGTGACATCAACATAGCTCAGCAAATCTTTGAGGAAAATCTAACCCAGAAGTAATTCTGTCTTTTTCTATGTGGGCCTTACAAATACAGTCTGAACTTGGAGCTGTGACTTGGAGAAGTCAAATTTACTTACTCAATTTTGCAATAATAGTTCTCCTTTTCATGTTGTATTTCCATCCATATTTTCAGCCAATATTTATCGAGTACCTTTCCTGCGTGAGTCACTCTTCTGGGTGCCAGTGTCAGAGAGACAATTCAGACATAATTGCCTAGTCTTAAGAGGTCACAGTCAAATAGTAAAGACTGTGTGTCCTTATCTATTCAGAATTTAGTCTGTAAGCGACACTTTAGGGGAGATCATATCTTGACATCACAAAACAAAACCAACTTATGAGACACTTAACTCAGCATGCACCTAGAATTATTCAACATGTTCTTCAATAAATAAACCTGAAAACCCTGTGAGGCAGTTCTACTCTGTCCTATAGGGTTGCTATGAGTTGGAATCAACTCTATCGCAATAAGTTTGTTTTTTTGTAGCCAGAATTACCTGTTCTTGAAGGCACAGTGGAGACTCTTTCATGGTACCAGAGTCTAGTGGAAGAGAAGGGTATGTAAACAGATAAATGTGATATCATATGACTAAGCAAAACCCTAAACAGCTTGGGTTAGGCTGGATAACATTTTACAGAGTAAATACCATTTGAACTGAAGGCATGAAATTCTAGTGAGTTCAGGAAAACATATGATTTTCGTTGTGGAAATTTCATGGGAAAGTGAGAGAGATAGGCTGTGAAGACCACCTGCAGCAGACTCAAGTACCTTACATATTATTCTGAGACATTACACAAGATTCTACTAATAATAAAGTAGAATGATACAGCAAAGGTCTAGAATAAGAATTTTTCCAGAAATATGGCCTTATCCATAGATAAATACTTTAAACAGCATGTGACTTGCAGAAATATACTGGCACATTCTGTCTCCAATGAAGGAGAAACTCTCTTTTAAACTGCTTTTAACATCAAATAACATTTTGTAGCTGTCTGTTAGTGTGTATGAACTGTCAACCCTCATTTGTGTTTCCTTTTTCCTTGGGGTCTTTCTCTTTTAGATACTGTGACCCTACACCCAGTAAACTCTTCCTTAGATACATGAAGATTGTGTGCCAACTAGAGAATGTATGAGTTCCTTTGTGTCACCTCTCTGTTGATTTTATTCCAGTAAACCTGGAAGAAAGTTTTGACCGCTTGAAGTCCTCAAAAGCCTTGATCTAAGGGTCATAACTTAGATAAAAATTAACTCAAAATGGGTCATAAATTAAAGGTAAAGAACTAAAACTTTTAGGGAAAAAACACATAGGAGAAGGTCTTTGGGGTCTAGGCAAAGAGTTTTTAGACTTGACACCAAAAACATGATCCATAAATGAAAAAAAAAAAGATGAACTTGAACCCATCAAAATGAAAAATGTTTGCTCTGTGAAAGACTCTGTGAAGAGGAAGAAAAGGCACGCTATAGACTGGGGAAAATATTTGCAAACCAAATATTCTACAAAAAACTAGTGTCCAGAATATATAGAAACCAGTAACAAAGTCTTTGCGGTTGAGTAGATTCCGACTCATGGCAACCCCATTCGTTACAGAGCAGAACCTCTCCATAGGGTTTCTTGGCTGCACTCTCTATGGAAGCAGATCAACAAGCCATTCCCTACAGCACCAGTGAGAGGGTTCGAAGCAGCAAGATTTATGTTAGTAGTTGAGCACAAGCTGTGTTTGCTATCCCACCCTAGGATCTTCTAGAATAATAAAGAACTCTCAAAACTCAGCAGTAAAATAATAATAATCCACTTATGAAATGAAATGGGCAAAAGACATGAAAAGGCATTTCAGTGAAGAGAATACACAGATGACAAGTCCACCAAAAGATGTTCGACATCATTAGCCATTTTTGTTGCTTTTAGGTGCCATCAATTTATTTTTCACTCATAGCAACTCCGTGTGACAGAGTAGAACTGCCCTGTAGTGTTTTTTTTTTTAATCTTTACAGAATCGGATCACCAGGTCTTTCTCCCATGGAGCTTCTGGATGGCTTTGAACTGCCTATCTTTTGGTTAGCAGCCAAGCACTTAACCATTTTCATTTCTGAGGCTCATAAAATGCAAAATAAAATCATGAGATATCATTACACACCTATCAAAATGGATAAATTAAAAAAAAAGTGATAACATCAAATGCCGGTGAGTTTGTGGAGAAATTGGATCTCTCACACGTTGCAGGTGGGAATGGAAAATGGTATAGCCCCTCTGGAAAAGAGTATGGAAGTTTTGTACTAACTAAACATGTTTCTTAAAACTAATACACACTTACCATATACTCAGCATGTACTGTTGGGTATTTATCCCAGAGAAATAAAAAGTGATGCTTACACAAAAACATGTACGTGGATGTTCACACCAGCATTGTTTCTAATAGCCCCAAACTGTAAAGAACCCATTGTCCTTCAACAGGGGAAAGGTTACATGAGCTGTGGTATGCACACTGTGGAATATCCCTGTACAATAAAAATAAATGAATTATTAATACACATAACAACCCGGATGGATCTCAAGGGCATTACGCTGGGTGGAAAAAAAAGTCAATCTTGAAAGATTATATATTGCATAATTGCACTTCCATAACATTCTTGAAATGACAAAATTTGGAGATTGAGAAGGTATTCGTGATTGCCAGTAATAAGGGAGGCTTGAGGGAAGGAAGTGGTTGTATCTGTACAAGAAGAGTCTGAGGGATCCTGGGGTGGAACTTTTATCTTGACCAGTGGTAGTCACGTGTTACCTACATATGTGATAAAAGGGCTTAGAACTAAACACGCACACACAGACACACACAAATAAGGGCATGTAAAACTGGTGAAATCTAAATGAGTTAGTAATTGCATCATATCCATGTCAGTTTCCTGGTGGCGACATTGTAGTATAGTTATTCAAGGTATTACCATGGGTGGATGCTGGGTGAAGGGTCTCCAGGGTCTTTCTCTGTATTAATCTTTACAACTTCACGTGAATACTCACTTATCTCAAAATCAAAATTAAAGAACAAAGTTGTGAAAAGGCATTGAAGCCTCATATTACGCTATTTTCTGGCCTGGGATCACTGCAGTCCCTGATCATCTTTGACTGGTTTCAGCGACTGATGAGATACAGTACCAGGGCGGCTGTTCAACTGCCAGATTATCCTTCCCAGGGCGCAGCCCTTTGAGGTTCTAACTCGAGGATCAGCAAACAGCCTCACTGCCAGGTTTCCTAATAAAATTTCATTGGCAAACAGCTACATCCAGTTGTTTATGAATTATCTATGGCTATTTTTTTATTCATGCTACAATAGCACAGCTGAGTAGTAGTTACAGTGGAGATGGTATGGCTAAGAAAAGCAAAAATATTTACTATCTGGCTCTTTACAGAGAGAGTTTGCCTACTCCTGTTCTAACCCAAAGTGTGCAGATTTTACACTTGGCAGCTCTGGAATCCAATTTTTATATCCTCTAAACCCATAAGGCTGTCAAATGTACCATTTAGCTTCTCAACCTTTCTCTCTGCTGAATCCATCAGGGACTTTGGAGGAAAAACAGTCCCAAATGGTCATCCCAACTCCCTGAATTTTCATCTTTTCCTAGATCTTTTTTTATGTGGCAATTCTTCACAGCCTTATCAATCCAGTGTTTTCAAGCAGGCCTTATTTCCAGTGGTACTAATTGGTCCCAGCAAGGGGAGTCAGTCTAATTTGCCTAGGCTGCTGTATTCAGAAGCAAAAGACGAAAATCCCTCTAGTTATGGTTTTCAGAGCACCTTATCAAAACAAACCTTCTCCATTAGCCATTAGCCAAGCAGGACATGTCAAGAACAGAACCTTTAGGCCATATCTAACTCACATATCCAAATTATAAGTATCACCACATATGTGGGTTTTTAGTCACCTTCAAGAAGAGCCCCCAGAGAGCTGATGAAGCTGAATTGTCATGTGAATACTTTGAAAATCATTAAGGTAGGAATAGTTAGAAGGAGTAGTTGTTAGGAACAGTTTTGAGGCAGTAAAGTGGGCCTGACCCAAGCCATGGTGTTTTCAATCGCCTTGTATGCATGCGAAAGCTGGACAATTAATAAGGAAGACTGAAGAAAAACCAACGCCTTTAATTTATAGTGTTGGTGGAGAATATTGAATATACCACAGACTGCCAAAAGAACGAACAAATCTGTCCTGGAAGAAGTACAGCCAGAATGCTCCTTGGAAACAAAAAATGGCAAGACTGTGTCTCACAATATACTTTGGACAAGTTATCAGGAGGGATCAGTCCCTGGAGAAGGACATCATGCTTGGTAAAGTAGAGGGTCAGTGAAAAAGAGGAAGGTCCTCAACGAGATGGCTTGACACAGTGGCTGCAACAATGGACTCAAGCATAACGATTGTGAGGATGGTGCAGGACTGGGCAGTGCTTCGTTCTGTTGTAAATAGGGTAGAGGTGAGTCGGAACCAACTAGAACCAACAACGAGAACAGTTATGAGAATGTTCATTATATAGAGACACCATTTTAGAGTAAACATAAAAAGTGAGGTTAGGGACCTTCAGGTTTAGAGGCTCTTTAAGGGGAAAATAAGAAAGCCTGAGAGAAGGGGCTTTGATAAGCTTCAAAGAAAGACTTGACAGAGATGGGCAATGTGCTGAATGAGTGGGTGAGCAGGGTTTCATGGTCATGAGGGGAAGCAGAGACAAATCCAGGACTATGTGACTCCAACATAGAGACACGAGTAAAAGGAGCAAAGACATTTGATTGGATGCACAGGATTTATCTGATATATATATATATATACATTTTTTTTTCTTGCCATTTTCTGGTAGTCAAACGCTGACCCCATTGTCATGGCATCTCCAGATGTTTTGCACTATTCTGGTGCAGCCTGTCGTCTCAGAATGTGTTGCCATGAGAACTTAAATTCAGACAGACTGTGTTTTTTTTTTTTTTACAATGAGATGAAAGCAGTTTCTATCCAGGACATGTAATAAAGCCCTCGAAATTCCCCACTGTGAAGTTCCAAGCCACAATTCATTTATAGTCTGAAAATACTGGCAAAAAATTTTTATAGACATAGAGAGAACAGACATAACAGTGTGACATTGTTATGACTAATGATAATTAGGCAGGATTATTGCAATGGCATCTACAGTAACATGCTTCAGACCTATCCATTTGATTGCACCATGAAAACCTTATTAACAGCCAGAATGCAAATTTTTTTGGAAATGATTGAGAGAATTTCCATCACTTATTCTCAAATTGTTACAACTTGATAATATAGTTTTATTCATACTTGGAATGTTATCTTTTAAAAGCTGATTTCAGGATCTCTGCAAAATAGTAGAATAAGCATCTCCAAGCTTCCGTCTCACCACAGAAACACTGAAAAACAAGCAGAAACTGTCAGAACCAACTTTGTCAGACTCTGAAAAATAGTCAAATGTTTATAGCAACCAAGTGAATGCAGAACTGAGAATAAAACACTTAAAAATGGCAGGAAAATAGGGGAAACTGTGGGCAGAAGGAGAGAAGTATTTGGGAATCCCGCGTATTTTATGTTACTTTTTTTCTGTAAAATAATCTGCTCTAAAAAATAGTCTACCAGTTATAAAAAACAAATAGAAATTCTATGTCGTTCTTCCCTTTACTTGCCCTTGCCCCACCCTCTCATTAGATGGGCGATGGTCTTGAAGAGATCCTCCTGCATCCCAGGGTACAACCCTAACCACTGGTTTTGGAGGGAGTAAGCACACTCTATTCCCACATTATTGTGTACATCTTGCCTGGCTACCTAAAAACCTGACATAAGGCTCTTATCTCTGTTTTGCCGGATTCAGAACTCACTCAGGCCAGAAAGTGGTGGGCATGTTTCAAAAATATTTAAGGCTAACAAAAAACCCACAGATGATTGGTGCTAAAGATTATAGCTGTGACATGCAGAAGACCACCTAAGTCCAGATAGAAAGTTGAGGAGGATTTTTCTTGGTATATTAGGGCACTCAAAAGCATCCATGCGTATGGGGGAATTTAGAAAGCCATGTTACATGCCCAGGGAATGATGCACGCTCATGTAAGTCCTGAGAAGACCCTACACTTTCACTTCATGCTAATCTGTAGGCTCAGTGCAAGCACGGCTAGCAGTGAAGGAGAGCTGAAACAGAGCTGTCCTGCAAAATTGGCAGAGGTAGTTTTTCCTCTCAACTATTAGCACCTGACATTGAAGGATATTTCTGTTAAAAAACAGCTGAACGTAAGCTAAAGGAACAGAGATTTCAAGATCAAACATGACAAAGCCAAACGAAAATTCTGGATCTGAAAAGTACAATAACTGAATGAATAATTTACTAGAGGGGTCCAACAGCAGATCTGAGCAGACAAAAGAAAGAATCAGAGAACTTAAAGATAGAAAAATTAAAATTAATTAGTCTGAGTAGCAGAAAGAAAAAAGAATGAAGAAAAGTGAACAGAACCTCATGGTCCCATGGAACATTATTAACAAGCAGACCAATATAAACATTCTGGGAGCTCCCCGCCCCCCCGCAAAAAAAAAAAGGAGAAGAGAGAGATAAAGGGGTCAGAAGAATATTTAAAGAAACTACATCATAAAAACTTGCCTAATTTGATGAAGGATATGAGTCTATACATTCAAGAAACCCAATAAACTCCATGTAGAATAAACTCAAAAAGATCCCAAATGAGATACATTATAATTAAAATTTCAAAAGACAAAAATAAAGAATCTTGAAAGCAGTAGGAGCAAAATAACTTCTCACACACAAGTGATCCTCAATAAAATTAACAGCTGATTTATCATCCAAAACCATGGAGTGGGATGACATATTTAAAATGCTAGAGAAAAAAAAAATTCTGTTAACCAAGAATTCTATATTTAGCAAACCTCTTCTTTCAAAATGAGGGAGAAGGTAAGATATTTCCGGATAAACAAAAGCTGAAGGAGTTGGTTATCACTAAATCTTTCCTATAATAAATACTAAAAGGAGTCTTTCAAGTGGATATGAAAGGACACTAGATAACTAGACAGTAACCTGAAGCCATATGAAGAAGTAAAGGTGTTCAGTAAAGGTAAATACAAGAGCAAATATAAAATCCAGTATTACTGGGTTTTTTTTTTTTTGGTTTGTAATTTCACTTTTTATTTCCTACATGATTTAAAAGAAATATCCATAAAATATAATTTTAAATCTATGTTTTTGGGAAGTGTGATGGTTAAGATCTTGTGTCAACTTACCTGGGCCATGATTCTTAGTGTTTTGGCAGTTGTATAATGTTGTGATCACTTCCCTGTTGAAATCTGATGTGTGATCACCCCCATGATGGAATCTGCTGAGCGGTACCGGCAGGGGTGGGGCTCCTGCTGGCTCACCGCCCCCTCAGCCTTCATCTCTCTGCCTTCCACCACTTACTTCCTTCCTGCTTGCCTTGCCAAGGTTGTTGGCTTGTTCTGGATCCAGCAGCTGTCTCTTGTCTAACCTCCTGTTCTTGAGGCTTGAGCTAGCAGTTTACCTGTCTGTCCGTCGTGGGGTTTGTCGACCTTCACAGCCTGCCAGCAAGAGTTCTGCTCCCCAACCTACCGATCTGGGGTCCGCCAAACCGTGCACCTACGTGAATCAGGAGAAACCTTGTGGTTTTTCCTGCTGACCTTGGGGATTTCTTGACCTTCAAAGCCTGTGAGAGGAAGTCCAGTGGCTCCGTGAATTGGGAAAGGCCTCTATCCTGATGCAAGGACTTGGGATGTCCCAACCTCTACAATCGTGTGAGCTGTTTCCTTGATATAAATCTCTCTCTATACAGAATTGACTTGCCGGCAATGGGTTGGTTTTCTTTTTTTATATGCTTTACTGGTTTTGCTTTTCTAGAGATCCCAGCCTAAGACAGGAACACGGTGTATAAAGATGTGATTTTTTTTTATTGTACTGTAGATGAAGGTTTACAGAACAGATTAGTTTCTCATTAAACAATTAATACACATATTTTATTGTGGCATAGGCTGCCAACTATACAATGTGTCAACAGTCTCTACTTCTCGACCTTGGGTTCCCCATTGCTGGCTTCCCTGTCTCCTTCTGCCTTCTTGTCCTTGTCCCTGGGTTGGTGTGCCCATTTAGTCTCGTTATGTTTTTTATGGACCCATCCAATCTTTGGCTGAAGGGTAAACCTCAGGAATGACTTCGGTACTGAGTTAAAAGGGTGTTCTTTTTTGTGTGTCAGTCTAGCTGAAGTGCTGTCAATTTTGTTGATCTTTTCAAAGAACCAACTTTTGGTTTCATTGAGTTTCTGTATTAATTTTCTATTAATATTTATATTGGTATACAGGCTATACTCTCCAGGTTTCTAAAGATGTAATTTTTGACACCAACAACATAAATATCAGGGGAAATGAATTTATATAGAAACAGAATTTTCATATGCTAAGTTGGTATGAACTTAAACTAGATTATTATAATTTTAGGATTTAAAATGTAATCTCAATGGTAATCTCAAAGAGAACTTCTAAAAATACACACAAAGATCATGAGAAGAGAACAAAAATATTTCACTACAAAAAAATCAACCAAATGCAAAAAAAGACAGTAAGAGAGGAAATATGGGACAAAAAAGGTATAATAGATACAGTAAACAAATACAGATATTGCCGAAGTAAATCCTTTCTTATCAGTAATTACCTTAAATGGATTAAGCTCTCCAATAAAAAGGCAGAGATGGACAGAATAAATAACAACAATTAAAAAACAAAAGTCCAAAAACACATATAGATTGAAAGAGAAAGAATGGAAAAAGATATTCCATGCAAATAGTAACCAAAAGAGAGCTGTGCTGTCTATATTAATATCAGACAAAACAGATTTTAAATCAAAAACTATTACAAGAGACAAAGAAAGACAGGACATAATAATAAAAGTTCAGTTCATCAAGAAGATATAACAATTATATATGCACCAAAAACAGAAGCCCAAAATATATGAAGCAAACATTGACAGAACTGAAAGGAGAAACAGATAGTTCTATAATCATACAGAGAGACTTCATCACACTGCTTTAAATAATGGATAGGACATCAAGACAGAAGATCAATAAGAAAATAGAGGACTTAAAAAGCGTGATAAACCAGCTGGAGACCTAACAGACATTTAGGTAACACTCTGTTGAACAACAGCAGGATGCACATTCCTCTCAAGTGCACATGGATCGTTCTGTAGGCCGCAAAACAAGTCTCAATAAATTTTAAATAGATTGAAGTCATTCCAAGTACTTTCTTTGATCACAATGGAATGAAGTAAGAAATCAATAGCATCGAAAAACTGGAAAATTTACAAATGTGTGGGAATTAAGCAACACACAATTAAACAACCAGTGGATCGAAGGAGAAAATTAGAGAATAGAGAGAAAAGAAAATGAAAACACAACGTCCTAAAATTTATGGAATGCACCGAAAGCAATGATCAGAGGGAAATTTACAGCTGCTTTACACACATCTACTTTAATAAAGAAGAAATATCTCAAGTTATGATATAAACTTATACCTTGAGGAACTAGGAAAAGCTCAAACTAAAGCCAAAACTAGCAGAAGAGAGGGAATAGCAATTATTAGAGCAGAGTCAAGTGAAATAGAGTATAGAAAATTAATACAGAAACTCAATGAAACCGAAAGTTTGTTCTTTGAAAAGATAAAAAAAAAATTGACAGAACTTCAGCTAGACTGACAAAAAAGACGGAAGACACAAATAAATAAAACAACGAAAGTGGGAACATTACTACCAACTTCACAGAAATAAAAAAAAGTTTGTAAGAGAATGCTATGAACAATTGTACACAAAAAATTAGATAAAGTGGACACATTCTTAAAAACATACAAATTATCTAACCTTACTCAAAAGTAAGCAGAAAATCTCAACAAACCTATACCAATCAAATCCTCCCAAAAGAGAAAGGCCCAAGTGGCTTCACTGGAGAATTTTACCAGGTATTTAAAGAAGTATTAACCCTGATCCTTCTCAAATGCCTCCAAAACATAAGATAAGGGAACGCGACCGAACTCACTCTATGAGACCAGTATTACTCTGATACCAAAGTCAGATAAAAACATTGCAAGGAAATAACATTACACACCAATATCCCTTATCAATACAGTGCAAAAATCTTCAGTAAAATATTACCGTATTCTATTCAATAGCATATTAAAAAGATTATACACTATGACCAAGTGGGATTTATCTCAAGAGCGGAAGAATGGTCCGGCATAAGAAAATCAATGTAGTACGCCACATCAGTAAAACAAGGAGGGGAAAATCCACATTATCATCTCAATTGATGTATAAAAGACATTTGGCAAATACCAACACTCCTTCATGATAAAAACAATTAGACAATTAGGAATAGAAGGGAACTTCGTCAACATGATAAAGGATTTTGATGAAAAAAGCCACAGCTAACCTCATATTCATATTCAAGGGTGAAAGACTGAAAGTTTTCCCCTAAGACTGGGAATAAGACAAACACGTCTGCTTTCCCCACTGCTATTCCACAACATTCACATGATTGCATGTATGGAAAACTCCCAAAGACTGCATTAAAAAAAGCTACTAGAGCTAGTACATGAATTCAGCAGACTTGCAGGGTACAATATTAACATGCAAAAATCAATTACGTTTCTATACACCTGTAATGAACAATCCAAAAAATGAAATTAAGAAATCAATTTCGCTTACAGTGTTATCTAAAAGAATAAAATAACTAAGAATAAATTTAATCAAAGAGGTGAAACATTTGTACACTGAAGATGAAAAACGTTGATGAAAGAAATTAACAAATAAAAAAATGGAAAGGCAACTCACATTCATGAATTGGAAGAAAATAGAGTCAAGCGCTGCATAACGTCCTTTAGGGCAATGTCTGACCTCACATATGTCCGTGGTCCCATAAGGTTGTAAAAGAGTTCAGAAATCCCGATTGGAGAACTGGACGTAACAGGTGTAGCCTGATGCAGCAAATGCAATAATTTCCTGCATGCAGTGTATACATCCCACATCTCTTGTATATAAAGGGGTTGCACTACCAGACATATAACGGTACAGTACACTACAGCATCCCATATAGCATTGCTAAGTATAGGCAGTCCCTGGACTAGACACGAGTTCCATTCCCAAGTCTGTCTTTGAGTCAAGTTTGTACATAAGTCAGAACAGTCAGGTACGGTTCACCTAACATCAGTTAGTCAGATATTTGTCTTAGTGCATAGTATATAGTGTATCTTCGCATGTATAAAAAACATTAAAGAAATACTTCCAGATACACTAAAACATATTTAACATAATACAATAATAATAATAATAATAATAATAATAATAATGTTTTGATGGGTATTACAAAGTAACAGCTGTTTGTTAATACAAACCATTGCATTTCAAGTTTTTAATAAAATAGGCTTTATGTGGGTTGGTTCATCACTACAGATTGTACATAAGTGGGATGTTCATAACCCAGGGACTAATGGCCTATTTCGCAGAATATATTGTGGATGTCAAGTGACGCATGACTGTATTGTTAAGACACCAATACTATCCAAAGCAATCTACAGATTCGACACAATCCCTAGAATTCATGTAGCATTTTTTTTCAGAAATGGAAAAGTTGATCCTCAAACACAGATGGACTTGTAAGCCACCCCAAATAAATGAAACAATCTTGAAAATGAAGAACAATGTTGGAGGACTCAAATTCCTGATTTCAAAACTTGCTACAAAGCTACACTTTACAAATTTTAATACTATGAATCAAAATAGTGTGCTACTGACATAAAGATAAATGTAAGTACCTACAGAATACACTTGAGAATCCAGATATAAACCTTTATATCTATAACAAATTGATTTCCAAAAATGAGGCCAAGCCCATTCCTAGGAAAAAAAGTCTCTTCAACAAATGGAACTGAGAAAACTGGATTCCCACGTGCAAAAGAATGAAAGTTGAACCCCTACCTCACACCATATAAAATTAACTTCATTCTTCTGCACGTAACTCCCTCCCTCCAGTTGCCGTCAAATTCATTTCGACACATGGGAACCTCACGTGTTGCAGAGTAGTACTGCTCTCCACAGGTGTTTCAAAGCCGTGACTTTTCCAAAGTGGATTGCCATGTCTTTCTTTCAAGGTGCTTCTGGGAGGGTTTGAACCTCCAACCTTTTGGTTAGTAGTCAAGTGATTAACTTTGCCACTCAGGGACTCCTGTGAATGTAATTAATGCCACTGAAATGGATACTTAAAAAAGGTTAATGTGGAAAATTTTATGTTATATATGTTTTCCCTATATCTATATCTGTGGAGCTCTGGTGGCACAGTGGTTAAAAGTTTGGCTGGTAACCAAAAGGTCAGCAGTTTGAATCCATGAACTGCTCCTTGGAAACCCTACGGGGCAGTTCTACTCCATCCTATAGGGTCTTTATGAGTCAGAATCAACTGATGGCAATGGGTTTGGTTTTTTTGGTTTATCTATATCTGGAGTCCTTGTGGCACAGCGTTTAAGAGCTATGGCTGCTAACTAAAAGTTCGGCAGTTCAAATCCACCAGCAATTCCTTGGTGTCTTAATCATCTACTGCTGCTATAATAGAAATACCACAAGTGGATAGTTTTAACAAAGAAGTTTATTCCCCCACAGTCCAGTAGGTTAGAAGTCCAAATGCAGAGTCCCGGCTCCAGAGAAAGACTTTCTGTCTCTGTCGGCTCTGGAGGGAGGTCCTTGTCATCAGTTTTCCCTTGGTCTGGGAGCATCTCAGCACAGGAACCTCAGGGCCAAAGGATGCTCTCTGTTCCCAGTGCCGATTTCTTGGTGATATGAGGTTCCCATGTCTCTCTGCTTGCTTCTTTCTTTTGTATCTCAAAAGAGATTGGCTTAAGACACTAATCTTATAAACCTCATAGGTTTAACTGCCACTAATCCATCTTATTACATCATAGTGATAGGATTTACAACACACAGGGAAGTCACATCAGAAGATAAAGTGGTAGACAATCCTACAATCATATAAAGGAATCGTGACCCAGCCAAGTTGACAGATATTTTCGGGGGACACGATTCAACCCATTACACTTGGAAACCCTATGCGGGAGCTCTACTCTGCCCTGCAGGATTGCTGTGAGTCAGAACTGACTCTATGGTACCGGGTTTGGATTTTGGTTTTGGTATGTCTATATCTATATATACTGTGGTGCTCTCTACTCCATTCAGGAATAGTAGGAACAGAGCCCACAGGTAGGTATCCAAACCAGCCATGGCCACCACTAACCCATAAGGCACCTTGGTGAGAACTTGAAATTGACATCCCCCCTTTTGGGGAGACACAGCTCCACACTGATTGTGGCTGGGTGAGTGGACGGTGCATGTGTGAATTAGAAAAAGGTGCTATGGAATGCTGCTTGGTGAGCGGGTAAATTTTAGCTGCTCCTCACCTCTGTGGTCAGGGGTGCTTGTGAAATGAATATGCTTGTGTTATTCCTGAAAGCAAGCTTGTGTGAATTTTAGGAGCTGCAGATGTTACTCATCTGGTGCGAGACCCTGGCAAACTCATTTACCTTTGATGTTACAAAGTCCCATTTTCATGTCCCATTTATGGACTGTTGCCATCAAGTCGATTCCAACTCATAGCGACCCTATAAGACAATGTAGAACTGCCCCATAGGGTTTCTTTCCAAGGAGCGGCTAGTGGATTTGAACTGCCAACCTTTAGGTTAGCAGCTGCAGCTCGCCGAATCTCTTAACTGCTGTGCCACCAGGGCTTAATTTATGGACTAGGAGCTATCATTTCAGAGGGCTCATAATTTTCACTGTAAACATGGAATTTTAACCATGATTTTTAACACACTAGTGCTTGAACTTCTATTACTACTACAACTGCTGCTATCATTATTACTACTAGGCAACATTTATTTGTAATAATCCATTGGCCAGGGTGAAAAGCTTGGGCACTTCAGGCAAGATATGGCAACTTAACAGAAGTCAGTTTTCCCTAGTTGGAAGCGCCTGAACAAAAGACTTTGGCCATGCTTGGTATGTTTTCAGTAATTGTTGCCAAGTGAATTAAACGCATAACAAAGCGGGTGATACCTCTGCCTATAGCCACCAAAATAACTCACTATCTTCGGGCAGAATCACAGAAATAAGACTTGCTTTGACGTCAGTCAAACCTGGGTTTGAATCCTGTAACTCCAATTAGCCAGATGACCTTAGGGTAGTTGATCAGTCTTGCTAAGCTATGGTTCCCTTACCTGTAAAATCACTAAATAATTCATCCCCGATGGGGTTATTATGAGGATAAAATAAACGTATGTACGTAAAGGGCTTTATACACCCCTTGGTATCCAATAAGCATTTGATATGTCGTAGCTATTATTTTTAGTTGGTTAAAAATAAATCAAGTCTTTTTTTTTGGTGGTACGATCATTCAATCTTGCAGGCAAGACATCTAGAAGTCATTCTTGTGCTTCCCCCTTTGACAGCCCTCCACAATGAAACCCAAATCAACCCCCTAAATGTTTCTCAAATCCATCTCTTCCTCTCCACTCCCCAAACAACTGTCCTAGTCCTGGCATTTGTTATTTCGTCTTGGTTATTGTCAGAGGCACGGGCCTCATCTCCTGGTTTCCACTCATCAATCTCTCCAAGCGATTCTTTACATGGACCACCTACTCATCTAGTCATTTTCCTCAATTCTACCCTAAGCGTGCCCCTCCTTAGCTTGCAACTTTGTAGTCACTACACACCCCTCTTCTCATCTCCCATAGAATAAACCCAAGCTTTTAAAGGTAACATTCAAGGGTATTTATAATCTGGGTCTGCCTTTCCTTTAAACTCATTTTCTGACTCTCCTCCATCCTCACATCCCCGTTAAGCCAAGAGACTTTTGTCCAGCTTTAAATTCTGTGGACTGCATTATGAAAACAATAGCCATATTAAATGAGCTTTTAAAAACTACCTATGCCCGCATGCCTCATTTCCAGGAGGCTTTGGGATAATTTTTTTTTTTTTTTTGGGGGGGGATAAACCCTTAGAGGTATCCTGCACCACCTAAACTTGACTGAGATTCACTTTCACTAGGTTTTGGTTTTTCAGTATTTCCTTCACATGTGAAATCTTTCCAGTCTGCTTATTTCAATGCAAAAAGCTTAAGTGTCTTGGTCATCTAGTGCTGCTACAACAGAAATACCACAAGTTGATGGCTTTAATGAAGAGAAATTTATCCTCTCACAGTCTAGTAGGCTAAAAGTCCAAATTCAGGGCGTCAGCTCCATGGGAAGGCTTTCTCTCTCTGTCAGCTCTGGAGGAAGGTCTTTGTCGTCAATCTTCCTCTGTCGAGAAGCTTCTCTGCACAGAAACCTCAGGTCCAAAGGCCATGCTCTACTCCTGGCACTGCTTTCTTGGTGATAAGACATCCCCCATGTCTCTCTGCTCCCTTATCTCTTTTATATCTCAAAAGGAATTGGCTTAAGACACTTATCTAATCTTGTAGATCTCACCAACATGACTGTCACTAATCCATCTCATTAACATCATAGTGATAGAATTTACATCACAAGGAAATCACATCAGATGACAAAATGGTAGACAATCATTACAATACTGGGAATTAGGACCTAGCCAAGTTGACAGATATTTTGGGGGGACACAATTCAATCCATGACATGACCCAATGTGAACCTAAAGTTATTTGTCACAGGTTTAAAATTTTATTCCTCCATTCAGGAGGGCTTCTCCATCTCTCTGTCTTAAGCACGTTACCTCCTTTAGTGATTTCTCTTGATATTGTCTCATTCAGTGACTGCTCAGGCCACCACTTCACTTTGAATGCAGTGGAGGGATGGCACCCAAAATAAGCATGTTTTCTTCTGTTGACCTGTCATGGACCCAGGCAGGATTCATTAAATAGACAGATATGAGCAGCAGCCTTGTCATTCACGTTTCTTGATTTCCAGAGGCCCTCAATTGCTACCTGAGGCACAGGCTCTCCCTAAGTGTGACTGTCTTAGTTAATCTAGTGCTGCTACAACAGAAATACCACAAGTGACTGACTTTATCAAACGGAAGTTTAATTTCTCACAGTCTAGAAGACTAGAAGCCCAAATTCAGGGCACTAGCTCCAGGAGAAGACTTTCTCTCTGTCAGCTCTGGTGGAATGTCCTTGTCATCAATCTTTCCTTGGTCTAGGAGCTCCTCAGCACAGGGACCTTGGGTTGAAAGGACACACACTCCTTGCTTTACTTTCTTGGTGATATGAGGCCCACTGTCTCTCTTTTATATCTCAAAAGAGATGGATTTATGACAAAATCTAATCTCGCAGATTGTGTCCTGACTCATTAACATAACTGCCTCTAATCCTACCTCATTAACACCATAACTCACTGCCGTCGAGTCGATTCCGACTCATAGCGACCCTATAGGACACATCATAGAGGTAGGATTTACAGCACATAGGAAAATCACATCAGATGAAAAAATGGAGGACAATCACACAATGCTGGGAATCATGGCCTAGCCAAGTTGACACACATTTTAGGGGTACACAATTCAATCCATAACAGTGGTTAATCCCAGAATACAATTGATTAGGAAAACATAAAGCCTAACATTTCTATTACAAGATGTCACCTTAAACTGGAGACACTGAGTAGAGTTTTGGTACTAAGGAGCTCAGAGATATGTGGCCTGGCAATCCATATTGACTTGCTATCCTTAGTTACACACAGTGTCTATGAGCATAAGGTTGCAACACCTTCCAAATGGAGGTCAAGTCTGAGCATTGATTAGTAGTGCATCTGACACCTTAGATGGAGTGGGACACCTATCCAAGACTGCGTTACATCTTTTCAGACCTTTCTCAGCTATATTTATGTCTATTTCTCAAAAAAAGAAACCCTGAGAGTTTGGCCCTGAGACACCTGTTAAACTCAGTTCTGAAGTCACTCCCTTCAGCCTATAAAACAAACAATAACACATGTAGTTCAACCATGTATAGGAGACTACATGAGTACACCAGCCTGAAAGCAAAGACAAGAAGGCAGGAAGGGAAAGGAAAACTGGATGAGTGAAAACAGGGAAACTGAGGTCGAGAAAGGGAGAATGTTGACACATTGCAGTGTTGACACCCAATGTCACGAAACAATTTGTGTGTGAATTGTTTAATGAGAAACTAATTTGCTCTGTAAACTTTCACTTAAATTACACACACACACACACACACGTTTTAAACAAATGACATTCGAGCAGTCACATAGAATGACAGAATTGAAATAACTCCAGTTCTACTTCTTCATCTTCATAAAAAAGAGAAAACAAATATCAAAAAAATTTTTTTCAAAAGATTATATGTTTCAGATGACAGAAATCTCAAAAGAAAAAAAGATGCTGTCAAGTCGATTCTGACTCATAGTGACCTACAGGACAGAGTAGAACTATTCCATAGGGTTTCCAGGGAAATGGTTGGTGGTTTTGAACTGCTGACCTTTTGATTAGCAGCTGTAGCCCTTAACCATTATGCCACTGAGTTTTCCAACACAAAGCTCAGACAGGTTAAAGAGCCAAATCTGGGATCTTCTAGTCCATCTTTCTAGTATCCAGTGACCCTGTCAATCTCGGGAAACTTTTAGGTTCTGGGTTACTTTATTTACCCCTTCACACTCTCCAAAGTTCATTAACTCTGCACATTTCTCCACCTCGTGGGAAGAACCAGCATAGAATTGGGTACAGAGCTAAGCTAAGTTTGAAGGTTGGGTGCTATGCAGTTCCTAGAGCCTCAGTGAGAATCCGTCTCAGGGCAGTGCTGATCAGGCTGTGGCCCCTTTAAACAAGAAATCTTTGGAAGAACAATAAGTCACACACTACAACCTATCACCCTAATCAATGAATCGTTTACTTTCTCACAATCCATTTGAACTCTCACCCCGTCAACACAGCTCACAAAATGGGAAAACTTGTCTTCTCCCACTCATCAAAAAACACTCATTTCTGGCTACTGTCACCCCCCTGGAGTGTCAGTACAGGATTATGTCAGGTGGTGAACACATATGCTTGCATTATTTTTTCCAGTCACAATCCAGAGGCCAGAATCAGCAGCATCGAGAAGGCTTCCATTGGAAGTGATGAAGTGATCATTTGTGTTCATCTCCTATCTCTCCCAAGAGCCTACTAAAATGGTAGCAAAGTGCTGCGTCTACCCCGTAAGACAGGATGGACTCCCATCCAAAATTTGGTTTAGATGTCCAGGCTGATGATGCCACACACACAGCAAGAGGAAATGAAAGGTTTTATTACTCATATCAGGTTTTCTGGGGAGAGCAGGACGGCTCCCGTGCAGGTCTCAAGATGGCTTGAGAGAGCCGGGAAAAGATCTGGCTTGGGGATTTTATTACGGGTTTCTTTTTTTAAGCAGTGTGGCTGAGTGATGGTTCCTGTATGTAGTTTGAACTTCCTCCCACTGCCAAAGGAGGGAGCACTGGGCTTCCTTATTAGCTTTCCCTGACGTGAAGCAGAAGAGGGAGGGGTGAGACTTAAAATCAGTCATCAGTCAAACATCAAAAAATGGAGTTAGACTCTTTATTATGTGAAGAAATTGTAAAGGTATAAACCTGTAAATCCAAAATAATCTGGGTGAGATCATTGGTGGATGAAAAATTCCACCGAGATGTTGAAAAATAAAAGCGATGTAGTATCTGAGAAGGAGGATACAAGCTAAAGTATGTGCAGAAGTGGACAACGATGTGAAGACAGGGAATTTTCTCTTCAGGCTTCCAGACTGACAAGAGTCCAAGGCACCTGACAGTATAGGGTTTAGGAATGAGGTTCAAGGATAGAAACGGGCATTGTTTAAAATCTTTGATACTGCTGGTGTTCTTCAGGGACACCTCTTCTCCTCTCAGGGGGTCCTTTTGCCTGGACCACCTCAGGCATTCTCATAACTTCAGGTATTATCTAAATGCTGATAACTCACAGATCCATAGCTCCAGCTCTGAATTTTGCACTGATTTATAGACCTAAACATCCACCTGAATGTTGAACACATTTACCCGTATGCCCCATAGGACATTTCAATTCTACCACCCAAAATGACGAGCCATTTCTCCCTTCAGTTTGTTTTATTTTGTATTTCTCATTCCCCTGAATGACTCTGCACCTACTCTAGTCAGGAAACTGGATGTAGTTAAGGACTCACCCTCCCATCTCACACCCACATTCTTTCAGCCACCAAGTCCTGCTGATGCCACGTAGTTGTCCCTTCCTTTCAGTCTTCACTGCCACTGCCTGCTTCGGGCCCTCATCATATCTGCTGCTACAGCTGGGATTCGCACATCCAAATTCGTCAATATAGATCTTGCTGAATTTAAATTCCGATCACTTCCAGGCTTAAAATCTTTATTTTTATTTTTTTTATTGTGCTTTAAGTGAAAGTTTACAAATCAAGTCAGTTTCTCATATAAAAATTTGTATACACCTTGCTGTGTACATCTAGTTGTTCTCCCCCTAATGAGACAGCACACTCCTTCTCTCCACCCTGTATTCTCCACGTCCATTCAGCCAGCTTCTGTCCCCCTCTGCCTTCTCATCTCCCCTCCAGACAGGATCTGCTCACATAGTCTCATGTGTCTACTTGAGCCAAGAAGCTCACCCCTCACCAGTATCATTTTCTAACCCATAGTCCAGTCCAATCCCTGTCTGAGGAGTTGGGTTTGAGAATGGTTCCAGTCTTGGGCTAACAGAAGGTCTGGGGACCACGACCTCCAGGGTCCCTCTAGTCTCAGACCATTAAGTCTGGTCTTTTTATGAGGATTTGAGGTCTGCATCCCAATGCTCTTCTGCTCCATCAGGGATTCTCTCTTGAGTTCCCTGTTAGGGTAGTCATTGGTTGTAGCTGGGAACCATTTAGTTCTTCTGGGCTCAGGCTGATGTAGTCTCTGATTTATATGGCCCTTTCTGTCTCTTGGGCTCACAATTACCTTGTGTCTTTGATGTTCTTCATTATTCTTTGGTCCAGGTGGGTTGAGAACAACTGATGCGTCTTAGATGGCCACTTGCTAGTGTTAAGACCCCAGATGCCACTCACCAAAGTAGGATGTGGAATCTTTTCTTAATAGATTTTATTATGCCAGGCTTAAAATCTTAAGTAGAGTCCACTGCATTTCAGAAAAGATATTTTATTAGAGCACTCAAATGTACTAACATTTGTTTTTCTTTCTTCCCATATATCACTAGAACTGGATAATGCAAGGATGGTGTTCAGCTTGTATATCTGAACCTTCAGCACCTAAGACCTCACAGATTAACAAAGAAGTTAATTTAGAAATATACTGAATGCAGAAATGCATTCCACAAATATTAGTGTTTGACTCTGTTGTGAAGCCCTGGTTTGATTCTTCCTGAAATCCTTGCTACTCCCAAATGGCAAGACTTTTCTCATCCCTGGCTTTTCAGAAGGACCACAGAGGTAGAAAACATTCAACTGGGCTCCAAGGAGAGCTACAACAGGTGGTACTCTAAACGTTAGGAACTCATAATATAATTGAGAGTGTTAGACTTTTCAGTAGATAGATGTGTAAGAGTGGTTTCAATTGTTGTTGTTAGGTGCCGTTGAGTCTGTTCCGACTCATAGCAACTCTACGTACAACAGAACAAAACACTGCCCAGTCCTGAGCCATCTTCATGATCATTGATGTGCTTAAGGCCATTGTTGCAGCCATTGTGTCCATTCATCTCATTCAGGGTCTTTCTCTTTTTCACTGGCCCTCTATTTTAACAAGCATGATGTCCTTCTCCAGGGACTGGTCCCTTCTGATAACATGTCCAAAGTATGTGAGATGAAGTCTCCCCATCCTTGCTGTTAATGAGCATTCTGGCCGTACTTCTTCCAAGACAGGTAATTCATTCATTTCAATTAGCATTCTATAATTCTAAATTTTCTCTATATAAATTTTAATGAGAACATTGGAAAATTTTCCTTATGAGTAAAATTGCATTGCTAAACTGTAACTCAGATATAAGCTGGAACCTCCCAATGCTTGAGCTGTGGAAAGACCAATTTCATCATCTAAGAAAGTTCAAAGCCTCCCAAAGATTTCTGGGACTTCCATCTGTAATGTTGGTTCTGTCTCCTTCTGGAATCCTAAATCCTCCTATGATGTATTTATAATTGACATATAAATCAAGACACAGAGCTCAAACACTTCACCAATTTCTTTAAGAAATCTAATTGCAAAAGAGTATGTGCCTTTCTACTTCCTAACTAGGCCTCTCTCCTTCCATCCCTGCCCTTCATGCTCTATCTTCTCACATTCTCCCCATCCTTAGTTCCTCAAAATCCCTCTCCTTCTAGTAAACTAAGCAGTTCATATTTCCCCACATGTTTGTTTCATTTGACGCTGTAACAAATTACCACAAACTTGGTGGCCTAAAACAGCAGAAACTAATTCTCTCACAGTCTTGGAGCCCAAAAGTCAAAAATCAAGATGTCAGCAGAGCCATGATCCCACCAAAGGTTTTAGGGAAGAACTTTTCCTTGCCTCTTCCAGCCTCTGGAGACACCAGGCGTTTCTTGAATTGTGGGTAACATAACTTCAACTTTCACCTGGCTTGCAAAACCTGTCACCATTTGGCTCTTGTTCATTTCCCTAGATTTATCTGCAGACTCTCCCCTTTAAAAAAAAAAAAAATTTTTTTTTATTAACCTAAAAATTTCCCATATCTACAAACTCTTCATGAAAGATATTGAAAATTCATTTTGTCCAATGTGGAATATCTTTATGCCTCTTTTATACTGATAACGTTCTTACTCATTTTTCAAGACCCATCTGATTTAACCTCCTCTGACAAGGCTTCTCTTCCCCGCTTGCCTCCAACTCATTCTGTAGCTCTTTGGACTGAACTCGGTTTTATTAGAGATCTGGTACTGTGATCGATGCTTCATCTCCAACTATACTGCAAACTCCCCTAGGGAAAGACAGAATCTGCTTTTAGTTTTACTCTTATGGTTCTGCCCGGGTACCAGATGAATGCTGTAAACTGCTATACATTTTACCCCGCAATCTCGGGTGTGAAAAATGTCACCCGTGTGAAAAATGTCACCCTTTTTCATTTTATCAAATCACATAGAATCCTCAAATGACTCAGTTGGTGGCAAGTTCAATCTCAAGCGTGTGTGGTGGGGGCGCTTCCTTTATCTAAGAATATTCATGTTTTATGGACTCTTTGCATTCCAAAATGCCTGAAGAAGGATTTTTCATCTTCGTTCCATGCTTAACACCACTGGTATGATGAACACCCTAGTCTCATGACAGAGACCTTCAGCCGCTTCTGGGTGAGCCTTGGTTACGGGAAACTCTCACCCTAGATCTCTGGACTCCAGCCAATTCTTTTCATTCCACTTTCTACTCACCCTTAAGGTTCTTTTGTCATCCCATAAATGGTCCTGCCCCATAAAGGAGCCCTGCAGTAGAGCTGGTTGAATGTCTCCTACTCACAGAAAACCAATCAAACTTGGCTGTTTCTCAATCTTAGAGAATCCCTCGAAAATAATCTCCTGCCATGGTTGGCCCTTCTAGGTATTCCTCAACTGAGGGCTTCTTCTTCTCCTTTTTTTCCCCTTCCCTCAAAAGCCTTGATGCGTTCTTGTATTCTGGGTAACTGGCACTGGCTGCTTTGGGCCCTATAATACGTGTCGTGAACCACTTCCTGTAGTAATGAGCACAAATCTCCTTCGCACAATTTGAAGGGATTTAGGAGGGATGATTCTTCCTATATGTTCTACCTACTACAATAATGAAAACAAAACCTAAATAAACATCTCAATGGATTATCCTTCTGCTTATAGAACTATGGACTCTGGTTATGATCCACTAAGAAAATTCCAATCAAAATTAGCAAATACTGATTGGTATTATCCTTAAATTGTACCCTGATTTATATTTTCTGAGTAAATCCAAATGTCTTTCAAGCCTGTCGATGAAGTACCCTAAAACTGACCTGTTTATCTCAATGAGCACTAAGGGGCAGCTGAGAATGTAACCCTCTGGTACCATTGCAATCACAGCACCCATTCAAACCACTGCCTTTCTTGGGCTCTAGCATAGGCAGACATTCTTAGAAAAAAGTATGCATTTTCATGATTCGAAGTACTCTTTTATATAATTGATTTATACACCCTGTATCTAGCATTTTTTTTTTTTTATCTAGCATACACACACACACATACACACACACACACAAACTCCATAGCCACACACACATACCACAGCTACCATGAAGGCTGTTTTTATTTCCAAAATTATACCCTCTGCCACAGAGGTTTTTTTTTTTTTATTTTGTTTCTTCTCAAATAGCTGAATACAAAAAAGAATGACAGGAATGTGACAGCATGTGAAAAGAACAAGAGGTGACATTAATTCCTGAAGCACATTTGTACTGCACAAAGATCAACCTGGCAAGTGTTCATGTAATGTATTCAGATGAGCCTAATTCTACCTTCTGTGCAATGCTCACATCTGAGCAGACAGATAAGAAACGTGGTTGATTAGTTTGCTATGTGTTACCCTGTGCTCCAATAAAGGGGAAAAAAAAAACAAAACCAATTCCATTGCTATAGAGTGAATTATGACTTAGTGACCCTCAGGACAGAGTAGAACTGCCCCATAGGGTTTCCAAGGCTGTAAATCTTTATCGAAGCAGACTGCCACGTCTTTCTCCTGTGGAATGGCTGGTGGGTTCGAATCACAGAGCTTTCGGTTGTCAGCAGAGCACTTTAACCACTATGCCACCGGGGCTCCTTAATAAAGGGAAAAGAAAACATTTAAGAATTTTTTTTCCTGTCATGTTGATTTAATCATAATTGATTTTCTGGCACAGGTAAAGAAATCACATATGTGTGTGTCAGTATATGTCTATATCTGCCTATCTATCCGTCTGTCTGTCTGCATACATGTATTCCATACAAACACATACACACACACACTCATTTTTATCTACTTCTTTCTGTCTTCTTTCTTTGACTCTTCTAGCTTGACCTCCCTGTTTCTCTGTCTCTGTCTCCACACACACACACGCACACGCATGTACACGCTACATGCACACACACATAGATGCACACGAATGTGAATGAAATAAGTAAGCTGACTAGAGTGAGCTTGACATGGAATTTTCTGCTCTCCAAGTTAAGCTAAACTTATTCTAGAATACTGTTCAGATCCTTGGCAGCATCGTGATTAAGGACTCATCTGCTAACCAAGATGTCTGTGGTGGGAACCTACCAGCCACTGCGACACGGGAGGGAGACGTGGCAGTCTGCTTCTGGAAAGACGTGCCACCTGGGAAAGCCCGCGCAGGAGTTCTACGGCCCCACAGGACTGCTAGGAGTCAGAGGCGACTTGACGGCAATGGGTGGGAAACTGCTACACATTTTAGCCTCTCCGTGACCCAAGGACAAGTTAAGTCTTTTCCTGGAAAGGTGGAATTGTGGGTCGTGTGGTCATTAGCGTAGCTGAGAGTAATCAGAGAGAAAATGATAATACCGCAGCTTCTATATCAGGTAAAAAAAAAAAAAAAATCATCCTTTGTTGGCCTTATAATATGTAATTATGCTGACTCTCCAGGTAGTGTTTTTTGTTTAGGTTTTTCCTTGACCGTAACTCACTGTCTGTCTTTTATTCATCCTCAGAAGAAATAAGCCCAATGGAAACATTCTTTCCTCTTTGATCTGTCTTGACTAATGAAATTATGGATTCTAAAACAGAGAAGAGGATAGGCGATAAGAGAAGAAGAACTAAAGTTACAACTGATTTGTATCACCAAGGCTATCTCAGTTAAACCTTTCCTGCCTACCTATCTTTTTCAAGCTCTGAAGTAGACTTAACTGTCTTTTTGGACAACTTTATTTCAGTTATAACCAAGCACCAGGATTAAAAAGAAAGAGAATAAAAAATAATCCACCTACATCTTGAAGAAAGTTTTCTTGTGATATGCCCGGGTTCATTTTCCTGCCAAAAGAAATATATCTTCCAGGAATGTTATGCTTCTTAGCAGAAGAGAACGGGCTAGGAAGATACAGCAACGCAGCAAGAATAGGAACAGAACAACAGCCACACTGCCTTTATCCGCAGGGCTTCACGTGAAAAACACGGGAGAAGTAGACAAAGAGCTCTCATGTTGGTAACTCAGGAGATTGCTGCGTTTGGTTTCAAGAGCATGTTTAGTCTTCAAGATAGGCACATATACAATAATTTGGAAGAAAGCCAGTGCAAAGGGAAGAGAGAAAAGGCTTGTCTACACGATTCTCAGTTAGTAATTAGGAGGGCCGGATTTGTCTATTCTGGTTTACTCAGTGGATTGAATGTTAGCTATCTTACTAGAAAAGAAACACAAAGTCTGATTTAATTTCATCATCCGTTGAAAAGGGACCAGTCCACAAAATTGAAATTTTATGTATGTATATTAAAACAAACAAACAAAAAACCCGTTGCTGTTGATTGGACTCCGACTCATAACCACCCTATAGGACAGAGTAGAACTGCCCAATGGAGTTTCCAATGAGCTGCTGGTGGATTTGAACTGCTGACCTTTTGGTTAGCAGCTGAGCTCTTAACCACTATGCCACCAGGGCTCCGTATATATATGTAAAACCAAACCCATTACTGTTGAGTTGATTCAGACTCATAGTGACCCCATAGAACAGAGTAGAATTGCCTCACGGGGTTTCCAAGGAGTGGCTGGTGGATTCGAATTTCTGACCTTTTGGTTAGCAACCTGAGCTGTTAACCACCGTGCCACCAGGGCGCTCTCTCTCTCTCTCTATATATACTTGCTATTTATGGGGTATTTTCTAACTAAACTTGTTGGTTTTAACTTGCTTTAAGTTCTATTATTTAATTTCAACTTCACTTCCAAAAACTTACTCTAGATTACAGAGCGGGAAGACAATGTTTGAGGGCAAGTCATGGAAAAAGCCATGTATCAGGTGACCTAGGAGCCCTGGTGGGCCAGTGGTTAAGTGCTTGGCTACTAATCAAAAGGTCAGTGGTTTGAACCCACCGGCCCCTCCGTGGGAGAAAGATGTGGCAGTCTACTTCTGTAAAGATTTATAGCCTACCCTATAATGTCTCTGTGGGTCAGAATCAACTTCACAGGAATGAGTTTGTTTGTTTGTTTTTAAATCAGGCTACCCAGCCAGAGAAAACATATTTCCTGATTGTTTCTCAAAATGACAAAGTCTCATGTGGGGATGAGATCCTCACTTAACCAGGAGAGTTAGGGACATGAAGAGACATTCTGAAGTAGCCATTTGCTATATAAACCTGGAATTTTCACATAGGTTAACCTCTGGAAGGAGCCCATGGTTGCAAAGTGGTTAAGAGCTCCGCTGCTAACCAAAAGATGGACAGTTCAAATCCACCAGCCACTCCCTGGAAAACCTATGGGACTGTTCTACTCTGTCTTTTAAGGTTGGTACAAGTTGGAATGAACTGGAAGGTAATGGGTTTTGGTAAACTCTGGAAACTTAAAGAAGAGCAATACGGGGGCGGGGTGGGGCAGGGAAGGAAGCAACAGGCAAGGACAGAAGAAGGTTCAGTGAACAATGGCAGAGTCAGAAGCTTGAGTCTTGTCCTTTGTCATTTCTAAAAGATCTAAATGAAGATGATGTTTGCGCTGTGGCTTTACGGAAATTCATTCAAAGATTAAAAAAAAAAAAAATTCTTTCCCACTTCCACTTGGAAATTGGGTTTTTCCTAATCTGCCCTGGAAAGCTAGAGTAGGCTTTGCTAATCTGAGTACATTGTCAAGGCCGCAGGAGGGGCCTCCGTTTCTGAACCCTACAAAGGACAGTAACCCTCACTCCAGGCAGCTTTATCCTCTTGCTGTTCTTGCCCAGCTTTAATCAGACATGAAACTTCGTGAGAGACAGTCCCTGCCTGATTCCACAGGAGACGTCCAAAAAATCTGCTCCTGGGCTGTGAGAGCTCACTAGCCAAGAGCAGGAAGGATTCTCTCCAAGAGTCCCATCTTAGCGTGTGGAGTAGATAGCGCCGTTCACCCCAGAACCGGACGTATCAAGGGTCCACGCTTGGCTTCTTATTACCATTCTCAAGAATATCTGCGGATAATAGATGAAAGAGATACTCACAAAATGATTCTCTGTTAAACATGTCAATATGAACAAATGCCTCTATCTCACTTCCTCCTTAAACTCCACTAAAATGGCAGTAAAGGGATAAAAACGTGGACAACGTAAAAGAATACAGGCATGCAATGTGAGATGTAGCGAGGAGACAACAGCCAGTTGAAAATGTCAACTCAATTAAGTTTGGAAGCTGGGAAGAATATGAGCAAGTGGTAACTGACTCAACAAATCTGACAAAGTTGAAATATTAGTGTGCAACAGGGGAGCCATTAAGGAGCAAGCTTACTCATGCCACAGAACCCTGGGAAGACTCCAGAACTGGAGGTCCCAGCTACTTCTTTTTATTTTATTTTTTTGTATTGTGCTTTAAGTGAAAGTTTACAATTCAAGTCAGTTTCTCATACAAAAACTTATACATACATTGTTATATGACCCTAGTTGCCCTCCCTACAATGTGACAGCACACTCCTTCTCTCCACCCTGTATTTCCTGTGTCCATTCAGCCACCTCTTGTCCCCCTCTGCCTTCTCATTTTGCCTCCAGACAGAAGATGCCCACATAGTCTCATGTCTCTACTTGAGCTAAGAAACACACTCTTCACCAGTATCATTTTATTATGTCTTATAGTCCAGTCCAATCTTTGTCTGAAGAGTTGGCTTCAGGAATGGTTTTAGTCTTGGGCTAACAGAGAGTCGGGGGCCGTGACCTCTGGGGTCCCTCCAGTCTCAGTGAGACCATTAAGTTTGGTCTTTTTACTAGAATTTGAGTTCTGCATCCCACTTTTCTCCTGCTTCATCAAGAATTCTCAGTTGTGCTCCCCATCAGGGCAGTCATCGGTGGTAACCGGACACCATCTAGTTCTTCTGGTCTCAGGCTGATGGAATCTCTGGTTTATGTGGTCCTTTCTGTCTCTTGGGCTCATATTTGCCTTGTGTCTTTGGTGTTCTTCATTCTCCTTTGCTCCAGGTGATTTAAGACCAATTGATGCATCTTAGAGGGCCGCTTACTAGCTTTTAAGACCACAGATACCACTCACCAAAGGGTCCTAGCTACTTCTGAACACAGGGTCCAAAGTTTGTGTTGGGGATAGGAGGAGGCACAGAAAGATGGATTCAAAGTTTGCTCAAGGAGCAGTTAGATCCATTGCATCAGTCCTCTAAATCCACACATTTATGATATATGCTATATGGTATATGGTCTATGATCTATGATATATGTAACAATATATAACTATATATGTAAACCAGTTACTACTGAGTCGGCCTGACTCATGGCAACCCCGTGTGCGTCAGAGTAGAACTGTGCTGTATAGGGTTTTCAGTGGCTGATTTTTTGGAAGTAAATGGCCAGGGCTTTCTTCCAAGGTGCCTCTGTGCGGACTTGAACTTCCAAACTTTTGGTTAGCGGTTAGCACATTAACTGTTTGCACCACCCAGGGACTATATGGTGTGTGTGTATGAATATACATAACATACTACGGGCCAGGAAATTTCTAAGCATTGAAGACACATGCGAACTCTAACAGAGGTGGGACATAGTGTGATGGTAGGAGACAGGTGACGAACAGCAAAGCTATAAGTCAGAATCTGAGTTTCCCAAGTCTAGCTGAATGAGATCTCAGCATCTAAAGTTCACTTATGTACGTACAATTTGTTTGTATTTAAACAGTAATATTTGCTTTTTATCCAACGTTGATTTTCCAAAGTAGAGCTGCATCACAAGAACTGACTGCCACATTCCAGAGCTGGTTGTTGGCTTGCCCTAGACAATACCAGTCTTGAATTCCTGGGATGTTAGAATTTACAACTACAAAAGGTTTGCAACTGTTGTAGGTGAATAAGAATCATATGTGAAATTGAATATCGGAGCCAAGCGCAGCAGGGTTCCATGTTTGCCTTTCAGTGATACATCTATTCCAAACAGGTGCCAGCTGAAACTATGACCATCAATCAACAGAACCCATAGCTGGGCCCCAGCATCCTTGCCACCCAGCACGACAGCCAGGCTCCAGCTTCTGCAGCTGTCAGAATATTTGGTGCTCGAAGCTGCATTCCATGACTTTACATGATGGGCAGGTCTCTTCAGGATGCCTTGGGATCTTGTTACCCATATGGCTTTGCTCCATCCGCCTTATCTGATGAGTGTGTTAAGATGATTAACTAGCCGAACTTAAAAAAGGACTAGCCAGGAGCAAGTAGTAATCACTTCCTCTCAGCTAGAGATGAAGAAGTACTCAAACACTGGGAAGTTAGAGGACTCATCCAAGATCATAATGTCACAGATTCTGATATTTGATTACATGACTGTCCATTAATTCATTGTGTCGAGCAATTTCATGTACAGGAAACCAAGCTGAATGCTGAGGGCAGGGCAATAAATAAGACAGGTTACTGCTCTGGTAGAGCCCACAGACTTGTTGAGGAAACACACACACTCAAAGAATGCCGTGCAGGAGCATGTAAAAGGTACAACGACAATACACGGAAGCTTGAAGGAGAAGATTTAAGGAGGCCACCATGGTTTTCAAGCATGACTACAGATTTTTCCTAATGGTAGCCATGTATGTTTGTATGGGATTGGAAGGGGAGGGGGAGTAGTAGCACCTAGTGTCTAGAATATTTAGAATGCAGCGCAGTACATGAAGCAGCACATGGATCATGTCTGTACACTCTTTGGGACAAAAAGGGGCTGGGTAGCTGGGACAATATATCAAGTATAAGTTGCATTTCTTGACCCAGCTGGGTTGCACCAGAAGCTTCTTGAAGCATTTATGGAATAAGGACGCTAAAATAAATAAGACAATTTATTAAAGGTAGGTATGTCACCTTTAAAAGACATGATAAACTTTGCTGAAAAACCTCACCTGGACAAGAGGAGAAAACTGAATCCAAAAAACAAAAAGCTAACAGGCATCCAACAAACAAACAAATAGCTGGGGTCAAGAACATGGCAACCCCACATGTTTCTGAGTAGAACTACACTCCATACGGTTTTCAAGGGCTATGATCTTTCCGAGGTGCCTCTGGGTGAGTTCGAGCCACCAACCTTCTGGTTAACAGATGAGCACTTAACTTTTGCACCACTCAGAGGTTCCACCTAAGAAGCACAGACTCAGAGAATTTGTGGATGGAATGTACTAAGCTTCTGCTCTTTGGACAAAAGTGTGTGGGGAAAGTCCTTCGAACAGCTTGAAGTTAAGAGTAAACCTGGAAACGACCAAGTGCTCCTTGATTACTGGCTCCTTTCTAGAAGTGTACTCAACTTTCTGTGGCTTAGAAACAATCAATCCTACAGATCGAATCTATTGCTTATCCTTTACAGATTAACATCTGCACTTTCACTGCTAAATTCCTAATCTCAATAGTTTTCACCTTCTTCCACTCATTTTTGTCTTAACTTACTGTAATCTAGCCAGCTGCCCACCTTCCTATTTCTGCCTTCAGCTCAACACTCAGACACATTGCATGAGTTATTCATTTCTGTATAATAATTAACTCCAACCTTGGTAGAAAAAAAAAAAAAAAGCACAAAATAATTTAATATTTGTCATAACTCTGTAGATCATGAAATAGGGGCAGGGCTCAACCAGGCAGCTCTTCTATTCTGTATGATGTCAACTAGGGTCACTCACGTGGCTACAGTCAGCTGAGTGCTCAGATGGAACTAGAACATCCAAGATGGAGTCTCATCATTCAGGGTCTCTCTTCATGTGTCCTCTAATCATCCAATAGGTGAGCTTGGGCCTCCTTACAGCATGGAGGCTGGGCTCTAAGAGAGAGGAAGCAGAAGCTGCCGGTCCTTTTAAGGTCTGGGTTTGGAAGTCCCAGAATGCTACTTGGAAGTGCCAGAATGTCACTTGCATTGCATCCTATTCATGAAGGAAGGTCACAAAACCAGCCTAGATTCAAGAGTGAGGAAATAGTCTCTACCTCTTGACACGAGGAGCAGCATTTGCCTATAGGCATGGGAGGATTGTTGCCAACCGCTTTGGAGACTACCCAACAGCTCTCAGGGTGTGCTTCTAAATGAATCGTAAACACTTTTCTCAGCCTGCATCCAAGGGTAGTTTTTTTCACATTGCCAAGAGAAGTGGTACTGGAAAGCTGTCATCAGCGGCAAGAGACATTGTTTAACACTGCCTGCTGTCACTGTACCCAGCATTTTAAAACTTTCTCTTTTTTAAGCTACTCTCGAGAATGGAGATGGTGGTGCCTCTTTTTATCTTTCATAGCTCCTAGCTTGGTGCTAAACAAATTACAAACATCCATTTAGGGTAGTTGGTTTTGATTAAGTGACCTCCTGAGCTCATGTGTAACAAGAAGAATGGAATCATCCACACTACAGCTGCATAAATACATAAAAACACACATACAAAATTCTCCTCAGCTGAAATTGTCTGACAAAGAGCAACCACAGAGCTCTAAGTTCAAAAGTGCACTACGGATTCTAAAATTGAGCTGAAGTCTTGATGTCCCACATTATTTAAACGGCGTCAGTCTTGTCGATTTTATGCAGCAATATTTCAGTCTCAGGTTAAAGTCTATTTACTGTACCAAGGGCTCAGATAATTTCCAAATGTTCCCTTTTTTCCCCTTCATTGGAGAGACTTTATAAAATGTGAAAATGAATGCAAAAGAACAATAAATAAATGTAATTTAACACTTAAATCACATCTCTTCTAACATTTGAGGCATTTTTTTTTTTCCTAATCTTTGATTATATACAAAGGGCTTTGATTTTTTTTTTTTTTTTTTTTTTATGTTCTGTACAGCTTTAATAGATTGGGCCAGGGGCTGGCATACTACAACCTGAAGGTTAAACCTGGCCTGGAACCTGCTTTTGTAAATAAAGTTTTATTGGAACACCACCACATTTGTTTACGTATTGTCTATGGTTACTTTTGTGCTAATGTGACAGAGTTGAGCAGTTGTGGCAAAGACTGTACATCACACAGAGCCTAAAATATTTACTATCTGATACTTTACAGGAAATGTTTGCTGACCTTTATCGATTCGATGGCAACAGGCTCATTTTTTTTGTTGTTTTATACCAAATAATAAATATTTGACCCAAACCATGGTATTTTCAATCACCTCATATGCATGCAAAAGCTGAACAATGAATAAGAAAGACCAAAGGACTGACGCCTTTGACTTATGGTGTTGGCGAAGAATATTGAACCTACCACGGACTGCCAGAAGAGCAAACGGATCTGTCTCAGAAGAAGTACAGCCAGAATGGTCCTTAGAAGCGAAGATGGTGAGATTTCGTCTGATAACAGGGTGGACATGTTATCAGAAGGGACCAGTCTCTGGAGAAGGACATCACGCTTGGTAAAGTAGAGGGTCAGCAAAAAAGAGGAAGAACCTCAAGGAGATGGATTGACTTAGTGGCTGCAACAATGAGCTTAAACATAACAACAATTATGAGGATGGCGGAGGACAAGGCAGTGTTTTGTTCTGTTGTTCATGGGGTCACTATGAGTCAGAATCAACTCAAAGGCACCTAACAACAGCAACAACAATATACTAAAATGTAAGTTCCATCAGAAAAGACCCCAAGTCTGTTTCATTAATCACTGTTTCCTGGAGTCTTTACATAGTACCTGGCACATTGTGGGTGGTAATGTATATTTCCTATTTGATATTGTACTTACACTGACCTTGTTTTTTCTGTTTTTGCTTAACGTTGTATCACAAACATCTCTGAGATTTATTCAATAGCTGGTCTATCTTTTTTTTTTTTCTGTATAATATCTCAGTGGGTGTAGGAGGACAGTATGGACATTGTCATTGAACGGGTACTGAATAGTCACTTTTCAGACATTTATATTATAATGCTAATAAGCCTTTTAGATAAGAATTATGATCTTATTGTTACAATTGGCAAAAACTGAGTTTCAGTGAGTTTAAATAATTTGCATAAATTTGCATTTCCCTGTATTTAGACTTTTTTTTTAAGTTTTCACTGTTTGAAGAGGCAATGGAGAACATGATCACACCACACATGAGCTTCTCCCATCTCTTAGTTAATTTCTTTAGGATAAACCTCTAGAAATAAAATTATAAAGTCAAAATTCTTAATTCATATTGCTAAATTCCTTTTCAAAGGTGCATATGCCAAACCAAACCAAACCCAGTGCCATAGATTCGATTTCAACCCACAGTGACCATATAGGACAGAGTAGAACTGCCCCATACGGCTTCCAAGGAGTGGCTGGTGGGTTTAAACTGCTGACCTTTTGGTTAGCAGTTGAGCTCTTACCCACTGCACCACAAGGGCTCCTTAGACTCATTTCGTTATTGCTCTAACTGTTGGATAATCAGAAAGAAAATGTCTTGGAAAAAATGTCTTGCTGACAATCACCTTCATAAGAATCACCTGGTGAGTGTGTAAAACACACACACACACACTCAAACAGACACGCACTCACAGCTCCTGAATTATTAATCTGAATCGATTGACAGAGTCTGGCAATTGATATTTTAATACATTTCCAGGTGATAGTGACAGTCACTAGTGTTTAAGGAGCCCTGCTCTAGTCTGAGTAAACTTGAGGTTTGAATGCTCTGATGTTTGGCAATTCGAACCATTAATCTTCCATTTAATGGATAAGGAAGAGATTGCAATTTAACACATGTGCAGAGTGAAATAATGTGGTTGTCCCTAGCAGTCTCTGTGAAACCATTTCTGTAATGCAACATATCGAAATAAGCCCAGAGCCAGACTTCTCTCTTGGAAAAGCAGGTGTATTCAGAGAAGACGTATCTGCATTACCAAGGCTTAATAAAATAAATAACAACCAAACGTTATTCAATACCAGTGCCTTCACTAAGCACTTCCTTTTATTTTTAATATCTTTTCTTTTGTGTTGCTTATAAAATTGGATATGTTTGTTGTGAGTTGAAAGGGAGAAATTGTCAGATTCACAATTTTAGGTTTTTAGGTCCCAGACATAACATGGTGGATGTGGGGAAGGGAATAGACAGTACGGGGGAGATCAGGAAAAACCATGGTCCAGAAAAACAGAGTAGAATCAGGATAAAGTTCTTGGCTCACTGCTGGAAGTGGCGCTCTGAGATTAACTGAGGTTATGTCCCTGTGGTGCAGTGACTAAGAGCTTGACTGCTAACCAAAAGGTGAGCAGTTTGAATCCACCACCTGCTCCTTGAAAACCCTATGGGGCAGTTCTACTCTGTCCTATAAGGTTACTATGAGTCGGAATAGACTCAACGGCAATGGGTTTGGTTTTTTTTGGCACGACTTGGTTATTGTTGGCTGAGAGGAAAAGACATGGCAGGAACAAGGGCCTCAGCTGAATCTTCCTCTCCCCAGCCAGTCAGGGGTATTTGGGAATCTTTGTGACCAACAGAATGTAGTACAATTGGGGAGTACTTTCTCACATGCTGTAATCTGACCATCCTGTCTTCTCAGAGTTACACCAAGGGATAATGAACAAAATCCATCTCTCAATGGCCCCCAGGAAGTCCGCCATGTTATTTGGTAACTGCTGTGTGGACAGGGACTCAAGGAAGCACCTCAAAATAAGAAACTCAGGAATAGGAGCCTAGAAACTTGGGGTGCAGTTCAACCATCACTACTTAGCAGTTATGTGATCTTGAGTAAGTTACATGACCTATCTGGGATTTTCTATCATTGCAAGTCGAGGGGCTGAAGGAGCTGGCTCTCCAAGATTTTTTATGAATTTATGGATCCACAACCATTCCTTACCATGAGTCGTGGGGAGAATCATTTCTTTCATGAGCATTTCTCAGGCTACTGTGATTTCTCTCCTTGTCAGACCTTGATATACCTCTGGACATGATGCCATGTGATTGTCAATCTACAACTTTCTAGTATTGTAATATTTACAACCAATCTAGTGTTTCAGTTATTACAGACTACTCTTGGCTCCCTGACCACCCCCACGCACTTTTATATGCCTTTTGTAAGCATTTTGAAGCAATCTGATCTGTATTGTTATATGTCTGAATCTCTTTTTCTAATTGTACTTGCAGTCAAAGGTTGGGTCCAATTCATCACTCCTTATTTAGTGCGTATCCACACCTTGCTTGTAGTAGAAACCAGTATATGTTCATTGAATTCCATTTAGCAACTTCAATGTGTCTTCCTTTCCACACTGCAAGTCTTCATGCTCCTTTATTCGGTACAAAAAAGTGCTGTTGCTGTGGTGCACTGCTAAAGTGAGCCACATTCTCACTCTCATCTCCCCTGCAAAATAATGGCCAATATACACCAGTCTAAAGAGGTGAGAACTTTCTTCTTCTAGAGATTTGAGTGGCAAGATGGCGGACGGATTAAGATGGTAATTTTAATAAACCTAGGATTGAATTCAGGCACTGATTTTTACAAGTTGTGTGCCCTTGTAAGTATATTTTCTGAGCTCAAAGTCAAATTGGTATAACAGATGATTGTCAAATGGGGTTTACAAATGCTGCTCCAGAGGACAGCTAAAAGGATTGAATTAGACAGAATATAGTAAGTGCTTAACTCTATGCCTGGTACACAATAATAGCTCAATAAATGATATCTGTTGTTCATATGGCGCCCTCGTTGCACAGTGGTTAAGAGCTCAGCTGCTAACCAGAAGGTCAGCGGTTTGAATCCACCAGCGCATCCTTGGAAACCTTATGGGGCAGTTCTAGTCTGTCATATAGGGCTGCTGTGGGTTGGAATCAACTCAACAGCAATGGGTTTTTGTTTGTTTGTTTGTTTGTTTTTTGGTTGTTAGTATTATTATTACCATATTTTACATGTAATGCACACCTTCCACATTTGTTTGCCAACCACACCCTCTCCCCACAAGGATTTTCATAAGTGCAGCTATGTCTTTTTTTTTTTTGAACACGTTGCTGTAAAAAAATTAGCATAGCATGCTTATGAAAATACCTCACTGGGATACAGGCTGTTGGCAAGCCAGCGTAGAAGGAGTGTGTTGTTTGCATAAAAATATGGTACTATGATGACTACTACTACAAACAATTAAATACAATTCTGTGGAGTAAGTCTCCATCTGCAGTTGCTGCCTGAGTAAACGAGAGCAAGTTAGGCACGATCTTGCTCGGGAACAAGTGCTATACACTTACAAACAATAACAACAGCACACCTTTCAGATCACCGCGGGATGAGGGACAACTGAAGAGGAAATCATATTTTTACCAACAAAGGTATAGAGTTGGTTAACTCATATTCCCAAGGAACACTAGTGTTGTTTTCTTTACTTTAGGAAATGCAATTCGCTTGCTAAAGCAGATTTCGTTATTGTTGTTCATTTCGATTTGGGCTGAGAAGGATAGGAAGGAGAGAGAGGGAGGGAGGGAGAGAGAGAGGATGAATCTAGATAGCTGCCCTCCCACAGCTTGCACCACGCAGACTGTAGGCCTACAGAGGCAGCAGCAGGCTTACATTGCTGTGCATCTTGTTCTGCACCGAATACAGCAGGATCTTTGCAGGCCCTTGGTAAACACTACACACTCACACACACACACACCGCTCTTATTTTACACAAGGGGAAAAAAAGAACTCTCTCATGCTTCAAGGGACACGGACAGCTTCATCTAGTGACTCAGGGATAAAATGAAAATTTCAGTTTTTGGTGAGCGACTTGTTTGTTCAGCCTTACAAAGTCCATTTTTCTCCCTGACTGATCCCATTTTCAGATAGAATCATCACATGTCCAAATGCAATGGCCTAAATTGAATATGTGTGACTCACAGCCATGTTTACATAGTCTTCTTTCAGCTCCAGAGACTAGGCTACTGATTTTGTCATCATCACGGGAACTCAGCCAGCCTCCACCAAACATCCTGGACTCATTTGTCCTCATTAAGAAATAAAAGCACTGACTGCCTGTGCTACTGCCATGTGTGACTGGGGAGAGGCGCAAACACTGCAGAAAGTTGGGGAAAATGGTTCCCGGGCTTTCACAGGGAAAGGTTTCCGAGTCTTACCAACCTGAATGCTGTGCAAACCTTCTGATCGTTCCCTCTTTACTTCTTAGTCTTGAGGCTATTCTACACACTCATTCCAAAATAATTCCTCCAAAGCACAGTTCAAACCCTACACTATCCAGGTCAAAAGTCATCTCTAGCATTTGGGCCCTCAAGGAGTAATTTGCAGAGAAAAGTAGCATTTGAACTGGCTCCTATAGGATTGGTAGAAAATCTACAAAATGCTGTCATGGTGGTGATAATCCTGGGGAAAGAGACAGCAGGAACAAACAGAGAAGGCAGAATAAGTTTGGGAAACAAAAAATCATTCTATGCTGTTGAGGCATAAATTCTCTCTAAACCAAACCAAACAAATTGCCATCGAGTTAATTCTGACTCATAAAGAAAGAGTAGAACTGCCCCATAGGGTTTCCAAGGAGCACCTGGTGGATTTGAACTGCCAACCTTTCGGTTAGCAGCCATAGCACTTAACCACTATGCCATCAAGCTTTCCAAAGTCTCTCTAGTCAAGCTAAAAGGAGTCCCTGAGTGGTGCAAATGGTTAACATGCTTGGCTACTAACTGAAAGGTTGGAGGTTCAAGTCCACTCAGAGGAGCCTTGGAAGAAAAACCTGGCAATCTACTGCAAAAAAGAAAACCAGGCATTTAAAACCGTATGTAGTAGAGTTCTACTCTGACACGTACAGGGTTGCCATGAGTTGGAATCTACTCAGGGCAAGTAGTCAAGCTAATCCTGGAAGGTTAACGTATTTACCTTTGAAACTTCTAGAATTAGATTAGACAGGAAGGTAGGTAGATTAGATAGATATATGATGGATGGATGGACGGATGGACAGACGGACGGATGGACGGACCGACGGACGGATGGATGGATGGACAGATGGATGGATGGACGGGTGGGTGGGTGGACGGGTGGACGGGTAGATGGATGGTAGACAGACAGATAGAACTAGATGTACATAGAGACTGGGGAAGAAGACAGGGAGGACAGAGGAAGAGGAGGGGAGATATACAGAAAGAATAGTAAGAAATTGAGAAAAAGGACTGTACGCAGACAAGTCCAAGAGATTACATGGACCCCATTGCTTCAAGTTTTTATTTTCCCACTACAGATGAAGCAGGTATTCATAGTTATCGGAAGCTCTGGTTTATATCAGGAAGAGATTCTCTGAAGACCTCTCTTTCATATTTACCTACAGTGTCTCTTTTCCAGCCTACCTTTATAATGGCTACAAAAGTAAGAATGAGCATGGCGGGGTTGGGGGAAGGCACTTGAACTCAATGCAAAACATTATTGTTGTATATCAATTTCAACTATGTAATTGTGTGCTGGCAGAGGGACTACCAAACAACTGTCTGGGGTTACTCCCATCTCACCTCTCTCTAAAACTCTGCCTCTGATAATTCTCCATCAGCACCTGCGTGTTCTAATCCCTGCTGACCTCTCCAATTTCATCTCCTACCTCCTGCACCCTGGATTGCTTAGCAGAAACCACAGTGGCAGTCTTAGAGTTTCTACAACAAAAGCAGGCTTAACCCACTTGCAGCCCTTCACATCTTAGTCTCTTCAACGAAGATCTATTTTCTTCGGCTTTCACAGGATTAGCTCCTTCTCTTCATTCAGATCTCATCTTGGTTTCTAATACCATGTTTCCATTGAAGAAGCCAGGGCTCCTTGGAGAAATGGCTGTTCCTAGGGCTGGGGCAGGAAATACAAAAGATGAACCTGGAGCATCTTATAGAACCAGAAACTAAGGATGTGCTGGAAAAAAAAATCCATAATGATGGGCGTACATCAATGAGACGCAAGAGCCAACTGAAAGAAATTCCAATGGCTAACGCTGGAGCGATTTGAGCAATAAAATAAATAAACTAGCACTAGATTATAACCCAAGGTATACAATAAACATCCATGGGTCCATACTGATATACATAAGGATTGGATAAATAAATAAATGATGGAGAATAGATAAATCCAAACACCTTATGTAGATACTCTGTCTTCAAGGAGATGGAGCAAAACTCCCCACTTCTGAAGTGTGGGCTGTGCATAGTGACTCCTCCCAAAGAATGCAGTATGAAAACAGAGAGAGAGAGAAAAGAGTAACTTTCTGGTGGAGAAACCTGGCAAACTCTACTCAACCACGTTATCGATCTTAACATCAACAATGATAAGTTATGTTGAGAGTATATACCCTTGATATGATATGATGAAAATGGCACTCCATCTTGTGATCTTCCTCCCCAAAACCCATAACCCAAGTCTAATCATGATGAAAATATCAGATAAATCCCAATTGAGGGACAGTCTACAAAATACCTGGTCAGCAATCCTCCAAACTGTTAAGATCATCAAAAACAAGGAAGTCGGAGAAATTGTCACAACCAAGAGGAGCCCAAAGAGACATGACTGCAAAATTTAATGTGCTATCCTTGATGAGATCCCAAAAGAGAAAAATGACAGGCAAAAAAAAAAAGGAAATGTGAATAAAGCATGGCTTTTAGTTAATAATAATGTATCAACATTAGTTAATTAATTGTGACAAATGTGTATACTAATGTAAGATATTAAGAAAGAGGGAAACTAGGTGTATGGAATATGGGAACTCTTGGTACCATGTTCCAAAAATTCTATAAATCTAAAAAGCTGTTCTAAAACCAAATTTTATTAAAAAAATGGCAAATACTGCAGTGTCTTCCTTTTGGGAATTAATTTGAACATAACATTATTTTTTGTTGTTAGGTGCCTTATAGCTGGTCTGACTCATAGCGACCCTGTGTATAATGGAAGGAGACTTTGCCAGTCCTGTACCATCTTCACAATGAGAGGTATGTTTGAACCCCTTGTTGCAGCCACTGTGTCGATCCATCTCCTTGAGGGTCTTTCTCTTTTTCAATGACCCTCTACTTTACCAGTCATAATGCCTTTCTCCAGGAATTGCTCCCTCCTGATAACTAACATGTCAAAAGAAAGCAAAAGGAAGTCTTGCCATCCTCACTTCTAAGAAGCATTCTGGCTGTACTTCCTCCAAAATGGATTTGTTTGTTATTCTGGCAGTCCTTGGTATATTCAATATTCTTTGCAAACACCACAATTCAAATGCATCAATTCTTCTTTGGTCTTCCTTTCCCTTTGTCCAGCTTTCGCATGCATGTGAGGTGATTGAAAAGACCATTGCTTGGGCACCTTAGTCATCAAAGTGATAGCTTTGCTTTTTAAGATTTTAAAGAGGTATTTTGCAGCAGATTTGCCCAATGCAATACATCATCTGATAATTTGACTGCTGCTTCCAGGAGCACTGATTATTGATCCAAGTGTCATGGATTGAATTGTGTCCCCCCAAAATACCTGTCAACTTGGTTAAGGCATAATTCTTAGTATTGTATGATTGTCTACCATTTTGTCATCTGATGTGATTTCCCTGTATGCTGTAAATCCTATCACTATGTTGAGAAGATGGGTTAGCGGTAGTTACATTGATGAGACTGCTTCAAGATTAGACAGTGTCTTAAGCCTATTTATTTTGAGATATAAAAGAGAGAAGCAACCAGAGAGACTTGGGAACCTCATACCACCAAAAAAGCAGTGCTGGGAGCTTTGGTTCCTTTGTGAAGAAGCTCCTAGGCCAAGGGAAGATTGATGACATGGACCTTCCTCCAGAGCCTACAGAGAAAGCCTTCCCCTGGAGCTGACTCCCTGAATTTCGACTTGTAGCCTATTAGACTGTGAGAGAATAAACTTCTCTTTGTTAAAGCCATCCACTTGTGGCATTTCTGTTACAGCAGCACTAGATGGCTAAGACACCAGGTAAAATGAAATCCTTGTCAACTTCAATATTTTCTCCATTCACTGTGAAGTTGCTTATTGGTCCAGTTGTGAGGATTATTGTTTTCTTTATGTTGAGGTGTAACCCATACTGAAGGCTGTGGTCTTTGATCTTCATGAGTAAGTGCTACAAGTCCTCTTCACCTTCAGCAAGCAAGGTTTTATCATCTGTATGTTGCAGGTTGTTAATGAGTCTTCCTCTGATCCTGATGCCCCATTCTTCTTCATATAGTCCAGCTTCTGGGATTATTTGCTCAGCAAATGGATTGAATAAGTATAGTGAAAACAATAGAACCCTGATACACACATTTTCCAATTTTAAAAGATACAGTATCCCCTAACTGCCTCTTGATCTAATAAGAATATTAAGAGCTTTAAAATTTCACGAAAAACAAGTAAGAGCATCAGCACCCCCAAAGGATTAGGACTTTCTCTCACTATTGCATTCCCTCTGTCCATGGCGTTTTTTTCTTTTTTGAACCACATGTATTAAACCAGCACATTAGGCTGCCCATTTCCCCTAAATTTTCTCATACATGTCCCCTCTTCCCTGACTCCATGTCTTTGTGCTTGTTGCATCTTCTACCTAGAATGATCTTCCACAGTAACAGTGAAAGCTAAACTCTACCAGTCTCTTAAGACCCAACAAGAAGGCCACATCATTTTCTATCTACTTATTTCTAATCCTCCCTTCCAATCTTCCCAAGTTGGAATAAGGCTCCTGGATTCACAATAACCAAAAACCAAACCCGTTGCTCCTGAGTTGATTCTAACTCATTGTGACCCTGTGGGACAGAGTAGAACTGTCCCATAGGCTTTCCAAGGAGCAGCTGGTGGATTCAAACTGCTGAGCTTTTGGTTAGCAGCCAAGCTCTTAACCACTGTGCCGCCAGGGCTCCAGATTCCCGGTAGCTACAGGCATTTCTCATTGCATCCTTCACGTGACTTTTTACCTCATTTTTGCCCATGGCTTCTCAGGCTCTGTATAGTCTTGATTGTCTAACCCAAGACCGATTCACCTTTGTATTCTCTTACAGCATCTTGCACAAAGAAGAGGGTTGCTCACACGGTAGGTATTCAATAGATTACTTGCTCAATTAATAAACAGCACAAACCACAGTTCAATTCTCTTAGATTATACAGACATTCTCAAACGTCTCTAATATCTACCCATACAGGAGAGTTGGACCCTCAGAGATTAATTTTACATAAGCAAGACAGTTGATGTCAAAAGAGAAAAAAAAAAAAAATCAACACGGGCTTCTCTTCTGATTTTGACGCACGTATTTTCTTGGGCCTCTGGGCAAGCTTTGAGGCATCACTTCATCACTAATGAAGATCTTTAGACTCTTCTTATTTGCTCATCCAGCTTCCCTTGAAAGATTTGAACAAATGCCAATTGCTTCCTGTTCCAGTTCATCACTCAAGATGTCTGACAGCATCCTATTTTGTAATGAACGCCACCAGCACGCCTGGTCCCTGAAATGAAGCCCTATCCCCTTGTTGGCTCACGGCCCACACTAACACAGCTTTGATGATGTGGATACAACAAAGGCTGTGGAACAGATGTAATCACAAGCTACCCTCCATTTAGCAGTCAATCAATTTAGCTGACATGATGTCCTTTGGCTAGGTGTTTATGTGCTGATAACTCTTCTTGACTGTTGGTAAAATTCTTACTCAGATTGATCTGTTTTTCTCAGTATGTGAGGTGGTTATGTTCCTTGCTCTACCATATAAAGTTCAAAGAATGTCATCGTTCTTCATTTCTCTAAATCACATTAAATTTAATTCTGAGCCTGCACTCACCTGGGTGACTGGGAATTCAAACTAGATTATGACTGAAGACTCCCCTTTTCTGGGGCTTTGGTAGATCCTTGGGAGGTATATGATGCTTAGATGGGGTGAGGCTGGAGGTGGGGCTTAGAAATAGTTCATTATAGTTGTTTCTTAAATGTCCATTATCTCAACTCAGGAATCTCCTCTCAAAGATGAGTGGTTTCCCTCTGCTTGTTGTGAGATACGCTTCTTTTAAGGGAGCTCTTCCTGGCACTCAGGTACAGTTTTATAATTTGCAGGGCCCTGCATAAAATGAAAATGCAGGACCTCTTAATCAAAAATTATTAACGATTTCTGAACAGAGGCAGCAGAGCTTTAAATGTGAGACCCCTCTACCCACAGGCCCTTTGGGACTTCACAGGGTGAACATTCATGAAGTCAGCAGGCTGAGACCACTCCTTATGTCAGTGTTCCACATCCTCCCAAGTTACCTCATCACAATTTCCATCACCCAGGTGAGACTGGCTCTTTATGGCAACAGGTCCTTGCTATTTAGAGGACAGAGCCCTGGTGATGCAGTGGTTAAGAACTATGGCTGCAAACCAAAAAGTCAGGCAGTTTGAATCCACCAGCTGCTCCTTGGAAACCCTATGGGGCAGTTCTACTCTGTCCTATAGGGTCGCTATGAGTTTGAATTGACTTGATGGCAACAGGTTTGGGATTAGAGAATCCACAAACCCTACCTCTCCTTTCCAGGCCTAGGAATCTTCCTCCATTCTGAATAATTCTTCCTCCCTACTCTCCAGCAACGGAGGTGTGGTGGCCCAGTGGTTAAGCATGCAGCTGCTAAGCCAAAGGTTGGTGACCTCCAGTCCATCAGCTGCTCTGTGGGAGACAGATGTGGCAGTCTGCTTCCTTAAAGATTTATGGCCTTAGAAACCCTGTGGGAGCAGTTCTACTCTGTCCTGTAGGATTGCTTTGAGTTGGACTCAATGAGTTCGCATGTTTTTGGTTTGTTTGTTTTTTCATATATATGGGTGTGTCTGTTTCTGGGCTCATTATTTTATTCTTATGGGTGCATTAATTCATTGATGTGTCAACACCATGCAGCCCTAACTTTATGGCTTTTAAAAAGTCTTGACATTTGGTAGAGAAAAACCATCATCTTGGGCCACAAAATTCATTGAGATTTTGTAACTGTTTGATCTTCCATATAAACTTTAGAATATATTTTTGAAGCTCCTTAAATATGTGTTGAAACTTTGTTTGGGATTGGTTTTAATTCATAGCTTAATATGTGGAGAACTGACACCTTTATGAAACTGAGTTCTCACTGAAACGTACACATAGAACATGATGAATGGCTCCGCTTATTTCAATGTTTTTTACGCGTTTCAAAAAGCTTTACCATTTTTCCTTGAAAAGCCCTTTGATATCATTAGTGTAGATATATTTTTGGTTTTGTTGGCATTCTAATTTACATATACTTCATCATTTACATTTTCTAATTTTGTTCCTCCTGTTATATAGCCATATGATTCATTCTAATTGGTAGATTATGTGTTTTTCAAGTCTTTTATTATATACATTGTGATATTTTATCTTTATAGCCCTTTGGTTCTTCTACATAAGCAATCTAATTATATGGCAATGACAGTTTTGTTAGTTCTTTTCAAATCTTTCTACCCTTTATTGCCTCTCCTTTTACTGCATTGCTTTATATCTCTAGTACAATATTGAATAAATATGATATTATTAAATGTCTTTGGCAAGTCTTTAATTTTAAAAGGAATGTAACCAGTGTTTTGCTTTTAATGTGATGCTCACTGTAAGTTTTTGTTGGATACATTTATTTTCCAGTTAAACCTTTCCCTTTTAATCCTAGTGTGCTAGATAGAGACTTTTGGTCGTTTTTAATCAATGACAAGTTGAACTGTATCAAACAGTTGTTTTTCTGCATCTATTGAGATTATTTTATCCATTAATATGATAACCTGGTAAATTATATAAATAGCTTTTGCTAATTTTAAACCACCCTTGAATTCTTGGGATAAAACCAATTTGCATAAAAAAAAGAACATAAAATGTGATCACACGTCTTCGTGTGCATTGGGTTCCATTAGTTTGTATTTTATTCTGAATTTTTGCATCATTTTCATAAATGAGTTTGGCCTACAATTTGCTGTCTCCTACATTTCTTGTCTTATTTGAATTTTATGGTTTTAGCAGATTCATACTATATTTGGGGAAATGGCCCTATTAAAAAACATCTCTGGAAGAATGTATTTAAGATTTTTTTTAGTGGAATCACCTGTAAAATTTCACACTCATGGACTGGAAGACTTAACATTGTTGGGATGTCAGTATTACCCAGAGTGATCTGCAGATTCAACACAATACCTATTTAAGTTTCAACGATCTTTCTGCAGAAATGAAAAAAAAACAATCCTCAAATGGATATGAAATTTCAAGGGCCCCAAATAGCTAACAGAGTCTTGAAAAAGAAGGATAAAGTCAGAGGACTCACACTTTCTGATTTCAAAACTTAGTATGAAGTTACGGTAATCAAAACAGTGTGGTATTGGCATAAAGATAGACATACAGACCAATGGAGTAGAATTAAAAGTCCAGAAACAATTTTACTAGGATGGCCAGTATAAAAAAAAGAAGGGGAAATAACAACAAGGGCTGGTTATGAAGAAATTGGAATCTTCATGCATTGATGGTAGGAATGTAAAATGCTGCAGCCACTGTGGGAAACAGGTTGGAGGTTCCTCAGAAAGTTAAGCTTTGGGGTGACGAAAAAGTTTTGGAAATAGATAGGAGTTATGGTTTTACAACATTGTGCATGTAATTAATGCCACTGAAATGTACACTTTAAAGTGGGTAAAATGGCAAATTTTATATCGTATGAACGCTATCACAATAAAATGTAAATAAAAAAACTAATCAAGAACACTTTTTAAATGGAGGAATGGATGGGTAAACTATCAATTAAAAAAAAAAAAAGCTAGCATATATGGATAGAACCCAGCGTAAGCATGGTGTTCTTTGAGACAAAACACAGAGGCAGACAACATGTACCACCACCAAGATAAAGGGAGGAATGGAAGAGCAGGAGGCCGAGCGTGGTTCCCACAGTAAAACGCTGCAATCTCTCGTTCAGCTCCCGCATCTGAGCCAGTTTTCAGATCTGGAACCCACTGGCTGAATAGAAGGAAAGATTCTGCAACTAAGTGTATAACCCTGAAGCATTGATAGTTCAGTGGTGGAATTCTTGCCTTTCATGATGGAGACCCTGGTTTTATTCCTGGCCAGTGGACCTCGTGCATAGCCACCATCCATCAGGGGTGGATTGAGTGTTGCCATGAGGCTGGGCAGGTTTCAGAGGAACCTTAGTATTAAAGACTAAGACAGACTAGAAAGAAAGGCCTAGGCAATCTACTTCCAAAAATCAGCCTGTGAAAACCCTATAGATCACAATGGTCCGGTCCCCATACAATCACGCAGTTACAGTATTTTGTTTCATTGTGCAGGGGGTCGCCATGAGTCAGGGACTAACTAACAACAAAGCATAAAATTGGAATTGACACATGTGGCAGCTAGATTGGTCTCTAAGTTGGCTCCTTGGATTGCACGTAAGAGACATCATAGGGGGCAAGGCCAAGAGTTAACCTCTGAAACTGCCACCCCCCACCCCATCAGGATAGAATACAAAAACCGAGATCGTGTCCTGAATGGGGTGGGATGGTTAGTGGAGGTTAGCACCACCATTAAAGACCTAAAGGATGCAGGGTGATATCTCCCCACCATACCGACAACAACAAAAACAAACTCCTTGTGGTTGAATTGATTCCAACTCATAGTGACCATATAGGACAGAGTAGAACTATTGTATAGGGTTTCCAAGGAGCAGGTGGTGGATTCAAACTGCTGACCTTTTGGTTAGCAGCTGAGCTCTTAACCACTGTGTCACCAGGGCTCCTTTTAATTCTTTAGTGTGTGGCCCCGGCAGAAACTGGACAATTGCATCAGTCTTGGAGAATGACTGGACCACACAAGCTCAGCCAAGCCCTGATCGCAGCTGCTGAGCAGGCCACGATGTCAACAACAACACATGGTGCAGAATTAACTCCGACCCATAAGAACTCTGCAGCATGAGTGAGAAGAGATTTTTGTTTTTGTAAGTTTCTGAGTATTTGGCCTTTTTGTTGCTGTAGTTGACTGACAGGAAAAATGAAGCACTGTTTATGAAAGCTATAAGTCTTCCTCTCAAATCCCTTCTCTCCCATGCATGTACACCATTATTTTTAAAACTGTAGAGCCAAACATCTGATGGCTGACCCGGATGTGAGAGGTGCTGCCCTTTACAAGGGAAAGGATCCGATCACGGGAAGGAGGGGAGAAGTCCATACATACCGAAGGCATATCCTATGACACCACCAGGTACATCACAACACCCTCCCATCAGAACTGGAACTCTAAGTGGTTCTAAAGAATTCCAGAAGTATTTTTAAGTGGTATATACCAATCATGATCAGTGCTTTAAATATACAGATTAACATTGCACCGCAGGGTAATCCACAGACAGAAGTGATTACTGGTTCATCATTTTTCTCATGCTCTGCTTTCAGATGTGGAAAGAAGGCCAACACAAAGGAGAATAAAAACAGAGGCAAAGTAGAAAGCACTTTAAGGAAACAACCTTTTCATAAAGTATTTCGCTGCATCAAAATGTTTTTCAATACTCTATGTCCAGAGTAAGTTCTACCATTTTGTCAAGAAGAAAGAATAGGAATGTTTTGTAATTGAAAAGGGTTGATAGGAGCTATTACACAGAGAGAACTGATTGACAGATTGATATTTTAAAGTATATCAGACATACAGAAAAGTGAGCAGATCCCAAGTGGAAAATTTGATGGATTTCCATTAATCGAGCAAACCTGGGTAACCAACACTTAGGTCAAAAATATGAGATTATAGGTGCTCTTCCCTGGTGGTGCAGTGGTTAGGAGCCACAGTGAGCTACAGCTGCTAACAGTTTTTTGTTTGTTTGTTTCTTGCCCCTCCAAGTCACTGCCCATCTGAAGTTAAAGCTATCTTGATTCTGGCAGCACTCGAATTTTATATGATGGAATTATACAGTACATATCCTTTTGTAACTGGCTTCTGTTGCTCACCAATATGTTTATGAGATCCATTCATGTTTCTGCACGTGGAAATAATTCATTCTCATTGATGTACAGTTTTCCAGTGTATGAATAGCAATGAGTCACTTTTATTCATTCTACCCTTGAAGAACTTTTGAGTTGTTTCTGTTGGGGGCGGAGGGGCTACATTCATAAAAACGTTGCTGTTATGAACATTCTTGAACACATTTTTTCATTCATATTGCATTGTTTTGGTTAAGTATACAAATGGAGGTTATGCCTATGCTCAGTTCTAGAAACTGCTACCATATCATTTTCCAAAGTGACTGTTCCCAGTCCTCCACGTCTTTGTGAGCACTTGGAGTTTTCTATCTTTTTCACTTTAGATTTCTGGTGGCTAAAAAAAGCCAAACCCGTTGCCACAGACTCGATTCCAACTCATAGCGACCCTGTAGGAAAAAGTAGAACTGCCCCATACGGTTTCCATGCAGGACCTGGTGGATTTGAACTGCCAACCTTTTGGTTAGCAGCCATAGCTCTTAACCACTATGCCACCAGGGTTTCCTTCTGGTGGCTAAGTAGTGGTAATACCTATGGTTTTAATTTGTGTTTCCATGATAAATAATGAAGTTACACATCATCTTTTTCCATGTTCTGGTCCTTTGGATATCTTGTTTGAAGCAAATAATGAACTTTTTGTACCCATTGTTCTTTTGAGTTTTCCACTTTATTTTTATTGATTTCAGAGTTTTTTATATTTTCTATGTACTAGTGCTTTTCCATTTACATACTTTATAAGTAAAGTCTCTCATACTGTGGCTTCCTTTTTCACTATTTTAATGGTGGCTTTTGATGAAAAGAAATTCTTAGTTTTAGTGAAGTTCATTTTATGGTTTTTTTTTTCTTGTATCATTAGCCTTTTTATTTACTGTGTATGACATCTCTGATTATTCCAAGGTCACAAAGATATGCTTCTATCTTTTATTTTTAAAACACTATTTTTTTTAACTTTCATAGATGCACACTTCATATGACATTGATTTTTGTGTAAGGTGTGAGGTAGGGATTTATTGATCTGATAATTCATTTATATCCCCACATATCTGAAAGGAGTGCTGGTTGAGCAGTGGTTAAGCAATTAGCTGTTAACCAAAAGGCTTGCAGGTTGAATCCATCAGCTGCTCTTTGGAAACCCTATGGGGCAGTTCTATCAGTTCTGCTCTGTCCTATAGGGCTGCTATAAGTCAGAATCGACTTGAAGGAACTTTTTTTTTTTTTTAAATATATCTGAAAATTTATGAAGGATCATTTAATAAATGAATGACCTCAATAAGAACCAAAACAATTTATATTAAAGAAAATAATACGCCAATTAGCAACAATGGAATGAAGGGTAAAATATGTTAAGAACTTATGGCTAAGAAAAGCTGGAAAGTTATTAAAAATGAAAACTAGCTTTAAGTTTCCTAATAGCCAAGGTAAAAAGGGAAAAATAAAGAGTTGCATAGACTTTATCGTCTACTAGAAAGAAGAACGCTGTTTCTTAGGGGAGAAAAGAAATTACTCCTTGTGTATTGATTAGAGTAATTTGCTATAAAGATATTCACAGAAAAACATTAATTTCAGAACTTTTTTTTTTTCAGAGTCAGGGTAGGTGAATCACAGCCACAAAGCAATCATTGAATCACGCTGCTTTTCCTGTCCATTCAACAAAGATAGAAACGTTATATGTTTCAGATTAGCAGGAAACACAGAAATTGAATTCTACGATGCCAAAAGCATCTCTAGAGATCAAAACAAAATTAATTTGTACAGCACAGAAATATACTTAATAAGGCATCAAGAGGCCTTTTTTTTTTTTTTTTTTTTAACTACCAACCAATCCAGAGAAAACAGGATGTTAAGGTTGTTTTTTCCATTATCTCCTGGATTTGATTTTATCTCCAGAAGGTTATGCCAAGGAAAGACATACATTGGAAAAGAAGGGCTGGTCAAGGAAAGAGAACCTGGAAGAAAGCAGGCTCTCGGCTTAGTGTTCCTTTAGTCAAAATATCCAAGTAGATTGCACGCGTATTTGGTCTTTGTGGCATGACTCCTGAAAGCATGAAGTCGGCTATACAGAATATGATTATTCCTTGTAGTATAACAGCTGTGTATGGTCAGTACAGGGGTCTCTTGTTGGTGAAAATGATTTGTTCTTGGCTACTAACTGAATGGTTGGCAATTTGAATCCACCCAGTGATGCCATATAAGAAAGGCCTCGTAATCTCTTCCGTAAGATTACAGCCATTGAAAAATCTTATGGGGTACCGTTGTACTCTGACGCACATAGGGTCGCTATGTGAGACTATAACCACTGAAAATCCTATGGGGATAGTTCTATGCTGACACACATGAATCAGAATCAACTCAACTTGATGGGTCAGAATTGACTCAATGGCAATGGGTTTATGGTTAGTATAGTTAATTTTTTCAAATAAACTCTACTAGGGAGAGCTAGTATTTTGCAAGTCCCCCTAAATTCTGTCTGTTTTTGAAAGCTCTGAAATGTATGCCTTCTAAAAGAGGGCAAATACCATGGCCTTGACGAATCTCCTTTTTAAATTCAGAAAATTACTCTAAATGCCCTCATAGTCACGAATAAGCTAAACATATTATTTTTTCTTGATACTATGATCTAGAAATATTCTATGCAACTCATAAGCATCTCTCGGATCTGCCAGGGTCTCAAAGGTCATCTTGCCCAGTGATTCAACAGAGCCACTGGTAGATCTTTCTAAATATATGAAATCCTGAAATTCCACTCTCTACTACCCACTCCCTAACTTCACAGTTTATCAGAGCAGCCAAGAATAGGACTACACACTGGAACCCATGGAAGCTTGGAGAGAACTTCTTATCTGAAATCTCGCTTTGTTTTTAACGTTGTCGTATAAGGAAGGAGTCATATTCTATTTTATTGGAGCCCTTGTGGCACGTGTACATGGGGACACCTGGGGTTCAAACCCAGACTTCTGACATAAGGCCAAGAACACTTTAACGTCCCATGTTGCAGGTATAGCCTTGTGACAGTGTGAAGGAATAACCATGTCATGCACCTCCCCTGGGCCCAGTAATACAGACTGATAATCAGCCACCAATTTCAACAAATCCATTAGCTGCTTGAAGAAGATTTAAATCAAATGATTTCCTAATAAGACAAGCCCCTGGGTGGTGCAAATGTTTAAGGTGCTCAACTGCTAACCAAAAGGTTGGTGGTTAGAGTCTAACCAGAGGCTCCTTGGAAAAAAGTCCTGGTGATCTACCTCTGAGAAATGAGCCACAGAGAACCGTACGGAACACAGTTCTCTGGCACACATGGGGTCGCCGGAGTCAGAATCGACTTGACGGCAACTGGTTACATATACACACATGATGAACATACATGCACACACGTACACACATGTGTATATGTACGTGTGTGTACATATATACCAAAAACCTGTTGCCGTGGGGTCTATCCCGACTCTTGGCAACCCTATAGGACAGAGTAGAGCTGTTCCATAGGGTTTCCAAGGAGCTGCTGGTGGATTTGAACTACCAACTTTTGGTTAGCAGCCGAGCTCTTAAACACTGCACCACCAGGGCTCCATGGACATATATATGTGGACATATTTATACCTCCCCCACGAAAAAAAAAATCTGTTTGACACGGAGCAGATTCTCCACAACTCTAGGTTCTTATTTGTCCTTGCCTCTTTCACCAAGATTCCATTTAGAGTTTTACATTTTTGTATGAAGAAAAAACAGGATATAGATATCCTGGTACAGTGTAGCACCTTCCATGATGTAAGCAAGCCTCTCCAGCCAGGTAAATCTCCAGTGAGGCTGACATAAAGGGAGAGCAAGGTAATAAATCATAAAATGACTGACCAGGAAATTCAGTGTTTTTATCTACTCCCCTTTAAACAACTCCTTTAATGGCATCTCACTGTTTCTCCCTTAGGAAATTATTTCATTGTATAATTGCCCACGCTTCAAGTGAAAATTTCTTAATGCCCAATTTAAATTGCTTCTTTTTTCAGTCTCAGGCCATTGCTCTCCATTACATCACTATTAAGCACCTTAAGTAATTTCCCCCTCTATTTAAAAGGATGAAATTGGCTTGCGCGTTTCATTTGAAAATGTGGCCTCATTCTTTTAGACGAAAAAATGTAAAAGACTTGAAAGAGGCAGGTGATCATCTTGTTTCTTGAGAAGGCAGGTGATATCCCTGCCTCTGGGTTTTTCATCAGCTTAGAAATGATTCCTGGGGCTAACAGAGTGACTGCACTGAGGTTCATGCTTCCCATGACCCTGTAATGGAAAAGTAGGCTCACGACACAGTCCTTCAAGGAAATGTGAGCCCTGGACTAGCTGAGTGTCGCCACTCTTACACAAAGGCGGGCTGTATTTGCAGAGGTTTCTATTGGCTCGTGCAAGGGCCCAGAAAATTTGCCTGCAAATTCTGTTTTAAACAATAGAACTGTAAGAAGATGGAGAGTCTTATCATGGCATCAGGGAAATGCAAACATTGATAGTGCTAGAGCTGTTAACCCACTAAAATCTTTTGGGGTCCAGGGGAGTAATATGGCTCTACCCTGCCCCCACACTTAACCATCAGAGCTAGTTTCCTTCAACCATTCTTATGGCGGCTCTGGATCCTTCAGCAAGAAATGTGATCTGAAGCTTCATTTTAAGCTGTCCGATTTTTAATTCCAGAGTGCCTGGGTGGTACAAATTGTTAACGTGCTCAGCTGCTAACTGAAAGATTGGCAGTTCAAGTCTGCCCAGCAGTGCCCCAAAAGAAAGGCCTTATAATCTACTTCCAAAAAAAATCAACCATTGAAAACCCTAGGGAGCACGGTCGTATTCTGACACACATGGGATCGCCAGAAGTCAGAATCGACTCGATGGCAACTGGTTTTTATTTTTAATTCCTGACTCCTGTGCCTTCCCTCCACCCCATCCCCCATTATACCAGACACCAAAAGGATGAGGCCTTGATCATGAAAAAGTGGCTCTCCTCCGATAGGATGCTACCCAGCCACATCGGCCTGAGCCTGCTCATCACCTGCCCATGCGTCATCTTCAACCTGTTGGGTTTGCTCCTTTACTATCTGTCAAATTCATTTTCAGAGTTTTGCCTCCTTTTGTTTTCTGTTTCTATGCTTTGTGGTCCAGCCTACACTGAGAGTAAGATGTATAAAACAGTAAAACAAAATGAAACAAATATATCAAAGAATTCCCTGAGCCGCTGCAGTTGGGGAGACAGTTAACACTACATTATGGATTGGGTTGTGTCCCCAAAAAATGTGTGTCAACATGGCTAGGCCATGATTCCCAGTATTGTGTGATTGTGCACCATTTTGTCATCTGATGTGATTTGCCTATGTGCTGTAAATCCTACCTCTGTGATGTTAATGAGGTGGAATTGGCAGCAGTTAATAAGGCAGGACTCAATCTACAAGATAAGGCTGTATCTTGAATCAATCTCTTTTCAGATCTAAAAGAGAGAAGTGAGCAGAGAGACAAAGGGACCTTATGCCACCAAGAATGTAGAACTAGGAGGGAAACTCGTCCTTTGGATTTGGGGTTCCTGTGCTGAGAAGCTCCTGGATGAGGGGAAGATTGATGACAAGGACCTTCCCCCAGAGCTGAGACAGAAAGCCTTCCCCTGGAGCTGGCACCCTGAATTTGGACTTCTAGCCTCCTAGGCTGTGAGAGAATAAATTTATCTTTGTTAAAAGCCATTCATTTGTGGTGGCATCAGATAACTAAGACACATGGTCTTAGAGGAAGTACCACCACGCCCAGCAGAAGAATCAATTCTCTGGGACGACATCAATCAGGAAGTGGTTTTTCCCTACAGAAGAGTATTGGCTGTCTCTTGCTCCTGCTGTGTACACAATGACCAAAGCAGCAAAGAGCTCAGCTCACAGAGAGAGCTCTTTTCACTGATGACACATAATAGTGGCAATTTTTTTTTTAGAGAAGATTGGAAGTAGCAAAACTCTACTGAAAGCAGGTGATAAAGATTTGACACTTGGAACAAACATTAAGGCTGAGAACTATTGAGAAATAATGCCTGTGCCCTAAAAAAGACAACATTTCCTAGCCAAAAAGACTTTGGACAAGAATACTACGAAAAAGAAACAAAGACATCCGGTCTCATATAGAAGAAGTGATAAGCATAAAGTTATTTTCTCAGCTATAATGGCTAATGGTTCTCACATTATTTTATTTTAAACAAGTGGGAATGGGAAGCTGATGTCAGATGTGTCGATACGGAACATATTGTGATAGAGACTTGGCACCCCTTCCACGCTGTCTCCAATTTCAGCTCGGTCTTTACCCTGACAATACCGTAACTGCGCCATGAGATGCAGCTTGAGACAGAGCACACACATGCCTTGATGCAGAAGGTTGTGTCAGGAGAGATATATAAGATATACATCTCTAACGTTTTGCTGTGCATGCAAAAGAATTGCTGAGGGTTAAGAGTTAAGAGACAACTCATTTCTGACTTATTCCAATAATGCTAATATAATAATGCTGCTGCAGCTCAACGCCAAATCCTGTCTATCACTGTGTGCCTCCCTGGTTTCTGAACAGAGAGCATTTTCAAGTCGAATTCATCCTACTTTGCGAGGCCCATGCTTCTTTATGAACCATGGTTGAGATCATATTCCTTTGCATTCTACAGTCTTCAGAAGCCCCTGGCTCCCTGTTAACTCGGGTCAGCACTGAAGTTCACGTTAATTAGGCCCATCGTGAATTCCCAGTACTTACTTCTTTCCATTCCTTCTATCTAGTCACCTCCCACTCCAGCAAACCTGAATTATATTTCATGTTTTTCTGCATTTCTTTCTGGCATTTCTCTTAGCTGGGGTTGTGACCCCCCCCCCACTCCCCATATCTTGCAGACCCAAATTCTACTCATCCAATGTGGTCCAGGTCAAGAGCCTCATAATACTACAACCAAGAAGCTACCTGTTCCTTCTCTAAAATCCTATTCTTTACATGTATTTTCCACGAGACCTACGACTAATTTCCTATAGTTTCAGTTCTTTCTATATTGATGTATTCTGAAAATTCATAAGCTTCTTAGAGGCAGGGGCACCAGAGAGTGTGGCAGGGGGTCTTGAAACTGGTAGGTAAGCCGTAAAAGTTCAGTGAATAAATAAATATGTAAGTCACTCTTGTGATTTACATAGAGCCACACAGAGGTGTACAGGATCATTAGGGACAACTGTGTCTATATACCTAGATATCTGTACAACTCTAAGCATATACACAATATGTGAAGCCCTGGTGGTGCAGTGGTTAAGAGCTGTGGCTGCTAACCAAAAGGGCAACAGTTTAAATCCATCAGCTGCTCCTTGGAAACCCTATGGGGCAGTTCTACTCTGTTCTATAGGGTCACTATGAGCCAGAATGACTCCACAGCACAAAACAACAATATAACATGAAACTATATATACCAAAAACCCATTGCCATTTAGTCGATTCCAACTCATGGCAACCCTATAGGACAGAGCACAACAACAACAACAACAACAAAACATATATATTTTATTGGGTACTGTCAAGTTGATTCCAACTCACAGCAACTGTGATGGTCAAGGTGGTGTGTCAACTTGGCAGAGCCATGATTCTCAGTGGTTTGGCAGTTGTGAAATTATGTAGTTTGCCAGTTATGTATTGATATAGTCATCCTCCATTTTGTGACCTGATATAAGTAGCCAATCAGTTGAAAAGGGAGTTTCCTCGGGGGTGTGGCCTGCATCCAATATATATGGGCATTCTGGCAAAGCTCACACACTCTGGATCTTCCATCGGACTCATTATCCTCGGACCTCCTATTCTTGGGACCTAAGCCAGCAGCTTACCACCTGACCTGCAGATTTTGGGATTAGCTAGCTCCTGCAACCCCGTGGGCCAGCAATCTTCGGCCTGACCTGCAGATCTTGGGATTAGCTAGCTCCTTCAACCCTGTGAGCCGGCAATCTTCTGCCTGACCAGCAGATCTTGGGAGTTGCCAGCTCCTGCAACCCTGTGAGCCAGCAGCCTTCTGTCTGATCTGCTGATTTTGATTTTGGGTTCTTCAGGCCCTGCAACCACGTGAGTCAGGAGAAGCTTCCAGTCTGATACCTGACCTGTGAATTTGAGACTTGTCTTCTCCACAACTGCATGAGCCATTTCCTTGAGAAAAATCTCTCTCTATACACACTTCACTGGTTTTGCTCCCCTGGAGAACCAGCCTAAGACAGCCACCCAATGCGACAGAGTACAATTGCCCTATAGGGTCTTCTTGGCTGTAATCTTTATGGAAGCAGACCACCAGGTCTTTTTCCCACAGAGAGAGAGAGAGAAATGAAGTCCTTCAACTTCGAGAATTAAAAGAATACTCAAATGAAGAAGTAATTTGCATTGTAAATGTTCACCTAAAACACAATAATAAGAATAAAAAAAGAATTACAAAATATATAAAGACATCTCTGCACTCTTACTTTCCAAGTTCATGCATCCATGGAGAGAATAATGCACTCTGGAGGCAGTTACCAAAAGATGTCATAATTGGAAGTAGGGTTGTGATATTACATTTTGATATACGATATAGTTTCTCTAGCAATAAAAGAACTACATTTGTGTTCTTGTTTTAGGACTTTCCACTATAATTTTTTTAAAATATGTTCCTCACAATATCAGTCTTTTGATATACACCATGACCAAAGGATATCATGTTCAAATAATTTTGAGAAATGCTTCAAATGATGCCTCCTTGTAGAGACATAATATAAAGTGATGTCTTAAAGGCTTTTAAAAAGACTGTTTAACCTTGATTAACCTCATTTCCCAATTATACTTGTCCTTGAAATAGTCTTTTTCATAGGACAACCATAAATCCCAAAGAAGGAGCCTCCCGTGGAAAATAGTTTAGAAAATACTGTTCTAAGATATTTTCTATACTCCAAAAGCCAGAGGATCTGTTTTGACTCCACCTTTAGAGTGAGGTATTTATAACACTTTCTTTGTGGTTTGTAAATGATCCAATAGCCTGTGATGTAAGGGCTGGGGCACAGTGGAGGGACAGACCTGCCCATCTGTCCAGGATCCTATGTGGCAGTGGAACAGAATGCAGGTGACAGGGGGCTGGGAGTATGGGGGAGTGTCGTCACATTCTAGCCGCTGGACAAGTGGAAGCAGACTCTAACATGCGTTTATGAACTCTCAGAATCCATTTCCTGCTGTGGCGTTCTTTCTTCCCTGATTGCATTTGCTCTGTCCTTCAAATCTTCGTTGAAAGCTGTTCTGTCTCGTGTGTACTGGGCTTGTTTTCCTGACTATGATTTAGAAGTCTATTCTAAATTCTCCAACCATGCTTGGAATTACATAATCATTACCATAATGTTGTGTAACACACTTCCCCCGCCCCCCCCCCGTGGAACTATATTCAAAACCCATTGCTGTTGATTTGATTCCTACTCATAGAGACCCTATAGGACACAGTAGAACTGTCCAATGAAATTTCCGAAGCTGTAAATATTTATGGAAGCAGACTGCCACATCTTTCTTCCACAGAGAGACTGGTGGGTTTGAACCACCAACCTTTTGGTTAGCAGCCCAGCACTCAACCAGTACACCACCAAGGCTCCTTGTGGAACTGTATTAAAACAATAAAGTAATTATGGCTTAAATCCATTGGTATCCTCATTAGAACATTTAATTTTAACTAGCAAGGAGTAATCAAATGTGTGATACAATTTTTTAGAATAAATCTAAGTGCTTTAAATTTATTTGCCCTCTCATATTGAATGGTGCCATACGATATAATCATGCACGCAGTAAATATTTGCTGAGTAAGTGGATGCATAAATCACTCTTGATCTCTTTTTCACTGACATAGAGGTGTAGTAAATCATTAGGGGTGACTCTATATGTATATTTATATACTTATAGGTCTATGTATCCCTATATCAATATATATGCTTATAGGCTAAATAGTCTGCAATTACAAGATGTGATTGTGATAAAACTAATTATTAATCATCATGAAAAATGTCCTCCGAGCAATAAATTAAAATCTGGAAAATTTTCACTAATGAAACCATGTGTCTCTCTACAGAGCCATCTAAACTATTCTAATGTAAACAAAACAAAACATTGTAAGTATAACGTAAGATTTGGGGAATCATAATGCTCAATATAAAAGTTTAATGAAAGTAGGGATGAAGATTTAGCCTGAAACAGCATCCAAGTGGATTTATACAACAAAAGCCAAATATCTTAATACGAAAGAAGTCAACACACCAGTAGAAAAGTAAGCCAAGAGAAAAAAACGTAGAAAAAAAGTAGTCCAAGAGAAAAAAAATCCTGCCTTTACTACCAGCATTGTGTATAATTCAAGTCCATGGGAAAGGAAGGTCAGTAATTACAGGAATCTTTAAAGAAAGGTGCAAAATTTCCCAGAAATCTATGAAAAGTAGATAAACGTTTAGACTCATATTTGGACCCTTGAGTTTTGATTACTGCCGCGATCAGAAGGCCCAATGGAGAATATATTCCCCAAACAAATCAATATTTGTTTCTCCTTCCATTACGGAAATGTATTAACTGGGGAAGGAAGCATCTTGTTCCTTCTCAGAACAGCTGTTAGTTTAATGGCTACTCAGTCTATTGGTTTAATGCCTAATAAGGAAAAACAAAAAAAGCAAATTCTTTTTTTTATAATTCTTCCCATGGTGAGGGTTTATTTACAATGAATAAATTAGTAGACTGAGATGTGGGGAAATGGGCCAATTTCAGAAGAAATCAAGGTAATAAGAGTATGTGTAAAAGTGCCACTTTAAAGAAAAAGGAAAACCAGTATAAAACTAAGAAATGCTAAACTGCTGGGTAGAGTTTTTAACTGGATGTTTTTATCTGACCCCAACTGAACACCACTAACAGGGAAAATCTAATATAGAGAACGTTATAACATGAAAAACAATGGGAATTATCTGGACATGCTTTCCACATTGCTCTCATTAATGACAATGATTTTAGGCAGAGAGTATGAAATCCAAAACTATTAGCCACTGTACTGTGGTGATAAAGTGAAACGTATGGGTTATTTTGCCCATTAAGTATCTTCCAGAAGGGCCAAAGCTCACTAATCAGACTTTCGTTATTATTTTGCAGGGATTATCATAATCAATCTCTCCTGTAGAAGCTCTAGAAGATAAAATATTTTGGAAATAGCCATGGGCTTCTTCTAGATGTCTCTGCCAATTGTGACTTAATTATTGCCATACTTTACCTTGTTTTAAGTTACTAGGGCAAACAGTAGCACTTTTGAGTTATTCTGAGATTTGTGCCAACCCTACGACACTTTACATTGTATGGCCAAGGTAACTGGCGAAATTAGACTGTTCCTCTTTTATATTCCCTCTAAAGAAAGGCATCTTGCTTTCCAGGTACACGGTAGAACCTGAGTGAATTTGGAACAGGGTTTGGGGTAGGGCTGGTGTGACGCACGACCCTCAGATTTTCCTAGCTGGTGAATGACAGCTGTTGTTGTTCGGAGCCATGGAGTCGATTTTCAACTCCTAGCGACCCCATGTGACAGAGTAGAGCTATCCCACAGGGTTGATTCTGCCTACCACATACACAATAGCTAACAGAAATGAAACATGCTAGAAGTGGTGGAAAGTAACATTCCTTAGGATGAGGATGGGTGTTTTGTTGTTGGGTGCCACTGAGTCGATTTTGACTCACAGCAACCCCGTGTGACAGAGTAGAACTGCCGCATAGGGTTTTCTAGTCTGTAATCTTTATAGAAGTAGATTGCTGGGTGGGTTCGAACCACCAACCTTTCACTTAGCAGCCGAGCACTTAACCTTTGCTCCGCCAGGGCTCCTTGAGTGATAGCTACATGCATTCAATTGTCCTAAAATGAAAAGCAAAGTATACATTTAAAAAATGTGGAACGAATGGCTGGATGTCATCGTTATCTCTTGAACCCTTGTGGTACTGTGACTAGAAACCACAGTTGGTTAAGAGTGTGGCTACCACATGCCCCAATGTAATGCTGATCCACTTGCAAATATCTGGAAGGCCTTTTCTATGCAGTATTCCTGAAACAGTGCTCAGAGAGGATAACAACAGCACATAATGAAACACATACGGGAAGAGAGAGTGAACCAAACTGGTGCTAAAAAAATGACCTTCCTCCATAAGGTCAAATAGTTTTATTTTGATTAAACACTACAATACAGTATATATCCATTAAAAAAGAAAACTCTATAGTGTATATAAATTATTCCTTCCATTCATCAATTCTTCTTTTCCCATTACAGCTTTGGTAGAATGTGATTTCCGTATATAATTTTTAAATACTTCTTAGCATCACAAACTCAACACAAAGTACAAAACTAATCCAAATTAGGGATAGTATAGTCTACACAGTGGTATTCAGTGGTAGGAAAAAATCTTACCTTGATGAATTCATGTCACTAGCTAAGCTATCAAGGCATACCTAGCAGACATGATAGAAATATGCACCATTAACCAGCTAACGTGTGTACTAGTTCTTGTTTTTTTTTTAGAATACCAGCAGCAACCCTTTGAGTATTGAGAGAATACTTGAGTCCTCAGCCAGTTTTTTACGTTGCTCCTCTTCCCTTAAAGGCCATGAGTAACATCTGAAGAAATGGACCACACCCACAGCTCTCAGAATTTGACCTGCCATCCGGCATTGCTCATACTGGCACAGTTTGTCCTGCAGCTAGCTGACATCACGGGGACAGTGCTGGAGGGGCAGTGTGGGCCGATCAACCGCAGGTTGTTCTGAGGGCTCGGTGGTGTGATGTTACAGTAAACAGGCATTCCAGTGGCTGGGAGTGACCCTTGACCTGCCTGGTTAGGTAGCATTATTGGCTGTTGGTATGACTGCTGGGGTAGTCCTTGAGAACCCTGGGTCATTGGCACCTGTAGGAAAACACAAGAGAGAACCCTGCATGAAGGCGCTATGTCTGGGTACACCATGAGCCACAGTGATGTCACGAATATTCTGCAAGCTATCGAGTTGGACCTAACAGGCCACCAATCCTAACCATGCCACATATCAGCTGTTTCACACCGAGAAAGTCGATTAACCCCTCTGATCATCTAGACTCTGGATAATCACACATACTTGAAAGTACCATTGAAAGTGTCAAAGAGATAATTCACAGTGCCTAGTACAATGCTAGAGCCCTGGTGGCACAGTGGTTAAGAGCTATAGCGGCTAACCAAAAGGTCAGCAGTTTGAATCCATCAGGCACTCCTTGGAAACTCTATGAGGCAGTTCTACTCTGTCCTATTGGATTGCTATGAGTCAGAATTGACTCAACGGCAATGGGTTTGGTTTTTGATTTTGGTACAGTGCCTGAAATACAGTAGCTACTCAGAAGGTGTTAGCTCCCTTCCCTCCTCTCTCTTGATGCCCTCCAGGGTCTGCAGTCTGGATCTCCCACTCTGAGTTTCTTTGTATAAAGAATCATGCTCCCATTCTGGTTTTACACAAACAAGGGGGCCTGTAGCCTTCCACAATAAGAGGGTCTTCTGTTCCAGGCATTCACCAATATTTGTTCTCATCTCAGCTTTAGAGAACCTCTGATTTGGACCTCAAGGTAGAAACTGATATAATGTGAATAAGGATAGACCAGAGTTTAAGGGGGCCTAGGGCAGGTTTCTTAGGGCCAGAAGTAGCTGTACTACTAAATTTAATGATAAAAGCATTTCACTAACCCTTCACTTCCACTCCACAGTGTTCTTGGATACAAATTACAAAAAGGTGCATAACACTTTCTAAATATTCAACTTGAGTTTAATACGGAAAACGCAATTGTTAGCCTCCCTAAAGAGCCTTGAAATAAATCTGAGATGCCATTAAAAAAAAAAAAAATCTCATAACTGAAAATTATGGTAAACAAAGTTTCTTTGAGAGTGTACAAAAATGTACCCTGGAAGGGGAGTTTCTCATGAGAGGCTTCTACCAACAAGCAAAATATCAGTAGCATGCCCAAAGGTCTTCATGGGTAAAACTTTGAAGAATTTTCTTCTGTAAATAGGAAGTTTATATGGAGACAAACTAAACAGGGCATTCAAAGGTCATAGTAGCTACAGAAGCCTACCTCTCCCATTTTCTGCTCTTCTGTTATAATCTTGATTCAAAGTCAACCATCGACAGTGGCTGTATAGAGCACCCACCATCAAGCCAACCACCCAACCCAGGGATATACCCACACCTCTACTTTGGCAAGTGCTCTTTTATAACCCACAAATTTTCCCAGCACCTGATAAGAAGACATTGTTGGGTAGGAGACCATCACGCTTTGCACCGGAGTTCCTGGTTGGTTGCTCATCAAGTTCTGACTCTGAGGCACCTGCTGCACTCCCATCAGGCCTTGGAACCCCTGTTGGCCAGACAAGACTGGCTGGTAGCCTGGGAAGAAAAATGACCCTTTTGAACAGGTTGAGCCAGGAAGAGTGTAAGCAATGTTTCACGGGGTAAGGGCGCTGGTTCCCAAGGCCAAGGCAACCTTCAGACATCTCCATCGCCACCTCAGAAATACGCTACCCAGAAGTGGTTATTTCCTCAGAATGTATTTTACTTTTCAGAGTGGACAGAAGTGTGGCTCCGAAATATTGATTGACATTTCCACTCCGATGCAGAATTTTCCAGTGAGAACGTTCTGACACACAGTAAACTCCTCGGATCACACTGACAGAAAGCTGTATTGACATCATTTTGCCTTTTATACATTAAACCTTTAACATTTGGCTTTTTCTTTGGTTTTGATGATATTTGGAGAGTTCAGAGATTATCAAGTTTTTTTTTTTTTTTTTTTTTCAAATTAAATTGACTGGTTTCCCTATTCTCCAACCTTCCTGCACTACCTCATTCCACACAGAGACCACCAAACGGCTATTGACGATGGATGGTTTCTATCTTTTTTATCTTCTAATGAACAAAATGAGCTACTACTCTGAGTAATTCACTGTCTATTGCCTTAGACTAAAGGCAACAGCAAGGGAAAGGTATAATGTGCTTTTATTCTATTTCACCAATAGCTCCCAAGAGAACATTACGGTAAAACACTCCAATAAATGGCCATGTACATCTAATAGCTATTACAGAACACAACCTTTTAAAAAAAAAATCTGTTTGCATTCTGCGTGGGTTGGTTGGGTGGCTTGCTTTCATTTCTTTTTTAAGTGGACCAGAATTTATTTATTGTAATTATTTCAATCCACACTACAGGTGATTCAAAATGCATTCTTAAAGTAAGACTATGAACTATTCCTACAGCTGCTGGGAAGAAAATTATGATTTAGGTAAAAATATGGTGGTAGAGGAATGACACAGAGTCACTTAACACTGTGAAATATGGTCTTTCCAGAGCTCATATTATTAACCATGCTGAGTACCTGAGAATAAGCAGAATGGCCTTAACGTAACTCTCTGAGAAGAAAACTCTTAAAAATCTAGATTTTCTTAATGCAAACACTAGCTAATTTTTTCAACCAGATCTTTTAAATTTAAGCAAAGGAAAAAAAACCTAATACACCTTGTTAAAAAGTAACCCATATTTTGAATGCATGTGAGAGTTTTAAAAAAAAAAAATTTAAATTGTACTTTAGACGAAGGTTTACAGAGAAAACTAGTTTCTCATTAAACAATTAGTACACATATTGTTTTGTGACATTGGTTGCCAACCCCACGATTTGTCAACACTCTCTCCTTCCTGACCTTGGGTTCCCGTTTACCAACTTTCCTGTCCCCTCATGCCTTCTCGTTCTTGCCCCTGGCCTGGTGTGCCCATTTAGTCTTGTTTTGTTTTAAGGACCTGTCTAATCTTTGGCTGAAAGGTGAATCCTAGGAGTGATTTCAGTACCGAGTTAAAAGAGTGTCCGGGTGCCATACTCTCAGGGTTTCTGCAACCTCTGTGAGACCAACAAGTCCGGTGTTTTTTCGTGAGTTAGAATTTTGTTTACATTTCTCCAGCTCTGTCCGGGAGCCTCTGTTATGATCCCTGCCAGAGCAGTCAGTGGTGGTGGCTAGGCACCATCTAGTTGTGCTGGACTCAGTCTGGTGGAGGCTGTGGTTCTTGTGGTCTGTTGTCCTTAGGAATAATTTTGCCTGTGAGTTTTAACTTTATATTGAGGAAGAGCTAAATTATAAATAATCCCTACAGAAGACAATAATTTGCTATCATTTGTGTGGAAACCTACAAAAAATATAGTTTTACTCATGTCCAAAATAATGCGGAGAAACGGCTTTGGCAAGCAAAAAGAGTTACTGACTTAGGAAATGAGCTCAAGTCATCAGAGAAGACTGAAGTGGGGTGCAGCCAGTTTGGAACACCCGAGAATGCAAGGCTGAGAAAGGCCAAGTTGGGAGGCCTGACCTGTGGCTACAGCTGGGGGGTGCAGCAAGTCGGCAATGGGTTTGGTTTGGTTTGGTTTTGGTTTGACTTTCCTTATGTGTCCTGATTTTTTACGTTTACATTGCTCACTCTAATTCCTTTTCATAGTGGTTTTAGCTTGTTGAGTTAAAGTATTGAAAAGACACCATATAATAAGAATACAATTAAGGTTACCAGCTAGCTACCGTACCGTACCTCCAGCTACATTCATGGACACACAGTACATAGTCAAAGCCTTCCTTTAATAGGCTCAGCAGGTCTATTTTAAGACCCTAATAACATCAGCTCCATGATATCTTCACTCCATGAAGTGTTTACACCATCAGATTTGGGGAGAAGAAATGCTACAGAGAGGCCAAGTCACTGTCATCACTAACTTTCAGAACGCCTCATCTACAGAGGCACTTGAGAGAAATCTCTTTTAATATTAAATACAAACAAAACAAAACAAATGTTTTCCATTGTTCCTCCTTGTTTTATTCTAATTCATATAACCATTAGCATGGAAAAATTCTATGGCTATTTTACTGTTTTCTTATAACATTATTCCAAGCCATTCAAATTCTTGGTTGCATGAGAAAATATTTGGCACATAACTTAGTAGAAAACTTATGACTAACAGTCTTCCTTACCATTTAGTTCTATAGCGAAGGGCAGGTAATATGAACTCACTCTGAGTCCACCTAATTGCAAATATAATATATATTTTCTTTTATTTCTGGATGAAGGCTCTAAGCACATGTTGAAAATGAAAGAAATGTCTTAAAATTTTGGCCCCTAATTGATCATTTGGTGAAAGGACAGTTGGTGTCAATGGACGTTTTGTAGAATATGCACAGCTACAACAATATAAACAAAAACAGACGAAGCGGGGAAAGAGGAGGAAAGGGAAGGGGAGGGGAGGAGAAAGAAAGCAAGGTGGGGTGGCCTTGTGTCCAAAGATTATTTACATATTTGCTTATTTAATCCTTCCATCCTTTCGCAGTATCATCCTGTTCAAAAATAAATTGAGGTGGCCTAGGAGAGATTCATCCATTGCCACTAGCCTCTAAACCAAAAATGGGGAGAAGGGAAAATAAGTCTTATGATACTGGAGCTGTGAAGACACAGAGAACAGATGGCCTTGGAAGGGAGAGGAAGGAAAACCAAGAGTGAGGGGGTCAGTGGCTTCATCCTAATAAAGGCTGGGCGCCATGAGTGTGTGATTCATCTTCGTTGCAAGAACAGATGCAGTGTGCCACAGCACTGCCTTCCCGGCCTCCTCTGCCTGATGATTTGTGAACTTTAATATTCAGTTACGCATGGCAATGGGCTATCTGCTCTGTGCTGGGGTTCCCACTGTAAACACACTTAGGGCCAAAAGGATTTATGTAAGGAGCAAACACTCTACAATTTCGAAATGAAAACTGAAGTGGAAGGAAGCCTAATTTATATTCACAAATCCCATTCATTTCTCAACTCTCTCTCCAGGCAAGACATTTATATCTGGAATGGTATAATTGGAGATCAACCCATTTCTTTAAATAATGATGTCATGGGAGGTGGCAGAATGGTCCTTAAGACAGGAGACTGTCTGGAAGGTGAATCTGAGCACCAGTCCAGGAATAAACCAAAACCCATTGCCTCCGAGTCAATTCTGACTCACAGTGACCCTATAGGACAGAGTAGAACTGCCCCATAGGGTTTCTAAGGCTGTAATCTTTACAGAAGCAGGCTGCCACATCTTTCTCCCATTCACCACCAGGGCTCCTGTTCCAAAAACAGACACATAGAAATGAGATAGCAGTGACCTAAGAATGAACCAACAGTGTCTGCCTGGGACACAACACACCCAAGGCAGCTACAGCTGCACTGGTGGAAACTTGCTTATCTCGTCTGTTCAAATGAGAAATGTGTTCCGCTCCGTCAATTCTTAGCTGCAAAATGGTCACTTTTTCATATTTATTGAGGATTAGCAAGATATAATGCATCCTACCTAACACAAACAGCAACGGGATCTGCCCTGTAGGCTTGCTATGGAGATGATAAAGACATTAGCTATTTTTGTTATTTCTTTTTCAGTCAAGATTGATTCGATTTCAAAATCACTTGTGCCATTTGCTTTCTGAAGGTAAAAAGGTTAGGAATGGACAAACGCCTCCAAGCAAATAAAAAAATGCAGTCTGCTAAGATTGAGACATTATAAGATTTACAATGTTGGAATCTTATAAATCTGAAAATTTAATAGGATTTCCGCTAAAATACAACAGTTACTGAACAGTACTTGTGGTTTAAGGGTAATTTGTTAATATTCAGGCAAAACAACATTTCTCTTAACGCATGGCAATTAGGAAAAATCAGAATCCATTGGTACGATTATGACTGGCATTATTTTAACTCCTATGTGAGTTACAGATACATCATTTTGGAAATAAATGAAAAGACAAAGTAGGAGACTGTTATTTTCATGTTTTTGTTGTCACTGAGGCAGTGGTAAGGAATGAGATCAAAGATGAGGAAGGAAAGCCCCAAGGGAGCAAATTTCTAGGGAGGAAATTTTCCAAGAAACAGGCCAGTTCCCACTGCTTCTGCCAACCCACCCAAGCTGCTTAAGTCACACGTTGCGTCCATTAAATGGGATAGTCGTAATATGGTGGAATGCCTTTTCAAGTGGTTAGAGTTAACAATCTGCTTAATATAAAACTCACATATCTTGGATGGGCCAAGACACAAATACTTCTCAAAGTTCCTAAGCTGCTTGATTCTGGATTCAAACTCTACTCTTGGTACAAGGTTTTAGGATGGAATGACAGTAGCTTAGTAAATTTTTGACCATAGCTAGTAAAGAACCGTTGTTGTTAGTCGCCATGAAGACGATTCCTACTCATGGTGACCCCATGTGTGCAGAGCAGAACTGCACTCCATAGGGTTTTCAATGGCTGTGATTTTTCAGAAGTAGCCTTTCTCCTGAGGTATCTCTGGGTGGGTTCAAATCACCAACCTTCTGGTTAGTAGTCAAGTGCTTAACCGTCTGTGTCACCCTCTGGAGCTGGTGCCCTGAATTCAGTCTTCTAGCCTCCTAAACTGTGAGAGAATAAATTTTTTTTTTTGTTAAAGCCATCCACTTGTGGTATTTCTGTTACAGCAGCACTAGATGACTAAGACAGGTCCCTTCTTCCTTCATGTACCTACAGTACATGGTGCTGAAGGTAGCCATGGGTGGGGAGAAAAGGTAAGCAATATATCATGATATCTCTATGGTTTCCTGGAAGAGCCACTCTCTTCATAACTCAGAGAGGAAGCTTTGGGGTACTGGATGCCTCTTGCCTGCTACCTGATCCTCACAGAAAGTAGAAGATGGCCTCAGTAGTTCCACTTTCATTCAGACCTCCCAGGACCAAGGGTCCTTGGACACCAAGGCACAAAGACGTGATTACACTGGATTTTTACAGACACTGCCCTACTCAGTCTCAATTCCCAGGTTATAACTTCCAGGTGTGGCAAGGTAGGCCCAGAGAAGTCAACTTTGAAAAGCAAGGTGTGAATCTCTTCATGAATTTTGCCTTTATGCCAGTCTACCAATTTATGCTACCTAAAGCCATAACTAGGGCCTGTAAAACAAGAAAGCCGTACAGACCCTATGGGAGGGTGTGAGGGGGTGAATGTGTGTGTGTGTGTGAGTGTGTGTGTGTGTGTGTGTGTGTGTATAGTTCTGCTGACGCAATGGTTAAGAGCTTGGCTGCTAACCAAGAGGACGGCAGTTCGAATCCACCAGTCTCTCCTTGGAAACCCTATGGGGGAGTTGTACTCTGTCCTATAGGGTTGCTATGAGTCAGAATCGACTTGACAGAAACAGGTTTTTTTTGTTTACATATATATACTTTTTTTTTAAGCATGTTAAAAATATAAGATAAAAACCCAGAAAAAAAAAAATAAAGGATATAAAAACCTAGCCTAAGAATCATAATCAGATTCCCATTCTGTCTTATACATGAAATAAAATAGCTCCTGTTTTTATTCTTGAAGTAAAATAGTTCTGAAAATTCAACAAAGGAAAAGCAAGAAATTGCCTTTTTTTTTTTCTTTTTCTTCTCCTTTCCTGTTGAAGCCTGTGATGACTTCTTCCATTGTTTGATGTTAATGTCTGGCTTTACCCTATTTACTGGCAGTCTCTGCATCCACCCTCTCTCCTTCCCTCATCATTTATCATGCAGGGGTTTTAATTCCTCAGGAATGTGGGGCACAGTGACCTGTGGGGGCCTGTGTGGGACTGGATGCAAAGCAGTCCATGTAGCCATGTAGCCCATTCCGCCCTAATGAATTTGAGGGAGGCTGTGACAGGTCCTGAGTGGAACTATTGCTTTCTGAGGCAGTAGTTTTTCTTCGTACTTGCTCTTTTGCTCATTAGCTTTCATACTGCACAGAGTGTAATTCTTAAAAGCCTCTTTAACGTCCCCTGAGGACATCCACGCATGGGTCATTTTCTAATGGCAGTACACATCAGATGAACCATCCTATTACTGCAAGCTCGGGGGCCTCTTCACTGCAATTAGACTATCCTGATCCATGTTATCACAACTACAAAGCTGGTTTTCTTTCTCTCTTTCTTTTTTTTCTAAATCAGGGCAAACATGAGAGGCATTGCTAAATGACTAGAGGAATGGACCATGCACAGAATTTCAATGAATGTCTCAGAGGGAACCCGGCACTGAATTCCACTTTAAATGGAAGAGACTGTCACATTACTGAGGTAATTCCCTGAACTTTACTGGCCCATACTGCTGTGCTGGCAGCCAGAGAGCTCCAACAACCCAGAGAGAGAAAAGCCGCATGCAAGACTCACAAACGTTTCACTTTCTTAATAAGGCTACGTGGCTTAGAAGAAAATGTAGCATTCTTGCACCTCTACTGGAAGTATTAATTGTGGACGTATTTAAAACCAGGCTGGGTGACACCAAACCACTGCTGGGGCAACATAAGGATCTCTTTCCCCAGATTAAACTTGGGGCAAACTCGGTGATGGAGATGGTTACTAGTGTCTCCTAGCCTTCGGTCTGGGTTATACCTCAACATAAAGAAAACAAAAATCCTCACAACTGGACCAACAAGCAACATCATGATAAACGGAGATAATATTGAAGTTGTCAAGAGCTTCATTTTACTTGGATCCACAGTCAACGCCGATAGAAGTAGCAGTCAAGAAATCAAATGATGCACTGTATTGGGCAAATCTGTTGCAAAAGACCTCTTTAAAGTATTCAAAAGCAAAGATGTCACTTTAAGGACGAAGGTGCAGGCCATGGTGTTTTCAATCACCTCATATGCATGTGAAAGCTGGACAATGAATAAAGAAGACTGAAGAATTGATGCCTTTAGACATGTTATCAGGAGGGATCAGTCCCTGGAGAAGCATCGTGCTTGGTAAAGTAGAGGGTTATCAAAAAAAAGAGGAAGACCCTCAATGAGATGGATTAATACAGTGGCTGCAACAATGGGCTCAAGCATAACAATGATTGTGAGGATGGTGCAGGATCGGGCGGTGTTTCTTTCTGTTGTACACGGGTTCGCTATGAGTTGGAAACAACTCCAGGTCACCTAACAACAACAACAACATTACTGTCTCCACAAAAACACTCCCCCTGGTGGACACTGCCATTGGTCAACTGCTATTGATCAGCAGGGTACAACAGGATAACCAGGAGGTCAAACGTCATGGGGTCAAATGTTTTGTTACATATTTATGTACCACGATAGAACGACAACAACAAAAAAGCATGAGGTCACTAACACTGTGATTAAATTACTTTCATTGTCTCATGGCTACCAGGTGTAGCCTAGCCCTGGCCAACTACCATGAAATAAGTGATCTACAGAAATACACCTATCACCACAACTGGGAACACTATTCCACAGGCAAGTCTCATCGACAGTAAGTCAAGAGCATCCTCTTAGTATAAGAAAGCAGTATATATTATTATTCCCAAGTAGTCAAAATAGCTATCTTCTATCTTTAACTCCAGGCTGACACGGTTCTCGCCCAAACATCATTCTACTGAAGATTTAAATACCACATGCTTGGTGGCCGGGAGAAGGGATTAACTGGTGGTACCAGAATCACGAGTATCAGTGGTATCCTGGAAAACCAGCTCTCTGAAAAACAAAACCCCTAATTTGTAGTGCTTGCTGATTTCTGGGATGTACGTACTCTTACCATGGTTGACTTTAGACTACAAAGAGGGTAACACCGGGCCAGCAGAGTTTTTGGTCTTTTAACAGTTGGCTTTTGTGAGTAACATTTAGATGACCCTAGTACACCAACCAAAAAAACCAAACCCACTGCTGTTGAGTCGATTCCGACTCCCAGTACACCACTGACTATCAATGCCAGGCAAGCACATTGTTAGTTCACATGTGTTTTCCTCCCATGAACTTTATGGAATATTTGTTCTTTGCTATCTAGGTACGAGTAAATACAAGGGACCTTCATAGAGCTTACCCCAGTGGTGGAAACAGGACAAAACCCGAAACTTGCAGTTGAGACTGCACCAGGACAGAAGCAGGTTCCAGGCTCCATGATCACCGAGAAGGGAATATGTACTACTGGTGTGTGTAGGGAAAACGGGAAGCACATAACAGAGGATTTCTAGGAGGTCCTTTTGAATGAAACCAGTATTGGAAGATGAGCAGTGAGCCAATGGGGTGGGGTTAAATGGGAAGAATTTGTATTAAGGAGGTTTAAGCATAAGGAATGGAGCCCTGGTGGCACAGTGGTTAAGAGCTCAGCTGCTAACCAAAAGGTCAGCAGTTTGAATCTACCAACCACTCCTACTCTGACCTACAGGGTTGCTATGAGTCAGAATTGGCTGGACAGCAATGGATTTAAACCAGCCAATGCAAAAACCCACGGATGTCAAAAAATATTCAGGGATGTAAGTAGTTAGATACAGAAGCAGATTAGATATGGACAGAGGTAGTAAACGAGGCTACAGAAGGAGCAGGGGTCAAGCTCTAGGGCTTTGAAAACCATGCTATCAAATTTGAACTTAATTCTGAAAGACTTAGGGTACCGTGCAAGGTTTATAAGTAGAGAAATGAAATAATGGGGTAGTCATTCCATAAAGGTTCTTCAGGATCATTTCTCATGGGGTTGCATGGCTGGAGGTTGGGAGCCTACAGAGAGGCAACAGTAACAGCCCAGGGCAGAGACGATGAAGATGTGAACTGGGGCAGGGTGGCAGGGATAGAGAGCAGGGATGCATCTGAGAGCTACTAGGAAGTGAACTGTCAGAAAATGGATCTATGGGCTGCAGGAAAAGGGTGACAGAAAGGCAAAACCCTAGAATGAATCCCAGGTCTGAGTTGGATAAGGGGGTAGACTGTAGTGCCTTAGACTCATAGTGACCTTATAGGACAGAGTAGAACTAGAACTGCCCCATAGGGTTCCTAAGGAGCCGCTGGTAGATTCGAAATGCCAATTTTTTGGTTAGCAGCCAAGCTCTTAACCACTGTGCCGCCAGGGCTGCATAAATACAGGCGGAACAAGTAAATGGAGATGGTTGGTACAAAGGTGAGCAAAACGATCTGGAGTTCAAGCAAAGAGTCTGTCTTAGAGGTACAGACTTGGAGTCAGGAGGACATCGTTGCCCTTGGGGACCACATGTTTAGGAGTGGGCAGAAGTTGAGAAGAGGATCAAGATGGAGCTCTGAGCCACAATAATATTTAAACACTGGCCTGAGAAAATGATACGTGGGAAGGAAAACGAAAAGTAGTAGGAAAATTAGGAGAAGAACCAGGAGACACTGATGTGAAGAAAGGAAAAGGAGGGGAGTGTTTTAAGAAAGAGAAACATGACAGTGAACAGAGCTGTGGAATTTCTAAGAAGGAGATCAAAGTAGATCGTATGCTAAAAAAAAAAAAAAAAAATTACTGGTGACCTTGACAAAAGCATCACCAGTGATGGGGAAACAGCCAGACAGAAAGGAAAAGGAAGGAAAGGTATACCTTTGAGAAGCTTGACTGTGAAGGTAAATTGGCAGAGAGCTAGAGGGGGCCAGAGAGTTGATGGGATTCGGGGGCTTTATTTTTGTTGTTTTATTATGGGATAAAGGAAAGGGTTTTTATACTTTGGGAAAGGAACTAAAGAGAGGATTCAAAAATCTGGGAAAGAATAAGAGTATCTATGATCCTGTCATGATTCACAGGGCACGAAGCATCAAAGAACGTATCCATCCAAGAAGACTGGGGGGCCTGAGTAACAGAGAGTGTGTGTTTTCTGTCTTCTAGGCCATCAGACAGGCTTTCAGTATCACCTCCTCACTACTGTCATGTGGTGCTGTCCAGTTGGTTCAGACTCACAGCAACCCTACGTACAGCAGAATGAAATACTGCCTGGTCCTGTGCTATCCTCACTGTTAATTACATACTTCACTTAATTCAGCAGTAAAGTGCCCTGGATCTTCTCCTGCCAACTTGGTTGAAGACACAAGACAGTTCAATAGATCGTTATGAGGCACACCCAAATGCTATAATGTAACTTTGGCCAGGCAACAGAAGCTACCCAAGACAACTTCCAACAAGGATCTGAAGAAAAGAGGTTCTCATTTGTTTATAAGCATCAGTGTTCCTTGATCCATACAGAACTGTGTGGCCCCAAAAACTCTCCATTCAAAATTAATTAACAGAATTCATCAATAAAAAATAAAAAAAAATTTTTTTTTTATTGATACAATACCAAAAAAAAAAAAAACCCAAAAACAAAAAACCTACTGCCATCAAGTCGATTCTGACTCATAGGGGCCCTAAAGGACAGAGCAGAACTGCCCCACGGGGTTTCCAAGGAGCGGCTAGTGGATTCAAACTGCCGACCTTTTGGTTAGCAGCCGTAGCTCTTAACCACTGCACCACCAGGGTTTCCATTCATATGACACACTCCATATTATTTACCAGAGTGGACAACCAAACAAAATCCCCATGAAGAGGGCCAAGCAAAAATTAGTAAGACGGCTTCCATTACATCATGGACACATATTCTTTGAACATATATATACGCACGATGCCAAGCACTAAAGTGTTCAAGATCTAGATTCTCCTGATTTTTCCTTATGGTTCAGGTAGATATGCATTCAGTTTTGAATTTTGGGGTTCCCCAAAAATTAAAAAGCAAACTTGTTTACATGTCATTACACCCCCAAAAGTAATCAAAGCCACAAACTTTCAGACTTAGTTCTGGATTATCTAATGTACAGATTCTCAAATAAAAAAAAAACAAACAACTAAACTGGGTACACATTTATGCATTAGACCTATAACCAATGTTTTCTAAGGAGAATTTGGGGTTAGGCATTTTTAAAGTTCTCATTGTAGTTAGTTTGGGGAGCATGACTTCGGATTCCCTGCTATTGTCGATTCATCAATATTCAAACAGATGACCCTAATGTAAAAACTCTGGGTACCATATGATGCCATAGCCCCAAGCAACAGGAAGAAGATACTTTCTGTTCATCTATATGATCAACTCATAATTATCCTTGGGAACGGCTATAAGAAATGTCTTCAGTCTCACTGCGTGAGGGACTGTTATTTAAAAGCATTATTTGTATCTGGATTGAGATAACAATCACTAGTCTGTGGGGTCAGCCACACAAAAATGTGCTTATCTGTTCAGCTGCCTGGAGTCTGAGGCTATGGTCAACTTAAATCAGATTGCATCCTAAGTACCACAAAGCGAAAATGAAACTGGAGGGCAAAGGGTCTGTCCTGAAGCTTGTTTAATCATCCCTCTAGGGCTGCTGTCTCCACCATGATGAGCAGCTTCATTTTTGTAAACGGCCTGCCCCTGGATAAAAGGAGAAATGATTCAGCCATTCACTTGCTAACTTTTCCCTTCAAGTCAAGGCATTCAAGGGTAATACTCCACCTTCCCTCATGGTTAAAAGCGTTCTGTAAACACCTAACTGAGCCTGAGCATTTTAAGACGATGACCCTGAAGCTCCATTTAAGGCCCAGAGGAGCTCCCAAGCTTGGCACAGCCAGCTCTCTGAACCTCTAGCCGTAAGAGCCCTCTGAGCCGGTGGCACCACTCCAGTGTGATGAGATGACGCAAACACCCTGGGTCTAGGTGAGCCCAGGAAAGGCCTCACGCTCTTTACTGAATTCTGTGCTAAGCCACTGAAAAGCAGGCCCGTCCACATCCAACAAGGTTTGCATGCTGACTTCTCTGAGCCATGGATTCCCAGTTTGCCACCCAAATACGGTCTCACCATCTTGCATCTGGTTGCCTGCTCTCCCACCCAGCTGGAACACTTTCCCCTAGGTCAATGGCTCTCAATCTTAGCCTGCCTCTGAAAAGCCCAGAAAAAATAACCAAACTCGTTGCTGTCGAGTTGATTCCAACTCATACTGACCCTACAGGACAGAGTAGAAATGCCCCATAGGGTTTCTGAGGAGTAGCTGGTAGGTTCGCACTGCCAACCTTTTAGTTAGCAGCCAAATTCTTAACTGCTGCACCACCAGGGCTCAAAATAGCCCAGAGGCTCTGTTAAAACACTGATTGCTGGACCTCAGCCCCAGAATTTCTGATCCAGTAGCTCTGGGCTGAGGCCTGAGAACTTGCGTTTCTGACAAGCTCCCAGGTAATGCTGATGCTGCTGGTCCAGGGACCATATGAAAATCGCTGTGAGGCCTGGGCTCTCAATAAACACTTTTGCCTTGAATTTCTATGGTTTGGCCCACTGGGTATTGTTCCCCTCACAGAGCAGGTGATGGGATGCAGCCAATCACAGAATGTGGAAGGCCGTCTGTTGTCTCTGACTTCTTTCTCCTTATCTATAAGACGACTGGCAATACTTTTCTCACGGGGTTGCTGTTAGAATGGCCAAGGTCCCTCCCGTGTATCGCGGTGATGAATGAATGTATGCAGCTTCCCCTCCCTTAGCTCTCTATGTTCTCCACCTTGTATGGCCTTGAATCATTTTATTAGTTATTTACGTCCTGCTTTTTTTTTTTTCCCAGCTAGAAAAGTAATCATATCTTCTACATCTCTGTGCTCTAATAGCCCTTTATTCTACTTTCAGCTCCTCAGAACATTCACTGATGATGATGAGAAAGAAACCACCCTGTGCTACGTGCCCCACACGCATCCTTCAATGGCACGTAAGAGGAAATGAACAAGCAAACACAAACTTGAAGGACAAGAATGGAGAGTAATGTACTGAGAGCAGAGAGAGCCCAGAGCCTTGCGAATGCCTGATGGGTGGCAGAAAGGAAGCCATTTATCATCGTCACAGCAGAATAAAAGAAAATCTGGCCCAACAACTGCTTTCTCTTATCCCCTTTGCCTCTGGCAAAAGAAGATCCTTCTGACAGAATATCAAAAGGGCAAGGCAGGGTTTTCTAACTCCACAGCTTGTTGTTGGGATAGGGGCAGAGATAGGTCCAAAACAGAAAAGGAAGAGGAAATATGGGAAGCTGAGGAAGACAGTAAAGAGGGAAGGAAAAAACGCATTCTGAAGCTGAGTTTGCCCTTCTCAAACCTGCCTGTTAGCATTTGGTGATTGCTATGTACTGACTTGTACCCACAACTCCAAAAAATAAAATAAAATAAGCCCCTTTGGCACAGTGGTTAAAGGGTTTGACTGCAAACCGAAAGGCCAGTAGTTGGAGATCACCAGTGGCTCTGCGAGGGAAAGATGCAGCACTCTGCTTCCGTAAAGATTTACGGCCTTGGAAGCCCCATAAGGTCATGATGAGTTGACACAGACTTGACAGCAGTGGTTTGGTTTTTTTGGTTTGGGCTCCCCACCACCATCCCCTTCAAAAAAAAAAAAAGATACGTCCTAATCCCTGTGCCTGCGAACGTGACTGTGTTTGGAAATAGGATCTTTGAAAATGTTATCAGTTAGGTTAATATGAAGTCATGCTGAGGTTAAAAAGAAAAAAAAAAAAATTGCCGTTGAGTCAATTCCAACTCATAGTGACCCTATAGGACAGAGTAGAACTGCCCCATAGAGTTTCCAAAGAGTGGCTGGTGGATTCCAACTGCCAACCTTTTGGTTAGCAGCCGGGTTCTTAACCACTATACCACCAGGACTTCAGTAATTCATGAGGACATGCAAAATAATCCATGTATTGATCACCTGTAATAGTCAAGCAGTGAGAGCATCTGAAGGTTTTAGGGGAAAGGACAGTGGTTCCAGAAGCCAGTAAGAGCTGAGAGGAGGGGCCACCTGTCAGGGCAATTGTTTCCCAAGGCAGGAAGTAAGAGCCAAAGACACACTGTAATCTTTCTCTCGTGGCTCTTTGGTATTCTGCTTGTACACACCATTCGCAAAGCTCATCTGGAAGCCACAGGGCAAGGAACCTGAGAGATGAGTCTGTGGGGCAAGAACAGAAGGACGAGAACGGCTGGCTAAGTGAGGGGAGGACAGACAAATAGGGAAAAACGGGCCTCCCCTTTCTTTACAGAGAATAAGGGGTGCATTGCTAGGTCAGGGAGACTTTCTCAACCTACCGAGCCAACATGCCCAAATGAAGATTTTAAAGACTGCTGGATAATGACTTTAGTAGATTACTACCTCCTGGTTTTATAGATCTTTTTTTTCCTTCAGAAATTATCCTTTTTAACACCTGATAATATGTCAGACTATGCACTTAGCATGACCGCTTTGGCAATTAAGTAAATGTTAACTCTCAAATTTATATGTCATTAGCTATTAGGGTGGAATAGTTGACTCTTTGCCCTAGTGCCTGTGTTTCCATTTTGAGAAAATGGCAGCCTTTGTAGGGAATTGATAATAATGTAGGAAATACCATTAGTGTTTAAATATCCTGTAAGATCAAAAAAAAAAAAAAAGTTAAATTATGATTCAACCGAAGCCGTACTACTCATTTTGTTGAATTTGACATTTTGCTTCACTGGCTGCAGAACCAGATGGCTGAGATCAAATGGATAAAAATGGGCAAATGATGTTTCAGGGGAAAAGAAAAAAGAAAAAAAAAGAGCATCTAGCTTATTTCTACAATACCAAAAAAACACTGCCATCAAGTCGATTCTGATTCATAGCAACCCCATAGGGTTTCCAAGTTTGTAAATCTTTACAGAAGCAGATTGCCACGTCTTTCTCCTGCAGAGCTGCTGGTGGTTTCGAACCTCCAACCTTCTGGTTAGCAGTCGATCACTTTACCCATTGCACCACCAGAGCTCCTATTTCTACAATAGACCATAAATATCATTGCATTCGGCACAGACATTTGGTTTAGAAAACACTATATTGTAATTTAGTGTCATGTTTAGTTCATTTAGCCATAATTTGTTTGAATACTCAAAGCAAAGACCAGCAAGGTGAAATAGTATGAAAGAACGCTTCAATGAGACTTGAAAGAACACTTCAATGAGGCTTTAAAGAAGCGTTCTTCTATCACATCTGAGAAGTTTCTGCTTCACAATGGGAAAATCATAAGTGCCAGGATCAGACAGACATGGGCTAAACATCAGCTCCTTACCCACTGGTTGTGTGACTCTGGGGAAGTTCCCTCATATCTTTGAGCTTCATTTTGTTTACCTATTAACCAGGGAAAAAGAATTCCCAACTTTCCAGGGCTTTTGTGAAGGTCAGGTAGATATCAGGTAAGGTGACTAACATGTTGCTCAGCAAATGGCATGTACTACATGGTAGTTGGCGTTATTGTTGTTGCTGCTAGCTGCCACTGAATTGGCCCCTGACCCATGGCAACCCCATGTACAACAGAAGGAAATGTGGCCCAGTACTGCGCCATCCCCATGACTGGTTGCAGATTGCTGTGATCCACACAGTTTCCACTGGCTGATTTTTGGAAGCTGCCATCAAGTTGTTCCCAGCTCATGGAGACCCCAGGCAAAATAACATGAAACACTGCCCAGTCTTATGCCATCGCCGTGACTGGTTGCAGATTCAACCACTGTGACTCATAGTGTTTTCATTGGCTGATTTTCAGCAGTAGATCACCAGGCTTTCTTCCTAATCTGTCTTAGTCTGGAAGCTCAGATGAAACCTGTTCAGCATCACCGTAACACTCAGGCTTCCACTGACAAGACACATAGTGGGTGCACATGTAGTGCACTGGCCAGGAATCAGACTCGAATCTTCTGCATGGAAGGTAAGAATTCTACCACTGTACCCCTACTGCTCCCATGGGTTCCCACCAAATGGTACTAAATAAATGGGAATATTTTCACTCCCCCTAGAATTGTACCTTAAATGAAGAACAAACTGGGTATTGATAGTATCAGAAGGGACTCTGCCTCACAACCAAAAATGTCCCGGCAGTGATCCTTCTAGCTGACAATATCCAGGCTTCAGGACCCTATATTTCTTTGTGAGCCAAGGCACAGTCATTAAGTGCAGACAGACCACACGGAAGCATGCACGGATCGTGCAACAAACGTGCTTTTTCTGGCCTTGGGTTATATTGAAATTTGAGTCTCCGGTAGCAAAAGGCAGCCGAGGCAGCAGCTATGAATGTGAGGGTAGGCAAACACCCAGCATGGCATGGAGCAGAGAAGGCAGACTGATGGTAACCAAGGAGCAGACAGGAGCCCAGGCAGAGATCGTCTGGAAGGGCACCGGCCCAGACTCAAAGCACTGGTGGAACACTGCTTTGTGCGTTGTAACTTCAGGACACCCAGGCTGCTCTAGTCTATAGCTCGAGGGTCTCCTCAGATACACCAAAGACTCAGTGAAATTCAAGGCCTCCTCTTGCTCCACTGCGAGACACAAATCCACTTCCCCTCTGTCTCTGGTCTCCTAATCAAAGCTATGCCCGCACCTCCCTGTAAGCTTCTTTCATTTTTCCGTTCAGAGTCCTGAGGGAAAGTAGCGCTCCCTTCATCTGAAGCTGTCTCAGAGCAACAGGGTGCTGAGTGCACTCTGGGTTCCAGGAGATACCTTTCAATCTCTTTGTAGTCATTTATTAAATGGAGCCCCAGGTCACTGCATCAAAGACAAGGTATAAAGCCCCACCTGGCCCCCTCCTCTGCTTCCTGTTGCCCGCTGCTCACACCAGGGCGCATCTCCCACCTTGCTATACTATTACAAAGCTTCCCAACACCCAGGAGACCTGAATCCCTCGCAGCATGACAAAAATCTCCTACTTTTTGAATATTTCTAACTGTTTTGTATTTTCTTTTGATGTAGATGATTAGGCAAGTGATTAAAAAACTGCAATATTTTAAATTAATATATTATCGATTATATTATAGCATTATGTCAAATGCAATATTTAGTAATATTCATAATATATACTGACCAATTTTGAGCTTTCCCATTTAAACAAGTGACACTAGAGTTCAATTTATTTTCAATTTAATTATGTAAGTAAAAAAATCATGATTTGTGAGCAAATGTCCTTCGAAATGTTGAGCTAGGGGACCAACAGAGTAATAAAATAAGCGTTTAAGTGAAAGACTCATTAAAGCACCCATATAGACAAAAAATGCTTTTTTAACTTGGGAAATGTCACACTTATGTATCAAACAAGTCACCAGGCAGGTTTTGATGATTTCGTGTGTTGTTTCTAACTGATGGGACAAGACAAAAGAATTCAGGCTGCCCACTGCATTTACTCGCAGAAAAACACACTGCAGATTGTAGATAGCCTTTATTCCTTCCCAGCAAAAAGCCAAATGGGATAGAAATGTCGCTATTCTCCCCTTTGAAACTGTGCAATTTATCTATTTATTTGACTGTTTATTTTTAAACCACTAGCTTTTATTTAATATCCACTGTACAAAACAGCATATAACGAATATTACAACCTACCTCCCTCACTTCTAACATTGTTTATTTTTTCTTAAATATTAGAGGCAAATTTGGGGGTTATATGTTACATTGGGCAAATCTGCTGCGAAAGATCTCTTGAAAGTGTTAAAAAGCAAAGATGTCACCTTGAGGACTAAAGTGCACCTGACCCAAGCCATGGTATCTTCAGTCACCTCATATGTCTGTGAAAGCTGGACAATGAGTAAGGAACACTGAAGAATTGATGCCTCTGAATTAGAGCAAATCTAAATCTGTCTTGGAAGAAGCACAGTCAGAATGCTTCTTGCAAGTGAAGATCAGGAGACTTCAACTCACATACTTTGGGCATGTTATTAGGGGGGACCAGTCTCTGGAGAAGGACATCATACTTGGTAAAGTAGAGGGTCAGCAAAAGAGAGGAAGACCCTCAAGGGAATGGACTGACACAGTGGTTGCAACAATGGGCTCACGCATAGCAATGATTGTGAGGATGGTGGACGACTGGGCACTGTTTTGTTCTATTGTCCATTGGGTCACTATGAGTTGGAATGGACTTGTTGTTTGGTGTTATCCAGATGGTTCCGATTCACAGCGACCCTATAGGACAGAGTACTGCCCCACAGGGCTTCCTAGGCTGTATTCTTTAGGGGAGCAGATCCCCAGGTCTTTTCTTCCACAGAGCAGCTGGTGGGTTCCAAATTCCGACCTTTTGGTTTGCAGCAGAGTGCTTAACTATTGCTCCACCAGGGCTATTCGGGAGGATAAGGTTACCAAAATCCCAGTTTACACCTGTTGCTCTGGTTATTATTATCAGCTCTCCTTTTCACTCCCCAATGTGTATCTATTCAGATGATAAAATGTATGGTTACTATATATGTGTGTGCATACATACACATATATACACATGTATTTAATACATACAGAGGCATGCCTTTACACATTATTTACATGTATGCTTGCACGCATATGCACACATATATATACATACAAGCCATATACCCTTTTTAGGAATATAGTGGAGATTTTCTTGATGTGGGTAATCTCTGAGTGGTGCAGATGGTAAAGCTACTCACCGAAAGGTTGATGGGTTGAATCCACCTAGAGGCACCTCAAAGGAAAAGCCTCGAGATCTACTTCTAAAAGGTCATAACTATTGAAGGTCCTGCGGAACACAGTTCTACTCTGCACTCATGGGGTCGCCATGAGTCGGAACTGACTTGGTAGCAACTGGCTTGTTTTGCTTTTTTTTTGGTTGGTTGATATGAACTTAGAGAAATGTTACTCTTTTTTTATGTTCCTCATAAATTGCGTTGCAACGGTTTTTTTTTTTTTTTCCTCTTTCTGTCCTTAGTCAATGATCCATATAAGTTACACAATGCATGACTTAGAACTTTTTAAGACAGTTTGGTACTTAGTTTGGTTCAAAGCAGAGCTAAAAAATGAGTGACTGAGTCATGAGCACAGGCATGCTGCTCATATAATCTCCACTAACAGCCACCCACTCAGACTGTATCTTCAGAATTTTGGGGGAAAGGCCGATGGTGATCTAATCTGGTGTATTAATCTTTTTAAAATTGATAGATTTACGGCTTTAACAGCAGTAACTCCCGGAAGCCCTGAGTCCATGGTTTGGGAATTGCTACTCTAACTTCCTCCTTAATCTTTGAAACGGGGAGACCAAGGCAATAAAAGAACAGACCCTACTGCGGAAGTTTACTGAACAGGGAACTGTCACTTAGGATAATGGGGGTGTGTGGATCACCTTGAAGATCTGATGAAAGCCTTGATCTCTTTTCCTAGTCAATTGTACACAGGCACAAATGCAAAATAGTTTGCATAAAATTTTCCTGGTTTCAGGAACTCCAGAAACCCAAAATTCAGAACCCTGGGCCCTGGTGGTGCAGTGGTTAAGTGTTTGGCTGTTAACCAAAAGGTCGGCAGTTTGAATCCACCGGCTGATCCTTGGAAACGCTCTGGGGCAGTTCTATTCTGTCCTATAGGGTTGCTGTGAGTTGGAATCTACTCGACGGCAATGGGTTTGGTTTTTGGTTTTGGATCTAGCAGGAGTAATAAGCACTTCTCATTCTTTATTATTCAAGCATAACACAATTCAAGTTGAGTCCCCTTCCCAATCCATGCCTCCAGCAAGAACCTTCATAATAAAAAGCGGTGGGAGAGAGGGAGCGAGGGCTTGAAGTATCCACAGGAATAGGTCTGTGTCTGTAACGAGCAATCTAATGTCACTTAGACAAGTGTAGGCATCAATGGTCCGAGAGTCTACCAGCAGAAGTATGGTGGTGCTTTGAGAGGTCTTTGTGAACTGACTTTATAAGGGAAGTTTTCCTGATAAGGACATCCCAAAGTGTAAATTGTATCATTTAAAAGGTTCTCATTTAGTAATATTTTCAGCCATGTTTTTTTAATTGCTTGTCATATGGGGAAATCTTTTTTAAATCTGTTATTAAATTGCTAGGCTCACTTTTTAGAGTGTTCTCCATCTTGCCTCAGCTATGTTCCCCAAGAACGCTCAACTGAGCAGTTAGGCTTTCGTACCTTGCCATCCACATGATCGTGCTACAGCAAAAGCCGGACACAGACGGCCCTTTACAGAAGCGTTTGATTAAAATGGAGTCGTCAGGGCCTCCTGACAGGAGCATCCGCTTAATTGACACCGTGGCTTCGTGACGCGGCCAGAGAACACAAAGCTACAAGTGCCCATATTTAGATAGACGGAGCCAAAGAGCAGCCTCTCATAATGATTAGTTTCATTACTAACTGACTAAGAACACACATAGCTGTTTCTTTTGAGAATAAAATTTTAATTAAGCAAAGTTGGTACTTCAGTAGGTGAGGGCCCTTGGGAAGCTTATATGATGAAATTCCACGAACGATAACTCCTAAATGGCCTGACATCAGTAACAAGATCATGAGGAAGGGTATAGCCGAGCAGCTTAAAAAATACCTGATTATGGCTGCTTTACCTGGCTGTGAAAGGCTGCTCTTTGACACCTAATACCCATGACGACACATCTGTGGGTAGAAGCAAACATTTCACCCTAAGACTGGTAAAACATTTCTTTGGGAGGAAACAAGCACGATTACTGTTTTGTTCTGGAGGCAGAAATTGTCCAGGCACAAGAGGCAGTCTCCTTTAGTAAAGACCCAGCGTTAGAAGACAGACGCCTTCCCTTGACAAACCTCTATTTTCATCATCTGGAAAATGGGGAAGTTGATATAACTGACATCAACCTCATGGGATAGGGGTAAGGATTAAGTGAGGAACGCCCCTAAGCTCAGAGTCTGGCACATAGAAAGAACTCAAGTTGCTCGTGTTTATTACTTTTCAGAAGTGATATTCTCTTGCTTCTAAGAGTACACCACCCACAGGCCCGCCCCAAAGGCACCACGCACTAAACGCATGCTTCCTCCTCAAGATGATGTATTTTTCACTCATTTCTGAAGACACAGGCTTCTGGTTCTACGAATAATAAGAAAGTCAGTGTGTGGGCTGAAGATATGGCCAAGAAAGTTTGTTTTTTTTTTAAAGCAAAAAATCCTTTTGGTCTCACTTTAATAAAAAGTCAAACATCTATGAAGAACAGCCTGCTCTAGGCAAAAATAAGTGCAACCCAATAATGGCAGGCTCTGTTACAGGTGGGCGATTCCGGAAGGACAGCTGATCCAGGCTTCCGCACACACCCTGCGGTCAGAGGCTAACATCAGCGCAGCAACCCAGACGAGGCCTGCCCAGCTGTTCTCGGACATCCAAGGCCCTTGAATTTATCTGCAACTAAGAAATCTACGTTCACCACACAGAAGATTGCCCAAAATAAAGTGGAATAAAAAGAGGAGGGCCGTATCTTGTAGACGGAAGTTCACTGGACCAGAAAGAAAACATATTGGCTTTGAAAACGGCATAACGGAAATGTGTCAGAATCTGAGACTTAGGGGCCCACCCAGAAGGTAGGACTCACCTCGAAATGCAAAAGCCACGCCTGATGGCTGAGACAAGGATGCTTTACTGATTACTGACTAATTGTTTGGCAACCTGAATGTTAGCTCATAACTTTTACTCAGCTGGATGGCTCTCAGCAAGTCACTTAACCTCCTTGGGCCAAAGTTTCCTTACCTGTGAAGCTAGGAAAAACCAAACCAAACCTATTGCAGTTGAGTCAATTCTGACTCATGGTGACTCCATGAGCCCCTGAGCAGTGCACAAATGGTTTGCACTCAACTACTAGCCAGAAGGTTGGTGGTTCAACCCCACCCAGTGGTGCCGTGGAAGAGAGGCCTGGCAATCTGCTTCAGATGGCAGCCAAGAAAACCCTATAGAGCAGTTCTACTCTGTAACACATGGGGTTCCCATGTAAAGCTAGGGACTCTGGCTAAATTGGATCTGTTTAAAGTCTCTTCGGAGACTAACATTCTAAAATTCAAAAGGAATTGCTTTATTGAGGGCAATTAGGTAAATACTTATTCTGATGCAAACCTTTTAAACTCTTGCATTTTTTTTTTACATTGAAACAGCCTTTCTTTTTATCCCACTTCCAAGAATAGCCGATACTGGATACTTCGACAGATGCCACCGAATGCTTCAAATTAAACTTGTCAGTTTCATCAAAGGTCACCTCTCTGACTGGGCACAATAACCAGCTGCAGCCAAATTAGAACTTTAATGGCCTCAAAGGAAAGCTGCATTTGCTACTTTAAAAAGGTACCATTGAGCCCGAACGAAACCTGAAACTGTCTTAAAAACATTTTTTTTTCTTTGCCTGATGTAAATTGGATTTTCTTGGGTCCACGAAAATCAGTCTATATCAACATATTTTGGGAGGAAAAAAAAAACTCAAAACAAAAAAGAAACTTTTGATCTGATCAGAATATATTTTAAAGACCAAGAGGCCTTTAAAAACACTGTCCTTCTTGAGACTGTCTTGGCATCTCCTGTCTGGAGGGGAGATAGGAGGGTAGAGAGGGTTAGAAACTGGCAAAACCGTCACGAAAGGAGAGACTGGAAGGAGGGAGTGGGCTGACTCATTAGGGGGAGAGTAAGTGGGAGTATGGAGTGAGGTGTATATAAGCTTATACGTGACAGACTGACTTGACTTGTAAACTTTCACTTAAAGCTCAATAAAAATTATTAAAAAAAAAAACAAAACACTGTCCTTATGTGTACGTCTGTGTGGTCATTTTAAAAGTCACTTCTCCTCTCCTTCTTGAATGTAATCATTTAAAGAGGCGCCTATGCTATTTATCTTTGTCTTGTTTTTCTCATTTTATCCACCTCTTCACTCAGCACAATGTCTGCACGGAGCAGGTGCCTAGAACGTGCCCTGCGTTATTGCTGAATAAATGTTAATACATAAATCAGCATTACCTCCGGATGTTATGTAACATTGACCTAGCCATCCGGTTTCTACAAGCTAGAAACCCAAGGACAGCAGGTTAAAAAAAGGCAATGGACATCTGTCTGCATACGCGCCAGGGAAACAGATTTCAAGTCCAGGCTGGGGAGAATTAGGGTTGGCCAACTCTTCTGACTTCCCATCCTGGCCAGGTGTGACCCCGGCCCTAGTGAGCTTCCCATAAAAGTAAGAGAAAGAAGGTTCTCTTCCAATGAGGTCCGGATCAGGCACAGAGGTGTGCTGTGCTTTGGGCAAGGTATCCGGCTCACTGGGTCTCAATTTCCTTAGGTTAAAAATCAGAGTGCTATGGGATTCCTGCACCTCCAGCAATTAATGACCTTAGTGTCTTGCCAGTACTGACAGACATTCTCCTACATCAGATATCCTGGGTCCTCTTACTTGTCTACTGATTATTCTTGTCACATGGAACAGCCACCCACTGATCAAAATAATATATGATTGCAGCGATTCCCCCACATCTCTTCCACATGGCAGAGTATGCCACATGCATGATACAAAGTGTCTTTTTGGGCACAAGGAATTGCAGCATGGGGATACACTCAGCAGGCTATTATAATTTTAACTTTTTCCTTGTAACTTCGTTTGGTAGGCTATTTACCATGCTCAAAAAAAAAAAAAAAAAGATTTTTTCTTTTTCTTCCCCACCGCCGTCCTGTCAATTCTGACTCATAGCGACCCTATGGAGTATCCAAGGTTGTAAATCTTTACGAAAGCAGACTACCACATCTTTCTCCCATGGAGCGGCTGGTGCTTTCGAACTGCCAACCTAAAGCACAGTGTTTTAACCACTGCGACACCAGGACTCAAAAAATACCGTTCAGCAATTGTGGCATCAGCAACGGTCAGCTACATGACTGCCCACCCATGAAAACTCATAATCGAATGGCACAATAAATGAGAGTGAGTTGGCGGGGTTAAACACTTAAAAAAATGTAAGACTCGATATGCTAACACGAGACTTTTAGTAAAAAGAAAATTGTGAACGGGATTTCTTATAGAAGTACTGACAATTAAGTTTCCAAAAAAAAAAAAAAAAAAAATACCTGAAGGCATGCTGTTTTTTATTTTATATTCCTTTTCTTCAAAGATGTGCCTGAGAGTGAAACCAGTAAGTTATGATAAACCAGATATTGGTTTTTTTTTTCTATTTTTAAAGGGGTATTTATAAAATAGTGGTAGTCCCATAAATAACTGGGTTCCTAGAAGAGGAAAAAAAGAGGAATCACTAATATCTCACTGTAAGGCAATGTTTCACGTTTTGTGAAAATAAGTAAAAATTCTAAAAATGATAGGCTCCCATCCACTTATGATCTGGAGCAGAGTCTGTCAATTGAGCTCATTCTAGAACACAGGAAGCCATCTTCCTGCCGTGGAGTCAAAGAAAAAAGGGGATGGAGTAAGGGCCAAGGAGGAGAGGGCGCAGGAAGGAGAAAGGCAACGTTTTACCTGGTTAAAACAGTTGAGAATCTGGGCCCCTATCTCCACTCCCATCTTCACCATCCCTCCTTCACCGCGCACGCAGAGACACATGGGGCTTTGGGTAAGGGGTGAGTCTCAGCTAGGGTGGGCTTGCCTGGGTTGGGAGGCCAGGAGGTGATGGGTGGAAGTGGGATAATGAGAAGATGAAGCTCATCGGGGCCACCCTGATGAAACTGGAATGACAGGAGAGTTGTGATGCTGACTTGACTGGCTAAGGACTGACAGGCATGGGGTTTTGTTTAATGGGTTCCAGCCACCAATCTTCCGGTTAGCAGCCGAGCGTTTAACAATTTCGCCGCCAGGGCTCCTTCGAAGCCTAATTAAAGGTCAGCGTTTCCCAGCCTCTCAATACTGCTCAGCCTCTAGGTGCTGACCCTATCCTAGGGACTGAAAAGGACTGATCCTGCAGTCAGGCACAGACGGAGCCCTGGTGGCGTGGTGGTTGAAGCACTTGGCTGCTAACCAAAAGGTCAGTGGTGTGAACCCACTGGTGGCTCCATGAGAGCAAAGACCTGTCCATCTGCTCCTGTAAAGATTCCAGCTTAGGAAACCCTATGGGGCAGTTCTACTCTGTCACATGGGGTTGCAATGAGTCAGAATCAGCTGGACGGCATCTAACAACAACAGCAATCAGGCATAAAAAGAGAGCTTATGAAATTCTTAATAATGACTATTGGGTAGAATGATAACAAATAAATAAACAGCATTGTGAACTGTGAGAGATGCGTGGAAAATCTGAAATTCCATGAGAGGACACAGAAGTCCCCCCTGACAATTACTGTAAAAAGCATTACAGCTAATTCAAGTATTGCAATCTGTATGGGAACGCACTTGGCTTTGAAACACATAAATTAGTTTTCTAATTACAAAACCTGGCTTCTTTATAGACACTGTTTTCTCTGCTTGGAGTGAACTACTGAGTCAATTAAAAACAAGAGAATATATTTCTTATCATGTAAGAAGTGACAGCAAAATTAGTTTATAAATATTTAGTTTTCCATTCAAGCCGATAAAAAAGAACACACATTATTGCCCATCATGATGCATCGAGTCCTAAAACAGTATTAAAATTAGATTATATTTTTTGCATTAGGAACTTTCAACAAGGTATCAGTCCGTAATATGTTTTCTCTCTCAGAACCCTAAAGGGTTCCAATCAGGTGCTTAATCGGGGATTGGTCATCGTGAAATAAAAGGAGAAGGAAAGTGGGCCCCAGAGATCACCATGCCTGAATCACTGGAACGGCCATTGAAAGAGTCAGCCCTGGTGGCACAGCAGTTAAGAGCTCAGCTGTTAACCAAAAGGTCAGCAGTTCAAGTCCATCAGCCACTCCTTGGAAACCCTATGGGGCAGCTCTACTCTGTCCTAAAGGGTCGACTCAATGGCAATGGGTTTTAATAGAGGCAAACACTCAGGTTTGCTTACGCACTGCAGACCTGATAGGAATGATTGCGCTTAGTCGCATTTCTTTTCCAACTGGTTTCAAGGAGACACTGGAGCAGCCAAGACCTAAATGAAGTTTAACCCCAATTGCAAGCATTTAATGCCCGCATCATTAGAGTAATAATAAAGAAGTAAATTGCTGCTATAAAAGAAGCAGGATAAAAAGGACCTCTTCCTTGGTAAGCCTATGTGATCTCCTTGGAATACTTTCATAAATATATATATGTGTATATTTGTATATGCATATTTATGTGTGTGTGTGTGTATGTATATATATGCTTCCTAATTTCATTTTAGGATATGGGTTATGATGCATTACAATTTACACAAATAAAAGTCTTGGAGAACACTGCAGCTATAAAGCATGAAGATAACTTATTGTTCTGGCACATGATACAACGGCTTACAGTGGCAACTGTGATTTATTGAAGCAATTGAAATACACTTGGAAAGTATATTAGCTTCGCCTCTGCCCACAAAGGGCACATTTGAGCAGGGCAGGACACTCCAATGATAAATTACAGACCAGAACCAAGTGAAGGCAATTGGCACATCAGATGCCTAAAGGCTCCAAATTACAGCCAGAATGTGTTTACCACGATAGCCCTTCGCATGCAGTAGCATACAGAGCAGGCAAAGAAACAAATTAGTGCTCGGCTGGTTTATTTTGTGATAGTGCCTCTTTTTTTTTTTTTTTTTTTAATAGCAAAGCTTCTCCTGTTTGTATCAATAAAGAGTTTGGCACCTCCACACTGCATTCCGCATTACCTTAGGCATTTGTGCCATTAAAAGGCCAACTGGCGGAGATTTACAAACTGGTTCCAGAATGGAGCTTGGCAGAGGTGTGTGCCCACATTTTACCAAATTAAACAGAACCCCAAAAGCCCCATGTCTGGTTTAGAGAATAAAAGCATGACCTTAGCTGTGTGACCAAGCATTTCAAATGCAGAAAGTTAAAGTTCTCCTGGAAGATCACTGAATGGAATGTTTCACTGCATTAGCTCCTGGCTACTCCCAGTAAGTAGGAGGAGGCCTTAGGATAGAAAGATCTCAAAATCAGTACCTATGTCTTCTACGGCTCTCTGCGGTAGCCAAGCTATGGCAATAATCCAGCAATTTCACTAAGCAACTTACAAGCATTACTAAACTTAACACTTGGTTGCTAGTCCTACGACTATCTTCACTTTACAGATGAGCACACCGGGGCACAGAATGGTTATGTAACTTGTCCAAGGTCACACAGCTATAAATAGCAGAGATTAGAACCCAGGTAATCTAACTCCTGAGTTCTTACTCTTAAGCACACCAGTTTACAGGATAAATTACTTATATGTAATAATTATTGGGACAGAGTTATTTGAAAGGGTTTATCTTTTATCTTTTCCATCTTTCTCCTTTATGATCTCAGTAGGAGGAAACTACTTACATTCAATTTAATTTAATAAGCACTGAAAGTGTTCTACTTTAATTTACATGCCCCCTCTTGGCTTCTTGGAACTGCTGAGCTTTGTTACTTGTCAAGAAAGTATGCAAAAATTTATCCCACCTATGCTCAACTGGGAGCCCTGGTGGCGCAGTGGTTAAAATGCTACAGCTGCTAACCAAAAGATCAGCAGTTCGAATCCACCAGGTGCTCCTTGGAAACTTTATGGGGCAGTTCTACTCTGCCCTGTAGTGTCACTATGAGTTGGAATTGACTTGACGATAATGGGTTTGGTTTTTTTGGTTTTATGCTCAATTGGGAGCCCTGCGGCTCAGTGGTTAAGAGCTGTGGCTGCTAACCAAAAGGCTGGCAGCTTGAATCCACCAGCCACTCCTTGGAAACCCTATGGGGCAGTTCTACTTTGTCCTATAGGGTCACTATGAGTCGGAATCAACTCGAAAGCAATGAGTTTGGTTTTGGTTTTTGGTATGCTCAACTGACAAGAAGGCTTGCTGATTGATTCCCAGTACACTGATGGTTCACTTATACAATATACACAAGGACTCAAGGCGAAAGAGATGCCCGGTGAACGATATGCTACCCAATTTCTGCACCAAACCCTATGCTTCTAATTCTTCACTAAGCCTCTTAGCTATCACTCAGAACCAGTCTAAGACATGTTTCTAACAGGCTTTGTTATCAACCCAAATCACAGTAGAAGGACAAACTGGGGACAAGGCAATGCTGCTTAGAACTTGACTTTTTGACAGAAGGACATCTAAAAAAGTGCAGTTGCAAGATATTCAGTGTAAGAAAAAACCATTTCATGGTCAGCATAGACCCTGCCTAGCAAAGCAGAGAGAGTGAAATTATTTCTATTAAATTTCCATCCAAAATTTAAGCTCGATTACTTAAAAGAACATTTTTTTTTTAATTCCTCTAAGTGGAACAGCTTGTTCTTCGACAATGGAAAATACATGAACTTTAATCAACAGAACATAGAGCATTGCTTCAGATTCTGTGAAGTGGAGAGGTTTTGCAAACAATGATTATTAAATTCCTTGCCATGACTCAATAATTAGTTAAAAATCCTCCATGAACTCTCTATCCATGCACATATATTGATTTTATCCTCCATATGTAAACAGCAGAACTGTATTATTTTTTTCTCCACTACCGTTTTGAAAAGCAAAATGCGTACGTGCGAACAGAAAACGAACGCTCTCACAGTACAGCCCGTTCTCTATCTAGGGTCCCCTTTCTGCTCTGTAATTCTGTACCCTTACTGACCTCTTTAGTGGCCGTAGAAAATAGCTCAAAAGGGTCATCGTCAGTTGGGGATTGTAGGCTTGGCACTTTCTGAGGTCAATCCCTGACCTCCGCCCGCTGTGTCCTAACTCAGCTATCTTGGGGGCACAGGGATGCAGATAGGAAACACAAAAGGACACAGATCTAACCTAGAAACCCAAAGCCATGTAAACCAGCACTTGGAAAGAAAGAAAACCTGGAGAAAAAACTGCTAAATTCTGTTGCCACACCACTTTATGTTGATCCTAACTTTTAAGTTTCCAGAAGCAAGCCACCAGCTTTTAAAATCACAGTCACGATGTTAAAAAGAAGCATTTCTAAAAATGCTGTTATTCATTATGCACAAAGTATGCACTTAATACGGCTGTAATTTCTCTGGAGAAACATATGTCTAAGAGATTTCATGGAGCCCTGGTGGCACAGTGCTTAAGAGCTTGACTGCTAACCAAAAGGTCAGCAGTTCAAATCCACCAGCTGCTCCTTGGAGACCCTACGGGGCAGTTCTACTCTGTCCTCTGTGAATTGGAATCAACTGGATGGCAGGCCCAAAATTAAATATAGTAAAACTTGCAAAAGCTAGAAGCTACGTAAGGTAGAAACCTGTCAGAGAAGGAAAACTCAACTATTTCCCAGTAAAATCAGTGATACAAAAGTGGTGAGACTGTACCTGTCAGAGGGGGAAACCTGAGACCCAGAAACACAAGGCAGTCTCCTTAAGTTCCAGCTCTCGCAGGTTTCACTTTCCATCAATTTTACAATTTTTTAGCTCACCAACAAGAGTTAAAAGTGCCACCATAGTCTTCGACAGGGAAATAACGGACACACACGTGTAATTTCCTAAAGCTTACTTTGCTAAAAGTAACTTTTCATTTTAGTCACCCTTGGTAATTCAGTCTCCTCTGAAGATCATGTTTGGATTACAAGATAATGATTAGCAAGGTCTTATTTTTGATGAAGAATTTCAGGATATTTCCACAAATATTAGAGGCTGATGAAAAATGTGGAGTCCCTGGGTGGCACAGATGGTTAAATGCTGGATTATTATCTGAAAGATTGGCGGTTCAAACCCACCCAGAGGCACCTCAACTAAGGCCAGGAGATCTGTTTCTGAAAGGTCAGAGCCTTGAAAATCCTATGGAGCAGTTCTACTCTGCACTCCTGAGGAGGCTGCCACGAGTCAGAATCGACGCGATGGCAACTAACAACAACAACTGTGTGGTTTCTTCACTGATACCATGAAATTTGCTGCAAAGGACCTCCTTAAAGTGTTGAAAAGCAAAGATGTCACTTTGAAGACTAAGGTGTACCTGACCCAAGCCATGGTGTTTTCAACTGCCTCATATGCATGTGAAAGCTGGGTGATGAATAAGGAAGACCAAAGAAGAACTGACACCTTTGAATTCTGGTGTTGGAGAAGAATATTGAACACACCATGGACTGCCAAGGGGACAAACAAATCTATCTTGGAAGAAGTACAACTAGAATGCTCCTTAGAAGCAAGGATGGTGAGACTACAGTCTCACATACTTTGGACATGTTGTCAGGAGGGATCAGTGCCTGGAAAAGGACATTATGCTTGGTAAAGTAGAGGGTCAGCAAAAAAGAGGAAGACTCTCAACAATATAAATCAACCCAGTGGCTGCAACAATGGTCTTAAGCATAACCATTGTGAGGATGGCACAGGGCTGGACAACGTTTCCATCTGTTTTACACAGGGTCTCTATGAGATGGAATTGACTCCATGGCACCTAACAACAACAACAACCGTAGATTTTCCCTTTCTAGGCCTCCAAATCGCCACTGAAGTCAGTCATGCCTTCAAACCGAAGATCAACGCATTCAATTCGCTCCTGTGAGATTTATTACATTTTACAGTTGCCACTAAAAGATTTGTGACTGTCAAAAATAGAATTACTGTGGGACCACTTACTGTTCATCCAAGCTCCATGTGGTCCCATGGGATTACATAATAGTTATTTTCTTTAATAGATGTCATTGCCCCATGAAAAGCCATTCACACAGGTGAATGCTACAGACTTAGCAAGTCGTTTAAGAAACTCTGTCATGTACACCAACTACAGGTCAAGACAATCCTCCATAGGATTTTAAGTCATAATATGATGATCACTCTTTGACAGATTGTCCGAATACTATGTAAGAATCCCACCTTCCACCAAGAGGCCAATAGGAAGGGAACTAGCTGTGAGGGGCAGAGATGAGGCAGGGGCCTTCCTGCACCTGTGGCGTGTCATTTCCTTACATCAGAGAAGTTCTGAGGCTTCCTCAACCACAGCTGTGTAACTGTATTCTTACAAAGATACTCACAACCATTCATCTTAATTAGACCTTTGTCCAGGGGGTCTTCCTTTACCATCCTTAACTGTTTGAGCCTATATTTATTTCCTTTACTGTGGTTTCTGATTCAGCCTCCAGTGGATATTTCAAAGCCTGAAATATTTAATATTTGGGAAATCTGGTCTGTCTGAGCGTTAGAATCCATCACAAGTAGTAACAGGAGCCGGAGCCATTGATGAACAGTGGAGAAATGGTACCTACCCACCAAACCGGAATAATCTCTGGCAAGTGATGGTGCTGGAAAGTTTACTTGGTTCCACAGGCTGAATATGGTTTTAAACGTCTTATCTTCAATATGGTGCTAAACTAAGACTTAATAGAAAACCTAAAGACGTGACAGTCTTGAAACCCAGGATACCTTATACTCTTAGAACATCCTCTCCAACATTAAGTGATACTCTCTTAAGAAAGTGGGTCATTTTTGATTCAACAAATAGTGACTGAGTAGTCAGTGATGCCTTCCTCCCTCAGCCTCCCAGCCTCCACAAATCCAATGTTCATCAGAAATAAGGAGACACTGTAAGCTGGAAAAAGACAGGAGGACCTGAATGTTTCAGACTAAAGGTCCAACATTCTAGGAACCTGAATAGTAACACACCTACGCACATACGCAATGCCAGCCACCAGCGCTACTGATTTTATGTAGGAGAGAAAACAAACAAAAACAGAACTATTATCAGCACTTCCATGATAACATCCCAGATACCATTTTCACAGTGTTCAGGACTTATCCTATCATGTTTACCAGCACAAACGAGAGTATCTTCCGTGACAGAACATCTCTGGAATTTCAAAGAACAAATGCGTGAGAAAATAACATCTGACTTTTAGAAAGAGAAAATGCTAAGTGTAAGAATAATGACATATCTCCTGTGTGTGTGTGATTATTACAAAATTTTCATCCTCGTTGGTGTTGAAGGCTCTGTGTTTGGCAAAAGCTCTTTATCTTGTTATTTAATCCCCTTGTAAAACCACAACAAAGTCGAATGGCTTCGCAGGTGGGTGACGGATGGTGCACGGGGCATCCGTGTGGGATGAGGGCCGGGCTGTACCTGCAGTTAACACTGGATTTCTGCCTGGACATACTGGGGGCTCAGTGAACAATGGCTGAATAAAACGTCTGTTTTATTCAAAACTGCTGTTCTTCTTTCACTGGGAAATTAAACACATAGAACGGGACTCCTGATGTACCCTGAGGACACTTTTTCCCTGAGGCATTAAAATCGCCAAGGGCTGCAGCACTAGTACCTTTCTGGTCTCCGCGTAAACAAACAAAAAGTTGCCATCCAATTTTCATTATATCTTAGCTTCCACTTTCCATCATTTCATAATGAAGAATCTCATTGGTTCTTAATTCCACTCAGATTATTTTTTTAGTTAGTAGTTGAGTGCTGAAATATTTGCACCACCCACAGACTCCTATTTTTCCCTTGGTGGGTATACAACGGGCCCTTTAAAATCAGAGCAGAGCATAAGCTTTGCTGATAACCTCAACTGGGGCATCGCCACGGGCATCAGGACAGAGGAAGGAGGTGCACACGAAGGCTTCTCTCAGGTAGGAAGGCTGCGTTGTCACCTGAGCAGTGTGCCATGTAAACCAGAAACATCACGAGAGCACAGGAGGCCTTGTAAGCAGCTTTCACAATACTCTAAAGCCACGAAACGCTGGCCAGAAGTGACTTTTCATTCTTACGTACCTTGACCACATCTAACCAACCACCTGCCCATCACTGAGCTCATTCCCAAAGACAAGACAAACACCGGCTGCATCAGACAGTACTCCTGACCTGAACATGGGGAAGGAAGGAAAATTCGGAATGCTGAAAGCAGATTAGCTTTAGGCCAGTGTTTCTCAAATATTAACGACATATTAATTGCTTGTCACTGCATTTTAAGACTTGGAAAAGGGAGTCTGCTGGAACATAAGAATTAGTTACATTTATTTATTTTTTTAAGAGCCTTTGAAAAAGACTGGAGAAGCGAGTCCTCAGCACCCAAACTGAGTAAGCCCTGGGGAGAGGTGGTGCTCAGCTCTCAGCAATTTGTGAGGAACCCAGATATCTGCATTGCTGAGACGCTCCACTCCCCGTGCCGATGCAGATGGGAACATCCTGAGAAACACCAGTTTAAAAAAAAAAAAAAAATTTAGGAGCCACAAAAGGGCATTTTTCCCACGGCTGATCTCCATCACATCACCACCTTTTCTAGGGGAAGAGTCTGATAACCACCATGTCATGGTGGGTTCTTTAATGTCTAAGTTTTTCACGTTCCAATCTGTTTTCACTGCACCTCAGAATTCTTTCATGTACATAACATGGTCCCAATAAATGAATGAAGTCTATTTCAAGTTCCTTTAAGACCAGCAGACATCAATCCTGCAGCTGATTTACTTTTTGACTTCCTGCTTCTACTTCCATGCCCGTTAGCTCCCAAAATGAAGCCATCTGTGGTGATTTCACAGAGGTTCTGGCTTCCCTGGGGCACTCCACACCCCCGAAACCCACCAGGGGCTTCTGTTACAGTTCTAGCAAAAGAGCCAGATGGCACTTGTCATTGTACAAGTGCTGGCTGTCACCACCAGGCAAAAGTACAGAATCCAAGTAGCCAGTTTTCACGACAAGACCACAGACCCTGAGGGCCACCAGTGTGAGCACGAACATGAGGAAGCACCAGGGGATGCCGAGAGCTGGCATTACTGACTCACATCATTTACAGTCAGTCACTGTCACCACACAACCACCACCACCACCGCAACAAAGGGGGAAAAAACCGTTCTGGTGCCTTTTTGCTCTATTTCTCACAGGCCTCTTGGATAGATCCTGGTACGTCCTTTATTTTTGGTTTTTCAGCCCCACTTATCAACACACACACACACACACACACACACACATCGTGTTTAATCCAGGCCATCTCATTCCTAAAGTTATAATCTAATTCCTACAATATTAGAGCTGTTCAAAGTGGGAAGGAACCCAAGATCACTGTTTTGATTCTAGTTAATTCTAGCTGGTGGTAAAACAATCCAAAGTGTTGGCATTTGTTGACAACATCACAAGGACGCTCTGGCAAAGCATGTTGGCTTTCTGCACTTATTAATCTTTCTTCAGTTCCTCGGTTTAAAAAGAATGAGCAGATCCTAATTCTCTCATCTCTTCCGCTTGAGTTGAACACTTGTTCCTGAATAAAAGACATTAACTATATTGGCAAACTCATAAATTCCTAGAGTTCCAAACAGAACAGGTGGCTCAATTACCTGGAAAAAAGAAGAGGAAGCCTACAGCATACTAAATACCCTTCTATAACTGAGAAGCGAAGTTGCCGAATCATTTCAAAACCAACAACTACGTAAATATGCACATTCTTTGTTATTGTTCTGAGGAAGCAGAAAATACAGATAGTAGGAGAAAGCGCGTCTGTCAGTTTGTCGCACTGTGGGGGCTTGGGTGTTGCTGTGATGCCGGAAGCTATGCCATCAGTATTCAGATACCAGCAGGGTCACCCACGGCGGACAGGTTTCAGCTGAGCTTCCAGACTAAGACAGACTAGGACGAAGGACCCGGCAGTCTACTTCTGAAAAGCATGTGCCAGTGGAAACCTTATGAATAGCAGCGGAACACTGTCTGATATAGTGCTGGAAGGCCCTCAAAAGATGACTGTGGAAGAGCTGCCTCCTCAAAGTAGAGTTGACCTTAATGACGCGGATAGAATAAAGCTTTCAGGGCCTTCATTTGCTGATGTGGGCACGACTCCAAATGAGAAGAAACAGCTGCAAACATCCATTAATAATCAGAACCTGGACACAGTGGCTGCAACAACGAGCTCAAGCATATCAATGATTGTAAGGATGGCGCAGGACCGGGCAGTGTTTCGTTCTGTTGTGCACAGGGTCGCTATGAGTCGGAACTGCCTTGACGGCACCTGACAACAACAACAGGATAAAGCGGATCGGGAAGAGGTTGAGCTTTGGACCCCAGCTACTGTGAGCTATTGATATCCTGGGGCATAGCGAGAGCTTAGGACCTATAATTGCACCAGCTCATCCCCACACTGGCTGAATGGATCTCAGGAGTTAGGTTTACTTATCTATAAATTCACATGTCTATTATTTGCTTTGCCATTTTTAATAGAAACAGAAAAGCATCTGGAGTTCAGCAATCATAGGGGTTATTTAGAAGCATGCTTAATATATGTGTCATACCTGTTGCCTTAGAGTCAATTCCGACTCACAGTGACCCTACGGGACAGAGCAGAACTGCCCCATAAGGTTTCTTATGCTGTAATCTTTATGGAAGCAGACTGCCACATCTTTCCCCCACAGATTGGCTGGTGGGTTTGAACCACTGACATTTTGGTTAGCAGTTGAGCACTTAACCACTGCACCACCAAAACCCACTGATGTCCAGTCGATTCCAACTCATAGCAACCCTACAGGACAGAGCAGAACTGCCTCATAGGATTTCCAAGGAGCGGATGGTAGATTCGAACTGCCGACTTTTGGTTAGCAGCTGTAGCTTGCCACAACTCTTAACCACTGCACCACCAGGGCTCGGTTGTGCCACCAGGGCTCGGGCTGCCAAAATAATAAGCTAATTTCCACAGCAGTAACCAAACATGCCATTGCATCCTCCCAGAGCTTTCATGCACATTTCAGAAACCGAAAATAAAAGTATGAAACGAAGTGCTGCCAGTCATTTTAAAATCAGTTCATCTGTGCAATCTCACACACACACATCCTAAAACCCAACTGCCTTTCCTATACTGAAATATCTGGACGTGACCAGCTAAAGACGATAATGAGAAAATGCTCATTCCACAGCTGAACTGTGTTCATTAATAGGAAAACAGAGCAAGCATTTTTTTGGGGGGGAGGGGATGGTCTTGCAGTCAATGGTTAAACCAACCAAGAGCAGCACCGCTTGTCTCAAGTGTGGTTTCTGCCGTCTCAAAAGCAAACAACAGGGCTGAAGAGCACCATGAAAGGAGATAGGGAGCCATGTTTCCATGGGGGTTTTTGCCACATTCCTGTTGCCAAGGAAACCAGCTCCTTTGTGTGGCATATTCACAGAGGCACTTGAGGTAGACTCCAACTCAAAGAGTCTATGTTCCTTGACTTGTGTCATTTCCCACAATGGGAAATTAAGAAGACAAAAGCGCTTGACAGGAGGTAGAAAAATACTCGGAAACTTCTGTGGGGTCATCCCTGTTTGGGGAGAGAAGTAACCAAACCAATACCATTTATTATGAAATATTTGATGAATATGGAAGTTAAAGAAGGTAGGAAAAGGAGAGTCTGGAAAGCTTTAGTTCTCTATTACATATACTTTTTTTTTTTTTTGCCAAAGGAAACCAGGAAAGCGAGGTCTGCCTTGAGAAAGGCTTCATGTAGTCATTGTTGTTGCTTTATGGGCCTGGCCTTGCATGGTCCCAGATAACTGAGGCACTGCTCTAGGCCTCTCTGCACCTACAAGGAGGTCGGGATGATTGATTTTTGTTGTTAAAACCATGTCCCCCAAATCCTGGAAGGCTCAGTGTACATGTAAATGCAAAATAACAGTCAGGAGTTCTGAATCAGTAAAAATGCTGTATTAACAAGAAAGTGTCATGATGTACGATGACAATACATGTACCTACATTTAATGGGAGCCCTGGTGGCACAGTGGTTAAGAGCACTTGGCTGTAACCAAAAGGTTCGAGGTTTGAACCCACGAGCCGCTAAGCAAGAGGAAATGTGGCAGCCTGCTTCCATAAAGATTTCAGCCTTGGGGATCCTACGGGTCAGTTCTACTCTGTCCTATATGGTCCCTGTGAGTCGGAATCAACTTGGCGCCAATGGGTTTGATTTTTGGGAGATATAACACGCATCTACACAGGCAGGAAAAAAAAAAAGGCAAAAGTAAAAATTCATTTTGGGTCAGGATGTAGTTTTTACGTCTTTTTTGTAACTTCTTCTTATTGTCAGTGCCATATTGTTTTCACAATTTATAAAACATTACATATGTAAAATAAAACAACAAAAATCACCATCAGTAGACCCTTTTCATTCTCTTAATTCTTGCCACAATTGTCAGCTAGGCAGGAGCTTTTCCCTCGGGTTTATTCTTTTGTTCTTGGCTTGTTCTCTTTGACTCACTTCAATCCCACAGGCTCAGGTCAGTGAAATCTGACCCTTTCCTATGTGACAGATGTAGCAGAAGGAGCTCTGGTGCTGAAATGGTTAAGAGCTTGGCCACTAACCAAAAGGTTGGTGGTTTGAGCCCACCCAGAGACTCAGTTGGAGAAAGACCTGGTGATCTGCTCCCTTAAAGATTACAGCCTAGAAAACCCTATGGGGCAGTTCTACTCTGTCACACAGGGTCACCATGAGTCAAAAAAGGAAGGACTCCATGATGCCTAACAACAGATGTACTAGATCTCAACCAGGGAAATCAAGGTCTCCAAAATTTTTTTTTTATCAAGATTAACTGGGGGGTGCCTCAAGCCCTCTGACCTCTGTATAGAATACCACACCCTCTGGTTAACACCGCCCATACATAACCAAACCAAACCACACCCGTTGTTGTGGAGTCGATTCCAACTGATAGTAACCCTATAGGACAGAGTAGAACTGCTCCAAAGGGTTTCCAAGGCATGGCTGGTGGATTCGAACTGCCGACGTTTTGGTTAGCAACTGAGCTTCTAACCACTGTGCCACCAGGGCTCCACACGTAGGTGATTAAACTACATAGTATTTGCTCATAAGGTATGTTTCTTTAAGAACACACTTGGAGCTAGCGCGCCCGATTTCACTGCGTATTCTCCCAAAGCTCCAAATATCTGCTCTACTGTAACTCAGTATATTGAATTCTGCAAATTTTTTTTTTTTGGCTCTATTTTGGCCTCTCCTTCTGCCATTTATTTTGTATTCTGCAAACAGTTTTGACAACGATGAGGTCAAGTGTAACAACGACTGTGAGGATGGTACAGGACTGGGCTGTGTTTCGTTCTGTTGTACGTAGGGTCGCTTTGAGTCGGAATCGACTTGGCAGCACCTCGTGACAGTTACTTCTGAGGTTGTGTCATTTAAATGTAGTGGTCTGTATGCTGCCTTCTTGTCAAAATTCAAACAGCACCAACATTTTAAAACAAAACTGATCCCCTTAGAAGTGATAAATTTGAACATCTTACAGAAGCTTAACACCTTTCCCCCTGCATACCACTCTGGCTTTGAATTGGGGAAACAAGATAAAAAATAACATTTTACTGGATGTTTCCACTTTTTTTTTTAATCACTACACGTCTGTAGGTGAAGTCACAAACTCTGAGTGCAATGCCAACTTCAACTGGCTCTGTGGAGCCCTGGTGGCACAGTGGTTAAGAGCTTGGCTGCTAACCAAAGAGTCGGCAGTTCAAATCCAGCAGCTACTCCTTGGAAACCCTATGGGGCAGTTCCACTCTGTCCTAAGGGTTGCTATGAGTCGGAATTGACTCGACAGCAACAGATGTTTTTTTTTGGTTTAGGGACAACAAGGGGAAAAGGATGTAGTCTGTGTAGTGGTCTCAGAGCTCTATGTTCAGAAAGTGGGGAAAATTCAACAACTATCCTTTCTTTTTTTAATTGTGCTTTAAGTTAAAGTTTACAATTCATATAAAAACTTATACACACATTATTACGTGACCTTAGTTGCTTTCGCTACAATGTGACAGCATACTCATCTCCACCCTGTGTTTCTTGTGTCCATTCAACCAGCTCCTGTCCCCTCTGCCTTCTCATCTTGCCTCCAGGCAGGAGCTGCCCACATAGTCTCATATGTCTACTTGAGCTAAGAAGCTCACTCCTCACCAGTATCATTTTATATCTTATAGTCGTGTCTAATCTTTGTCTTAAGAGTTGGCTTCAAGAATGGTTTTAGTTCTGGGATAACAGAGTCTGGGGACCACGACCTCTGGGGGTCCCTCCAGCCTCAGTCAGACCATTAAGTCTGGCCTTTTTACTAGAATTTGAGGTCTGCATCCCACTTTTCTCCTGCTCCATCAGGGATTCTCTGTTGTGTTTCCTGTCAGGGTGGTCATTGGTGGTAGCTGGGCACCATCTAGTTCTTCCTGTCTCAGGCTAATGGAGTCTCTGGCTTATGTGGCCCTTTCAGTCTCTTGGGCTCATATTTTCCATGTGTCTTTGGTCAACAGTTATTCTTAATTGTTTGAACGTTAGATTGTGAATGCCTCTGCAAGAAACCAGTGTCCTGTCTCATAATGAAGAGGTGAGTGAAAAACAGAAATAGACAAAGTAGATGAATTGACAATAAAGGAAACAAAATGCAGACAACTGAAACATGGTATGGAAAGCAAACAGTATTTGGAAGGAAAAATTTGTCTAATGTAATAACAAAAAAAAAAAAAAAGTAGTTCCAGAGAACGTGTGTAGTCAGGCGTTAAAGAAAGAAAAGAAGAAAACAGATTTGGGATGGGGAAGAGGTGGAGACTATAATGAATAAAATATAAGCGTGCTATCAAAGGAAGATGGGGCTGAAAAATGAGGCAATTCATAGATGCAGGTGACAGCAGAAGTTGTCGGCAAAAAATTAACACAGAACAAAAGGAAGAGAAAACAGAAAATGATGGACAAGGTACATGGCAGGGGAAAAACAAATCCCTATCTTAATTTCACTTAGCTAAATCATCAGGTAAACCCGACCCTTGGAATAAGTAGTTTGGGTTCTTTAGATTTTTTCTAATTTGTTTAAAATTCTCTTAGGAAAACTGCACAGGATTGTTGCAATTTTCAAAAAAAAAAAACATATTTGGATGCCTTTTCTTGTCACCCTTGTTTCCTTGTTAAAAACCAGCTTTAAGCCAACTCTTTTTGTTCTCACAGCTGCTTCTTTTTGTTTTCCATTGCATACCACAAAGAAAACAGAGAATGCAATGATCTTTCTTATTTTCCATCTTTTCAGAAAACCAGAAATTCTAACCATAACAGGAAGGCCTAACTGTATAACAAACGAAGATGTAAATACCAAAAGATAAATAAAGAGCCAAGTGCTAAAACAACTATTGCAAAGGTGTGAAATGCATTCCTTTTACTCTAAATTCCCAGGGCACAGAGGGAACCCGGCCATCTAGTTAGTATACAGTCTCAGGGACCTGTAACATTTTTCAGCCTAAAAATAGCACGATTCCCATTATTGCCCCTAACAATGTTAGCCTGCCCCATAATCTCAGCAATCTCATGCCTCTCATTCCCTCTTCTGCACATGGACTAATTAGACCAATTAACGAAAGAAACACGCCAACATTTCCATAGAAACCTTTTCCAGACTAATATTTTCAGAACAGTGTGTCTCACAAGGATTTCTCCATGTGACTCCCACTGATGTTAACAGGAATCAGGCAATTAAATCTTCATGTAACTCTGATAATTTATCTGCTTTTGGTGACATAATAATGCAGAAACTCAAAGTATAGATCACTTCGCCAGAGCTGTCAAATCTAACAACTTTTGCATTGCTACTCTGAACAACTGTCCATTATCCATTTTTCTCAAATTAAAAAAAAAAATAGGGTTTTAAATATTAAAATATATGGCAAACACATGCAAGATAATTAGACAAATAAGTCTTTTTTCTTTTTTAAATCATCAAAACTTGTGGAACAAGATAAAATTCCACTGTCTATTACTGAATGTATCGTTAAGTGGTCACATGGGCATTTCATATTATTTCTTTAGCTCTGATGCCCCCCCCATCTCCAGCTAATCTCAAATGAATATATATATATATATATCATCAGAGAAAGAAGGAGAAAAGGGATTTTTTAAGATAGAATCCCTTCAGATACATTGACACTGCTTAATAAGTCAAGCTAAAAATACAGGGTTCACTCTCAGTTTTACTCAACTGCTCTGCCTAAATAAATTTATAGACCCCATTAAGGTACATCTTGCTCCATCCCAAATGTATTTGTGAACAACATTAAAGAGGCAACAACCTTCTTTCTTACTAGAAGCTGTTAATACTAATAATTTGGTACTGTAACAGAATTATCATTCCTTAAACAAATAAATAAATGGAAGCTAAACGCACTGCTGTTCATAGAACATCCACAGACTTATTAGGAAAGGAACTATGGCTTCGAGTGTATATTCAAACAGCATCACAGATAGTGATATGTTCCTGCTAAAGGGGTCACCAGGTCTACTCTGTTGTAATGAGTTCTGAAAGAAAGCACACGCCAGGAACAGAGGGTGACGTGGGTAGATTCTTCAAGACCTGGTTATTCTCTGCCAGCTGAACACTTCTATGATTTACCACTTAGAATGAGTTTCAATGGGAGCATTACTATTTACAATTTGTAGAAATTCTAAAATTGCTGTTGTTGTTGTTAGGTGCCATTGAGTTGGATCTGACTCACAGCGACCTGATGTACGACAGAACGAAACACTGGCTGGTCCTGAGCCATCCTCACAATCACTGCTGTGTTTGAGCCCATTGTCGCAGCCACTGGGTCAATCCGCCTCACTGAGGGTCTTCCCTTTACAATTTGGTACTCTACTCAAATTGCTAAGAGTTCCAAAATCTAAACATACTAGGTCCCTGAAACTGGGCCCAAAGAGCCTGGGACTTATTCACTAGGTGTACAAACTTTGAACAATGTATATACTCATTTGCTGATGTGGATTGGTTTGTTAGTCTTTCTATAGGATTTTGTAACCTTTAACTACTGTTTTGTTCTTACCGACATTTGATTTGGATGGCTGAAGGGTTTCCACTTAGCCTGGCTAAAAAGAACAATCAGTGTCTCAACCTAACCTCTCTCCCCATGCCACACAGACACACAGACACACAGACACACACACTCTCTGCACATGCTAAAGTGACAATAGGTACACATATCTATTCTCGCAACACTTGTGAGTGTCTACAATGTCACAGAATCATGCTGTATTTGACTTTTATCTCCAAATTTGGATTTATATATACAAATTCTAAATATTCTCTGGCTGTAACTTACAAGATCAGATGTACTGATTATGAAATCCAAGATCTGTGCCTAAAACACAAATAATGTAAAATTAAAGAGCGAATTTGGGTAGGTCTCTTTTCTTTGCAAGATCTTTTATACGGCTCAGACATGGCTGAAGAAGGAGCTTATTACACTGTTCCCAATATGGCAGACCAGCAGCACTGGCATGACTTGGGAGCTGGCTGGAAATGAAGAATCTCGGGACCCACTCTAGAATGACTGCACCAAAATCTACGTTTTTAATAAGATTTAGGGTAATCTATATGCATGTTAAAATTTAAAGGGCACTGGCTATAGTATCTCCTCTTCCCATCCCAAATCTTCACAGTGTGTGAGCTCTCCACTCCATTCACAACTTCCTGTTAGGAATATTCAGAGACTTAGAGTTGATTTGTGTGTGGATGGGGCTAGAGAAAACTGAATAGCTCTACCTAAAGGAATGGAAGATGTTATGGATTGAATTGTGGCCCCACTAAAAATATGCCAGAATTCCTTCTCCTGTACTTCGGGATGTAATACCATTTGGGAATTGGGTTTTATGTTAATGAGGTCATATCAGTATGGGACGTATCTTAAACCAGTAACTTCTGAGATACAAAATACGGCAGATTGGGCACAGAAGCCAGGAAGCACAAACGGAGGGAAAACACAGGCCACAAGAAGATTGCCAAAGAACCCAGGAACAGAAGCTGAAAAGAGACAAGGACTTTCCACCAGAACCTATGGAGAAAGAACACCTTCCCCTGGAGCCGGCACCCTGAATTTGGAATTCTAGGCTCCAAAAAATAAATTTCTGTTTGTTACAGCCATCCACTTATGGCATTTCTGTTATAGCAGCACTAAGAAATGAACACAGAAGGTATTTGGGATTTTTGCTCCCAGGAGGAAGTAGAAAGCAGAGTTAAACAACATGATGGAGTGGCTGAAAGAACAACAGAAAATCTAACGGTCCATTTTCAAGTTTGTATTTCTGGCATGCTATTTAGCCCCTTTCATCGCTACCATTCCTCACTAAACAATTCCCCTCCACTCAGCAGTTTTCTGTAGATGTGGAATAGTGGTTTGAACAAATTGAATCTGGACGCTAAAACTCACAGTGTGTCCTGCAGACTCTTGAATTACACCGTCATCATATTACCAGTTAGCAGAATTAAAAACAAAATGAGACCTACATCACTGACTTAGTTTTGTCTCCCTCGCTCTTGTTCTCTATATCTTTCATTTACACCTATTTTAAATTCAGCGTAACCTTCTTTATCTGTGCCTATCATTCCTTTCTCTGATTAACTGGGAAGTTGGAGGCCTTTTGCAAGGCTTATTTCTACCTTCTTTATGAGGGCAGAGAAAGATGCTGAGACTTGGGGAACCTACAACTCCTCTCTTAGGAAGGGGGTGGGGCCAGAAGCATATCTCCAACTTATCCAAGTGGTCTGTTCACTCTGGTTTGTGTGTTCTGCCTTTTGATCTGCACACGCGTTAGACGGTTATGAGCTCACACACTCAGGGGCAGAATCTCACAACTGTTCTTTTGTCAGGCTGTCTTTACGTACTTGCTGAATTCCTGAAGGACAGATATGCGTTCTTTATTGACTCTGTAAATACTGAGGGAGCAGAGGCCTCTGTTCCAGCTCTAACAAGGCTCCACGTTGGGCAGGAGGCTGAACTTCTGGCCTCGGTGCCCTCATTTAGCAAAACAGAGGGTTTAAACTCCATTTTTAGCTCTGCCACTAATATCTCAAGATGGCTATTGATCAGAGTGTACCAGAAAGTCCAAGTGAGGTTTATCTTAAATATAGGTGAAAAGAGTGAGTAAAAACGCTCAAGAACTTTGAAGGCCTGCCCCATTGTCTCCTGCAAGAGACTCTGAGTCTACTGTTCCAAGGTGGGCTGGAGAATCATTCACTCAGGACAGAAGCCTGGGAGGAAAAGAGCAGCAGGCATGTTACACAGTCTTAAACAAGCCCTACAGAAGCTTCATGCAGCTTTGCAAGGCGATCCATTTTTAAGATTTCCTTTTCATGGTTTTCTTTCTGAGTTATAGGTTGAAAAATATTTCCATGCAAAATGTTCTATAAAACTGTTTTTTTACCCAAAATGAATCATTCAGCAGATACTTCGGAGTAGGGGAGAGAGGGAGCGGGAAAGAATGTAAAAAAGCAGAGTTGAGAAGCATTGCCACAGTTTTCAGAATCCACACCAAATGGTTTGCTGCAGTTGGAACCTAATCTACCGGTAATTTAAGGTTTGCAGAAATTTTCTCTTTTTGCCTTCCTTCAGTCAGCTTATTTCCATATTGCTTTATTTTCTTGATATTGAACAAAACAGACTCCCCTGGTCCAAGGGTGAGACTGTTGTTGGATTGTCTGTCGTAAACAGTCATCTATACTATTCTTCCACCTAAGCTTCACGTAATATTACCGGCATTAAGCAAAACTGTGAAAGCCTGGGACATTGGAGACGTTGGCAGCACCCTACGGGAGAGCTTACCCAAATCATACTGGTCAGAGGGCTTTTACCTTCCAGACTATTTATTTGGAAAGTTCTGACTTCTTTTAGGAAATGAAACAGTTACTATCCATTTGAGAAAGGAGTCAAATGATAGTATGTTCTGTGTAACTCTGAAATAACTCCTTTATCTACTCCTTGGACTTCAGGGACACTGGAGGCAACCTCTACATTGAAATACATTCCAGGACTTTAGGAAGTCACGTGGTTGTAGTCTTGAACACCTACCTCTCAGCAACTGAGTGAACTACCAAATGTGTGATCAACAAAGACGGAATATCTGAACAACACAATCAACCAACTGGATCTAATTGACATATATTGAAGATTTCAACCAACAGCAGCAGAACACACATTTTTTTTTTTTCAAATGCCCATGAAGCAGTCACCAAAGATAGACCCTGGGCCCTAAAACCAAGCTCGACAAATTTAAAATAATTGAAATCATAGACGGTATGTTCTCTGAGAATAATGGGATCGAACTAGAAATCAGTAACAGAAAGACCACAGGAAAATCTCCAAACACTTGGAGATTAAACAACACAATTCTAAATAATCCATGGTTCAAAGAAGAAGTCTCAAAGTTTACAAAAAAAAAAAAAAAACTGAATGGAAATGAAAATAAAGCATATGAGGCACAACTAAAGGAGTGCTGAGAGGGGAATTTGCGCAGCGGTTAAGTGCTCAGCTGCTCACCAAAAGGATAGCAGTTTGCATCTACCAGCTGCTCCTTGGGAACCCGTGGGGCAGTTCTACTCTGTCCTATAGGGTCGCTGTGAGTCGGAATTGGCTTGATTGCAATGGGTTTGTTTGTTTTTTATTTAATGCTTACATTAGAAAAGATAAAATGTCTAAATCAATAATCTAACTTTCTCCGTTAAGAAACCACAAAAAGAAGTGCAAAATCAACTCGAAGCGAGCAGAAGTGGGGGGAAAAAAAAGAGCTGAAATCAAGGAAATTGAAAGCAGTAAAACAATAGAGAAAATCAATGAAACAAAGAACTGGTTCTCTGGAAAGGTCAATAATATTGATAAATTTAGCAAGACTAATAAAATTAAAAAGAGAGAAGTTAAAACCACCAATCTCAGGAATGAAAGAGGGAATATCCCAACAGATCCTACAGCCATTAAGAGGATAATAATGGAATACTATGAACAACTTTACTCTCATAAATTCAACAACTTAAAAGAAAGAGACCAAATCCTTGAAGATTACATAAACTACCAAAACTTAACCAAGATGAAATGGATAGTCTGCATATTCCTATAACCATTACAGAAATAATCAAATTTATAATAATTAAAAAGCTCCAAAAATTGTTTTAAAATATTAAAAAAAAAAAAAACTCCTGAAAATGTCCAAGACCAGAGAGTTTGACTGGCAAATTCTACCACTTACATAAAAAATGATGTCACATCAATTTGACACTATATCTTCCAACAAATGGAAGAACAGGGAACACTTCCCAATTCATTTTATAAGACTTATATACTGACACCAAACCAGGTTACATTCATTCTCAAATGCCCATTTATGAAAACATACAGGACTTTATAAGCTCATTTCTGCTGCTTTTTGGACATGCCCAGGATACTGAAGAGCCAAGAATAATGAAGCTAAATACATCTTTTCTTAAGATAAACTAAAAAGGACATTTGGAGTTGAAGACATGATCTAGGAAGAATTCTTTTTTTTTTTTTTCCTTTCCAATGTGTGATTCGAGCTTTCTCTGCCATCTGTTGTTATGGATCAGCTCTGCAAAGCAATGGGAAACCTCAAGCTAGACTGGGAGGCAGAAGTCAGATTGGTTCTGCTGTTAAGCCAACCTGTGCACTTGAACAACCACTTAAATGTTATCGGCCTCTGTACATGTGGATGCTGGCCTTTCTCCAACATGCTAGTTTCCATGATCACCCACGCCAGCACATAAAGGCAAAACTAGTTACCATGTTTATGCTGTTATGATAAACTGGTTAACAAAACCAAAAACCAAAACCAAACTCACTGCCGTTCAGTCGATTCCAACTCAGAGTGACCCCATATGGTTTCCAAGGCTGTAATCTCTACAGAAGCGGACTGCCACATCTCTCTCCCACAGAACCACTGGTGGTTTCGAACCGCTGACCTTTCAGTTAGCAGTCCAGCATTTTAACCACTGCGCCGCCAGGACTTAAAACCAGTCAAGCCTGGGTGCTCCTCACCTCTTGATCAATCTTGGGTCCCAGGGTAACTGAGCAATACTTTTCTCCATCTGTAAAACAGATACTGCTACTTCCCCTCTAAATCTGCAGTGAGGATTAAACAATGAAATGTTTTTAAACTCAGCATAGCAAGTAGCTCGCGGAAGGCCCTCCGCTGATGACGAGGGCTAACAGTTTTTTATGGTTTTAAAGATGTTTTTGAAGAAGAGTAAAAGAATATCCATACAAGCGTTCACTGAAGGCAGCATGGTAACAGGCTGCTAAAATAAAACGTTAAGGAATACAACACTTCTCCTTCATTACTTCCTTTTAATATGTGAGCACTGAGAAAATATGTTCCCAGGTAAGACACTCTCATCTCTAAGTCTTTTTAAATCAGGATGATTTAAAAACTACAGTCTATTTAGCTATAACCTCATAACTGCAATCCTATCTACTCTTGGGTTATCAACAACGGCCTCATAAAGACAACTGTCCCTGACTATCGGTGGCCTGAGAATGTCAGATTAGCAAGAAACAATTTTTCCGTTGGAGACATTCCTATGTTAAAGGTTTTTATTTTCTTCCTCAAACATGTAGCTACGGAATCCAAGTACCACTGTGCAAATCTACCACTGGATTTCTCCCAAATTGCTAAACATCAGTAGTCTTTAATTATAATCACACCAGCGTAGGCTTCTTAGTTCACATAGTTGGCACCTTTACTACCCACTGGTAGGGTAAAAAGTACAAAATCACTGGAAGGAAGAACATATGCCCTTCTACTGGGACTCAGTGTAATTCTGGTGTCCTGTCTAATCTATTGCAGAATATCCAATTCCCATCATAAAAACTCATTGTCTATAGTTTTAGGAAGCCTTGGTGGAACAGTGATTGAGAGCTACGGCTGCTAACCAAAAGGTCAGCGGTTTGAATCCAGCAGGCGCTCCTTGGAAACTCTATGGGGCAGTTCTACTCTGTCCTACAGGGTCGCTGTGAGTCGGAATCGACTCGACAGTAATCAAGTATTTGAGTATAGAGTTTTAAGGACCAGGAAAGATATAGTAACTGCCAAGAGATTTCAATTCTGCCAAGAATGTACAAGAAGGAAAGGACACTGTTCAGTGCAATTAAGTAAAGACTAAGAACAGTACCAAGATGCACACTGGATTAAAATCTCATTTGGCCTGAACTGACGTAATTTTGCCCCACTGTAACGCTTGGTCATGTGATAAGTTAGGACATTATGGTATAATATGGAGTCAGCCATAGATGGGGACAGTAGAGGGTCAGATCCAACCCAGGGTGCAGGGCTGCAGGAAGCAGGTGGGAGAGCAAGTCAGAGAAGTCAACAGTATCACTGTGGGATGGTGCTGTCATGGGTTGAATTGTGCCCCCCAAATTACAGGTTGGACTCCTAACCTCTATACCTGTGGATGTAAAGCTGTTTGGGAATAGTGTTTCCTTTGTTAAATTAATGGGGCCCTATCAGTGTAACTTTTTTTTTTTAATATTTTTTATTGTGCTTTAAGTGAAAGTTTACAAAGCAAATCAGTCTGTCACATATAAGCTTATATACACCTCACTCCATACTCCCACTTACTCTCCCCGTAATGAGTCGGCCCGCTCCCTCCTTCCAGTCTCTCCTTTCATGATGGTTTTGCCAGTTTCTAACCCTCTCTACCCTCCCATCTCCCCTCCAGACAGGAGATGCCAACACAGTCTCAAGTGTCCACCTGATACAAGTAGCTCTCAGTGTAACTTTTTAGTGGGTTTGGTTATCAGTGTAGGGTGTGTCCAAAACCTAGCAATTTCTGAGTTATAAAAAGAACAGAGCAGACCCAGAACAGAGCAGAGATGGGGGAAATCTAGGGCTACCCACAAGAAAAGAATCAACAAAGTTGACACCCAGATTTGGATTCTGAGCCTCCGTAACTATAAGAAAATATGTTTGTTCTTTAAAGCCACCCACGTGTGGTGTTTCTGTTACAGCAGCACTAGGTAACTAAGACAGGCACCATGCCAACATTGGGGTAGAGGTCGATAAAGGCTTAGTGTCAACCTCTTCCAGGTAATTTTAAAAATTATCCAAAGAGGCTTTTATTTTTTTTCTATGCAATAGCCCAACATCATGAATTGAATTGTGTCTCCCCAAAATATGTGTCAACTTGGTTAGGCCATGATTCCCAGTATTGTGTGGTTGTCATCCATTTTGTGATTGTAATTTTATGTTAAAGAGGATTAGGGTGGGATTGTAACACCCTTACCCTGGTCACATACCCAATCCAATGTACAGGGAGTTTCCCTGGGTTGTGGGCTGTATCCCCTTTTATCTCTAAAGAGATAAAAAGGAGAGTGAAGCAAGCAGAGAGGGGAACCTCATACCACCATGAAAGCAGTGCCGGGAGCAGAGCATGTCCTTTGGACCCAGGGTCCCTGTGCGCAGAAGCTCCTACTCCAGAGGAAGATTGATGAGAAGGCCCACTGTGAGAGAAAGCCTTCCCCTGGAGGTGACACCCTGAATTTGGACCTTTAGCCTACTTCACTGTGAAGAAATAAATTTCTCTTCATTAAAGCCATCCACTTGTGGTATTTCTGTTATAGCAGCACTAGATGACTAAGACACCCATCAACATAGTGTCATTCCCTCATATAATCTGTCATGTCCTTTTGGTCCCACCAGGCTCAGCAAAAGGCCTGCTAACTATAGGTCCTGGAGTGTTCCCCTACTGTTAAGAGCCATCGTGTGAGCTGGGTTATCTGGACTTTATTAGCAGTGGACATTGCATCGGGGTTTTACAGCTAAGTATCAGCTATGGTGGAGCCCCCAGTGGCGCAGCGGTTAAGAGCTCAGTGCTAACCTAAAGGTTGGCAGTTCAAATCCACCAGCAGATCCTTAGAAACCCTATAGGGCAGTTCTACTTGGTCCTATAGGGTCCTAGTCGGTCATATAGGGTCGCTATGAGTCGGAATTGACAACAATGGGTTTTTGGGTTTTTTTTTTTTTGTATAAAGTGTGGTAGTCACAATAACTATGGGCTCGAAGGCCTTGGTCTAGATGTGTACACAAATGGTCTCACTTTGGGGAGAAGACGCTGTTCCTTACCCTTTTTCCTTCTTACCTCCCCAGCCGCACAGACATCAACTGTCACTCACTTTCTTGACACAGAAATATTGCCCTTGCTTCTATTTTGGGCCAGAATGTTGCTTTGAAATGCATTCTTCCTCATTACAGTGCCATTCTGTCTCCTTGGGGCTGGCACTTCCACGGTGATATGGGAGCATGGGCCATGTCAAAGCCACCAGGTTGCCACAGAGAACACAGTTGGGGCCAGGTAGGTCTCCCTGAGATGGGGAGGGGGTTCTCTCTGCAGTCCTAAATGGTTGCTCAACGTTTTATAATAGAGTCAAAAATGTCACACATATCCTCCCTTGTGTTGACAGACAACAGTGACGTTAGTGGAGAGGGGAATTAGCAACACAGGAGTCAGTGGGAAACCCAAGGCTTCTTGTAAATCTCACTGTTATCCTCTCAGTTATCCAACTTACTCAGCTTTGGCTCCTCACACAGACCCAGAGTTTAGTGGGTTCTGGCACATTTGTAAGTACGTTTCCGTCTATGAGAGCGAACACAAGACCAAAACATCTCTCTATAAAAATACATGATGCAATGGTGCTAAGCCAAGTAAAATCAAAGGCATCATAATTAGATAGCCGCATCTTTGTTCTTCTAAAGGCATTAGTCACCAAAACGAAAATTTCACTGAAGCCTCTTGACCGAGCAAGTAAACTCTTAGATAAACATTAGTGAAAGAATATAAGACATTTCAGAATGGAAGGAACACATCAGCACAGTATATATCTAAACTGATAGCACAGGCACCTCCAAAATTATCGATCGAAATAATGACATTCTCTAATAATCATAGAAAATACCATCAAACTCTTTTCTTAAAAGCCTTAATGTTCTGAAATTGTTTTGTGTGCTTATTTACCGTAAAAGTGTCAAGTCAATTTAGAGGTCAAAGTATATTGTGCTCCAAACCAATACAGTGTAGAAATAAAACATGATCTGGCCGGCTGATACAAAAACCTAAAAAAACTGAACCCGTTGCCGTCAAGTCAATTCCAGTTCATAGTGACCCTATAGGACAGAGCAGAACTGCCCCACAGGGTTTCCAAGGAGCAGCTGGTGGATTCAAACTGCCAACCTTTGGTTAGCAGCCGAGCTCTTAACCACTGTGCCACCAGGGCTCCAGCGACCCTGTAAATCCCTCTAGTTCTTCTCCCACGGACTTTAAATAGGCCATGAGATCTACAACTCCCCACAACACAGAGGTAATAATCCTGTCTCCAAACTGAGGAAATGGTAGCAATGTCCGCGTTAGTATTCCTACGGTATCTGTCGTTGATGTTAATCCTCGACAGGGATTGTGTTTTCTGTCGTAGCTTATTAAGAAAAAATAATCAAAACCAGCCTGCATGTTGTGCGTACAGCGCCTGCACGGATCCGCATGTATTCTCGGCGAACACGGGCATGTTCCGTGCAGATGTCAGACCACGGCGCAGGCACCGAGGAGCTGCCGTGGGGAAGGCGTGTTCTCTACATGACCTACCTACAGAAGGCAGTCTCCCAGCCAGGCGGTCTTCAGAGGGCGCTCAGCAGCTTTTCCCACAGCTTGGTCAGCAGGAATGACACAACCCTCTCCCCAGCACCAGTGGCTCGGCCCTGCCGGTTCCCGCTGTCCTCCGGGTAACAGCATTCCGTTAGGAGTGACACAGCAGGGAAAGAGACCGGTTCACTGTGAGACCTGCTACTCACTCTCCAACAGTGCATCGGCCCCCCTTCCCACTGGACAGTGGCTGCTGGGCTCTGGGTGCGAGGCTGCGCTGTGGCCGCCGTGAACGTGGACCACGAGTCAAGTTCCTCTGAGAGGCAGGCGCATGGCCGTGGCCTTCTTGTAAACATAGTGCTTTCTAGGGTGATGTAGATTCAGCCTAGCCTGACCCCTCACCTTGGGAACAGGGAAACAACTCTCTTCAAGTGAAAAAAAAAAAAAATTTAGGAAAAAAACATGAACTAGTGATACAGGGATGTGATTGGCCTTCTACTTTAAAATAAACCAAAAAGATCCCAGAGTAATGGAAATTTATGGCAACCATCTTTAGCTCTCATGTCTGGGATGCTAAAGTGACCCCAAAGTAATGGGAATTGATGGAAACTGTCTTTAGCACACATGCCCAGGATGCCAGGGTGATGTATATACTTCCTCTTCTGGTCCCTTTTACTTTTCTGCATACAGGTAACCAAGTCCTTTGTCACGTGCTTAGAGTAAGGGAAATGAGCTGGTTTAAACTGCCAAGCTTGGTTACTCATTCGAACAGGACAACTCAGAGAGTGACCTGCGAAAACCACCGTGTTGGAGGAGAAGACAGGGAGCAGATTGCGGTACCTGCTTGCTGTGCCGCCTGAGGCATCTGCTGAGCCCTCTGGGTGTTGTACTGAACCGAGGCCATGGGCCGGTACTGCTGCGTGGTTGAGGTAGGGTACTGACCAGACGTGTAGTAATACACCGGCATCTGTGTGGGAGTGAAGAAAGCAGGGACTGAGAACTGTACATAAGTTAACTTTTTAAAACATAGTTAAAATATATTAGGCCATCTTATAATATGACTGTGTAGATTGTCTGTAAAGATGGCCCCCAGAAGCACCCCCTTGCCTGTCCGTACGTCCATGCTATCCCTTCCATGAAAAGGTGAAGCCTGTTCCCCAAGCCCTGGAATCTCAACTGGCTCTGCGGTTGGCTTTGAGCCAGGCCGAGACGCAGGAGTGACAACTGAGACTTTCAAACCTAAACCTTAAGAAGCTTTGCAGCTTCCACTTCTGCAGAAGGGAAACTCAGCCATCAGGTAAAGGAAGCCAGAGCTATCCTGTCATGGAGAGAGTCCACATGGAGAAGAAGAGAGGCAGCCCAGTCAACAGCTTCACCGGAGTTCCGGAGCTGTGGTCCAGCCACCCCAGCCAATACCACGTGGGGCAGACCTGTACCATCTCTGCTGATTCTAGTTGAAATTTCTGACTTAATCCTGACCAATAAAATGGGTGCTGTTTCAAACCACTGACTTTTGTGTGTTTAAAATGCAACAATAAACAGTTATCTGCTATCACCGGGGCTTGCTCGTGATGGTTTTAAACATTATATCTAACTGGAATTGCTTTTCTAATGAGAACAGAGGAGAGACGTGAAAAATGCTGGTTTCTAGCCTAAAAGTAACAGAGAATGAAATTTTGAAATGTGGTAAAGTCTATAAAAGCACTTTGCACAGTCATTGGCAAAGAGCTAGTACTCAAAAAATATGCTCACTCTAAAGGGAGAGCGATGTTAAAAATGGGGTTTATGCAACCTTCTATCACTTTTTTTATCTTCAGTTGCATATATAAATATAAACATAAAAAATATAAATAAACAGATACAGGCAAACAAGATAGACATAGATATATATATTTAAAAACAAAACTGTTGCCGTCGAGTAGATTCTGACTCACAGCAACCCTACAGGATAGAGTAGTACTGCTCCATAGGGTTTCCAAGGAGAGGCTGGTGAACTCAGACTGCCGACCTTTCTATTAGCAGCCATAGCTCTTAAGCACTGCGCCACCAGGGCTTCACATAGATATACAGGTACACAGGTAACACAACATTGGCCAGTTCAACATTTCTCACATGTACAATGACTAGGAATATATACATTTCCAGTAAGATTCAAAATCATATGTCACTTGATCTGGAAAGACTTTCTTATCTGTCCCAGGGTATCAGTGGGGACAAGTCCCTTCTCACAGAGGAAGAGAGGAATTACTTATCTAATGGTTCAAGTTCTAGCACAAGGGCTGGACTATGTTTACTTGAGAACAGAGTGAGGTTACATTGTATTAAGAGGTCCCCAAGGGCTTCCTTCCTCACTACAGGCTCTGCGCAGTCTAGCCCTCGTTCTTACTCATGGTGCTTCCTCCTGTGCTTGTCCTTCGGGCTCCACGGCTGGGCAGTGGTAAGCACTGATTTAAACACAGAGAGAAACAGGACCCTCCTTAGGTCTTCTGTCTACATCTCATGGTCTTGTGTGGAGTTCTCTTCCAGCTGATAAGAGAATGGTGTGTCGACTGACTGCAGTGCTTCTTGTACAGATAGGAGGGCTGACCAGCAGGCTGGATTCACACACAACTCTACTTAGAGGAACAGGCAGACATGAACTCTGCCATCAATGTCGTCCAGAGCCACAAAGCCCCTCTCTGAGCGAATTTCATTTGCAGGTAGAGGAAGGAAACTCACTTGAAAAAAAAACACTTTGAGGTGGATAAAAAAACCCATTGCCATCAACTCGATTTCAACTCATAGCAACCCCACAGGACAGAGGAGAACTGCCCCGTAGGGTTTCCAAGGAGCGGCTGGTAGATTCTAACTGCCAACCTTTTGGTTAGTAGTCGAACGCTTAACCACTGTATTACCAGGGCTCCAGCTTGAGGTAGGATATCTCTACCCAAATTCATGGTTGGCTCTTATTTCAAAGAAAATTCTGTGAGGCTCACAAGAAGACACAAGAGTACCAGAGATTTATTTCCTAAAAAATGCCCAGAGATTCAAAACTAGGAAATGCATTGTCTTTGTTTTGAGATCTAGACATCTTAGTGAATAAAATGTTTGCATTCTGAGAGAAAAAAAGAGTAAATTTTAGGACACACATATGACAATGTGCCATTCTATATCCGGTGCTTCTTAATAATAAGAAGAGCAGGAACAGCTATTATCTAATTCGCTCATCAGCATTCTACTTACACGCCTTTTAGGAAGAATCGCATCCTGTACCTTAGGAAAGACTGTGCCTTGGTTGAAAGTAAGGCCATGAGTGTGAAGGTTCTCCTCTTCCTTCAATACATGAAAATACCTTCAGGGGTGAGGAGTGGAGAGCGAACATTTGAAACTCTCCTCATGGACACTAATGGTTTAGATTAAATTATAATTCCTTATTCTTATTACAGAGCCTCAGGCTTAGGATTCCAGTTTTCTTTGGTTTTGATTTTCTTTTTCTCCCAGTCCTGAGTCACTGATACTCCTAGAAGCTGTGCTAGAGGTTTGCCCAAATAAAACCGTTTTCACTCAGTTATCCAGTTTCTCCCACAGCCCATGGTAGAGCTTTGGCCAGCTCTTAGGGATTATGGCCACCAACTATAGGATGCAAATAGCCACCTGGCCCACCATCATCCTCCCAGAGACAAAGGAAGCTGAGCTGAGCTAGGAGGGTGTCATGGATTGAATTGTGTCCCCCCCAAATATATCTGTCAACTTGGCTAGGCCATGATTCCCCCTATTGTGTGGTTGTCCACCATTTTGTCATCTGATGTGATTTTCCTATGTGTTGTAAATATTATCTTCATGATGTTAATGAAATGGGTTCAGCGGCAGTTATGTTAATGAGGCAGAACTCAACCTACAAGATTGGATTGTGTTTTGGGCTAATCTCTTTTGAGATATAAAAGAGAGAAGCAAGCAGAGAGACATGGGGACCTCATACCACCAAGAAAGCAGGGCTGGGAGCAGAGCACATCCTTTGTACCTGGGGTTCCTGTGTGGAGAAGCTCCTAGTCCAGGGGAAGACTGATGAAAAGGACCTTCCTCCAGAACCTACAGAGGGAGCCTTCCCCTGGAACTGACACCCTGAATTCAGACTTCTAGCCTACTAGACTGTGAGAGAATAAATTTCCCTTTGTTAAAGCCATCTGCTTATGGTAGTTTTTTTTATTGTAGCACTAGGTAACTAAGACAGAGGGATTTTCCTAAAGAATTGGCATGAAATGCCAGAAGGCAGAGGGGAAGTGAGAAGGGGGAAGGACACCAAAAGGTATGAAATACATTTTTTTTGGTGGCACAGTGGTTAAGAGCTAGTGCTGCTAACCAAAAAGAGTCGGCAGTTCAAATCCACCAAGTGCTCCTTGGATACTCTACAGGGCAGTTCTACTCTGTTCTATAGGGTTGCTAAGAGTCGGGATCAACCCAGCGGGAATGAATTTTTTTTTATGGCGGAGGCTTGTGTGTTGCTATGATGCTGAATAGGTTTCAGTGGAGCTTCTCGACTAAGATGGACTAGGAAGAAAGACCCAGTGATTTACTTCCAAAAATCAGGCAACGAAAACCCTATGGATCACAATGATCTAATTCTCACCTGATCTTGGGGGTAGTACAGGAACAGATACTGTTTTGTTCCATTGTGCATAGGGATGTCAGGAGTAGGGGGCCAACTCGATGACAGCTAATAACAACAACAATGTTAGAATGTGGAGAATCTAAATAATGAGTGGGTTAGGAGATGACAGAAATAAATAAAAGAAGAAACAAAAAATGAACACTTTCCCCACTTCCTTCTCTAAATCCCTCCTTGCCTTGTCCTTGTATTACCCGATTCACCCTTCCATCCAGCATTCAGAAAACACACATAAAGAACCAGACAAAATTGATCTTTGAAGCTTTTAAACGGGTTCATCCTTTGCATAAACTAATGTCTTTCCAATATGTTCATGGGCTGAATCTCAACTGAGCTCTTTTCATTGTTCCATAATAGAGTAACCAGGTCGTAAAATATTTACTAAATTGAAAGTCACGATAGGTTATATGGGGCCCTGGTGGTGCAGTGGTCAAGAGCTTGGCTGCTAACCAAAAGGTAGGCAGTTTGAATCCACCAGGCATTCCTTGGAAACCCTACAGGGCAATTCTACTCTGTCCTATAGGGTCACTAGGAATCAGAATCAACTCGACAGCTATGGGTTTGCCTTGGCTTTCTTTATGGGTTATAGGTGATACCTCTTCCTGTCGTTCCTTAAGAAAGAATTCCACAGACCTTCAGACAGATCATGAACCCTGAACACTTGTTTTGCTCCCCTCCCCCCCTTCTCTTTGTGAATTTATTGAAGAGAGAATGAAAGTGTTTCTGATGCAGACACAAGACCAAAAACCAAACCCATTGCCCTTGAGGGGATCCTGACTCATGGCAATCCCATGTGTTATGATTTAGGGCTGCCCCATGGGGTTTTCTTGGCTGTAATCTTTACAAAAGCAGATTGCTGGGCCTTTCTACCATGGTACCACTGGGTGGGCTCAAACCACCAACTTTTAGGTTAGTAGACAAGCACAAACCATTTGCGCCACCCAGGGATGTATATACTACACCTTTATCTGTCGGTTCATAAAAAAATAATATCTGTTTTGTTCTTCCCCTTTCCCCAACTTTCTATTTGTAAATTATTGAAGAGGGAATGAAAGTATTTCTGATACAGACACGGCAGGGGTTCTAAATTGTCTCTGCCCAAGCAGTGTACTAATACTGAAATCCCTTCATCAGGGAAGGACTTTTTTTTTTTTTTAAGTCTTCAATTAAATATTCTGCCAGCTCTTCTCCTGGACAATGGAAATGTGTAAGAACACTTAGATGCTATTTAGGCTCAAAGAGCTATTTTAACCTAAAAATGAAACTTGAACACAACAGAACAGAACAATTACTACATTAATAAAGCCCTTTCTCCTGTGACTTAAAGTTATTTTTCATTTTTCCTTAAAGTCCTACTAGCAAGAGATAATACAGAGGTCACTGAAGATGAATGATTCATTAATCACTCAAACAAAAACAAACAACTGAGTGAACATCATTTTACGGTAGGGGGTTTTGTGTGGCTTGAAAAAGAAAACAATTTACTCAAGTTGTTAATGCAGCGAAAGCAATGACAGAAAGGTGACGCCGCACTTTAAGTAGCTCATCCAACGCGATCCTTCATAATTAGGATGGGATTTGCCTGGGAGATGTGCGTCTTGAAAACGGACCCGAAAACGCCTCTGTACATTTTGCATCTTGACAGTAATCGCTTCCAATATTCTGCAAGGGATACCCAGGAGAGCACCAGAGATGTTTGGTGGCCAAGGGTAACACATAATCTGTCTTTGAGCAGACAGTAAAAATCAGTGATCTGTGGTGTCTTACATGCTCGAGTCAATTAAATATGATTAATGGCTGCTGTGAGAGCAGAAGCCAGCTCTGCTTTCCCCTAGGGAGGGAAGGACACTGGATACCAGCTTACCTTCCTCCTTTATATTCATAGCAGAGTTCCTGCCTGGAGCACCAGATTAACTCAAGAAAATGCTTATGAATTGATTTAAAAAAAAAAAAAGGAAAAAGCACATTTCACTAGCAGCAGTAAGAGAGTGTCAAAAGTCCCCCAGTGCAGGCCTATCCCTTCCCCAAGGACACTCCTAGTCAATCCATCCAGCAGGCCATCATAGGGGAGGAAGCGCTTCCCTCTGGCCTCTGCACCAGTAGCCTGGAAAATGGGATATTCCTCTTTTGAACCATGGGCGCTGGGGTTACTTTCATTAAACTTACTTTCTGAGTGCCAAGACTTCGCATACTTGGATGAACAGACACCTGTTGCCCTCGAGTCAATTCCGACTCATAGCGACCCTATAGGACAGAGTAGAACTGCCCCATGGAGCTTCCAAGGAGCGCCTGGTGGATTCGAACTGCCGACCTTTTGGTTAGCAGCCATAGCACTTAACCACTACGCCACCGGGGTTTCTGGATGAACAGAAGCAAAGACCGATTCCTGTTTGTGAAGAATATCAGTATGGACCAGTAGGGCATGGCAAGTTGACCTGCAATATTCTACATGGAAGATAGAAGTCGGGAACCCAATCTGTTGCCGTGAGTCGATTCCAACTCATGGTGACCCTACAGGGCAGAAGAGAACTGCCCCATAGGGTTGCCAAGGAGTGGCTGGCGGATTTGAACTGCTGATCTTTTGGTTAGCAGCCGAGCTCTTAACCACTGCACCACCAGGGCTCTGACAAGACAAGTCAAAGTGCCCCACAGATCAACTGTCTGTCACAGGTGTAGGACAAAGCACACCTACCTGTGCAGGTGCAGGCTGTTGCACAAATCCCTGTGGTGGGGGAGGGGGCTGGAGGATTTGTTGGGAGATGGGTGGTCCAGAGCCTGAGAAGCCCCCTGGAGGAAGCTGCTGGCCTGTGGAGGCGATGACGTAGCTTGGCTGTTGGGTTGGTTGTGGCATGAGGGATGATGGGTAGACAGGGCCCGATGGGGGCTCAGGGGTCTCCCCTGAGGATTGCCGACTCAGGCTTATCTGGCTGAACTGTGTCACTACATCTTCTCTCTGCAAGTCACAGAAGCAAGCAAGAGAGTCAGCAAGACCTTAGTAATTTGAGAGGCATGTTGAGGTAGACACGGACCACATGCCAGTAGTTACGGGAGAAGGAAGAAGCACAATTTGGAAAAACAAAATTAAAAAAAGAAAAGGAATTCTCAGGCCAGAACACAACATGAGAAATCAGGTTTTAATCATCCTTAGGGTCAGACATGGAAAGCAAGGGGACCCAAATCTTCCACTTTCAATGGAAGCAAACGTATTGTTTTTTCCTTGAGGGCTCAAGCTCCTCAGGATAGTGCTGTGGAAGTGGAGGTCTTCCCAGCCAGCAACTTCAGGATCTGCCCTTTGGAGAGAGGCAGAAGTCTCCATATTCGTTGCCACCATTGAGGCTGCAGAGAAAGATGGAGCCAGAAGTGGTATCAGCAACAGGCTGGGTGAGATTTCTTTCCCTGTATTAGAGAGTGTTTGTTCACTGGTCTGGCCTGAAATTTGGGGGTTTTACTCAGTATTTAAGCTGTTACATAAAAGGACTCAGTACCTTGATGGGAAAATGAAAGAGAACTGGGGCTCTGGGGTGCCAAGAGAGCACCCACATCAGGAGCACAGACTTCAGGGTATTTCCCAATCCCTCACACCAAGCTCATGAAGTCTCTCCGTTCCTGACTTCTAACTCAGAGAGCATCTAATACCTCCTTCACTCTTAAAAGGCCACCAAACTGCAGGAGCACTAGCCGTGGGGCAAGTGACAGAAAGGAGACCATCGTTTTGCAAGGATGGGCTGCAACATTCAGGAATGTGACGTTTATGCGCAGCCCCATCACAGGAGCACAGCACACCCACCCAGCATCAGCCAGCCCTGCACCGGGATGTAGTAAAACCAGTGCATATGCTCTCCCAGGGACACGTCACACACACGTAATACAGTACCACGGGAAAGTGCTGCGTTGGAGACACAGGCAGGAGATGCTGGGGAGGAAAAGAGACTGCTGGAAATTGCATTGACTGTGAGGAAGCCTGCAGCCCCTGGACAGACTGAAGGAAAGAAAAAGCAGATCAGGTAACAGGAAAGCACTGCTGAGTCTCACGGGAAGGCTGTGTTATCTGAAGCACATCACCATCCCTTACAGGTTCTCTTAGTTCAATGCACTCCAGAGAGGTGTGCCAGCCACCAACTAAAAGTCAAGGGCAGGTAGACCAGAGCCACACAGCCTTCAGGGAGGTTCATTTCTGTAGAGTGAGCACACACTGGTCCCTGCTGCTAGAGGAGATGGTGGTGATGGTTGACCAACACAATGAATGCAATTCACGTCACTGAATCATACATGTAAAAAATGTTGGAATGGCAAATGCTTTGATACATATATATTAACGCAATTTAAAAAAAAGTTACTGCCATACTTTTGATGTTAGTGATAGATTCTCTGGGTATAAAAATATTGTGCGGGGAATAAGAATTAAGAAAAAGTAAATAAAAAAGAGGTTCATTCTGGCAGCCTACCTGGGACACATCAGGTTTCTGCGGACCTTTTCCACGTGTAACCCTGGAAAGGAGTCCCTGAGTCGTGCAGAGGGTTAAGCACTCAACTACTGCCAAAAGGTTAAGTGGTTGGAACCCACCCAGAGGTTCCATGGGAGATGGCCCTGGTGATCTGCTTCGGAAAGGTTGTGGCCTTAAAAGCCCTATGGAGCAGTTCTACTCTGCACACATGGGTCCCCATGAGTCAGAACAGACTGCACGGCAACGAACAACAACAACCTGGGAAAGAGAGCAGATCTGCATTTCTCTAGAGCATGTATGAACAGCCAGGTTAGCCTTGGAGTTAACTGATTTCTGTTCTTCCCATTGATAAAGAGTTCCATTCTGACCTACAGACACAAACACTTGGTCTGTGATGGGAATGCATGACCAAGGGGATACAAAAGCCTGTATGGGACTTTGAGTTTAGCCTCAAAGATAAAGGTTTCTTGATATATAAAAACAGCATTTAGGACTAGGAAAAAACTAGTCATTCATTCTCATTAGTACCATATCGTCTCAGTTCAGGTTGCTGGATGGGACACAGGCCTCTATTTGAACTTAAAGATTCCAATGAAATCCTGTCAACCAGCAAATCAAGGACTCTAAGCAGCCAGCTTTCATTTATGAGACTTGAGTGGATGGGAGTGGCACCCAGAGAAAACAAATCCTCTTCCTGGTGCACTGCTCCTCCGAGGGGCACGCAGCCTTCATTTCTGGGCACTCCCCCTCCCTGCTTTCCAAATGGCTCCTTACCTGAGTGACTAGTGGGCCTGCCAGCTGCGGCTGTGGTGGCTGGACCTGCTGCTGAGGCTGAGGAGAGGGCTGTTGTTGTGGCTGCTGCTGGGACTGCCCCCCCATCGTGCTCCGCAGGGGCTGCTGACTAGTGGGGGGGTTGTATATTGCAGGAGTTCCATCAGGATTCACAAAGGGCTGGCCTGCAATGGAATCACAGGTAGATCTGGGAGGCCTTCTTAATCTCTCCTTTGGCAGAAAGGACCACTGTGAGAGGTACTTAGAAAGCACCCTAAAGTAAAGGGGCAAGGCAGGAAATTCAGGACACCAGAACCCTGAGTGAGGAATTTACTGTTTGTTATGCTAGATGACAATGTAAGCCCATAGCAATTTAAGAAGCAGCAAATAAATCCACCACCTTCAGGGAAATTAACCAAAGCTCAGAGCATCCATGGACAGTGGCCCTCAGTGGAGAATCAACCTTCACAGAGCCATGTGTTTCCTTGCCCTGTATCTCCCAGCCATCAGCAAGATAGCACTCACCAACAGATAATGGCTGCTTTCCATTTATACAACTCCGACTGCATCCTGTTATAAGTTATTTACCAATGCAATTGTCTTGTCTCCACTAACTCCTGTCACCAGTTCAGAATCATTACCAGTTTCACAAATGCATATATCCAACAGAACATAACACATCCATTCACTCACTGCTCTAAACGGACACAACCAGGGGTAAACAGGAGTTTAGATGTTAAAAGCAATGCATTATAAACACATCACAGACTCACCCTGCAATGGTGAAACATACAAATATTATTCTCGCTTATGAAATAATGACACAGTTCGCTATTGTTAATACTGCCACTAATAATAGCATTGCTTTATATTTGAGTAGTATTTTACAGTTTACACAATAGTATCCTTTCAGCCTCATCTCAACTCTGTGAGAAAGGAAGGTGTCATCTTGTTATTCAGAAGAGAAAAGGAAGGCCCACCAGAAAGGTTATAGGAATAAGAGGCAGAACGAAAAAGAGTGACAGGCAACCAATAAAAAGAGTGGACAAGGAGAGCCAAAAGGGAGGTAAAGGGGAGAACAAACCAATTTCCAATATGGAAGGCACGGCGACAAGATATCTTACATACACGACCTTACCTCTTCCAACAAACCTAAAAGTATGAAATCTCATTTCAACTTCACAAACAAGAAAAGTAGGGCTCAGAAGGAGTAAGCAAATTATTAGTGGAGGAAAAAAAAGTCAGTGGAAGAATCAAGAAAGCACCCTGCTCAGTGTGACTCTAAAGTCCATTCACTTTCCTTTTCACCAAAAATCCAGTGAATCATTCGAGTTTACATAATGAGTACATGGTCCAACTACGTCACGAAACATTCCAATCATAGCTGACAATTATTAATCACCATATGACAAAGCAGGAGAGGTAGAGGCCAGGTTTCAAGGTGCGTCACACCTAGTACTGACAGATGAAGAATGAGAAGAGCCCCAGGAACATGGAAGAATGTGCGGACACGCTCTTTGTGTAATTGTTTGTGGGTTCTTTCTTGCCTTTTCTGTAACCCCTGAAGCCCTATTGGAAAGGGGTTAGAAGAAATCTTTGTTCCCAATCTAAAGCCACAGAAATATTCTATATAAACCTGAGCAAAATACTTGGAAAGAGCAGAGATTCCAGAATGGGGTTGGTGTCTCAGAGTACAATCCTCCTCATCTCAGTGTTAAGGACATGGTGAAAACAGCCTCAGTGAGTACTCCCCAACTACATATTCCAAAGCCTATCAATCCATACATTGTTCTGATATGCAGGGGTGGCATGAACACTCTTATCCAGGACAAGATGCAATTAATGCCTCTTGGAAATCAGTCTTGATTCCTTACTAATATACATGAAAAAAACCAAGGATAATAAGACATCTGTGAAAAGTTAGCAACCAGTAAGAAGAACAGGATACAGAGAAAAATCTTAAAAATTGATCTAGAGGAAAGAGAATATTCTAGTGAAGAAAATGGACAGACTGTTGTGAAATGACAGCTACCATGAAAAAGTAAATATGAAAACTTTAACGTAAAAAAAAAAAAATCCATATAATTGCTGGAAGAAAAAGTCTAGAATACTTTCCTGACTGCAATGCAAAAGCACAAGAAATAGAATGCATAAGAAAACAAATGAGACATGAAGAATTAATCCTAGATGGTCAACATCCATTTATTAGAAATTACAGAACAGGAGAATACACTTGGGGGAACTGCCAAGGGAGAGGAGAGGAAAAGGGGGGAGAGAGAAAAATTGAGATAATAAAAGATAAGTTCTAAGAGTTTGAATTCTAGATTCATTTCTAATTCAATTAAGAAAAAAAAAATTCAGACTTGCAGGTACTGATTTTACCTTCATGGTAAGCTAATTATGAAAAATTGAACAAATAAATAACAAAAACAATTACTTAACTTTATTCGCTAGCAAAATGACAATGAAAGTCAAAGAAGAGACTTATAAAATAAAGCAAGAAAGCAAGGAAAATAAATCCCCAAACAACAATATTTTAGTAGCTGAATGTAAATTAAAACTTTTAACAAAAGTATGATGAAGAAAGTTTTTGTACTAGAAACACACTGAAGAATGCAAAGATACTTCTGTCAACAGGAAAAAAAGATGGCATTTCTGAAATATTAGAAGAAACAAAAATCAATATGCAAAAAAAAACAACTAAAATATTATGTAATTATGACCAATCAATGGAATATAAGGAAAAAAAAGCATGTGTTTAACATCGAATATCAGAATATTTTAACTTGAAATTCCAAGCATAATTATATCTCCTCCTCTTTAGAACATTACCTGGTTCTCAAATTAAATGTTCTTTGCAAAACGGAATGTTAACATTACAAACCTTAATAAAGTTGTGATATTCTTGGCAGATGTTGAAAGATGGAGAAGGGAGGTGGAAAGAATACATTTTCTCATCATTTTTACCTTCTGCAATGTTTAAACAGTATGTCCATATGCATGTACTATTGTTATACTAAACATAAAATGCAGATACAAAATAAAATCTAAAGAGTTTCGGGTTTTAAATGTTCCCTTTTTAACACATATTGATGAGTGAACTCATGAATAATAACGTGTCCAAAAAAACCCAAATGTTCAGGAGATCAGCTTCCAGAACAGTGGAATAAGGTCCTTGGTGAGCTTATTCTCCCATAAAAACAACAAAAATACTGGCCAAAAAAAAAAAAAAATTAAAAATCAACTGTTTCAGAACCCTAGAAATTAATTAAAGCCAAAGAATGAACTTAAAACCCTCTATCCAATATAAATTACTGAAACGTGGTAAGAAAGTAGATCCTATGACATTTTAATTTAGGACTCTTCCCATCTACCTACCTCCGGCTCAGTGATGCAGTAGCTGTGAAAATCCAGCAGCTTCACAGCGAACATGAAGGAATGACCACTTAAGAGCCCCATGAAAAGCCCCCGTTCCCAGAGCACAGTGAATATTTTCCCTGAACTAGCAGGTCTCTGTAAAATCTCCATTTCCAGGGCATTGTAGCTATTCGAATGTACACAGAGCTCAGTTCAATGAAAAAATCCTTATACCCAGGGAATTACCAAAAACAATAGCAATCTGCTGGTAACATCACATAAGGCTATGGTTTCTCTTGGGGCAACAAGAACCTGGCCAAAAATTTAAAAGGAAGACCTAAAGCACTAGATGACCACAGGGAACTTTGAAAAGCTCTGATAGGAATCCAGAGGGCTGCACAGACATGCAGTGTTGTGCGTGCCCAGGAAACACTAGGAGAGGAAAAGGCTCCCATAATTCTCCTCTGATTGACCTTGAGGGCTTATCAAGCAGAAGATGAAAACTAAGGCTGTCCTGTAAACTCCCTGAAGTTTAAAGATGTGCCTCCACATCTAGATCCCCTTGGAAAAGGGTAGAAGAAATACCAGGAAGGAATTTAAGAAAATATTACAGACGGTCATTGTTCATTAAATTAGACTGATCCAGGATGACCCATAGGAAGCCAGTCTTAAAAGAAAAGAAAACAACAAAAACAGCAGATAACTCAATGGCCACACACTACAGGGAATATAAAATATACAGAATTTATCCAGAAAAGCTGTTAAATAAACAGCAAAAAAAAAAAAAAAAAAAGAAAGAAAAAACAAAACAACAACAAATCTGGGGGAGAGGAGGCATCTGAAACCACAGTTGGTATAACATATAAAAAAGTTGAAAATTTAGTTTTCAACAACAGCCAAAAACAAGTCATGCAAAGAAACAGAAAAGCACATTACATGTACAGGGAAAATAATCAGCCAACAGAAAATGCCTCTGAATGTTGTACTTAGTAGACAAAGACTAAGCCAGCTATTATAAATACGTTCAAAGAAATAAAGAAAACTTTGATTAAAGAGCTTAAGAAAAACATGACAACGATGTCTCATCAAATATACAATATCAATAAGTAGACAGAAATTATACATGAAAAAATAGTCAAATAGAAATTTGAGTTGAATAACTGAAATTAAAAAAAAACACAGAAACAAAAACAAAGAGGTTCAGCAACAGATTTGAACTATTAGAAGAAATAATCAACAAACTTGAAGATAAATCAACAGAGATTATCAAGTCTGAGGAATAAGAAAAAAAAAAAGAAAAATGTGCAGAGCCTCAGAGATGTATAGGATGCTACCAAGTGTACTAACATATGCATAATGGGAGTTCCAGAAGGAGAGGAGAAAAATAAAGCAAAAAATTATATGAACAAAAAAATGGCCAAAAACTTCCCAAACTTGATGAAAAATATTAATCTCCACTTTCAAGGAATTCGATGGATTTTAAGAAGGATATAGTCAAGGACAAGCACCCCTAAATACATCACAGGGAACTGTGCCTAACCAAAGAGAAAGAGAGAATTTTGAAAGCAGCTAGAGGAAAACAACTCATCATGTAAAGGGATTCTCAAGACTATCAACGGCTGACTCTCATTAGAAACCATGAAGGTCAGAAGACAGTGGTAGCATCTTCGAAGTGTTGAAAGGACTGTCAGCCCAAGAATTCTCTATCCAGCAAACTCTTCTTCTAAAATAAAGAGAAATTAAGACATCCACAGATAAAAATAAGCTGAAAGAATGCATCACTAGCAGACTTGCTACACAAAAGGCTCACGGGTAGAGAGCGATGAGGTTGACTTCAGATTACTGGGGAAGGATAATGGGAGCTAAGCATTCCCCATTATAGGCCCAGATTCTGAGCTCAAATTTATGTCTGCATATGCAGAAAGAAACCTTAAACGTTGCATATTCATGAACATACCCACCAGAACTAAGGAAGTTCTGATAACTTTCATAAGCAACCACGATGTGCTGTGAGAAAAAGCAAAGTGCCTGAATTACACTCACAGAACAATGCCTGCATTTAGTTTTCTTTTGTTTTTAATGTTCTTCATATTCTAGACATTTGTTTTCTTCTCACTGTCATTTAATTTTAGCTACATTTTATTGTTTTAATTTTTTAAGTAAATTTCTTCTAGATTCAAAACCTGCAGCTCATCTTTTTTTCCCCTCCCAAAATAGCAATTTGGGGAAGAATGAAAGGATACTTTAATTTTCAAAACTCCATCATCATCCCATCTAGTGTTCTGACTCTTCTTTTTTCCACTTTTTTTTTTTCCTTCTATTTTGGAAAGACAAGTAGAAAATGTTAGGTCTACAAAACATCTAAACAAATTTCATAGCAACAAATACACAACTGCATCAGAAATCATTTAAAATTTCTGTCTCACTCTGTGTTCACACACACAAATACATACACACACAAAGTAGAAAGAAAAAGGATCTTTCCTATATTACTATATGACTTCTGATTTACCCCAGTGAGCAGTAAGTACAAAAAAACTGATCATAACTAGAACGAAAAACATAACCTTAAACTATTCAAACATCCTTCTTGATAAATTCTATATCCTCTGCTTGAAGTATGATTAATATGCCGTGAACCAAAAAAAAAAAAAGGGATGTCTCTAAATAGTTATATATGAAAAGTGCTAAGAATTCAATTAAGCCTAGAGAGATGGCAGGTTTTTCTGGAAACAGAAGAGAATATGAAAGATTGATTTTCATATGCTCCAAGGAGAGATGGAAAGAATGAACTGCAGAAAATGAAAGAAGATGGTTGCCTGGGAAAAGAACAATTTCCTAAGAGAGCTAGGATGGGTGACCATGGGTTTTCAAGTCAGGCAAAGACAGCCTTTCTATATTCTATGCTTTCTTCCAATCCAGATGCAATTACAACTGAATACAAGCAATTAGTTTGAATGACAGCTGCTGAAGATAGAAAGGGAAAGAAAGAACTGGCTGGCCCTAGGCCTATTCAGCTAGAAGAGGTATTCATGTCAGAAACCACACAAGCGTACCCAGCAGGCATTGGCATGTGTCTTGGCAGAGGTAAGCCGGGTGAGATGACAGAGGTCAGGCAGGCCATTGTGAGCTCAGAGCCAGGGCAGAGAAAAGAATCGAGTGCAAAGTACCCATTCCTGAAAGCATTATTTACCAAGTGAAGAGGCGAGAGAAATAGATTTTCCTTTCCTAGTTCTTGTTGGAGCCCTGGTGGCGCAGTGGTTAAGAGATCAGATGCTAAACAAAGGGTTGGCAGTTTGAATCCACCAGCTGCTCCTTGGGGAACAGCTCTCCTCTGTCCTATAGCGTTGCTGTGAGTCAGCATCAGCTAGAAGGCAATGGGTTTGGGTTTTTTTGGGGGGGGTGGGGGGGAGGAGGTTAGTCCTTGCTATTGTTGTCAGCTGCAGTTGAGTTGGCCCCCAACTCATGGTGACCCCATGCATACCCAAAAACCCATTGCTGTCAAGTCAATTCCAACTCATAGTGACCCTACAGGACAGAGCAGAACTGCCCCATAGAGTTTCCAAGGAGCACCTGGAGGGCTTGAATTGCTGACCTTTCAGTTAGCAGCCATGGCACTTAACCACTACACCACCAGGGTTTCCGACCCCATGTATAAGGGAACAAAACGCTGCCTGGTCTTGTGCCATCCCCATGATCAGTTGTGGATTGTACTGTTGTGACCCACGGGGTTTTCACTGGCTGATTTTCCCAGAAGTAGATCACCAGGTCATTCTTCCTAGCACATCTCCATCTAGAAGCTTTGCTGGAACCTGTTCACCATCATAGCAACATGCAAGCCTCCACTGGCAGACAAGTGGTGGCTACACATGAGGTGCACTAGTCAGGAATGGAACCCAGGTCTCCCACACGGAAGATGAGAATTCTACCACTAGGCCACCAATGCCTCTCCTAGTCCTTAGAAGGTGATATGCAAGTTACCAGAGAGCTGCTGATTATGGATAGGAGTGCATTAACTCAGACATTGCAAAGCACACGAAATTTTCATCAGACACTTAACAAGGTGGGAGCAATCTGGATAAATAAATGCTAGACATCCTGTTAAAAATATAGCATTATGGAAGCCTACCAGGAGCATTTGAAAGAGACCCATCCCGGAAGGCCGTTTAAGGCGAGGTTCCTGCAGATGGCATCCCCCCACATGACACACTCACGAATCTGTGGCTGATGAAGGAAGGCAAAACAGAAATGGTGAGACAACATATACAGGCATCAGTGAGTACACGAGGGACTCCAGTGCCTGCTGGCACCTCTGGGTACGATTGGGTTGAAAGAAAATAGCTTAACCAAGATGAGCTTTCTGCTAAAAATATTCAAAGGAGGCTGGGTTCAAGACATCAGCAGGAAGATCAAATCCAAAATTCCATGCTTGCCTTTGCAAGCATGAAGACTTTATGCAGGGACAACTATGACTTTGTTATCCACTCCAGGGAAGCGAAAAAACAACTAAGTATGGCCCCACTCCATAAGGAGCTCATAAATGTGCTGGTAATAAGGAAACAACTCCAGGGCAATTCACACAAGAAGCAAAGTAGTCACATGCTCTTGGTTCTTAATAACACCAAAGCATTTCTGCCATGTACCTGGCAGGAGGGTATTCATGCAAGGGTGAGGGGTGATGATTCCAGAAGTTCATGGCAACGACAGAAATAAAGGATCAAGTGCAACAGTATAGTAAAATAAAAGATTAGGTAGACAGATGTACACGTCCATGCACACACCACAGATACATACATACATTTCATTTTTGTTTCATTTAGTAGGAATACATATATATATATATATACACACAGAGCCCTGGTGGCTCAGTGGTTAAATGCTCAGCTGCTAACCAAAAGGCCAGCAGTTTGAATCCACCAGGCGCTCCTTGGAAACCCTACGGGGCAGTTCTACTCTGTCCTAGAGGCTCACTATGAGTCGGAATCGGCTTGTTGATAACGGGTTTGTTTTTTTGTTTTGTGTATATATATATATAAGACCCGTAACTCAAAAGCACTGCACTACCATCAGGGCTTCCTATACACACACACACACACACACACACACACACACACGTTCTACATATGAATATATTTCGTAGAATTACAAAAACAAATACAATATGGAAAGGACACACATAATAATTCACCTTGTAACCCGTTATACTCAACCATAGTACACAATATATAATACATTTTCCTTCTGGTCTAGAGATATTTTAATATCTAGCGTCTGTCAGATCAGAGAAATGTCTATGGGGAAGCTTTTCAACACTGTTATTAGATCCTCTTCCTTAGCTGGGATCCTTTCAAAGAAGATATTTTGAAAACAGCTCTAAATGACTGGGTCCACTGAATAAGAATTAGGACTTGGCACCAGGCAGCATTCTTACGTCTTTTTCTATAAACAAGATTACAGATGATAATATACACACACGCACGCACAGCCACACTATCATTACAAATAATATTGCTGCCTTTTACCCTAAAAATGCTGTTGAGCTTTTATTGAAACGCTCTGTAATTTTGTTTGAAGCACAACATTCAAAACAAATTCTTAGCATGTACTCTAGTCTGCAAGCTCTCCATCGCATTTAAAAGTGGAAGAATTTAAGGCAACAGTCAGATTGTACTTTGTTCAGTGCCCAGAGAAATGAACATGACCCTGATCTTCTTTTAATTTCCTTTACGGTGCATACGATTATCCCATTCCTCCCTGCCAAAAAGAGAAAACCAATCCAACAGTCTCCTTAGAAGTATCCAATCTGAAGCTTTCAAGTGGTTTTCAATAAAATGATTATGCCTTCTTTTTCCCTCAAGCTTTTGGCATATTCAAAATGTCTCAATCAAACCCCATGCCTCAATAATGTGCCATATGTCTTCTTGAAAATGCGGCAATTATTCAAGAAACTATTTTACTATAGGTCTCATGTCTTTTCTGAATTTCCTAATCACTAGTAGCACTATATGCGTGAGAAGATTGACTCAGATCACATTTGTGAGATTCTCATCTGGTTTTGCATTTTCGAGCTTAACTAACTGAAGAAATGCTCTGGAATGGTCTAAGCCAAACCTCTGATATACAGAGCCAATTCCATTTTTATCCAGTTCTTAACAAAGGCCTCTTAAGAAGTGACTGTTGTTTTTAGGTGGTATCAAGTCAGTTCCAGCTGATAGCGACCCTATGTACAACAGAACAAAATATTGCCCATGCTGCTCCATCCTCACAATTGTTGTTATGCTTGACCCCATTGTTGCAGCCACTGTGCCATTCCAACACGTTGAGGGTCTTCCTTTCTTTCACTGACCCTGTACTTTACAGAGCATGATGTCTTTCTCCAGGGACTGGTCCCTCCTGATAACATGTTCGAAGTACACGTGGCGAAGTCTTGCCATCCTCCCTTCTAGGGGGCATTCTTGCTGTACTTCTTCCAAGACTGATTTGTTCATTCTTCTGGCAGTTCATGTAATATTCATGTTCTTCACCAATACCATAATCCAAAGGCATCAATTCTTCTTAACCAGAGTTCCTCCACCATGGTATTACTGACATACTGGGGTGGATAATTCTCTGTTGTGGGGTGAGGGGGTGTCCCGTGCATTGTCAAATGTTAGCAGCATCTCTGGCTTCTACCTAGTATAGAGCAATAGTAACCAGCCCCCCTTAGGGTTGTGATAATCTAAAAAAAAAAATCTAAAACATTGCTAAATAGCCTTCTATGTGTATATGTACATGCATGCAGGCAAACTCTCCCCCAGCTGAGAAACTTTCACCATGAAACAGATATGCTTTTCTTCAGCCTGTTTGCTGATGTTAGGATCTCAATGCTCTTGTTTCCTTTGGAATCAATGTGGAAGTTAATTGATCTATTCCCATAACCATTGCTGTGAAGTCGATTCTGACTCATAGTGACCTTAACAGGACAGAGAAGAGGATTTCCCCCATAGGGATTCCAAGGAGTGTCTGGTGGATTCAGACTGCCAACGTTTTGGTTAGCAGCCAAGCTCTTAACCACTAGGGCGATTCAAAAACAGAGAGCCAATGGCCATTCATTGTTGAAGATAACACAGTCAGAGAATGACCAATTTTTCAAACTCTGCCAAAGCCAATCTAAGCCTAAATTCCTGTACCTTCTTCCTCACTGCTAGTCTAGTAAGAGTTGGGTAAAATTTGAAAGCAATAGAGTAGCTTCTATGATTAGGAATTCGCTCTATGTTCCAGTTGATACCTTAAATCCCTGAAATATCTTTGGATGAAAAAACACGTCTGATACTGATATAATGCAGGCTAGCCAGAGATTTAGTCTGTGAAATACAAAGTCTTAATTAGCCCAGCCCAGCCCTTCACAGTATGGACTCTGATCTTAGCTACTGGGAGTACATAACAGACACTGTGGTCAGGGAAGAGAGGGCAGAGAGAAAAGTGGAAGTTTCTGGGAAATAGCTGTATCTATATGAACATGAGTAAGGACACAGAGATGGATAAAGAAATATAGACGGATGAAGACGTACCTAGAAATAGAGCTAGAGAGATAACAGATGTAGATACAGGTAACTGCTCTCCCAAACAAAGGTCCTACACAGTAGTTCATACACGAAGCTCTGCTGCTCAGGATTTTTCAGGAATCTCACTGGTGAACTCCTTACTTCGAACACCCGTGCCCTTGTCAAAGCACAGGTAGTAAACTAACCTGTGTGTGGGTTAAGAAGGATGCTTCCGGGGGGGATGCCTGTTGCAGCTTCGAGTGGAAGGAGGATGTAGCTGGTGCTGCTGGGCGCGACCTGGCCCCCCATTCCATTCTCAGGATAGGGCACACAGCCCGAAGAACCGGCTGCCACGCTCGAGACCAGGGGTGCACTCTGGAGAGGTGGATGGGTGCGGGACAGCGATCCCGAGGAGCCTGTGCTGCTGGACGACTCGGAACCTAGTAGACACAGATCAACAAATCATTAACACGCCGGGAGGAGGAGAGAATGCACAGCTCCTGGTCTATGCTTATTTTCATACAATCCATCAGGAAAGAACGGAAGTGCAGGCTGCAGGATGAGATTAATGAATGCCCTACCCACATTTTGGGCTCCTACTTTACTGAAATCTCTGCTGCATGTTTTTCAGATGTGTCAATTTCCTAGGAAAAAAGGAATTAGGGTTCTGTCTGCCTTCTCACATGCCACTAGGGTGATACCTTGGTAAATGGTACCCTTAGGCTCTGAACTCATGCCTGAAGACTCCCATGTTCCCAAATAATCAATGCCACGGAAATGTCTTACTGAGCTGGAATGGTGAGAGTGAAGTGACTGGGATGGCAGTAAGAGACAGCAGCTTCAGGAGGATTCACACGCTGATCACGTGCAACGGTCTAAAGTACTTGTTTCTCCGGCAGCTGCCATACAGCTGAGTTGTGAAGGGGCTTGGTTAGAAATCATCTTTTTTTTCTCCTGCAGATGTCAGCAGAAGTATTGAATCATCCCTATTGGGAGCACAGCACATCTGAGTGAACAAATTTCAATATCAAGTGGATCGCAAGGATTGAAAGTCAGGGAGACGTGACTTCCCTGAATCAGGACACTGACTTTCTAACCTTCTGACCAGGGGCAACGTTGGAGCGTTCAATACTAGTTCTCCCCCGCCCCGCCTTTTTTTTTTGTAAAGTTGAAATAGCACTGACTGTAGACATTAAGAATTACCAAAAAAAAAAAAAAAAAAAAGAATGTAGGAAATCAATATAGGACCTAGCACACACTATCTGACAGATGGTAGGTATTAGCAGGAGAAGACTAACCATTAAGTACGGTATGCATGAGCTTAATTGTGTTTACTTATTAATCTGCAGTGAGCAATTTCACATGCGTTTCACCACGTCTTTGACGTCATGAAAAACAGGTGAAATTGGGCACTACAGATTAGTTAGTGAGCACAGTTCAGTCTGTGAGTACCTTGGTTTTTGGGTAATCCATCCCTGAATGTTATTATTTTTATTAACATATTTAAGTATCTGACATACTGCACTGTATTCTGCATGTTTGCAGAACTCTTATTAATATAGCCAACAGGTAAACCCAGGAGGGCTTGGGCTTCTTGATAACACTTGAGTATCCTTTGGATGGCACAAAAGAGTGAGATCATGTCAATGGGATGGGCTGGCTGGGGGCTTCTCAAACACAGGCAACAGAGACAATGTGCAGAAGCACCAAGGGTGGAGTCTAGCCCTAACCATCTCTAATCTCCCTGCACTTTGGATACAGAGAAACACCCTGCCACACTCCTCATCCACTGGGTACTCACAGCCCTTCACTGTGGCCAGAGCCAAGCTGCCCCAGTGCCCTTAACCATGGCTGTTCAGGACACTACTTGTTAACCCGAGCATCTGGGCAAAAACATAGAAGCCAAAATTTCTATATTCTTAAATTCAAATTAGGAGATGATATGGATGATACCATAGGTTGCAAGAATGTAACACAAGAGATTTATTAAATTTTTAACGTACTACTACTGATCTACATCATTAAACATGCATCCTCCTATATCATTAAAGGTCAAAATATATAAGCAACAGTTCTTGCTCTTTTCAAGATTCTAAAATGTACTCTTGAAATAAACTCTAGATCTTTTTAAGGACGCGATAGGGATACAACATGCAATTGCAGACAGGAGAGTGTGATAATTCTGGAGATCAAAAAACCCATTGCTGTTGGGTTGATTCTGACTCATAGAGACTCTATAGGACAGAGTAGAACTGCCCCATAGGGTTTCCAAGGAGCGCCTGGTAGATTCAAACTGCTGACCTTTTGGTTAGCAGCCGAGCTCTTGACCACAGTGCCACCAGGGCTCCAGTTTTGGAGAAGGAGGTCAATAATATTTATCGAACACTTAGCACGTTTAAGTACCTGGATGCACACTTTAATAACAAGTACTATTACCACCTCTTATAAAAAAAAAAAAGAGCCAGCTAATTAAAGAGTTGGGCTGTGGTCGAGGCAGGCTGATCTACAGCCCAAGCTTTAACCACTGCTCCACACTGCCTCCTGAAAGCATTTTATACAGCAAGGACTGACTGTCCCAGTATTCTCAGGTGGACACCTCCCCTGTTTTTCCCATGGCTGGTTTACTGGTAATGAAAAAGTCTCGGGTTAATTCATGATGCTCCGCCTAAATGGTTCAAATGTCGATGAGGTCTACAAAATGTTTGCAGAGGAAAATAAAGGCTGCCAAAGGGAGACTGAAAATGGTCCTCCTGCTAAGAGGCGTTTTGAAACCCTATTTCTGACATTATAATTGGAGGTCACAGTACCAATACATACGGTAGGGCTTGTTTTGGACTTGCAGTGTGTGGTTTACTGCCACAGTCCAAGTGTGACAGTGGTGCAGGGTGACAACAACGACAATCACAGTCATGATACAGTGAAACCACTGCCGCCAGACACTGCGGTCCTGCAGAAAATGATCTAGCTTATCTCCAGGCTGCGAGGTCACACAGTGAGAAAGAGTGGGGGTCGCTGAGGGGATACCCCCACTCTGATTTCCGGTGTGAGCTATTGCTGGCATGGGTGTGTGTTTAGACGCTTGGAGGGAATTGATGTATACAGATTAAAAGTTCATGATCAAATCTAAAGGCTGACTCAGTTTTGGCTTTTCAGAGATGGCCATTAATCACTGATTTGTAATATTATTCCCTTTTATAAGAAGGAAAGACACACAGAGCAGCAGCAGCATCAACAAAAAGAGCAAGGTGACAATGTAAATGATTTGACTCTACAAGTCAAAGGAAGGAAGGAGAGCTGAATTTGGCTTAAACTCTCCATACTCACAAAGATGGAGCCAGCAAACCTCCTGGAAGGAGGGGCTTAGCAATCAGCATGCAGCCAGGGCTTTAGTGGCCAGCCCTTGGGGCCAGCTGGTCGCCATCTTGGGGCCAGCTTGCAAACGTCAGGCACACGGAATCAGGTAGAGCAATATTCTGCCCATAGCCAGCACTACTTCATCAAGAACAGATGCCAGTAATAGTAATAAAATGCAGAGGATTAGAAGTGTTCAAAGATTAAAAAAAAAAAAAAAAACATGAAATTGATATTTGAAAAAAAATTACCATTTTGGATGCTGACAGGTAAAAGTGTTTCCGGTTTTCTTCTGCTTAGGAGCTTAATGAGAGCAATACAAGTATTTTTAAAATATGTCTATGTGATGGGCACGGCAGTATTCACTCAGTATGAATTGTCTTACCTAATTTTTACAGTGACCTCATTTGGAAGATGAGAAATGATCCACCGAGATGTTCAATTTCCCAAGCTCACCTTGTGCTTGGTGGACTCTGAATTCAAACCCAGGCAAGCAGCCTCCAAAGACCACACTCAGCCTGCAGGTCATCTGCTTACTGGAGTGTTGTTTAAGCCACAACCAGGAGGGGCGAGGGCCCTGACCAGACATGTGCCAAGTTCTAGGAGACACTGCAGAGAATTCAATGCTACTCCCAATGGGATGCTCAGAAGCTGAAGCTAGACCCTGAAGGATAGCAGGTGAGAGGGCAGGGAGAAGACCCTTGAGTGGCTGGGGGATAGGCTCATGAAACACTCAAGAGGGGAGCAGGGAAAAGAAAAACAGCAAGATGGGGAAAGAGATCACAAGGTGAAGAAAGATGGACAACGAGTCAGGAAGGGGAAAGCACGGAAGCGGAAGGGCATGGGCAGATTGCCTCGGAGGTGGAAGGAGGCTCTTCAAGAAGAAGAATCCTAGGTTTTGGTTCTAGCTCTGGCACTTTCTAGCTGTTTTTCCTTCAGGAAGTGGCTGCTTCTTTAGGTCTCAATACACTCCTTCGTAAAATACAGAGAAGCCTGAGAAACCCGTAACCTGTGTACGGCGGAATCTGTCAGAGCTAAAAACACACATATTTTCTACTAAAACAGACATCAGAAAAGTGGTAAGACCTCACCCTGTCAAAGGCGGAAAACTTTTGAGACTCGGAAAAACAAGGCAGTCCCATCGAGTTCTGGCTCTTACAGGTTTCCCCGTATAAGCCGCCAGACTAAATGGTGACTAAGGCCCCTGTAACCATAAAGTATTCTTTCTCCTGAATTAGTAACTCAAGAAAATGTTTTCAGATTCAGGGGACAGGGTTCAATAGAACAACCTAAAGCTTTCAAGATTGCAAGGGAAGTGTAGCCAGAATGCATTAGTGCCTGGGTGAGAGTGAACAGGGAGAAGAGGAAATGGTAGGAAAAATATTCCAGGCTGTAGAAAAGGAAGGTGACAATGATAAACACACTATTACACCCAGAAAACAAAACGCCAGACCGCCTAAAAGCATTAGAATGAGACGAAGGAGCATCTCATTTCTCCAGAGAAGTTGCTGTCAGAGTGAGAAGCCCTGACAGGCAGCATCTAGATCAGCTGAGAATTTGTGTGAAATACAAACTCTCCAGCCCTAATGCCAGACCTGGTAGAGAATACTGGATATATCACGGACTGCCAGAAGAACAGACAAGCCTATCTTGGAAGAAACAGCCAGAGTGCTCCCTGGAAGTGAGGATGGCGAGGCTTCATCTCACGTACGCTGGACATGTTATGAGGAAGGACCAGTTTCTGGAAAAGGACATCGTGCTTGGTAAAGTAGAGGGTCAGCGAAAAAGAAGACCCTTGACAAGATGGACTGACACAGTGGCTGCAACAATGGGCTCAAGCATAACGATTGTGAGGATGGCGCAGGACTGGGCAGTATATAGGGTCGCTATGAGTAGGAACCAACTCAACAGCACCTAACAACTGTCCCAGACCTCTTGAAACAAAAATCCTGGGGGCAGGACCCAGCGATTCGTGTTTCAACAAGCCCCATGTAAATCTGACGCAGGCTAAAGTTGAGAACCCCAGCTCTGGAGATCAAGAGGGAGGTGGGTAGTAAAACTATGGACTTTGGTCAATGTGAGAAGAAACAAATGTCTGTAGTCCTATTCTCAACCACATTGCCACTACCAGGAACAGCTGATGGTGCAGTGGAAAGACCATTCAAATGCTGTTCACTCAAAACAATGAGGGTAAAATGGCACCCTCTACCTCCAAGGTGTACACTGGGCATCTGCCAGATGATGAGTGCTGTGTACAGTATTGGGGATGAAACGAGGGAGAAACAGGCCAGGCCTCAAGGGAATTTTCTCGTATGCTGAGATGTCAGTGATATGCTTTTCTCAAAATGTACGAAAACATGTTCCCAACATGGGGGGAAAAAGTTATTACTTTATTTTAAAAAAGAACCTATGTAATTAGAAGACTAACTTAAATGTCACAACTCCAGGCTTGATTTCTGAAAGGTCAAAAAAAAAAAAAAAAAAAAGTTTGCAATTCCACTGTGAATAATGAGGGAAAAAAAAAAATGTGAAACTTAGGCTGTTCTGAAGCTCCATGACAGCAAAATTGACAGCTTGGCTTCATAAAACCATCTTGGGAAATTGTAAGTTTGTTTTGACATCCTATCTTGATCTCCTGCACAAGAGGAAAAAAAAAAAAAAAGGTTTCCTCTCCCTGCTGCACCCTGACAAGCTTTCAAATGGAGACACTTAGATTAAAAAAAAAAAAAAGTCAGAAGCACTTATGATTTCTAATCACTCTTCAAAGAACATGGCGTTTTAGCATTCTCGAAGTGTTTTCAACGTTCCCAAAGAGCTTTGCTTTGGAAGTGATTGGGAGTTGGTGCAGGGAAAAGGAAGATTAATTTAACAATCTGAAGAGCTCTTTTGGTGTGCTGGAATGTTTAAGTGCACCATTTAAGGTACTTGATTTCTGCATTTTAAGGAGATTTAGAACTATTTAACCTTTCTTACTTTACAAGAGTTCAAGAGCACACCGGTGGATGTTCTTGACTTCAGTTGCTGCAACAGTGGGATATGAGAGCAATTAATTAGAGTAAGAAGTCAAGAATTCACCGATTGGTGAATAAGGATTACAAGAAGGCAGCCTGAGCCCACCTGAACCTTTCCAAGAAGCAGGATATATATAAAATAGTGGCTGTGACAAAATGCTATTAATCTTTTGGCTATGTAGGAAAACATGAGATAATTTCTTAGGAGGCATTTGTCGACAACAGAATTATGCTAAACCATCCGCATAACAAGCCCAGATCTTATGAAGAGTCTCCCCGAGTGTGAACATAGGGCTTAATCGGTACAGCATTCAGAGTGGTCAGCCCCCGTCTAAATTCTGGCTGTTGTTTTCCATTCTTCACCCCCATCCCTGCTCTGGCCTCCTCTCAACTCTTTCCCCACCCCCATAAATGTACCACCTGGGCCAGTGTAGCCTGACACCCAGGACAGGTCACTGAATCACAGCTCCCAACTCCCAACCTAGCTGAGGGTCATGGTCTCCAATCCTTCTGAGGCAAAACCAAAACACAGTTACCTATCAGACTACAGTAAACCTGGGAAAGCTGAAACCTGTGTAACTCAGAAACTTGTCAGAGAAGGAAAATGCAAATACTTTTCATTAATAGCAAGCGATAGAAAAGTGGTAAGATCACACCCTAACAAAGGCAGAAAACTTGAGAGACCCGGAAAAACAAGGCAGTTCCCTTGAATTTTGGATCTCACAGGTCTCACTGTATAAACTTATCCCATGGACTGCTCCTGAATGGTCCCCTGTCTCTGTTAGGGGACTCTGGAGGCTGAAGACTACTGACGACACCTAATTAATTAGTACTGCACCAGGTGTCAGGCCACTCCCAGTCCCCTCCCCACCATGTCACTCACTTCCTCCAAGTTGTTTGGCAGACCCTCTGGAGAGGCCCGGAAGAGTCCAGATCTAACCAGCTCAGAGTAGCCTGACATGTGCAGAGCAGACCACAATGACCAACAAACGACCCTGGGCTGCCACGCGTGCTCAATAACGCAAGAAACTTTATGTCAAGGATCAAAAAGACTCATGCCAAGGAACCGAAATCACTGGAAATGCTCTATCAACAACAGTCGAGCCCATTTCAAAGGTGTTAGGCCCGTCGGCCACTTCCACGCCGAGTCTTGGCCCCGCCTGGTAATAAAGCATCAGTAGAAACCATGAGTAGGTAAATCCTCTGATCCGGCCTTCCCTTTCCCTCCACTCCTAAGTGAACATGTATAAATACACAGCATTGTACATCGCTCTCGCGGATCAGGGAACTTAACCTGAGGGCGATACCCCTGAGTTCCCGCTTGCTAGCCTGAGAAATAAGCTTTCTTCCTCTCAAAACCAGTGTCTGAGAGTTTGGCTTCTGGCACGCTGGGCACGGACCCATTGGTCCGGTTTCATCAACATCGTGGGAGTTTCTGAGGTATTTTAATCACGAATCTAGATCTCTGGCCGCACAGCGGTTGAGAGCTCAGCTGCTAACCAAAAAGTCGACAGTTCAAATGCACCAACTGCTCCTTAGAAACGCGATGGGGGCAATTCTGCTCTGTCCTGTAGGGTTGCTGTGAGTCAGGATTGACTCAAGGGCAACAGGTTTGGTTTGGTTTCATTGTGAATACTTGAAAACCATGGTGAGAGATCCTCAGGAGATAGAAGAGCAGGCAGACAGATTCCTTTGAGTATCATGGTGCATATATTTCCATCAGCTGAAAGTTGTTTCAAGTTGATGGTACTCCTAGGTGCCTCTTCATCACTCCTCTCCCAAAGAACGTTCATGCAGACTCAAACTGCCCACTTCAAAATACTTGTATTTACTTGGAAGGATAAAAAACAACAAAAAGAGACCAAAAAAAAAAAAAGATAATCACCCTCAGAAACTCTAAACCTCTCTGAGGCTTACTTTTCTCATCTGCAAAGCAGGATGAAAACAAATGGCAATAATAAAAATAATAAGAACTTGTCTTTATTTAGGATTTATAATTTGCTGTAGAGGGCCAGCAAAAAAGAGGAAGACTCTCAACAAGATGGACTGACACAGGGCTCAGGCCCAACAACAATTGTGGGGATGGTGCAGGACCGAGCAGTGTTTCGTTCTCTTGTGCATAGGCTCGCTATGAGTCTGAACTGACTCGCTGGCACCTAACGACAACTTGCTGTTATGGACTGAATTGTGTCCCCCCCAAAATATCCGTTATAAATCTTAACCCTACACCTGTGGATATAACCCCATTTGGGAACGGGTTGTCTTTGTTATGTTAATGAGACAGGATTAGTGTAGGGTAGGTTTTGAGTCAATCTCTTCTGAGATATGAGAGAGATTAAAGGCAAGCTAGCAAGAGAGTGAGTAGAGATGGAGTAAGAGAGATGCCGAGACACACAGAGATCCCCAAGGAACCAGGAAGCAGAAGATGAAGAGGCAAGGGCTTTCCTCCAGAGCTGGCTGAGAGAGCAAGCCTTCCTCTAGACCCAGCACCCTGGATTTAGATTTCTAGCCTTCTAAACTATGATAAAGTAAATTTCTGTTTGTTAAAGCCATCCACGTGTGGTATTTCAATTATAACAGCGCTAGAGAACTAAGACACTTGTGAAGCACTATTCCAATTGCTTTAGCTATACTGGCTCATGTATTCTTTGCGACAACCTTGCCATAAGTACTATTATTATTTCCATTTCTCAGATGAGGAAACTAAGGCACAAATAGGTTAAATAATTTGTCAGGGCCATACCAACATTGTGTAATGTAGGAGCCCAAGCTATTAGTACAATACCTACTTTACAGAGTGGTTTTTAAGTATTAAATAATAGATTAAATTAAAAAAAAAAGACAAAACTAACATTTGTTAAACAGTAGCCACGTGCTCTATGCCATGGCAACCATTTTTACATAAATGCCTAATTTAAGCTGAGGTGGGTTGGAGTAGCACTCTATTATAACCTACATTTTATAGATAAGGAAGCTGAGGATTACCTTGACCCAGGCACACAGCTAGCGAGTGGGAGTGATGATGTTTAAATCCCACCTCTGACTCCCCAGCTCTCCCTGTAATTAAAATCCAGAAAATACCAGAGGACACAAACCCATTCAGTACTAACTACCTGCTTTGGACAGTTTCCCGGTACTCCTGGTACTGGATGTGCTGTCACCTCTGGTCAGCACTGTGATGCCACCGAAACTCGCTGTCTTGGTCATGGCCGGCTTCAGATTGCGGCTGGAGCTGTCGGAGTCTGTGCTGCTCCAGGCCCTTTGGTGGTCGGACCACTTGAGTTCGTTCTCCGAGCTGCTCTGTCGGCTCCCGGATGTCCTCCCTGATCCATCTCTGTTGCTCCTGAAGCAGGACCACCAGAAAGATGTACAGGGACAGTGTTACATCACATGAGCAGGGTGGGCACCAAGTAGCACCTTTCTCAGGAGAGTTGTCTACACTGGATCCTTCTTGCCAACCCTTCCCATTAAACCTGTTACTTTGCAAACGGTGCCACAAATGAATCAATGATGTACAGACAGAGAACACATCACACATACACACTCACATTATGAACAGGAAAACCAAACCTAGAAAGGTCACGTGGTCCCTCTGCCACTGAAGGAGAAGCAACTAGAAAAAGATGCTATAAAATTATCATCATTAACTTCTCTTGGGAGGAGGAAAGGAGGACAAGTTCTCCTGACCCGAATCAACCAGAAATGAATGTCTGGGAATAATAATGACATCGAAGTATCATCAAAGCAATTCCCCCTGAAAGGAGCTTTGTCTTTCCCTTCAGCATTTAGTAATTGAGCCATGAAAAATGTTCATGGGTCCAGAGAAGCTATTTATTAATTAAAGTTCCAACTTCATGATGTATATCACTGTTGTTTGGTGCCATCGAGTTGATTTTGACTCATGGTGACCCCATGTCTGTGGAGTAGAACCAAACTCTATAGGGTTTTCAAGCAGTTTTGGAAGCAGTTTGCTAGACCTTACTTTCAAGGCACCTCTGGGTGGGTTTGAACCTCCAACCTTTCAGTTAGTAGTCCACCGGTTAACCATTTACATCACCCAGAGACTCCTTTATGATATACAGTGTACAAACTATATATACATATATGTATATATGTGTGTGTATATATGTATGTATATATACACACACTCACACCAAAAACCAAACCAATTGCTGTCAAGTCAATTCCAACTCATAGTGACCCTATAGGACAGAGTAGAAATGAGCGACCCTATTGGACAGAGTAGAACTGCCCCCATAGAGTTTTCAAGAAGTACCTGGTGGATTTGAAATGCTGACCTTTTGGCTAGCAGCTGAGCTTTTAAACATTTTACCACCAGGGCTCCCATACATACATAGGAAAACTTGGTTTCATAGTGGTTAAGTGCTATGGCTGCTAACCAAAAGGTTGGCAGTTCAAATCCACCAGATGCTCCTTGGAAACCCTATGGGGCAGTTCTACTCTGTCCTACAGGGTTGCTGAGTCAGAATCAACTCGACAGCAATGGGTTTGGTTTTTCTGGCTTGGTATGTATGTAGTGATCACAGATGACCTGGGATATGACTAGAAATTTCCAAATATACTTTCCCCCTCTGAATTCAACAAGACTTTAGCAGATAGCAAAGAAATTACCCTGTTAACCTACAGTGAGAATTTTGCCCAGTGAATTTAACCTTCACAGGCAGAGGAAAGAGCCATTTAATCCTTTCACATAGAAAAGCTTGTGATAACAACGACAGTAACAATGGTGTAAACACTAAGCTGACATGAAGCTGCCCAAGGGATGCAGTGGGAATGCAAAATCCTCCACCGGTGGAACAGCACATTTGTTTAAAATTCAAACAGAAAGAGAGAAAGTAATGCAAGAGGTCCCAAGTCAGAAGTGAATTTTGAAGACTCCAGAGTATCTCTAAGAGGTGTGCAAAACTGTACACATTCTATAAAGGAAGTTGATGAAATTTGCATTTTCATTGGTTTCCAATCTGCTTAGAGTAACCTTATTAATGTTTTCCACTTTCCTTTTTTTTTGCAGATGGAAATAATGCACCATTAAAATGCCCTAAGATCCTCATGGATTACAAATAAGTAGCCCATTGTTGTGGAGTCAATTCTAATTCATGGCTACGTCAGGTGTTATAGAGCAGAACTGCTCCAAGGCTGTCCTGGCTGTAACCTTTATGGAAGCAGAGCACCAGATCTTTCTTCCATGATGCTGCTGGATGGATTCAAACTGCCAACCTGTAGGTTAAAAAACCCGTTGCCATAGAGTCAATTCCAACTCATAGTTACTCTATGGGACAGAGTAGAATTGCCCCATAGATTTCCAAGGAGCACCTGGTGGATCCGAACTGCTAACGTTTTGGTTGAACAAAAACCATTTGCGTGACCATGAACTTCGTAAATAAAAGGGACATATATCATGGGAAATAGGAACAACCCCTAATTTCATATCAGTATGTAATGTGATGAAGCCCTGGTGCCGCAGTGGTTAAGAGCCTGGCTGCTAATCAAAAGGTCGGCAGTTTGAATCCACCATCTGCTCCTTGGAAACCCTATGGTGCAGTTTTACTCTGTCCTAAACAGTCACTATGAGTCGGAATTGAATCAATGGCAAAGGGTACGGGTATGTGATATAATATACCAGAGTCTTGATCCAAATCTCACAGAACGTGATCAGTAGCTTTGTTGATAAATACTCTTTTAAAGTCAATGATAGACTGTTAAGATGCTAACAAACCCACAAACCCAGCACCATCGAGTCGATTCCGACTCATAGCTACCCTATAGGACAGTGTAGAACTGCCCCACAGGGTTTCCAAGGAGCACCTGGTGGATTCAAACTGCCGACTCTTTGGTTAGCAGCCGTAGCACTTAACCACTACACCACCAGGGTTTCCCAAGCGAGAAGTAAGCATTTCTGAATCACCGACTAAATCGTACAGAAGGTACACAGAAAATTTTGGGTTTTGTTTTTTCAATTTTACCTACAAAATCCTCTATAAACCTTTTCTTTCATTTCATGAAAACTTAAGAAGATAAATGGATCTCAGGGATAATAATAATGAAATAGCTCATCTGTGATGGGACACTTGTAAGGTGGGAGGAGGGAGTGGAACAGAAAAATCACAAAACAAAAAACACTCTCAAAGGGAATGTCGGATGAAAATATTCAAAACCCTGCTGTCTTCCATATATGTTTTCTTCCCAAAAATCCCTCTGTTCTCAGCACCTCAAGGGAGGCTGGTTTTAGAAACATTGACCATGTAAAAAAATACCAGGCTGTGGGTAGGAAGTACCAGACACCAACCAACTATGGGTCACTTCTGTTCTTAAACCTTGTTGAAATTCAAGAAAGCCATGGGAGGTCCATGGAAGATTGGGTGAAGAAAGAACAACCTTTTCAAGGGTGTGGAACAACGCTCCTGATTGTCTTTCTTTCAATCTCCAAATCCAACTTCATTTTTCTCCCATGTAATCTGGATTATGTTAACCCATATTTGACAAAGCCTGGCCCTTTACAATGGATTTTCATCACTATTTAGCAACTGAGAACAGGTCACAGCAACTGTGATAGACCATAATCTATCTCCTTTGCAGGTAGTTTGGGATATTTCTTATAGGAAAACACTGGCATAAAGATGAGGAGCGCTCCGTAGCCTCAGCACGTAGGAAGCATCAGTGGGGAGCTAAACCCCTTGGGGGTGACCCCTTGTTCCCATCACTAACTCCTTCCCTCTCCCATGAACTCTGCACCTCCATGGGAGGAATTCAAACTTCCCCCAAGTGCCAGTGTGGCTGAGCCTCTGTCTGCACAGAAGGCAGCGACCGATTCATGGGTACAGTATAATACGTTTTAGTCTGCACTTGCCATCCTTGCAGGACTGTTTCTAGAGCTGTGGGCAGTTCCTCTAGATTTGTGGCACATCTTCTGGCCAACAGAGCAGCCTAAGATTATTTCCTTAACTTCTGCACCACACCGAATCATCATCCCAGCCCAAGGCCTGTGCTTTTATTTTTTTAAGGGAATTTAAGTTGCTGCTTTGGGGAGTGTGCCTTTACCAGGTTCTAAATAATGCAACTAATTATAATTTATGATCTACAGACAGATATCTGCACATTGAAACATATTTTATAGCTGGCTGGCTATTGATTATTCACCTTAAGATGGCAAGGTGATGTCCAGAATTAGTACTATCTCTATTTGGATGTGGAATTGTAGACATCGTAGAACAGTAAGCCTAGTCTTGGTCCCCTCCTACTGGAATCCAGGAAGATGTTGGTAATGACAGATTTGGTCATCAGAGTTGGCCTGAGCAAGATCTGAACCCAGAGCAGTCACAAAGCACTTATACGCTTGGTGCTGTGCTGATTTACATAACTGATGACATTTATTTTTCTATATGTATGAAACAGTTTTATTGACATTTTCTTTCTTCTGAGCAAGGTTTTTTTATAGCTTTTCCTTCAACAGAGATAGAACCTATTATTCATAAATGCACTAACACATTCAATAATATGCTGAATATCAAGTATATTTGTAGCACTGCATACCCTTTGCCCTAAGATGGATGCTAGAGAGTAGGGTAGTGAGAAAGTAGGTAGGGTAGTGAGAAAACAGGGATGGTCGCTCTGCTTTCATGGAGTTTCCACCCTAGTGTAGAACTTTAAAAAATATGTCTTCTTGTCCTATACAGATTTTAAGTAGTTTATGTAATTCAATGGAATACAATTATCTTCCTTTAGGAATATAAATCTACACTTGATAAAAAATAAAAATACTGGCTGAAATATTTGGTAGGCTGCAGTGGACTTAAACACCAACCATCCAAATAGAGTCATCGCTGATTTACATTCCAGTGTTAAAAACCTGTTGCTGTCGAGTCGATTCCGACTCATAGTGACCCTATAGGACAGAGTAGAGCTGCCCCCATAGGGTTTCCCAGGAGCAGCTGGTGGATTCGAACTGCCAACCTTTTGGTTAGCTGCTGAGCTTTTAACCACTGTCTCACCAGGGTTAGGGACGTACATACAATTGCAACCTATCGGAAAACCGTTAACTCAGTGTCATTCACTGAAGCTAATTTTGTCAAGGTTAAATCAGGGAGCCCTGGAGGGTAAACCAAGCAACAGAGGAAGGACCCTAACTAACCAGATCTTTCCACACAGATGGATTTCCAGTTCCAGGTCTGTCTCACACTCTCCAATACAGCTCCAGTACTGGCTCCGTAGCAAACTTTCACAAAGAGATGGCCAAACGTATTTTTATTTCAGGGACCAAAATACTTTACACTAATACACTTATATTTAACATTGATTCTGCCACATAACCTGAAAACACAGTTTTAAAAAAGTAAACCATACCAACCGAAAGAGCTGTCTTTTCTTATAGGTCTCATTGCATATGTTACTGTCTTCCAAGAACCTACTGGAAATGAAAAACATGATTTTTATGATATAAAATCTACGGTACTAAATGCTCTACTTTAAATGGGTGTGTACTCAACTTCAGCACACCTCTCTTGCAGACCGGCCCCATCCAACCTCACTTATTTGTATGATGTTAAACTTGACCATAATAAATGGATGACAGCATGGTGTTCCTACTCTAGGATTAAGGCACTGACGCTAGAGAAGAGGTGGAGGGGAGGGAGATTAAACAGAAGGGGTCCAAGAGGGGAAGGGAACAAAATAAATTGATGTAATAGACATAATAGACATCCAATTTAATATTCGCATTGTGATTTTGAGGGGCATAATATTAAAGCTATTCTCTATTTCTTGGACATAAGTGAAACACTGTCATTCTAGAGGCATGTATCCAAGAAATGTATTGATATTTCGAAGGGGATCAATCAATTAAATGTTTGCTTATTGGAACCATCAAGAGTTCATATAAACCCCAAAAAAACCAAACCCATTGCCATAGAGTTGATTTTGACTCCTAGAGACCCTATAGGACAGAATAGAACTGCTCCATGGAGTTTCCAAGGAGCACCCAGGTTGGAAAAATAATCGGCCAGAAGACTGGGGGATGTGGTTTCTTATTAATTGAATCGTAAACACTCACTCGACCTTTTTGGTAAGGATATAGAATTTGGAATCTTTCAGAGTCTCCCTCAAATGTCAATGTTCATGGATTCTTGGTTTGGTTGTAAACAGGGAATATCTGTCTGAATCTTTGAGGGTTGTTTCTGAATCCCTCATTCACATGGACTTGTTTTCTAATTCCTTCACTTCTTCTAAAAGAGTCACGGAAAAAAAAAAGTTACTTAATTGATTAGCTTAGTTACTTGAAGATTTTCGACGGCTGATATGAATACTGCATTTTTTTTTTTTTTTTTTTTTTTTACTAATCATCTCTATTGCCCAGTTTAAATTTTTCTAAGTACTGGCATTCAATCAAACAGCCTCCATTCTAATCAGTTTTATAGGAGCACCCATTAAGCTGACACCTGAGATAAAATTAACTGCCATTTTTAATGGAATATCATCTTCCCAATACAAGTTGCCCATTTTGATGCATCTTAAATACGAGTAGTACAGTTACTCTGGAATTTCTTCGTTCCCCCTGAACATCTCCAATTAAATCACGGGGCATTTTTAATATTTATGTCTATTCGGAAGTACTTTTTTAAAACGGTGTATGTTAAATTTTTCTGCTATTATGTTCAAGGCTTTTTATATATTTTATAACCCACCCATTTGACAACCACCACCTCCCCTGCTAATATCTTAGCCAAGTACATTGAGAAATCCAGGCCAGTTTAGGTAAGATTTCCAAGTTAGCCTTTTATGAAGGCTAATGTATAAACAATATTATCCAAACTATCATTTGTATAAACCCAAACCCACCACAGTCCATAACTGTATAGCTATATACAATTAAGGGGCACGCGCAGTGGCTAGTAATACCAAACACGCATGTACTTTTAGCAGACTCTTGGATAAGCCGATGAAACTGCAAGTTCCTACGCGGTCTCAACATTTATACTTTTTCATGCCTGGTGAAGGTCACAGAAGTCACACCTTTGGAAGGACCAGATATTGAGACCTCAATAAAACAGATGTTCAAACTTATGTTTGCATGTAACTGAATGAAATAATTTTAGACATGTTAAATAACATATATGATTGCATATATGTGTGTGTACACATAGATATATGTATCTCTTTATACATACATATATTCAGGCACACGCTTATAAATGGTGTGTATATCTATGATTATACAGGACACACGACAGACTTTGTTCTTCCAAAGACACGGAAAATAAATGTCATTTTACCTGTTTTCCACAAAAAGGCTTTCCTGGGAGCAAACTGACTGAAAAATAAAAGAAAGGCATTGTATCAGACGTTCTGGATATGCTGAGAGAGCCCAAATCCTTGCCTGATTTTAAGACTACTTTTCCCCTCCTAAAGGAAAAGGATTAGGAAAAATATTCCCTTTTTCAGCAAACACAGAAGCAAAAAGAGAAAAAAAAATTAGGTTAGAGTCTAGAAAAGTAAACACTTCTCATGCAGCCCACGGTATTTTTCCATCAAGTCATTTCCAGAATCGAAATAGATTTAAGCCCATTCGGCACCAAGGGCAGAAGAAGAGAGCTGTGGTGAATGAAACCGCTGGAGAAACGTGACCGTCGGGTTCTGAGCTAGCAGCTTCCTCTGGTAGGTCGGCTCAGACAGAGCTGCTGACGTGCAGCCACGGACGAGAGCCAAAGAAACGGGTTCAAATCAAGGCACGACATGCAAGCGTGGCAGGACCCAGCTGAGGATGGAAAAGCGGTAAAGCCACAATCCTGGAAGTGTTACCTGGCAATGCTAAACTTTCCCAAAAGAAATAGACTGAGTACAAGACTCAAAGTTGAAGAAATGCCATCAACCGTTAAATATAGGGGGACAGAAGAGAAGAAAGGAAGAAATGAAGCTAATTCAAAAAAAAAGAAAAGTCAAACTCCATCTGACATGTCTTAGTTTTTCACGTAATAAGAACCGGTGATTTTTTTCCTGGCTCCCATTTCCCTAGCTTTCCTTTCTCTATGATTTTATGTTTAAAGCACAATGCAGGGAACATGAAGCCCCATTAGCATTTTCTGGTGGGGAAAGGTGGATTACCTCAAATTTAAACAAGCAGAAAAAGAGAAGTCCCAACAAAATATGGTGTCCCGTTCCTCTAATATACTGACTATGTTTAGGAATTAAAGTCAATTTCAAAGAATTGATTTCCTAACAGAAATGAAAATGCAGACTAAACAGCCTGTTCAAGGAATATAGAGAGACTTAACAGGCCTATTTTAATATAAAATAAAAGCAAAGAAATAATAAGGACCTTTCAATAACTAATTTTTGAATTAAATGATGCTACTATTTTTTTTTTTTTACTAATGTAACCACTGTTCAGAGAGGCAGGTGGGGTATTGGTTTCTCTTCCCTTTGCTACAGAAATTGTTTCCTTCCAGTAAGCAAAGGGCTGGATTTGGAGGTGATGTTTTGCTAAGTGTCCTGAGCATTTTAGTGGGGGCATTTCTAGGACTATATCTGTTTTAAACTTCCTGCATCAAACATCATGAATATTAAGTTTACAAGAAACACCATTTAACAAAAAGCAAAACCAACCAATTTAGAGAAAGGCTTTTCAGAAAATAGCTTTTTTTAACTTGACATTTATGTATATAAAGGCAATCGAATATAAATAATAGGCCATTGACATTATGCCTGTGAAGATCTCTTTGCTGTAAACTAAACATCCAGCCATCTTTACTTCCTGTAGTTTTCTTTATTTCCTACCAGCTTGAGTCAAGTCATGGTAGGTGAAAGAAAGGGTGTCTTAGATATACATTAGGATTCAATACTTTGCTACTTCTCAGCTCTTGCGATTTCAAGGAGGTCAATTTGCATTTATAATGTTCTGGTTGTGTACAGGAATTCCTTTGGTGGGTTTTTAAGTCCTCCTTTGAAGGAGTTGATCAAAGACACACTGACCTCTTCAGATATATTAATCTAATAACAGCTGGGGGAAAGTTAAGCTTACAGCCCAAACTCTATGAATTAAAGTCTAAAGCACTGGCAAGGCAAAGATGCCTTGTCCAAAAAACACATCTCGAGAGTATTTTTTCCCAATCTTTATGGGCAGATCCTGAAAAATCATTTCATCATTCCTCTGCCCCATCTTCATTAATAAGACAGTGTAGCTAAGAGGCTGCAATTCAGTAGATGATGAGAATAAACTTTTAAAAAAAAGTAATGTCAATAACCTGCAAATTTTAATAGCAAGAGAAAGAGAAAATCGTCAGTCATTAAGTGCTACATTCGAAGTTGTCACGTGCACTCTCAGACATAAAGGGCTCACCTTCTTTATAAAGAGAAAAATGACTGTGCCTAATGGCTTACAGAATTCTCGCCCACATCCCACCCCCCAGTGCCGGTGGCACCTCACGCCCTTATTATTAGTTCTCACGGAAGAGGGGTCTCAGCACGTGCTCGGCGGAGCGCAGATGAGATCCTCCCTACTGCCCTATTTATACATAAACATCCTTCAGAAATCACACTCCTGGCCAAACATATTTTTCACAAATATATTGTTTTATCAACCCAACCTTTTCAAAGTTTGCAACGTTAGGTAGAATTAACCATGAAATAAGCTGAAATCCTTGCCAAAGGAAATAAGAGAGTTAAGATTTTTCAAATATTACTGATTAAGAAAAACATATGGATTATTATTGGAGACCTAAATTAGTGTGTGCTCTGGCTTAATTCTGTGATAAATTTTTCTGAAAATATCAAAATATCTTAAGCTATATTTGAGAATTTTTTTTCTAGAAAACTCCCAAAGCAATCCACATATTTTGACTGTGTCCGCATACGTAAGCACACGTGTTTGCACACACACACATGCACGCACACACGCCTCTTAGACACTGAGATACATTTGGAAAGTATTCAAGAACACTTTTAAATTTTAAAATTAATTTGGCTTCTGCTAGGTTAAATATAAATAACAGGAAGTATTTCTACATTCTCTGTCGTTACTCCAAGTAGCAAACAAACAAATTCTACTGAAGTATATCAGTATTTTAACCTGCCTGAGCGGCTCCACTACTTAAATAGTAATTGCCAAGAAAAGCTGGTCTGTTAGCTCGGTTTTTTAATCATGAAGAAACAAAATTAAAGACCAGCTAAATAGAAGATGAGACTTCTATAACAGAGTTTCCTCATGCTGGATTCCATGTGTTTGTTTTATAACTGACTTCAGATCATTCAGTTATCATATTGTATAGCTCAACAACCTGGGCAGTGGTGACGATCATTTGGGAACCTGCAAGTGGATGAGATGAAGCTCCTCAAAGTGTGCTATGTTCATGTAGATGGTAAGGATGATGTATTACTATGTGCATTTAAGGAAGTTCATATCGCCATGCTGTGTCTTTGAGGCTTGTGTTCATAGACGTTATAACAATATACTTTAACACAAAGTGGCCCCAATGACCCCCATCTCCTGGTATATATACCTTCGTGTACCTCCTTTAACGTACCAGGGTTGCTCTGTGTGTCCACTAGAATACAGCAGAAGGGAAGTGATGTCACTTCCAAGATTAGGTTATAGAAAAGTACAGCTTCCATCTCTAGCTGCCTCTTGAATCACCAACTGCCATGTCATAAGAGACACCAATGGCGTATGGAGAGGCCCACAGAGTAGGAACTGAGGTCTCTAGCCTATAGCCAGTAAGGAACTGAGATGTGCCAATAACCATGCGAGTGAGTTTGGGAGTGGATAACCCATCAACCAAGACTTTAGCTGACGGCAGCCTCGTCTGACAACTTGACAGCAACCTCAACAGCTATCTCAAACCGGAATCACCAACTAAGCTATTCTCAGATCCCTGACCCAAAGAAACCACGAGGTAATAAGTGTTTGTTGTTCTAGACAGTCAATTTTTGGGATAATTTGTTATACTGCAATAGATAACAACATCAGTCGTATGACCAAATGTCTCCAGAGGAGCCACAGGGCTAGGGAAATAGGCTCTGGCCATGATTCCTTCCCTCCAAGAGAGTGGCTCTTGACCTTTTTGATGTCATGGAAGCTTATAAGAATATGGTAAACAATAGGAATGCTTTCTTAAAAAAAAAAAAAAAATGCCTACAGGCTCATGAACACAATATTTTGCAGGTAATACCAAAGGCTTTATGCAATCCCTGAAGTCTTTCTATGAGTATACTGTGCATACAAGATGCCAGTTAAAAAGCCCCTGCCCTAGCTGATGAGGTGAAAAGTGGTGCCAGAAATGGGAGGTCAGATACCACACATGAATTACTGAAGCTGGAGGGGCTGGCCACCAGAGTCTATACTAAGGAGCTCACATCCTTGCTCTGCCATGACTAGAACAGACCCTCTGATCTCTTCATTCTTGTATCCAGCAAACAAAAAGCCCTGCTAGTTGTCAGAGGAGTGGCTGAGAGCTCAGTGTTAACTGAAAGGTCTGCAGTTCGAATCTACCAGCTTCTCCTTGGAAACCCTATGGGGCAGTTCTACTTGGTCCTATATGGTTGCTATGAGTGGGAATTGACTTGGCAGCAATGGGTTTTATTTTTTCTTAAATATGTCAGAGCTATACTTTGCACCCTCTGTAATTCTAGTCATAATAATCTAAGTCGCCCACACATATGCCGAATCTTCGGGAAGTCAAACATCCAACAAGGGCTCTTCCCATCTTCCTTGCTCACAATCTCCTAATTCCAGAGCTCTGGGCCAGATCTATTCAGTTGTCAAAGTGCTCTTTTATTACATGTAAGAAAGGCAGAGTGGATCTAGAAGAGATCATGGAAATCTGTAAAAACATGGCAGAAGCGCCGTGTTGGAAGAGTCTGAGCTCCCCCTGAGGCTTCATGAAGGACCAGAGAAACTGGCTTGGGCCTGAAACCACGACCACAGCAGTCCTCATCCAGGCTAAGCAGTGAAGCTTAGGTCTCCAAGGCTGACTTTATATAACTCCCAGGAGCAGGTGACAACAGAGTTCGGACACCCCAAATGACTTAGCAAAGCTGGGAGGGTTGGCCGCTAGAAAGTCTACACAAAGAAGCTCGTTCTTCTACTTCTGCAGAAGGAAGAACACACAGTATTTTAGAGACGGCCAAACGATTTCATGGAATGGAAATGCTACGGCCACCGCTCACCATTTGAACTTGATTGCACTTAAATCCCATTTGTAGGGTTTTTTGGGTTTTTCTCTCTTTTTTATCTTTTAGTTTTTATTTATTTTAATTGTGTTTTATTTTGGCCACAGTGAGCAAAAAGACAAAAAAAAAAAAAAAAAAAACCCACATTTTCTTTGTTGGAATTTGAACAAAATGAATTATTTAATGATTATTTCCTTGGCAACCTGCTCTTCCTTCTTTTCTGTAAACTGTTCTCCACACAATGTTGGTCCGTTCCAACTCACAGCGACTCTATAGGACAGAGTGGAACTGCCCTGTGGGATTTCCAAGGAGCAGCTGGTGGATTCCAACTGCTGGTCTTTTGGTTAGCAGCTGAGCTCTTAACCACTGCGCCACCAGCACTCCAAAGTGGACACACTGTGGGATATTTGCCAACTAACAGGGTTGTGAAGGCACTTTGTTAAACCTAACAACCTCTCCCTGAGTTTAAGTTTTATTTTACTGAACAAAATTATACCTATGTACCCCCACACGTCATAACCTAGAACCTCTGGCTAGCTTTCCATCACTTCCCTGAACCAGGTCCTCTTCTAGAAGCACCTCTAGTTTGTCGCAGATCAATTTGTTCCCTGGCTCCAGCCTCCTTTTTTCCTGCCAGCTCACTGTCTGGGGAGTGAGGCTGCCTTACTGCTGACGGAAGGACTGTACTAAAGAGGCAATTAAAACAACTACTCACATCGTGTGCAAATATTCTCTCCCTCACTCTCTGATATTCCTCTTCTCTCTCTTCAATTGATTTACTTCGTCTGTCATCTCTAAATGGATGCATTCTGTTTTGCTGAACAGAAAAAAGAAATCAGGAGGGTTACCCAAGTTGAGCTGATAGAAATCTGCAGTTAAGCAAGTGTCAGCTGAGAATAATGAATGTCCACTTAAACAAATGGAGCATGAAAAGTCTCAACCTCTCTGGTCCCTAAGGAGGCCATGGAGGGGGCGGAGTGCATGTATAGTGTGTGTGCACACGTGTGTGCATGTGTGTGACATGCCATGACGGGAGATGTCTGTTGCACCTGGTTGCTTCCTTGCTGGCTGGAAGTAGCACAGGTGTTTCAGGAACAAAAGCACCTGAAAGTGCCTCAGGTGTTTACAAGTTCAGGTAGGTGGTGGGTCACTAGCGATGGCTTACGTGATTTTGAGACATCAAAAGGGGGCAATCTGCTGAAGTGGCTGGTTCAAAGAGGCTGAGGGAAGAAGTGACTGAAAATCTGGGGACTGGAGAAACAGAACAAGTAAGTAAATAGAATCAGAGGCTGAAAGCAATCTGTTGACACTATTTCTCAATATTCTAATTTGTGTTTTTTATTCACTCAATGACTGATCCTATGACTCTCATCTGGCATGGAAAGTAATACCTAAGACTTGGAATTGAAAAAGACTGGTGGTGAAGGCTAATATCAGGAGAACCAAAGTAACAATTGAAAGAACCCAGCATGAGGATTGCTTCTCTTCCTCCTCTCATGAACGCCTTCCTGTATCTCAAGCACCCTCCCCTCTCATTCTAGCCATTCCTCACACAACGCTATGCACTAACCTCATTCATCCATCCACTCGACAAACACCCACTCAGCACATGACATAGGTACTTGTTTCATAGTCAACACGAGCCGCGGTTTAGCTCGGCGGTGGTGGTGGTGTGGCAGTGGGAGGCAACTAGCTACAATGATGAGCAGGTTTAAACAAAAGGGCATCAGAGTTGCACATGCTGGCTTTCAGTGACTCACCGAAAGCAGCTGAAATAACAACTTGAGTGAGATGCATAATATTGTCTTACCTTCGAGAATTCTAAAGCAAAGTCATGTTCAAAAGCGCTATTTTGATTGTTGGAGACACAAGGTGTAATTGTAATGGCATTTATATGGCTTTCTACTGTGCTTATTATACTTTAAGTATTTTTGTCTTTCTGCCATTTATTTAGTGTTCTTTCTTGTTACCCTCCACCCACCCCGGCCTTCCCTCCCCGGTCTGGAGGAGAGACTTAGTGGACTCTCTATCCTTGTCCAGGTACCGTGGATACGGCTACGCTAGAACAACATAACGTTCTGTCACAAGCAAAATACACACAAGGAGAAAGATCTGCTACAGTTCATGCAAAACAAGCGGATGATTTACATGGACAATAAAACAGGGGAGGAAGGAGGGCTGGGAGACTGAAACACGAACTCAGTTCTTCTCCGTGAAGACTTATTTTAGGAGAGTTGCAAAATCCACCTGTCCTCACCATAACAAGGTTTGTTCTTTACAGCTACACCAGTTGATCATCGGTCCGTATTGATAATCCAGCTCAATGTGGGCACAACTGAAGGACAAAGCTGTAGGGAGTGGAAGGACTGCCATAGTTACACAGACATCTGGAAATGCGACTGACAAAGCTTCTCCCAACAGCTCAGAGCCGGAAGCATCCCCACCCCCAAGGCATGCAGCAGAAACTGCGCCAAGCACCACCCATGCAGCCCAACACAGAGCCACCGCTGAAGCAACCAGGACATTTCTTTGCTACCCATTGAATGCCAGAGGGGGAGGCCAAAGGGGCAAGGAGGTTGGAGAGGGGCAGTAGTATCAGAGGCAAGGGAGGGTTGGAAGAGGGAAGAAGGAACAACAGAACAATGACAAGAACATGTCAGCCCACCTTCAAAAACAACAACGTCAGCCACTCTCAAACTTGAGAACCAACCTGATTGTCTTCTTTATCAATACTAGAGTTATCTCGCTTCAAGATAAACCGCTTCTGGGATTCTTCACCTTTTTCATCTTTTAAATGTTCAGAAAACCTTTGCTCTGGTCTGCCAGCAAAGTAAAACATATCAATAAAAAAAGCTTTTCTCCTCTGCTTAAAGTTAGTTCTTAGTGTCGTTTTTCTCCCCCACAGTGGCATTCAACTTAAAAAAAAATAATCATAATTAAGGTAAGTTTACAAGTGGTTTTCATACTAGAATCGCTGGCACCATACAGGTAGACAGTAAGTCACTCCGCATGTGTTGTCAGAATACCTCTGGTTGCTCTGAGGTCACAATCTTGTTTGCTGCCATGATTAACTGCAAGCTGCTCACCATGGCTGAGGTTTAAAACAGCTCTGAAGGGCCTGCACATAGTTTATATAGGCTTATGTCTTTAGTTATTTTGATTTCCTTCACTCCTGATTTCAAATGAGCTCCCACCCATATTCTCCAACAAAGACACTGGTTTAGAATTCAGGAGTATCGCATGAATTTGCCAATGTCTGGAACATGGAAAGATACCTCTCATTGTATCTTTCCTATCCAGTTATCTGAAACCTCAGTAAAATTTAAAAAAAGAAAAAAAAATCATCCATAACTGATTCCGTCTTTCCCCAATGACTAATATTGTGGAATCTGGCTCCACTGGACTCTCATATCCTTGACTGTGTCTTATACCCATACAGTACCCATTGCCATCAAGTCGATTCTTACTCATAGCGACCCTGTAGGACAGAGAACTGCCCCACAGGGTTTCCTAGGAACGGTTGGTGGATTCGAACTGCCAACCTTTCGGTTAGCAGCTGAGCTCTTAACCACTCTGCTACCAGGGCTCCGACCACGTCTTATGAATCAGTTCAATAATTGGGGGAACTGGAAGTATTTAGTTGAAACAACTTAATGGCTGATTAGCATGGGAAAAGTGCTCCAAGCAGTCACACGCTATTGATTAGTCAATTGATTTTTTAAGTCCTCTTAATCATTTTGTAAAGGCACTCTGGTGGCACAGTAGTTAAGCGCTCACTGCTAACTGAAAAGTAGTTGATTTGAACTCACCAGCTGTTCTGCGGGAGAAAGATATTACAGCAGGGGTGGATTATCCAATAAGTAAGGTGAGCACAGTGCTTACCTTGCTTACCAAATCATCTGTAGTGAACAATTTCGCATGAGTTTCACCACACCAAAGTGAAACCCAGGTGAAATTGTTCACTATAGATTAATAAGTAAGCACAAGTATGCCCGTGCTTACCTTGTTACTGAGTCATCCACCTCTGTCAGGAATTGTAAATGTGAAAAGAGTCTGATTCTGTAGGAAGGTGCTGGGGGTTGGGAGAGAGATGCCAGCCACACCTAGAAGCAGAGTCTTTGATGTGATGAAAAAACATGAAATTGATCACTGCAGATGATCTGGCAAGCAAGGTAAACACCATGCTTACTTTGTCCATTGGATAATCTGTCCCCGTGTGGCAGTCTGCTTCCATCAAGACTTAACCATCCATCAAGACTTAACCAAAAAAACCAAACCCACTGCCGTCAAGTTGATTCCAACTCATAGAGACCCTATAGGACAGAGTGGAACTGCCCCATGGAGTTTCCAAGGAGCGCCTGGCAGATTCGAACTGTCGACCTCTTGGTTAGCAGCCATAGCACTTAACCACTATACCACCAGGGTTTCCCTGTCAAGACTTACAGCCTTGGAAAGCCTATGGGGCAGTTCTACTCTGTCCGGCAGGGTCACTAGGAGTCGGACAGAGTAGAACTGTTGAGTCAACTCAACAGCAGTGGGCTTTGGAAGCATTTTGTATTATTACAGGAAAGGGCTCCGCTTCCTTGTTGACTTCCCACAATTGTCACTGCACACCACGGAAGGCAATGAATGGCTTGGGCTTGGGCTTGGGTTCACCCCACAGGAAGGGCTGAAATGTTTGTCCCTGGTTTAGAAACAGTTGTAATTTACAACTCTTTTAAAGTGGCTGTCACGCCTGAGCCATCACTTCTGAAGCCCAGTGGGTCTTCTGTCCCCAGCAGGTCCACTACATACTCAGTCACGGGGAAGCCACTTCAGAGGCAATAATGTCTGTTGTTTAAGATGGGTGGCTGGTAATTAAGGGGATCCCAAATAAGCAAACAGCAGTTTTAAAACAAAAGGGTAGTTTAATTCAAGTCTTGACAAGAAGCATTAGTTCGTTAAATACATGTACATAAATGTACATAGATTATAATAATATTGACTAACAGATGATAATAAAAAAACTGGAATAATATCAGAGACCTGGTGGCACAGTGGTTAAAAGCTCAGCTGCGAATCAAAAGGACGGCAGTTCGAATCCACCAGCTGCTCTTTGGAAACCTTATGGAGCAGTTCTACTCTGTCCTGTAGGGTTGCTATGAGTCGAAATTGACTAGACAGGAAAGGGCTTGGTTTGGGTTTGGAATAATATCAGTTACTGTTTCTAGATTAGTGTATAATTTCTGCAAAGTGATACCATCATCTTAATGATTAAAGTAAAACTTTGATATGAGAGGAACAAATATTTTTTGCCTCTTTCATAGACAAGGAAACCACCGCTCAGTGATCCTTTGGACTCCAAGTTTACAGATTTGCCCACTAAGCCATGGCCACGAAGGAGCCTGTTCTGGTCCTTACAGAAGCTCAGCCCAGGCTCTCTGATTATACGGGCAACAGTGGACTGGAAGTCCTCACACCTCACAATAAAGAGCAAAAAACTCCGTCATCCTTGAAATCAATGTAACTGTTTTCCACCAAACTAGAATGTTACAAAAGGTAAGAAATTATCTGCAAGTGCAGACAGGACATTTCAAAACGAGAGCACTAAAGGTATAAAGTAAACTTGCACTTGGCACTGAGGAAACCATTTAGGAGTAGGGAAATTCAGCATAGAGCCATGCAGCAGAATTGCAGTACCTTCAATGAACTATTACACTGTGAGGTCTTGTAAGATTATCTCATGCCGTATCAGGTCGCTATAAATGATACAAAAATTCTCCAGAAATTATTTTAAGCATCCCAATATTTTCAACCAATACTTATATGTTGTTCCATAACTTTTCTACATGGCAAGTGAAATTGGGATATTGACTTAAACACAAGTGTGGATTGTATCAATACTAACTAAGTCTCTCCTAATATTCCCAGGCTCTATAGCCTGATAGGAGCCCTGGTGGCGCAGTGGTTAAGAGCTTAGGCTGCTAACCAAAAGGTCGGCAGCTCGAATCCACCAGCCACTCCTTGGAAACCCTATGGGGCAGTTCCACTCTGACCTATAGGGTGGCTATGAGTCAGGATTGAGTCAATAACAATGGGTCTGTTTTTTTTGTTTTCTTGGTAGTCTGATAAACTCTACCAATTGAAATTATTTGATTACTGTTAAATTTACAGGTACGCTTTTTGTACGTGTTACTATTAGTCCGTCTGCATACTGGATTACGGCCCTCTCAGAAAGTAAACGGTCTGAGAATGTGTGCTCTTTGGTTTGTGAGTATAAGGTGATTTGCTTTGGTCTAAATTCTTCTTTGGAGTCCCCCTGGGTGGTACAAACAGTTAACATGCTTGCCTGCTAAGCTGAAAGTTCAAAGTCCACCCAGATGTGCCTTGGAAAAAAGGCCTGGTGATCTGCTTCTAAAAACTGAGCCACTCAAAGCTCTGGGGAGCACAGTTCTACACTGAGGCACAGGGGGCGGCCATGAGTCAGAATCAACTTGACAACAGTTGTTTTTTTAAAAAGTTCTTTAAGAAAGAAAGCATCAGAATGAGAGTTCAACAAATTAAGCAGAGCTAGAATGTAAGTTTCATATGGGTAGGGACTTTGTTTTTTTATTGCTTACTCCCTGGTGCCTACAGCATAAGAGAGGCATTTGGGTGAATGAATAAATAATGAAAATTTAGCACAGCTGTTATAAACCACTGGTGAAATTTGGGGACAGATCAAAAGAGTCACTAAACAAAATACATAATTATACATCCCGCTAACCAAAAGATCAGCAGTTCAAATCCAACAGGAGCTCCTTGGAAGCTCTATGGGGTAGTTCTCCTCTGTCCTATAGGGTCACTGTGAGTCGGAATTGACTCAATGGCAACAGGTTTGTTTTGTTTGTTTTAATAGTTTTTCCAGGTTGATTTTATAGACAACTATTTATGGCTCTAGAATTATGAGAAATGTGCAGTTTAAACTCATGCAAGCTAAGATATACAACTGAAGTGATTAAGCTAAGAATTACCAGTAATGCACCATTATATGATAGCTTTAAAAAATCTTTTACCTCTAATAGCAATATTACTTCTCAGCCATAAAATGAATGGAGCTAAAATAATGTATTACAGCCCTTTTAAAAAATTATAATGAATTATTTTTAATGTATTAACATGAGACTATAAGGAAAAAAAATCCCCAAAGCTACAAGAAATCAGGATATTCACTAAAGGAATGATGACTAAACTTTACCATGTATTTCACAGCCAGGCATCAGGCATGCCTAATTTTTTTTTGCTGTTGGACTTTTAGCCATGAGGTATTATTTCTGGCTTTCTCTACATCATCATCAAAAAGCAGAAAAAATTTTATGATTCTTTTCAATGGAAACTCAGGTGGAAAATAAGTTTTCCCGAAATTCTTAGCATACATCTACTGACCCTTATTATTCAGTGTAATGAAGAACAGTAGTCTTCACAGAAGTTTCTAGTATCCCCAATCAAAACTTGGGTACATTGGGATTAACTCTTCACTGTTCCTTAGTTACACACAGCTCACTAACTGAGAAGCCTTGTGGCTGAGCAAAATGCTGTGTAAGACAAACTCTGCCTTCCAGTCAGTCACTTCCAACTTGGGTTAGAATGTTTTTCCCTTGAAGCTTGAAAGAAATTAGCCCTTATTATTATTATTATATTTAAATCTTTTGACCTTGAAGTATTTAGTTTTCTTCCAAATAGGTAAGTTTAATGCCCCACACAAAAATGAAGATTTCTATTTCGCTAAACATGGAAAGGCACAAAGGGGAGTCTTCGGATTTCAAACTAAGAGGGAGTCACCAATCTGCCTAAGCACTTTCGCAAAGGAAGGTTACTGCAGCACAGTAAAATAAAATAATTCGATGGCACGAGACATCTCTCAAAAATACCTTAATTATCAAACAGCAGAAAGATCTAAGTGGCATTGTTCACTTAAGACTTTGACATTTTCAATTAAAAATATTGACAACTTTGATGTCTTCTATGAAAAAGAAAAAAAGCCTGATGCTCTTTTTAAATAAGTATTTACAACTTCCACTATCATTTTGTATCATTTTATTTTCTTTTAAATGGAAGTGCACCTTAAAAACCCCTCTTTAGCACCAAGTGTCCAGCTTCCTTTATTAGCATGTTTTCTTTTACACTCACGGTCCCACTTGTCCGTAGTCTGAAATATTCATTTTCTCCTTCTCAGTTTCTATCACGTATTGAATATATAAATACACAGACAATGTAAACCAACATCGGAAACGTCCTGAACCTCCTTTAACGTACAGCTATTCATGAGCAACAAGGCAAACACAATACTCCATGATAACATGGGCCTGCAAGACAGACCTTCTCTTAAATTGGTACCACCATTTAGGAAACAATTTGGCTACATACCAAGAGCCTTCAAAATATCCAACCACTTTGGCAAAGGGATTCTATTTCTGAGAACGGATGCAAAGGAAGTAAGTAATAAATGAACACTGTTCTGCTGTTCACAATAGCAGAACAGTGAAAATCCACAGTGGACTACTTAAATAACGGAAAGCATCTCCATATGTAACATGCAGCATTATAATATGATACACAATCATAGTGGCTAGTATAGAAAAGCAATTCATAAATGCGTAGATATACCATGATCATACTTATGTTGAATCTTATGATATATATTTTAGTATGATATATTATGAAACCATAATATAAAAAAAATATATATAGAACTGTAAAAATAGTGTGAGCAACTGTTGTCTCTGGATGGTGAGACACTGGGCAATTTTTATTTCTAACCGTTTACATATTTATGATTATTATAATAAACTTGTATCATCTTTCAAAATAATGAAAGTTAATATTTTAGAAAGATAGGAAAGAAATTCAACAACTTAAAAGTGGTTTATATCCAATTACTGGATTAAACCAGTTACCACTGAGTCATAGTGACCCTACAGAACAGCACAGAACTGCCCCATGTGGTTTTCAAGGAGCGGCTGGTGGATTTGAACTGCTGACCTTTTGGTTAGCAGCCGAGCTCCTAATGCCACCAGGACTCCAATATATGGACAATAAAAATGGTTTTATATTTTGCATATTTTCTAAATTTTCTCCCATAAGCCTGTATTATTTTATAATCACCTAAAATGAGCATTTGGATGTTCTTCTTCATCAGACCAATTCTTAATCTTTCCACTGTGCGGTTACTTTTAAAAAAATACCAAAACTAATTACGGTTATGGCTTCTGGTCTTGGCTTTCACATTAAGATCCTCCAATATATGAGAAACCCTCTCCCCGCAAAAAGAAAATCACTTTCTTAATTGCTTTATGCTTCTTGATGTATACGTGTAGAAACATGAAAAAAGTACGTTTTAAATCAACTAAATGAGAGTGTCCAACCTGAAGACTGGCATTTCCCCTTCTAAAGGAGAAGACAGAATAACTACAATATAGAAAAAGGATAGAGAAATAAAGAAAAAGGCAAAAATATGAAACTTGCAAAAGGACAAGAAATCACATGCAAGTACGCACTGGAATACTATATCTTCTCGTCGTGAACGTCACTGTTTGTGAACTGCACTGAGCTCAGTATTGGCAACGACAGAGATATACACATCAGACAGATCGACTTAGCTTTACAAAACAGGCATATTTTTACGCCTATAAATGGAGAATTTCCACAAAATGAAAAATAACGTATACAGTCGTAAAACTATAGAAAGGCAGTTCTTGGAAATGATCTGTGGGTGTCCTTATAGGAAATGTCTATGAAATGCGGTGCTCATATGTTCACAAATGAGAAAACTTCAGATACGTGCCTAGGTTCTTGAGATTACAAAAACATTTCAAATTTTATCTCATAAATATCAATAAATACATAAAACAATTGCTATTTGAGGGTTCTTTAGGGACAATTTTAGGCTTCTTGTATTTTCCAAGAAGCAGCTGGTGGATTTGAACTGCCAAACTTTTGGTTAACAGGCAAGCTCTTAACCACTGTGCCCCTAGGGCACCGGTGTCTTTTTTTTCTTTTTTATTGTATTTTAGATGAAGGTTTACATAAGAAACTAGTTTCTCATTAAACAGTTAGTACACATATTGTCTTCTGACATTGGTTAACAACCCCGTGACATGTCAACACTCTCCCTTCTCAACCTTGGGTTCCCTATATAAGCCTTCCTGTCCCCTCCTGCCTTCTAGTCCTTGCAGAGCTCCAATATTTTCAAACTCCAATGGGATCTTTTAAGTAAACTTTTAGAGAAGTCTTAACCCACAAAAATTATATTTGTTCCAACGTGCTTCGTCATCCCGCCTCTTCTATTGCTATTCTGACAGAGGGCACAACACAACACACTACGTTGAATTCACTCCTTTTCACTTTTAGCACTTAACTGATGATGAACAATCTCTTGCTCACCTCCAGGGTATTCATTTTCTTGAATGTTTTCTAATCTCAGATCTTTCTTAATAAACTTAATAAACTAACTAAATAAACTAAAAAGAGGGTTAAACACTCAGTGCATGTTGGTTTCTTTAGGTTCTCCATCCTTCTATTTCAATATTATATCAATATTAAAAGCAGTACCATGAACAAACCCCAATCCATTACAGACCATAATCTAATAACTTTATACAAAATGGATGTGAGCTAGCATATTACATCTAACATAGCAATAGTGTTAATAATTAAAATCAGTGTTAAGCCATAGGGTGTAATGGTGATAAGCAGGCCTAACACAAGTTCATCTTTTCAAAATACGCGTCATATTATGTCTTCTCAGCCCTGCGGTTCACTAACTGTGTGACTTTTTGCAACTTCCTTAACCTCTCCCTCTCTAAAGCAGAAGTGGTTCTTGTTTTGTTGTAAAAAATAGAAAGTAATAGCACTTACCTTCAAGTGTTTGGAAAGGTTAAATGAAATACAGGATAATGAAAGTACTCAATAAATAGTTGCTACTTTTATTACCGTTTTTCCCGTATTTCTAAGTACCCAAAATCTAAAGGAATACCAGCGAACGTGGAACCAAAATTTTTATTACTGTTAACCTTAATTAGGATAGATCCAATCTCGACTATTAATACTGAAATAATGGTTTGACTCAAGTATTCCCAAATGAGGCGTGTGAAATTTTCTTAAAGTAACGTTTTCTTTGGAAACTGCTGAATGTAATTATCATTTCTTGGGATGAAAGGCTTTTTGCGTACAGATTGTCATGCTGTCAATAAAAGTATCTCGTTTGCATCTACATGTAAGTACATTTCAATTGCTGAAAAGGTCCAGAGTGATCAGTGCACTTTAAAAGATACAGAACTACCAAGTATTTTCGGTATGGGCAAAGAAATGCTTCATTTCCCCATCTTGAAGGTCAGTAAGAAGTAGAGGTTGAAGACAGGGGCTCTCGTCCCCTGGGAGCCCTATGAGTCTGAGAGGTTAGAAAAAGCCAACTTGCTGAATAAAATGCACTGTTTCCTTCTCTTGGTGAACGCCATTTTATTGTCTGAAGATCAGTACTGAGCGTTATAACGTAACATTAAAGTACAGAATACTATGGAAACCAAATGCCTTCAATAAATACACGATAACTTCTCTTTCTGTCCTAGGCCCCCATTACTCTTTCCATGTTAGCTAGAATAACATGCTAAAGGCCACTTCAAAATGAGAAATCTTTAGTTTAGCAAGACACAAGAACAAGACCAAGAAGACCACTTATGCCTTTTACACAAACAGGCTTTTGCTTTCAAGTTTTCCCTAAAACCTTTTCCAAGATGCAGATGCTAAATATTACCTGTTCTTTGAATGGGTCTAGGAGCCCTGATGGCACAGTGGTTAAGAGCTCAGCTGCTAGCTAACCAAAAGGTCAGCAGTTTGAATCCACGAGCTGCTCCTTGGAAACAATGGAGCAGCTCTACCCTGTCCTATAGGGTCGCTATGAGCCAGAATCTACGGCAACGGGTTTAGAAGCAATAAAGGGAGCCCAGAGGCACTGGGCTGAATTCAGCAACCTAGGGCATGTAGAGCTACAGATTGAGGGAACCAAGTCACGGTAATCCGGCTCCCTCCAAAACTATTATACACTCAGGACAGTACGATACACTCACCTACCTCTCTATAACCATTGCAAACAGTATAACACAGTTCATGCACTTAGACGCACACAGTCTGGATCGCAATGACTTTGGCTCTTCAAGTAAACTATAACCTTCTGGTGGAGATCTTCTATAGCCTATACTTCCTTTGTTCAAAGCACACGATTAAACACTTGAGAAAGTATTTTTTCCTTGATTTATGACACCATTTAAGGACATGGGGCTGGGTTTGTCTTATTTCTTAGTATGCCCTGGTGGCCAGTGGTTAAGAGCTTGGCTGCTAACCAAAAGGTTGGTGGTTCGAATTCACCAGCTGCTCTTGGAAACCCTGTGAAGCAGTTCTACTGTGTCCTATATGGTTGCTATGAGTCTTAGATGGCAACGGGTTTTTATGCCAAGACAATTTTTAATCCAGTCTCTTCTGTGGTTCTGGAGTTTTGCAGACATCATAACGGTTTTACCATCCATCTTAATATTAAAGTTATTTAATTTGGTTCCCTGTTCATTTCTAAAAACAAATGGATTCTTGGAAGTGAAGCAATGGTTAACAGTGGGAGAACAGTGCTAAGATTTTCTTCTTGCTCTGATAAAACCTTGAGAGTATTGGTTCTATCAACACTAACCCTTCCTTCCCCAACCTTAGCCAAAGAGTCATGGCTGAGTAGCAGGAACAGTGGGTTTGGGGCTTGGTCCTCTGGGAACGGACTAGGTTAAATCAAGCAACGTGAATGTCAGTCTTTTCTCCTATAAAATGGTCTTGTTTTACCTACTTAGAATGTTGTGAGCAAAATAAATAAGACAAAATTTCTTTTTAAAATTCAAGAAAGCATGATAACTTTATGGAAAAGCTTTTTGGGAAAAAAAATTGTTTCATTAAGGAATACTAATGCTACAGAGGGTACATGCATGTTTTAACTGCAAAATTAAATAGCAGATGATGCATTCAAAAATTAAGGTCCCAAAAATAATTTGGAAGGGGAAAAGGAACATGTCATGGATTGAACTTTGTGCCTCTAAAATATGTGTTGAGATCTTAACTCTTATTCCTGTGGGTTTTCTTTGTTATGTTAACTAGGCCATATCAGTGTAGGGCGTATCTTAACCCTAATCACCTCGAAATTATAAAAAGAGCAGATTAGATACACATGAGGGAACACACTGGGGAAGACAGATGCCACATGGGATCACCAAGAACCATGGAATGCCCAGGGCTAGAGCCCTGCTGATGCAGTGGTTAAGAGCTCACCTGCTAACCAAAGGGCTGGCAGTTTAGATCCACCAGCCACTCCTCGGAAACTCTGTGGAGTGATGGCAATGGATTCAGGTTTTTGGTTTTACCCCCAAAGAAGGGGTCAGCAGGGCTGAGACCCTGATTTGGACTTCTAGCCTCTAAACCTGTGAGATAATAAATTTCTGTTTTTTAAAGTCACCCACTTGTGGTAACTGTGCTACAGAAGTACTAGCTGACCGAGGCAGAACACAATAAACTTATTTTTCTCCCTCATAGTATACTTCTGAGATTTATGTCACCTATGTTCTCTGCAGTATTTGACAATAATAATATGGAGAAAACAGAATATTTGAGAAAAAGAATACAGAGTTTGAGCAATGTTAACAAATAAGTCTTATTTTGAGCCTGAATAGTGACTACAGAGGAAGATCATTAATGAGATGGACTGACACAGTGGCTGCAGCAACAGGCTCAAGCATAACAATGATCGTGAGGGTGGCGCAGGACCGGGCAGTGTTCTGTTCTGCTGTACGTAGGGCTCTATGAGTCAGAACCGGAACCAGCTTGATGGCACCCAATAACAACAACTGATTAAAGAACTAGGTGTCTGTTCAGAAAGGAAAGCTGCCTGGTGTTCCTGAGAGTAATGTGATTCTAGGTTGGACTTGGATCATCAGCTTCTAGTCGGATAATTCTCAACTCCATTTCTAAAAAAAGTGCAGAGTAAATTTACCACGCTTAGAAATGAGAGGACGGCAGCCACTCGTAGATTTCCAAGAGGCACTTCAATAAATTGATGTTTGGTCTTCTTCAGAGGCTTATTAAAGCAGCATCCATATTGGCACACTGCTCGATTTATTCGAAGTGCCACTCACAGTCCTAACCAAAGGAGAAGATATACGATGAATGTGGGAGGAAAAGCATGTTTTTTTTTTTGTTGTTGTTATAAATTCACTTCATTACCTGCAGGTAGTGAAATGCCTAAGGGTCAAAAAAAGATCATTTCCACTTTCGGCCTCTGCCTGTGCAGGAAATGAAGCAGGGCTGATGTTCGGTGACCCTGATGCATCGGACCCACTGCTCTCTCCCACTGAAAAGGGGGCTGGTTCCACAAGCCTGCCTTTCAGGGCTGTAATTACCCGCTCCAGAGATTCCTAACAAAATCAACTGGGCTCAACTGCTTTGCCTTTAAAAAACAAACAAATGAAAAACAACCTACTGCTATAGGGTTAGTTCTGAATCAAAGCGACCCCATGTGTTACAGAGTAGAACTGCTCCAGAGGGTTTTCTTGGCTGTACCCTTCACAGAAGTAGATCAGCAGACCTTTCTTCCAATGCACTGCTGGTAGTTGGTGGGTTCAAACCACCAACTTTTAGTGGAAGGCAAGTTGCTTGACTCACCCAGGAACCTCTCAACAAAACCAAACCTGTTGCCGTCAAGTCGATTCCGACTAATAGCAACCCTGTAGGACAGAGTAGACCTGCCCCATAGGGTTTCCAAGGCTGTAATCTTTACAGAAGCAGACTGCCATGTTTTTCCCTGGTGGAGTGGCTGGTAAGTTCAAACTCCCAACCTTTCGGTTAGCAGCCGAGTCTTAACCACTGTGTCACCAAGGCTCCTTCAGGGACCTCTAGAAACCGTATTTAGTAGTAGAACAAGTCGCACGGTTTTTTGGTTTACCAGATGAACCCTTCTGTCATTGAGTCCACTCATTGTGACCCTATAGAAGAAAACAGAGCTGCCCCATAGTGTTTCCAAGGAGCAGTTGGTGGACTGATTTACCAAATAGCTAGCCTAATTAACCACCCTTTCTGGATAAAACAAACCATTCTAGTCCCTGCCTACCACTCATCACTCCAGACAAGTCCCCAGACCCACCCTTCTTGGAACGAGCAGTGTGTGTCCTTGGGAGCTTGACTCTTGAGGTGCGGCCCCACCCCAATGCCTCTGGGCCACTATCCTCATTTTTCAGTTTCTGTGGCTTGAAACCACTCTCTTTGTTCTCCACTCATGAGCGAATGGGGGATTTGAGCAATGGCAGTGGGTGGGTATGAAAGACAAAAGAGGAAAAAGAAATATTCAAGAGATGACAACCTTTTAACATGAAAATTATCTAGAAGTAGTTAAACAGTTGCTCTGACATATGCAAATATATGCAGATCCACATGGGGCTTCCTCCTTGCCTGTGGATGGGCCTGGCCCTTTGAAAAATGCCAATGCAAGTGGACCCTTTCTAGTCTCTAAGTGCGTATCCTTTCTCTGGGATAGAGGTAAGGAAAGGGAAGTTAACAAAAAAATCTAACAAAAGAACAATGAGCTGCTTTGTGTTAAACACAGAAAAAAAATGAGCAAAAGAGAAAGTGAAGATCAGAAAGAGCGACATACAGAAGGGCAAAGCTTCTCATATAAAAATAGATGTATTTATTTGTAGTGTTTTCGATGTTTTTATAAAATCGCTGTTCAGATTTTTAACTAAAAAAAACAAAACAACATTGCCATCAAGTGGATTCCGACTCATAACGACCCTATAGGACAGAGCAGAATTGTCCCATAGAGTTTCCAAGGAGCAGCTGGTGGATTCAAACTGCCGACATTTTGGTTAGCAGCCGAGCTCTTAGGAAGCGTTATATAGAGTGAAGACATTATAAATATCATTTGTAGGACCAAAATAACATAGATCCTTCCGTCCCTTCAGCCTAGATCTCCAAGGGGCTCACGTGGCACCACCACCTAATCTGATAGGTAAGAACTCCAACAGCAAAAATAAATAAATAAATAAAGCACCATAGAATACAACATACATAAGGCAACATGCAGGGAGGGAAAGAGACTGACTAAAGGGGAAAAAATACAATGTGGAGAGCTCCAGCTCAGAGACCCCATTCCTTATTTCAACAGAAAGGCAGTACATTCTAGTGAGAGGTACCCCTGACCACTAAGACCCCGTTAGGGAGCAAAGGGTGTGTTGGGAAGCTTCAGGTCATACACACTAACCTGATCTTACCCTGGCTAGCGCTGAGAGCCAACAAGGCTGGAGGACAAGGTGACTTTCCTTTATTAATTCTCTAAAGTACATCAGTTCACTCAAGTAATGGCGCCATCTTGGAATGTCTCCCACATGAACCTTCTTTTTATTTCCCACTCTCCCTTTCCTCGATGATACCCTACACCCTCATCCCACGCGCTGGCGAAGGCAATACTCAGCCAAAATCTTTCTATCCCTAGACATTTCCACTTCAATATATTCTACTAGTCCACGCCAGATGGATCTTTCTAAAGCATTATGTCATTTATACCTTATACCAACCCACATGTCCCAAAGCTTCAAGGTCCCCTTCAACCTTATGTAGCCTCTCAACTAGCACCGGCAAACCTTCTAGCTCGCTCATCCTCCTCAAGTCTGCCTCCAGGCACCATAACATAGCTGTAAAGATGCCCGGGTTTGAGCTCAAATGATCAGGATTACAATCCTCACCTCACCTCCTAGCAGTGTGACATTGGGCAAATCCTTTACCCTCCCTAAGCAAGCTTCCTCTTCAGTAAAATTGGAAAAGTGATTAAAAACTGTCTTTGTTAGGTTTCCCTGAGATTTAAATGCTTGCTAGACTCTCAGCAAAATGTCCAGCCCTTAGTAAGTGCTCAAGACACGCAAAGGTTATCATCATATACTTGTTTCTATCGAGTCCCCTAACTGGCAATGTTCCCCCCTCCCCCATATATGTTCAAGTCTTAGCTGTCTTCAAAGTCCTCCTAAATGTCCACGTGCGTCATGAAGCTGACAGCTCCCCCTGAATCTGCTTTGTGTTTTCTGCCAGATATTTGATAGAGGGTGCCTTCAATCACTCAGCCATTCCCTAGGCAGTTATTACGGCCCTGCTATGGATTTGCCAGGAATTGCACTGAATTTTGCAAGTTTTAAGATGACTAAGATTCACAAGTTATTCTATCAGTTTTTATCAGGAGAGCGTAAACTCTATGATGACAGGAATCTTATATTGCCGTTTTTGTGTCATCACAGGGGTTGAGGTTTAGATACTGAAGATGGAGTTGTTGGTAAGTTACAGTTGCTAGAATTATGTTTCCAATGTCTGGGAAGTTTTGTCTGCATACACTATGAGTCTTCAAGGACATGCCAATCTCTGCTTTCAAAAGGTCATTCACAGATTTCCCAGGAACCTCCAATGTTCTCTTTCCAACTTAAATTCCAAAAGTTATGGCAAGAGGCTCTGCCCAAAACAACATTTCTCCTTTGCCAAAATTGCCAACAATAATTCAGGTCCTGACAATTTGGACTTGTTATTGTCTGGAAAAAAAAAAAAAATACATCTTCTTTCTTTGTCCTGAAAGTTGTCAGTCATTCCCCCCAAGAGCCACTCAAATAGGACATGTTCAGAAATGTGGCTAGAATGGGCCAGGATGACTTGACAGCTGTGGATTGAATATTGTTGAGCTCATTTCTTCTGGAAACACCTCGAGAGTCTATGCCAGGTAGCCATTTGTTGTTTTGTTTAGGTGTGATCTGACTCATGGACTGGGGGCTACAGGTGGCATGTCCGAGCAAGAAACTAGGCAGAGACTGAACCTGCAATCCCATAGCTATCACGCCTTAAGAGAGGTGTTCTCTGCCCACACTTACTTCCACTCTTCATTAGGCACAAACATGTGGACTCATTTGAAAAATAACAAAAAACAAAACAAAAATCTGATGCTCTTCTGGAAGTGATGAAGTCTAGTCATAGAAAGTCTATTAGCCAGAAAATAAAATTTTAAAGGAGAAATTCCATCCCCTAGTGTTATGTGGAGGTCTGGTGACGCAGCAGTTAAGAACTCGGCTGCTAACCAAAAGGTCAGCAATTCGAATCCACCAGCGGTTCTTTGGAAACCCTATGAGGCAGTTCTACTTTGTCCTATAGGGTTGCTATGAGTTGGAACTGACTCGAGGGCATCTTTTTTTCTTGAGCGTTATTTGGGAACTTGAGGGAATCACAGGGATTTAGAGGAGCACTGACCATCAGAATCTTCTACGACGACAGAAATACATGGTGTGCACCATACGAGCACTTGAAATGTGGCTACTGCAACTAAGCAATTCAGTTTTAAATTTTAATTCAATTTAAATTTAATTAAATTAAAATTTAACAAGGAGGGTGGATGAACCCCTGCAACTACTGCCCTGAGATAATCTTTAAACCTTAAACCAAAAATATCCCCTGAAGTTTTCTTAAAAACCAAACAATAGTTTAGCTTAACCAGTAAAAAATGTCTGCCTTAAGCATTATGCTCTTTTAAGAACTCTCTATATGGGAATGAATTGACAATAGAAACTCAAAAAAGATGAGAGAGGAACCTTAAGGGCAGTGAGTTCATGTTAATAGGGGAGGAACAACTCAGAAAAGGAGGATGAGAATGGTTGTACAACTCAAAGAATGTAATCAATGCCACTGAATTGTACGTGTAGAAACCTTTGGATTGGTGTATGTTCTGCTGTGTATATTCATTTCAACAACAACAAAATATATTAAAAACAAATAAATAAAAAATTTAAATAACCGTCTGTGGGTAGTGGCTACCATATTGGATAGAGCAGGTTTACAGCCATCATGTAAAGTTTACCAAGTCTTTATTCAAGGTTCAATTTTTTCAAAAACTACCCTAGAGGGAAACAGGTCTCAAAAACGTGTAGTCATATTCATGACTATGGGACTGCCAAATCAGTGTGATTTAGAAACAAATCCATTATTCCTAACAATCAAAGCTTTTCAGGCTTCACCTACTGATCTGTGGGCTTTTCCACACTTCTTGCTATAGCCCTATAGACACAGTAACGACGACAAAATAAATAAATAAAACCTTTAAAAGGAAATCCTCAGTTGCTTCTCTATTTTGTAATCCAAGTGTCCCTGCATCGTGCTAATTCAAAGTCTTAAGAAAAACCAGAATGCCAAATGGGGGAAAAAAAAAAACCTAGGACTTCCAGTTGGAGAACAAAGATGTAAAGGATTGAAGGACCAAAAAACCCAAACCAAACTCATTGCCTTCATGTCGATTCTGACCCATAGTGACCCTAGAAGACAGAGTACAACTGCTCCATAGGGTTTCCAAGAAGCATCTGATGGATTCGAACTGCTGACCTTTAGGTTAGCAGCCGAGCTCTTACCCACCTCACCTCCAGGGTTTCCAAAGCCTACGATTGTTCAAAATAGGAGGCACATGTGACAACAATCAGATGAAGTGGAAGGCTGACAAATTTTAAAATATATTTTGCCAGCACAGTAGAATACACCTGAAGGATCCCATAATACTGCAGCATCAGGGACCCTTAAACATTATCCATTTAAAACTGGCCTGCAGATAAATTAGGAATTTAAAGCCCAGGGAAGTGAAGTTCTCAGTATCCCTGAGACAACAGCCAAGTTGGGCCCCCGTTCTCCTGGTCTGTGCTCTCTAACCTTCACTTCCTCCCGCTCTGCACAGACTGAGCTGTGCGTTGAGAACGAACCTCTGCTCCATCTTCACTTGTCCCAGGCTCCAGTGAGCAGAGTAGAGGGACATAACCATGCTGCCCTGCTTAACACCAAAGCTCCCTCCACTAACAAAGCATTCCTAAAGACTATGCAATTTACCAAGCACAATGTGAACAAGGAAGTTATAATACACAAATATTCCAAGAGAATGCTTTCCACTGAGACAGTGTTTGAGTGTAACATCCATTTTGCTACGCAACTGGCTTGCACTGTACTCAAAAGATCCAAGGATTCAGGAGAGAAAGCTCAAAGTTCCCAGAGCAAAGGACTAATCATGAGGCTTTTGGTGACTCAAGGGACAATGAAAACATATTAAAATAAAAACAAACCATGGTTTTAAAGGGGGACAAAACCCTGCTATTTTCCTTCCAAAGCTAGAACTTAGATGTCATCTATCTCAAAACTCTCATCTTACATTTGAAAAAACAGATCCAAGGTTAAATGACTTTCTCCAAGTTACACAGCTAGTGAGTAGAATTGGGTTTTAGAGTCAGAATTTCTGTCTCTAGGTTCAGATTTTTTTTTGTTTGTTTAATCTAGAAATGAAAATAAAATAGATGTCTAAAACCAGAAAAGGAAAAAGGACAATTATCCCGCGTATGTCACAGTTACCTTTAAATGTTTGATATTTTCGATGTGAATTGTATTTTGACACAAAATTTTCCCTGGTTTTGTATGTCATTACATGGAGTACTGACAGGAAAAAAGAAAATATGTTTCAGGAACTATGTAAAAGATCAGGGAATAAGTCTAATTAATTGCCTGAATTTCATAAACTACCCTGGTCCTCCGATAATCTTCTACAGATAAATGCCACGCTACTGCTGATACGAGCAAGAGATAGGGAACACAGCACACACTAAATGTCATGTACTCTGAATTGTATCCTGTGCTCTTATAAACGAATCCATCAGAGTAAGAGAAAATGCTCAGTAAACACAAGAACGGGGCTTACATTCTGGTGCTGCTGGTCTTGTTGATGATAACGGATTTCCCCGTTTGATCCACGTTGTGATCCAGCCCAAAGTAAGCTGCCACCCGATGGACAAGCATCCTCTGATATGACGACATCTGAGGGAACTTTTTGTAATGATTACTGCAACGGAACGCAAGAAAAAGTGCTCTCAGCCTTCCTGTTTCTGCCCTGCCTTACGCGTTACAGGTGCACACAGGAGCCCATTTCTCTTCCATCCCAACCACCAAGCCTACTTCCTCTCTGGCATCACTTCGTGTCCTCATTTCCAGACACGTTTTCCTCTATTACAGACCTATTGATTAAGCTCCAGTAAGCGTCATTGTTTCAGAGTTGCCTGTTCCTCTTGCCAAAGAGAACTTAATGTCTGTTGGGAAGCATTTTATTCTAGTGGATGTTACCTTATCACTGTCACCAGGCCCAGGACAGATGATGTGATATAACACGTGACTGCAGATGCCTGTCTGGGGTTGTGTCATTACGCTGTGTGCAGGACAATTATTTCCAGGCATAACTGACTGCAGCCAGCTGGAGCCCATTAAAAAAACTATAATAAAAACGAAAAGGGTCGCTTCTCGTTACAACTGCTCTATGCTAATCAGCGGCCCCCTGTTCACAGCCATTTCGTCAGGAATCTAACAAGCAGGGGCTCACATGGTCCAAGTATCAAATCCCATCACCATGTAACTCCTAACTCTGACACCACCTCCACTGAACAAATCAGGAAACTAATGAAACGATGCTTTAATCTGTCCCTAAATAGATAATTAAATTCAAATACCAAACTAAGGACACGTCGTATAAATTAACCAGCATAGCAATCGGACATACTTGTTGTCAGCAATGAAATCAATAATTTCCTGTTCCATTTTCAAGAGTATCATCCTGTCCCTGAAAAATAAATATTAAAATAAAAAAAGTTTCTCTTTTTTTTTTAAATGAACTTTCCATTCCTTAGGCCTAAATGGTTGATTTAAATGCATGTTGCATGTGGCTGTGTTGTTCATTTATATACTACTTCATTACACTTAAGATTTTTTTCCCTCTCATTTGTTAAGAATTTTATAATATGGGAACTTTCGTAGTTTCAATGTTATGATGTGCAAGGTATTGGGTCTATAAAACACATCAAATAAATAGCACATTTCAAATGAACAGGAGAGGGGAATAAAGCAAGGCCCAAGCGTCCACTGTAGATGGACACCTGACGGCATTGAAACATCATTGATTTATTAACATCAACAATTCTCAGGCCCCTCTTTTTCTCTTAGTAAGAGTCTTTCAGCTACCAGGAGAGCAGAACTGGTACACTATAATTTATTCATTGGGGTACCTTCCCAGGAATGAAGACTACCTGTAAACAGTAAAACATGCAAACTATTAACAAAAAAGAGAAAATAGGGGAGCTGGTGTAAGCCATGGGGGAGGGCACCTGCATTTTATAACTGTCTTCCTGGCAACATTTGGATTCACAACTTTGATTCTATATTGTACCTGAAATAAATAAGAAGTTACCTGGAGTTATTCTTTAATGTGTTAATCAGGAACTCGTGTAAATCTATGCCTGTAGAATCTGTGTAATCTTGGCTGCAATCTGAAACAAACAGCAGGATGGAGTTGTCAGGAACAATGGTAGGGAGGTGAGGGGACGGGGGTTTCCAGTCTTTCCTGTTCCACTCTTGCTGAGGCAACTTTTAGGTGAAGCTATTGGTACGGAAGATACATGTTTCAAACTAGCAACCTGGCAGTATGATATCAGAATGGAAATGAGGCTGGAGGATGGACAGCATCCAGGAGATTCTGTGGGTGGGAAGGTCCATCTGTCCCAGGAAGGGAAGTGGACAGTCAAGGTGAGGGTGAGGAGGGCTGGGTGGAGCCAGATGTCACCTGTTCATTCCGTACAGTAAATCACCAGGGCACACCCCGCACATGACAGGTACTCCCGCCCACACAGACAGCGCCGAGTTTGAGATCCCATGGAACCCTCTTTCTCTTAGTACTGAGAAGGCAGAGAAAATGAACATCAGCTCTGTTCCAAGAATATCTAAATATTAATCAGTAGAAAACACAGAAGGGCACTAAATATTGCCAGGTCTTCCAGGTCCCCCTCTGATGCTGGCTAAGGCTGCATTTTTAAAATGTTTTAGGAATCTGCACCTGTTTCCTCCCCTGTAGACACCTTGGTTTTCAGATACTCATCAGCAGAGAGATCCACGACAAGCAGGTGTCCAGCTGTGCAACATAATATCAGAAGTAGCTGCCATCCCTCAGCTGATCAAATGCCCTATTCCTTCTCAGCTATTAAAAAAAAAAAAAAAAACCCACTGCAACCTGTTTATTCATATACATCTCTCCTGGCTTTCTTGGCATTCTTCATTTCAACCTTTTTTTTTTTTTTCTCTATACACTTATAGGCATGGCAATCATTTGAAATCTGAACTGAATTTTAGGTTTGGGGGCTTCAAAAGGATTGACTTTTTTCTTGACAATCTTTTTATTAAAATGGATGTGTGTGTGTGTGTGTTTAGGAGGCCTTATAAGGCAGTTTATATAAATGCATGTGGAGACCAAATTCATGTGTCCCTGGTAAGATATTAATCCTGTCTTCAGCTGACATCTACAACTATGCTTCGGGGATCCCACCACTTTTCTTCTGAAAACTGCTCATACCCTTTTGTCTTTTAAGATAAGCATGGAGGTTTACGTATAAAGCCGGGTGTCATCACTATTCATCAAAGTTATTTGAACCAATAAACCTGAATTAAGAGCAGATTTATATTTACTCCATTGTGTGGGTTTGTCATTGGAAACAGGAGATCCAAATGTAAATCTGAACAAATATGCAATCCTAAAAGAAAAAACAAAAAACACCACTCTGGCTACACAATAATGACAGCATGAGTGGAAAGAGAATCAAATTCACACCTTCTACACATACACATACCCGCACACACAGCATCATACGTGACGAGCCTGGTGGGAGGTGAATATCCACGGGGAATCTAGAAGGTATTCTGTGTCTAATAATGGGCCCAAACTGAGTAAATTAAGGAAACATTTCCGCATTCACCTTTTGATAACATTCTGATCTTGGATTTCTCAGAAGTTTTATCTTTGTTTTTATCCTTCTCTTTTTCTCTTTCAGAGTCATCTTTTCTAGATCTACCATCCTCTTGCAGGCAGGGAAAACTGGAAAGCTGTAAGTGAACTGATTCCTGTTGGGGAAAAAATATAATAATTTAGGGCCAGATTGAATCATCTCCCCCTGGTTTCCATTCTGCATAGAGGTTATTAAGTATAGGAAAATGAAAGCCAGGTGCAGTATTTTTTTTTTTTTTTTCTTAAATGGTAAAAAATTAAACCTGTCAGAAGAATAATTGCCCTTTAAGGAGAATTTTACTTCAGAAGTCAAAGAGAGGTCACAAGAATCATCTAATACTGAAACTTTGCCTCATGAATATCGACTTTAGCAAGTTAAATCCTCATAGATCACGACGTATTTTCTCTACGGGTTTATTTTTAAACATCAGGAAAAAACTCCTTATCAGTAAGCTTGTATCACAGCTACTATAATGTTTCAAAAAAAAAAAAAAAAAAGGCTTCTGTCGTTCTTTTCTGTAATTCCTTATAAGGAGAAACTGGCACAAACACAGACAGACAGATATTATGAAGCATAACTACACATAGAACAGACAGAAATAAAGGCTTTAGTAGCCAATTTACAATAAAAAGCCTGTTTTAGAACTGAATCAACAATGATTTCCGCTACTATGAGAAAACAAACTATATAATTGCAGGGATACTAGATATAGGCTATTTTCATAATTGTGGACAAATGCTGTTAATAAGTCATCATGATATATAGTTACAATAAGCACTGCCTTTTAGAAAAGGTAGAAAGTATAATTATGTCTACCATAAATGAAATATAATTATTTAATTCTATTTTCATTTCAGTATCAATCAATCCTTTCCAAAGTATAAGATTCTCTTGAACCAATGCCATATCAGATTGATCATTTCAAGTATTAGGGCCAGATCTTCTTTTACGTGGATTTTTTTTTTTGCACTGAAAACAGATCATTTTGTATTGACTTCTATCACCCATCTGGTTGAAAGAAAGTTCATTGTTTTGAAGAAGGATGAGCCAAATCATGTTTTGTTTTTTTGAAAAATCTATGCTATGATTAAAATTATGACGAATGAGCCAACATTAATCCCACCTGTTCTTATGTAAGAGCTTACTTGATAGGAGCACTTTCTTTCACTAGTGACATTAAAATTTATGATTCAGGAAAAAAAATATTCCAAATGACTAATAGTCTCTCACTAAAACTGAACTAAGTCTCCCACTACGCGTGACTAAGCTGACGCCTGTACCACCTCAGATCATAGCCAGTCTGGGTTCTTGGCAGTTCTTCTTGAACTTGGCCAAACCGGTGGACATCAAACAAAGCCACGTTTCTTTTTAAGGAGGGGCTCCATTGTGACACTGCTGGCTGGAATAAAAAGTTACCAAGCTTGGAAAGACACATGATACAGAGAAGGAAACAAAACACGGTCTTATGCCAACTATGTGTCTAAGGCGGGTTTCCTGACTTGCAACATGTTTATCTTGGGGATAGACTTCTACAAAGTATGTAAAACTGAGTGTAACTTGATTACAGGGTCTCTTATCACATGATTTGGGATAGAAAAGTCTTAACCTGCAAAGCTTTAGTCAGGTTCTAGGGTTAGGAGTTGCTTCTACTTGCTAAGGAGGCAGCTGGAATAATTCTGGCTTTGAAGACATGGCAGGGGATGAGGAAGAATCAATTTGACGGGTGATGAGTGGGGAAACTGAGGGTACCCAAACCATGAAAGCGGTCTCATTGCTTCTTCAAAACTGGTTGAACCACCCAGCCTCTAAGTTTAAATCTAAAGTCAAAGAGGCTTGGAAACACTAAAGAATGTTGTCTACAAAAACATACAAAATGATGTTATGTGTTGACGAATATTATGCTCAGAAAAATACCTATCTTTTCCATACGTCAATATACATTATGGTGTTGAAAGAACACACAAAAGTGCTATAGAGTTGGTAAAAAACAATCTGTTATTTTTTAATATTTTTATTGAGATGCTCAATAATAAAATACAAGTGTTAATAAATACATCGGTACAGGATAAGTTTATATCCAACAACAGTAAAATAAAGATTCAAGTTGCAGTAATACACTGATAGGTAATAGTATAACATTCAAAAAGCAAAACTCCTGGAACTTAAGGACAGACTGAACCATCAGGTCTGGGTCTGAGGTCAAGTAATACAGGTAGCAAGAGTTTTTCCCACACAGGAAAATGAAGGCAGTTCTCCAAATACTGTGAATATGCAAACATTGGGGAAGCAGTACAATCCACATACTGTATACTTCTGCCAGGGTTCTCTGGGATTCAACTCCTCACATTCTGTAAATGCCGGTGGTACCTAGTGATGGCACTGCAGCTAAGTGCAAAGGTCTGCTCCTTCATTCTCTAAGAAAGTAGCGTGGTCTCCTGGTTATATGTGTGTCTAGATATTTTCTGTCAGCCCCCTATTCCCACCATCCCTCAGCCAGTCCAAAGAGGAGCTTGCAGGATCTAATTTTCCCCTACAAAACTAGTCTTGGTTTCTGAGCTTGGAACCAGCAGGAACAAAGCACCGTTTGCATCTGATTTCTCTGCACCAATTGTGTGGAGAAACTAGACGTAGGTCCAGGATGGGCACTATGACACAGGTGATCATTTAAAAAAATTTCCTCCTGGTACCTTGTCAAATAGGACACAAAGCGGATTAAGTCCTCCTCTGCCTGGCATTAGGGGTGGGGGGCAATTGGGGCATTGCTTCTCCCAGGGATGGTCAGTCTGCAGCTACCATGTATCATGTGCAGTACATTACACCACCCATCAACGTTTAATAATATAAGCTGCGAGATTCACATTGTTACCCCTTTTCAATCTCCATGAAAAATAGAAGCACAAATAAAATGCTGAAGAAAAGCCACACGTTTCTCAGAGCCCAAGTGAAATAAAGCTTGTGTTTGAAACGTAGTGATGGCAACTGAAAGCCTGCCCATGCCTTTTGACATGAGTGGCATGTTAAGAAAATAGGGCAAGGGAAAAAAAAAAACAAAAAAAACCACACACGCACACACACATACACACACACTCTTAGGACAAAATCTGTAAGGAATTTCTTTTTGGTCCTTTTAAAGAAAGTGCTCTCAATGCTCTCTGTATCCATGAGGAGAATTTAGAGTATTTCAATTAAAGTAAAAAAAGAGAAAAGCAAAACAAAAAAAACTTAACTGACGATGGCTTAATCAATTTTCCCTCCCCTGGGCTCAGATAAATCATTTTACTTTTGCCTTGACTGCTCTCAGCCTCTGAAAAAAGAAGGGAAATTTCAGGAGCAAGACCATTTATATAAAAGCTAATATGATGCCTAAATGGCAAACAAAAATAAATATGACATGAAGTTTCCCATTTTGCCAGGGACGAGTTGTGTTGGAATTTGAATGTTTAGAACCCAATAATCTTGCTGTAAAGGAGCAGAAATGAAGGTAAGGATACACAGCGGTATATTAATAATATTAACTTAAATTCACCAACAGCTCGGAGTTATTTCTGGACAATATTTCCAGGACTGAGAAACCCCCACCAAAGGCCATAAAAGTATTCTGCCAAAGTTCGATGCACCTTATTTGCTATTTTCTTAAGTTTCCTAAAAGCCAAGAGTTGTGTTTCTCATAGGCAAGTGTATCTCAGAGGACTGAGAGGTAAGCCATCTCCACTAAGGAGGGAGACCGGATACTCAGGGCTGTATTTGGTGCAGCCTAATCAAGAGAGAGCCTTTGAGGAAATACCGCACTGCTGTGCTTACTTTTTATTTAAGTTTTAATCTAAATTCTTTTGAATTCCTTTCCATTTGCAGTTTTCAGAGGGTCTGGAAAAAAAGCAAACGTAATACTCTGTGACAAACTGTAAAACTATTTTAGAATGTCTCATAAACAGGGGACGAAACCAGAAAACTAAGTCTTGTCTTCAATTAGTTTTTGTTTTACCTCCCCCAAAACACTATTTAGTGCCCAACTAAGACACACATGCACACAAAGGTGGATTCCGTTCATGCAGCCAAAGGTAAAGACAGGGGAGGTACCTGATCCTGAAGGCTTTCTCCTCCTGGTCTGGCTGAGGACTCCTCACAGACAGCAAGACTGCGGGTCAGCTTACCTTTCCCGGCTCCTGACTGGGGGAGGGCGGAAGAAAAAGGGAAGGAAAGGAAAATAAAGAAAACAAACGGAAAACATTCTCAGTCCAGCAAAGCGTCTCCACGTTCACATTAAATTCTCAAATCAGACTCTTAAAACTGAGTCCCAAGTCGGCTGTGCGGGGCTGTCTCCACAGGCGAGCGGCAGGGAGGTAGGTATGAAGGGGTGTATTTAAGGACCACTGTGAGACCATCACATGGAGAACACACGGGTGAGGAAGAAATCATTGGCATCTCATGAAAATGAAAGGAGAAAAAAAAAAAAAGAATGTCTACTAAAACTAAGTTGGGAAGAGATCCGACTGAAAAAATGCTTGAAAGGTGGAAGAATTCGTAGTAACAAGTTTACTTCAAGTCAGAAATCAATTGGTGAGACTGAAACATTTTACTCTAAGTTTTACTGAAATAAATTCTTTTAAAAGCCTATTTCTTTTAGAAAGCACTGTTCATCTCCAAGGGTAAAAATGGTATCAAATGTATACATCTACAATCATGCCATACCCCAAATGTTCTCATTAAAAAGCACAAGGAGCGAGGTGGAAACACACACTGGAACAAAACCCCAATAAAAATAGACAGCACCAGAAGAGCCGAGATCCACCACAGTATCTGTGCACACCCATCTGGATTGCTGGCAAGCCCCTGAACCCCAATGGGAAATAGTTTGTTCCCAGAATATCAGGTCTACCATAGAGTATCTCGAGAAACCTACCTTAGATTTTCTCCTCTCTTGGTTCTGAATTGCCAGCCGCCTCTGTACGTTAGAAAAGAAAACAAAACACAAAATAAAACAAACAAACAGTATACCAACAACCACCAGAGAGAGAGAGAGAGAGAAAGATGTAAAAGGTGTCACTACAGTTGAGAAATCAACAATAACAACAAGGAGGCTTTCTAACCAGCAGGGAGAACTCTTCCTTCCCCAGTTTCTCAGAACTTGGCCACTGAACCTTTAGCTCTCTCTCTCCTCACAGCAGCTATTGGAGAGGGAAAGATCCCTCTTGCAGGCTTTGGCCATTCCGTGATTATGTGCAATACTTACAGGCTATTTGTAAGCACACTTTGTTTTCTCTCTACCAAATCTCTTAGTCTCATAATCCTGGCATATGTAATCACATTATTTTTTCAGTCCCTGTCAGTCACTCTCATTCTAGGGTTTAGGATTGCTTGCTAATAAGATTCAAACCTTACAATGCCTACGAAGGTTGACAGAGATCACATCTTTGATTTTTCCTATAATACCATGAGTTGGGCCTTCAGGTTTGTCATGGGATAGAAATCTATTTTTAAAAATGTACTAGCCTAAAGATGCCATAGGAGAGGCGCCCCCGCCATGTACACCTTGAAGTGGTCTGGAAACCAGTACCGGGGTGCTGTGTGCAAATTCTGACATTAAATACTTTCTTTGGAAATTTTTCATTTCCAAAGGCATCTGAGGGCTCAAGTCAGTCAGGAAAAAATAGCTGATCAATAACTGGGAAAGAAGAGGATTAGCTTTAAGGGTTTCCTATTCATTTAACTAGACAAATTCCAAGGAGGAGGAGAAGGAGTGGAAGAATAGGAAGATGATGACAGCACCTTCTAGGAAGGAAGGAAACTGCACACCAGGTGTGAGAATGGGGACTTGCCAGGCTCACCTGCAGTTCCTGCTTCTCCTCTTCATCCAGGCTCTCCGATTTTACTACGCCGTTCTCTGGCGTGGCCACCTCCTGTTCAGTCCCGCCTTCCTCCACTATCGCCTGATTCAGGTCACTTTGCTCAGACATTCTCCCAGACACAAATTAAAATAACAAGGTTTGATGCCCTAGAAGTTCAAGATGCCAAAAAAATAAAATTAGTGGTAGGTGCAGTATTTACTAATATCCTTGAACTATTTCATTTCTCCCTTATTTACAAATCCAAATGGGCTGTTTGGGCATCCCTGCCAGTTTTATAGAAAAGGGGAATAAAATAAGATCAAGGATACAAGGCATACACAGGAGGCAGATGGGGCCAGTCCAGCTGCAGCTTCCACACACACACACACACACACACACACACACACACAAATACACCTTGCCATCAATATGGGTCAACAAATCTTATATGGAGATGTTGTAACCCTTTCATATCTACCAATCCCCCTGCCCCACTGCCAAGAGGGAGAAAAAGAGACTATTCCTCCAACACCTGACCTCGACTTCTGAGTCAAGAGGTGGCATCTGGGCTCTATCGCTCAATAATTATTTGCAAGGTTCAACCATAGGCAACCCATTAAGAATTCAGTACACTCCACAAGGGGCAAGAATCAACTGAAGAGGTAATAATTCAGTATAAATATGGGATCTAAATTTGGCAATAAACCTCCCAGGGTCCACGTTTTCAGGCTTCAAACTGACAGCTACGTTATTAAAAGCCTAAACTGCATCCCCAGCTCCCATCCAGGGCTGGTGCCGTAAGGATCCTATGGAAGGAAGTCTCTGGCCAGCAGCTCTAATGAAGCTATCGCACCTGAACTCTGGGCTCTCAACAGGCTACTAGACAGGCACTGGAGATGGTTTTTCAAAGTGAAAGCCTGGTACTATTTTTCTCTCCCTATTTCCATAAACCCTGGCCAAGGCCCCCTCTGATGGGTTGTCAAATGAGGCTCATGAATAATTTAGCATTTATTTCCTCCTCTTTTTTTTTTTTTTTTTATGATGTGGGAAAAAGAGAAAGAGATAAAGGGAAGGGAGAGACAGAAAGAAAGCAAAAAGAAACTGTAGCTTAGAAAGTCAGTTCTTTCACAAAAATCCCCAAGCGTGACTGTCCTAGCCCCACAGACTACAATGGTAATTATTATTAGACAAACCAGTGTTTTGATGTTTCCTTGAGAGCGTTTAATTACCATGTACGGATTCAGTAACTTGATTTCCAACTGGAAAGAGGAGGCATGAGAAAAATCTAAAACCCAGCAATTTTTGTTGCAAATTTGCTAAAACCTACCGTGACAGAACAGATGGTATCTAATGACACCTTAAAAAAACGCAGGCTCATTTGGAAAGGGATTATGGGAATTTAAAAGAAAAAGCTTTCCAAAGACAGTGGTTGGAGTATGTGAATGCCTAGTGAGAGACGCCTTTAGGTTTGGGGAGGCTTTAGAATGTTCTATCACTTACGTTCTAACGAATTTCTCGTATTTCAGTGATACTTGATGTGTGTGTTTGTGGAAAAAGCACTGTTTCCCAATGGCAAACAGCTTGTTCCTCAAAGCACTGGGTGGTGGAGGGGTGGGAAGCAGAGAGGACTTCTGTTATCCTGTCTTTTCTGAGCATTTCAATAAAGAACAGATCGCCACCAGACTGGCAATGTAGCTAGCAAACCACGCTTTAATTCTCCAAACAGTAAGCCAGTTGAGTTCCCTATACAGATCCTGCCTGTTCTGGTTCCATTCAAAATGATCTCTTCTCTGCAAACAAGCTCATTTGTGGACACAAGAAAAAATACACACGCCCTGACAGACAGGCAGACAACAAGACCTTTACCTTCCGCACAGAGGTTCTGCTGTAGGTCTGGGCGATTTACTAGTGGCTTCTGTCCTTCTACACCAGGAAAATCCACACAAGTGATCAGAGACAGCTGGAGTCCCATGTCCCCATCAACAGTCCGGAATGTCCATCTCCACGCCCTTACACAGCCTGACACGTCATCGTTCACCTGAAAAAAGATGAAAAGGAAATCATCATAGTTGCAGTGATCATGGTGGGGCGAAGGATGGAATAAATAAGACCGGGTTTCTAACAGTAATGACCAGCTTCCAGCAAATCACGTTCACAGCTTGATCCGGCTCCACCTGTCTCAAGCTGCTTCCTTCTTGTCTAATGAAGGCTAGAGCCGGCTGTTCAAGTCAGCACGGCACCCACGCAGGAGCTAAAATTAACAATTGCATTATGCACCCAAGATTACTCACTTCAATTTTAACCTTTTTTAGTGAAATCTCGCACTTTGTATTAAAAAAAAAAAAACAAGCTTGTGTGTTTGCTTCAATGAGAATCAAGATCACCTATGAGCAAAAGTTTTGCCTCATATTTTTTTTTTAACCAAAGCTTTTGTCTTAATTATAGATGAATATGATATACTTCAGTGCTGTTTCCATGGCTCCTTTTTTATGAAAGTTACCGTAATGAAGCATAGTTAAAGATTTTGATCTAATGAGACATGATCGATAAAAGTGAAAGAAAAAAAAAAAAAGACAACTGTCATAACGGCATGGCCGAGAACGCGCTTTCCCCTCCACTAACAATTCGGGAAGAAGAATTCCTAGTATTCTTGTCGCCTGGTGAACGAAGCCTACCCATTGCCCCTCCCTCCCCATCAGGATTGCCACTGCCAACTGGGCATTCTGTTTGACAGGAGAGAAACGCTGTCAGCGCCATTCAACAGATTTGCAAATTTTGAGCCTGTTGAAGGCGACCCATGCTCTAATGTGCTCTCTTCTCCTTACAACTCCTACTGGAGCAGCGGCAAAGACAGCCTGAGTGCAAACACAGAGACGGGATCCTCATAATGTTTGCCAAAACCAAGCTGTATCTCTCTCCTTCTGCTGCAAGGCCACTCGGGTGCACACCCGCGGGATCTGACAGCAAGGCGCACCTCTCCCATCCTATACCCGCCTGCAAGAAACTAAACGCCTTCCAGTTACACAGGCTGAAGGTTAGAAACGCTTTTGGCCTCCCCTTCCCTGCTCCCCTCCCTGACACCCCCCCCCCAAGTTAAAATGAGCACAGCTGGCTCTTGGTGGGATTTTACTGTGGCTATATTAACAACATATTGGGTTACAAAGCCATTTGGTGTGCAAGAGGAAAACAACTGCGGAAAAGGGGATCGCTTTTATGGTCAATCATTTCTGGTTTTATTCATATTTTAAAACGAGCAATTCGCCTTTTCAACTATACTTCTTTTGTTGTTAGAAATTACGTAGCTATGAGGAGTAAGCAAACATGGATTTAGGACAAACACTGCTTACTAATCAACAGTAATTTTTCAGTTTTGACCGGATTTACCACGGGTACTATGACTAACACTCTAACAGTCTATATTAAATAGAAGCCACCATGCCTTGAAATGAGAATCTATTTGAGTTACCAGCTCATTACCTACTATGTTCTAGGATAGGCTCCAGTGACAGATGAAATCACCAAATGCGTCTTGGGTTCTTTTTTTTTTTCTCTTTTCTTAAGGAGGATGAACTTCTCAACAATCTCCACACCCCTTGCCTCCTCCTTTCCCTGCCCCTCATATTTGTACCCATCAAGTGGATTCTGACTCGGAGCGACCCGATAGCGCTCCCTGTAGGACAGAACAGAACAGAACTGCCCTGTAGGGTTTTCAAGGAGCAGCTGGTGGATTCGTACTGCCAACCTTTTGGTTTAGCAGCCAAGCTCTTAACCACTACACCAGCAGGGCCCCCATAATTGTACAGTGGCATTGACAACTACAACAGGTGAGGGGCAATGCAGTTTTCAAATCCAAGCCCTAGGTGCATTATTCTAGTCTCAGTAGGAGGATGCATGATATAATTCTTTGCATCTAGAGAGGGGGAAAAAACAAACTGGTACTCACACTGTACGTAACCAACTCAAACAGAAAGCAGCTTGGATGTGTGTGTGTGTGTGTAATTACCAGGACACATTTTGAAATAGCACTGAGCTCTAAAGTCAGCGAGGTATTATTCTTGCATGCCTGAATCATAAAGTCATCATCTACTGAGATATAAGAGAATACGGGCATATGGGAATGAGCAGACAGGAACATATGGAGAACAAGTATTTTTGTCACTGATTAAAATTGTCCTCTTTGCTAAAAAAGCCATGCCAGCAAACTAACCTGACTCCAGCTTTCTGTTCGCCAAACTGACCTGCCTCTTCCTCCACCATTTAATCTTCACCGGCTCCGATTTCTTCCATTTTCACAAAGAACCCAAATAATTTTTTTTTGTACTTCAGATGACGGTTTATAGAACTAGCTACTCGTTAAACAGTACACATATTGTTTTATGACATTGGTTAACTACTCCACGACATGTCAACTCTCTCCCTTCTCAACCCTGGTTTCCCTATTACCAGCTTTCCTGTCCTTACCCCTGGCTTGGTGTGCCCCTTTAGTCTCGCTTTGTTTTAGGAGCCCAAATAATTTTTAACAAACATATTTTCTCCAGTATTTGGTTAATAAATATTCTGGTCAAATTTCAATTGCCACAGTGGAGGCACAGAGGGTGAACGTGGAGAATATATACAAATGCACGAAATAAAAGTTACTATAATTCTTTGAGGGCCAATCTTATTTCAACCATAGTTTTGGGGGCAGCACTTAGCAAAGGCAATCAATTGTTCATAAAACAAGCTATGTGAAATTAATCAACAGTGCAGACAGCTATTTATAATGAGAAAAGTGAGTCAAATAATTACCATTGCACGTTTTAATATGTAGTTTCTTATTTCTTCAGCTTACTTTAGAGTTGAAAAAAAAAAAGAAGCACTTAGGATTGTGGGAATGAGAGAGAGGGGGAGAGAAGGAAGATGCAATGCAGGGTACCTAACCTCACTCCCAACAAAATAGGCGTGTCCTAATTACGTGTGTGTTACCATGGTGAATGGGCGTGTCCTAATTACGTGTGTGTTACATATATTAATCCCGTGGTGCCATGCGGGGGAAGAAAGATCAAAATCTGATTCAAATTCTAGAGCCAACAGTGACTTAGTTCTCAGGGGATATCTAAAATGGGAAATTAAAGTTGAATTCTATTAGCAAGTTGCAGGGCCACTTTTTCAGTCACTTTCCTTACAACAGTTATACTAAAAATTAACCTCAGTGATGACTAATCTTATCCCCAATTGATATAGGTACTTTTTGATGAAAAACACTATCAAGAATATTTATTGCATTGGCCAATTTAAATGTTTCTCATATGCACTGTCCATTCTTTTTTGGCTGGTCACAGTTCTGCAAATGTAATCACGTGGTGATATTAAGGATTTGGCCATATACTGCATAAGACATTTAAATACTTCAATACGGTACAGTAAAACCCAAGAAAGCCAGAACCTGTGTTTAAGGCAGAAACCCATCAGAGAAGGAAAACTCATATTTTCTACTATAAGAAAGCAACAGAACAAAGGACTGCATCCGGTCAAAGGCACAAAACTTTCGAGATCCGAAAAAACAAGGCAGTCTGATCGAGCTCTGGCTCTCACAGGTTTCACCATATAAATCAACGACATATCCCATTATCAAAACATATTCCATTTAAGTTGAAAAAGGATTTAGAATGTGTAAGATTAAGTCTAAAAAAGAGTGGGAAAAAATAGTTGGAATGTAGTATCTTCAGAAATGACAGTGACAATGGCACGGATAGTGTACAGGCTAAAACCTTCAGCAAGTTTGAAATTTTCCTAAGGTAACAAAAAACATCAGTGAGAAGTTTTCACATAAATTTAATTTCCCAAAGAAAGTTTTTATCTCTCAATACTTGTATAATAAACATTCAGCCAGGAGCTCTACCCTTTAGTTAAACTCCTTTGGGTCAACCCAATGATCAAGGCATTCTGGAAGATGCTTGAACTCTCCAAACAAACGCCAAAATGACAAGCTACCATTTTGGAGAAAGAACCTAGGAGAACATACGAGAAAAGGAATTTTCGTCTTAGGATTCTAGGGAATAGAAATATTTTACGTGACTCTTCTCGTTTAACCTTTAGTCTAAGAGCTATGCAGTTTATGAACATAGCAGTTTATATGTACGATCTCTCTTTTTCTTCTTTAACTATTGCCATAAGCTGGACACAAACATAAGCTAGAGCAACGTGTAGCAGAATCAAAGCAATGGAAAGAAGTGGTACCAAAGCTTTAGATGAAGAACAGCCTCTCAATGACCGTGAATGCTACTGAAATCACGGAGGTCTGATCTCAATACAAACATTTGAAGAACAGGCACTACATGCCAATGTTTCAATCTGTCATTGTTTCAACAAATCTTTACTTAGCATGTAGAATATGTAAGGCTGTGCTTCTACATTATAACATGATTTTTAGGTCACTAACACAATCTCACATTAAAAAAAAATTATTTTCTTTCTAAATGTAAAATAAAAGTAAACAATATACCTAACAATGGAGCCCTGGTGGCACAGTGGTTAAGAGTTATGGGTGCTAACCAAAAGGTCGGCAGTTCGAATCCACCAGCCACTCCTTGGAAACCCTATGGGGCAGTTCTACTCTGTTCTATAGGTCACTATGCCTTGGAATCAATCAATGGATATACCTAACAGATCAAAAACATAAAATAATAGTACCAGACAGGAAACTGGAATTCTGCTCCACGAAATTTCTTCTGCTATACTGATGATACATACATACACACACAAGCTCTGTGAACATAACCTGCCCTGCTTGTCCAAGGCTTGCCCGACAAACAACCATAGACACCCAACAAATGGTATCATCATGGCCTTCACCATCATCTGAGCAGCCTTGTCTTTGGCAAGATAAGCTTTGTCACTTATTCATCCAGTGTGGACACTGCAACAATAAAAAGATCAGGGGAAATGGAAAGTTCAGAGAGCCTCTCACTGAACCTCTCCCAGAGTTAAAGCCTGATCCGCCCATGTGTTCTTCACCCCCAAAGGTAACAGATACCATATCTAACTGAAAAGGACAATTCTATCAGCATTTTGGCCCAAAGTTTACCCTGGGCATGGCCTTGGTGTAGTACAAGCATCAGGCTGTCAATAATCTAGATGAGAAATCTGGATGAAATTGAACAGCTGACTAGTAGTAGCTTTGTCACAACACTGGCCACGTTCCTTGCATAAACAATGCGGATAAGGAGAATTTTCTAACTAAAATCAATCCCACAGAGAGCAGGGCTAACAGCCTGGCTGCCATCTCAGAAAATAAGCCAAGCAGGCTTTGGGTGGTTGTCTGTCTATTGGGACTAGTCCCAGGATTCTGAACAACCTCACCTTTCATAATCCAAACAGACAAACAAACAAACAGGCGCTGTTGAGTCAATTGCAACTCATGGTGACTCCGTAAGTGTAGAGCAGAACTCCGCTCCATAGGGTTGTCAAGGCTGTGGCCTCCAGAAGCAGATCATCAGATCTTTCTTTTCAGATGTCTCTGGGTGGGTTTAAACCACCCATCTTCCAGTTAGTAGTCAAATGCTTAACCATTTTCATCACCCAGGGATTCCTTCACAACCCATGCAAGGTAACGACCACTTTATATTTTCAACCTTATTCAATTGAGAGTCTAGGCACCATTTACCCATATACAGGGTGGTACCAGCAATCTCAAGCCAGGTACAAATTTGAAAAATGAAAAAAGGTACAAGTACCCAGAGAACCACAGAGTTAAAAAGAACTTTGTGGTCAGTTAGTCTAGCTACTGACATTAAATCTAGTGATTCAGATAGGATCCCAGTCTTTGAGTGGCAGGGCTGGGTGAAAAAGTCATTTTGACTGTTGGTTGAAGCTCTTTCTGGCACCCTGTGTTCATCTAGTGATGGCCCTGTCTGAAATCTAGACCAGGCTTATCTAATCTAAGGAATTAATCACAGTATTTTACAGGACAGAGCCACACTGATTTTCACTGGACCATGATCTTCTTCCCTTGAATATAAGCCAGCAGATACTACACAGAAATCACACAGTCATATCTTCTGACGAAGGCGTGTGTGTATCTCTCCTAGTTTAATCTAAAAAATCACATGGACAGGTACAAGTTTCTGGACATTACCCTCAGTCTTTCTCTTTGACTCTCCTGAAAGCCCACATACCATAGCTCTCTGAACGACGTGAAGTTATCCACTCCATTTCCTCCTTCCACACCTAAGCACTCACAGTACCCATTTCTCTAGGAGCCACACACAGAAAATCACCCACCTGCACGATTTTCAGGTAAAGTGTGAGCAGGGTTTGGGGAGGGCAGAACAATTTTATTTTTTAAATGTGGAACAACTAATTAAAATCCATACCGGCACCAGAACACACTGAACATTTATAGAAGGGAGTGTCTCTCTAATCTTTAAGCAAAAACCCAGGATTTCAGACTTGAGAAGCAGCCTTGTCATTCCAAATGTAACTTAAAGTTTCCAGGAACTCAAGTAACATACCTAGGATCTTGTTGGTAATGGCTCCATATAACCTTGTTGAAGCACAAGTGTTCCTAAATAGTTAGAGCTTTCAGGAATCCCACCGAGTTGCCCACTTTCCTAGATATTTTTCTTAAGACTGCTGTAATATGACTTCCTGTGACAAGCAATAATATTTTAGGGATTGGGAAGGTGGTCTACTGAAATCACACACTTGCTTGAGTCTTACTAATCTCACAGATGCTCCCTAGAGCTTCTGTATTTTAAATTTAGTTCTTTAGTATTGCCCATCATCATCGAGTCGATTCCAACTCATAGCGGCCCTATACGACAGAGTAGAACTGTCCCATAGGGTTTCCAAGGAGCAGATGGTGGATTCAAACTGCCAACCTTTTCATTAGTAGTTGAGTTCTTAACCACTATGCCACAAGGGCCCTGTTCCTTAGCACTTAAAAATTTCCTATTTATTTGGATGCCAAGAAAATAATGCATTATTTATTTTCAGTTATTTATAATGGGGACATTCAGAATGGAAAAAGAATTTATCACCAAATGCATATTTTCAACTCTGGCTTAAAGGGTTCAAAAATATCAAAATTCATCACGATGAGAAAAAGGCACTTCAAAAACTTGGGGAGAGAAATATTAATTTTAAAGATAATCAGCACATCTGACATAAATGTGTTCCTTCTTCACTCCAGCAAGAAGTGCAAGAAGCTTCTGTCATTTCTGAAACAATGAAACTTAACAAATGTGACGCAGTTATAGGTGCCTGAGTGGGAGCTAAATGCCGGAGGAATCAAAGCCTTGCTCACAGAAAAGAAGGAAAGGAAGAGATGCTTGCATAAAATGAACACAAGCAAAGACAAATTGATAAGTTGTTATTCTGTCAGGTTCTTCCAATGGCAATAAAAGTCATGGTTTTTTACATGTAAATTAGGAGGAAAATAGAGATTTCTATTCCTATGATTTCTTTATTTCTTTTTGGGGTCATATGCATATTTCACACCTTAATCTTGCTTTTTCAGGATTATCATTGGCAAACTCATCATTACTAACACTAATCTAAAGGAATCAGCAGAAGTTTCAATTGTCCACCTAAGACCGTGGTCCCCTGCCCAACAGGATACAGCAGAAAGAATGAAAAGGTTTTCCAGGGGAGCAAAAGAATTGAAGAGCTCTTTCCAAAAATGAAAAGGTAAAATGTGAGCCTAAAGGGTCTATGATGCAGGAGCTGTGGGAGACTAAATACAGGAGGCATGCTCCAAGGAGCGGAAGAGAGGGAGGAAGAGGTTGGTTTCACAGAAACGGACGTATGCTGCCATCCCAAGTATGGAATTTCAGGGGACGCAGGAGCAAAGGAAGTTTCTAGTTACATAGGGTACTGTGTGTAAATTTTTGGTTAACATATAGACAGCAAACCCTTGCTGCAGAAATCAAAAGCCGCAGCAAGAAAGCAACAAATAGCTTTATTGGGTGTCCTTGGGTGGTGCACACGGTTAGTGCCTGTGGCTGCTAATTGAAAGGCAGGCAGTTTGATTCCACCCAGAGGTGCCTTGGTTGGAAGGAAGGCCCAGCTATCTACTTCTGAAAAATCAGCCGCTGAAAACACGATGGAGCACACTTCTACTCTGATACTCAGGAGGTGCCACGAGCAGGAACTGACTTGACAGTACCTGGTAGCCTTTACTGAGCACTTGCTACCTGGGTCACCTGGGACTTGCTATATATTTTATCCTCACACCAACTGCACATATGCGCACTCAGTCTACAAGGGCAGAAGACAGTAAGCCTCCTCCTGGTCCTGTCTTTGTAATGCGAGGTCAGCTAGCGGGTGGAGTCTGTGATTACTGGATCCCCCTGGTCTAGCAATGCAAACAAGTCATTTTTTAAACAAGGTTCAATATTTGAACCAAGCAGAAAAACACTCGACCCCCCATTATTATGCCCCCATTAGGACAGGAATTTTTGCCTGCTTTGCAAAGCAGGGAATTTGGGGTTACCTCTGGAATTCTAGGAGCCCTGGTGGCGCAGTGGTTAAGAGCTCAGCTGCTAACCAAAAGGTTAGCAGTTCAAATCCACCAGCCACTCCTCAGAAACCCTATAGGGCAGTTCCACCCTGTCCTACAGGGTCACTATGAGTGGGAATCAACTCGATGGCAGCAAGTTTGGTGTGTTTTGTTTTGCCTGAAACTCCAGGACAAAGATACTCCTGGGCTAGTAGGATCTGTTTAATCAGTGAATGACAGAAAGGAAGGAGGCTCCAAGTTCTATCTAGATTCTAATCAGTGACAGTTGACTCTTCTGCATCGCTGCCTCCTCCACCTAAAAGCCACGGCAGCTAGTGACTATGAACAGATGAGGCAAGGCTTAAGAAAAAAACACCTCACAGTCACTGAAGGCAACACAGGACATGCTTCCAGGTATGTGGACGTCAAGAGGACTTTGGTCTGGCCCACTCTGTGATGGCAGTTCAGTGGTGGGTGCACCGAGCATGATGTCAGTCTCCAGGAACTGGTCCTTCCTGAGAACATGGCCAAAATATGTGAGACCAAGTCTCGCCACCCTAGCTTTTAAGGAACACTCTGACCTTAAAACTCCTGTTTTCTCAAATCTTAGAAATCTTAGAGGAGGGCTAATTTTGCAATCAGTCTGGGGAGAACGGATTGATAGATTCAATTAACAGAAAGCAGGGGCATGTTCTCATGAAAGATCTACAGGAGAGTCCTGAACCTCTGGGGGGACATACACAGGTGCTTTTCTTAGAGACATTCTGAGCGTTTTCTGAGAAAGCAACGGCGTCAAGCAAATACACACCAAACGAAAACCAAACTCATTACCGTCAAGCTGATTCAGACTACCAGTGACCCTACAGCACAGAGTAGAACTGCCCCATAGGGTTTTCAAGGCTGTAAATCTTTACGGGAGCAGGCTGCCACATGCTTCTCCCACCGAGCAGCTCTGTCTTAATTAAGCTGGCTGGATGTCTAGACTTTGCTCACTAACTCCAGGCAAAAACCACATAGAAGTGGTGCTTCTTCTTTCCAGTTCTACTCTTTCCAGTTATTACAGGACATCTCTTCCATTGCTCCCCCTAACAGGTCCCTCACTAAGTGCAACCTTCTTCCTTAGGGGAAGTGCACACCCTTCAGGTGCAACGGTGTTCATTTCACAACCAAACCACTGCCGTGGAGTCGATTCCGAACCACAGTGACCCTACAGGACAGAGTAGAACTGCCCCATAAGGTTTCCAAGGAGCAGCCGGTGGATTCAAACTGCTTACCTTTTGGTTAGCAGCCGAGCACTGAACCACTGCACCACCAGGGCTCTGCACCCCAAAGTGGAGGACAGTACTCCGTCATCACACACACCCTCTCTCCCCATGCTTAGATGCTGCCGCCTCTTCCCCACTTTGTTTTTTCTTTCTCTGCGCTGCCTAACACAGCACTACGCAAAACTGCATATCAACACTACCGCAAACACAGCCATGAAAAGTAATAAAAAGCTACTTTGCTGAGCTCAGTGTATTTCCTAGAGAGGAACTTAAGTGTTTGGTACATAATCCTTCCTATCGGCAGACATACTGAAAGGAGATACACCTGAAGTATAAAACAAAGGAATTCATTTGACATTGGCGTGTGTTTTGATTTAATGGGTGGCAACGTTGTGCTGGAATTTTTCTCAGCACAATTAAATCTCTAGAAGCCTATTTAAACTGCTGTATGACACCAAAAAACCCCAAACCCGTTGCTGTCACGTTGATTCCAACTCATAGCGACCCTATAGGACAGAGTAGAACTGCCCCAGAGGGTTTCCAAGGAGCAGCTGTTGGATTCGAACTGCTGACCTTTTGGTTAGCAGCCGAGCTCTTAACCACTGTGCCACCAGGGCTCCGCACTGCTAGATGCCAGAAGGTACAAAGCTAGCAGGGGCTGGGTGTGAGTGCCCTGCAGGAAAAGGGTAAGCGCTCGGAGCCTCAGGTGTTGGGAGAGGGGTGGCAGGAATGCTCCCTAAGGTGCTGCATGGCCTGCTTCCCTGGGAGACAGGAGAGCAACCATGGGAGCAAACGGAGAGGTGTGACTTCCAGAGACTCAGGATGAGCGGATGTGCAGTGCCTGGAAGCAAACGTGCAGAAGGATGTCCCCAGGCCTTCCTTTTAAGCCATCAAGGGGTTAGCTTGTGTTTGGGCCTGCCTCACTTTCCTTGGTGACCCCATGCATGTCACAGAGTTTTCAGTGGCTGGTGTTTTGGAAGTAGGTCGACAGGTCCTTCTTCTGAGGTGCCTCTGGGTGGACTTCAACCTCCCACCTTTCGGCTGGCAGCCCAGTGCTGGTGGAAGCACCCAGGGGCCTGCTTTAAGTCCACCTAAAGCAACGTCCCAGATGACTAATGTCGGCACTTAGCTCTAACTGCCTGGCGGCTACACCCTCTGGCCAGCGTAGACAGGACCTTCAACAGTACCTAGAGCAAAGCAAGACACAACCAATAGCATTTTCCTGAAAGGAGAAACGGATACTTTCCTGGGAGGGAAGTACTTTCAAGAACCTCACAACACATCCCCAGAGCAGATTCAGCGCTTTCGCGAGCGTGTCCAGGCCTCGGCCAGAAGACTGCTTCCTGCTTCAAGGCGGCCGAGTCACTGCGCGTCTGCTCTGTGCGGGGCAGTGTGCCAGCTCTGGAGCTACCTGTGCCAGCGCGGATCTGGACCCAGGCACCCTGCTTGCAAACTAATCTGAAGGGCACATGCGGGTCGCCTTCTGGAGGACAGGAGCTGCGGGTGCCCAGCTCGCCCGCCTACGGGCATTCAGGGCCGCTAGCACATGGCCGCTCCACACCGCTGAAGACTGGCTGGGCAGGGTTTTTTCCCTAACCAAGCCTGACTCTGTGCTTTTTTATTTTTCTTATTTTTTAACAAAAACGTTACTGCTTTGAGGGGCAGTTCTAGAGTTAGTTGTCACACACACACACACACACAAAAACTAGTTGTCCTTGGGTGATGAAAATGGTTAACGCTCTCGGCTGCTAACTGAAAGTTCGACGGAATTGAGTTCACTCAGAGGCACCTTGGAAGAAAGGCCTGGAGAACTGCTTCCAAAAAATCAGCCATTGAAAACCCTACGGAGCACAGTTCTACTCTGACACACGAGGTCATCAGGAGTTAGAAGTGACTCAGCGGCAACTCGTGTAAAGAGTTTGTTGCATTCAAGATTAAAAGCCGCATTTTGCAGGCGAACGTCCCCTGCCTGGATGGACTCTCTGCACAAACCTTCCAACTGGACCCTTCAGTCCTGAGAAGCCGGGGTCTAGGAAAATGGGTGTTTGCTTTTTGTACTACTCCATATTTTTTTAAATATTTAATAATTTTAATAGTATGAAAATGAGAGCTGGAGGAAGTTCTGTGAGTTCTCAGAGCCTGATAGAACTACCTGTTGCTGAAAAAAGGGTCAACACAGGCTCTAGTCTATTGTAAATAAAGGAGCTAGCAGTGAGAAGGCACATTTTACCCTGGGTAATAAGAGGTGCTGGCTTGGGGTCTTGGGTCCCAGGACTGAATGGTCTCATGGCTGCAGAGAGAAATGGGCTAAGGTGTACGTGGGAATTCCCTGGGGTTGCTGAGGGTGAAGTGGAAAATGTGGGGGCATTTTATTCATGAATTCTGGAATCTTTAGACTAACAGCCTAGAAGGGGCTGCTGGCTTTGTACACGTGTAGTGTGGCCAGACAAAAAAGTTCTGAAGTGCACTTACTTTTCATAGACGTCACTAGAAGAAGACTGCTAATGGACCCAGTGCAAACTGACACGGCCAGAAAAAAGACATGTCACCTTCATGTCTTCAATTTGCAACCTTGCGCTTAAAAATCAAATGTGTTATAGCAGCCTGGCAACAAAGCAGAGCAACCTGACCCCTGGAATGGGGGCTGAAGATCGGGCCTTTCACCAAAGAAAAGAAGCATAAGTGGGTGCCTTTGTTAAAAGTGTGCAAGAGTGTGCATCCAGGCTAAGAGATATGGACATTGCCAGGCTGAGAGGAGCTGACAAAGAATCAAATTGTGATACATTACTGAAATAAAATATCTGTCAATCTTATTTAACATGCAGTACTCAGCTTCTGAGCCGTGGGCTTATTTGTGATACCTTCAAGAGTTCTAAAAGTAGACAGGAAAAGAGAAATGAGTAGCTTTCCTCACAAGACAGGGAAGCATGACGAGAAGAAGTGTAATTTTTGCTGTTGTTGTCGGTATGGTCTCCTTGGTAAAAGGTCCAAGACCTAAGCGTGGAGAAAAATCACATGGTGGGGAAAAAATCATAACCTTTGTTTCCTCACAACGTTAACGTAGAAAGGAAGGAAGGGAAAGAGGTAGGGAGGGAGGGAGAGAGGGAGGATGGGAGGAAGGTTCAGTTGTCAGACTGAAATCCCCCTGCAAAATCAGTAAAATATGTGAAACTGAAATATAGTACTTTGGAAGCGGATTTATGATGAATCCTGAAGCAAAATTTAATTTCCACAAAAGATTTAAAAACTCTGAAGACAAAAAGAGTCATTCATTCATTATTAGCAACACCCTATAGAAAAAGAACTGCTCAACATGGCAGATAAACAGTGTGTTAGGAACAGCATTTCCCTGTGTTTAGAAAAACGTGTTCCCAACATCCAGTGATTATATATTGTTCTCTGAGAAAAAGTGTATGTAAGGCAAGTAAAGAACAAGAGGGACTCCTTGTGCCCCTTAAAAGCCATCTACCTGATGGCAAGAGAAGTCATTTGAGTCTATGAACACTAAAGAATTCTAAGTGCACTTACATAAATGACCACTGTGAGCCTCACAAGGCAGTGTTAGTATTCTAATTTTAAATACTAAGCGGGGTGTGTATGTGTGTGTGTACATAATTTGAATGCTGGTCATTCACAAATGTAAAAGACAGACCCCAAGCCTTTGAAATCTTTTGTGGTCCTGAACTATCTGTGTAGTCTGAAAGATTCTGCTTTCTATTTGGGGAGAGTGCCAGCTCCCTGTAGGTAATTCTGTGGACTGGCCATTCCTCTGGGGTGTAGGCGTGACCACAGATGCCCATCCCAGTTCTGGCTACACCGCTTTGAACTTCAGAGACACCAGCAAGAGGGAAGGGAAGGGAATACCCTAGCAGGACACACCGGCTGTGCCCTCTTGGAGATCCACTGGCCTCATCAAGATGCCAAATTTAAGATGATTCCGTAAAACTGAAAAACAAAAACACGCTGTCTATCCAAATACTCCGGAACTTAGGTAAAATGATACAGTTACACATACGCTCACTCAGTCAATTCTCGAAGAATTTTATTAAAAAAAAAATGTTCTGGTTTTGAGCAAAACCCACCTTATCACCTACACGCCCTGGTTAAGCAACGGGGCTTCGTTGTAAAGTTTGTGTCCTGACAACATTATTAAAATCTGCTTAGACACCTTGGGAAACACCTTTCCTGAAGAGCAGCACTTTGATATATTTTACTTTTTCAAAAGTTACATATATAAATAAGGAGGACTTTTTTCTTCTTAAAATATTACAACTGAAATCTGGGGCAGAAACTCTTACAACTGAATTTTCTTGGGCAAGTCCTTTAGTGAATTTTAAAATATAATTTTAGGACTCGCCTTTTAAGTTTGAAATAGACACTGGGGCAAAAGATTATTTCCAGACAGGCAATAATAAGTTATTGATAACCTATCTACCATGGCATGAATACCATGTAAAGCGTATTCATCTCAGTATACCCTTCATATATACACATTCACGCACGTGCGAAGGATGAAATAGAATATTTGTGAGGAAGTCATATACACAGCTTTTCTTTCCTAGACTGCATATGTTGTCAAAATGTCTGATTCATTGCTCACTTCCAAAGTGTGTTATTTTGGGTTGATGGTATATTAATACCTATGGGGAATCTGACTACAAATTAAGTTTTCAGGCATTTATAATTTCCCTTTGCAGATTAGATTACGTTTTTCTTCAATCAACCTATAAATAATTTTATATTGCTTTTTTTCTCTTTGTTCAATCCAGCACCTCTCCAAAATTCACCAGGAAGTAGGCAGAGCTTGAAATGTGGCCCAGCTTCCAGAGAGCATTGGTGAAAAGATGAGTATTTCTTCAGAAAGAATCTATAAGGTACATATAAATAAAATACATCAAAATAAAGCATAATATACAAATAAAAACAAACTATAGGGCACTGGGTTCGCTGGGCATAGTATATTGTGGAGTCCCTGGGTAGCAGAAACAGTTGAGGTGCTTGGCTGCTAACCTAAAAGTTGGAGGTTGGAGTCCACCCGGAGGTGCTTCAGAAGACCTGGTGATCTGCTTCTGAAAAACTAGCCACTGGCCACCCTACGGAGCACCCTATGGTGAACCCTATGGAGCACCGTCCTACCCTGACACACACGGGGTTGCTACGGGTCAGATCATCTCAATGGCAACTGACTTTTCGTTTTATAATGTATATATAACATATAGCAATACAAGGAAATATACCAATGTAAATGAAATTAAATATATCAAAATGCTGCTTTTAAGAGAAATGGTCCCAAAATGTGCAACCAATTTTAAATGTTTCCAGACCCGGAAGAATGCAACAAAGCTCGGTCGTCTTACATAAGTTCTCCAAAAACAGTAAGAGCTCTGATTTTAACTGTATTCAAACACGCAGTCGAGTGCCTGGCATTTGGTAACGGTTTGATGAGGTAATCAATTAATTAATTAAAAATTAAATTTAACACATCATGAGATAATGGTGCTTAGTCATAATGCAAATCCACTGAGGTCAAACCCCCGAACTAACAATTATTGCATCTCACATACTCTGGACATGTTCTCAGGAAGGACCAGTCCCTGGAGAAGGACATCGTGCTTGGTCAAGTAGAGGGTCAGTGAAAAAGAGGAAGACCCTTAATGAGATGGACTGACCCAGTGGCTGTAACAACGGGTGCAAGCATAGCAACGATTGTGAGGATGGCGCAGGACCGCAAGTGTTCTGTTTGCGGTTGCTATGAGTCGGAACTGACCACACCGCACCTAACAACAACAACAAACCATTATCACTGCCATAGATCACACTGGTAAATAAAACTACCTTTATTGCTGCAATTTGAGATTTTACCTTTAATACAAAGGTCAACAGGGCCAATTTAAAACAGTTCTGAGACATTTATTGGGTGTTCACTCTGTGTCTGACTTATTTTGAACACTATATTGGGATTAACCTTTAAACAGTCACACTTTAGGAAGGAGGAAGCTGAGGTACAGAGAATTTAAGTATGCAACTAAGACCTCACTCTAAGAAGTAGCAGGACCAGTGTTCAAATTCCAGCAGACTGGTTCCAGGACTTGAACTTCAACCACTACACATTTGAAATGAGTGAGGACAAAACTCACCACAGGCCCATCAATAAATAGTAAAGACACACACGCCAGAGTGTTGCCACTGGTGATCCCTGCGGAAGGAATCACAGGATATTTAAGAGTATATGCTGTTCTAGTCTTCCCAGATCTTCCCAAGGAAACTTGTTTTACTTTTACAATCAGAAACAAAGAAACACAAAGATTGAGACCAAAAATTAGTGAATGAATTCAAACTGCCTATTTGCAGTGGTGAATCACACCGTGAAGCCTGTTTGTGGCTGCCATTAATTACCCATTTCATCAGAAACTAGGAAAGCAAAGACAATGCAAAGAATTGCTAATAGAGCCAAAGGTAAAGCACAAACGCATCTAATCAAACGGGCAATAAAAGCAGTGAAGTCCACGGAAAGACGTGCTCTAAGTAAACAGCAAGGGGAAAACTAAAGGAAAACACCGTACCCCCACACCAGTAATTCACTAAGATTTAAAAAATTAATTTGATAATGTCCAAAGAATCTCAAAGCTAATTAAATAAACATTTAAATTATCATTAAATATGTTTCATGTTTAGAATAAACACCAAAATCAAAACGAACAAAAATTTTAAAAAAGGAAAAAAGAACAACTGCAAGTCTGACTGGGCTGAAATTTCTTAAGCATCTGTGAATATTTTATACGGAGCCACTCATTTAAATATTTTGTTCTAAGCATGTTTTCTTCTACAAGGAACTGACCAAAAAGTTTCAAGGGAAAATTAAATGTTTGTGGGGAGACCCTGTTCCTTCATTAAAAGAAATCTGATTCCCTTCTACTAAGCAGGTTTGTACAGGAGGAACGATACACAGGTGAGAGGAGCCCCTGAGTGACACAGACGGTTAAGCAATGAACCGCTAACAGAAAGTTTCGTGGTTCACACCTACACAGAGGCACCTCAGAAGTCGGTCCTGGCTATCTGCCTCTGAAAGATCGCAGCCTCGAAAACCCTACGGAGTCTAGTTCTACTCTGCACACACAGGGTCGCCATGAGTCAGAAGCCACTCAATGGCAACCAGCAAAAACAAGCCTGAGTGCTATCCGTAACCACTTGCAGCATTCTTCCTATTTATGACCTCTTATTCCCCTTTTGCTAAGCAGTCCTCAAATAGGTTTGTAGCTGTTATTAATCATCTCCTGCCTCCAGCCACAGCTCTTTGAGGAGCAAGGTTGGGATTGAGGATCTAATGAGTTAGCTAAGAAGAGTCAAGCCTATTATGCTGTGAGTGATGATCTATTTTTAAAGCCATCGAAACACATCTATCCATTGTCATCCAGTCTAGACTAACTCACGATGGCCCCATGTGCTCCATAGGGTCTTCAACGGCTGTGATCTTTCAGAAGTAGATCACTAGACATTTCTTCTGTGGTGCCTCTGGGTGGATTTGAACTACTAACCTTTCAAAACGCATATATCTCTTTTTTTTTTCTTTTGAAATCATTAGTGTGAAGAAAAAAAATTGAAAACCTTTTCATTTATTCTATATACACTTATTAAGCACATTGGTGTGAGCTGGAGTACAAAGATGACTAGAATACAGCCCCACCCTCCGGGAGCGCCCAGACTAGAGGGGGGAGTTAGATGAACTCTTCTTAAAAAAAGTAGGTAGCATTCATTAAATGGCTCTTCATCAGCAGCAGTGCTCTTAAATAAAAGGAAGATGGTTCCATGAATGCTTGCAATGTTTTTTCAAGAGAATGGGCTTTGTTTCTGGAGGACAGGAAATAACTAAATCCCAAATGTTTGATATAATCTCTTGCCTCCAAATGGGTGCATTACATACATTATATAAACCAACTCTATAGTAAGGATCCTAAAAGTCATATCAACTATTGCCATGTAGAAATGCCTCCATGAGCGTGTGTGCCTGTGTGTGTGTGTGTGATCTAAGCACATATTTTGGGACTATATGTTATTTTTAGAGCGCCTGCGTAGAGCACCTTGCAGGCACTTCCTAATAACTTTAATGTCTTTACTTCCTCAAAAACAAACACCACATCCTGAGGTGTATTATCACTGGTTTGAATATTTCAATAAATAAATAAAACAAACTTAAGCAAAGGGCAATGGTGATACCCCAAATCAATCATCTATCTTAAAAAAAAAACCCAAAACCAAACCCTTTGCTGTGGAGTCGAGTCCAACTCCTAGCAACCCTATAGGACAGAGTAGAACTGCCTCCCCCTTCCCCCAGTAGAGTTTCCAAGGAACGGTTGGTAGATTCCAACTGCCAACCTTCTGGTGAGCAGCCGAACGCTCAACCACTGGCCCACCTGGGCTCCTATCTACCTAAAGGGCCACACGAAAAGTAAGACTCAGGTCTTCTTGCTGCTAGTCCAATATTCTTTCTGAGCTGCTGCTGTGCATGTGTGGACAGGTATAAACAGAAATACACACCAAGGCATACTTATATGAAAGCCACGTATTCTGAGTTGGGATGGTGGCCTCCACTTTATGTATTTATTTTTTTAATGATTCCTTTAACCCACCTAAAACCAAACCCATTGCCATTGAGTCAATTCCAACTCATAGTGACCCCATAGGGCAGAGTAGAACTGCCCCACAGAGTTTCCAAGGAGCGCCTGGTGGGTTTGAATGGCCAACCTTTTGGTTAGCAGCCAGAGCACTTAACCACTGTGCCACCAGGGTTTCCATGATTCCTTCAGGATCTGTAAATTCACTGGCCCCAGAAGAGTCAACATCTTTTGTTTTCTCCACTGACCAAAAAATGTTTCATGTAATTTGGCTGTCTGAGACGTGTCACTTAAACTAGGCCACCAAAAAAAAAAAAAAAAAAAGAATCCAGCAGGTGGGCTAAGTCACTCAGAGTGTGCCAGTGACACTCCTCAGAGGCCCCTCCCCAAATGCCAAATGAGGCCACATAGCAGCCCGGAGTCAGTTCCAGCTCAGAGAACAGTAGCAGCTGCTGGGAGCTGGCCTCAGCTCAAGTCTCGGCTGTATTCTTGGCCTCGGGCCTCCTCTAAGCACTTACTAGGGGCGCGTGACCAAGGAAACAGCTGAGCCCCCACCTCAAAGAGGAAACGCAACCGCCACAACCCCCACCGCCACCTGCTCCCTGGGCCAAACAACCATCACATTCCAGCTCAACTCACAGGGGCAAAGTGGACTGCTGATTCACTGCTGTGCCTGCCAGGGCTGCTCCTGCTCGGGGCAAGGCAGGGAAGGCAAGGCCTAATGGGGCTGGGATGTAGGGTGAATGCTTGGGATGACCCACTTGGGGACTTGAACTTTCCATGAATCAGAAACCTTTGGATGCTCAAGTTGTGGGAGTCTAGTAAGATCCCAAACACCGCTTCAGATGTTCTCCGCAGCATTTGCCCTAAGTGACTCCTCTCCTAAACAGATACTTGGATTTTTGTTTTATGTTGGCCTGAAAAACTGCTGAGAGCATGAGAGACCCATCAGGTCACTTCCATGCACAAAGATTTCTAGGACGCCCCTCAGCTCTACAAAAAAAAAAAAAATTTTTTTTTTTTTGGAAAAGGAAGCTGACACCTTCAAATGCCCTGCACCTTTCTTGGCCTGTGACTCATGGCATGACCTTCCTGGCTGCGTGGAATACTGAGACAGCCTTGGAGGCGTCAGCACACACACCAGGTTTGAATCCAATTCCCACGGCTGAGCTGCGGAGCCGGGACAGTGGAAATGTGAGTGGATGGCAGGGCACTGCCCCTGCGAAGGTCTATGGGGGTGCATGTGCCGCTTCCCAGAACCTGGGCTCTGACAGCTTCAGCTGCACTCACATCATTGCTATTAAGGGACGTTGGTAACTTCCAAGGTTGTGAAATCTCACCCCACTCGGAGGGCACACTCCTCCGGATCTGTCTCAGATCAACAAGGGAGACTATGCTTTACGCTATTAAAAATTCTTTCAGAATAAGAATGGCAAAATATTGACGCTTTGTGATGTGTACACGTTATATAATTATCTCCATTTTTGCAAATGTTTTGAAGACTCCAATAATGAAAAGTTAAATGTATAAACTTTTCTCTGGGATTAGATCACCTTCAGATGCCAATACTTCAGTCCAGGTGGGAGACACTGATTTGTAGGTGATTGAGTATTATTTCCAGGGAGAATGTGAGAGGTTTGAAACCCTCTGAGGGCTACAGCCTCTTTGAAAAATAAACCCTCCTACAAATAGTAAAAGCTTTTCTCCCTAGAAGTGATGAAGGATAATTTTTATCCAACATTGAGGCAGATGCCGGGGAAGTTATGAATGATCTGATGTGCTTGCTCCAGGCACCACAGTGTTTGCTGTCATTAGCTGCTGTGGAGTGGCCCCCTACCCACGGTGACCCCATGCACAACAGAACAAAACACTGCCCGGTTTTGTGCCATCCCCACGGTCAACTGCAGATCAGACCATTGTGATCCATATCTCGTGTTGATTTTTTTAGCTTTCTGGTAGACCTCATGTAGTGGGCACATACCTCTCTTCAAAAAAGGACTTGTCCTTTAGGGAACTATCTCAGCTGCAGAGAGCCAAGTCACTCAATACAATACTCTTTCCTAGGGTGGTCTACATCCAATGGCTGGTTGAGGTAGAAGTAGAAAGGTCTGGCCGTTTCAAACCTATGTGGGACAATCCGAAGGCCAGTCTAGCTGCGGATTCCTGGCAGTGTCGGCTGAGGCTGTCCCTGTCTTCTGGCCTGAATCACAGCTCACCTTTTCCCTCTGTCTGCTCCCATCCCAGGCCTTCCACAGATGTTGGTCACACAAATCCTCCTCAGTAAACATCCTGCACACTGAACTCCATCTCAGAGTCTGCTCCCCAGAATCCAACCCACAACACCGCAGGACATCCCCTCAGAAGGGTAAAAACACATGGCGGTGGTAATAATACCACCCTTAAGAGTCACTGTGGCCTAAAACTATCCTTAGATTCTCTAAATCACTTTCTCTAGCCCCTAACACCTCATCATTGCTCCAAATCTTTCTGTACTTATATTAAAAAAATATATATATAAGGGCACTAAAACTTGCACGCACAATGTATATTTGGGTGCCAGTCAGTACTTCAGAGTTATTGGCTCTTATGCAACCACATATTTAACTCATGTCCACAAAAAGAAGAATCTATGACTCTCCCCAGTGTCGTCAATCCTTACCTATGTATGAAATCTGATTCTGCTTTTTTTACCTCCAGCTCACACAGGCCACTAAAATCTTACATAATACTTTAAACCAAAATTTAAAGTATGCCTACCTACAGGCAGGCACCTGCGAAACCTACAACCCCAAATTGAATTTCACAACTATGAACAGTTAACGCCATGCCTGACACGTAATAGGCACTCAGATATCATGGAACATATTAGTGACTATAAGCACGAGAGATCCATATTTATGCCTATTCCCAGGAAAGCTGATCCAAACAAATGCAGAAATAATTGAACGATATCATTAATATCACATGCAAGCAAAATTTTGTTGAAGATCATTCAAAACCAGCTGCAGCAGTATATCGACAGGGAACTACCAGAAATTCAAGGCAGATTTAGAAGAGGACATGGAACCAGGGATGTTATTGCTGATGTCAGATGGATCCTGGCTGAAAGCAGAGAATACCAGAAAGATGTTTACCTGTGTTTTATCGACTGTGCTAAGGCATTTAACTGTGTGGATCATAACAAATCATGGATAACATTGCAGAGAATAGGAATGCAGGAATACTTAATTGTGCTCATGAGGAATCCGTACATGGATCAAGAGGCAGTCATTCGAACAGAACAAGGGGTTACTGCATGTTTTAAGGTCAGAAAAGGTGTGCATCGAGGTTGTATCCTTTCACCATACTCATTCAATCTGTATAGTAAGCAAATAATCCAAGAAGCTGGACTGTATGAAGAAGAACAGGTCATCAGGATTGGAGGAAGACTCATTAACAGTCTGTGTTATGCAGATGGCACAACCTTTCTCGCTGAAAGTGAAGAGGACTGGAAGCACTTGCTGATGAAGACCAAAAACCACAGCCTTCCGTATGGATTGCACCTCAACATAAAAAAAAAAGAAAACAAAAATCTGCACAACTGGACCAACAAGCAACATCACGATAAAGAGAGAAAAGATTGAGGTTGTCAAGGATTTCATTTTACTTGGATCCACAATCAACACGCATGGAAGCGGCAGTCAAGAAATCAGAAGACCCATTGCTTTGGGCAAATCGGCTGCAAAAGACCTCTTTAAAGTGTAGAAAAGCAAAGATGTCACCTTGAGGACTAAGGTGCATCTGACCCAAGCCAAGGTGTTTTCCACTGCCTCATATGCATGTGAAAGCTGGGCAATGAATAAGGAAGACTGAAAAAGAATTGACACCTTTGAATTGTGGTGTTGGCAAAGAATACTGATTACACCATGGAACACCAAAAGAATGAACAAGTCTGTCTTGGAAGAAGTACAGCCAGAATTCTCCTTAGAAGCAAGGATGGTGAGACTACATCTCACACACTTTAGACATGTTATCAGGAGGGATCCGTCCCTGGAGAAGGATATCATGCTTGCTAAAGTAGAGGGTCAGTGAAAAATGTGATGGATTGTTACCGCGGCTGCAACAACGGGCTCAAACACAGCGACAATTGTGAGCACGGTGCAGTACCGGGCAGTGTTTTGTTCTGTTGTGCATAGGGTCGCTGTGAGTCAGAACTGACTCCACGGCACCTAACAACAACAACAAAGTGTAGAACAGTTTATACAAATCATCTCAATTATTCCTCAGCCACTAATAGTCAGCTGTCACTGTTTCCACTTTACGGTTGGGATAACTGAGAATCAGTGAGACCAAGAAACTTGCCCACGGTCACACAGCAAGTTAAAAGGCACCATGCTTCACTTGCTCCCCACTGCACGACCAGGGCTCCGACAGACATTCTATGAGTTGGAATTGACTTGACAGCAATGGGTCTTGTCAGATTCATACAATAATAAAGAGCCCTTGTGGCACAGTGGTTAAGCATTTGCCTGCTAACTGAAAGGTCGGTGATTCGAACTCACCAGCCATTCCATTGGTGAAAAATGTGGCAGCCTGCTGCTTCTGTAGAGATTACAGCCTTAGAAACCCAATGGGGAGGTTCTACTCTGTCTTATAGGGTTGCTATGAGTTGGAATTGACTCAAAAGCAATGGGTTATGGGTTATACAATTATAACAATAATACATTATTGTTGGGGAAGAGGCAGGACACAGAAAGGCCAATTAGAATTGAGTACTGTTGGTTTATAGCTGGTCATAAGAAATCTAGAAGAGTTCTCATTTCTCTGCCCTGTATCTGTTTTCAAGTTTCAGTACTTCATGCAGAGCATGTACATGAATACAACATAGATTCTCACGAAGAAGCAGCCTAAGCAATTCTAGTAGCAGCTACATGTGTATGGAGCCCTGGTGGCACAGTGGTTAAGAGCCTCAGGTGCTAACCAAAAGGTCAGCAGTTTGAATAATCCTTGGAAACCGTATGGGGCAGTTCTACTCTGTCCTATAGGGTTGTTATGAGTCAGAATCGACTCGACTGCCTCTTTAATACTTAAAATATTGCCATATTAAGCTGTTAATAGTGCTTTTCCTTTTTGGCTTCTTAAGAAGATCAATTGTAATTTAAAGGTTCCAATTATGAGTCAGAATCGACTCGAAGGCAATGGATTTAACATGTCTATGGTAATTCTTGTGTGCCAAGCAGTGTTCTATGAACCTTCTCCAGAAAACTCAGAGTCACTTTATTTCCTTTCCCCTTCATGTCCCGTCATTCATAGCCTCTCTCTGCAGACAGGACTGGGGGGTGAAGTTTTCACCACATGAATTGTCACTATCATGAGCACAGCTCAATAACTGATTTTCCTACTATGATGAGGAATCAACAAGGGAATATTAAATTATATTCAGTATTTGATGTTTTACAAGACTGAGAAGATTTGTATTTAAATGAGTCAAAGTAAAATGTCTGGTGGCTTTGAGGACCTGGCTTTAATTACTCAGATTATCCATGTGTGTGATCAGTCCTCATTAATGCCAGGGGATTCGATTAACAATTATTTACTCAGCTCCCTACTACTTACAAGCCATGTGCCTAGAAATTGTGAGGGTACAAAGACAGATAAGGTCCACTACCTACCTTCAAGAAATTTGCAATGTGCTAGAAACAAGGAGTTACTCAACGTAGCTTTCCAAGGACTTATTTTCTCTGTTTTTCAGTAAGTATGTCGAACACTGAATTCCAAATGAATCCTTACCGGGTAGTTCACTATCAGGGGGAAAAATTAGACTAAGTGATAATTTGAAGAAAACTCACTCTCATCCAATAATAAAATCACATAACCATGAAAAGAGTGGTATCCCATAAGAACGGAAACATTTACTCAAAGCTCTTATTATAACCCATTGCCACTGAGTCAATTCCGACTCATAGCGACCCTACAGGACAGAGTAGAACTGCCCCACAGGGTTTCCAGGGAGCAGCTGGTGGATTTGAATTGCCGACCTTTTGGTTAGCAGCCAAGGTCTTAACCACTGCGCCACTAGGGCTACTCAGAGTCCTTAGTTGAGGGTTAATAATCCCATTTTTGAGCCTGACAATCGCCCACCCAAAAGTGAACTTTGAGGATGAGGTCAGTCATTATCATGGCCTGACGTTACACACACGGAAGAGTTAGGGGCGACCTCACTCCCTCCCTCATAACAGCTCGAGCATGGCTCACTCTAAGAGAAACTCCAGGTATCTGAAAGGAGGATGCAGGCTACAGCCAAAAGCATGGATGGTTTGAGGGGTAAAGGAGCAGAGTTAGGGTCAGGATGCACTTGGGGAGTGAGTATGTGGGGCGGGGGCAGAACTAGAGTTTGGACTGCTCACTTCTGGAAGGATCTGACCAGAGTCTGAAGCTGGGGCCAAGAGCAAACACAGAGAGATGCCGGATCAAAAATGGTCCTCTGATGCCAGGCTGACCACTTACAGACGTCATCTTGCTCTTTGCTCAGAACAGACCAGCCCCACATGTCCCTCTGGAGGAACTGAAAGGAAGCACCGTTTAAGTGCAAACATCGAAAAGAATCTTCAGTAATTTAGAAGCCATCATCACCTTATGACCCTATATTAAGCCACCTCTTTCATTGCACCTGGCCCAAAATGAAAACAATCAAGGTCCAGAACCTGAGAATCCCTGAGAAGGATGCCAGCTAGGCTTGTTGGGGCTAGAACACGGATCTGGCCCTTGGCACTGTGTCTCATGCTCTCCTGTGCCAGCAGATGGTGCAATGCGCACCTGTGACACTTGTCACAAAACAGTTCTCTGATGTTTTTATTATAAGAACGTTTGTGAATCTTCACATACCCAGGCTTCACCCTGGATTCTGCGTCTGTTGCCTGAGCTGCCCCTCTCTGGTACAGGGCTTTTGGTACATGTTTGGAGCCACATCCCAGCCACCTCCATGCTCCAAAGGTTTCCTCCTTTTGACAAACTCATCCAAGAATATGTGAGAGATCACTGCTTTACCCCCATAGGCTCATCAACAAAGAAGCTGTGGTGGTGCAATGGTTAAGCACTCAGCTGCTACTAACTGACAGGTCAGCAGTTCTTGCCCACTCCATGGTTCCACTGGAGGAAAAACCTGTTGATCTGCTCCCATAGACATTACAGCCTAGGAAACCCATTGGGGCAGTTCTACCCTGTCCTATAAGGTCACTGTGAGTTGGAAGCGAATCAACAGCACACAACAACACAAACACCAACATTCACCAACAAGGTAAGATTGGACAGTCATCTCCTCCCTAAGAAACCCCCTAGCTTTCCTCCTCCATGCACACCGATGCCTCTGTCAGGGTGCACACTTCCACCTCAGCACTTATCACAGGGTCCTGAAGGCACCTGGGAGTCAGGCTATAGGCCCCCCAAGCACGGGGACTATGCCTTGTTTATCTTTGGGTCTCCAGCACCTCTCAAGGTTTCTGGAACACAACAGGAACTTAATGTATGTTTCTAAAATGGCAAATGCCTTCTATGAATGTCATCTAATCATCTAAGCCAGTAAAGCTATATTCATTTTCAAAATGCTTAAAATATTATCTATTTATATTAATACTATCATATTTCAAAACATGTTTTTAAGGCACAAGTATAAAACCTGTGCTTACATCCTGTTTTTATATACAACTCAGATCAGCAAACATTTTCTTGGAATACACCAATGACCACATGCAAGAAATCACTTTTCTGGGGCAAATGGATAGAGTTTAACAGTCCACTCACATCTGTGATTCCCAAAACAATCTGATACATCAATACATAATTACTGAGCAACGAGCAGTCATATTTTAAGAGGTACAAACTGGCATTTACTCAGTGGAAACAGCAATATATTTTGGTCAAGGTATTAAGACTTTACAAACCTGAAGATCACAAAGACAAAATAATGGGAGATGTACTCCTTTCTACGAACACCGAGAAGTACTTGTACAGTAAATAAGAAGTATTTTCTAAGTTAGTGTATTCATAGATCAATGTTTTCCAAACCTAAGGCTGTGATGTGAATTTTTAAAATGAAATTAATAGAACATAGAACGAAATGGAATAGAATGGGTGGAGTAGAATGAAATGGACAAGAATAGAATAGACTGAGAGTGCATCACCTATGGTAAGGTTATGTCTTATTCTGTGACATTTTATTTCACATATGTGTGTTCAAGTGTTTGTGGTATGTGTCTGTGTGTGTGTGTGGTGTACATGTATACTGGGGATTCATATAAAAGGTATTTTTTAATGTCTGTCAAAGAAGGTGGTGGAATAGATCACATTGCGTTTTCAGAACTATTTGAAGGATAGACAATATACATAGTTCATATCTTGATTGCCAGTGAAAGCAATAGAAAATACGGCCTGTGACAAGGTTCCTGCTGTGAGATCCGAACATTATTTGTGAAATTCAAAGACCTTATCATTTAAATATGAGGATTGATGCCTCTGGTGAAGACAGAGCATCTTAGTTAAAGCAAACAATTGATTGTCTTGGACAACAGTGTAAACAAGACCCTAATTCCCGAAGCTGCTAATTGCTCTTCCCAGCTCCAGAAGGTTGGCCTGTGCTTCATCTCTCACCACTGATACTGTGAGTAACATTTGTACACTCACCCTTGAAATTCAGTCTAGCCCTAGTCCAGATGTACACACCAGAGCCTGGGAGCCATGCAGGGGGCAGAAAAGAACCTGTCTAAAAGGCAGCTACTACAGGCATCTATTACCCACCTGTCAGTTTGGCGTACAGTGGTATCTTGCATGTTGCTGTGATGGTGGAAGCTATGCCACCAGTATCTCATATACCATCAAGATCACCCATGGTGGACGGGTTTCAATGGAGCTTCCAAACCAAGACAGGCTACGAAGAATGGCCTGATGATCTACTTCCAAAAATGAGCAAATGAAAACCTTATGGGTCACAAGAGAACACTGTCCAACTTGCTTGCTTTGGACACATCATCAGGTGGGATCAATCACTGGAGGAGGACATCATGTTTGTTGAGGCAGAGGGCCAGAGAGGTCAAGGGAGACCCTTGGTGAGATGGACTGGCACAACAGCCACAACGATGGACTCAGTGATTGTGAGGACGATGCAGGACTAGGTGGCGTTTCATTCTGTTGTACATGAGATCACCATGAGTTAGAGCCTGCTCGACGTCAGATATCTGTCTATGCACCATAGGCATCAAGAGCTTCATTTGACAGACACATAGGCCTCCACCGCTATGCTAGAATTTAACTCATTCTTAAATTACTGTATTTCCTCACAAGATTCACTGATACATCACCAGGATAAGAACCTTGGGAGCATTCTCCATACCACTTTCATCAGATAAATCACAAAGTTGATATACATAAAATGATAATCACAAATTCCCATAGTGGTTCTTTTTTAATTCAACTTAAACATGGGTACATTAACCCATATAATAAAAAAATAGCAGCTACCATGTTGGCATAACCCATTGCCATCGAGTCGATTCCGACTCCTAGCGACCCTATAGGACAGAGTAGAACTGCCCCATAGGGTTTCCAAGGAGCGGCTGGTGCATTTGAACTGCCGACCTTTGGTTAGCAGCAGAGCTCTTAACCACTGCACTACCAAGGCTTCCCATGTTGGCATATACCATAATACATGCCAAACCCCACTTTATATGTAGCATTTCTACCCCTTATTACAGCTAATCTCATTCATACATATTAAAACAAAACAGAACAAAACAAAAAGAAACCCAAGGTTCCAAATGGATAAGTCCCTTTACCAAAGACAAATGGCGCTGGCATACCATGCTGTGTCCTCTGCCTCCCATCAAGTTGTTCAATCCGTATAATCGGTGTGTGTTCACAAGCAAGTGAATGTAACACCCATGCATATAATCATGGGTATTCATTAAAGAAAGACATCAAACCAGGTAATAACTACATCTTTTATCATAAGAGAGCACCATTTCTACTATCCCTAGCCATAAACATGCAATTATTTTTCATCAGTAAAGTTGCCTTGGACATCCCACCAATATAGGAAAAAAAAGACTCAATACCTGATTCTGTAGTGATCTCTTAAACCCCAGAAGAAATTTAACTGAAGATCTTGTTGCTGTAAACAGGATGCATGAACTTTGGCCCAAGGCCAGAATGTTTCTCCACCCCATGTGTTCTGCATTGAAGTGTGTCCCCCCAAAATGTCAACTTGGCTAGGCCATGATTCCCAGTATTGTGTGATTGCCCACCATTTTGTGATCTGATGTGATTTCCCTAAGTGCTATAAATCTTACCTCTATGATGTTAATGACGTAGGATTAGCAGAAGTTATGTTAATGAGGCAGGACTCAATCTACAGGTTTAGGCTGTGTCTTAAATCAACCTCTTTTGAAATATAAAAGAGAGAAGCAAAGTGAGCAGAGACAGAAGGACCTCAAACCCCCATGAAGCAAGAGGCAGGAGAACAGCACATCTTTTGGACCTGGGGTCCCTATGCTAAGACACTCCTTGACAGGGGAAGATTGATGACAAGGACCTTCCCCCAGAGCCAACAAAGAAAGCCTTCCCCTGGAGCTGGCATCCTGAATTCGGACTTCTAGCCTACTAGACTGTGAGAGAATAAATTTCTCTTTGTTAAAGCCATCCACTTGTGGTGTTTCTGTTGTAGCAGCAACAGATGACTAAGACACCATGGAAGCTCTCTCCTCGGCCACCACGATGGGATTCAGGCTTGGTGACTTTGAGGGATGGAGCAGACCCTAAGTGGTATACTTTCCATCCTCAATCCACAGCTGCCTTTTTGGACTGAGTTGACTATCTCAGAAAAAAAGATTTTCTATGGAAACATCACCTGAGTACAACAAGAGAAGGAGCTGTTTGCATAGAAGAGAGTGAAACTCTCTGTTTCTAGGATTTAGATTGGATCCTGCTCTCCTTCGTCTGCTCCACAAACTGAATTAGGAGGAAGAGTGAGGAGAGGGGTGCTTCTCTACATTTCTCAGCTAGGTTCCTGTTTGATCGCCCAAGATGGTCAGAAAAGGGATCTCACTGGACCAGGAGTAGGACTCTTGAGCAAGCTTCTTTTGGGGCAAGCTTCTGATGTGACTGTGTAGCACCCAAGCCTGGGCCACATGTGAGCTAGTTTCTTGATTCTGTGAAGTCTAAGCTTCTGTGGGGCAGACAGCACTCTGTTGTGGAGCTTGCCAAGATGTAAGCATCCACAAGAGCTCTGTGGTACTTCAGGCATCACCAGGCATTTCAGCTGCCCTCCTCTCTGCCCACTGCTGTAACTTGACCCACATCCGTGCCCTCACCGGCAGGTCCAGGTATCCAACGGCATCTTGTGTGACTGGGTTCCAACACTAGTATCTGTGGGTACTGAGCAGTTAGTGCAACAAGGTCAGCTCTGTAAAAGGGTTCGTGAATTATCTCAGGTTTTTTTTTTTATTGGGTCGGGTGTAAGGTGAAATGGAACATTCACAAAAACATCAGTCTGTCATAAAAGGAGGAAGTATAGAGGAAAAGAAAAACAAAAACAAAAAAAGTGTTGTATAGTGGCTAGTCCTCTGGGCTCTGAAGGTGGACAGCCGGGGCTTGAGGCCTAACTGCACCACTTACAACCCTGCGGCCCTGAGGAGGTTACTAAATGTCTCCAAGTCTTGGTTGTCCTTATCTGAAAATGAAAATAATAGGAGTCCCTACCTCATGGGGTGGTTGTGAGGATTAAACAAATTAATGTACGTAAAGCACTTAGAATCTACATCCACAGTAGCAGCGGTTAAGAAATCAAACGACATATTGCACTGGGCAAATCTGCTGCAGAAGACCTCTTTAAAGTGTTAAAAAGCAAAGATGTCAGTTTGAGGACTAAGGTACGCCTGACCTAAGCCATGGTATTTTTGATCACCTTATACGCATGGGAAAGCTGGACAATGAATATGGAAGACCGAAGAAGAATTGATGCCTTTGAATCATAGTATTGGGAAGATTACTGAATATACTTCTGCCAGCAGAATGAATGAAAAAATCCATCTCTGAAGCAGTACAGCCAGAACACTCTTTAGAAGCAAGGATGGGAAGACTACATCTCACATACTTTGGACATGTTATCAGGAGGGACCAGTCCCTGGAGAAGGACATCATGCTTGGTAAAGTAGAGGGTCAGTGAAAAAGAGGAAGACCCTCAACAAGATGGATTGACACAGTGGCTGCAACAATGGCGTCAAGCATAACAACGACTGTGAGGATGGCTCAGGGCCAGGCAGTATTTTCTTCTGTCGTACACAGGGTCACTATGAGTTGGAATCGACTTGAAGGCACCTAACAAGAACAAAGCACTCAGAAGGATACTTTGCACATAGTATTTTATATATTGTTCTTGTGTGCTTTCAGTCTATTTTGATGCATGGTGACCCTACAGGACAGAGTACAACTGCCCCATAGGGTTTCCTAGGCTGTAGTCTTTATAAGAGCAGATTGCCAGGTCTTTCCCCCCATGGAGTCACTTGTGGGTTGGAACCTCCAGCCTTTAGTTTAGCAGTCAAGCACTTAACCATTGCGCCATGAGGGCTCCTTTTACATACGTATTAGGTACCGATTATCTCTTGCTGAGAGAAACTTGTGGATCCATTAAACAGGTGTTTACCAGTATCAAACATTTATTGATATTAATTCATTAGAGTTTTGACTAGAATTAAACGCCAACGCTTCTGGAGACCTGTTGCTTCTAGACCCTTCTAGAAGCTTCAGAGTCTCTAAAAGTTGTGGCTACCTCACTGATACTGCCTTCCTTCTCTAGCCCTGAGTAGCCATCTGTTGACTGGCCAAGCTGTAGGTGAATGGCTGTTTCTCTGAGGACACCTGTGGAAGACACCAGATGACAGCACTTGGGTTGTCAGTCTTTTAAGCCTAGTCTGAGAAGAACACACATGCCACTGAAATTTACTGTGAAAGTAATAAAGATTAGAAAGAAGGACTCTAAGAAAAATGACCAAGGAGAAAATAGGGGATAGGCTCCAGAGATGGTTCAAGCAGATTTTTCCAACGTGGACTTTTTCCTGAGATCCCTGCCTGCAACAAATGGCATTTGCCCACCCGATGACACTGATGCATGGGCAGGTGTGAGAACCACCGTTTTAGGGATGAACTCTTCCGTGTGGTGCAGAGGAAACACTGCCATAGTCCCAGATGTCCCCTTGAGATTACACAAGAAAGATCAGTTCCTTCTACAACAGGACTCACGGGAGGAAGAGACTGGCTCATTCACGTTAAAACGTGGGCACTCGATCACCAACCGCCATGTATAAGACAGGATGGTTTTGGCCACTGGGCTCGGACTCTGGAATCAGAACCTAAATTCTAGCTTCTCATTTGCAACAATAAATCCATCTTCTGACCCTAGGTTTCCATCTTGCTGTTTTACCAGGGCTGATGAGCAGAGAACAGGGGCAAAGGCAGGTTTCCTCCCTTCATTGACTCTATTCAATAACCCCGTCCTTAATGGGATACTGTTCATTGGCTGTGGAATAAATAAACTCAGAAGGAAAAGGAAGTACAAAAAGCAACCAGCCGAGGTCATCCCATGACTGATGTCACAATCACAGGCATTTCTCCTTTTTTAATTAACAAGACCCAAATTTCCGTGTGTGTATAGTATGTGTGTGTGTGTGTATACATATATATACACAGACATATGTGTACACACATATGTATCTATTTATTAAAAAGTACATATATTTGTTATTCTATTCTCTCTTCAGAAAAAAAATTCCCAATAATAAAAAATTACAGCTAATCCACTGGCTCCAGGCCAATGTTTACCCCAAGTAAAGCTAGGAAACAGGTAATGCCATGACGGATGTGGCAGGTAAGAAATTCAGAGCAGTCTGTTCTCTGTACATAATGTCAAATACATTGAAACCAAATAAATCCTTACATTTACCTACAAATCATGTTTTCAATATTTTCCATATCTTCAGTGAAGCTAAATGAAAAAACAAAATCATTTGGGTTGTCCGTTTGCTTTTCAGACTACGATATATGATTTAAACCTTTAATTAATGGAAAAAAAAAAAAAACAATAAGCATTGCTTCTAAGCTTCTCTGCCCAAATATTCTAACAAAGCAATTACCTTTTGACAAGTAATTAGTAAACAGGCGTATTACTCCTACCTAACTTTTATTTCAGGGTAAGCCTGGAAGTTCCGTTAACCTCACCACTTCCTTTATCTGAGAAACTGACTCCCAGAGGGCAGAAGGGTAAAAAGGCCACTTTGATCCTGCACATCTGCCAAAAGCAACCGTCACCCTCTGTGCCAAGCACTACACAGAAGGCGAGGGCAGAGAATGTGTGTGTGTTTCAGGTGTTTGGTGTTCACTTTGCAGAAAACAAACTGAGAGGACAGACAAGCAGGAAAGTTCACACAGGCTCATTCTAATTTGAGTTTTCCAGAAAGTCATTTCAGGGGCAAAAATCTATTAGTCAAAACCGATCATTTCATCCCTGATACCACGAAACTCTATAAATACATGTTGGCAGGTGGGCTAAAAATAGGTGTTTTCACTCTTATTCAACATTGTGCTGGAAGTCCTAGCCAGAGCAATTAGGCTAGATAAAGAAATAAAGGGCATCCAGATTGGCAAGGAAGAAGTCAAAGTATCTCTATTTGCAGATGACACGATCTTATACACAGAAAACCCTAAGGAATCCTCTAGAAAACTACTGAAACTAATAGAAGAGTTCAGCAGAGTATCGGGATACAAGATAAACGTACAAAGATCAGTTGGATTCCTCTACACCAACAAAAAGAACATCGAAGAGGAAATCACCAAATCAATGCCATTTACAGTAGCCACCAAGAAGATAAAATACTTAGGAATAAATCTCACCAGAGATGTAAAAGACTTATACAAAGAAAACTACAGTACGCTTCTGCTAGAAACCAAAAGAGACTTACATAAGTGGAAGAACATACCTTGCTCGTGGATAGGAAGACTTAACATTATAAAAATGTCTATTCTACCAAAAGCGATCGATACATTTCATGCAATTCCAATCCAAATCCCAACAACATTCTTTAATGAAATGGAGAGACAAATCACCAACTTCATATGGAAGGGAAAGAGGCCCCGGATAAATAAGGCATTACTGAAAAAGAAGAACAAAGTGGGAGGCCTTACTTTACCTGATTTTAGAACCTATTATACCACCACAGTAGTCAAAACAGCCTGGTACTGGTACAACAACAGATACATGGGCCAATGGAACAGAATTGAGAATCCAGACATAAATCCACCCATATATGAGCAGTTGATATTTGACAAAGGCCCCAAAACAATTAAGTGGGGAAAAGACAGTCTTTTTAACAAATGCTGCTGGCATAACTGGATATCCACCTGCAAAAAAATGAAACAAGACCCATACCTCACTCCATGCACAAAATCTAAATCAAAATGGATCAAAGACATAAATATAAAATCTAAAACGATAAAGATCATGGAAGAAAAAATAGGGACAACATTAGGAGCCCTAATACATGGCATAAACAGTATACAAAACATTACAAAGAATGCAGAAGAAAAACTAGATAACTGGGAGCTCCTAAAAATCAAACACGTATGCTCATCCAAAGACTTCACCAAAAGAGTAAAAAGACTACCTACAGACTGGGAAAAAGCTTTTAGCTATGACATTTCTGATCAGCGCCTAATCTCTAAAATCTACACGATACTGCAAAAACTCAACTACAAAAAGACAAATAACCCAGTTAAAAAATGGGCAAAAAATATGAATAGACACTTCACTAAAGAAGACATTCAGGTAGCAAACAGATATATGAGGAAATGTTCACGATCATTAGCCATTAGAGAAATGCAGATCAAAACTACAATGAGATTTCATCTCACTCCAACAAGGCTGGCATTAATCCAAAAAACACAAAAGAATAAATGTTGGAGAGGCTGTGGAGAGACTGGAACACTTCTACACTGCTGGTGGGAATGTCAAATGGTACAACCACTTTGGAAATCTATTTGGCGCTTCCTTAAAAAGCTAGAAATAGAAATACCATACGATCCAGCAATACCACTCCTTGCAATATATCCTAGAGAAATGAGAACCTTTACACGAACAGATATATGCACACCCATGTTTATTGCAGCTCTGTTTACAATAGCAAAAAGATGGAAGCAACCAAGGATGAATGGATAAATAAATTATGGTATATTCACACAATGGAATACTACGTATTGATAAAGAACAGTGAGGAATCTGTGAAACATTTCATAACATGGAGGAACCTGGAAGGCATTATGCTGAGTGAAATTTAGTCGGTTGCAAAAGGACAAATATTGTATAAGACCACTATTATAAGAACTTGAGAAATAGTTTAAACTGAGAAGAAAACATTCTTTTGTGGTTACCAGATGGGGGAGGGTGGAAGAGGGGCATTCACTAATTAGATAGTAGATAAGAACTACTTTAGGTGAAGCGAGAGACAGCACACAATACAGGGGAGGTCAGCACAATTGGACTAAACCAAAAGCAAAGAAGTTTCCTGAATAAACTGAATGCCTTGAAAGCCAGTGTAGCAGGGGCAGGGGTCTGGGGACCATGATTTCAGGGGACATCTAAGTCAATTGGTGTAATAAAATCTATTAAGAAAACATTCTGCATCCCACTTTGAAGAGTGGCGTCTGGGATCTTAAACGCTAGCAAGCAGCCATCTAAGATGCATCAATTGGTCTCAACCCACCTGGGTCATAGGAGAATGAAGAACACCAAGGACACAAGGTGATTGCGAGCCCAAGAGACAGAAAGGGCAACATGAACCAGCAACTACATCATCCTGAGACCAGAAGAACTAGATGGTGCCCGGCTACAACCGATGACTGCCCTGACAGGGAACACAACAGAGAACCCCTGAGGGAGCAGGACAGCATTGGGATGCAGACCCCAAATTCTCATAAGACCAGACTTAATGGTCTGACTGAGACTGGAAGGACCCCAGTGGTCATGGCCCCCAGACCTTCTGTTGGCCCAGGACAGGAACCATTCCCAAAGCCAACTCTTCAGACATGGATTAGACTGGACAATGGGTTGGAGAGGGATGCTGGTGAGGAGTGAGCTTCTTGCATCAGGTGGACACTTGAGACTATGTTGGCATCTCCTGCCTGGAGGGGAGATGAGAGGGTGGAGGGGGTTAGAAGCTGACGAAATGGACACGAAAGAGAAAGTGGAGGGAGAGAGCGGGCTGTCGCATTAGGGGGAGAGTAATTGGGAGTGTGTAGCAAGGTGTACATGGGTTTTTGTGTAAGAGACTGACTTGATTTATAAACTTTCACTTAAAGCGCAATAAAAATTATTAAAAAAAATAGGTATTTCCAGCTGATGTTAATTCTTCCTCCCATAGGAGAATGTGCAGGGTACAAATTAATAGTCAAAAAAACCCGTAACTGTTGAGTCGATTCCCACTCACAGCAACCCTATAGGAAGGGCAGAACTGCCCCACAGGGTTTCCAAGGAGCAGTCGGTGGATTTGAACTGCCGACCTTTTGGTTACCAGCCTGAGCCCTTAGCCACTGCACCACCAGGGCTTCTATAAGTGAATAGTGCAGTATTTTTCATCAACTTGACAAAGGGAAAGCTTAGATCACATATCTGAAGAGCAAGGTCATATGCCTTAATGACAAAGAACCACCAAAGGGTACCTTAGAATGTGCACTTAAAAGTCAAAGCCTCATAAATCCATTAGGGAAGGAACAAAAAAAGGCAGGCACAGGCAATTTTACTTCAAACTCCACTCATCACTGAGTATGTGTCTCCAATACCATTTCTTCATCTACTTGCTCAAAACATTTTGTTTTTCCTGAAGAATTAACACTTTCCATTAATCACCTATCCCTGGGTATCTACTCATGCTTAAGGGAACCACTGGGTCCCTTAAATCAATAGGACAACTTCTGACTAATGGGGATGGATGGTGAGTACACACATGGGTTTAGATAGTTACATTACATCCTTCTTTAGTCTTTTATTTGATTATGTAACATGTATTGTTGACATTTTATATAATCTAGTGCAATAAAATCTCACCACTGCCCCCAAAAATCATTTTATGTTTCTCAGTGATCTGCAGACAGATAAAATACTTGCAACTCAAACTACAGTTGGATAGCATTTTCAACACACTTATTGATATGTGTAATGTTAATACAAGTATTTTTTATAGGTTTTAATGGATAAATAGTTCCAGTGGGAGAAAGCAGAATGGAACAAATATTTCTTAGGGTCCAACAGGAGCTCTGGAGATAGGGTGGTTAAGGTGCTTGGCTGCTAACTGAAAGGTCGGTGGTTCGAACTCACCAGCCACTCCATGGGAGAAAGCTGTGGCACTTTGCTTCCATAGCCTTGGAAGCCCTATGGGGCAGTTCTGCTCCATCCTATAAGGTCTCTAAGAGTCAGAATCGACTCATTGGCAGTGGGTTTTTTTTTTTTTTTTTGGTATTATGTGCCAAATATTTTGCACATGAAAACTCACAAGGGGAGGATTGTAGTATGAAAACTGAAGCTCACAACAGATGTTACTTGGCCAGGTGCATAAGAGGCAGAGAAGTAATTTAAACTTAGGTCACCTTGGCCTTCAGCCTGTTTCCTTTCCATGACTCCAGGAGAAAGTGTGCCCTAAGGATAGGCAAAATAAGGAGCCTATAACCCATGGAATCACCCATGCCAAAAATGGCAACCACAAGAACAGACCTGAGGTGCATGCAGACAAGTGTCCAGCAACTCTGCACCAGTTTCAGAAGTTAATTTCTACGGCCTCCCTCTTCATGGCGCCACTACACATCCTTTCGCTACCCTCTGATTCTCAACACCTGATCTCCAAGGTAGATCTCCTAATTTTCGTTTATATTCAGTGTGGCTACACTGTCTAACCTTGCCAGTGGTTTAACATTATGCCTCCTCAACATATCGGAAGAAAAGAAAAACAGATGAAGGATGAAACACACCCCTTTCCTCTTAGGTAAGAATCCCCTAATATTCCAGAACGACGATTTTGCCTGTGTGGTGACCACAAACGAGAATCAGATCAGTGAGAGATCACAACTGTATGCAACGTCCCTTTCACACAAGAGGGATTCCATAAATATTAGCTAACTTGTATAGTGGAAAAAAATATGTACTTTTCCAAAATAACCACCTCACATGTAGCTTTTGATCAAAAACAATTCAAAGATAAACTCACAGAATCAGTAGGGCAATATCGACTTTTACTTATCATTGTCCCCGCGGCTTCAGCAAATGAACCCCCAGGGCTACAGAAATCTTGGATCTCTATATGGATAAGAATTTCTGTCAGAGACACAGGCAATCCAGAGCACAGAAGGAACAAGCCAAGTAAAGCAATCCCCACAGAGCAGGACGAGTGGCACTAATGACCTAATCGATGCAGAAGTGAGTACAGGTTTCCGCCACAAATGGCCACATGGTAGCTCACCTAACAAGCTCAGTAAGACGATACACTCCTTTCATTGGGATGGCCCTTGCTTTTTACAGGTGTACTTCATCAGGAATACCCAAGTGTTGGCTTTTGATCAACTCAATATATCAGGTAAGCTCACTAAGCTTTGGAGTAAAATAAGTCAGTCCCTTCACGTTTGCAGGTCTGGCCTGTCTTGCTGCTGGAAACTCCTTGGCTAGCGGTGCAAACAGCTTGAGCCCTGCCTAAACCCGGTGATCTAATCAATAGATGATGAGGCGAGTGATAGGCCCACATCCTTTCTTAAAACATCAAAACCAATCTATTTTCATGGCTAGGTAAAGAACAGTATGGTAATGTTTTCTAGTCATTTTAGAAAAATTGATTTTAGGGTGCTTTCCTCTTGCTAGGAGTCCTGGGGACGCAGTGGTTAAGCACTCAACTGCTAACAGGAAGTCTGGGGGTTCAAACCCGCCAGCTGCTCCCGAGGGAGAAAGACGTGGCAGGCTGTGTCCATAAAGACTTACAGCCTTGGAAACCCTACGGGGGGCATTTCTGCTCCATCCTAGTGTTGCTGTGAGTTGGCAGCGACTGGAAAGCAATGGGCTTTTTGGTTTTCTTCTCTTGCTAGATCAGTTGGGCAAATCTCTGATTATACAAATGGCTGTCTGTTGGGCACATCTACTGGTTTTAGCTACAAGGAGTCCTTGGGTGGTTCAAACAGTTAACATGCTTAGCCGCTAACAGAAAGGTCAGAGGTTCGAGTCTACACAGAGGGGCCTCGGAAGAAAGACCTAGTGATCTACTTCTGAAAATTCAGCCACGGAAAACCCGACAGAGCACAGCTCTACTCGGACACACATGGGGTTGCCACGAGTCAGAACAGACTCCACAGAAGCAGTTTTTTGTGTTTTAATCTGCAAAGTCTACAAATCACCAGTCTCCGGCAAGTTTACTTCAAATCCTTCCTAGATTTTAGATAACCATCCCAAATTACTCCTGGAAGGCTGTAGAGACTGAACTCTCGACACCGTTACTAGAAGACTCGGGAAGGAGACCTAGTTAACCTTCTTTGTAAGTCCGCATGAGACGAGAATCTTATTCTAGGTGAGTCTCCAAGAGTAGAATATAAAACATTGCCTGGAATTGTGTGTACATGGGTGATGCAAACAGTTAAGCGCTCACATACTAACCAGAGAGTTGGTGGTCTGAACTCACCCAGAGGCAACTCAGAAAACAGACCTGGTGGTCTGCTTCCGAAAGGTCACAGCCTTGAAAATCCTATGGAGGAGTTCTACCCTGCACACATGCGGTCGCCATGAGTTGCAATCAACTCAAAGGCAGCTAACAACTGCGCAACCAAGCTTATGAAAGGTCAGACATGGCTGTCTATGCAAGAAGTATCTTTTGGAAAGAATGATCTGGACTTGAGTTTGTTCTCAGGTGCCCTTTCCTCACTGGATCACTGGCATGGAAGTGCCTAGCATGTATAGCATGGCTGTGTTGAAACCAGACACCAATTATGCATGGGCAAAATACCCAAGATAGCTGTCATGTCATGAAAACATTCTCCTCAAGGATGGGAAGGGTCTTAAGGAGACATTTTCAGCTGAACTCATGAGCACTGGGGAAAAAAAAAATCAATTAATAATATTAATCTCTGGGTGAGTACATTACATTTAATTCTTACAACAATCTCATTCCAGCAATGAGGAAGCTAAGGTTTAGAAAGCTTAAGAAACTTGCTAGTAAGTTGCAGAGCTGGGGCTGAGCCCAGGTCTGGGACCCCATATCCACTTTCCTTAACCAACTATTCTGGAAGAGAGTACCTTCTAATCATTTCACTGTTATTGTGGTAGCACTAACGTTTACTTCCAAGGAAAAACTGCATCATCAAAATTTATGAACAATGTATATAAAACAGATTCATGAATATTGTACAAAAATGTACTGCAATCATAGAAACTGCAGAGATCTTAGAAATATCTTGTATAATCCTGCTGTTTTATAGGTAACTTATAAAGGTAGGTCTTACTCACTATTTTGGAGCCCTGGTGGCATAGTGGTTAAGAGCTCGACTGCTAACCAAAAGGTTGGCAGTTCAAATCCACCAGCTGCTCCTTGGAAACCCTGTGGGGCAGTTCTGCTCTGTCCTATAGGGTCGTTATACGTTGGAACTGATTTGATGGCAATGGTATTTTGGTTTTATTCAGTACTTCAGTGCAATGTATTCATATAACCTTTCTGCCTCTAAATATCTAAATCTTTAACACTATAGAAAAAATGAAATTGAAAAAACAAAAACTACATGCTTAAAAAAAACCAAATCATCCTTCATATGACTACAGATCAAACATCTTATCCCATATGAAGTTTCCTTACAGAACTGTGTGTAATCCTATTTCCCTCCAATCATAGGTACTATCGCTTTTAATCTGTTAAGGACTTTTACATTTTTTCTGCAACTACTTGTTTCCTTCCTCAAACACACAAACGTGGAATCTCACAACAAACTCACAGAAGAGTATGCCTTAAAAAATTCTTTTTAATTCTAAACAGATATTCCAGTTTGCACGTATATATTTTATTTTTCTCTGATATAAACAGGTACCTTGAAATTTGGTCACAGTTCATAATTCCAATTCAATTTGAAGGAGTTGCTTGCAGCTTTAGTAAGCACTATTGCAAATATACGATTCTATGGATCAAAAAAGAGACTGAGAATGCATCATCCCAATTCCATATATGTTTGTCTTTTAATCAACTGACCTCCAGTCCCTTGTTAGAAAGCTCCCCAACTGATAGTTTCAATTTGTGGTCTATTATCATCAACAGAACTTATTACCCAGAAACTACCAGTGGCACTCACACTTCAATGACTGTTTTCTGGAAACAATATGGTTTGCACGCTCAAGGTATACATCTTAGCAACTGTCCTAATTAACTTTGCAGGCAAAGAATTTTCTCATTTGTCAAAATTAATTCACATTGCTTTATTGTCCAAAATACTGCCCACCTATCATTTTGGATTTTCCTTGTACTCTCAATTATACAAGACATTGTTCAAAGTGTTAAATACATTCATATCTCCCAATTGCCTATAAAATCATACCAGGTAAAGTTTCCCAGATATTTAGCATGGGAACTGAAGCATAGAAGGCCCTCAGTAAATATTTGAAAATTCAGAATTAATAAATGAATGAATGCTATGGGTATCTGATACAAGGACAAATCTAACTATCACACAAGAGCTCAGCTGACCCCCCAATGCAGCTTGCATGGAAGTTCCCCTACTTTGATACAGTGTGTACAGTGTGGTCCAGAATATATTTTTCAGTCTCCGCGGTGACAATACCAGCTGTGTAGAATCTACTGGTTTCTCCATATGCCTAAAGCTGGCCATGTTCTCAGAGAAGAAGATATGCTTCTCATTTCTCTGAGTTAAGACACCGGGCTTTGGTCTCTGGAAAGTGGATGAATGAATGGGAGCCCATTCAACCAGAATTACAACTTGTTGTTATTTAAGTTGCTGGTGGAGTTGATTCGGACTCATGGCAACCCCATGCGTGCAGGGTAAAAATACTCCAGAGTTTTCAACACTGTGGCCTTTCAGAAGCAGATCACCAGGCCTGTCTTGAGGTGCCTCTGAGCGGGTTCAAACAGCCAACCTTTGGCCAGCAGTCCAGCGCTTAACTGTCTGTACTAAGACAGGGAGCAAAGGCCCTGAGGTCAGAGGGTGCCTGTTTGAAAAATAGTGAGGAGACTGATGTGGTTAGAGGAGAAGCAAGTAAAAGAGAAATAGACTATATTATAAGGGAGGCAATAGGGGGTCGAGTGTGGAACCTAGAGACTTAGTAAGACGAGGAACAGAGGGCCCCCCAAATCTGCAAACAAAGTAACAGGAAATAGGCCAGGGCTCAGAAACAAAGCCGTTCCCCAGAACAATGGGCCAAGGTGTCTAAAAATAGCGCACAAACTTCTTTAAAGTTGCCTTTCAGAAGCAGCCGGAGAAAACGAGGCCCAGGGACACGTGCAGAACATCCACCTGTGACCGCTGTGTGACCTTCCACCAGGGGCAGTGAGGGGCTACAGCCCCAGCTGGGGAATGACACCCAAAGAGTGAGAGACTGCGCAGGCCCGACACCCCATAATAAGTCCTCCTATGAATCCCAGAGGCCTCCAGGACAGGGGCCATCTTGGAAAGCTGCTGCATGCGCACCTTAGTTAACATATCCCCGCCTGTGCCTGTGAATAAACATGAATCTTTTCCCCCGAGAACTTTTAAAAACTCGGGCCCATCTTTTGTTCTGTGAGATGAGGGTAAGCGTTGCTCTAGGCCCTCCTCGTCTCCACTTGTAAGCCTCTTCAATAAAGCTTTGCTCGTGTGGAAAACTACGTGCCTTACCTGCTCATTCTTAACCAGTGAGAGGCAAGAACCTTATTCCGGTAACAGTACCACCTTGGGATCCTACAAATACACTTAGCATCTCTCAAACTGCAGGAGGTACATTGAGAAAGTAAATCAACTCCACCTGTAATTGGTTTGACCCTTTTTATGCAAACTAGATTCTTTTTATAGATAAGAGTAAAACATTCAAGTTCTTAATAGTCTAGGGTATATTAACCAGTTGGCCATTTCACCTTGGTTTGTTTTGTTGCCATTTGCTCCCATGTAGAAGGGAGGGAGGAGTGCTCTGCTCAGCCTGAGTACAGCTGTTCTGTGTAAGACAGGAAGGAGAGGATCTGGAAGTCCTCTGTTTGCCAGGATTGTTTTGTCCCTCCCTACCTCACCCCTACCTTCTAAGCTAGCACTGCCTGCTTAGCCAGTCCTCTGAGAAGTGAATGCCTTCTCCACACCCTGGGTCACCTTCACCATGGCTAATCCCTCCCAGGGCTCATAGCCAGTAAGGATGAGTTGTCTCTAGCTTTGTGTACTAGTCTTTGGAATGTGTGTGCTCTCTTTGCCTCATCCCCTTTCCAAGTATTAACTGTAATTCTCTTCCACATGGATGGAAACCTGATATATGTGTTCAGCTCATTGTTGTTAGCTGGCATCGAGGCGATTTAGACTCTGGTGACCCCATATGGGCCGAGTCAACTGCTCCATACGTACGGTTTTCAAGACTGTGACCTTTCAGGAGCAGATTACCAGGCCTTACTTCCAAGGTGCCGCTGGGTGAGTTTGAAAAACCAGCCTTTTTTTCGCAGTCCAACACTTAACCATTTGCACCAATCAGAGGCTCCTGTTCTCAGCTTAGCAAAGTGAAATTTTAGGGGCCACTGACTAGGGGTTCTTCCCACAGAACCCCTAGTCATTGCCTGGTATTTTAAGTAGAAAATTCTCTAGTAAGGGCCAAAATAATACCTAGTACAGCTACATTTCTACGTATAAAGGCATCTGTTTCTTCTCTTTTTCAGAAAGATGAATGTCAAATCCACTTACGCTGAAAATTCAAGGGAAAAAATACAATTAAATCTTTACTAAGAGCTGCTTTTAAATCCTGAGTACTGGAAACCATCCATCAACAATATGTCAATTTCTAATTCAAAAAACTTTGATTAAATATTTGCCACATGCAAACATTATGCTAGCCAAGAACTGCCAAGGACAGTGAAAAAATGCATTGGGAAATATACTTTTGGGCTTAATAACTTTTTCACCTAATGTGTTAAATGACTATTGTATTTAGACATATGTACCAAGCTAAATTATTGCCGTATGGGGAAAAAAAGGTGTCCACCCTTTCCTTGTTTTTTGCTTGTCTGTTTTCCAGCAAATATCAGAATAGAAAAGCATTATCAATTAACCTTCAGACACCCTCAGAGAAGCTTCCTGAATAATTCTGAGTGTGCTCTCTCTCAGAAGAATGGACAGTATCCAAATTATGCTAAAAAATAAATAAAATGTGATTATCCGTTGCATTTACTGCATTGTATGGCTCGCCTTCTGTGCTGAGCTCTACTTGTAGTTCTCCATTCCCTGATAAGGGAACCCATTAAACCCCAATTATGGTAGGAGTCCCCCCCGCCCCCAACTGGCCATTTTCACACAGGAGCGCTACTGACACATTTCAGCAAAATGAAATGCAGACATTCTAGATCAGAGGCCAGATCAACTGTCCTGTCCAAACAGCTCACCCAGTGCTTGGAGACAGGAAGCCAAAGCTTCTGCAGGAGTGTCAGGAAGCTCCTCAGCCCAAAGCTGCACCTGCCTTAATGTCTCAGGACCCTTTGAAAAAAACGTTTGCCATCTCCCCTGCCCCTCCAAGTCTGCCGCGTACCAGCTTTCACCCACTAGCACAGGATTCAAGATTCTTCCCTCGTAGATTCATTCCAACCTCCTCCTATTCAACTATTCATTAGGTTCTTTAGCTACCCATTTTACATGATAGAAATTACACAACTAAGATGTCTTAGAGAAATAAGAACTGTATGTTCACTTTTTAGGCAACTCCAAATTGGGGCCATTTCCTCACTGAGAGACAAACAGAAGAGAATGTCTTTATTAATCATCATGGGGTTTATATACAGTACCACTTCTGAAATTAGTTTCTACCTTGGCTAAACACGGAAAGCGTAAAGCTAGTCATCAATTGTAAGCATCAAAAAATTTTAAGGGGTAGCATCTGAAGAGAGCTGTACTCTGGATTAAAAAAAAAAAAAAGCCTTATAAATGATGACATTGAATCAGTGAAGAATTAACAAATTGCTAAGGTTATGTAACTAGAAGCTGTTTAGATTGGACTGGTGTTGCTACACAATTTTATCAGTGGAAACCAGGAAGCATAAAAAGGTTTAAGGCCTTGGCCGTGGCCACGTTATTAGCTCCTAACACAATACTGGCACCCTGGTAGCACAGAGGTTCAGAGCCTGGCTGCTAACCAAAAGGTCAGCAGTTCAAATCCACCAGCTGCTCCTTGGTGAGTCGGAATGGCCTCAATGGCAACGGGTTTTCTTTCTTTTTTTTGTAACTCAGTACTAGGAGCCATAACAGCATGGGTTGTCCAGGTGGTGATTTGTGTATTTACGGAGGTAAACCCTGGAAAGGTGAGATTTGGACACACCACCATATTTAGACCTCGTTCTTTGGACCTTTCATTTTAATCCAAATTTTGCGCATTTCTCCAACGTGAAGAATTCCATAGTGGTCCATGCACCTGCTCAGTAAATCTCTCCTCATCACACATCACAGTCAACTGCTCCTTCTCAGGTGAACGTCTATCACACCTTTGGTATAACCCTTCCATGAGCTTTAACCGGGCTTCCAAGCTCCATCATAACATGTATCCACAGCTTCCTATGTCATATCTGACAACCAATGCAGACGTTACAATGATGTGTGGAATAAATAATCTCCCTTTTGAAGGGATGTTTATATCCTTGTTCTAGAATACGTGCAGGTATGAGTTTTTATAAATGTATCAACTCGGTCCCATGAACTATGGAGACTCTCCCAACTCTAGATGCTGACAAAACCACTATTAAAAATTCAGCCATCCCTAGTTGAATGTGAAGACCATCATTTTGATAATAATCACAGATTAAGGCTTACAGCTGTTAGATGGTTTAACAACGCCAGGATTAAGCAGATAGCAACAGCTTGTACATTCAACACGATTACATGCTATGTTAGTTTGTCTTTCCAGAGCCCTATTACTGATTGTGGAAAATTGCAGGGTTGAAGGAAGATTTTAATCTTCACAAAGAAAACACGTGCTACGACCAAAGTTAAACCCACACTGGATTTATAATAAAAAAAAGAATTCTTCATACCATCTAGTTGTCTGCAGTGGAATTTTTTAAATTCCTCTTTAGCGTTAAGCTGGTTGTTTGATAATTTTCTAAAATTCTTACACTACCACTAGCATAGGTAAGTAAATTTAAAATAGACAAAATATAAAAACACAAAACTACCTAATTTAAAAATGCTAGCTTGATCATTCCCATAAGCCAGCCAAAAGAAAGAGAATCACAGATATGACCCAAAAATCCTGACAATTAATTAATTTGGTGAAATTCAATAGCACTTTTAATAGCTATACGCTTTTTAGAGAATCATCATTTGACTATTAACCTTCATCTTCTTCTTTAAAAAAAAAAGGAAAATAAAGTTTCATATTTCCAACCTAAAGTTTTTTGTAAACCACCCCTTTTACAAAAGCATCCGTGTTTATTTAAAGAAGCCATGAGTATTTGAAGCTGCAAAGGCTGTCAAAGGCTTGATATATCATAAAACCAAAACCCAGTACCATCGAGTTGATTCCGACTCATAGTGACCCTAGAGGACAGAGCAGAACTGCCCCATAGGATTTCCAAGGAGAGCCTGGCGGATTCGAACTGCCAACCCCTTGGTTAACCACTTAACCACTAGGCCACCAGGGTTTCCCCCGATATACCATATGCTCTATTTTTTTCTGTCCAACAGTTATTTGATGATTAAATTAAATCAGATGCTAGTATGACTGGAATTTTCACCAAAGTTACATATCTATCCTAACAAGGAAAATACTGACAAAAACAGGTCAATACAGAGTATAGATACTTTCTTATCAATAAATATTAGAACTCATGTGAGGATTTCACCTTGTGGTTTTAGAGACACACAGAACGCAGCAAAATCAACATGATAGTTTTTCATTTTCCCATTGAGTTTGTGAGCAAATAAAAGTTAACAATTCCGGGCAGTCTCTGTATTACAGTGAGCTGACCTTCTGTTGACCGGTGGCTGTGGTGCGGTCATCTGAAATCAGCTCAAAATCCTGAGCCGTCAGAACACAGGTGAGCTTCCTGATTCCGACGTCGAGGGGTGTTATATTTGGGCTCGGACAGTAACACTTTTAGAAATGGATGTTCAGTTTTGTTCTCCAAAGATGCTGGAATATTTTATCTCATTTATTTACGTTGATTCTCTGTTCAACTATGTCAAAATATATCAACATGCAGAAAAATTTTTTTTCCCCTTTAAGGGATGATTCTAAGCACCAGAACGTTCTGAAGTATTGCATCCTGGCAATTAGAAGGAAATCTGCTAAGTATGTGGGGACTAGTCCTCTGGTTTCCGTTTCCCTAGAGACAGTCCTGGATCTTACTTCAAGTATTTGGTGTGTGATAAAGAAGCAGCCTATATGAGAATAAAATGGAAAAGAATGAGCATTGTTAAGAATTTCAGCACTAAATTTGGTTGCAAAGCTTCTGAGTTCCTCTTTTGGATGTCTCTATCACGAGGAATTATTTCTCCTAGCTTGTGTGGGTGTCAGGAAGAGATGGCTGGGCTTATCCAGGTAGGTAACCTTTGTGAATCTGTCTCAGTGAAAAAAAACCTGCAGTGAAATAACAGACTGTACGCACTATGCACTTCTCTGTAGAAAAATTATTCAAAATAAACCTATAAAATGAGACAAAATTTGCCAAAATAGTTGAAATAAAAAGTGACGCAACTGTTTTTCTGTCCAAAATCTGGAATCCTCCCTTTCAACCAGAGTCCAATTTTATTTGCGATTATCTTAAAAATCAATGTTATTATTTACAGGAGTGATGATGTTAAAATCTTAATATTTTCTGCATTATTCACGACGGAGTTCTAATTTAAGAATTGCGTATCATTTTAAAGTAGTGAAACGTGAGAACGTAGAAGGGGGCCTGTTTTTCTGAGGGACATATTTTAGTGAGTCTCTTCCCCCTTTTACCTGGAGAAAATAAAATAATTTTCTGGTGCCAGATAAAAGGAAGAAGTGCAAAGTATATTACTTTAAAATGTTTATGAATTTATGACTGAGAAATATGCATGCCTGCCTTGAGTTAGACAATTCTGGACTCATCCTTCAGCATTTTAGTAAGTCACAACTGCAATTTATCCTACCAGCTATCACCGGATTATAAAACGTATATAAAAATTTTTACATAACCTGTCACATTGATGAGGAGCGTTGGTGGCGCAGTGGCTAAAGTAGTCGGCTGTTAACTGAGTTTGGAGGTTCGACCCACCACTCGCTCCATGGGAGAAATATGTGGCAGTCTGCTTCCACACCTGGAAACCCTATGGGGCAGTTCTGCTCCTCCTATAGGGTTGCTATGAGTGGGAATCCCCTGGAGGCAGTGGGATTTTTTTTATAGGTCCCATTGATATGTATATTAAGTTGGAGACTATAAAATCCTGCCAGAAGACATTTCCCTGAGAAAAGTGTGCAGAGGAAATTTCAAATATTGATCTACTGTAGCAGAGACAGTAATTAACACTCTCCCGACCTGGTAATACTAGGATCTGTGTTGGCAGGTAAGAAAGAGGGACATAACATGATACTAAGGATTCGATGGAAATCCTGGTGACATAGTGGTTAAGGGCTACAGCTGCTAACCAAAAGGTCGGCATTTCAAATCCACCAGGCGCTCCTTGGAAACTCTAAGGATTCAGTTGGAAAGTAGGGAAATAATTTGGTGTCTTCCCAGAAAATTGCTTTGTTTTTTCAATATCCCATCAATTGTCCCGAAACAATTATCTCAATTTACTTTTTGATTTGTCTGCATAGCTATTTCCCAGGGCACAGCTATGTCTCAGTAATTTTAAGAAAAAGGTCATTCAAAACTTTTTATGAATGTTTCAGCCCTTAAGAAAATATCACAGAGGATTTTGAGTCCACAAGGTTATACACCAAACATTAAAATAAAAACAACAATTGCTATATGAACTTGCTATTCTATCTAAAACACTTTATTCCTTATCAAGCATATTGTATTTAACATACGTGATATTTAAATACTTCACATCTCAGCTAATATCTTCTCCTCATTGAAATGAAATGTCTGGGATGTAAATACACGGAAAAAATACTTTCAATACCTAGGGCCAAGTTTAATCCAAGATGAGCAAAACTAATTTCAATTATAAGACTCTGAGGCTCTGAAATAAATCAGTGTATTAGAACTTGGAATAAATGTACCATTAAAAAACAAAAAAACTAACACTCAGAAGCAAAGATAGCATGAGAAAAAGACAAACCTAGTCCCAGATATATCTTGCTAATATTCTTTTTTACCTTCAACACTTCTTCAGCATTTACTGATATCACCGCTTGAAACTCATTTATCATATTTAATTTTAAATATCAGAATGAAAAATAGAAGCTAATTCAGTAGAAACGTAGGGCGCCAGGAACCATGGATTTCTTACAAAGATCCTCTGTCTAAAGCAATGAAGTGTATATTTTCTAAGTTCATCATCACTGATTTGAAACATGTTCAGAACTTCCCAGGTGACATAACTATTTTTTAAGGAAGCCATTTTTTTTTTTTTTTTGTGATTAGAGATTCAAAAATTTTTAAACACGCTACCACTGTGTGGTACCAGTTAGAACGATGCCAGTACTTACCATTGGAAGAAATGGCTTTCCCGTGTAGACATCACTTTTAAGACCCACATTCTTTTCTAACCTTGTCACAAAGCAGACCTGAATTAAGCTAAGTTACAAAGAGTTCATTTGCAATTTCCAATCTTATGGACTTCAAACTGTCTCCTCAAAATAATGAGAAGTCTCAATCATATTCATTTCTGGCTACACTGTATATTGTCTCTTCAATGGCTGGCTCATTCCACACGCTACTCATCGAGCTTATCATTACCTTGTCAACAGACAAAACCTACACTGAATTCAGATGAGAATTCCTACTGGCTTGAGAAGCTCCAGAAAGGTAACAGAATTGTGGTTCAAATAACATGACCGCTAAGAAAACCATTACAGCGCAAGCGTGGATTGCTTTCCTCTAGTATAGGTACTAAATGGGGGGGGGGGGGGGGACCCTGCAATGTCTTCCCTTTTTTGTCGATGTTGTTGTTTTTATTTTCATAAAAATTGGCAAAATCCAGATCAACTTTGCACATTCTTTTAACAGCTCCTTTTTTTTTATTGAAAAATAACTATATGACTCATTTCCCCATTTAATATAAATGCTCACTTTCTCATATATTTATTAATTTTGAAATAACTTAGCATTTTATCTAATTAGCTTTACTCTGAAGAAAGAAATAACCCGATTATAGTATGTTGCTAATGTGAAAATGAACACCAGGCACGTTTCTGATTCAACGTTCTTACTTTCTACCTCAGGACAGGTGTTCTGTACGCATGCCAACATCGCAGACAGATGGCTTCTTGCATTTTACGCACTATGATATTAAGATATTTTGCCCCCGGTTATAGCACTTCAAATTATCAGTGCTACCTACACTTTAAAAATATTTAACTTTCATCACAGTAATCTGTGGTGCTTGTATGAAAGTAAGGAGAGAAAACAACCTAAATATTCTACCAAATTCAACCAAAACTTCCTGCTTCGGTCAGTCACCCATAATCCTGGACCAAAACTCTCAAGTTCATAAAAGAAAGTGAAAAAATTCACAAGCAGAGTTTCAGGTTGTCATAATTTCTTAGAAGGCTGGCTGTTATTTTACGCCCCAAGCGTTTCATTTTACAAGCCCCAAACCCTTCACTGGAACAACAAAAATCTGAAATCATTTCTGCACTTCCCATCACCCAAGAATCTGACAGCTTGCACTAAAAAATAGTATGCATGCAGGAACGCCTCGATGAGTATCTCCCCCAAGTTTTAAGGCACTCAAATTAGTGAGTCTTCTAAGAATTAGTGAACAGGTTAACGAAAACACATACCAAATTACTCACGTGTGGTTCTCATTAAAAATAATCGATCCTATTAATACAATATATCAGGACCTAATTAAAACGATCATATCCAAGAGCCAGCCTTTACCTTTACCTCCCCAGTCTCCATAACCAGAGGCTGCTCTGCCTTCCAGCATGCTTCTTCTACTGCTGAGTGAGACGCTCCCTCCTTCATTAAATAGCATTAAAAATAGACTGCCTAGAACTCCCCAGTGGAGCATGCTCTAACAGGGCCAATGCCACTGTTCTCCAGGTAACATATTCAGCTGGGATCTGAGAGCCAAAGGCACTGGGAGACCAGCAATTTACACACCTCATAGTGCACACCTGTCTGGATTTGCAGACGGTTAAGAGAGAAATCACCACGTAGTGAAATGAAGTCACCGAGAAGCTGAAAGTCGATTTCTTTAAACACACTTCACTTTAGCAGAGTATTCTGTGAAAGCAGCTTTCTCATCGAGTAACTTAGATTATCCAATAATATAAATCATGTCCAGGAAGGGTACACAAACACCTATATACACAGCCACCCAAATGTCTTAAAAATGCCACATAAGGCAAATCTTAATAGTATCGCTAAGCTAAAGATGGCAATAGATTATCCTTTTGTATCTTCTGCGGTGAGGAAGTGTATTCCTGGAAGAATACACCCACGCTCATTCTGCAGAAAATTTAAAAACGTTGTTAGCTGAAGTGGTAAAAAGAAGTAAAAGAATGTGATTAACAAAGGAAGTATATGAGATCGAACACAAATACATACCTTAGAAAGATTCTGAAAAGAATGGATACATAATCTCTCACATACAATCTGAATGAGGAGGGCAGCAGGAGCAACTGCTACCAAGAGAGTAGATTACTCGGCTATTTGAAGGACACATAGCTAGAGCACTCCGCTTCCAAGTAACAGCCTTTCATGAAAATGAAGCTAATGAAAACCCTATTAAGACTTGCAAGCCCTGTGGTAACACAGAAACAGAGGATCAAAGGCGTTCAGGGTGTTTATTTTCAAGTCCGCAGTAAAGGTTTTCTGACTTTTATCAAATGAAAAGCCTGTCATCTCCATTTCCTCTGCTTTCTCAAAACAGTCATAGCTGTCCTGATCCCCAGTGGATGCGGGAGGGGTGAGAATCATTTAGATTTATTCGGCATTTGAGCGAAATCTTATTACAGGTTCATTTCGACTTTGGGGAACATCACTCTGGTCCAGAGAGGCTAAAGCGTCATACAAAGGCACTTTAAAAATCAGAATTCAAAATGAATATCTGTACTCTAAACACGTTCTTCTGAAAGCGATTTCTACCAGCCTTGCATGGCACTTAGTCCCTTTCCATCTCTACAACTTTCGTTTTTTTGTTTTCCTCTTTTGGCTTGTGTTCTCTGTCCTTGTCCTACATCTGCAGAAGGTGATGAGGGACCAAACCTGAACAGCAGACAAGCACAGAACCCACTGGGCTACATTTCTATGCATAAACACCAGTGAATCAATTCTTTTCCTAAGAAACTTTCTAAACCCCTGTCTAATTCAACTCAGTTCTACCACCACGTCCACATCTGAGACTTATTAACATGAAATTGGCTGGCTGCAATAACACGCAGGTTTATTTAAAAAAAAGTACGAAAACAGTATCAACAGCCACCACCCCTCCCCATCTCTTGGGACCCAGGAACCCAGTCCTGCGAGGACCCAAAACAGACTTTAACTTTCTCTCCACAGTATAGCTCACTTTCAAATCAAATAAGAGCATTTCAAACTTTTACCAGGAAACCTGCATAAATCACTGTAGACTTCTCTGCTGCAAAGCATCGCCCTTTTGAATTCACTTCCAGCCTTCCATTTCTGCCTCTTTTGGGGGAGAGGGGTCCAGCCCTCCTTCAAGGAAACATAAAAGCACAAAACATACATAATAGCAGCTTTCTACAGGCACGAAAGAGAAATACAAACGAGAAACAATTCAAAGGAAAAGCACAGATAGATGGCAGGAAGGAAAAAAAAATCACAAAAGGGTGCAATGTTCACGTCGGAAGACGTGTGCATTACCTTGACGAAACGGTGGATAGTCCCCCTGCGTCTTGGTGGCCTTGATTGATTGGATTTAGTTTTTGGCTTTTACTAATATTACCGCTTCTCCCAACGATTGATTTAGCTGGATTTGTTTGGTTTGGCTTTTGTCCTGCCCTTTTTGGGGTCGATTTTTTTTTTTTTTTTCTTTTAACTACTAGTGACAGGGGCTCTCTGCAGCGTCGGCTGGGCTCCCGGCACGGCTGTGGCGGCCACGGCTGCGGCGACGCTGGCGGCTGAAGTCGCGTCCCCGCTGGCCCTGCGCTGATGGCCGCTCCGGGCGCGCTCCGAGGCCGCCGCCTTCCTGCCGCCTGGCTGCCCGGCGCGAGCGTGCCCCGCTGTCTGTCTGCGCGTCTGTCTGCCCGCCCGCCGTCTGTCGGTCAGACCCGCAGCTCGGCGCCGGCTTCTCGCGCTCCTGCGCTCTGCTGTCCGAGCTCCCCTGCGGCCGGCAGCCAGTCCGTGGTCAGCCTGTCCGTCCCTCCGCGACGCAGGCTCCCTGCTGGCGTCGTCTGTGCCCGCGGTCTGCCTCCCGCTCCCGCTCGGCGCCCCGGCCGCTTCCCTCGGGCGGAGGAGGGCGTCTGGAGCCGAGGACGACGCGGCCGCCGCGCTCGGTCCCCGCCGCTCCCTCTGGCTCTCCCTCTCTGCGCGCCCGTCTCCCTCGCTCAGCCTGTCTGCTGGCTCCACCTGTCCGTCGCGCTGTCACTCCTGCCCCGCGCCAGCCAGCCTCGCTCGGTCCCCCGAGCCCGCGCCCGGCCTGCCCGCCTCCGCCGTCTGCCCCTGCGCCCGGCCCGGCCCTCCCACGCGGCTGGCACTCCCGCCGGGGGCGGCGCCCGGCTCCTCCCCGCAGCCCGGCCCGGCCGCTCCCCGCCCGGGCGCCTCGCACGTGGCCCCGCGGCTGCTGGGGCTGCGGGCTCGGGTCCCGCGGCCGCCACGCCCGGGAGGCGGGCAGCTGGGCGCCCGCCGGGCCCGACCTCTGTGCCCTCGGGCGCGGCCCGGGCTGCCCGCGCCGCGGTGCGGACACCCGCAGGGTGCGCCCCGCGCGCGCGGTGCCATCCGTTCCCCGGCCGCTCTCCGCCGGCCCCACGGCTGGAGACAAAAGCGCATGAGCCCCGCGCGGCAGCGTGAGCATCATTAATCAGAGGGAAAACTGGCACGTTGCCCCCTGCCCCTCCACACCGCCTCTCGGCTCCCCGACAGCAGCAGGCGCGCCTCCCGTGCCCCCGCCCCGCCCGGGTGCCGAGTCCCCCGGCGTACCGCTCAGGCGGCGCCTCCCGACTCCTGGGGCCACTTGGCGAAGCCTTGCAACGCTGGCTTCCTCCGCGCTCGCTGTCAAGCCAACTCTGCAGACAGTCCCACACCACCTCGCCCCACCCGAAAGGATCCGTAGCCTCAGAGCTCTTGGAGATCCGTGGCTTTGAGCAAGACCAAAAGTCCCGGCGCGCAGCGCCAAGTGTGCTGGCTGTGGCGACTGTCCAGACTCCTGGCCACCCCAGCGCTGATTTAGAATCACCGAGGTGCCGCAGACACCTGGGAAGGGTAGGGCGTGGGGCAGGGAACGGAGTTGACACCTGAAGAAATAAAACCGCTGCCTTTCCCGTTTGTTCTGGAGATGTGCTATTTTTATTATCTATAATTTTTTTTTTCATTGTCTGGAGCATACACTACCAAAAAAAAAAAAAGGAAAAGGCATCGCGGAGGAGAGGGGAATACATTTCCGGAATACCACCCACCCCTCCCGAGTGAATGTGGAGCCTACTTTTCCAACATTATAGGTCCCCACCCAAGATACACCACTCTGGCTTTGTGCCCCCAGCTGAGAGCAAGGCGTTTGATTCTGGGCGTCTTTGCTAGGCTGTTATTAATGCGAAGCAAAATTATAGTTGTATATGCCTACATGGAATTGCCAAAGCTCATTTTGACAGTTTCCAGCGGTTCAGTTTCTGAAACGCAGAGAGGCTGAATAACTATGGATCTGGTGCAATGAACGCCCATCCCACTATAAATTGAAGACAGAGAAAATGAACTTTTACCAGCTGCAATTAGGAACCCCGTGAAGAGACAACAAATAAATCACCGGCATAAACCGTGTTAGAAACTTTCCACGTCCTTTTAGTTTCGCTTGCTGACAGACGTTACAAACAAATTCATTAAGGAAGGCTTCTTTCATGTTGTTATATACATGTCATTTTGACAGCTGTAGTTATGTTCTTATGTGCAAAGATATTGATTATAAATCTCAAACAGATAATATGTGTACCTCTAGAAAATGCTGTGGGGGAAAAACAGGATCGAGATATACTGGTTCTTGATGAATAGGAAATTATTTTTGCAACTATTAGAAATTGTCTCCCTTGAGATTCGGCTCTAGATGGAATAAAAATGAATCTCCTGCATCAGGTTTCAAGCAAACCAAACCTAAAGAATTCAGGACCGTTACCTCGGTCTATTTTTTCCAGCATTTCTACTCAGTCCTCTCCAAAAGCGTTTTGACAGGCATTTTCTCTCTTCTTCCAGCCATATGGAATTCAAGGGAAAATTAATAAAAGTATTTCTAATTCACTTCCCTTTCCTTCATCTCAAGTCATGTTCTAAAAAAACATACTTTTCTTTGGTGGAAATTGTGCTAAATTGTGCCGTTTCATAAATTCATACAATCGGGATGACACTGGAAGAGGGTCAGTGTATTTTGATGTCTCTTCTGGACAGGACCCCACCTAACCATCTCCCGAATAGTAATTCATTAACAGGAAATCTAAACAACTTGTTCTTAACACAAAATCTTTCTGGAATGCATCAGAGTTCACTCTGAGAGTTCACTAAAAAACTGGAACTCAGTCTCATGAACTGGGTTAGAAGTTACAGCCACTGGGCTGAGCAAGCCAGGGGAGGCAATTAGTATTCTTAGTACAAACTTCACTAATGGTATAAAAGACTGAAACAGAATCTTCCAATATCCTAACAACATTGATAGTATAATTTATTGCAATAGCTCACTGTTTTTAAGCCATATTTAAAAAGAAAGCACCCTAAGGAAGGATAACATTAATTTTCTTCAACTAAAAAAAAATTTTTTTTTTTTTTTATTTACCATTTCTCAGATTTTGTCAACCAGTTAGGATCTAGACAGAGCTTAAGTTTATTTGAGGCCATGTAGATGACTAGCATTCAGATACCCAGTTTAAAATGCTATGTCCGAATGCGGCACTGAAATACACTCTGGGGAATATCAGGCAGGCAGTGAGCAATAAAAGATCCTTCTAGAGGCTGAGAAAGTGTCACCACTTTATAGTTCTTTAACCAGTTTGAAACAGTTACTGTTTTTTTTAAGGCCCTTGACACATTATATGATAACAACCACGGGATCCACTAAACCTGATGTCTACCATATTGGATCTCTGGGTTTCACATCTGAAATACCCACTGTGGAAGAGCTAATGCATTTAAGTTGTCTTACTTTTAAGGGTGGGAGGTGATAGTGGGGGAAGAGCACAGAGTGCTGTTACTGTCTTGGTCTGGGTGCTTATTGTTTTATTTGGCCTCATGTTTTAAATGAAGACACCGTCTTGTAACCAGGTAACCCCAGCTTGGGGAGTTGAGCGCACCTACACACAGGCAAACATCCAAGATTGTCGACAAGCTCCTTTAAACACATATTCCCCTAAGACACTAAATTAATGCCCTTTAATGAAGCTTCCAAATTGGATTTTCAAAATAAAGCAAATTGCTAAAATAGCCCAGCTGCCTTTTTAAGCACCTTTTCAGCTGAACCGAGGAGTAGAATTTCCATGCCATTGAACTTCCAACACTCATCACCAGTTAGGATGTAAGGAACACCCCTTTAGAGCATACTCCCCACCACAATAAAGGCCCACAAATCCACTAGAGAGACTTCTCATTTGCCCTGTTTCCAACAGGACAGTCTAGAGTCTATTAAATACCAGTCTTGAGTTTAAAGCCCTACAAATACGTATGCAGGATACAGAAAAGGCAAGAGGAAAAAAAAAAAAAAAAAGTGTGCGTGTGTAGGGGAAGGTTATCATTTCACCAGAAAAGTTTAGATCCCCATTCTCATCTCCTGCAAAGCCAAAGCAACTCTCAAACACATTTCAGAACATCGACAAAGGATGTCACACCACGTATGCATCTGAGGATGAAGAAATGCCATGATCAAACACAGAGAGGACTTGGGAGGCTAGAAACCAAATGTTCTGAGGACACAGGTCACTTGACGGGCAGCCACGTCTCCTCTGCAGTCTGCTGTGCACAGTGTAGGAAATATTTCTCCACGAAGCCTTGGGGTTCTCAAAAGCAGACCATGAATGAACGCTAGCCTGCACACACACACACCCACACAGACAGACACAGAGTCATGTTTTGCTGGGAATGGAAACCAAGAAATTTCTCCCAAAATGGACCTGTGTGGTGTTTTCATGGAGATGCATGTGGATAAGAGGAGGGATGGCACGAAGAAACACCAGGAAACAGCTTAAGAGAGCTTTAGGAAACCTGTCTCTGAAAAACCTAGCCTCAAAAGACAAGAAAGGAGGGCTGCCAACTAGATCCCATGCTTCTCTTCAGCATTTCTTGGGATGGAAATACCATCACTCTGACGTATCCTTAGCATTGGGGGGTTTGGCCCTCTGGACCCCGGAGTCCTGTGTGTCTTCATCCTCTGCACTTGCTGCCCTGGGGGACCCATGGCTTTGGGGTGGCTAAGGCATGCGGAGCAGGCAGCGCAGCACACCTGTGCAGGGGCTGTTTCTGTCTGGAAGAGTCCAGCAGGCCCTGTCTACCTGGCTCCTGTTACCTTCCCTGCAGGACCTGCTTTAGCACAAGGCCTTTTCAATCTCCTCTGGAACCTAGGCAAGGTGAATCTGATTTTTCAAAGCCTGGCCCGGAACTGCAAGCAGGAATGAAGCAGATGCATCGGGAGGGGCATTTTTGTGAAAACAGAGGGAAACGTTACCCACCCTGCAACACCAGGAGTGATTCAGTGTGTCACCCAGCACTTGCCAAGCACTGTTGGTGATCCTCCCTCTCTTTCCCGATTCCTGTTCCTGAGATACGGCACTCCCCTCTGCCACGCACACTGTCCCCTTTTTGCCACAAAGGAAGACAAACACTAGCAAGTTATTCAGAACTTGGAATGACACATCCGGCTTCTCGGCCCTGAGACAATATTAGAAGGTCTGCGCGTTAGGCAGCACAAGAAAAGAGCTTTCTTTGATCCATCTCGAAAAAGATGGAGGACATTTGCATTTTTAATCTGCTCTCCGGAACTTAAAATGGTGTGTGTGCATATATACATATATCTGTGCATAGTTAAAAAGTAAAACATTCGGAGTGTTAATCAATAGCATACTTAGATGTTACTGAAAACCCAGCATCTGAAGAACAATATGCAGATTTATTTCTAATTCTGCATAAACGTGCTTTTCCTCCAAAGCTACTCTTTAAAGTTTCTTTTTTTCTTTTGAAAATAGATATGCATTTGCAAAATATAAACAGACTCATTGTAAGAAAAAAAAAAAGAGGGGGAGGTTCACAAAGGAACAAAATAAAAGTCCTCCACCTGAACTGCTATCACGTTTACACTCAGCCAATCTCTCTGCGTACATATCCATAAGTACATAGCTGTATATATATGGTACTTTATAATCTCCACCTTCCTCCATACTTTAGAGTAAGTCATGGCATTTCTTTCCACGACACTGGCTATATGAGCGTACTAACGATGGCACACACGACGACAACAAAACCCATTGCCATCCAGAGGACTCCAACTCGTGGCGACCCCATGTATTACGGAATTCCATAGAATTTTCTTGGCTGTAATCTGAATGGACGTAGATCCCCAGGCCTTTCGTCCATTGAGCTGCTGGGTAAGTTGAAGCTCCCAACCTTTCTAGCACAAATCATTTGTACCATCCAGGGACTTTCAATAAGAACATAGTAGCCTATTAAATACAGCACGTGTGGGTTCTACATAAACGAAAGCTATTGGTGGGCACAGTTTACAGTTTGGAAGCTATTACCTGTAGTGAAAATCCTACAAATTGTAATTGTTCGTTGAAAGGGTATCTGTATTTTACGTTTTGTTGTACACTGACAAACCAGATTCAAAGAGGTTATGCCTGTTTCAGGATATCTTGTGTTGTGATTGCCAATTTTTATGAAAGAATTGACCTAACTTTGCTTTTCTGGATTTTAAAAAATAAAACGTATCAACGAAAACATTTAAAACATTTTTCTGAATTGTATTCGTTAAAGGAAAAACTTTTTTTTTTTTTAATGAAAAGAGAAAAAAAAATACCCCAGGTTTACTATCTTTTTGCTTTAGACTTTTCCCTTGATACAGACACCAGTCTCCATAAAAAGGGTAAATATTGGGAAAACTGAGTGAACCCTTTCAGGCCAAGAAGTCACAATTTGGTGGCCTCAGGACGTACCTTCTTACCATCCAGGAATAAAGCCAATCCCTAGAAATCATGGGCGAGCTTCCAAACTATTGTTTTGATTCTTCTCCTCTCTTTATTTTAACCACACAGAGCCAAATGCTCTGATTTGATTGACATTATCATGTATTTATCCTTCGACTCCTTGGATGGGGATACAGACACAGATATTTAGGGACTGGTTAAAAAACTGGAAGCATCAAGGAAAGACAAATAGAAATGGCTTAGCTGAGCAACTCAGAGTTACCGTTGGTTCACTATCTGCAATTGTGCACCATAACATATACATACCCAGCTCCTGTTTCCTTCCTAGACATGCAGGACACCACACTTCCAGACTTCTGCAGTCGTGTAGGGCCGTGTGGTAAGTTCTCACCTGAACGAAGTGATGTGTGTCACCTTTGAGCCGTAGCAATGAAAACTCGACAGCAGTGGGTTTGGGCTTTGGGTTTTTTTTTTTTTTTTTTTCTCTTTTTCAATTAACCTAAAGGTTGGTGGTTCGAACCCATCCAGCAGTACTGCAGAAGATAGGCCTGGAGATCTGCTTTGGTTGAGATTATAGCCAAGAAAACCCTACGAAGCAGTCCTACTCTGCATACATGAGGTAGCCATGAGTCAGAATCGGCTCAATGGCAGCTAACATACTACTAACAACATGCTGGTCTAGCACCATGTGATACAGTAAATACTAAAGCAGACAGAGCCCAAACTGGTTTTCACACACCTGGGTTTTGGCTTTGAATCGGCCACTGAATGGCTGTGGGAATTGAACAAGCGATTTCCACTTTTGAGCCTCAGTTATCTTATTTTTTAATTTCTAAAACAAGGTAATAAGACTAAGTTTTCATGGAATGAACATTATACTGCTCTAATTTTTTATTGATAATTTATAATAATGTTTGGTACCTTCCAGACAAGACCCCATTCTTCGTATTCTTTTTAATAATTATTCTGGCTATTTCTTAAAAACTCTACGTTTTATCTTCCATTTGAGTTCTAGAAACAGCCTAGAAAATTTCGTAAAATATTAGTATTTTCATAGGCATTGCATTACATTTGTAGACGGGGGGAGAAGTTGGCATCTTTCACTATTGCCATCCTGCGGGTTTTTTAATGCCCCTCAGTATGTGTCCATATTATCTCTAGTTACAGCCTCATTAGTTTCCAAAGTTTTTTAAACCGTGCCGTCTCTTACCTATTATTAATGTTGCCAGAATTTTTTGTATTAACTCTTCCAAAAAAAAACTTTAAAAAGATTTTGCATTCTACCCATGGGGCGGGAATTCTTTTTTTTTTTTTTTCTTTTTTGCATTCTATAGGGTAGCTATGAGTCAGATTCGACTCGAAGGCAATGGGTTATTTTATCAAGCTTATTTTTTGTCTTTATTTTATCTTCTTTCTAATATGTTTGGGTTTGTTCTATTATTGTTTTATAGCCTCTTTTTTTTTTTTAAGGAGAAAGCTTAGCCCATTAAATTTTAATACTTTTTATTTCCTATTACACACACTTAAAACTATATATTTTCAGCTTACTCCATTTCGGCAAAGATATAATGAGAGTTTTACCATCAGACATTCCTTTATAACTTAGTTCTACTTTGTAATCCTTATTACTTGTACCCCTTGCCATCAAGTCTTTTGCAGCTCATAGCAACCCTATAGGACAGAGTAGAACTGCCCCATAGAGTTTCCAAGGAGTGCCTGGTGGATTCAAACTGCTGACCTTTTGGTTAGCAGCCATAGTACTTAACCACTACACCACTATTAGAAATCGTTTTCATCCCATAGACTATTTAGAGAAATTTTTTTCTTTTATGTTTCATTTATGAAAGTTTTTTTTTGGGGGGGGTGCTCACTTTTTATTATTGGGTTTTACTTTTATTTCATTTTAATCAATCATTTTGAATTTGTTGAGACATGCAGGATCTGGGATATGAACAATTTTTATTAATAGTCCACTTGTTCTTGAAAACAATGCATATTACTTAGTATAGGATTAAGCTGTTTACATTGTTTATTTATTTCTTAAAATATTTTATTGTCCTATCAATTCTGTCTGCCTGGTTCATCAACTACTGAGCAACCTGTGTTAACATATTCTGTTATTCTTAAGGACTTGTTGATTTCTTCTTGCAATGACTTCAATTTTTGCCTTATGCAATTTTTAAATTATATTTTGCTAGACAAATACAAGGCTGTGACTAGTATGTCTTCTTGATAAGATTGTTCTTTTTTCAATAGTTAACCATGCTCTTTACACCTATCAATGCCTATACTTTAAATTATCTTTTGCCTGGCCACCAGAAGTTCTTTTTGACTAGCAGCTGCTACAATATATTACATTTATTTTCACTTTTCTGTATTGTACACGTACAAATGAAGGTGTGCTTCATTTAAAGCCATACTATTGGATGCCTTTTTAAAAACGATAATCCCAGGGTTTGTTTTATAGTTGCTTTCATTTATCTTACTTGGGACTTCATGCAATTTTTTTTTCTTTTCATCCAAAGTCTCTTTTTTAGTTCTGGAAAATTTCCCAGCTTGATTATTGCCTCTTCTTTGTTATTTCTCTTGCAGGGACGTACATTAGATATGAGCTGTAGATTCTCTGTCCCCATAACTTCCTCGTCTGTCTGCACAGACGTCTGTGTGGTTTCCGCATGTCTAGGGTCACCATTTTCTTCTCAGTATGTTTGGTTTCGTCAGCTCCTATACGGCGTCCCTGGATGGTGCAACTGGTGAAACTGTAAGACTGGAAGTTGGAGTTCACCCAGAGGTGCCTCAGAAGGCCTGGTGGTCTAACTCTGAAAAATCAGCCATTGAAACCCCCTATGGAGCACAGTTCTACTCTGACACACACCACACGGGATCATCATGATTGAAATTGACTTGACAACAACCAGTTATATACATAATATATGCATATGCATATATACACGTGTATATATATATATATTTTATACACATAAAGCCTGTTGCCACTGAGTCAATTCCAACTCATAATGACCCTACAGGACACAGTAGAACTGCCCCATAGGGTTTCCAAGGAGCACCTGGTGAACTCCAACTGCTGACCTTTCGGTCAGCAGCTACAGCTCTTAACCACTATCCCGCAATAAATGGATGTCTTAAGAAGCACATAATATAGTATATAACATATATATAATATGAGTTATAGATATATAGCTAACATACACACATACTCATATATGTGTATATATATATTATGTATATATATATACTCACATACATATGTATGTATATACATATATACACATACATACATATACACACACACACACACACACACACACACACATATATATATGGAGTCCCTGGGTGGTACAAACACTTAAACACTCAACTACTAGCTGAAAGATTAGCAGTTTGAACCCACTCAGAGTCGCCTCAGAAGACAGGCCTGGTGATTTGCTTCTGAAAGACCACAGCCTTGAAAACCCTATGGAGAAATTCTACTCCGCACACATCGGAAACTGACTTGACAGCAACTGACAACAACAATTTACATATATAGTCATGGATTCAATTGTGTCCTCCCCAAATAAGTGTCAACTTGGCTAGGCCATGATTCCCAGTATTACGTGGTTGTCTACCATTTTGTCATATGATGTGATTTTCCTCTGTGTTGTAAATTCTACCTCTTGAGGCAAGATTAGAAGCAGTTATGTTATCGAGGAAGAATTCAATCTACAAGATTAAGTTGTGTTTTAAGTCAATTTCTTTTGAGATATAAAAGAAGGAAGCAAGCAGAGGGAAAGGGGGACCTCATACCACCAAGAAAGTAGTGACAGGAGCAGAGCATGTCCTTTGGACTCAAGGTCCCTGCACTGAGAAGCTCCTTGACCAGGGGAATATTGATGACAAGAACCTTCCTCCAGAGCCAACAGAGACAGAAAGACTTCCTCTGGAGCCAACACTCTGAATTTGGACTTTTAGCGTCCTAGACTGTGAGAGAATAAATTTCTCTTTGTTAAAGCCATCCACTTATGGTATCTTTTGTTATAGCAGTGCTATATAAATATGTATACACATATATATGTATGTATGTATACATGTATGTATATGTACATATGTATACACGTATATATCTGTATGTACACCTGTGTATGTATGTATATACACACACACATATACACAAACACATACATGAAAACTATTTGCAAATTTATTTGGTGTAGTTTATTTTACCTGAGTGTTAAAGTAGTACTGAAAACTTTTATTCTTATATAGTCTTAAATCCACTCTGAAACAAATCAAATTCTCTTTAGCCTAATTAAAAACAAAATTTTATCCAGTGACTTCTTTTTCTTATGATTTTTAGCCCTAGACTTGTCACTTTATTTTTTTTTAGAGTTTGTATTTCTTTACTGAAATTTCCTATCTTTTCGTTTATTACAAATATATTTTCATTTATCTCATTTATTTAGTTTTCACAACTACTTTAAAGTTTTTATCTATTAATTCCAAAATTAGGACCATCTAGAGGCCTGCCTTCATCTACCTTTTTTCCTCTTGTGAATGAATTACATTTTTCTCCAGCTTTTTACATCAAGTAATTTTGGATTTTATCCTGGGTGTTGTGAATATTATTCCATGGAGGCCCTGTGTTTTGTTACAGTCCAGTGAAGAGCATTGATATTTTTGTTTTAGAAGACTGTTAACTCAATTGGGCTTAAGCAACACACTCAAACGCTCTCTGTCAGGGGCTGAAATATCATGTCAGTTCTTTTTCTTTTTAACTGGAATGCCTGCAGTCTGCCTGGTGCACCTGTGGTTCAGTAATCAACCAGAGATGTTGGCAGAGTTTATAGACAGAATTTGGGGCTCGCTCCTTCCTTCTGGATCTCTCCTTTCTAGAAATCCCTCCTTACTTTCCAGTGATTCTTCAGGCCACTAAGCCTGTTGGTTTTTCATCAAAAATTTAATAGCCACATAGGGTTGAATATTGATTGCCCTCAGACTGAAAGGTATAAAAACGGGTAACACAACCCACGCTGGTCCCTTAAGTCAACTATCAACTCCCTTCCAATCAGCCTACTTTTATTCATACTCTGGGTCTTCTAGTAGTTGTGTTTTGTTTTATTTTCCTCCCTCCAAAGTTGATTTTTATTCTCTCAGGGAGTTTTGGTCTGTCAGGAGTTTACTCTGTCATACCAGAAATAGTACTCAATATTCCCCTCAATTCCACAAACAAAGAAGGAGTAAAAATGTAAAACAAAAAAGAAAAATCTACTGATAAGACTTTGTTTTTGGTAAGGGGAAGGGATATCATCTCCAGGTTCCCCTGCCTATATCCTATTGTCCAATACTATGTGGACTTTTGAGATAGGGAAGAAACAGGGACTGAGCCCCTAGGGAAGGAGCCCTGCAACTTGGAACTTATTTAAAATACTACGTGTTTGGCTAATGACATAAAACTCCCATCCTGGAATGTGTGATAAGGAAAGAACAAACACTGCACCCCCTCCTAAGATGTTTCTCAGACGGACCGACCGGATCTGGTCCCTGGAGCATGCGCAGACATCCGCAAGGTGACCATAGTGACCGATGGATGACTTCTGCCTGATGCAAGTGCCCTAAGCAGGAATTGAACCTGCACCACAGGAGGGACTGCCAGGCACGACACCCCATAATAAGTCCTGCTACAAATCCCAGAAGCCTTTGTCACGGACTCCATCTTACCGGCAGAGTGCATGCGCAAATAAGAAAATAAAGAGCCGCGTTGCGCTGCTTATACCGAAAAATGAATTATCTGAAATCCTAGCTGATGAGTCATTATTACCCCACTTCCTTTTCTTAGCGAACAATAAAAGCTCGAGACAAAGACTGGTGCATTTGTGTGCAGGAACAGTCTGTAGGAGTGCTACACACTCTGCTGCTGCCCAACTTCAAAGTGCTTTCACTTTCAAATGAAGGTTTTTCTCCTGAGCCCGTCAAGTCTTCCTGTGTAATTCTTTCTCGTGGGTCAGACAAGAGCCCTTGAGGGTCCCTAAAGACCCCAAATGATACACTTTTAGACGAAGGCTAGGTGTTCACATGTTTCCCTTTGATCTTCTACATTCAAGGAAGACAGGGAAAAGGAAGTTGAGATTTGGTGTGGAGCCCAACAACGTTATCTGCCGTTGTCTTCATTTTTGTTTCTAAACATATTACATGCATCATCTTCCTTATGAAACTTGAAGCCTGGATCTCTCTCTCTTTCTCTTTGAAACAGAGGCATATCTGATTCAACCAATTTTGGCTTGGACAGGTTTTAGGAAATATATTTAGTCAAAACCAGAAGAAAGAGTTTATTTCAGTAGTTCCCAGTGAGGCTCAGGTGATAGTAGCACTTCCACTTAAACCTTTTTTTTTTTTACTAAAAAAACCAAATCCTTTGCCGTCAAGTTGATTTTGACTCCTAGCGGCCCTACAGGACAGAGCAGAACTCCCCCGTAGGGTTTCCAAGGAGCAGCTGGTGAATTCTAACTGCTGACCTTTTGGTTGGTAGCCGAGCTCTCATCCACTATACCACCAGGGCTCCTAGATGTATATAAACAGAGGCACTGTTTCTCAGGGATTTTTCACATGTTTTTGTGCATCTTACTGCTGGATCTATTCACACATTCAGAGTAGACAAAATCAAAACCAGTCTCCCTGCTTAAGATAAAACTGCTTAAAAATATTTCTTTATGCTTAGTGGTCATTATTAACCATAGTGCAAAATACTAGAGTACTGCAATTTGTTGTGAAGAATTTCTTAATTTGTTACTAATAATATTTAAATAGGAAACCCTGGTGGCGTGGTTAAGTGCTAGGGCTGCTAACCAAAGGGTCAGCAGTTTAATCTGCCAGGCACTCCTTGGAAACTCTATGGGGCAGTTCTACTCTGTCCTATAGGGTCGCTATGAGTCGGAATCAACTCGACAGCACTGGAGTTTCTGGGTTAATATTTAAAAATCAAAATTTGACAATTAATTTAAAAAAGTAAGTTGAGTTCATTGTTGTTTCTCTAACAATGTCATTCAAACATCTTGAATTCTAACAAGCTTACTAGAGTAGAAAGTTGTCATTGTTAGGTTCCGTTCAGTCAGTTCCTACTCATAGCGACCCTCTGTACAACAGAACAAAACACTGCCTGTTCCTGCACCATCCTCACAATCGTTGTTAGACGTGAGCCCTTTGTTGTAGCCACTGTGTCAATCCATCTCATTGAGGGTCTTCTTCTACTTCGCTGACCCTCTACTTTACCAAGCAGAATGTCCTTCTCCAAGGACTGATCCCTGTAGAAAGTAAAGGGGTAAACCCAAAGGTTTTTATATTTTACTTGGGGATGTTTTGCCCTTATGAAAAAAGCTTCTATTGTGTGTCGTGAGAAAGAAAAATGTTTCAGAGTTATTTGTCTTGCTTATTGGAGAATGCATGAAGGTCCTAATCTAAACAGAGAGGTTAGATTAGATTGGATTAGATGGTTAGATTAGATTAAACGAAACCAGGAACAGAGAGGTCCTGAGTGGATGGAAGATATTTGGCGCAATATCAATGAGAATATAAATAGAAGAATAAAAAAAAACTCACCGCCGTCAAGTTGATTCCGACTCATAGTGGCCCTATAGGACAGAGTAGAACTGCCTGATAGAGTTTCCAAGGAGTACCTGGCGGATTCAAACTGCTGACCTGTTGGTTAGCAGCCACAGCACTTAACCACTACACCAACAGGATTTCCAAATAGAAGAATATTAGCAATAAATGAATATTGCATAAATAAATATGAAATCTCATGTGGCACTTAGTTATGACAGGCAACAGGTCATAATTAGAAAAGAAAAATCATGAGGGCATAACTTGTCTAGAATCTATAGTTCTACTTAGAGAGGAAGAGTGGTGTTATGAGTCAAAAAGATATACACACCTGCTAAGCGATGTTTGAAGCAGACCAGAGAGCATTTAGGTGGAAATAAAGAGAGAACTGCATAGTGAGATTACTGAGGGAATGACTGGCCGTTTAGCCAGACATACGCCAGGATCCTGGTGTTGATCATAAAACTGACACGAAGGGAAGATACAGTGGTCATGAGGGACCTTGGCCACCTTTTCTATTACTGAAAGTCTCATTTGCCTAAAAGCAGGGTATCTGATAAATTCATGATGTGCCTTGTTCACAGTTTCGTCCCTCAAGCATTGGAAAAAGCCCATTTTACGTCCAATTCTATGCACTAGGGAGGGATTAGTTAACAAAGAGGAGGTTACAGCAACCTTGGGATATATAGCGTCTTGGGCACAGTCAGAAGTATTCTCTAGACTTCAGAGAGACAGGCATCTGAAAATTTAGAAATATAACAAGCAGAATCTTCATGGTCTGAGCCCCTAAAAAAGGAAAACTGTTAAAGAAGCTTGCAATGATTCCAAGAATGAATAACTCTGATTTATTCCAGTAACAAAAGTTGGTAGAGATTAATGTGGCTACCCAGGCAGCTCTTTAATAGGGTCTGATTCCAAAAGGGCGTGAATTAAAAATGGAAGAGAACATGACCTGAGGGCTTTTGGAAAATGGAAAATGGTAAGGAGTACAAGTGTTTGTTTTTTAGCAGCATATTCAAAGGGAGCTCCTGCCTGTCTGTAAAATACTCCATTTACATGGTGCCTGGATTCATCTTCTCTGGACTCGGTTGTGATGTATCACTAGTATAATACCAGTTGTCCATTATTCTTACTTTTATTGCCACGGCAGATTGTTCGGTGTTCATTTCAGGTATCCTGTCTTTAGTAATTGATTGCTCTGGGATTCTGCCTTAGATACATGCAAAATGCCTTTGAATATTTTCTCTGAAGCAGGAAAGGGCTGCTCTCCGTATTTAAGCTGAAAGCTCTAAAACTGTGGCTTTTCTTCCAGTCTAGATTCTTCTCTGTATGAGGGCAAGCAAAAATATTTTATACCACTTACTTTCAACAAGGAAAAAGTTGCTTTAGAAAAACCAATGCCTTCACGTTCCCTATGTAACATTTTACACATCCCTCCTTGCGAACCATAGTGGCTCCATCCTGTTCCCTGTCTAATTATTAAGTCCAGTTTCCTCCATGACAGTAGCTCAAAGCCATGGCTGTCCTTCCAGTCCTTCAGGAACAACACGACATTGATGAAATCGAATACTCTGTTTACAAAGTTCTTTTTCTTTCCTTCTCTAGTATTCATATTCTTCTGCTTTTGCTTATTTTATTTTATTTTTTAATTAAAAGTCTCAGTCACAGTCATCTGTCAGCAAGAAAGCCATGGAGTACGGAATATTTTGCGGTAGATGGGAAGTAACCGTAGCTAATTCGTAACCAAATGAGCATGGCCAAGTTCCAATAAAACTTTATTTACCAAAAGGAAAAAAAAAAAAAAGCAGACACCAGGCTAGATTTGGCTTTCAGACTACAATCTATGACCCTTGATTTAGTATATGATAAAAGTGCTATTTGAAATTATTGGGGAAATAAATTGATTAAGTAATAAATTTTGTCTGGACAGATTTTTGAAATAAAATCTTATGTATATATATACCCTATATGTTACACCAAAATAAAATTCCAGTCCGATTAAACATTTAAATGTAAATGAAGATGATACACTTACTTAAAAATAAAAACTCATAGGTGTATACATAATCTTTGAATGCTGAAAACTTTTTTAAAATATGAAACTGATACTATTTAAATAATGTTAGACTGTGCTTTGTTGGAGAAAGAAAAAAAAATCTCCAAAACTTTTCTAATTTATCCTAATGAAAATTAGTTTTGTTTGTGCATGTATGTGTGCATATATGTATTTAGCCTTTACTATGTGTGTCTAATGTGGGTTGATAAGGACCCTTCTGCACTCCATCGTTGACACAGGCTCTGCCATCTTGCAGTGCTGCCATTTTGCAGTGCTGCCATCTTGCAGTGCTGCCATCTTGCAGTGCTGCCATCTTGCAGTGCTGCCATCTTGGCATAGACCTTCCCTGGTCACTGTGGTACAAGAAGACAGCTGAAGCATGTCACGTCTGCTCTGCAATGCTTTGGCACAGATGAGACAGGCATCACTCCCGCTCACGGTCATTGACCAGAACTAGTCACATGAACTGCAGAGTCCCTGCAAGGGAGGCTGGCGCATGGATATTTAGAGAGAAGTAAATCTGCTGAGGACTTTATTGGTCTCACGGTCCTTAGACCAGGGTATGAAGAGTGACTGCCCTGAGCCCTGAGCTTTTAGAGAGCCTGGAATTTCACAAGAACACACAGATACACATCATTAAAGAACTTATGGCCCCTGGTGTCATTTGGGATCTGGGACTCATAGAGCATGAGTCATAACTTTCAACATCCACTCTCATGACTAACACATTTCAGGCCCCAGGGGGAAACTTTCTCCAGGACTTATGCCCCATAGTCTAGAAATAGAAGACAACTGTGTTCAAATACCATCATTGTGTTTGTCTACTTGTTTTTTGTTTTGCTAAAGATGAAGATGGACACTGAGATCACAGGCAGCATTTGAGCAGCAGAAATACTTAGGTAAGGGAAAAGACAAATTAATTAACATGTCAAATCTTTCCTCCGGGTGTAAATGAAAAATATGTTCCCAGTGTTGCCAAGTGCCTGTTTTGTTGATACTCATGGTGTTTCAGTTAATGGTTCCTCAGGTATTTACTTACGCTTCACCGTGCTATTTGCGACAGTTTTATCTAGTGGCTGAGGAACATGTTGCAATATTAAGCCAATCCTATTCCTCAAAAATATGTCTACACGCTAGAGTTGCCAGATTAAATACAAGACAGTCTGTTAAATCTGAATTTCAGATAAACGATGGACACATTTTTAGGATAGTTCTGTTGCATGCAATATTTGGGGCATACTTATGCTAAACATTATTGCTGTTTATCTGAAATTGAATTGGGTGCTTTGTATTTGTGTTTGCTGTAGCTGGCGACCCAAATGTGCGTAGGTACGATATCCCTGAAGCACAGTACTGATTGTGCCCACTGGCAACTAGGTCGCCACTGAAGGCTAGAATGCTCAACAGAATTTTTTGTATGTCTAAAAAGCACTGAATATAACTCAAATAAATTTCAAATATAAATGCAAATTAGTTTTACTTAACTAAAAATTAAATTTAAATCTGTGATTTTTAAATTTTCTTTTACTTTTTAATTTTCACAGAAAATGATAAATACTTTAGAGAAAAAATTACATTCCTGAAAACATATACTTTTGTTTGATTATTTACATTTGTTTCATGTTCAAATTTTCTAAACTTTGAATTATTTTACTTTATTTTATATTTCAATACTTCTTACCATTATTGTCACTCAAACAATAAATTAGGGGACAAACTTCATGATAAAAATGTAATGATTGATATCACCTGAAAAGAAGTCAGGGGAAGCAAATTTTATAGAAAGAACATATACTAATTTATAAATTATGTATATCTTTATGATATTACTCATCCGACCATTACTGACACTTCAATAGAACATCAAGATGAGCAATAATTATTAAATTCAGTTGCCCTTGATATTTCTTGACTTTTGGTCATAAGGAGGAAACCCTGGTGGCGTAGTGGTTAAGTGTTATGGCTGCTAACCAAGAGGTAGGCAGTTCAAATCCTCCAGGCGCTCCTTGGAAACTCCATGGGGCAGTTCTACTCTGCCCTATAGGGTCACTATGAGTCGGAATCGACTCGATGGCAGTGGGTTTGGTTGGTCATAAGGATATATAAATACTATGGCTTTACACCTGGTCATCATGTATGTCTTAGCTCCTATGTTTCCACATATGAAAGAAACTCATTCTTTTCTTAAGGAAGACAACAGCAAAGACCAATTAATAAACACGTTTCTTTCAAAATCTGAGATCGGTGGTGTGCAGTAGTCATTACATCAGGTCCAGAAGGAGCTCCAGGTAGGTTTCCAGACATTTGTGAAGTGAAAGACATTATTTGTTTCCCCAACCCTCTGACTCATCCCGATATGCAGTGGTAGAACTAGGAGAGGATAACCCCAATAAACACATTTAGAAAGTGAAAAATGGGAGACACACCATAGTCACAATTCTGAGATCCTTCTGGGAAGATATTCTTCAGGTCTTCTACCCTCAGAGTCAGTTGCCGCTGAGTAGACTCGGACTCACGGTGACCCCACGTGTGTCAGAGTCGAACTTCATTCCATATGGTTTTCAGTGGCTGGTTTTTCAGAAGTAGATCACCAGACCTCTCTTTGGAGGTGCCTCTGGGTAGATTCGAACCTCCAGCCTTTCTGTTAGCATCAGAGCTTTGAACTGGTTCAAACCCCTGCTAAGAATTTGCATTTCTAATAAGTTCCCAGGCTATGCTAATACTACAGGCTAAGGACCAGTTCTGAAAACCACTTGTAGAAGAGTGATTCTCAAAATTTATTATACATAAGAGCCATCTGGGGATCTTGTTAAGGTGTAGATTCTGATTCAGTACATCTGGGGCATAAATGCAAATTCTCAGCAGGCGTTTGGACCAGAAGGCACTGGTTCGAAGCCCTGGTTAGCAGTCACACGTGTTAACTATTTGCATCACCCAGGGGCCCCCTCCACCTTGTGGAGAATTGTTTACATTTTGACTCTGTTCTCTAGGAGAAGCTCCCTTATCTTTGTCTTTGAACTCCCTAGATTTTGCCCTCTGAAAAGCTCTTTCTTTTTTCCCCCTTATTTTCTTTGGCCCTCCCTGAATCGCTTTCTCATTCTGCTTCCTGCCTGAAGAAATTAGAAAGCCAAAGGGTCAGTTTAAGTCTCAAGCTCTTGGTTTCTTTGGTAGTAAATATCTTTCAGAACTTTGGTAGGCTTCTTATATATTTGATTCCAGTAAATTCCATGTGCTAATAACTACATGCAGTATTTTTTTGAATTGAGTTCTTTCTTCCCACTCCTTACCTCTGTCTCTCTCCCATACCTCTCTCTCTAGGCTGCTTCCAAGAGGCTCTCTGTAGCAATAGGTGGGAAGGCCACACCCTTAACCCAATCTTTTCCTCAATATACATTAAACATATACAACAAAAAATACGTAGGCTTCCTTAGTATTTTTATTTTTGCCTGTATTATTTTAATAAAACGATGAGCTTTACGGGGCATATTGCCATTCAAAACCTCTTTTAAATGCCATCTTAACTACAAGATCCTCTCCTTCCTTTCATTTCTATTTGCAAACTATCCAATTTTATCCAGAACTCATCTGTTTCCTTTAAAACTTTGCCAAAGACACCCAATACTATTCCACACACACAGCTAAGGTCTTCTCTGTCTCCATCTTCTTTTCCTACACCCTCACTTTTGTAAGGCACATGGTTTGCTTCCAAGATTACTGCAGGTAACAATTTTGTGCAACGTTTGCCACCTTTCCAACCTCTGATACCAGCTTTCTAAACACCTGCTGCCTGATTGCTAAGCCAATGCCTCCTGGTTTAGGTTTTGGATACCGCAGTCTCTCTCTTTTGGTGTAAATGTCTTTATTTTTAATTATAGTAATACCAGGCTATGCTTCAGATCCCTGCGTCCAAAAATATTGGTAATGCCATTTAACTCCACCTCATATCTGAGGGAGAAAGTGAAACTCAGACTGCTTATGCTACTTCACAAACTCACATCAATTACAATGCTATTATAAATGCTTACAGTGTTAGAATCAGGATTATAATTCACAACTCTTGGAACTGTTACCTTGTGCTCTTTGAACTTCATCATGTAACTGCCTAAGAAACTGTGGTTCTCCTTCATGACTATTTCCATCAGTGTGAACTTGTATTTTGCACCCTGTTCAATGTGTTATTTTGAATAGTGGATCATCAGAGTCTTAAAACAGCCTATTTGTGATGAATTCCATGTCCTTAGTTTGCATGGTAGTCCCCTCTTCTCCCTTCTTCACTGCCCCAGGAAGTAACTGCCTCAGTCTTCCCAATCGCCACACAATTTTATAGAGCTTGCTACTGTTCACAACACAGCACTCTGATCTAACTATCCATCTTGTTGTCGAGTGACAACGTGTACTCTGTTTAAAATGAAAGTAAACAGATTTACTGAGAGCAAAGGCGGCTTGAGCCGGGGACACGTTGGATCTCAGAAAGCGAAAACCAGTGCTCTGAAAAGCTGTGGTTACGTGGGCCTAGTTATAGGGTTGAGTCAGGAACTTAGCTTACAATGTTCTGATTGGTAGGTGAGCGGTCAGTAAAGTGGAAGATGGGATGTGCCAAAGTGGGGCTTTGATTGGGATTGGTTAACAGTATATGTGGGTTAAGGGGATTGGGTATACTCACGTAATTCTTCCCTTCTTTCCTTCCTTTTTTCTTTTTCTCAGCATTAAAAATACTGTTTGGGACATAATAACTACTCAATAAATACAGTAGAAATTAATGGAGCATGACCGTCTGGGGCAGTGATGGTTCAGTGGTAGAATTATCACCTTTCATGCAAGAGGCCAGGGTTTGATTCCCAGCCAATGAACTTCATGTACAGCTGCTGTTTTTGCTGTTAGGTGCTGTCAAGTCATTTCCAACTAATAGCGACCCTACGTACAACAGAACGGAAGACTGCCTTGTTCTGCCATCCTCACAATCGTTGCTATGTTTGAACCCACTGTTGCAGCCACTGTGTCAATCCATCTTGTTGAATGTCTTCCTTTTTTTAGCTGACAAGCATGATGTCCTTCCTAGTCCAGAGACTGATCCTTCGTGGTAACATGTCCAAAGTACATGAAAGGAAGTCTCACCATCCTCACTTCTAAAGAACTTCTGGCTGTACTTCTTATGATACAAAATTGTTTGCTTTTCTGGCAGTCCATGGTATATTCAATATGCTTCCCAACACCATATTTCAAATGCATGAATTCCTCGGTCTTTGTTATTCATTGCCCAGCTTTTGCATGCATATGAGGCAATCAAAAATACCAGGGCTTGGGTCAGTCACACCTTAGTCCTCAAAGTGACATCTTTGCTTTTTAACACTTTAAAGAAGTCTTTTGCAGCAGATTTGCCTAATGTAATGCATCATTTTTGACTGCTGCTTCCATGGGTGTTGGGTGTGGATCCAAGTAAAATGAAATCCTTGACAACTTTAATATTTTCTCCATTGATCATGATGTTGCTTATTGGTCCAGTTGTGAGGATTTTTGTTTTCTTTATGTTGAGGTGTAATTCATAAGGAAGGCTATAGATTGGAGACAAAATGTTAGAACTGGGATTGTTGGTTACCTCATTTTAATCCATTTCCTCTCCATCTTCTAGTATTTCCAAAGGATCTTATGCTTATTATATCAATCTCTGCTAAGGGGCTGGTAAACTTTTTTTTTAAATAAATAATAAATGTTTTATCATTTTAAAATTTAATATCATTATAAAGAAGAAATTCAGTGTTAAATAATAATTTTAGTGTGTGAGTTCTTTCTCTCTCCATGCATAGATGGAGAGCGAGAGAGACAACTATAACTAGCTAGATAGTTAGGTGCAGATAGAGAGAAATTACATTAAAGAGATTTTATAGTACATACTTTTTTTTTTTTACTACTTTTAATAATAATAATTAATAACTGCCCCACAGAGCTTCCATGGAGTGCCTGGCAGATTCGAACTATCGACCTCTTGGTTAGCAGCCATAGCACTTAACCACTATGCCACCAGGGTTTCCTACTTACCTATAAAAAAAAAAAAAGAAAAGAAAACTAAAGAATCTTTTTAAATTTTAGATAAAAATGTCCTCATTTTTAGAAATGGAATTTCCTAAAAATCCATCTAGGTTTATAAAAATTATGAGAAACATTAAGAGGTTGACATTAGAACATTTTATTAGCTCTATGTTTCAACTTAGAGGGTCACTGGTAGACTGCTTGCTAAGAAATGAGAATAAATAGGCATTCTTGCACTTTTTTCTACTTATCTTTTCCAACATTTGTTACTCAACAAACATAAAATATTGATTTTTACATCTAAGTTGCACAAATCGATAGTCTTATCCAATATCAAGCTTTATTAATAATTTCAATATATAAGCAATTGATAGGCCCCACTGAAGCAATGAGAGGTCTCAGAGATCCTGCATGGCTCCTCAGGTTCTTCCTTCCCTTACAGGACAAAGAGTCTTTGGACCAGAGTGAAATATGATGTCCCTAATCAAAGTTTCAACCCTGGTGGCATAGTGGTTAAGTGCTATGGCTGCTAATCAAAAGGTCAACAGTTTGAATCCACCAGCTGCTCCTTGGAAACCCTATGGGGCTGTTCTACTCTGTTCTGTAGGGTCATGATGAGTCAGAATTGACTTGATGGCAATGGGTTTGGGTTTTTTGGTAATCAAAGTTTGGAAACCCTGGTGGTATAGTGGTTAAGTGCTATGGCTGCCAACCAAAGGGTCAGTGGTTTGAATTCACTAGGCACTCCTTGGAAACTGTATGGGGCAGTTCTACCCTGTCCTATAGGGTCACTATGAGTTGGAATTGACTCAACAGTAATGGGTAATCAGAGTTTACCAGAGTCTTACACAGTGGGGAACTTTTTGGTCTTGAAACTTTTCCATTGTAATTCCACATAGTTTATAGGTTATATGATATTATTTGGGAATCACACTTCATAAATCCATTTTTACTAGGTTCATTCACCATAAGAAATTATAACCCAGTGGTATTCCATTAAGAGCATTCCACAGATAGACCTTTCCTCCTAGCAAATACCATATGTTTATTCACCAAGAAGTCCAATTATTAAGATGTTTGCAAGACTAGACTGGGACAACAGCCTTTTTCCTTCTTTAACAACATCCTCCCAATAATCACTAGAAAATTAGTTATAGGTCAGCTGCTTTCTTTCTTCAAGAAACATTCTTTATTTACATTACCAGATTTTGCGTTATAAATTGTTGCACTCTGTTCTGTAACTACAGTTGGTGACTTTTATTTTGATGGATTCCATTTACCACAAATTCTCAAATATCAGATTTTTTATTTTGATTCATCTCTTGATTATTTGGATTTTATCAAGTAGGTATTTCAAGAAGGCCACAGAGATACTTCATACCATGAGATCTCCCATGTTTAACAGTGTTAGCTTATTGCGTGAATGATTATTTGGCTGATAAAATATCAGTTTGACATTTTCCTCCAAACCTAGTAGTCGGTGATCTATTTTATTCTGTTACCTTGAACAGTAGTGTTGTAAGCAGGGGTGGGGGAGGCGAATAGGTTTCAAATGAAGGGCAAACTGTGATCATTTGGCAGCCACTGACTCAAGCAATATGTTTCAAGTCAGCATCTGGACTCAGTAGGAAAGAGGACCTTGAACAATTAGGCAGTCTGGCAAAAACTCAGGAGGGAAGCAAAATGGCAGAATTTTCATTTGTCAGTCTAGCTAGAAGTTTCCAGAGCTGATGGCATTTCAGTAGAAAATTCTTGATAATGAAAAATCATTTGGTTACACTGGAATCCATTTCTAATGATGGGATTTGGAAAATGCAAATAGCTTCATATATATAAAACTGAAATGGGAGAATTCATAAAAGACATTAAAAAATCCACAAGAAGGAAAAAAATAATAAAGATACAAAAATGTTAAATGACACAATAAACAAGTGTAATATAACAGTTCTTTATAGACCCTCAGACCTTTCAAAGAAAAAAAAAAGCATTATTTCCAAACACATGCTGATCATGTCTTAGACAATAACTAATTACCTGAAATTAGAAAAAAAAAAATGCAGACAACATACTTACTTTTTTATTGTTACTATTTTTATTTTGCTTTAAGTGAAAGTTTACAATTCAAGTCAATTTCTCATACAAAATCTTACACACACACACATTGTTATGTGACCATAGTTGCTCTCCTTACAATGTGACAGCGCACTCCATCTCTCCACACTGTATTTCCCGTGTCCATTTAACCAGTTCCTGTCCCCATCTACCTTCTCATCTTGCCTCCAGACAGGAGCTGCCCACATAGTGTAAAGTGTCTATTTGAGCTAAGAAGCACACTTCTTACCAGTATCATTTTATATCTTATAGTCTAGTCTAACCTTCATCTGAAGAGTTGGTTTTAGTTTTGGGCTAACAGAGAGTCTGGGAACCATGACCCTGTGGTCCCTCCAGTCTCAGTCAAACCATTAAGTCTGATCTTTTTACAAGAATTTGAGTTCTGCATCTCACTTTTCTCCTGATCTATCAGGGATTCTCTAGACAACCTATTTTCTAATCCTGATAAAATCAAATTAGAAATCAATAATATAGTAATAGTAAACGCCCTCTAACATATATTGGGAAATTAAATTGCATATTTTAAAATAATTAATTGCTTAAAGATATAATAACAGAAAATAAAAATCTATTTAAAATAAAAGACCTTCTAGTCAAGCCAGTGGGAAGTAGCTAAAGCTGTGCCTTGAGGAGATTTCATAGTCCTATAAATAATAGATGATAAATAGATAACATAGTGATTATCTAAATGTTCTTCTGAAAAAGATAGAAAGGCAACTACAAAACTAAACACAAAATTAAAAGGATACAGGAGAAAAAAATTGACTTATTGTAATTTTATTATTACCAAAAATATTAATTTATTTACAAAATAGCTTAAACTTTGAAATTCTCTAAGAAAAAAGAAAGAACATACACTTGACCACTATTAGAGAGTAAAGGGAACTATTTGTGAAGTCTTTGTTTTGTTTTGTTTTTAATTCTAAGATATACTACAACTTTCTACCAATAGTTTCAAAATTTTTGAAGAACTAGGTACTTTTAAGATAAGTATAATTAAAAAAATGTAGACACGAAAATAATACAAAATTTTAAAACAAACAAGCAAAAAAACTAGTGGAAAAGAATCTTTAGCCCAGCTATGTTCTCTACTCCTAAAGGGAAACCTCTAGGTTGAGCAGGATGAAATTAGCATTAGACCCTTATAGTGACCTGGGTATAACATTTGTTTCATTTTCATAAGATCATATTCATGTTACTTATTTAATTCAAAATAAAGAAAAATATAATTTAAAGCAAGCAAACAAACAAGATGAAGCCAATCTCTAGCTTCTGCCTGCTCCTTCTCCATCTCAATCTCACATTAGTCCAAGTCTTTCTATTATTTAGGCTTGAAAGTCAGTCTCCCTAAATCAAGACACACCGAGGATTCTTCTCTACATAACTTCCTTGGCCCAAATTTTGCCCTTTTATGACTTTTTTTTTCCATTCTCTCTGATGCTCTGGTGTTCATTTTAAACAGATCTACATTTTTACATTTGAGCACATACATGGGGGAAGTTCAACAAGGTACCAACATCAAAACCAAAACACTTGTTGTCAAGCTGATTTCAACTCACAGTGGCCCCACGTGTGTCAGAGTAGAACTGTCCTCCATAGGGTTTTCAATGGCGGATTTGAACTGCCAACAGCCAACCTTTTGGTTAGTAGCCAAACGCTTATCTATTTTGCCACCACAAAGGATAGTCTGTGCCTCCTGGTACACTTCCTAGGGAAGACTCTGAACGCAGCAATGTCACCGCACCCAGGTGGGATGGAGATGTTGACTGAAATTCTTCAGCCCCTGAACAATCTCACTAAGCACTGACATTGTGATGGATGCCCACCACCTTTGTTTCAATTAACTCAGCTTTGGATCTGCAACTCCTTTACGTGCTTAAAACTGTGTTACTGACTAATTTTCTGCCGATCCTTATGGTAACTCTGAGGTAACTACCAGCTCACCCTTCTTTGCATATTTGTAAATTCATCCCCTAGGAAGCAGATTCTGTGACAGATTTTGATGCTTGTTTCAAAGAACTCTTGGGATTCACGCCTATGGAAGGGAGAGAAAAGATGCAAGACTGGTCAAAGGGAGAAGACAGGCGGCAATGTTGACTCAATGACAGCTTCAGTCAAACCCCCCATGAGAATCTCTAGAGCTTCAATGGCCCTTCAGAGTTGTGGTGACTGGGTTGAGGTGTCTGGGCCTTAATACTTCCACAGTCCTCACTGGATATGGATCATCCCAGGAAGGACATGACCTTGCATGAAGTGACTTTCCACACCTGAAGCAACCTCTGAAGGGCTGACCGCAGAAGACCGTCTACTGGCAGTGTGTGTATCCAGCAGCGGAGCCAACAAGTCCTTCCTTGTTGGGGACTCTGGGTACCATGTCTATGTGTCCACTATACAAATCATGCTTCTAAGGGGCTATAGCAGGCTCACTCCAGGCTTCAAAACCTTTCCATTGCATCCCAGCTGTCTCCCTGACCTGATCACCGTAGAACGTTTATCTGCAAGGTCAAGATTGTTCCTGGTGAGTCAGGTCAGGGCAGCTAGGTGCAGTTGGACTCAGGGGGGCGGGAGATTCAAATCTGGACTCTCCCAGGGTGTAGCAGTGTGACTTTGAGTGTGACAATCACAAGAGCTAATATTTATTGTTTATTGTGTGCCAGTGACTGTTTGAACCGCTTTACCTGTATTAAACAATCTGATCCTTTGTCTCCGCAGTTATGAGCGATGATGCCCATTGAGTGGCTTTGCAGTGTGGGTTAACTGAGCTAACGTATTATCTAAATCTCTTTGCATGCAGTAGGCTTGACACAGATGTCAGTGTACCCCTCCTCTTCCCCATCACGCATGAATAATTCTAGATCCCCAAATATATGGATTGTTCCACCAGCCTTGACATGCAATAACAGTAACACTTATAATAATAGTTATTACAGCTCACATTTGCTGAGGGTTTACCATTTGCCAGTCAGTATGCTCAGCCTTTTACATATGTAGACTCCTGAGTGCTCATGATAAACCTGCATGGTAGGAACTTGAGCCCCTTGAATCTGTGCTGCCCCGAAATCAACCCCAGAGAAGAACCTCTCTCTGAAACAGCCGCCATCATTTATAATTCTCTCCTTTTGAAAACACACATACACACACACACACTAGTTTATCTTAATTCCCTCTCTTTTTTTTTTTTTTACAACCACCTTCTTTGTGTTTCTCTTAGCTTCCATCTCTAGACTTATTTAATTTTTTCTTTTGTCTTACATTCTGAATTATTTCATGCTCCAAAATTACAGGCCCAGAGAGAAAGGAAAAAAAAAAAAATCCTCCCCTTTGCAGAGCTCAGCACGAGTGGGAATCCTGCCATTGAACAGCCTGTCCGTGTTCAATTTTAGCATCGTATAATTTCCTGCATAATTGTTTAAATGTCCTCATTCTCATCCCTGTCGCTCTCCCCACACTTTGCTATTTTTTAAAGAAACCCTCCAAGCTGCATGTCTGGTTCAACAGGGAATTTCACAAAGGAAAAATGCCAGGCTGCATCATATGCCTTTAGTTAGCGCAACACCTAAAAAAAAAAAAAAAAAAGCAAAGTCGCGCATTAGAGATGGAAGTGGTCCAGCCCACGGCTGACTGTCTTTGGTGACCTCTCTTCTCTGTCAGCCTCATCGAGGCTGGCCTGTGAAAATTCCTCATGTGTTTATGTCATCCGATTCCCAAATATCACATAACCAAAAATATTAAAATAAAACTGTTCATAACATTTTCCTGAATGCCATCTGGGCCCCACTGGAGGCTGACACTATCTGTCAAACCCAAGATAACCACATTTTTCCTCCCTTTGTATGCGTTAATGTTTGTCATAATGGATTTCACTTTAATGCCCCAATTACATTTATGACATTCTTTCAACCGAGTGGCACTAATGACTTTCATTATTATTTATGCCCCTCCTTAATTATAAGACTCTCACCTCTCTCGTTACACGCACCCCTTCAGAACCCCCTCGCTTGCATGCATGCTCTCTGGTATGAGGCTAATGTGCCTTGGCTTCCAATTTCAGGAAACACAATGATTAATTACTCCTGTTTAATTGCCCTACCCTGGGGTGATCAGATTGGCAAAACGAGAAGGACCAGATTGCTGCTCCGGAAGGATTTCCCAGAACACCTGGCAAAAAGAAGAAGCAAAAAAAAGAAAAAGAAGAGGAGCCCCGAACCACCAAATAAATAAATGCACAGCGTTCATGCTGGCCTTAGCCCTGGGATGAATCAAAAGGAGACACAGTTTTAAATTAGAATAAAATAACAGAGGATTTGGTATAAATCATCGTTGTAGATGGTGGTAAGACTCAGAAAAGTGACTAAGAACAAGGCATCTTATCAGGCAGTAGAGTGCTCCTTCCAGCAATTAAAATAGATTGAGTTCATCTCCAGAAAGATCTGAACCTGCTGCTGTAGATTGCAAAAATGGCACCAATTCTTTCAACTCCTCCCATCAGGAGACCGGATTTATTTTCCATCCCTTGAAACCAGGTTGGGACTGTGATTTGATTTGCCAACAGAATGGGGCAGAAGTGGCATTGTGTTTGCTCCAAGTCTGGGTCTCAGGAGGTCTTACAGCTTCTACTCTGCTCCCTTGGAATCTCCACTATTTCCATGGGAACAAGCCCAGGTTCCACGTGGAGAGAAGTCCCCACTGTCCCAGCTAGTCCCTGTTGACTTACCGGCTGAATGGCGATGTGTACTCAGACCCAGCCAGTCTTAGCCAAAATCGTAACAGACCAGCCAGCTAAGACCAGTCCAAACCGCCAGTGTGTAGACCTCTGAGCTTAGGAAATGGCTGTTGTTTCAAATGGGTAAGCTGGAGGGTAGTTTGTTACACAACACAAGCTAAGAGGTATACCTTCCAAAGGAAAGCTATCTGGACATGAACGCTATGGTGAAGTTTGAGGGGAAAAACCAACCATTTATTTTGCTCCAGAAACAAATAAAAAATAGGAAGACGAACCAGGCAAATATGAGAGGGAGCTCGTATTCTCATATTTCTCGTTTTACAAATGTGAAAACTGAGACCCAGAAATGTAAAATAATTGGCAGAACAGACGATGAAATGATTTGCACAAAGCCCCAGGGGAGGAAGTAAGGTTCAAACTTAGGTTTATTTGGCTCCAGAGACGAGCCGCGTTCCAGCCACCACACCTGCGGCCTCGGCGGCACACGTGCTGTGAGTACTTCATTACCAGAAGCAGCACGTCCTGCGTCCCCCACGCCTTGTCCCACTGCCGAGGCTGGGGCTGGGGACAGGAGGTGGCTGGCGCCGGAAGACGGGGAGAAGGCCCTGCCCCTCGGTCGGTCCGCTCTTCACGGGGAGCCAGGGCTGGCTCTTCACAGCCCTTTCACAGGAGGGTGGCCTCGAAGAGTCGGAAGGACTGCCTAAGCCACAGCCAAGCACACCCCCCCGGCAGAGTCGGGAGTTTCGCCAAGGGCTGCATTTTCATGTATCAAATGCATTTGCTAAGAAACATGAGTTATAGTTAGAGTCTGCATGTCTTCTATTTTTCAGGACAACCCATGGAATCACTGTCATTGCTATGCAGGCCCTTTGCTCCTTCTTTGTAGAAAATTTTCCATCTAAAATCATGGTACTTTAAAAATTGCATTCAGGCTGTTTGTTTATTTTTCCCCCTTTTGCTGAGAAACTAGAGAGTACGAATCCCTTATTTTTAAACCACCATTTGCCCAACTGTGGTTTATAAAAAACACAAGTTGAAAAACAATATTGATCATTTACAGAATTTCTAAGTAAACTGTATTCTAATTTGAATTACATTTTCTCTTTATTGCCTTTTGTTTTTATTTACTCTGACCTTGCTCAAATTTCATGTATATATTATTCTGGGGGAAAATTCATCTTCTAAAACATTGGATAATTTATTAAAAGTATTTACTCATTCTCTTGGCCTTTGATACGCTTTTGACTTGTTGTAGTTTAGGTATGGGGCCCCCCAACACTGTTGCCTCTGTATAAAAATATGGAGATAAATTAATTAACCTCTGAGATCTTTATGAAGCCTATGAAGCTAATTATTTTATAAAGAAAGGCATCCTAACTTTACCTACTTATGATGAATGTGGATTTTCCAGTTGAAACATTATGAAATTAGAATACATCTATAGATTAAGCCTTTCTAAGAGATCTTTAATAGCCTTAATTTTGGAGGCCAAAATCTTACCCAAGTAGATGCTTAGTGTCAGATGGTTATGTAACTCAATGAGAGTGGGTCCTGCCCAGCGCAACCCTTTGAGTCAATTGAGAGACACCAGGCTTTTGAGAAAGAGAAAGTGGACTTTATTGCAAGCCCGTCAAGCAAGAAACTCGGAAACTAAGTCTCAAATCCAGCTCCCTGAGGTTGGGGATTCTAGGACAGTTATATGGTTTGGGATAGGGAACTTATGCACAATTCATGAAGCTTCTGAGAATAGGTGGGCAATTCCAGGAAGTAATTAACATGCATGGGAGTGCAGTGGGGAATGCAATATGGGGGCTAGGGGGCGTGGTTTTTTGGGGGAGTATGACCCAAGAAGTTCATCTAAGGGCAGCTTTGTGGCTTATTGGGCATGTCCGAATGGAAGGGGGTAGGTAGCGAAGTGGCCTTGAGCAAAGAGCAGTAAGATGGCCTTGGGCTGCTCTGCAGAATGCCTTCTCAGGAACTCACAGACCCTGGGTGTGGTGGGAGGAGGGGGAACACTTTAGCCCTGTGGGTTACAGTTACACACAGAGGGTCCACTGAAGGGGGCTATCAATACTGCTTTCTTAGCTTTCTCCATTGGACTTTGGGGTCATGTTATAACATACAGACAATTAGTATTAAGCAGAAATCTATAAGATGGGACTGACGAGAGGACCCACTGCTCACCCAAATTATAATAATGAATAAACCACGCGTAAATCTTCCCCAGCTGAGCTCACCTCGTCCCTACAATAAGTTAAATCATTGTTGTTTTAACTGATCTAGAGTCAGCCTTCGACTCACGGCAAACCCAAGCAAAACGGGATCAGACTGTTGGGATCCACAGGGTTTTCACTGGCTGATGTTTTTGGAAGTAGATGACCTACTACTTTCTTCCGAGTCTGTCTTAGTCTGGAAGCTGTTCTGAAACCACCTCAGCATCAAAGCGACGCACAAACCTCCACTGACAGGTGGGTGCTACCTGCTCTTGAGGTGCATTGCACAAACCTCCACTGACAGGTGGGTGCTACCTGCTCTTGAGGTGCATTGCTGGGAATCAATGGTGGGCCTCCCTCATGGAAGGTGAGACTTCTACCAATGAACCATCACTACCCCCCAATAAGTTAAACGCCTCCCAGATATTCTTCTGCACATAAATTTCCACATTCCAAGGTTTTGTACACCTTGATTTCCCTAGAACAATAATATCAGTGGCAAATCCTGGGCCCATTGCCTGGGGGGGCTACATTAGAATCACTTGGAGGGTCTTATAAAAATTTGGATCTTTTGTTCTGATCCTAAGAGCTTGGCTGCCAACCAAGAGGTCAGCAGTTTGAATCCACCAGCCACTCCTTGGAAACCCCATTGGGCAGTTCTACTGTGGTTATAGGGATGTTATGAGTTTTAATTGACTCGATGGCAATGGGTTTGGTTTGGTTTGGCTTGTTCTGACCTAGGAAACTTCAATGCATTAAGTCTTGAAAGGAGTCAAGGACTCTGTGTTGTTAACAAGCTCTTGATGTTTTGAAATTCATTGTCCTCCAAGTTGTTTCATGTAAGGAGATGAAAGGATTAAGTTTTTCTTCAATAAATATCTTATTCTAAGTGGCCAAATGTTATTCTTCACTTTGTGCCCCATCCCTAGTACTTAAGAGATCTGGAAGATTAACCATGTTCGAATAGAAAGTGACATGAACCTTGAGGAGCTATGACAACCCCTAGCTGTGTTACTGCAAGTATTCAGTTATCCTTTCTGGCTCTCAAATTTGATACCTGTAAGATTGAAACTTTAGACAGGAAAATGGTTTTTGGTATTTTTGATCAGATGAAAATGTGTCCTTGAAGCTCCTTCTGGGGTCACTGTAGTTGCAAGTTCGGGCAGTGACTCAACAGACCAGGCCACACTAGCATTCCTCTGGTTTCTTTACAATGTTAAGTAGGATTGTGTCTGGTGAAAGGGCTCCAGTGACAGAAGTCTGGACGTGATGTTTCTCAGGGCCATTCTGGCTTGCTGTTCTATGTTTAGTACAAATAGCTGTTAAGAAAGGAATTATACCAGAACAGGGTCACTTGAGAGATAAAGTTGGTAACATAGTCAGGCCCGCAGTGACGGAGCAATTAGTAGTGACTCTGAGAGACTCACGGCAAAGCATGACCTCTATTGATTTCTATAGCTGTTAGAACTAAGTCCCAAAGCTAGGGAAACAAGCCTGGCAATTGTGATTAGCACTCACTAATTGTTACCCTCTCCTTGTCAGGCTGTGCCTCTGTTGTTATACAAGTTAGAGCGCTGGCTGTGGTTCCTGAACAGTAACATCTATGGCACACAGCACCTTCACCATCAGGAGACGTGTATTAGGGTGCTGGGCACAACCCTGCTCATTCTTTTAGACCTTGGTCAAATGCCTTCATCTGTGGAACCACCTCCGATCTTCCCACACATCTCAGGAAAGAGTTAATCATTCATAAACCTGAGTTTCCTCAGCATCTAATGACAATAATAAACAAAAATAACAAGAATGACTATCTTTTCTTCTTTGGGCTAAACTTTCTTCCTTAGGAGCCCTGGCAGTGCAGTGGTTAAGCACTCAGCTGCTAAACGAAAGGTTGGTGGTTCGAACCCACCAACCGCTTCACAGGAGAAAGATGTGATAGTCTGTTTCCATAAAGATTTACAGCCTTGGGGACCCTATGGGGCAGTTCTACTCTATCCTATAGGATCACTATGAGTTGGAATCCACTCGACGGCAATGGGCTAGGTTTTGTTTGGGTTTTTCCCTATCTCTGGGAATCACCTATGTTTTACCCAAGCCATAACCTGGTGCATGATCATTTTTTTCTTTAACTTGTCTTTCTCTGCCATCAGATGAGTGCTGCCTGAAGCTTCGCAATCTTTCTGGTTGATGGATACATGCATACATACATTCATACTTAATAAATGACTCAATGCTTTGTGTACACATTGTATGTTCTCCCCATTATCTCAATTCTCATATCCTCTCTTGGCACCATATCAAGGCTGTTACCCCTGATTCAGTTACCGAGCTAGGTTGTGATCTAAAAAAAAAAGAGGGCCACATTAGCTCCTTTAATCTCCAACCAGCAGAAGTATGGGTGAAATGTTTGGAGCTAAGCTTTCTTGTTTCCTGGGTCCACTGTAGTATCCGTGCTATATACCGAATAGCCCCTCCCAAAAGTTATGTTTGGAAATAGGGCTTTTCTTTTGTTATGTTAATGGTGTCATGCCAGAGGAAGGTGGGTCCTAAACCTAATCCCTTCTGAGCATCCTTTTATAAAAACAGCCTGTGACACAGAGGTATACACCCAGGGGGAAGGTGCTACATGAAGGATGACACGTACAGCTGGTGCGTTTACCAGCCCAGGGATGCCAAGGATTTTCAGCAGCTACTAGAAGGTGAAACAGACAAGAACAACCTCCTTCTAGTGCTATGCCCTGAATTAGGTCTTCTAACCTCCTGAACTGTGAGAAAATAAATTTCTGTTCTTTAAAGCCACCCACTTGTGGTATTTGTGCTGCAGCAGCACTAAGTACGTAACTAAGAGAGTCCCCCTCTAAATCACAAGCCAAGAAACCCCAGCTTCACACTTCACTCTTGTCAATTTTTCAGTTTTCCAACTGTTTTGGTGTCCAAAGGGTTTAAGACTTAAAGACTATCAGCTCTATAATGGCATGGACTTTGCACCCATGTTTCAAAAAATGCTTTGCAAAGTCAGGCTCAATCACCTTTGTTGGAAAACATGAGTTGTTCCTGGAACATTTTAAGTTCTGAATAGGGGTGAAGGGAAGCTGGGAAAGTACAGAGAAACTGTTTTACTGAAATGGTGCCTGTCATGGATTGAATTGTGTCCCCCCAAAATATGTGTTATCAATTCGGCTGGGCCACGATTCCCAGTATTGTGTGGTTGTCCTCCATTTTGTGATTGTAATTTTCCTCTGTGTTGTAAATCCTAATCTCTGCCTGTGGTTAATGAGGCAAGATTAGAGGATTGGGGTGGGATTGTAACACCCTTACTAAGGTCACACCTCTGATCTAATGTAAAGAGAGTTTGCTTGGAGCGTGGCCTGCACCACCTTTTATCTTACAAGAGATAAAAGAAAAGGAAAGTGAGCAGAGAGGGGGAGACCTCACATCATTGAGAAAGCAGCACTGGGAGCAGCACCTTGTTTGGATTCAGGGTTCCTGTGCTGAGAACTCCTAGTCCAGGGGAAGATTGATGAGAAGGACCTTCCTCCAGAGATAACAGGGAAAGAACGTCTTCTCTTGGAGCTGACACTCTGCATTTGGACTTCCAGCCCACCAAACTGTGAAAAAATAAATTTCTTTTTGTTCAAGATGCACTTGTGGTATTTCTGTTCTAGTAGCACTAGATGACTAAGACAGTGCCTGTCATCATTGACAGGTTCTGTGTTTACAAGTTAAAAATAATTTTAACTTGAATGCAGTGTTTCAGCTCCTGCTCTGTTAATTACTAGCCATGTGACTCTGGACAAGTCCCTTATGGTGTCTGACTCAGTTTTCTGATCTGTAAATTATGAGTAACAACAATATTTATCTTCTTATGGTTTCATTATTATTTAAAGGAGTTAATGGCTATAAGACATCCAGTGTTGTACCTCATACACAGTAAACGCTCCAGAATTGTTAGCCATTGTTGTTGTAGGATTTTAATGTTACGGGTAGAAAATGGAAATCCAGTAAGGTTAAACCAGTCTCAGTAGAACTATACTATCCATTCCTCTATCCATCTAGCCATCTGTCCATTCACTCATTCATTAGTTATCTACAATTTCTAAGCACATTGTAAAAATAGGGCCTTGTGGTAGAAAATAATGCAAAACACAACCAACCTGACGCTGTTGTGTTGATTCTGACTCATGGTGACCCCACGTGTTACAGAGTAGAACCGCTCCATAGAGTTTTCTTGGCTGTGATCTTTACAGAAGCAGATCACCTGGCCTTTCTGCCACAGTGCTGCTAGACTCTGGGGTCAAACAAGACATAGCCTGTGGCTCCCAGGAACTCAGAGTGTAGCGGTTAAAGAAGTTCTGTAAATAAAATGAGGACACCGTGTGATCGTTAAGTAAAAAACGTGGTGTACACAACCATAGCTCTTCTGTCTGCTTCCTCTTGGTGAGGGCCTGTGGAGAATGTCTCACCGAGCTCATAGAACTTGTAAAGACTGAGGTATGAGTAAGATTTGACAAGGTGAGCTAGAAGATGACGTCATGCCAAACAGAGGGAATAGCACGGGCAGAGGCAGCTAAGATGAACCTTACTGAGTCTGATAGGAAACTAGGCGGTGAGAGAAAATTGAAGCTGCAAATGTGGATGGGGAGATTATTTCTGGCCCTTTCTGTTTTAAGGAGTTAAACTTTATCCAGAGGCTACTGGCTCACTGCTAATGATTTCTAATCAGGGAAGATACACACATTTCTAAAAAACATTTTTTTTTTTTTTTTTTTTGCTGCCTGATCATGTCATCTTTTATACCATTATCCTGACAATGCTGAGAGTGGATAAAGGCAAAATTTTCCTTCGTAATATTCAAGAACCTGTGGTATTTGTTGTATTTATTTGTTTCAATGCTTTAAGCAAGTAATAACATTTTTACAGTATGTTAGGTTGGCAGAGATCTTTAGAAACAACACCAACCAAGCCTGGCTAATTTAAGAAAAAAAAAAATTCACTGCTAAGATATGATAGAGACAGGTCCAACTTGGATCAGAAAGGCTGAAAGTCTTAACAGAAGCTCTAAAATAAATATGCCAGAGTACCTGCTGGCATGATTAAACTCCAATCATTTTCTTTTTTTTCCTCTAATGGGAGAGAGAATCTTTGGCTTTGATTTTAGCATTTGCCCACCCTATAAAAAAAAAAAAAATGTTTTTTTTATTATGACTGTAGACAGAGCCCTGGTGGCACAATGGGTAAGCGCTCGGCTGCTAACCGAAAGATCTGTAGTTTGAAGCCACCAGCTACTCCTCAGGAGAAAGATGAGGCAGTCTGCTTCTGTAAAGATTTACAGCCTTAGAAAACCTATGAGGGCAGTTCTACTTGGTTCTATAGGGGCACTATGAGTTGAAAATGTCTCCATGGCAACTTTTTTTTTTTTACTATAAACAAGTAGAAACCAAACCCATTGCTGTTGAGTCGATTCCAACACATAGCAACACTATAGAACAGAGTAGAACTGCCCCGTAGGGTTTCCAAGGAGCAGCTGGTGGATTTGAACTGCTGGCCTTTCAGTTAGCAGCAAAGCTCTTAATGACTGTGCCACCAGGCCTCCTTTATGACTACAGAAACCAAAAATAAAAACCCATTGCCATGGAGTCGATTCTGACTGGTAGCGACCCTAAAGGGTAGCGTAGAACTGCCCCATAGAGTTTCCAAGGAGCAGTTGGTGGATTCGAACTGCCAATCTGTTGGTTAGCAGCCTGAGCTCTTAACCACTGCACCACCAGGGCTCCTTATGACTATCCCACTAAAAACCCAGTGCCCTCGAGTCGATTCGACTATAGGGCACCTCAATTTACAGTCACAAGGAGGCAGCATACCGAAAAGAAATCAAAGCAGTTACCTTGAATGTGGATGGATGCGGGAAAGATAATGAAATCCAATAAATACTTGCTACGTCTGGGGCGGGGGGAGTATTATTGTGGCAGAAGTACCAATAACAGCCCAGAGGGAGGAGTCGGATGGTAGGAAGCAGGGAGACAAGTTTCTGCCTTGTAAACACCTGTTACAGTATTGGTAAGTTTTACGCACTACTACATTCAGTTGATGCAGTCCAAATCCATAAGGGATCGGTTCAATTTATCCGGCCTTGCGAGAGAAGGCGTGGAGTTGAATCTCCTCCCTTCTCATAGTGGGCAGAGAGAGAAGATTCCACAGCTGTGCGAAGAATAAAGTGAGAAGAAATGACTGTCTGTGTTTGGGCAAAGAGCCAGCCTGGCACACGGGAAGTCCATCCCCGCAGAAAACCTGGGAGATTCCACAGAAGGATTAACCAAGACCAAACCCACTGCCACCTAGTCGATTCCAACTCATAGTGATCCCATAGGGTTTCCAAGGCTGTTAAATATCTACGGAAGCAGACGGCCACATCTTCCTCCCACGGAACCACTGATTGTTTCAAACCTCTGACCTTTCGGTTAGCAGTCAATTGCTTTAACCACTGTCCCATCAGGGCTGCTATGAAAGAGCTAGACAAGATAATTAGAGGTGCCCTAAAAAAAAAGTAGCTAAGTATGATTCAACCTAGGAATAAAAGGATGGATTATGTGGCATCTGATTTTAGTAATACATTGGTAGAAAATGGAGAAACAGTCACCAGACCAGATAGTCATAAGATGCCAGAATATTAGCCTTCTAAAAAAATACTAAAAGTCATATCGTAAACCTATTGCTGTCTAGTCAATTTTGACTCATAGCGGCCCTGTAGGACAGAGTAGAACTGCCCCATAGGGTTTCCAAGGAGCAACGGGTGGATTCGAACTGCTAACTTTTTGGTTAGCAGTTTGAGCTCTTAGCCACTGTGCCACTAGGGCTCTGTGGTATCATAAAATACTCACAAATTCTTCCTTACTTTCCACATTTATGAAAAGCCATTATCTCCCATCTTGTACAGAATTCCTTTCCTGTAGGATATTATATTACCTTTCTTTTCTCCTGGCTAAATACAGTGACTAGCCCTTTGGAAACACCATAAGTAGAGAGCAAAGAATTTTCAATATGAGCTTTATGAATTCTCAAGTTGTATGAGTGAACTAATGCAACCTTCCCAGGAAAGAGCTTAACCCAAAAGTATATAACTTAAGAAAGGTTCTTTTGGCTCAAATGCCAGGATTGTTTCTAGTCTTGAGTTTTCACCATTTTTGCCCCTTAAAAAAAGAAATATATTTGTGAAAACAATGAGGGTAACAGGGATGGGGAGGGGTACATATTCATAACAGCATTACAGCTATTATAAAATGTATATGATTATTAAATGAGTATTATTAAAGAAAAAAAAGCAGATTTGTGTTAAATATAATGCAAGGCATTACATCCAGGTGAACATTATAAATTTTAAATCACAAATCCCCTGAGATTGTAGAAAATATGCCTCATTTTTTTTTTTTTTTAAACACAATTTCACTCACAAGTTCACGATTTGTGCAGGGTTGGTAAGAATGGCTTGTAACGTCCGTTGGAATGGCTCAATTTGAACCAAAAGGTCCTCTTCCAAGATGGTTCACTCATAAAGCTGGCAAGGTGATGCTGCTGCCATCTGGGAACTCAGCTGTAACGGTTGGCTAGGGGCCTCAGTTCTACATCACACGGGCTTCTCCTTAAGTCAGCCTGAGCTTTCTTACAGAAGGCACCTAGTCCCAGTAGTGACTTTACCATGATTTTTATATCTCTTTCTATGGGTTGTTTTCTTGTCTATGGTTTCTGATCATAAATATCACTGTCTTTTCTTGATTCACTAATTTATAGGCTGAATGAGAGTATTTAGGAAAATCATTATGTCAAGTTGGAAACAGCAGATTGAATTGAATAGAATGGGACTTTAAGACAAAAGAAGCATCTCCCTTTGAAAGGAATATTCAGCTTGGGATCATGGAATCTAACACAGACCTGGAAGGAACCCATTTTATAGACAAGTGTCTTTGGCTGGGTTCTCTAGAGAGGCAAAACCAGTAAAGTATATAAATATATGTAGAGAGAGATTTATATCAAAGAAATGGCTGACATGATTGTAGAGGCTGGAACATTTCAAGGTCATGGATCAGGACAGAGGCTTCTCCTGATTCACGGAGCCCCAGGGGCTGCCGAACCGAAGATTGGTAGTTTGGAGAGCAGGGCTCTTGCTCACAGGCTGTGAAGACTGATGAATCCCAAGATCATCAGGAAGTTGCTAGCTCAAGTCCTGAGAACTGGAGGTCAGATGAACAGGAGCCAGCTGCAGGATCCAGGGCAGGCAAGAGACAGAACGTTCACTTATAATCTTATGCAGGCCGCAAGCCCAAGGAAACCCCCTTTCAACTGACAAGCTACTCATAGAGGATCCCATCATGGGAGTGATCACATATAAACACGGAGAATCATGGCCAAATCAAGTTGACACAGAATCTTAACCATCACAACGTTTATCAAACCACAGTATTTAATAATTTGTCAAGGGTCCTGCTGCTAATCAGTGGTAACATCTAAATTTCTTAGTTTCTAGTATAGTGATTTCCCAATGCCCCAAACCAAACCTATTACTATTGAGTCGATTCCAACTCATAGACTCATAATGACCCTCTAGGACAGAATGGAACTGCCCCATAGGGTTTCCAAGGAGTGGCTGATGGATTCAAACTGCCTACATTTTGGTTAGCAGCTGAGCTCTTAACCACTGTGCCACCAGGGCTCCTTCCCAATACTAGTATATGTAAATGCTGTTTTTCTCTTCCAATGAAGCAAACAATATTAGTCTACTTAATGTTACTTTCCAGAAGTAAATATAAGCTGCATGTAAAACGATAACTGAAAGCACCAGCTCCTATCATTTGCTCCTGCACTTCCGTATGCATTTTTCTTCGTTCCCTCAATAACCCTTTTATCCACAGAGCTAGCACAGTATGGCTGAAAGAATATACAGGAAAAAGACAAGAGATTGGGTTGAACCGTACAATAGTCTACCTTAATTAGTACAGAACGTCTGACTTGAGCATTGAGCTTTTTTACGACCTAACTATATGGGATCAAATTGACAACGACACCACAAAAATTAGATGGTACACTTAGGGGGCAATAAGTGTGTGTTAATGAGGGAGAAACAACTCAGAAAAGGAGGGTGAGGATGGTTGCACCACTCAAAGAAACGTAATCAATGTCACTGAATTGTAATGTCGCAACCGTTGAAATGGTGTATATTCTGCTGTGTCTATTCTCAAAAATATCAAAATAAAATAAACAAATAAAAGATGTTGGGTTGAATCTCAATTCCAAAACTTAAAATGTGAGGGGAATTTCAAAGTCCTTTAACCTCTCTGAGTTCCAGTTTTTGTTTTTCTGGTCTATAATATAAGATAATAATATATATTTTTATATAGTCAGGAGGCAGGACAGCAGCCGAACTCTAGTATCAGAAAGGTCTCAGATTTATTTTTTTGCCAGTAGATAATAATAACTATATCTTAGGAATTGTTGTGAGGATGACAACTGAAGCATCCTAAGTATAGAAAATTTTCATTAGATAATAAAAAAAAAATTATACTTTGTTCAAGATTATGACTTCTAAAAATAGGTTTTTAATGGTAAAGAAAGTATCCTTTCATTTCTGGGGTAAATCCTGATATTCAAAATTAATTTGTGATTTATCCTGGATTTGACAGGTAATGATGAAGGACTTGAAAAAAAATACTGAAAAACAAGAGTAAAGAGGTTAAGGCCTACTGTTCACAAAAATTGCTGCAATTATTCGACTCCTTGTACAGTGGGATAGAGCTAGATCCACGGCCCAAAGCTGAAGGGGTGGGGCTGCCATGCCCAGGCGGCAAAAGAATGGGGCCTACAGGCCTGAAGGGGTATGGTCGCTACTCAGATAGACTAGGAAAATGGGGCTGCCCAAAGCCAAGGGAGCAGAGTTGACGTTCCAGTGGGCCTGGAAAGAGGAGATGAAGCCCAGGCCCAAGGGGCCTCTACCCAGAATCCAGAGGCTGTGACCAACACCCAGTGTCTTTCCTCCCTCCCTTCCTCCTTCCTTACTTCGTTCTCTTCTTTTTTTTTCCTCTTCAGTGTGAAATGTCTGCTGTGCTTGTAAAGGAACAGCTTTGTTGATCACCCATGTTCCTCTGTTCTGAATAAGTTGCACTTTTGGTGAAGCCTAATTTTCTTAATTACTGCAGAATCAGAAAGGTAGAACAAGAAAGTCATGGGCAATATCTCCCAGTCAGCAATTCTACCTGTAATTAAAAGAAACAATGAGTGGGAGAAGGGTAAAGAAAAAAAAAAAAAAAAAAGCCCAAAAGAGTGAGAGGAAGAGATAAAAACCAAGTCTACTTTCTGGCCCAACTTAGGAAATGAAGAAAAACCCAAAGGCCGTCAAACTCATTTCAGAGATAATCTTAGAAGTTTAAGTGACAAGAGTATGAGAACTATAAACAGACTAAGAAATTTAAAACAAATTTTAATTTTAGTATTGGAGAAAACTGTTATCTGTAAATTTTCCACAGCTTAAGTGGCCTTTTAAAATCACTGTCAAAGTAATACACGCATTAAATACTAAGTCTTCCTGTACTGATGGAGTTATATGAGAATTAAAAACTTGCCTCCCTTCCCCATCCCTTCCCCCAGTTTTACTCCCTAAGGGTAGAAATTATAATAATTTCTCTTTTGATTTTTCAGGAGATCAACACCATAATCTAATGTGGGATTTCTTTTAATTGCTCTTCTGAGTTGGTTTCACTCATTTTGCTTTGTTGTAGTTTATGCACTTTTTTTTTTTTTTTCACTGCAGGAAAGCTAATGGAAATTAAAATTGAGTCTATATCTGAATACATCTTTATTTTGGACTCACACTTCACTTTTAATTTGGTTGCATGTGGAATCTTAGGTTAACAATGATTTTTTCCTGAGAAGTTCAAAGGCGTTCCATCTTTGTCTAGCACAAGCAGTCTTACTAATGATGAGTTTAATGTAAGATCCCTTTGTTCTCCATTTTCTGAAATCTCATGAAGATATATTTAGACACACATCCTTTTTATCCATTTTGTTCATCGCTTTGTGGGTCTTCTGTGATACAAGGTCTCATGTCTTTCTTAGGCCTTGTGAAATTTTATCATTACTTGACTATTTTCTCTCTTTTGCTTTCTCTGTTCTTTTTTGTCCTCAGTATTGGGTCTCAATTTATGTTCTCTTTTCTCACATATTTTTTATCTCTTTGTTCTCTATGTTCTGGAATTGTCCTCATTTTTTTCTGCTACTGATTTTCTTTTGTTATTTTGGCAATTACATCTTTAATTTTCAATAGCTATTTCTCCTTCTGTGTTTGCCCCATTTTTACAGTAACTTTACGTTTACTATTTTATGGATCTAATATCTTCTTGGATAATTTCAGGTTACTGATCAGAATTTTAGAAAATTCTCCTCAATTTCACAAGTTGCCACCAACTGGTTGTTCCATTAGCTCATCTTTTTTTCTTCTTCTTCTTTGTTGTCTTCAAATATCTCGTGGAACAAAGGCTAAGTTGATGAATACAGACATATGATGTGGGTTTATTTAATTTGCCCAAATGGTCTTTTCATCTGAATGTAAGGACTAACTGCAAGGAGTACACAAATTAGTTCAATGTGGGTGGCTTGGGTAAGAAGCAGGTAGGCTATCCCTTCCCAAAGCCCAAATGTGTTTTCTCTTAGGGTCTTGTGGGACAGTATTACATTGGTGGCCCCATTAAATGACACCATAATCTAATGTGGGATTTCTTTTCATTGTCCTTCATTGTCCATTATCCATTCCCTTGTGTAGCCTTCTCTCAAATTGATGTCGTATGTGGACCTGGTTCTTGTTTTGGCCCATGGGACATTAACAAACTGAAGTAAGCAGAGGATTGTTCAAGGCTTGCACTTGGAACTTGTCCACTCAGAATGCTCTCTGTGGAAACCCAGATGTCATGCTGTAAAGCATCAAGGGTAGACTACAGAACTACGACAGAACGTGAAGAGAGAGAGAGGCTACATGGAGGAACATCAAGGTACCAGGCAAGGGTGAAGCCTTCCAGCTCTACCCTGCCACCAGCTGAATGCAGACAAGGAAGCAATACTAGCTGATGTCACGTGCAAGAGGACCACCCAGCTAAGCCCTGATGCACAGACACAAGAGAAATAAAATAAACAAACAAAAACCAAACCCACTGCCATTGAGTTTGACTCATAGCGACCACAGGACGGAGTAGAACTGCCCCACAGTGTTTCCAAGGAACAGCTGGTAGATTCCAACTGCTGACCTTTTGGTTAGCAGCCATAGCTCTTAACCACTGTGCCACCAGGTCTCCTGTTTTAAGTCACTGCAATTTGGGGTATTTGTTACAGAGCCAGTTGTCCACACCCACACTGGGAGCTCTAATTTTCCACAGGCGGGTTATTTTATTTCTTCAAGGAGGATTCCTTCATTTTATATCCTGGTGAGTAAATGAGCTATGTCAGTGGTTTTTTATACAGAGGTGTAGGGGAAGGGAGGGACATGGTGACTTATACATTTGTTCTGTAAGAGCTTTTACATTCACTATTTGGTTTCTGTTCCTCTCATTCTTGCTTGCTGAACCTCACTTCTCCAAGTTTAAAATCTCTTTGTTCAGGGAAGAACGTTTCTTGTCTTCTTTCAGCTACTTCCTGAGAGTGCTATTGACTGCTTCTCTTGACTCTGGTTTGTCCATTAACACATTTCCATTCGTCTGCTGTCTTCCAGAAATTGGTCTAAATTCTCGAGCTGAAAATGACTTAAACGTTTTCCTCCCTTCTTGATGTTTTCATTCTGCCATCTTAACCAGAAGACCCATTCTTTGATTATAAATATATTGTCATTGTTATTTACCATGTCTGTAACACTAAAATTATTTGAGGTGAGAGGTATATCAAAAAGCGTGCCCGATCCTAACACGTTTTGCTGTTCTCACCAGACAGCTACGTCCAGACTAACATACATATAGTTTTGGAATCTTCCCAAGCCCCAAATTATGATTTCTTCCCTTCTCCATTGTATGACTGCATGAACATGTTGAAGAATTTAAAATCACTACTTCCTGCAGCTATCTTTAATTTTTTTTAATTTTTATTGTTGTTCTTTAGAATATACCCGGCAAAGCGTACACCAATCCAACAATTTCTACATGAACAGTTCAGTGACATTGATGACATTCTTCAAGTTGTGTAACCATTCTCACCCTCCTTTTCTGAATTGTTCCTCCCTCATTAACATAAACTCACTGCCCCCTAAGTTTCCTGTCTAATCTTTAGAGTTGCTATTGTCAATTTGATGCCATATGGATAGTTCTTAAAAGTACACATTGCTCAAGGCAGACATTTTTAACTAGTTGAGCCAAACTACTGTTCTGTTTTAAGAAGACTTCAGAGGATATTATTAGTTTAAGGTTTAAAGATTATCTCAGGGCAATAGTTTCAGAGGTTCATCTAGACTCTAAGTCTCCAGAAAATCTGGATTCTGTGAGAATTTGAAATTCTGTTCTGTATTTTCCTCCTTTTGATCAGGATTCTTCTATGGAATCTTTGATCGAAACGTTCAATAATGGTAGCTGGGCACCATCCAGATCTTCTGGTCTCATGGTAAAGGGGGAACTTGTTCATGGAGACAGTTAGCCACACATTTCATTTCCTCCTCCTCTTCTTGGCTCTCCCTTCTTCCTCTGATGCTCCAGGTGAAAAGAGATCACTTGTTGTACCTTGGGTGGCCACTTGCAAGCTTTTAAGACCCCAGGTACCACACAACGAACTAGGAGGTAGAACAGAAGCACTGAATATGGTATTAGGCCAGTTAACTAGGATGTCCCATGAAATTATGATCATAACCTTCCAAACCAAAGAACCAAATCCCATGAGGTATTTGAGGTATTTGGTTTTACACAGTAGCTTCACCGTCTACGATTTTTTTTTTTTTTTTTTGGTCATTGTTATAGCTATAAAAAACTCAAACCTGTTGCTGTTGTGTAGATTCCAACCCTATAGCTATGGCTGATATCTTTTATCATCATCTCCCATGTTTTTTTTTTTTTTTTACCCTCAGTTATTTTTTTACACAATAATTTGAGTCTTATTTTCCTCTTGCTTCTGGGATATTAACCCCTAGGGCCTTCCTCTGGTCAGTTGTGACAGTTGGGTTAAGAGCTTTCTGGATGACAAGGCTAAATGACAAGTTTTATTTAGGTTTTAGATCAGAGAAATGTTTAAAATTTGGGGCAGGAAAAGTGGTGATTATAATAAAGTTCATTCAGTAGTGTAGAGCCTGACGTTTAACCTCCCTCACTACCCTTACCTCATGGCCTCCCACTCATCTAACCTATTCACCAAACTGGACAGTTTTTTCTTTTACAAGATCTCTAATGCTTTCAGACCTCTTTGTCTTTATTCAGGCTGATCTTGCCTTCTGAAAGGCACTGTCAAGCCCATTTTGCCTGCAAAATTCCACCTAGTACTCAAAGTTTGGTTTAAATGCTGCCATATTCAGGAAGCCTCCATTAACCTCCCAAATGAACTTTATTTCTAAAAAATCAGTCATAACACACCATTTACACTTTTTAATAGCTTCCTGTTACTTGCAGATGTTTTTGGTTGTCTTGTATTTATTTAAATATATGCAGTAACTCCAGTGTCTAAAGTATTTGCTGGTGCATTCCTGTTGCCTTTGGTTCTTGCTCATAGTATCTTATGTCTTTGTATGCTTGGTTGTCTTAACAGTGGAATACTCATTATATTTGTGAAGGTATCATTAGGAATAATATCAGATCGTGAAGGAAGATATGTTCCTCCACAGGAGACTTGTATTTGAATTTGCCAAGTATCTGAAGGGACTGTCTGTCTTGAACCACTGTAAACCAAATTCAAGGCCTGAAGTTCCCTGAATGTATTATATGTACATACAAATAGTATGTATTATATGTACATACAAGTAGTATGCATTATATGTACATATAAGTACATATGAACCTGGGTCACAAAAGTGCCCAAGATAATGTGATTCACCCTTGTCCCAAGGACGTAGGCTTCTAGAGAACTAGATAACTGTAAGGCTATGTTCCCTATGTTGTGTAAATCTTGATCTTGTGTTTCTTTCCTTTTGTTCTTGTTGTTGTTAGGTGCCGTTGAGCATACTCTGACTTATAGTGAGTGACTCCATGTACAACAGAACAAAACGCTGACTGGTCCTATGCCATCCTCACAATTGTTGTTATATTTGAGCCCATTTTTGCAGCCACTGTGTCAATCCATCTTGTTGAGGGTCTTCCTCTTTTTCGCTGACCCTCGGCTTTACCAAGCATGATGTCCTTCTCCAGGGACTGGTCTCTTCTGATAACATGTCCAAAGTACATGAGACGAAGTCTCATCATTCTTGCTTCTAAGGAGCGTTCTGACTGTACTTCTTCCAAGACAGATTTGTTCATTCTTCTGGCAGTCCATGGTATATTCAATATTCTTCTTTGGTCTTCCTTATTCATTGTCTAGCTTTCCTATGTATATGAGGTAATTGAAAATACCATGGCTTGGGTTAGGCACACCTTAGACCTCAAAGTGGTATCTTTGCTTTTTAACACTTTATAAAGAGGTCTTTTGCAGCACAGAAAAGCTCAGATTTACTAGGGTCAGTAAATGAACTCAAGGAAAAGCTAAATTGCTCACCTTTGAGTTTTCATCTTCCCTTCAAGTTTAGTGGGGCAGTCCCTTTTTGTCTTGTTAGGTTTTAGACACTTCTCATTTAAAACAATATTTTTATTTAGTATTTTTAGCTTTTATTCAATGACTTTGAAAAAAGTTTATTGGAAATCAGAAGTATTCAAGCACAATATCTATATGGCTCTTATTTCAGCTATATTCTACCTCTTATTATAGATTTGTTAGTATGTCAATCATTCTACTAGGCTGCAGGCTCTTTCGGATCAAGGACAGACTTTACTCATTTTGTAGTCCCCCCTTGACTCCTTTATTTCACAGACACTTAAACCTTCAGTTAAAATTTTTTTGTGTGTATCAGTTTTTGTTTAGTTTTTTTTTTAATTCTCCCATTTCATCTGAAATTTTGCGTATTACTAACACGAAGTTGTTCAGAATATCCTATTCTTTTTTTCTTTTTTTAATGAATGTAGGGTCTATAGTAATGTCTTTTTGTTTTCCTCATTTCTGTTTGTAATTGTACCTTCTTGTACTCCTTGGTTATTCTTATCAAAGCTTGTCAATTTTAATAGTCAGTCTCTGCAAATAATTGACCTTTTGCCTTTTCGATCCTCTTCTTTGTGTGCATGTGTTTTCTACTCCATTATATTCTAAACTTACCTTTATTATTTCTTTTCTCCACATTCCTTAAATTAGATTTACATTGTTTTAACTTTCTATTCTGAATGGGAAGTTTGTTAATTTTTATTTGAATATTTCTCTTTCCTGATACAGGTACGTAAGGTTATAAATTTCTCTCTCAGCAAGGTTTTAATGGAATCTAATTTCCATTGTGATATCTTCTTTGTCCCTTGGATTATTTAGGAGTGTATTTCCAATTTCCAGCCACACTAGAATAGATGAAATATGGAATATTCATGGAATGAAATGCATCTGTCAAAGACAATGAAGAAACTTATATTACATCAACATGGATTAATATGCATAATATTGTTGATCAAAAGACCAAAAAAAAAAAAAAAAAACTTATCTGTCTGTGAAGGTGTGTATATGTTATATGTACATATGGATACATGGCTTAAACACAGACAAAATGAAACTACTATAGGGTGTTAGATGTCAGGCTAGTCATTACCAGCATAAAGAATGGGAGTGGTGATTGACAGTGTTTGAGAGGAGGCTTCTGGGGTGTTGATGGTGATGTGCTAGTAAAATCTGTGTCTTAACCTTAGTGGTAGTTTACATGGGTATGTTTATTTTGTATTTTATAATCCTGTACACGTATGTTGATGTCAAATCATTTCCGACTCATGGCAACCCTATGTACAACAGAAGGATACACTTCCTGGTCCTGCACCATCCTCACAATTTTTGCTATGCTTGAGCCCATTGTTGCAGCCCCTGTGTTAATCCATCTCCTTGGGGGTCTTCTTCTTTTTTTTGGTAACCCTCTACTTTACCAAGTATGTTGTCCTTCTTCGGGGAGTGATCCCTCCTGATAACATGTCCAAAGTAATGTGAGACATTGTCTTGCCATCCCTGCTTCTAAGGAGCGCTCTGGTCACACTTCTTCCAAGACAGATTTGTCCTTTCTTTTGGCAGTCCATGTTATATTCAATATTCTTCACCATCACCAATATTCAAAGACATCAATTCCTCTTCGATCTTCCTTATTCATCACCCAGCTTTCGCATGCACATGAGGCGATTGAAAACATCATGGCTTGGGTCAGATACACCTTAGTCTTCAAGGTGATATCTTTGCTTTTAACACCTTAAAGATGTCTTTTGCACTAGATTTGCCCAATGCAATGTGTCATCTGATTTCTTGACTGCTTTTTCCGTGGGTGTTGATCATGATTCCAAGTAAAATGAAATCCTTGACAACTTCAATCTTTTCTCTGTTTATCATGATATTGCTTAGCGGTGCTGTTGTGAGGCTTTTTCTTTTCTTTATGTTGAGGTATAATACATACCGAAGGCTGTGGCCTTCAATATAATTTGTGCAATTTAATATTTCAATAAAAGACTTGAAAGTTTGTGTTGAATTTATTCAATAAATGTTTTTGAGTGATTACTATTGACAAGAAACAGCACTGGACATCAATGGGTATAAATGGTAAAGAAGATATGGTGATGTCTACCTTCTCAACATTCTAATTTAAAATAGAAAAAAATAAATTATGCAACAACTTCTATAATACCTTCTATAGGTACAGGTGTCATAGAAAGAACAAACATCAGAGTTATAGGCATACGGGAGAGCATAGGAGGTTTCTGTCTACAGCGATAATGTTTGATGGGGAAATGGCGGTAGAGTTGGGTGTCCAGGGTTGGGTAGGTTGAGGTGTGGGGATGATAATAAGGATTATTTACTGAACATTTACAGTGTACTGGCTATTGGCTCATTTAACCTTTACAGCAACCTTGAACAGGTACTACTATCTTCACTTTGCAGATAAGAAAGCCAAATTTTTCATAAATGAAATAACTTGAACACAAGTTTCCTTTAATAGCAGAGTTGGCCATCAAACCAATGACTGACTTTAAAGTCTAGACTTATAGACGTTCCTCTTTCTGCCTCTTAGGGGAGAAGGACATGCAAACAAGAAAGAAGAACGAGCACAGAGTAGCCTTGGAGAGTAAATGCATGGCACAGCTGGGGAAGACTGTGTGTTTCAGTTTATTATTTTTTGTTTATGAGGGAAAGCCAGTCCCTCAAATTCCACTTCCTCTACTCATTCCATTCCATTCAATGAGTCTTGATTAAGACCAAACTATCCCAGAGACTTGTGGTGAGTAAAAGGGAGAAACAGAAAAGATCATGGCCACGTTTTTTACATTTTACTATCCTAATTCTTTGGCTTGGAAAGCTTAAAGATCCAATTACATGTAGATCTTTTTTTTTCTTTTTGTGGGATGTATCTGGAAGTGAAAGATAAACAGGAGACAAAGAGAAAAGATAAGTGCTGTGAGCATTTTCCATCCACTTCTTTTCTCATAGTGGATGCAGGTATAGTTAGAGATCTTCCACTAGTTTCTCAAGGAAAAATAAATAAATAAATAAACAAAAAGACTGGTTGCCCAGATCTGATTTTTCACAAAGCCAGTGAACTGCATCCAGCCATTGGGAGGTTGTCAGTTGTTTGACCATGTGCTGAATCCACCCTTGGCCTGCAGATGTTTTTAAATTACGAAAAAGAACATACCCAAATGAATTAAGATGGTGCGTTCATAAACGGCATGCAAGAAGTTGTCTCTTCTCCATAGACCTCATCAGTCTTATTTTACACCTAGCTGGGATCACTCACAGCATCTCCTGGTCCCAGCGAGCATTCGAGTCTCCCATTTGTTTGTGTAGGGTAGCATTAATGCACCCAACTTTTGGAGTTAAGAGTCCATGCAGTAGAATCCTAGCTATCTGTGAGCTTAGCTAAGTTATACGTGCTGTTTAAACTGTTTTTCCATATGTCGAATGGAATAGTAACACCTCCTTTGAGTTATTGTGTATAGAGTTCTTAGCACAGTGCCTGGTACAGAAAAGCTTTTAATAACTGTTACTTGACATAGCTTTGGTTACTGCTGTAATTATAGACAGGGGGCCAGCATATCAAAGCCTTCTCCTCTGTCATGTTGCCATATACCTGGAGCCTTTCCACCCTGCTTACTTCATTCTGGTGCCCTGGTGGTGTAGTTGTTAAGATCCTAGTTGTTAACCAAAAGGGTGGCAGTTCAAATCCTTGGAAACTCTATGAGGCAATTCTACTCTGTCCTATAGGGTCACTATGAGTCATATTTATTGGGTTCAAATATTCAAGCAAAGCTAATTTCTTCTATCATTTGGGTCTGGTTCTTGAGATCCCTTGGTGTGCCAAATTTTCTCTTTTAATAAACTCACCCTTCCTGACTAGGGAAAGGTAGAGGTCATGTCATGGATCAGCCATTTCCATTCTACCAGGGGGTCTTCTGACACTATTTCTTTTATTATCTTCCCCAAAGCAGTGGCAGGTATTTCAAAGTCCAACCTGTAAATGACGTTAATTCTTCAGTTCAAATAACACTGCATGATTCCTAGCTTACTAGAATATTGCATAGCTTTCATTATGGCTATTTAGATAGCATTCCACTGTAAATCCATTCTGATTTTTCCAAGAGATATACAATCCCATGACAGCTCCTATATTAAAATGCAATAAAAAAACTCTGAGGTCTTAAGCATTATTAGGTTTTAAGCTGAAGAATGATCTTGGTGAAAAAGAGGAGTGGATGTTTTGATGTCTTCCAGCTCTTTTACAAATATCCTAAGTTTAATACATTATTAAAATTGTAAAAATAAGCCCAGAGGTCAGGCCAATGGGTGCACAGTATTAAATGTTGTTTCCCTGGTAATAATTTTCAAAGGAATTTCTGGCTTGTTATATGGTGCGTAAAATCAAATGTCCGGTACAAAAGAACTTTTGCTTAATCAAAATGAGGATAAACACAGTGAGTTAACTTGCTGTTGCATCTTTACCCAATTGTTCTAGGTTGTTTGGTAAATAAAATGAAAACAGCTAAATGCCACATAGGAGTGGCAGAATAGTTCATAATTTTGCCAGGTCACTGTGATTTTAAGCACTCTTAACATGACTTACAGTGGTTCCCCGAATTTGGGTTACAATAAAAGGGTTGGTGTTGACATTTCTCTTCACTTTCCTTTATAAAGAAAAAACTTACTACAAGGAGAATATTCCAGAATCGTAGAAACTCTATCGCAGTTTCTATTGGAGTATCTCTTCAGCCCTGATTCATCATTCAAGGTATCCTTTGAGAACTATTAATTGCACAGCATACCTAAGCCCTCTCTCCAACTACTGCACACCTGCTTTCAGGGCTTTGGACTGTGGCTGCAGAAATAGATCTAGTTGTGCAGCATGGCCTCACACTGAATTTATGATCTTAAAATTCAAATAGCTCCAAAAAAATATTCATTGGCATAGTGACTTAGAGGTCAGACTCTGGAGTTTGATTCCTAAGTTTGAATCCTGGCTCTACCACTAATTTGCTGGGTGACTTTGAGCAAATTACTTAATCCTTCTCTATCTCAGTTTCCTCCTCCTTTGTAAATCAAAGACAGAATTCAAGTGCCCGTCTCCTTGATTTGTTGCAAGTATGAAATGAAGTGCTCAGAATAAAGACTGGCCCTTAGCAAGTACTGAGTAAGTATTCATTGTTATAATTGTGACTTTCCTTAGGTTTGCCACGTATTTAGGCAGATGTTTTGTATACCTTCTTTTGCCTCAAAGCTCCTTGACAGATACCCCTCCCACTCTCAAATTTTGACCATCTACATCACTAAACCGAGAAGAAAGAAGCAATCACAAGAGGACTGCCACATGCTCCCACCACATTTAGTGACTTCCTAGCACGTGGGTGCATATAATTTTACTTTCTTTAAAATTTCTGTGGATGGATCTTCTATGCTTCTATATAAGGCCAGCCTCTTACAAAAGGAGTCCCTGGGTTGTGCAAAAGATTAACACACCTGGCTGCTAACCAAAGGTTCCAGGCTACCCAGAGGTGGTCCAGAAGAAAGACGTGTTGATCTGCTTCTGGAAAACCAGTGACTGAAAACCCCGTGGAGCACGGTTCTACTCCGGCACACGGGGTCGCCACGAGTCGGGGTCAACTCAAGGCGACTGTTCTTGATTTGTTTCATTAGCCTACACGAGGTACTATTTTTTTCTTCAGTTACCTTTTCTCCTGCAAGATAAGTTTCTCACACACATAGGGTCCTTCTTCTTAGTGTAAAAATATGTTGTAATATCTGCCATCTTGGGGGAAAAAACAAAAAAAAACCTTGACCTTTCTTCCATCAGCTGCCACATGTCTCTGACCACTTTTGCATCAAAACACATAAAAGAGTTTCTATACTGTTCCTTCGAGTTTTCATTTTCCATCTCTCACTCCCTTCAGACTTCCATCTCTGCCTTTCCAGTCCAACCTTTTCTTCTTTTTGTTTTTGTTTTTGGCCAATGTCAACAACTACCTCCAACTTGCCGAATCCAATAGCTAATTTTCCATTCTTTTCTTGGCCTATCAGCAGCATTTGACCCAACTGATCACTCCTACCTCCCTGGTATATCCATTTCATGTGGCATCTAAGACCTCATGTTCCCTTCACTTCCCTTAAGCTCCAGTTGCGGGGTCTCTTTCTTACCGATAGCCATCATGGTCTCTTCTCCTTTTGCCAGTCCTCTCTTCGGAAGAGGCAAAGTCTGTTTTTATTTATTTATTTTTTCTACCTACATTTTCTCTCCAGTGACATTATTCAATCCCATGTTTTGTTTTGTTTTTAATATCTTATTTTCAATTATGATTCCCAAATTTATACTTCTAACACCATCATCTTTCTTGAGCCCCAGGCTCACATATTCACTGTCTACTGGATGACCCACATGAAGAGTGGATCAAAATATTACTCTAAATTTTCTTCTAGAACTTGATCCTCCCTTAGTCTTAATGTCATAGTGTGATTAAATTATGTGAAAATTATTACATGTGTGAGTATGAAGCATATATATATGTTTACTTATAAATAAAACGATCCATACCACTTATTTTTGTTGCTTCCTGATTTTTCTCTTTTCTTCTGTTTTTCTTCCTCTTCTCCTTTCTTTCCTCTTTCTTCTTCTCTTTATTTAGTGGTTTTATTTTTATTAATAGATAGTCTTAAGTATGGATTACACCCGAACATAAAGAAATAAAAAATCCTCACAACTGGCCTGATAAACAACATTATGATAAATGGCGAATAAATTGAAGTTGTTGAGGATTTCATTCTGCCCATGAAAGCAGCAGTCAAGAAATTGAATGATGTATTGCACTGGAAAAATCTGCTGCAAAAGACCCTTTTAATGTGCTAAAAGCAAAGATGTCCCTCTAATGATTAAGGTGGGCCTGACCCAAGCCATGGTCTTTTAAATTGCCTCATATGCATGTGAAAGCTGGATTTAAAAAATAAAAAGGAAAATCAAAGGAGAGCTGACACATTCAAATTGTAGTGTTGACGGAAAATATTGAATATAACATGTACCGCCAGAAAAACGAACACATCTGTCTTGGAGGAAGTACAGCCAGAATGCTCCTTAGAAGTGAGAGTGGTAAGACTTTGTCTTCCTAACTTCAGACATGTCATCAGGAAAGACCAATCACTAGAAAAAGATACCATGTTTGGTAGAGGATCAGCAAATATATAGGATACGCTGCATGAGACAAATTGACATGGTGGCTGACATACCAAAGACTGTGAAGATGGCGCAGAAACAGGCAATGTTTCATTCTATGATACGTAAGGTCACCATGAGTCAGAGCTGACTTGGCAGCAACTAACAACAGTGATTAAGTGATTGAGTGAACAAATGATAACCATTTCCTATACCACATTGTCTTTTCTGGCATCACTTTACCTCATTTTGCAGCTCCATGGTTTCTCTTCATTAACATGTATGTTCAATAGAGAATGAAATAACAGTTAAATAATAGTTAAAATGAAGACGATGGATGCCCTTAGAGAATATTATACATACTCTGCCTCCTCAGTACCTTGCAAAGAAAGAGAAAGAAAATAAAGCCCTAACACAGAATACTATTTCTATAGCTGGTCAATGAGATCTTCAGCAAATGAAGTGTGTCTTGCCCAGGAATACTTCTTGAGCAACTCAGCTGAAGAATTATGCTGAATTAATTGAGAGACCGAGGGAAGGAGCAGATATGCCATATATTTTGTAATAACTAATTTAACACCTGAAACTATGCCAGACAACTTAACTACTGGCTATTTACAGCTATAATTTTTCATCTAAGTTTTGCCTCAACTGCTTCGCATGCATTTGGCTATATTGTGTTTTCATTTTCAAATTTCCCTTCTGATTTTTTTTTTTTTTTGAGTCATAGGTTATTTAAGAATGTGCCATTATTTTATTTTATTTTCACGTATTTCTGAATTTTCATATTTCTGTCTTATTTTACCTCCTTGTGGCTGGAGAACAAGAACATACTTAGCATTGTTTCAAATCTTTTTAAAATTTATTTAGGCTTGTTCTTTTGGCCTGACCTATGGTCCATCCTGGAGAATGTTCCAGGTGCACTTGAGAAAAGGTATATCCTGCTGTTGTTGATGCAGTGGTCTGTGGGTATCTGTTAACTGTAGTTGGTTTACCATGTTATTCAAGCCTTCTATTTTTTTGTTGATCTTCTGCCTAATTGTTCCATCCACTATTGAAAGTGGAGTATTGACAGCTCCAACTAATATTGTTGAATTGCCTATTTCTCCCTTCAATACTGTATTTGCTTTGGACTCTGTTGTTAGGTGCGTATATGCACATAATTGTTATATCTTCTCGATAGACAGACCCTTCTATCATTATACAATTACCCTTTTTACCTTTAGTAACTGTTTTTTGTTTGTTTGATGTCTATTTTGTCTGCTGTTAGTATAGCCACTCCAATCCTCTTTTGGTTACAGTTTGCATGATGTATTTTTTTCCATCCTTTTACTTAAAACTATGTATGTCTCCAGTAGGCACCACATAGTTAGGTTTTTGTTTTTAATCCATTCTTATAATCTCTATCTTTTGATTAGTTGTTTAAACTGTTCAGGTTTAATGATATTTTGATACTGTTGGAATTAAATCTGCCATTTTACTTTTCTCTTTATGTTTCGTGTCTATTTTTCTTTTACTACCCCTCCTTTAATGTATTATTCTTGCATTAATTAAATATTTTCTAGTGTAACATTTTAATTTCTTTGATTTTTAAAACTATCATTTTGAGATATTTTCTAGGGCCTAGCCTGGTAACTTCTTGAAACTGTTCTTAGTGCTCATTCTATCATTCCTTAACTACATCTCTGTGGTCACTCTTTCTGTCCCTGCAATGGTGCTGATGTTCACAGGCACTGGAATGAGGGTACTGATAGGGTAGAGTGGTGTCCATGTGTCTGTGTCCATGTGTCCGAGAGTCCTTTAACAAACATGCTAACATTGTGAAATCAAGTCAGTACTACAAGGAGACCGTGTTCAGGAGTCTTTTCATTTACTTCTCCTCACCATGGTTCTCTGCTGCGGTGTCTACTCATGTACAATTGATTTCCCTAGAGCCAGTGGAACTTACCAGTTATATAAGCCCTCTATGAAAAGCAAACTGCCAGAGATCACTGCTTTCCTTTGCTTTCCCTGCGAAGCATGAACAAATTAATGAAAGGCTTTATCTTTGTCATAAAACAACAGTCTCCAACAGTCTCCATAGCTCTGAGAATACAGGCAGCAACAAAGTAGAAGCATGCTGCAAAGATTAGTGTGGGAGAAAAGTAATGAATTATGTAGCAAGATCTTAAACTGGATTATCACACTGAGCTAGCTTGTCAGAGCACCGGGTAGCTTATTTGACAATCCATCTTCCTCAGCAGTCATTGAGTATGTGCTGGCCAACCTCATTAGAACACCTCAGAGCAGCTTCTGTCCAGTCTTCTTACATATTAAGCCCATGCCAAAAGACAAAGTAGTGATGGGGCAACGCTTGAAACACCGAATCATACAGCACCCTATACTCATGCCTACAAAAGCCAAGAGACACTCGCTTGGGTCATCAACAAAGAAAAGAAAAGAAAAAATCAGTAAGTCTTCCATTGTAAACATTTATTTCACCACAGAAAGCATCTTAAGTACTGATAGAAATCGCCACTAAATATTCAAAGAGCGGTAAGCCATTTTGGCGTAATTAAGACAGCAGCTGTCTAGGCCCATGCTAAATTAGAACAAGCAAACACAGAAACAACAATGTGCAGTCAGACTTGTCCATTACGCTGGCTTGGTGTAAACCTTAGGGTATCAGCATCACAGCAAGCAAATGCTTTCTGAAATATTTATATACCTAGTAATTTTTTGTCCAAATAAACGCCACCTCGTTATAGGGTCGCTATGAGTCAGAATCGACTCGACAGCGCTGGGTTTGATTTTGGTTTTAGTTATGCCAAAACCCTCTGCTAGGTATGCTAAGTGCTGTGTAGGAAGATGAGTGGAGGGTAATATAATTTATATAGAAAATCAGGATCTGAATAGAATTCTTTCCAAAGTCAAGAGGTCCAATTGTATTTGCTTGACTGTATCCAAACCCAAATATCTGAGTCTGACTCACAAATAAAAAAATCCATTCTGTTTGAATATAGATGGCATAGAAGTCATCCAATTCCACTTTTCTGAGCTTTGTCTAATTCCTGGAATGGGCAGGCACAGGTGCCCAAATGACAGAGCCCCAGGCCAGTGGTTGATCTAGGACAAGTACAGGCCTCTTGTGAACGATACTTGGGGGCTAACAGTGAGGTCGTTGTTTAAAACAAACTCGCCAGGTCCAGGAAAATGAAGGGCATGTGTGTGTCTCCCGTCAAGGCCTTACACACACATAGTCCTCAGGGTGAATCACAAAGGCAGCTTTGACAAGATCGGCCTCCTTAAGAGAAATTGTTGAAGTATAAACATGTCTCAAGAATCCAGTGGGTGATTTACCTTCATAGGCCAGTGACTCCCTGATGTGGGTTTTATGGAATCCCAAACACTATCATCCTGAATTAGTTAACACCATTTGTGATAATACTCCTGAAGAATTAATTAAAAGAGAAAAATCTCCACATGCTGTATGTATATACCTGTCCACAGTTGCTAACACAGTCCCTGTGTGAACCACTTTTGGGATGGGCTCAAAGTGAATTTTACCTCATAACTTTTACCAAATTGGAGACATCTTGATTTGCTGAGTTTCTAATCAAAATTTGACCTCAATCTTAAAGGACTGGTCTCCTTCATTTAATATTTTTCTCAAGTAGTGTATCCATCAGGGCTTCACCAGAGAAGCAGAACTACTAGGATCTGTATTTATGTCTCTACCTATATCTATATCTAATTTCTAAAATTAAGAATTTGTTATAGGTATTCAAGCATACACGCTTGTCTTCTACCCCTGGTGCTGGGCCTGAAGTGACAGGGCAGGTGATTGTAAAATATTCAGAAATTTTTCAAGCCAGTTAAGCTGCTGGTAGTTGAGAACGATGGACATGAAATGCCAGAGAGCAAGAGCAAACCGAAACCAGCAAGGATGCGCCGAAATCGATGAGGACAAGCGGGAACACTATGTCAGTCTTTCAATGCCTTTAAGTATCTTACTTTGATGGTATGGGTGGCTTGCACTACAGAGTTAAACATCCACCTGGTGCATGAGTGGTAACGTTAAAGGACAAGAAGTGGCAGTGGCTGGAGGAAAGGGGGTCCTGGCAGTTGCCTCACTTGGCCAACAAGGTGACCCGGCAGCGCTGTAATCAGTGCACAGGCAGCAATGGGGCCAGACTCTATGCTGACTTCCCAAGTGTAAACATGGCGGCTGCTTCACTTTCGCTTTCCCAACCTTGAGTGACTTTCTCTTGTATCCAATCCTTACCCATAACTATATTCTGAACATTAACTTACATATGAATTCTGGAAAGCATCATCCTGGATTAGTTAAGTAGACACAGTAGGAAGTGTGTTGGTAAAACAACTACAGCAACTTACATACCACAGATTAGTTTAGTTTTTCTTTTTTTTTTTATTAATGGATGGACTGGATATTTATCTTCTTGTCAAAAACTAGAGTGTAGTCGTCCTTCTCGGGACTTAGGATGCGGTTTTATCACAAATACCTGAGTGCCTGTTAAAGCAGTTGCTGGGAGCAGAAGAATTTGGCACAAATCTGCCGGAAGTCACATTGCTCTTTCCAATGAGAGATCTTATAATGTTTAATTTTAGATAATCTATCCTAAGAAAAAATTTAAAAAATTAAAATTTAAAAAGGAAGTATTATATATGGGATATTCATTTTATCTTTTTCAATGATATGATAAAATTAGTAACTACTTTCATATCCAATAGTAGGGATAGGGCTTAAATCATTAAGGCAAGATGGACTAAGTAGCCATAAAACACAATTTATATAGGCTGTGTTGTCTTGTAGACTAAATAAGAGAAATGTATACATTGTAACAAAATTGTAAAAGGCTATAAATTAATTCCAATTGTGTTAAAATAACGATAGAAACCTATGTGTAGGAAAACTGTCAAATTGCTGACATAAACATATCCTTTTTTTAGGTTAATTTTTTCTTCTTTCTACTTTTCTAAAAGGAGCCTTAATGGCACAACGGTTAAGTGATTGGTTGCTAACCAAGAGGTCAGTGCTTGGACCCCACCAGCTGCTCTGAGGGAAAATAGACCTGGCAATCTGCTTCCATAAAGATTTCAGCCTATGGAAACCCTATGGGAAAGTTCTCCTCTGTCATCTAGGATCGCTATGAGTTGAATCGACTCAAAAGAACACAACTTTTCTATAGTTTCCTATAGTTTTTAACACCCCGAAACAGTTTTCTAAATTTACATAGGTAACATGGTTGCATTTAAGATTAAGACGGGGAATTAATATTCATTCAGTGCATACCATGCACTGGGCAATTCGTGTATATTATGTAATTAAATTAATGGTTTGAACACAATAAAATCTGTGTCTAAAACAGGTAATGTACTATAGTGGTTAAGACCGAAGACCCTCCAGCCAGTTTGCTAGCATTTCAGACCCCTAACCTGCTACTTCCTAGACGTGTGACCCTGGGCAGAGCATTTAAGTTCTCTCTGCTGAGATTTCTCATCTGCTAACATAGTAAGAACATACCCTAAAAAGGTGGCAATAATAGAAACCTGACAGGTTTCTGTGGGGACTCAATACGTTCCTATACGTATAACATTTACATGAAGGCCTGACTTAAAATGAAAGTGTTGGCTATTTTTAATTATATAGAATAAAAAGATGAGCTAATTCATTTTTTCTTGCTCTTTAATTTGTGTTTTTTTATATTTATTTATTTTTAAAAAGTAATTTTTATTGTGCTTTAAGTGAAAGTTTACAAATCAAGTCAGTCTGTCACATATAAGCTTATATACACCTTACTCCATACTCCCATTTACTCTCACCCTAATGAGTCAACCTGCTCCCTCCTTCCAGTCTCTCCTTTCGTGACAGTTTTGCCAGTTTCTAACCCTCTCTACCCTCCCATCTCCCCTCCAGACAGGAGATGCCAACACAGTCTCAAGTGTCCACCTGATACAAGTAGCTCACTCTTCATCAGCATCTCTCTCCAAACCACTGTCCGGTCCCTTCCATGTCTGATGAGTTGTCTTCGGGAATGGTTCCTGTCCTGGGCCAACAGAAGGTTTGGGGACCATGACCACCGGGATTCTTCTAGTCTCAGTCAGACCATTAAGTCTGGTCTTTTTATGAGAATTTGGGGTCTGCATCCCACTGTTCTGCTCCCTCAGGGGTTCTCTGTTGTGCTCCCTGTCAGGGCAGTCATCAGTTATGGCTGGGCACCATCTAGGTCTTCTGGTCTCAGAATGATGTAAGTCTCTAGTTCATGTGGCCCCTTCTGTCTCTTGGGCTCATAGTTATCGTGTGACCTTGGTGTTCTTCATTCTCCTTTGATCCAGGTGGGTTGAGACCAATTGATGCATCTTAGATGGCCACTTGTTAGCATTTAAGACCCCAGACGCCACATTTCAAAGTGGGATGCAGAATGTTTTCATAATAGTATTATTTTGCCAATTGACTTAGAAGTCCCCTTAAGCCATAGTCCCCAAAACCCCGCCCTTCCTCCGCTGACCTTGGAAGCATTCAGTTTATCCCGGAAACTTCTTTGCTTTTGGTCCAGTGCAGTTGAGCTGACCTTCCCTGTATTGAGTATTGTCCTTCCCTTCACGTAAAGTAGTTCTTATCTACTAACTAATCAGTAAATAACCCTCTCCCACCCCCTCCCTCCCCCCTCTTGTAACCACAAAAGAATGTGTTCTTCTCAGTTTATACTATTTCTCAAGATCTTATAATAGTGGTCTTATACAATATTTGTCCTTTTGCTTTTGACTAATTTCACTCAGCATAATGCCTTCCAGGTTCTTCCATGTTATGAAATGTTTCACAGATTCCTCACTGTTCTTTATCCATGCATAGTATTCCATTGTGTGAGTATACCATAATTTACCCATTCATCAGTTGATGGACACCTTGGTTGCTTCCAGCTTTTTGCTATTGTAAACAGTGCTGCAATAAACATAAAAAAAAAATGGGTGTGCATACATCTGTTCGTGTAAAGGCTCTTATTTCTCTAGGGTATATTCCGAGGAGTGGGATTTCTGGGTTGTTATGGTAGCTCTATTTCTAACTTTTTAAGAAAACGCCAGATAGATTTCCAAAGTGGTTGTACCATTTTACATTCCCACCAGCAGTGTATAAGAGTTCCAATCTCTCCGCAGCCTCTCCAACATTTATTATTTTGTGTTTTTTGGATTAATGCCAGCCTTGTTGGAGTGAGATGGAATCTCATCGTAGTTTTAATTTGCATTTCTCTAATGGCTAATGATCGAGAGCATTTTCTCATGTATCTGTTAGCTGCCCGAATATCTTCTTTAGTGAGGTGTGTGTTCATATCCTTTGCCCACTTCTTGATTGGGTTGTTTGTCTTTTTGTGGTTGAGTTTTGACAGAATCATGTAGATTTTAGAGATCAGGTGCTGGTCAGAGATGTCATAGCTGAAAAATTTTTCCCAATCTGTAGGTGGTCTTCTTACTCTTTTGGTGAAGTCTTTAGATGAGCATAAGTGTTTGATTTTTAGGAGCTCCCAGTTATCTGGTTTCTCTTCATCATTTTTAGTAATGTTTTGTATTCTGTTTATGCCTTGTATTAGGGCTCCTAACATTGTCCTTATTTTTTCTTCCATGATCTTTATCGTTTTAGTCTTTATGTTCAGGTCTCTGATCCACTTGGAGTTAGTTTTTGTGCATGGTGTGAGGTATGGGTCCTGTTTCATTTTTTTACAAATGGATATCCAGTTATGCCAGCACCATTTGTTAAAAAGACTATCTTTTCCCCAATTAACTGACACTGGGCCTTTGTCAAATATCAGCTGCTCATATGTGGATGGATCTATGTCTGGGTTCTCAATTCTGTTCCACTGGTCTATGTGCCTGTTGTTGTACCAGTACCAGGCTGTTTTGACTACTGTGGCGGTATAATATGCTCTAAAATCAGGTAGAGTGAGGCCTCCCACTTTCTTCTTCTTTTTCAGTAATGCTTTACTTATCCGGGGCTTCTTTCCCTTCCATATGAAGTTGGTGATTTGTTTCTCCATCACATTAAAAAATGTCATTGGAATTTGGATTGGAAGCACATTGTATGTTTAGATGGCTTTTGGTAGAATAGACATTTTTACTATGTTAAGTCTTCCTATCCATGAGCAAGGTATGTTTTTCCACTTAAGTAGGTCCTTATTAGTTTCTTGTACTAGTACTTTGTAGTTTTCTTTGTATAGGTCTTCTACATCTTTGGTAAGATTTATTCCTAAGTCTTTTATCTTCTTGGGGGCTACTGTGAATGGTATTGATTTGATTATTTCCTCTTCGGTGTTCTTTTTGTTGATGTAGAGGAATCGAAGTGATTTTTGTAAGTTTATCTTATAACCTGAGACTCTGCCGAACTCTTCTATTAGTTTCAGTAGTTTTCTGGTGAATTCCTTAGGGTTTTCTGTGTATAAGATCATGTCATCTGCAAATAGAGATAATTTTACTTCTTCCTTGCCAATCCGAATGCCCTTTATTTCTTTGTCTAGCCTAATTGCTCTGGCTAGGACCTCTAGCACAATGTTGAATAAGAGAGGTGATAAAGGGCATCCTTGTCTGGTTCCCGTTCTCAAGGGAAATGCTTTCAGGCTCTCTCCATTTAGAGGGATGTTGGCTGTTGGCTTTGTATACATGCCCTTTATTATGTTGAGGAATTTTCCTTCAATTCCTATTTTGCTGAGAGTTTTTATCATGAATGGGTGTTGGACTTTGTCAAATGCCTTTTGTGCATCCATTGATAAGATCATGTGGCTTTTGTGTTTTATTTTATTTATAAGGTGGATTACATTAATGGTTTTTCTAATATTAAACCAACCTTGCATACCTGGTATAAATCCCACTTGGTCGTGGTGGATTATTTTTTTGATATGTTGTTGAATTCTATTGGCTAGAATTTTGTTGAGGATTTTTGTATCCATGTTCATGAGGGATATAGGTCTGTAATTTTCTTTTTTTTTTTGTGGTGTCTTTACCTGGTTTTGGTATCAGGGATATGGTGGCTTCATAGAATGAGTTAGGTAGTATTCCGTCATTTTCTATGCTTTGAAATACCTTTAGTAGTAGTGGTGTTAACTCTTCTCTGAAAGTTTGGTAAAACTCTACAGTAAAGCCATTCGGGCCAGGGCTTTTTTTTTTGTTGGGAGTTTTTCGATTACCTTTTCAATCTCTTTTTTTGTTATGGGTCTATTTAATTGTTCTACTTCTGATTGTGTTAGTTTCGGTAGGTGGTGTTTTTCTAGGAATTCATCCATTTCTTCTAGGTTTGCAAATTTGTTAGAGTACAATTTTTCGTAATAATCTGACATGATTCTTTTAATTTCAGTTGGGTCTGTTGTGATATGGCCCATCTCGTTTCTTATTCGGGTTATTTGTTTCCTTTCCTGTATTTCTTTAGTCGGTCTGGCCAATGGTTTATCCATTTTGTTAATTTTGTCAAAGAACTAGCTTTTGGCTTTGTTAATTCTTTCAATTGTTTTCCTGTTCTCTAATTCATTTAGTTCAGCTCTAATTTTTATCATTTGTTTTCTTCTGGTGCCTGATGGATTCTTTCATTGCTCGCTTTCTATTTGTTCAAGTTGTAGGGACAGTTCTCTGATTTTGGCTCTTTCTTCTTTCTGTATGTGTGCATTTATTGATATAAATTGACCTCTGAGCACTGCTTTTGCTGTGTCCCTGAGGTTTTGATAGGAAGTGTTTTCATTCTCCTTGCATTCTATGAATTTCTTTATTCCCTCCTTAATGTCTTCTATAACCCAGTCTTTTTTGAGCAGGATATTGTTCAGTTTCCAAGTATTTGATTTCTTTTCCCTGATTTTTCTGTTATTGATTTCCACTTTTATGGCCTTGTGGTCTGAGAAGATGGTTTGTAATATTTCGATTTTTTTGGATTCTCTTGCTCTTTAATTTGGATTAGATTGTTCTGGAGAACATCACTTATGTCAAATATTATTTGCTGAACTCCAAAAGCCCTTTACAAAAGCATACTAAAAGATATATTCACATGTGTTCTTAACTCATGAATGTCACACCAGGTTATAAGCTGTTAAGACTGTTAACACGACAAATCAAATTTTATTTCTGGTTATATCTTGTCTACACCAAGCTATGCCAATAAATCTCAGAACTAATTCACACTCTCTTTCTCCTGCTGTTTTGTTTTATAATGAGGATCAATTCCAAGCCTTGTTACCAATTTTTTCATTGGATCCAGGAAAGAGGATGAGAACCCCAAGCCACTATTAATCAAACAGCTTACTCTTAGCCATATGGAGCCTTTGAGAACATCGTGTGGTCAATCACTGAAATGTCCACACCTAATTACAATTAACAAGCAATGATATCTATTCAATAAAAATGGACATAAGCCATAAGGAAGGTAAAACAAAACAACAACAATAATAAGGAACAAACAAACAAAAACAAAAGAGCACTCAAAATTTTTTGACTTTTGTGTGAAAATTTGGGAATTTGAATACTATGGTGAAGAAGCACAAGGTTTCACCAGCCCCCAGCATTTACGACTAATGGCCAAACTGCTTGAACTTGCTGAAACTCAATCTCCTCATACTTGCATTGGAGAAAATATCATCTGGCCCATGGGGTTATTATGAAAATGAAGTTAAATTAACTGTGTGGCTTAGTTATCTAGTCCTGCTATAACAGAAATACTACAAGTCGATGGCTTCGACAAAGAGAAGTGTATTCTTTCACAGTCTGGAAGGCTAGAATTCTGAATTAAGGGCGCCAGCTCCACGGGGAGGCTTTCTCCCTCTGTCGGCTCTGCGGGAAGGTCCTCCTTGTCAATCTTCCCCTTGTTTAGGAGTTTCCCAGTGCAGGGATCCCAGGTCCAAAGGACACGCCCTGCTCCTGATGCTGCTTTCTTGGTGGTATGAGGTCCCCGTGTCTCTCTCCTCTATTTCAAAAGAGATTGGCTTAAAACACAACCTAATTTTGTAGATTGAGTCCTGCCTCCTTAACGTAACTGCCTCTAATCCTGCCTCATTAACATCATAGAGGTAGGATTTATAACATTCAGGAAAATCACATCAGATGACAAAATGGTAGACTATTGCAGGCTACTGGGAATCATGGCCTGGCCAAGTTGACACATATTTTCAGGGGATACAATTCAATCCATGACACTATGTAAACACCTAGGGTACACAGTGGTTGCCCAATTAATACCAGTTCCCTTCATTTAGCTTAAATGTAGGGTTATTATCAGTTGAGCATTATTATTTCCTTAGTCCTTTCTCAAGATGAACTTTAGAAATTTTTGAAATGCTTGCCTATTTTTTGACAGACGGAAAAAGAGTAGGATCCCATCTGCCACTCTGCAAGCCTGCAGTGATTTCATGGCCATAGTAGGAATGGAATCAGAAATTTTTCTTTCCACTGAAACTTGCTTTAAGGACCGTGGGCCGGCTCTAAACAAACAATAGGCTACTCAGTGAGTCTTGTATCTATGGTGAAACTATAGAGGGCATTAAAGAATTTTAAGCGGGAGGTTGGACTGAGTAGATATTGAAGTCCCTTTCAGTTCTGAGATCCTATGATTTTGATCTGTAGAGACTCTTTTTTTTTTTTAATTTTATCAAGGTGGTTATTATGGATTGAATTGTGTCCCCCAAAACACCTGTTGACTTGGCTAGGCCATGATTCTCAGCATTGCGTGATCATCCACCATTTTGTTATCTGATGTGATTTTCCTGTGTATTGTAAATCCCACTTCTATGATGTTAATAAAATAGGATTAGCAGCAGTTATGTAGATGAGATTATGTAGATGAGACTCAATCTACAAGATTAGGTTGTGTTTTAAGCCAACCTCTTTTGAGATATAAAAGAGAGAAGCAGGTAGAGAGTCATGGGGACCTCATACCACCAAGAAAGTAGTGTCAGAAGCAGAGTGTGTCCTTTGGACCAGGGGTCCCTGCTCTGAGAAGCTCCTAGTCCAGGGGAAGATTGATGACAAGGACCTTCCCCTACAGCCCCCTTCCCCTGGAGCTTATATCCAACCTGAATTTGGACTTCTAGCCTCCTAAACTGTGAGAGAATAAATTCCTCTATGTTAAAGTCACCCACTTGTGGAATTTCTGTTATAGCAGCACTAGAGAACTAAGACAGCGATGCCATATAAATTGTTTTAGAAGTTGAATAGTACTATAAATCTTAAAAGAAAAACCAGCAGATACATACCTTAAACATATCCACTCACAGTCTCCTTCCCCACATACAACTACTCTGTTTTTCTAAATAATGATTCTACTGCTGTTTTCGCTTCACCAGTCTCATATTTCAAATTGCATCCTGGAAAAAGAGGACTTAGGTCTCTTTCTCACTTCACACATTTCTTTTCTCTCATTCGCCTAATACGGTTATATTACAATATTTGGGTTAAATCAAAATTCAGAGTATTCATTATTTTGACTTCATAAATATTGATTTCATTATTCATGGATGAATCACACAATGTGCTACAATCAGTTTTCTTTCTTCAACAATTTTTTGATTTCTGAGGTCAATAATTTTTTTTTTTTTTTTTGCTTAGTTTTCCATGTATCTTTTAATAATGCTGCCCACACTTTCAAACATAATTCTAAAATATGTTAGACTCCCACTGGGTGATCTCCCATTCAGCTTTTTTGGGAGCACACCCTCGGGAGACCTCCACCACCCTGGGCCGGTCTGATGGGTTGTTCTCTGGGCCTGCTACTCAGCTGTTGAATTAGGTCTCTCCTTCACCGTTATCCTAAGGGTTCCCTTTGTTTTGCTCTGTGTAAGAGGACTCATTTCCCGTATCATCTTTCTCATTTGGGTGGAGAAATTCTTCCCCTATTTTCTTAAAATAAGGATGTATAGAGAATAAATATTTCAAATTCCTGCATTCTGAAAAAGTCTATAATATGCCTTCACACTTAATTGATAGTTTATCAGAATGTATGATCGAAGGTTAGAAATAACTTTCTCTCTTTGCGATTTCGAAGGATGTGTTCCTGGTCTTTTAGTTTGTAATCTTGATGCTGATGCTAATGTATTTCCCATGCCTTTATATTTGACCTGCTCTTACTTCTTCTCCCCTTTTAGGGTCCCTTTTTATCTGTGGTGTTCTAAATCATTGATGTTACATCTTGGTAAGAGTTATTTGGTCACTGTTCTGGATAACGAGTGGGACCTTTTGTTCTATGAGCTTATCTCCTTCATTTCTGGGGGATTTTCTTAATATCATATTTTTAATAAGTTCTTTCCGTCTTTCTTTTTTTTATTTTTCTACATTAATGTGTTGGATCTCATGCCCTGATTCTCTATTTTTCTTGCTTATTTTCTTCTATTGTCCGGCTCTGTATTTTTGTTCATTTTGGGGGGAGATTTCTTTGAGTTTATCTTACAACTCTCATCTTTGCTTTCATACATGTTTTTTATTTCCAAGAGCTTTTTCTTGTGCTGTAATTATTTTATTTTTGTAAATAATGCTTTTTTGTCTTTCATGTATACAGTGCCTTCTCTTATCTTTCTGAAAATATTAATGAAAAAGGACTGTTTTGGATGTTTCAGTCTGTGTCCTAATTTTTTTTTTCCTGTTTTCTCTGACAACTTTTTATTTCCTTTCTGATTTTTGGTTTTATTTTACTTCATTTTCTCTCTCACTTTTGAGGCACTCATAAGCAGTCTTTTGATTATTAATTGCCTATTTTTTTTATTCATACTAAACACTGAGAGGCTGAACAGCAAGTTAGAAACTCTGTGTGCATAGAGAGGGAAGGGAGAATTGACTTTTTACACCTTTAATTGTGAGGGTAAAGGACTACCTGCCTAATTTGAGGTAGACACCATTGCAGTTCAGCTCCTCATCCACACTCCCTGGAATCCCTCTCATTCTGTTTCTTCATGGAATTGACATCTTCTCCTTCTGAGTTTGGCCTGGCTATTTAGGATAGCCAGGTGCTCAATGGTTAAGTGGTCGGCTGCTAACCAAAAAATTGGTTGTTCAAGCCCACCAGGTACTCCATGGAAGAAAAGACCTGCTCCCTTAAGAGTACAGCCTAGGGAGCCCTACAGGGCAGTTCTACTCTGTCACGTTGGGTCATTATGAGTTGGAAATGACTTGAAGGCACCTAACAACAACAACATTTGGGGTTAGGTGGGGAGTTTGGGATCTAGTAAGCTTTCACACAAACCTTGAAACAGTACCTTTTTCATTACCACTCGTCTCACCGCTGCTTGCCAGGTTACTTAGTACTCCCAGTTTTATACCTTTTCCAACTCTACTAAGTCATTAATCCTCATCCCATCATTCTGCATCTTCCAAAAATCGGTTGTCATCTATCTACTCTCTGCTCTCTATTCCTTTTTGTATGTGTATATATCTGTCTGTCTGTATCTATCTACCTATCAGTCTGTCTATCTATCATCTATCTTTCTCCAGAGAAAGAAATCCAAGAGAACAAGGCAGAAGCACCAGTGTTTTTATGACTAGTCTCAGAAGCCATACTCTGATGGTTATGCAGACCAGCCCTGGTTCAGCATGGGAGGAGACTATCAAAGGATACCAGAATGAGGATCTGTGGGGCCATCTGGGAGAATGGTTCTGATAGGTGTGAAGTCCATTTGTGGCTGTAGAAGAGTGACACTCCCATAAAGGGGAGTGGAGGAGACTTCTGCTTGCTGATAGTACAATCAAGCAATGAGAGAAGATCACCGTATACAGAGACCTGGAGACAAAAGCAAGTGCAGTGTGAACAGTTTGCTGTGGCTGAAGCTCGTGATGGGTAGAAATCACTGCAGGAGGTGAATCTAGAAAGGCTGGCAGGGAATAGACTGTGAAGTTTTCAGCTTCAGAAGAGAACTGAGAAGGATGCTTCACGTGTGGGAGAACTACGATGGCCAAAGGACATTAAAGGTAAGAAGATGGTGGGATGTGGAAGAAATACAGGAAAGTGTGGATACCTTTCTATAGTGTATTTCCATTTCTCCTGTCTTTTGTTATTATTGAAAGTTGTTGATGGGCATTCTGAGGTTGTAAAAGTCTTTGAAGAAGAAAGATTATATTAAATATTTAAAAACCACTCACACTTTAAGAAATAAACCTGCAGGAATGTAATTTTGCTGTGCAACAGGTATGAACACATATTTTATTAAAGGTGGAGTATGAGAGCTCTACTCTGCCTGCAGAGCCAGTACTTGTTTTTTGCTTATTAGTGATCTCTTTTACTGCTCTGCAAAATGAAAGGGACATCTGGCTTAGGGTAGAGAGTCAAATGGAAGGCTCTGAAGTTCAGAGGCTCAGCACTTATTATTCTAAAGAAATTTAGAATGCTGAGTGTATCCACACAGGAATTTTGGCCCAGAAAAACGTAGGATTGCATCACAGTCTCTCTCTCTCTCTTTTTCTTCCTGCCCCATCCCCACCCCTTAGAAGGACTTGTCTTACAAGTTATGTTCCAAGTTGATGTGTGTCTAAATGGAAAGTGACTTAAGAAACCCTGTGGTATGCTCAAGATGGATTTGTGAACTAGGCAGAAGATTCTTTGCTGCTTCCGGTGCTCCTGGTCCTTCTCATATACCCTGATATTCTTCTCTCCTCCTATCATGTTTTGCCTTTGGTGCATGGAATGGAAGAGTGAGAAAAACAGTCAGCTTAGGACTTCAGCCGCAGCTCTGCCACTAGCTAATAACTAAGTCATGTAACCTCTCTGAGTTATTGCTTTTTCCTCTTCAAGTTTCCTTTAGGTTGCCATGCCATTCTGTGTTTCTATAACTTGGGGGCTTTCTCAGGTATTTTGGGGTTAGTGGAGTAGTGATCTTTTCCTATGTAAAGAAGTACATGTATAAAGTCATTTCATAATAATAAAATCATTCAACATAGATGGTCATCATTTATTTGCAGATGATTGAATTATTTGCTATATATGTGCGTGTGTGTACGTGTGTGTGCATGTGTGTGTTGTTGTTGTTGCTGTTGTTAGGTGCCATCAGGTCAGTTCCAACTCATAACAAAACCCTATGTGCAGCAAAAAGTTCTGTGTCATCCTTACAATTGTTGTTATGCTTGAGCCCATTGTTGCAGCCACTGTGTCAGTCCAGCTTACTGAGGGTCTTTCTCTTTTTATGACCCTCTATTTTTCCAAGTATGATGTCCTTCTCTAGGGGCTGGTCCCTCCTGATAACATATCCAAAGTATGGGAGATGAAGTCTTGCCATCCTTGCTTCTAAGAAGCATTCCGGCTCTATTTCTTCCAGGACAGATTTGTTTGTGCTTCTGGCAGTCCATGGTATGTATATTCAATATTCTTCACCAACACCATAATTAAAAGGCATCAATTCTTCTTCAGTCTTTCTTATTTATTGTCCAGCTTTTGCATGCATATTAGGTGGTTGAAAATGCCATGGCTTGGGTTAGGCCCACCTTAGCCTTCAAAGTGACATTTTTGCTTTTTAACTCTATAAAGAGGTCTTTTGCAGCATGTTTTCCCAATGCGATGCACTCTTTGATTTCTTGAATGCTGCCTCAATGGGTGTTGATTGTGGGTTCAAGTAGAATAAAAGCCTTGGAAACTTCAATCTTTTCTCCATTTATCATGATGTTGCTTGTTGGTCCAGTTGTGAGGATTTTGTTTTCTTTATGTTGAGGTGCAATCCATACTGAAGGCTGTGGTCTTTGACCTTCATCAGTAAGTGCTTCAAGTCCTCTTTGCTTTCAACAAGCAAGATTGTGTCATCTGCATAACGCAGGTTGTTAATGAGTCTTTCTGATGCCCCATTCTTCTTCATATAGTCCAGCTTCTTGGATCATTTGCTCAGCATACAGATTGAATAAGTATGGTGAAAGGATACAAACCTGACACACACGTCTCCTGACTTTAAACCACCCAGTATCCCTTGACTGCCTCTTGGTCTACGTACAGGTTCCTCATGAGATATATATACATATATACACATATGCACACACACATATAGCTTGTTCATGGGCTGCGGAGGCTATATATACATACACACACACACACACACTTTCACACATGCACCGTATTTTTAGGCAAATAGCCTGCACCTTCTATGTTTGTTTGCCAATTGCACCCTGCCCTCAAAAGGTATGTCCGTAAGTGCCGCTATACCAATTTTGTTTTTACTTGTTGCTGTAAAAAAGTTAGCATAGCGTGCATAGGAAAATACCACATGGGGGAGGGTTTGGTTAGCAAACAAAGGTAGAACAGAAGGCATGGGTTGTTTGCATAAAAATATGGTGTGTGTGTGTGTATATATATATATATATATATATATACACAAAGGCTGGATTATGCAGATAGATCATTCATCTTACAAAGAGGCAGTTTGTAGTACGGAAGGGACTTCCGAGTTGGGCCCGCATCTTATGACTATAAGTTACATATTCAAATCAGATATGTACATGCATACACAGACAGGTAGACAGACAGACAGACAGACAGATAGACAGATAGATAGATAGATAAAGGACCTCTTCCCATAAGTTAAGATTCAGTATAGCCCCATCTTTTTAAATAAATGGGAAATCACCTTTTCTCTTCTGGCCTATGGCTTTCCTTTCCTTCTTTAACTGAAATTTTCATCATTACTCTAAAGCCTTTGAATAAGCATACTGTCTATATTAAAATAGTCACTGATAAAGTTTCCATATATTCAGAGGAAAAGAGAAGAGACACGAAAACAGCTGTTTCTCTTTAACAATATTGCCCGAATTGGCTCATCTGCTTAGCTCTCTGGCACCTTGGAATGCAGAAAACAGGGTTCCCCAGAGATTACATAACAGATAATTGATACAGAAGTTGGAGGAAGTAAAATACAGCTTTTGAGACATTGCCCAGGGAGTAAAGCTGAAGGGTGGTGACTTCATTAGGGGACGTCTGAGCCACTGGATACATGATGATGTTATTGCACGGAAAAAAAAAAAAAGGGCACTAATGACCAAGTTTGCCTACTTTATCACGGCAGCCCAATAATATGAACAAGTACAGATGGCTGACTCAAGTAGCTGACAGTCTATCTATCTTCTTTGATCTTTTCTGAAATTACTTTTATGGCTGTGATTTCAGGACATGAAATTTTCTAGGGAATGTGCTATTCAGAGAACGTCATTTGTGATAGGACCAGCAGAGTTAATAGAAAAACAACAAATTAAAAATAAATTAGGGAAAGAGTTTTTAAAAAATTTAATCAAAGAGATAAAATCGATCATGCTATGAAGAGAGATTTTCGGATTCATGACAATATATTTTTAACTTCTGAGTCAACAAAGAAATCTACTTAGGGTTTCAGAAAGAAGATTCTAGAGAGTAAATCCCAACATATTTTAACTGTACAAGTCAGGAATGTACAGCTGAATGTTAAAAATAAGTATCTCTTTGTTCTTGCATGAAGCAAAGGACATCAGTAATCTGGAATGCTTTATAACAGAATTGCGAAGAAGATTGTTGTTCAAGTGACAGCTCTCTGAAGATCTAGTCAAAGAAAATTCTAATGGCTTTCTCCCCTTAATTAGAAAAGAAATTAATACACATTGCTGATAACTTTGATAATAAAAAAAAGTATCAGGAAGAAAACAAAAATTACCCCCCACTACTGTCAACCTGGAAACCCTGTGGTGTCGTGGTTAAGAGCCATGGCTGCTAACCAAAAGGTAGATGGTTGAAATCCACCAGGCACTCCTTGGAAGCCCTATGGAGCAGTTTTCCTCTGTCTTATAGGGTCTCTATGAGTCGGAATTGACTTGACAGCATTGGGTTTGGTTTGGTTTTTGGTACTGTCTGCATTATTGTGTATTTTCTTTCTGTTGCAAAATAAGATGTTCAACTATAGTTGGTACCGGGTGCTAAGCCATTTGTGTTTTGTGAATTATTCACCTTTTAATGAATATACACCCCTTTTTGCATTAAAATGTTTAAAACTACCAATGTCACAAAATAATTTGTGTATACATTTTTGAATGAGAAACATATTTGTACTGTAAACTTTCACCTAAAACACCATAAAATTAAAAAAAAAAGTTTAAAACTATTGCTGACTATGCGAACAGTGAGTCTTCAATGACACTGTCCTATCAACATGAAAAGCAAACATTTGTTTAAAGCACTCCAGGCCCTGTCACTAGGTCCTTCAATACGTAGCATGGTCAATATTATCTACATTCTTTGCCATTTATGATGTATTTCTTAGTAAGGGATTACACGGATAGCATGTTTATATGTGCGTACAGGTCATGTCAACTGGGAAGTGTGATAAGAATGAGATGAACTGATTTTAAGGCTATTGAGTTCTCCCAACATCAGTGATTTTCTCAGCAATCCTGACAAATCAAAAAAGAAGTAACTCTAGACTACCAGCAAAGCAGGAAACTTGAATGCCAATTAGAAGTACGGACAAAGAATTTCAAGTGTCTAATTGGCTCCCCTGCAACCACAGCCCACTCTCGGGGTCTCATCTGTGGTTTCCTCCAAATTCCAGAGGCTTTTGTCTATGGTATTTCTTTGAATATTAACTTCTTGAAGTCTTCCTGCCCTCCATATCCACTGTTGTAACATATATTCAAAAAGGAATCATTCCTTTCCCAGGAGTACAAAAATATTGGGTACAAAAAATATTTCAATTGAACCAAACACACTTCCCCCTCCCCCCCCCCCCAGTTACCCTTGTTTACTCACTCTTCCTCAGCTAGGCCCAATGAATCCAAAGACAAGGGCTTTGCTTTCATTCTGTAGACATTTAGAGGGGCGATCGCTCCATATACAGAACAGTATTGCAATATGGTAATGGAAGAAAGAACAGAAAAAAGGCCCTTAACTCAATGGGAGAGGCAGTGGAAAAGAAAAAAAAAAAAAAACCTACAGATCATCTAAACTCCTCTGTATGTATTAGCTTGGGATCTTTGTTTTAAGGATGGCTGACGGCCCAGTAGCTAAGAGCTACGAAGAGCTATAGGTGCTAAGCAAAAGGTCAGCAGTTTGAATCCACCAGCCGCCCCTTGGAAACCCTAAGGGGCAGTTCTACTATATCCTATAGGGTCACTATTGACTCAACAGCAAGGGGTTTGGTTTCTGTTTTTTTCTATGGAATAGATTGCTTGTCTACTATAGAATAGATTACTATAGAATAGATTTCTATAGGATAGATTACTATAGAACAGATTACTATAGAATAGATTGCTTGCTCCTCTAAGGACCCATACAGAAAATACTGCTGGTCAGTATTACGTAAGACAATTGCTTTTAGAAATATGACCGGTAAAAAAAAAATTTTTTTTAAAGTCATTTTTGGCTTCTTGCTTATCTGGGACTTGATTTTACTGAATGACGAACAAAGGCAGGTGGGCAGGATGGTAGACTCTTTTACCTGGAAACCTCTCTCTCATTAGAAATAGGAAAGTCAGTACATGGACTCCTATTGACCCACTGAGGAAAAAGAGTGTTCTGACTCTCTTGTCTGCTTTGTTCCTTTGTAACTCACTAGTCACTCTGCCACATTAGCAGCTGTGGCTCAAGGATTAAGAGCTCAGGGCTTATTTCTGGCAGGCTCAGTTGACACTCTATAGAGTCATATAGCCCCTAATAAATAATAAAATATAAGAAGTTCCTGGGATACCTGATGAAACATTTACTTCTGTGTGGACTGAGCTGTGTCATCACCGCCTTTTGTAAGCAAATAAAGAGCTTACAAAACAGCACTTAACTGACATTCCCGGTAGGCGACCACTCCACCCAACATAGAACAATTCATGTGAAAATGTATAGACATAGGTTTCAGGGAAATATTTGCAAATGACCCCTCTATCTTTATACCATATTATGTTACAGGTTTCACAGCACATTGCTAAAAAAGTCATTCAAAATTGCTGCCAAGTCCATCAGCTGTCTTGGATTCCTCACATGTATTTTAATATCATGTCCTCTATCTTCTCTAAATAGCAAAATCCTTAGGCAAAGGGGATGGTGAAAAATGACGGGATTCAAAAATTTATGAAAGATGCAAAATGGAAGAAGCAATTTATTAATCAGGGCAATTTATTAATATTTTGCTTCCATTTTTAAAAATCCACCACTAATGGGGTAAAAACACAAATCTCAGATTCGTTCTCTAGATAAATAGGACACCAGAGGGTTTCTGTCATGTGAATCTGTGGTCACTATGGCACTAAATATTTGGAATTCCTGCAAAGAATATACTGGATAAAGAACAGGATCACTCTGACTAATGATCACCTTATGCTTTTCAGCAAATTCTGTACTTTCTTGAGCCCTGAAGCTTCAAAAATTTGTTCATCCAAAACTCAAAGATAACAGCTGCTCAATAGTGTAAAAACTATGTCTAGACTTCAATACCAGGCCACTATTATTAGGGTTTTCTTTCTTTGTGGAGATGTCATGTGGGGTCATACCATAGGCTTGCTCATCTCCTGACCCCTCAGATGGATGACATGGATCCCTTTCATTAAAGGCTATAATCATTACAGAAGCAGTCTGCCACATCTTTCTCCTGTGGGAGTGGCTGGTGGGTTCAAGTTGCCAACTTTTTCGGTTTGTGTCACCCTGAATTCAGACTTCTAGTCTCCTAAGCTGTTCATTAATTTCTGCTCATTAAAGCCACTCACCTATGGCATTTCTGTTACGGCAGCACTAGTAACCTAAGACAAATGCATTCAAGAATTTAATGACTTGCTTAGTTCTACAGAAAGACTAGAATCCAGGTCTCTTAACTCCAAGTCTAGGCCCCTTCCCCAGCAAGCAATGGTTGCATGAGGAAGTGTTTTTGTAACAAATTCATAAACAGACAACATAACCCACCATTACACCTTGATTATATGCCAGTCCCTTCGCTTGAAGATAGATATCCTAGGCATTAGTGAGTTGAAATGGACTGGTATTGGCCATTTTGGATAGGACAGTCATATGATCTACTATGCCAGAATGACAAACTCAAGAGGAATAGTATCACATTCATTGTCAAAAAGAACATTTCAAGATCTATCCTGAAGTACAACTCTGTCAGTGATAGGATAATATCCATACACCTGCAAGGAAGACCAGTTAATATGACCATTAATCCAAATTGATGCACCAACCAGTAATGCCAAAGATGAAGAAACTGGAAATTTTTATCAACTTCTGCAGTCTGAAACTGATCAGACATGTAATCAAGATGTATTCATAATTACTGGTGTTTGGAATAAGAAAGTTGGAAAACAAAGAAAAAGGAACAATAGTTGGAAAACATGGCCTTGGTAATAGAAAAGATGCTGGAGATCGCATGATAGAATTTTGCAAGACCAATTCATTGGAAATACCTTTTCTCAACATAAATAGTGTCTATACACATGGAGCTCATCAGATGGAATACACAGGAATCAAAGCCACTACATCTGTGGAAAGGGATGGTGGAGAAGTTCAATATCACCAGTCAGAACAGGGCCAGGGGCTGAATGTGAAACAGAACATCAATTGCTCATAGGCAAGTTCAAGTTGAAGTTAAAGAAAATTAAAATAAGTCCACGATAGCTAAATTACGACCTTGAGTATACCCCACCTGAATTTAGAGACCATCTCAAGAATAAACTTAACACATTGAACACTAATGACTGAAGACGAGACAGAGGCTTCGTCTCACATACTTTGGACTTGCTATCAGGATGGTGAAGTACAGGGTCAGTGAAAAAGAGGAAAACCCTTGATGAAATGGGTTGACGCAGTGGCTGAAACAATGGGCTCAAACATTGTAATGATTGTGAGGATGGTGCAGGACTAGATAGTGTTTTGTTCTGTTGTACATAGGGTCACTATGAGTTGAAACCCACTAGACAGCACCTAACAACAACTAACCAACATAATCCTGTTAGTGTCCACCATTTCTTTAAAGTAAATACAGAAATGCATTTATTAGCATGTGATTTGTGGTAGTCACTGTTCGAAGTACTTTGTGAATAATTTTCTTGAGCAAGTCTGACACTTTATAAAGAAGGTTTAGATTCGGAGGTCTGCTAAGACCCTTCCAGCTCTAAGATTTCTATAATGGATCTGACTTGAAATTCCAACTTGAAACATAAGACTAAGCTAAACATTCAGCTCCTTTCTGAAAAAAGCACTTAAATTCATCCATGTCTTCCCCACTTTGCACATCTCTACAGAGAGAGAGAGAAAGAGAGAAAGATTTATCTCAAGGAAATGGCTCACTGGGTTGTAAAAAAAAAAAAAAGTAGAGGCTGGCAAGTCCCAAGTCCATGGGCCAGGTGTCAGGCTGGAGGCTCCTCCTGACTTACTTAGCTGCAGGGGCTGATGAACCGAAGATCAGTAGGTCAAATGGCAGGTCACTGGCTCAGCCTGTGGAGGCTGGTGAACCCAAGATCTGTAGGCAATATGGCAGGCCTCTGGCTCAAGGCCCAAGAATTGGATGTCAGATGACGACGAATCAGATACAGGATACAGAGCAAGTGAGAGAGCTTTGCCAGAATGTACACACACAAACACACACACACTGGATGCAGGCCACATCTCTGAGGAAATTGCCCTTACAACTGATTGACTGATCACATCAGATCACATCATTACATAACTGCCCAATTACATCATTACGTAACTACCAAACTACATCATTACGTAGCTGCCCAATTACATCATTACATAACTGCCAAACCACTGAGAATCATGGCCAAGCCAAGCTGACAAACAACATTAACCATCACACCTGTGCTCAAATGCTCTCACATCACCTTAACCTGTCACAGTCCAAGATCACATTTGGATTAAACGTCACCACAGAGAAGTAATTCCATCCTTAGACCATTGATTTACTATCTGCTGCTGTTCTTTTGAAACCATCTGGCCGTATCTACACTTGATATCTCTAATTACTGAATGGTCCCTGTAGAACACAAGCTTTGAGAGGGTAGAAATTTTGCCTGTTTTGTTTATTGCTGAATCACCAGCACCTAAAATGGAGCCTGGAAGTATGAGAAGCGCAATAAATATTTATTAAACGAGCAAATGAATAAATGGTTTATTAACAAATTATTTTAAATCAGAGAAAGACCAATTAAGGCACTGAATTATTTATCTGTTTCTATTATCCACTCAGGGAGCCTTGGTGACTCAAGCGGTTTGCAACTGGCTGCTAACCTAAAGGTTGGCAGTTTGAACCTACCCAGTAGCTCTGTGGAAGAGAGGCCTGGTGAACTGCTCCTGTAAAGATCACAGCAAGAAAACCTTCTGGCGCTCAGTCCTACTCCATAACACACGGGGTCACCGATTTGGAATGGACTGGACGGCAATGGCTTTGGTTTTTTGGTTTGGTGCTTTCCACTCGTTACCTGAGTATATCTGGGTCAAATAGCTTAATAAAGAAATATAGATAATCCCATGCTGTGGCATAACACTACCCATTTACAAAGCATTTATAAGAAATATACACCCTGAGGCTGAAAATGTTCAAGGTACAGGGATCTGTTAATCATCCTGCTTGGCCCCTTCACATGCATTTGTAAGGCCTTAGCCCCCACAATGCCAGTCCCTGATATTTCTGGGGTTCTCATGCGTGATCACAGAGAACAGAGGCTGATGCCGTGAGCACTGCCAGTGCCCCATGGATATTGCAGCCTCTTTCTGCTCTCTAACCAACATCACATTGTCCCGCTGGGTGCCATGCTTTTCTACCAGCTCAGCTGCTAACCCAAAGGTTGGCTGTTGGAACCCACCAAGTAGCTCCATGGGAGGAAGACCTGGCGATCTGCTCCTGTAGAGATTACAGCCAAAAAACCCTATGGGGCAGTTGTAGTCTGTCACTTGGGATTGCTGTGAGTCAAAATTGACTCTATGGCACTTAACAACAACAACAATATTGTATACAGATAAAGAAAATGTCTCTTTTAGTTCTAGTTACAGCATTTCCTTTCCTAGAACTCAAACATACTTCTCTGGGACAGAGCTAGGACAGATTTATGTGAAAGTAGGTACCTTGCGCCTGTGATTATTCACCCCTTTTGATGACAGTGACACTGACCACATGTGGCTCTTGAGCACTTGAAATGTGGCTATTACGGATTAAGATATAGGGTCACTATGAGTCAGAATCTACTTGGCAGTAATGGGTTTGGTGTAAGTGCATAATAAACACCGGATTTCAAAGATTTAGTGCACCAAAAAAAAGAATAAAACATTTCAGTAATAATTTTTGTATTGATTCTATGTTGAAAGCATAATGCTTTAGATATATTGGGTTAAATAATACATATTATAAAAATCAGTTTCATCTCCTTTTTACTTTTTTTAAATGCGCTTATTAAAAAAAATTAAGATAGCAGTGCTCATTTAAAGCTGGAAACCCTGGTAGTGCAGTGGTTAAGTGCTACGACTGCTAACCAAAAGGTCAGCAGTTTGAATCCACCAGGTACTCCTTGGAAACTCTGCGGGGCAGTTTTACTCCAATCAACTCAACAGCAATATTGTTGTTGTTGTCTGTTTGTTTAATAGAAAGCTAATCCAAAGCTTTTTACTCAAAGTGTGACCCACGGAGCAGCAGCATTGGCATCACTGGGGAGCTTGTTTGGTATGCAGACACCAAGGCCCTTCTCCATGCTTACACGCTTAGAGTCTGCATTTTAACAAAATCCCTACATGATCTATACACACATGAGTTTGCAACATGGCCTAGTTTTCCCACTCTACTGGTTCATCATGACAACTTTCGTTTTGAAGGAAGCAGGCTCCCTGCGTTCTCATGAAGATGGACTTTTGATGGGGCAGCCCCACTAACCTGCTAGCCGTGAGGAGACATGTATTGATGATATTTACACCCCTATGGGACTCTGCTACCCCAGCGTGTTGTTGTCAGTGGCTATTGAGTCGGTTTCTACTCATGGTAACCTGATGTGTAGTGGATTGAAATATTGCTGGTCCTGTGCCACCTCCGTGATTGTTGGTTTGCTCCAGTCCATTGTTCTGTCCACTGTATATTTTGAGGGACTTCTAGCCTAGGGGGCTCATCTTCCAGCACTGTTATCACACTATATTCTGTTGTGATCCATAGGCTTTCATTGGCTCATTTTTGGAAGTAGACGACCAGGCCTTTCTTCCTAGTCTATCTTAGTCTAGAAGCTCCACTGAAATCTGTCCATTGTGGGTGGCCTTGCTGGTATTTGAACTACTGGTGGTATAGCCACATGCAAGGCAGAATCACAGCGATACGCGAGCCACCACAGCATGACAAACTGGCAGACAGATAGCAGGCTCCCTCTACAAAAGGCATGCTCACTGAAGAGCAAACAGGGACTAAGAACATTGGAAGGGAATGCTGACGTCCAGTTGCCTACTACTTCACCATCAACTGTAACATAGAAAACGACTCAAATGTGTGCCTCAGCAAAAGTGCACATTTGATAAGTCATTATTAGTCCATTAGCCAAACTTCTACTACTCTTTCAGAAAGCAACCCCCACCAAAAAAAAAAAAAAATACAATGTTGGAAAGGAGCTATTAGATTAGGAACTTTCAGATTAGGTCAGAGTAGAACGGCCCATAGGGTTTCCAAGGAGTGGCTGGTGGATTTGAACTGCTGATGTTTTGGTTAGCAGCTGAGCTCTTACGTGGAAAATCTAAAGATGTTTCTTACCCTTTCTCATTGGGACAGTAGATTCTAAATCCTATTTCCAGAGAGAGAAGATGAAGCACAAAATACATAATGATTTGTTGAGGGCCCTCACTGATAGAAGTGACCTTAGAATCCAGTCTCAAAATGCCATTTTATGCCCACGCAATAACTTGCTTGATTTCATGTGATGCCTGGAATCACCATGACCGAGTGAAAGCTGACTATTTAACACTGTGTGAGCGTGCTGCCACCTTCCAGACTCCACTTGTTTAACCTGTGCCAGCCCTTCCCCGCTACTGAAGTCAGCCAGTACACCCAGTACTGAAGGGAGGAAAATGAACTTGTAATGAAACCTGTGAACCCCAGCAAGCACCGACAGTCTCTGGAGAGTATTTGAGAGAGAACTATGCATGCTTTAAATTGTTCCTCAGGATTTAATTATTGAAAATCACTTGAAAATCTTGTTTCAGGGATGCTATCTACTCACCAACGCATTTTTATGACTTCACACAAAAGCTATTCTCAGGAGCTGAGCAGAGACTTTGAATGAATCTATGTGGTGGATTCTTGGGGTGCATTCTATTTAACAAGCATTTATTAAGTATTATTCTTTTTCTGGCTTCAAATGAGGGGGGACCCAGAGCTCCAGAATGAGCTTCTACAGACTCAGAGTGGACTAGACGTCCAGATGGGTTCCAGGTGAATTGAATATGGGAAGGTTAGGAAAGGTGGATTCAAAGCCCACTATTACTAGTTTGTTTTAGTCAGAGGCTGTGTTAGTATTGGCATGAGCTCCTGAGCAATGAGCAGGAAAGAGCTGACAACACTCATGAACTTTTTCATAATCCAAGTTGATCAAACCCTCTCTCCCCACCATTAGGTTTCTGCTTTCCTGAAGTATCTGTTTCTGAAAAATAATTTACTGAATATGTTGTTTTCACTCAGTCACGTCCAATTCATTTAAAAAAAAAATACTTCAAATATGTTTTTGCGCCCACATGCCACCAAAATTGCTCTTAAAAGGTCAACAATTACGTCTATGCGCAAAATTCGATGGATTCTTCTTTCTCCCTTCCTTACTCCTTTTCTCTGCCCTGTTTAACAGAGCTGAGCACTGTCCCAGCCACACTGTAGCCTTCTTAAAACAGTCAACGCTCTTTTTGGCCACTCTTTCTCACTCAGCATAACAGATTCCTTTTTCTTTCCCTTTCTAAAGCCTGGCTTCTCTGCTTATGATTCCAGGCCTTCTTCTCTTTACCTTGGTGATTTCGCCCAATCCTGAGACTTTAAAAAGTCACCTTGTCTTGACAAGAACAAAAAGGATGTTTGTTTTGTTGTTGTTAGAAATGTCTTTATTATCACTTATTAAGTACCAGCTTAATGCTGCAAAAATAATTTTGAATTATCCTTCCATAACCTCCCCAAATTCTTGATAAAGAGCTTTTCAGGTAAAGACGTGCTTTCTTCTCTCTTCTCTATAAAACTTTATGAAACCAAGGCAAAGAACTGTGTACATCTTGCTGTGAAATGCTGCCCACGACTGTGGAGACTGTCTGCCCAGGTTCCCTTCACTATCCAGGTCCTGAAAGACTCTTGTTCATCAGCTATCTCTTCACAAAGCAAGTCCACCACTTGCTGGGTTTGCCATCCTGTGGGTCAAAAACTTTCTCACAGAGTCTCAGTCCTGTCTCTTGCCGTAGCTGCTGTCAGTAGACCCTCCTCACTTCATCTTCTTGTTTGTTTGCTGGTTTGGCATAAATGTCATTAAGTGGAAAACCAGGCTCTCCAGGAATGGGGAGGTTAGTGATTCCCAGTGTGTACGTTTCTTTCTTGCCTTGGTTTTTGGAATTGCGCTTCTGGAGTTTCTTTAGGCACTCAGAAATGTGGAGAGTTATATATGTCAAGGTCCTATCTACTTCATTCTTAATTTCATAGTTTTTGAAGAAGTCATTGCCTTGAAGTAATAGGTAGTCTCACCCACAATATCTGTATCTTTTGTCTCTCAAGGGGTGCGTCCTTTGATAAGTCCTTTGATAGGCGGGTCCTGCTGATAGGTAGCAGTACCATATTTCCAATGAGTTTGGTGTCCAGGGTCCATAAGAGAAGAAAGGTAGGCTGGCATCTTGGCAGCACCAGAGTTTGGACCCAGCTGGGTATTATTGGCTAGAACTGGACGCTTCTATTTTAAATCTGCCCTTTGTATGCCAGAATTATATATCAAACAGATACTTCATCTCTCCACTTGGACATCATACCTGTATTTCAAATTAACTAGTCCAAAACGGAAATCTTAATTTTCCTATTTTCTTCCCCATAGTTCTCTGTCTTGTCTTTCCCATCTAGTAAATGGCATCAACACACACCAGTTGCTTAAGTCTAAAACACAGCACCATCTTCCTTTACCCCCATCCCCAAACACCTGCATCAATCAATAGGTTATGTCAATTATACTCACAGAGCCATCTCCAACATACCAGATTCTCTCCATTGCTACTGCCAACACTAGTCCAGGACAGTCTCACGTTTGTTTGGTACGCTAAGTGTGAGGAGGGGTACTTTTTTTCTTCCTCACATGCAAGTCACTGTCATACTCGAGAGTCTTAAGCAAAACTTAGCTGCTGCTTCCAGCCCCCAGCCCCCTCCCCCTTTCCTTTAGCCCAACCTTTAGTGGACTTCTTTTTCCTTTGCTACCATTTTCCTATCAATACCTTCGGAGTCCCTGGGTGGCGCAAACACTTGACGTACTCAGCTGCTAATCAAAAGTCGCAGGTTTGAGTCCACCCGGGGTGCATCTAAAGAAAGGCCTGATGACCTGCTTCTGAACGATCACCCCCTGAAAACCCGATGGGGCCACCAGGAGGCAGAATCACGTGACGGCAACTGGTGTCGGTGCCCTCAGCCCGCCTGGGTCCCCAGAGGCTGCTGGCTGTCTTGTCGCCCTCCCACGGTCATGACTTCCCACGATGGCTCCCCTCGAGCTGGGCAAAACTCCATATCCCTGGCTTCCCCCACAGCTCCTTCCTCCATCCACACTTTGACCCCCACAACGCTGAGTCAACTCCTGTGTTAAGAAGGAGCCTAGCATTCTTCTGAAATAGTCCTTAATTTTAATAACTGTGAAACTTATGACCCAAAAAGCAAAGACACTCCCACAGAGGCATGCGGCTTATCCTGCCCTTTAATAGGCCTTTCGGGAATTCTGTCAAGAGACTGGATGAACGATTGTCTTTATATATAAGATATTTCAAGAAAATGTATGTGAGCTTTAGTAATGGATATATTGAGATAGAATTAGAGATACAAATTGGAGGGTAAGAATGGGAACGTACCGTTAGCATCATCTGATTCCACCTCCGTGGTTTAGAGATGAGGGCATTGAACCCCAGGGATTACCAGGCTTAGTGTGGAAACAGCGTAGGGCTAGACTCCTGATTTCCTGGTGTGGCTGCTCTTTCCAAAATGCCCAGTTGCCTCCATTGCAATTACATTTTATAAGATTAGTTTGCAGTACAATAGATTTAGCAAGTAAATATTTAATAATAATATTTATTGCTTACTTCAACACTCAAGGCATTGTCCTAAGCACCAAACCAAACCAACAAAACCCAGTGCCATCGAGTCGATTCCGACTCATAGCGACCCTATAGGACAGAGTAGAACTGCCCCATACAGTTTCCAAGGAGCGCCAGGAGGATTTGAACTGCCGACCCTTGGGTGAGCAGCGGTAGCACTTAACCACTATGCCACCAGGGTTTCCGTCCTAAGCACATTACACATACATTATTAACTCATTTAATTCTTATAAAAACAGAGAGATGGAAGTTAAAATTAGTATGTCTGTGTTATAGATAAGGAAATGGATGCTCAGAGAGATTTTTTAATTGCCCAGTGGCAGAGCACAGTGATAACATTGCTGGTCAAACTGGAATTATGAACTCAACCAATGAGGCAGAAGTCTCAAGTGATGCCATAAGCAGTTAATATTCATTTAACACTTGTTCTGTTTGGGGCGTTGCAAACCAACCTTTACGTGCCCCCGTGTAACCCAAAGGTTACCTGTAGACACACCAGTGTTGATGAGAAACTCGGAATTCCTGTGGTGTTTCTTGTGGAATCTTACATGTTGTTCACTATTCTCTAGGCAGACACCTCGTAAGCATTCCTTCGCCAGAGTCACATGAATCCAAGATGCTTTCTGGATGGCTTGTTACTGAGATTTGTGTGCAAAGGGGGTGAGAGAGTCACATTGCAGTACAACAGAAGCAGCTGGAATCAACTCGACAGCAACAAACAACAACAACACTGCGCAGTGCAGCGCGACATGCCATGTGTGCACACTGCGGCAAACAGGCAACAGCTGGTTCTTGGCCACTTTCTCAAGAAGACCTCCAGCTACTCCGTGACCGGGAGCCCCCAGAGGCCCCACCATCCTCACCTTCTCTACTCCTATTTGAAATATTCTTATTATTTTACAAATTCCTATTTCTTATGAAGAGCAATGTAATCTTCTTTATTTCACAGATTTTCTTTCTTACTCTGCCTTGAGGCTGCTATCATCACAGGTAAATGTCCCATCGTTGTGTTTTGCTAAACAAAAAGGTTACCTGCTCCAGATGAAATGACAACAGTCCCTTATGGGTAGAGGTTCCTGCCATCAGCTGTGGTTTTAAATAACAAGCTTCCCCCACATCCCCTTTGCTCTTCCCTCTGCTATTCTTGTAATAACCTTATAACCCAGAAATGATTGTCCACATTTTAGCATAGAAGAGATGCAAGTTTGGTAGGCTAAGTGACTTCTCCAGGGTTACCAACAAACAAACAAAAAACCCACCAAAACCCATCGCTGTTAAGTCCATTCTGACCAGAGCGACCCTGTTGGACAGTGTAGAACTGCCCCGTGGAGTTCCCACGGAGCACCTGGTGGATGCCAACTGCCACCTTTGGTCAGCAGCCGAGCTCTTAGCCACTGCACCACCAGGGTTTCTACCCATGGTTAGCCCCTCAGAAAATGGAGGAGCAGGGTATGATGTCAAGATTCTTCCCCCTCCAAGCCCCATGCTCTGGAAACTAGCCTTTTCCTCTCTGCTCCCTTTCCATTAGCAGTCCAAGACCCCGATTTCTGCGTTAACTGTCAGAAACCTGGACGCGTTTTCAGGCTTTATCCACGTCCTCCTCCGCTTCCCTGTAAATGCGTATCTAATCTTTTCCACAACTCATTTTTGTAATGAAATAATTTTATGGTAAATTTGTAAACTTAAAATGGTTACATTTAGTTCATGTCTCCAGAATCAGATTCTCTAAGACCTTTATGTTTTTTTAAGGTAGCAGTTAAAGATTCTTTAAAATTTTATTTGAACAAAGCTGACTGCTTGATTCAACTTTATACTTCTTACGATTTGTGTTTCAAATATTAGGTCAACAAAGAAATATGTTATTCTTAAAAAAATTTAAATAAATCATAAGGAAGTGGTTCATCCCTGCTCGCATCCAAACCTACTCCGCTCCCTAGAGTCATTTCTCTTGTCCACTTGATGTGTTGCCTTCGCGTCTCCCCGAGAGCTTTATAAACATGCATTTACATGCAGTCACACACCCCCGCCCCCCGACACACGGACAGTGACAAAGTTGTTTCGATTCTCCTGGAATCCAGATTTCTGGGTTCGTGGAATTGGGGTGAGCCACCCAGACCTTCCGCCCTTAGGTGTTCTCTTGAACCTTGAGCCTTTAAGGAACTCTTCCTAAAGCCACCTTCAAGTCAAACACTAGCACAAGCCTAGTAAGTCGCTCAGCAAAGACCATTTGCCTTAGGCATTGGGTTCTTTTGGAAAGTTATGTGATTGGATTTCTCTTTCCTCACTCTGCTCTGCTCTCTGTTCAAATGCTCACAGCTCTGGAAGGCCTCCCTGGGCCTACACCTTTCCATCATTCTTCATCTCCTAACTTCATTTTACTCTTCTTTACAGTATTTCCCATTGACGACGAGTTCCCGTTAACTACACACGTATCACTTATTCATTTGCATGTCTCCCCCATATGATGTCAGCTCTAAAAGGACATGAATCCTGTTTATCTTGTTCACCCTCATATTCCTGGACACTAGGATTGTGTCTGCACATTCACGAAGGAAGGATTGATGGAACGGTTCAGCCTCAGTCTTTATACTTGCTCCAGAGTACTGCACTGAGGGTCTATACCTTACTTTATTAACTTGTCTTTTTCAGTACGTTTATTCATTCATTCATTTTTTATGCTACCGTAGGCAATGCTGCAGTGAACATTCAGACGGCAGTCATATTTGGAGGGAAGGAGGGGACTGAGCTATTGAACAAGGCATGTGAAGGAGCTTCTAGGCTGGCTTGCGAAGTTCTGTTGTTTGATCTGGGTGGTGATGATAAGAGCATTTCCTTTATAATAATTCATTAAGATCTTCATTTGCTTTGTCTGGCTTTTTGTATTTGAGTTTTATTTTACAATAAAAAGGCAGAGAGAGAGATGGCTTCTGGAGTCAGATAGTTGGTGCTAGCCCCAAATTCAGACCCAGGGTTGTGGAGCATGGAAGAGGAGGTTAGCTCAGGGCACACTTGTCCTCAGTTTCTCTCTCCTCTGGAGCTTGGTCGCTGCCATCAATCTGTTTCTATCTCTTTAAAGGTACCATTCACCAAGTGGACCTCCACTTAGGATTCTCTCTATTTGATGGTTGAAACTGAAAGTCAAAGAATCTAGAATTTCTAAGCCTGGTTGCTCATTATGGCCAAGGAAAGCGCTTAACAAGATAAAGGGAATTTGAGCCAGAAAGGATCACTTCCACCCAAGTTCCAAATCGCCACAGAAGCAACCCCCAAGGGCCATTGCCGAGCATTCTCCATTCTGTCCGCCCTCGTCTAGTTTTCACTAATTTAAACAAAATGTTCACCCGTGACTGAGGTAATTCCACCTATATTTATTTATTTCTGTCCATTCCACTTAATTTGCTGATCCTTCCTTCCTTCCTTCCTCCTGGGTTCAGCCCTCCATCTGGGGAAAAAAATTATTCTCCTCTGGGTTCCTATCTCTCAAACCTCCCAGCTTAAAAATTCCAGTGCTAAGTGAAAGAGCTGTTTATTTTATGGAGAAGGAAACATATATTGATGAACTCTGAGCACACGCCCATTAAGCCCTTTCCATTGGAATATTTAGGCAAATTATTTTACACCTAAAGTTAAACAGTGTGAGGGTATCTGTTTCTGGAAGATAAATCTGGTTTTCTTTTTAATCTAACCAAGCAGGGAAAAACCAAACCAAAACAAACCCATTGCTGTCCAGTTGATTCCGACTCAGCAACCCTATAGGACAGAGTAGAACTGCCCCGGAGGGTTACCAAGGAGCGGCTGATAGATTGGAACTGCCAATCTTTTGATTAGCAGCCAAACTCTTAACCACTGCACCCCAGGGCTCCAAAATCAGGGGAAAGGACCTAAGAATTCTGAATAAAGGCAATGAAATACCTTCGCATAGATGGGAACGCTTACCCACAAAAAGAACAAAATTTATTGACTGTGGTATAAATTCAATCAGCTTCTTAGCAGAGTTTTTGTACTTAGGCCACAGTTACAATATGATGACACCAAAATGTAGTTAGTTGTGCTGTTTTGGGGAAGGCACTTTTTCCTCACTTGAAATGAGTAGCTTGATCTCTAAGATTCCAACTCTCTTTATAATTTTTAAATAAATACCCACTTTGTGGAGCTGTTTAAGACATGGTTTGAAAGGCATAGATTTTTTTTTTTTTTTGAAAGTTTGGGGGAACATCTCTTGACATAGACTTATAATTTTGTAGGACTGTTTTCAAGCCAGTGAAAGGACACTACCCAAGCCCAACTTCATGCCCTAGTTTCAAAGATTAAGTCTGTTATTACTTTTAGAGGAAGAGAGCTGTTGGAACTAACCACTTCTTTTCAGTGTTTTTAAGTGGATAAAAAATGTAATTGAGCTTCTTGATGTTATTGTTATTTATTGATTTATATCCCATCCTTGACAAGATTAAAAGAACGTTTCCCCTCCTAGGCTTGATGATTGTTGTCCCAGCAGTAGCTCTTCACAAAGGTTTAGGATGTATGGCCTTGCCTTCTGTTTTTAATGTGAGAATCCACTATCATTCACTGGACTGGGCTTAGGGGAAGCTGAAATTCAGAATCCAGGCATACACTCCAAAGTGAAGTAGTTCCCCGAGTTGCCATTTATGTGATGGGTAGTCTGCTGAGGATTTAAATTAAGAAAGGACTTTACTGCTAGTGTAATTGACTCCTGTTATAGAAAATAATTTCCCTTTCAAAGCAAATCCGCTATGTACGTACATTATAGATCTGTTTTCTTTTTTTAGACTTTGAGCTACTCAAGGGCAAGGCTTATGACTTACTTATGTCTGTGTCTTCAAAAAAGCGTAGTGCCTGACATACCACCTGTACCTCACAAATGATTTCTGAACTGCCTGGTCATGGATTCTCTATTGATATGGAATCAGGTTGATGTACAATAAACACATGACTTGGTGAACCTTCACATTGAATTCATTCATTCATTCAACATGTATCTGAATTCTTTACATGTGCTACATACAGTTAAGCAAAAATAATAAATAATAAAAAGATTAAAAACAAACAAATCCACTGGCATTGAGTCAATTTTGACCCATAATGATCTCACAGGGTTTCTGAGGCTGTAAATCTCTATGGAAGCAGACTGCCACATCTTTCTCCCGAGGAGCCACTGGTGGTTTCGAACCACCAACCTTTCAGTTAACAGTCAATCGTTTTAACCACTGCACCCCCAAGGCTCCTTAAAATATAATATAAACATAAATAAAATGTAACACGGTGTTACATGGACTCAAACATACCAACCACCATGAAGATGGTGCAGGACTAGGCATGTCATACATGAAGCCGCCATGAGTTAGAGCCTACTCTTGGCAACTAGCAACAGTAACAACTTAATGTTAAGAACAAAAGATATAAACAGATAATTAGAATAAAGTGACTTAAAATGAAAAATGCCTGAGAGAGGAGCCAGCATTGAGATAACAATGTTGAGTGTATGCTACTGGAAGAAAGCACGCATTTTTAACAGCGACAGTGAACTACAAAGGTACGAGTTTCAGAGGCCTGTACTGGAGACCCAGGCAGACAGCCTTCCAGGTGGATTGCTGGAGAGAGATGAGGATTGGAGATGGAGTTTGAAAGCCTACTTTCTCAGAGATGCCACTTGAAGTCATGATCTTGCCAAGTGAGAGGGTAATGAGAGGAGAATGGAAGTCTTTGAAGAATACTCAGGGGAACGAAGAAAAATCAGACAGGGAACTGGAGGAGAATGGGAAGAGCAGGGTACAAGAGAAGTCAAAATAGAATTTTCAAGAAGGGAGTGGTCCATGGTGTGAAATACTGAAGACTGTGAAATACTGAAGACAAGTGTGAACAGAAGTCATTGGACTTGGTGATGATAGTAATAAAAACAAACAAAAAAACCTGTGCTGTCGAGTCAATTTTGACTCATAGCGACCCTATAGGACAGAGTAGAATGGCCCCATAGACTTTCCAAGAAGCGCCTAGTGGATTCAAACTGCTGACCTTTTGGTTAGCAGCTGTAGCTCTTAATCACTGCACCACCAGGGTTTCCGATGGTGGTAATGGTGACCTTAAATCAGAGTCCACCGATTGCTGAGATAGAAATACAGTTCATATGGTATTATGGTATTATACATTGAATGCCAGTATAATGTTTGATGATCAGAAAGGCATTATGTAAGAAACCCTGGTAGCTTTATGGATATCAACTATAAGTGATTGTCATTAAAATGTGTAGGAAATTGTGAGGAATTTATGTTAATTCTTAAATTCATTAGGTCAAATCTCTTTATATAGTGTCTAGAAGAGTTACAATAATACTAGGCTTAGAATGAAAAAAAAAAAAGAGGTCTCTTACTTCACCCTCCCCTCCCACTCTTATGATTTCTTCTTCTAACATTTTATTGATTTATTCTAGTATTTCTTCTATATATTTCCAAACAGATGCTTATGGTACTATTTCATGATTTTCCAATGTTACACACAATCTAGTGGCCTCCCACATTGGCAAATTCATTTTTTTACATGTCCTATACTTCCATATCTACTTGCTCTCTTTGTTCTTTCAATACAGTTATCTCACACTTTTTATTATGTAGATAATGATTATTTGCCATACTTGGGCTGCAAATGTTTTTTTTCAGAGCTAGGACACGTAGGCTATATTATAAAGAAACTTCCATTCTTGTCAATTTGTGTGTTGCTACAGTCAACAATTGCTTTATTTTTGTTGGCTTAATTGTGGACTTGTCACTCACACACACCCAAACTTTTTCAAGATGGTCAGATCTCTCAAATTTCACTTCCTGTTCCTCTAATCTTGCCCCAAGAGTGCTCGCTGTTCTCTGCCCTCTAATTTCCGTACAGGCTAGTCACTCTCTAGGCCTGGCACCCTGCTATCCTTCTGAAACATTTTTTTCCCAGACATTTTTCTTTCTCACTGTGATTGTTGTTATTATTATTATTTGGTCTACTGCCTTGTTATGGTGGAACATGTCTTCACTGAGTGACTGCCTGTCTTTTTATATTTTTTATGAAATAAGGAATACTACTTTATTTATACAAAGGTCAGCCACTGTTTTTTGTATCATTTATAGTGATTGGTTTGTACCCCGTTGATGTGAGATGTAAATTTCACTGTAGAATGCATTTAGAGGCTGTACAATATAACACTTAGTGCACTTAGAAAAGTACTTTGCACGTGAAAACAAAACAAAAAGCAAACCTGTTGCCATAGACTAGATTCCAACTCACGGCAACCTGATGTGTTGCAGAATGGAACTTACCCAGAAGGTTTTCTTGGCTGTAAATCTTTATAGAAGCAAATTGGCAGGCCTTTCTTCTGCAGTGCCACTGGGCGCGTTCCAACCACCAACGATTAGTTTAGTCGTTCAATGCAAACTGTTTGTGTTACCAAGGGATCTTCCCATAGTTCCTTGTGCATACTTCCTGCTTAGTAAGTATTAACTTTTACTATTAGATCTCCTTCTAGGTTTTCAATTACGTCAGATTGAACTGTTCATCTGCCTGCCACACTCTTTGACTATTGTAACCTATAGCTGTTCATTGACTATATAACTTCTATGCATCACTCCTACCTCTCATCAAGGCTCAAAATTGTCTTAAATATTTCAGAACATTTTTACTAAATGAGATTTTATGCTTTTGCAAGTGCTTAATATTGCACCAAAAATAAGCAAAACCAAAAAAGAATTAAAAATGAAAACAAACAATAATGCTAAAATGTTTGTTGCAAATTGTAGAATATGTATAACACACTTTTAGGGAAATTATATATTTACAATATTAATTGAGCCTTACCATATAAGGATGTTGTACACTTTTCCATTTATTCAAGTATTATTTGATATCCAAAATTAAAGGCTGAAATATTATTATTGGCTCTACATACTTTCCTTATGCTTATTTCTACATATTTATGTAATGCTGCTATGAGTAGGAATTGACTAGAAGGCAACAGGTTTGGTTTTATTTTTTGTTTATATAGCTCTTTAATTGTTGTAAGCAGGGTAATTTTCATTATGTTTTGTAACTGGTTAACACTGACTACTGATGTTTATACATTTTAACCAATTTGTTTAGTACATTCTCATACTTCTGTTTAGATTCGTTTTATACTATTATTTTGGTTGTTACACTACCCGTAAAATTGATCCTCTTTCTTTTCAACATTTTTATCTCTTATTTCTTTTTTCCTTTATGGTGGGATTCACTACAACTTTAAGAAAGATCTTCATGGTGTTGATGGTGGCCATCTTACCATTAATTCATTGCTTCAAGTATTTCAAAGTTCAGTATGATAATATTTATCACATAGGAAGCATCTTTTCCATCATGTTTTACTAAAAGTTTTCTGTCAGAAAGGTGTGCCAAATGTTAGGAAATATCTCTCTCTCTCTTTTTTTTTTAACCAATGAGATAACATTATTAAGAATATATTAATATAATGAATTATATTAGTAGATTTTCATATGTCAAACAAGTTTTTAATTCGGGAAGTATTATTTGCTCATAGTGTGCACTATAAATTTGAAAATTCAAGTTGCTACCTTTTTAACTAAAGTTTGTTGATATAAACATGCAAAATGAGATTAGTCTTTTCTTATTGGGATTTTTTTTCTGACCTCACTTCAGGGTTAAGCTATCTGCATAATATGAATGACGAAGGTGGCATTTTTCTATGTTTTAGAATTGCATTTGTATTATCACTCTTTGAAGGTTTGGTAGATTTTATCCATAAAACCATGTGGGCTGACCATCTTATTTGCAGCTAACCATCTTTGAAATTTTTTTCTTTACAAATAAATTATGTGGACTTTAACGAAACAATGTTGTAAAAACTTGCGCTTTTATGAATCCAGCACTGACTGTAGTTTCCAATAGATTCTATTTATTTATTTCAACCACTTGCACTTATTAAATAAATAAGTAGAATCTGTCAGAAGTCTTATCACTGAGGCCCAAGCAAACAAATTTATCTTTTTAATTACTTAGGCCAGATTCATAATTTCAGCTATAATCTATTTGCTTTTCTTTTTAATTCAAATACTCTTCCTCTAATGAATTACCTACTAAAGAAATGAAATTTTCACTATTTAAATTTTTTTCACTAGTTTTTGTTAATCAGTAAGTAGGTGTCCAGTAAACATTTACTTGGTTTGACAAATCTTGAAACTTTCTTCCATTGCTGTTAGTCTCTTCTCAAATCAACTTTAGTAATTTATAATCGCCTACAAAAAAGCACTTCATCCTGATTTTCCAGTGAATTTGCACAGAATGGTGTATAATGGGTTCTTTCGTTTAATCTTTTACATGTATGGTTATTTTCTCAATCATATTTCAAAAATTTTGTACTACTTTAGTCTATTTTTTTTCTTGCTATGCTTTGCAAGAGATTTGTTTTAATGACCATTTTAAAGGACAGGCATTTAAATATATTCCCCAAATGTACTTTTTTCTTTTTTTAAGTAATTATAAATTAAATTATAATTATAAATTATGATTTATTAATAATTTATCATTAATTTAACTCTTATTAATTTGTATCCCCATTTTAAATTTACGTCACTTTATTTGTTAACATTTTAGCTTGGATGCTTGGTCCAATCGTTTGTTCTTCTCATTTGATAATAAAAAGCAAACAGCTCAACAGAAAAATGACAAAGGATGTGACTAGCAATTAATGAAGAGAAAGTACAAATAGCCAATAAACATGAAGAATTTTCAGTCTCACAATAAGAAATATACAAATATTTTAGAATGAGATCTGTGTTTCCATCTATCGGTTTAGTAAAGATTAAAAATTTTAACGGTGCTCAGTGCTGATGTGGCTCCAGCGTGACTACCATGTTCAATAGGCTGTTGGTGGTATTAAAACTTGTCACCATGTTTCAGAGAGTATTTGTCAATAAGCATCACATTTCAATATGTTTGAAATCTCTTTATCAATATCTACTTCTCAGAATATATTTCTAATATTAGAACAATTATGAAAAAATGTATTTTGTTTTAGCCTTATTTTTTTAGTAAAGAAAAATCAGAAATACATAAATGCCCATCAGTAGGAGAATAGCTTTGGTAATTATACAATATTCATGCAATGTAATATCCAACAGCCTAAAAAATAAACAAATAGGCATATGTTTACTGAGATGAAAAATAAAATAAATTATGGTACATTCATGTAACCTGCAGCAGTTTTAAAAATAAGAAGGGTAGATCTAAACATACTAACATAGAAATACTAAACATTCAGAAGAATATGTTTATATAGAATAAACATTAAAATGCATTCAAATGAATGTGCATTATGTAATTAATACGTATATATATCTTAGCGTGTGTACACACACACATGCAATACACATATACAGTGTCTGGAGTTATATTCACTAACCTGTTAACAACTGTTGATTCTGAAGAATTAATTTAAGAGGATGATGAAGAAATACTTTTACTTTATACTTCCTCTACTGCTGCATTTTTTTATTGTTTAAAGGGCATGTATGATTTTGCTGATGGTAACATAAAGCAGTTCCCATTTTGAAAATATAAATAAACACTCATGAAGCTGGAATTCCTGAACTGATACCACCTTCCCAAAGCTGTTCCTGTTTCCGAAGAGGAAGAGCTGTAATCAATGATCACACCAGGAGCGCAACTCTTGGGTTAATTAACAGCGAGGACACCAGGGAGGGCTGGATACTAAGATAACACACAGGACTCTCAGGAAAAAGAGCACGGTTGACCCTTCTAGGTTCAAAGCTCAAGCTGACCACAGGGCAGAGTGGCTGAATCACAAAGAGTCACCTCTGTGCAATGGACCCCTCAGGAGAGAGAGAACCATAAGCTGACCACACAGTAGACAGCTGTGAAGCCAAGTCCATGACAGCCACCCACGAAAAAGTGATGTGAAAATATACTTCTTAAAGGCCAAAAGTGACATTGGAACATTGGCTTTGGGTTTGAGAAACCAAGAGTTTCTGTGGGATTTTATGTACTCAGAATTTAACCATTATTCAGCAATAACCTTTCTGACTTTCTCCTAAAATTAAACAAATAAAAACATAATCAACCAACAATATTCAAGGAAGAAAAAAAATCCTAGCATGTTCAGTGTAGATTCCACCCTCCTCCTGCCCCACCCACACTTATATTGAAGAGATACTTAAAATAACTGGGACTTTTTGAGCCACAGCTGTCCCTTATACAAGGATTAAAGAGATACAAACATCAGATTTATTTTTTACCCTAATGTATTTCCTAGACTTGTATATAGTTTCTTACCACAGTATATTTTTCAGTTGAGTGAATTTTTCTAAGAATTTTTGTATTGTAGAAATAGGCATGTGTGGTGTTTATTTGTGCTACAAAGATGTATTTTCTTTGAAGTAGGAAAAGAAGTGGGAACCCATTTATTTGTTCAAAAGCAATTCAATTTCCTTGTTGTCTGTCAAACAAGCCTGGGATAAAATTGATCAATTTCAAAAAGGAATGAAAAGAATTGGCTAGGGACTCCAAAGGGTCTATTTTAGGAGAAGTCAGTATGTAAATATACTTCAAGCTAATGAAATTATGGCAAAACTGAGTAATGGCAATCCTTTTATATCAACATTGTTATTTGAAAAATACTTATTGAGTTTCTTACTATGTACAGCGTGGATCTGAGCTAACATTCTTTGTGGCTCCTCACATGTCAAGGTCCTCACAATGCTTCTGTCTTCACGTATTTTAGCTGGCCCCTGCATCCCTGATGAGATTCCTGCGGGATAAAAGTAAGCCATGAATCTATGTGGGTAGATGTTTGTATTGTGAGGTAGGGGGAATTGCTAGAAAGACATCGAGAAGCCATCACCAACAACTGGGCAAAGAACTGATGAAGGGTTTTGTTAGGTAGAAATTATGATGCCATATTCAGGCATTTAACAAAACTAAAATAGCTAGCAAATATATCACACACTGGCTCATGATAAAAAAATAAAAAAGCAAAAAATCATTGCCATCGAGTTGATTCCAACTCATAGGGACCCTAAAGGACAGAGCAGAACAGTCCCATAGGGTTTCCAAGGAGCCGCTGATAGATCCAAACTGCTGACGTTTTGGTTAGCAGCCAGACTCTTAACCAGTATGCCGCCAGAGCTCATGATCCAAAAACCAAACAAAACCTGTTGCCATCGAGTCAATTATGACTCATAGCAACCCTATGGGACAGACTGGAACTGCCCCATAGGATTTTCAAGAAGTGCCTGGTGGATTTTAACTGTTGACCTTTTGGTTAGCAGCTGAGCTCTTAACCACTATGCCATCAGGGCTCCTTATACATTTTCCAAAGTGGCTATCTGATATTGCAAAGGGGCTTAAAATACAGGTTAAGGACTGAATTCTATCCCGGAAATATTTGTACTGTTGATTTATTTTTTCAAGCTGGATATTGAGGTCATGATAGTAGTACATTGAAAAGATTTACCTAGTTCTGAGAACAAGACTGATTGGAGCAGAAATCAATGGGAGTCAAGGGAACCAGCTACCAGGATCTCACCGTATGTTTGAGTGAGAAGAAAAGAGATTGGACTAAGATGCTGGCAAAGATATGAGTTAAGAATGAAAAGTTTGGGGGAATCGTGAACATGATTTGATAGAATACGGCAGAAGTAAAAACGGCTTGACTCTTAGAATTAAATTTCCTTTGATACTTGGAGACTCGGTTCCTAGGGCTCAGAAAATCTAGTCTTCCATTCCAGCAGTAGTATTCACTAGTTGTGTGTTAGGAAGTCCATACTTTAAACCCTAAGAAACTTAGACCCTTCGATTGACATAAAGGAGGATGGAGTGGACCATTTACAGTACAGTAGACCATGCTTTTTAACGTGTTAAAAAGCAAAGATGTCACTTTGAGGACTAAGGTGCTCCTGACCCAAGCCATAGTGCTTTCAATAGCCTCATATGCATGCAAAAGCAACAATGAATAAGGAAGACTGAAGAAGAATTGATGCTTTTGAGTTGTGTTGTTGGGGGGAATATTGAATATACCATGGACTGCCAAAAGAAGGAACAAACCTGCCTTGCAAGAAGTACAGTCAGAATGCTCCTTAGAAGCAGGGATGATGAGAATTTGTCTCACATACTTTGGACACGTTATCAAGAGGGACAAGTCCCTGGAGAAGGACATCATGTTTGGTAAAGTGGAGGGTCAGTGAAAAAGAGGAAGAGTTAACGTGGTGGATTGACACAGTGGCAGCAAAAATAGGCTCAAGCATAACAACGATCATGAGGATGGCGAAGGACTGGGCAGTGTTTCGTTCTGTTTTACGCGGGGTCGCTGTGAGTGGGAACTGACTCTATGGCACAAAACAACAACAAGACTATCTACACTACAAATGACCCAACTCGGTAGTCCTGTGACTGAAACAGACATCAGTAATCAATCATGGGCTTCTTTGCCATTGGGTATAAATTAAACCTCACGATCCTTATTAGCCAAGCCTCCTAGACAACCAGTACCAATCGAAGGGATTTTGCATTCATGATAAAATCAGTTTGCAATGCAAAGAACTAGATGTTTTCAATGTGCCTTCTCGTTCTAGTGTTCTGATCCTGTGGTTCCACTGTTTGTGGTTCGTGCATTCAGGAGAGGACTCTTGATGAAAATAAAAGAGTTGAAAAAGGGACTGACGCAGAGAAGGTTGGAGAAGGGATGTGTGGAGCAAACTTGTATCTGTGCATATTTATGCTGGGAGGACAAACATGACTGCTCATCGTTACCACAGCTACAGTCTTTGAATCAGAGATAAGAATGCCCCACAGAACGAGGGCTAGTTAAAGATCAGAGAAACACAGGTCAGCCTTCTGGGAAACTGATAGGAAATTAGAGTTGAAGGAAACAGGTGTCAGAAGGAAGGTCCTCTCCTCGTGGGAAGAGGCGTGAACATTACCCTTCCCACTCATGAGACCAGTCGAAGAATCAGGCAGCTGTTGTGAAGAAGAAGTGTCACATGAGACCTAGCAGCCAAGAGTAAGAGCCCTTAGTCCAGCAACTTGGAATCTGTCAACAACAATTCAGAGATAAGAGATGACCTTTCACCATTTAACATCTGTTTTGACACTTTTGGTCTTATACATAACTGAATACCTGGTCAAGAAGGCAGCTGCAACTGTCAGTGCCCCTCCCAGGTACATGTATTCTTTACCTGCTCTTCTCTACCTGCTTTGAGGCTTTGGCTAATGGGCGTGCACGCACACACACACACACACACACAATTTTTAATTGCCTGATTTTTCCCAGTGAAGAAAATCCAAGTCAATAAGTTTCCAATTTTGTAGCCCGCAGACTAATGTCTGTGATATAGTGTATAACTATTGCAATAAGTTGGTTCCATAGAGGGCTTTACAACTTGTCCTGAGTGTAAATTAAGGTGATGTACAATTGGAATTAACTGAAGGTTTCTGATCTTAGGGAGACTTTGGGTCTGTGTAAGCAAATCCCATCTTATTTTGCCTTCATTAATGTGTTCCTTCCCTATTATTTTTTTATGAAAGAACTTCAATAAAAAATTTTCATTAAATTCTATATTAAATGTTAATTGGATAAAGTAATAATCCAGATGTTACAGGTTTACCTAAAATATATCACATCTCTTAATTATAAGAAAAGTAGCTTTGTAAGGATTTGACTATTAAGCTTCTTCAAGTTATGACTCCAAATGAACTTAAATTTTAAATTGTGGTATCTCAGTTTTATTCCTTTCTATGTACTTGGGAGACATTTATCTCTTCTCATAAGACTGCGCTTTCTAAATAGGTCTTCATTGTTTTGTCAGATTCTTATACCTTCTCCATCATCAACGATCTTGCATAGATCTGATGGCTTTCTCAGGTTTCTTAGGAAAAAATCCGCAGCTCACAGGAATTAGCTTTTTCTCTCACCTTCATCCTCTCTCACTCCTACTCTGGTACAAACCTGCATTCCTAATGAATGACTCTGGATATGAATCTTTCTTAGTTTCTTCAAAACAATAATTCCTCTGCCTGCAATTGCTTAATTCACTCACACTCGTTTCCTGCACTCACCTTGGCCCTGGTTCTTGGTCTTTACACAGATACGTTATCTTCAAAGTTGGGGCCACGCCTACCAGTCCTTCTAAGAGTGAATGCATTCCTTACCCAACACTCATGACTGTACATATTTTTCTACTTTTTCTCTCTGAATAATGCCCCAAGGACTGGCTTTCTTCCTTCCTTAGAATTGTCAATCCTTTTTTTTTTTTTTTTTAAATGAACTTCTCTTGCTGACAAAATCCATGCTTTTATGTGACATCTTCTTTCCTCTGGTCCTAAGAATACTATCCATTCAGTCACACTCTCCTCTGAGGTACTTACTCTTCTATTTTACTCCCAGAGATTCTCATGGTGAAAGGATACAGGAAAACTAGAGAGACAACCAAAGCATTGAAGCAAAAGACACTGAAATGCCTAGGGAAGACACATAAATGGATTAAAAAATATAATCAGTGTGGTGACAGGGTATTGTATACCTTAACTTGAAAGGAACTTCTCAATGGCCTATCAGATTGGAAAAGAAAAAGAGTGATAACACTCAATGGAGAAACTGGTACACCCATACCTGACCATAACAAAAAAACTAAACCAAATCCACTGCATCAAGCCAATTCCAACTCACAGCGACCCTATAGGACGGAGTAGAACTGCCTCATAGGGTTCCCAAGGAGTGGCTGGTAGATTCATACTGCCAACACTTTGGCTAGCAGCCGAGCTCTTAACCGCTGCGCTACCAGGGCTCCTATCTGATGGTGAGGAGTATAAATCAATACGAGCTTTCTGAAGGTCATCCAGAGCCTACCCTTTGAACATCTTCTAGGAAAAATTTGCCCAAAGGCTGTAATATAATAGTTGCTCAAAGATACTTGGGTAAGGATGATCACCGCAGTGTAAACCACTCACTTTCTGCTACTAAAGCCAACACTAGGCTGGAAGCCTACATTTTAACAGGCCTAGACTACTGCGCCTGGCTTCCCATTCACCCTGCCCACAACAGCCAAAGTAATATTCTTGAGGTATTAGTTTTGTAATTTAACTTCCCTGCTAAATAGCCTGTGGTAGCTATTTATGAACTAAAGGTTCAACACCCAAGTATCTCTGGTTATTTTCCCCAGCTCTCCCTGACATCCTTTATGCAGGTATATGTTTCATTGCTTTTCTGAATGAGCTCTCTGTATCTTGTTTTCCTGTTCTGTTTCCTACCTGGGCTGGGTATCTTCTGTTTTGCCCCACCTTCACCCTCAAAGATAAAAAAAGATCTTTCCACACATTTCCATTCTTCCCTCAGCCATGGAGGATGGCCTGCATGGACTAAGCAACAGGTCTCTCAAACCCATGGATTTCCTTAGGGTTTGACAAATGGGAAGACCTGGTAGGAGATCAGAGCAATGGAGTTTAATGAGGTTAGGGTGTGTATTCACTCTCTTCATGAGGTTGCTTTAGGCTGGTTGTTTCTCCTGAGCGAGGTCTCAGCTTCTCCAAAGGCAGCTTGCTCACTGCGAATCATTTCTTTCTTCGTTCCTGTGACTTCTCCTTTTATGCTTAGAGTGATAACAGCACTGCCACTCCTAGTCTTGTGTTTCTGTCACTTGTGATTTGCCTCAGCTTACACCTGTCTTCGGTGGTACAGTGGTTAAGAGCTAGGCTGCTAACCAAAAGGTCAGCAGTTCAAATTCATCAGCTGCTCCTTGCAAACTCTATGGGGCGGTGCTGTTCTTGTGCCGTAGGGTCGCTATGAGTTAAAGTTGACTAGATGGCAACGGGTTGTTTTTTTTTTTTTTGGTACTCCCATCTTTGTGATTTCAGCCTTTGTAAATAAATTCTTCACAAAGTATCCTAATTTGAGTGTGTCCTCTGTTTTCTTTGGGATCCTGATTATTTGCTACTCTTCTCATGAAGTTTATTTTGGTTTCTTGGTTTTGTTTTTTAGCTTTTTGGGTAGATTCTGTTTTGGAATGTTAATAACCTGTGGAACACAATGAGAATTTTGGACTGAACCCTAAGAGCAATAAGTAATAGGATATTAATAAAGGTTGAAAGAGGCATGGCGCAAGCAAGATGTTATGGTAAGATTTGTCCTGAAAGTATTGCTTTGGTTGGTAGAGACATGATTGATAGAGTAGCATTTAATTAGGGGAGACCAGTTAGTAGCTGCTGCTGATGTCAAGCAAACTGTTTTTACATTAGACAGAAGTGGAAGTAAAAATTAAAGAATCTGATGATAGATTTTGTATCAGAAAAAAGGATAACTAGGTATTGTTGGGCAGAATAGTGGGACCCTAAAGATGTCTACATTTTAACCCTCAGAATTTATGACTACGTTACCGTATACGGCAAGGAGAATTAAGGTTGTGGGTGGAATTCTTGTTGCTAGTCAGCTGACTTGAAAACAAGGGGATTATCCTGTATTATTCAAATGGGCTCAATGTAATCATAAAAACAAAACCCAAAACCAAACCTGTTGCCATGAGTTGATTCCAACTCATAGTGACCCAATAGTGTCATCATAGAGTCTTTAATGTGGAGGAACCAGGAAGGCAGTAGGAAATCCAGAGTCAGGGAGAGAGCTGAAGATGCCACAGTGCTGCCTTTGAAGACAGAGGAAGGGGCCATGAGCCAAAGGAAGTGGTGTACTCGAGAAGCTGGAAAAAGCAAGGGGCCACCAGATGGAATGCAGTCCTGCCAACACTGCAATGTTAGTCTGCTGAGACTCATTCTGGATGTTTGACCTCCAAAACAGTAAGATTGATGTGTGTTATTTTAAGGCACCGAGTTTGTGGTAATTTGTCACAACAGCCATAGGAAACTAATGCGCTGGTATTTTCCTTCATGTAGCAAGTGGGATGGTGGTATTTGTTAAGAAACATCAAAAGAAGACCAGGTTTGGGGGCAAGATGATGAATTAAGTTTGGATATGCATGTATGTGTATTTAATAATCTTAACAAATTTATAATGCTGCTACTATTATCCCTGTTTTAACAAATGAGGAAAATGAGGACTAGGGAGGCCCCAAATTCCATAGCTAGTGGGATGTGAATCCTAGGGAACCTTTCACCCCTTTACAAGAGGGTCTCTACTATGCTCACATATACCTTCTGAGTATAGGCACAACTGAAGAGGGGATATGGAAGAAAGTGAGCTCCTTAGAGACAACAGAGGAAAAGGGAAGGGGAATCCAGGACTGAGCCTCAAGGAACTATAACAGTTAATGACCAAGTAGAAGAAGATGTGTCTGCAGAAATATTATAAAAGTTGAGGAGGATCTCCAGAACGGTGGAGTATCCCAGGATCTGAGGGGAGCAGTTTTCTGGAGGAACAGCTGGATAGCAGTGTCAAAAGTTGCTAAGAGGTCAACTAGGATGAGGACAGGGAGCCCTGGTGATACAACCATTAAACGCTTGGCTGCTAACCAAAGGGTTGGCAGCTGGAGCCTACCTAGTCACTCCATGGGAGTGTTGGTGTCACGTCATAGCAACCCTATAGGACAGAGTAGAACTGCTCCATAGGGTTTCCGAGGAGTGTGATGGATTCTAATTGCCAACCTTTTGGTTAGCAGCTGAACTCTTCTTAGCCACTGTACCACCAGGCCTCTCTGTAAAGATTACAGCCTTGGGAACACTATGCGGCAGTTCTACCCTGTAAGACATTGGCCACTACGAGTTGAAAATCGACTCAACAACACCTAACAGTAACAACAGAATGAGGGTTGAAAAATGGGCCAATAGGTATAAGAGATTGCCCATTTCTTTATATGCTGGCCCACAACTTATACTAGCAAATTATTTTATTTTACTTTCTATCATGAAGCACTTCAAAGACACATAAAGGTGGAGAAAATAGAATAATTAACCCTCATGTATTTTATTCATCATCTAAATATAACAACTATTAACATTTTACCATTTTTGCTTTATCTATTTTTTCTGAAGTGTTTAATAAAATTCTGGCATCATGCTGCATCATCCCTCAGGGTTTCAGTTTGTGTTTATAAAATCTAAGGGGACTTCTTTATTAAATCACAATATCATTGTCAAACCTGATAAAATTAACAATCCCTTTTATAATCTAATACCAATTCTACATTCAAATTTCCCGTTGTTTAAAAAATGTCCCTTTCAATCGGTTTATTTAAATATGAATAGACTTTTAATCTTTGTACACAAGAAATATATTTGCATATGAAAATGCATCTAATCATTTTATTTGCATTTAATTACTAATGAAATTTAGCATATTTATCTCATCTCTGTTTGCCATCTGTACTTCTTTTCCAGTGTACTGACTTTTCATGCTCTTTGACATTTCATTCCATAGTGTCTCTGTGTCTTACTATTCGCAAAAGTTCTTTATCTGCAATATGTTTTAAATACTGCAATATTTTCTCTAGTTTGTCATCTGTTTTTTTTTTAATAAATCTATCTTTAGTATAAATGTTTTTTTTAATATTTACATCATCCCATTTAAACTTTGTTTCTGCATTTCACGGTATGATTAGAAATGCCTTACCCTCTCAAGGACAATGAAAATAAGTCACTACATTTTCTTTGAGGTTTTTATCTATTTATTATGTTTAAACTTTCAACCTAGTAACTTTTTTGGGTTAAAGAGCAAGGAGTGCACAGCTTTTTTTTTTCTTTTCTTTTTCTCCAAACATTGCCTATTACACTTGTTGGAATACCATCTTTATCCCATGCTTATTCCTATATTTATTTGAGGCTGTATCTGGAATCTTTAAATTATTCCGTTAGTTTTTCTGTTGAGAGATAGATGGATAGAGAAATCATATCAAAGTTATCCATCTATTTTTATTTTATTAAGGACTTATAATCAGATGGAAACCCTGGTAGTGGTTAGGAGCTACAGCTGCTAACCAAAAGGTTGGCAGTTCAAATCCACCAGGCACTCCTTGGAAACCATTTGGGGCAGTTCTACGACTCTGCCCTATAAGGTGTCTATGAGTTGGAATCAACTCAACCGCAATGGGTTTGGCTTGTTTTTTCTGGTATAATCAGATATAACTATTGATTTTTTTTTTCTAAAGCATTTTAGTAACTTCTGGGGGTTAATTATATTAATTCCTATTTTCTTAAAAAAACACATCCAGACATTACAATTTTGAGTACAGTTTTACAATATGTATTTTGTTCCTATTTCTCAACATATGATTATCTTTTTTTTTTTAAGCAATGTGATTTGGTTTACTTTTTCTATCTGTTTAAAAAAGCGGCATATTACTAGATTTAAAAATCTTTAGTATCCAAATTTATATAGCAAGGCTACTTTTTATTACCTTGTGGTGCTACCACGTTACTATATCATAATTCATTCGTGTGTTTGTTTTATTATTGGTTCTCTTCTGTTTTCCGTATTGTTTGTGTTTTTCTTCATGATGTGGATAAATGTCTTTTATTTTACTCTTTCTAGTTTAATAATGCAAGTGTTTAAGATTTTGCAATGCTCCTTACACTGAACTTAAGTATTTGTTTCACATGCAAAGTTTGTATTATCGCTATTTTGTGATATATGATCGGGATTTTAATTTTGTCATTGATTCGGAAGTCATTCAAAAGAGAACTTAGAAATGTTTCCGAGAAAAGTTTTTAAAACAAAATTCTAATTATGCTATTATTTACCAGTTTTATTATATTGTCGTCTATAATATTTCCAGAGTCCCTGGGTAGTGCAAAGAGTTAGCATGCTTGGCTGCTAACTGAAAGTTTGGAGGTTTGAGTCCACCCAGAGCCAAGACCTGGTGACCTGCTTATGAACAATCAGCCACTGCAAACCGTGTGGAGCACAGTTCTACTCTGACGCACGCGGGTCATCACAAGTGGGAATCGACTCAACAGCACCGGGTTTACTATTTCTACTTAACACAGCAAAATAAAACAAAACAAACGAGTATCTCTAACCAGGCCATCTATTTGTTCAAATGTATTTCAGGTGGCTTTTCCTTGACTAATTTCACTCATCATCTGGGCCCTATGTGTGTCCTCACTTTTGGGTTTTAGTTTAAAGGCTTCTGCTCTACTTTTCTGTTGCCAAGAACAGCAGGGTGGGGACAAAGAAAGGAGAGGTTAGGAAATGCCTTAGGGTTTTGAATATGGAGTACTTAATCACCTTTGGGGGGAAAAGCATTCAGAAGGAATTTTCCATGTGTTTTTACCAATGATTAGTTTAGAGAGATCTTTCTGCGCGCTTGGCCCTGCATTTTCTCAAAGACAAAATGACAAATTATGGGATTTTTCCTGTATCCTTGGAGTTAATAGATATCTATGGTGACAGGTATATTTTTCTTTTTCTTTTATCTCTCTCTTTTTTCTATAAACCCAGACCACATATTCAATTCCTTTGACCCATCTACTTCATTCCTTATGGGGCCATCAGTATCTTCAGGGATTGGTTTTCTTCCCTTACTGTATCATGTAAGGTTTTACACTGTTGCTACGTTTTAAACTTACATTGGTGTATTTTGTTAGGCTTTGGAGGTGGGTGGTGTAAACCTGCTTTGTGCCATTATTTCCTCCCATATTGAATTCTCCATCTTTAATTTTTTTGTTCTTGGTCATTAGGTGATGATAAAGACTAATACAGGCAAGCTATGATTTTCATTATGGAAATCGAAGACCTCATGGTCCCTGAGCCCATCTGAAAGACTCCCGTACATCACAGGAAGCCCTTTGTCACAGTACAGATACTACATCACCGTCTTTCCCAACTGTTACTCTCCTCTGTCATAACAAAGTAACTATCCATATTATATGGCAGCAGTTAGAGAGAACATTACGACACAGACATGATTAATCCAATAAAGATTTATTGAATCCCTACTAAGTGATGTGCCTTAGAAAATCATAAACAAAATAGACATAGGCCCTGATACGTTTTAGAATCTAGTGAAATAGGATGACGTTAACCGTTTATTCACACAAACTATGTTGTTTCTGTTGTTAGGTGCTGTCGAGTCGGTTGTGATTCAGCGACACTGTGTACAATAGAATGAAACATTGGCTGGTTCTGCACCATCCTCATAATCTTTGCTCTGTTTGAGTCCGTTATGGCAGCCACCGTGTCAATCCATCTCATTGAGGATCTTCCTCTTTTTCGTTGACCCTCACTAAGCATGATGTTTTTCTTCAGGGAATAGTCCTTCCTGATAACATGTCCAAAGTAAGTGAGACGAAGTCTTGCCATCCTCACTTCTAAGGAGCACTCTGGCTCTACTTCTTCTAAGACAGGTTTGCTCATTCTTCTGACAGTCCATGTATATTCAATATTCGTTACCAACACTGTAATTCACAGGTGTCAATTCTCCTTCAGTCTTCTTTATTTATCGTCCAGCATATGAGGTGATAGAAAATACCATGGCTTGGGTCAGGTGCACCTTAGTCCTCAAAGTGACATCTTTGCTTTTTAACACTCTAAAGAGGTTTTTTTTGAGTGAGATTTGCCCAGTGCAATAAGTCTTTTGATTTCTTGACTGCTTCCATGGTGTTGACTGTGGATCCAAGTAAAATGAAATCTTTGACAACTTCAATCTTTTCTCCGTTTACCTCATCTGGAAAATCAGTGAAGGACATTTTGAGGACGTAAAAGTTGAGTTCAAGGCTAAAGAAACAGTTAACTAAGAAGGGAGGGAGGCAGAGAGACAGAGAGAGGGAAAGAGAGAGACATCTGATTGGCTTTTAATGGACAGTCTTTGAGGTATTTTCAGTAAAGAAAAAGCTATATGCAAAGGCACTGTGACAGAAGTATAAGGGAACACATTGCATTGAGGAACTGAGAAAAATTCCAGAATAGCTAGAATAAAAGGGAAGGTAGGAAGTGGTAGGTGACATGTTATAAATTGAAGCTGAAGGGATGTATATGGGTCAAATTGTGCAAGACCCTATAGAATATATTAAGAAGTCTAGATTTAATCTTAAAGCAGTAGAGAACTATAAAGGACTTACAAGTAAGAAATGGACAGGAGAGTTTTTGAAATCACAGCTTCAGCTGGTCAGTGAATAAAGGATTGGGAAAATGGTGGCTCCATTCTCCTCCACCACCATCCACAGCAAACTGGTCTTGATTCTGCTAAACCATTTATTCTTCTTGAGGCCTCCTGGTATCCTATGAAATTCAGCATCCATCTGTATGTACTAATAAAGCTGGGCTTTCCTAATGCCTTAATGGTTGGGTCTTTTCTTCGTGTCTGGACAGTTATTCTTCATATCAACCAGGGACAAGGTGGAAAGCTTTCTAAGACAAAAGGCTGTGAGACTATTCCAGGGTGTCCCTGTATAATAGAGAGCAGGCTTGAGAACGGCACCAGAGAGCTGAAACATACACAGCCTAAGATTCCAGACTCCTGATGCTTAAGTAGGGTGCACAGACTTCCCCCTAACTTTAGACTGAAGCCGTTCTAACAATTATGACACGAATCCTAAGAAAACTTGGAGTCTATAAGCTGATTTCTCAGAGAAAATTTGGGTTGTAGTAAAACAATAAAAACAACTTAGTTAAATTAACATTAACAAAATGTGAAAACATTTGGTCATGTAATATCAATAATCCCAAAACAATTAAAATAGAAAAAGAAACTATGTTAATATGGAAAAATTACATCATGATGTGTTTTTGTTTTATACTGTTTTTTCTTTTTAATTCTTAAAACAGGTTTTTTGGATTTCAAAATTAAACAACTTTTTGTTGGCACAGCTCGAGGCTCACTTAATTATGGACAACCATTCACTCTTCTTTAATATAGGGAGCTCATCAGTTATAACAGTGTATGTTCAAAGTTCTAAAGTTTGGTGGTTTTTATATAGAAAGAACTTATATAATCTTTTTTGAATGAATATAGTTATTTCCGAATATTTTGGCTAGACTTTCCAAAAAGTAGTCTAAATTAATGAGCCCTGGTTGTTTGAAAGGAATTAGCCTTGTCTGAGACATTGGAAAAGACATAAATGATCACTTCCCCTGAAAAATTCATTGATCCTATGTACAGTAAAGACATCCCAGGCTAATGCACTAGATGAGAACTTTACTGTCAGTCTGGTAGGACTCTATGAGCTTGTTGTATTCAGTTAAATGTATAAATTCATTCTTCCAACATTATTGTTCTTAGGCACAGTGGAGTCGCTTCTGACTCATGGAGAACCTATGTACAACAGAACGAACACTGGCTGGTCCTGCATCATCCTCACAATTATTGTTATGCTTGAGTCCATTGTTACAGCCACTATGTCAATCCATCGTGTTGAAGGTCATCCCTCTTTTTTGCTGACCCTCTGCTTTACCAAGCATGATGTCCTTCTACAGGGATTGGTCCTTCCTGATAACATGTGCAAAGCATGTGAGACAAAGTCTCGCCATTCTTGCTTCTAAGGAGCATTCTGGCCATACTTCCGAGATAGATTTGTTTGTTCTTTGGAGCCCATGGTATATTGAATATTTTTTACCAACACTGTAATTCAAAAGTGTCAATTCTTCATCTGTCTTCCTTATTCATTCTTTCAATACTATATTGTTTTAGTTAAATCTCCAAGCAATTTGGAATGTATCTGCAGAGCCTTGTTTTTCTAATTCAGTCATTTTTTTTCCCCCTATAAGAACATCATTGTCTTTTAAAATAATTACTTGATTATTAGAAAACATTCAATCCAAAGTTCCTGGTGAAATGGCCAGGCTGAAATGACACCTAACATATAATAAGTTCTGTGATGTGCACAGCTACCAATGATCATTCCTTATCTTGGATGGCAACTACTCCTACTTAAGAAGGATAAATAGAACCAACTCTATAGCAGGACAAATGCAAATAAAGATGGAAAACATGAGAGAGAGAAAAGAAAGGAAGGAAGCAAAGTTAAACAAAATAAAACTATTATTGTTACCTCTTTGTATCTATGAGATATATTGAATACATGAATCCCTGTTTGGAGGACAAGCTCTAAGGTAACCCCCATGACCCCACTTCTAATTAATAGAATATGGCAAAGATGATGGGTTGTCACTTTTATGATAATGTTACATAAGATTGTAACCATCAGGTGAGGAGACTCTCCCTTGCAGCCTTTGAGAATGCAAATGGCCATGTTGAGAAGGACCAAGTGATGTGAGATTGAGGATAGCCTACAATCAACAGCCAGCAAGAAGCTGAGGTTCTCAGTCCAACAGCCCCACAAGGGACAGAATGCTACCAACTGACATATGAGTTTGAAAGTAGATTCTTCCACAGTTGAGTCTCAGATGCAACCGTGGCCCTTGGCTAACGCTTTGATTGCAACCTTGAGAGATCCTACAGCAGAGAACCAGTTGAGCTGTTCCAAGAATTTCTATGCACAGAAACTCTGAGATAATAAATGCATGTAGTTTTAAACTGCTAAATTTGTGGTAATATAGTTATGTAGCAATAGATAATTAACACAATATTCAATATATTTATATGAATATAGCCAAACTCTTAACTGCTACTCCACCAGGGTTTCCACATATTTATAAATACAAAATGTTATTATTTTGTGCTAGGTATCATAGTAGTTTGTTTCTCACTGATTGTTTAATTTTCACTAATTTTTTTTTTTACCTGAAAAACGATCCAAAATACATAATGCAAAGGAAAGGGATTTATGCCATTTAACACATTTTTTTTCTTTTTCTTTTTTTTGATGTTCTTTCTATTTCTGGGATAAACCAAACTTGGTCACGCAATATTAAATTTCTTAGATTACATATTTTTGATACTTTGTTGGATTTGATTTATAACCTATTGTTTAAGAATTTTCCAGATATGTACATAAGTGAGTTTGACTTAAATTACAAAAGCTGGCGAGGAAAAGGAAAAACAGGTGCACTCTGCTGCTTTTAAGTATCTTTATTTGGTACTTATTCTTGGATAATGATTTTGCTGGATATAAAATTTGAAGTTGATGATTTTTTTTTTCTCATCATCTTCAAAATATTATTCCACTCTTTTCATCTTTATTTTTGCTTTTGGGAAATCTTCTGTATCATTCCTATAATATGACTTATTTAATCATCACCTTAAGTTTTCTTTTTCTAGTGTTCTCTGCTTTTTATACAAGGTGTGGATTCATTTTTATTTATTATGCATGGTATCCATTATGCTTTGTAAATCTAAAGAGACATACTTTTCATCGAATCGACAGCAACAGGTTTGGTGTTTGGTTTGGTATCCCTGCTGTTCCATGTGAATTACGAGTGAACATAAAGAAAATCAAAATCCTCACAACTGGACAATAAAATACATCATGATAAACGGAAAGAAAATTGAAATTGTCAAATATTTCACTCTACTTAGATCAACAGGAAACCCTGGTGGCATAGTGGGTAAGTGCTATGGCTGCTAACCAAAAGGTCAGCAGTTTGAATCCACCAGGCGCTCTTTAGAAATGCTATGGGGCAGTTCTACTCTGTCTTACAGGGTTGCTATGCGTTGGACTCGACTCGACAGCAACTGGTTTGATTTTTTTAGATCAACAATCAATGCCCCCAGAAAAAGCAGTTAAGAAATCAAATGACGTATTGCATTGGCTGAATCTGCTGTAAAAGGTCTCTTTAAAGTTCTAAACAGCAAAGATGTCACTTTGATGATAAGGTGCCCTTGACCTAAGCTATAGTTTTTTCAGTCACTTCATATGCGTGTCAAAGCTAGACAAAGAAAAAAGAGGACAGAAGAACTGATGCATTTGAATTGCCGAACTATAAATATTGAATATACCACAGACAGCCAGAAGAACTTGTCTCAATGGCAACGGGCTTGGTTTTGGTTTTGCCAGAAGAACAAACAAATCAGTCTTAGAAGAAATACAACCCAAATGCTCCATAGAAGCAAGGACGGCGAGACTTCATCTTGCTTGCTTTGGTCATGTCATCAACACTATAGAACAACGTCAATCACTACAGAAGTGCATCATGTTTGGTAAAGTAGAGGGTCAGTGAAAACAAGGGAAACCCTCAATGAGATGGATGAAAACAGTAGCCTCAGCGATGGGCTTAAACATATCTAAGGTCATGGAGAAGGTGCCACCCATTACCCGTTGCCATAGAGTGGATTCTGACCCATAATGACCCTATACAAGGGAGCAGAACTGCCCCGTATAGTTTCCAAGGCTGTAATCTTTACGGAAAAAGACTGCCACATTTTTCTCCTGTGGTGTGGCTGGTGGATTTGAACTGCCCATCTTTCAGTTAGGGCTCTTTGGAGATGGTGCAGGACCAGGCAATGTTTTACTCCGTCCTACACGGCGACATTATGTAAAAAAAATTTTTCTTTTTTTACATAATGTCACTGTAGGTCCTATATAATGTCGCCGTGGGTCCGCGCCATCTCCATGGCACCTAAAAACAGCAATAAGAATTCCTGATTGTGGAGTGTGGTTGCTCCCCTTCCCCTGACCACAGAGCCGCTGCAAAAGTAAATCGTGAAGTTACTTTTCTGGCTTTTGGTTTTCTTTTTCCTTTCCCAGCCTTGGTAATTTTCTTGGAGGCCGATGCATTCATTTATGCCTTTAAAAAGCTGTTTGATATGTTTTATCTAGATTTCTAGTTGTTAATAGATGGGTTTTTTCCAGAGTATCTAATTTTCCAGAAAGCCATTTCAAAATGCAGGTATCAAGGTTAACCCTTTCCCAAGGAGGCACTGCACTCATATTAACAGGGATTTGCAAAAGATCTAACACAGCCCTTTCCTCATAACTTCCTTTTGCAAAATCTAATATTTTTTTCCATCCTTACACTATGAGGCATTTAATAAACTTACTGTGAATAATCAGTAACCACTACAGATACAAATAATAAACTTACATTGATAAAAAGCTGTCCAAGTAAAAACTATGATTTCATTTCTATGATGTACAAGAGCATACAAAGCTAATCAATGGTGGTAGAGGTCAGGATGGTAGTTACCTCTGGGGCTATTGACTGGGAGGGGGCTTAAGGGAGGCTTCTTGGGTCCTGTAAGAGTTCTATGTCTTGGTAAAGGAGATGGTCATACAGGTGTTTACTCATGCAAAAACTCACCTGTACAAACTTAAGATTTAGCTGTTATGGCACAATTTGAAAAAAAAAAAAAAAAGATGTTCAAGATGTCCTAGATAATGAATCACCCAAAAACTTCAGAGCCATTAGGTTGAGTCCTAATCCAGGTATTATTTACTTTTTTTCAGTTTAGAAAATTTATTTATTTCATCAAAATTGAAGTCCCAAAATTGATGTACCTAACACTGTAAGGATTAATGACCTCTTCTAGATGTGAAGGTTTGAATCAAGGATTGCACACAAACTAACATTTCTCCTATTGATACCCAGGTCACACATTATTAATCTATGTTGTTGTTGTTAGGTGCCATCTAGTTGGTCCAACTCATAGTGACCCTATGTTCAATAGAACGAAACACTACCTGGTCCTGCACTATCCTCACAATCATTGTGCTTGAGTCCATTGTTACTGTCACTCTGTCAATCCATCTCGTTGAGGGTCTTCCTCTTTTTCAATGACCCTCTGCTTTACCAAGCATGATGTCCTTCTGCAGGGACTGGTCACTCCTGATAACGTGTCCAAAGTACTTGAGACTAAGTCTCACCTCTCTTCTAAGGAATATTCTGGCTATACTTCTTCCAAGAGAGATTTGTTAGTTCTTATGAATTTATAATGGCCCCTTTTCTCCTGTTTCTGTGCAAAGCTCTATAATTCATCTGAACATAGCTAATATGGCAGCAATTATCAATCAATTAGTGTTGGAAAGTGAGAATAGACCTATTTTTCATGCCTGGATTAGATAATCTCTAAGGGCAAACCAGGTTACATATTTTAAGTGTCTGAGTGAATTACTTAGCCCATTTATCAATAAACTGGGGTCCCTGCATGGTACAAACTGTTAATGTTCTTGGCTGCTAACTGACAGGTTGGAAGTTTGAGTCCACCCAGAGTTGCCTGAGAAAAAAGCTGCTTCTGAAAAATCAGTCATTGAAACCTTGGAGAGCATAGTTCAGCCCTGAAACACGTGGGGTTGCCATATTTCAGAATCAACTGGACTGCAGCTATTTTTTGTTTGTTTTTGGTTTATCAATAAGCTGAAATGACAAGCTTCCCGAGGAAGTGGATATTCACTGCTGATCTTTTGTTTTTCAAAGCAAGCCTTTCTGTTCGTACATCTGTTGTGATTTATTGTCTATCCTGACATACATATATACTCTTAAAATCCAGCCTACTACTGGATTCCCTTCAAATTCAGTCAGTTCTAGGATGTTGATTTTATTGAGCTGGTCAATTTCAGTAAGCTTCAGAAGATTAAAGAAAAGAAAAGAAAACAAAGAAACAAAACCATTGGCTCACAGTTTAGAAGAACCTGAGGACACCATGATACACCCAAGGTTTGCACCGTTTACATCAGTATGGGCTAGTTTCCTGTTGCTGCGTGTTCTCTTTCAACAAAAGTTCTGTGCACCTAGGTGAAGCATCTTAATTATCCAGTTAGTTGGTGCAGCAGGGGCATGAGGGAAAGTGACAGAAAGTAGCAGTAAAAAAGGAATACCTGGTCTCTTTTCCGATGTTCAACTTCTTCTATCAAATAACTTAGAAGTCTAGAAGCTTTTTAACTATTGTTTTGAGACCAGTTATTTGCTCAGATTTCTTTTCAAAGAAGACTTCAGAGAACACTCAGATTTCAGAATCAACTGACTTGACTTTTTTTTTGGAGAAGGTCATGACTGTCAATTAAAACTCATTAATCATTAAATGAATGCCTGCCAGTCTTTATACACCCCTGTAATGCTTCTACCTTCATGCACAACGTGTTCTAAAAGAAAAAAGTTCACTGGAAAACTGCATTTTTTTGCTGTTACATGTTTTTCCATTGTTCTAAGCCAACCGACTGGAAGAGATCTATATTTATGCCTATTCCCAAGAAAAGTGATCCAACTGAATGCAGAAATTATCGAACAATATAATTAATATCACATGCAAGTGGAATTTTGCTGGAGGTCCTTTAAAATTGGCTGCAGCAGAATACCAACAGAGAGCTGCCAGAAATTTAAGCTGGATTCACAAGAGGCGTAAAAGAAAAAAAATTATTATTTTTTTTTTTTGTAGAACCAGGGATATTATTGCTGATGTCAGATGGACCCTGGCTGAAAGCAGACAATACCAGAAGGATGTTTACCCGTGCTTTGTTGACTATGCAAAGGCATTTGACTGTGTAGATCATAACAAATTATAGATAACATTGGGAAGGATGGGAATTCCAGAACTCTTAATTGTGCTCATGAGGAACCTGTACACAGATCAAAAAGCAGTTGTTCAAACAGAACAAGGAAACACTTCGTGGTTTAAAGTCAGGAAAGGTGTGTGTCAGGGTTGTATCCTTTTACCATATTTATTCAATCTGTATGCTGAGCAAATAATTTGAGAAGCTGGGCTATATGAAGAAGAACTTGGCTTCAGGATTGGAAGAAGACTCATTAACAACCTTTGTTATGCAGATGACACGACCTTACTTGCTGAAAGTGAAGAGGATTTGAAGCACTTACTGATGAAGATCAAAGACAACAGCCTTCAGTATGGATTACACCTCAATATAAAGAAAACAAAAAAATATTCACAAATGGAGCAGTAAGCAACATCATGATAAATGGAGAAAAGATTGAAGTTGTCAAGGATTTCATTTTACTTGGATCCACAATCAACAGCCATGGAAACAGCAGTAAAGAAATCAAAAGACTTATTGCATTGGGCAAATCACCTGCAAAAAACCTCTTTAGAGTGTTAAAAAGCAAAGATGTCACTTTGAGGACTACGGTGCTCCTGACCCAAGCCATGGTGTTTTCAATCACCTCATAGGCATGTGAAACCTGGACGATGAATAAGCAAGACCAAAGAATTGACACCTTTGAATTATGATGTTGGCAAAGAATACTGAATGTACCATGGACTGCCAAAAGAATGAACAAATCTGTCTTGGAAGAAGTACAGCCAGAATGTTCCTTAGAAGCAATGATGGTGAGACTACGTCTCGCATACTTTGGACATGTTATCAGGAGTGACCAGTCCCTGGAGAAGGACATCATGCTTGGCAAAGTAGAGGGTCATCAAAAAAGAGGATAAACCTTCAACGAGATGGATTGACACAGGGGCTACAACAGTGGGCTCAAGCAAAACAATGATTGTGAGGATGGTGCAGGATAGGGCAGTGTTTTGTTCTGCTGTGTGTAGGGTTGCTATGAGTCAGAAACTACTCAATGGCGGCTAACAACAACAGCAACAAACCATAGGACGTTGCTTCAGTTTGTGGTCTGTACAAGCAGAGCCTGAGAAAAGGCCTTGAGTACTGAAGGTTTATTAGAGGTGATCCCAGGTAGCAGGGATGAGAGAATGGAGAACGTGATAAAGGAAGAAAAACCAAGTAAAAATCTGTTATCAGTGTCTTTCCTGTGAGTAACAGGGACTTGTTCCCACCAGGACATCCTCAGAAGCAGGTAGAATGCCCTCTAGGATTGACAGCCTGAAGCTGGAAAGCCAGATGGGGAGCTAATTCACTAACTTCATCCCCCATTGAATGAGTGTTGTTTCCAGGCCATTAACTGTTCTGTATTTCCAGGGTGAGGTTGCAAGCATGGGCCCAATTAGCCCAGGAACATTGGAGAAGGCCCTGGAGAAGACGAAGAAGTCTTGGTGCTTGTGGGAGTCTGCAGGCAGTGCAAAACGGGTCTACAGTTACACAGCACTGCCCCGTCACTGTGGCTGCAGCCAGAAGTGGGTCAATGGGATGTGTCACAAGGTGTCAGAGGCATAATGACAGCAACGGCTTCTCATCAACAGGTGAGAAAGAGAGTGATTTCCATTAAGGCAATAGTAATCCAAGCAAAAGCAAATGGGTTTAGCAAATTAGGGAAACATAAAATAATTATTCAACTTTTAAATTTATTTTATATAGCATTTTGAACTCATTAATTGTATTTAAACAGTACTAAATTCTACCTTCTAAAGGTATGTCATGGGGTTCAGGTATGTGTGCTTTGTAAAAGTTTCCCTGATACTTCTGATGGGTACTGCAGGCTGAGAACCAGTAATATAAACCACTAGGTTAGCTACTGTTGATTTGGACCTTGGCACTTTGAGTTCAGTCATCCCATCACTCAAGGGTTTTGTGTATCTTTCAGATCAGGCTGTGCTAACTTGATGGTCAATAAATGTATTTGGCTGAACAAAAAAATAATCCTATAAATTCCAAAGGTGACCTAACCATTCTCCCAATTCTCTGTTCTGCTGAATAAGATGGCTAAAATTCTGTAATTAATGGCATTGTTGTTAAGTATGTTTGAATCTGTATTACACACAGCCAGACACTTCTGCATGCATGCAGGAACAGAGAACAAACACACTTTATACACTACAATAAAGGTTTTGTGTGTGTGTGTGTGTGTGCTTTAGATGAAGGTTAACAGAGCAAATTAGTTTCTCATTAAACGATTAATACACGTATTGTTTTGTGACATTGATTGCAAACCCTGGGACATGTCAATACTCTCCCCTTTTTGACCTTGGGTTCTCCATGTCCATTGATTCAGCTTTCCTGTCACCTTCTGCCTTCTTGTTCTTGCCCCTGGACTGGTGTGTCCATTTAGCCTCCTATACATTGTTGAGTTACATGTACTATTGTTTTATGGGTTTGTCTATTCTTTGGATGAAGGATGAACTTCAGGAGTGACTTCAATACTAAGTTAAAAGGGTGTCTGGGGACCATACTCTTGGGGTTTTTCTAGCCTCTGTCAGACCAGTAAGTCTGGTCTTTTTTTGTGAGTTTGAACTTAGATCTACATTTTTCTCCACCTCTGTCTGGGACCCTCTATTGTGATCCTTGTCAGAGCAGTTGGTGGTGGTAGCTGGGCACCCGTTAGTTGTGCTGGACTCCGTCTTGTAGAAGCTGTGGTAATTGTGGTCCATTAGTCCTTTAGACTAATCTTTCCACAAACAAAGGTCTTTTAATCAGTGCTCCTTAAAGCGTGGTGCCCAGACCAGCAGTATCAGCATCACTTAGGAACTTGTGAGACATGAGAACTCACAGGCACTATCACAAACCTGCTAAATCAGAAGCTCCAGGGATGGGTCTCAGCAATCTGTGGTTTAACAAGTCCCCCAGGTGATTCTTATGCCCAATGGAGCTTGCAAATCTTTGTAATAGATGAGTAAACTCTCAAAACAGTATGAGCCTCATATCTCAGTTGATATTGAGGACAAGAAGGCCTTGATTGTGGATACCAGGATATCTCAGACTCTAAGCTCTTCTTAAGAAACATCCTATAAAGGGATATGGGAAGAGGGCAGGGCCTGGAAACAAAGAATATATGGAGAGACTTCTGCAGTGTGGAAGGGCTGGTGTCAACTCTTCCGCCATTGGGAGCTCCTGCCCAATTGTCTTTAATGAACACATAGTTTCTTTCATGGATTGAATTGTGTCCCCCCAAAATATGTGTCAACTTGGCTAGGCTATGATTCCCAGTTATTGTGGGATTGTCCACCATTTTGTCATCTGATGTGATTTTCCTATGTGTTTAAATCCTACCTCTACGGTTTTAATGAGTCAGGATTACAGGCAGTTATGTTAATGAGGCAGGACTCAATCTACCAGATTTGGTTGTGTCTTAAGCCATTTTCTTTTCAGAAATAAAAGAGAGAAGCAAGCAGAGAGACATGGGAAACGCATACCACCAAGAAAGCAGAACTGGGAGCATAGCGTGTCCTTTTCATCTGGGTCCCTGCGTTGAGAATTTCCACGACAGGGGAAGATTGATGACAAAGACCTTTCTCCAGAGCAGACAGAGAGAGAAAGCCTGCCCCTGGAGCTGGTGCCCTGAATTTGAACTTCTAGCCTCCTAGACTGCGAGACAGGAAATTTCTGTTTGTTAAAGCCATCCACTTGCGGTATTTCTGTTACAGCAGCACTAGATGACCAAGACAGCTACCCACTGGGCATCAACCCTTTCTAATGCCAGCAGAGTCCTTCCGCTAAAACCACAGGGATCTAGTGAACTGAACTGCCCATTGCCAATGCATAAAGGAGTCCTGACTTCCACACCCTTCATACTCTCTACTAGTGTTTGATCCTGACTACTCTCCCAGGCAACTGGCTGGAGCTCGGTTTCTGCCTCGTTCCTGACAGATCTGTCTCCAGAGTGTGTGCACAGTTTCATTTCTCCCTTACCATGTTTGGATGGAATTCCCTTACTCACCTCACTCTGATTGGATTCCACTAACTCTCTTCTATATGTCACCAGCCCCATGTCCTCTCTGGCACTCCCAGCTCTCCCTTGGTTTTCCACTCCAGACTGAGGCTGAACTGCCGAGGCCTTGTTTGGGTTCAGCCACTAATTGCTTAGGCCCAGATCTTCACCCACTTTCATTTCTAGCATCTCTCAGAGCCAGCTCTTTTACAGAGAAATATTTACCCTCTGGTGAGTATTTCACACACAGAAGGAGATGATGGAGAATCCGCTCTAGATGAATTGGTTTATCTTTCAGATTTTTCTACTTTTTTATCTTTACCACTCCCCTTTAGAAGAATGACTATTTGATGATTCATTAATAGAGTGAAGAGTTGTAGAGCAATAACTTGGGCAGTGTCCCTCAGTACTTTTCTGGCTGTGAGGCCGCCCCATGCCACACTCAGGCCTGGACCTTCCTGAAGAGCTGAAAACTGAAATTCTCTCCATCCATGCCCAATCTTTCCTCTTCTCTCAAGAGTATCAATTCACATCAGGAATTCCAGCTAACTATTAAAACAAAAACCCATTGCCATTGAGTCAATTCTGACTCACAGTGACCCTACAGGACAGAGCAGAACTACCCCATACGGTTTCTAAGGAGTGCCTGGTGGATTTGAACTGCTGACCTTTTGGTTAGCAGCCATTGCTCTTAACCACTAAGCCACCCCCAATCGACTCGACGGCACTGTTTTGTTTTTTTGTTTTTTTTTTTAATTAAAACAAAGCAATCAAACTAAACTTCTTAACCACGGTGAGGAGGACACTTAAGTTCTAGGCTGCAAACTGAAAGCTTGGCCGTTTGAACTTACCTTGCGGCTCCACAGGAGAAAGACCTGGAGATCTGCTCCCATAAAGATTATAGCCTAGGAAACCCTACGAGGCAGTTCCACTCTGTCATGTGGGGTTGCTATGAGTCAGGATCTATTCAAAGGCCCACAACAACAACAACAGTAACAACAACGTTACTTTCCAATATGCAGGGCCTAACTCTCTGACCATGCCCACACTATTAGGCCTTTCCTTTTTCTGATATTTGCTTTGAATTAATATTAAAAAATAAATAAAATGATGAGGACAAAGGCATGCAGGTGGAAGGTGCTTTTGAGGCAACTCAGAATGCAACACACATGCGGGAGCTGCCCAGCCGGCATGTTGTTTCTCATTACTTCTTTGACTGTTTGGTTAAGGTATAAGAATGGAAAAGGTGTTGTCTTCCTAATTTCTTCACTGCCACCCACCTGCCTCCAAAATTCGACTCTATGAACAAAGTCTGTTTATTTTATGGGGTGTATGTTGGATATGTTTGTGGCTGTGTTTTAATTTCTTATCCAGCTCGATCAGCCTCATCATTAGGAAAAATCCCGGCAGCTTCTGGAATTCGATTTTCTGAAACTGTTGGGTCACACTATTATTGTGATGTTTTCATCTTTATTCATATTTTCATGAGTATATTTGGGAGAAGCTGGGAGAGCGTGCTTCTGGATCTGCAAGTCAGACACAATTTTAAACCATGCCTTATATGTTTTAAATATGGATTCACACCACTGTTGTCTTGAACTCTGATATGCCTGCTACAATCTACGGAAGCCAGTGACCTAAAAGTTTGAAGTGACTTCATAGACATAGAGGTATTTTTTAACGTTCTATTGTAGATTTTACATTTGCAACTGTTACCGATTGCACTGAACGTGAAATCTAATTAAAACTCCATTGTAGCATCTGTGTGCTTTGGTTAAAGGACATGTACTATTAAACATGAGCTGAAAAGGAGGTATCCAGCGAGCTAGTTAAAATTCAGTCACTTCCATTTGCAAACATTGCATAGCAGCAGAGCGTAATATTCCATTGTTGTATCCAGTCTCAAAAAACTCCTCAGCATCGTAGTTAATTTTTCTATTAGATGCAGACTAGAGACTGCACCACCAAATCAAATATCAAAATTCTAGCAATAGAGACAGGAGAGAAAGAAAAAGATTATATATGTGTGCATACACACACACACACACACACAGAGAGGGCAACAGTGGTTCAGTGGGAGAATCCTCGCCATTTGTGCAGGAGATACACACACATACACACACACACACGCAGAGGGCAACGGTGGTTCGGTGGTAGAATCCTCGCCATTTGTGCAGGAGATACACACACACACACACACACACACACACAGGGCAACAGTGGTTCAGTGGTGGAATCCTCGCCATTTGTGCAGGAGATACACACACACACACACACACACGGCAACGGTGGTTCAGTGGTGGAATCCTCGCCATTTGTGCAGGAGATACAGGTTTGATTTCCAGCCCATACACCTCATGAATAGCCTCACCCAGGTGCCAGTGGGGGCCTGTGTGCTGCTACGACACTGAACAGGTTTCAGTGGAACATCCAGACTGAGATGGACTAAAAAAACCCGCACCGTCAAGTGGGTTCCAACTCCTCGTGACCCTATAGGACAGAGTAGAACTGCCCCATGGGGTTTCCAAGGAGTGTCTGGTGGACTCGAACTGCCGACCTTTTGGTTAGCAGCCAAACTCTTAACCACTAACCCACCAGGTTTTCCAACATGGACTAGGAAGAAAGAAAATCAGCCAGTGAAAACCCTGTGGATCACAATGGTCCAATCTGCAACTGATCACGAGGATGGCACAGAACTGGGCAGAGTTTTGTTCTATTGTGCATGGAGTGTCAGTGGGTTGTGGGCTCACTTGACAGCAGCTAATGGCAACAAATATATGTGTGTGTGTATATATATATATATGTAAAGCCCTGGCAATGTGCACATATGGCAGTTTTCTATGGGCAACATCTTTTCTTCCCTTAGGTTTTCAGTGCAAATGAGAAGCATTTTGGTTAATTGGGGAGTTTTAAGATTCCCTTGCCTACAAATGGACCAATCTCTTAATAACTGGTGTCTCTTGATTTTACACATGTCAGAAGTTAGTGATAGAAAAGGGAAGAAATCAAGAAAGGGTGCTACTGGAGTTAAATCCACATGAATGTGAAAAGAATTAAGTGCTACCACGATTTAACCCACACTTTTTTTAACATGCCATAAGTTTATCTGTCTCTAATTACATCAATGAAGAAATTACTGGTTCTCAGGCTTAGCTGAGGTGCTAATCCCAGTTGCAGAGGAAGTTTAAACAATCTCCTAGCCTGTTACAAACATTACAAAAATGTTAAGGCATTCTTACCTTTGTAGGTCCTAGATCTTAGAGGATCCCAGCATATTTTTATGCCAGTAGCTGTGGTCGTGATATCAACATGCAATAAAACCATCTCTCAGTTACATATGTGCTTGATGTTAATGGGAAATCTGGGACAAATGTGCTAGGGCTGAAGGGCCTTAAGAGATGGAGGGCACCCCATGATAGCAGACCAGTGAAGGTGTATTTTCACAGCAGCTGGGCCAGAGGTACAGGCTTCAATGGTAGAGTGTTCCCCTCTTTGCCCTTATTTAAGCTGGCCTCTTTTTTCACACACAGTCATCAATTTTCAGGTGCGGCTCAGATCAAAACTGTGATGGTACAAAGTTTGTTTTCCTCTGATTTTCAAGCTGTACACCATGCTGCAGAAAACTCAGAAGCATGCAACAGACCCTTGAGGAATACCAAAGACTGGTAGAGCAGTTCTCTATCAGCTCATGAATGATCGATAGAGAATTGTTATTTTATCTCATGAATTGGACCCTGAGAGGATCCAGCACAACTATGACTCAAATTTTTAAAAAGCGGTGGTCCCAATTAAGCATCAGACAGGCTCATTGACAATCACGTCTTCATGATAACCATACGTAATAGGGAAAGCAAGGGTGGTGTTTGTTACACTTGAGGAAACTGAGGCTCACAGATGTCGAGTGATTTGTCCAAGATCACACAGCAAAAGCCCAGTCCGGGATGAGCAACCATGTGTTGGAGAAACTCTGATGTCACGCGAGCACACACACACCCGAGTTTGAATTCCAACTTTATCACTTGTTTGCTCTCTGAGACTCGGTCTCCTCGTCTCTATGTGGTTTGATGTAGAGATAAAATGTAGGCATCATGAACAGGTATGGACAGGGCCTGGCATGGGCCAGGTGGCCCGTACATGTGCTTTCTCTCCCTACCTGTGAGTTGAGTATGTACACAGACTTAAAGGAAAGTTAAAGCAAACTGTAGGGTTTCAGTTCTTCTCTGAGGCAGGTGTCTTTGCTTGGGGAAGCCCCACCACAGCCAACGCTGAACTCTGGGCCAGGGAGCCATCAGTCTATCCTGAAAGTAACCCAGTGCTTGATTTATGGTCTTCAGTGTTTAAGTGCTTCCTACCTCCTGGCCTCAGCTTCTCTCCCCTGGCAGCCATGTAGGGTAAAGGGAGTAGAAGTGTGATGTGGAGAGATGTGAACGGCATGTTGAGGGTAGGGACTCCTGAGTAATGGAAAGATATCTTGCAAAGTGTTCCTCTCAGTAACTGGTCTAAATGTTCTGAACATATTATAGGCAAATTAAGGGAAAAAAGATCACAACACACTTAGTGAAGTCCCTCACACACAGAAGCAGAAACCGCCCTGGTTAAGCATCCCTGATTTTAATATTTTAAGTCATCGGAATGGAGCAGAGGGGCTGATTTTGATACGATCTTTAGGGGTTGTGAGGAGCATCTGTGATCATTTGAAGCCAACCTCTTGGGAACAAATGAAAAATATTTGATTCTGAAAAAAAAATCCATGTTTTTCTAGTTTACTATTATTTTCAAAGGAAGAGACTATCATAAGTCATTTGATAAAGGTGACTTTCAGACTTTCAAGGAGGTGTTAAAAAGAATATTTCACAGTGAATTCCTCATGTCCAAACATACAGTTAGATACTGAACCCCTCTGATCCTTGGAAAGAATGTTCTGTAGCTGGAATGCTCAAGCTCTCTTGATCAACTCTCACCAGCAAACTATCCTTTAAGGACAGCTAGACTTCAGGCAGGATCTGAGGAGCCTCAACATCTCAAGAAGCCTCAGAAATTCCCCAGTTTCCATTTTTGGGAATTATGATATAACATTGATGATATGTAAATTCCTTGAGTTCTTGATATTAACCAAGACTTGACACTCTAGGTAATATCAGTAATTTCATTTTATAAAAAAGAAAACCCAAAAGCATATAGTAGTACTCATGGCAGTCAGTCATATTGCACTTACTATGTGCTATCATGGAAACCCTGTTGGCATAGTGGTTAAGTGCTATGGCTGTTAACCAAGAGGTTGGCAATTCAAATCTGTCAGGTGCTCCTTGGAAACTCTATGATGCAGTTCTACTCTGTCCCATAGGGTCGCTATGAGTCGGAATCGACTCGATGGCAGTGGGTTTGGTTTTGGTTTGGATATGCTATCATGCACTATTCTAAATCTGTCTACCTATCTACCTACCTATCAATCTTCCTCACAGTAGCCCTATGAGAAAAGAACTATTATTTTATCACCATCTACAGAAGAGAAATTGGAAGTAGAGTGAGAATAAGTAAGTTGCTCTAAATGGCTCAGAACTTGAACCCAGGAAGTCCAGTTCACAATCCATACTCTTAGCCATACTCTTAATCACTATACTATACTATAATGCCTGGAAATATTTGCTTAAAAGATGATAAATGAATAGATAGATGGACATTCCTATCATGATATGGTGAATAAAGAGTGAAACAGAAACTCCTATCCTGAACAACTATGTCACCACGATTCACACCTTGTTCTACAAGGATTTTTGTTGACATGGGTTTTCCTTTAAAAAACAAAAACCTTGCATTTTCTGCATTCATCACTGAAGTGGAGAGATATGAATTGCATGTTGAGGGTAGGGACTCCCGAGCAATGAAAAGCTGTCTTGCAAAGTGTTCCTCTCAGTAATTGGTCTAAATGTTCTGAATATATCGTAGGCAAATTAATGAGAAGAAAAAAAAAAAAACACCACAAATTAATATTTTAAGTCATCGGAATTGAGAAGAGGGACTGATGTAGATATAATTTTTAGGGACTGTGTGAGATGGTTGGCCTTTCTAGTACGAACGGTAAGCATTTGTCATTTATAATTTTCATTTTACAAATCATGTCTGGTTTATTGAAACTGGCAGTTCTTTCCAGTAATTTCTTTCCTTCTTTTCTTTTTGTTGGATGCTCAATATCTCAGTGATAATGTACGTATTAAGTAACTTTGGTCAGGTGGATTCAGGTCTTAAATAGTCAAGTTCAAATGCAGATGTGGATACTCAGCCAACTCTTCTGTTAAAACAAATATTATTGTGATATTATAGATAATGTAAAATATGGGAAGTATAGAAAAAGCATAAACATGAACTTTAAATATGAGCACTTTAATTAGTATATTGACATAGATTCCAACCAATCTTAATTGCTTTTTTATATCTGTGTATTTCACAAAATAAGGATCGGATTCTCATGCTGATTTGTTTATACATCAAGATAATTCCCCGTGTTATTAAATATTCTTCAAAACATAATTTTAATCAGTACAGAATATTTTATGCAGTAGGTGAGCCATACTATATTTAGCCAATCCCCAATAGAACATTTAGGGCTCCCGCTGCTATAAATAATACTGGGGTGAGCATTCCTGAGTACCATCCGCATCTCTGACTTTATCCTTAGAGTATGTAAGTGTTTCTCAAAAATTTCATGAAGGGTTGATATCTTAAGAAAAATGCCAATGAATGTTATTGGTTGCAAAGTGTTACGTTAGAAAAAAAAACTCAAAGTGTTTTGTGCTATTTGTTTTTTTTAAGTGAAAGCATCAGTTGGATATAACTTCAGGAAATGTCCATCAGATTATAATTTTGTTAAGTTTTATCTTCAATGCAACAGTAGAAAAGATCTTATTTTTCAGATAATTTCATTTTCAGTTAAATGTATTTGGATTGTCAGTTTCATTAGGCTTATATGTATTATTAATGAACCCATGTGAAAGAAGTATATAGAGAAATAATGGCAAATTATTTTGAAAGAGTATTTTATAGGCAATCACTATTTACAATTAGCACTTTTTTTTTGTAAAGGAAATTGGAATTTTATGAGATAACATAAATGTCATCTATTTGCATACTTTAATCTATATTTAAGATCACATGAAATTTGAAGAGCATTTACTGTCCAAAGATAATAATTTAATAATTTTTAATTAAAAAGTATTCATATGTTTACACACTACTTTTTATTAAAAAGTACAGTGAATAAAACCAAGAAAACGCCTACTTATGTGAAAGATCCTCCACCCCTGAAAAAGAACAGCAAACCTACTTAAATTTGTCCTCAGATATTCACCTTTTGTCCTTGGAATGTCATAGTCCTTACAAGTAAAGTGATCAGGCAGGAGGTGGTGACAAGGAGGACCCTGTTAGCAGGGCTTGCTGGGGACAGTCCATATCCCTTGGGAGTATGAGAGCAGTGGGACGTGGGGCAAACAGTGATTTACTGCAGTCTAATTTTTTTACCAGAGACACATGGAAAGAGAAATAGGAAATACATTTCCAGTGACATGTTATCACTGATTGGCTGGTGGGGAGGGCGGGGCTTGGATTGCTATGTTTATGTAAGCTCTGTTCATTCTTCGTAGGGCCTATCATGGGTGAGGGGTCTCTGAGTGTTGAAAATGGTCTGTGCTGGATTACTAACCTAAATGGTGATGGTTCAAACTCATTTAGCAGCACCACGGGAGAAAAGCCTGGGGATCTGCTTCTGTAAAGATTACAGTCAAGAAAACCCTATAGAGAAGTTTACTCTGTAGCATGTGGTTTGCCATGACCTGGAATCATCTCCACGACGTTTTGTTGTTGTCATTGTTGTTTTTATCATGGTTGAAGGAGGGGTGATTGATTGTAAAGTCCCAGGTACTTAAAAATCAGCTCCCAAGAGAACAAAAAGAAAGCCTATGTCACAGACCTGAAGCAGCAGTCCCTTCCAGCAGGTGTCCTATATGACCAGATGATATTTATGAAAGGCAGAGTTGTCCCTAAAGCTTACATTAAAAACAGATGACATGGGGACATCACCATATCTTTTTTCAAGAATGGTCCACTCTTAACCCATTTGTAGCGGTTCCTCTTACATAAATTTGCTTTCAGGGAAGCAAACATGCCTAATCTCCAGTTCTTGCTATCCTATAAACAATGAGAATTAAGAAAGTCAGAGAGAAAACATTTTCTATTTCCCGCTGTGAGGATAAGGTTTACTGTCTTCATCACAGATTAGTGGAACACGGTTTAGCATGGAACTGAATGAAAATTTCTCCCCAAGCCTGTTCTTCTTTTGTTGGTTTACTTTTAATGTGGACATTGAATTACTCTTCATTCTTCCTTCTGAGCAGCAAAAATTTTCCCATGATGACTGCCTTTTAACCCAATTTACCAAAAGCTTAAAGTGTGTGTGTATCACACCTTCTGCCTTCTTCCGCCTTCTCCTTCTCAACCATGGTGACTGTCTAGCTCAGTCTTCCTTATTGTTCTCAGAATGAAGGGACTGCGTGTGCAGATGTTTGCTTTAGAAATCTGGTGCAGGTTTGTATCTTGTTGGGTCCTCTGTCTGCAAGTTCATGATTTCTAAAGTAATGAGCCTTTCCTTCCTTCCTTCCTTCCTCCCTCCCTCTCTCCTCCCCTCTCCTCTCCTTCCTTACTTCTTTCTGTCCTTTGTCCCCTCTTCCCTCCTTCCCTCTTTCCTTTCCTTCTTTCCATCCTTCCTCCCTTTCCTCCCTCCCTCTCTCTCTTCCTTCCTTCTGTCGTCCTCTCCGTGTCCCTGTCCCCTCTCTCACACCTCCCCATTCTTCTTCTTCTTTTCCTCCTCCCCATTTAAAAAAAGAAAAAACTCTATTCCTCCTTCTCCTCCTCTTCCTCCTTCTTCTCATTCTTCAGGTTTCTGGTATCTGAGGGACTTACTAAGTGTCCTAGACTTAAGTTTCTCTACTGAGATACCAATCAGCCTTGCAGGGGATTTGTGCACATTAAGTAGCTAGTAGAGTAAACCTTTAATATAGTTTCCAGTATTGAAGGGCTGGTCAACACATGTATGGTCCCTTCCCCTTTCTCGCTGAGATATAATCTTATTTCTTTCTACAGTTTGTTTTCAATTGACTTTTTATCTCCCTCTTTGTAACTCGTGTTTCATTTTCTTTTTTTCCTTTTCTCCTCCCTTTTTCTCACCTCCTTCATACACTCCATCTTTTTTTCTTCTTTTCGTTTTCTATCCTTTATACGTAGGTTAGAGAAAAGCTACAAAATGACTTGAATCATCAAGAATCAGGGCTGCCCCCCAGGTCATTGTCTGACATAAGCCACAGGAATGTACCATATGTAACAATTAAAACTGAAGGCTCAGCTGCTTAAGTGAGAGAAGAACAGCTTAACTGATGACAAGGTAAAGCAGAAACTTAGGAGCTTGGCCATTGGGTTTGAATTCTAATGCTATGAACAATTACCTATAAGACCTTGGGTAAGTTCCTTAACCTTTTGATACCTCAGTTTCCTTAACTGCAAAATGGGCATATTAATAGGTTTCTTATGGAGTAAATATGAGTTTTAAATGAGTGAATATGTGTGACTGAACCAAATGAAACTGCTGTTTTTGTGGATCAAACACGGACAAATATTACCACTTCCATGTGGCTCAGGCTAATACATAACTCTGTTAAAAGATTGCATAATGCCGATCACCCAATACATGTTAGCTGTTTTTGTCATTATTGCCATCATGTAAAAACAACAAAGTGAACCATCTCATCTAAGGTATCCACTGTATCTGAATAGATCATGGGGGCCTGGGCATTTTATTGGACAGAGAGTGTTTCGTGGGCTAAAAGGTGGCACCCCAAAATTATATCCATGTCCTAATCCCCAAAACCTGTAACCATTACATTATTTTGGAAACAGTTCTTGGCAGATAGAATTAAGTTAAGGATCTTGAGATGAGAAGAGTGTCCTGGATTGTCCTGGTGGACCCTCAATCTAGTGACAAGAGTCCTTACAAGGGTGAGGTAGAGGGAGATTTACAGACAGAAGAGAAGGCAATGTGACCCCAGAGACAGAGAATGGATGGAGGAGGGCACAAGTCAAGGAAGGCCGACAGCCACCAGAAGCCAGAAGCAGCAAAGACTGGATTCTTCTCTAGAGCCTCCAGAGAGAGCGTGATCCTGCTAACACCTTGACTTCAGGCGTCTGGCCTCCAGAACAGTGAGAGAATACATTTCTGTTGTTTTAAGCCACCCGGTTTGTGACAATTTTTTGCAGTAGGCCTAGGAAACGAAGAGAGCTGCAGCTAAAATTCTGTGACTGACGCCAGGTAATTTAGAGAGACCAGGTTCCCTCACTCTGAAGTCCTAATCCCTGGGAACCCACTGGATCTCATTTTCAATTTCATGGATCCAATTGGCTGCAGCAATAGAGCTTCAGGAAAGTCTGTGAAGCTGAAAATTGTCATTCCGCTAAATGCCAGCAAGTGTAATGGTATATGGATATCTCTCCCTGCCTGCCGGAAGAGGACAGCACCTGCCTGCTCTGTGGGTCGAGCAATTCACAGGAAATAAGTAAATAAATAACTAGACAAACTCCACAGACAACTCTACAAATATCCCCTCATCTTCTCTGCATCTACTGAGAAACCTTTTCCAGCCAAGCAATCCTGCCCATTGTTCCTCCATTACAGACCAATTGTAGGGATAATTTTTTTTTTTTTGAGTTTTTATAACTTTGTATGCTAGTCTATGCCTGACTTGATGCCCATTATAGAATGAATTCACATGAAAAACAAGTGCTAATATACGTCAGGTTTTTATCCTGATATAACTTGTTCCTTTGGGTTGTTGTTCAAACGTATCACACCTGACAATCCTAGCTTATTGGCCCCTCAAAGACTCAGAAGTATCTGTCAGGCATTTAAATCCAGGCATCAAGACTGACATTTTAACCAGCCCCTGGCACCTTTCTTGTTCTTTTATTTTCTATTTAGAAGAAAGCATGAATTAACATTCACCCTCCTGCTTAAGGAATATGGGAAAATGACTTCCTCTTTATACTGTCTTTCTCTTTCAAAGTTCCTAAAGACTAGTTTTGAAGTAAATGGCCATTTTGATGGTTAAAGGGCACAGGCGCTGCTAGGGAAAACTGTACCTTTGTCAGGTAGGCAGTCATGGGTAACCACACTCCTTACAGGCTAACAGCTGTGTATACGCTTGCTTAGTGTGGAAATCCTTTGTCACATTGGCCTCTACTGGATGGAATGTCACATCAGCCCAGCTCAGCCTGGGAACTTTCTCCTACTGCCTAGGGCTCCAGTGTGTACCCCAGCTAGAAAGCAGAGGGCAAGTAGGGGAAAGAGAAGGATACCATGAAGACAGAATGGAGGCAAAGGAGGACAGCAGATGGGGGTAGTGAATGAGAAATGGTTATAGTAAACCAAACACAAGGGAGGAAAAGTTTGTAAGAGGGAAGTGTTTGAAATGTTGAGGAAGAACGCTCACAGCCTACGTGCCTCATCAGCCTTTAGCAATCTCTGCCTGGTCCAAAGGGACAGAGGCAACATGGCAGTTGTCTAGTTAATTTGAGCATTTGATCAGTTGGAGAGGATCTTGGTAACTTAGGCATATTTAATTATTTTGCCTAAATTATCCATGTTTAATGCCTCCACTGATCTAATACATGGGCAGTTGGTAAGTTTTTGTTTCACTTTGGGCACTTCAGACTCACTAGAAGAGAGCCAACAATATAAAGCCAACCATTTGGGCGAAGTGAGATGTAGACAGTGCCCATTGGCTTAATGACCTAACTCTGGATTTGATGATAGATCCAGGAATTGGACTTTGCAAAGCCCAACTTTCTGCTCCAAAAGCATCCTCCTTCTGCGCACACCTTGTCAGGACAGGAAATACTGGAGAAAGTGCCGTTTCCCTTCCTTATCATAGCCTGTTGGTCTTTCGGTGGCAGAAGCTTCTTTTCTTCCCACTCTTTAGCTTCACGCCACTCATAATGGTGTGTGGCTCACAGTGCTGTGCAGGAAGGCTCTGTTTCTGTTCAGCCCTGGCAATAAAGAAAGCCTCAATTCATCTAGTGAACTAAGTCACCAGGCCCTGTCTGCTGCAAAGTGCCAAGGCCATCCCTCCCACTTTGTGTTCCATCATAGAAGCTGTCCAATGAGGCATCTTCTCAGGCTCAGTAAAAAAAATAAATGAAACAAAAACCAAACCAAAAAGAAAAGCCATTTCCTTTTGTCTCTTTCTCCCTTTCTGCTCCTCTTTGGGATGTGTGTGTGTGTACGCGCATGTGTGTTTGCATCTCAGCATTCTACCTTTGAGAAAGGTGTGTTCTGTAATGTAGCTTGACTTAAATTATGACCCTGCTGCCCCGTTTCTTTGAGCTGCTATTTTCCCTGCCTGTTCCAGCTGCTGAGCACAATTGCTACAGCTCAATTATTAAAGAGATGCTAAAGATAGCCCAGTGCAAGACTGTCGACAAAGAAAAATCATTCAAACACAGCAAGAGACACAACCTGGGCAGCAGGCTCGCACTGTGATTAGATCCTTAATTCTCCCCACCCCCCTTTCCCTTTATGCTTTTCTTTTCTCTCGTTCAGCGGTAATAAAGTAATAGGCGGCTTAGAAGCTCCCTTTTTTGTGTGCCCACAGGACGTCGCATAAGTTGATGACGGCTTTGTTACCACAGGCCGGTGTTAAAACAGCACAGCCTTAGTTACCGCCTGGGATAGCTGCACGCAGAGGAATCTCAATGATTCCTTTCTTTGCAGGTGGAGTCAGTCCCCTCCACTGAGGGCTGACAGTCTCCAAGGTGCCTTCCCTAAGATGGATCCCTCTGAGATGTCAAAACTCAGTTTTCCTTCAGAGGTTCGTTTAAAAAAAGGATGTTAGTAGCCTAAAGTGTAGAGACCAGTGGTGTTAGTATTTTCTTTTTTTTCACTTCTAATATACTATGTGACATGCTTGACACAAATTACTTACTCCTCTGAGATTGACCATACCTATTTTTTTTTTTTTATCAATACAGTAAAAAAAAAAAAAAAAAAAGTAATGGAATATATACCTTTTCTCAGAGGGAAGACAGGTATGCTGGACTCTGATCAGACGACATGATTTAAAAACATATGTGGAATTTGAAGCTATGATAGAGAAAATACTGGGCATGGGATTTGGGGGTTTGGGTTCAAATCCTTCATATGTTGGTTTTTAGCCCTGTTACTGCAGGAAGAGGTAGGTCTCCCCACTTCTACTGATCAGTCTGTCAATGGGGATGTGAGATCTATTTTAAGAGTCATTGTGAGCCTTTAATGAGAAAACATATGTAAAGAAGACAAAATAAAAAATTCAAAGAAATGATATTAAGCATTTCCAAGACTGGAATGTAGATATAAGTTTGTTTGTGGAAATTACTGAAATCCAGGCAAAAAGAAAGAAACTTATGTGGTAATGTTTTTAGAAGTTCAAAAAATATTCACACACGCATACACACACAGGAAAGGATCAACTGATTCCCAAGTTGTCTTAAAAAAAAAAAAGCTCGTTAAAGTCAGCAGAAAGAATTTTATGTAACACTAATTTCTAATAAAAAAAGGGAAGTAAGGCCTGTGAGCACTTGGGAAAAAATAATTGCACACTTAAATAAGTTATTATTATTTTTTTATTCCATGGAGAAAAAACAAATCATCCACAGATGTCCAGGAGTTCAGGTCATTTACCAACCTTGTTCCTTTCCCAAGAGTGTTACCTGAAGAGATACAGCCGCCAGTAGGTGGAAATCAACAGAAATGGGGAAGACATGGTCTAGGGAGGGGTCTACAGAAAAGAAAACCTGTAAAAGTAGAATTCATGCTTTATCATTGGTTAATAATGTATGAAAAAAAAACCAATATAAATATCAGAAATAACTCCTGAAAAAGAACATCTATGGGCAAAGAAAGAGAAATGAATTATCTGCTGTGAAATCCCACATTCTTCCAATAAAAGTAGAAAATTAGAGAAGTATAATATGAAAAATTATCATTTTGAATGATTAATTGCTCTTGATACCTGTGGAAATATATAGGTGCAGATTTTTTAGCTTTTATATTAAACATAAACCAAAAAACCAAGCCCACCGTTGGCGAGCCAGTTCCGATCTGTAGCAATTGATACTAAAATAAAAATAAGATTAATAGTTTACAAATCAATATAGAAAAGAGCATATACAACTTGAGCTATCAGAAAAATGTAAAAATTATAAAAAGAAAGGAAATATAAAAAAGAATGCAAAATTTAAGGTAACGAAAATAAGATGCTTATTGACTATCACAGTAAGGGTCCCTGTGGCATGGTGGTTAAGTGTGTTCTGCTGCTAACCCAAAGGTCGGCTGTCTGAACCCACCAGCTACTCCATGGGAGAAAGAAGTGGCAGTCTGCCTCGTAAAGATTTACAGCCTTGGAAAACTTATGAGGCAATTCTACTCTCTCCTATAGGGTTGCCATGAGTTGCAATCAGCTCAACAGCAATGGGTGGCTATCATAATATTTAAGTTTGGGGATAACCCTCAGATCAAAGGCAAAGGCTCTCAGATTTGGTTAAAAAAAAAAAAAAAGCAAAATCTAAACATCTTTCATGTAAAAGAAATATGTTAATATGTCTAGTTTAATAAAATGTGACAAAGAAGAGTTAAACATCAAGAGAATAAAAAAATAGACTGGGTAAATGGTAGAATTAGAAGGAAAATGCAAATATTAATTGCTGGAGCAATGTCACACAACCAAGAAAATTGGTTTCATGGCTCATAAATGACTGGACTTCTGCTTTGGGTGATGACGTAGTATATCGTAGTTTGCCAATACCTCTTTAAATGCATTGGAGAGCTGCTGAGACAAGCAAGACTCAAGGGGGTAGAATTCTAGAAAGATAAACACCTCAGTGAGCTAAGTTCACCTTTCTGCACACCACAATTCCCCTCTTGGAATTTGCCCATCCTTAGTGCATGGAGAGACGTTGAAAAGCTGAGCTGAGGATTGCTGCTAAGAGTCAGAGAAGCCAGAAATCCCACAAAATCAGGAAGCAAAAATGCGATCCTGGTTTGCCAATGTATCTGGGATTTAAGAGGCCAACATCCTGTAAGGAAAGAAAGTGCTGAGAATTGAGTCCAACACTTGTGGATTTCTTCATCCAGACGATGGCTGATATTTAAACTTCCCAGGATGAGAGGTCTAGAAGCTATTCTGACAATGGTTGAAAAGCAGAACAGAATTTCAACAGCTTCACAGTGTTGGGGATATGAAAAATTGAGTTTAGGACCTGCTAAGAAGAAGGGGGGCCTAATAAACTCACCAGTTCTTAGTTGAGAATCTGGGTGTGGTTGAACCAGAGGTATTGTTGTTAGGTGCCGTTGAGTCAGTTCTGATTTGTAGAGACCCTATGTACAACGGAACAAAATGTTGCTCAGTCCTGCACCATACTCACAATTGTTGTTATGTCTGAGTCCAATGTTGCAGCTACTGTGTCAATCCATTTCGTTGTGTGCCTTCTACTCTTTTGCTGACCCTCAAATTAGCAAGCACGATATCCTTCTCCAGGGGCTGTTACATCCTAGGGACATGTCCAAAGTACATGAGATGAAGTCTTGCCATCCTCCCTTCTAAGGTACATTCTGGTTGTACTTCCTCCAAGAAAGATTTGCTTGATCTTCTGCAGTCCATGGTATACTCAATATTCTTGGCCAACACCATAATTCAAATGCATCAGTTTTCTTCAGTCTTTCTTTTTCATTGTCCAGGTTTTGCATGGCTATGAGGTGATTGAAAATATCATGGCTTGGGTCAGGTACACCTTAGTCATCAAAGTGACATCTTTGCTTTCTAAGGTTTTAAAGAGGTCTTTCAGAGCAAATTTGAAAAATGCAATACATTTTTTCATTTCTTGACTGCTGCTTCCACAGGTGCTGATTGTTGATCCAAGTAAAATGAAATCCTTGGTAACTTCAATATTTTCTCCATTTATCATGATGTCGTTTATGGTCCAGATGGTTTGCAAGAATCAGAGGTAGAGTGAGCCCTATCAGTACTGTAACTCAGGTTTTATTTATTTCAGCCCTTTGGGGGTGATTTGCACACATACTAGCTTGCCTTACAGTGGATAGGGTGAATTCTCTGTGGGGGAAGAACTATCATCTAGAATCTCTACAATTTTTCATCCAAAAATATCCAGTATTCAATTTTTTAAAAATACCAAGCATATCAAGAAACTGGGCCTTGAGAATAAAAAAGAGACTATCAAAAGGAGTGTGTGTGATCTACATATTAAGAATTATCAGAAGGAGATTTTAATATAATTGTTATAAATATGTTCAAATAAATAGACAAGATAGAATTTTTCACAAGATCTTAAATCTATAAAAAAAAATATTTAATTGGACATTCAAGATTTGAAAAATACCTTAACCTGATATAAGAACTAGGAAGAAGGACCTGGGGCTCTACTTTAAAAAAAAAAAAAAATTAAACTGTGAAAACCTTATGAATAGCAGTGGAACATTGTCTGTTATTGTGTCCGAAGATGAGCCCCACAGGTTGGAAGACACTCAAAATAAAACTGGGGAAGAGCTGCCTCCTCAAAGTAGAGTCAACCTTGCCGATGTGGCATGACTCAAAATGAGAAGAAACAGCTGCAGACATCCATTAAAAATCAGAAAATGGAATGTATGAAGTATGAATCTAGGAAAATTGGAAGTTGACAAAAATGAAATGGAATGCATAAAGATCAATACCCAAGACATTAGTGAGGTGAAATGTCCTGGGATTGGGCATTTTGAATTGAAAATCTTAAGGCCTACAATGCCAGGAATGACAAATTGAAGAGAAAAGGTGTTGCATTCATCCTCAAAAAGAACATTTCAAGATCTATCCTGAAGTACAATAATATCAGTGATAGGACAATATCCATATGCCTACAAGGAAGACCCATTAATACCTCTACTATTCAAATTTATGCACCAATCACTAAAGCCAAAGATGAAGAAGCTGAAGATTTTTTACCAACTTCTGCAGTCTGAAATTGATCAAAAACACACAGTCAAGATGCATTGATAATTATTGGTAATTGGAATGCAAAAGTTGGAAACAAAGAAGAAGGACTGGTAGTTGGAAAATTTGGCCTTGTTGATAGAAACTATGCTGGAGATCACATGATAGAATTTTGTAAGACCAACGACTTATTCATTGCAAACATCTTTTCTCAACAACATAAATGGTAACTATACACGTATGTCTTGATTATATCTGTGGAAAGAGATGATGGAGAAGCTCGATATCATCAGTCAGAACAAGGCCAGGGGCCAACTGCAGGATAGGCAGACCATTAATTACTCATATGCAATTACTCATAATGAAGAAAAGTAAAACAAGTCCACAAGTGCCAAAGTATGACCTTGAGTGTTTCCCACTATCTCAAGAATAGATTTGAAGCATTGAACACTAATGAACAAAGTCCGGATGAGTTGTGGGATGACATCAAGGATATCATATGAAGAGAGCAAAAGGTCATTAAGAAAGACAGATAAGGAAGATAAGTCCAAAACGGATGTCAGCAGAGATTCTGAAACTTACTCTTGAAGGTAGAGTAGCTAAAAGCAAATGGAAGAAATAATGAAGTAAAACAGCTATACAGAAGATTACAAAGCGTGGCTAAAGAAGAGAAAGTATTATAATGAAATGTGCAAAAGCCTGTAGTTAGAAAACCAAAAGGGAAGAACACACTCACCATTTCACAAGCTGAAAGAGCTAAGGAAAAAATTCAAGCCTTGAGTTGCAATATTGAAGGATTCTGTAGGCAAAATATTGAAAGACACAGGAAACATCTGAAGAAGATATCCTCTGTACCAAAAAGAATTTGTCAACATTCAAACATTTCAGGATGTAGCATACGATCAAGAACTGATGATATTGAAGGAAGATGTCCAAGCTGCTCTGAAGGCATTGGCAAAAAACAAGGCTCTAGGAATTGTCAGAATACCAACTGAGATGTTTCAACAAACAGATGCAATGCTTGAAGTGCTGGCTTGTCTAGGCCAAGAAATTTCAAAGACAACTACCTGGCCAACCAACTGGAAGAGATACATATTTGTGCCCATTTCAAAGAAAGGTTACCCCGTGGAATGTGGAAATTACTGAAAAATATCATTACTATCACACACAAGTAAAACTATGCTGAAGGCGATCAAAGGCATTTGCAGCAGTACATCTGCAGGGAACTGCCAGAAATTCAAGCCAGATTCAGAAAAGGTCATGGAACAAGGGATATCATTGCAGATGTCAGGTGGATCTTGACTTTAGCAGAGAATACTAGAAAGGTGTTTACCTGGGGTTTTATTGACTACGCAGAGTCATTCGACTGTGAGGATCATAACAAACTATGGATGACATTGCGAATAACAGGTATTCCGGAACACTTAATTGTGCTCATGTGGAACCTGTACACAGACCTCTTAAGAGGCAGTCATTTGAACAGAAAAGGGGGATAATGTGTGGTTTCAAATCAGGAATGGTGTACACCATGGTTGTATGCTTTCCCCATGTTTATTCAAACTGTATTCTAGGAAATAATCTGAGAATCTGGAGTATATGAAGAAGAATGCAGCATCAGGATTGGAGGAAGACTCATTGACAATCTGCAGTATGCAAATAACACAACCTTACTTGTTGAAAGTGAAGAGGAGAGGAAGCACTTCCTGATGAAGATCAAAGACTACGTACAGCCTTTAGAATGGATTACACCTCAACATAAAACAAAAATCCTCACAACTGGACCAATAAATATCATGATAAACAGAGAAAATACTGAAGTTGCCAAGGGTTTCATTTTATTTGGATCTACAATGAACACCGATGGAAGCAGCAGTCAAGAAATCAAAAGATGGATTGCATTGGGCAAATCTGCTGCAAAAGACCTCTTTAAAGTGTTAAGGACATCACTTTGAAGACTAAGGTGCACCTGACCCAAACCGTGGCATTTGCAATTGTATCATATGCATGCAAAAGTTAATTATGGTGTAGGTGAAGAATATTGCATATATCATGAACGGCCAGAAGAAAGAATTGGAAGAATTACAGCCAGAATGCTCCTTAGAAGCGAGGATGTGAGACTTTGTTTCATGTACTTTGGGCATATTATTAGGAGAGACCAGTCCCTGGAGAAGGACTTATGCTTGGTAAAGTAGAAAAAAAAAAAAAAAAAGTAGAGGGTCAGCAAAAAAAGAGGAAGACCCTCACTGAGATGGATTGACACGCTGGCTGCGCACTGGCTCAAACATGGCAACGATTGCAAGGATGGTGCAGGACCAAGCAGAGTTTTGTTCTGTTGAACACAGGGTCGCTATGAGCTGGAGCATGCTTGGTGGCTCCAAGAAGAAGAAAATAAAAAGCGACAAGAAAGGAACAAAAAGGGAATATAAATAACATGGATGATTCAAGTAGAAAACAACTTGGAAAATGGTAGATATACATGCAAATACATTAATTTTTACATCAAATGTAAGTGCTATAAATATTTTAATTAAAAGAAAAAGAGATTGACTTAAAACACAATCTAATCTTATAGACCTCTTCAATATAACTGCTGCCAATCCCATCTCATTGACATCAACAGAGATAGCATTTACAACACATAGGAAAATCACATCAGATGACAAAATGGTGGATGATCACACAATACTGGGAATTGTGGCCTAGCCAAATTGATACACATATTTTTGGGGGACATAATTCAATCCATGACAGCTCCCAATGGATAAAGCTGGAGAAAATTGAGCAACAAAATAGTGTTGGACTATGAAGCAACATATAAAATTTATAGTACACAACCTTTTTTTTTAATATGAGTATGTACTTCCCAGATGGCACTGGGAAGTACATACTCATAACGAAAAAAAAAAAAAAGGCTGAATGAACAAACAAATGAGGGAGAAGAGACAAGTCTTGTGTACAGAAGAATTCCCCAAAATTTGTGTAAATGCTTCACCCTCAAGGAGGTAAACCTTAAATTTCCACTCCTTAAGTGTTGCCTGAACACGGTGACTTCCTTCCAAAGAGTACAGTGTGTAAAGGAGAAAAAAAGGTAACTTTACAGTGGAGAAACCTGACACACACTAAACTGTCTCAGTCAGACAATCAGAGTTAACATGAACTGTGGTAAATCGTGTCGATAGTTTGTACCCCTGATATGACATGATGTGATGAGAATAACATTTTCTTCTGTTGTCTTTCTCCTCAAAATCCAATAATCCCAGTCTAATGATGTGGAAATTATCAGACAAATCCCAGTTGAGGGACATTCTACAAATACTTGTCCAGGACTCTTCTGAACTGTCAAGGCCATCAAAAACAAGGAAAATCTGAGAAACTGTCAGTCTAGAGAAGCCTAGCATGATGACTAAAAATAATATGGTATTCTGGATGGAATCCTCAAGCAGAAAAAGGCCAGTCAGTAAAAACAAAGGAAATCTGAAGAGAGAATAGACTTCAGTTAAAATAACACAATAGATAAACATATATGGAGAAATTATTATTTTGATAGATACAAATATAACACAATATTTAAGAGTCATATAGGAGATTAGAAGACTAAAGTTAATATGCTTGATTAGCAGATATAAATCAAATTTTCTACTCTTGAAAGAATTCACATACTTTTGAATGGCCATGGGCCATTTACCAAAATTAATTATATTCAAGCTCCTAAAGAAAATCTCAATACATTTTATTTTTTCATTCTTTTTTAAAATCATAACTCCATAATTTGCAAAATTAATAACTACGGATGAATAAATTAATGAAATGATTGGAAAATGAACATATACACTGTGACTTGGAAATGTTATATGCTCACCACAACCTTTCTTTCCTGACTGAGTTTTTGTGGGTAGGGATAAGAAGAGAATAAACATGTTTCTTTTCCTTTTTGGCATTTGCAGAAGTCTCAGTTTCTCCCCTCCTGCAGCCAGGAAGGAGGGACTCTATGAGCACGGTCTAGGAATATGGAAGCTGACCAGATGCCTGGATCACCATTGGAAGAGAGCAGCCAAGAAAAGCAACCTAACCTGTACAGGGTTGTGATGTGAGGGAGAAATAAAACATATTTGATTGTATTTGACATACGTACCTTATGAAAATTCTCATTATAACAGAAGTAACACATTACTTCTGAATTCTATCTCAAACCAATAGTTGATGTTTAATAGTTTTAATAGTAAAACTTTACTACTGAAACATTGATGCATTCCCAAAGAACTCATGAGTAAAAATAAGATACCAGCAATGTGATTTGACATTGATCTAGCTCTTATTGGCTAGAATGTTGCATTCAGACAAGATTATATAATAAATGGCATAAATTATCATTTTTCTTTTTAATGAGTGCCAAGTGTTTACTGGAAAGCCTGGCATATAATAAATACACAATAGATTGTAGCTATTAGCAGGAACAATATTTCTTTAAAAACTAAAGATAACAAGCTGCAAAACTGTTAGAACCAGTAAGAGACTACAATAAGAGAACTGTTTAAAAATGACGCACAAATATCAAGAAGTTGTAAGAAAATTAAAAGGGGATGGGATGAGAAAAGATACAGCCATAATGGCAACATAAAATAAAAGGTTAATATAACAATAATGGTACAAAGTCTTTTTTGGAGAAAACTAGATAACACAGCCCATTATTTAACTAATGGAAGAATGTTAAACAAAAAATAGATGCTTGTCACGTCCCTGGGTATGTAGATTCAATTCCGTATAGCTGTTAGTTCTACCCAAGTTGAGCCTACTTAAAATTCCAAAGGAGTTATATGAGGAACCTAACAAAATTATTTTATATTCCCTCTGCAAGAAAAAAGAATATTTGAAGAGTACGCCAAAAACTTTGGGAATGAAAAAGTGAAATAAGTGCTCCAATTTGGTGCAAAATAGATAAAAAGGGTAATAAAAATTACTATGCCATCAGTAAATAGATCTAAGTCTATATTATAAGACCTTTTTTTTTTTATATATAATGCAATTGGAATTTCAAACAATGGGTAAAATAATTAACTCAATAAATTTTGTTTGGACCCGTTGGAGGGGTATATTAGAATCCTATTTAACATAATTAAGTACACAGTTGCTGTTAGCTACTGTCAGGTAGAGTCTGACATACAAGACCTTACGTACAACAAAACGAATCATTGCCAGTCCTACCTCATCCTCACAATCACCAGCATGTCACCAAAGGTCTCCCATACCCTCAGTGGCCCTCTAGTTCACCAAACGTGACGTCATTTCTAGTTATTGATCCCTCCTGATGATGTGTCCAAAGCAAGCAAGTCAGACAATGTTTTGTTGTTACTATTAACGTTTTCACCAGCTCATTTTTGGAACTAGATTGCCAGGCCTTTCTTCCTAGCCTGTCTTAATCTGGCAGCTCTGCTGAAACCTGTCCACCATGGATGACCCTGCTGGTATTTGAAATACCAGTGACATATCTTCCAGCATCGCAGCAACACGCCAGCCACCACAGGGTGACAAACTGACAGGAGGCTGATGGAAATTAAATATAGATGCATTAATGTCCAATTATAGTAAAATAAATTAATAAAACGCTGAAAGCAGAGACATAATTTTGGGTTGCTGAAAGTATTTCTTGTGATTATAGGCGTCTCAGAAACCAAAATATAAAATATTGAAAGATTTTCTTACCTAAAAACTAACTGCTTGCTTTCTTTTTTGTTTGTGTTATAAAAACAGCAATAACACATTTGCAAATTCACCATTTTTCAGGTGTGACAACAATTATATCAATGATGTTGTGCAGCCATTGCCAACTCCTATTGCTAAATTTCTTTTACTGTAAAATGACTGTGCAAAATTAAAACGAAAGGTATATTCAACAAGGGTCAACTTGAGAGAAAGATACACATACACACACACAATCTCACAAATTTGTTTAAAGAAAAAAACTAGAATGCTAGTAGGAAAAAAAAAGGACTTGCATTTTTAAAAATAAATACATTTAAAAAATATATAAATCACCATTATACTTACAAAGATATTTTCCCAATTATAATAATTCAAGAAGTAAAACATCAAAGACTACCTTATTCCACACTCAGTTTACGACTTGGAAAAGATACACCTGCTGATTCATACCTAGTACCAGAGAAGGTAGAGGACGAGGGGAAGCCTAACGTGAGTTAATAATATGAATCAGTGCAAATTGCCTTCCACAAAGAAGACTTAAAAGTTCATGTGAACTTTCACCTAAAAATTTCCTAAGAGTTTACCTAATTAAGTAATGAGACAAAATACTCCTTGAAAGTCTGTTTAAAATAATCAATGAGAGGGAAAATTCCTAAATTAGGGGCAAATACTTTACAAGAAAAAATACCTTAAAGAATGTAATTGACCAGTAGGAGCTTTAAAGCATGATGTTGTAAAAGGCTCACTGTTTATTGATGTGGAAAGGAATATATTAGTCTCTATATGTTATATAAAAAAATAAAAATAAAATGACATCATGATCTCATTATATATGCACATATATATTCAAACAACATATAAAAGAATATATGTGCCAAATGAATGTATTTGTGTGTGGTAGTAAGACTGGGCTGGACAAATCTTTGCTTTTTCTATTGTTTTTGCTCATATAAATTTTCAAACCTTTCTCCCCGAACTTCATTCTAAATTACAGTTAATAGATACATTAAGTTTGTAAGAGCAAACTATCACTTCAGGAAGATTGAGAAATACCATCCGAGCAAGCTATAAGCTAGCAGCACGCTATCATCGTCTCAGATTTATACTGTGCACCGCAGGCACCTGTAAACTGGCAATGTCAGTGACATCCTGGGACCTGTTCTGAAACCCTTTTTTGCCTGGCAGTGCGTATAGCGACTGTGAACTTTTTCAGCCTCCAGTATTTATTGGGAAGATGCTGTACCACTGACAGTACAAGGTACCACAAGGCAGGGGCCTTTATGACTATTTGAAACTGAAGAAATGGGCGTGTGCCACAAATTACTGTTTTTACAGGCTGTTGTATGAGGTGTCTGAATTTTTGGTAGGGAAAATAGAAATTTTGAAGATTTTTATTTGTTGCACATATGTGCAAACAATAGACTCAGATGGGGTCTCTGGTGTATAATTAGTACCACTAAGCACTTAGGGTAGGTTTGTGAGATGGGGCAAAGAAAAAAAAATCCATACTACCTACTAAAAATTCAGACACCCTCAATGATCCAGAATGCTTCCATTCGTGAAAACACATGGTATCAACCAAAAATTCAAAGCAGAAAATACTTGGGTCACCAAAGTGTTAACTGGGATGGAAGAAAGGTATAATCAAACTCATCCAAGTCTAAAATCCCCAGGGCCACCAACATTCGGTGGCCTGAGAATTCTACCACGCGTGCTGAGTGTCACAGAAGCAGGCACAGGGACTAAAATAACTCCACACATAAGGTCATTGTGGAAGCCCTGGTTGCCTAGTGGTTAAGTGCTACGGCTGCTAATCAAAGGGTTGGCAGTTCAAATCCACCAGGTGCTCCTTGGAAACTCTACGGACCAGTTCTACTCCGTCCTATAGAGTCACTATGAGTCGGAATCGATTCAACGGCACTGGGTTTGGAGAAGGTCATTGTGGAAGCCAGCATCCGCACTCATCCAGGAGGATTCATTTTCTCTAGTTGTCATCACAGCATCAGTACACTTCATACTAGTAGCTGGTGTGAAGATTTTTAAGAACTTCCCTTCCCCAGCCTATAACCGTGGTCTTCAGCGTGGATGCTGAGCCCTGTCTTATCTTTATTACATATTGTGAAATCAATATAAATCAAGCAGAATATCGTTCTCAGGAAATGACATATCAGTCACAGCTACAGATTTGAAGTTTTCTAACATTTCTGTCTCTACAGTTTCCAATTAAAAATTCCCTCTGCTATAGCTTTTCTTTATTCTCCGAGTCTGTGATTTAATGCTACTGGCCACCAAGTACAGGCAGAATGCAGCAGTAGGGAACAGCAGGTAATTGGGGCAGGAAGAGAAAGAAACTGAAGTCACATCACCTTGCTTGTTATAATTCAGCCTCCTGGCTGCAGTCCACTGGCTGAAAGGATTCCTGGTGAAGGAGGCAGGGGACAGAGAAAATTACGAGGTAACAACATGGGGTTCTGTGGACTGCTCAGAATTTCTCATGAGTCTCACAAACCAACCTAGCAGCAAAAATCCAGAGGAAATGTGTCTCCAGGGCAAAGGGTGGAAAAGAATTGGTTAATATATATATATATATATATATATATATATATATATATATATATATGGACAACAGACTATACTTTAAGTTGAGACCACCCTAGCTTTCTCTTCTCCTCTCCGCCATATTCACGATACTCTATAGCATATAGCTAAGCATCCCAATTCAAATATGTATGTTACCAAGATGGCACCAATACAAGTTCTATGCATAGATATTAAAATCTTTAAATATCAGAAAAAGAAATAAAGCATAAGAGAAACAAAAGGGAGAGCATGCATCAGGAGAATAATTATTCCAAGAGAAAAAAAAAGAGTTGAAATACATCTACTTCTCACTTATCAACATGGTTAGGTTCTAAAGACCAGGCTGTTATGCAAAAATTGGCATATGGGAAAATGGAAGATGACAACATCAGATTACAAAATGAAGGATGACTACATCATTACATAACTACCAAATTACAGTGTTATGTAACTGTCAGATTACATCATTACAGAAGTGCCAAACCACTGAGAATCATGGCCCAGCCAAGCTGACACATAACTTTTAATCATCAGAGCAAGCATTACTCTTGGCTTGTACCTCTGTGTGTATTACTGCCAGACTTATGTCGTTAATTTCCAAAATAGCTGGATACTGGATTCTTTAGTATTGCAAAATGTCAGATAACAAGATAGTCAATAAGTGATAAGTAGGTATAGTTCTTCAAAATGTCAGGAAAAAATAATGAAGGCATTTTTCTCTGAAAAGTGAGACCAAACAAGAGATGTCAGTAAATTAAAACAAGGTGATAAGACAGCCAAATGTGATTAAAAAAAAAAAAAAAAAAATGAGCTCGACAAGATCAAGAATGAAATAGAGGAAAGAAATAAAGTCACTATCAAGATGAAAGCCATGTTGGAAGAACAGTAAATGGTAAAACAGATACATCATTCTGGTGAGGTATGTGGTATCACACTTAAGAAGTTACACAAAATAAAATGAGAGAGATACAGTGAGTGAGAAAGAGAATAGGAATAAAAAAGATAAAGAAGACAGACAGAGAAAAAGATCAAGTACACATGATTATTATTATCCCTGGAAATAAAAACTGAATAAAATTGAAAAAGTGAGAACAAAAAAAATTAAAGATATAATAAGATAGCACTTATGCAATAAAGACTCCCATTTACAGATCAAAGAACATGGTTTCCTAGTAATAACCAATATTACAAAAAAAAGTGACACAAGAATTTTACATCGAATCAAGTGATATTTTAATTGCAGATACAATGATAAGACAAGGTCATACATGAAGGATTCAGGGAATCACAGAGTATCTGGTGGTGCAGAGGGTTAATATGCTCACCCAGAGTGCACCCAGAGATGCTTCCAAAGAAAGACCTGGCAATCTAATTCTGAAAAATCAGTCACTGAAAACCCTATGGAAAAAGTCCTCAACATAATAAAGGGCATTTATACAAAGCCAACAGGCAACATCATCTTAAATGGAGAGAGTCTGAAAGCATTCCCCTTGAGAACGGGAACCAGACAAAGATGCCCTTTATCACCACTCTTATTCAACATTGTGCTTCAGGTCCTAGCCAGAGCAATTAGGCTAGATGAAGAAATAAGGGGGATCCAGACTGGTAAAGAAGAAGTAAAAATATCTCTATTTGCAAATGACATAATCTTACACACAGGAAACCCTAAAGAATCCTCAATAAAACAACTGAAACTAACAGAGGAGGTTAGCAGAGTAATATGATACAAGATAAACATACAAAACTCAGTTGGATTCCTCTACACCAACAAAGAGGAAATAACCAAATCAATACTATTTACAGTAGCCCCCAAGAAAAGAAAAGAAAAGAAAAGAAAAAAACTTAGGAATAAATCTAACCAGAGACGTAAAAGACCTATACAAAGAAAACTGCAAGACACTTCTGCAAGAAACCAAAAGAGATCTGCATAAGTGGAAGAACATACCTTGCTCACAGATAGGAAGACTCAACATTGTAAAAATGTCTATTCTACCAAAAGCAATCTATAGATACAATGCAATTCTGATCCAAATTCCAAAGACATATTTTAACGAGATGGAGAAACAAATCACCAACTTCATATGGAAGGGAAAGAGGCCCCGGATAAGTAAAGCATTACTGAAAAAGCAGAACAAAGTGGGAGGCCTCACACTACATGATGTTAGAACATACTATAATGCCACAATAGTCAAAACAGCCTGGTACTGGTACAACAACAGATTCATAGAGCAGTGGAACAGAACTGAGAATCCAGACCCAAATCCATCCACATTTGAGCAGTTGATATTTGACAAAAGCCCAAAGTCAGTTAAACGGGGAAAAGACAGACTCTTTCACAAACGGTGCTGGCATAACTAGATAGATATCCCTTTGCAAAAAAATGAACCAAGGCCCATACCTCACACCATGCACAAAAACTAACTCAAAATGGATCAAATCTAAAACGATAAAGATCATGGAAGAAAAAATAGGGACAACACTAGGAGCCCTAATACGTGGCATAAACAGTATACAAAACATTACTAACAATGCACAAACACCAGAAGAGAAACTAGATAACTGGGAGCTCCTAAAAATCAAACACCTATGCTCATCCAAAGACTCTACCAAGAGTAAAAAGACTACCTACAGACTGGGAAAAAGTTTTTAGCTATGACATTTCCAATCAATTTGGTGCTTCTTTAAAAAGCTAGAAATCGAACTGCCATATGATCCAGCAAGCCCACTCCTTGCAATATATCCTAGAGAAATAAGAGCCTTTACGTGAACAAATATATGCATACCCATGTTCATTGCAGCAGTGTTTTAAAATAGCAAAAAAGATAGAAGCAACAAAGGTGTCCATCAACGAATGAATGGATAAATAAATTATGGTATATTCACACAATGGAATACTATGCATCAATAAAGAACAATGATGAATCTGTGAAACATTTCATAATATGGAAAAATCTGGAAAGCATTATGCTGAGTGAAATTAGTTGCAAAAGGACAAATACTGTATGAGACCACTGTTATAAAACTCAACAAATGTTTAAACAGAGAAGAAAATATTCTTTGATGGTTATGAGAGTGGGAAGAGAGGGAGGGAGGGGGTATTCACTAATTAGATGGTAGACAAGAGCTATTTTAGGTGATGGGAAAGACAATAGACAATACAGGAGAGGTCAGCACAACTGGACTAAACCGAAACTGGACTAAACCAAAAGCAAAAAAATTTTCTGAATAAACCGAATGCTTCAAATGCCAGAGTAGCAGGAATGGGGGTTTGGGGACCATGGTTTCAGGATACATCTAGGTCAAGTGGCTTAATAGAAAGTATTAAGAAAACATTCTGAATCCCACCTTGGTGAGTGGTGTCTGGGGCCTTAAACGCTAGCAACCAGTCATCTAAGATGCATCAATTGGTCTCAACCCACTGGAGCAGAGGAGAATGAACACCAAAGACACAAGGTAATTTTGAGCCCAAGAGACAGAAAGGGCCACATAAATCAGAGACTACATTAGCCTAAGATCAGAAGAACTAGATGGTGCCCGGCTACAACTGATGACTGCCCTGACAGGAAACACAACAGATAATCCCTGATGGAGCAGGAGAGCAGTGGGATGCAGACCTCAAATTCTCGTAAAAAGACCAGACTTAATGGTCTGACTGAAACTAGAAGGATCCCGGAGGTCATGGTCCCCAGATCTTCTGTTAGCCCAAGACAAGAACCATTCCCAAAGCCAACTCTTCAGACGGGGATTGGATCGGATTATAAGACAGAAAATGATACTGGTGAGGAGTGAGCTTCTTGGCTCAAGTAGACACATGAAACTATGTGGGCAGCTCCTGTCTGGAGGGGAGATGAGAAGACAGAGGGGGACAGAAGCTGGCTGAATGTACATGGTAATACAGGGTAGAGAGAAGGAGTGAGCTGTCTCATTAGGGGGAGAGCAGCTAGGACTATGTAGCAAGGTTTGTATAAATTTTTGTATGAGACTGATTCGATTTGTAAACTTTCACTTAAAGCACAATAAAAGTAAAAATTTAAAAAATGGCCAATACCAGTCCATTTCAGGTCACTAATGCCTAGGATATTGATGTCTATGCATTCCATTTCATTTTTGAAGACTTTCAATTTTCCTAGATTCATACTTCGTACATTCCATGTTTGCAACTATTTCCTTTCATTTTGAGTCATGCAACATCAACAAATGAAGATTCTGAAAACTTGACTCCATCCACATCATTAAGGTCAACTCTATATTTGAGTCCCCAGTCGTATTTTGAGCACCTTCCAAGTTGAGGGGCTCATCTTCCGGCACTGTATTAGATGTGTCTTTATAAATCAGGAGCAGAGGGAGGTGTGACGCACGCACATGTAGAAGAGAAGGTAATGTGAAGACAGAGGCAGAAATTGGAGTGATACAGCCTCAGGATTCTTCCTTAGAGGCTCTGGAAGAAAAGCGGACCTTCCAAAACCTTGTCTTTGGTCCACTAATACTGATTTCAGATCTCTGGCCTCCAGAACTGTGAGAGAATAAAATTCTGTTGTCTTAAGCCGCCAAAAAAAATTAAAAAGAAAACCCTAGGGAACACAGTTCTACTCTGACACAAATGGGGTCTAACTGAGTTGGAGACAGACTCCATGGCAACTGGAACTGGAGCTTCAGGTAGGCTGTTCTTGAATAAAAGAGTATAAAATAAATGAACCAAAAGGTTAATTGAAATAAGAGAGTCAAAAATGCTAAAATCATGGTGGAAAGACTGGCAGTATACGATGGATTCATTTAAATATTAAAATTAATGTAACAGTCTGTGAATGTGGGTAGAAAGCCAAATATAAATTCTATAAATGACGACATGGTTAAAGCAGTAATGTCACTAACCAAAAGCTGATAAAGTAGAGAAGGATAGCAGGGGACAGTTTAAGAGTGCTTCATTTCTCATATTTATCACTGAGGAATCAAAAAACCCTTCAGCTTTGAAACAAAAGAACAACAACAAAAAGAATGATTCTAAATCCTAAGTCTTAATGTTTTATTTTTTTAATTTCAGAAGTATATTTATGAACAAGTGATCTTGTGAAAAGCATCCATTTGCATTTCAGCAATCCCTTCAGTCTTACTTTGATTCCTTTTTTTTTAAATTTGGATTTTATTTTTATATAAAAATACATGTGCAGACCATTTAAAGCTTGTTCAAGTGGTTTGTGATCTGCTGCTAACCTAAAGGTTGGCTGTTCAAACTCACCCAGTGACACCGCAGAAGAGAGGCCTGGTAATCTGCTTCTGTAATGATTACAGACAGAAAAAAAAAAAAAACCCCTATGGAACAGTTCTACTCGTCATGAGTTGGAATTGACGTGAAGGCAATAGGATATTTCCTGCAAGGTTTATTTAAAAAAAAAAAAAAAAGGATTCTCCTGCCCAGGCTAGCTCAACTTCTTCTTTCCACACCTGGAGGGTACCACTTTCAATTTTTTTTTAGCTGTTTTTAAACTCTATAGTCCCGTAAAACATATTATGTTTAAGTTTAACATATTATCTTTTGTTCTTCCTAACCCAGAAGCTGAGAAGTTAGCTCCCCATTTACACACAAAATCCCCTACCCTGACATCCCACTATGCCACAAAGTAGAAGTTGTCTTACATTTTCATTAAATCAAGAAGTACTGTACAGTTTCTATTCTATTATAAACATTATTCACAGCTGTATCAATTGGTAACGTTCTCACACTTCTCTGCCTCTACACACTTAGCTGTGTATTTAACATCTCACCTGTCTGCTCTTTAGACCCGCCCTCAAAATGTTCTTCTGGGATTTCCCATTACAAAAATCCTAGGAATTCCCTTTCCTTTTATAAATTCTCAAAACAATGTCTCTGAATTAAATGCCCTCTGTTTCTTTATTCTCTCTTTTTGGTAGAGCAATCCTCCATTAGCTGTTGGATATTAGAGCATGGGAGGAAAAAAGTTGAGACTTTTCACTTCTTACATTTGAATGATCGTTTGGATGGGTGTATGAGTCTGAAAGACTAATTATTTTCACCTGAGTTTAAGGTACGGTTTTCCTGATTTTTAAATTTTAGTGTCGTTACTGAAAATTTGCATGTAACCTCCAAAATCGTGACCATTTTGAGATTTCATGATGATGACCCTTTAAGGTTTTCTGTGTTCTCTGTCTCGCTCTCTTTATGTTGTTGTTACTATTACAGACATCAAGTTGGTTCTGACTCATAGTGACCCTATGTACAACAGAACAAAACACTACCGGTGTCTGTGCCATCCTCACAGTTGTTGCTATGCTTGAGCCCATTGTTGCAGCCACTGTGTCAGTCCATCTCATGGAGGCTCTTCCTTTTTTTCGCCGACCCTCTACTTTACCAAGCATGATATTCTCCAGGGACTGGTCCCTCCTAATAATATGTCTAAAGTTAGTGAGATGATGCCACCATCCCTTCCAAGGAACAGGAAGCATTCAGGCTGTATCCCTTCAAAAGCAGATTTGTTCGTTCTTATGGCAGTTCATGGAATATTCAACAGTCATCACCAACAGCATAATTGAAAGGCATCAATTCTTCGGTCTTCCTTATTCATTGTCCAGCATTCCCATGCATACGAGGTGATAGAAAATACCATGGCTTGGGTTAGGTGCACTTTAGTCATCAAAGTGACATCTTCGATTTTTAACACTTTAAAGAGATCTTCTGTAACAGATTTGCTCAATGCAATGCATCATTTGATTTCTTGACTGCTGCTTCCGTGGGCTTTGATTGTGGATCCAAGTAAAATGAAACCTTGACAACTTCAATATTTTCTCCATTTATCATGTTGTGGGAAACCCTGGTGGCATACTGGTTAAGAGCTACAGCTGCTAACTAAAAGGTCAGCGGTTCAAACCCACCAGCTGCTCCTTGGAAACCTGATGGGGCAGTTCTACTTGGTCCTTTAGGGTCACTATGAGTCAGAATGGACTCAACAGCAACAGGTTAGGTTTTTAGGTTATCATGAAGTAGCTTATAGGTCCAGTTGTGAGGATTTTTGTATTTTTATTTTGAGGTGTAATCCATACTGAAGGTTGTAGTCTTTGATCTTCATCAGGAAGTGCTTCACGGTTTCAGCAAGCAATGTGTGTCATCTACATATCACAGATTATTGAGTCTTCCTTCAATCATGATGCCACATTCTTCCTCATATAGTTCTGCTTCTTGTATTATTTACTCAGCATACAGATTGAATAAGTACGGTGAAAGGATACAACCCTTACACACAGCTTTCTTGGTTTTAAGCCATGCAGTATCCTCTTGCTCTCTTCAAAAGACTTCCTCTTGGTCTATGTACAGAGTTCCGCATGAGCACAATTAAGTGTTTCGAAATTCCCATTCTTCACAATGTTACCCATAATTTGTTATGATCCACACAGTTGAATGCCTTTGCATAGTCAATAAAACACAGGTAAACATCTTTCTGGTATTCTCTGCTTTCATCCAAGATCCATCTGACATCAGCAATGATTCCCTTTTGAATCCCCCTAGAATTTTTGGCAGTTATCTGTCCGTGTACTGCTGCAAACATTCTTGCATTATCTTTAGCAAAATGTTACTTGTGTGTGATATTAAAGATATTGTTCAATGATTTCTGCATTCCACTGGATCACCTTTCTTTGGAATGGTGCATCTTTTCCAGCCAAGCAACTGTGTTCCAAATTTTTTTGGCATAGATGAGTGAGCATTTCCAGCATTGCATCTGTTTGTTGAATTATCTCAGTTGGTATTCTGTCAATTCCTGGAGCCTTGTTTTTCACCAATGCCTTCAGTGCAGCTTGGACTTCTTCCTTCAATACCATAGGTTCTTAATCATATGCTGCCCTCGAAATGGTTGAATGTTAACCAATTCTTTTTGTTAGCGTGATTGTGTATTCCTTTCATCTCCTTTTGATGCTTTCTGTGTGGTTCAATATTTCGACCACAGAATTCTTCTATATTGCAACTTGAGGCTTGAATGTTGTCTTTAGTTCTTTCAGTCTGAGAAATGCTGAGCATGTTCTTCCCCTTTGATTTTCTAACCCCAGGTCTTTTGAGCATTTCATTATAATACTTTACTTTGTCTTCTCAAGCCGCCCTTTGAAATCTTTTGTTCAGCTCTTTTACTTCATCATTTCTTTCATTTGCTTTAGCTACTGGATGTTCAAGAGGAAGTGTCAGAGTCTCTTCTGATGAACTTTTTTGGCCTTATCTTTCCTTCCTGTCATTTTAATGACCTTTTGCTTTCTTCATATATGATATCCTTCATGTCATTCCACAACTCCTCTGGTCTTTGGTAATTAGTGTTTAATGCATCAAATCTATTCTTGACATGGTCTCTAAATTCAGGTGGAATATACTTAAGGTAGTACTTTGGTCTCATGGACTTGTTTTAATTTTCTTCAGCTTCAACTTGAACTTGCATATAAGCTGTTCGGCCCTGGCCTTGTTCTGACTGATGATATTGAACTTCTCCGTCATCTCTCTCCACAGAAGTAGTCGATTTGATTCCTGTGTATTTCAGTTGGCAAGATCCACATATATAATCACCATTTATGTTGTTGTAAAAATGTATTTCCAATGAATAGATCGTCAGTCTTCAGAAATTCTGTCATGAGATCTCCGGTGTAGTTTCTATCACCAAGGCCGTATTTTCCAACTACTGATTCTTCTTTGTTTCCAACTTTTGCATCCCAATACCAGCAATTATCAATGCTTCTTGACTATATTTTGATCAGTTTCAGATTGCAGAAGTTGGTTAAAATATTCAATTTCTTCATGTTTGGCATTCATTGTTGGTGCATATATTTGAATAATAGCCGTGTTAATTGGTCTTCCTTGAACGCATATGGATATTATCCTATTACTGACAGCATTGTACTTCAGGATAGATCTTGAAACGTTCTTTTTGACAATGAATGTGATGCCATTCCTTTTTAATGTCATTTCCAGCATAGTAGACCATTTAAAAAAAAAGTTGCTGTTGAGTCGATTCTGACTCATAGCAACCCTATGATTGTCCTATTCAAAATGGCTAATACCAGTCCATTTCAGATCACTAATGCTTAGGGTATCAATCGTCAAGCATTCCGATTCATGCTCCCCTCTGCTCCCTGCCCCCAGAAAGAGTATGGATGTTTTATGTTAGTCTACAGGAGAAAAACAAATTGGTAAGTTTTGAACCTTTCAAACAAATATCAAGTTAACAAGGGAAAGATAATTTGTTTATGTTTCTTTTATTGACTGTTCACGTTGCCCTATATTCAAGAGATAAACTTGGAATTTTACAGTAATAAAATATTATTTTGTTATAATTTTTTATTATAAAATGTATAACTTCAGTCTAAAGACTCTCAGTAAATCTCAGACACAATAAATTATTTCATAAGCTTTAATCATTTGAAAACGATCTACCTCTCTGGAATGAGGGAAAAACAGTACGTATTCTGTACTTTTCTGTCATGAAGCCTGGAAGAGTCTGTAAACAAAAACCAAAAAACCCAACCCATTGCCATCGAGTCGATTCTGACTCATAGTGACCCTACAGGACACAGTAGAACTGCCCCATAGGGTTTCCAAGGAACACCTGGCAGATTCAAACTGCTAACCTTTTGGTTAGCAGCTGTAGCACTTAACCACTACACCACCAGGGTTTCCACGGTGGGGGGGAATTCCCTTCCACTAGCTGTACTCTGGTGGCATAGTGGTTAAAAGCTCGGCTGCTAGCCAAAATATTGGCAGTTCAAAACCACCAGCCGCTCCTTAGTAACCCTATGGGGCAGTTCTACTCTGTGCCGTAAGATCACTATGAGTTAGAATTGACTTGATAGCAATGGGTTTCTTTTTTTGTTTGTTTGATTTGTTTTGCTCTGTCCTGTAGGGTCCATGCCAGTTGGAATCTCTGGACAGCAATGGATTTGGTTTTTTTGTGGTTTAGCTGAGATAGGGTCCTAAGAGTCTGAATCAACTTGAAGGCAATGGGTTACGTTTTGTTTTGTTTTTAGTTGAGATAAGGTTTCAAAAGGACTTCTGGTGAGGTCCTTCCCTGGAGAGTAGGCTTTTGTCATAAAGAGCCCTTTCTTATGAAAAGTAGGCCTTTATAATGGAGAAGAGTTTGGGTGTGTCACATGGTTATTCTTTCTCATACAGGACTAGAAGAGAACTTTCCTTTCCTCACCTTCTTAACCTGGTGGAGTTCCTGGAGAGAAAGCCTACAAAAGTCTGGGAGAGCTCCCAGACTGCTTCTCCCCAGAGTTTTTTACTTACGTCTGGACCACATTCAGCCACAAGCAATCAATATTACCAACTGAGTTATGGTTCCAGCAGCCTCTTCTCCAGTGTCTTCTGCTTCAGATAAGCGATTTTGGTGCTGTATGTTTCTGGATGTACCTGTCTTGTTTTTCAAGATTTCAGGGTGACAGTTGCTTGTGACCTCAGTCTTCTGATGGGTGTAAGAAAAATCTAAGATGCAACTTCCAAGTTTTTTACATGTTGCCAATGTAGTAGCCCATGCACACCAAATAGGATCAGAGAACTATTGTGATTTCCTTTTTTTAAACTAATTTTTTTTTAAGAATTTTAGAAGTTAATGTGAAGTAAAAACAAAACAAATAGAAAGAAGTCCACTTGTTTAATGTTGTACAGAAGCATTGAGAAACAGTATTAGGCCAATTGAGGTATCTCATTAGGTCATGACCCTAAACCTCCAGCCCCCCACCAGAAGAAAAATCTCATAAGGTGTTTGATTGTATACAAACAGCATCAGAGGCTGCTCCCTCTCTCTGTAATATGTATTACACAACATTTTTCATTTCAACATTTTTCAGAGGTACATCTCAGTGATGTCAACTACATTACTTTTTGAAGGTCAGTGTTCAAACTTCTGTATTTTTAGAGTATCTGAATCACTCTAATCTTCAATGTAGCCATAATGAAAAAATCAATAGAAAAAATAAATGAATAAATGGGCCCTGTCATGTCTGGTAGATATAATTATTCCTGTTATTTTTCCTTTTCATTCAAGTAGATTGGGTTAAAAAGCCTTCAGAAAGAAAACTCTTCAGGGCAGAGAGGTTTTTAAATTAAGGTATATATGTATACCTGCACCTGTGAAACAGACCAAACCCATTTTTCCTATATCCAATTAGCCAGTTTATGGTAGAATATTTAGCTCCTGGCTCCATGAGACACAAGGAGGAGTTGAATGAACACTTTATACATTGAATAGACTCCAGTTTCATGTATAGCTTTCTGCTGTATATTATGAATGAATTTACATTTGTTTATATTTTAATTAAATCTTCATTTCATCTTTTCTTAAGATCTTTCTCGTTTGTTCATTTTTATTCTGTCACACCTTTCTCTCCTTATCTAGATAATATCATGCATTCTGTCTCTTTACTGAATTAATTTGAAATGAATCAATTTGTGGCCTATCAAAAAATTGACTTTCCCCTTAGTACCTATTAAGAAATTAAAATGTGGGATCACTCAGATGTCCAGATTATACCCTTGTTTATTCCTTCCTTGATTCAGCCATAAGTCAATTTTGCTTACATATTTATTGAGCATCTACTACATATGCGGAAACCCTGGTGGCATAGTGGTTAAGTGCTACAGCTGCTAACCAAAAGGTCTGCAGTTCAAATCCACCAGGCGCTTCTTGGAAACTCTATGGGGCGGTTCCACTCTGTCCTATAGGGTCGCTATGAGTCGGAATCGACTCCACGGCAGTGGGTTTGGGTTTTGGACTGCATATGGGTACTGTGCTAGGCCTTGCCTTAGGAGATAGATATTACCTTTGACATTAAAAAAATTACAGAACGTAAATTTCACTGCTTGACTTTACAACCTGCTACGAATACGAAGGCATTCAGTAACTCCTCTAAGTAGCACATAGGGTAAACCAACAATTATGTGTGGAAAAAAAGCGAAAACCCAATTGTCAGCCTCAGTACAGGTAAGTTATAAGTTTTGTCGTTGTAAACTGCCACTGAATGGGCCCCTGATTTATGGCTACCCCCTGCACAATAGAACAAAACGCTGCCTCTTCTTGAGCCATCCCCGCAATCAGTTGTGAATCTGACTGTTGTGATCCATGAGATTTTCACTGGCTTATTTTTTGGAAGTAGCTCTCCAGGCTTTTCTCCTAGCCCATCTCAGTCCGGAAGCTCCACTAAAACCTGTTCACCATCATAGCAACACGCAAGCCTCAACCGAAAAAGGTGCGCTGGTTGCGCATGAGGTGGGTTGGCTGGGAATCCCTCATGCAAGACGAGAATTCCGCCAGTGAACCACCAATGCCTCAGGAGTTGCAAATTATAATTTTAATGAGGATAGTTAACATAGTTCATATTAGTACAATTTATATTGAATGGGGTTGCCTTAAAAAAAACAGTCAAGGAATTTTAATTTACTTATTCCATTTTTCTTTTGACACAAATTAGTATTTAGTACTTGCAAAACAGTATGCTAAGTCCTCTTGGAGTTATAGAGACATACCAGATAAATATCTTGCTGGAGAGCTCACATGCAAATAATTAAATATAATGCAGGGTAAAATTAACATTCACTAAAGTTAGTAACAGTAAAAGTAAAAAAAAACTTGTGGGAGGACAAAGAAATGAAGGCTTAATTTCTATTATGGTAATTGAGGGATACTGCAAGAAAGAGGAGACATTAGTGTTGAATTGTATGATGAGTCACCTTTCAAATAGTGCAGAACGGGTAGTGGGGGAGAGCTGAGAATTTCACGAAGTCTAAGGGAAGACTTATGATGAGTAAAAAAGCCAGAAAGGTTCTACGGCTAGCATACAGGAAGTCTTGAATTCAAAATGAAGCAGTTTGTAACTTATTTTTTAGGTAATAAAAAAAAAATAGAGAGCCATTAAAAATGTAATTGTCAAGTTCATAAGTTTCCCTAGATCAGTAACCTGGAGATTGACCAGTTCTAGGAGCAAAGATGGCAAGACCACGTCTCACATACTTCAGATATGTTATCAGGAGGGACTGGTCTCTGGAGAAGAACATCATGCTTGGTAGAGGGTTAGTCAAAGAGGAAGACCCTCAATGAGATGAATCAGCACAGGGGTTGCAGCAATGGGCTCAAGCATGACAAGGACTGAGGACGGTGCAGGACTAGACAGTGTTTTGTTCTGTTGTATATACGGTTGCTGTGAGTCAGAACAACAGTAGGAGGGAGTTGCCTCGGTGGCACAGTGGTTAAGAGTTATGAGTGCTAACCAAAATGTTGACAATTCAAATCCACCAGCTGCTCCTTGAAAACCCTATGGGGCAGTTCTACTCTGTCCTATAGGATCGCTATGAGTCGGAACTGACTCGATTGCATCGAGTTAGAATTTTGTTTTTGGGGATAGCACTTTGTTCAGATCTAGGTTTCAGAAGCCTGGCATGTGGACACCTTTCTTATTTGGGAAAAATACCAAATAGTTCCAAGCAGCAAGATAGCGCCTCTCCTCAACCCCACCCTGCTAAGACCTTACCATAAGATACAGACTCAACTATCTGGACTCTCTGCTTGTGAATTTGAATCTTGAGGTTTGACCCAAAAGCTCAGGTCCATTAAAGAGTATAGCAATGGTATGAATGAAAGCATAATGGCGGACATCAAGCGTGCTACCCTTAGGTGCACACAGGTGCGCATCCAGTGGTCGCAGTATCGGAAGTCTTGGCTGTCATTGACTCCCTGACTTTCTTCCCCAGCTTCTTCCATGAGCCACTTGAACAAAATTAATTTCTCCCTTTCTTGGATCCTTTTCTAGTATACTTGAGGAATGCACAACCGTGTCAGTCTTGAGTTGATGGGGGTAAGGGAAGGATTGTGCTGACTGAGTTGAGAGTCTTCTCTCAGATATTATATTTAATGAAAAATTAAAAAAAATTACAATAGTCCTACATCGTCAATATAGCCAATATAATATGTAAAAATTTTGGCATATAAGCTTCCCCTTTTTAAAATAGTATTCTATTGTTTTCACAAGAAATGACTAGTCTCTTCATAACGAATTTCAACAATACATAGCTGGACAAATATAAAGGTTAAAGAATTACTCCATATTCAATCCTTCAGAAATAACTTTTGTTCACATTTGGTGAACATGATTTCAGTCATTTTTCACAGTGTATATATATTTTTTTATAGATGTAGATAAATGGAAAGATAGAAATGTATTAGTAAAATTGAATCATACTACCAGTGCCTTTTAAATAAGAAGTATAAATCTAATTTTATTGCAGTTATCAGAAGAAACTGAAGGAATTGTTCAACTTTAAATACTTGTCTTCACCTAAAGTGGTATGGTTCTCTAAAAGATCTTTCTTAGGCTAGGAAAAGAGAATAAAAATTTAGAAGTTGGAGCTTCTCACTCTTCTTAAACTACGTTTCAATTTTAGCAGCATCAAGCAATACTATAAAGGAAAGCATATATTTTTACTTTCACACTTTTTCACATCATCTCTCCCCCAGGTTCTTATTTGATTAGCTACTTCATTATTTTTACACCGTACAGGTTTATATTCAAGTTTGGTTCTGTGGTCATATTTCACGTGGTTGAATAGAATTCATTTGTATTTATATGGATTCAGTGTTCACAATTTGTTCAATTACTACAACTTCTACATTCCTGAATTTTTAATTGATGAATTTCTTTGTCAAGATTGAAAGAAATTATTATTAATGACAAGTGCGATATGTATCTTTGAGCATGTCTGTCTGCGTCTTTATACTTAGATCATATAACTGTAATTTCTGGAAGCTTTCTTGTTATTTATTTCTGACAGATCCATGTAGAATATTTTTAACTGTCTTCTAGCATTGAAAATTATTTCGGATAAGTCTATAAAAAAACTAACTTTTGCTCTCAGAGGTAATTTAATTAATTTTTCTCTCAAACAAATAACTATTATTTTAAGACATTTAATTGAAATATACCACACATAGAGAAGAGGACAGAAATTACCACAAAGTGAACATACATAAAAGTGGAACTGTTTAGTTATAGGCTGTAAGTATGTCCAAAATTTGCAGATACTGACAAAGTTTTCCCAAGTGTCTGTAGGCAATTCCTACTGCGTTAGAATTCTAGTCATTCCTCTTGACCTCTACTGCCAATGCCGAAAGCTTTTTAATTCTTGCCGATCTGTAATGGCACCTCCTTCTGATTTTACTTCGCGTTTCTGATGTCTGAAGTTGAACCCCTTTTCAAGTGTTTATTGGCCATTTGAATATATTCTTTTGGCATATTTCTATTCAAGGTTCTTCTTTTTCTGATCGATCGGTTCGTTCCCATTTTCTTATTGGTTTATAAGGGTTATTAGATAGTCTAGATATAAGCCATTTATAAGTTTAGATATGAGCCATTTATAAGTTAGTGATCGAGGTTTGTTTTTGTTGTTCGTACATGGATGTTCAGTTGATTACCGTTTACTGAAACCACTGTATCAGAGTCAACCTCCTTGCAGTTCAAGTGGCCATACACGTGAGAGTCTGTTTCCGACTGTCTTATTCTATTCCCTTTGCTTGTTTTCTCATCTTTGCACCAATTCCTCCTTGGTTTTCTTACTTAGCTTTCTGTAAGTCTTGAAAATTTGCATAATAAATCCACTTGCTCTCTCCTTCTTTTTCAAAATTGCGTCTTGGCTTTTCTTGGCCCTTAGCATTTCCTTATAAATTATCAAATAATATTGTCAAGTTTCGCCAAAATAAATCTGCTGACAATCTTTTGGTGGGTGTTTTTATAATAAAATTTAAGTGTAATAATAAGAAGAAAAGTACATAATTTATAAACTTATATCATTTGGAAACCCTGGTGGCATAGTGGTTAAGTGCTACCGCTGCTAACCAAAGCGTCGGCAGTTCGAATCTGCTAGGCGCTCCTTGGAAACTCTATGGGGCAGTTCTACTCTGTCCTGTAGGGTCGCTATGAGTCGAAATCCACTCGATGGCACTGGGTTTGATTTTTTTTTTTATTTGCATATCTTTTAATATTTTACAAAAAGGATCTATTGGTATAACTACCATCCATGTGAAAAAATATTAACACTACTAAAGAAAATATCTATGGCCCTCTAGTTGCTATCTCCCCACCCAAATGGAAACAATATTTTGAATTAGTTTAGTCAATTTTTGAACTTTCTATAAAGAAAATAATGCAATATATGTATGCTTTCCCATCTGTCTTATTTTGATGAATATTGGCTATGCATTACTCATCTGTGCTGTTTCATCCAGCAGAAATTTGTTCGTTATCATTACTGTCCATCACGTGCCATCATAATTTAATTGTGCATTATACCTTTGAGGGTCTTGAATTGTTTCTGCCTGGGGAGTACAACAAATAGCAATTGTATGAACACTCTTTTGCATGTCTTTTGGTAAACGTATTCTTTGCTGTTTTCAAATATTTTTTCAAGAATTTTACACTTTTTTTTTTTTTTTGCTTTTTTATCTCTTTGTTTCTTATTCGTTCATTGGGCTTAAAATATTTTCTGGAAAAAAGCTTTTTTTGACGTATATACCTGTTGCTGTATTCTCCTACTGGTTTAGCCTTTTCTCTTAATGGCATCTTTTGATGAATAGAAATTTAAAATTTTAGTGTAGTACAGGAAACCCTGGTGGCATAGTGGTTAAGTGCTACAGCTGCTAACCAAAGGGTCGGCAGTTCAGATCCACCAGGCACTCCTTGGAAACTCTATGGGGCAGTTCTACTCTGTCCTACAGGGTCGCTATGAGTTGGAATCGACTCGACGGCAATGGGTTTGGTTTTTGGGTTTAGTGTAGTACAATTTATGATTTTGTCCTTTATAATTAGTACTTTATGCATTCTGATTAGGAAATCTTTGCCTAATTGAGAGTTATAAAGATTTTTTTATAGTATTTTTTTATAGAAACTTTGTTGTTTTACTTTGCATATTGCAATTTACAGTTCAACTGGTGTTGATTTTTCCTCATGGTGTGAGGTAGTAATATGATTAAATATTTTCCATATCAATATGCAAGACCTAGACCTTTTATTGGAACCCTGGTGGTGCAGTGATTAAGAGCTCAGCTGCTAATCAGAAGTTTCGCATTTCAAATATACCAGCCACTCCTTGGAAACCCTGTGGGGCAGTTCTACTCTGTCTTATAGGGCCACTGAGTCAGAATCAACTCAATGGCAATGGGTCTAGCTTTTTTTTTTTTTTAGTAGACCTTTTATTAAAAAGAAGATGTCCTTTGCCTTTTACACTTCAGTGCCACCTTTATCATAAATCAAGCGACCATGTAGGCAGGCATCTTTCTTACCACTGAATTCTGTTCCATGTATGTATGATTCTATTTCTTGCTACTATATTCTGTTCTACTGGTCTATGTGTTTGTTCTTATCTTAATAAAACACTGTAGGTTTAATAATATATTAATTTGGGGTAGTGCAATACCTCAAACTTGTTTTCTTCTTCAAGGTCTGCTTGACTATGTTGACTCTTTTCATTACTGTGTAGATTTTGGATTAAGGTAGTCAATGACCTCAAAAAATTTAAAAACACAAAAAACTTCTGCTGCCATTTTGATTATAGTTGTAATGAATATAAAAATGATATTGAGGGAATACTCTATCCTAAAAAAATTATTGAAATCCAGTCTATGTACACAATATCTTTTCACCTATTTAGATGTTTTTCTCTTAATAGTGTTATTTCTAGAATAAATTGCATTATTCATTTTATATATCTTAAATTTTCTGTTTTTAGGGTTTTATTTACCTCTCTGTTTATGAGAAAAACTGTCCTGTAATTTTTCTTTCTTATAATATACTTATTGCATTTTGGTATCAAGGTTATATTGGGCCCATAAGGCACACTAATCTGCATTTCTTTTTTTTTCTTTTCCTTGGGAGAGTTTGGTGAGATTGATGCCTTAAATGTTTAGGAAAATTCACCAGTGAAATTTTTGGGCCTGACATTAGTGTTTTGCTTTTTATGTCTGGATGACTCAAAAAAATTTCTTTAGCCTTGAATTTCAGTATATCTCTATATTGTCTTTCATTTTGCATATTCATTTTTGCCTAATTTAGACCGATAATCACTGCGATAGAGCACCCAGCAGAGAATTGGAGAGACATTCCAGAACAGTCTTATTCGTCATCTAATACATAAAGTGTAAACCAAGCTTGCTGCCGAGTGCCTCTCAATGAACTACCCTTCTGTAACCTTGACGAGTACTTTGAAACTTCAGGATTGAAATGCCTCAAAGAATAATACAAGCGCACATATACACACACAGGGAGTATATTCCATGTTTCAGTATAAGCAATGATTAAATGAGTACTGAGAGAAAAAAGGACCCATCAAAAACAGGAAAAATGTCTATTTTCACTCGAATTCAAATATATTTTGGAATAAAGGAAACATCTGGAAGATAAATTATCTCTTTCTCTCATCCCAACTTAACTTGAGTCCCCTTTACTCTAGAAGAAATACTAAGAAGATACTTCACACACACCTCAGGTCAGAGAAAGCCAAGAAAGCATCACCTTTCTTGATTTTTTTTACATTACTCCACTCCTAATTCTTCTCACTGAGCTAACTTTCCATACAAGCATACGCGCTTTTCTTTTCTTTCAAGCTCACCTTTTTTTAAGCAAAGAGGCACACACAGAATGAGGCTAAGGAGTCTTGATAAGGTGGCAATTTGCAATGTTGGCGTGAGTCCCAGTTAGAGTTGGTGATGGATTGTGTTAACTGATCACAGGTCTAGAATGGAGAGAGGAAAAGATTTTTTTTTTTTAAATAGAGTTGGCAATTTCAAAGTTCACACTATTGGAAGTGTCTGGTTGCTCTTCCCAATTAATTTTTTATCCAAAAGATTTTGCAAAAAGGAAGTCTAAATTAGTTGTTAAAGCATTACAAGGTGCTTATATGTCAGCATTTTAATTCCTGTGTATATTTGCTATGGGTATTGAAAAAATAAAAAGTTAAGTCAAATCTCTCGCTTTCTCTCTCTGTTTCTCTTTTGAAAGAGTTGGAGACAATTTAGAATCAATTACCATGTCTAAAATCTTGATCCGGGTTGTACTGAGACGTTTAATACTATGACATAAACTGTCAGAAACCTGGATAAAGATTGATGATAGAAAGACTTCAGAGAGTCCTCCAGGGGTTGATTTGTATAAATGTGTTTGCCTCGTGGCCTGAAGTGTTTCCTTGCCTGTAGGCTATAACCACAGATGTACAAAGTTGTCTGTCTTCGTGACATAGAACCTCTCCGTCTAGACCAGGACATCAATCAGCTGATTAACAAGTATATGTTGAGTGCCTATTATGGGTTGAGAAGTGTACCTTCATTCCTGCGTTGGTTTCCTCTTCACAGATGCCACTCTTAATCTTTGAAAAGGTGGCTACAGTGTTTTCACAGAGAAAATTTTGGTTTATTTTGGGATGCTTTCTTATAACTTTAAATATAGCCTAATTCCAGTATTGATATTAAAAATGTAATCTGACATATGGCATCATCTAAATTAATAATAGAAATTAAACAAGTCTTATTATTAACTCTTTTGGAAATCGTGGTCGCATAGTGGTTAAGAGATACAGCTTCTAACCAAAAGGTCAGTGATTCAAATCCACCCGGTGCTCCTTGGAAACTCTTTGGAGACAGTTCTACTCTGTCCTATAGGGTTGCTATGAGTCAGAATCAACTAGACGGCAGCGGGTTTGGCATTTTGTTTTATTCACTCTTTTCGGTATTGTTAAAATGTAACAAATAAACAAAATGTTACAAATATTGGTCTTTAATCCGGCTATATAGTAGAGTAAAACAAGAACAAAAACACAAACCCGTTGCCATCCAGACAATTCTGACTCATAGCATCCTATAGGACAGAGTAGAACTGCCACAGAGTTTCCAAGGAGCCCCTGGTGGTTTCAAACCGCCAGCCTTGAGGTCAGCAGCTGTAGCACTTACCACTACTCCACCAGGGTCTCCAGACAGTGGGGTACCTACAGCAAAACTCCATTCCCCGTCCATGGGCTTAAAAGAGAAACTTTTTAAAGTAGGTATATGATTTTTTTTTTTCTTTTGAACCATGGGGATTCAATTTCTTTTGTAGACTTTATTTAAATATCTAGTACACATATTCTAAAATGCTTTCCGATATAAATCAATAAAAGTGTCTACTTTTGCTAAAGGCTTATATTTTTATGTTTTATAAACCGTACTTGTCACTATTTAAACATGCTGTTGTCTATTGCTGTGTAACAACCACACCTCCACCTCAAATTTATCAGAGTCTCTCGTGAGCCTATGGGCTGCAGGACTCAGCAGAGCGGTTCTTGCTTGGGATCTCTTACGCAGCTGTAGTCAAACGGAGGCTGGGTCTGGAGTCATGTGAAGGCTCTATTGGACTTGATGGTTTTCCCACAACCCTGGCAGTTGATCCTTGCTTTCAGCTGGGAGCTCAGATAGCCTGTCTCCTGGAGCCCCTAAATGTGCTTCTCCAGGTGGTTTGGGTTTCTCAAAATAGGATGGCTGAGATTCTAGAGACAGAAACCAAAATGTACATGTTCTATGAAACAAATAGTGGAGGATTTTAGTCCTGGGACAGGGAGTTATCACAGGATCACTTTGGTTATATCCTATTGGTCAAAGCAATCACAGATCTTACCCATATTCAAAAGAAGGGCACATAGACTCCGCCTCCTGACGAAATGAATGTCAGGTAATTAGTGGCCATCTTTAATCAAACGGACTGCTCGTCTGAGAACCATTTTGCGTCTGACACTTCCTAATCACCTACATTTGCAGATTGCAATGTTGGAAACACCCCTAATAAGAAGGTTAACTATACACTGAGGTGGGAAACATAGAGCGTCTACAGTTGTAATGATCACTGATCCTTCTCATGATTTAGCTGGCTTCCAGTCCCTGCCACTGGGTCCTTTTGCAAGTCAATTTAATCCAATTTTCTGGGTCATATTTCGTGACACACTTTAATAGGCATTTGACTGACATCAAAGTGCACAGCTCTACTTTCCCTCTTCTTTATCTCATAAGAAATGCTTTTAAGGAAACAATAGTGATTTATTTTTAATTCAGACAATTAAATATAGCCATGCCAAGTCTTCCCATTGTTGCTCGTACACAAGAGATATTATTTTTTACCTTTTAACTCTCCATGACTGCTTGTGTTTAATATTTTTTTTGCGCACAGCGGAACTTTCTTTGCATTAGACCTTATGATAAAATACGGCAGAAATTTTAAGTCTCTTTGGCAGGTTCGGGGGAAAAAAAAGAGCGTTCCATTTATAAAATTGTATTGATTTGCATCATTTTTACCAACATTTGCCAGAGAGCATCAGTAGCTTAAAAATTTTCATTCCCAATTGACCACTCATCTTGAGTTAAACAAAAATCTATTGTATTCATAGAAAACATTGCTTTTTATTTTTGTTATTTTGTTTAAAACATTGTAGGCCTGTTCTCCATGGTGAGACACAAGGTCATGGAGCTGTGGAAAATACTTGGATATTCATTTTAATTTCAACTCAGATGAAATGATGAGAGAGGCTGTGGTTGTCTCGTTCTGAGATTTATGCTTTGCCAGGAACTTTGATGCCATTAGCATACCTATAAGGGAAAGAATAAGTAGCGAGAGATCTGGAAAACTAACTGCAAAGTGAAGAGTCATCTAGAAGTGAGAATGTCTAATGCAGAACAAAGAAGCTTTACATCAGAACTACCGTCTTTGTATTTCTAAAGTCTTTTACGTGGACTTCCTGTGTGATTTCTTAAAACCAAACAACGACCAACGGAATGTACTGTATTTTTACAGAAATAATGTGTGCATCATACATTTTTTGCCAACAGTACAATCACTTTACGTGTTATTTTCCTAAGTGCACTATGCGTGTTATATATGTGGATGGGTGTGTTATTTGCAGAAAAATATGGTATTTTAGGGAAACAAATTTTGACTCAATAAAAAGTTAAAAGCAATATCTAACTACTAATCCAGTTCCAGAATGGAATAGACTTTCTTGAGAGTTAGAGAGTTGCCTATTTTGTGGAATTTCCCAAGAAGAAAAGTTGGGAGGAAATTATGGAATAATGTACGCAAAATACATGAATTGAATGAAGAGACTCTGTAATGACTCTTTGAATCATTAGAGAATCACCTGCTGATGGCTCCCAACCATCTCTGATTTCTCCCCAGAGCTACAGACTCATACAATGGATCCTCTACTTAACCCTCCACTTGGATGTGAAAAAAGCACTCAAATCTCACATTTCCAAACCAGAACACTTGTCTCCCCAGCCCCTAGTCTCTGTACTGCTCTTTCCCCAGTGTTGCCCGTTTGATTAACAGTTATTCAGGCTAAAAACTTGGAGTGAGACCTCCTTGTCTCCTCGTTATGGCTCAGAAGTTACATCAAATCCATCAGCAAATATACCCAGAATTATACCATTTCTGACAATTTTCTTCCATTACCACCTCCTCCAAGTCACTATTACCTCTAACAAGGATTGCAACAAGAGCCTACCAGGTAGTCACTCTTTGGCCTCTAGAGTTTATTCTTTGCCCAACAACCTAGATGACCCCCTTCTTCACATCATTTGCAGCCTTCTCTTTTCCTGAAGGCTTTTTTTTTTCACTGAAGGTTTGACTATCTCTTTTGACCTTGATCATCTTCCATTCTCCCTGTTTCTCACTGTGCTTCAATCATACCGGCCTCTTTGGTGTCTGGGGTACAATGTCAAGCATACTTCTACTTCAGGACCTTTGCACTTGCTGTCCCTTCTGCCTCAAATACATTTGCCTATCTGGTCCACTCATTGTCTTACTACCTCAGGTCTCTCTATTTCTCTTTTTTCCTGCCCCATGATCATACCCCTTCTATAATTTTTTTTTAATCATTATTATTATTATTGGGTTTTATCATTATTATTATTATTTTGTAGCATTTACCACTATCTGGATTAAATCTGTGTGATTTATTTTCTTTCTCCCCACTGGACTCTAAGCTCCATAAATTCAGGGTTGTTTTATTTGCTGCTGTCTCTTCCTACATCTAGAGTAGTGCCATGATGGGGTATACATATATGGTGACTTACTTTTAAAATGAAACAACTAAGTCCCAGAGATACTAAACAAATGCCTAAGATTGAATGGCTTCTCAGTGACTACTAGACCTGGTATGTCTCTGCAATAATGCTAATGAATATAGCTGAGCTACAAGATATTAAGTTTCATAGAACTGTTTTAAAACAAATCTGAAAAGTATTTTTAAATAGAACAGAAGGACCCCACAAATCTACCTCATTGAAAACCTTGGGGACTTTTTTCTTTTTTTATAGATTTAAATTGCAATGCAAGGAATCACTTAATATGGCCCTTTTAGCCATGATCTTTGTGACTCACACACAATAACTGAGTGGGACTACACAAATAAGGTATATGGAACCTGTGATGTTTTAGGTTGTGTGTCAATTTGGCAAGGCCGTGATTCCCAATATTGTATGGTTGTCCTTCATTTTATGTATTGTGGATCCTGACCTCTACATGTTGATGAGGCAGGATTGGTGTAGGATGTGTCTTGGGCTGCAGCCTTGCAGGAGGACGTGACTGAAATCTCACCTTTACTACAGTTAAGCCCTTCCCTGGGATGTGTCCTGGTGAGGCTCGAGCTCTCAGCATCTGGATCCCACTTCTGGTTCATGATCAACTGACCTCCCCAGAGGCCTGCTGACTGACCTACTGGTTGTGGGATTCACTGGTCTCCACAGCCCCTTGGGGCACCTAACAACAACAACAACATTAAGATTGCCAGAGTTAGCATATAAAAATGCAGGTTACCAGTAAAATTTAAATTTCAGATAAATAATGAATATGTTTTTAGTATAAGTAGGACCCAAACATTGCATGGACCATACTTATGTTAAAAATATTTATTCATTGTTTATCTGAAATTCACATTGAACTGGTAACTAAGCATTCTGTATCTTACATGGCAACCTCACCTCTTATGCCCCCTCCTGCCCTTCATCTTTTGAGGTTTATAGAGAATTTCCTTTTGTAAATTGGAAATACGGGAAGTCTTTTGACTTGGGAGCAGTGGCTTCAAAAGAGAGAAGGATTAGAAAATGAATTTGAAAGGGAAAGCGCTTATCCTCTGTCTTAAACTATCTTTAAGCTTCTGTGGTGCAACAGGGGGAAGCTGGGACATGACAGGGTTCCAGTCTTGAAAGGCCTTTTGGGACTCTTGGCAGGAGCTGAGCTGCTTCAGGGAGCAGGAGACCACAAGCATCTCTTCCTGTGCATGGAACCCAGCTTTGTCCTGGTTCCTCAAGTTCCAATGGCCTAGGGAGCCTCAGGATTTGAAAAATGTTTCTCTTAACGATGCTGACATGCTACAACTGGAACAAGAGGGGAAGAAGTGCCGCATGGAACAACAGTGGACATGGTAGAGGGTCCCTGGAGGGAAGTCTAGGTTCCTGATTCATAAGGCTTGTGTTGTGTTAATTTGAATATAAATGTGACCCAAATCATACACAGAGGATGTAAAGCTAGCTTACATTTGAATTGCATACAATTTACCACCCTCTCCCAATATTCTTCAAAGCTTTCTGTGTAGACTCCTATTCACTAATTAAGACTTAAAAAAATCTCTTATTTAAGCGTTCTCTGATATTCCTTCCAAAACAACCTTCTCTATTCTAGTTCTGTGAATTATGCATACTTACATCATGCCACCTATCACATTAAATTGTAATTTTGTATAATCATCTGTATATTAATTTACTTAAATGTATTTACTAAGCACTTGGTTGTGTAGTGGTTAAGAGCTAAGCAAAAGGTTGGCAGTTCAAATCCACCAGCTGCTCCTTGGAAACCCTATGGGGCAGCTCTACTCTGTCCTATAGGGTTGCTATGAGTTGGAATAGACTCAATGGCAATGGGCTTTTTTTTTTTTTTTTTAGTATGAACACTGCTTTTAGACACTGAAGATAGAGCAGTGGACAAAATGAATAAAAATGTTTGCCCTCATGCTACATTATTAGTGGTAAATACACAATAAACAAAATAAATCAATAAAATACATGTTTGATGAAATAATTAGCAGATTAGATAGCATTTTAGGCCTCGATTTTTCACCCTTCTCTGTACCCATCCTTTGCTGTGAGACTTTGCATTCCTTCCCACTAAAGGAATGGAGTTAATTTTTCTCCCCCTTGACTTTCTTTGCCAAGTAGAATGAGGCAGACATGACTGTGTGCCAACCCTGAGATTATCCTTTAAAAATCCTCACATTTTTCCACTTGCCCTCTTGCAGTTTTGCTGTCACCATGAGAAAAACGTGTCCAGCTAGCCTAATGGTTCTAGAAGGAAGATGAGTGTCTCAGAGGGCAGAGCGGAGCAGAGACATCTCACATGAACACTGCCTGGATCAGCAGAGTCAATCAGAAAAGCTCACCATAAGTCAGGAGATTCTCCAGTTAACCTGCATGCTTGTAAGATAAATAAATATTTATCCTTTTATGCTTCTGAGATGTTGTGTCCAGATTATGACACATCTTGATGCTCCCCCCCCCCCCCCCCCCAGTGACTTTGGCTTTGATTCTGAGTGAAGTAGAAGCTGTGGAGGTTTTTAAGCAAAGGCATTACAATTTTATTATATTCAACAAGATCTCTCCTTTACAGCAGAAGCAAGGAGATAACTGCAATAATCCAAGCAAGACATGGTATAAATTAGATGATGGTGACTTGGTGAGAGTGAATATGATGAGAGTGGAAAGATTCCAGATTCTAGATATGGTTTGAAGGAGCTGGAAAGATTTGCAGAAAGATGGGATGTGGTGAGTGAGAGAAAGATAAGACAAGGTTTACTCCAAAGCCTTTTGGTTTGAGCAGTTGGGAACATGAAGTTGCCAATAATTGAGATTGGGAAGATGTCAGGAGAAGTAGGTTTGGGGTAGGGAGAAGATAAGGGAGTTAGCTTTGGAGATATTAAGTTTGAAAGATCTATTAGCCATTCAAGTAGAGATGTCAAATAACAAGAAATAAGATATAAAATGTTGGAGCTCAGGAGAGAGAGGTCTATGATAGAAATGTACTTGTTGGAATGGTATTTACAGCCATGCATAGGTAGAGAGTCCCAAGTAAGCATGTGCATGTATACACACACACACACACATATATATAGACATCCAAGGATGGAGTCTTGGGATACTCAAACCATTAGATGTCAAGAAAAGGAGGGACAACCAGTCAACACACTGAAAGGGAGCCTCCAGTGACTTAAAAGAAATTTACGGGGCTGTGGTATCCTGGGGAAGAATGTCTTTCAAGGAGAAGGGAGTCCTTAACTGACAATTCTGCTGATAGGTATGATGACCATTTATTGTCCAAACTGCAACACCTTTAAGAATGAAAAATGACACTGTTAAAACCTTCAGTAGGACAAGAGGTTTAAACAGTGATTGTCCCACACAAACCTGGAAGCATGATCACTTAGTCAACTGTGTCAGCAACCATGTGTACTGTGTATGAAGACTGAGAAGCAATCATGGGATGTAGCAATGTGGAGCTTGTAGATGGCTCTGAGAAAAGCAGTTTCATTCGAGTGGTGGGAGCAAAGGATTGATTTAAGAAGATATTAGAGAAAAGGTAGGAGAGATATTAGAGATGGTGAGTACCATGGATTGAATTGTGTCCCCCCAAAAATGTGTATATCAATTTGGCTGGGCCATGATTCCCAGTATTGTGTGGCTGCCCTCTATTTTGCGATTGTAGTTTTACGTTAAAGAGGATTAGGGTGGGATGTAACACCCTTATTAAGGTCACATCCCTGATCCAATGTAAAGGAGTTTCCCTGGGGTGTGGCCTGCACCTCCTTTTATCTTAAAAAGATGAAACGGAAGCAAGCAGAGAGTGGGGGACCTCATACCACCCAGAAAGCAGTGCCAGGGGCAGAGAGTCATACCACCCAGAAAGCAGTGCCAGGGGCAGAGAGTGTCCTTTGGACCTGGGATCCCTGCTCAGAGAAGCTCCTAGTCTGGGGGAAGACTGATAAGAGGGCCTTCCTCTGGAGCTGATGCCCTGATTTTGGACTTTTAGCCTACTAGGCTGTGAGAAAAAAAAATTCTCTTTGTTCAAGCCATCCACTTGTGGTATCTCTGTTATAGCAGCACTAGATAACTAACACAATGAGTGAGAAGACTTGAGGCATTTTGTAATAAAAGATTAGAGGGAAATGAGGTTGTAGCCACAGTTAGAAACAGAGCCAAGAGATTATTATTATTATTATTATTTTGGATAAGAGAAAAGAAAAAAAAAGTATGTTTGTACCAGCAGATTGAAATGAAGTTGTGCAAGAACAAGGTGGATGATGCAAAGTGGAGAGTGCTGTGCTGCCCGAGTGATATTCCTGAGAAGTTGAGAGGACATGTGTTCAGGGGCACAGGAGAAGGGGTGGCCTTGGTGAGGTGCACAAGCAATCCACACACAGTAAAGGAGGGCAGACAGGCTTATGACCACAGAGGTTGGTAGGTAGGTGTGGGCAGCGGTAGGGCCTTGAAGGACATCTCTTCTAGTTGGTTGCATTTTGACAGTGAAGGAGCAAGGCCATCATCTGAGAGTGAGGAAGGGGAAGATGAAGCTTCACTGAAGTATCTTCAGGGGATGAGTGAAAACAGACATTAGGGAGAAGGATTATGATTGCAGAGTGGCGTTAAAGATCCACTTGAGATTAGTGGTCACGAATTTGGAGTGAGACCAGTCAGCACAGATGAATGTTTTTCTCCTACCACATATAGCTGTGGAGGTGAATGCAAAGAGTAGGTGGATATCTGCATTTCACCATGGTTATTTGTTCTCTAAGTGAATATAATAAAACCAGAAAAAGAAAACAGTAAGTGAAGATATAAGATTTACTGTGGAATTCAACTTGTGTAAGAAAACATTTGAACCCATGAGATGGTACCAAACCAACCAAACCCATTGTTGTCAAGTCCATTCTGACTTACAGTAACCCTATAGGGCAGAGTAGAACTGCCCCATAGAGTTTCCGAGGAGCTCCTGGTGGATTTGCACTTCGGACCTTTCAGTTAGCAGCCGAGCTGTTAACCACCATGCCACCATGCCCAATATTGAATGGTTCATGAGTCTCGGTAGAGTTGAAGGATGTTTGTTGTTGAATATTAAGTGATCTGGGAAGACAGGAGACTGCATTTTGGATTCTGGGGGTTTTGTAGTCATTGCAAAGAAAAGGTCTAGATTTGGCCATGGCTGGGTTAGAGTGAACAAGTTCATTGGAGAAAAGAAGATTAAGGAACTGAGAGATGTGTTTATTAGAAGATTATGCAAATAGTAACATCACCAGCTGGACAACAAACAAGGAAGACTAAAGAAGAATTGATTCATTTGAATTATGGTGTTTGGGAAGATTAGTGAATACACATACCATGGATTGCCAGAAGAACGAACATATCTTTTTTGGAATAAGTACAGCCAGACTCCTCCGTAAAGGATGAAGAGACTTCTTATGTACTTTGCACATGCTATCAGGAGGGACTGTCCCCTGGAGAAGGACATCATGGTTGGTAAAGTAGAGGGTCAGCAAAAAAGAGGAAGATGCTCAATGAGATGGACTGACACCGTGGCTGCAACAACGGACTCAAACATAGCAACGATGGTGAGGATGGTGCAGGACTGGGCAACATTTCGCTCTGTTGTACATGAGATTGATATGAATTGAAGCTGACTTGATGGCACCTAACAATGACAACAACATCACCAAGGACCATGGCAGGAGTAATATAATGGAAAGTGATTGTAATCCAGGAGCTAAAATCCTGAAGGAAAAGCGTAAATGTTCTGGAGTGTTGGTAGCTGTGTCTATCAATCAAGGAAAGTTGTGGAATGTTCATAAAGACGTAAACCTTAAAGCTGGCTTTTGATGGCATGGGGAAAGAGAGTGGTCTAATAAAGGCATTGAGGGCCAAGGGGCCATTTTCTATCATTGAATGATTTTTTTCCTAAGAAGTTACAGCTGCTTCTGACATTTCCCGGATGAAAAGTGCAGACCGTTCTAGCAACATTAAAAACCCTATAAGGTTCTCCTTTGAATCCTATATTAATATGGAAAAAAAATAATGCCCTCATCTTGTGTTACTTTCCCTCCTCCCACTTCTATCCTAACAAACCTAGACTATTGCTTCTTATAGAGCCTAATATTCTTACAGTCTGGGCTCATTAGCTCTCATGCTTTCTCCATAGCCTGGCTCCCTTGCAACCAGCATGCGTAGCTCCGGCCTTTATGGTAATGTTCTGAGCCACAATTTAATGGTTAGCCTTCCACATTCAGAGCTCATTTGGTAGTGAGGCTCATTATAAATAATATCCTTTTATCAGTAGAATTGAAATTCCCGTTCCTTGTTACAGGTGCTTAAATGGCAACAGTTTAACTAACGATGTCTTTCCGAGGACAGTCAAATGGCACCTCCAGACGGTGTTCTCACAGGCAGTGCGCTGGCCGTTCCCAGGGCAGCTCCGGCAACGAGAGGCGAGGCGGGAGCGTGCTCAGCTTCCTGGCCACAGCCTGCTCTCTGGTTCAGCTGGGAGGGATGCATTGCCCGCCTCAGTGAGCGCTCTGGGTCCATGTCTTATCTGCAAACTTTGTAATTTATCCCGATTTCATCAAATCATCTTGGGTTTCTTATTCACAACGTGCCTCATGACTCTGTAAAGTCACTTTTAGTGAATATACTCTATAGATCATTGCCTATATATATATATATATATATGTATAGGGAAAGACAGAGAGATACCTTTCTATATATCTGTATCTGTACCTATATCTATATGCCTTTGAGTCGATTCCAACTCGTAGCCACCGTATAGAAAAGAGTAGAACTGCCCCATACAGTTTCCAAAGAGTGCCTGGTGGATTCAAACTGCCAACCTTTTGGTCAGCAGCCGTAGCACTTAACCACTGAGCCACCAGGATTTCTATATCTATCTATCTGGACAGAGAGAGAGAGAAAGCGAGCAACAGCAGCACTTATAGCTATTGATGATAGATACCATCAAGGAGGTAATGGGTCTGAGGGGAAAGCGATTGGAGTTGCAGGCGACAAATAATCTGTCTCATCCAAAGTAGGAATAGTTCCCGCTTCAGCTCTATTTGATAACTGCCCCAGGCCCAGCAAGTTGGTGTCATGTTGGGCTCCAGAATTCTGGCATTTCTACTCTCCCTAGAAGGACTTTCCTATCTCAAATAAATTGGAAGGATAAAAAAAAGGATTTTGGGTGACTTTGGGGTGAGATCTACAGAGCACGTTGTTTAAAGGTCAGAATCTACAGACAACACACATTCAGCATGTCCAGGTCGGGCTGACTTCCCCGCTGATTTCCGTGGTCTGTGGTTCTGAAGCTCTACTATGTGTTGCGGGGCTATCCTGAAACTGAGCACAAGTTTGATTTGGCTTTCTCTCCTTCTCACCTTCAGAGGCTGCATTTATGATGGGTAACATTTTCTTCAGCAACTTTTATTTCCTCCTGTATGATTAGAGCCATCATTTTGCATCAGGTGTAGTTCATTTAGACTTACAAAGCGCTAATAGTCTCTTCTGCGATTAGAGTGTTATCGGTGCTAGAATTCTTCAAAAGGTGCTTTCATGAGGGAGTTTTCCTGATCTGAAATGTTGGGAGTCACAGGTTCTTCTGCATACAAGTTTAGTATTATTGGGAAGTTGTTAAATCTCACTCAAAGACATCCTCCAAAAAGACTTCCAAAGATAAATGTTAAATATTGCCTTTTACATCTCTCTTGATAAGAGCCCCCATTTAATAATGGGGGAGAGAGACTGAATATGGGAATGGAGAAAGACTTGCAGTCTATAACTGCATAAAATATTTCTCTTTGAGCTGGTCTTGACAGGCATAACCCAAACCTGTACTACAGCTAAGCAATCCTTCCTACACATCTCCTGGCTAGTCTGGTGCTTGCCTCGATTATGCTATACCCTGGCAACTCCAGGGAGGTTATGGTGACCAGGGAAAGAGATGTAAATCGGTATAAATGTACACACATATTTTCACCCTTGCGTGTAAGTGCCTAAGCTAATTGTTAGCATGGATCATTTACAAGTCATTTATTTAAATGGCTGTACCTTATTGGAAAAAAGAAATATCACTATGAAAAATTTATTCCTGAAAAAAAAATTTTTTTTTTTTTGGTATTTATTTACCTTCTTTTTATTTGATCCCTACCAAATCAAAGGGAAGGGGGAGCTCTCAGACCAGAGCCCCACTGCTCTAAGATAGGGACTCAGTCTCTATTCAAAAATTCTTGTGCCTCAGCTTTTTAAACAGTTGCTGGGTACCACATTTTTTAACTGTACCTCTTCCTTTTGTACATTCTTCTTGTGCTCTCAAGGTGAAGGCTCCCAGTCTTGAGGCTGCGCTCTCATTGGCCACTTGCCCCTAGTAACAGGCCTCTGATGCCTCTAGGTTTTCAAGCATCCACACCTAGTCACATGGCCAGAATATCAACGAAACCGTTGATTGTATTTCTGGTCACTTAAGTCCCACAGCCCTCTCCCTGGTCTCAGAAACTCCTAGAACTACATAGATTGTGCTTGACACTGACCATTTAATCAGTTTGGACTCATGGCCAGGGCTGGCATGCACTGACTGACACGTCTCTGCAACCTCTCCATCTCTCAGGGAATCTACTGTTCCCTCATAAAGGCACGGGCAATGTTTTCTCTGCATCTCTGCTTCCTCAGTGCAGTTGTTGGTAGGGGCTGCATATCTACCCTGTTGGAATAACCTGGGCTTCCGCAGGAAAACAAGGGCCAGAAGTGTCATTTCAAAGACTCTGTCCCGTGGCGGCAGAGTGGTTAATAGCTCAGGTTGCTAACCAAAAGGTCAGCAGTTCGAATCCACCAGTCACTCCTTGGAAACCCTATGGGGAAGTTTTACTCTGTCCTATAGGGTAGCTGTGAATTGAAATCAACTCCACGGCAACAGGTTTGGTTTTTTGGTTTTCTACTTCAGTGTGACCTCATGTTAACCTAACAGATAACACCTTCAAAGATCCAATTTCCAAACAAAGTCAAGTTCACAGGTACTGTGGCTAAAGACTTCAACATATAGAATCTCCTCCCCCCAATAAAAGGTGGATACAATTCAGTCCGTAACAGCTGGCCTTGCAACTAGATTCGCTGGCATAGACTAAGAGAATTAAACATCATAAACTCAAAACCCGTTGCCGTTGAGTCAATTTTGACTCATAGTGATCCTATAGGACAGAGTAGAACTGTCCCCACAGGGTTTCCAAGGCTGTACATATTTACGGAAGCAGACTCCCACATCTTCCTCCCACAGAGCAGCTCGTGGGTTTGAACCACTAACCTTTCAGTTAACAACCAAATGCTTTAACCACTCCACTACCAGGGCTCCTTAACAAATGAAATCCCCAACCAAAAACAGAACTTCTTGCCTGATCATGAAATTTGGTTTACAGCATCTCCAACATTACAGTCTTTTGGCCAGAAATATATTTAATGAAGATCGCTGAGATACTCCCAAAAGAGATGTATTTAGAGAAAGTTGGAATCACTATGAGTTGGAAGCAACTGGACGGCAATGAATATTTTTCTCCAAAATTAGATATTTAATGTTAGATTAAATGTCAAATGATTCAAACCAAATTAATAATTAAAAAAAACACACCCAAATATCTAGATTTTTTATTCTTGTCTACTTGTATTTTTTTTTTTACTTGTATTGTCAAGGTACACCAATTTTTAAACTGAATTCCATTTCTCACACTGTTTTCTTCTTCTTTTTTTTTTTTTTTTACCTCACACGATCTCCTCCTTTTAACAAATCAGAGCATTTTATAGTCCATGATGTAAATAAGTTCTGATACCAAAAGCCCTTCCCCCCTAAAAAAAAAAAAAAAATTGGATGCAAATTCAATGCCAAAGCTCTCAAAAAGATGCCAACACTTATCTTTCAGGCAGTGGAATAAAAGCATTTGGGAATCACTCTGTGAATATTAAAAAATTATGCTGAAACAAAATGAGGCAATACAGGAAATGGGAAGTTGCAGGTGATGACTGCCTCTGTTTACTTGTTCTAGTATTAGTATCGTTAAACATGCTAAGTGGTTATAACTACTGAAGCATGCTTACAGCAGAAAAATGGAATGAACACAATTCCAGAATTCTACGCTAGTAGCACCATTTCTTCCAAGCTATGTGATAAGTGAGCTTTATGGGGGTAGGGTGGGAAAACTCTAAGACAGGCACTGTTGTAAATGCTTTAGGTATATTAGCTTTTTAACTCTAAGATGTAGGTAGCACTATAAAGCCTGTTTTACAGTTGAAGAGGTTGTATGACAGAAATTAAGCTCATAAACTCCAGATCATAGGTAAGTGGTAAAGCCAAAATTTAAACCCATTCTAGGAGACCTTGGGTAGTGGAAGTGATTAAGGACTTGGCTAGTAACCGGGGGGTTGGTGGTTCAAACCCACACAGAAGTGTCTTGGGAGAAAGACCTGGGGCAATCTGCTTCTGTAAATAGCCAGGAAATCTCCATGGAGCTCAGTTCTACTCTGCAACGCGTGGTGGTGCCCTGAGTCAGAATCGACTTGATGGCAATGGGTTTGTTTTTGGTTTGGTTAGTCTGCTTCCAAAGCTCACACTCTGCACCGCTGGACTAAACTACCCTAGACATTTAAACCTTATCCCAGAGTTCTGCTTCTCGGTCTCCACACCCTTCATTACGTCCTTCAATTTTGCCTCATATATTCCTCTGAACCCAGTTCCTTTGTTCCTTCCTCACTGCTCCGGCTACTTTGGTTCCTAAATCCTAAGCCTCGCTTAGACTATTAAACCAGGCTTCTTCCCCACCTACCTTTCTCCAGCATCTCACCAACCCATCCACCTACCAAAATTCTGCTAGAATGATCTTCCAAACACCCAAGTATAAATCAACGCTTTGAAAAGTTGCAATGAGTTTTGCAGAATAATGTTTAAACTTTTTAACGTAAAATTTAAGTTTGGGCATTATCTGGTTCCAAACAATTTTCCATTTGTGCTTTCATTCATTCACCAAGTTTCTCTTGAATGTCACCTATGTTCTAGGTAGTGTTCCAGGCAATGAAGAATAATAGCGTTTTCAGAGAAAGGTTCTTTCTCTACTCAATTTACAATAAGACTTCTCTGGTCAACCTCATTCCAGAAAGGACAATTGCAAACCAATTGTCCTGAATCTGCCTTAATCCATGTTGTTCTGTTGGCTTAGAAGGTTCATCTCTCATCTTCTATCAAAGCTCCTATCATCTTTAAAGGACCAGATCAAATGCTGTCTTTCCTTGAAGCTGCTCTGAAATCTACAAATTGGAATTAGTGACTTATTCTTTAGCACTTTCATTCCTCTGTTGTATGTATATTTAGAGCTTGTTTTTATTAATTTAGCTGTCTTTCCCAGAAGATAAGAAGCTCCTTAAGAGCAAGCATTGTATCTTGGGTGTGTACCCCTTGGTTTTTAGCATAGTATCTGATTGATAGTAAACCTTATCTTTTCTATGGGAGAAGAGACATTTCATTAAGTGTAGTGTATGCCCCTATGCAAGATCGGTTATCAACCCCTAAATGACCACTTCTCCCCCCTAGCTTGCCAGGATACAGTGGGCTAGCATGCGCGCGCGCACACACACGCACAGAGTTAAAGATACTTGTAGGATTTCTGCACTTTCGAATATCAGAAGCTATCAGAATTAGAACTATTAACATTTTATATAAGAAGTTCCGGCAAAGAGAAAAAGAGGACTGGAGAAGATAAAATGGCTGAGAATTTCCCAAATGGAAAACAGAATAAATCAGATTCCAAGGTTCATAGAATGTCCAATTGGGTAGATAAAGGACCAAATTCATGAGGCCCAACCCAACTGATGATGCCTATTGTTGTCTGCTCTTCTCCTCATCCTGATTTTAAGATCTCCATGATTGTATCCCAACACTGCTCCTTGGTCTTACTGCTTTTCTGAGTCACAGTGGGAATGGATTTAAAGTGATTCATCCTGGGCAGTGGGAGGGGGAGAAAAGAGCACAATTAGAAAACTTTTCCCTAGCTTACCTCCACTGTGGAGGTTGGATCTTTGGCATCTACTCTCTAGATCCTTGGAAGCCTTGGTGGTGTAGTGGTTAAGTGCGAGGCTGCTAATCAAAAGGTCGGCAGTTTGAATCCACCAGGTGCTCCTTGGAAACTCTATGGGGTAGTTCTACTCTGTCCTACAGGGTCACTATGAGTCGGAAGCAACTCGATGCAACAGGTTTTCTCTAGATCCTATAAGTTTATTGTATTTTTTATATGAGTTTCTATAATCCAACAGGCTCTTTCTTGCAGCCTCTAGAGCTGGGGTTTGTGAAGAAAACACACAGTTCCTGTTAGTTTACCCTCTTCTTGGACTTGGTGGCTGGTATGAGTGTTTCAGCAATGCACAGTGATGCATGAAGGGAAAGCAAGGGTGATGTATAGGTGGCAAGGCAACTAGCCAAGGAGCTAAGAGTGTTTTTATGCCAATGGAATGGTCTGCACAGCATGGGGTACCGTTAAGTTTAGTGGAGACCTGCCTTAGTTATCTATCACTGCTATAACAGAAACGCCACAAGTGTATGGCTTTAACAAGCAAATTTATTTTCTCAGTTTTTAGGAGGCTAGAAGTCTGAATTCAGGGTGCCTGCTCTAGGAGAAGGCTTTCTCTTTGTTGGCTCTGGAGGAATTTCCTTGTCTTTTCTGAGCTTCTGCTCCTGGGCGATCTTCAGGTGGCTTGACATCTGTCTTCCCCAGTCTCTGCTTAGTAGGCTACCTTTAATCTTTTTTATATCTCAAAAGAGATTGACTCAGGATACACCCTACACTAATGCTGCCTCATTAACACAACAAAGACAATCCATTCCCAAATGGGATTATAATCATAGGCATAGAGATTAGGATTTACAACACATATTTTGGGGGGACACAATCCAATCCATAACAAGATTTTAGAACCAAATCAACCTAAACGTTTCCACATTTGCTATTACTACTACGGCTTTTGAGTAAGGTATATATTGCTCGGCCACTGGAGCTGAGGTAATACTGAAAGCAAAAGGTCTCTGAGGATTCTTATGCAATTAAGTTGATGCCCTTAGTGCCTGTCTAGGTCTTTCATAAACTAAAAGGGAAAAGAGTTTGGGAATATGGAATCCTGGAAACAATTTTTTTTTTTTTATAGACAGATATTTTAACAGTCTTTGTGATTGACTACAAGTATACTTCTTTTAATTTGAAAGGTATATAATCATGAAGGTGTTTATATTAAATACTTTAGTTATGCACAGTTAACCTAGAAGAATCAACTCTCTTTGATTTACTACTTTTTTTGGTTTGTTTGCTTACTTGTTTTGTCCAATTTGATAAATAAAAGAGTTACCAGTCTTTAATTAAAAATTGTCAAATTCTAGACCAACCTATTTCTATTGTCCTTTATTTTATAGAGAGAAACAAGAAATCATTGTGCTACCTCATGGCCATTCTAGTATACCAAAAGGTCAGCAGTTCGAATCCACCAGGTGCTACTTAGAAACTCTATCAGGCAGTTCTACTCTGTCCTATAGGGTCGCCATGAGTCAGAATCAACTCGCCGGCAATGGGTTTGTTTTTGGTTTTGGTTTTTTTTTTTAAGCCATAATTTAGGGATAAAGAACATGCTAACAACTTTATTATTTTGAATTCAGAGCCCAAACTTGGGAAAGGCAAGTTAAAAATAGGTGTCAAAGGAGACAAGATTAAGTTATACATATCTAAAGACAAGAAGTATTTGTAAGTAACATTGTAAAAACACACAAAATAAACAGCAATGGTTATTAGAAACTGAACTTTCAAAGTAAGAAATATTTGTTAATGATTTCAAAATATAAAAAAGCGAATAAATAAAGAAAATGTTTGGGGCCAAATAGGAAAGTTTACAAATCTTGACAATGGAGAGTTTATCCATTTTGCAGGAAAAAAAATCCAAATTTTAATTTTACTCATTTTGTACTTTATTCACATCACAATTTGCAGTAAAGAATTTATCAATATGCCTTTATATGTATGTTTTAGGCATAAACAGATATACAAACATGCAAAAAAGTTGATAAAATTAAAGTTTTAACAAGAATTTTAAAATGTAATATCATATCTCCTGGAGTCAATAAATAAGGAATACTGAAGAAGGTGGTGTTGAATGATAGTATTGGCAAAAAATATTGAATATATCATAGATTGCCAGAAGAACAAAAAAATTTGTCTTGGAAGAAGTACAGCCAGAATACTCCTTAGAAGCAAGGATGATGAGACTTTGTCTCACATACTTTGGACAGGTTACCAGGAGGGATCAGTCCTTGGAGAAGGACTTCATGCTTGGTAGAGGGTCAGCAAAAAAGAGGAAGACCCTCAACGAGATGGATTGACACAGTGGCTGCAACAATGGGCTCAAGCATAACAATGGTTGTGAGGATGGCATAGAACCGGGCAGTGTTTCGTTCTGTTGTACATAATTTTTAATAATGGCTGTGTTTAATAACCAGGTCACAATATTCTTGGCAATTTAATAGTCAACTCTCCTGAAACTAAACGCAACGTCCCAGCATATGACTATTTGAACTCAGAGTGAGAGCTCTCTCTTCTAGGACAGTTTTGATAGATTCCCAACAGACACTTTTGTTTGCTTCTTTGAATGTCTGATTTCTTGCAACAGACGTGTTGGGAGGTAGTATGAGATGCCTGAAAGAGGCCAGGCTTTGGTACAGGAAATGCAGATATAGTGTTTTAAAGGGTGTGGAAATAGCCAGAGCAAAATCTCAATTTTCTGTCCTCCCAGCCCTGTGTCATAGATAGTTTATTTAATATTTTCTGAGATTGAATCTTCATCTAGAGTTCAGCGTTAAACACAGACGCGCGCGCGCACGCACACACACACATCAAACAACCTGGCCTATCCTCCACCCGGTGGTATTCTAAAGACGAACTAGAGTGATGTGGATGGTCTCCCTTTCCAGAGTAATGAGGCTGGTTCATGTTCATTATCTCACGTAATCCTTACAACAGCTCTGTTTAGTCGGCATTAATAACTCTGCTTTATACTGAAGGTCAGAGGGGTGGAATAACTTGCCCAAGGTCACAGGACTAATAAAGCTGCTCCATAAATATGAAGTAGTGATGACAGTGTTGGCACAAAAACACAGCCTTCCCTGGGAACTGAAATCAATGGACAGACTTTAATTATATCAGGAAACAGTTATTGTGGGGCTTAAACACCGACAAGGCTTTTTTGGCACCCGTCCTTTATCAATGGAGTCCCTTGGGAACATATCAACTCAGATTTAATTAAATGAAAAGTCTTACCCCAGCAAATCCTGGACACAGTGCTCCTCATTTAGCCATGGCAATGAATAACGTGATTTCTTCACAGGAAACGGAAGGTTACAGGCCAATGGCTTCGGTCTCCCGATGCCACAGCCTCCTCAATTATGTGACAGATATATTCTCGTCTATGCCAGATCAGAATCTGCTGTTATCTCTAAGCAAATAGCGTTTCAAATGGAAAAGCCTGGGTGAAGTGGGAGGGAAGATGGAGTGTTCTCTAGCAAAAAAAGCACAAAGCTTTCATGGGGTGTCCCAGGAGAAGGCCAGCTGAGCAAGCAGGAGAGACCCCTCAGGTCCCTACTAAATGGTTTCCAGTTGTAAGGGGGAAGTCTCTGGGTGGTTCAAATGCTTAAAGTCCTCGGCTGCTAACTGAAAGGCTGGAGGTTCAAGTCCACCCAGAGGCACCTCAAAAGAATGACTTGCCGATCTACTTCCAAGAAATCAGTCACTGAAAACCCTATGGAGCACAGTTCTACTCTGACACACTTGGGGTCGCAATGAGGTGGAATCAACTTGACAGCGGCTGGTAGTTTTGAGTGATTATCTCAACATTTAGGATGGATCTGGGAACTTGTCAAAGTGTAGGTGTCTGGGTGGGAGAGTGCTGCTTAAATGCAATTGTTATATATAGATCAATAAGCCAAAAAACAAAAAAGTTGTTTCGTTTTGTTTTGGTTTTCCCCTAGCCATATCTGAAAAGGATTCTGGAACCTGTAGAAATGGAGGACAAGGAACAAGATAGAGAACCAAATGGAATGGGCTGGAACACCAGAATAGCCAGAGGGGATGGGAGCCTAGAATTAGACATGTGAGGCAGCCTTGCTTTGAACAGTTCATAGCTAAATGTTCCTGGGGTATTTAAATGGGAGATGTTGGGGTAGCTTAACATGACATTCCGCATGCAGATATTCCTCTTGACAGCGTATATTCAGATGAATTGCGGGTTTGGACTCGTTTTTCTCTGCCAGAGTCACAGAACCATGTAGCAACCCGGTTTCAGGGCAATATTGGTGAATGCACATACTCATTGCCCATGTATATGCAAGTAGGCAGCTTCCCAGAAAAAAAAACCCTAGGAAGCACTATCATAAGCATTAACTTATTTCTTCACAACAATGACCATGTGAGAAAGACAAGGACAATGTCACTAACCACATTCTACAGATGAGGAAGTAGAGGCTTAGAGATTTAAGGAAAGTGTTCAAGGACTTGATTTAACAACTGGGAAGCTGGGGTTTAAACCCAGGGTCAGAACATACATGGCAATGATAAGACAAAAGTCACGGGTTCAATTCTTGTTCAATTCTATTTCAAGGCCACAAACTAAACTTCTGATTTATCTAGTTTGGGATCGCCAACTTGAGATTAACTGTAGACAGATAAGTACAAGTCCCTTCTTGAAATCAAGTTGATTGAAGCTCAAAAAAAAAAAAAACCCACAAATAAAGAAAATCAACAAAAATAGCCTATTGAATAGACATATTATTTAAAAACAAAAACTCAGAAATAGGAATTTGCTGTTTTGGGATCTGGTGAGCTCCTTCCATTGGAGGTTGCCACGTACCTCCCAATCGGCTTGCATCTGCTTCCCGAAAAGGGCATCTACCCATCAGGGTGAGATCGAACTCTGAGGTTCTAGGAAACAAAAATGTCCATTCAATAGGAAAATGTGTCATGAGCATTATTATAGCATAGAAAAGGCAGCACAACCTGTTCAAAGCGAGACCACAACTACTGTATAAGTTCAGACAACCCACTGCTAACATTTGTAAATGAATAAAGTCATAATAAATAAATAAGCAAATAAGTGAGCAAAATATGCAATTGGAAATGGCAACTGAATAAAGTAAGTTACAGATAAAATTGACTATTAGGTAAGAACTTGGCAGCTTTGAAAGATGTGGTGTCTTAAAAGATAATAAAGCATTAAAGGGTTCAGAGGTCTAAGTTCAATTGTTCCACAACATACAGTCTTCTCGTTGGAAACGGTGACTTGTTTGTTTGTAATCTCCCACAGAACCCACAAAGTTATTAATAAGGGCTTGCTGAACAAATTAGAAAATACTTTACCAAAATATCTGAAGTCATTATTAATGAAGCAATGGCTGTTTTACCAAGAATAAAGAATCTTTTTTTTTTTTTCAGTTGACCTTTGTAGTTGATCACCAATTTATTTGTTTCTGGATTCCCCACTCCAGTTAAGACGTTGCTTTCTTGGGTCTTGGTTCATTGTCCAACGGAGGTAGCATGTAGGTGCTATAAAAAGCCAGTTGCCGTTAAGTAGATTCCAACTCATGAGGACCCTGTATGTGTCAGGGTAGAGCTGTGGTCCACAGAGTTTCCGGTGTTTGATTTTTTGGAAGCAGCTTTTCTTCCAAGGCACCAGTGGGTGGACTTGAACTGCCAACCTTTTGATTAGCAGCCTGAGTATGTTAACCACTTGTACCACCCAGGGACTCCCCACTTGCTATAGGAAATGTAAAATGTCCAGCTGGGCTGGCTTATCTGTCAGAATTTGATTGGGGCAAGCACCTACCCCTCCACCGAAGCCTGTTATTAATCATTGTTAATGCCTGAAGACCCCACTTGAACTTGTTCGGAAATTAGAGAACCTTGAGAACTTGAATCTCTTCCTGGTGTATTGATCTCTATTACCTTTACTACACATATTATGTGCTGAATTTGCTTTATGATATTCTTGAATGTTCTACATTCACTGAGCATTGATTTCTGAGAGCCAATACGGTGTCACAGATGAGTGTTGTGATAGTTCTGTTCCAGTGGGAAATGAGCAAACTGGTAATTGGTAACTTTAACGCAGGTAAAACAAGATGCCTAGAGAATCAGATCAGATGCAATGCTCCGTGAACTCAGGAAGAAATGGTTGCTTGCAGCTGAAAAGGACCAGGTGACTGTGTGGAGCAAGTGATTTTTTTTTAAATTAGGTAAACTGTAGGTAGACATGCAGAGGTCGCAGCGAGTACTGAGTGAAGAAAAGGACGTTTGGGGAGGAAGGCAATGCACGCGCCAAGGGAGAGAGTGTGCGCGTGCATGTGCGTACACCTGTTCGTGCACACAAGCACACACACGTACACGTACACAAAAGCAGCCCCGAACCTCTCAGCATCCACAAAGTGCTCATCGTCTAGTCCACTTGAAGAGTTTCAAAATGCGTTTGTAACCCAGACTCCTCCTAGCCTGAGCCGCTTTGGTTATGGTGTCATGAAACAATTGTATTCTATTTAGTAGCATGTTTCTAGTTTCATTAATGCCAGGGTCAGGCCTGCATCAGAATCTTGGCTTTAAACTGTTAGACAATTTTCTTTCCCTGAGCACTGCTGAAGGACATTCACCACACTGCACTCACACAGTACAAACAGTGCCCAGGTTTCCATGGCCACTGCAAAGAAGGAAGGCATGCGTTAGGTACAGTTGGTTCCAAGAACTGGGCTGCACTGGTCCCCAAGGAGCTTGAAGCGTACTGTTCCACTCTTGAAGCCCTTTTCTTATTATCTGTTACATGCTGGCAGCCAGTGTTTAGAACTTCACCCTCCTTCTCAATTGCTGACAAAAGAATAAAAATTCTGTCCTCCAGAATCTTGTACATTATCCAGACAGATGAGAGGCACAGTTCATAAAACTGAACATGGCAAAGGTGGCCTCAAGTTTCCCTCGCAATTATCAGCTCAGCACCAAGTGGGATCTAGTGCAAAAGCCTCTTGGAGGCCTCAAGTGTATGAAATGCATAAATGAAAGCACTCCACTAAGAGAGTACTGTGGTGTGGTCCATCAGTGTGTGACAATGAAAACTGCCAAGAAAAGCCCAGGGGCTGCTGGCAACAACTGATCTCCTGTCTACTTGAATACACTCCCAGAAAGTAGTTATTTCAAGAGGAGAAGGGAGAGGTTGAAAATAATAATGATAACAACCAGGCCATTGTCTACTACATTTAAGACAGACAGTATCTAAACAGACCTATTGTATCAACAGTGAAAAACTGGTGGAAAATTATAAGTACGTCAGTAGTACTGCTTTACTCTCCAAGGGCAAATATAGCTGGTATATATCTTCATTTCTTCTCACCATCCTTACTTCTAAGGAGCATTCTGGATATATACCGCTGGAATGCTCCTCAGAAGCAAAGATGGCGAAACTTCATCTCACATACTTTGGACATGTTATCAGGAGGGACCAGGCCCTGGAGAAGGACATCATGCTTGCTAAAGTAGAGGGTCAGAGAAAAAGAGGAAGACCCTCAACAAGATGGACTCACACAGTGGCTGGAACAATGGGCTCAAGCGTAACAACAACTGTGGGGATGGCACGGGATCAGACAGTGTTTCATTCTGTTGTACATAGGGTCACTATGGGTTGGAACCAACTCGATGGTATCTAACAACAACGACACACACACACATATGTATATATAATTTGGTTTTATTGATTATTGATTTCTCCCTGTGCACTTTGGGGATTAACATGCCTGCTTTGGCTTAAGAGCACAAACTCTTATTTTTCTCTCTGCTCATGTTGCTGACCAACTACCCTTCCTGTTTCTCTGTGCGTCAGAGCAGGGTTCTGGGATTGGCATGACATGTTTGTTTACTCTCATCAGCTGCAAAGCCAGCAGGAGAATTCATCAGAGATGGTGGGTGGTAAAGATGTCTTTGCAGGAATCAAGGAGAGTTGATTTAACATAGAGAGATTTTAAGTGGTTTTGATCTTACACAGTCCTACTACATTGTAATTACTTTCAGAAATATCAAACAGAAATATTAAAAATCTAAGAAGCCACAGAATTCACGTCAAATTCAATTTTGATTCTACCACAGTACTATACAAGTTCATTGTTGCTCAGAGTGAAATATAATCTCCATCTAGCCGTTTGCTCGATAGGCTGTAATGTCTCAGTACCTTTCTCATTTATTACATTTTGATGTGTCCAAGCATCTACATGGTATAGTAAGCATTCCACCCCCACCCATCCACCCTCGCTTTCCTTACCAGCTTAAAAATAGTGATAGGTAATAGTTAAACCATAACTGAAAGAGAACAATAGAACATTAATAAACCAGGTGCAGTGGAGTCAATTCTGACTAATACCAACCTCATGTATATCGGAGTGAACTGTGCTCCACAGGGTTTTCAATGGCTGACCTTTTGGAAGTAGATTACCAGGCATTTCTTCCAAGGCACCTCTGCGTGAACTTGAACCTCCAACCTTTTGGTTAGCCAAGTGGTTTAACCATTTGCTCCATGCAGGGACTCCAGAGAATTTATAAAAACCAAACCAAACCCATTGCCACTGAGTCAATTCCCACTCATAGGGATCGTATAGGACAGAGTAGAACTGCCCCATAGGGCTTCCAAAGAGTGTCTGGTGGATTCAAACCGCTGACTTTTTGGTTAGCAGCATTATTCTTAACCACTGTGCCACCAGGGCTCCAGAGAATTAATAGTAGTAGCTACTACCAATTTGTGAGCAGTTGAATCAACTCATCTCATTTTTCTGTAGTTCATATTTTCTCTTCATAACAATCTAAAAGCTTTATAAAGGAGATGCTAGTATCCATCTTACAGATGGGGAATCTGAGGCTCTGAGAAGTTTAAGTAGGCAAGATCAGATAGATAACAGCGGAATGAAGATTTGAATCCAGATCAATCAGACTCCACAGCCTTCCTCTTTAAGCTACACCATGTCTCTTCCAATATGTGTGCACTTTCCCATGCATTATGTTATGGATTGAATTGTGTCCCCCTAAAATATATATTTTGGCGAAGATACCATGGACTGCCAAAAAAAAACAAACAAATCCATCTTGGAAGAAGTACAACCAAAATGCTCCCTGGAAGCAAGGATGGCAAGACTGTGTCTTACATGCTTTGGACATGTTGTCAGGAGAGATCAGTCCCTGGAGAAGGACATCATGCTTGGTAAAGTACAGGGTCAGTGGAAAACAGGAAGACCCTCAACGAGATGGGTTGACACAGTGGCTGCCAACAACGGGCTCAAACATAACAACAATTATAAGGATGGAGCAGGACTGGGCAGGTTTTCTTCTATTGTGCAGTGTCTCTGTGAGTCAGAACTGACTCAATGGCACCTAACAATAACAACAACACCTAAAATATATATTGAAGTCCTGACTCCTATACGTGTGAATGTTATCCGGTTTGGAAATAGAATTTTATTTTTATGTTAATCAGGTCATAGCTAAGTAGAGTGGATTCTAAATCTAATCACTCTGTGTTATAAAAAGAGCAGATTAGACACAGACACATATAGCGGGAGGGCAGAGCTATGTGAGGTCCAGTCTACAAGCAAAGAAATGCTAAGCATCACTGGCAGATACCAGAAACTAGGAGAGATGCTCACAGAAAGAATTGACACAGCTGAGACTCTGGTTTGGATGTTTAGCCTCCAGAACTGTGAAAAAAAAAATTTCTGTTCTTTAAAGCCACCCATTTGTGGTATTTATTTAATGGCAGCACTAGGAAACTAAGACACACATATTGTGTATCTCCAACCACCAATTCAGTTAAACACCAAATGTTAAGAGCACATCTTTGAGAATGTAAACACGGCAATGCCATGGCTTCTGCCCTTACAGAGGGTGTAACCTAAAAGTAACTACAGCACAATGTGTGTGTAAGTGTCCCAAGAAGAGACTAGACAAAGTGTTAGGTGGGCTTCAGGAGGAGATCTATCACACTTGGTGTCTTAGTTACCTAGTGTTGCTATAACAGAAATACCACAAGGGGATGGCTTTAACAAATAGTAATTTATTCTCTTACAATTTAGGAGGCTAGAAGTCTAATTCAGGGTGCCCGCTCCAGGGGAAGACCTTCTCTCTCTGTTAGCTCTGGGGGAAAGTCCTTGTCATCAATCTTCCCCTGGTCTAGGGGCATCTCAGCAGAGGGATTCCAGGTCCAAAGGATGCGCTCTATTCCATGCTCTTCTTTCTTGGTGGTAGGAGATTCCTCTACTCTCTACTTGCTTCTCTTGTTTATATCTCAAAAGAGACTGACTCACGATACAACCTAATCCTGTAGATTGAGTTCTGCCTCATTAACATCATAGAGGTTAGGATTTACAACAATAGGTTAATCACATCAAATTACAAAATGGAGGAAAACCACACAATACTGGGAATCATGGCCTAGCCAAGCTGACACACATTTTGGGGGACACAATTAAGACCGTAACACTTGGTTTCAGAATTCAAGTATGCTCTCTGAAGTAGGCCGGCCAGGCACAGTGGTTAAGCTCGGCTGCTAACCGAAAGACTAGCGGCTCAAATCTACCAGCCTCTTCTCAAGAGAAAAGACCTGGTGACCTACTCCCGTAAAGATTACAGCCTCAGAAACTCTCCGGAGCAGTTCCACACTGTCCCTTGGGGTCGTTATGAGTTGAAATCAACTCAACAGCACACAACAACAGCAACAGAGATTCTCCATATGTAAACTGAAGGGTAAAAACATGAATTCTCAGTTTGAAAGGTTTTAGAAACATTAAAAACTTTTTTTTTTTAAGTATGGATAATGAAGTTTTTTGCCCCCATATAGATTTGATGCATTGAACACTAGTGACCGAAGACCAGATGAGTTGTGGAACGACATCAAGGACATCATCCATGAAGAAAGCAAGAGGTCACTGAAAAGACAGGAAAGAAAGAAAAGACCAAGATGGATGTCAGAGGAGACTCTGAAACTTGCTCTTGAGCGTCGAGCAGCTAAAGCAAAAGGAAGAGTTGATGAAGTAAAAGAACTGAACTGAAGATTTCAAGGGGCCTCTCGAGAAGACAAAGTAACGTGTTATAATGACATGTGCCAAGAGCTGGAAATGGAAAACCAAAGGGAAGAACACGCTTGGCATTTCTTAAGCTGAAAGAACTGAAGAAAAAATTCAAGACTCAAGTTGCAATATTTAAGGATTCCATAGGGAAAATATTAAATGACACAGGAAGCATCAAAAGAAGATGGAAGGAATACACAGAGTCATTATACCAAAAAGAATTAGTCGATATTCAACCATTTCAAGAGGTGGCATATGATCAGGAACCAACGGTACTGAAGGAAGAAGTCCAAGCTGCTCTGAAGGCATTGGTGAAAAACAAGGCTCCAGGAATTGATGGAATATCAACTGAGACGTTTCAAGAAACAGATGCAGCACTGGAGGCGCTCACTCGTCTACGCCAAGAAGTATGGAAGACGGCTTCCTGGCCAACTGACTGGAAAAGATCCATATTTATGCCTATTTCCAAGAAAGGTGATCCACAGAATGTGGAAATTATAGAACAATATCATTAATATCACATGCAAGCAAAATTTTGCTGAAGATCATTCAAAAATGGCTGCAGTGGTATGTCAACAGGGAACTGCCAGAAATTCAGGCCAGTTTCAGAAAAGGACATGGAACCAGGGATACCATTGCTGATGTCAGACAGATCCTGGCTGAAAGCAGAGAATACCAGAAGGATGTTTACCTGTGTTTTATTGACTATGCAAAGACATTCAACTGTGTGGATCATAACAAACTATGGACTATGGATAACACTGCGAAGAATGGGAATTCCAGAACACTTAATTGTGCTCATGAGGAACTTTTACATAGATCAAGAGGCAGTTGTTCAGACAGAACAAGGGGATACTGATTGGTTTAAAGTCAGGAAAGGTGTGCATCAGGGTTGTATTCTTTCATCATACCTATTTAATCTGTATGCTGAACAAATAATCCGAGAAGCTGGACTATATGAAGAAGAGTGGGGCATCAGGATTGGAGGAAGACTCATTAACAACCTGCGTTATGCAGATGACACAACCTTGCTTGCTGAAAGTGAAGAGGACTTGAAGCACTTACTAATGAAGATCAAAGACCACAGCCTTCAGTATGGATTACGCCTCAACATAAAAAAAACAAGAATCCTCACAGCTGGACCAATGAGCAACATCATGATAAACAGAGAAAAGATTGCCGTTGTGAAGGATTTCATTTTACTTGGATCCACAATCAACAGCCATGGAAGCAGCAGTCAAGGAATCAAAAGACGCATTGCATTGGGCAAATCTGCTGCAAAGGACCTCTTCAAAGTGTTGAAGAGCAAAGATGTCACCCTGAAGACTAAGGTGCACCTGACCCAAGCCATGGTATTTTCAATCACATCAGATGCATGTGAAAGCTGAACAGTGAATAAGGAAGACCGAATAAGAGTTGATGTCTTTGAATTGTGGTGTTGGCGAATAATATTGAATATACCATGGACTGCCAAAAGAATGAACAAATCTGTCTAGGAAGAAGTGCGGCCAGAATGCTCCTTAGAGGCAAGGATGGCAAGACTGCATCTTACATACTTTGCACATGTTGTCAGGAGGGATCAGTTCCTGGAGAAGGACATCATGCTTGGCAGAGTACAGGGTCAGCGGAAAAGAGGAAGACCCTCAACGAGGTGGACTGACACAGTGGCTGCAACAATGAGCTCAAGCATAACGATTTTAAGAATGGCGCGGGACCGGGCAGTGTTTCGTTCTGTTGTGCACAGGGTTGCTATGAGTTGGAACCGACTCAATGGCACCTAACAACAACAATAATGGATAATGGTGAGGGCTTTAATTTTCATCTGGAATCTTGTGTTATAGTGAGAAGAACATCATCACAAGGTAGTCAGGGTGTAATGCTAAAAAGTGAACTATGGTATCAGAAGCCCATCGATGCCTTGTTTCAACTAAATTTTATCTTCTTCAGAGAAGCCACGCAACCTCAGCCTTTCCCTATCTTTCCCTTCAGTGTCCTCAGCTTTTCTTTAGACCATTCATCACATTTGTAATAGTTTAATTATTTGTAAGTCTTATTCCCATTTTTTGTGATATCTCCACCAGTTGATGGTACTCTTCTGAAGAAAGATACTCACCTCGTCTTGTTCATTCTTGTATCTCCCTGACCAGGCTTGGCACATGGTATGTTTTTATGACAGGATGGTTGAATGAAAACCTGGATTAGAATTTTGCTTCTTCTTAAGAGCTGAGTGGACTTTGCAAATCTCATTAAACTTAGAAGTCTCAGTTTCTCTATCTGTAAAAAAGAGGAAAGATATTCGTGGCATGTAGGGTCCGAAGATCTATTGGAAAACATAGTCATGAAAGCCGATATTCAAGTGTTATTGACATTGAGTATTATCACTGCTGCTATAATGTCTCATAAGCATAAAGTGAGGAGAATGTGCTAAAATAAAAGAAAATCAAAATTTACCCAGAGTGTAAATTGTACCTCCCAGTTTCTGAAGTGACACTGCAGACCTTTATGAGAAGACCAGCACTAGACAGCACTACGCTCCTTAGTTGTTAATGGAAGTCTTTAATAACCCTGTATTTACGTGCCATCATGGTTTTCCCAAAAATTATCTTCAGGGACCATGACCAGCCCCAGCCTAAGGGTTTGGTAATTGCTTTTGCCCAATCTGAGCACAATCTGTTCCGCTACTTTTGAGTTGTGCAAGGGTGAGATAAATGCAGAATAAGCTTGCAAGCCACATGAAAGAAACTCAAGATTTGCTTTGCACACAGATAAAACTCAGAAATGCCTGGATTTTCAAAGTCAAAACTTCTACCAGGAATAGTATCGGGAGTAAAACTCAAAACCTAGTGGAAACATCCCAGTGCTTTGAAATGCAATGTATGATATTGTGTACACCAAGTCAGCTGCTCAAGGTGAAGCAAACCCCTCCACACACATCACAAAACACTGAAATAAGGAGAGCCTTATATCGGCTCCCCCCAAAAAGAGTTGCTTCTCCAGAGGAATGATTCCTTGAGTCATATGTATGCCTGTATTTTCTCCCTACAAGGACAATGTAACTAAAATAACCACATGCCTCTATTTGCTCAAAGCAAAATGAGTAGCTTGGTTTTAATAATTAGCAAAGGACCCCAAATTCTGCATCTCAGCGTTACCCTGTTTGTTTACCTAAATATGTTTTATATTTTTAGGCTACCTGTATTTTCCGGCATATATTAGATCTTTAAATATGTTGTTTTTGTTTTAATTTGATTCCACTGTTACTGTTTTAAAAAATAATTTGTGTAATATGGAGTGTGTTAATTACACATAAAAAATAATTTCAACCACACAATTTCAAAGCCAAGTAAAACCTGAATTAATTAATAATTAGTTAAAAAATGAGTGATTCTTAGAAGAATTATAGAATTTATGACTGAGAAGATATGACAATGCCTGGGTCAGTCAAAATGCTCAGAGTGGTATCTTAGTAGTTGAAATTAACCAACATATTTGAGGAAGTAACTTTAAAAGCTGTAATTTAATCAATTATGAAAAATGGCTTGAATTGACAGAGTCATAGTCAATTCTAATAACTGAACCAAAGGAGCCCCTTATCAATAATGTTACTGTTATTATTTTGAAAAAAATAATAACAAGAGCAATAACTGGCCAATCTATTTTAAAACACATAGGTCTATCATCGCTTAATGGAATTACATATTCATACCCTTCATTTATTTATATATTTCAGTTGTAAAGACAATTAACAATTACATCCTTCTCAAATACTCAATTTGCTGAATACAATGATTTAAATTCCTGTGAGAGCAATGCAGAATTGCCTGTGACTAGATCCTGGAGATAAATTAATCTGTGTCTTTTACTAAATTGCACTCTGTATAGATTTTGTTTTGCATGCAAACCCTGTGTTTCAGAATAGATCAAATGTCAGACAGTGAGTTATTTGAGTGAAAATCTTCTGTCACGGTAACATTAATCATGTTCATTTGCTGTCATTAATTTGTGTCCCCAGTATATAGCATTGCATGGATCACAGTTGTAATACATTTTTTTTATATATATTTTATTTTTCCATGTTGATTATAGTTCATTGACTACTCATATCTGGCATCTCTCTTTGATTACTACTGCTATCGTTTCATTAGTCTTTTCATTTCCAACTGTTTTCTTTCTTTAAATTGTCTGACCTTTGCTGTGATTATAGAGTTTCACTTGGGGTTTGTGGTCTATTTTAGTTCTCTTAATTTTATCAGGTATTCTTCTAGAGTTTCTGAGAATTTGTACACATTTTTATACCTCCTACATTTTTTAGATATTTAATAAAGAAATGTGCATCTAGCAATTTACATGATGCCAATTCACATTTTTATTTCTACTAATTTCAAAATAATTAACATGTTTTAAAAAAAACTGAGGAAATAACATTCACACGCATGCAATTCTTAAAGTCATTGCTTACCTGTAACCTATCAGTATGAGCAAATGATCACCGGAAGCATGCATATTTATTGGCTTAAATGGTCTTACAAAAAATGCCCAGCTGAATCTAGAGGCAAAATAGCAGTGAACAAGAGAGAGAGAGAGGATAGCATCTACAGGAAAATGGCCTCTATGTCTGTCTTATTGGGTGTCTATTATGTGCCAGAAGTAGGACTAAGTACATTATCACCTGTATTTTTACAATATACCTGGAGGTTAACTATTGCTTTCCACATAAAATAAATCAGGATAAGAAAGTTAATCAAGTTTTTTAACTTGTTCAAGGTCACCCAACTCATAAGTAGATGCTAACTTGTCTGATTTCTAAGCTTACTTATGTGATGCATTTTATTTTATAAGATGATGTGCTTTTAATGACAAATAAGGTGGTCTGAATGGTGCTCAAAAAAGGGTGAGCAAAAGGAAAGAAGTGAAAAAGCCGAGGAATGGCTATCCAACATTGTACTGAAAGTTCTAGCCAGAGCAGTTAGGTAAGAAAAAGAAATAAAAGGCATCCAAACTGAAAAAGAAGCAAAAATTTATCTATTCACACATGACATAATCCTATATATATATATATATAAATGCAAAGAATCCACGAGAAAGCTACTACAGCTAATAAAAGAATTCAGCAAGTTGCAGAGTACAAGATAAACATACAAAATCAGTTGTGTTTCTATACATCATCAATTAACACTCTGAAAAGGAAATTAAGGAAATATGTCCATTTACAATAACATACAAAAGAATAAAATACCTAGGCATAAATTTAACCAGGGAGGTGAAAGACTTGTACACTGAACATCACGAAATATTGCTGAAAGAAATTAACCCATTGTCCATTGCCGTCAAGTCAATTCCAACTCATGGCAACTGTACAGAACAGAGTAGAACTGCCCCACACGATTTCCAAAGAGTGCCTGGTGTATTTGAACTGCTGACCTTTTGGTTAGCAGCTGTAGCTCTTAACCACTATACCACCAAGGTTTCCTTGAAAGAAATTAAAGAAGACATAACTAAATGGAAAGTCATCTTATGTCACCAATTTAGAAGACTTAATATTATTAATATGCCAATACTACCCAAAGTGATCTACAGATTTAATGCAATTTTTATTAAAATTCCAACAGCCTTTTATTAGAGAACTGGAAAAGCCAATCCCTAAATTCATATGGGATTGCAATGGGCCCTGAATAGACAAAACAATTTTGAAAAAGAAGATCCAAGGAGAACTACCTACACTTCCTTATATCAAAATGTACCATAAAGCTACAGAAATCAAAAATGGTGTGGTGCTGGAATAAAGATAGACATATAGACCAATGGAATAGAAGTGAAAGTTCAGAAATATGCTCAATGGAATTTTGAAAGGTTGTCAACTCTATTCAATGAGGAAAGAGTATTCTCTTCAACAAATGGTACCAAGACAATTGGATCTCGACATACAAAATAATGAAATTGTCCAGACCTCACACCATATATGAAATTTAACTCAAAATGGATATTTTTTAAGAACAAAAACCATAAAACTCTTAGAAGAAAACATAGGGACTAAGCTTCAGGACATTGGTTTGGAAATGGATTCTTAGATATGACACTAAAAGTATGAGCATCAAAAGAAAGAATAGATAAATTTGGTTTTATCAAAATTAAAATCACTTGTACATCAAAGGACCTTAGCAAGAAAGTTAAGGGACAACCTATAGAATGGGAGAAAATATTTGGTAACCATATATCCAATAAGGGTTTAATATCCAGAACATATAAAGAACTCCTACTCCTCAGCATAAAGAAAACAAAAGTCCTCACAACTGGAGTAATAAACAACATTATGATAAATGAAGAAAATATTGAAGTTGTCAAGGATCTCATTTTACTTGGATCCACAATCAATGCCCACTGAAGCAGCAGTTAAGAAATCAAACCATGTATTAATTTTTTTTTTTTTTTGCATTGGGCAAATCGGCAGCAAAAGCTTCTTTAAAGGGCTAAAAAGCAAAGATGTCACTTTGAGAACTAAGTGGGCCTGACCCAAGCCATGATGTTTTCAATTGTCTCAGACACATATGAAAGCTGAACAATGAATAAGGAAGACCAAAGAAGAACTGATGCCTTTGAATTATGCTGTTGGTGAAGAGTACTGAATATACCATGGACTGCCAGAAGAACAAACAAATCTGTCTTGGCAGAAGCATAAACAGAATGCTCCTTAGAAGCGAAGATGGTGAGACTTCATCTCACATAGTTTGGACACATTAGCAGGAGGGACCAGTCCCTGGAGAAGAACATCATGCTTGGTAGAGTAGAGGGTTAGGGAAAAACAGACCTTCAACGAGATGGATTGATACACTGCCTGCAACAATGGGCTCAAACATAGCAATGGTTGTGAGGATGGAACAGGACCGGGTAGTGTTTAATTCTGTTGTACACTGGGTTGCTATGAATCAGAATTGACTTGACGGCACCTAATAACAACAACAACAACAACTCAGCAACTAGAAAGCAAACAACCCAATTAAAAATTGGATGAAAGACTTGAATAGGCTTTTCTCCAAAGATGACATACAAATGAACAATAAGCACATTCAAAGATGCTCAACACTCATTAGTCATTAGGAAAAATCAAAACCACATTGGGATACCACTTTACTCCCAATAGGATGGTTATTATCAGAAAAATGTAAAATACCCAGTGTTGGTGAGGATGTGCAGCAGCTGGAACCCTTTGCATTGTGGGTGAGATTGTAAAGTGGTACAAAGGGTGTGGAAAACTGTTTCTGATTCCTCGAAAAGTTAAACATAGAATTACCATGTAACTCAGCAATTCCATTCCTGGTCTCTACCCAAAATAATTGAAAGCAAGGGCTCAAAAAGATGCTTGTATACCAAAGCTCACTACAGCAGTATTCATAGTAGCCCAAAGGTGGAAACAACCCAAGCATCAATCGACAGATGAACGGATAAACAAAATGCCGTGCAGCCAACAATGGACTGTTATTTAGCTATAAAGAGAAATGAAGTCCTGGCTGATGCTATTACATTGATGAACTTTGAAAACATTATGCTAAGCAAAATATGTCAGGCACAAAAGGACAGATATTGTATGATCACACTTACATGAACTATCTAGAATAGGCAAATTCATAGAGAAAAAAATTTATAATGGTTATTAGGGGCTGGGAGAAGGGATAAAAACCAAAGAAACCAAACCTATTGCCTTCGAGTCAATTCTGACTCATAGCGACCCTATAGGGCAGAATAAAGCTGCCCCATAGGGTTTCCAAGGCTGTAACCTTGACAGGAGCAGACTGCCACGTCTTTCCCCCACTGAGTGGCTGGTGGGGAAGGGATCACGGGGAATTATTGCTCAGGCTGTAATGAGTTTCTGTTTCGGATGATGAAAAACTTTTGGATTTGACAAGCGTTGCCCAACATGTTGAATATAATTAATATCGCTGAATTGTATACTTAACACTGGTTTAAAATGCAAGTTTTCTGTAATATGCATTTTATTTAACAGATGTATTTGATAGCCACCTATCTGATAAGGGTTTAATAAAATTTTTAAAAAAGGAAGGAGTAAGTCAGTATCCACAGAAGACTGTCCAAGGGAGATCCACTGGCCAGGATAATGCATCTTCTACCTCCTGGGAGGAAGTTCTGACATAAGGCAGAAACATTTCTGCTGGCTTTTGTAGGCATTGAGAAATCTGCCTAAAATCTCTCTGCTGTGTATGTCCTGATCCCATGCTTACCAGATGCCCTCTGGGCTACTGTGGCTTCTGATTACCCACAGAGAGCTGCCCAAATTGGTGGACATGAGAAACTGGGCCAATTCAAAGCCGTATCTCCCATGGAAATTAAATTACCTTCCTGGTTCGTTTATAATAAGTTGGGGAGTTTAGTTAGGAAAGTCACTTCCTCTGAGTCAGCTCTAGTACCCTGACAGCATCAGATTTCTTGACTAGCAAAGCAGAGATCCAGACTCAGGACTGCAGTGACCCAAATAAAGAACCGCCTTTGAAAATGCCTCAGCATTTAAAGCATGTCCCTATGTGACATTTCTCTTTCTCTCTCTAAACACGGAATGAAAGCCTGAACGTGAAGGTGAAGTAGGAAGGGCTTTCAGTCATCATTTCTGTTATTTGAGGTTTTGTGTTGCACCTTTTATAAGCAGCTTCATCACACTGGAGGCTCCTAATAATGATCTGGGGGGAGGACTGACATTTAGGGGACTTTTAATCTCCGTTTTGAAATCTGCAAGTTTGTGTTAGAGTCTGATTACAAATATCTACTGAGCCAATTCGAGGCCCTCAACAATGATCAAACCGTTGGCTCTAGCATGCTATTTTTGTTCTTTCCTGAGGGTATCTTTCTGCTGCATATTAAAGTTGATGACTCCCTCCTTATAACTCTTTTCTGTTTTGAAAGCACTTTCTGCAAATTAGTACTCCTCTCTCTGATATTTCCCTTTTGGCTCTTGGCTGCATCCATACTCTTTTGCTGTCTGTCCCTTGAGTATGGCAGTTCCCCAGTAGTCTAGCTGACTATTGTCTTCATTCAGCAATCTCAGTGAACATTGTCACCCTCCTTCATGAGTTTAGTTTTGACTGATACGCTGATGACTCCCAAATCTTTATCTTCAGTACAGTACTTGCACCGCCCACAGCCATATTCAAGGTCATTTCTGTGAGAAATTCCTGTCTACTAGAAATAGCCATAGAGATGTCCCTTCAATATCTCAGGCTCAATATGCTCCAAACCACATGCATTATTTTTATTCTAATCCTGTATTTCTGGTTGTTGTTGTTGTTGTTAGGTGACATTGAGTCAGTTCCTGCTCATAGTGACCTACGTACAATAGAATGAAACACTGCCCAGTTCTGTACCATCCTCATAATTGTTTCTATGTTTGAACCCATTGTTGCAGCCACCTTGCCAATCCATCTTGTTGAGGGTCTTCCTCTTTTTCGCCGACCTGTACTTCACCAAGCAGAATGCCCTCCTTCAGGGACTATTCCCTCCTGATAACATGTCCAAAGTATGTGAGATGAAGATGGTTGTGAGGTTTGGTGAAATTCACAAGGCCTTGACCTGAAAGCTGATCTAAAATACATACAGATAACCCGTCATATACCTAAAAAAAAAATCATGACTATAGCATTAAGAATAAAAAATAATGACAGTAATATGTTAATAACTAAAATATATTTTCTTATGAAATGCTAGGCACTGTGCTAAATTCATAGACTGTCTTATGTGATCTCCAATAATCTATGTAATAGGTACTATCATCATGACTTTTTGAAATGTTGGAATGGGGCTACAGAGAATTAAGGAAGCTGTACAAAATCGTAATCTTCAAAGGTAGGATTTGACCCCTGTATTCTCACCGCAAATGTAAACTGAAGAGCTACACTGTGCTACCTCCATTCTTGTTTGTAGTAGGTTGTGAAAATGGTTGCAAATTTTACCATCCCATTAACAGTTAGAATTTCTGTCTCCCATTCCCCTAATTGCGGAGTTGAATTGTTCAAGAAAATACAGCCAAAGTGTCACTCTGTGAGTTTTGAGGCTTTGCCTCAAGAGATCTCTCACCTTTTCTCTCACTCCTGGGATACCCTGCCTTTGGCACCATGTGAGCAAGCTTGGGATGGTCTACAGAAGGATGAGAGACCAGGTGAAATACTTTGTCCATCTAGGCCATCTTTGGCCATCTAACCCTCCGCCAATCTGACTTCAAACAAAAGAATGGGTCCAGTTGAGAGCAACTGACCCTGGCCAAGTCAGCAGAACTGTCCAACTGAGCCCAGTGTAAATTGACAATGCATAGAACTGTGAGCTTAACAGCTGGTCATTGTTTTCGGTCACTAAATATGTTGGCATTGCTTGCTATGCAGTCAAAATGACCCAAGAGGGAATAAAAATAGGCATTTTAATATCCAAGAAAAAAATAAAATAGTAAGGGGAAATGTGTCCTTGAACAATAAGAGAGAAGAAAGATAACTTCATATGATAAGACATCTAGCTACAAATACATGGACACGTGAAAAGAAAGCAAATTACCTTCAAATTACAGAGCTACTGTTTCCTGTTTTATTTTCTTGTGAGCCGTTCCCCCATCCATTCTTTGTTGTAGCTTAAATACAAAAGATCTGAAGGAGAGAACATAATTCATAGAAGTCAAGACATGCTAAATTTGGGGTACGAAATAAAGAACTGAAGGATGGAAGGAGAGGTGAAATGTGGGAAAAGGAAAAAAATAATTATGAAAGGAAGCAAATATCAATTTCTATTTATTATTTTCAGTGTCTCCAGGTCTTTCAGGGTTAGCACATGGTGGTAAATAAATAAATAAAAAGTTGTTGCCTTGGGAAGAAAAAGGAAAAAAGTAGAAAAGAAAAAGTTAGAGCAAATATGCTGATGTTAAGAACATGCTGGGTTATGAAAGAGCAAGAGCCGGATTTGAAAATACCAGCAAAGGCTCACTGCAGCTCTGTGTCCTATATGTAAATCCCCAGAGTGGAATTTTACTTGGGGTTGGCAGTAGTTGTGGAAGTAGCATGTTGGAACACAAAGAGCAAGCCTGGGTGTGTATAGACTAGGCTGTCCATTAACCAGGGAGGAGAAAATCATAGAGGATAAGTAACTTCAATCTAGAATTCATGGGTGTCTTTTATGACATACGGCAACCCTGGTGGTGTAGTGGTTAAGTACTACGGCTGCTAACCAAAAGGTTGGCAATTTGAATCCACCAGGCTCTCCTTGGAAACCCTACAGAGTGGTTCTACTCTGTTGTATATGGTGACCATGAGTCAAAACTGACTCAACCACAATGGGTTTTTTTTTTTTTTTTAATGACATGTGGGACATGGAATAGCTTATGCCACTTTGTGGGATGCCTCTATTAAACTAACTAAACACTCAGGGGGTACATTTGTCTTTAATATAGATGTGAAAGAGAAATCTGATGCTTCTCCCACATTTTGTATTTCATTTGTGTGCCACTGTCGTGGTGGTTCTACATTGAACAATGTAGGACAATGGGGGCATACAAAAATACAGTGATATAAATTGGGGAAACACATCATGAGAAGGACTTCTTGAAAATCTGACTTTCCCCATAGTGGTTGATAATAGCTTTGAGTGTTATGCTAAAGGAATTAAATGAAGAAAATCGAGGAATTATTTTGAAGGTAATTTGCTTTTTCTTCATGTTTTTTATCCATGTATCAAGCCTTCCTTTTTTCTTTTCCAGTTGCCGTTCCAATGGGCCTGGAAGGCATAGCTGAAGCCCAGGGCTGAGGGGCCTCCACCTAGAATCCAGGAAGGGTGGCCAATACCCACAGTCTGGAGGGCAGAGCCATTGCCCAAATGGTTTCAGAGAACAGAAGATTATTTTCAAGCCTTGAGAGCTAATATAATGTGTTCTACTGACTTGCTTGGTGCCTGTTATCCCTTCTTTCCCTCCAGTTTCTCCCATTCGTAATGAAAATGTCTAGCTTGTGCCTGTTTCACCATTGTATTTTGGAAGCAGATAACTTGTATTCTAGATTTTGCAGATAAAGAGGAATTTTTGGATTTTAGACTTGGAGTTGAATTAAGACTTTTGCTATGATATGATGGGCTGAATGTGTTTTACATGTGGCAAAGACATCAATTTTGGGGGATCTCCTACCACCAAGAAAGAAGAACCAGGAGCATGTATGTCCTTTGGACCCAGGTCTAAGTGCTGAGAAGCTCTTAGACCAGGGAAAGATTGATGACAAGGACCTTCATCCAGAGCTGGCACAGAGAGAAAGCCATCCCCTGGAGCTGGCACCCTGAATTCAGACATCTAGCCTTGACTGTGAGAGAATAAATTTGTGTTTGTTAAAGCCATCCACTTGTGGTATTTCTGTTGTAGCAGCACAAGATAACTAAGACACCTACCTAAGCAGGAAGAGGTGCAAATTTTATTATCAAATCTTTGGCTAGTCATGAGCTCTACTGGGTAGGGTTACTGTGCCCTAAAATAGGAACCCATGTTCTTCATCTCTCTTGAGTTTTATGCTGCAGATTTTGACAGAATACACGGTCCTTGGGAAAGGTAGCTTTTCTTTTGTCTCTCTTTTCCATTCCATAAAGGATTTGTGGCGGTGAAGACTCAAGTCTCACTTTGATCCAAGCCAGCGTTCTTTCTTTGAAGACATGGCTGAGAATCCTGGCCTCCAAATTTAGATTCAGTAGTTTATTGTTTTTGTTTGTTTGTCTGTTTGCTTGCTTGCTTACTTGTTTCATTGTTTTTCCTTCCTTTGTGGTAGGAGTAATGTGAAGAATAAAGAACATAATGTATAATATATACATTAGATTTACAGTAAGCCTAAGCTACCTGATTGAACTCAAACTGTATTCAGTGATTTTCATTGGAGTATCAAGCACCTGTGCGCATTTTAAGAAGTGGGACTCTGAATCCCAGTCCTGCATATTACTCTCTTGGGAATCTTGAAGGAGAAGGGATACTTGGCATGTCTAGTACAGAAATTTCAGGGTTTATATCTAAAATGTTACTTACATAATGCTATCAAAACTTTACTCTTAACTTTGAAAGTATCTCTGGCTATTTACATTATAGTGATGACCAGAATAAGCTAAAGGTTAATTGTGGACAACCATGTCCTTGTCTAATGAGATTAGGCCCAGTTTTTCGATAGCCTTCAGCCAGATGGAGCCCTTGTGGTGCAGTGGTTAAGAGCTATGGCTGTTAACCAAAAGCTTGGCAGTTCGAGTTCACAAACTGCTCCTTGGAAATCCTATGGAACAGTTCTACTCTGCCCTATAGGGTTGCTAGCGGTCGAAATTGACTTGATGGCAGCGGGTTTGGTTTTGGTTTCAGCCAGATATTCAACTTGTTTTAGCTAGATCTTGAGGTTTTGGGAGTTTGGTCTGAAGGGTCAAATATGGAAGGTCTCCTGGAAGACGACAGAGTTACAGGACCACCCAGATATGTAATTTACACGTAGGCTCAGCCCCATCAAGCTCATTCAGCTTTCAATTGCTTTGACTCTGCAGCAAGTTCCTGGTACAAAAGCCCTGATGGCGCAACGGTTAAACGCTCAGCTGTTAACTAAAAGGTTTGTGGTTTGACTCCGCCAGAGGCTCAGCAAGAGAAAGAACTAGTGATTTGCTTCCTTAAAGATTACAGACTAGAAAACATTGTGGTGCACTTCTACTCTGCCACATGGGGTGTCCATAAGTGGAAACTAATTCTTTGGCACCTAAAGAGAACAACAACCATGTCTAGAAGATTTGCAAGGTGAGAGTCCTTGAGGATGTATATGCCACAAACTGACTCAAGAGGAAGTTTATTTGATGTTTCCGTAGCTTGCTGTTGTTGTTGTTAGGTGCCGTCCAGTCAGTTCTGACTCATAGTGACCCTGTAGAACAGAGGAGAATTGCCCCATAGGGTTTCCATGGAGCAGCTAGTGGATGTGAACGGCCAACCTTTTGGTTAGCAGATGAATTCTTAACCACTATAACACCGGGACTCCTTCCATAGCTTAGGGACTAAAAATATTTTGCTGATCCATCTTGTTTTCCCCAATGGAAGCTAAGTAATGGTAAGCATTCTAGAGGTTCTGCAGAAGTAAAAAAAAAAAAAAATTCCCTGGCCATACTCCTAGCTTCCAATCAGATGTTGCTAGAATATTATGTAGTGCATAGGAATCTTTCCAATTATATCCTTGGGCAAAATGATTGACTATGGAGTCTTCAGTTAATATGGTCCGCTTTTTTTTTTTTTTTTTTTTTTAATGTAATCTGGGATCCCAGCTTTGGAAATAGCAAACTTTTCTTAATCCAGTTCAGAAAATCTTAAGTGGACCAAGTGGTACTTTGTAAAAGCATCAACTTTCACTTTAGAAACAAATTTTGTCATACCAAAATAACTTCTGCTCTCACAAATGCCCAAGCTAAGAATTTGTACAGAGTAAGAAATTGGGAAAATCATGGCAAAATCAGATCTGAGAGTAGCAGCAGTCATATCTCCCATGAATTGTGAAGTCGTAAGCAGAAATGAACATGGTATTTAAATATTTCTGAGCCAACTGGATAAAGAAAAATATTTTGGGGAAAAAAAGTTATTTTATAATATAAAATTTCTCCAATTAACTTCATTTTTGGAACTAATGTTACAGCTTCATTAGAGCCAATGGACATTGTAGAACTTGATCCTTTAAGTTATTGCCCTCCATACGCCATGAATCAGGATCAGTTACCTGTTAAGTATCTTCATTGTTCCTTTTGTTCATCTTCCCCTCCCATAATGTTCAGAGCTAAACTGACAGTTCCTGTATCTATACATAAGCTTAGGTTATCTAGTATTGTTATTCCTATTCTCTTCCTTTACAAGGTGGCATGCTTCTTTAACTTTGGAAAACATACTCTTTGAACAATTATCCATCAATTGATATGTTGATTGAGTCCCACATTTTAACCTCAAGAGTTGGTTATTGAACTTTATATCATGAAAACACAGGATGGTATTGTCTCTATAAAACAAGCTAGCTATTAGGCCATCAGGAACAAACAGATTCCTAGAGAATGTTTAATCTGTTCTTGACCTGAGGTTCAAGTGTTAGATTCTAAGCCATACACAGTCCATAGGAGAGTGGACATTTTAGAATGGCTTTCGCCTACTCAATGCACATGCGCTGTTTCTTCTTCACAGTCAAATGTTGTTTATTCTAGCTTGTTAAGATTCAAGCTATGGCCATTTCCTTCAGTCAGCAAAGAAGCCCCACACTTCTTAGGCCCCCATCCATTATCCTGCCTCCTCCTTCTCTACAACTCCAAAAGACAACTCTTGTGGTACAAGGTCTTCAAGATATGGTAGGGATCAAACAAGTTTGTTTCTAAGTCTGGATGAAAGTGGGAGTTTTGAATTATGAGAAGGGACAAATACAAGGAGTGAAGCCTTCATAGAGTGGCCTGAAATCATACAGGAGCTGCAAAAATGCAATGGGACATTTTGCTCTGTGAAGATTAACTACTATTATTCCTGTACCTTATTATGTAAGAAGAGAGTCTAGATTCCACCCAGACATGAGTCACATAGCAAAAGCCATCCCATTACTTCCTTAGCCTCAGAGAGGTCCGGGAAAGGTGAGGAGGAGGTGAGAGTTGGAGAATCCATTATAAATGGCTAGAAATCAGAGGGGATGGAGTAGATGATAAGCCTGAGAGCCAAGCAAAGGAAGGAGTCATTGCAGAGCTGGGTGAGAGCTCCTATTTAGGGTTTTGGCCCCTGAGGAAGAGGATGTAAAGTTGCATCCTATCCTTAGTATCTGGTACTGTGCTTGGCATATCTTAGACATGAAGCAAAGTGCTTTGAATGAAATATTTTAATGAATATACCGGATCCAGGTAGGCCAAGCTTTCATTCAGTACAGACAAATACTGAGCTTACAACTATTTTTCTAGTTTTGTATCCTTAAATATTTATGTCACAGGTCACCTGAAGGATCTGAAAAACATGCCGTGAATCCCCTCCCCACAAAATACAACTACAAAATGTTTCATATAATTTCAAGGGCTCAGGGATTCCCTGAAGTCCATCTAATGAGCTTACAATTCACTGTTGGGTGGGAAGAATAATCTTTTCACGCTTTTAAAATACTAACTACAAGATTTCTAATTTCCAATTTTATTCAGATGAAACATAAATCTTTAAGTTTCCCATAGATGTACCCACCGTACCTTACTTCTCTCATTTACCACTGAACTGAATTGCTTTAAGACAATTCAGAAGCATAAGCCAAAAAAAAAAAAAAAAAAAACCCACTGCTGTCGAGTCAGTTCCAACTCATACTTCTGAATGTATTTTCTCATATTTGATCATGAAAGGAAAAGAAATAAATGGTTGCCATTCAGTCGATTCCAACTCATGGTGACCCCATGTATGTCAGTGTAGAACTGCTTCATAGGGTCTTCAGTGGCTGATTTTTCAGAAGCATATTGCCAGGCATTTCTTCCTAGGTGCTTCTGGGTGAACTCAGATCTCTGACTTTTCAGTTAGCAGCCAAGCTCATTAACCATTTGTATCACACAGAGACTCCAAGCCCCTAATGATCTGTGGGGACAGTGATCTACACTAGTCTTAGATTTTTCATTCTCTTAAGATGTCCGCTTGGATTGCAAATGATGCTGAAGCTCCCTCTAAAGAAGCCCAAGATGGCAAGAAGGAGGCAAATATGAAGATGAGACAAATGAATGAATCTAGCTTAGCCACAGTTAATGGATCAGAGAGCAGTAGCACATCTCACTCAGGCCAGGTTTTTGGAAATAATAGCCAGCAATTCCGGAAGCAGAACGTACTTGCTGTCAAGAGATATCGTTATATAGCTATGCAATGGTTGCCCAAGTCAGAGTTGCAAGAAAATAGAGCCTTCCGAGAGTCAAACAATCTGAGATCAGTTTTGACTTCTTTGACATAATCGTAAACTAAGTCTTATAACACAGAAATCTTAACAGAACAAGAGGCGAAAACCTGATAGTCTCCTATGTTTGAATTAAGTTGGAAGTCAGAAGTCAGAAAGAAACCTCCTGAGAATAAATGTTCCAAAACATTTTACTTTTAACAGCATTTTACAAATGAGAAAACAGATGGTTTGAAAATCTGAGTAGTACTTCGCTTAGGGTCGGGTAGTGCTGGAGATTTTTAAAGGAGTCTGGCACACTTGTAATTGTTCTGGAATCCATGAAATATAGCCTTGAGGTGGGAGGATGGATTCCTTGTCTTCTGAAGGTCACGCCAGACTTTGGTTCTTTGATTTTCTTAGTGCAAGAGAGCAGGGCTGCATCATTTTCAACAGACAAATGTCCCCCTTCCTTCTGAATGTGAAAACAAATAACAAAGATACTATAGTCATCATTTAATGAAAATTATATTATTTAATGTGAACAGGTGCTTTTATTGGCTCAGGTGTTTCAACTTCATGCCTGCTCACAAAGGAGGCCATCCAACCACTTCACAGTTCTATGGTTTACCCTCAGTGAGATGGGAGGGGATCTTCAAGACTGGGGCCCAAAACCACTTCTTGACTTGATTTCATCTGTGCAAATAGTTCATTTGGCCATTTTGCCTGAAGTCTGGAAAATCTTGGTCACCGTGATGGCCTACAACTAGTGCTGCATGCTTTGTACCTTACAGTCTCCTCATTATCATTTTTGCCCCAAGTGACTAGGCCCTTGTAACCCTTCTGCTTTATTTCCCACGACTACCCACAACAAGATTTTTTCTTTACCCACAACAAGATTTGTCCCGAGCACAGGGCTTCTGGGATTTGCTCAGCTCGGATCTGTTTCCTGCCTCTGAGACTTTGCTTCTGATCTTCCTGTTGCTCTGAACTTAAATAAAGACTGAGACTTTCCATGTTTGTTAGCAACTCTTGCCCAGGACGTAGATCTGGTTTTCCCCTTGCTTCATGTGCCACATTTAGGGACTAACAGTGTCCCTGGATTTCAATATCCAGTTGTTGCTAGCTGCTGTGGAGCTGGCCCCAGGCTGATCTTCAGGACTACACGGCCATGCCTTTATTCCTAGTTTGTCTAAGTCTGTAAGCTCTGCTGACAGGCCGTCCTAACTTGAGGTGCCTTGGCTGGGAATGGAACTGGGTCTTCTGCATGGAAGGCAAGTATTCTACCACTGAACCCCCACTGCCTCATCCAATATCCAAGATCACTCCTAAATAACCTAGCCTTGGAAGGAGGTGAATGCTCACAGAAGCTATTTGATTCTATTTGATTTAATTCAGTGTAATTCAATACCATTCAAGTACTCTGAGCACCAGTAACTAAGATTAATCAGCCATATTTGGGGTGTTATCCACCTACTGACCAGGTAAATAAAGGATAAAAAATGCATAATAAGGATAAAATAACATATGTCAGTATGAACCTTCTGCTCCTCCTTTTTTCTCAACTATGACTCCAAGTAAACTTTATCTATCCAATTTCTATTTTTTTCCTAGAACAAGCTATCAAGCTTTTAAGAGTTCTTGTCACCTAAAAGGCGAAGTTCTAGTTTGAGATATGACCAGAAATCTGAAAACAGCCTTGGAAGAAGAGTAATAGCACTTCTCCCCCATGGGTGACAAGGGCAATTTGATTTCTTTCACGTACGTGTGAGAGAGTGCCTATGAGTAGGGTGTTTGCTTAAAAAAATGCAGCCGACGCCTAGTCTTTGCAAAAACTGAACTGTCTCTAGCAGCATGCACTGATTTGCATGTCAGATTTCACCTTTTAAACTCTGCTCCTGCTTTGTGGGCAGTGGATTTACAACGGCATATGCACACCTCCACACCCATCCACATGTACTCCCACGCTCACATATTCAGAATTTTGCTCATAGCCCACATGCTGGTAAATACGGTGCCATGTCTGTCAAATGTCTGCACCACTGACGTCTGATACTGTTGTGCCAGTCATTTCCCCAGAGATGGGATTTACAGAACAATAGACCCTGCAAGCTCCGTTAAATCTCTCCTTACCCTTTCCTCGGGGCGGCCAGTGTCCATTAAGAACTCCCAATGGCTCCATATTCTTCTCTGAGTCATCATTTACTCTTTCTGCTGGTTGCCTCACCAGGCCTCTCTCATGTCTGGACTCTCTTGGGGCTGGTATGTGTGGCCACACTTTGTTAAGCATGTCACGCTCAAACTGAGCTTGGTGGGATAGCCCAGGGCCAGTCCAAGATCTCCATTTTGGTGGCACTCATACACCTGTTGTTGGTTGTGAACTTCCAGCTGACACTATTCACCACTAAAGTGGCAGGGCAAAAGTCGTCCCTTGGAGAACTACCGTTCTATTAAAGGCTCTGAGGTTTGCAATTAAAGGATCTGTTTAACCTTGCTTGACATATGTGCCCCAAATATCTTGATCTTGGCATTCTCTCCCGTATATAGACAGTTCCCTAAACACATACACGAAAATAAAAACCAAACCTGTTTCTGTTGACTCATAGCAACCCTATAGGACAGAGTAGAACTGCTCCATAGGGTTTCCAAGGAGCAACTGGTGGATTTGAGCTGCCGACCTTTTGGTTAGCAGCTGTAGCTCTTAACCACTATGCCACTAGGGTTTCACATATACAAACAGTATTTAAACAAAAATATCACGCCTAGTACTTATTAACCAAGATTCTACATAAATAATACTTGCCTGAATTTTCCTAAGGCTGGTTTTCCTTAGTATCTTGAGAAGCGTACATGTATCATAGTGGTCAGAGCACAGATTGTAGAGTCTGTCTGAACTCATGCCCTGGGTGTCATGGATTAAATTGTGTCCCCCCCAAAATGTATGTCAACTTGGCTAGGCCATGATTCCAGCATTGTGTGGTTGTCTACCATTTTGTGATCTGATGTGATTTTCCTGTGTGTTGCAAATCCTGCTTCTATAATGAGGCAGGGCTCAATCTAAAGGATTAGGGTGTCTCTTGAGTCAATCTCTTTTGAAATATAAAAGGGAGAAACCAGTAAAGAGACAGGGGGCCCTCATTACAGCCAGGAATGAAAAACTAGGAGAATTCATCCTTTGGACCTGAAGGTCCTGCGCTGAGAAGCTCATAGACCAGAAGCAGATTAATGACAAGGACCCTCCCCCCAGAGCCGACAGAGAGAGAAAGCCTTCCCCCGGAACTGACGCCCTGAATTCGGACTTCTAGCCTCCTAGGCTGTGAGTGAATAAATTTCTGTTTGTTAAAGCCATCTACTTGTGGTATTTCTCTTATAGAAGCACTAGATGACTAAGACATCCAACTGAGTGACCTTCAGGAAGTGTAAAAATTGTGACTGTCTCGCATTCATTGCAATAGTTAAATATAACAACAACAACAGCAACAAACCTAACAACAACACCAGGCTTCTCATAAGTAGACAATAAATGTTAATTATTTGTTAATTGCCTGTGTGGAATTATATTTTGAGAAGTGCTGCATTAAATTCTTCTTGCTGGTGACACTGCTCTCTTATTTCCTTTACAAAGTCAGTTTTGGTTTCTCATTTTAAAGCTTCTGCCAAAATGAGATCTGCTATCATTCTTAAGCCCAGGATTTATTTATTTAGTCATTTTTGTCAGCCAGGTGACAATGCAGTGACCCTCTGCAAACCCAGTCATAAACACATCTTGCTCTCCCTCCAGCTGAGCTAATACTAGTCAGGGAAGACCAGGTCTCAGCTCCTGTAGCCATCACCTGGGCTCCTCTCTGCTTAGCTTGCTGGTTTTCTGTTTGTTTTTGCTCTTTGAGCTTGTGTGTTTTTGAATCGTTACCGCTGGGAAAATTGTAGAGGTGTTGTCTACAGCTCAGGACAACCCTGAGAAGCTCAACCCAACAGGCAAGTTTGAGTATCTTCATCTCCTCTCATCCTTTAATTGAAATTATTCATATCTTGCTGGGAACACAACTCTGACTCATTGTTGACCCTATATGACAGGGTAGAACTGCCCCGTAGGGTTTCCAAAGCTGTACTCTTTATAGAAACAGACTGACACATCTTTCTCCTGTGGAGCTGCTGGTGGGTTTAAACTACCGTCAGTTAGTAGCCAAGCTTTTTAACCACTGCGCCACCAGGGCTCCTTAATCAAACCAAAACAAACCACAATTTAAACTCTGAGCTTAACAGCCTCCTGTCCTACCTGGATATTTTCAGTCTCATGGAAAAGTAGGAGGTCCTTCTACTTCCTTGTAAGGCCCAATTGCAGGGTCCTCACCTCGCTTTGAACACTACTGATACCTGCTGTCTTAACCCAGATTTAAGCCATGGCCATCTAGTCGATTCCAACTCATATTTAGACTGCCCTTAAACCAGGTGAAAACACTAGATTGAACATCGAAGGGAGACAATGAGAAGGCGGGTGCTGGACTGACATGAAGCCAAAGAGGCACTCGCCTCAGGTGCAAAATTTAACAGCGCGTCAACGAACTCAGTAACCAAGGCATTAAGGTGATTTCAAATAATGTTATACTGAAAAAAAAAAAAATTTTAAATAAAAGTAAATATAAAAAATTCATGATGAACCAAATATCAGAATTTTAAGTAAAAACAAGATCAGCATTACCGAATTTTCTTTTTGCCTCAGGCTCCAATATGGCTCTGCATGACCCTTTGGGATGGAGCAGAAATTCGTGAGAGACAGGGAAAGGTTATGTCAGCAAGGAAAACAAATGGACAACTTCCATCAAACTATCTCATGTTTTCAAAGCTTATCAAAATTGAAGAAGCTCTATCTAACAGCATAAATAATAATTGAACAAAATTTACCCAGAAGCATCTTCCTAACTGTCTTAAAGCAAGATCAACGTTCATGATTTCCCTATGCAAAGGGAGTAGTTAAGACAGACAGAAAGGAGACTTTATTGAGTACCTATTATTTTCTTGCCCATGATCCTTTAAACTTCACAATGACACTAGAATTAGATATTTTCTTTACCAATTGATCATTGAAGAGACAGAGTTTGGAACATTATGTCCGAACTAAAAGCTAATACGGAATAAAGCTAGAATTTACCGTAGACCTGGTTTGTTTCAAAGCCCTGGTTTTATTCTCAACCCTATTTTGTACATGCTTTAGCTTCTTTATTTATAAAGTAACAGTATCATTAATAACTACAAATCCTTATCAGTGTAATGAAGTAAGTAAAAATATTTTATAAACTTCAAAAACACTACTGTTATAGGTTGAGTTATGTCCCCCTAAAATGTGTTGTAAACCCTAACCTCTATTCTTGTGGTTTGTAGCCCTGGTAGCACAGTCATTAAGAGCCTGGCTGCTAACCAAAAGGTCAGCAGTTCAAATCCACCAGCTGCTTCTTGAAACCCTATGGGGCAGTTCTACTCTGTTTTATATGGTTGTTATGAGTTGGAAAGACTAGACTGCAAGGGGGTTGGTATGCCTGTGGTTATAATCCCATTCGGGAATGAATTGTCCTTGTTATGTTAATGACACAGGATTAGTGTAGGGTGTATCTGGAGTCAATCCCTTTTGAGATATAAAAGAGATTAAACAAATGAGCAGAGCACAGATGGGGTGAGATCAATGCCAAGACACATGGAGATCTCCAAGGAACCTGGAAGCAGAAGCTGAAGAGACCAGGACCTTCCCCCACAGCCAACAGAGAAAGAAAGCCTTCCTCTAGAGCCAATGCTCTGAATTCAGACTTCTAGCCTCCTAAACTGTGAGAAAATAAATTTGTTTGTTAAAGCCATCAGCTTGTCATATTTCTGTCATAGCAGCACTAGGTAACTAGGAAACTACAGAAATATAAAGTCAACTTATTCTTTAACTCGTATATCAGCCATTTTTTGAGTACCAGGCAGTCACCTATTTTGATATAGAATATTGCAGGAAAAAAAAAAAAAAAGAACCACCTATCATTTAGACTTGAATTTTTCAGAGATTTGCTGATTCTGAACACTTGAATTAAGGGGAACAACCAATCAAAAATAATTATGGTTGTATTTTACTTAAGAAAAAAAGAACGTAACAGGTTTATTTCTTGTATGCACTGTCTGGAATTGGTTGTGAAGACAGGTAAAATATTCTGTAGGCAGTTGTCCAAATTTCCTTCCTTTTGCTGTTAGAGATTTGGTGCACAGTTACAAATAAAACGTCGTATCTTCACAGTCCCCCCCTCCTCTTTTTTTTCCCCTTTTGGTTCTTTAGTTCAATTTAACAAGATTTCTGCAGGCGATGACTGTCAACAGCCCCAACTGGTGCCTCTTAAGTGAGTCGACAGACCTCAACTAGACTTAACGCAACTGGAAATCTAATCCTGGTTTCCAAAGACGATTTGAATTGGTTTTCCTGAGTTGGTGCTAAGTTCACAGACACGGCAAGAGTAAGAAAAATTCTGCTTCAGTGTTGGAACTTAATTATATTTAATAACTTATGCCACCACATATGAAAGACAGTCTTTGGTAGAGAACATCTCTGGTAGGTAGGTTAAAAACACCACTGCTGTTGAGTTGATTCTGACTCATAGCGACCCTATAGGACAGAGTAGAATTGCCCCACAGAGTTTCCAAGGAGTGCCTGGTGGATTCGATTTGCCAACCTCTTGGTTAGCAGCCGTAGCACTTAACCACTACGCCACCAGGGTTTCCTTGGTAGGTAGGTTATTATATATTAATTTCGTGACTTAACATTCCATGGTAAAAGCCTTAGCCAGAGATGGTCCAGCCTTACTATGGATTGTTAATGGCCATTACACTGGTGGCGGGACTATTAGCCTATGTAGGCTAAAATTGCAGCAGTGACCTCAGGTGAGTAGCCCTCTGGGAATGGAGGTATACCTGAGCCAGCAGAATCAAAGTCAGGTGCTTAGACATGTTATTTTAAATACAATGATTTCCCTTAAGTTACAAAGAGGAGCATTCATTTGGTATCTGAACTTTGATATCCTTTTTGCAAGTGCAACTTAACAGGTGAAAGTAAGGCAATATTGTTGAGTGGTTACAGCATGGGTATCAACAACACACAGCCAGGCTGTAAATTCTCACTCCTTCTCTTTCAAGATTGCTTACTGTGACCTTGGGCAAGCAGTTTGATCTCCTTGAGACTTGCTGTCCTCACAAGAAAAATATTGTTACGATGTCTACCCCATAGTGCCACTGAGAGAACTAAATGTGATCATAGGTATGTTATGGGAAAATACAACAATAAGGAAGTGGTCAGAGGTGTTTTCCCTCCTCCAGCCTACCAGAGAGAATGCTTCAATTGCTAACCCAACTGTCAAGTCTCAGACCCCTTCTATAGAGTTCATCTCTGCCAGGGAAGCCATTGTGATGCAAAATAAGCACCCCCCACCCCCGCCAAAATTGGACCTGAGACTAGGGAAGAATACAAGAAGGACTTGGCAAAGAAGTTAAGCCAATAAATGCAGAAAAAAAAGAAAACATAGGCAAAGGGAATGCAGAATGAGAATTGGGGGTATGTGGGGAGGTCAAGAGCTGAGCAAGTGAAAAAGGAGGCACCAGAAGTCTCCATCGGTGTCCTGTGAGACATTGGAATAAAGAATTGGGTTCCTTACTTTATTTCATTTTAGATGGCTAAACTCTGAAGATTTACATATGACATAACTAAGAAATCTATCTAGTGATCATTACAGATATGGCACATAGGAATTGCTGAATAAATCAGAACTTTTATAATAATAATAATAATTTAAAAGTGATGATGAAGGTAACCATAACTATAATTATCATTATCGTATCTGCAATGAAATTCCAACAAAAGCTTAATTTAAACAGGTATGCGCTATGGACATATAATTAGAGACTTTCATGATTGGAACATTTGCGAAAAATGATATTTTGTTATCCATTTCTTATCTGAATGACCTCAGGAAATACAAGTAATTGGAAAAAATACTGGAGGAACTTTCTACTTCTGATGAGATGGCAAATTAGCATGGACTGCCAGTCCCCTCTCCCAAAATCAACCCTGGAGAAATGAGGGGGTGGGGAGAATGAGACTGTGGGGAAAATATGAGACCATGATTATGTTTGTGTGTATGTGTATACGTATGTGTTGTGGAATGAGCTAAGACATTTGAGAATCTTGAGGCAGTTGAGAAGCTAAGCATTTGAAAAGCTATTTTTTGACCCCACAAAAATTGCAGTGATCAGGCTGTTCGTGTTGAATGGGTAATATGAAAACACGTAAAAATATCGGTATAGGAAATGGTTGATAAACAAAATCCTTGGGTATCCACTCCTTTAGCTCCTTCCCTCCAAATCCTGTGGCTGGTGGACTACAGCTATAGAAAATATCTCTTCGTAAGAGACTTCTCGTGAAGTCTAAAATTTCTAAAAATTTAAAGGCAAGTTCCTGGCTGGCAGAGTTGCTTTTGAGAGTGACAGTAAGGAGGAACCGTTCAAGATCATTGCTGGTGCCTTGGGCTCATTCCTTGCCCTTAGTTGGGAAATAGACCAAGGTCATACCCTTGGCCTATCACATTATACATTATCATAGAGCTGCTCCCTACGCCAAAATGACTGGACACTTTACAAAAATAAGCAAGCAGATGGCTCTTTAAAATAAATATACTCAATAAAAGAAAGATACTGGCAATATAAAGCCAAGAAAAGAAGTCTTAAGTTAGAACCAAGTACAAATATTTTGATATCAAGTACTTAGTAAAGATAACAAAATATTCAATAGACAGTATAAATACCAGAAAGGACATAGCTGAAACATGGATTAGTAAGGTGAAACCTAAGATGAAAAAAAAATTCCCTGGAAGATTCAGGGCCTGTAAAAAGAAACTATAGAGGGAGAACTAAAATAAAAATGCCAAATAAAAGATAATAATGTTCCAGAAGGACTAAAAAAAAATGGAAAGTAGGAAATTGTCTTAGTTATCAAGTGCTGCTATAACAGAAATAACACAAGTGGATACTTTTAACAAAGAAATTTATTCTCTCACAGTCTAGGAGGTGCCTGCTCCAGGGGAAGGCTTTTTCTGTCTCTGTCGGCTCTATAAGAAGGTCCTTGTCATAAAATTTTCCCTCCACTAGGAGTTTCTCAGAGCAGGAACCTGGGTCCAAGTGAAGCGCTAATCTCCTGGCTCTTCTTTCGTGGTAGTCTAAGGTCCTCATGTCTCTCTGCTCCTTTCTCTCTTTTATATCTCAAAAGAGATTGATTTAAGACATAGCCTAATCTTATAGATTGACTTCTACCTCATTAACATAACCCATACCTCATTAACATAACTGCTGCTAATCCCACCTCGTTAACATCATAGAGGTAAGATTTACAACACATAGGAAAATTACATCAGATGACAAAATGGTGGACAACCACACAATACTGGGAATCATGGCCTAGCCAAGTTTAATCACTTTTGCGGGGGACACAGTCCAGTCTGTAACAGAAATATTTGATGAAATAATAAAGATAAACTCCCTGTAATTAAAGGAAGATGAAAAACCTAAAATTAAAGTGGTTCATAGAGTACCAACCAAGACTGATGAGGAAAAAAATGCATGTTTCAACATAGTATAGTGAAATCCATGAACATAAAAGACACAAAGAAAACTCTAAATGCTTTCAGAGAGAAAGCAGATCAAGTATAAAGAAACAAAACTCAAGCTAGCATCATACCTTCTCACAGAGCTATTTGTGTCCTGCCAGCCTCTCTGCCGCCTCTGCTCACTTTTCCCCACACAGACGTGTGCACTGCCATTATCTCTTCCCTTAATGGGGTGGTTTTAAAAGACCGCCACACATTCTTTGGCATTTATCCCTTCAAGAGGTGACGTCTGATTCTCTTTCCCTCAAGTCTTGACTGGATTTAGTAAAGGCTTACAAACTGATCTAACGTGGCAGAAGAGACTCTGTGTCTTCTAAGGCAAGGTCAAGTGAATTCTTAGAGCTTCTGTTTTGGTTTCTTGGAATGACCAAATAAAATTCTTCAGAGGTACCTTCTCCAAAGCCAGTCATCGTGCTCCAAGGCCGGTCCTACTTGAAGCTCAAGTCTCATGTAGGAGCTCTGGTCACAGTCCCAGTTGAGCCTAGACTTTTGATCATGCCCTCAAAACACCAGGCTTATGAGTGAAGAAGGCCTCTTGAAAGAGGATCCCTCAGCCCCAGATTTTTCAGCCATTGGTTGTGAGAGTCACCCTCAGCTGCTTGAGTCATTCCAGCTGAGGTTCATTCTTACTGTGGTCTTCAATCTGTGACCTACAGAATCTATGAACATCGTATTTAAGATGATTATTGTTTTGTGTCAGTACATTTTAGTGTTATTTGTTGCACAGCAGTAGATAACCAACACTTGGAGTATTGTTTCTCGAGACATTTTTAACAGATGTAAAAAAACTCAAATGGGCTCACTGTGTCTCATTCATTCCTTTAGTCACCAAATATTAATCATCTACCATTAGTCAAGTACTGTCCCGGGTGCTAAGGATAAAATGGCATGTAAGATAGGCACAATCACTTATGAAAATCACGGCATTTTCTGAATCTTACCGGGGGCACAGCATGGGCCCAAGCTTGAGCCTTGTGGGGCACATTCTCTCTCTCTCTCATGCACATACACACACACCCATGCAAAGACACATACATACACATATATTTAATACAGAATTGTATGCTTATATATAAAATAAATGAAATAACGAATGAATGAAAATATATGAATATCGGAATGCTTACTTGCCTCCTTACTCTCTCAGACACCCTAATTTGGTGTTTATTTTTTCTCTTAAAACCTTTTTATAAGATTGCTAGTCATAGCCTTATACTCAAGCTTCTGTAAGTACACACACGCACACACACACACACACACACACACACACAGGCACACACTATCTTGCCTTCTTCAGTATGTACATTACTTACAATGAGTTAAACACTTTCTTTGAATAACAGTAAGTTCCTTGATCAAAAGTGAATAATTATATCAATAAAACTCCTAATGTTGGTGATTTTTTTTTCTTCTCTCACAAAAATGTTTTCAGAATCAACTCTGGAAGAACTCTGGAAGCAAATGCCACAAAACTACTGAGAAGGGAAACATTCTGGAGCTGACATTGACCTTTGCGCTTGCTGAGCCCAAGTCCCTTAATTTCCTGCTGGAACAACCAAGCCCCAGCGGCGATGGAACCAGATGGGTCACGCGGCTGAGCATGCCGCAGAGCAAGCTAAGTGCTGCGGGGTCGGCTGAGGTCCTGTGGAACCCAGAGGAATCCTGGCATGAATTTCAAATTCGACTTTGCAACTCTGGCACCAGTTCTGGTATCCATATGTCTGTGCATACATAGAAGCTGAGGGAGAGAAACTCATGAGAATTGCCAAGGCCCTAGATCCTGTAAACGGTTGCTATATCTTGTTGCCATGACAACCCACTCAGGAAAGTACCTAGGTGCCAGACTTAGTTTTTTTTCTTTTCTTTTTGGGTCCCAGAGGAGTACCAGAGTAAGACGATAACTCTCTTATTGCTACCTGGAGAAAAGCCTTTCCCATCCTGTACAGCTTCCAACTGCAGACAACACCCTGGGGATGGTGGCTGATCCAGCTGTGGCTGGTTTTATTTCCTTTAGAGACAAAGGTCTTGGGTGATTGTCACACCATGAAAAAGAAGGCACTTGTACAGGCTGACGCGATGAGGGAAACTTGTGATTTCTTTAGCCCTAAACTTCCTCTGCATTTATGAGGCTCCCTGCTTTGTGTCTCCCCTACTTGTTTTCTGCCAGAGCATCTGCTCCTTCCTGCCGAGGAAACGTTCGTACCCTTCAAATGGTTGGACTATGAGTCACAGATGGAGCATGAGGGACTTTGCTGAATGATACTGAGCAGGGCCTTAATTAAAAGGGAGGAAGAAGTTCTGGTGAGTGGGAGCAAGGCTCGGCTGTTTGGAGTCATGCAAAGTGCCAGCCTCTCTCTAGGTACCACTCTCTCCTTCTGGCAGGAAGGCATCAGCCAAATTCAGGATGTACAAGACGTACATCGTCTGCAAATTCTCAGAACTGCATCCTGATGCTCTCAGAACTTGTGGTCCTGGACGGTGGAGTAGGAAAATGGTTGCCAACACTGACATCATGCTGTCTATATGTCAGATATTATTCTAACCACTTTTGTATTTTAACTCACTAAATTTTTACCACCCAGTGAGGTGTTACAGAGGTGAAATGACCTGGTCAAGGATGTGCAGCTGAAGAAGTGGGAGAACCAACATTCAAGTTCAGGCAGAGTATGCTCTGACCCACCTCGCCGTAAATGCTCTGTTGTTGTTGTTAGGTGCTCTGTTGTTGTTGTTAGGTGCCCTTGAGTCAGTTCCAATTCATGGCAACCCTATGTATGACAGAACGAAACACCACAACCAGCCCTGTGCCATCCTCACAATCCTTGTTATGCTTGAGGTCATTGTTGCAGCCACTGTGTCAATTCATCTCATTGAGAGTATTTCTCTTTTTCACTGACCCTCTACTTTCCCAACCATAATGTCCTTCTCCAGGGACTGATCCCTCCTGATAACATGTCCAAAGTACATGAGACAAAGTCTCGTCGTCCTTGCTTCTAAGGAGCATTCTGACTGTACTTTCTCCAAGACAGATTTATTTGTTCTTCCAACAGTCCATGGTATATTCAATATTCTTTGCCATGCCCGCTCTGCTGATATGTAATTATCTAATCAATTGGAGCTAGATGAAAATCATACCCATTCACCACCTTTGCAGGCTTTCCCAGTGCTTTCCACACACTTCTGCATTTTGCTGTTGTAAATGTCTATTTGTTTTGGCTTACCTCTGACTTAGTCCAAGTCAGAGTTTATGCTTTTTTTTTTTCTCTCATTCTTCCACTTTGTAGAACACTGTCTGGCATATAGTAAACATAAAAGAAGAAGAAAGTTGAATTAATGGCTATTGAAGTATGGTGGCTAATTTGGCCATAGAAGCCGTAGTGATACGTTTCCTGCAAGCCTACTTGTGAGACGACAGCTATAAAACATGTATTCATCTCATTGTACAATTAAAGAACATGAACATGACAGCCACAATTAGTATTGCTAGAGACAAAATTCCCTCAATCGCAAAACAAATGACTTTTAGCCTCAATCCAGAAATCCTTGCTGGAAGCTTGCTTTTGTTTCTGAAAATTAATACCTGCATTTTATGGAAGTTCCCAAACCTATGCTCATTCTACTGGGCGAACCCTGCTGTGATCACTTTTAACACACATGAGTCATTAATGTCATAATACACCTCATTAGAGAATATTGTTTCAAAATCAGCCATATCTCTTGAGCTTCCGCAACGCTGAGAACCATACGTCAGATGTTTTAGGAAGGAATACAGAGTATACGTCCTCAGTATCTCAAGGAAAATTTCCTCCTTTCATTGATGGCACCTTCTTCTACCCAGCTATCAGGTCTACCACTCTGGATTTTTTTTTTTTTCCTATGTTTCCCTCAATTCTCACATTCAGTGATTGTTGAGTAGCTTAAGCAGCTGTTGAATCCACCCGCTCTTCATCTTCATTGGTGCTACTTCTATCCTAGCCTTTGCCTTCTCTTCATGGAAACGGCAAGATCCTTCTCATTTGTTTCCCTGCCTCCTGTCTTAGCTCCTCCTTTCCTCTCTCAGAGTAAGCACAATGCCTTCAGAGTGTTCTAAAAAATAATTTAAAAACCCTGAAGTTCCTTAGGCAATTTCCTGTGTGAAACCCTTGAACACTCTTTTCATGATTCAGGTTGTACAGTCCAGCATTCAAGGCATCCTATCATTTGGTAACAATTATACTTACTGATTGCCAGGTACCTTTCTGAGCACTGCATGTATATTAACTCATTGATCTTCAGAGTACTCCTGAGAGGGAAGTATTGTTTGATCACCACCTTACTCTCAAGCTTCAAAATGTTTTATCGCTAATACATGTTGTGCCTATGTGATGTGCTTTGTAGTTTATAAGATTTTGTTGATATTATTCGCTTTGCTTGGTATGACCTGATTTGCTTCCCATTTCATCTCCATAACTGGTTATTCATCTTATAAAACTCATTACAGAAGCATTAAAAAAAAAAAAAAAACCCAAATCTGTTGCCGTCGAGTCGATTCTGCTCCATAGTGACCCTATAGGACAGAGAACTGCCCCATAGGGTTTCCAAGGAGCAGCTGTTGGATTCAAACTGCCAACCTTTAGATTGGCAGTTAAGCTCTTAACCACTGCACCACCAGGGCTCCCACTGAAGGTCAGAGCTTTGAAAAAGAAACCAAAGGGCCCTGAGCACTCCATCATTAGTGAATCTGGTGGAAAGGGAAGCCAGCAAAGGAGATGTGTATTTATTTGTTGGCGAAGTCTCCAGAGACAAGTCAGTTCTTTATTGAGTTCGAACATAAGGAGAAGGATTCAGGAATGTAAGGCTTTCATCACACTCGTTTCATCTGTCATTTTATTTACTTTCTCTTGAGAATTTAAATGGAGAGAGATCTGAGTGAATTTGAAATTTGTTATTTTGTACTGTTAAGTCCAAAGCTTCTAAATAGTTATGAAAAAACCATCAGGGCTGTGAGAGATTTATTTAGAACACTCTAAAATACTCCCCATCTCTCAAGTTTTATTTCTCCCTCCCCTCTTCTACACATTATCATCTATATTTGACCTTCAATAAGAACAGAAAATTACCGTTGTCACTAAAATTTATTGAGGGCTTTCTATATGCCAAGCCACTATGCCAAACCCTTTACATAGGTGGTCTTATTTAATCACAACTTTATAAATCCAAACCAAACCAAACTCACTGCCATCGAGTCGATTCTGACTCATAGTGACCCAAAGGACAGAGTAGAACTGCCCCATAGGGTTTCCAAGGCTATAATCTTTACCGAAGCAGACTGTCACCTCTTTCTCCTGCAGAGTGGCCTTTGGGTTAGTAGCCAAGCTCTTAGCCACTGCACCACCAGGCCTCCCACAACTGTATAAGCAAGGGTTTATTCAATCAGCAACTACTTGCTGAGCATCTATTATGTGCCAGGAACTTCCTTGGTGGCCCAAATAGGTAAGTGCTCAACTACTAACCAGAGTATCGGTGGTTCCAACCCACCCTGAGATGCATTGGAAGACAGGTTACAGCCTTGAAAACCCTGTGGAGCACAGTTTTACTCTGCAACACATGAAATTGCCATGAGTCAGAATCAACTCCAAGCAACCAGTTTAGTTTTGGTTTTATTAAGAGCAGTGAACCAAAGGTCCCAAACTCTGCCCACATGGAGTTTATATTCTTGTGGGAGGAAACAGACCATAAATGTAATAAGTTAGTATAATATATAATCTATTAGCATGTTGACCAAAATAATGGTGGAAAGGGGGATAGAAAATTCATGGGGTGGTGTTTAATTATAAATGGCAGAGGAATGTCAATGAAAAATGACTCTTAAAGGTTGGGGATATAAAGGAACTGTTGGTAAGGATTTAACTGGAAAGAAAACTCATGGCAGAGGGAATGGGAAGAACAAAAGCTATTTTTGAATGTCCTTTCAGATAGGTCAAGCTCTCTCTCCTTTTTTAAAAACCACTGGGAAACACTCACATGCCATGGCTTAGGTGCATGCAGTGACCCAGGGCTTGATAAGCTTCCTGGAGGCCTATTGCGTGGAACGTGACCTATATTCTCCAGAGCCGGGAGAGGAGGAAGAAATGGGATTGGAGAGAAAGGAAAGTGGAGGGTGAGGAGGGAGGTGAGAAGGGTCTAGGAGGCCCTTAACAGGATGTGCCTCTTGGCTCTGAGTGAGATGGGAAAGCTTTACGGGTTCTAGTCTGAGCTGTACTCTTACTCTGTGAAGTTGGAGGAAGTGGTATATTCAAGGTATATTCAAGGTTATGTCAAAAGTACAGCCAGGTTGGATGTGGAATAAAATTTTTCGTTGCAATGAGAATATGAAATCACTTTTATTAGTAGTATTATTGCATTCCTTGCATTAGCCCATGTCTTTTGAGGCCAGCATGCCTAGAATGTCCTGTTTGATGGGTCAAGCTCTCATTTGTTCCACATGTCATGACTTGCTTGCTTGCAATGACCTCTACTTTTTGCAACTAGATCATTGCATATTAAATTAAATTCTCTTCTTTTTTCATTAAATTAAATTCTCTTCTTTTTTCATTAGACAACTGTAATTAAATTACTCTCTGGCTCTATTATACTGCCACTTTCATGATGTCAAACCAAAATCTTGCTTTATTAAAGAACTCAAACACTAAAGTCTCATTCTACCAAGATATGCCATGTGTTTTCTTTTCAATTGTGAATCACCACTGCAAAGAGAAGTCTATATTACTGGCAATTCAATATATCCATAGACCTGGACTGGTTTGGGTCAAGTTGATATTAAAACATACTCTTCTAATGTCAGCCACGTTTGCTTACTAAAAAATTAACAGCCAAGAGTTACCAAGAATACTTATTGGGTGTCAAAATAGCCATGAATACTAACCAAATGCCCGTAATAATATTATGTGGTAATTCCTGGTTATAAAATTGTTAGCTAGATCATCTAGAATACACCTTTAAAATTTTTTTACCGAGACAAGATTCATAGAGCATAAAATTCACCCTTTTAACCACTTCAAAATGCACACTTCAGTATATTAATGTGTTAAGAATATTGTACAACCATTAAAACCCAAACCTGTTGGCGTCTACTGGAAACCACTAATCTACTTCTGTCTCAAAGGATTTGCCTATTTTGGACATTTCATATAAATGAAATCATACAATGTATGGCCTTTTGCATCTTCTTTCTATCACGTAGCATGTTTTCCAGATTCATCTGTGTCATGTAGTAATATGTATCTGTACTTCCTTTTTATGGCTGAATAATATTTCATTATATGGATATAGCACATTTTCTCTATCCATTCATCAGTTAATAGACATTTGAGTTGTTTCTACATTTTGGCCATTACAAATAATGGCTGCTGTGACCATTTTTGTGCAAGTGTTTTTGTAAATATATTTTTCATTTATTTTAGAATAATATGTTTCAATTATCAGTGAAATTCCCGGGCCATATGGTAACCCTACATTTAAAAATTTTTTTTCTTTTTTTGAGGAAATGCCAAAATGTTTCCATTTTACATTCCCACTAGGAAAGTATGAGGGTTCCCACTTCTCCACATCCTCACCAACATTTATTTTCATTATTATTATTATTATTGCAATTTTATTTGGTGTAATATGGTATGTCACTATGGTTTTGACTTGCATTTCCCTAATAATTAATGATAGTAAATATTTCATCATGTGTTTATTGACAATTTGTATATCTTCTTCAGAGAAATTTCTACTCAGATATTTTGCGCATTTTAATAGAATTTTTATCTTTTTGTTGTTGAGTTGTTGTGAGAGTTTCTTTTATATTCTGGATACTAGACCCTTATTAGATAAATGATTTTCATATGTTTTCTCCCATTGTGCAGGTTGTTTTTCACTTTTTTGACAGTGTCCTTTGTTACACAAAAAAATGTTGTTTATGATGAAGTCCAATTTATCTTTTTCTTTTGCTACTTCTGTTTTTGGTGTCATTTCTCAGAAGTCATTATCAAATTCAGGGTCATGAAGATCTACTCCTATATTTTCTTCTACGAGTTTTATAATTTAACCTCCTTACATTTCAGTCTTTGATCAATTTTGACTTAATTTTATATGTGGTGTAAGGTCGAGGTACAAATTCGTACTTTTGCATGTGGATATCCAGTTGTCCCTGCACCATTTGTTAAAAAGACTGTTCTTTCCCTATTGAATGGTCTTGGCACCCTTGTAGAAAATCAATTGACTGTAAATGTATGAGTTCATTTCTGGATTCTCAATTATCTTTAATTGATCTACATGGGTATTTATATTTCTGTACCGCACAGCCTTTTTTTTTTTTTAATTGTGCTATGAAAGTTTACAGAGAAAATTAGTTTCTCATTAACTCATTAAAGAATTAATACACATATTGTTTTGTGACATTGGTTGCCAACTCCACAATGTGTCAACACTCTCCCCTTCTCGACCTTGGGTTCCTCATTTCCATTCATCCAGCTTTCCTGTCCCCTCCTGCCTTCTCATCCTTGCCCCTGGGCTGGTGTGCCCATTAAGTATCCTATACGTTGTTGAGCAATGTATATTATCGTTTGTTTTATGGGCCTGTCTACTCTTTGGCTGAAAGGTGAACCTCAGAAGTGACCTCAGTACTGAGTTAAAAGGGTGCCTGGGGGCCATACTTTCGGGGTTTCTCCTGTGTCTGTCAGACCAGTAAGTCTGATCTTTTTTTGTGAGTTTCAATTTTGTTCTACATTTTTCTCCAGCTCTGCCAGGACCCTCTATTGTGATCCCTGTCAGAGGTGTTGGTGGTGGTAGCCGGGCACCATCTAGCTGTAGTGGACTCAGTCTGGTGGAGGCTGTGGTAGTTGTAGTCCATTAGCCCTTTGGACAAATCTTTCCCCCGTGTCTTTGGTTTTCTTCATTTTCCGCTGCTCCAGATGCGGTGGGACCAGTGGAGTACCTCACAGTCTTGATTACTATAGGTCGGCAGTAAGTTTTGAAATCGGTGTGAGTCCTCCAATTTATTTTTTGAAGATTGTTTTGGCTATTCAGGGTCCTTTGCAGTTCCATTGAATTTTAGCATCAGCAGTTTGTCCATTTGTGAAAAAAGGCAGTTGGGATTTTGATAGGTATTGCACTGAATCTACAGCTCAATCTGGGGAGCAATGCCATCTTAACAATATTAAGACTTTCAATACAAAAACATGCGATATTTTTCCAGTTATTTATATGTTCTTTCATTTATTTTAATGTTTTGTAGTTTTCAGAATGTTTTGTATTTGTTTTGTTAAATCCATTCCTCAGTATTTTATTCTTTTTGATACTATTATAAGTGAAATTATTTTCTTAATTTCTTATTCAGGTTGTTTATTGCCAGCATATAAAAAAAATACAACTGATTTATGTATATTTATATTATATCATGCAACTGTGCTGAACTTGTTTATTAGCTTTGTGTGTGTGTGTGTGTGTATCCTTTAGAGTTTTGTATGTGTAAAATCATACCATCTGTGGACTGTGACAGTTTTGCTTCTTCCTTTCCAGTTCGTTTGCTTTCCTTCCTTTTCCTGTCTGTATAGAACTTCCTGTACAATGTCAAACAGTGAGAACACATATAATAGTCTTGTTCTTGGTCTTGGGGGAAGGCGTTCAGTCTTTCACTATTAAATATGATGCTAGTGGTGGAATTTCCATAGATGCCCTTCATGCCATTGGGGATTTTTTTTTTTCCTATTGCTATTTTGCTGAGAATTGTTTATTATGAGAATACGTTAGATTTTGTCAAATAAAATTCTGAATCTATAGAGATGGTCATTTTTTTTTCCTTCATTCTGTTAATATGGTGTTGATCGATTGATGTTTGTGTGTTGAACCACCTTTGACTTACTGAGATAAATCTTACTTGGTCATTATAAATAATTCTTTTAATATGATGTTAGATTCAATTTGCTAGTATTTTTGCATCTAGAGTCATAGGAAATATTGATTTATAGTTTTCTTTTCTAGTGTTATCTTTGTCTAGCTTATGTATCAGGTAATGCTGGCCTCCCAGAACATGTTAGGATATGTTTTTTCTTCTTTTTTTTGGAAACAATTTGGGTAGGATTGATGTTAAATGCTCTTTAAGCATTTGGTAGGATTTACAAGCGAAGCTGTACAGTCCTGGGCTTCTCTTTGTTGGAAATTTTTTGATTAGTGATTCCTTTGCATTATTGCTGTAAGCCAGCTCAGATTTCTTATTTCTTCTTGAGTCAGTTGTGTGAATTAGTGTTTCTAGGAATTTTTCCTGTTTCATCTAAGTTATCTAATTTGTTAACAAAATTATTCATAGTGTTGTCATATAATCCTTCTTATTTTGGTTTGGTCAGTATTAATGTCTCCACTTTCATTCTTAATTTTAGTAATTTTGAGTCTTTTTTTTTTTTTTTTGGTTGCTCTAGCTGAATTTTGTCACTTGTGTTGCCATTCTCAATGAACCAACTTCTGATTTTGTTGACTTTCTATTTTGTTTTTGTATTCTCTATTTTATTTATATTTGCCTTAATCTTTTATCATTTTATTCTTTCTGCTTGCTTTGGGTTTAGTTTGCTCTTTTTTTTTTTTCCTATTTACATAAGATGAAACATTATTTATTTCCATTTTGAGGTATAAAACTGGACATTTTGAATATTATAATGTGATGACTCTGGAAAGCTTCTTCCCCTTCTCTAGTGTTTTTTGTTCCTGCTTGTTGTAGTTATTGATTGTTGGTTTAGTGATCTTTCTGAACTACTTTTGTAACATTTGTATTCTTTGTCATGCGTGACAACAGAAGTCTGTTCCATTAGTTTAGTAGTCAGCTAATGATTGAATAGGGGTTTCTTTAAATACCTAGAACCTCCCCCACCCCCCCAAAAAAGTTCTCCAATCCTTGTAGATGGACCCTGTGTGTGCATTGGAGCACACATTGAATACCCAGCAAGGCAGTTTACAACTCTGCCTTAGCTTTCACTTCCTGCTTGCTCAGAGTCTGAAGGTCAATCAGAGGTGAGAGCTTAGGGCCTTCACAGGTCTTTCCTAAGTATGCACCCAACCCTGAGGTATGCGTGTGGCATTCTACATTCCCAGTGGTGAAGTGAATTACTTAATATGGTCCTTCTAGCCATAGTCTTTGTGACTCCCACCCAGTGATTGGATGAGACTATGCAAATAAGGTGCTTGTGACCCACCAAGGTTTGTGGAACCATGCAAATTAGGTGTATGGAACCCTAATGTGATGATTGGTCAATTTTGCCATCCTGCTAGGCTTAAAGGGAGACATGGAGAGGGAGAGGGAGCAGGTGTAACTTGGAGGACAGCAAGAGATGGTGGCAGAGCAGTACCAAGAGCAATAGCCACGCCAGATGGCAGGAACCAGGAGACCAGCATGACATGGCTGTGGTGGGGCTTGCCCACCTGAAGGAGCTAACAGCTCTAACACTTGCCCAGGAAGGCCACAAGCAGGGCCCAGCAGTAGAGGCTGAGAAGGAGCTATCCAGATCAAGAACTGTATCCTGAGTTGTACCTGTTACTCCTCAGTCATTCCTGATCCTGCATTGTAGCATATTACTTCTGTAATAAACCACTTAACTGTAAGTGTACGATTCGTGAGTTCTGTGAGATATTGCAGCAAATTATAGAATCCAAAGATCGGAGAAAGAGTACTGAAGGGAAGGAGAGTAGTCGATGTTAGAGATGATGGAGTGGAACAGCAGCTTGGAAAAGTTGGACATTTGGGACACCTTTAACCTCAGCCTTATAGGAACCAGCTTTCTGCTGATTCCTACAGAAGAAATTATTCATTTACCCAGAAATATATCAGAGCTTTTCAAAGTCCTTATTCCTCAAAGCATCTCATTTCCCAGGCTTTCCTTCCAAGCTTCTGGATAGTCTATTGCTTGCTCCAACTTTTATTCACTACCTCAGGCAGCAGCAACTATTACCTTTGTTTCTAAATGTTTTTGACTAATGTCTCCTGGGTAGCTGCATCAGCATGGGGAGAGTCCTGAGTTAGGGGAGATAAAGGCAAGTCTTTCGAGCTGGTCCTCCAAGGGCACTACCAGACAGGGCAAAACAGCCATAATTCTTTGTGAAAAGGCTATATTTTGCTCCTTCTGGTACTGGTACCTGTACCAGGAATGCAGGCTGTTTTCTTCAAGGTCATTGTCAAGCTGGCAAGTAGAGAATGAGATCAGGGCAAGTTAAAACATCATAAATTTCACTGTTCTTACATAAGTCCAGTGGTTCTTTTCTTGAGTAAGCCTTCCCGTACCTGCTTCAGGCTTTGGGTTAGTTTCCAGAGTTCCAATACAGTTAATTCTGAGAGTTTTTGCCAGAATTTTCATTGATTGGTTTTATGGATAGTATTTTGAAGTTCTTCACTATGCCATTTTGCTGACTTCATTTTATGTGAAATTCCACAGACCATACAAGAGTAAATAATAATAATAAGCATTTCATATAACGAAGATGATGATAGTAAATCTCTTAAAAGCCTTTATAATAATATAACCAATGTAGTATTGTTTATAGTCTCCTAGAAGAGGTTGTTATATCATTCACCGATGATAGTGTAATAATGCAATATGACAAATTACCCCCAAACTCAGTAGCTCAATGCAGTAATTATTTATCCCCATGGTAGCTGTGGGCCTGCTGATCTATACAGGGATTTGGTGTGCAGCTCTGCTTCAAAGGCAGATGTGTGAGTTAGTGGGGTGGTTCCGCTTTATATGTCTTCATCTTCCTTGGACCACAGGACTAGCTGGGCATTGTTTTTCTCAGCGTAATGGTAGAGGTATAGAAAAGCACAGCCAGCTGAAAAAGTGTGTTTTAAGCAGGAGTGGGCTATGGCAGCTTGAGCTGGCCTGTATTTGCTTGTAAGGCAGATTGTTAACTTTTCACCATTTTGTAACCTGGTTGTTAAACACAGTCAGTATTAAAAATTGTTGTTGTTGTTAGCTGCCATTGCATGGACTCTGACTGAGAATGAAATGTTGCCTTCTTCTGCATCATCCTGACAACACCAGACAGTGTGAGTCTATCATTTCGGCTACAGTGCTAATCCAGCTCACCACGGACCTCCATGCCCTCATTGGCCCTCTACTTCACCAAATATGATGTCCGTCTCTAGGGATTGAACCCTCCTAATGGTGTGTCCAAAGCAAGCAAATCAATGTTCTATTGTGGTCCATCACGTTTCCATTGGCTAATTTTTGGAAGTAGACCAACAGACTTTTCTTCCTGTTCTTAGTCTGGAAACTCCACTGAAACATGTCCATAGATTCCAGCATCACAGTGTGGCAAACTGGAAGATGGACATTAGCATTAAAAGTGAAATTATATCACTTACAACTGAATATAGATAACAAAGAGAGTGGATATTCAAAACTTACCACTTTCTAATTACTTTCCTACATTCTCCTATCATCTAAGATCTTGAGGTTATATATATCCACTACATCTGTTATGGTAGCAATATTATGAAATATTTTTACTTTGCATCTCTTTTCAGTGTCTCATTGGCGGCTTGTAATTGGCCATGGTGGGAGTATTTATACCATGGAATTCAGAAAATGCTATGAATCAGGCTGTCTACCTCCACTCCTGTTAGTTAACGACTGGTCCTCCACGCCCATTGCTGCGGACAGCCGGTTGTCAGACATTTTCAGGTCCAGGATTGACTTTAAGGTTTTGCTTGCATCAAATCTGCAAATATTCCTTTCGCCAAAATTAGACAGTGGTAAAAATACTCCATCTGTAGTGGAAAATACCGAACAATTATATGGCAAAGGATGTTGTAGGGAAGGCTGAAGAACTGAAGTAACAAGTCAATCTACCACCGTCGGGGAAAGGTAAAAATTACGAACTGAATTGTGTTCCCCACAAATATGTGTTGTAATCCTAACCTCTCTATACCTACAGATGTAATCTCATTTGGGAATAGGGTTTTCTTTGTTATGTTAATGAGGCCGTATCAGTGCAGGGTGTGTCCTAAACCCAATCGCCCATGAGTTTTAAGGAGCAGCATAGACCACAGAGACAAGCAAGTGCAATCAGGGGAAGATGGATGTCACCTGAAGACAGCCAAAACCAAAGGATTGCCTGCTAATAAATGCTGAAGTACACAAAGAAAGAGCTCTCCTCCTAGAGCCACACTCTCCATTTGAACTTCTATCCTCCTGAACTATAAGAAAATAAATTTCTGTTCTTTAAAGCCATGCTCTTGTGGTGTTCCTATTACAACAACACTAGGAAACAAAGCGCAAAAGGCGTGTAAATAGGGGTGTCAGTGTTTCTATGAATAGTATGAGTAACTGAATTTTCCCAGAAAGCCACCATGCCCTCCTCATTATTTCCAACATTTCTCAGGGGAAAACAAATATTTAATAGTGACAATCTGAATTATAAATAGATTCTTGTATATTTGTATTTATAACATGCTCTTAAATTATGATGGTAGACGAGCTCAAATAAGCTCACATAGGTTGTTCATTCACCATTCCTAAGCTCTAATAAGCATAATTCGTAGTAAATTTTTTATTCTATCCTGACTCCATCGCATTCTACCCAAACTATGATTCTTTCGATATACTGCAAAGCTGGCATTGCCTACGTGAAAACACCCCAAGCTTAACTCTAAGAGTGTTAATAGTCCTACTTTCCTTACATGCAGATTTGCCTGTTAAACAGCATTTCCAGTTGTGCTGAAATGTTTTCTGAACAAAAGAAGGAGGACATCTTGAAGATTGCTGCTGAAGTCAAGGCAAACCATCATTTACATCTCAGAATACAAATGCTCCAAGGAAGCCTTCCTCCCCTGCTGCCTGGAACTTTGATTGGCATTTCAATAGGACGCCACCAAATTGGAGGTTGGTCCCAGGAAACCCATCTTCATGGTTTAACAATGACTGTAATTCCAGGCGTCTGATCTGAGAAAATAATGTCTCTGAGAACAGAACTTTTTAAAAGTCAGGACAACTGCGGAAGCCAAAGGAGTGCTAGACACCAATCCAGGGAGGAGACCAAGTTCGTGGGTACTGGGAATTTATGGATTCTTACAAAAAAAAAATTTTTTTTTTTTTTCTTGGAGAGTAGATGTATTTCTAGTTCAAGTTAGCTCTGCTTATGTGGTTGCCAAGAAGACGACAAAGGGCAATTGTATGTGTGCTTTATATATATATATACACACCAAAACCAAAAACCAAACCAGTTGCCGTCAAGTCAGTTCCGACTGATGACGGCCCCATGTGTGTCATAGTAGAACTGTACTCCATAGGCTTTCAATGGCTGATTTTTCAGAAGTAGATTGCCAGTCCTTTCTTCTGAAGCACATCTGGGTGGACTCACACCTCCAACCTTTGGGTTAGTAGCCAAGCACGTTAGCCATCTGCACCGCCCAGGGACTACATATATACAAACGTACATAAATATGTAAGTATATTTTAATTCTTCACCCACTTCCAAAATCCCATCACCTCCAGAGAAGAAAGAAAAAAAGATCTTTCAGCTGAAGTATGTAGATCTGAAAACGCCAGGAGCCCTGGTGGCGCAGTGATTAATAGCTCTGCTGCTAACCAAAAGGTCAGCAGTTTGAATCCACCAGCTGTTCCTTGGAAACTCTATGGGGCAGTTCTACCTTGTCCTATGGAATCACTATGAGTTGGAATCAACTAGACAGCAAGGGGTTTGGTTTGGTTTTGGTTTATTTCACCTACATACAATTACAGTGTTTGAGAAACAAGCCCACAAGATGTGAACCTAAACTAAAAGATGAAGAGACAAAGTGTGAAGATATAATTCGAAGAACTTGGACTGATTCATGCCTAAACAAATCTACTTCCTGACCAAGACACTACAATAATCAAAAAAAAATTTTTTTTTACCAGTCTATTTGTAATAGAGGCGTACACATAGTATTATATGTTCAGCTTTTAGATTATTTTTCTCTTAATCATTATGAAGATAAAAAAAAAAAATTGACGTAGAGTGGTTTCCAACTCACAGCCACGCTGAAGATAACAAGGGAAGAGATAAAGCCCCTTAAGTAAGAGGACAGAAACAAAAGAAATGCTATCCAGCTCATTCAGTAAAGATAGTTTACATTACAACTAATCTAGTTTGCCTGTTAATTTTTCTCTCATTACCCTCTGGCTAAATGTATATGTTGTTAAGATAGGTGTTTAAAACTTTCGGTAGGTAAATATTTGGGTGTGCAGCTTTCTGTGTCTGTTTTATTTAGTTTTTGCACCGTGGTTAGGAAAGTGGCCTCTATGATTCCTGCCTTTTGGAACTTGGGGTCTTTTTCTCTGCAGCTTTGTATCATATATCATACCGTATCGCATCAATTTAATTTCGTGTGTATATTTGTAGCAATTGACTTTCTACGTTTATTGGACTCAGAGGTTCTTCCCCTCCTTTTCCCTCCTTTCTTCCTACCACATCTACTATAGAATAAACCCTGTTCATTGTATTATTCAAATTTTCTCTACCTTTGCTTGGTAATTTGTTTTTTTTTTTATTTGATCTACCAGCTTTAAGAGGGATATAAAATTTGCCTGCTATTATCAGAGATTTTGTGTTATCAATACTAAAGGTAAGTTGCTAGGAACCTGAATATTGAGGACCCCAAACCAAACCAAACCCCTTGCCGTTGAGTCGATTCTGACTCATAGCACCCTATAGGATAGAGTAGAACTGCCCCATAGGGTTTCCAAGGAGCAACTGGTGGATTCAAACTGCCGATGTTTTCGGTTAGCAGCTGAGCTCTTAGTCATTTGTATTCTCTACCCTGCTTGCCTCAATTTAAATTGTCTAACGTTAATATTGGTTCATTTTCTTTTTCTATTTAGCAATTTTTGGTATAATTTTTGCACATGCGTGCACATATGTGTGCATGTATGTGTTTTACTACGTCTCCTGTAAAATGCATAAAGCTGATTTATATACCTTGAAACCAATCGGTAATGTTCTAGTTTTGGTTTGTTTTATTTTTGTGGGGAGGGGTTGTTCTATTAACTTGATATTCAAGTGCAGTATAAATCCAATAATGTACATAATTCATGTGTGTACAACTCAGACAATTTCCATAAACTGAATATATCTGTGTAATCAGGACCCAGATCACAAAATGGAGCCAGCAGTCTAGAAGCCCACTTGTGGTCTCTTCCAGTCTTTACCTCCTCCGTATATGACCACTATCCTGACTGCTAACACCATAGATACACTTTGCCAGTTTTTGAACTTTTAATGATGTAATCATACAGTAATTTTCATGTCTTGTGTCTGACCTCTTTCATTCTCTGTTAAGTTTGTGTGATTCATCCACGTTGTTACGGATGTGTGACAATAGTTCCTTCATTCCAATTGCCAATGGTATTTCATTGTATAAATAGTACACGATTCACTTCTCCTGTCTATTGTTGATGGTTCCCAGGTTGGAGTACTAAACATAGAGCATCTATGATGACTTGTGACCTTGTTGTTTGTTGAACATATGTGTGATTTATTTTGGGCTCATTTCTAGAATGGAATTACTAGGGCATAAGGTAGACATATGTTCAGTTTCAGTGGTTACGACCAAGCAGTTTCCTGAGGGGATGTATCCATTTACATCCCTGCCAGCAGTGTGTGAAAGCCTAGGTTGCTCCTAGTTTTCGTCCACACTTGGTATTTTTAATCTTTTATATTTAGCCATTATGGTGGTAGCTATGCGATGCTATCACAATGTGGTTTCCATTTGAATTTCTCAGAGGATCACTAGAGTCAAGCACCTTTCCAAATGTCTGTTAGACGTTTCATATCAACATTTCTGAAGGAACCATTCAAGTCTTTTATCCATTTTTGTTTTCTTTTTACCTGTAATATTTTTAAATGGAAGTAAAATATAATCACAGTGAAATGCACACAGGTTAAGACACAATTTGGCAAGTTCGATAAGTGTACACATCCGTGCAAGAAATACCTTAATCAATTCATAGAATGCTTCTGTCATCCCCGAAACTTCCCTGGGCCTCTCTCCAATCAATCCTACCTCATAGGCAACTGCTATTTTGTTCTGTCACAATTTATTAGTTTTATTCCTTTTTGAACTTCATGTAAGTGGAATAATACAATTCACATGGCTTTGAGTCTGCTTTCTTCCTTTCAATATGTTTTTGAGAATCATCCACATCGCTGCATGTATTGGTAATTTATCCTGTTTTATAGCGAATACTGTCCATTTTTTTTTTTTTTACTGTCCATTGCATGCAGGTATTGCAATTTGTTTATCAATTCCTCTGTTGATGGGTATTTGACTTGCTTACAGTTTTTGAATTATTATGAATAAAGCTCCTATGAACACTTACATTCAAGTGTTTTTATAAACATAGATTTTTATTTCTAATTTTTAAGTTCCTAGGTATGGATTTGCAGAATCATAGGATAGTTCTATGAGAAATTTTCAGAAAGTTTGCAAAGTTATTGAACTATTTTATACTCCCTAGAAATACATGAGTGGTAGAACGGTACCACGTGCTCACCAATATTCGCTATTGTCATTTTAGTGGTATCTCATTGTGTTTTTACTTCTCATTTCTCTGATGACTAACAATGTGGACCACATTTCTGGTTATCGGCCGTTGACATCTTGTCTTTTGTGAAGTATCCAAGTATTTTGTCCATTTTCACTGGGATGCTTAAATTTTTATTATCACTTTTAGAAGTTGCTTAGACATTGTGGGTCAGTGTTTCTCAAAACGTGGTCTGTGGATTCCTGTAGATATTTGAAATCCTTTCAAGGGTTTAGTGAAATTAAATTTATTTTCATAACCACACTACACCATTATTTGTCTTTTTCACTGTAGTAACATTACCAAAAAACCAAACCAAACCCACTGCCATCGAGTCGATTCCGACTCATAGCGACCCTATAGGACAGAGTAGAACTGCCCCATGGAGTTTCCAAGGAGTGCCTGGCAGATTCGAACTGCCGACCCTTGGGTTAGCAGCCGTAGCACTTAACCACTACGCCACCAGAGTTTCCGGTAGTAACTTTAGTACTGAAAATACAAAGATACCAGTAGGTAAAACTCACCAAACTGTATTAGTAAGTATTCAGTATATTCTTGACTGCTATGTATTTGCTGAGGAGGAAAAAAAACACCGCTTCACTTTAAAATGTCCTAAATTAAGTAGTTGCTAACTTTATTAGACTAGTAATAAACATCTTTTTAAATACATACCATGATAAAATGGAATGCACACATAAAGAACTTCTGTATAGCAAAGCAGAAGGTTTTCTCAAGAAAAAGCTCTGTGTAATTGTGAGGTGAACTAGCTGTATTTTTTTATGGAACCCTAGTTTCACTTGAAAGAACAGCTGACCAACAAACTATGATTATCCAGACTTGGGTCTTTGGCAGATACATTTTCAAAAATGAACGAAGTAAGACTCTTATATACTGTGGCACATTTTATCATCAAGAATCTTCTTCTCTAAATTCTGGAAAATGTTCTGTCTTTGAGGATTTCTTCCCTTATTTATTTTTTTTATTTCTATTTTGTTGATATTTATGCTTTTGATGTATTCTCCATAATTCAAAATTTCTTTCATGCTTTTTCGTTGTTGTTTTATAATGCAGTCTGGGGTTATTTTTCAACTTCGTCTTCACGGTTGTTTTCTTCCGATAATCCTATTTTTCACTCCCAAGTTGTGTATTTTTTCCTTTTTCCTAACAGCTTGCGATCATTTTAAGGATGCTCGGACCTTTCTTACTGCTTTATATTTATAATTTCACCTTTTCTTCATTCAGTCTGTTTTCTCTAACATATATTCTTACATGTTGGATTTGTTTCATTATTCCGTTGCACTGGCTATGTGCTCACTTCTGTATTTAAGCACTGCCTATCTTTTGGTTAAAAAAAAAAAAAAATTTTATCTTTTGGTTAGCAGCCGTGCTCTTAACCACTGCACCACTGGGGCTCCAACCCTGAGCACATCTCCATGGAAGTAGAATAAGAAACAAAACAGAAGTGCTTGAGTCGGTATGTCAGAGCCCTAGGCAAGCAAAGGAAAAACTTGGAGACATAATTTTGTCTGTAAGAATGAAAGCTTGAGGTCTTTGAGACACAGGAGGTGGTTAAAATGACCTTCAAATTGCAGGCTTGGAGAGTGCCTTAAAACGCCTCCTCCACTGCTGTCCCCCTAATGCACCTTTCCGAGGCTCAACAGTAAGGGTGTTTAAAAGGTTATACTGCCATGGAAAGGTTTTACCCCTTTTTCTCCCAGCAACTGTTGCTGAGAGCAAAACAAAATAGGCCTTTGAAGTGAGGTCAACACCAAACAGCTAAGATTCAAAAAGAAAAATGTCCACTTTGAAAGCTGTGTGCCACCTGTAGGACTGCCCTTGTGGGGACCAGCCATGTCCAGTGAATTCTGATGGCTGCATGATGGCACCCGGAGCTGGACACTGAACACGTGAAACTTGCAGATGAAAACTTATCATCAACATGCTAATCTTGGTTCCCTAACAACTGATTCCAATCACAGTTAAACTAATCTTGCCAAGCAGTGGATCTCAGTGAGGTCCTCAGACCCGCAGCATCAGCGACACCTGGAAACCTGTGCTCGGCCTCGGTCCCCACCCCAGACCTATGGAATCAGACACTGGGGCCAGGGCCCTACAACCCGCTTTAACCAGACCCTTATGGAGTTCTGATATGCTCTACAGTCTGAGAACCAGTGTCTCGGAGGATGTCCTAGGAAAGAATGGGATCAACGGCCATAGCTTGATTGAACATCGTCTAGTTACCCAGAGATATACACACGGGAGACACGGAGACCTGGAAGGTGTCCCCGCTTGCCCTTAGAGGTCTCCGTGTCTCACATGTATGTTTCTTCTGGTATTTAGACATGAATGTCTGGTAGAAATCTCTAAAGTATCAGGACCTGAAAGCGAGGTCAAGGTTTGTTATTTTGGGCAAGTAAGTCCCTTCCTGGTCCTTTGATCTCCTTACAGGTAAGAAAACTGGGCTGCTAGAGTCTCCCTGGCTGGTTTTCTCACCTGTCTGACCTCATTCCTACTTGGTTACCAGTCTGCATCCCTTCTCATATAAGCTATCCGAGCTTCCTTGGTCTTTTAGCTTGTTCTCAGCTCTCTGCTAGCTACCTTTACTTTGTTATCACGCCTTTCACCCTCCCTCACAATGGAAGCAAGCCCTCAATCAGCAAGATGTCTGAGAGAACAGGAAGGGGAATTGATACTTTTATTTTAAAATTAGAATCTATGCTCTTGATGCACTTGATACCAAGTGCCATTTCAAGAGTGAAGAACTGAGGCTGAAAGAGGCTCAGAAATTACCCCAAGGTGACAGGCTCCTCCAACGCTTGCTCAGGGAATCGGACCCTGGCTTCTCTGGCTGCACGTTTCCTGCTGCCCTCTCCTCCACCACACCGCCTCCTATGTGTGAGCCACTTGTTTTGTCTCTAGGGTCTGATTGTATTTTTGGTTTGTAGTGACAGATACTCAGTGTTTGAAAGTTATAGGTGTTACTGAGTTCGTTTAATTCTATTTATAAAGGAAACAAAACCAAATGGTTTTGTTTCAGATAGAGATCATGGAAAAAAAAAAAAAAAAAAAAGGGCAAAGCTGTTCTTAGTCCTCAGCACTTCATTCTCCTTGCATATTCCTTCTGCCTTCCTTTTTTAACTGCACTTTAAAAATACTCTAGAGAAATGCTGTTGAAGATGAAGGAAGGAGAGAAAGATGAGGTTTATCCTGGCAAGCTTTGCAGCTCAGACAGAAAACAAAGGAGGAAAATAAGGAATATAAAAAGGAGTAAGAGACATTTTTCTGCTTTAATGAAAATGGGAGGAAGATGAAATGCAATTAATATTTTAATTAAAAAAAAAGATTGCAAAGGAAGAAATATGATCTGATAGCTTTGTCTTTGCTGAGGCAGCAGCCCAGTGAAATGGGCTTAAACTTGCAGAAGGAAGGATTTGAGTGGAATTAAGTCAGGAAGGAGGGCCTGAGATTGCTTGTTGTTGTTAGGTGTCTTTGAGTTGGTTCTAACTCATAGCTACCGGATATACAAAAGAATCAAAGACTGCCCAGACCTGTGCCATCCTCACAGTCCAGGCTATGTTTGAGCCCATTGTTGCAGCTACTGTGTCAATCCATCTCATCAAGGGCCTTCCTCTTTTTCACTGATCTTTTACCTTACCAAGCATGATGTCCTTCTCCAGGGACTAGTCTCCTCCTGATAGCATGTCCAAAGTATGTAAGACAAAGCTTCCAAGGAGCCCTCTGGCTGTATTTCTTTCAAAACAGACTTGTTCGTTCTTCTGGCTCTCCACAGCATATTCACTATTCTTCACCAACACAATTCAAAGACAAATTACCAAGACTTAAGGAATCATCGTGTCTGCTTCCTTAGGTGAGGTTCTTTCATTTTAGTGCTATCTGGAGGTCTCTCGAATGCAAGCCTTTTCCCAGATGACCCTTGCTGTTCCTTGCAACATGAGAATGATTTAATTTTGTGACATGTCCAAGCTGCTGCAATAAGACTAGCTACATAATTTCTCAGGGCCCAGTGTTAAATGAAAACATACACCCCCCTTTTTCCCAAAATTATGAGAATTCAAGATGGCAATAGCAGAGCATTAAACCAGTCACAGGGTCCTTCTAATCACAAAGCTCTGTGAGCCTGCAAGAGTCGGACACTCATGAAGCCAGCCTTCTGCTTCAGTGTCCCGGAGGTGAGCAATCCCTGAGAGCCAGGGGGATAAAATGGCTCAAGAAGACCCAGATAACACCAATGCAATTTGATGTGTGACCCTCTGCCAAGGGCCTGGCACCTCACCCTGTTCTGTACAGACCTGCTGTGAGCAGGTAAAAGCAAAACCAGACCAAACAAACAAAAAAAAACCCAAACCCGTTGCTGTGGAGTCGATTCCAATTCATGGTGACCCCACATGTTCCAGAGTAGAACTGTCCCATAGGGTTGTCTAGGCTGTAATCTTTACTCAAGCAGATTGTCAGGGTGTTTTTCCATGGTGTCACTGGGTGGGTTCGAACTGCCAGTTTGAGTAGTCCAGCACAAACTGTTTGCCTCACCCGGGAACTTTGAGCAGGTTAGGCAATTGTTTGAAAGACACATTCTATCATGGATACGCTTAAACCCCCCAAAATCCATTGCCATTCAGTCAGTTTCAACTCATAGCAACCCTATAGGACAGAGTAGGACTGCCTCATAGGGTTTCCAAGGCTGTCATCTTTATGGAAGCAGGCTCCCACATCTTTCTCCTGCTGGGTTTGAACCACCAAACGTGTGATTAGCAACTGAGCACTTTACTGCACCACTAAACTCTTGCAGCTTGATTTTTCCAATTTGTGCCCCTAAGTTTCTTGTGAAGATTAAATGAGATAAGAAATGTAGAACACATGGCCCAAGGAAGAAACAAATAAGCATTTCCCAAAATATGTTCCTGGATTACCTGTCTGAGAACTATTGGTTCTTACCATGCAGGTGCTCAGGTTCCATCCCAGATCTGGTGAATCAAAAGCTCTGTGGAGGGAATATGTGAAACTTGCATTTCTATCAAGTATCCCAAGAGATTCTCTAAGCTTTTCAAATGACTACAATACACATAAGTCACCAATAAGCCCCTCCCAATTAAAAAAAAAGTCCATAATACGTATTTTTTAATTGCCTAAAGGCCGGCTGTTGCAGAAAACATGTGAATCTTAACAGTAACGTTTTTGAGGGTTTTTTTTCCTTTAGCAAGAACTATTATAACAAGAGGAGCCCTGGTGGTACTGTGGTTAAAGCACTCAGTCACTAACCAAAAGTTCAGTGGTTTGAATTCATCAGCTGCTCTGCGGGAGAAAGATGTGGCGATCTGTTTCTGTGAAGACTGACAGCCTTGGAAACCCCATGGGGCAATTCTACCCTGTTCCTATGGGCTTGCTATGAGTCGGAATTGACTGGATGGCAGTGAGTTTATTATTATAACAACACAGACTAGGATTCACTGAGTGTTTTCTGCAGGTCCTGTGCTTAGCACAGATTGCATTTAATCCCCACAATTCCTCAACATTCCATTTTGCAGGAAAGGAAAGTGATGTTCAGAGACACTAAGGGACTTGGAATTAGCAAATGGCAGTGCCGTAATTGAAGCTCTAGCTTTTTCCAGACCCACAGTCCATGGGCTTCCAGTACACTACTCTACCTTTATAAGCAGGGGAAAAAAAATAACTAATTTAGGCAAACTGTACCCATGATTTTATTTGATTTTTCATGATCAGGGTGCCCAGGAGGGGCCCTGGTGGTGCAATGGTTAAGCGCTCGACTGTTAACCAAAAAGTCAGTTGCTTGAGCCCACCAGTGACTCTGTGTGAGAAAAGACCTGGCTATCTGCGCCCGTAAAGATTACAGCCTAGGAAACCCAATGGGCCAGTTGTGCTCTGTCATATAGAGCTGCTATGAGTCAGAATTGACTCAGTGTCACCGAAGAATGAAAACAACAGGTGTTCAGGCCTTTTTATCAGTAAAAATGGAATTTGGAGCAAGAACTTCCAGAAGGCTTGGGAGAGGAGGAGGATCTCCTGCTCAACGGAAGGGTAGACAATCTTTGGGAATAGTGTGATTGAGCCTTGTTTTTTTCATGACTGAAGCAACCCAGAATGTCTAGTGAGTCATGTGTTACTATTTTTTTTTGTTGTTGTTGTTAATAAATCTAGCTAAAACTACTCCAAAGATGAAAAAATTCTCAAGACAAAGAGAAATGTTTTTGAATGGAGCTAGGAGAAATAAAGCCACAGGAGGACGATAAGAGAGAAGACAACAAGGAAGTTGGTTTGTGTTGCATCAATTCCTCTTTTACTGAACGAACAACATGAGAAGTTGTGAATGAGCTGATTTTCAAACTTTCTTTTTCGTACATGAGAAACAGGATAAGAAGAGATGACCGTCTAGAGCTGAAACCCAATCCATTGCCGTCGAGTCAATTCCAACTCATGGCAACCCTAAAGGACAGAGTAGAACTGCCCCATAGGGTTTCCAAGGAGTGCCTGGTGGATTTGAACTGCCGACCTTTTGGTTAGCAGCCACAGTACTTAACCATACGCCGCCAGGGTTTCCGTCTAGAGCTTGGTCTTTCTATTTTAGCTTTCATTCCTTATTCTTCATTGTGTGTCACGAGAAGAGATACAAATATGGAAAATCAACCCAAATGAAATGGGTCAAACTCATGAGTTGTACACACTCTGCTGCTCCATGAACGGGTTGGTATGAGTTGGTCAGTCTGTGTATTTTTCCTAATTATTCATGCCTCACGAAATTTGTCAGACATTGCAAGGTTTGAAAATATAAACAGTTATTTACTGTTGTTAATATTCAGTTCAAATTTGGAGTTACATCACTGGCCTTGGTAAAACGTACTTTGAGCCTTTGTTTTTTTAAGTTTATAGTTATATTTGAAAATTGCACAGGCCACGTCATCTTCCTTTAGGGTTCCCTGCATGCTCCCTGATGCCCTCATTACTTTGAGCCTTTCTTAAGTAAAGATATCATTGTAATGTTGTTTTCTTTACTGGCTATTCCATTTAGAGTTTTCTCTTTTGCAAGAAAACCATACAATTGGTGGTGTGTTGGTAAATATTTAACAACCAGCTCTCCAGGGGAAAAAAAATTATTTGTAACATCTGCTGATTTCTGTACTTTAAAAACTCCCGCAAGGTTGATTCTAGCTACCAACACAAGGTTACTAAGATAGGAGATGAAACGAGACAGGCACAATTGACTTCTGCAAACCAGTACGAACTGGCCACAGCGCACAACTGTCCACAGCTATTTTCTAACCAGTCAAGACTTCACCTGTCCATGTGACTGTCCATAGACTTAGCTCACTTTCATTTACTGTTTCTTACGGTCCAAACCAAAAACCCATAGCCGTCGAGTCCAGGGTGCAAATCTTTACAGAAGCAGACAGCCACATCTTTCTCCCTCAGAGCCCTGGTGGTTTTGAACTGCCAACATTTCAGTTAGTAGTGGAGCGCTTTACCTGCTGCACCACCAAGGTTTTTTTATGTTACCAGTATGAACATTGAGAATATGTTTAGCTTATCAATTTCCCTATTGATGATTATCTGCTGTTTCCATGCTTTTACTAATAACAGCTTACGTGTCCGTAGAGTTTGCTTTGCACCAGGCCTTGTTCTGTTTTATTCCTTTTATTCTCTCAATAAACATGTGAGATCTTTTACCAATAAGTACGATCTTAACTTTAGGCTTTTCATAGATGCCTTTGTCAACTCAAGGAAGTTCCTTTCTACGCATAATTAGCCCAGAATTTTTGCCATTAATGGATTTTGAATTTTGTGATAATTTATCATTATCTATTGAGATATTTTCTCCCTTATTCTATATGTATATATATATATTTACTGTCTGTAGGAACTGTAGCGATATCCATTTTTATGTCTGATATTGTTATCTTTTTGAAATATATTTTTCCAAGTGTGAAACTCTAGATTGCTAGCATTTTTTTCTCTTGCAGTATTTAAAACTACTAATTCACTGACTCTGGTTTCCATTCTTTCTGAAGGAAACTCAGCCGTTGTTCTTATTGCTATACCACTGTATATAAGCTGTTTATTTTTAAATCTGTTACTTTTCAGAATTATCTTTGGTTTTCAGCAGTTTGCCTCTGACATTACTAGGTGGTATTTTCTTTGAGTTAATTCTGCTTGAGGTTCACTAACCTTCTTGTATATGTGGATAAACATCCTTATGCAATTTTGGACAATCTTAGCCAATATCTCTTTAAAGATTTCTTCTGCCTCATTTTCTTTTATCTCATCTGGAAATCCAATGAACCATGCGTTAGATTATTGGAAAGCCATCCTGGTGGTGCAGTGGTTATGCGGTAGACTGCTAACCAAAACATTGGTGGTTCAAAACCACAACCTGCTCCATGGGAGAAAGATGTGACAGTCTGCTTCTATAAAGCTTTACAGCCTTGGAAACCCTACAGGGCAGTTCCGTTCTTCCTATAGGGTCACAGTGAGTCAGAATCAACCCAGTGGCAATGGATTGTTGTTGCCGTTAGGTGCCATCAAGTTGGTTCAGACGCAGAGCGACCCTACGCACAACAGAACGAAACACTGCCCGGTCCTCCACCACCCTCACAATCGTTGCTGTGCTGGAGCCCATGGTTGTAGCCACTGTGTCAGTCCATCTCGTTGAAGGTCTTCCTCTTTTTCACTGACCTTCTACTTTACCAAACATGATGTCCTTCTCCAGAGATTGATCCCTCCTGTTAACGGCAATGAGTTAGATCATTGGAAATAATACTTCATTATTTTATTTTCCTTCTTCTTCATTCACCAATCTGTTTTCAGTTTGGATTATTTATATTGACTTTTTTTTTTGTTCACCAACAAATTCTTAATACCAGATACTGCATCTGTCAACTCTAGAATGCCTATGGAGCTCTGGTGGCACAGTGGTTAAGAACTAAAGCTGTTAACCAAAAGGTTGGCAGTTCAAATCCACCAGCCATTCCTTGGAAACTCTATGGGGCAGTTCTACTCTGTCCTATATGGTCACTGTGAGTAGGAATCGACTCAATGGCAATGGGCTTTTTTTTTTTTTAGAATGCCTATATGCTTTTCAGTGTTTCATTTTTATCTGCTAAAATTCTCTATCATTTCACCCATTTCTGTTCATTTTTAAGAATTATTTTACCAAATTTATAATACTTATTTTCAATACATGGCTTTTAATTTTAATATCAGGAGCCTGGTGGGCCTGCTTCTATCATACCTTTCATTTCTTTGCCTATGTGTCATATTTCCAGGCCTTTTTTTTTAAATCTATCTCACGCTTTTTTAATGTATTTTGGATACTGGATTCAAACAAATATAACAGAAAACACAGTTATATATTTCTCTATTAATGGAGCACACCTGTTCCACTATCAGGAAGCTAAAGGGAGGGGCTGTTTCCACTTATCCCTTCCGATGTTGAGCTGGGTTTGTCCTGTATGTGTAGCTTTAATTAGTTCTAGTTCACATCCTGTTTTAACAGTTTTCACTGTGAGACCTGTCTTGTTTTTATTTTAGGCTTCTTCCTCTTGAAGGTGTGTGGGGGTGTAAGCACCATATGACCGTGAGAGTTTTTTTTCTGCTTGTAGCATCCCTTCCTTTCCTGCAGTGCCGTGTGGAAGGTCAGGATAGTTAGGCAAGGAAAGCTGGGTCTGTGTTGGAGGAGTTTCCAGATTATTACCCTTTGGAGCCCTGGTGGCCTAGTGGTTAAAAGCTTGGCTGCTAATCAAAAGGTCAGTAGTTCAAATCCACCAGCCACTCTTTGGAAACCCTATGGGGCAGCTCTGCTCTGTCCTGTAGGTTTGCTATGAGTCGGAATCGACTCAACGGCACCTGACGACAGTAACAACATTGCTATCCCACATGGCCATTACAGTTCTGCTTTCTTCTTAATTTAGCAAACTCCTAGGAAATATGACCCATAACCAAAGTGCTACAAGTGATTACATATATTAACTCAATACTTATAGCATTTTGAGATAGATATCATTATTATTCCTATTTTGTAAATGAGGAAACTCAACAAACAAATGTTAAAAACAATAACTTGCCCAAGGCCACACAGTAAGTAGCACAGACAAAATTTAAACTCTGCAATGAGTGTGCCAAGTTCACCTTCAGAAGATGCTAGGAAAGCTGCTTTCAATGGCTTGTACACTGGAATTATTAATACAGGACATGTTTTACATATCTCAATCTTCCTTTGCTCTAACAAGACCCTCAGGTGTGGCTATTTCTCCTTCAAGTAATTGTTTAAATGAGGGAGTACATATCTGCCCAATCCCTGTTCCTTTTTATGTACCATGTACCGTTTCACTGCAAAAAAACCCCAAAAACCAAACCCAGTGCCGTCGAGACGATTCCGACTCACAGTGACCCTATAGGACAGGGTAGAACTGCCCCATAGAGTTTCCAAGGAGCGCCTGGGGGATTCGAACTGCCGACCCTTTGGTTAGCAGCCGTAGCACTTAACCACTAGGCCACCAGCGTTTCACTGCAGTCAATAGAATTGGTGGACTTATATTCCATCTCCTCTGGTTCGTCCTCTGCTCTTTACACATGTCTACAATCCTACAGCTGGTTTCGAGCCCTCCTGTCTTCACCCTGTGCCTGTTCTTTGGACAGAAAGAAGGCTCTGGCTTTCCCTTGTTCCAGGATCTATCTCACTGAGCCTCTGTTTGTTGCAGTACCCAGTTAGTGGAAGTGATCTTTCCTAGCCCTGGAATCCCACCTTGGCTTTTGTCTAGGCTTTTTTGGTCAGGAGGAAATTAGGTGACAACGGGGTGATAACAATAGTTACCCACTGCTGTATTAAACATATTCCTTAACGGACCTTTGGATGTGAATCACTCTGCATTTTTAAACTATTAAAGTCTGTATTTATTATATTTGGAGAATATATTAGATTATTAAATTTTGTATTTGGCATTCTTGTACAAAATTATTCAACTACGAATAGAGCTGAAGCCAAGTTCAAAAGCCCAGAAGTGATAGATTAAATAATGCAGCTACTCAATATTTTCTGTCTCAGGCTTTGGGCAAGACAGGAAAAATTCTAATTCAGGATGAAATAATATTCAAAGTGTCACCTTGTACCAAGTTCAGAACTAGACTCTTCACACAACAAGTGTATAGTCCATCAATATCCATTTCTAGAAATACAATAAACTATAGTTGCCATTTAGATAGCCAATATTCTCATCGGAAGCTCTCATTTTCATGACAAAGATTGGAAAATGTCACGCTAGCAGTTCCTTTTTGTAAGAATGTGTCTCTAATATGTTGTGTTCTTATGAGCACATTTTCTTTAATATGAAAAATGATGACTTGACACGATTGTTCTCAAACCAAAGCTGAGAACGAGGTCCACGGAGTGGCATGCTAATTTGCCATCCGATGATGATTTTCATGCTAAAATAGTCTGAATACCACAGGCAACTGCTTTAGCTGTAGCTAAAATACGTTCAAAGGTGAAGTAACAGTCTCCAGCTAATGACAACTCCAGCCCACCCTCATTCTGGCCTTCAGCAAAGGCTGTTGCTTTTCTTTTCTTTTTGAAGTTCCCTGGAGAGTCACGTTAAGAGGGTGAATGCTTCCATTTCAGGTTCCATTTAGGCCACCCTATTAACTTTCTGTTAAAAGCTTTTTTTTTTTTTTTTTCCCATTTGAACATTTTCTTGTAAAATCTCTGTCAGGAAAGAAAAATTCCTTTTAAGAAACTTTGAAACACAGAAGCAGTTTTTAAGTTACAAGCCTTTGAAAAGCAGTCTCTGTAAAAAATATATTCGATTCCACTTTTATTTTGGATAGTCTTAACTCAAATACATTTTGATATGAAACTCCAGGCCTTGCATTATTTTATTGATCTTACTGGAGATGCAGTGGGTAAAACTTTTGGACAAATTTAACTTACTCTCGCTTTTTTTTTTTTTTTGTAACTGAAGTGCCTAAACTCTGCATCTCTGGAATGACACTATTCACTGTGTTGCCCTACACTTTGGAGAAATACAAATAATAGAACCCTCGTCCTGTGCAACTCCCCAGTTGTTCCCTACACAACATTTGCCAAGAGCCCATTTTGAGTTTGGTTTCCATTTAGTATCTCACAGAGGCCTGATCAGGGCTTGAATTATAATTAGCCAGAACAAATGGTACAGGTATAACTTCAGGATGCCCTTTAGGACCTTCTGCTGCCAAATCTCAACTGTGCTATTTCTTGTTATTAAAACTTAAGATCTCTTCATGTTGAGGGTTTAAAGGGTTCTTTTGCAGTCTCTGTTAATGCACGGCTGGTTCGAACCCACCTGCTGCTCCACAGGAGAAAGATGTGGCAGCCTGCTTGCATAGAGATTTCAGCCTTGTAAACCCTATGGGGCAGTTCTACTCTGCTCTACAAGGTTTCTATGAGTCGGAATGGACTTGATGGCAGTGGGTTTGGTTTTAGTTTTTTTGGTTAATGCACAGACTCCTGGGAAATACACACTATTACGAACTGAGAGTTCATTAAGAAGAATCTGCAAGAGTAATCGATTAGTCCTGTTTTGACAAGGCTTAGCATGACTGACGTTATGTTCATTTGAGTCTTGAAGATGGAAGTTCAACCTTTAAAAGCGGTACTGAAGGATAATTTCTAAGAGGGAGTAGAATGCACACGTGCACAGACAGAAGAGGACCTTGTACGAGGGGAAACTGCAGTATCTGGACAGCGTGAAATGGCAAGTTGGAGAGTGGTGGGAGCAGAGTTAGCAGTGAGATGAAGAATCATATGAGCCTTTTAAGAAACTTGAGCTTTACTGGGATCTTTAAGGAGCAAGAAAAGTGTTTTATGGAGAGGAAAAGATGGGATATTTGTATTTTGGAAAGTCTACCCCACCCAGAGGGAAACAGGAAAGATGGATCAAAAGGAGAAAGGCTGAAAGAAAACCCACCAAGAAATTTGAAATCTGGGAGAGAGATGACAGAAGGATTGTGCCGATGATCGAGAGGAACTGATGTAGCCAATAAATTTTGGAAATGAACATAGGATATGGACAAGGGTGATTATGAAGATTTTATTTGGGTAGAAAGACAGATTGCAGGCATCATGTTCAACATGTCTTTGTGCAGTAATAGAAGGTGCTATAGGATTTTGTACTTAACTTCTGTATCAAATTGCGTTTTTCTTCAAGTTGCTAGATCCTGAACGTTTTATTTTTAAAACATGAGTATCTGTATACTGGCTAGAACTTTTCCATGAATATAAACCTTTGTGGTAGCCATTTATTTCAATTTAAAATTTCTTCAGTCAAATAATACTAAAAATGAAGTTCCTCAGTTACACCAGTGACATTTCAAGTGCTCAATAACCGTCATTGGCTATGGGCTACAATTTTGGTTTGCACAGATTTAAAACACTTCCATCACTGCCCTTCTTTGGAACACCTCTACAGATGGACAAGGGTCATATAATAGCAGGCTTTATAAGCCCATATAATGAATGGAAATCAAGTGAAATCTGAAATGAGAAGCAGAACTTGTGAATTATCTTATCAGTTCCATCTTAGATGCATTATTTTCTGTCTTTCATGTTTACCCTGGTTTATTTAAAGCCACCGTGCACATTTCATAACAGTATAGATGTACTGGAGTTTTTCATTTGAACATAGATACAGATGTAGAATCACAGGCCACAAGACAAAAACAAAAACCTTTAGAGAACATAGTTTATTTCAAACAGATTTTATTATAAGCACAAAGGCACATATTTCCAGAGGAGCAAAGATAGTTTACTAATATGAAAACCCGTAACCTGTTCCTATTGAGTTGATCCGGACTCATAGTGACCCTATAAGACAGAGTAGAACTGCCCCATGGGGTTTCCAAGAAGCAACCGGTGGGTTTGAATTGCCGACCTTTTTGGTTAGCAGCCTACCTGTTAACCACTGTGCGACCAGGGCTGTTTAATAATATAGCACGATTAACAACTGGGACATTCAAACAAAGCCTTCACTTTCTTCATTACAATTAGGAACGGGGCCCTAAAGACCATACAATATCTTTGGATCTGGATTTTGAAATTGAAAGATTATAATAAATGTATTTGAATGATCAATCTTTATTCTCGGGGTGCTGTGGGATCCAACAGTTTAACCTCAATATCTAATTCTCCCAAATAATTAGACTATGTGAATCTTGATGACTTTTTTGTTTGGTTCAGTGGGGAGCATAAGACACAATCCTAGTCACGGAAATGTGATAGGGCATTTGCTGTGGGTTCTGAGAAAGCTTATTTTCAGTTCAAGAAAAGAGGTTCGGGAAAATGTGACCTATATTCTTCTACTAGACAGCTTCCCCCATGTGTCTGTTTGTTGTACTGTGGGGGCTTGCATGAAGCTATGCCACTCGTATTCAAATACCATCAGGGTCAACCATGGCAGACAGGTTTCATCTGAGCTTCCAAACTAAGACAGACGAGGAAGAAGGACCTGACAGTCTACTTCTGAAAAGAATTAGCTAGTGAAAACCTTATGAATAGCAGTGGAACATTGTCTGACACAGCACCAGAAGATGAGCCCCTGAGATTGAAAGGCACTCAAAAGAGAGATCAGTCCCTGGAGTGGGACATCATGCTTGGTAAAGTAGATGGTCAGCGAAAAAGAGGAAGACCCGTGACAAGATGGACTGACACAGTGGCTGCAACGACAGGCTTAAACATAGCAATGACTGTGAGGATGGCACAAGTCCTCGCAGTTTTTTTGTTCCATTGTACATGGGGTCGTTATGAGACAGAACGACCCGATGGCACCTAACGACAACAACAAGACATGCTTGGATCTACCTTCTGGAACTTCTGTTCACCCTGAGGATGACGCCAACACAAGAGAATGGCAGAGGAGTTGAGTTGAGCCCTTTCCTTCCACATCTGGAGCCACTTACCTTGCCACTCCCTCCTTTGGTACTATAATAGAGATTATTTGTTGTTGTTGTTAAGATCCAATAATTATAGTCCATCTAGTTTTTAATTCCTAAGATAATAAGAGCTATATTATTGTTTTTCATGGAGACACATATATCTTTTGTTACATGTAACAGACTTTCCAAAGGAAAAGAGGACATTCCAGTTAGAAAATTCAGAATGTGCTCAGATACAGAGGTGAGTGAGCTTGATATATTCCAAGAACAACCAGAGTTTGTTAGCTGCCCAGAGGAATGATTATGGGAGAGTCACGGTAGGTGAAGCTAGGCAGGCAGAGGCAAATTAGGCATGGATTATGAAAGGCGTTGTTAGAATACTAACGACTGTAGATCTTATCCCAGAAATAAAACCATGAGCTCTATCAGCAATCCTGCAAAATGGCTCTGCACATCCCATTTAAATAACACCTATGGATCTTTTGCTGGAAATAAGTTTTCAAGATGAATTCCTTGTTTATTGATAAACTTTCAATCACGATACACTGTTTATAATCTCAGAATGTTATAATTTTAAACTCCAATATTAGAATTTTCTACCGCAATGGTAAGAAATAGAGGTGGTGGCTTGGAGGATAAGTGTGGGAGGGACTGTCGAACCTCAAATAGATTCTGCAGAAGTCAGCTTGCCAAAAGTATATCTTTGCAATTCCCGAAAAGGGTCAGGCATTCAATTGTTTCTACCCCCTCACAAAAGAAACTATAATGATAAAATAAAAGATTGAATGAGCCTATTATCTTGGACAGAGAAGATACTAACTTTAACTCAGTCCTCTTGAGTTCACCTTTGAAAAGAACACTGACAAAATCATAGTTAAAGAACACAGACAATATCACTAAAAATATAAGTATTGAGACATGAGTAAAAAAATGTAATTCATTAAAAAAAAATTTCTGTTTGCATGTGAATACACTTCTAACTTTTAGTCATCTTTTCACAGTACAAGTGTGACCTTGGTGTATCCTTTAAGCAGAAGACACTCCTGCCTCTTCCATTCATGATATTACTTAATCATTGCTAAGAGTAACTAGGGTATGGGTTTTGAAACGTGCTTTCAATCTGGCTGTGTTAATAGTATATTCTTCTCTGTGGACAATAGACCAAACTTTTCAGATAGTTCATTTGAGGCTTAAGAGATACAGACCTAGGCAATGGAGCCAAGATTTTCTTAGAAAAGCTCAAGGTCATTATTAACCAAGTATTACCTGTTGAATGTCTACCACATCCTCAGCACTGTGTGAGGGGGCACTGTCAGGAGATACAAGAGTAGAAGAAACGGAAACCAGGATTTGTTGAATTCACGCTATGGACCCTACCCAGTGCTAGACATAGGAACACTCATGGGATACTTGCAGGATTGCTACCCAGTTTCACAAATGAAACAACTAAGGCTCAATGACATCACTTTCTTAGCAAATGAAGGTCAGGGATCTAGTTTGTGTTTCCTCTGTCGACTCATTCCTTTAAATTCTGTGGGCATGGGTTTATTCATCTTACAAGTGATGCGGCTCTGACTTTGGGTTATTTTAAGAAGAAAAGCTCAAGGAAAGACGGGATATGAAAGGTGGTCTTCCATGTGGGACGGTGGGTTTTGAAATGTCAATAGGATTTGCATAGATAAAGCAGAGGTCAAAAGGAGCTTTTCAGAAGAAGGTCATTGGGATTCTGACTCAGTATTATGACCTAAGCAACTGAACGCTAATCCATACTCCGAGCCGTACCCTTCCTGTGTAGGACTTCTTCATCTGTTGTATGTCATACGCTCCGACATTATTCGGGCACACAATATCTGCTCTAGTCCTTTTAGTCACCTGGCAGCATAGGTATTTTCTTAGTCATAGTATGAATAGGGAAATGAGCCTATTCAAAGTCATGCAACCAGAGACCGACGACAGAGAATTCGATTCCATCAGAGATGTTTCAAACTCTAAGATCTGTGCGCTCCATCTGTAGTTTATTAAAAGAATCCTCCCTCTTCACCTCCCTCTTTCGCTTTCTTCCTTTGAATGTATCTAGTGTTTGTATAGATTAGGAACAGCACTACGTAGGAGACCGGTTGCACCACACATAGCAATGAGACTGCAGTATAGTCATGTCCTTATCAACATAAACCAAAAAAAGAAAAACACACCAAACCTGTTGTGGTTGATTCTGACTCATAGCGACCCTATAGGACAGAGTAGAACTGCCCCATAGAGTTTCCAAGCAGCACCTGGTGAATTCCAACTGCTGACCTTTTGATGAGCAGCCCTAAGCACTTAACCACTACACCACCAGGGTTTCCCTCATCAACATAAGAAAGTGTTAAAACCCAAATATCTGTAAGTAGAAGGATCTGGATTTCGGTGGAGAAGTGAGACATATCGATTATAACCATGAAAGCACTGTTGCTTGTTAGCAGGGGACTTGCTCCTTAACTGAGTCACCCAGCAGTCAATGGTTCTGGAAAAAAAAAAATTGCTGTCAAGTCGATTCCAACTCATAGCAACCCTATAGGACAGGGGAGAACTGCCCCATAGGGTTTCCAAGGAGCCGCCGGTGGATTCGAACTGCCGACTTTTTAGTTAGCAGCCAAAATCTTAACTACTGTGCCACCTTAACTCTGACCCAGTAATCAATGGTAGTTGCTCATTTATCTGTCTGGCCTGCTAGGTTGGGGGCACCTGGAGGGCAGGGGCTGTGTTACTACTATCACTATTCTCCCAACTTCAGGTTCTACGGCTGGCAGATGACATGTGATCATTAAATGCTTTCTTGAATGAATGAACATGTGAGTGAATGATTATATAGGATGGTCTATGTCCCTCCAGCTCTCACTGACTAGTATGGCTCAAGAAATGTATAAGGTATACAAAATGTCTGAGCTAAAACATACCTATCTAAAATGGAGTGCTTAACGCAAAGTGCATTTCACTCAAAAAATAATGATGTTAGAAAGGGCCACATGAACCAGAGACTTACATCATCCTGAGACCAGAAGAACTAGATGGTGCCCAGCTACAACCGATGACTGCCCCGACGGGGAGCAGAATAGAGAACCCCTGAGGGAGCAGGAGATCAGTGGGATGCAGACCCCAAATTCTCATAAAAAGACCAGACTGAATGGTCTAACTAAGACTAGAGGAATCCCAGCAGTCATGGTCCCCAAACCTTCTGTTGGCCCAGGACAGGAACCACTCCCGAAGACAACTCATCAGACATGGAATGGACTGGACAATGGGTAGGAGAGAGATGCTGATGAAGAGTGAGCTACTTGTATCAGGTGGACGCTTGAGACTGTGTTGGCATCTCCTGTCTGGAGGGGAGATAGGAGGATAGAGAGAGTTAGAAACTGGCAAAATTGTCACAAAAGGAGAGACTGGAAGGGCTGACTCATTAGAGGGAGAGTAAGTGGGAGTATGGAGTAAGGTGTATATAAGCTTATATGTGACAGACTGACTTGATTTGTAAATGTTCACTTAAAGCTCAATAAAAATGATTAAAAAAAACTAAAAAAAAATGATGTTACATTTAATATTTATATACTTGGTAAAACTTTTATTTTCTTAAAAACAAAACATTCAGCCTTCTCTGTCTTGAGGTATTTCCCCTGAACACCAGGCTTCTCTAGCTTTTCTTTCTCTGCTCTGACACTGCATTAGTAGTCTAGACATAAGGTACAGCTGATAATAACAGTGAGCTCCTACACGCATGTGTAAATGGAAAAAGAAAAACCTATTTCAGGAGGCATGCAACCTTTCTGCTAAATCCTTAATTCTTGTTTTAATGACTGATTTATACAAACCAGAGTGCAAACATATTTAGGAAGTTCTCTGATTGTTTAAACAAGACCTCATCGGGATAATTATGTTCTCATCATCTATTTAGAAATCAGTCTTCCCAAACGGTATTGTATTAAGATAATGTGTATGTAGATTACTCACATCAAAAACCATGTGCCTGGACACACTGAGCAGGATATATATCAGACACGCCGATAATCTGGCCTATGAAATATCTTCATTTATCCAGGCAGCTCATGCAAAAAGCTTCAGCATCACAAGTTGGTGTGCTTGTTGTTGTCGTGTGCGTCCATTTGATTACAACTCATAGAAACCCCATGTGACAGGGAACTGCCCCCATAGGGCTCTCTAGACGGTAATCTTTAGAGCAGATCGCCAGGTCTTTCTTCCATGGAGCTGCTAAGTAGGTTCGAACCACCGACCTATTGGTTAGCAGCTGAGTGCTTAATTGTTGCATCACCAGGGCTCCCTTTGGCGCGCTATCATCTACTAAAATGGTGCAAGGGAAGATGGACCACAACGCCAGGGGCTTTATTGTATATTAAGGGAAATATAAAGCAGTATTCTTCTTGCAGCTTCCAATGTGGCAAAGTCTCAAATCCATTCGTCTGCCAGTGGATCAAAATGCCAACCTTGCTGAAAGTCACTTGTGCCCTGATGCCACATGAAAATGTCGCCAGGATTCCTGCTGGGAAGGCAGACAGATCCATAGGTCAGTTTCTTCCTTTCTCTTCTGCCCCTCCCTACAGCATTCTGCATTATTCTTTAGGTTTCTTTCATTACAGCCTGAGTCTAAGAACCATTTCTTTGTAGCTCTCTGCTTATTTACCTAAACAGCCATCTAGTCTCGTTGGGTTCCTTTGGCCTTCTGGGGTGATCTTTTCTATGGTATGGCTTCCCCTGGAGCATTGGAAGTTGGTTTTCAGGAGTGAACTGAGGCCCCTCTCCCTTTTCTACCCACACGGCTTTTCACAGGCTAAGGAAGAAGCCAGCGTCCTATGGAGCATGATTTTTATTGTATACAGGAGAGATGTATCAGGAAAATGTCCTCCCAGTCACTAAAAAGATAAGTTCTTTGGTTTTTTTTCCCAGAGCTATTTCTTCCAGGTATTGTTCAAGGGCATCAGCAAAAACTCTAGGACATAGGTATTATTTGTTTTTTGTTTTTTTTCAGATAAGCCAGTAATTTGCTCAAGGTCGTGTAGTTAGTGGTAGGTGTGGAATTTTAACTTGGGTTTATCTGTCCCCAAAACTCTTTCCACGGTACCCACTGACCCAGGAATATTCCCCTAGTCAGGATAAAGCAAGCAGCACAAGACCCACATCCTTTTACAAGCTGACTTGGAGAGCCCATAGAATTGTAATAATGATGGGGAGCTGAACACCCGTTTAATCCAGCACCCCCATTTAAAGATGAAAACTGTGGCTCCAGGAGACTCCGTGTTTTACCCAAGGTTGCACATTATGACTGAAACTCAAAAATTCTAACAGCAGGTCTGATACTTGTCCGTAGTGATATCTACCACTCACGCCACAATACCACTCCTTTAATATCATTTCTATTTTCTTCATCTTTTGTTTTAGTTGATTGTCCTCATTGATGAAACAAACAAAAAATTTTGTAATCACCAACCTTCCTTTGTCCCATTGAGTATAACTTCTAACAATGCCTTTAAAAAATAAATAAATAAAAGCCATCTAAATCCACCATGAATTAGAATGGATTGAAACAATTTGTGGAGCTATTTGGGGTTCAATTCACAGGTTGTTGAAAGATTTTCTTTTCCCCACTTTCAACCTATTTTTTATTTTTTGATTTTAAAAGGTAGTTAATGTTCTCATCAACTTGCCAGTCAGCAGAATTCTTCTTTTCTGTTCAGGCTTAAAAAAATAAAATGAAATAAAAACCACACACACGCAAAGTACAATAAAATAAAATGCATAGCTACTTCACAGACAGACGGCGTCAATGTGATCCCATGGTCAAGGTCGTCTGAGGATGCAAAGCTGTTTTCCTTGTTGGCCAGCTTTCCACCATGTTGATAATAGTGAGCAATCCATCCATCACAACTCTTGGGCTACATAAATAGGAGAACCCTTGTAAAGGTCTTTTATTTTGCTCCTGAAAGATGCAAGGTGCCAAATGTTTATTATTTCCCTTAATGGAATTTGAGTGAGGGATTTTAAAAAGGAATAAACTAAAGGATCTATTCAAATACAGCTTGCAGGGAATTGCCAAAATCTCTCTCTCTTTTTTGACACTTGTCTTTTGAAAGGGGTTTCTCTTTTGACATTTTACATAACAGCATTTATCACTCATATTGAACACTCTCACTGACCCTGGGATACTGGTGGAGAAATTAAGAACAAAGCCCACCTCAGAGATAAAAACACTGCAAGCACCTTGCATGTGGATTAGTTCCCAGATCAGAAAACAATGCCCAAAGCTGGAGAGTTTTTGTGGTTTGTTACCTTATGGAGTGGTTAGTTATCTCCTCTTCAGCAGAAAAGAAGAGTTGACTGCTACTGATTCTGGAAGTTTCTGCAGAACATATATTCACCTAAGAAGTGGGATATTGAGAGAGACGGTAGCAAGAAGAAACCTGTCTGATTCATCATTAAAACTGCTAACTTTTCTTGAGTGTTGACTTAAACCCGTTTCCCTAAAGCTAAAGCCTGAGATGAGAATTCTTGGACAAGTAATGTATTTGGTGAGAAGGAGAATGAGAAAAGCAACGTAGGTCAGGAGTAGCAGCTAAAGGATGTGGTCTCAGCTGGCAATCAATTTCAGCCTGATCCCACAGGGAGTTCTAGAGCTACACTACCAATATGGTAGCCACTAGCCACGTGTGGTAATTAAACACTTACAATGTGATTAGTCTGAATTCAGATGTGTTGTACATGCAAAATACACCCACGGTTTCAAGGACAGCATAAATATGAATAAGGTTTTATTAATTACTTGTTGAAATAATATTTTGGATATATAGTATTAATTAAAATATATTATTGAAATTAATTTTACCCATTTCTTTTTACCTTTTGAATGTGGCCACTGGAAAAACAAATTAATTACATATGTGGCTTGCATTATATTTCTATTGCATGATGCTGTTTTAGAATGATATCTGGATTTATTTTAGCCAAGAACGTCTGATACTCAGCTGTGCAATGTCTTCCTTCCTTCTTTCCACTCTCCCTCCCAGTTTTCCTTTTTTAAGTTCCTTAATTACTAATGTGTATTTATCTCTGAGCAAGGCAGGACTGGTCTCTGGATCTCTCACTTAAGTGACACAGAACGCTGTGATCTCATCATCCAAACACACAAGCAGATATATTAAAAATTGTGCATCTCCAAGCACTGCGACAAAATGCTCCTGACAGCTTGGTGGTGGGAAGAGATATTGGCAGCAGCTCTTCAAAATAAGCAAATTATCCGAGGTCCAAAAATGTATTATCAACTGGTTTCCGGATGCTACCGTCTTTTTATCTGTAGGCCCATTTTTTTGATGGCAGGGGAAGGTTACTGTGATAGGACACCTCAGCAAAAAGAACTCCATCACCCTGAATTTCTGAAGCAGAGCAATTTTCAGGTGCCCAGAGGACACTTAAAAATTCAGCAGCATGAACAGCTATGTTCACTGCAGCACTATTTACAATAGCAAAAAGATGGAAGCAACCAAGGTGCCCATCAATGGACGAATGGATAAATTATGTTATATTCACACAATGGAATACTATGCATCAATAAAGAACAATGATGAACGTGTGAAACATTTCATAATATGGAGGAATCTGGAAGGCATTATGCTGAGTGAAATTAGTCAGTTGCAGAAGGACAAATATTGTATGAGACCGCTATTATAAGAACTCGAGAAACAGTTTAAACAGAGAAGACAATATTCTTTGATGGTTATGAGACTGGGGAGGGAGGAAGGGAGAGGGGTATTCACTAATTAGATAGTAGACGAGAACTATTTTAGGTGACGGGAAAGATGACACACAATATAGGAGAGGTCAGCACAACTGGACTAAACCAAAAGCAAAGAAGTTTCCTGAATAAACTGAATGCTTCAAAGGCCAGTGTAGCTAGGGCGGGGGTTTGGGGGCCATGGTTTCAGGGAACATCTAGGTTGATTGGCATAATAAAATCTATTAAGAAAACATTCTGTGTCCAACTTTGGAGAGTGGTGTCTAGGGTCTTAAATGCTAGCACGCAGCCATCTAAGATGCATCAATTGGTCTCAACCCACCTGGAACAAAGGAGAATGAAGAACACCAAAGATAAAGGTAATTACGAGCCCAAGAGACAGAAAGGGCCACATAAATCAGAGACTACATCAGCCTGAGACCAAAAGAACTAGATGGTGCCCAGCCACAACCGATGACTGCCCCGGCAGGGAACACAACAGAGAACCCCTGAGGGAGCAGGAGAGCAGTGGGATGCAGACCTCAAATTCATGTAAAAAGAACAGACTTAATGGTCTGACTGAGACTGGAAGAACCGCGGAAGTCACGGCCCCCAGACCTTCTGTTAGCCCAAGACAGGAACTATTCCCAAAGCCAACTCTTCAGACAGGGACTGGACTGGACCGTGGGATAGAAAATGATACTGGTGAGAAGTGAGCTTCTTGGATCAAGTAGACTGAGAGATGAGAGGGCAGAGGGGGTCAGAGGCTGGCCGAATGGACACAAAAATAGAGAGTGGAAAGAAGGAGTGTGCTGTCTCATCAGGGGGAGAGCAACTAGGAGTATATAGCAAGGTTTTTTTATATATAAGTTTTTGTATGAGACACTGACTTGATTTGTAAACTTTCACTTAAAGCACAATAAAAATTTAAAAAGAAAAAAATCCAGCAGCAGCTGTCAAAAAAAAAAAAAACACTACATACTGTAAAATTCATCTCTATATTACATTACATAAGTTACAATGAAATTAATACCATTTCTTCCCAAACTTATGGACAATTGTTTATTGCTATTTTTATAATGTATTATAACGTATTGTGATGGTTAAGGCTGTGTGTCAACTTGGCTGGACCATGATTCTCAGTGGTTTGGCAGTTATGTAATGATGTAATTGGGCAGTTAAATAATGATGTAATTTGGCAGTTGTGTAATGATGTAGTCATCTTCCACGATGTGATCTGATGTGATCAGCCAATCAGTTGTAAGGGGAATTTCCTCAGGGCTGTGGCCTGCATCCAATATATATATGGGTGTTCTTGCAAAACTTGCTTGTTTGCTCTGGATCCTGCATCTGGCTCATCATCATCTGACCTCCAGTACTTGACACTTGAATCACTGGCCTGCTGTATTGCCTGCCAATCTTGGGTTTGTCAGCCTCTGCAGCTATGTGAGTCAGGAGAACCGTTTAACCTGACACCTGACCCATGAACTTGAGACTTGCCAGCCTCCATAACTGTGTGAGCCATTTCCTTGAGATAATCTCTCTCTCTCTCTCTCTATATGTATATATATACACATAAGTTTCACTGGTTTTGCTTCTCTAGAGAACCCAGCCTGAGACATGTGCTAAATCCTTTGGTACATGTTCATTTTTCTAGAAGCAAGGTTTTTATGACATAAGCTCACCTTCTTCTTCATCATAATCATCATCATCACTGTGTCAACACTGATAATATTTTTCAACTTTTGCCCATATGCATGAAGCTGTATTAGGCACAAGAGATGATATATACACAAGCAGGCATTTGGGATAAAAAGGCACCAACTACATGGTGAATAAAATGAACAGTGTAGCCACTGTCTTACCTCCTTCACAAGTTCTACTCAAAAGTCAAGGACAAGCTGCAATTCCAGAATATAACCCAAGTACACAGCATTTTACTGTGCCAGGGCCAGTTTCAATCCTTTCTCTTTTCCTGTGTTTTCAATTTCCTTGCATTTTAAAAAAGAAACTTAACTGCCAATCCTGCACAGTGGCAGAGGAGCGGGGGCATACAAAAGCTCCACTGTCAGTGATAGTAAGAATAACAGTGGATATAACAAATATAACAGTGGTCACAGTGGCAAAGTGGGGCAGGGAAGGGAAACGGGTCAACGAATTTCTAGATGTATGGGCATCTGAAAAGTAATGCATGTTTAGTAGACCTACCAATGTTTGATCCAGAAAGTATTAATAAAGTCTTGATTCTAACATTTGGAACTAGCACTGATTTATCTAATCTGTGTGGCAGTTAGCTTACAATGGAATTCTTTTTTCAACAAAGTATGGAAAACACTTCACAGCCAAATAATAAAATGCTATTCGTATATGCAAAACAGTTCCATTCCTTGAGGCAATTAAACTAAGATCTCTAGAACGATTCCAGAGGAAGATATCTTTGTAAAGAAGGCTTCAGTAGGAATTAGAAAAACAAAGCATTCTTGCTGTAATTTTGAGGGGAAAAAATATGAAATGGACTAAAGAACTTAGCCTTCAGTAGTGTTTAATGCGTATCACTACCAAAAACCAATTGCGATTGTTTTCTTAATTATCTAGATGCAGCTGTCTTGTTTTGCCAACATGAGAATTTCTAAGGGGTTTTTCTTGCTACAGCTGGTTTTAACTACTGCCTGCAATAGAGCAAACATAAAAAAACAAAGGTACAAGTTTGCCTCACTCATACCATTCTCTAGAAGTTTCTTCTTTTCCTGATAATTTCTGGAATTTGAACCTCCCACTTGATTCTCTTGATTCCAACTCAATGACAACGGGTTTTCTTACTTGATTCTTAGATTTAAGAAAACAACAATGCCACATATTATTATTGTCAGGGCTTTTCCTTAAAGAATCTGAAAGGACCTATGACCACCACATTCCCCTCCACAGAAGTCCCTATGTTATAAACAGTTCAGAGGTTAGAATGACATGTGGCTTCTTCTAAATGACAGAGAGTCAGAGAAGCCAGTGACTTAACCCAAGTCTTAGATGGACTCAGGTATGAAATACTCATTTTCATAGTACCGCAAGATATTCTGCTTCCTTATGATAAAACTGCTCCCGGTGAAGCTTAGGAAATCAATGTCCAGGTCTTAAAAATTTAAGTACCAGGAAAGAATAATGATACAAGCATTAGGATAGGATTAGCTCTTGGCCAGGTCCTGGATGGTACAAACGGTTTGCTCTCAACTACTAATCTAAAGGTTGGTGCTTCAAAAACCCGTCCAGTGGCACCACGGAAGAAGACCTGGTGACCTGCTTCCATAAAGATTACGGCCAAAAAAGCAGTTCTACTCTGTTCTGCATGGGGTGGTTATGAGCAGAAATGGATGGTAACAGGGTTTTTTTTAAGCTCTTGACCATCTTCAGGGTGGAATCAATACTACTAGAGTTCTTCTACTTAGTATGAACAAAAAAGTCTTCTAATACCTTAAAAATATAGAGATTCTGCCAGTCACATAAGTTCAGTAAATATGTACTGACCTCCAAGCATGTGACCAGCCCTGTGCTGGGTGCTTGGGACACTGAGCTGCTAGTCTAGAAGTCCAGCTGATATACTGTCATTTGAAATTGTATTCTTTTCCCCAGCTCTTCTATTTTAGAATGCAGCAAGTTTCAGTTATTTCCAGCTGTTGTTGTATGCTATCGAGTCGATTCTGACTCATAACAAGCCTATAGAACGCAGTAGAATTGTCCCGTAGGGTTTTCTAGGCTGTAATTTTTCTGGGAGCAGATCTCCAGGTCTTTTCTCCCACAGGGTGGCTGGTGGGTTTGACCCACCAACTTTTCAGTTAGCTACCTAGCACTTAACCCTTGCACCACCAAGGCAGTAGATTACAATTTTCAGTGAGTGCCAAAGAAGCGACTATACACGTGCTTGGAAAATGTACCTCTCCTGTCTAATGAGCGAGAGCAATGAGCCAAGAAAGTAATGATTGTTTTTTTAAAGGCATATGTACGGCTTCCATTTTGTGAGATGAAAAGTAAGGGGTCATTGCCTTGGGGTACTTAGGAATGCACGCCTATAATGGCTTACAGTTGTGGACAGAAATCTCATGTCACATTCACAAAACATAGCAAAAACATAGAGGATTACCAATGTTTCACTTATAAAGAGTTATATTTATACCAGAAGGACTTCTAGATTTTTTTTTTTTACTCTTAGCTCTGAAATGAAAAAAAAAGGACTCCTTAATTTGCAGAACAAAGCAAATTGTGTCAAACTGCTTAAGAGCTGAGTGGCTAATCAAAGATCAGCAGTTCAAATCCACCAGCTGCTCCTTGGAAACCATACGGGGCAGTTCTACTCTTGTCCTATGGGGTCGCTATGAGTTTGAATATACTTCCAACTTTACTGGTTGATAATATCCTGTTTACATTTCCATGAAAATACTTCACAAAACACTGTTTCTTTTAGCAGGGCTGTTCTTAATTTTATCTGTCTAACCCCCAGCTCCTCCACCCTCCACCATGATCATAAATTCTTGCCTCCTCTCCTCTGTGTACACATTCTACTTTCCTTATGTTGTTGGTTTCAGTTACCATTGCATGCTATGATTGATTTATTTACAAATTGGCAGCCAATACTAACATGTTAAATAGCAGATCTCCAGTGCTTAGACTTCGAACACTTTAGATGCTCTTAAATATGTGCTGATTTGTACTGGCCGTATTTCATTTTCTTTCTCCTTCCTAAGTCACAAATCTGAGATGACTCCCCTTTAAACAGATATTTAACAGGGGAAATACACACAATTGTTTCAGAAACTGATTATGCAGATTGACTCTTCTCCTAAGAAATTAGAAAATTAACTCAGCACCACGGCAGGCAGTGGGACTTAAATTATACAACCAGCCACATTGTGAAAACTTTGAAAATCTGCCAAAAGAGAAAATTATAAGATTGATTCTGTAAATGATGGTGTTCAAAGTTAAACTACTACTCTAATGGATTTGTTAGAGAGGTTTTTTTTTTTTTTTTCTCATCCATATATTTTTTTTTCTTTTGATCAATGGATATTGCCTGTTTCATCCTGTAGTGAATAATTCTACCTACAGAAAATGTGAACCGATAATCCTTTGTGAAAGGTAAAGACAGCTGTAGATTAAATAAAAGAATCACGGACAGAGTGTCCGATACTCCAAATAGCACAACTTCATCCCATATTCCCTCGTTTTGTTGAATACTGTCACAAAAATCATGGGTGGTGGGGGTGGTGGAGGGAATTTTTTTTTTTTCTTTTAGACATACAGTGAGAAATGCTGCACTTTTCCAAGTTAGAGCACATTTATTCCTTCATTCGGTATTGAAGTGAATATATATATATATGCATATACTTACAGAAAAATGCATATAACATAAATGCACAGCTTGGTACATTTTTACAAATGGAACACACCCATGCACCAACACACAGAAGCCCCCTCGTGCCTCCTATTAACCGTGATCTCTCTTCCAGTGGTGTAGTGGTTAAGTGCTACGGCTGCTAACCAAAGGGTCAGCAGTTCAAATCTGCCAGGCGCCCCTTGGAAACTCTATGGAGCAGTTCTAATCTATCCTATAGGGTCGCTATGAGTCGGAATCGACTCGACGGCACTGGGTTTTGGGTTTTCTCTTCCAGTGTCTCCTACTAATTGTGATCTCTCTTCCACCTCAGGAGACCCATTATCCAGCTTTTTAACACCATGGATGACTTTCGCCTATTTTTGTACTTATTCAAATGGATCTTAAGAAGGTACTTCTTTTCTGTCTGACTTGTTTCCCTCCATACTATATTTGTGAGTAGTTATATTTCGTTCATTCTTTTTGCTATTCAGCTATCACTGTGTGAATGCGCCACAATTTATTTATCCATTCAACTGTTGATAGGTCCTTGGGTAGTGTCCAGGTTGGCTTTATGAATACTGCAGTTATGAATATTCATGTGAGTGTCTTTGGTGAACATATGTATGCATTTTTCCAAATGTTAAATCGATCTTATATTCCTGGAATAAACCCCACTTTTCATGATATATTATTCTTTTTATATGTTGCTGGATTTGAATTTCTAGGATTAGATTTATGATTGTTGTATTGATGTGACCAAAAGAAGTTAGTCTATCATTTTCCTTTGCTTTAATGTCTTGGTAAAGTTTTGATGTCAGGTTTACCTGGGTCTTATGAATAAGATGGGAGGTGTTTCCTCTTTTTTTACCCTCTGGATGAGCTTGCTTAATATTGGTGTTACATCATCCTTGAATATTTGAAGAACTCACTGGTGAGACTTTATGAGTCTGGGGTTTTCTTTCTTGGAAAGTTTCTAGAAACAGACTCAGGTTACTTAATTACTTGATTAAGATTTTCAATTTCTTTTGTCAACTTAGATAATTGATTTTTTTTCCAGAAAAATGTACTTTTCATCCAATTTGATAAATTAAACGGCATTAAATTGTTCATAATACCAATTTCTTTTCAAGTTTGAAGGCTCTTAGTGATGACTTCTTTTTGTGTTCCCAATGTTAGCAATTTTTTTTCTTGAGCAGTATATATGAGATTTTACTAATATCTTTATACATTGTCATGTGTTTGAGATTTAAATTGCTGTCTTATTTTAATTCCTTCATATGACTGAATAATCATTAGTTTTCCAACTTCTTTTCTAATTGAGTTATTAAAATGTATGAATTAACATACTTCTTCCTCTGAAAACATTTTTTATTTACCTTCATTTATAAAAGGTCTTTTTCACTGCACATAAGATTCTAGGCTGGCAGTTACATTCTTTAATCACTTGAAAAATGCCATTCCACCATTTTTTGGCTTGCATTATTTTTATGATCAATTTCAGCCTTTGTTGCTTCTTTGAAAATACCTGGCTGCTATTTAGATTTTCTTCTTTGTTTCTGGCTTCTTGTAGTGACACATAAATATCTCATGCTTGGGATTCACTGAATTTCTTGAGTCTGGATTGATGCCTTTAATCAATTTTGGAAAATTTTCATTATTCCTTAACTATCTCTACTGCCACATGTTGTCTCTTCTCTCCCTCTGAGATTCCATTTATACATCTATTAGACTCACTGAGTGTGTGCCACATGTTTCCCATACTTTCCCCTTGCCTTTTTCCTCTCTGTGCATCAGTTTTGTATTTTTCCTTTATCTGTTTTGAGTTCACTAGTCATTCTGTATCCAATATGCTGTTAAGGCTATTCATTCAGGTTCTTAAGGCTATTTTTTTTCAGGTCAAAAATGCCCATTTAGTTTTTTTTTTTAATAAATTCCATTTTTTGGTTGAAGTTTTTCATCCTTCCACCTCTTTACCCTATCTTTTCCTCTATTTTGTGAACATATTTATCATAAGTACTTTGAAGCCTGCTTCTGCAAATTCCAATATCCAAGTCTTATTCTATTCACTATGGTCATTGCTTATTGGCCATATAATCTTTACATTTCCAAGTCTAGTTTTTGATAGCGTGGTGGACATTGTGTAAAACAAAAATGATGTAGATAGACTCCAGGTTATGTAATACTCAACCAGAAAGGGCTAACTCTTTCCTCAGGCTGAGAGAATGGGCGGCCGATCACCTGAATCCAAACAAAGCTGCAATTTTGGTAAATTTGTAGCACCTCTGGTTTTCACTCTTTTTAGACTATGAAGTTTTCTTCCAGGGTTAAGTCAGTCGCTCTAATTTTTTTTTTTTTTTCGTATATATCAAGATGTTTCTGAAAAATTTACTTTGCTGTTCAGAGTTTTAAGGCCTATTTCTTTAGCCTATTGTATAGCCTCAGGACTCACCAATTTTTCTGGGGGGGTACAGAACAATAGTAGTTTAGGAATTTTCCCCATTCTTGCTCTTTCTCACTCTAGCTTTTCATATTCATCATAAAATGTCTGCTGGGTTCTCTTTCTCTAGGAAGATCCTTCTGCCTGGAACAAGTCACAGATTCTCAGTCTCTAGCCTACGTTCAATATTAGCAAATACTGCCAGAACAAAAATTGCTAGAATCCAAGGTTCACCTCTGAGTGGTTCTCTCATCTCTGGACTTTTATTACATTAGACCTCATTTTTCCTACAGGTCTCTGATGCCTTTAAAATATGAACATTTTAACGTATCCAGATTTCCTAGTCCATTTCAACAGCTGAATAAATCTAAAATCTACTGTAATTTTCCTGGAAGCAAAGTGCTCTAGAACTGAAATATATATGTATGTATAATTTTTTATAATATTTTTATAATATAATATATAGGTACAACAAAGCGACTTGAACACTTAAAAGCTTAAAACAGAATATATATTTTTTACTCTCAATAAATTAATAGGAAAAATTACAATAAAGAGTTAAATTTTAATGAATTATATAATTATAAATGTACCATTATTTTTGGAGAGCCTATTTTTTTTTTTAACTACCATAGGGCATATGTCTTCATTTTTAATACTTGAACAACATGGTGGTATAACAAACATTACAATTAAACATTCTTAAAGTCAGTTTGTTAATATGCTAACAACCTATTGAAATAACCTAACCCAAATTTTAATTTCGTTTTCTTCCTAACAATGAAAAATAGACAATAGTACTGGTAAATATCAACTGATCGCCCTCATTCAGACAGAGACGATATAAACTCTGAGCCTTCCGTATAAAGAGAAATGATAAAAGGTGTAGCTATGCACCCTAGCATATAACGGCCTGGGGCTCTGCAGCTTCTGGCAAAGGGAAGCAAAGAAGAATTTTTTTCTTTTTCTTTTTTTTCTTTTCTTTTCTTTTCTTTTCTCCTTCCTGCCTGCCTGCCTCCCTCCCTCCCTCCCCCCTCCTTCCTTCCTTTCTTCTTACCTTCCTCTCTTCCTTCTTTCTTTCTTTCAACAACAGAATGCTCTGGCATGCTGAATCTATATGGAGTTTTCATTTTGAGACACAAAAAGTCAGGCATAAACTTGGAAGGTAAACTTGCAAGCATTACTTTTTTGCTGCATTCAACTTAAGATCTTTTCCTTCAAAAATGTGTCGAATGATGGTATTAATTAGAAAGAATGGAGACCTTAAGGAGTGGCGTAATAGAGTAAAAGAGAAAAACGAAACAAAATGAAATAGGGCTACCACATTTTTATAAAGAGCTGGAGAAAAATATAAGAATCTTCCTAAAGAGTTGAAGTTCAATGGTTGAAGAAGAGATACCATAAACAATACATAGGAGGAATTAAGGATGCATGTATTTGGGTATTGTCCCCAAATGCAATGCTTACTGATTAATATTTGGAGGAAAAGTGAAGTCACTATCTTTCACTGGTGTGGGGGAAAAAAAAAAAGAAACAAAAATTAACATCTTTTCCCACTAGTCAAAATAGTTATTGCTAACCTTATCATCAAGAAAATATAATAAACTTAGTGGCCTATGAACTGAGTCTGAAGATCATCTGAGCTTTGCTTTTGTTTTGGGGCAAGAAGTGTGTTTTTTGAACCCACTGTGTCTTTTACAGGATTGCCGGCGGTGCAAAGGTTAAAGCAATCCACTGCTAACTGGAAGGTGGGCCATTTGAAACCACCAGTGGCTCTGCTGGAGAAAGATGTGACAGTCCACTTCAGTAGGGATTTACAGCCTTGGAAACCCTATGGGGTCACTATGAGTGGGAATCAACTCCATGCGAATGGGTTTTTGGGCTTGCTGTCTTTTATGGAAAGGGAGTTTGTCATTAATATTTAACATTGTTATTATTTATTGCTTAAAATCTCCATTCCTGGCTTCCTTAAAACTTTTAAATACATCAGGGAAGACGAGGGCCATTTTCCTATGAAGCAGCAGTTGTTGGAAGTGGAATGATTAATGTACTCTTTGGAACAAAATTGTTCACTCCCTTTAGGCAGAATTCTCACCAGTTGATTTCCAACCCCCTTCTGTCTGTCTTCTTCGACACACACATGCACTGGTTTATATGTATCTTCTTGGCACACTGTTTGCCTAAAGAGTGCTGTTGCTTCTCGTGAACCATAATATTTATGGAATCATGTCCCTGACCCCTAGAGATATTTGTATTTTGTCACTCTTGTCCTGTTGGTGGAGTAGAAAAATACCCTGTGCAGTTTTGAAGGTGTGGCAGGTTGGAAAAGAGGTTTCTCCATTTTAATCAGGGCTAAGAGCGCTTCTGCTAATCAAAAGGTCAGCAGTTCGAATCCACCAGCTGCTCCTTGGAAACCCTATGGGTCATTTCTACTCTATTCCTTAAGAGTCGGAATCCACTTGAAGGCGATGGTTTTTTTTTTTTTTTTTTTGTAAAAGAGAAGAAAATGCATTAGCTTCAAGCTACAGCTAGGGTCACAGTATGGAAATACCTCTGTGTTTCAGATCTTAATTTCACTGTAAACTTTGTAAACAGTCATCAGAAGTTGTCAGGAAGCAAGGTTTTAGCGGTATGGATGTCTCCCGGTTTTCAGTGCCGCAGGTTCTCACTAATGGCGCATGCATTTCACGCGTTCATGGGGCTGTTTCTTGTGCAAATTTATCTTGCCTGTGTTTCCTCCAACCATTTTCTTCCATTTGTTATGAAGAAAAACTGACCGCTTTTCTGCCAAAGGAGACCCAGAATTTCTTGAAATACTTTGTGCATAAGAGTGTACAGAATAAAGAAAAATTTCTGGATTGAAAGAATAATCATGAAAAATAGTCAACAGGTCAGCAGCACAGCAGTTTAATCGTGCTGTTCAGAATTCCATTTTAGAGTTTTTACCTGGGACCCTGCATCATTAGGCCTACGCAGATATCTGTAGCATTTGGTTACTTGCTAGACTCTCTGGTCTAGTAGCTTCTTCGTATGACCTCAGTCAAGGAGGGCGTGGTAGATGTCACTCACTGAAGATGGTTGTTACAAGAGCTGCCATCCCTTATCCAACTTGGACACTCATCCCATTGAGAGGTATGCCTATGTTCCTCCTCTTGAATCTAGCCAGGCTGTGATCCATGCAGAAGTACAACTATTTATTTAACTTCTGAGGCTAGGTCATAAAAAGATTTTTCAGCTTCTTTCTGGTTGTCTTGGGACACAGCCACCATGCTGTAAGGAACCCAAGGCCACTTGGAGGCAATGTGTGGGTATCACAGCCACGAGCTCCAGTTGAGACCCAAGCAGATTGCCAGCATCCATCAACCAAACGTGGAATGAAGATGCCTCCAAATGATTCTAGTCCCCAGCCACCGAGGCACCTTAGGCTTTCAGTCCTTCTAGTTGAGGCCCGAGACATCACGGAGCAGTCAAATGCTGTCTGTCCTCACTGTGTCCTATTCAACCGTGTGTTCCACAGAATCTTTTAGCATAGTAATACTGCTGTTTTACGCCACTACGTTTTCGGGTCTTTTTTTAACAGCAACAGACTTTGAAATATCAAAATATTGAATAGGAATATTAATTGAGCCCTTTACCAGAAATAACGGTTTCTGTATATTTTCTATCTTCCATTCCACGTAGCTCAGTCTTGGCACAAAAGGAACTGATTAAACCATATGAAGGAAGAATGCATTTAATGTCAGAAATACCAGGATTTTAATCCCATTTCTGACCCATACTCATTTCGTGGGATCAGGCAGGTTGTTTGACATCTCTAAATTCCATTATCTATAATATGGTGGTGGTGGTGACATATTCACTTCATAGACTTGCTATAAAGACTAAATTAGATATAATATTTAAAAAATCTTAGTGTCATGTCTAGTACACGATAAGTGAATTCGAACTGCTGACCCTTTAGTTAACAGCCATAGCACTTAACCACTACACCACCAGCATTTCCATACTCATAGTAGGTAGCTAATTTACCTAAGTAAATGCTTTTGGAATGAATGGATAGATTAGTAAATGGGTGAACTCACGTTAGGACCGCCATTTGAGAGCTAATAAATTCCTCATCTGTTTGGGGTCTCACTTGAAGGAGCGCCTTCTCAGAAGGGGCAGGGGGCCTCTTCCCCTGAGGATTCATGTGGAACCAGGCTGATATTCATTCTTGGATGAACATTCAGGAATCACTGGGCAGGTTGATTTCAAAGGTTACTCATCTATATTCTAAGATGCTACTCACATTCAGTTCCAAGTTTGTCACATTTTTGTGTGTGTGACAATTTCAAGGGGCCTTGGAAGGGGGAAATCTTGGATTATTTAGCTGCTGTTCCATACGACTGTGATCATGTCTCTCTGCTTCCATTGTCTTCCAGAAGTAGCCTTTACTTTAGTACCGTCAAGCTTGAGCATCAAACATGATGATCTTTCTAAATGTATGCTTTTTATTATGCTCCAGTTGGACTCCAGTTAGAATCTCCTTTTTAAAGGGCTGGTGTCAGTGAGATGTGACAAACCATTTGACGCTTTAAAACTGTGTCTGAAAGACAGTAACATGTGTCCAATAAAGCTGCTAAGCTAAGAAAAGAAAGGGGAAAAATGAGGCTGGATCTGAAACATAGCAATGTCCCAAATTGAAGCATTTCATTCCAACATAATGCTTCCCTTCTGTGCATGTATGAATGTCAAACACATACAAAATACCTGTTTATCTGCTCACAGTCAGTCCATTTTTAAAGCCAAGCAGGAACATATTTGCTGACCCGGGGAACATAAATGACATTATTACCTAATGAACTGTTGCAGAATTCATTTGAATGTGGCCGTCCTTTTGAAAAGTATGCATCTTCCCAGTGATTAAAGTGATTTAGACAGGATTAGTTCAGGGTAGACAATATTCATTTAGGAATGAGTCATTATGTTCACCATCAGTCTAGAACCCAATGAGCTGATTCAAATTCATTTAAATCACTTGGAAAATACACACAGAGGCTGCACAATATACATAATTTTGAACCAAAAGACATTTCCACCAAAACCAATATATTTCAATCAGTAGAAATAAATCCACAGCTCCCCCCCACCCCCGTCAGATAATTGGGCTCCTTCAATCCAGCGATTTTGAAATTAACTGTGACTGTGGAAGCACCTGAATTGAAATTTTCATTTGAAAACGGGGTAAGTGGAAAGGAGGGTATTTGATTATTTATTTAAGTGAGAAACTGACAGATGGAATATGGTGTCATCTCAACTCTGAGGGGTACTGTGGTATTTAGCGGCACTTAATGTGAGAGCGTGCTATCACTTTCAATCCCACTGGCAAAGAAATCAGGGCTGGAAAAACTGATTAAATAATTACAAAGGTATTTCACACTATGTATTTGTAAGGGCTAGTGTGACAAAATAAGGACAGGAATGTACCAATTTTGGTAATTTTGAAAAAGAACTTGTGTGACAAAATGAATGTAAAGGATGTGATTTATTCTCAACAAAAAAAAACTTTTGAAGAGTCATTTCTTGCTCTTCTGCACTCGAAAGTAAAATGTGATTCCATCATAGTTTTGTAGACATTGTCTGATTGCTCAGGATTGGCCTTAAGTGCTTCTTGGACTTTCTTCAATCCCTTACATTGAATATTGATTAACTTGGTCTACCCTTGGGAATTATAGTCCCTTGGGTAGTGATTAGGGAGCCCTGGTGGCACCTTGGTTAAGTCCTTGGCTGCTAACCTAATGGTCAGCCGTTGGAGCCCATCAGCTGCTCAGCGGGAGAAAGATGTAGGCAGTCTGCTTCCGTAAAGACTGCAGCCTTGGAAATCCTATGGGGCAGTTCTACTCTGTCCTATAGGGTCGCCATGTGGCTCAATCGGCTCTACAGCAACTGGTTTGGTTTGGGGGCATGATTAGCTTGACAGGTATATGAAACACACCCTCGGCCACGGAGACACAGAAGGACCTATTAAGAGGGCTTCTGGGAAGATGTCTTTTTTCTTAGGAAAAAACACCAGCCTGAGATTTCTCCTTCCTTTTTGAGGATATGATGCTTACAAGATGAGCAGGTATCTTATAACCTTGAGAGGAAGGTCACAGGGAAGTTGACCAGAAGTTCTGACATCATTGAGCCAATCTATTAACTTCTCCTAGAACTACTCTGCCTGTCCATTTCTTGTTACATGAGGCCATAAAAATCCTGTTTCTTTAAGCCAGTGTCTGTTGGGTTTTCAGATTCTTGCAGCTGTAAATATCCTAACTGGTATCCGGACTTTCATAAATAGAGATTATTCAATCTTCTTCATATAAGTATTCCATTGCACTGAACAAGTCTTGTGGCCAGGAAGATTTTCTTCTGTATAGCTTCTTTGAAAAGAGCCTTTAAGCTTATCTTCTTTATACTGCAGTATAATTAAGAGAATACTTTTATAAATCTAAATTTAACTTCTGCTGACTTCTAGCTTCTGGTGTTAAGTTATATAAATTTAAGGAAAGCAATTTTTCTCAGGGTGAAACTAATTGCATTGACCTGGAGATTAACATAAGGTGATACTGAGTTCTTCTCTGCAGGCTCGGAAGTAGACATCCACTACTGCAGAATTGGAAATACTCTCCAATCCAGGCTTACACAAAATTTGCCACCTTTTTATCTTATCATCTGTCTTCACCTTTGGGGCCCCAAATTTCTCTTCCGCTCATGAAAAGCAAGTTCCCATATCTTTAATGCGCAGACAAGAATGTCTACCTTGATGAGTGAATTGAAGGATTAGAAGCAATGTATGTGTAATGTCTAAGACAATCCCTGTCCTCTAGATGTTCCATCGACAATGGCTTTTACCATGAAGAGTGAATTTGATGAGGTCATCAAGGGGAAGAAATTGCCAAGTTACCCTTTTTTCCCCTTGGCTTAATACTCTTCAAGGAATATGTACAATTACTCTGCAGAACAGCCTTGGTTGGGTTAAGGGAGAAGGCCTAGATGCCTGAATATCATTGCACTAAAAGATAAACGTATGTGAGAGTGGTTTCAATTAGCAGTATCCCCTTCTCCTAAATAGTATGCAATTCTTCACACAGGACGTGTATTCTAAGAGAGATGCCTAGAAGTAGAATTCTGGACCAAAGAGATTGTGGGTTTTAAATTTTGATAGACACTGCTGAATTTCTAAGAAAATTTTTACTGTCACCAAAATTGAATGAAAGAGTTTTTCAACAGGCTTTCCAGCATTTGTATAATCAACATCTTATGTTTTGCCAATCTGTTTGGTAAAAAGTAGTATGGTATCTCATTGTTACTTGAACTGTTGTTAGGTGCCGTCGAATCAATTCCAACTCATAGTGATGATCCTATATACAATGAAAACTGCCTGGTCCTGTGCTATCCTACCAATCACTACTATGCTATGCTTGAGCCCATTGTTGCAGCCACTGTGTCAATCCATTTTGTTGAGGGTCTTCCTGTTTTTTGCTGACTCTCTTCTTTACCAAGCGTGATATCCTTCTCCAGAGACTGGTCTTTCCTGATAACAAGTCCAAAGTACATGAGATGAAGTCTAGCCATCTTTGCTTCTAAGGAACATTCTGGCTATAAACCAAAAAAAAATAAAAAACCCGTTGCCATCAAGTCTGACTCAGGGCGACCCGAATGGCCAGAAACCATAGGGTTTCCAAAGAGCGCATGGTGAATTTGACCTGCCGACTTTTTGGTTAGCAGCAGTACCTCTTAACCACTACACCACCAGGGTTTCCATTCTGGCTATTATAAATGCATTAAAAAAAATTTTTTTATATAGATTATTATTTTCTGTGAAACAACTTTTCACATCCTTTGCCCATTTTTTTTTTTCCAGATGGATTTTTATTCCTTACTAATGTCAAGGAATATACCCACGTATTAATATAAGACTGGAATCGGCCCTTTGTAAGGGCTTATGTGTCAAAAATTTCTGAATTTTCACACACTTTTCTAGTATTTTCATGCTTTCATAAGTATTTGTTTATAAGATTTTATTTTGAAGCAAGAAATAGGGTAAATCTGGCATTAATTGTTCTCTTTTTCTGTCTCACTTTGATAAGTAGGCCATTTTATTTCATTGGTTTAGACTGCAAATCTCTTTTATATAATATCTCCATATGTTAGTCTATTTCTATATGTTTCTGTTTTAAGGAGCATGTGCTTGTTCCTGAAATATTAGCAAACTTTTTCAACTGCTATAACTTCATAACACATGTTAATGCCTAGTAAAATATGTCTTTGCTCCTGGATATTGTCAATTATTCTGTTTTTCATATTTAATCGATAATCAGCTATAATAGTTAAAAATCAAATTTAGTATTAATTGTTACTTTTATAATATAAAATCATCTAGCTTCAAATTAGGTCTTTCATACCATTTATTCAAATATTCTTCTATTTGCTTTTAGGAGTCTTAAAATATGCTTTACATTAATTCTAAATGTTTCTTTTTAATTATTTATTTCTTTGTAACTAGCAAACATATTGAATCCCTGATAGTTCTACTTGCTTTCTCTACGGTATCAAAATAAATGATTCTAATAATTTAAAAATATGGATAATATTGTCTTTTTTAATTTATGTACTTTGGTAATTAAATTATTAGGTATATATTGAATTAGAGACAAATTGTAACCCTCATAGAGCTTAAATTCTAACAGAGCCTGCATTTTTCTCTTATGTAATTGCATTGGAGACGACCACTAGCACATTTTCAGTATCAATACTGATAAAAGTGTTTCCTTGTTATGTTCTGTATTTAACAGGAATGTTTCCACTAAGTGATCATAAACTTGATGCCAACCCTTGGATTGAAATACAGAGCTACCATGTGAAGATGATAACTATTACTGTTTTTCAGTAAGAATTTTCCTCAGAAATGGCTGTTGAATTTAACCAGATACCTTTTCTATGTCGTTGCTGTTGTCGTAAGTTTCCAACTCATAGTGACTCTATGTACAACAGAATGAAACATCGCCGGGTCCTGTGCCATCCTCCAAATCGTTGCTGTGTTTGAGCCCATTGTTGTAGCCACTGTGTTGAGGATCTTCCTCTTTTTCATTGACCATCTACTTTACTGAGCGTGTGCCTATCCAGGGACTGAGCCCTCCTGATTACATGCACAGAGTATGTTAGACAAAGTCTCGCCATCCTTGCTTCTAAGGAGCATGCTGCTTGCGCTTCTTCCAAGACAGATTTGTTTATTCTTCTGGTAGTCCATGGTATATTTAATATTTTTCTACACATAAGTAGATAATTTATTTTTTTTCTTCTCCTTAACCCTTTAAAATGGTGTAGTATGTTAATACATTTCTTAAAGTTGAAATGTTTTAGCAATATTAATTAAATAATGCTTAGGTATGTTTGGTTAAGCATTTTATTAAAATTCAAGCATAAATGAAAAACTTAGCCAATTTCAATGCTTCTACAAATGTGATCAGCATTTTTGGTGAACTCCTCCTTCAGCTGAAATAATGAGAACATGGGCGAGGAACACTGAAGTATTCTCCTCATCACATAGAGGTTTTTTCTCACTTTTCACACAGCTTGGGAACTCCCAGAATGATGAGCAGTTCAGTCAAACTCCGCACCCCTTTTTTTCAATAAAAAGTGATATGTTGCCTTGTTTTGATTCTGACAAAATATGGACTTTTAAACACAAGTATACAGTACCGAAAATCCAAGAGTAGCCTATACACAAGTCAACCACATGTATGTTTTTCTTATTTAAAGCTCACAGTTAAACTTACCTGTCCAAACAGTTGTGTTTTTTTTTTTGACTAATGATATTGATGGTCAGTCAGCTTAAGGGACTCAAAGTCCAGGACAGCTATTTACAATCCAGTCCAATGAGACAAGTATAACTACTTTAGCTTCAAAACTTCTGATTTATTGTCTCTCCCTCAAAGAGATCAAAAACTGAAGGCAGATACAATGGCACAAAGCATTTTGGCATCTTAAAATTTAACACAGGGGTGACCCGGGAATGGCCCCTCTCAGGCCTCCTCTACATTCCCGTTCGTTCCTTCATCTGTGATGTGCGACTGCTTAGTTCCTCAGCTGCCAGCTCCTAGCCGACACGCGTCACACACTCAGTTTGGCTGTGTGTGAATACTCCTCCGCTAAAGACACACGTTGTGGTTGTCGTTGGTTGCTGTTGAGTCAGCTCCGACCAATGGCACTTTATGTTAACAGAAGAAAAAGTAGCCTGGTCCTGCTCCCTCTTCATGGTTATCGGTATTTTTGAGTCCCTTGTTCAGCTATTGTGTCAATCCATCCCACTGAGAGTTCTCCTGACTTTTGATGGCCCTGTACTTTACCAAACATGATGTCCTTTTCTAGTGATTAGTCTTTCCTAATGAAGTGTCCAAAGTAAGCAAGTTGCAGTCTTGCAGTCCTTGCTTCTGTGGAACATTCTGGTTGTATTTCTTCTAAAACTTTGTTCTTCTGGCAGTCTATGGTATATTCAATATTCTCCACCAACACCACAGTTTATATGCGTCAATTGTTCTTCTGTTTCCCTTCTTCGCATTCTAGGCAGTAATAACTTACCCTGATCATCATCAGGCCACATAACTGAGGTAAAACAGTGCAGGGCTGTGCTAGGAAAGAACAGTATCTAGTGATAAATATCCCTTTAATGTTAATTTTCCTAAATAAATTAACAAAAGAAAAAAAATTTTCTCTTCTGGCTGAAGTTGGACTTAGTTGGATTCTGGTTCTAACACCACTTCTTATCTTTGTATTTCACCATCAGCCCCTGAGCACCTGTACAAAATGAATTCACGTTTGACAGCATAGCTGTGGTTCTTTCTTCCAGGTCACCAAGCTTCTGCCCTCTTTCATCTAGTGTCAACCTGGCTCATGCTAACTCACTAATGACTCCAGATGACATTCCTTGCATAATCTCAATGCCTCCAGGGACAGGGATATGCTGCACAAGACTCCTCGAAGCTTTTCCTGAGGACAATTCTTTGAATATTCTTCTCTTTCATGGGATTGTGCACCTCCTCCAGATAAGCCTTGAAAGAATCCCATTCAGTGCTTCTGGTGTGGAGACTGGAGTAAAGCGTTCATCCAATCTTTCCTGAAGATTTTCATAAGTCTCTGGACTATAAGTTTGTTTCTGGATGTCTGTAGGTGAAAGTAGGTATAATGCTTGTCCTTTGTTGGTGAAGCAGAATGTCTGAATATCCACATATTGTAACCAGCAATACACACCCAATGTTGTGGTTGTAGAATTAGTAACCACCAAGCCAGCTCCAACACACAGCAACCTTATGTGAAGCAGAACAAAATGCTGCCTGATCCTGTGCCATCTTTATAAGCATTGGTATGTTTGAGTCCATCTTGTGGCTATTGAGTCAATCCATCTCACTGAGAGTTTCCTACATTTTTGCTCACTCTCTACTTTACCAAACAGGATTTCCTTTCTAGCGATCTGTCTTTCCTAATGGCTTGTCCAAATTAAATTAGCTGAAGTCCTACCACCCTCACTTCTAAAGAACATTCTGGTTGTCTTTCTTCGAAAACTGCTTTGTTCGTTCTTCTGGCAGTCCACAATACATTTAATATTCTTCACCAACGCCACAGTTCAAATGCACCAATTCTTTTTCTGTCTGACTTTTTCATTGTAGAGCTTTTGCTTGAATATGAGGAAATTGAAAAGACCACGGCTTGAGTCAGGCTCACATTAGTCATCAAAGTGACGTCTTTGCTTTAAAAAAAAAAAAAAAAACTTTAAAGAGATCTTTTGCAGCAGAGTTGTCCAATGCAATATGTTCTTTGATTTCTTGACTGCTGCTTCCATGGAATTTGATTTTTGATACAATAGGATGAACTCACTGACAACTTCAATTTTTTCTCCATTTATCCAGATGTTGTTTATCGGTCAAGTTGGGAGAATTTTAGTTTTCTTCACGTTCAGGTGTAATCCATACTAAAGGCTGTAGTCTTTGACCTTTATAAAAAAGTACTTCAAGTTGTCTTCATTTTCAGAATGCACACATCCAATAGAGGCCTTGAACCTACAAACTAAAAGTCATAATATGTCTATTGGCACAGAAGCACTCAAAGCAGATATGTTACCCAATGCTATAATATCTCCAAAAAGAACAAGAGGTGTCTAATTGTTAGTTTATAAACCCAGTTATGGATTGGCAGCGAGATTCCTTTTCTTGGTTTTCAGAACACATCACTGCATACTGGTCTCTTCAAGAGAAAGTATAATCTCTGCTTACAAACTGCAGTTTATTGTATATATAATTTAACTTACCGTATGTTGTTTAAATTCTTTGTATCCTAAATATAGCTGAATTTTGTGAATCCTTCTAACAATTTTGAGAAAGATTTCAGATAATCCACAACACAAAGCTTTGCATATTCTGGGTCCTGTTTTTACAATACAATCTTACCCAGAACCCGACTCATACCCACCTCCAATAACCGTGTATTTATTACCCATATTCATATAAACTGTATGATAGCTTTTCCAGTTGTCATTGTTTTTTGTTTGTTTGTTTTTGTTTTGTTTTGAAAGTGTACTTGGCTTATTTTTTCCTTTGAAAGTTAGTAATCTTGGTCTCCCACTTATCCAGTAGTCTGGTTTGTTAAATGTTATAGGTTTGTTTTTCACTGTCTGGCTAACTAGGCATTTGGCCTTAGGCTAACGATAAGAACTTTGGGTCAAAAAAATGCTGAATCTGTACTCTTGGACTCATTTATGCACCAAAGGTTCACTTTCTATTACTCTAATGAAATAATTTCTTAGCAACCTGATCTTTTTTAATTTCTTTTTTTGTTTGTTTTGTTTTGCTTCAAATGTTTTCCCTCTGAGCAGCTGACATCACTGTCCCTCCAAAACAAACTCAAACAAAACAAAAACATGATTTTTCAATACATAATCTAATTTATGTACCGTGTCATCTCTCTAATATGTGTTTATATAAATAACTTTACATCATAGCTCCCTCCTCTTTATTAACTAGAATCCATTTAGATTATCAGAAGATGGTAAATGTTGGTTCTGCAAATAGTGCCCAAAATGATGCTATCTTATCTCTGCATTAACTGAGTAATAAATGGATTGTAACAATTTTGGTAGAAGAGTATTCTTTAGCAGCAATTCGTCACTAAGAAATTGTTCCTGGACTTTTCACGGTTGCTCACCAAATTTACTTCAGTCCTTATCTGCAGGTTTTTTTTTTTTTTTTTTTTTTGGCTAATAAAAATTAATTCCTTATATCTTCATTATAAGGAAAAAACAAATTCACTCTTCTTAGGAGAATATTTTCAGTACATTAGGCCATTCTCTGAATTATACACAATATGCAACTTTAGCGATCCTTGGAGTGATTTTATTTTTGGTATAAGATTTGTAAAGTTCCATCGGAAAAAAAACTGTAATGGGTTGTTTGGCAGATGCACAAGGAATTCCTCTCGACTGTCACTGACAATTGTCCTTGGGGGGAGAATCCAGACACAGGGTCCTTACAAGAAGTCTTTCATTATCATTAACAAAGTTACTTGCGATTGTACTGTAATCCATCCCTCGACTTCGGTTTTGTCATTTGTAAAATGAGGGGGTTGAATTACGATAGTATTCTCTTTTTTGAGGCCTCTGCGCATAAATGGGACCATAGGATGGATTTGAATTGCTGGCCCAGAGTTGAGGAGCATGCTCCATGTTTGCAGTTATGGTACCTGCCAGCCAGCCTATAGGAAGCTGAATGAGTCCTAAAGTTTCTTTCAATTTCTAATAATTTCCAATTCTACAGACACGACTTCTCAACTTGCTTTTCAACAAACACGTATGCTGACATTAGGTTAAAACTAGACTTACTGTTAAATTTGTGCTTTTTTTTTTTTTTTAATGGAAAATAAGCATTTGAAGAAATAAGCTCCTCGGCGTGACAGGTTTTGAAGATTGATATTTCGTAGAGTCAAAGGATTGACTGTCACATTTGTGTGTATGTGACACTTTGTGCAATTCCAAAGAGAATGACTGTGTACCAATACATCACGGCCCACTTATCCATGAGTTGACAATTAGCCAAGGGCATAGCCACATGGTACATGAAGTAAGGTTTCACAGGGTCTCCTCAGCTCTGAAATAGAGGTCACCAACTCCATGATCAACATTCATTTTCAAATGAATTTGAAGCATTTTGTTTGCTGGGATGAGACCATCAATGATGTAGTTGTAGAATTCGAAGAAATAATTATTTCTGTGTGTAAGTTTATGGACAATCTACAGAAATGGAAGAAGAGCCCTTTAGAGAAAAACGGAAACTTAATCCAATGTTTACCTTCCTTCTCTTCCCATTTCTCTTTGAAATGTGCCAAGAAATAGAAGGAGAGGGAAATAATAAGCAAGCAAACTTTTAAGTATTTCTAGAAGGCATTGTGCAGACATGATAGGATGGAGAGGATCTTGAGCAACTTCAATTTCATACGTGCACAGGTAAGCCTACCGGGGAAGCAGAAAGGGTGAAGAGTAGGGCTCCAAACATATCCAAGCTCAAGTCAGAAGAGGCTGGGAGCAAATCCGGGCTCCCAAGAAAGGACATTCGCGTCGCCTGTGGTATTATCCAGTCCTTACTTGGCTTGACAGTGACTGAGGCAAAAACAACTTTTAATGAGGATTTTAAATTGGAGCATTCCTGTTCAAACCTCTGCTGAGAATCTGCATTTCTAACAAGTACCTAGGAAGTGATACATAGGCAATGGCTTCCTCTTTTCTTCCAGGCCACTGAATAGCTAACTGTGCAAAATACAACCATGAAGAGATAATAAACATGGAGATGTGGGAAGTGTCTAATGTGGACAAAACAGAATCACACCACCCAATAGTGGACAACAAAATAATATTTTCTGTGAGTACAAACAATATTAAAAAAAAACCAAGAAATGTGGAAATAGTTCTAAGGAAAAGGAAAATATCCTTATGATCAATAAGATCTGAAAGGATATTAAAATGTTTAAGAGCTAAAAACTTGGATCAAGATTAAATTTTGAAATGAGTTAGTTAAAAGACAAGAATATTCTTGTAATGGAGGAAGAATAAAATTCCGTTATCTAAAAGGCATATCACACTCTAGCAAAAGTTTTACACAATCAACACATAGACAAATGTTTAAGTTACTGAATATAATAGTGAAAGAAATCTTCAAGCTTACAGGGGTAAAAAGGAAGTCAAATGCAATTTGTGATTGGGTTAGGGGCAGGAGAGCAGCTTATAGAAACTTGGGCTGGCCACAAATGCAATGACGGATGTAGCTGAGTAAGGCTCACCTTATTCTAAAACACTGGTTTGATGTTGTTAGGTGCCGTTGAGTAGGTTATGACTCAGCGATCCTACATACAACAGAATGAAACACTGTCTAGTCCTGTGCCATCCTTACAATCGTTATGCTTGAGCCCATTATTGCAGCCACTGTGTCAATCCCTCTCATTGAGGGTCTTCTTCTCATTCTCTTCCTCTCTACGTTACCAACCATGAAGTCCTTCTCCAGAGACTGGTCCTTCCTGGTAACATGTCCAAAGCGTGTGAGATGAAGTTTTGCCATCCTTGCTTCTACGGAACATTCTGGTTGTACTTCTTCCAAGACAGATCTGTTCGTTCTTCTGGTAGTTCATAGTATATTCGGTATTCTTTGCCAACACCACAATTCGGAGGCATCAATTCTTCTCCTGTCTTCCTTATTCATTACTCAGGTTTCACATACATATGAGGCAAATGAAAATACCATAATTTGGGTCAGGAGCACCTTAGCACTGAAAGTGACATCTTTGGTTTCTAACACTTTAAAGAGGTCTTTCGTAGTAGATTTGTCTATAACAACCTGAATATTGGAAGCATCTGGGGAGTTATTAGAAGGAAAAAGCAACTAATGCCTGTTTCATTCCACCAGCCCCGGAAGCTGAGTTGATTGATTTAGGATGTTGCCTGGGCACTGAGATTTTGAAAGTCTCCCTGGGTGAACAAAATGAAGAGAAATAAAGGAAATAAATATTTTTAAACTTCATGCAAATAAACATTAAAATATGGAGATAATGATTTTTGAGGGTGGAATCCTAGTTATAATAAATTACAGAGAAATAGGGATAAGAAAACTGATTAATGACAAAGGCAGGAACTGTTCGTTACAATAAATGTTCAGCCCCAGGTGCTTCCAGTGGTGAATTCTTTTTCAAAGAAAAATGGACCTCAGAAAAAGGAGAAAATTATTTTCATTATGTCAAGATAACACTGATAACAAAACCAGGAAAAAAAAATAAGTTAAAAATTCATACAATACTAATAGTTTTTAAATACATCAACAATCTGTTAAAATATAATAATTTCATTTAGGAGGGAAACTTAAAAATAGAATCCTTTGATGCAAATTTAGGAAGAAATGGGCAGGAATATTTATTTCCACTGAGGAATATAAAGCGGATTTTAAATGACTGGAAAGGCACACCATGCATATTAGAAAACCACAATATTGTAAAGACTTCCATTCCTGTCACATTTATCTGTAATTCAATTCTGCATTAAAGCAACATGGTTTTCTAGTCACAAGTTGTCAAAAAAATAATACAGTTCATCAGGAGATATAAACATATGAGAAATGACATATATTTCTAAAAATAGTCACAGTACTGAAAAGATGCTTCAGCATTAACACTTAAAAAATCTTCAAAACTTCGAACCAACAATCTCGAGCATACGCTCACACATACAAATAAAATCTCAAAGATGTATACCTTGGGATGCCTATTTCTTCATTACCTATGCTTATTTATTTATTTTTAAATTCTGAAAGACACCAAGAAAAATCTGAAACAGACTTTTACATCCAAAGCTACGGGCGTTGGGGATTGGAGGAACCATTTATCTTTGGTGTTCTATTATCATACTACATTTCCTATGTCTAAATGCTATATATACAGCAGTTCCAGTTGCCATCGAGCTGATTCTAATCACAATGACCCCCTGTGTGACAGAGTAGAACTGTTCTTCATAGGGTTTTCAATGGCTGGTGTCTCTAAAGTAAATCAGGCCTTTATTTTAGATAGTAGGTTAGTATGTTAACTGTTTGCATTACCCTATGACTATCTATCTGTCTGTCTATCTTTCTATCTATATTTATCCATTTATCTATAAACAAACATGTTTTTAGTGATAGTCCAGGAAAGAAAGTTGATCTTGATTCTTGAGTCTGCAGACTCTCTCAGCAACCCAGTTCCATTGAGGATAAACTATTGAAATATCCCTCCTTGGGCTTCACTGAGTTCTCTGAACCACTATGCTGACTTTCAAATTCTTCCCCCTTGGCAAGTAGCTTTTTGCTGATTTTCATAACCTGCCCTAATGCTGCAGTGATTTGCCTCACTTTTATTTTTAAGTACTGTTTTTTAATTCCATGATATCAAACCAAGAATTTCTCACAGCTGCATCAGACTCAAAGGCTGGGCTGTGGGAAGAAGGTGTATAATATACACCTATCATTACAAAATGTCATATGTTTATAAAAATAAGCATTGCTAATGAATGTTCCCAGGCCACATAAAATTATAGTGGAGCAAATGTCTTCTTAGGAAGAGTGACAGCATCTCTGTGAATTACATACAAAAAAAAAAAGAAATTCCTGAAGATTACCAATATTATTTTGTGTTATTTCATTATTACGTCATAGTTAAAAAAAGAGGGCATTTTCAAAATTAAGAAATACCAACTACGGAGAAACAAATATAATAATATCCCCCTTCCCCAGAGAAAAACCAATTAAAAAACTTCTGGTTTTAGTTTTACTTTACCATTTTAACTATATGCCACATAGTTATACCTGTACTTCTTGATTCTTCCTTTCTAGACAAGTTGTTATCCCTTGCTTTAAGAAATCCATTCAGAAAACTTAGAGGACATGGGCTCATTTCTAGAAACACACTACCTACCCAAACCAACACAAAATGATGTTGAAAATCTGAACAGACCAATAACAAGAGAAGAGATGGGGGAAAAAAACTACCAACAAAAAAAAGCCCTGGCCCAGATGGTTTTACTGGAGAATTCTACCAAACGTTCAGAGAGGCGCTTACACCAGTACTACTCCTCAAACTATTTCAGAACGTAGAAAAGCAAGGGATACTTCCAAATTCATTCTATGAAGCTAGTATAACCTTGATACCAAAACCAGACAAAGACACCATAAAAATAAAGAAAATTACAGACCAATATCTCTCATGAAGATAGATGCAAAAATTGTCAACAAAATTCTAGCTAATATATTCAACATCACATCAAAAAAATAATACACCATCACTAAGTAGGATTCATACCAGGTATGCAAGGGTAGTACAACATCAGAAAATCAATCTACATAATCCACCACATAAGTAAAATAAAAGAATCACATGATCATATCAATTGATGCAGAAAAAGCATTCAACAAAGTCTAACACCTGTTCCTGATTAAAAAAACTGTCAAAAAAATAAGTATAGATGGAAAATTCCTCAACATAATAAACGGCAAAAAAAAAAAAAAAATTTTTTTTTTTTTTAATACAAAACCAACAACCAACATCATTCTTAATGGGGAGAGGCTGAAAACATTCTCCTTGAGAACAGGAACAAGACAAGAATGCCCTTTATCACCACTCCTACTTAACACTGTGCTGAAAGCCCTAGCTAGAGCAATAAGGTAAGAAAAAGAACTAAAGAACATTCAAATTGGTAATGAAAAAGTGAAACTATCCCTATTTGTGGATGATATGATACTATACATAGAAAATCCAAAAGACTCCACAAGAAAACTACTGGAACTAGTAGAAAGATTCAGCAGAGTAGAAGGATACAAGATAAACACACAAAAATCAGTTGGATTTCTATACACCAATAAAGAGAACAATAAACAGGAAATCAGGAAAACAATACAATTTATAATAGCCCCTAAAAAAATAAGATACCTAAAAACCAAACCCACTGCCGTGGAGTCAAATGAGATACTTAGGAATAAATCTAACCAGGAACGTAAAAGACCTATACAAAGAAAACTATAAAACACTACTGCAAGAAACCAAAAGAGATCTACGTAAATGGTAAAACATACCACGCTCATGGATAGGTAGACTCACCCTTGTGAAAATGACAATTCTACCCAAAACAATCTACAAATACAATGCGATCCTGATCCAAATACTAACAACATTCTTTAAAGAGATGGAAAAACTAATACTTAGCTTTATATGGAAAGGGAAGATGACCTGGATAAGTAAAGCATTGTTGAAGAAGAAGAATAATGCAGGAGGATTCACACTACCTGACCTCAGAAACTACTATACAGTTACAGTAGTCAAAACAGCCTGGTACTGGTACAGCGACAGATATACTGACCAACGGAACAGAATTGAGAACCCAGACGTAAACCTATCCATCAACGATCACCAGAACTTCAACAAAGGCCCAAAGTCCATCAAATGGGAAAAAGTCAGTCTTTTCTAACAAATGATCTGGTAAAACAGATGTCCACCTGCAAAAAAAAAAAAAAAAAAAGAGACAGGACCCATACCTCACACCATACACAAAAACTAATTCAACATGTATCAAAAACCTAAATATAAAACCAAAAACTATAAAGATCATAGAAAAAAATTAGCATCAATGCTAGAGGTCCTAATACCCAGCATTAAAGGATAACCATAACTAACAACAAACAAACTCCAGAAGATAAGCTAGATAACCAGGATCTTCCAAAAATTATACATTTATGCTCATCAAAAGACTTTACCAAAAGAGTAAAAAGAGAACCTAGAGAAAATTTACAGGAAAATCCAACACCTCTACAACAAAAAGGCAGGTAATCTATTTAAAAAATGGGCAAAAGAAATGAACGGACGTTTCACCAAAGAAGACATTCAAAAGGCTAACAGACACATGAGGAAATGCTCATAATCACTAGCCATTAGATAAATGCAAATTGAAATCATAATAACATCTCACCCTGGCATTACTGGCACAAATGAAAAAAACAGAAAATAACAAATGTTGGAGAGGCTGCAGGAAGATTGGAACTCCTATGCACTGCTGGTGGGAATGAAAATGGTACAACCATTTTGGAAAGTGATACGGCACTTCCTTAGAAAGCTAGAAATAGAAATACCATACAGTCCAGCAATCCCATTCCTAGGAATATATCCCAGAGAAATAAGAGCTGTCACACGAATAGATATATGCGCATCCATGTTCGTTACACCCATATTCACAATAGTAAAAAGATTGAAACAACCTAGATGCCCATCAACAGATAAATGGATAAACAAACCATAATACATACACACAACAGAGTACTATATAATGATGAAGAACAATGATGAATCTTTGAAGCATCTCAAACATGGATGAACCTGAAGGGCATTGTGCTGAGTGGAGTAAGTCAATCACAAAAGGGCCAATATTGTATGAGACCACTCCTATAAAAACTCATGAAAAGATTTACACACAAAAAGAAATAATCTTTGATGATTATGAGTGAGGGGAGGGATGGGGATGGAAAAATTAAATAGACAATAGATAAGTGGTAACTTTGGTGAAGGGTAAGACGGGACACAAGGTTGGGGAAGCCAGCACAACTTGTATAACGCAAGGTCATGGAAGCTCCATAGACACATCCAAACTCCCTGGGGTACTGAATTACCGAGCTGAGGGCCATGGGGACCATGATCTCAGGGAACATTTAGCTCAACTGGCATAACGCATCTTATAAAGAAAATGTCCTACATTCTACTTTGGTGAGTAGCTTCTGGAGTCTTAAAAGCTTGTGAGTAGCCATTTAAGATAGTCCACTGGTCTCGCCCCATCAGGAGCAAGGGAGAATGAAGAAAACTAAAGACACGGGGTAAGATTAGTTCAAAGGACTAATGTACCACAATTACCAGAGCCTCCACAAGACTGAGTCCAATACAACTAGATGGTGCCTGGCTACCACCACTGACTGCTCTGATAGGGATCACAATAGAAGGTCCCAGATAGTGCTAGAGAAAAATGTAGAACAAAATTCTAACTCACAAAAAAAGACCAGACTTACCTGACAGAGACTGGAGAAGCCCTGAGAGTATGGCCCCTGGACACCCTTTTAGGTCAGTAATGAAGTCAGTTCTGAGGTTCACCCTTTAGCCAAAGATTAAATGGCTTATAAAACAAAACAAGACTAAAGGTGCACACCAGCCCAGGGGTAAGGACTAGAGGGCAGGAGGGAACAGGAAAGCTGGTAATAGGAAACCCTAAGTCAAGAAGGGAGAGTGTTGACATGTTGGGGGGTTGGTAACCAATGTCACAGAACAATATGTGTACTAACTGTTTAATGAGAAGCTTAGTTTGTTCTGTAAACCTTCATCTAAAGTACAGTAATAACAACAACAAAAAAAGAAATCCATTCATACACTACCTCCCATCTTCCCATTTTCTTCCATCCATCCCTAATATTATTGAATATATATATAAAAAAAACAAACCCAGTGCCGCCAAGATGATTCCAACTCATAGCGACCCTATAGGACAGAGTAGAACTGCCCCATAGAGTTTCCAAGGAGCGCCTGGCGGATTCGAACTGCCGACCCTTTGGTTAGCAGCCGTAGCACTTAGCCACTATGCCACCAGGGTTTCCACTGAATATATATATTACTATTCTTGTTTTTTGCAGAGGTTGCCGTTTCTAGGATTAAATACTTATTCCTATTTCTTGATTTATCAAGCTTAGGAAGTATCTACTAATTTCCTGCTTTTACAGAGACAGAAATAAGATCCTTATTCTTTCTTCTGCCTTTCCTACCCCTTCTACACTTGTATTTACTATTTTATACTGACAAGGTTTATAGCATATACATCTGTCCCATCAAATAATGTTTAATTCTTTGTGCTTTGTCTACATGTTGATTATCAAAATTGAAAACAATATAACATTGATAATATTATGATTTTATGTGTATATAATTCATAAAACAATGAAATAGCATAGCTGAAACCATGTAGAAGAAAACACAGCCTGATATTTAAATTTCTGAAGTTATTAACACAAATTGTGCTTGTATTTTAGTGTGCTAGGTTACTTTTTTTCTTGTACATTTCCTAATGTTTTCATGCTCAATTGCCATTGTTTATTTCAGCTCATTCTTCCCTGTGTTAAATTTTAATTTTTTTTAAGTTTTGCTGAAGGTACATCCTGATGAGTATGTTCCCAAAACTGTACTCAGACAATGAACAGTCTAACCTCTTTCATGAATAAAGCATCTTTATTTCATTGTCCCATCGGGTTAAGGGTAGAGCTCTAAGTTTAAAGTGTTTTTTCCTCTTTAGAATTTGAGGACTTCTTCCATTCTCTTCAGTATCCAGCATTGTTGAGAAAGTGGATGTCTGTCTGTGAATGTTTTCTTTGTGAAAAACTGTCTGTTGCTGTTTGAGAGCTTTTTGGAATCTTTTCCTTACCTCTGAGGCTATAAAATTGCAGTGTGTCTACATGTGAACAATACTTCGTAAATCATGCTCATAGGCCACCTCGATTAAAGACTTTTTTATTCATTTCAGAGTGCTTATCTTATGTTTTATCATTTCTTCCTTTCACTTGTCCCTGTTTCTCTCCATTTGTGATTCTCAGTAGATGGATGATAGGCTGCTTGGATATTTCCTCCATACCTCTAAATTTCTCTCTTGTTAATTTCCTCCACAAATCACTTCATTTTCCAAGGGAACAAAATAAAACATCACTTCCCAGCACCCTTTCTTGTAGTTAGGGCACAAATGACTAGTTTTGGTTAAAGGGAAGTTAGTAGCATTTATGTGCATCATTTTTAGTCTGGGTTAATGTAAAGATCTACTAGCCTTTCTCAAGGAGCCCTGGTGGTGCAGTGGTTAAGTACTTGGCTGCTAACCAAAAGGGTCAAACCCACCAGCCTTTTTTTCTGTGGGCGAAAGATGTGGCAGGCAGTCTGTTTCTTTATTGTTTGGATTTTTAACCATTAAAATACCCTACTTCTATAAAACACACCAAAATAAAAATTAAATTAGGTTACTATAATTGGGAAAACTACCCAAACATGTTGGTGTGTAGTCCCTCATGTCAGATTTATTCTGCAGATTGCACTGGATGAATTCTACACCTGATTGTATTATGTTTGCTTAGATTTTTATTTCGTTTTTGGACTCTACATTTGTCGATTCAGCTTTGAGAATTTGAGACTCGGCTCATAAAACTTATTTCTAGTGTATCAGGGTATAATCTAATGCTGTATCTACCTATTTCTATCTATACTTATCTATATGTAAATTTATCTCATCCACTGCACAGTATGGAATCACCTTCAATTTGGCCCTTTGGTCCTGGTTCCTGAGCCCTGCCCAGTAACCAACCTTTACCCATATTGGCGGGGTGGGGAGATCCCACCTGGTATGAATTTACCTGCATTGGCAGGAGTACATAGGCTGGCTTATAGAAACCCTAGAACCTGAGAGCAGAGCTGTCCTGACAGGGAGGAGAGCCTTGCCCTAGGAGAGGGCTGCCTGAAGCCACCCTGGTTGACAAAGAGAGAGATGGGCTCTCTGCTTCGGGAACCTTCACAGACCTCACCCATGTACTTTTCCCTGAGTTGTATCCTGAGTTTCCTGACATTGACCCTGAGCTGCATCTTGAATTATACATCCTGTTACTTCTGTGTCATTACCCCAGTAAATCATGTAACTATGAATATAGTCTCTGACTTCTGTGTGACCATAGCAGCCAATTATTGAATCCCACAAAGAAATAAAAAACGCTGTTGAGGAGAGCAGCTGGCGTGAGAAATGATGGAGAAGTGGAAAAGCAGACGTATATTTAAATTAACCCCCGCTCCTAGGGGCCAGCCCTATGTTGATTCTGGTTCATTTCACAGCATTTTGTGTGCTCCTTTCTGTTTTATAGTTGTTGTAGTTTCATTCTAAGTTTTTGCCGTAATGATGAAATTCGAGGAAAGTAAGAAGACAGACGTGTGTATCATTGGCCTAGGGTTAGGGTAAGGTAAGTGAGGCAGCGTGATGGAAGAGCAAGGGTGGGACCTATCTTTTTCAAAATTTTGATATTTTGTTCATTATGAACTTTTGCATTAATTTTGGTGATTTAAAATAATATATTAAGATGTTGGGTTAAAATATTATTTATCTTTGTTACTGAGTTTTTGCTATTCCCTTCATTTTTACAGGAAACCCTGGTGGCTTAGTGGTTAAGAGTTACGGCTGCTAACCAAGAGTTCAACAGTTCTAAACCACCAGACACTCCTTGGAAACCCTACAGGGCAGTTTGACTCTGTCCTTTAGGGTAGCTATGAGTCACAATTGACTCGATGACAATGGGTTTGGTTTTGTTTATTAGATTTTACACCAGATGTGAAAACCTTACTCATTTCCACCTAGACTGGGCTCTAACGTGCCATCTTGAATCATAAAGTAGGCAGCATTCAATGGAAAAGGAAATAGTGCAAGAATGGATATACAGGTGGGTTTTGGAAATTGTTTTGCAGGTGTTAAAGTAAATCTATTTTTGCTTCCAGAATAAGTGACCTGAAGATCAGAGGTCACCATTGCATTCCTTTAAATGAAATTCCTGTAAATAGGGATGGAGCCCTGGTGGCGCAGTGTTTAAGAGTTTGGCTGTTAACCAAAAGGTCAGCAGGTGCTCTTTGCAAACCCGATGGGCAGTTCTACTCTGTCCTATAGGGCCACTGTGAGTTAGAATCAACTCGACAGCAACAGGTTTGGTTAATATACTCATTAATCATTTGAATCAAGTTTTTGGAAAATTAAATTGAGATCTGGTGGAACTAGAGTTAGAAGAAAGTCCATCAGGTAGTTCCCCTTGATGGTCAATGATCAGTTCTTCCACATTGCATATTGTGGAGAATAATAAAATTTAACAGGTACAATATTTCTCTTAAAGTTCTGTTTCATTTTCATGGGTCTACTTAATAAGCACATGTGGTATCTTAAGCTGCAAATGGAAGCTTTGATTTATGTCACTGTTGCTTTAATTTATATTACTTATTTTTTAGTAGGACAATGACAGATATGTGATTATATGCTGTGGATGCATTAAAGGATGCATTATATCTCCTTTATTTGAAATTTTAAAAATAGTCTCAACTTTATTGTCAGCCCAATGTCTCAAATCCTATATATGTGAAGGCCAACCATGTGAATTTACAGTTACATTTGATTTTGGACATGAAAATATCAAAGAGTTTATCTCAGTGGCATTGCTTGAGAAGAGGTTAATATTCTCAAATCGATCTGCTCTTCCCCAGTTATTCCTAAAATGATGCACACATGCTGGTTAATGCCTCGATGACTCAGAGGAAAATAACGTCCAAGGGGCAGAGAACACCCGAGTGTAAGACAGAATTATGGGGAAGCTAAGTTAAGTCATTTAGGACAGCTGGATACCAGTTTATGGACAATTTTAACCAATCATCTTTAAAATATCTCATATAACGAGTCACATCATAAAGAGAAAAATGACCCAGGAAATGTATGATGTATTTGGAAAAGGTAGCATCCAATTTATAAATTCCCATCTCCCAGCCATCTGGAGGTACCAGATTGGCAGGGCTTCTCGTCAGCATTCTGTACATTATCTATGCTTCACAGGCAAGAAAGGGAATCACTCAGCACTCTCAAATGCTTAAAATGAAGAATTCCTTTAACATGTTGATCACCAGTCTGCAGATATTTCTTCAAAAATAGCTCTTTGCTGTCATGCTTCATTTAAGAAAAGAACTAGGGATTAATAGGATAAGTTGCATTTGTGATGGAAAACAGCAGAGATTCAAGGATCGGGAACCACACATTTAGACCAGAGGGTACCTTCTCTTTCCCTCCTCAAACTCTTTCCCGCCTGGTCCTGGGGTTAGATTTACCAGTACTATTTCGGTTTTTTTTATGACCAACTAATGAAATCCACAGACTTAGAAACTGCACAACACAGTGTGGTGATTTCAGGGCCCTGGGTGGCACTAATGGTTTACTCCTGGCTACTAATCAAAAGGTTGGCGGTTCAACCCATCCAGCAGCATTGCAAAAGAATGGCCTGGCAGTTGGCTACTGTAAAGATTACAGACAAGAAAACCTCATGGAGCTCAGTTCTACCCTGTAATGTATGGGGTCGCCATGAGTCAGAATCAACTCGATGGCAATGGGTTTAGTTGGTTCATTATTTCTGTGATAAAGCATGAACAACGCAGTGAAACAAGTAGGCAAAGGAAAGTGGGAAAACTAGTGAAATAATAGGAAATTTTACACATCTATTCTACTGTTTTAGTAGTTTTCTTGAAATAGATTTGGGAGGTTTTTGTGTCCAGTAATTACGTGTGTTTTTGATGGACCTAGAATTCCACTTTACCTAAATGGGAGTGACAGCCATCTGTGAAATTATTCTTCTGTTTATATTATAGATCATAGTCTTTCTGAAGCCAATACCTATGACAACCAAAAAAAAAAAAAAAAACCTGTTGCTGTCAAGTCTATTCCGACTCATAGCAATCTCAGACGATAGAGTAGAACTGCCCCCTAGGGTTGCCATACAACCAGTAAAAACATTGTACAGTGGTTTCGACTTATTCCAACACGGAGAAGTAACTGCAACACGACACAATACTTCCTAAGCCAAGATATAGCTAAATATTTGCTGACGGAAACACTCAACTTGGGAATTCTCCACTGCCTTTTGGTTATGTGTTTTAGCAACAACAACAAAACTTAAAGCTTACTGAGTTATTATCCCAGTGGGAGTAGATCTGAATTGTCCAGCCAAACGAAGCTGAACACTTTAAATGTAGGAAAGGGACAATCAAACTTGAGATCTGTTTTGAGAGTGGAAAATCATAACAACAAGAGGAAAATAGGGCCCTGAGCTCTGAGAAGCAGAACTGTATATAATTTTAAAATACTAAACTGACACCCCCACCCCCCCAAAAAAAAAAAAAACAAGAGCAATGAGGAGACAGTTCTTGCCTTTAAAATTCAAACTTTCTTTTGTTTTTTAACTTCGCAAGACTCAATTTATGTTGTGGTTGAATATTTCTCTTTAATGTTCTGGTATATATTTAAAAAGTGGCTTAGATTGGTTTTAATATTTTCAAGTCATGAGGCAGATGACTGCCTCTGAATCATGCAAGTAAAGCCGAGAAACCCTTCTTCACAGGTGTCCTGGTGGATAATCCCAGAAGAGATGGGGGAGTAGGCTGACGTTAGGGATGTGAGCAGAAGCATGCATCCATTTTGAATATACCCGTGTTGAAATAACATTTAGGTTGAAAGTTCAATGAAAAGACAAGTGAATTGAAGATACAAAGAACATAGAAGTTTAGGGTGAAATAAAAATTCCAAAGAAGGAAATGAAGTATAGATATGTATAGTTTTTGCCAAGAGCAGGCAAAGATACTCTTATTTCTTTTGGCATGCTCTTTACAGTATCTGGTCAAGGAAATGCAGTTGTCTATCAAAAGTAAGATATATAAAAGTTTATGGCAAAGAAAGCCAGTGCCCTTCTCCACTCTCCAGAGAGTACCTACTCTCTCTTTCTCTTCTTTTCAGCAACCATCTGTGTGAAGGGACTTTTGCTTCTCTTCTTTGAGGTTATGATACTTTCAGAACATATCTGCCTGGGGCCAAAAATCAAATATTTTTCCAGCCATGTACTGCACATGGGATCAGGAGTTAGAGATTTTAATGTTTGACCATATCTTGTTTTAAAGAGGAATATCTTCTAGAAAGCTTTTAACAGCCTGCAGTGGGAGTGTGTGTGTGTGTGTGTGTGTGTGTGTGTGTGTGTGATCTATACTTTGTATGGTTCCCCTGTGATAGTAAGGTCCAAGAAAATACATGCACGTCCTATTTGTCTCTTTATCACTAGCATCACCAAGCTAAATGCTTTTCACATTATTATCATTCATAAATATTTGTTGGAATGAATGAGTACTTGTTAATAAGATCAAAGGAGTTCAGGGTTTTTCACAGTCAATTTCTAAAAAAAAAATAAATAAAAGAAACATTTAAAAAGCATAAGAGAGAAAGACTGCACATTCATCATTAAAAAAATCAAAGTTCGTATTCCAGGTGACCCAGTCCACTGAGCTGGATAGTCCAAGCAAAATCCATAATATTCCCATTTTTCATTTTGTTTATGCAAGAGGAACACTTAACACAAGAAAGCCAAATCACTCTTCTGCTAAACTACAAAAGCAAAGGAAGGTGTGCAGAAAATTAAAAAGAAAACTAGGGAGAAAAGAAAACAAATTTCAAGTGTTTATGCAGAGACATGAAAAGTCTGAAAGAGCTGCAATAGCCTTAAACACTTAATAATATGAGGGATATTTTTATTCTTTGTTTTATTGGACAAATTTGTGTTGAACGCCTATAATGACTATAATGGGCCAGGTACTAATGGCTAACTTCAGAGATGGTCCTCACAGAGCTCATACATACTCCAGTGAGGGCATGGAAGCAATAAACAGACAAATGGAATGTCATGTGATCAGCACCATGAGGGTGAATAAAAACCAGCTGCTGTTGAGTCAATTCCAGACTCATAGTGCACCCTATAGTGACCCTACAGGACAGAGTAGAACTGCCTCAGGGTTTCCAAGGAGTACCTGGTAGATGCCAACTGCCGACCTTTTGGTTAGCATCTGTAGCTCTTAACCACTATGCCACCAGGGTGAATATGGCAAGGTAAAAACACAACAACTGAGTCTGGGGATGGAAGTCCTGAGTCAGATGTGAAGAATGAGCATACATTCCACCCAGGTGAAGAGGTCAGGGATCAAGGATAAAAGAGGGAGGAAAGATGGCACCTTGTGGTACAAATCGTTGAATTAATGCATTACTTAATTGTGGGTTTAGATGATTTTGGAGCCCTGGTGGTACAGTGGTAAACAGCTCAGGCTGCTAACCAAAAAGTCGGCAGTTCAAATCCACCAGCCATTCCTTGGAAAACCCCATGGGGCAGTTCTACTCTGTCCTATGGGGTCACTCTAAGTCAGAATCAACTTGAAGTCAATAGGTTTTAGATGATTACGAGTTTTCCAAAATAATTAGTTTCCACAGGATAATGGTGAGAACTGGGACCTCTTTAGAAGGAGCCCAGCATCTTCCTTGGGCTTCAGGAGCTCCTGTGTCTTTGTGCATCAATCTGTTTCTCTGCTCCCTAGATTTTCAATAATGTTGAAGGAAATGTCCATTTATAACGTTTGCTTTAGAATATAGTTTTTAAAAGTACAGGCTTTGCAGACAGACTTTAGGCACTTCTGCCACTTCTATATATGCAAATTGGGCAGTGATCTACACCTCAATTTTCTCATCAGTAAAATTGCACAATACGTACTTCATAGAGCTGTTGTGACTAAAATACTTGATGAACAGCATAAAGGTCAACTCTTATGCGAACATTAGTATTATTATTTTCATTCAAATCCTAAGGATGTTACTAGCTGATGGAAAAATTTAAACCACAAGCATAACCAGCAAATTATTTCTGAAAATACTGGATATAAAACTTTTATCCAAAGAAAATTAGTGAAAAAATTGTCTATTTTCACAAGAAATTCAGCAACTTTAATAAATGATACTAATTCAAAGGTCAAGATAACTGAGGTGCAATTAGAGTATTTTTTCTTTCCTGTAGTATTTGAAACCCACAGTTATAACCCCTCGGGAAAAGAGTAAGTTTCTCCTCTTAAAAGCAATTGACTCTGGGCTTCTTTGACAGGGTTACATAATGATTATTTTACTTTGGAAAGGTGAAAGTATTTAACATACATCAAGATTATCATCACATTGCCCTTATATTAGGGAATTGGAAAGAAAATTAACAAAGATGCAGAGAAACTGGGAAAACCAAAATTCACATAATGGGTAAAGTAGAAATGGAGAACAGGGGAGCAATATAGCTCACATAGAAAGCCTCAAGGAATGGATGTCTATCCAATTTTTCTCCTTTCTTCTCTTAACTAATTTAAAAAGAAATGTAATAAACCAATATGTATATAATTGTATTGCTGAGCCTATAACATATAGAAAAGTATTTGAAAATAATAGCACAGAGATAAGAAGCAAGAACAAAGTTGTGTGGAATAAGGAAATGACAAAACTCAGCAAGTCAGCACACTGTTGTCCACAGCTCCTGATAGGTCAGGTGTTAATCATATTGAGATTCAGAAATGAAGACAGCCAGACATGGCAAATGGTAAATAGAGGGCACATATAACAAACTCTATTAATAATACTCTAGTAATAAATACTTCCTCCTCTTCTCTCAGCTTTTTTGAAAAGACCTACTATTATAGCAAAAAAATGGAAATAACCTAGATGTCCATCGGCAGATGAATGGATAAACAAACTGTGGTACCTGCGCACAATGTAGTATCATGCAACGATAAAGAACAATGATGAATCTGTGAAGAATCTTGTAACATGGACGAATCTGGACGGCATTATGCTGAGTGAAACAAGTCAATCACAAAAGGACAGATATTTTATGAGACCACTATTATAAAACTCATGTAAAGGTTTACACAGGAAAAGAAACTATCTGTGATGATTAAACACTAAATAGACAATAGGTAAGTGGTAACTTTGGGGGAGGGTAAGACAGTACACAGTACTGGGGAAGCCAGCCCAGTTTGTATAAGGCAAGGGCACATAGTCTCCAGAGACACATCCAAACTCCCTGAGGGACCGAACTGCATGGCTGAGGCCTGTGGGGACCATGGTCTTGGGGAACATCTAGCTCAATTGGCATAACATAGTGTATAAAGAAAATGTTCTACATTCTACTTTGGCGAGTAGCATCTGGCGTCTTAAAAGCCTGTGAGTGGCCATCTATGCTATTTCACTGGTCTCACCCCTTTGGGAGCAAGGAAGAATGAAGAAAACTAAAGATACGAGGGAAAGACAGCCCAAAGGACTAATGGACCACATCTACCATGGCCTCCACCAGACCAAGTCCAGTACAACTAGATGATGCCTGGCTACCAGCACTGACTGCTCTGACAGGGACCACAATAGAGGGTTCCGAACAGAGCTGGAGAAAAATGTAGAACAAAATTCTAACATAAAAAGAAAGACCAGACTTGCTGGCCTGACAGAAACTGGAGAAACTCTGAGAGTACGGCTCCTGGATACCGTTTCAGCTCAGTAATGAAGTCATTCCTGAGGTTACCCCCTCAGCCAAAGATTGGACAGGCCCATAAAACAAAATGAGACTAAAGAGGCACACGAGCCCTGGGGCAAGGACTAGAAAGCTGGTAATAGGGAACCCAGGGTTGAGAAGAGAGAGCACTGACATGTCTTTAAGTAGTTAACCAATCTCATAAAACAATATGTGTACTGTTTGATGAGAAACTAGTTTGTTCTATAAACCTTCATCTAAAGTACAATAAAAATTAAAAAAGGCATACTATTCTATAAAGCAATGATTACGCACCCACTGCCATCGAGTCGATTCCTATTCATAGCAACCCTATAGGACAGAGTAGAACTGCCCCATAGACTTTCCAAGGAGCGTCTGGTGGACTTGAACTGCCGACCTACTATGCCACCAGGGTTTCCAAAGCAATAATTCATACTACGTATTTTTTGGATTTGTAATATATATAGACAAAATATGCGTAATAATAATAGCACAAAAACAGTGGGCAGAGAATGGAGCTCTAAAAGAGCAAAGTGCTCATCTTTCACTGGAATTAGTTTGTATAAACATGAAAGAGATTTTAATAAGTTAAGATGTATACCATAAGCTCTAGAGCAATTACCAAGAAAATAACTCAAAAATAAATTTAAAAAATATTAAAAGTACTAAAATGTCATACTAGGAAATATCCACTATTATAAAAGAAACCGGTAAAGGGGGAACACAGTAACAAATAAGATATGACAGGTATTGAAAACAAAAATCAAAATTGAACATACAAATACAACCAAATCAATCATAACATTAAATGGGAATGGAATATTATTCAGCAATAAAAAGGAATGAAATACTGTCATATGCTGCATCATGAATAAATCTTGAAAACATTAGGCTAAATAAAAATAGCCAATCACAAAAGACCACATATTAGATAAAAATATTAGATAGTCCATTCATATGAAATGTCCAATAAATAAAAATAAATAAATTAAAAAACACAAAACCCAGTCAAATCAAGGTAACTTCTTTTTCCAGCTCAAATAGCCTTCTCAGAAATCAATCACGGATCTGATTCAACTCCCAGAAACAAAGAAAAACCAAACCCATTGCCGTCGAGTCCGTTTCGACTCATAGCAACCCTACAGGACAGAGTAGGACTGTCTCATAGGATTTCTGAGGAGCAGCTGGTGGATTTGAACTGCCTACCTTTTGGTTAGCAGCCGAGCTCTTAACCACTGCTCCACCAGGGCTCCATGAAATGTCCAAGACAGGCAAATCTAGAGAGACAAAATTAGATTAGTGACGTAGAATCCCCAAGGCCATCGTCTATTTAACTCCTCCTTTATTGGTGGCACAGTGTTAAGAGCTTGGCTGCTGACTGAAAAGGTCGGCAGTTCATATCCACCAGCCATTCCTTGGAAACCCTATGGGGCATTCTGCTCTGTCCTATAGGGTTGCTATGAGTCGGAATTGACTAGATGGCAATGGGTTTATTAACAGCTATTTAAAAGCACTGTAAGGACCCTTTTATAGGGGTGAGAAATAACTTTATTCAGATGTTAACAGTACAGTTGTTTGATGGTCTTCGAAAATGAATCCTCTGTGGTGGTGTCTTCTTCATGATAACCATTTTCAGTCATCACGTGATTCATTCCATCTAGTCATGAACTGGGCCTGAATGTGTCTCTATATTGCTCGTTGAAATTTTCTCTGAAATTTTTCTCCTGTACGTGTTTTGGATTCAATCCATTTTTCCCATCAGACTGTACCTTCCTTGAAGGCAGTTCTTTGCCCCCAGGGTTAAAGAATTAAGAAGAGACATTGCTGGCTGGATTCTGACTTCCAGTTCTTACAATTAAGACTGAAGATTCCAGTAAATGCCCAGTAGTGACAAGTTGTTTTCTTTGGTTTCTTGGTTAAGAGTTTGGCTGCTAATCAAAAAGCCTGGTTGGGCTTTACCAATGAAAATTAAGTAAAAGTCCAGCCCAGGCACTTGGCTTAGAGCAGGCTCCATAATGCAGACAGCCCATACGTCTATTCTGAAATTATTAAATCTACTAGCCATGCTAACAGGCACTAGCGTGCTTGCTCATTGCAGAAGCTCTTCTCACTAATACTTAGCAGTGGAATAGAGGCATTGAAGGAACAAGGATGTAATGAGTGAAGGTGTTGCTGCAGGTCAGAGATCACACAACTTACCAAATCTCTAACCAGGCAGAGGTCACTTTTGGCCAGAATACCTCATAGCCTGCTTGTCACGTTGAATAAATCTGGGAGGCACCCAGATTTTCAGTTAGCAGCCGAGCATTTAACCATTGTGCCACCAGGGCTCATTATTGGAAATACATAAAATAATGGCTATGAATAACTTTTTAATCTTGGCATCAGACAGCATGCCTGGCGTTAAATTATCCAGAATTGTGTAAACATAAGGTATGATCCTTCAAATGTCCGTTTCATGTCATCGGGATGTACACGCCCTTGTTATTGTTCATGCAGGTCCTTCAGCTAACACAGTGCAGATAGTGGTCGCTGGAGAAACAGCAACGTAGGCGCTCTTGGATGCAGCCCAGGTGGAGAAGCAGCTCTTCATTGACAGGGTCGCCTGAACAGTCACCAGTTCTCACTGTGGCTAAGCCACAAAAAGGAAACTGTGGCTCCCTTCCAGGTGGTGTGGGGAACAGACTGGGGTGAAGTGGGTGTGCAGACAGAATTTCAGGGCGGATGGGAGCACGAGCTGATGTCACTAAGGCTGACAGTGAAAAAGAGACTGTAACTGAATGTAGCAGCTCCAGCTGTGATGAGCTGTCCGGCTCAGGGGGCACAGCCCCAGGGGAGACTCAGCCAGACCAGAGCTGGTGGTGCTGAAGCAGCATTTACAGAAGGCAAAGAAGAAGAAGAGCACCTGCTGTGTTGCAGGAATGGTAATGGGAACAGTGGAATTTCCCCTAGACCACCCATGTCCCTGGGAGGTGCACACAGTTCGTTGTTGGACTACTGGTCCAAAGGTTGGGAGTCTGAACCCCAGGGGGACAGACCTGGCTGTCTGCTTCTGAAAGGTCACGTCTTGAAAACCCTATATTAGCAATTCTACTCCATATGGAGAAATATGAGTCAGAATCCACTCGATGGCAACTAACAACAACAACCGGATGTACTAAATAATTATTAATATTTTTCTGACAGCTTATGTTTAAGAAATTTCCTGAAGAAAGTTGCAAGTAACATATTTTAGCACTTTGTAAGAAGAAACACTTTTCTTGATTAGATTAGAACAGGGCTTCTCAGTTGAGGGGATCTCTTAATGGAGATCTTTGGCCCTGGTGGCACAGTGGTTAAGAGTCTGGCTGCTCATCAAAAGGTCGGCAGTTCAAACCCACCAGCCAATCCTTGGAAACTCTGTGGGGCAGTTTTACTCTGTCCTATAAGGTCACTGTGAGTTGGAATTGACTCTATGGCAAGGGGGTTGGCTTTTTGTTTGGAGACAGTTTTGGTTGTCACAACTTGGAAGGAAGGGTTCCCACAGGCATTCCACAGGCATGTAGAGGCCAGAGATGCTGCTAAACATCCTACTGCGTGCAATACAACCCTCCGCGACAAAGAATTGCTTTGTTGTTAGGTCCCATAAAGTCCATTCTGACTCATAGCAACCCTCTGTACAACAGAACGAAACACCGCCCAGTCCCGCACCATCCTCACAATCGTTGTTACGTTCGAGCCCATTGTTGCAGCCACTGTGTCAGTCCATCTCATTGAGGGTCTTTTTCGCTGACCCTCAACTTTACCAAGCATGATGTCCTTCTCCAGGGAGTGGTCCCATCTGAGAACACGTCCATAAATCCGAAGTACATGAGACAAAGTCTCACCATCCTTGCTTCCAAGGGGCACTCAAAGAATTATTCAACCCAAGATGTCAACAGTGCTGACTTTGAGAAACCCAAGTTTCAAATCACCAGACAAAAAGTTTGAGATAATCTGGTCTTATTAGGCAAATGAAGAATCAGAGAAATACAGAGGGTGAATAACTGATGCAATGGCTCGCTGTTTTTTTTTTTTGGCAAAGCTGTAATTAAAGACTAAACACCCACATTTTCTAGGATTACTGGATGACAGCCCCCCACATGAAAGGAGTCACAGCAAGTTTATTTTTGATGGCAATGATGATGCCAAAACCATAAGAAAAAGAACATGAGCATTTTAGTGTAATGGGTGGGGGAGACCCCCTTGATTAAGGTCAGAATTCTTAGGGCTTCTGGGAAAATCAGTGACAAAGGAGCTGCTTTAAGCTGTAAAGGGTTACCTCGTCATCATTTATTATTACCAACAGGCCCTCTCCCGTGACATCAAGCCTAAGTAGAAATCCAGGCTTCGAAACAGTTCTTCCCAGTTTGAACCCCTGCTGAGAATTTGTATTTCTAACAAGTTGCCTGCCAAGAATTTGCAATTCCACCCCTGATATACTGAATCAGAGTCTACGTATTAACAAGATCCCCCGGGTGATTCTTACGTACAACTTCCTAGGAACTTAATAGAAATGAAAATTCTCAGCATTTCTACCAGGGCTTCAGAAATTCAGGTAAGTGACTCCAGAAATGTGAAAAGAGGGTAGAACCCAACTTAGGATATGTCCAGAGCAATGCTGAAGACCAGTTTAGCCAATGCTGAAATTTTGCTTATGACTTATCTTTTGAAAAAGATCAAATATAACTGCCTCATTCTAGTAAAGCACCAATTCTTTATTGTATCTGAAGAAAACAGGGTCTTACAGTTTGGTGGAGAATTAAAATTTTTTTTCTTCCCACCTTCAAGTCAAATTTCTTTGCCAGGAAAAAATACTGGTGTGTGCCCCTTCCGGGTTATACAAATACATACATACATACATACATATATACTTACATATCTACGTATATATATATATATATATACACATACAGCTCATAAATTTCATCAAATTAATTCTATCTTCTCTCAAATTAAATAAAAACAGACTTCCTCCTTTGCAGAATTTATAGAGCAGTTCTAACAGTGTTTGCAGAATCTCTCTTGGTCTTGTCACATCTCCCCCGATACTAGTGTGAATAAAGTTATCTCCCCCTTCGGTAAGTTTAAATTCTATTAAATTTGATCTTTTCAATTAGTTCCACTTGTACACTCACAGAAACATTCCCCAAGGAAACTATGAAATGAGAAGTTCATGGTGAGTAAGGAAAGGAAAAAAAAGGCAAATGGAAAAGAATTTGGCACCTTGAAAAAAATATGTATCGTGATGATATTTCTCCTATTACAGTCTGAATTAAAAAGATAGGATACTGATTCAGGGTGAATCTCTGTCTAATGGGGGGGAAACAGTAATATCAGGGGACACATGTTAGTCTTTGGAGACTACCTGACTGATAAAACGGAGTAAAGATGGAAAATCTAGGCTTTTTCATGTTAGCTTGAAAGATCCCAAATAAGAGAATTTGGATCATTTCCTGGCATCTAGATACATTTTAATTTTATTTGCAATGATCTTACTTATTTCCTTTTGTCTCAACTGAAATAATCCTTCTCCACCTTTACCGTTTACCCCTTTGAAATATGTCTTTGCGGTTCTGACCCTCCATGAGGCATTGCCTAACAGAATGATGAACTCATGTCCTCTTTTAATCTTGCCCTGTAGATCAGTCCTTTCAGTCTTTGAGTTATTTTCTTAATCTTCTGAGGACTCAATGGAAAAACCCTGATTTCTACAGTAGTCTGCTCCAGGTGCACTGGAAACTATAAACATTAGGCATAGCTCCTGATCTGGACGTGCTTACATAGACTTCAAATATATGCTTGAAATACATAAATGATGTTGTAACATCAAAACTCGCATCACCATCTAATCCTGACTCCTGAACTCATACATTATTTCATAACCTGGAGCTGTTCCTTCTTCACTGTTCCAGGTAGTTCTTGCCTCTTTGGTGTCAGTTTTCATCCTAGCAATTCTTCTCCACGAACACCATGTTCAGTTAGGCTCTTTAGAAGCAATTTACAGACTAGCGATTGTTATGGATTGAATGCTGTCACCCCCAAAATGTGTGTCAACTTGGCTAGGCCACGATTCCCAGGAAGTGTGCTTCTCCGCCATTTTATGATCTGATGTGATTTTCCTAAGCGTTGTAAATCCTGCCTCTATGATGTTAATGAGTCAAGATTAGATGCAGTTATGTTAATGTGGCAGGACTCAATCTACAAGATTAGGTTGTATCTTGAGTCAATTTCTTTTGAGATATAAAAGAGAGAAGCAAGCAGAGAGACAGCGGGACCTCATATCACCAAGAAAGTAGTTCCAGGAGTAGAGCAAGTCCTTTGGACCCAAACTCCCTGAACTGAGAAGCTCCTAGACCAGGGGAGGTTTGATGACAAGGACCTCCCCTCAGAGCCGACAGAGACAGAAAGCTTTCCCCTGGAGTTGGTGCCCTGAATTCTGACTTCAAGCCTCCTAAACTCTGAGAGAATAAATTTCCACTCGTCAAAGCCATCCACTTGTGGTATCTGTGTCATCGCAGCACCAGATAACTAAGACGGCACCACAGAAAGTGCCCAAATCTACAGGGACGCTCCCTCGGCCACTGGTTGGAGTCTGGCCACGAGCAAATGACGTAAACTCCTTAGTCCTAGATTCCATGACTGAAAATGCGGGCTCCTGTTTGTTGTGATGGTTTAACACACACTTGCCGCTGAGTCAGCCACTCCAGGTCCTGGTGGCCCCATGGATGTCAGAGTAGAATAGGGCTCCACAGGGTTTTGGGGACCGACTTTTCAGAAACAGGTGACCGAGTATTTCTCCTGAGGCACCTCTAGGTGCACTGCAACCTCCGGTCTTTCGACGTTAACTGTTTGTACCACCCAGGGCTTCTGACACACGTAAAATCAAAGCCACTGCCATGGAGTGGATTCCAACTCACAGGGACTCCACAGGGTTTCCGCACCGTCTCCCAAGGAGCCCCTGGTGAGTTTGGACTGCCGATCTGTCACTTTAACCACTGCTCCACCAGGGCTCCTTGACACACAGCAGACACTTGATAAATACCCATCTCCTTACTAGCAATCGGCTGCTATTGTAAAGGTTGGAGGTTCAAACCCATCAGGGGCTCCGAGGGAGAAAAGATGTGGCAATCTGCTCCCATAAAGATTACAGCCTAGGAAACCCTAAAGGCAATTCTATTCTTCTATAGAGTCACTATCAGTCAGAATTGACTCGCAACACACAACAACCTCTTTATCTTTAGGTCATCAATTCTGAGAACAACTTTTGGTAGCTCCCCCTCACATTAATCTTCAAATTTAAACAAAAAATGTTTTTCAGAGTCACATGGGGATTGAACGATACGATAGGGCATTTCAGAGCTAGAAAAGGGTGTAAATACCCCAATTGTCTCTCTCATGCTCTCTGGGTTCTCTGCCATTGTTAAAATGGAAATAAGACTGGACCAAAGCCTAAGCTATATCATTTCCTAAACATCTGCATGGAAAACACTGTCCTTGTTGCCTTCGTCTGATAGTTTTCACTGTGAGAAAATGTGGCAGTGGCAACGGGGCACTCTGAGCAGTCACGTAAGTGACACTTTGAGTCATTTGGTGAAATATTTCTCCAATGTGCTAGGTCGTAAGTCTGTGTCGAGGACGTGCCAAGATGTCTGGTCAAATCAGTAAGCAAAGTGGATGACACGGATAAGTGACATCAAGGGAACAACACCTCCAATAATTTAGTGAAACTCTAAGGTATGTGATTGATTTTTTGGTTTTCTATAGATGTGACATCTTGTTTTGTACCTTTGCAGTTACAATAATAGTGGAAAAAAATCCAATTATTTTTTGGAAGACTATAATTATTTACATTCAAAAATTAATAATTATTTGAATTCAAAAATTAATCATGCACACTCACAAAACCTGGCTTATTATTGTCTTGCAAAATTTTTGGAGCCCTGGTGGCACAGTGGTTAAGACCTTGGCTGCTAACCGAAAGGTCAGCAATTCTCATTTAGCAGCCGCTCCTTGGAAACCCTATGAGGCGGTTCTACTCTGTCCTATAGGGTTGCCATGAATCGAAATCAACTTGACGACAATAGGCTTTTTGGTTTTGTGAAATTTTTACCATGGACAAGATGGGGATGATAAATCACAGCCTTGGTATAAGGATCCAGTGGAATAATGGAAGAAAAAGTGTTTTGTAAACAGACAAATGCCTTTACCAAGGCATTTTGTTTTCTAGCATAACTGTCAATGTGTGTGTCTTTACTGTCTCTTGGACTTTTGAGGATTGTACCCTGTTAATCTCTACATTTCCATCACCTCAGTATCATGTCTGACACATAAGAGATACCTGTTTTCAATTAAAAAAAAAAAATTCTGCTACGTAATTGAGCCTGCATTTTAAATTTTACGCACTTTTTAAAGTTCTTGGTGTCCCATAAGATCACGGTAAGTGGCGTACCCAGTCCCACTTGTTTGACACCTGTAGAAATTTTGTCCTTGAAAAAGAAATGCATCCTCTCTGATCACAGCACACAAATGGGACCACAAGCGTGCAGCCTGGACTCAGCACCTGCGCTTTTTTTTATTTCCTTAAGTGGCATTTAACTTTCTTTATTCAAAAAAGCGCCATAGTTGGTTTCCTTTATTGAATGATTTTTCTTTACATTAGTGTAGTTTAGTGATTTTTCAGACCACGGTCCATATCACCTTAATCCTTATATTATGCCCTAAATAGTTCCTCCTCATCACTAGCTAGCAATAGGAACAGGTGCTTTGTCCTAGTGTTTCAAATGCAATTGCCTGTGTTAAAATTAAGCTAAAAATAAACACCTTGGCTTTTTTAATTTTTGTTTGGTATTTTATTTGTCTGTTAGGTTCACTCTATTTATGCCACTTCTTCTAATCATACCCTCATCACCACTGACTGTCCTGGTGCCTTAAACCTGTTGCGCACAAAAGCAAATATCTTACCTCCTGTTCCAAGGAAGCTGCTTCTTTTCCCAGTGAGTTCTCATCACATGGCCTAGTCACTTCACCGTCTTATTTCATTTCTTCTTACACCAATTTTACCAAATGGAAGTTATTGCTAGTGCAGTTTCATTATTTGCTGACCTATCTTATCCACTGTAGTCTATTATTTCTTGAAAAACAGGCACCAGGCTTCTTTTTTTTTTTTTTTTCCCCATCTCTTTGCCTTATTGCCTCATCTAGAACAGAACCTCCCTGCAGATGTCCCAATTGGGTTGGATGAATTAATCAGTTCATCAGACTGCTAATGTCTCCCACGCTGGTCTCGCAGTCTTCCGTTCCAGTCTCATCATGGCACCCATTTTGAGACTACGTTAGTCTTCTCACTGGGCTCCTTAGCTGTGAATACTCCCGTCTCCAATCTAGCTGGCATAACACTGTCAGTTTAGTATTTTCCTGAACCATGTCCCAAATCCTGGAGGAGCAATTTCAAATTTTTCAGAGTGATGAATTTCATTATTCCTGCCCAATTATTCTTTAATGTACTGTCTTCCCTGTCCTCACCTCTTTTAACCAGTTAGTTTACTAGAAAATAACTTCTCTCACAGGCCTTCTACTGATACCTAAGCAGGAATACGTCCACAGACAGGAGCTTCCTGGCCTCAGTGTCTATGTCAACACCACCACCAAGAATTATGCAAAAAAAGCCATTAAGTGAGCTTAGCACTCTGTAGGTCATCTATCTCCCCACCCCACTAGCATTGATCTGCCATTTTATGTGCTTTGGGCATGAACAGTGTTCACTGAGATGCAGAACAGAGCAAATTGCAGTGGGAATGTATTTTTTTCCTAGTTTAGTTTGTTGTCATTCTGGGGTCAGCCCAAATACCTTGCCAAAACTGATTCCTACGTCATAAAACCAAAAAGGACCCCTCTAGAGTGAGACAAGATGGTTCAAGTTACCGCTTCACCAAGCTGTCTGCTGTAGCAACGGAGTAAGTGAGCGGTGAACTGAGAGGATGTGAGGTATAATAGGAAGCCTTGGTGGCGCAGCGATTTGGGTTTTCTTTTACAGTGATAAATTGTTGTTGTGGTTGTTGGTATGTGCCATTGAGTTGAACCTGACTTAGCAACCCTGTAGAGCAGAGTAGAACTGACCCATAGGGTTTCCAAGGAGTGACTGGTGGATTTGAACTGCTGACCTTTTGGTTAGCAGCTGTAGCTTTTAATCACTGTGCCACCAGGGCTCCAGAGTGACAAACGGTATATTTATATTATGCCTGCTACTTGATTCTTCTCAGAATGACAGACATTACTGACCTCTCTCGCAAATAAACAGACCGTTGCTTATTTGTGAGATGTGAGAAATGCCATTTCAGCTCTGTAAAGTTTACGAGCAGCCCGCAGGCACCAACATTTATTGAGTACCTACTATGCTTCAGCAGCTATGCTGAATACGTTCATAAAGAGTAATTTCTTTTATATTTACAAACCACGTGTTTTTCTCCGTACAACACTGGGTCAAAATTACGTCCTCTAATCTACTTTGTATAATTATTCCAACCAGAGCATTTTTCTGTCTGTTCGTATACTATATATTAAAGGTTAAAATGTTTATCCAGCCTAGTAAATATCAAGCAGCAAAATTAATCACTGGAAATACACATACTGAATGCTTGCTAGCACTTTGTGTTCACAAGCTCTTTTGGACTACAAACTAGCTTTCAGTTACACGGACATAAAACTATACCAAGAAGTATAAGTGACCAGGAGCCCTGGTGGCACAGTGGTTAAGAGCTACCGCTGCTAACCAAAGGATCCAAAGTTCTAATTTACCAGCCACTCCTTGGAAACCCTATGGGGCAGTTCTACTCTGTCCTATAGGGTCGCCATGAGTTGGAAACCACTTAATGGCAATGGGCATAAGCAACCAGACGATGCCAAAGTGAGAATTTGAGCAAGAATTGGGTGTTTTGTTGTGAAAAATGCAGTAGGCTTGGATTGAGAAGACCAAACATTGACACTTACTGGCAGAGAAAACCTGGGGAAGTCCCTAAACTCTGTGTGTCTTCATTTCCTCTTCTTTAACATTATCTGTCTCAGAAAACTCTTCTCCAACAAGGAAATTTAATGTATCTGACCATCTATCACAGTGTCTCCATGTCTCCTGGCCCCAGTGGAGGTAGATGAACCGCGTTTAGCTATTGTACTTTCTGTGTTTTTTGCTCAGTGATATATCCAAATAGGAGAAACTCATTAGAGCTTTTCTTCCAGAACTGCCTGTGAAGTCCTACGTGGTAGCCACTAGTTACATGTGGCTATTAAGCAATTGAAATATGACTAGTGCAACTGAGGAACTTAATCTTGAATATCATTTACATTTAAATTGAAATAGCTGCATGGGGCAAGTGACTACCAGTTTGGACAGTACAGGTCTCTAGTTTCCTGTTCAAAACATTTTTACATATTTTGTAATTTGTTCTTGGTTGGCTTTCTATAAATATTACCAACTTATATTCTTCTACGCACCGTTACAGCACTTAAAGTAACTATTCTTTGAAGATTTTAAAGAATTCAACTGGGAAATCACTTTGGCCTTGTGCTATTTTTAACCTCCTCAAATATTCTATAACTATTGATCTGGTTCCATTTTTTCTTCTTGAGTCATTTTTTGTCACTGATGTTTTCTGAGAAATCATCTATTTTATACAGACTTCCAAATTTATTTGCATGACTGTGAAGAATACTTCCAGATACTTCTTTCCATTTCCTTCTGTCTGTGATTTTTTCTGCCTTCTTAGCTCTCACTCTGTTAACTGTGTTTTTTTTTTTTTGTATCTATCTAGTCATCTGTTTTACTGCTGTTTCCTAAGAACTAATGGTTTTCCAGATTATCTTATTGTCATTATTTTGCTTACAAATTACTCAGCATTTACTTTTATGTTTATTAATTTCTCCCTCCTCTTGAATATACTTAAAATTGAGTTTACTGTTTTACAAATATTCTTTCATTCTTGTTCAGGTACAAAAATGCTTGAGGTAGTAAATTTTCCTCTTATGCTAACTTCAGGTTTTCTCCGTGGGTTTGATGTATATCGCTTACATTAAAAATCAATTATGAAATTTCAGTTCTTCTTTGACTGAAGAGTTCTTCAGGAGAGATATTCTGTAATTGCATGAGATCGTGTTAGCGTCTTTGCTACTAATTTTCAAAAAGATTGTATTATATTATTTACATTTTTTGGAATTTTTTTTATTGTAAAAATCTTGTGGCTTAACACACAGCTATTTCAGGATTATTTTAAGGGTGTTTTAAAGAACATACATTTTGTTTAAGATTAATTGCAAGGCCTCTAAAGGCTTACCCATTTGAATTTTTTTATTATGTAATATTGGCTGAAAAATTATTGTGCTTTTATTTCTCCTTTAAATTCACCCAGTTTTGGATATAAATTTTTGATGCCAAGTTATTTGGTGTATAAAGAGACTCATGACTGTTATATATATTTTTGAAGATTGTGTATTTTATAATTATATGGCGCACCACATTTGTCTTGTACAATGACTCTGGCCTTTAATTAAACTCTCGTATGATGCCCGTGCCAGGACCCCTGCCTGACATTTGTTATCTGCCTTGTGTATCTTAGCCAATACTTATTATTTTCAATAATAGTATGTCACTTCCTTTTACACTTATCTCTTTTACGAAACAAAGAATAACTTCCTATAAGAATATTTTCCCCATTTGCTTTGCCAATTTTTCCAGGGTACATTTAATGTTATTAAAGTTCACTTTGTCATTTCCTTTGTGGTCTATCTTTTGCCATATTTGTTATAGTTGCCATATTGTTCAAGCTTTCTTTCCACTTTGTTTTACCTTTTAGCCATTTGTAATGCATATAGTTTAAGTTTTAGCTTATTATTGGTTCCCTTTATAAATCTGGATTATAGACTAAATTTTTCATTTTGTAATTTATCAGCTTTTCAAATTTCACAACCTTGTACTATGAAAGGTGAAAAAATTAGTTAGTGCGCTTAAACTTCCTTGAACAACTCATTCTCTTCCAACCATGTGCCACCTGTTGTCGGTAAATTCTTCATTCTCTTACATGAACACACATTTTGGCATTTTTGTTACATTATTGTAGCTTTTCTTTAAATATTTAGGATATTTTCTATTACTTCATTATAATCCCCACAGCTTTTACCCTCAATATTTTAAAGAGATAAATAAGTTTATCACCTTTTATTCTATCACTGGTGAAGTGGTTAAGAGCTACAGCTGTTAACCAAAAAGTCGGCAGTTCAAATCCACCAGCCACTCCTTAGAAACCCTATAGGACAGTTCTACTCTGTCCTATAGGGTCACTAGGAGTTGCAAGTGACTTGATGACAACAGGTTTCCTTGTTTGTTTGGCTCATTCTATCATCTGTCCATTCTAGACATATTTATTGGGTGCCTCCTCTCTGTCAGACACTGCTCCAGGCACTGGGGAATAACAGCAAATAAGGAAGAAAAGACTGACTCATGAACCTATATTTGGGCAGGGGAGATACTGGCAAAGACCAAATCAACAAAGAAAATGTCCAGTATTAATACATTCTAAGACTATAACACACGGGAAAATATCAGCTATTGATGGCTCCATTGATGGACTGTTTACGGTGGCCTGTTTAGGATAAGATGGCATGCTAAGACCCAATTAATGAGATTAAAAAAAAAAAAAGAACACTTTAGACAGTCATGCAAACTATGAGGACTGAGCATTTTAGAGGGAGAGCATTTAGAGAGAGAAAGATGTATTTTAGTGGAATAAGGAGAAAGCTGCTACCAGAAAGCCAAGATGGATGGCTACTGTTAGCAGTCAAGATGAAAGATGGTGCTGGCTTGGAATATGGCAGCAGCAAAGACAGAATAAGAGCACTGTGGGTATATTTAAGAGCTAGAGATTCCCTTTTCTTTGGATTCATTTCAATGTATCAAGTATATTTGTTTCAGTGTCTCTCTCTTGCTTTGCCCAAGAACTTCTTCTGCATGAATTATTTTATAAATCTGCATTAGCATATTTTCTGTGGCCATGTTTATTAAGGACAATCCGAAATTTGTGTTTTAATGTTCCGGAAGTCCTCTTGCATACTATATCCTGGTTCTTGTTTATCGTATTTATGCTGCCTTCATACATGAATGGTTAACTTGGCTGTGCGTTAAACTCACAGATCACCCTTTTATTTTCTTTCCTTTTTTTGTTATCGGTTGTTGCCCTTGTTGTTGCTGTGGTATGTACGCTTTTTTGTGCAAGTGTTTTTCCACTTCAGGATTTTTTTTTTGACATTTAACCAAGATATTTTGGCACTGACTGTTGAATAGATCAATCATCAAGTTCAGAAGTAATTTTCTAAGATGGATAAATGATTCTGTACGTACCAAACCACATCCTAGTAAAATACATAAAGCATACAGCATTAGAAATAAAACTAGAATTGGCAAAGTACAATTTAGTAGATGACTTCAAAACAGGTTTTTTTTTTTTTTTAATTAGACAAATTTTGGAGGAAAAAAACAATGGTACAGAAATGTGAATGATAGAACCAATAAATTTTAAATAATATTGTTGGATTATCTGATGGATATAATATTCCAACTATCTGATAAAGATTATACATTTTGGCATGCTCATGGGACTTTTACAAAACTGAGTCATTCATTTAGCCACAAAGACAATTTCATAGATTAAAAAACTAACAAATTTGGAGAGTTTATAGGTCTGTTTTACCATAAAAATAAACAGAACTAATGAAAAAAATGACTAAAACGTCTTAGTTTCTTTTAAATTAAGAACTATTATCCTGGGACCGGGTTATTACACTATAACACCATTTTAATAAAATCTACATGGAATGTGCTTTAAAATAATCAAATAGATGAACGGCAGACAATTGAGGATCCGCTAATAGATCACAGCATTTGTGAAAATTAAATACAAGGAAAGCATTTATTTAAATTTATTTTGAAAAAGATAGATTACTTAATAAACAGAATTAAGACAGCTGGCTATGCATAAGGAACTTGCTTGACCTTTACACAAAATTTCATTGCAGTTGGATTAAAGACTGAAATGTTTAGGAATTCTGTGGGTAGCATTTTTATATGGAGTTTTAATTTTATTCCATTGTTGTCATCAGAGTACGTGTTTTATATTATTTCAGTTCTTTCCATTTAGACCTGTGATATGCTCAAGCATATGGATCAGTTTTACCGAATATCCCACGTGAACTTGAACACAATGGATTTCTGCAGATATTGGATGCTGCTGCCATTGGTTGCCATTAGGTCCATTCCAATTCACGGCAGCAGAATAGAACTGCTCCATAGAGGTTTCAAGACTGCGACCTTTCTGAAGTGGAGTGCAAGGCCTGTCTTTCATGCGCCTCTGGGTGGATTCAAACAGCCAATCTTTCGGTTAATAGCTGAGCACTTAACCTTTTGAGCCACCTAGGGACTCTTGGGTGTAGAGTTCTATAAATGTCAGTTAGGTCAAAGCAGTTTATACTGTTGCTCAAATTTTCTGTGTCTTTTCTGATTTTTTTTTTTTCTACTCTTGCATCCATCAATTATTGTATCCAAAAATAAATTTCTCCTATGACGGTGCATTTACTGATTTTTTTTTTCTTTTAGTCTGGTCACTATATGTTCCACAAATTTTGAATGTTGTTAAATGTGTAGGCATTTGGATATTTATGTCTTCCTAATGAATTAACCCTGTTAATGATATAATGTTTTCTTTTCTTCCCCTCTGGTAATGCATTGTCCTGGATTTCACCTTAATTAATATTAAGAAAGACAAATTTTTGTATTTTTTTGAACTATGATATGTCTTTTTTATCTTTTTACTTCCCCATTATATGGATCTTTATATTTAAGGTATGTATTACATACAAGGTGTATTGTGTGTGTGTGTGTGTGTGTGTGTTTAATTCAGTCTGACAGTCTCTGCCTTTTAATTAGAATTACTTTCAGTATTTTGCTTTAATACTTCTGCTGACTTTTTTAGTTTTTGTTCTCTCTCTCTCTCTCTCTGTGTTTTAAGTGCCTTATCTAGCGATTATAATAACCCCAGACAAAACCCAGTGCCGTCGAGTTGATTCTGACTCATAATTATAGGGATTATAATAGGCATCTTAAATGCTCTCAGTCTACTAATAATGAATATTTATCACTTTGAGTAAAATATTAGAAACTTGCAATGATATAATTCCAACCTTCTACTCCTGTTATTTATAATGTATTTAAATATTCTAAAATACAAAATTATTAATTTTTGCTTAGAATTGTCAGTTGTCATATAAAGAAATAAAAAGAAAGAACAATATATATTATCTCAGGTTCACATATAGATTTGCCATATCCTTTTATTTTCATCTATCTATACATTTGTTTCTATATTGCGTCATTGCCTTCAGTATGAAAAACTTCTAATACAAGTCAGCTGCTAATGAATTCTCTCAGTATTTGATAATCTGATCATTCCTTTATATCACTTAAATTTTTGAAGGATATTTTCAATGCATATAAAATTCTGGGATGATCTTTTTATTATTATTATTATTATTTATTTTGAAGTTATAAAGCTGTTATTCAACTGTGCTCTGGCCTCTGTTGCTTTGGATAAGTTCCCATTAATAATTATCATTGTTCCTTTCTATGTCCTATGCTTTTTTCTTAGTCTGCTTTCAAGATTTTTTCTTTGTATTTGGTTTTTAGCCTTTTGATTGTGATTTGCCTAGGCAGAGTTTTCATCATCTCTGTAAGTTTAGATTTTTTTACCAGAGCTGGGAAATTCTCCTCCATTCTTTCTTTCTTTTTTCCACTAACTCCCTTCTCATTCTGGGACCCCAGGTACATTTCTATTAGACCACTTCATCTTGCCCACTGATCACCAACATTCTATTTGTTTTGTTTTCAATATTTTCTCTTTGTGTCCTTAGATTGTCCTCCAGCATACAATCTCCTGTTAAGTAAAATTTACATTTCAATTATAGTGTTAATTCAGTTCTAGAATTTCTACTTCATCTTTTTATCTATTTGTTCACTGTTTATTGGTTGGAACATGAATAATCCTCACATTCAGAGTGACAATGTTTAAAAAGCATAGCATGAGGAATACCTATGATAGTCAGACCTGGAGACCTCTCCTCTGATTCACATATTCCTGGGTGTTGGCAATGGCAATGAGAAGAGAGGGGATGCATTGTATGTCTGAATCACTTACACTTTTTGGCACCATTTGGTGGTAGTTTCTTTTCACCTTATCCAAGAGTCTCGTGCACTGCATTCATCTGTCATTTTTACCTGGCCCAGCGATGAAACAAGCAATGACAAAACAGTGCTCTTGTGGTTCTAATATGTAAACAGGGCTACTAAAGATAAGGTACACCATATGCACCAGTTGATTGAGGACATTCCTGGGCTTTCACTTGTTCAAGAATAATTATGAGTAGTTTCACTTTTTACTCTATCTATTCTGGACAACAAATTGCTTGATCGTTCTCATTATGGTGGACCCTAATGTTTAGTAACAAACAAACAACAACAACAAAAAAACCCACTGCCGTCGAGTTGATTCCAACTCACAGTGGCCCTACAGGACAGAGTAGAACTGCCCCATAGGGTTTCCAAGGAGTAGCTGGTGGACTCAAACTGCTGACCTTTTGGTGAGTAGCTGAGCTTTTAATCAGTGCGCCACCAGGGCTCCACTCACTAACAACTCAGCTGGAAATACTGATAATGCCTTCAAGTACTCCAATTCAAACTTACCCTCCATGAGTATACAACATAAAATAGGAGTCAATAGGGACAAGCAAGCTCCAGGGAGATGTCTACTCACTAGATAAGGGATTTCCTTCTTGTTATATACACGTTTAATTGGATACTCGAAGGTTCAACTAGTCAGTGATCTCCTCTGCCTGTGCCTCTCTTACTACAAACAGACGATGGAAAATCCAGAAACTCTCCCTGTCTCCCTCTCATCTAGGCATGAACATATTATCCATTTTTGGCCATTGAGATGTGAGGGAATTTCTTCTAGGAATGTTCTTCTTTTCTGATCAACGAAGAGAAAGTTATGTGATGATTCTCTTTCATTGCCCTGGCTTCTGTCCTGTTTCTGGTCTTTGCATGTGACCCTAATGACCAGGGCTATGATAATCATCTTAAGTCAATGAGGGCCCACAGGCACAAGAAATAAAAAACCAGTATTCTACGGTTGGTGGAAAGCCTAGTAAAGGGTTCCTCACAGATATTCGTTAGCCAGTTTTTCATATGTGGAACTGTCTAACTCCATACTATTTCTTATATAAAATAATTCTGTTGTTTGTTTGTTTAAGCCACTTTTAGTGGGGTATTCTGTTACCTGTTGTGAAAATAACATAATTGAAAGTGCTCTGTGGCAATGAATCAGTTAGAGTGTATCAGGGACCTATATATCTGAAAACCCATGAGGCAGTTCTACTTTGTCCTATAGGGTTGTTATGAGTCAGAATCGACTGGAAGACAATGGGTTATGTTGTACCTGGAGCCCTGGTGGTGCAGTGGTTAAGAGCTACAGCTGCTCTTAACATTTTTTACATAAATTTTAACAACTCGATTTAAAAGAAACAGGTAGAAGTCCTAAAATAATTATAATTCCCTCTATATTCCGTTTTCTGGCCTATGCCCTAGGATGAAGCTATCCCTTTCGGCCTCCCTATTTCCTGTCTCCTTAATTCAGCTCTTAACTATCCACAGAGCACAGGCACCCTGATCGTGAGGCACATCTGAGCTATATACTATCAATTTTAGAAATGGATAGAGTGGGTAAAGAAATTTAATTGGCCAAACTGAGACCCATAAGTAATCAGTAGAGAGTGAAGCAAAGAATACCTGGCTAAAGAAACAAATGTATTATAATTAGGCCAATTATCCTAGCTATAGCTCATCAGCTTGTAGTGATAAAGGCCTTTAATGAGCTTTGTCACTGACAGCATTACTTTCTCATCTTAATCCTTTTTAAGGTTATTAGCTTTAACATTACTTGCACAGAGATAAGTTAATTTATACTAAAATTAAATTGAAAAATAACAAGTAACATTTGCTGCATCTAAGCAGTAACTTATAAAGTTTCTCTTTTGCTGACAGAAGTTACTGAGAGCAGTGCAAAAATTGCAAGATTCCTGGTGCAGGTGAAGGGGATTCAGAACAAGGAATACTCATTCCTTAAAATGACTTAAAAATATGCTGAGGGCCATCCCTCAGTTTGGAGTCCCTGGGTATAGAAACAGTTAACAAACTCAGCTGTTAACCAAAAAGTTGGCATTTGAGCTCACCCAGAGACACCTTGGAAGAAAGACTAACCATTTATTCCAAAAAATCAGCCACTGAAAACCCTATGGGGGCACAGTTCTACTCTGACACACATGGGGTCACCATGCATCCCAATCAACTTGACAGCAACGGGTAATATTCAATTTATAGTTAATAGCACTTAATGAAGTTGTCAATGCCTGCTACAGTCACTATGTTCTGTCAGCTATTAAAAAAAAAAAAAAAAAAACTTCAAAAATTCAACCTTTGAAGAAGAATCACTTAACGTAACAATTCTTCTCATACCCAGACAGACAATACATAGAAATTGACCAAGATTTGTCAGTAGAATCTTGAAACATGGCCTCTATCAGCCTTACATATTTAGAGCTCTTCATCTGTGCCTCAGAGCTCCGAAAATGATTAGAATGACCATTTTCTGGTTCTCCCATGGACGGTATTTAACTAAGGCCAGTCTAGATGCATAAAAAATAAATTCATTCATTATACACATTGGATGACATAAACATTAAGGTATATTCTTTTCAAGAACCCCAGTTGAAAAAGCTTGCTAGAGGTCGGAGGTATTCTTAGAAACACATTTGTCTGATTCTCTACTTACACATTTATTTATTTATCCATCAGTATTTATTAAAAGGACCCCTGATGGCACAGTGGTTAAAGTGCTCAGCTACTAACTGTAATGTTGGTGGTTTGAACCCACAAGCCGCTCCACGGGAGAAAGATGTGGCAGTTAAAAAAAAAAAATTAGCATCCATAAAAATTTTAACTTTGGAAACCCTATGGGGCTGCTGTATTCTGTCCTCTTGGGTTGCTATGAGTCAGAATTGACTCGATGGCAATGGGCATGGTTTTTTGGTATTTATTATAACTCTTTCAGGACTGGTGGTATTTATATCTACCACTTATTTTTGTACCTCTGGGGTTCATTGGGAAACTACTGTCCCATTGTCAGTCCTTGCTGCTGGCAGGCAGAAGCCTGTACCACAGTTTGAAATGGAAAAAACAGGCATGTGTCACAAATTACCATTTTCACAGGATATTGTACCAGGCAGTACTAAATCAGTGAATTTTTGGTAGGAAAAACACAAATTTTGGAAAATTTATATTTGGCACACATACGTACCTCTAGACTTGGGGTAGGATTTGTTCACAAAGGGTACACATATCTACCTCTGGACTCCAAGGGTACAATTTGGGGAATGAGGCATAAAACAAAAACCATATTACCTACCAAAAATTCAGACAGAATTATTCAGCATGTCTTCCATTACCAAAAACACACAGTGTCAATAAAAACCTAAAAGGAAAAAATAACTGGATCACAAAAGGGTTAAATAACTGCTTTGTATATAGGTTTAACAATGTATAGAATTAATGGTGTTTAATATACGGGGGAGCCCTGGGGATAAAGTGGTTCAAGTACTGTGCTGCTAACTGAAAGAATGGTGGTTTGAACCCACCAGCCACTCTGTGGGAGAAATACGCGGCACTCTGATTCCTTAAAGATTTACAGCCTTGGAAATCTTATGGGGGCAGTTCTACTCTGTCCTATAGTACCGCCATGAGCTGGAATTGACTCAATGGTAACTATGAGTTGGAACTAGTTTGGTGTTTAATATACAGAGTGATAGTGAGTGCTCTTAACTCATTATCAACCCATTTGGGAAGGTTTTGAATACTTTGCCACTAAAAAGTTATGATAGCCATAGTTATTTTTTTATCTTGTAGATACCCCAGCTTACACAATAAATTAAGAATTTTTCTGTCTAGTTCTAGTATGTTGAGACCATTTCCTTTCATAAAAAAGTTGAGATAAAATGATTTTTCTGCACCTACTGATATGCTCATGTCCCGTTGCTCTCTTACATTGTCAAAACGTAAAATATCATGATGCATTTAACTCCTTTATTGAGATATAGCTCACATATAATAAATTTGAAATGTTTAAAGTGTAGCATTTTATAAGTTTTACCATACGTATACACCTGTAAATCACCGCCATGATCACAATGGTGAACATATCCATCCCTCCAAATGTTTCTCTGCACCCTTTTGTCACCCATCCTTCCTTCCTGCCATGGTGAGTAAAGATACAGTGAGTGATTTTAACACGTATCTCTGAATAACTCATCAAATAAATGCAAAAAAAAAAAAAGAGAGAGAGAGATGTACAACAGATTTAAGCAACATGATTAGGTGTAATTGACATATAAATCACTGCTCCAAACAATGCAGAATACACATTTTTCAGGAGGACATAAAATATTTACTAAAATGAAAAATATGCTAGAACATAAAGCAAGTTTCAAGCGATTGAAATATACTGAAGTGTTCCCTCATGAAAACTAAACTAAGCTATATATTGATAAATAAAAAACACAAAATTCATAAATAATTAGAAATTAAATAATGCATTTCTCAATTACAAATGAATCAAAGATTAACAGTGGTTTTAGACAATATTTTGAACACTGAACTCAGTGACAAAAATAGTATATATGAAAAAAATTGGGAAAATAGCTAAAGATGTGTTTAGAGGGAAATGTATAGCCTTAAATTTACATATTAGAAGAGGAGAAAAGTTAACAATCATCAGCTTAAGAATTAGAAACAGAATAGAAACTTAAAGTAAATAGGAGAAAATCATATAGGGGCAGAAATAACAAAATACAGAACAACACTAAAAAAGAGCCATCAAAGCCAAATGAGTGCACTTTAAAAAAACTACTAAAAGTCCTAAACCCCTAGCAAGACAGATTAAAAAAAAAGAAAAAATGCGATGGATATAAGAGAGAAAAATAGAGGCATAACTATGCATGATTCTACCAACACTAAGAAGATAAATATATATTTGAAACATGCCAATGGATTTTAAAATTGACATGAAATGAATAAATTCCAAGGATGGATAGATAAAAAAATAAAACATCAACTCATCCTACAATTATTTAATAATTTGAATTCATATTAAGTCATTCCAACATAGATATCTCCATGCTTAGATGGCTTCAGTAGAAAATTCTACCAAACAAGTAAGCAAAGTTTTCCAGAAAAGAGACAACAACAGGTGATTGAATGGGATCCTGATATTCAAAACCTAACAAGGATATCAGAAAAAGAGAGAAATGTAGATCAATTCCTCTTATAGGTATGGGTGAAAAACTTCTCAGCAAAATATCAGCAAATCAAATACTGTGATGTATAAAAAAAAAAACAAAAACCAAACCCATTGCTGTCAAGTCGATTTCGACTCACAAAAATATTACAAAACCAAGTTGGCCAGGAAAGTAACATAGATTTATAATTTGAAAATTAATCAGTGCAACAGGACCTTGATACTCAAAACCTGACAAGGTTATTAGAAAAAGGAAAAGTGTAGATCAATTTCTTTCAGGGATACATGCAAAATAATTACATCATCTGATAGATACAAAAGGAGGCTTGGTGGTATAGCGGTTAAGAGCTATGGCTGCTAACCAAAAGGTCTGCAGTTCAAATCCACCTCAGAAATCCAGTGGGCCAGTTCTACTCTGTCCTATAATAGGGTCACTATGAGTCAATCAACTCGACAGCAATGGGTTAATAGATGCAAAAAGACAATTTGATATAATTTATCAGCAATTTAGGAGAAAAATCTTAAAAATCCAGGAATAAAAGATTGCTTCCTTAATTTGGTATAGAGTATCTCAAACTGGTTTGCAAAAACATTCTTTTTAGTGGTTTCTTTACCACCGGACCAGAAATCCTTTCTCGTACAATAAGGCAAGAAGAATAATTAAGAGATACGTGGATTTAAAACAAAAAAGGAAAACCATCATTAATTGCAAACTTTTTTTTAACACAGAAAATGCTTTTGTTGTTATATGTAGTTATCATGAGTAAGTGAATTTAGCAATTTTATGAAATACAATGCCAGCACGCAAATGCCAATTTTAATTATATATTGAAATAAGGATAATGAAACAATGTTTTAAAACATAATTTAAAATAGCATTAAAAAAAAAACTTAGTAAATCTAACGGGAGGTAAGACCGCTACAAACACATATGTGTACACACACACACACTCACATACACACATCATTTTATAGACAGAAATTAAAGACAAATCAATGGAAGGATAATGGTTAAGCACTCTGGTGCTAACCAAAAGGTCAGCAGTTTGAATCCATCAGCCGCTCTGCGGGAGAAAAGACCTGGTGGTCTGCTGTTGTGAAAATTACAGCCTAGGAAACCCTAGGTGGGAAGTTCTACTCTGTTCTATAAGGCAGCCGTGAGTTGGAATTGACCCGACAGCATACAACAACAGCAATCTATATATGTGAACCAGAAGATACAATATTGTAAAGATGTCAACCATCCTCAAACAGACCTATAGATTCAGTGCAAACCTAAACCAGATATCTATTGTCAAAATAACACTGTGTAAAAAACAAACAAAATATAGTGACATGAAATAACAACACTTACTTAGCTTATTAGATTTCAAAGCGTGGCTCAAGAAGACAAAGTAAAGTACTATGATGACATGTGCAAAGAGCTGGAGATACAAAACCAAAAGAGAAGAACATGCTTGGTATTTCTCAAGCTAAAAGAACTGAAGAAAAAATTCAAGCTTCTAGTTGCAATACTGAAGGATTCTAGGGGGAAAATATTAAACAATGCAGGAAGCATCAAAAGAAGATGAAAGGAATACACAGAGTCACTATACCAAAAAGAATTGGACAACATTCAACCTTTTCAGGAGGTAACACACGATCAGGAACTGATGGTACCGAAGAGAGAAGTCCAAGCTGCACTGAAGGTACTGGCAAAAAACAAGGCTCCAGGGATTGACGGAATACCAACTGAGATGTTTCAACAAGCAGATGCAACACCAGAAGTGCTCACTGGTCTATGCCAAGAAATTTGGAAGACAGTTACCTGGCCAACTGACTGGAAGAGATCTATTTTATGCCTATTCCAAAGAAAGGTGATCCAACTAAATGCAGAAATTATCAAACAATATCATTAATATCACATGCAAGCAAAATTTTGCTGAAGATCATTCAAAAGCGGCTGCAGCAGTATATCGACAGGGAACTGCCAGAAATTCAAGTCGAGTTTAGAAGAGGATGTGGAACCAGGGATATCACTGCTGATGTCTGATGGATCCTGGCTGAAAGGAAAGAATACCAGAAAGATGTTTACCTGTATTTTATTGACTATGCAAAGGCATTCAACTGTGTGGATCATAACAAATTATGGACAACATTGCAAAGAATGGGAATTCCAGAACGCTTAATTGTGCTCATGAGGAGTCTGTACTTGGATCAAGAGGCAGTTGTTCGAACATAACAAGGGGATACTGCATGGTTTAAAGTCAGGAAAGGTGCGTGTCAGAGATGTATCCTTTTGCCATACCTATTCAATCTGTATGCTGAGCAAATAATCTGAGAAGCTGGACTATACGAAGAAGATTGGAGGAAGGCTCATTAACAACCTGTGTTATTCAGATGACACAATGTTATCTGCTGAAAGTGACGAGGACTTGAAGCACTTACTGATGAAGATCAAAGACTACACCCTTCAGTATGGATTACATCTCAACATAAAGAAGACAAAAATCCTCACAACTGGACCAATAAGCAATGTCATGACAAACAGGGAAAAGATTGAGGTTGTCAAGGATTTCATTTTACTTGGATCCACAATTAATAGCAATGGAAGCAGCAGTCAAGAAATCAAAAGATGCATTGCATTGGGTAAATCTGCTGCAAAAGACCTCTTTAGAGTATAGAAAAGCAAAGATGTCACCTTGAGGACTAAGGTGCACCTGATCCAAACCATGGTGTTTTCAATCACCTCATATGCATGGGAAACCTGGACAACGAATAAGGAAGATCTTAAGAAGAATTGACGCCTTTGAACTGTGGTGTTGGGGAAGGATATTGAATATTGAACTGCCAAAAGAACGAACAAATCTGTCTTGGAAGAAGTACAACCAGAACGCTCCTTAGAAGCAAGGATGGTGAGACTAGGTCTCACATAACATAAATAGAGGGAAAAAACTAAATTATCAATTTAATAATTTAAAGTCCTCATATAGCTGTGAAAACAAGATTAGAAATTAAAATTCCAGAGAATAGAGAACCTCTCTGAGCTGAGCTAATAATTTCCAACTGCTTTTTCTTTCCCCTGGGAAAATTCTGTTTTCCAAGGCAAGCTGAACAACCAACTTGCCCAATCAGAGAACGCCTGCTGGGAGTACAATAAATAAGCAAATCATTGAACAGCTATTGGTGTTGGCATGATAAATGGAAAGTTTGAGGAGGGATAAAGAATGGTCTGTTTTCCCCATGGGACCTTTGCTGGGTTCTGCTACTGCTTGACAATCTATCAATTTAGGCTACAAATGTCTTAAAGAGGATAATCTCTGCTGTTCTTGTGATTCTTGGGAAACAAAAGCCTGCAAGAGATGGGATCTGCATCAAACACAATTCCTGTCTTCCCCAAGACATTTTCTCTATTTTAAAGTCTATATGGGTTAGGAGACTAGAGACCTGAGCTGAAACCCCTCAATGGCAGAATGTCATCTCCTGTAGTTTTTTGTTGTTGTTGTTTTGTTTTTGTTTTTCCCAAGAGTGAGGCAACTGAGGCTCACCAAATCCTCTATCAAAATCCCAGTGGCGATCCTAGGATTTAGGCAAGCCCAGTGTTGACAGAGTCTGTTTAAACTCCAACTCGGCCCTGACTCAGGTAGATTTTGATGTGGGGTATAAAATCAAAAGAGGCGTCTGACCTAAAAGTAAAATGGCTGAACTAACATTAAAGCTTAATGTAACCTTTTACACAGATTCAAACCTCGTTGCTTAGGAACCATCTTCTTATTAAGGCTTTGTAGTTAGACTAAGACTGTGAATCCGTAACTAAACCTTATTGAAAACTCCTTGTGTTAGGTCTCCCCAGGAGATCTTAGGGTCTGGGCAAGGTAATGTTTAACAATCTGTCCTGACAGTATCGTCAGGCCAACGCCATGCCATTGGTTTGTGAAGACCCTCCTCAGCCACAGACATTGCAATTATGTCCTTTAGCCAATCAATGTTTTCCGGCTGTATTAATGCAACCAATAACGTTAAAAACCAAGCCTTGCTTCGTTCTGCCTTTGATTGACCTCAGTCGCTGTAAATCAATCAGAATAGTGTTTCATCATCCTTCCTACAGTATTATAACTATGTGGGGTTTGCACCCCCTCCCTGGGATCCATGAGCTTCAGATCGCTAAGGTTTTCCCCCACCACCATTTAAATGATACATTGGCTTCAATACATACATCTCTGATTTTACTTTAGAAGAGTTGGAAAATCTTTTTCTCTACAGCAATCTCAAATTGTATTGATGTAAAGGACTGGATCAATTGAGAACAGCACAATCTAGAGCTTCTGTGGCTCTTTTAACTGTATTAAAGAATCAGATAAGCATTCCAAACATGGAAAATACATTAGCTGAAATGCACAATGATGTGTTTAAAACAGACTAATCATAGCGGAAGTTAGGGTTAGGAAGACTTGGAGAGTTCTACAGGAAAAACATACAAATGGAAACAGAGAGGAAAAATAATGTAAAGGCAGATAAGAGCTTAAAACACAGGCAGGCAAGTCGAAAGTTCTGATTAATACCTTAGAATATGTTAATATTCTAGATTTTAGAATAAATTTTATCTTGTACCTGAAATTTGTACATATGGATTGATTTATATGTATGGATTAAAAAAAATTTTTTTTAGCTATATTTAAAATTTATCTTGTTATTTTTTAATACCAGAGGACATATTAGTATCATAAACATTTGTTTAGATTTATCTACTATTTCCTGTGCGGAATAATCCTTCCTTCATTCCAGATAGGCATTTTTAGATAATCCCTCAGTTAGAATCTAATGAACAAACTTGTTCAGGTTTTTTTTGGTCATAATTTTACCCCCAAACTAAAGTTTAATATATGTCCAGTTATACAGTTATTTTCTTTCAGTATTTTGAAGATATTATTCTATCGATTTTTGTGATTCAAAAAGTCAGCACTCAATTTATTTTCTTTGTAATCTATTTTTCTCTTTGTCTACTTACAAGACAGTTCCTATTAATTTGGTGTTCTGTACTTAAATTTTGATATAGGGGTGTATTTTTTTTTATCATTTTCTTTTTAAACTGTTGGTTTTGGGGGATTCTTTGTTCATCCTGAAACCCTGGTGGTAGAGTGATTAAGAGCTACGGGTGCTAGCCAAAAGGTGGGCAGTTCAAATCCACCAGGCGCTCCTTGGAAACTCTATGGGGCAGTTGTACTCTGTCCTGTAGGGTCGCTACGAGTCGAAATTGACTCGACAGCAGTGGGTTTCTGGTTTTTGTTCATCCTGAGTCTGACTGATTTGTTTCATAAGCTTTGGAAAATTCTCGGTCATTTCCTTTCCGTGCACTGACTCGTCCCAATGAGTTTTCCCATTTCCCCCTCTCTAGAACTCTTTATTACTAGACCTGAAAATCCAGTCGTGTTACTTTAAAATTCACAGTTGTCAAAAACAGGATCTAACTTATAATTTAAAAAATACAAGAAAAAGAAAAAAGCCCACAACAACTTCTATTTCTGAGTTCTGCACTCTCCCTTCACACAAACATAAACAATAGTTTAAATGAGAACTTAATTACACGCTGGTAAAGCTGTTAGAGAGCTTGGCAGACATTCTGCTTTTAGAAGCTTTCCACATACGTTTATGTATCTCATTTTACGTAATGAAGACTTCTCTCCCACCTCTCACTAAAGTGAAGTAATAATAATGGTAATAACATGCTTCTTGAAAGAAAGATGGGGGTATAAACAGGAAGGTCTAGGGAGCAAGTTAAGGACGTTGCAAGTTAAAGGGCGGGTGTTAGATAAATTTCAGATACAAGGTAAAAGACTTCAGACTTTGTAACCCAAATAGATCATGAGCATATTGTCGTTTAAAAACCCCAGGCTATCCGCATTGTTCAGCTAAAAGCACCAAATCTAAGCATATGTCTGAACTGAACAGCCTTTCCCCTGGATTGCAACCATGAGAGGTTTCACATATGGCTGTGCTTGACTTCTCAGCCTCCAAATTAAGATATGATTTTAGACCACCATTTGAGAAATACCTGAGCTCTTGGGCATTGCTTCTTATTATTTCTGTGGTTTGAAAGAAAATTATTAGGAGAGCAGAGCACCATGTTTCCAAGCTTCATTTCTGTTTGGTCTCTGGTGGTGAGCATGCTGACTTGCTCAAGGAAGCCTCATTAGTCCTTTCGTCAGCATATGCCAATCCGATCGATTCTATTGGATGCCTCTATCGATTCTATAGGTATGTGGAAAATGCCTCCTTCACAAAAGTATCTCCTGTGCAAAGGCGTAGGCAACATAAAGAATAATTCCTTTGCATATTATGGTAGCAGTGACCCTATGCCGTTTCTGAGTCTAGCCTTCCAGAGGAATGACAGCTTCTGCCTTGGTTTCTTAAAGACCTGAGTTACCATGTAGAATGACCCATTACCCTGCTAGAGCGATAATATGGAGAAGCTCTAAAACCCTCTTGGAGAGCTAGAGGTCCCGCCTGAGGGCAGCCTTCAAGACAATAGGCATGTGAGTGAAGCCATCGTGGATGTTCCAGGCATTCCAGCTTCCAGATAAACAGCACTGGGTGACCCCAGTTGACACCTGTGGAGCAGAAGAATTGCTCATGAGACCTGCCTAAATTCCTGGCCCACAAAATCTTGTCAGATAACAAAATTATTGTTATTTGGGAGTAGTTTTTTTAACAGCAATAAATAAATGGAACACCTAATAATCGAAACTTACTTCCTTTGTCAGTAGTTGAAAAATATAATTATCTGGGATATAGAACTTCCTTGAACAAGTATAATGTTCAGGGGTAGACCAGAAACTGGAACTAAGTATTTATGTTTGGACAAAACCAGTTCCTTGGCTGAGCAGAATTCAAGTCAAAGAGCAGAGATGGTACTTTGGATGAAAAGATGTCTATTCACAAGTTTTTAGTTTTCCAGTCCAACAGTCATTACTGGGTAAATGCGCCAGCAGAATCAGGGTCCACAACAGCATCCTGGGTTTCTGCACAGGAATCAGTTCTTAGTGATTCTGGATTAGGGGTGTGCAAGGAATATTCTAGCAAGATTAAAGCAAGAGCCTCATCCTAGTGTAACTACATTCCTAATCATGTGACCAATTGGACCCAAGTAGTGAACTGGACCCAAGTAGTGATTTATAAATTACGATGCTCTCTAATAAAGGTTGTTGTTCTTGTTGTTAGCATCAAGTGGGCTCCGACTCATAGCAATCCTATGTACAATAGAACAAAACACAGCCCGGTCCTACGCCATCCTCATAATCATTGTGCTTGAGCCCCATTGCTGCAGCCACTGTGTCAATCCACATTGTTGCAGGTCTTCTTTTTTGCTGACCCTTCATTTTAGCAAGCATGATGTCCTTCTCCAGGGACTGATGCCTCCTAATAACATGTCTAAAGTATGTGAGATGAAGTCAATTCTAAGAAGCATTCTGGCTGTACTTCTTCCAAGACAGATTTGTTCCCTTTTTTGGCAGTTGATGGTACATTCAACATTCTTTGCCAACACCATAACTCAAAGGCATCAATTCTTCTTCAGTCTTCCATATTCATTGCCAAGCTTTCACATGCATCGGAAGCAATTGAAAACACCATGGCTTGGGTCAGGTGCACCTGAGTCTTCAAGGTGACATCTTTGCTTCTCAACACTCTAAAGAGGTCTTTTGCAGCAGATTTGCCCAAGGCAATGCGTCATTTCATTTCTTGACTACTGCTCCATGGGCGCTGATTTTGGATCCAAGTAAAATGAAATCCTCGACAACTTCAATCTTTTCTTCATTTATTATGATGTTGCTTATTGGTCCAATTGTGAGGATTTTGTTTTATGTTGAGGTGCAATCCATTACTGAAGGCTGTGGTCTTTGATCTTCATCAGTAAGTGCTTCAAGTCCTCTTCACTTTCAACAAGCAAGGTTGTATCATCTGCATATTGCAGGTTGTTAATGAATCTTCCTCCAATCCTGATGCTGTGTTCTTCTTCATATACTCCAGCTTCTCAGATTATTTGCTCAGCATACAGATTGAATAAGTATGATGAAAGGATACAAACCTGATGCACACCTTTGCTGACTTTAAATCACACAGCATTCCCTTCTTCTGTTCGAATGACTGCCTCTTGGTCTGAGCACAATTAAGTGTTCTGGAATTCTCATTCTTTGCAATGTTATCCATAATTTGTTACGATCCACACAGTTGAATGCCTTTGCATAGTCAATAAAACACAGATAAACATTCTTCTGGTATTCTCTGCTTTCAGCCAGGATCCATCTGACATCAGCAATGATATCTCTCATTCCACGCTCTCTTCTGAATTCTGCTTGAATTTCTGGCAGTTCCCTGTTGATATACTGCTACAACAGCTTTGGAATGTTCTTCAGCAAGATTTTAAAAATGTGTGGTATTTATGATATTTTTTGAAAATTTTCATATTCGGTTTGATCACCTTTCTTTGGAATAGGCATAAAAATGGATCTCTTCCAGTTGGTTGGCCAGGTAGCCGTCTTCCAAATTTCTTGGCATAGATAAGTACTTCCAGCACTGCATCTGTTTGTTGAAACTTCTCATTTGGTACTCCGTCAATTCCCGGAGCCTTGTTTTTCGCCAATGTCTTCAGTGTAGCTTGGACTTCTCCCTTTAAGACTACTGGTTCTTGATTATATGCTACCTCCTGAAATGACTGAACTTCCACCAATCCTTTTTGGTACAGTGCCTCTGTGTGTTCCTTCCATCTTCTTTTCATGCTTCCTGCATCGTTTAATATTTCCTCACAGAATCCTTCAATATTGCAACTTGAGGCTTGAAGTTTTTCTTTAGTTCTTTCAGCTTGAGAAATACCAAGCATGTTCTTCCCTTTTGGTTTTCTAACTCCAAGGCTTTGCATATTTCATTACAGTACTTTACTTTGTCTTCTCAAGCCACCCCTTGAAATCTTCTGTTCAGCTCTATTACTTCATCATTTCTCCCATTCACTTTAGCTACTTGATGTTCAAGAGCAAGTTGCATAATCTCTTCTGACAACCATTTTGGTCTTTTTTTCCTTTCTTGTCTTTTTAATGACTTTTTGCTTTTTTCATGTGTTATGCCCTTGATGTCATTCTACAACTCATCTGGCCTTTGATCATTAGTGTTCAATGCGACAAATCTATCCTTTAAAAAAAAATCTATCCTTTAGATGGTCTCTAAATTCAGGTAGAATATACTCAAGATCATACTTTGGCTCTCGTGGACTTGTTCTAATTTTCTTCAGCACCAACTTGAACTTGCATATGACCAACTGATGGTCTGTTCTATAGTCGGCCCCTGGCCTTGTTCTGATTGATATTGAGAATTTCCATCGTCTCTTTCCACAGATGTAGTCGATTTTATTCCTGTGTATTCCATTTGGCGAAGTCCACACGTATGTTGCTATTTATGTTGTTAAAAAAAGGTATTTGCAATGAAGAAGTCATTGATCTTGCAAAATTCTGTCATATAATCTTCAGCATCGTTTCTATTACCAAGGCCCTATTTTCCAACTACTGATCCTTCTTTGTTTCCAACTTTCACATTCCAATCACCAGTAATAATCAATGCATCCTGCTTGATCAAATTTCAGACTGCAGAAGGTGGTAAAAATCTTCAATTTCTTCATCTTTGGCCTCAGCGGTTGGTGCATAAATTTGAACAATATTCGTATTAACTGGTTTTCCTTGTAGGTGCATGGATATTATTCAATCCCTGATGGCACTGTACTTCAGGATAGATCTTGAAATGTTCTTTTTGATGATTAAGGCAATGCCATTCCTTTCGATTTGCCATTCCCGGCATAGTAGACCAGAGGATTGTCTGATTCAAAATGGCCCATACCAGTCCATTTCAGCTCACTAACACCTAGGATATCGATGTTTATACCTTCCATTTCATTTTTGGTGATTTTCAATTTTCCTAGATTCATATTTCATACATTTCAAGGTCTGATTCTTAATGGATGTTTGCAGCTGTTTCTTCTCCTTTTGGATCATGCCACATCAGCAAACGAAGGTCCCAAAAGCTTGACTCCATCCACCTCATTAAGGTCAACTCTACTTTCAGGGGGCAGCTCTTCCCCAGTTGTATTTTGAGTGCCTTCCAACCTGAGAGGGCTCATCTTTTGGCACTATGTCACACAATGTTCAGCTGCCATTCATAAGGCTTCCACTGGCTACTTTTTTTCCAAAGTAGACCACCAGATTCTTATTTCTAGTCTGTCTTAGTCTGGAAGATCAGCTGGAGCCTGATCTTCCAGTGGTGGCCCCGGTGGTATTTGAATACTGGTGGCATAGCTTCCAGCATCACAGCAACATGCAAGCCCCCACAGTACGACAAACTGATGGATGCATGAGGGCTAATAAAGATAGTTACTATTATTAGTTCTCAGTTACCACAACTGGGGCAAGATGTGAGAACATCTGAACAAGTAACAAGTCAGAAGACTATTCCACTTACCAAGCTATTGACCCTCAGCTCAAAACCCTCCCATTCTCTAGAGTCACCTCTGTGATGCTGGGGCTGGAGATCTACAATTTTATTTCTCCTTTTAAACTTGTTTTCTTGCTGCTACATTGTGCCAGTAGGGGCACTAGCCAAAGAACCAAAGCCATTGTCATCGAATCGATTTCGACTCATTTCGGCCCTATAGGAACCAGAGTAGAACTGCCTCATAGGGTTTTCAAGCCTGTAAATCTTTATGGGGGAATGCTGCCACTTCTTTCCCCATGGAGCGGCTGGTGGGTTTGAATCACCAACCTTTCAGTTAGCACCTGAGCACTTAACCACTGCATTACCACGGCTCCTAATAGAGGAAAAAGAGATCAGTTCTTTTTCGCATGGCTTATAGTTGTAACTTGCTTTGGCAGCCCTACCTTTGGAGCCCTGGTGGTGCAGTGGCTAAGAGCTCAGCTGCTAACCAAAAGGTAAGTGGTTTGAATCCACCAGCTGCTCCTTAGAAACTTTATGGGGCAGTTCTACTCTGTTGTATAGGGTCGCTATGAGTCAGAATCAACTTGATAGCAATGGCTTTTTAAAAAATTTTGTGGTTCCTATAAGCAACATGGAGCCCTGCCAGTGCAGCCATTAACAGCCACAGTGAGCTATAGCTGCTAACCAAAAGGTCGGCTGTTCAAATCTACCAGTTGCACTTTGGAAACTCTATGAGGCAGTTCTGCTCTGTCCATAGGATCGCTCTGAGTCAGAATGGACTTGACAGCAATGGGTTTATAAGCCATACATCAGCAATAGTTCTTCCACCTGGTGACAGTAGTTCAAGTAGCAGCTGGATTCAATTTCAGCTTCTTTTAGTTCTCTAAAGTCTGTATTCTCAGAAAAATAAGCACAAGCCAGGCAACACCTTCTCCTCAGATGTCTGGATTCTATATATATAAATCCACTATACCAAGTACTAATTCTGATAACCCCAATTTCTTTCTTTTTACCCATAGCCCCAAGGCAAGTATCTACTTCCTGTGGTCTCTCTCGCTCTTCCTCTCTTGCTTTCTTGCTCTCTTTCTCTCCATTGTCAGTGTTTTCTTTATGTACTTTCAGTCTTTCAGGACTTGATAACCAATTCCCTATCTTAAATTATCTGTTAATATAGCTAGCATGCCAGCCACATCAAACCAGGGTAGCTCTGAAGCCACATGTTGAGTATAGTAGACCCATAGTATGGAAGGAACCTGGTCCTGGACCCTCTCTGTAAAGCAGAAAACCACACTTCCCCTGCTGCCCAGTGTTGGAGTCTAAGTGAAAAATAATAAAATAAAACAAACAAACAAAAAACTTAGTTATTTAAAGTCACTGAGATTCTATGTTGATTGTTATCGTAGCCAGCATTACTTATCCTTATTAAAACAGAAATTGATTCTGTAACTGGAGTGCTGTCATGCCAAAAATTTGAGTGTGAAGCACTGGCCCAGTGATTGAATATAGGATGGAAAGGAAACACATATAAGAAGCTGGACAGCTCTTGTTCCATGTCATTCGAACACAGTATTTTGGTAACTCTGCTGCCTACAATAAAAATTAAGTCACCAAAGAACACTAATCTCATTTAAAAATTCTATTAAATGTTGGCAAATCTTAAAAATAGCCCTCAGTAGAAAGTAGGCATCAAAAGATGCATAGACTCCAAAGAGGACATATAACTCAACACCCCACTTCTGGTACACCTTGGAAAACAACAGATGTGGAAGGAGTTCCAGGAGAGTGAAGGATTGCTGCCTTTCCTGCAGCAGATTTCTGCTTTTGATCCTTAAGGGGTAAGGATGAAGACAGGATTCCTATCTTTCCCACAGCATCTGCTGTGGGAATGTTCAAAGACCTGGAGTGAGAAACCAAAGGCAAGAACATTTCTTGGAGTTATCAAAAATTAGTATTGGTGCAGTGAGTCTATGTATATAGGACTCAGACCTCTGAGGAGAGGCTGTTGCCTGGCTTGTGCTGATATTTCTGAGAAGACAGATTTCAGAGGGCTGAAAGAAGCTGAAATTGAATCCAGCTGCGACTTGAACTACTGCTGCCAAGTAGAAGGCTGGCATTTCTCAAGCTGAAAGAACTGAAGAGAAAGTTTGAACCTTGAGTTGCAATGCGTAAGGATTCTAGATCCAAACTACTGAATGACACAGAAAGCATACAAAGAAGATGAAAAGAATACACAGATTCACTGTACCAAAAAGAACTGGTTGACATTCAACCTTTCAGAAAGTAGCATATGATCAAGAACCGCGGTACTAAAGGAAGAAGTGCAAGCTGTGCTGAATGCATTGGTGAAAAACAAGGCTCCAGGAATTACCGGAGTATCAGCTGAGACGCTTCCACAAACAGATGCAGCTGCAGGGGGTGGGAGGCAATGCAGGGCTCCACTGAGAATACAGAGGGGATCAAAAGCAACAAGCCTCTGCAGTCATGGAAATTACACTTGAATATGTGCATGTGCGTGGAGACAATAAACCAGCAAACAAGTGAATAAACAACTAATGAGATAATTTCAGAAAGTGATTTGTACTCTAAAGAATAAAAAAAAAAAAAAATTTTTTTTTTTTTTTTTACAGTGGAGGAAATGACAAAAAGGAACAGTCAGGAGGCAGCCCCATTGGGTTAGGTGTCAGGAAAGGCCCCTCTGAGGAGGTGACATTGAGCTGAGACTTGGACGATGAAAAGGAGCCAGTAAGCATTAAGGACAATCTGGACTGAAGGACCAAGATGTGCAAAGTTCTTGGGGATGTAAGGACCTTAACTAGTCCTAAAAATACAGGAAAGACAGCGTGGCCAGAGCCAAGTAAGTGCTGGGAAGAAGAGATGAGGCCTCAGCTAAAAGTTTTCAAGGCTTGTGATCAATGATAAATTGTACTCTTTCATTTCCACTGTGTCTCATAGAAGGAAATGATATTGATTAAAGGTTGCTTACAATTCTTTGTGTGTTAATGATTTATGTTGGTTGCAGTGTAAGCATAAATGATTTTTCACATCAATGAGGAGAAAATTAAGAACTTCTGATTAAAATGAAGAGAAAAAAAGGCAAGATTTATGTCCCCTTTCGATGCAAGGTTGAAATATTGCTCCTTACTCATCTCCACCTTGATTAGACAGTTTAAGGTGGCAGAGCTAATCCGGATTTTAAAATCCTCCTCTCTTCTTCTTTCCATAAACCTAATGATATGATCACAAAAATACCCAAAAAAACTCAAAGGCTGCAAGCAATCAAGTAATGGAAAGGGGTGATGACTTGAACATGAACAAGAAATAAGTTTTATGAATATATACTGATTTTCTTCTATACTTTTTATGGGGAAAAGTGTTGGGTGTAGGTGGATATCGCGGGGGTAAGGCTGTAGAGAAAGGAAGAGGTGTTGACGAAACCCTGAGACTTCTCATTAAGAATGAACAACTTGGAGAGTGGAAGAAGAGATGATATCAACAGATCAGAACAGAGCCTGAGATATTGCAGATGCAGAAGAAAAGCTACATGCTATGGACTTATTAAGACCAGATGAAAATGTCAAGCAGATTTAAGGGATTTATTGCTCCTCAGGTAGGGTGAAGAAATGAAAACCAGAAAATCTTGCCCTCTGTAACTACTAGGTTTGAAAAGACTAATTAAAAAATGCTTTCCTTGACTCTCAAGAAAGGGCAAATGCTAAGTCCTCTTACTCAGCTTCTTGTCTTCCTCTTTTCAAGTGTGTTGAGAGCCAGCAGCTTGAAATTAACAAAAGGTAACAACACAGCAATTTATGACTTGACTGCGTTGCTCGGTTTAAAAAAAAGGTTGACCTAAAATTGTCTTATTTAATACAGCATTATAAATCCCACTTTAAAGATAAGAAAACTGAGAGTCTAGGAGTTCCTGGGTGGTGCGAACAGTTAAATGCTTGGCTGCTAACTGAAATGCTGGTGGCTTGAGTCCACCCAGAGGTGCGTCAGAAGAAAGCCTTGGCAATCTAGCTGTGAAAAACCATCCATTAAAAACCCTTTGGAGCTGGAGCAAAACAAGACCAAAGGGACGCACCAGCCCTGGAGCAGGAACTGGAAGGCAGGAGGGAACAGGAAAGCTGGTAGTAGGGAACCCAGGGTTGAGAAGGGAGGGTGTTGACATGTCATGGGGTTGTTAACCAATGTCACAGAACAATGTGTGTACTAACTGATGAGAAACTAGTTTGTTCTGTAAACCTTCATCTAAAGTTCAATTAAAAAAAAAAAAAAGAAAAAACCCTATGGAGCACAGTTCTACTGTGACACACACGGAGTCACCGTGAGTCGGAATCAACTCTATGGCATCTGCTTTGGTTTTCCTGAAGCTGAGGGTGAAGATATTGAAGAAATATCAGTGACAGGCATAGTTACTGGAGGAGAAGAATGACGGCCTATTCCCATCAGGGTCTAAAACTTCCGTACTTGGCACTACCACACTATGTCTATTTTCCATAACTTCCATTATGTATCCACACGAGCTTTGGAAATGGAATAAAAGACGCCAATTCCGCTCTCTATAAATTCACTGAAGCTCTCCATTCCACATATTCATTCTTCACTGCTTTCCTCAGCACCGACTGCCCCAAAGATCTCATAAATGGCTGTGCTGCCCTGGAATTTACAAGGCGCGTAGCCTGACTTTGTCATGCGTCGAGCACGTTAGCCTAGGCAAGTCCCAATTACTGCAATTAAATTTCCTCATCTGTGAAATAATTCTGTGTACCTCATAAGGTGGTGGCGGCAGTGAACTGAAACAACATATGTGGAAGCACTCTAAACAGTATAACAGTACACGCACATAGGCTGTAACTGTCATACTAACCCTTAACCCGTTGCCGTCGAGTTGATCCCGACTCATACTGATCCTACAGGACAGAGCAGAACTGCCCCATAGAGTTTCCAAGGAGCACCTGGTGGATTCGAACTGCCAACCTTCTGGTAAGCTGCCATAGCACTTAACCACCACATCACCAGGGTTTCTAGGCCCCCATATAGCTGGGAGGCAGAACCTTAACCAATAATCAAAGAACACAAAGAATGTTGTTTTTAAAAGTCCTAAAAATGTGGCCTTTTGGTGTATCATTTCCTGAAACAAAACAGAGATTAAAATATGAGAATATTCCTATAGTAATTTATTTTGAAAATAGTAGGAAGATGTGAGAATATATCCTCCCCACATATATCCAGTTTCTTAGGAGTTACATTTTTATCAAGGAAACGTTTCTTTCCCTCTTTTATGCATAGAAATACAAATTAGGATGGTAGAATTTCATAGTGGATCTATGAATACCGTTTCACCTAGCCATTACAGTTAAATAATGAACATCTTGATGACAAGAGATTCAGTGTTGCATAATGATGAAAATCAGGGGTCAATCTGGGCTCAACTCACTTCTGGGGGTGTTCTCGATCAAGCTCTTAAAAGATTTTAACCTATTTTTTTTTTTTTTTTAATCTGCTAACGTGTGGAACAATTTGTTCATCTCTTAGTTTGGGTTCTCCACAAACAGTACCTGAGATAGAGGCTTGGGTGAGGTTAGTTTATTTGGGAAATAACCCCAGGAAGCCAAGTGAGGAAGATTGGATAATGAAAGCATGAAGGCAGAAGAGGCAATGAACAGTGTACCCCTGAGCTAGTTTGTGTGGGTCAACTAAGGCTCAGTTCTCTGGGGATTGTACAAAGAACCGCTTGAATGCAACTCAAAATGATCTCTCCAACAGAAGGAAAACGGGTATTTATCTACCAAATTCTATCCCCCAGTGGTGAAGGACTGAGTGGCTTTCTAAGGCTTCAGGGACAGTCTGACCGTGGAAAAGGGACACTGAAGCATATGTGTGGTGAGATGCTACCAGCACACAATGAAAACAGGTGGGCCAACTGGATGCAGTGTGTGGCACCAAGAATATCTCCTACCTCATCGGTTCTCATGTCCCAAAACCAAACCAAACCTGTTGCTTTCAAATTCATCCCAAATCATAGTGACCCTTATAGGACAGAGTAGAACTGCCCTACAGGGTTTCCAGTGAGCAGCTGGTGGGTTCCAACTGCCAATTTTCTGTTAGCAGCCAAGCTCTTAACCACAGTGCCAACTGTCATGGGGACTAAGTAAATTAATATATGAATGTACTTAGAATGGTTCTTGGCACATTATAAAAACAATGAATGGCTTAACGCTTAAACAAGTAAAAAAAAAAAAAAAGGTCTGCTTTGAGCATTATGCTCTCTTAAGAACTATCTATATGAGATCAAATTGACAACAGCAACTTGCAAGATTAGATAGGGAACTTAGGGGCCAGTGAGTTTACGTTAATGAGGGAAGAACAACTCAGAAAAGGAGGGTGAGAAGGGTTGTACAACTCAAAGAATATAATCAATGTCACAAAATTGTACATGTACAAACTGCTGAACTGGTGCATGTTTTGCTGTGTATATGCTCAACACCACCACCAACAAAATAAATAAATAAAATTAAAACAAAAGACAAAAAACCAACAATAAACGGTATTCAGGGCTTTTGCCAGACTAAGGGATTTGTTACTGGACATTTCTAGTGGGTAGGGATTTTGCTATTGCCCCATGCCTCGTCTCCTGCGTTGTATCTTTCTCTCTTTGCATATGTATGTCTGTGTGTGAACATGATCACTCTTACCCCCCCCTTAGCATTTTATAAATTTTATTATCTCATCTACGGTGCCGCATTTAAATTGCTAACTATTTGAAAAACAAGATCATGTGCTTCATTCAATTTGGCATAATTGTGAGGCCTAGAACAATTTTCCATCTAGGAAGTTGCTTAGTAAATACTCCACGTTTTAACATGGTTATAAAGTGAATGTCTTTCAATTGCCCTCACCACTGAGTTTTACCCATGTTTAAAACACATGGCCTTATTACTTCAATGAAAATTCAAATTCATAGCTCCCATTAGCATTGCAGAGAATTTCTGGCCTAGTTTCCCTGGATATTAATGGAAGTTCAGATCTCTTAATGAACTGAACACAGGGGGAATTTTGGTATTCAAATAAATTACTGCCCCTCTCTTAGCCTGGGGCCAGAGGAAAAACAGTTGCCAATACAAACTGGTCAGACAACTTCAAAGTTAACCAACAGAAAACTCATTATCTATTACATAAACAACAAATGCAGTCATCTTGGATGCATTTCAACAATAAATTAAACTTCTTGGATACACTGTCTTTTGAGTCTCCTCCTTTATCACCAATAAAAAAAATAAAAAGAAACCAAACCGGTCACCACTGAGCCAGTCTTGGCTCATGGCAACCCCATGTGTTTCAGAGTCAAATTGTGCTCCACTGAATTATAAATGGCTGTGACCTTTCTGAAGCAGATGGCCAGGCTTTTCTTCCAAGGTTCCTATGGGTAGATTCGAACCACCAACCTTTCAGTTAGTAGCTAAGTGCTTAACCGTTTATGCCTTCTACCAGCTGACATCTAATTCACTGTTTTCTTTCCTCCTTATCTCACTGGTCTCTAAATTCTGGAAAATATTAGGGTTCAATCTTTGGACAGATTCCCTTCTCCATCAATCCACTTTACACTAACTCTCCAGCCCAGTCTTTTCCTCTGAACCTCAGGCACATATGACTGAACATGTTTTCAATGTCTCCACTTTGATGGTGTGGTAGATTGCAAAAAAAGCAGTGACCAATTCATCTCTGCCTTTGCGTAGCTCTTTGCAATGTGACATTGACGGTCCCATCAGGAGGCTGAATTTTCTTCTTTAGCCTCTTGAATCTGGGCTGAATTTGTGACTTGATCTGACCAACCGAATTCAGTAGAACTGACACTGCAGGAGTTGCGAGCCAAGGTCTCAGAAGGTCATGCAGCTTCTCCTCTCCCTCTTGTTGCCCTGAGAGCTCCATGGAAAGAAGCCCGGGCTAGCCTCCTGAAGCATGAGACCATGTGGAGGAGAGATGGTCAATCTCAACCAAAGTCCCCAAGATCAACCAGATCCTAATTAATCACCAACCTATTGGAGCCACATGAGTGACCCTAGAGGTGAGGCCAGCAGCAGAACCGCCCAGCCGATCCTAACCCAAATTGCTGACCCAGAGATTGATGACCAAATAAACCACCTAGCTTTGTGGTGATTCTAAACAGAGTAATAGCTATCTAACACAGATGTTGAATATATATCACTAACTTAACAAGCACAAAACCAAACCCCTGGTTTAATCCCCTAAATCTATCACTTCAGTTTTCCTTTTTATCAGTTACTGAGCCTTTAAATCTTCTAATTACTCAAAGTACAAACCTTAAAGTCATATTTCTTACATCCAAACCATCAGCACACCCTCTCAGCTCTTCCTTAATATCAAAAATTGGACCACTTCTCACCCCTGCCATTACTTATATCCAGGTTTAAAGTATTACCGTCTCTCACTTGGATTACTGCCATTGCCTCTAAATGTTTTCTTGCTTCTGCTTTGATCTCCTACAATCTATTCTTTCATAGCACTAAGAACAATTTTTCAAATCATAAATTACGTCATATCACATCTCTGATGAAAAATCTTCAATGGAAATAGTTTGGCGGTTCCTTAAAAAGTGAAACACAGAATTACCATGGCCCAGCAATTCCACTCCTGAGAATATACCCAGAAGAATTGAAAACAGGTATGCAAACAAATACTTGTGAGTGAGCGTTCATAGCTACACTATTCACAGTAGCCAAAAGGTAGAAACAACCCAAATGCTCACCAGTGGACAAATGGATAAAAAATCGTGGTTTGTCCAGGCAATAAAACATCATTCATCCATAGAAAGGAATGAGGTAATGATATATGCCACAACATGGATGACCTTTGAAAACAGTATAGTATGTGAAACAAGTCAGACACAAAAGGTCATGTGTTTCATTTATATGAAATACTCAGAATATATAAATCCACAGATATAAAGAGAAGACCGTAGTTGTCAGCAGCTGGGGGCAAGGGCAACAGGGAGTAACTCCATGATGCGAACAGTTTTATTTGGGATGACGAACATGTTTTAGGGCTAGCTAGAGGTGATGGTTGCACAAAATTGTGAATGTATTCAATAGCATTAAATTGTTCACTTCAAAATGGTTAATTTTAAGTTATGTGAATTGCACCTCAATTAAAAATAAAATTCTTCAGTGGGTTTTCACGTTACTCAGAGAAACTGTCGACATCCTCACAAAGGCGTACATGCTCCTACAGGTCGAGGCCCACCTCCACTCTTCCTCCTGTTCGCTCCGCCCTCACCACACAAGCCTATAGCTGTTCCTCAAACAGTCCTAGCACTCTGTTGTCTCAAGATTCATATGTTCTTGATTTCCTCTGCCTGGCTTAGTTTTTCCCTAGATAGTCACATAGCTTGCTCCTTTATCTCCTTTCCGCTATTCAGGTATCTGCTTAATTGTAACACTCTCAAACTTTTCTCTGATCTCCCTGCCACCGTACACACGTAAAATGGCAAAGCACCTCAGTACCCTCTCATCCCTCATCCTGGTTTCCACCACAGGATTTATGACCTACTAGTATACGACGACACTGGGTTTACTGGGTAGTATACCATATGGAGCCCTGGTGGCATAGTGGTTAAGGGCCCGGCTGTAAACCAAAAGGTCGGTAGTTCAAATCCACCAGCAGCTCATTGGAAACCCTATGAGGCAGTTCTACTCATCCTAAAAGGTTGCTATGAGTCCAAATCGACTTCATAGCAATTTTTTTTTTTTTTCTATATCATACATTCTCCTGTTGTTTGTTTTGTGTCTCTCACCTCTAGAATGGTATCCTGTGAGGGCAGGGTCTCCATTTCAACCCCTTCTGTAACTCCAATGCCTGGAACTATGTCTGGTTCAGGGTAACTGCTCACTAACTCATTAAAGGCATAATACATATGTTGAGGCTACGACTGTCGAAATGAATGTTAAAGAACACACTAGTTGAAGGAATCAGTGTTGAAGAAGGACACTAGCCGAAGGAATGGGTGTAAGTGCATTAACCAAACAAATAATAAGGACGTCTTTGGGTAGAGGCACCTGGGTACCTCGGAGGGAGCACTGCACGAAGAAGGGGAAATTTTGGGAAGGGGCTGGATCTACCATTTGCCCTTCCCCAAAGCCTCTTTTTTTCTTGCTTTCTTTCCCATTCTCTTTCTCCCTTCCCGACTTGCTCTATTGTCTATGGTTTGTGAAGAATGAGAAATAGAAATCAGTACCTCTGCCCTAAAAACAAACCCAAAAAACAAAAAACTCAGTCTAGTGGCCTAGATACAACTAAATCTTCTGGAGCCGTCATCTCCTTATCCATAATGACCGTGGACAACACAAACAATTTTCTCCTTTAGGGTTATTTTGATCTCAAGAAAAGAAGAACCCAGTGGTAGATAGATGCACATTTCTGAACTTTACAACAAGCCAAAAAATCAAGGTGCTTGCTTTGAACTCTCAAAAGAAGCCAATGCCATCTGGAGCAGGTCCAAGGATCGGTGGGATCTGCTGGGGAGACACGTGGTCCTGGACCAATAGTAGCATAAAAACCAGAAATGGGGAATCTAAGCCTCATTGGTGAACAGAATCAACAGTTGAGAAAAATATTAAGGCAAGAATGAGAGACTAGGGGGCCAAGACCAAGGTGACCACGAGGAATAATTAGAGACTGCTACAAGATTGTTGCTTAGGATTCAAAACACAGAACCGAACTGCACATGTAGCAACTGTTCAGCTGGTGTACATTTTGCTGTGTATATTCTCAGCAGCAACAACAAAATAAATAAAATTAAAAAAGAAGGAATTCGGTATCCATATGGGAAAAATTTGATGCCAGCTTAGAAGATTAAATACTTCATCAAAAGTTGGGTGGGGAATCTAATTATGGAAGGGGGTCTAGGCTCAAACTGTGCTCTTACTCTTCTCTCAGTCCTACATCCATCAGGCACTGTCAAGTTCTCCAATGTGTTTTATGCTTTATTTCCTTGTAGAATAAAAAAAAAATGTATATATGTATAGTATTTTTTTTTTTTACTTTTTTGCATTAATTCTTTCCATATGGTATAAAAAAATTGTTTTTAGTTTTGTTTTTTGCCTGATGTATTTGAGCCTGTGTAACAGAGGGCATGGATACACGTATGTTCCTTCTTGATGATTTTCCCTGGTCAGAAGTAGGTGCATAACAGTCTAAGCTGCCAAAAACCTTCATGAAAAAGAATATGAGACCTCGAAAGACAACCATCTACAAATGGAAGATAAAGGTCACAAAAGGAAGATGATTTTTCTCACATATTGTAATCACATTCCATGTTAAGGGATGTGTGTTGTTATGGTGATATGGGAGGCAGATCGGCTGGGGCAGGACTGAGAAATAGTGCCTGCAGGATATTAATTTTTTCTTGCTTAGCTGCATTCTTTGACAAAGGCTAGACACATACTAGATCATGATCACACTGTATTGCCAGACATCATGACATCAATAAAATTTTCTTGATCCAAATGAGATTTGGCTTTCTCTATGTTACTCTAGAAACTCAGAAGCTTCCTAAAAATAATAGCAGTTCCCAGTGGAAGGAACATAAAATATGTTTCTCGTGAGATGAGCCAAAGACAAGGGAAGGTTTATTTCTGCAACCTAGCCCCCAGTAAGAGAGGTTTTACTGGGGAATCTACCTGAAAACAAAAGCTGGAAATTGGATCTAGTTGGAATAGAGGGTTCCATCTTACTTATAGGCAGCAATAATCCAAACCTACTCCAGGCTGTAGGTCTGAATACTTGTCCTAATCACTCCACACGTAACCCTTCTCTCTTTGTTCTTTTGCCTTTTTGTCCCAGTATTTTGATAAATAATAAAAAAAATTTTTTTTAACAATACACTACATAAATTCTCCCCAAGATATCTGCATGGTTTTTTTTGGAGGAAAAATGGCTTATTTCCAGACCTTGGTAAGTATAGCAAGGGTTATGAGTTAGTAGTTTGTAGACAGGTGGTGAATCAGCTTCAAACTGAGGGAGGATGATGGAGCTGGTGCCCCCAAGGCATGGCGATTTGTAAGAAATGAAATCTGGTATATCACGGAACTGATCCTCTTTTCATCTAGAGACTTTTCTGCACCTTCAACACAATTGACTTTGTTTGACTAGATATCCAGAAGCTCAGCTCTAATTTAAAATAAGTATTGCTTTGTGAGGAGCCCTGTGGGTGCAGCGGTTAAAGAGCTCAGCTGCTAACCAAAGATCAGCAGTTCGAATCCACCAGCTGCTCCTTGGAAACCCTATGGGGCAGTTCTACTTTTCCTATAGAGCTGCCAACATCTAAGAGTTGTTTATTTTTTGGTTTGTTTGTTTTAATTGCTTTGGGTCTGTCCAGTTTCTCCTTGAATTTATTCCCTTTTACCTGAAACAACCTATTTCGACTCTTGAAGCAGTTCTTGGCTTATGGTGGAGCTTATATAACATCCTGTCTATCAGCACAGCTTTGCTTTAATTCCAGGCCTGTAGCTGACCTGAATGCCAATCACCTTTCTACCGAGACCGCCACACTGAGAGAGGAGCTGCTAATTCCCGAGTCATTTGCAATCACTTATTTTGTATATGCATACGCAGGTTAATTTTTATGAAAAGTACACACTGGAACTAGTTTGACAACACTTCCCTTGCTTTTTAAATCCCTTTGAAAGAAAAGAGAGTGAAAAGAAAAACCTTTATCAAGCATTTAAACATATGAGCTATGTGTACCACAGGCAGCTTTCTTAAAGGTTTGGCTCATTACCGGGTTCTAAAATACATGAAAAACAACAAATAAATTATTGGAGCAAAGGAGCAAGGATACCTTGTTATACAACTGCTAAGCATCCAACAAATAGTTGAATAAATAAAAGATTAAGAATGAATTTTAGTATAACAGCTAGACATTCAATAAAGATTTGACGAACAGCTGCAAGAATGCAGTGGCATTGCGGGGTGAGGGGTGTGGACTGTACCCTGACACTGTCAGAGGGGGTGACAGCAAAATGACCCCAGGGTCCCAGCAGCAGCAGCAGTGGATGGCCCCTACTGCCTGGGGAGGGGCTGCTGAGGCAGTGTCGTCACTAGGGTTGGTGTCAGCTGTCACCCAGTGTGGTAATTTTTCACCACCAACTGCCCCCGTCACCCACCAGTCACGAGGCTTGATGTCACCCAGTGTGGAACCTCATTACTCCCTTCTCCCCTCTTCCCCTCCCCCATCCTGTCCTTCCTCCCCTCCCCCCTCCTCCCACCACCCACCAGTCTGGGTGCTGGTGGCCAGACCTAAGCAGTGGCCAGAGAGAAGGGTCTCCTCCTTGGCCAGTGGAAGAAGGGAGGAGCTGGGGGGAGCCCTTGTGGGCCGGTCCAGGCTGCGGACACTTGGCCCTGAGCGAGGGGCGGGGTGGGTGGGGCTGCTTCACACACCAGGGAGGGTTCCTGGGCCAGCCCCACCCACCCTGGGGGACAGGGAGGAGGGAAAGGAGGGGGGAGGGGAAGGGTGGGGAGGGGGAGAGGAAGGGGGGAAGAGAAGGACAGGTAGGGGAGAAGGGGGGAAGGGGAGAGGGGAGGAGGGGGAGGGGAAAGAGAGGGCTTATAACTTTGGGCAGTGAATGTGGAGACGGGAGTGGAGATCATGATGGATTAGATGCAGCTATCTCATGAAGGAGGGCACAGCTCGGACGCAGGACCGTCCTCACTCAGATTGTGTGCGCTGACTCACACATCACTCAGACGCCGCTATTCACGCACCGTGTCAAGTTACACCTTCTGTACGAAACCTTCCCCAACCACTGTGCCCCACCAGGGCTCTGTATAACATGTTGCTTGTAGTGGCACCGGCATCCATATAAATCCTTGCTCCCCGTAACCACTATTTTTCAACTACTTTTTTTTTTTCCTCTTTTAATCCACAAACATGCTCCCAAGGGAATAGTTAAGGTTGTAAGCCATTCCTTATTCCATCTCCATAACTCAATAGCTTTCACATTTAGAATAAAAAAACATTTAGAAAAGCATGTTAAAAATACGTGCAAGTGAAAATGACAATATTAGGAGAAAAACATTGAATTTTCTTCAATTTATACAGTTAATAATAATAAACAGTTGCTGTGTGTCAGAGTAGAACTGTGCTCCATAGGGTTGTCAATGGCTTATTTTTTGGAAGTAGATTGCCAGGCCTTTCTTCCAAGTCACCTCTGGGAGGACTCAAGTCTCCAACCTTTTGGTTACCAGTCAAATAGATTAGCTGTTTGCTCCGCCTCTTTATATAATAGGTAATTTATATAACAGTCACTTGCAAACTTTAGCGTTTTGACAAGCGTCGGTACGCTTTTGCGAAGCACCTCACAGGGTAGCAGATTCACCAGTTGGAGGGTGAGGATACCCAAAGTCAGCTGCCATTATGCTTTGTGTCTCCCCTGTAGGAGCCAGTGCCTGACCCATGGAAGGAGCTGACTGCACATACAGAACGATTCTCTGAATAAATCAGTAAATGAATTAATTCATGCGTGAGTTAACTACTTGGTTAATTAATGTTATATTCTCTTTTAAATTCATGAATGTCCAGGGGACCTGATGACATCTAAATCTCCATCAACAAGTGCTCTGAGCAACTAGACATCCAGGCTAAACCACCAAGACCTTGGATTCAGATTCTGGAATCACATACTGTGAAGATGAGGTGTCTATGGGGTAAAGTGTGTGTAGACCTGATGTGCTGGGATACAGAACAAACACTCTCCCTTCTCTCTCTGCTTGAATTCCTTTCAGGGAAAACACAGTCCTTTAACAAGCAAACCGCAACTCTCCTGTCGAGGACTTTCCAGGCAGTGGCTATGTTTATAGAACTAATTCAGATTCTCAGAATCAAGGACGTATAGTCAAGGGCCATTGCAAGAACTGTGACCTCTGGACAACATGACCTTGGCTTCTCAGGAGACAGAAATGTCTTTGTCACTAGTGATCCCTTTGAGCTGTTTCAATTGAGATCACAGACTCTGACAAGACCCCACTTCAGTCCCTCGCAATTGAGGACAATGTCTGAAGGATGAAATCACAGATCTCACAGAGAATGAGAGAAGCTGAATAGTCTGACCTTTGGGTCCATCTTATTGTAGAGCACCAGAGAAAGGGTTTGGGTGCCTGTTACCTAGGTTTGTTATCCAGTCACATCACCCCCATGTTGTGTGATATTGGACATGTCACTTAAAGTGACATTTCATAAGGACTGTCATTCTCCTTATTTCTTTCATCAACACTGAGGAAGTGTTTTGCTTACACATTAAAGAAGGAAAATATATTGTGTATACTCTTTGAAAATTTCTGACAACATTTGAACTGGGCAATAAGTAATGGCAGAAAACCTACCTTCCCATCTCACAAGAGAAAATAGAGGCATCAGAAGGTCCACCAAGTCCTTCCCTTGGGCTAATTCCCACCACCTCACCTTCCCACGTAACAACTAATGTTCACTATGTTCATGATGAGTTATTTCTCTGAAACGTTATACCAACACTACTTGTTCTATCTCTTTGCCCTGTTCCAAACTTTGTGAGTTTATATTTTTTCTGTTAATTGGTATTTATTTGAACCAACCGCATCAAATGTTTTTCATCTACACTCTCCTTTCGCTAGTCTTGCCACCTTCTGATTTGGGTACTTCCTCTAAATTTCCTCGTAAAAGCCTAGAGCCCAGAGCTAACTAAGGTTCTCTGTGACTTCTGATTTGTGAATACCTTCTTCTTATCGTCTTCAAGCTCTTTTGTGTCCATTCCTGCTTTTTTTTTTTTCCCTCTCATGACATGGTTATGAATCTAAAGTGCTCAGGGCACAATCTTTCTCATGCTGCTTATTGATTAGGTGAGAAAAGAAACCAAATAGTCTTTTCAACATTGGGAGAATTTTAGGGTAGTTAAGAGCAAGCTTACTGTATCATTGCTGCTGGCATATTGTTGAGCTTCTGTCTCCTTTCAACTGCAAGATGGTGCCTTACATTCTCTCTCCATCAGAACAAGACCCTTGAAACCAATTGCCATCCAGTCAATTCCAATTCATGGAGACCCCACGGGTGTCAGAGCAGAACTGGCTTTCTAGGGTTTCCATCACTGATTTTTCAGAAGTTGGTTGTCAAGCCTTTCTTCCAAGGTGCCACTAGGTGAACTTCAACCACCACCTTTCTGGTTAGCAGCTGAGAGTGTCAACCATTTGTACCAGCCAGGGACTCCTAAGACCACTGAGTTCTTGGGAACTTTTACTCCTGAATTTTTTTTGCGTAATTCAACACTTAGAGATTTATAGTTCTACTTTGATTATTTTGCCTCTTTGTGGTTTTTATAAGTTTTCCCTGACTTTAGAAGACTAATACCATTTTTAGATTTCTGAAACAATTCATTAATCTTTTTGCTAATCACAAATAGTTAAGCCTTTAAACAAAAACAGAACCAGTATTAGCCCACACGGAGCCCCATTAGTCTTTTATGTAATTTGCCGCATAGTTTCATCACTCGTGATAATCTTTAACCGAGTTCCAAGACAACGATTAAATTGCTTTTCTCTGAGCCACTCTGATGAATTCTGCAGGCACAACTGCGTGACTTACCAAATCAGAAATGATTTTGAGGTCTAGATGTTTGACTTTTGCTATTTTCCTTTAAAGTTGTTTTGTGGATTTGTGATGGAAAAGCCATAGGAATTCATATGGCCCGATTTACTTTTCTTGAAGACAGTCTCCCTATTTTCCATCCTTAATATTTTTCTATGGGTACCAAATGGTGTGCTTTATTGGAGTTCACCTTTCTGGGCAGAAGTTTCCAGTTTCGTTCAAGAGCCTGTTACCTCTATATTCCCAGTACACCAACATTCTTTCGTTTTCTAAGAATAAATACGCGTGGATCGGTAGACAACTTGGCCAATCCCCTGAATCACCCAGGGTGCTTTGGGTCTTCCGATGAATGCCAAGTAAGGAATTCCCTTATCTACATGTTGGTTAGAGCAGTTTTTGCAACGTCTTCATTACTCCCTAATTGTCGTTATTTCCTTGCTTCATTTCTCTAGTTAAAGGCAGATTTAAAAAATGAGTTCAATAGCTCAGTCATTTCAGAGTCATCATTAATTTCATGCCCTTCCTCATTCATTAGCAGGCCTATTTTCTTGTGGCTTTCTTTTCCCTCTGGTTTTTTTTTTTTTAAAGTTCTTCTCATTTACTTTAACCCTTTTATCAAGCTCTGTCATGACCATCGTTATATCTTCCCTGGCAACAAGAATAAGATCTTACAGGAAAATTTATTTGGTTCTCTAGGTCCCTCATCATCCCTGAAACAAATGCTTATTTCTTTATTTATGCTCTGAAAGGTGCATTACTCCTGGCTGAAGTTTAAGTCTTTTTATTCAAAGAAAATGTCTAGCTAATTTCTAGAAAAAAATACTTAAAAAAAAATGTTCTAAATGCCTTCCTCAGGATGGCAGCATTAAATCTTTGAACTGAGATACCCAAATACCTAAAAATACAATATCTGGGCAATATTTTTACTTAATCGTATGCTAAAATTCTGCAGCACAACCCTCTAGTGTTGGCTTAGTGTCATATTAGCAGTCCAGACTTCTCAGTTGAATAAGTGCCATGGTACCATGTCTTAGTCCCCTGTGCCATGTGTAGTTCCCTAAATATTTAGATATTTCTTGTAATAGATGAAAAATTAAGTAAAATTTGCTTTTACATTTTGATTGTTTGAATACAAGTCAGTTGTTCAATTGAACACACCTGTTGGTAATTTTGACTTTCCGAGGCTATAAAAAAGCAAAACCCACTGCCGTCAAGTCGATTCCGACTGATAGTGACCCTATAGGACAGAGTAGAACTGCCCGGTAGAGCTTCCAAACAGCTCCTGGTGGATTCGAACTGCCAACCTCTTAGGTTAGCAGCTGTAGCACTTAACCACTACGCCACCAGGGTTTCCAATATCCTAGGTCAAATGTTTTTTCCTTCTCTCTCTCTCTCTTTTTTTTTTTTTTATAGTGGTCTTACCTAAGGGATAAGTAGTGGATACTTGAATGCAGGTTCTCTTTAGTATGTTCCATTCTTTACAATGTCATTTTCTTCCATTCCCTTCTGATTGAAGTTAAAATTGGTTGTTTCTATGCAAATACAAGCATTGAAAAACAAACAAACCATAATGGTCCAGTCGATTTCAATGCATAACGACCCTATAGGACAAAGTAGAACTGTCCCATAGAGTTTCCAAGGAGCAGCTGGTGGATTTGAACTGCCAGCCTTTGGGTTAGTAGCTGAGCTCTTAACCACTGCACCACCAGGGCACAGTAAAATGGAGAATAAATGGAACTGACCTAGGTCTGTATCCAAATGGTTCCTTTTCTATGTATAAAATATGGAACTATTTACATAAACTTTTGGAGACTCAGTATCATCTTTAAAATGGGAATTATTAGTATCCAGCCACAATAAGGTGTATTGTAAAACTTAAATGAGATAATGATGTAAAATAGTTAGAAGAGTAGGTTGTACATAGTAGGTGTTCAATAAATATTAGCTGTTCTTTTTTTTTTTTTCTTGTTGTGGTTGTTACTTCGCCCAGTTGTTTTGCTTGTCCATCTTCTTTAACAGTGGCTAAGCGCTCAGCTGCTAACCGAAAGGTTGGTGGTTTGAGCCCACCACATGCTCTGAGGGAGAAAGATGTGGTAGTCTGCTTCTGTAAAGAATACAGCCTTGGAAACCTTGTGCAGCAGTTCTACTCTGGCCTACAGGGTTGCTATGAGTAGGAATTGACTCAATAAAAGTGGATTTGTTTCTTTGAGGCAGTTAAATACTGAAATAATCACCCCTTGAGTCGGAATCGACTCAACAGCAGTGTTTTTTTTTTTGTTTGTTTTTAACAAATGAGAGAAGTAAAGCATACAGGAAACAGTATTTCCCTTTGTCTTTAATCCGTCATTGTCAGCGATGTGTCACTGAGGCATCAAATTTACAGCTTCAAAGCATAGAAATAGTTCAGTTCAATGTGCTAATTTTTCAGATGAAGAAAATCCCCCAGAACTCTCAAACTTACCCAGCCTATCATTTCCAACTTGCTATTGAATTCCAGAAGGAATAAATAGGGAACTGGAATTGCAAAGGGGTTTCTATGTCAGGAAAAAACTCAAACTGGTAGAAAAGCTACTTACCTACTTTTCAGGTAATGATTAGAGAGAAATACTCCGATGAAACATTAATCATTTTCATGGGCACTTGAAACAATCACAAATGTTTTATAACTTTAAAACAGCTTTTTTCCATAGTTTGTTTCAGAGAAAAATCTTTCTCTAAGAAATTATTCACAGAGTAACTACAAAACTTTGGAAAGCCTGAAAGGAACTAAGCCAAAAAAAAGTTTGTTCCTAGCAGACTTTTTCAAAGTGTTATATATCTTCAAAGAGCTGGGCTTGCCTCTCTCTATGTGTGTGTGTGTGAGTGTGAGTGTGAGTGGGGGGGGGATTATAATGCTGTGTGGTTCACAAACATAATTCCCCATAGACTATTTGAGAAACACAAACATTTTCTTTTTATCTACACATCTCTAAACATTTGGTTCATCCTGTCAGTGGACTACTTCAGTTAAAAAAAAAATCAATGAGGCAGTGCTTAACATGAATACAAACAAGAATAAGTAGAAGTTTTCTAGGAGATTTTCTCGACTTTTCCACTAGACATTTTGCTATCAGGTAGAACCTGTCTCTGTCATTTAAAAAAGTCTGACTACACAGAGCTATTTAAAACTTGTCTACAAAAAAAGTCTGAAGCCAAAGCTTTCACCTTCAATCTCTGGACATTTATGGAACAAGACGACAAGGCTGTAATGAACCACCACTGATGGTATCACGTAACACGGGGAGGCATTCATTAGGTTATTATAACAAGGCGCGCGTTGTCAGGCTTTCCCTGAACTGAAAGGTGAAGTCTAATGAGTCGTATAACTGCTTTATTTTCCTTGGTAATGAGCATATGCCAAGGGGCTTATTGCAAAAAGCTACACTTTTTAGAAATTTACAGCATAGATCAAATAGGAAATACAGTTGTTTCAGAATTTCTTCTTTGAGAGACACATTGGTTTTCACATCATAGAGCATAATTAGAAGAGTTTTTAATTCAATGATTTCTCTGAGGTCTAAAAAGTTTGCTTAATTTATATTACCTCGCACACGTCTCTTACTTCTCGGCCATGGATGTTCATTAAGATAATATGAACTGCTGCGCATCTCTGCTGCTGCCTAGAAGATGCTGTGTATATGCAACAGGAACGGATTCAATGCCCAATAATTGGTTTTCTCATGAGTTGGTAGGTGGGTAGGTAGGCGGAAGTATTGCCAAGTTTCAAGTTGTCTATATTCTTATAAGTGTCTTAATATTCTACTCCCACGGCTAAAGGGATGTGTTATTGAATTCCTCTCCAGCAACTCTGTTCTTAGGATGAGTCTGACTCTTCTACCCCTTCTGACGGCAGCTAACTTCTGTGCTTTCCCACACCTCTACCACTCTCCCTGACTCTCTCCTGGTACTAAGGATAATCTCACTTGGCTGCTGACCTCCCAATCGCCATACATTAAAGATGCATTTAGACTTTTTTCTTTTTTTCCCACAATGCTACGAACATAATTACAAAAGCTTTGAATCCCGAATCAAAAAGGAATGGTTTGATCACATAAAAGCTAATTTCTGCAAACCACCACACACAGACATTCAAAGTCAAAGGAGGACAAACTTAGAACTCTTGAGGTGCAACCAGGAAATCCATGGAAAAGTATACTGTGTGCAGCAACTCTGGTCCCATCTGCCTATTGTTTCCTGAGCCCATGGAAGCTCTATTATTCAGTCTGCTGAGTTTTTTCATTAGAGGTAACGAACGTGCCATCTCTGTTTAATAATAATCACCTTCAATTTTCCTTTGCAATTAGGCTGCATGTTCAACCATTTAATTGTGGAAATTAAAATAAAAGTAATACAGGACAATATTTGAGGGATGTTTTAAAGAAATAAAATACATTTGTAGAATCAGAATGCAAATAGAGGTGTGCCCTCACTGTTATCCACGAGCACTGAAGATGCGTTCTGTGTGATAGACGTGCCTCTCAGTGCAGGTTCAACCACGATGAGCTCAAGGTGAGCAATGGTTTGGAGCGTTTACTCCCCCAAAGGTACTTTGATTTCCATTTGAAAACCAAATGGTAGATGTTGTACTTTTGTTGCAAAGAAGAACTTCTGACTTTAAACACTGTTCCCAACCACCCGCTCACCTGAGTACTTACACTGCTTCTTCAACACTCATCTCTGCTATTACCTCTCATGGAACCCCTTCCCTCACTTTCTGCTAAGGTCACAGGCACCTCTTCTGCTTTCCTATATAGTCCCTGGACTCCCTGTTGCCAAAACAACCCAAATCTCACTGGTTTCAGTTGTTTCTTTGTCTGTTTCTCCATTTAACTCAGAGATTCGTGAATACATACATGGTCATTTCTATCCCATCTCCTTACTGCCAGTTTTACACATAAGTGGAACCCAATAAATGATTTTCAAGTCACAGTGATGTCCCCAAACCACATAGTTTATGACATGGCACTGGGAAACAGCTCTTCACACTTCCAATCCAACTTAATTGTGAAAACATAATTATCTAACACAACATTTGGGGTCATTTTAAAGAAACAAAAGATAGACTAGATTCAAAAAACAAATAGAAAGTGCCCTTACTGTTATTCATAAGCTCAAACAATGGAAGAATGGTATAAAGGGATGTCTGGATCACAGCTTGATAAAGCAGCCTTCCTCTGTCCATGAATGGAGGTGTGTGGAGCCCCCATCAAGGCCAGCTGAGCTGGATGCAATGTCTTCTAGCTTCTCATTTGTTCAACAAGTACGTTTCAAATGTCCATGCATTAGGAGTTGTGCTAAGTATAATAAAAACAAAACAAAACAACAAAAAACCAAACCCACTGTCATGAAGTCTATTCCAACGCATAGAGACCCCATAGGGTTTCCAAGGCTGTAAATCTGTACAGAAGCAGACTGCCACATCTTTCTCCCGTGGAGTTACTGGTGGTTTTGAACACTGACCTTTTAGTTAGCAGTCATTCGCTTTAACCACTATGCCACCAGGGCTAATATATTAAAAAAAAAAAACAAAAAACTGATGCCATTGAGTCAATTCTGACTCATAGGGACCCTATAACAGTCACATACAAATGCAAACAGTTTTCTGTTTTATAGGAAAGACAGAATGTAACAAACAACTGTAGTAATCACTCAGGATCAAGTCTCTAGAACATAGACGGAAGGCATAAAGAAGGGAGCCATCAATATTGTTTGGATCAAAGGGAAAATCAAAAAGAACTTCACAAAATAAAAACTGGTTGGAGGCGGAGCCAAGATTGCAGAATACACAGACGCGTCCGTTGAGCCCTCTTTACAACAAAGACTTGAAAAAACAAGTGAAACGAGTATATTTGTGACAAGCTGGGAGCCCTGAGCATCAAAGGCAAGTTTAGACAATGAACTGAGGGCAAGAAGGAAGAGACCGTTCAGAAGCGGAGAGGAATTGCCGGACCTAAATAGCAGGGAGCCCTCAGGCACCATTCCTGGAGCGGTGGTGGCAGTGACAGTGGCAGAGGCGGGCTGGTCGTAGCATTTAGCCACAGTTCCCTGAGGTAGAAGCAGCCAGCCACACAGCCCACTCTCACCTCTGGAACCTGAGCAGAAGGGTGCTCTCAGCAAAAGCTAAGTACTTGCGTATATTTTACTACTCCCCCCCTCCACCTCCAAGCCAGCTTCAGTGGCTGAATCCCTAGGCCTAAGATAGACCCTGGTGAGCACCTGGAGCTGTCCTCCTGGCCTTGGGGAAGGAAAAAATTTCCAAATGGGGGGAAAAGATAATTTGCTGGCTCCATTAACCAGGGGAGCTCAGGGCAGAAGCGGTTCCTGTCCAGTCATAAACTGTCCATGGACCTTGAGCACCTTTCCCTTCTGCATGGACCTGTGTGGGCCTATTTCGGGAGAATAGGCCCTTGTTGGCAAACTCCAACCCTTTCAGCAGTGCGGTGGAGAGGTGGGTGTTTGACATTTGACATTGCTTTGCCTATTAAACAAGGTTCTCGCCTATCCACAACAGGAACCTAAGGACTGGTGGCTCCACTTGGGTCACCCCGCCACCCGCAACAGGGGCCAAGGGATAACTGTTACCTCCCAGTCCTTATAACAAAATCTTTGGGTGTCCATGGTCCCTCTGCAGAGCCCACCCACCAGCATGCTCTAGGGAACAGAGATGCGTTTTCCTTAGAGACACTTGGGGGTCGGTTCTCAGCCCCCTGCCTTGTTCAGAGTGTGACCCCCTGCTGTAATCAGATACAGGTATATATGCCAATTACCCCTGCCCCTCTAAGACTGTAGGACAGAGCCTGTACCACACATTTGATATCAGCTACCTGGAAATCTGAGCTGAATTCATACAAGAAAACTGAATGGACTGCTAGACTGATACCTGATAACAGCTCTAGCCAGCTGGGGACAGGACACCAGAGCTCCAAAGGTGAAAATAATCAAGCTAGCTCACTCAAGCAACCCATAGGGGTATACCAAAACAAAACAAAGCAAGCAGCTATGACACAGTAAGCAAGCATAAACTAATACAATAACTTATAGATGTCTCAGAGACAACAGTCAATATCAAGTCACATAAAGAAACAGGCCATGATCACCTCAACAGGCTCTCAAAACAAAGAATCCAGGGATCTTTTAGATGAAAGTGCGTTCCTGGAATTACCAGAGGCAGAATACAAAAGTTTAATATACAGAACCCTTCAAGACATCTGGGAAGGAAATGAGGCAATATGCAGAACAAGCCAAGGAACACACAGATAAAGCAACTGAAGAAATTAGAGAGATTATTCAGGAACATAATGAAAAGTTTAATAAGCTCAAAAAATCCATAGACAGACAGCAATCAGAAATTCAGAAGATTAACAACAAAATTACAGAATTAGATAATTCAATAAAAAGTCAGAGGAGCAGAACTGAGCAAGTAGAAGCTAGAATTTCTGAACTCGAAGCTAAATCACTTGGCACTAATATATTTGAAGAAAAATCAGATAAAAGAATTTAAAAAAATGAAACCTTAAGAATCACGTGGGACTCTATCAAGAGAAATAACCTACGAGTGATTGGAGTACCAGAACAGGGAGGGATAACAGAAAATACAGAGAAAATTGCTGAGGATTTGTTGGCAGAAAACTTCCCTGATATTGTGAAAGATGAGAAGATATCTATCCAAGATGCTCATTGAACTCCACATAAGGTAGATCTTAAAAGAAAGTCACCAAGACATATTATAATCAAGCTCGCCGAAACCAAAGATAAAGAGACAATTATAAGAGCAGTGAGGGATAAAAGAAAAGTCACCTACAAGGGAGAGCCAATAAGAATAAGCTCGGACTACTCGGCAGAAACCATGCAGGCAAGAAGACAATGGGATGACATATTTAAAAAATTGAAGGAAAAAAATTGCCTGCCAAGAATCATATTTCCATCAAAACTGTCTCTTAAATATGAAGGTGAAATTAAGACATTTCCAGATAAACACAAGTTGAGGGAATTCATAAAAACCAAACCAAAACTATAAGAAATACTAAAGGGAGTTCTTTGGTTAGAAAATCAATAATATCAGGTATCGAACCGAGACTAGAATACTGGGCAGAGCAACCAGAAGTCAACCCAGACAGGGAAACCCCCCCGCCCAAAAAAAGCAAGCTTTTAAAAAAAGCCCAACACAGGGTAACAGCGATGTTATTATATAAAAGAAGACAACATTAAAATAATAAAGAGGGACTAAGAAATGTAATCAAACACTTTCCATATGGAGAGGAAGATACGGCAATACAAAGAAATAAAGGTTAGTTATACATTTAAAAAAATAAGCGTAAATAATAAAAGGCAACCACAAAGGAGACAAACTATCCTACTCATCAAAATAAAATACAAGGGAAAAATACAGACTCAGCAGAAACAAAATCAACAATAACAAATATGAGGAGAGCACAATATATAAAGAAAACCTACTCAGCACATAAAATCAAGTGGGGCAAAGAAGCTGTTAACACACACAAAAAGACATCAAAATGATACGACTAAATTCATACCTATCCATAATTACCCTGAATGTAAATGGACTAAATGCACCAATAAAGAGACAGACAGTGGCAGAATGGGTTAAAAAACAAGATCTGTCTATATGCTGCCTACAAGAGACACACGTTAGACTTAGAGACACAAACAAATTAAAACGCAAAGGATGGAAAAAAATATATCAAGCAAACAACAATCAAAAAAGAGCAGGAGTGGAAATATTAACTTCTGACAAAATAGACTTTAAAGTTAAATATATCAGAAAGGATAAGGAGGGACCCTATATAATGATTAAAGGGACAATACACCAAGAAGATATAACCAGATTAAATATTTATGCACCCAATGACAGGGCTGCAAGATACATTAAAACAAACTCTATCAGCATTGAAAAGTGAGATAGACAGCTCCACAATAATAGTAGGAGACTTCAACACACCACTTTCGGTGAAGGACAGGACATCCAGAAAGAAGCTCAATAAAGACACGGAAGATCTAAATGCCACAATCAACCAACTTGACCTCGTAGACACATACAGAACACTCCACCCAACAGCAACCAACTATACTTTCTTTTCTAGTGCACATGGAACATTCTCTAGAACAGACCACATACTAGGTCATAAAGCAACCTTAGTGGAATCCAAAACACTGAAATATTACAAAGCATCTTCTCTGACCATAAGGCCATAAAAGTGGAAATCAATAACAGAAAAAGCAGGGAAAAGAAGTCAAACACTTGGAAACTGAACAATATCCTGCTCAAAAAAGACTGGATTATAGAAGACATTAAGGATGGAATAAAGAAATTCAGAGAATCCAATGAGAATGAAAACACTTCCTATCAGAACCTTCGGGACACAGCAAAAGCCGTGCTCAGAGGCCAATTTATATCAATAAATGCACACATGCAAAAAGAAGAAAGGGCCAAAATCAAAGAACTATCCCTACAACTTGAACAAATAGAAAGAGAGCAACAAAAGAAACCCACAGCCACCGCAAGAAAACAAATAATAAAAATTAGAGCTGAACTAAATGAAATAGAAAACAGAAAAACAATTCAAAGAATTAACAAGACCAAAAGCTGGTTTTTTGAAAAACTCAACAAAATTGATACACCATTGGCTAAACTGACAAAAGAAAAACAGGACAGGAAGCAAATAACCCGGATAAGAAATGAGATGGGCAATATCACAACAGACCCAACTGAAATTAAAAGAATCACATCAGATTACTATGAAAAACTATACTCAAACAAATTTGAAAACCTAGAAGAAATGGATGAATTCCTAGAAACACACTACCTACCTAAACTAACACAAACAGAGGTAGAACAACCAAATAGACCCATAACAAAAGAAGAGATTGAAAAGGTAATCAAAAAACTCCCAACAAGAAAAAAAGTCCTGGTCCGGATGGCTTCACTGCAGAGTTCTACCAAACTTTCAGAGAACAGTTAACACCACTACTACTAAAGGTATTTCAGAGCATAGAAAAGGATGGAATACTACCAAATTCATTCTATGAAGCCACCATATCCCTGATACCAAAACCAGGTAAAGACACCATAAGAAAAGAAAATTATAGACCTATATCCCTCATGAATATAGATGCAAAAATCCTCAACAAAATTCTAGCCAATAGAATTCAACAACATATCAAAAAAATAATTCACCATGACCAAGTGGGATTCATACCAGGTATGCAGGGATGGTTCAACATTAGAAAAACAATTAATGTAATCCACCACATAAATAAAACAAGAATCACATGATTTTATCAATTGATGCAGAAAAGGCATTTGACAAGTTCAACACCCATTCATGATTAAAAAAACTCTCAGCAAAATAGGAATAGAAGGAAAATTTCTCAACATAATAAAGGGCATTTATACAAAGCCAATAGCCAACATCACCCTAAATGGAGAGAGTCTGAAAACATTCCCGTTGAGATCGGGAATCAGACAAGGATGTCCTTTATCACCACTCTTATTCAACATTGTGCTGGAAGTCCTGGCCACAGCAATTAGGCTAGATAAAGAAATAAAGGGCATCCAGATTGGCAAGGAAGGAGTAAAAGTATCTCTATCTGCAGATGACATGATCTTATACACAGAAAACCCTAAAGAATCCTCCAGAAAACTACTGAAACTAATAGTTCAGCAGAGAATCATGATACAAGATAAACATACAAAAATCAGTTGGATTCCTCTATACCAACAAAAAGAACATCGAAGAGGAAATCACCAAATCAATGCCATTTACAGTAGCCCCCAAGAAGATAAAATACTTAGGAATAAATCTTACCAAGGATGTAAAAGACTTATATAAAGAAAACTACAGTACACTTCTGAAAGAAACCAAAAGAGACTTATATAAGTGGAAGAACATACCTTGCTCATGGGTAGGAAGACTTAACATTTTAAAAATGTCTATTCTACCAAAAGCGATCTATACATTTAATGCAATTCCAATCCAAATCCCAACGACATTCTTTAATGAGATGGAGAAACAAATCACTAATTTCGTATGGAAGGGAAAGAGGCCCCAGATAAGTAAAGCATTACTGAAAAAGAACAAAGTAGGAGGCCTTACTTTACCTGATTTTAGAACCTATTATACTGCCACAGTAGTCAAAACAGCCTGGTACTGGTACAACAACAGATACATGGACCAATGGAACAGAATTGAGAATCCAGACATAAATCCATCCACATATGACCAGCTGATATTTGGCAAAGGCCCCAAAACAGTTAAATGGGGAAAAGACAGTCTTTTTAACAAATGGTCCCGGCATAACTGGATATCCATCTGCAAAAAATGAAACAAGACCCATACCTCACTCCATGCACAAAAACTAACTCGAAATGGACCAAAGACCTAAATATAAAATCTAAAACAATAAAGATCATGGAAGAAAAAATAGGGACAACGTTAGGAGCCCTAATACATGGCATAAACAGTATACAAAACATTATAAAGAACATAGAAGAAAAACTAGATAACTGGGAGCTCCTAAAAATCAAACACCTATGCTCATCCAAAGACTTCACCAAAAGAGTAAAAAGACTACCTACAGACTGGGAAAAAGTTTTGAGATATGACATTTCTGATCAGTGCCTGATCTCTAAAATCCACATGATACTGCAAAAACTCAACTGCAAAAAGACAAATAACCCAATTAAAAAATGGGAAAAAGATATGAATAGACACTTCACTAAAGGAGACATTCAGGTAGCTAACAGATATATGAGGAAATGTTCACGATCATTAGCCATTAGAGAAATGCAGATCAAAACTACAATGAGATTTCGTCAACAAGGCTGGCATTAATCCAAAAAACACAAAATAATAAATGTTGGAGAGGCTGTGGAGAGATTGGAACACTTCTACACTGCTGGTGGGAGTGTCAAATGTTACAACCACTTTGGAAATCTATTTGGCACTTCCTTAAAAAGCTAGAAATAGAACTACCATAGGATCCAGCAATCCCACTCCTCGGAATATATCCTAGAGAAATAAGAGCCTTTACCCAAACAGATATATGCACACCCATGTTTATTGCAGCTCTGTTTACAAAAGCAGAAACATGGACGCAACCAAGGTGCCCATCAATGGATGAATGGATAAATAAATTATGGTATATTCACACAATGGAATACTACACATCGAAAAAGAACAGTGAGGAATCTGTGAAACATTTCATAACATGGAGGAACCTGGAAGGCATTATGCTGAGTGAAATTAGTCAGTCGCAAAAGGACAAATACTGTATAAGACCACTATTACAAGAACTTGAGAAATAGTTTAAACTGAGAAGAAAACATTCTTTTGTGGTTACGAGAGGGGGGAGGGAGGGAAGGTGGGAGGGGGCATTCACTAATTAGATAGTAGATAAGAACTACTTTAGGTGAAGGGAAAGACAGCACACAGTACAGGGGAGGTCAGCACAACTGGACTAAACCAAAAGCAAAGAAGTTTCCTGAATATACTGAATGCTTCGAAGGCCAGTGTAGCAGGGGCAGGGGTCTGGGGACCATGGTTTCAGGGGACATCTAAGTCAATTGGCATAATAAAATCTATTAAGAAAACATTCTGCATCCCACTTTGAAGAGTGGCGTCTGGGGTCTTAAACGCTAGCCAGCAGCCATCTAAGATGCATCAATTGGTCTCAACCCACCTGGATCAAAGGAGAATGAAGAACACCAAGGACACAAGATGATTACGAGCCCAAGAGACAGAAAGGGCCACATGAACCAGCGACTACATCATCCTGAGACCAGAAGAACTAGATGGTGCCCGGCTACAACCGATGACTGCCCTGACAGGGAACACAACAAAGAACCCCTGAGGGAGCAGGAGGACAGTGGGATGCAGACCCCAAATTCTCATAAGACCAGACTTAATGGTCTGACTGAGACTAGAAGGACCCCAGTGGTCATGGCCCCCAGATCTTCTGTTGGCCCAGGAAAGGAACCATTCCCGAAGCCAACTCTTCAGACAGGGATTGGACTGGACAGTGGGTTGGAGAGGGATGCTGGTGAGGAGCGAGCTTCTTGGATCAGGTGAACACTTGAGACTATGTTGACATCTCCCGCCTGGAGGGGAAATGAAAGGGTGGAGGGGGTTAGAAGCTGGCGAAAAGGACACGAAAAGAGAGAGTGGAGGGAGAAAGCAGGCTGTCTCATTAGGGGGAGAGTAATTGGGAGTGTGTAGCAAGGTATATATGGGTTTTTGTGTGAGAGACAACTTGATTTGTAAAACTTTCACTTAAAGCACAACAAAAATTATTTTAAAAAAACGGTTGAATTGAGTTCTGAAACATGAGGTCACTCATTGACAGATGGGAAGGAAATTTTTCACAATGTGGCAGAGACATGGACAGAAAACCTTGAGAGAGAAAGCCTGTCAAGATGCTCGACTACCAAAGGACCAGATGATCACAAAATCAAAAATACGATCGTTTTGCTCTGTTTCTGCTTTGTAATTTGGTGGCAAATTTATTGCCAATTTTCATCCAAATATGAATATGGCCTTGAATTGTAGACAGACTTTCTGAAATGCTCTCCCCCCAAAGATATTCCTCCCTAATTCATGGAACCTGTGAATATGATAAGATATAAATCCTGGGAATATATTGTAATGATAATTTGTTATATAGCACAGTTAATATTAAAGTAAGTAGGTTATCTGGGTGGACCTGATCTAACCACACGAACAATGCTTTCTGGGGCTGAAGGCTGACGTCGAGAAATTCAATATGTAGGAAGGACTCAACACGGTGCTGGTTTAAAGACTGTGGGCCATGTGACAGGAGGTGCCAACTACTCAGGAGCTTAGAAAGAGTCCCCCAATGACAGCCAGCAGGAAAAGGGGGATCTCAGTTCTACAACTGCACGAGACCAAATTCAGCTAATCGCCTGAAACAGCTTGGGAGTGTAGTCTTCACCAGAGCCTCCAGGTTACAGCCCCGCCCAGACAAAACCTGGATTTCAGCCTGAAACAGAGAGGCCACTCAAGCCCGCTTGGATTCTGACCTGCAGAATTGTGAGCAAATAAGTGGGTATTGTTTTTTTAACCACTGAGTTTGTGGTCATTTGTTATGCAGCAATAGAAAACTGACACAGATTTATTGCCTGTTATCTTAAAACATTTTTATAATGGGAATTTGAGAATATATTGAATGTTATCGTGTTGACAAGGTCAAGATAAAATGCATCTGTTATGGCGGTACATAAGTGTTCAAAAAATGGTTGTATTAATGAATGAGCTGAGGGAATGTAGTAGATAATCCTAGTTGCTCACCCCCAACATCCATTCCTTCTTCTTCCTTGATAAAATAACTGTGAATATGTTAAGGCCAGCAGGGTGCCCATCCAAAATACTACAGTCCTTTTTGCATGTAGGTGTGACCATGTGACTAAGTTTTGGCCAACCAAACCTAAACAGACATGTTATATGTGACTTCAGGGAGTTCCTCCTAAAAATGGGAAACATACCTTTTTTTTGGTCCCTTTCTTCTTCCTGCTACATGACTCCACGGCTTTCTGCAATGGGACATGATGGCTTAAGCTCTGGAAGCCATCCTGCACCACATTATTATCTGTTGATGATAATAAAGTACCCCAAAACTTACCGGTTTAAAAAATCAAACATTTCATTATATCATGCATGAACCAAGTGATTTTTCTGGTTTTACAAGGCACGTACTGGTGGTCACTTGTTGAAATTTGGTGGCAGCTGGGCTGGTTTGCAAGAACCACAACAGTTTACTTTCATGAAGGGCACTTTGGTGGTGTGGCTGAAAGGCTGGGCTCAGAGGGGTCATTATCTCTGTATAGTCTCGGGGCCAGTTCACATCATTTCTCTAACAGGGTGGTTGGATTCTTTTACATGGAAGCTCATGACTCCGAGTGTTCCTAGAAGAAGAAAGCAGAAACTGAAAGTACCTTTAGGTTCAGGCCTGGTCACCAGCTCAGTGTCAAAGTAGCCTTCTATTGGTCAAAGTAGTCCTGCGTCTTGCCTAGATTCAAGGGGAGTGGGCCTAGACCTCATCTTACAATGGAAGGAGAGCAAAGCATTTGTGTCATCTCGAATTCGGCATAGGTGACCTGAGAACGGCGAAGAGGAGAGCTAGAAGGAGCCTGGGTCCGTGATGACTTAAAGCTGCCAAACCAGCCCTAAGCTGACTACTTCGGAATTTTTTTTCTGCTGTTATTGTTGCTGGAGAATCTGCTCTGACTACTGGCAACTTATTACAGCAGGATGAAACATCGCCTGGTCCTGTGCCATCTTCATATGCTTGAGTCCATTGTCGCAGCTATTGTGCCAATCCAGCTCATAGAGGGGTCTCCTTGTTTTAAATGGCATTATACTCTACCAAATACGATGTCCTTTCCTAGTGATTGGTCTTTCTTGATAATGTGCCCAAAGTAAGCTAGTCAAACTTTCACCATCCTTGCTTCTAAGCAACATTTTGATAGTTTTTCTTCTAAGATTGATTTGTTCATGCCTTTCCAACTTCTTTAAGCAACTATGGTTATGTTTCTGTTATATTCAGCAGAAACTGATTCTGGAAACTTCAATAAGAATTTTGTAGGGAAGGTGAGGCCAGAATCATTGGTTTACTTTGTATGTCCTATCTTTGTCTTGCTGAGCTCCCACAGCCCTCTATCAAAGCATACCTAGTGATAACACTCCATTTTATCTTGAATAATTTTACCTGCAACTTCTTTCTGGTTGATATGTAAAACTGTGCAATTTTAGAATTCATATACTCTACTGATGTCAGATGCCCTTAGTGGCAAAGCATCAAGATTTGCTGTACTCATCAAAAGAAAATAAAACTTTAATGGAAAATAATATGAGTGAAATAAAAGGCAAAGATCTTGAAAGAAGAAAAAATGATGCAAACTCTGAGGAAATACATATTCAAACAGGAGGAAGGTTTGCCTTGGCAGCTCGTTCTTCTGATCTCTCCTGATGATGTTCTGACTGCTTGTTATGTGTTATGAGTTGTCATGGTGATGAGCAGGAGCCGAAATCAATGCAAGAATAGGAGGTTTTGGTTTGTTTATTTGTTGTTTTATTTTACTTTTCATTGCTGTCCTTGATCACAGTGCATTACAAAGCAACACTCAGGATCTTTTGCACATTCATACTGTTACTTATATTCATTCTTATATGCTCCCACTCTCGTGCATGTCCACATTTATTGTCAAATTCTCCCCATCACAATCTCACACTTTCACTAAATATGTTGAGTACATGCACGTGAACTCTCTTTTATACATTCTCGTATGTAGATACTTGCATGCTGATTCATTCCTTCGCACATGTACCCTTGCAAATTCATGCTCGTGCCTAATCGTACATTAACTTACACGCTGATCTGTTGCACACACAATTTCTGATTAGGTCAATAAAGTATCTCATGTTTCTCTAAGCCAATCTAGTCTGTGTCTTCTCTATCCCAGACTAAGAGGTCATGTCTCATGAAAGGAGAGGGACCAGAGGAGGTTAATTTCTGAAGACGCTAAGGAACTTATGCTTCGAGATCCCTAGCTTGCTTGCATGAATCTTGTTTAAGTTTCTTGCAAAGGTGCTAGCAGTCTGTTCACAAGTATAGTGGCAAGGTCATGTAAACATTTCAAAATTTAAATGGTTTCACCACAATTAATTAAGACCACTGTCTCTTTTTACATTTTGCCATGTCTTGGGTTCTGTTGGAGAAGTCCTAAAATCTTGTTGAGACCCATCTCAGAGTACGCTTATTTGGAATTACACTATTTTAACTGCAAGTTGTAAAGATGCTTTAGAACATTCGAAAAACCACCTGAGAAATAAAAGAATTTGTTCTGGACTTATGAATGGTAGCTTCTTTTCTTATCTTTAGTTCATTTATTAAACAAGAGAGAGAATTTTTTAAATGGATTATAAAGTAAAGCCCCAAAAGAAATGAAATCAAAAATTATTTTATATAGAAAATAAAATTATAACGTCCCCAAAAATGTTCAGATCACATACAAAGTAGCAGTTCATTAAGAAAAAGAGGCAATTTTCAAATAGAAGTAATAAAAATTCTTAAATTGTTTGATGATCCTCTCTAATGAAGAGGTATGAATAATGAGAATGCATTGAAAAAAACAAATTTCTTGCTGATTTGACACAAATACTGACATCAATAAAGACAATATAAAATTTTCACATGCCATCGTATGTAGACTTTGGCAACAAACTGTGACTGTGGCCAATTTGAAGCATATTTAAGTCATTGCATGAGAAAACTTGAAATTCATTAGAATCTTACAAGTTCTATGGAAAAGAAATTTGATAATTTTTTTTAGACAGTGTTTCTAAAAACATGATATATAATGAGCTGTGAAGTAGAAGGAAACATTCATAATCTTCTACATACTGTACTGCTAATACTACTGATACTACTACTACTAACAGATAATAAGCAACCATGCTAGAGGAACTAATGAATTATCTTCCTATTCTCTCCATGGAACATAGCACAAAACAGTCACTATAAAAAAGTGACAATTTAAACAACACACAGTCAAATAACAGGGAAAAATGTTATAGAGGTATACCAGGGAGTTAATGAATAACAGTATAACTTTTTATTTCTAAAGTTCCTGATATTTGTCAAGTATTTAAAACATATATTTACCATGATTTATTTTCTCATTCTAAATAATTAAGTACCTTTATATCTAACGCTGTGTTCATAACTTTGTACTCTCTTCCTTAGGGAAAAGTCCTGAAACTGTATCAACTGGCACCAAGAAACCTGGATGTGCCTCAGGGAGAGGCTGGTGTCAGCCACAGAGAGAACAAATGAGTTGAAGCTAATCTAGGGACCAACTCTGAGGACAACTACAAGTGTATAAAGAAGAAATGTTTGTATGTAAAATGAAAAAAGAGGTAGTGTATAAGTGCAGGGTAAGAACACAAACAAAACATTGGTGAAGTCTCTCTGGAAAAAGGATAATTTTAAATCAGTTCTTGAAAGAAGCTATTAAAAAGAAGAGTTAGAGGGTGTTTCCCAAAAGGGGCATGGGATGCACCAACCTCAAGGGCAAGGGCTATAGGAACAGAGGGCTCAGGCAAGGAGCAAGAAACAAATCCTGAGAAATGGGAACGGCACTCTTCATTGTTACTTGGGGAAAAATGGAGGAGATGATATCGAGGACAGAATCATAGAGTTGAGTCTTGAAATATTAAGAGATTCTTTATTCCCTTCAAGTATTTTTTTCAAGTGCTCTAACTCATTCATATGGATCACAAAACTGAATGATCAGAGAAACCAAACGTTGCCCATTTTCAGCTTTAGGCTCTTGGAAGGAGCCCACAGCTTTTTTCCCAGGTCAGTAGATATCCTATGTCATCATATTATTCCCCCTGTACATACACGAAAACAACACAGTGGCCATTTGCTACAAAACCAAACTAAGTTTCACATCCCCAGCTCACTAAGACTGGTTGGCTCACTATAGACTCCTCATTTAGGCTAAGAATATTCTACACATTTCTACAATAGTCTACGCATTTAGGAACACCCAAAGAGGTTAAGAACATTAGCAAATCCCTTCTTAGAATACAAAATATTGCACTGATTTTTTTATTTTTTTTTTCTTTTTAATCAAGAAACAAGGACCTCTGAAGCTTTATTTCCACTATGAACCACCTACTCAGGCTTGGGATATTTCCTTGCTTCCAATGTACTCAGAGTCTACCCATCTTTACATGAACCCCAAAAATCAATTCATAAACTCTGAAGTGAAAAGAAAACAAAAACAAAAAGTCTTATATTAACAAAGGAGTTGTCAACAGGGGATTTCACTTTGCAGTTGTTTTTAAGAAAGCAGTGGATTGTGTATTTCTTTCTCTTGCTTTTCAAAATGCAGGTGATTGACACAATTATGGCATCAATGTGTGGTCTGTCTGGGCGAAGGGTAGAACAGGGGCTGTCTTCACGGACCTCCGGCCCTGGACTACAATCAGCCGCATGCGCCCAGAAGGCTTCCTGCTTGAGGCCAAGCCCCAGGCTGTGTGCAGGTCCTTGGTGAGACACGATTCTATCTGACCAATGGTCTGTACTTCCCCATTCTGTTCTGGTGGAAGATGCTGGACTTACGGCATCACCTAAGATACACTGGCAAGAGCAACTTGAATATCTGCAATCTGGTAGTCATTGATAAATGGCTTTATCTCCAACTTGTGGAGCATGCTGTTAAGGTCTATTCAGATCCAGGCATTTACCGAAGTATTTTTTCTGCAGCTGAGGTCGTCCATGTGGGTGGCCCAAGCCACGTGCTTTCCCCACTAATGATTCCAGAATTGGCTGCAAGTAGGAGACCAATGAATTACAGCAGGCCAGTACATCTTCAGTGATTGGTTTAAAGTTAGGAAAGGTGTGCGTCAGGGTTGTATTCTTTCACCATACCTATTCAATCTGTATGCTGAACAAATAATCCGAGAAGCTGGACTATATATGAAGAAGAACGGGGCATCAGGATTGAAGGAAGACTCATTAACAACCTGCGTTATGCAGATGACACAACCTTGCTTGCTGAAAGTGAAAAGGACTTGAAGCACTTGCTAATGAAGAGCAAAGACCACAGCCTTCAGTATGGATTGCACCTCAACATAAAGAAAACAAAAATCCTCACAACTGGACCAATGAGCAACATTATGATAAACTGAGAAAAGATTGAAGTTGTCAAGGATTTCATTTGACTTGGGTCCACAATTAACAGCCATGGAAACAGCAGTCAAGATATCAAATGACACATTGCATTGGGTAAATCTGCTGCAAAGGACTTCTTTAAATTGTTGAAAAGCAGGGATGTCACCTTGAAGAGTAAGGTGTGCCTAACCCAAGCCATGGTATTTTCAATTGCATCATATGCATGTGAAAGCTGGACAATGAATAAGGAAGACAGAAGAATTGACGCCTTTGAATTGTGGTGTTGGCGAAGAATATCGAATATACCACGGACTGCCAAAAAAGCAAACAAATCTGTCTTGGAAGCAGTATAACCAGAATGCTCCTTAGAAGCAAGGATCGCAAGACTGCGTCTTACATACTTGGACATGTTGTCAGGAGGAATCAGTTCCTGGAGAAGGACATCATGCTTGGCAAAGTACAGGATCAGTGGAAAAGAGGAAGACCCTCAACAAGGTGGATTGACACAGTGGCTGCAACAATGAGCTCAAGCATAGGAACGATTGAAAGGATGGCTCAGGACTGGGCAGTGTTTTGTTCTGTTGTGCACAGAGTCGGTATAAGTCAGAACCAACTCAACGGCACCTATCAAAAACAGTACATCTTCATGTCTGGTAGAACATCCTTACTCTCTTCTAAATGAAAGTGCCATGATCGGTTGCATTCTTCTGTTTTATCAGGCCGTAACCCTTGTACTCCAGTAATTCAGAGGGTCTCTGCAGTCATTTTCAACTTCCATGTACACCGTTGGTGGCCAGTGGTGAACCATGGCCAGCTTCTTCCACTCATGATTGCCATGGAGAAAAACAAGGAACTCATCTTCCACGAACTTTTACAAAGTTACAAAGAGGCTCCCCACAAATTTTTCAGCATTGCACAGGCAGTAAAGAGCCAGATAGAAGGAACTCAGGAGGGTACTGTGAATTACTTTGGGTTTCATTGTGTTGAAATCTGAGTCTGCAGGCTTCCACAAGTTCCTGGGCTCTGACCTGATGGCCAGCCGTGGTTCCAAGCTGCCTAGACCCCTCCCCAGAGACACGCCCCTTTCCCCTCTCCACTCCTGCATTGATTTTCAAATAATACCAAAACCAAACCAAACCACACCTGTTGCCATGGAGTCCATTCTGACTCATAGAGACCCTATAGGATACAGTAGAACTGCCCCATAGGGTTTCCAAGGAGCAACCAATGGATTCGAACTGCCAACCTTTGGTTAGCAGGTGAACTCTCAACCACCATGCCACCAGGGCTCCTTTTAAATAATAAATTTTATAGAAGGTCAGTAGGTTAATGGAAGTCCTAAATTTCAAAATACATATTCCAATGTTTCAAAGAACACCGAAAAAAAAAAATTTAGTTTTCCCATGAAAATCTTATACAAGAATACACTCAGCTATGCAAATTCGGTTCACCATTCTCAGTTTTCTCAGCTCCTTCTCACTTTGGTGAGAACACTTATGGGAAAATCCAAAATAGTATCACTGGAAAGATTGCATGTCTTCGTATTAGTGAGTATATTTCGTGACAATGTTTCACATCATGCCCCGTTAGGGTTTCCTTTTGCACTAGTCTGGCACAACATTGTAATTCCTTGTTAAATGCTGTATTAGCAAGGATGAGCAATAATTCAACATGATGCTAATATAGTGCAAGTTTAAATTCAAAGAAGCCTTCGTTTTGTTTTGCATTCCTCTCATCATTGTTCATTCTGCAATATTACTCATACCATACCTACTGCCATTGAGTCGGTTCCAACTCATAGCAACCCTATAGGGCAGAGTAGAACTGCCCCATGGGGTTTCCAAGGAGCACCTGGTGGATTTGAACTGCCCACCTTTTGATTGGCAGCTATAGCACTTAACCACTACACCACCAGGGTTTCTTTTGCAATATTAGAGCCCCATAAAGAGAAAAAGAAACATGAAATATTTCCTACTTGCTTCCAATTGTATTCATTTCCTAGCCTAAGAGTGCTGTAACAAAATATCGCAAACCATTGGCTTATACACCACACGCACCCTTGCCATCGAGTCGATTCTGACTCATAACGACCCTATAGGACAGAGAAGAACTGCCCCATAGGGTTTCCAGGGAGCAGCTGGTGGATTCCAACGGCTGACCTTTTGGTTAGCAGCCAAAGCTCTTAACCACTGTGCCACCAGGGCTCCACCAGGGATTAGTGCTTGAAAATATCTTCTTGGGGAACACAGTTCAATTCATAACACCTGTGCCTGGCTGAATGTATGTCCTGAGGAAAAAAAATGTTTCTCTTGTTTCAGTATCACTCCTTATCAAAGAATGTTGCTCAAGAATATTCTGGAAAGCTTTTCAGAAAACTTTCCTTGAGGCACATGCAATGCTGATTCTGCCCTCATTTTTCTCAATCCTTCATCATGAGAGTCCATATATTACCAAGAGTGTTACTGTCTTGTGGAAACCGTTTGCAGGCTTCCCCTCTCTTTCTTATCACAATTGCTATTACAATACTTCAGGCTATACGCCTAGCTCCTTATATTTCTTTTCACATCTAGTTTGTAATACATGAAATCCTTCTTGCATGCTTCTACCAGATTTACCATCATCTCTCTCTTTCTCTCTGTCACACACACACACACACACACACACACACACACACACACACACTCCTTAACCCTGCCATTCACCTATTCAAGAATCTTAGGGGCTCTCCACTGCTTATCATTTTTCTTCATTGCTTATACATTTTCTGGCTTTCAAGGGTCTACAGAATCTCAGATATATATCTCATGTACTGTATATATCTTACTACTCCACTGTTCCAATCAGGCTGGTTTACTTCATAAAAGAAGAAAAGTTTTCTATAGAATGAACTATTCTAGAAATGCCCAATAGAACTGCTTCTACCTACTGGTGAATACTGCATGCTATGTTCTGGCAGCGTAGGATAATGGTTAAAGCCATGCATTTTGAAATGAAGAGCTTCTGGGTTTATCGTACTGTGGATATAACTAGCTGTGTAACCTTGAGAAATAAAGCTCTCTTTTTTGAGTCTCAGTATTTGCATCTGAAAATCAGAATGTCAAGAGTTTCCTACTTGATTTTCAAAGTGTTGAATAAGATATTGTTTGTAAAGCGCTTGTCATAGGACTCATACATAAAATGTGCTCAATAAACCATGCTCAATAAAGAACTCAAATGCCTCTCACCTTTGAAGAAATTAATTAAAGTGAAATTGGTAGGTCAAACTGAGTGCACTTATTTTAAAGCCTGTTGATAAGTTGCTGTCCACAAAGGTTGTTTCAGTTTACATCCTTACCATGTATATGTGAACCTATTTTCTCTAAGTTTTTGTTCCATTGGCTATTACGACTTAAAATTTGTTTGCCATTGAAAATGGTATATTTTCAAATATTTTTATCATTTTTTGAGATTTTAATAAAATTGACTCATTTTCCTTATGTTTAAGTCCTATTGATTTACCTGAGGAATTATCTATCATATGAGTTCCTCAATTTTATATTGGTAAATTCAGACTTTTTATAATTGATAAGGTTATTGCATATTAAAACATTAGCCTAGTATCTGTTATATGTGTTGCAATATTTTTTTGCAGTTTTTATTTGGCTTTGATTCTGGTGTTGTCTTTACCAGAAAGATGATTTTATCATGTGGAATCAAATAGCTGTATCTTCTTGCTTCTGGGTTTCACAACAGGCTCAATTGTGTAAATATTGAATAATAATGAAGATTAAATAATTATTCAAGGATTTCTACTCATTTTATGTTTCTTTAAAATTTTGGAGTCATCTGTGCCTGATTTTAGTAAAAGAATTCAGCATTTTTGCTGACCCCCAGAGTTCCAACATTATTAATTGAATACATTTTTCCCACAGTGATTCGAAAGGCATATTATACATTCCCACGTAGACTATTATCTACTATTATACTCTCAAGTTCAGTCCATTAATCTGTTTTAGTAGTGTTAAATATCATTAACTTCTGAACATTTCGTACAGCTAGTATTCCTCTATTACTAATATTTTGTAAGATTTTATATGGTTTTGTGTAATCCTTAGACATCTTTTTTTCAATACTCTCCCCCAATATCCTTTATCATTGTATAGACATTATAATTATGACTGGATTGAGCTTGTAGATGATTTTATTTTATAATATTCTCCTTTGCCCCACCTTCCCCAAATAGTATGTTTTATTTTTTCACTTTCTTCTTTTACTTCTCTCAGAAAAAAATAAAATTTTTCTCCTAAAGGCTCTGTACATTTCCTTTATTATTATTTTCATTTTACTGAATATTTTCTACTTTCGATGCTAGGTCAAATGGGCTGTCTTATCTGATATGTTTAAACTAAGTCTCATATAAACCAAAAAACCAAATCCATTGCCGTTGAGTTGATTCTGACTCATAGCAAACCTACTGGACAGTGTAGAACTACCCCATAGGGTTTGCAAGGAGTGGCTGGTAGATTTGAACTGCTGACCTTTTGGTTAGCAACCATAACTTTTAACCACTGCACCACCAGGACTCCAAGTCACATATAACCCATTGCTGTCAAGTTGATTCTGACTCACAGCGGCCCTATCGGACACAGTAGAACTGCCCCATAGGGTTTTCAAGCAGCGCCTGGTGGATTTGAACTGCTGACCTTTTGGTTAGCAGCGGTAGCTCTTAACCACTATGCCACCAGTGTTCCCAAGTCACATGTAGGTAAGTTAATTTTTTCAACATTAATGCTATTAGACTTTTTGATAAGATACTTTTATTTCAAGTATTTTATCAGTTTACTGATACAATATACAATCAACTGCATTCGACTATGTATTCTTCATATAATAATTATTCTCCAGTTTGATGGTATCTGTGCCTTTCATTGTGTTATCTTATTAAGCATTTCCAATATTAAAACATAAGCTCTAAATTTATTCGATCAATTCTATGTGTGTTTTGAAGTTACTTATGGTATTTTTGGTGTAAAAGTTATTAATTTTTACATTGTCAAATTTATCATTTTTTTCCTGTTTTATGATTAAAGGAGCCACTCAAAGATGGTGATCTGACCTTTTTTTTTTTCAGTTAACTGATTGTCTGAACATAAGTTATTGAATAATTTACCCTTAACCCACTGAATTGCAGAGTTATAGTTTATATAGATTAATTTATCATATACTCATTTCAATAGGTCATACATTGATTTCGATCAAGACATTGAACCAAATATATTTTGGGTATATATTACTCTTATTCTCCAAAAGCTGTTAAGTTAAATGAATTTATTAAAATTTCCTAGAAAGTAAAATGTTTACATCTTCCTGTCTCAGAAACTATTGAGAATTCCTGAAAGATGGAAAGAAGACGAGATTGTGTTGACTGGCTTACATAGGTGTGTGCTTCCTTCTTAAAGAAACAGGTACTTGAATTGGAGGGGTCACAGAGGAACTTAGTCTGGGCTGTTCCGGAGGCTTCCAGTTGAGTTAACACACTCCTAGTGAAACAACTATTGCTGCTGTTAGGTGCCGTCAAGTTGGTTCTGACTCATAGTGACCCTATGTACAACAGCATGAGACACCGCCCAGTCCTGGGCCATCCTCACAATCATTGCTATGTTTGAGTCCATTGTTGTAGCCACTGTGTCAACCCATCTCGTTGAGGGTCTTCCTCTTTTTTGCTGACCCTCTACTTTACCAAGCATGATGTCTTTCTCCAGGAACTGGTCCTTCCTGATAACATGCCTAAAATACGTAAGATGAAGTCTTACCATCTTCGGACAGTAAAGAGCATTCTGGCTATGCTTTTTCCGGAACAGATTTGTTCATTCTTCTGATAGTCCAGGGTATATTCAATATTCCTTGCCAACACCATAAGTCAAAGGCATCAGTTCTTCTTCAGAAACAACCATAACTCATGAAATCAATTTTTTTAAATACACCAAAGCTACTGGTAATTATCATAAGAACATACATCAAATGAAGAATATTTATTTTAAATAAATCTACTAAATCTCAGTGAGAACAGCAAGAGAGAGTGGCAAAAACCCACTCCCTATCCCCCAGCTCAGTGTAACAGATGTTCCACCGCGGATTCGAGTGGCCAAGGATATTGTTCTCGTGCTCTTCCCCTAGGCTAAGTGTTGCAGAGGCTAAACTCCAGGCAAGTGTAGCCAGGGAGGAAGAAGCTTCCTTCCTCTACCCAGTCCCTAGCCGTAGGGAAGAGTCTCTGCATCACAGCAAGAATATTAGGCCCTCAATTGCCTTTGCCTCAGCTCACCCATAGAGTGGATATTCTATGTCAGGAGAGGCAGGCTAAGAATACCAGAGACTACCACCCCTCCCTAGAACTCTTCACATAAAAGAGGGCTGTCACTCCAGGAGAAGCAGATGACTGTCCTGGCTGTAGTGGCATAGAGATTTTCTCAGAGGTGGAGATAGGCTGTAAGGACAAAGTGCTCAGAAGCTCTGCTCAAATGAACTGACTTTATTTACAACAAAGTATGAGAAATTTTTAGCCTATGGGTGCTCTCAGAAAAGATGGACATACCAAACTTATGGGATGCAGCTAAAGCAGTGTTTAGATGGAAATATTTAACTCTAAATACCTATACTAAAAAGAAGAAAGAGTACCTCAGAGCGGGCACCAAAAAAGAAAAGAGAACTCAAATCAATGACTTTACATTCCAGAATAAGATACTGGAGAAAGGAGAGCAAATTAAACTTAGAGAAAGAAAAAGAAGTAAAAAAGATTAGAGTGGAAATTAATTAAATAGAGAATAGAAAAACAGTTGAGAAAATGCACAAAATCAAAAGTTGGTTCTTTGAAAAGGAAAAGAACATTTGACAAAACTTTAGCTAGACAGACCAAGAAAAAAGTGATGACTCAAATTTCTAAAATCAGGAATGAAAGAGAGAATATTACTACCTATCCTTTTTCCATTGATTTAGAGACAACTATTTGGACCCTTGGTGGCGTAGTGGTTAAGAGCTCAGGCTGCTAACCAAAAGGTCAGCAGTTCAAATCCACCAGCCACTCCTTGGAAATTCTGTGGGGTAGTTCTACTCTGTCCTACAGAGTCACTATGACTTGGAATTGACTCGACAGCAATGGGTTTGGTTTTGGTTTTACCTTCCATTAAAAAAAAAAAAAAATTAAGGAAATCTTAAAAAATTATACGGATATAGTAATAAAAATCAAAACAAACAAAAAAACTTCCCACAAGAAAACCCAGGCCCAAATGGTTTCAAAGGTGAGTGCTACCAAATAATTAAAGAAGACTTAATGCTATGTTTATGAATCAAAATACAATATTGATAAGATGGTAATATTCCCCAAACTGATATTCAGATTCAACACAATTCATATCAAAATCCTAATTGCTTTTTTGCAGAAACTGGCAAGGACATGGAAGAGTCAAAATAATCCTAAAAATGAAAAGCCAAATTGAAAGACTCACATTTCCAATTTCAAAACTCACTATAAACCAAATGCAACAGTAATCAGTACTGAGTTGCAGTGATATAAGGATAGATATATATATAAATGGACTAGAGTAGTATACAGGAAAAAAAATTAAACCTTATGTTTATGTTTAATTGATTTTCAACAAAGAAGCCAAGACAATTCAACAGGGAAAGAATAGCATTTTCAATAAATTGTGGTGAGACAACTGGATATCCACATGCAATAATAGAAAAATTGGACTTTTTTCCTCACATCGTTCACAAAAATTAACTGAAAATATATCATAGACCTAAATGTACGAGTCAAATCTATAAAAGTCTTAGAAGAAAATATCCAAGTAAGTTATTAGTTAGGGAAGAACTTCTAAGATATGATCCTATCTAGAAAATGAAATAACCCATAGAATGGGAGAAAATATTAGCAAATTGTATACTTCAGATCAGAGATTTGTATACAGAAAATATAAGGACTCTTACAACTCAATAATGAAAGAAGAAATACCTCAATTAAAAACAAAAGTCAGAGGATATGAATAGGTACTTCCCCAAAGAAGATGTACAAATATCAATAAGCACATGAAAAAAGTGCTGAACATCATTAGCCATTATAAAAATGCAAAGCAAAACCAGTGTGAAATACCAATTCACATTTACTAGGATGGCTATAATCAAAAAGAACATATACTAAGAAGTGTTAGCAAGGATGTGGAGAAGTTAGAACTCTCTTACACTGTTTATGGGAATGTGAAACAGCGCACTTTGAAGAGGATTCTGGAAGTTTCTCAAGTGTTTAAGCATAAAGGTACCAAATGGCCCAACAATTTCAGTCCTGTGTATTTACCAAAGAGAATTAAAAACATGTTCACACAAAAACTTGAGTCTGAATGTTTAAAGAAGCGTTATTCATAATATCCAAAAAGTAGGAACAACCTAAGTGTCCATCAACTGATGCATGGATAAATAAAATGTGATATATCCATAAAATGGAATTTTATTCAGGAATAAAAAAACAAAGAGGTACCGACACTTAAAATAAGTCCCCAAGAGCCTAAATACCACCTGAGTATATCCCATCTGAATTTAGAGATCATCTGAAGGATAGATATGACACTTTGAACATTAATGACTAAAGACCAGTCAAGTTGTGGGAAGACATCAAGGGTATTGTACATGAAGAAAGAAAAAGGTAATTAGAAAGACAGGAAAGAAAGACAAGACCAAAATGGATATCAGAAGAAACTCTGAAACTTATCTTGAACACAAAATAGCTAAAGCAAAAGGAAGAAATAAAGTAAAAGAGCTGAACAGAAGACTTCGAAGGGTAACTTGAGAAGACAAAGTATTATAATGAAATGGCAGTGCAGTTAGAAACCAAAAGGGAAGCAGGCACTTGGCATTTCTCAAGCTGAAAGAACTGAAGAGAAAATTCAAGCCTCAAATTGCAATACTGAAGTATTCTATAGGCAAAATATTGAATGACACATGAAAAACAAAAAAAAAGATGGAAGGAATGCAGAGTTACTGTACCAAAAAGAACAGGTTGACATTCAACCATTTCAGGAGGTAGTGTATGATCAAGAACTGATGGTACTGAAGGAAGAAGTCCAAGCTACACTGAAGACATTGGTAAAAAAAAAAAAAAAAAAAAAACAAGGCTCCAAGAATTGATGGAATACTAACTGAGATATTTCAATAAATGGATGCAGTCCTGATAGTGTTCACTTGTCTATGCCAAGAAATTTGGAAGACGGCTACCTGGTCAACCAACGGAAGAGATCCATATTTGTGCCCATTCCAAAGAAACGTGATCCAACAGAATGCAGAAATTATTGAAAAATACCATTAATATTACGAGAAAAAAAATTTTTTTGCTGAAGACCATTCAAAAGTGGTTGCAGCACTACATCAAAAGGAAACTGCCAGAAATTCAACTCGAATTCTGAAGTGGAAAAGGGAATATCACTGCTGATGTCAGATCAGATGGATCCTGGCTGAAAGCAGAGAATACCAGAAAGATGTTTACCTGTGTTTTATTGACTATGCAAAAGCATTTGACTGTCTGGATCCTAACAAACTATGGATAACAGTGCAAAGAATGGGAGTTCCAGAACAGTTAATTGTGCTCATGAGGAACCTGCACGTAGACTAAGAGGCAGTCATCCCAACAGAACAAGTGGATATTGCAGGGTTTAAGATCAGGACAGGCGTGTGTCAGGGTTGGATCCTTTCACCATACTTATTCAAACTGTATGCTGAGCAAATAATCCAAGAAGACAGGCTATATGAAGAAGAACGTGGCATCGGGATTGAAGCAAGATTCATTAACAACCTGTGATATGCAGATGATACAACCTTGCTTGCTGAAAGCTAAGAGGGTTTGAAGAACTTACTTACTGATAAAAATCAAAGACTACAACGTTCAGTATGAATTACACCTCATTATAAAGAAAATAAAAATCCTCACAACTGGACCAAAAAGCAACATCATGGTAAATGGAGAAAAATTTGATTTCATCAAGGATTCATTTTACTTGGGTCCACGACCAGCACCCATAGAAGGAGCAGTCAAGAAATCAAACAGTGTGTTGCATTGGGGAAATCTGCAGCAAAAGGCCTCTTTAAAGTGTTAAAAAGCAAAGATATCACTTTGAAGACTAAAGTGCACCTGACCCAAGCCATGATATTTTCAATTACCTATATGCATGTGAAAGCTGGACAATGAATAAGGAAGATGGAAGAAGAATTGATGCCTTTGAATTATGGTGTTGGTAAAGAATACTGAATATACCATGGACTGCCAGAAGAAGGAACAAATCTCTTTCGGAAAAAGTACAACCAGAACGCTCCTTGAAAGTGTGGATGGTGAGACTTGTCTCATGTACTCTGGACGTGTTATCAGGAGGCACCAGTTCCTGGAGAAGGGCAACATGCTTGGTAAAGCAGACGGTCAGCAAAAGACAGGAAGAACCACTACAAAACGGATTGACACAGTGGTCGCAACGATGGGCTCAAGCATAGCAACGATTGTGAGGATGGTACAGGACTGGGTAGTATTTTGTTCTGTTGTACATAGGGTCACTATGAGTCGGAACCAACTTGACGACATCTAACAACAACTGATACATGCTGCAACAATGTTGGGCCTTGAAAACAGTGAAAGGAGCCCTGGTGGCACAGTGGTTAAGCTCTCAGCTGCTAACCAAGAGGTTGGCAGTTGGAACCCAAAGGCCACTTAGAGGGAAAAAGATGTGGCTGTCTTCTTCAGTAAAGATTACAGCCTTGGAAACCCTATGAGGCAATTCTACTCTGTCGTATATGGTCGCTATGAGTTGGAATTGGCTTGATGGCAACGGTTTGTGGTTTAAAAAAAAGAAACAAGTCATAAAAGATCTCATATTGTAAGATTCTATTTTTACAAAATGCCCAGAATAAATAACTGTGTGAAGGCAGAAAGTAGGTTAGTGGTTGCCTAGGCCTATAGGGTCCCTATAGGGTCTCTATCAGTAGGAATTGACTCCAAGGCAACAGGTCTGTTTTTTTTTTTAACGGCTGGGGAGGGAGTTTTAGAGGAAATGAGGAGAAGCTGCTAATGGTTACAAGGGTTCTTTTTGAGGTGATATACTATTCTAAAATTGATTGTGGATCTTTGAACATCTTGATCAATACACTAAAACACACTGAAATTCAGATTTTAATGGTGAATTGTATGGTACTAAATTTTATTTCAATAAAGCTGTTATATATTAAGAAAAGAAATTGAGTAGAATAATATCCAGACAAAGAAAACATGCAAAAGAAAGTGTAATAGAGGAGCAGCTGAATAAGCCTCTTAGAGGATTTCTAGTACGAGAAAAAAGACAGGATGTGATCAAAGCAATACTTAGAGCACAAAAAGCAAAGAATTTTTACAAAACAGATAAAAACACTAAAAGAAAGATCCAAGAGGGTCAACAAATCCAAAATAGGGGGTAATAAAAAGAAAAGCTTCCCTCCCTCCCATCCTTCAAAATAGGAGGTAATAAAAAGAAAAAAACTTGCTTCCCTCCTTCTCTTCCTTCCTTTTTTTTTTTTTTTTCTTTCATTATCCCCTGTATTGCCTTTACCTGGTTTTGGTATTAGGATAAAGTCCTCACAAAATGAGTTAGGATGTGTTCCTCTCTTCTGTTTTCTGGAGGGTATTCAGTAGTGTTGGTATTAATCCTTATTTAATTGTTTGCTAGAATTCTCCAGTGAAGCTATATGGGCCTAGAGATTCCTTTTTCACAAGATTTTAAATTACAAATTCATTTCCTTAATAGCTGTAGGACTATTCAAATGATCTCCTTTGTACTAGATAAGCTGTGCTAGTACATGCTTTTTAAGGATTTGGTCCATTTCATGTAAGTTGTAAATTTATTTGTGTAGCATTGTTTGTAGTAGTCACTTATTATCCTTTTAATATCTGTAGGGTCTGTGGTGATATTCTGTGGTTCATTCCTGATACTAGTAATTTGTGTGTGTCTCTCTTTTTCGTTGGTGTTGCTAGAGGTTTGCCAATTTTATTGGTCTCTTTAATAGAACCAGCTTTTTGTTTCATTGATTTTTGTTGATTTCTGGTCTTTATTATTTCCTTCTCTCTCTTGGCCTTGGTGGTGCAGTGGTTAAGAATTCGGCCACTAACCAAAAGATCAGCAGTTCAAATCTACCAGCTGTTCCTTGGAAATACAATGGGAGCCTTTCTACTCTGCCTTACAGAGTGGCTATGAGTCAGAATCGACTCAATGGAAATAGGTTTGGTTTTGGCTCTTGGCTTTGGGTTTATTTTGTTCCTCTTCTAGTTTTTCACAGTAGGGATTTAGATTATGGATTTGAGACATTTCTTCTCTTCCAATATCAGCATTTAGAGATACAAATTCTCTCCCAGCACTACTGCTAGCTGCATCCCTCAAATCCTGATAAGTTGCATTTTCATTAAGCTCAATGTAATATTTTATTTCCCTGGAGACTTCCTCTTTGGCTCATGGATTATTTAATCATGTTGTTTATTATTAAGTGTGTTTTAGTTTCCAAGTTGTTATATATTGAATTGTGTCCCAGAAAAAAAGGTATGTTGAAGTCCTAATCTCTATACTTGTGAAGGTGACGTTCTGGGGCAATAGAGATTTTCCTTTGTTATATTAATACAGTCATACTGGAGTAGGGTAGATCTTCAACTTAATCCCTCCTCAGTGGGGTTTTACAAAGAGGAGTACAGACACAGACACACACGATGAAGAGATCATGTGAGGTTCTGTCTACAAGTAAGGAATGCCAGAATATACCTGGGGCTGCCAGAAGCTGAAAAGGACAAGGAAGGCATGTGCCCTAAAGCAGATAGCCTGAATTGAACTTCTAGCTCCCAGAACCGTGAGAAAATGAATGTCTGTTCTTCAAAGCCACAAAGTTAAAGGTATTTTGTCATAGCAGCCCTAAGAAACTGAGACACAAGTGTTTGGAGATTTTTCCTGTTTTCTTTCTCTTATTGAGTTCTTGTTTGATTTCATTTTGGTAAGTGATCACACTCTGTATGATTTCAATTTTTTAATATGTGGAGGTTTGTCTTGTGACCCAGGACATGGTTTATCTTGGTATATGTTCCCTGTGCTTACTAAAAGGAAGGGATGTTTTCTGTTGCCCAGGAATTAGTAACCAGCTCAAAGGTGATCACACGGAGGTGTTGATGAAACCAAGTTGTAAAGAGATCAGAAAGGTGTGCATCAGGGTTGTATCCTTTCACCATACTTATTCAACATGTATGCTGAGCAAATCATCTGAGAAGCTGGGCTATAAGAAGGAGAACGGGGCATCAGGATTGGAAGAAGACTCATTGACGACCTGCATTATGCAGATGATACAATCTTGCTTGCTGAAAGTGAAGAGGACTTGAAGCAGTTATTGAAGAAGATCAAAGACTACTGCCTTCAGTATGGATTACACCTCAACATAAAAAAAATGAAGGTACTCACAACTGGACCAATAAGCAATATCATGATAAAAGAAGAAAAGATTGAGGTTGTCAAGAACTTCATTTTACTTGGATCTACAATCAACACTCATGGAAGCACAAGTCAAAAAATCAAATGACGCATTGTATTGGGCAAATCTGCTGCCAAAGACCTCTTTCAAATGTTAAAAAGCAAAGATGTCACTTTAAGGACTAAGGTGCACCTGGCCCAAGCCATGGTGTTTTCAATTGCCTCATATGCATGTGAAAGCTGGACAGTGAATAAGGAAGACTGAAGAATCAATGCCTTTGAATTATGGTGTTGCTGAAGAATATTGAATACACAGTGGACTGCCAGAAGAATGAACAAATCTGTCTTTGAAAAAGTACAAGAGTGCTCCTTGGAAGCAAGGATAGTGAGACTTGTCTCATGTACTTTGGACATGTTATCAGGAGGGACCAGTCCCTGGAGAAGGATATCATGCTTGGTAAAGCAGAGGGTCAGTGAAAAAGAGGAACACCTTCAACAAAATGGATTGACACAGTGGCTGCAACAATGGGCTCAAGCATAACAACGATCATGAGGATGGCAGCAAGACCAGGCAGTGTTTTGTTCTAATGTACGTAGGGTCGCTAAGAGTCGGAACCAATTTGATAACAACAACAACAGAGATCAGACAACAACTGATTCAAACAAGCCCACCAGCGCTTACAAAGTGTTTTCATAATCAGTCCCATTAGATCAGCTTCCATTACACCATCCCACCCAGCACCTCACCCCTATCTTTACAAGAAAAAGCTCTGTAAAACTGGCTCAGTGGATTTGAAGTCTTTTAGTTTGTGGGTAGGAGGGATAGGGTGACTTTAAGAGATTAGAGGTGGCTTGAAGATGAGGAGAAGGGCTAAATTTCCATTGCTTGGTTGGACATGGACATGTGCAAGGGACACAACACATATCTGTAAAAATAAGAAGAGAATTAGAGTGAACTGGCACACGGGTAGCAGGAAACATGGAAATATTAATATGCATTTTCTGTGGGTCGAGTGGTAGCTAACCTCGAGCCTTCTTTGCTCATTTCAATCTCTAAACTCAGGACCAGGGCAAGGTAAGGTGGAGAGACCCCGCATGCAATAATTTGAAAATGCATCCCATGAGAAAGCCAGGATTTACAGGTCTCCCATTAAGATGGAAACCATTAAGAAGCCAACAAAGGCCAAACCAGTGTTGGCTGAGCAACAAGGATGTTCCATAAAAAGAGCACTGCAACCTTGCCTGGCTAAAAAAGAAGAAACATCATTATGACTCTCCCTCTGTCCAGTTCCTGCTCTCTGGATGAGGTACACTAGCAGGGGTGGATGTGTCTGAGAGCCAAACATCCTCTCCCTCCATCAGTCGGCATCACAGCTAAAGCCTGCATTGGCAGCAGTGGTGGCGGTGAAGGTGGGGAGGGAGGTTGTGCAGAACGTGGTGATGAGGCTTAAACTGAGTTTGATTTTAAAGCTTTAAAATGGACCAAATTTTAATAACTGCCAGTGAATGCGTTTGATTTTAAAGCCTTTATAGGGTCCAAATTTTAATAACCGTAAGTGAATGGAGAGCCGTGGAATTCACACAATATCATTAATGGACAGCAATGTGAGGTTTGACAAAGCAGTGATTGGAAAAAATAAAGCCATATCACCTTTCATCCCCTCCAAGTTGAGCTTCTTTGACAAACTGGCTACTGAATAAAAGATACTTACGACATGGGTTATTTTTCTTATTCATCGTTGGTTCTATGACTGTGTGACAGTGTTGGCTGTGATAAAAGGGATGTACGAATATACCTAATGTCATTTATTAATACAGAAAAAGTTATTTTTCATGTACAGTGAGGGCCATTGAACATAACGTTTCTACTCTCTATCCATCTTTCTGTTTACAGAGCAGACTGGGATACAATTCGCCGTCTTTACTGTCGTTCTCCCTGACATTTCACTTACCTGTTTTTTTTCTCCTATTAGCCTTCCTTGGAGAAAGTGTGGGCATGTGGTTGTAGATCAATTTAATAGCTGGGACATCTGGTGCAACCTGACAGACAGACTGTTTGTCTACTTAGACCCTCTGCATGAGTGAAAAATCATAAGAACTTGGCCTTTTTCAAGCTGGAGCTGACCTGGTAAAAACCTTTCCACATAAGGCAATGTTGCCTCCTTCCCAAGAACAAGACAGCAGTCGTGCAATGTCAGAGAGGGGGAAAAAAGCAGAAATTAATGTTGACTTGGGTGCCATTTGATTTTTTGAAGAGAGCAAAATATTATTTTTTAATATGAAGTTTTGCATCTTTAAATCATTTCCATTTTAAAAACATCACAATAAATAAAAATGGTAAACATAGTACAAAGAATACCTGCTTGGAATTCACTCATGTTTATCTATTGTTGATATTTTACCCATTTTCTATCTGTATGTATTTTCACATATCTGTTTTCTTCTGAACCATTTGAGAGTAAGTTGTGTATATCGTGGTCCTTTATGTCTAACACTTCAATGAATATTTCCTAAGAGTGGGGATATTCTGTTATCTACCACCAGTACAAGTGGCACATATTCATAAATTAACACTGATATAATAAAAAAAAAACTTTAGTCCAATTTACCATCCATATTCCAATTTTATCAGTTGATCCAATAATATACTTCATAGCATTTTCATAAGCACAGAGTGCTTTGAAGTTTAAGCTTTAGTGAGGAGTAGACTGCTTGAACAAGCATATTTAATCTTAAGGAAATACTTTTGTCTCGATGTTTCCATGTACCAGTAGAACTCTGCAGATGTCATGTCATCTGCTACTTAAGCCTTTCCATGAAAGTGATGGTTGTTACATAAGAAGACCAAAAACCAAACAAACAGAGATGCAGAAACATGGTCTTAGGAAACTTTTCCTGGTTTAATCTACCTTCTAAGGGATCCTTAAAATATCTTCAAAACCAGGCTCTCTTTCACTAACACTACCATTTTCTTCAAAATAATATTACTGCTTTAGATTAAAAAAGATTGATTTTATTTTGAATAACAATTTACTTTTATTCCCTTTAAAATGTTTAAAAGGTGATAAACATGTAGGGAATTGAGTAGATTAATGTTATGGATTGAATCCTGTCCCCCCAAAATATGTGTCAACTTGGCTAGGCCATGATTCCCAGCATTGTGTGGCTGTCCACCATTTTGTGACCTGAGGTGATCATCCTATGTGTTGTAAATCCTAACCTCTATGATGTTAGTGAGGCAGGATTAGAGGCAGTTATGCTAATGAGGCAGGACTCAATCTACAGGATTAGGTTGTATCTTGAATCAGTCTCTTTTGAGATGTAAAAGAGAGAATGCAGCAGAGAGGACAGGGACCTCATTACCAGCAAGAAAGAAGCACTAGAAGCAAAGCATGTCCTTTGGATCCGGAGTCACTGGGCTGAGAAGCTCCTAGACCAGGGGAAGATTGAAGGAAAGGACCTTCCCCCAGAACTGACAGAAAGAGAAAGCCTTCCCCTGAAGCTAGGGCCCTGAATTCGAACTTCTAGCCTCCTAGACTGTAAGGGAATAAATGTTTGTTAAAGCCATCCACTTGTGGTATTTCTGTTATAGCAGCACTAGATAACTAAGACAACTATCAACAATAGAAGTCATTATTCAAAATGTAAATTATGACCAGGATTGGGAATGAGATGACACTCCCAACATATCTTCTTCCCTTTTTTCTGTTCCCTAGCGGTGTGTCCTGAATTCTATCATTATCCATCTTTCAGTATTTCAGCTTATATCTTCAAAATGGAAAACAGATTTTTGAAGATATGCCACTTTTCCAAAAATAAGTTATAGGTTTAATGAAGTATATTTTTGACATAGTGTATTAAGTTTTAAAAAACTGAAGAAGGTCCTAAATGTGGAAAATATATTCTTTTAGATAATTATAACCCAAAAGGCACATGAAAAAGGAATAATGAAAGAGAGAGAAATTAAAAACTAAATCTTAAATGGTGGAGCAAAAACATTCAGACAGAGGCTACCCATCTGTCTGCCTGGTTTAGAAGCGCCCCTGACAGGTGGCAGATACACGGACGTATGACCTCTAGAGGGCCCCTTTCAGATCTGTGAATAAATGAAACTGAGTAAAAGGAAGTTAATAGAGTAATTAATTCCTCCTCTGATTGTGTCTCCTTCGTTTTCCTCCCTAGATATTTAAAATAATTATATTAAAAGGGAGAGCAAGGAGTTCTTAGAACAATTATCTCTGTATTTTAATTGGCTGTTCTTCAATAGAAAAGGGAAAAGACCCTTGTTCTTGAAATAATGTGATTATGAGAAATGTTATTAGAGTAATTAATTCATTGCTGTGATTGTTTCTTGTTCCTTAGCACAAATGTGGAAAGAAGTTAAAAAAAAAAAAATGACTTCACTGGCCTTTTTTTTTCTGAAATACATTTTACTAAGAAACTTTTGAAGGCTAACTGCAAAAGGAAAAAGTCTACGAATTTTTGTCCCCATTTGATTCATATTATAAATGTAAGAAAAAAAATGCTTAGAGTATATTCTGCATTTCCAGGTGAATACTCATATTTAATGTTCTCCAAAGTGTTGGAATTAAGGGCAATAAAGTATTCACATTGAATCTGAGTCGACATTTCCATACACAATGGGGCAAACACAGAGCCACCAAGATTGCAGGTATTGCTAAAGTAAAAGTCACTTAAACTGTCAATAATATCAGGAAAGAAGTGAGACCCTCTTCTTCAGGTTCAGGGATTCTGTCAAGTCATTAATCAGAGCAGATTTCCAAAATTCATGGAAAGCTGTATATACAGTGGAAACAGTCATTTTTGAGAAAATGTAGGCTATAGAGTTGCTATGAGTCAGAATTGAGTCAATGGCAATGAGTTTTTTTTGGTTGAATAGTATAATGGAGTCCCTGGGAAGCACAGATGGTTAAGTGCTCAGCTGCTAACCAAAAGGTTGGCAGTTCAAATCTACCCATAACAACAACAAAAAAATTGCCATTGAGTTGATTCTGACTCATAGCGATTCTATAGGACAGAAGAGAACTGCCCCATAGGGTTTCCAAGGAGCACATGGTGGATTCAAACTGCTGACTTTTTTGATTAGCATCCAAGCTCTTAACCGCTACACCACCAGGGCTCCAATAAATCTACCTATAGGCACCTCAGAAGAAAAGGCTGGTGATCTACTTCAGAAAGAGCACAGCTATTGAAAACCCTGTGGAGCACAGTTCTATTCTGAAATGCAAGGGTCACCATGAGTTACAGTCGACTCGATGGTAGCTGGTTAATAGCATAAAAATAAAAATGATGATCTCATAAGAAGTTGGATTTACTTGGAAAAGGAGAGTTCAAGTTGACCTATTAAAGATGAAACACTATATATTTCACATACAAAAACAGGTTTTTTGTATCTCTCGCCTCCCTCCTCTCTCTCAGCAGAGGTGGTTTGGAGAGTTTCTAAGGCTTCTCTCAAGCTTAATGGTATGAGTTGAAGAGCCGTCTCCATTCAGAGAAGAGTATGGCCCCACTATATCATGAAGTCTCTGAAAAATTTGGAGGCTAAGGATAGATTTTTCTAGCACAGCAGCTGTCATTGTAACTCCAAACAACCCACTAGCTGTTATTCTGACTCTCGTTGCCTGTTATAAATGACTCAATTTTCAAGATCTAAGCTGGCTTCAGGGGAGGAAACTTAGTCTATCTAAGCAAGAGATATCTGTACAATGTTTAAAATATGTTATTAAGTCCTCTAAACAGTAGCATACATTGGAGACCACCTTCTGGTAGAGCTTCCCCAGATCCAAAGAGTGCACAGAGACTCGCTATCATCAACATGGAACCTAGGGACAGGGTAACCACACAGTACCTTATTACACAAGATGAAACACTTAGCTTCTTGTCCTCAGCTTTCTCATCCCAGCTGTGGGGATGAAGTTGCCTACCCTGTAATCTTGTTGTGAGAACTGAATGGGATAAGGAATCAGAAAGTGTTTGGTAGCTTGGAAAGTTGAACAAAAATATTGGTGATTGTCATTGCTTCTACTTTGGTAAAAGATTATTCCCATAGAGTGGATTTTTTTTAATACTTCCATAGTCACATTTACTGTCTTGAATAGCCGGAAGTCTCACTGTGACATTTGGAAAAAAAAAAAAAAGTTAATATTGTCCTAGGACAGATATTACATAGGCTGAGAAAGAAGCTAGCTGATGAGAAAAATCTACCTGCTGAGCAATGTATAAAACACCTCACTGGGCAAACCTCCAAAGCATTCTTAGTATCATCCACATCTTTGGAAAACATGGAACACAGGTAGGAGACGGAGATTGTAACAAGCAAGGTAAAAATGATGGGGAGTAAAGAACTCAAACCACGTGTCTTCTAGGTCTTGATCTAGTGACAATAACACTCCTTCAGGAATGTGTGCTCACACCAATGCCCACAAACACACGCTTCCATAAGGATAGGAGAACCACTCTTGTGTTTATTTGAGGTCACATGTGGTCGGAACCTGATGGTGCAGCTCTGGTGCTGCTTTTCTGATCATGAAGACTTGCTGAGCTTTTTCAGCATGTAGTCTCCTAATGAGAAACCAGGCAGAAGGTATCGTTTTTGGTAATGTTTTCAACCCCCAGTGCGACAGTAGTGGGAGCAATGTAGGAAGGTGCCATTATAAACAAGGCTGTGTTCCAGAGATGGGAAGGAAGGTTTTGGCCCCAGAACCCTGGTTGCAAAATCCAAGACCAGGGGCACAGGGATAGAACACAGAGGTGTAAAAGCATATGCTTGTAAAGAACCCCATGTTTGGATGAACCATGATAAGGGGGCGGAGGGAGTCTTTTCTGCCTTTGGGCAAAGTCCTTGACCACACATTTTGTCATTCATAGGCCAAGCCTAACCACTTCCTAAACATTAAAAACACCAAAAAAGGGTCATTCTTTAGTTTTTGACCTTGAAAATTCAGTGATCAATTGATAGGTTGAAATGTTAACCCCAAGAGAAGTTGATTTCAAGAAGGAAATATGTCATGACAATATTAATGAATAATAAACCAGCTATCTTCTGTTTGCCTCTCAAGATTGAGCCTCTATGCGATCCATGCCGTTTTCTGTTTTGGAGGTAGACTTGCACCCATTTACATCAAGCTCATTCTCTGGTTCCTGGTTTTGTTTGGCCAGTGGGAATCCCCAGCAGGAGATATGAGGAAAGGAGACGATAGTTATGCATTCCTCTGGCTTCCTCTATGAGACATTACGTCGGGTTAGCTGTGTCCTGTGACTAAAGGTCACTGTTGCTGTCAAGGTGGACTCCTCTGCAGCGATTTCTCATTCTAGATTTCAATAATTACTTTATTCATTTCCCCACGTGTCTGTCAGTTTGTCTTACTGTGGTGGCTTTCTCCAGTCCCTGGAGAAAGACATCATACTTGGTAAAGGGTCAATGAAAAAGAGGAAGACCCTCAGGTAGATGGATTGACACAGTGGCTGCAACAATGGGCTCAAACATAACAACGACTATGAGGATGGTGCAAGAACAGGCAGTGTTTTGTTCTGTTGTACATGGGGTCGCTATGATTCAGAACTGACTGGACAGCACCTAACAACAACTTTATTCATTCAGGCCTAGGGGTGGTAAGACCTGTACATTTTCCCATAATCATTGCACTCACTCCCCTTTTTGATGTACCTTTTACAATCAATTTATAAATAAATCTTCTTTAGACTTTTCCTCATTTGAGCATGACTTTTGTTTCTTATTTGGACTTTGACAGAGAAAATTACATACGCAAAAGCCTATTTTTTCTCTTTGGATAAATCATTCAGGACTTCACACAGATGGTGATCATTAGACATACCTTATACATGCAGTTCTGGGTTGCTACTCTTTTTGTCTTGTCTGAGAAAGGAGACCTAGAGTTTCGATGGCTTACACCATAATAACAAAGGGAAACTGGTTTCTCCCATCACCACTTGCATGCATGCTATGAAAATAAAAAAGATTGGTAGTTATTTAAATTTAATCTCCAGCCACATCTGCCCATTTTTAAAGCTTCTTTCTCTTACTGTCCAGAATTTCTACTGAGAGTTTTCCAAAAACCTCTGCAGTGGAGGCATCCATTATAGAGAAAAGAATGATGACAGCATGGGAAATCTATATCCTGACTGTGGCTGAACAATAGAACAGAAGGTGTTTTTCTGAACTCTGAACAATGGACATGTAAGGATAATTCCACTGGTGGAGCTAAGCAGTTTGGATTGACAAGAACATAAATCAGCTCTGACAGTGTATCCTCTCAGCCAAGTTCACCCATTCATCCAAATTAGAAAACAGAAGCTTAGAAGCATGGTACTAGCTACTGAAGGATAAAAAGGATGTTTAGGGAAAGTACTTGTGGGTAACCTGCTAGGCAGCCTATAAAATGATGCAGGACTTAGCTAAGCAATTAGCACAGTCACCAGGTCTCTTTGTTGAGGTATACAATCCAACTGCTTCCCTTTTTTTTCTTAATACTTGTATTTGTTTTATGAGCTGAAGCTTAGAAGAAGATAGAAAATGTGTAGGCTCATAATAGTGACAGTAGAGGTGTGAAGGTTGGTATCTGAAAGCAAGGAGAGGAGGTGTAAAGAGTTAAAAACAATCTAGCATAGATGCTACACTAGAAGCAATAGATACAGGTCCCATTCACTCAGTCAGCAGTCCGCTCACAGAACAGGAAGAAATTTACAATGTAGAAAACGATATTTAACAAAAGAACACCTTTCCCTATGCCAACTTCCCCTCCCATAAATGGGAACTGAAGAGGAAACGCATTCAACATTCTCTATTCTAAGGGTCTTAAAGACCACAGAAGAGCTGCATAGATGACTGGACCTGGTGCAGGATGGGTCATTGGATTAAACTTTTCAGGCCCCAGACATAGGACTTGTTGGCACCTGGACCACTTGCTTCATTGTTTTGGTATCCAACTTCTCTCACCCTTTTACAATGATGTCTTCAGACCTTGCAGATAAAACCATCACTACTTGTTTACTAATCTTCCCAGCTCTGACCATCTCTTCTCGCTATTGCTGGCATGATCATCCTAAACCACAGGCCAGGCTGTGTCATTCCTTCGGCTTCTACGTGCCTATAGTGGTGAGTCTAAACTTACTGCTGGAGAATTCAAGGGACTTCATTCCAAATTTAAGAGGCAACCCTAGCCTGGAAGTCAGAAGATTCAGCACAATTCCTGGCTGCTAGCAATGAGCAATGTGACCTTGGATAAATCTCTTCTCCTTCCAGAAATCATTTTACCTAACAGTTAAAAAAAGAAGAAAGAGAGACAAAGAGAGGGAAAAAAGGTAGGAAGAAGGCTTCTCTAAGCTAACATTGTGTGTCTAGCACTTGACTTTTGTATTCTCATCTTTTAATTTATAATTTCATGCTTTTTCAATCATTATTCTCTCAACCTGTCCACCTTCTGCACTTTCTACATAGCTCCCATTATGGGGCTCTTACATATATTTTGAGACTCCACTCCCAACGAAGTCTTCTTTAATTCCCTAGATAAACAATATTTTCCTTTATCTATGTTTTTATAATACTGTATACATATATGTGTGTGTGTGTGTGTGTATATATATATATATATATATAAGACATGTAGTAATTTTTCAATAATTTGAACCATGGTTACTGATTTCCAAGTCAACTTTCTCTGATAGACTGTGTATACCCTGTGTATATATTGCTTTGCCTAGAATACCTCTTTACGTGTAGTTGTAAAAACAAAATAATAAATAAAAGATGTAGAACTAGTGAAATAGTCTCTTAACTGGCAAATAGGAGGGCAAGTACTTGATGTGACATTTTCTGCATTACCACTTAGGTACACATGCATAAAAGATGCAGTGTCTTTCAGGCTGCCAGATGAAGCCATTTCAAACAATGCTGGAGAGCTATCTGGAGCAGGTGATCTGCAGCTTATTCCATACCTTGCTTATTGCAAAGCATTTCAAACCCCTTCCAAGTTCATTAGATCTATATTCAAATTCAGAGCCCTAAAAAATGTCTGCAGGGAAGACACTTGAAAATAATCCTTTTTTTTGGTAGGGTCTCTATGAGTCGGAATCAACTCAATAACAACAGGTTTGGTTTTGTTTTTATTTTTTTTTGGTTAATGTCTTGATTTAGCAGATGTGGAAATCCAGGCCTTGAGAATTGAGGTCACAATCCTTTGGGGACAGTGCCGGGTCTAGAATCTACTTCTTGACCCTGTCCAGAACCTATTTCATTATGGTACTAGTTTTATCCCAACTTCAGTCTCCATCTTGTCAAGAAACATTTTCCTCTAGTATATCTTGAAAAGATGTCTAAACTCAACTGCCTGCCCAGCAGTTCCCCACCTTCTGCAAGCTCCCCATTATATTTTCTTCCTGTGAGCCTCCTCACACTTCACCAACAGACACTGTTCCCTTGAAAGACCACTGCTAACTTACCCCAACTGCAAGCAGAAGAGGAGATTTGTAATGGAGCAGAGTTGTTCCTACAGAGTCGTCACCTGATTCCCCATACCATCATGGTAATCTCTACAAGTATATTGTATTTAAATATTACCAGCTATAAATTATGGAGGCGAGATTCAGAGCCAGGTCCGTTTGCCCAGAAACCCATATTTTAGTTCACCTTTAAAGTGATTTGGCAAGATTATCAAAAACTTAGGAAAAAGAAAACAGGTCTACATAATATGAGGCATGGAATGTTCTAAGAGTAAGATTCCCTAAAAATTCTCTACCAAAGATATAAGGGATGTCTTAGTCATCTAGTGCTGCTATAACAGAAATACCACAAGTGGATGGCTTTAACAAACAGAAATATATTCTCTCACAGTTTAGGAGGCTAGAAGTCCAAATTCAGGGCCCCAGCTCCAGGGGAGAGCTTTCTCTCTCTCAGTTCTGGGACAATATCCTTGTCATCAATCTTCACCTGGTCTAGGTGTGTCTCAGCACAGGGACCCTGGGTCAAAAGGATGCACTCTGCTTCCAGCTCTTCTTTCTTGGTTTTATGAGGTCCCCTCCTCTCTGCTCACTTCTCTCTTTAATATGTCAAAAGAGATTGACTTAAGATATGACCAAATCCTATAGTTTGAGTCCTGACTCATTAACATAACTGTCTCTAATCCTGCCTCATTAACATCACAGAGGTTAGAATTTAAGGCACATAGAATAATCACATCTGATCACAAAACGGAGGACAACCACACAAGACTGGGAATCATAGCCTAGCCAAGTTGACACATATTTTGGGGGGACACAATTCAATCCATGATGGGACAAAACCAAAAAACCAAACCCAGTGCCGTCGAGTAGATTCCGACTCATAGTGACCCTATAGGATGGAGTAGAACTGCCCCATAGAGTTTCCAAGGAGTGCCTGGTGGACTCAAACTGCTGACCCTTTGGTTAGCAGCCATAGCACTTAACCACTATGCCACCAGGGTTTTCAATGATGGGACAAAGCTACAGAAATAGATATGGGTTATCAATTATCTTTTTGTTAAAGAGATAACTAAATGCAGACTCCTTCCTTTTTCTCACTCAGCAAGCCAGGAGGCAGGGCTGAGCAAAGAGGATGAGAAGGCATTTCTGGTTTCTTGAAGAAAAAAGATTCCCCAGATAATTCATCACCACACAGCAGCTGCCGTTGTGTCAGTTCTGATTCATGGTGGATCCATGTGATTTTTAATGGTTGATTTTTCAGAAATAGATCACCAGGCTTTTCTTCCAAGGTGCCTCTGAGTTGACTCAAACCTCCAAGCTTTTGGTTAGCAGCCGAGGACATAAACCATTTGCTTCACCTAGGGGCCCTTCCCCACATAATTACATGTAGTTTAATGAGAACTATGACTTCCAATACATTTAGAGAAAGGATGGTAGTGTTTGACAGCAGGGACAGGAGGATATAAGAGCAGATATGGATATCTCGACACCAGTAAGCAGGGGATAAACAGAGCATGAACCAAGAGTAATAATAGAATTAAGACAAATGAAGACAATCTATTCTGGTTGTGTAGGTTCTTTTCTCCCTATCAGAACTAATTAAGTGTTTTCATTAGTTGAAAATTCATAATAGAACTTAGAGTATGTTTTAATTAAGTACAATTATACGTAAGTAACCACTCTAGTAAATTTTGCATAGTTTTCTCTGGAATTGATGTGTTCAGTAATATTTAGCTCACATTTGTGTTATTTTCTTAAAGTCCCAGGGTATAATATCTTTCAGACATTGGTATAAAGATGAGTGGATTGAGAGTACCCTATTTAAAAATCTACACCAATATTTGGGTACTCACTGAAAAAATTTATGGAAGCAAACCTTTTAATCTTTAATCGTGCTTTATCCAAACTAAGTGTAGTGTGTGCTGTTTTTATATAATAATGTGATCACTGAAGTTATGTGTCAACTTGGCTGGGCCATGATCCTTCGTGGTTTGGCAGTTATGAAGTAGTTTGGCAGTCATATAATGATGTAATCACTTCCGTTATGACATTTGATATAATGTGATCACCTTCCTGATGGAATCTGTTGTAAGTAGCCCATCAGCTGAAAGGGAGTTTCCTTGGGGGTGTGGCCTACATCCAATATATGCAGATTTTTGGCAAGGCTTGCTGGATTTTGCTCACTCTGGATCCTACAGCTGGCTTCTGTTCATCCGACCTCTAGTTCTTGGGACTTGTAGCAGCTTACCTGTCCTCTTACCTGTCAATCGTGGGAATTGTTGTCCTCCATAGCCTGTGAGCCAGAGGCCTGCCATCTGACCTACTGATCTTGGATTCACCAGCACCTTTGGCTATGCGACTCAGGAGAAGCCTCCAGTCTGACCCACGGATTTAGGGCTTTCCAGGCTCTACAGCTACATGAGCCATTTCCTTTATACAAAGCTGTCTCTCTCTCTATATATATATTTATACACTGCACTAGTTTTGCTTCTCTAGAGAACCCAGCCTAAGACATTAACATAAAATATACAACAGAGGTGAGAGTGTATTCTTGTGTCATGTAACAATCTCTAGATAAATACAAAATGAAGTTCACACCTCTTCTAATATATCATCTCCTTTCTACCTTCCTTTTTAAAAGTCTGACCATCCTACTTTACTTCTCAGAGATTCTGCTCATGCCCTCTTGCAGGGTGGATTCCACCTACCACCCTGTGAGGCTCAGTCAATTGGACAGGATAGGTACCCGAAATGAAATACACAATCATTCTCTGAAGTCAGTCTCTGTTGATGATAAAAATGAACAGACACATAGAGGGCTGGGATGAGGCAGGGGCCAGGCTGGGACCAGGGTTCCGGAAAATGGTTCTGCAAGTTTTGCCTTGTGCAGGGGCACCTGGCCTGGAATTCAGCCTTTGTTCACTTGCTGAGCCAAGTCTGTCAGAGAAAAGGCTATCTGTTCCTAATTCCCCCAAAGACACTATATGGACTCCTGGTGTCCTAGGCTGTGGTAGGCATGTTTGGGATCTATGCAAAGAGAAGCAGAGAAAACCAGATTGCAGAAGGATAAGAAAGAAGCAGGCATGGCGAGCACACCAGAGCCAAAGAACAAAGCAGCTTCATTCAGGAAGATAACCCTGTTGTTACTGAGTCAATTTTGATTCGTAGTGACCCTGTAAGACAGCGTTGAACTGCCCCATAGGTTTTCCAAGGAGCAGCTAGTGGATTCAACCGGCTAACCTTTTAGTTAGCAGCCTGAGCTCTTAAGCACTGCATCACCAGGAAGATAGGGTAAGCAAAAGAGTGAATCTGAAAGCAAGAGAGCCTAAGAGTGGAGGTAGCTTCCTTGTTACAATTCCAGGTGAAGTTCTGCTGCCCATGAAGCTTCTGTGTGTTGCAGTTTGCAAAAACAGTTACGCATTTTCCCCTTTCTCGTCACCCTCCTCTCAAGAGGCTGAGGCCAGTACCCCATCCATTCAATCTAGGCTGGCGCTGTGACTTACTCTGGCCAACAGAATGTGGAGAAAGTGACAATGTGACGAATACTCCAGAGGCCTTGAGCACATTTGTCCTTCATCTTGGAGCTCTGCCCCACCATGTGAACAAGTCTGGGTCAGCCTACCGGATACTAAACTAGAGGTAGGCAACGTTTTTTTTTGTTTTCTGTAAGGGGCCAGATAATGATAATTTGGGTCTTGGGATCTTCATGCCTTCTCTGCCTCATATTTTTCTTTATTTGTTTTTGTTGTTGTCAGTTGCCGTTGCGCCAACTCTGACTCACAGGAACTTCACGTGTGCAGAGCAGAGTTGCTTCACAGGGTTTTCAGGGCTGCTGTTTCAGAAATAAATCACCAGGCCTTTCTTTCAAGACACCTCTGAGTGGGTTCGAGCCACCAATCTTTAAGCCACTAGTCAAGCGCTTAACCATTTTCACCAACCAGGGATCTTTGTTTGTTTTATAAACCTTTAAGAATGTAAAAACCCATTTGTGCTCTTGGTTTATACTGAAACTGGCCGCAGTTCCGCTTTGGCTCACGGGCCACGATTTGTCCACCCCTGGGCTGGTCTATATTAGGAAGCCCTGGTGGGATGGCTGTTAACCAAAAACCTGGCAGTTCCAATCCACCAGGCGCTCCTCGGAAACTGTGGGGGCAGTCCTATTCTGTCCTATAGGTTGCTGTGAGTCAGAATCGACTCAAAGGCAAAGGGTTTAGTTTTTTTTTTGATCTATATTAGGAGCCCTGGTGGCACATGGTTAAGAGCTCATCTGCTAACCAAAAGGTCAGCAGTTCAAATTCATCAGCTGCTTCTTGGAAACCCTAAGGGGCAGTTCTAGTCTATCCTACAGGGCTGCTGTGAGTAGGAAGCAACTCGACAGCAACATTTTTTCTTTTTTTTTTTTTTTTTGGTCTATATTAATGTTTGTTGTTTAAAGTCTTGGGATGGCTTTCTTTGCAGTAGAAGGTAGCTGGTACACTGAGCTAATTCTCTCTCTTTAAACAAATACACCTTCTCCTCAAAACCCTCTTCTTTGCAACCCAAATTGCATAATTTAGATTGTAACTTTCAAACAACATAGGCCATGAAGGAAGAAGTCAGTATCACACCAAAACAATTTGAAACAGCAAGTGTCATGGATTGAATTGTGTCCACCAAAAATATGTGTATCAGTTTGGCTAGACTACGATTCCCAGAATTGTGTGGTTGCTCACCATTTTGTCATCTGATGTGATTTTCCTATGTGCTGTAAATCCTATCTCTATGATGTTACTGTAATGGGATTAGTGGCAGTTATGTTAATGAGGCAGGACTCATTCCACAAGATTAGATTGTTTATATTAAGCCAATCTGTTTTGAGATATAAAAGAGAAAAGCAAACAGAGAGACTCAGGGACCTCATACTACCAAGAAGCTAGAGCCAGGAGAATAGCGAGTCCTTTGGATCCAGGGTCCCTGTGCTGAGAAACTCCTAGTCTATGGGAAGACTGATGACAAGGACCTTCCTCCAGAACCAACAGAGACAGAAAGCCTTCCCCTGGAGCTCATGCCCCGAATTTGGATGTCTAGCCTACTGTGAGAGAATAAACTTCTGTTTGTTGAAGCCATTCACTTACAGTATTTCTGTTATAGTAGCACTAGATGACTAAGGCTAAGAATTTGTGGATTTTTTGTAGGACAGAGTTTGCATATCTGGTAAATAAGGCCCTTTGTTTGAACCCGAGAATCTGACAAACTCATAAAGTAAACCATTCTTTAGATTGTTTCCTGACACTTAATGCAGCTTACTTTTGTTCTAAATGTGATCCTTTGTAACATATGCTTGCTCTGATGGAAGAAATTAGCAAAGGATTATCGCTTTCCCTAAATAGATTAGACTGTAAAGAAATGAGTTTTTTTTTTTTTTTCCCCCTTTTGCTGCCATACCAGCTTTATTTGTAAGACATCATAGGCAGGGACTGGGTTCTTTATTTGCCGCCTTACCTGTTACTTGTACCTTGACTCAAACTTATTGAGAATAGACTCTGAATCTATATTCTGATGTAAATAGAATCACGAAAACTGAGACCAAGCACAAGAAAGCCTGGGGGTAATGAGATAAAGGTGTGAGTGTGACAGAGAGAAAGGGAGTAGCAGGAGCAAGAGCTAGGGAAAGAGCAGGAGAAAGAAAGAGTGAGAAAGAACAAGAGAGACGGAGAGGGAGAGTGAGAGGGAGCCGGATAAAGAAAGAGAGAGAGTCTGTTGCTTTCTTTCCACATATAGAAGATGGCTTTTAAAAGAAAGGCAACTAGGAAGTATGAATTTCTTAACTTGATGCTCTCTATGATATACATTTTTTTTCAAGGAGAACCCTAGCCCTACTTGCTGTTGTTGCTGTTAGTTGCCATTGGGTTGATCCCAACTCATGGATGTGGCTTTAAAAAGATGCTGACATAACCACATAATTCCTTGTCTCCTAGAAGTGTTTTCAGTTCCTTAAGGAGCACAATCAAAAAACAAAAGAGGCAATTTATTGTTTTCCAGAATATCCAAGTCAACATTATGGATTGCTTTGCTGAGCAAGCATGGTTGTTTGTGTACCAACAGCACTTTAGAAATCAGTGGAAGTAATTGGTCTATAAGGTATTTAAAAACCTAAAATAGAGAATGATTTTTATCAGAGGGATAGAAATAAAGAGCTAAAAGTCTTCCATTATCTTGGTAACTCGGGCACCACGCTGTCGACAAGACTGAATTCAATCATCAGTCATAGTATCAGACATGAATAAATCTCATTCCTATTAAGTGAAAATAAGGTCTTATTCCCCAAATCTTATCGGTTGCCCCAAAGCAGTACCTATAAGTATATTAGTTTTGAATCCTCTATATATTTCAAATGAAAGGAATCTAATACAGGGACATGATCCTGGAAAGGCAGGGGCAGGAAAGTAAGAAAGGGAACTGGAAAAGATGTAAACAGAGAAGGATGATCCCTGAAGATGAGAAGGACTGATGTCCCTGGACCAGGACCTGAAAGACTGCACTTGTTGCTGTGCAATTGAAGATCTTTTTTTTTTTTTTAAGAATCCACCAGTAAACTGATGCCTCTCCTAGGGCTCCTGGGGTTCAGGATCACCCCTTCCTCACACTGTTCCCGGAATTGCTTGCAACTGCTACACTGTTGTGGTGTTTTTAGTTTTACTTCTATTTTCTGATCTCTCACGACAGCCTTCTATTGAAAGGAGCCAACATGAAGTCAGCAGGTAAAAAAAAATCTGGAAAATATAGTCTGAGAACTTCGTGACACAGTGGTTAAGAGCTCCACTGCTAACCAAAAAGGTTGGCAGTTCGAATCCACCAGCTTCTCCTTGGAAACCATATGGGGCAGTTCCACTCTGTCCCATAGGGTCACTATGAGTCAGGATGACTAGACAGCAATGAGGCAATGGGGCAAGGACGATCTGCAGAAAAGAACAGAGTATAAGAAGTTGGGCAAGGAATGATAAATAACAGACCAGCTCAGAATCTTCAAAATATTATGGCCCTCTTCTTTAAACTTTCAGAATTAGTAGTTACAAATTGTCCCTCCCATTTCCTTCTTGGGATTGGTTTGTGTAATCCTTCTTCTTAATTCTTATGTAAAAATATAACCTCTTGTGGCTACCTGGGTTTGGCTGCAGATTTTCTACTCATGGTCTTTTTAAGATGTAAATCCAAGTGAACGTTGAAATCCATGCGGTCTCTATGTCCGTGGTTGAAGAGTAGGAAGAGAAAATCCTGAAGTACATCTCCAGAAGGTAGGGGATGTTTAGGTCTGCTTCTATTGTTGTTGTAAGGTGCCATCCAGTTGGTTCTGACTCATAGTGACGTTATGTACAACAGAACGAAACACTGCCCTGTCCTGCGCCATCCTCACAATCATTGCTATGTTTGAGCTCATTGTTGCAGCCACTGTGTCAATCCATCTCGTTCAGGGTCTTCCTCTTTTTCATTTCTAGAAAGACCTTAAAAAGGCTGCTATTAATTATTCAGAAGTCTGCATATCACTTCAGTGAATATCCAAAATCTACAGGGTACAGTTTCTCAACTTGGCACTACTGACATTTTGGACTTGATAATTGTTTGCAAGGGTTGTCCTGTGTACTGTAGGATACTTAGTATCATCCTTGACCTCTACCCACTGCAAAATAGTAGCACTCCCCCTCCATCTCTCCACATATGGTCACAGTGAAAAATATCTCCAGGCATTACTAAATGTCCCCTGGTGGTGCCAAATCATTCCCCAGTTGACAGTCACTGCTCTGTGGGAACCCAGAACTTATTTTCCATTTAAGATGTTTTAATCCTATAAGAGCATTATGAGCTCAAAGCTAATATGTACACAAACCAACGAAACCAAACCCGTTGCTGTCAAGTCGATTCTGACTTATAGCAACCCTACAGGACAAGGTAGAACTGTGACATAGAGTTTTCAAGGAGGTCCTGGTGGATTCGAACTGCTCACCTTTTGGTTAGCAGCCATAGCTCTTAAACATTAGGCCACCAGGGTTTCCGGAATATGTATATAGGTTTCAAATTTCTAATATAGTGTCAACTTTGTGCAATTTATTTCTTTATAATAAAGGTGATTCAGAGTTTGCAAAACTGTATGTTATGATATTTTTCAGGTAATTTGACGTATTTTCTTATGTGCATAAATTGACAATTCAGGAAAAAAAGGAATATTTTTGGCTCCTATGTCTCACCTGTATTCAGAAAACATGCTTTATACTCTAGGCAACTACAGCACAATGTAGGCAGGCAAGACCACTGGAGACCTCCACTGCTCTTTCCAGGTGTTTAGCCAGACCGTGGTTCCAACTGTCTATGGCAATCTGTTATGGGCTCAAAGCTAATATGATTACAGGTCTCAAATTTTCTAATATAGTGTGAACTTTGTGCAGGTTAGTTCTTTGTGCAGTTTTACATATGGTACACCACTAATTACTTCACAGCCTTGAGCTCCTAGAGATTTCTGTGAGTCCTTCTTTCTCCCTTTTCAGGGTGCTTTGAGTAGTCATTCAGAGACTTCAACTATCTTTTCCACATAAATACACAAAAGTGTGCTTTCTTTTTTTTTTTTGCCAACATATAGTATACCTCGACAAACTGTACAAGAGAATTTTTAAGTGTTTTGTGCTAAAACCACTGCATATGACCTAAATGAACCTAATTGTGTGCCCTTTGTTAAGCTTGGTATATATAATTGTTCCATATCACCCAATACCCATCACCTTTTTCCTCCTTTGTTATGGAATTTTCTCATTCTTACATCATTTATTTATTGAGAACCTACTCTGTGCCAGTTTCTATGAACTATTATCTAGGAAAGCAAAGATAATAGGAGAAGTGTTTGCTCTCAAGTAGCTCTAAGTCTGAGATGATAATACAAAAGTCAATTATACCTGGAATAAAAGCACTTAGACTATTCTGTGACAGCACTGAAGAGAAGCCTGTATGTCTCCATGAAGTAGTCAGGGAGGCTATCAAGGATGAGGGCAAATTTGAGGTAAGGCTTACAGATTGAATAGAAACTCACTAGACATATGCGTGTTGCAACCAGAGCAGTAATGAGTGCAAACACAAAGAAATAAGACAGAGCACGTATATTCTTGAGGCTAGAAACAATTCATTATATGACAGTAATAAAAAGAAGTAACAATAGCATGAGGTGAAATGAGAGATAACAGGAGGCTTCTCAAACTCTTGTATCCTTTCTCACGCATCCCCATCAACCTTTGAGTGCTCCCTACTTTTTAGCACAAGATGTTTCAGGCTCATTTCTGTTTGTTTGCTTGTTAGTTAGATGGTTTGGGTTAGTAACTTCAGCCTAGGGTGAAGAATGACGTAGTAGAAAGAGATTTTAGAGTCAGAGAGGAGAGGGCGCCCCCTATTAAATTTTGACCTTGGGCAAATCATTTAATATGTCTGGGCCTCGGTTTACTTATCTGTGAACCACAGATTAGTAAGTAAACACAAGGAAGCCCGTGTGTACCTTTGCGTGTGTACCTTTGCTGACTGTAAGCCCATTTGTACTTTGCCTACTGTAAGTCGGTGGCACCTGGCTTCCTGGTTAATCTGCCCCGGATCCACTGGGTAGTTAAGATTGACGTGAACAAGATCACGGGGTTTGATCAAGTAATTTAATGATGTCCTGTCTAACTCTCTTGAGCTTTAATTTGAAGATTAAGAAGAACTAGGAACTAGGAAAGATGAATTCTGCAGTCTGAAGTGGGCTTTCTCAGTGGGTGTCTGCTGGCTGAAACACTGCATTTCTTCTGTCTCAGTCTGATGAATCTCTACAGGACATGATTCTGAAGGAACTAGATTTCAAATATTGATTCATCAGCTCCACTTGACTTCTTACCTCACTTCAGTGTCGTCTGCAAAATGAAGATAATGCCAACCTCACAGTCTGCTGTGATGATTAATCGAGGGGATGTTCAAAATCAAGTAGTAACTGCCACTGGCATAGCAGACCTTGAATATATATCAGTGTCTTCCTCTAATTGATATTAGCCACAAAATATATATATATATATATATATAGGGAATGAATTCTTATATTTAGTCTTGACCTGCGTACATACATATGCAGTGTTACCCCAACTAAACGCTCTTAAATGATCGGTTATTTTCCCTCTTTACGTTTCTGCTGTAATAATCCTAATCCTTCCTGAGGCTGTGGATATTTCTGGCTGAATCAAGGCTGAATCATATGTAAGAAAGTCCCCAAAATAAAAGTATATGCACTTATTTCAAAAACATAACTCATTACTCTGATGAACTCACTATGTTTTAGATACAGAGCTAAGCATTTTACATGAGGTATTTGTTTCACAAAAGGAACGTGAGCTACATACTATCACTATTTTCATTCTGCAGGTGAGGAAACAAGGTTTTCATAGCTTGCTAAAGATTTTATTTATTTATCATTTACTGAGCCTCTTCAGCATGCAAGATAGTATGCCAGGCATTAAGAATATAGAGATGAAGGAGAGAATGGCCCTAATTTCAGATGGAAGACTGTTCAGTGGGTCAAACAGAAAGCAAATAGAAAATCAGGTGTGATGGTAACACAGAGGTACGCAGTTAATTGTGGGCAAACAGCTGAGGTATATAAAGCATGAGGGGCAAAGGAGGGAGAGCATTGCGTGGAACCACAAATACAACACATACAAAAAACCACCCACACATAGTGAATGCTAATTGACTTTCCAGCAGTGGCTAGAACACAAGAATAACTGAATCTTGATTTTTAAAATATTCTATGGGTGATTTAAAGTCTATTCCTCAATGCTTTGCTGCAGAATAATGATGATTTTTACAAAGGGCTTCATAGTCAGTAATACATTTTGAAATGTACTCTCTCTGCTGTGCAGCTTCCGCAATACAGGCAGCATGAATTCCGATATGAGGACACTTACGTCATTATTTGGCTCTGTGACAAAACTTTAGATCCTTCCAGACAAGGAGAATATATGACTGTTGATGTTTAACTCTCTCACCAAGCACTATGTGAGGAGAATCCAGAACCTACTAAAAATACCTCCAAATTGTCATTATGTTAAATGCACCTGAAAAATGTGCTTAGGATTTTCAAGACAAGCCAAAACCATCAAGTGCCTCTGGACTATCCAGGTCAAAGGGAAAAATGAATCAATTAAAACTGAAATGCATCTCCACCTAGCAGATGTCTCTTGCATTTTTCATATAGTGTCTGTGCTAATTAGGAAATGAACAATGTAGGACTATTGGCTTTAGGAAGAGATCCATGTACTCTAGAAGCAAGATTTTTAACATGTGTCAGCAATAACCACATATTGGGTTTCAATTAAAAGAAGAGTCTTTGAAGCTAAAAATGTGAAGTATGCAATCACGCTGATGAAGTACATCCTTGCAACGAGGATTTCACTTTCTTAATATAGCCCGAAGTGATGGATGGGTTTCTTCTTCTCCACCTCCATCTCACATGAACTCTGCTTAACAAACTTCTTCATCTGAACTTCAGGGAGTAATTACCTATTTTTGAAAAGAGACAGATGGCTGTTTATGGATCGATCATTAATTTTGCCTGGCATAACTTGAGGTGTCCAAGAGATGTTTTATTTTATTTTCATGGATTATGCTATATTTAGCTTAAAAATGTTTCTTTTGTGTTCTCCTAGTAAAACCCTGAAAACCAGACTCGTTGCCATGGAGTCAGACTCATGGTGACCCCACAGGTTTCAGAGAATTGTGTTCCATAGGGTTTTAATGACTATAATCTTGTGGAAGTAGATGGTGGCGCCACTGAGTGGATTTCATCCATTACAAAAGGAGATAATTATGATTTTCAGCATTAAAATCATGTTTTCAATTTAAAAGCCAAACTTTTTTTTTTTTTTTTTACAAATATTGGTGCCAGTTAGTAGCCGAAAGTAAATCATTTGCACCACCCAAGGACCTGATACCCAAACCCAAACCAAACCCTTTGACGTGAAGTTGATACTCATAGTCGACTCATAGCAACCCTATAGGATGTTCGGCTACTAACTGAAAGGCTGGTGGTTCAAATCCACTCAGTGGTGCCACGATCTACTTCCATAATATAATAGCCATTGAAAACCCTGTGCAACACAATATATATACATATTGTGTGTGTGTGTGTGTGTGTGTGTGTATTCAAGCCCAGATATGATACTCAGAGTTGTACCTGATGACTCTCTCTAGGATAGTGAATAAAATCCAAACTAATTTATAGACTTGTGAAGACATCCCTTTGTACCCAGCTTTCAGGTCTGTGGTGTGAAGTGGGCTATGTGGACTACGAGTAATTCTTAGGATGGTCTTTTTGATCATGGTTAGGATTTGATGAACAGTCTCAATCTTGAGTGCACAAAGACACCTAAAACTGCCCTGCTGGGTTACTTTGCTCTTAGTGTGTCTTATGTCAGCAAAATATGTGTAATGAACACTCCCATCTACTCAGCGATGTTTTGAAAACAGATCCTTTATGCACTGCAAATGATATTAGACAACACTTAGGATGACAGGTATAAGATCCATGCAGGGCTTTCAGAGTTTAGTCGTTTAGAAATGACTTTAGAACTATTTACCCACATGATAGTTCTTAATTACACCTGCGGTTTCAGACCTAGTGTTAGCGAGTTTACTCCCATCCAGATCAACTCCAGAAAAACGCTAGAAGAAGCTGGAATAACACTTCATGTGAGCTATTGCAAATCTTACAGCAGAGCTTAATTCGCACTATTAGCTGAACTAGGACAGAGTACAAAGAAATCTAGGATTGTAAATTCTGACCTGAGAGAGGGGGAAAAAAAAAACAGAAGAAAAGAAAGCAGGTAGGAAGGAAGGAAGGAAATATATGAGAGAGAGGCATGGAGAAAGAGGAAAGGAGGGAGGGAGGCAGGAAGGAGCAGGAAGGCATGGAGGGAGAGAGGGCAGGGAAGAGAGAGAGAGAGAGAAGCCCCAGTGGTGCAATGGTTAAGTGCTCAGCTGCTAACCAAAAGGTCAGTGGTAAGAACCCACTGGCAGCTCCATGGGCGAAAAGACCTGGAGATCTGCTCTTGGAAAGATTTCAACCTATGAAACCCTGTGGGGCAGTTCTACTGTGTCCTATAGGATTGCTATGGACTCAGGGGCACACAACAACAAATGTATATATTCGTTATCATATTATTTAACTCCTATTTGCTCATTGCCAGGGGTGTGTATACTCAGCCATACGCACACATATATTTATATGTATATACGTATTTATACATATATAACATGCATTTACATATTTATCATGTGTATATATATATATATATATTTCATATAGCATTACATTGAGGTGTTTCTTGACATTGCTGATGTGTTCCTCCCAGACAATATGCTTATGTCAATGGCTAGGTAGCACTTTCAGTGAGCAATCACTGTTATCTTGCCATAAGCTTTCATGAACATACAAACATGACTAATTCTATGGGGCATATTTCGGAGGTAATTTTACCTTTGACTAAGATAACAAAGAATGTAAGAAAAGCGAAAGCATACTATATATTTTACCAATGGAAGCCCTCTGGCTGCAATTATTAGGATAACATTGATCAGCGTTAAACAACAAGACTATATAACTATACCTGAAAATACTGAAAGAAAGGAAATTAATATCCATCATAAGAGGGTAATTTTTGCAGGAAACATTTTAATTTGTTAACAAAAGTATTAGAGCATCAGAGCAACTTCATTTTTCTTCTGACATCATTTTTTGAGGAGCTTATCTACTATGCAAATTAAAAACCTGAGTACTTCAAACAAAGAATAGCATTGGCAATTTGCAAGTGCAAGTACTCAGTAAAACATAGGACATGTTTTGAACACATAAGAAATGTTGCTATCACATTGGAAGCTAATCTATCTCTTAATCTTCTTTTTCAAGTGGAATTTTTCACTCTGAGATGAATGTGGGGAAGACAGAAACTATTCAAACCATGGCAATTTGCATTCCTCTCCTTGGTGTGTCTGAAGATTTTACTCAGTGGCTAGACTTTCTCTTTTTGAATATTTTCTTTTTAATGACAGTGGAGCAAACTCAAAAGTCATTTCTAGTACATTGTTCTCATTTTCAGAGTTTGAAACTGCATTACAAAGGAAGATAATTATAATTTTCAGCATTAAAATCATTATGTTAATTGTCAATTTAAAAGCCAATTTTTTTTTTTTTTTTAACAAATATTTACGCCAAGTCTTGGACTGGATATGGGGGTATATCTACAAATAAGACAAATCCCCTGCACTGAAGGAAACAAAAGCATAGAGAGTCAGCTAAGTAAACCAGCATTTGGCATATAATATATAACATAAAAAAAAAAAAAAATATTGTGTGATTAAAAACAGAATCAGGCATAGTGCAATACGCTAGCACATGGGAGGGGTGCCTAACCTATTCTAGGAGGAGAGGAAATGGTACAGTGGTTAAGCACTCAGCTGCTAACCAAAAGGTTGGAAGTTGAAACCCACCAGCTGCTCCGTGGAAACCCTATGGGGCAGTTCTACTCTGTTCTATAGGGTCACTATGAGTTGGAATTGACTGGACGGCAATGGGTTTGGTGTTTTTGGTTTATGTTTACATTTAAGCTCTTAAGGAAGAATAGTATTAGGGCTAAGTGAGGGAGGATAGGAATCTTGTAACCATAGAAAGTTTTTGTGAAAATATAGGAAAATAGAGAGAACGTGGACAACGTGGAGAACATGAAGAATTCACTAAGATTAGAACACGGGGTGCTGTGGATGGAAAAGATGGGAATGGCACATTGATGACTTCTCTGATGATAAGATGGAGCTTGCATTTTTAGAATCAGAAGCATTGACTCTATTGTAATACATGTATTTTAGAAAGGACTCAGGACAACTAAAAAACACCTCTCTGGTTTTCACTTAATTGAGTTGTACCCTGGTGGTGTAGTGGTTACAATTTACCTTTGCTAACCAAAAAGTCAGCAGTTTGAATCCACCAGGCACTCCCCGAAAGCTCTGTGGGGCAATTCCATCTCCTATATGGTCACTACGAGTCAGGGTTGACTTGATGGTTTTGGTTTTTGGTACCCTCGCCTTCGTTCACTCCCCTGGTAGCCACAACATTCTTCCTGTGGCTACTAAAATACTGCAAGCAAGTTCTTCACTTTGTGGGTAATGTTTCTTCTGCCTGGAACGTTAGACCCATAGCTTGCTCCTCTCACTTCCTTTGAGTCTTTATTCAAGTGTCACTTGCTCAGTAAGGACATGGCCTGACAGCCCAGTGCAAGATCAAGACCTTCTTTGACACTCTTTCCCTCTTCTTGCTTTATTTTTTTCCGTAAGGCTTGCCACTTAGCATAATCTACATCCTTTACTATTATTGACGTATTTTCCTGTTATCGCCGCCCTAGAATGTAAACTCCGGGAAAACATGAGTCCTTACCTGTTTCGCACTCTGCTGCTTCACCAGCACCTAGAACAGCAGCTGGCACGTAGTAGACATTGAATAAATGTTTCTTGAATAAATAAATAAGTTAATGTTAGCTATCAGATTTTATCACTTCTCAAGACTTTAATTGGAATATCCAGACTAGCTGCTTGTCATTTTTTACATTTCTGCCAATCACAGGATTGTTTTCATTCCATATAAATATTTTGGACCTGTGATGCCTGTCTGCACTAAACCACAACCTGTAACGTAACTCTATTAATAGAAAACGAAGGTACTCAGTCCACTTTATAAATTTAACTACTAAGTCTAGAAAAGGAAAAAAAAGTATGAAACTAATTTAACAGTTGAATCAAGATAGCAGAGATCTTGATAGAGATGTCTATTATAGCTTTTTATTCTTTTTTCCAGAAACGGCTTCGAGAGAAACAGTAGAACAGTAGTAGAACATTCTCACAAATGAATTTTGAGTTTTTCACTAATAGTATGCTTAATGGTGCAGTGGTTAAGAGCTCAGGATGCTAACCAAAAAGGTCAGCAGTTCGAATCCGCCAGCCACTCCTTGGAAACGCTGCGGAGCAGTTCTACTGTGTCACACAGGGCTGCTATGAGTCCGAACTGACTGGACGGCAACAGGTTTTGTTTTTGTTTTTGTTTTTTAGTGTGCTTAATGAGTCCATCTCTTGAGGTGGCTCCTAAACAAAACAAAATGCATAGATACCTTTTAACCCCACTGACAGGTATATAACCTCTCCCACAAAGGAGGTGAGTTCTTTGTACTTTAAGCACATCTGACTATAGTTACTATTTATCTTCATGCTAGCACAAAATACTGCAACGATCCCTTCCTGGATCTAGCTCTACCTAGATTCTGAGCTAATCTAGGACAGATAATAGGCCTCTTATCCATGTGTCGGAAGGATATTGGGGCTATATTTGAATAGTCCTGGCCTGTAGAGATTTGTGAAAACAACCCTTATTTGTATTCCAATGCTTATGGGGAGTTTGAAGAGGCTCCTGAGATGTGAATTCCAGTCATGTAAACAATTATTCTGAAGCAAACAAGCGTGTCTCTTGAACTGGAGTTTTGGTGGGGGCTCAGATGCTGAGTTACAATGAGTTCTCTGTAGCCTTTGAGAATGAGGCACAAAGAACCAAACTGAATAATGCCGTCAAAATTTCAAAGTTTCAAAGGATGATAGTAGCTCTGGATTTAGTGCTGTAGATGTTACCTGAAAGTTGCATAGAGTTTTCTTTCTTTTTTTTTTTTTTAATATTTTCCCCCAGTTTAGAGGCAAAGCTAATTTAGCAGCAAAACATGAATTCTTAAGACATTCCATATGTGCTTCCTGCAGAGGAACAAAAGTCTCTTTTCAAAATTAAAAATGTGGCTCATTTAACTTTATAACATTATGAGACCCAAAACACCCTTTTATGGTTTACATAGAATAGAAAATATTCCAGTAGGAGAACACGTTTCCATGTTCACTTTGTTACAACAGATATAATGATGCGAATTTGAGGGGAAAAAACAGTCAGTGCCATAGAGATCTGCTTGTATATGCTTCCATGCCGGCATCATAGGACAGGGCTGGTTGCTGGGGCATCTGTATCCGCAGTTATGGTGGCGGTTACTGCAGAAGGGGAATGGTGGCGATGCTAGACGCTATTGGTCATGGGGTAGTATCGACAAGCGCTGGCTCAGAGTGGCAGTATTCTAAGCACTTGAAATAATAGCACAATCTGAAAGGGATTATCAGGTAAGAATGTGAAGGAAGGAAGGAAGGGAGGGAGGGAGGGAGGGAGGGAGGGAGGGAGGAAGGAAGGAAGGAAGGAAGGAAGGAAGGAAGGAAGGAAGGAAGGAAGGAAGGAAGGAAGGAAGGAAGGAAGGAAGGAAGGAAGGAAGGAAGGAAGGAAGGAAGGAAGGAAGGAAGGAAGGAAGGAAGGAAGGAAGGAAGGAAGGAAGGAAGGAAGGAAGGAAGAAAAAGAAGTCATGAAAGAAAGAAAGAGAACAAAAGGCTATAGACATATCCTAAACCCCAAACTAAACCAAATCCTTTGCAGTTGAACCAATTCTGACTCATAGTAACCCTACAGGACAGAGTAGAACTGCCGCATCGGGTTTCCAAGGAGTGGCTGGTAGATTTAAACTTCCGACCTTTTGCTTAGCAGTTGTAGCTCTAAACCACTGCGCCACCAGGGTTCCAACACATCCTAAGTGGTGCCAAATAAAAAGGAGAGTCTTTCGAATTGAAAACATAAATAAGATTACTGAATAGAAGATACTAAAAGTTATCAGAGGAAAAAAAAATAAGCTTCTCTATCAAAAAAAAAAAAGGAATCAAAAGGCATTTAGTGAGCAACAATGGAGACCTAATATAATAATGTCCATAAGGCACTTAGAGAAAGTAAGTGTAAATCTTGAATTCTATGCACAACTAAATATTATTCAAGAGTGAAGGTGAAATTAAAAACATGTTCCGAATTTCAAAGACTAAGCATTTACCAATGACAGACTAACTGAAGAAGTATTAAAACCTTTTCCTCAGCACAAAAAGACGTTACACAAGAAGGGGGTGGGAGGCAAGCGACAAAAAAAGACCAAATACTTCACTAACCATAATGTAGGTAGAAAACAAAAAGCAGTTAAATTTACCAGAAAAATCCCAGAAATTAGCAATGTGGATTAAAAACAAGTTATATAAAAAAAAAAAAAAATTTTTTTTTTTTTTAAATATAATGCTTCTAAGAAGCAGATATACAATTGAATGGGCAGTTAAGCTCTTACTAGACTGACCTTCTGGCATATAATAAATGTATACTCTATAAATGGTATTTTCATTTAGTTCAAAATATTTTCAGTATGTGTTGAAAATTACTCTTTGGCCTATGGTTTATTCAGAAGTATGTCCTTTAATTTCTAAATATTTGGGGGATTTTCCAGCTATCTTTCAGCCATCCATGCCTAGTTTAATTTCATTATGATCTGAGAATATACTCTGTATGACTTCTACTCCTTTAAATTTGTTAAGGTGTGTTTTTATGGACCAGAACGTGATCTATCTTGGTAAATGTTCCATGTGAACTTGAGAAGAATGTGTATTCTGCTGTTGTTGGACTGAAGATCCTGTAAATGTCAATTAAATCAAGGTGATTGATGGTGTTGTTCAGGTCATATATCCTTACTGATTTTCTGCCGGCTTGATCTATCAGTCACTAAAAGAAGGGCATTAAAGTTTCCAACCGTAATAGTGAATTTGCCAATTTCTCCTTTCAGCTCCATCAGTTTTTGCCTCATGTATGTTGACGTTCTGTTGTTAGGTTCATTCACATTAAGGGTTCTTACATGTTCATAGAGACTTGACCCCTTTATCATTATGTAATGTTCCTCTTACTCCTTATAATATGTTCTGAAGTTGCTTTATCTGGACGTAATACAGCTACTCCGGCTTTATTTTAATCAGTGTTAACACGGTATCTCTTTCTGTGTTCCTTTATTTTTAACCTGAGTATTTACATTTAAAGTGGATTTCTTAAAGACAGCATATGTTGGGACTTATTTTCTTAACGTATTCCAACAAGCTCTGCTTTTTAATTGGCGTGTTTAGAGCATTTACATTTAAAACCACCATTGATATGGTTGGATTAATATCGCCCATCTTCTAAACTGTCTGTCCATTGCACTTTCTTTCTTTTCTCACTTTTTCTGCCTGCTCTGGGTTTGGATGTTCTTTATGATTCTATTTTATCACCCCTTCTAGCATATCATTTATAATTCTTTTTCAAAAATGTAGTGGTTGCCCTAGAGATTACAATACACATTTTAAAAAATACATTAATCTACATCTAATTCAAATGGCACTGTACCAATCCACCTGCAGTGCAGGTACCCTATGACACTTGTAAGATTATTGTCATTAATTTCACTTAACCATGAAATATAACCCAATACATTGGTGCTATTACTGCTTTAGGAGCCCTGGTGGTGCAGTGGTTAAGAACTCGGCTGCTAACCAAAAGGTCGACAGTTCAAATCCACCAGTGGTTTCTTGGAAACCCTGTGGGGCAGTTCTGCTCTGTCCTATCCAGTTGCTGTGACTTGGAATTGACCAGATAGCAATGGGTTTTTATTATTGCTTTAAACAACTAAGATTAGATACATAAAATCTCTCATTTTCATTTATTCCTTCTCCAACACTCTTTCATTCTTTATTAATATCCCAGTTTCTGACACATATTTTAACATTTCTTTTAGGGTATGTCTGTTGACCACACATTCCCTCAGTTATTATTTTTCTGAATAAGTCTTTGCTTTGTCTTCACTTTTCGAGGATAATTTTACTGGATATAGAATTCTAGGCCGGTGGGGTTTTTCTTTCCATATTTGTAAGGTTTCCACTCCACCTTGTATTTGCTTGTACGGTTTCTAATGGAAGCCTGCTGTAGCTCTGATCTTTGTTGCTCTATAGATAAGACAATTCTTTTTTTTTTTTCCCCCTTTGTCTTCTTTTAAGATTTTCTTTTTCTCTTTAGTTTTCTGCAGTTTGAATATGACACATCTAGGTTAGTTTTTGTTTGTTCATTTAAAAAAAATTTCTTTTTAAATTTATCTTGCTTAATGTTCTTTGAGTTTCCTAGATCTGTGGTTTGCTTTCTGTTATTAACTTTGGAAATTTCTCAATCATTAATCCTTTGAATATTTCTTCTGCTCTATTTTCTCTCTCTCCTTTTGTATTCAGATTATACATGATATTCAGTGTTTTACATTTATATATTGTCCCACAGTTACTGGCTGTTCTGTTCTTCTTCATCCTTTTTTTTTTTTTTTAAATTCCTTTTTCTCTTTGCACTTCAGTGAGAATTTTCTATTGACCTAGGTTCAAATTCACTGATACTTTCTTCAGCCGACTGACAAGTCCCCCAAAGTGTTGTTGTGTTTTATTTTTTCCTAGCATTTCCTTTTGATCCTTCTTATAATTTGCATCTCTCTGCTTACATTAACCATCTGTTCTTGTACATGTTCTGCTTTTTCTATTAGAGCCTTTAACTTTTAATAATAATTATTTTAAATTCCCTGTCTGATAAGTGCAACAGCTGTGTCATATCTAAATACGGTTCTGATGACTGCTTTTCTCTTTACTTGTTTTTCCTTGACTGTTTTGCATGTATTGTAGTTTTTTTGTTGACATATGTACTGTATTAGAGAATGTGAATCAAGGTAAATAAATAGGCCTTCAGCCTGACGGTTTATTTTAATCCATCTAAGAATTGCTCTGTGTTTAATGTTTTTGCAGTGATGGCTATCGGAGGCTTCAAGGTCAAATCGTTCTCTGCCTTCTTAGTTGATAAGATTTTTTATTATATTCTTAACTTTTTAGTTACTATGTTAGGGGACTCTTAGTCCTACTTGAATATTCTATGTTTATAGATAGTCACCTTATCTAGATTTAGCGTATATGTTCTGGTGTATTCTTGTAGGCTCTAGTTCCATTAACAGTTTAGTTTCCAGTGCTCTTAGGATGCGTTTCTGGTGTGTTATGTCTTCTAGTGTTGCTGGGCCCCCACTCAATTTCTGCGGGTTCTTCCAGCACCATAAGAAATCATTTCCCTGGTACACCTGGTGTCTGATGCTTCCTTCTGATGTGGGAGAGGGAGGTCCATGAGCTGCTGGGCTTGGGTCTTTTTATGCCACAGAGTATAGAGAAAAGCTGGGTGCCATTGATGCTGGTGCTGTGGGTGGATCAACCCACTAGTAAAGCTCCAGTTGTGGAGCAGGGGTTGAGACGCAGGGATTGGCACTGCCCATGGAGTCTTTGAATCTGCTGCTGCAGCCAGATCAGCCAAATAAGCTGGTACCCCAAGCAGCATGGGCGTGGTGATCCCCAATAGATCTAGGCTGGGCTTACTCTTTCCTGGTTCTTTGGCCAGAGAGAGTAGGCATTTTTTATTTGTTTGTATCTCTCGTTTGTTGGTATTCTAGGCTGTAGGCCTATCTGGCACCCTGTGTGGATATAAACTAAAACCAAACCAATTACCGTTGTGTTGATTCCAACTTATAGCAACCCTATAAGACAGAGTAGAACTGCCCCTGAGGGTTTCCAAGGAGTGGCTTGTGGATTCAAACTGCCAACCTTTTGGTTAGCAGCTGAATGCCTAACCACTGTGCCACCAGGGCTCCATACAGGATATGGGAAAGATAAAATGAAAACCCAGGAAACAGATCATGTTGTAATTCCTCAAGTCCTGAAGTCTGTAGTCAGTTCACTTTCCTCATCTTAACTTTCGGGATCCTTTTCACATTAGCTGTTGAATTATTTCTAGAATGTTTAGTTACATTCAGAGGAAAAGAGCAGACAGGAAAAATTGAATCTATGCCATCTTATTCCAGAATTAGAAACCTTACTATTCTTTTTTATGCTTAAATTGTGTCATCCCTGACTGGTAAGGTTTTCAGATCAGCTCTTGTGTCCTTTTGATACAGCCCTAGTAGTCTTTGATAGACATTACTATCATATAATTCCCTGCTTTTCTATGCGACTAATAACAGCCTCAATAGTAATACTTGTAGTTCTTTGAACATGATTTTATTCTAACCATTGGTAATAATTCTTTTTACTTTCAAAACCACTGTGTAATCAATTAGAACTAGTAAGGATTATAATTTATATCTTTGCAATCTATTTCATGCTTGTAATCATTCTCTCTTTTATTGCCTTATGACATTGCTATAATATTATACCTTAGTTTTAGTATTTTTAGCATTTTCTATTTGAAACAACCCTCATTTATACACTTAATAGAAGTTGACTTCGATTTTTTAACTAATAGGAGTGTAATCAATTCATGCAGCTCCTAACCAAAATAAATTTTGCTCAAACAAGCTTCATTATTACTTGTTTATCATGTAGACAGTAGACATCTTTGCAATTCCTTTCACATTTTTGACCACCCTCCTTTTAATTATAATATTGTATGTATTATTCTTTGCATTTTATTTTTCCCTCATGAACCTTAATCTCTCATTTTTAATGTAAGTTATTTAAGTCATTGCTCAATGCCTAATATTTATTACATTTAAAATAGTTTATCAGTTAAAATTTATCACTTAGTAAGGTTTCATTTATATAAATAGATAAAATTTTACTTTATTATAACATTTATTATACTATTCTAGTCTTTTTTTTAGTCTGCTTTTTAAAATAATAGTACTTACCATTTCTAAAACAATTTCATTATAAAATTATTACTTAATTATCAAAAATAAGACTTGTTTATTCCATTATATATGTCTACCAACATAAGTAAACATAAAAGTCAAAATTACTGCTATAGACTCACTCCTAACTTAAGTCAAATTTGTCAAGTTAATATACTTTACTACTCAAAGGAGTTTGACTTTGCACCTTAGTTAGAGGTCTTCAGTCTACCAAGCTGTTCCTTCTCATTCAGTCCTGCTCTATTCATATCTCAACAATAAAGGATCACTATTTTTTTTTTTTTAAAGTAGAGGATTTAGGCAATGGCATGGCCAAGAAATATAAATAGTGCCTGGCTACCATCTTCCCATACATAATGCTGAGGTCTTAAAGGACTTGCATCTAACAAGCAGCCATCTATAATCTTGATCAAGCCGTTGAGGAGTAAGAGTTATTCCTTTGTGGGTGATCAGAACCTGAGAAGATGGATCTGAAAACCAACTCACCCTAAAGATGAGGCTCCTAGCATAACCAAGGTGAGGATAGTTTAACAAAGTTGATGTAGAAGAAAGTACTCTTAAGTGTGATCCTTGAATTCCTAAAGGAATTCTTTATCAAAAGGGGAAAGTGATAGAGTATTAAAATTTATGGCACTTGACAGAACTAAGGCCTTTAACTGAATTGTGAACCAAACTCACTCCATTTTAGATTTCTAAATGCAGCTTCTGTTATATAATGAAGCCTGTCACTTCTGTAAAATTTTCTACTGCACCTTTGACCAAGACACAAGAAGTTCTACAGAAAAATGCAGTTTTTACCTACCTTACTTTGCTAAAGGAAGAGCTTGTGGTGAGAGATTGTTGATGTTGAGAAGAGATAATTCAGTCTGTGCGAAGTTTAGACATAGTGTTAAACCTGTGACTTTTGTGGTTAAGCAATTCTCTGAAGATACTCCCTTATAATACTTTGTACTTTTCCACAACTTTGTTCTAACCCCCTCTTAAGTTCTATAAATGTCAGTCAATTGCAAACATTTTAGCTATACCCTTCTACCTATGTTTTTTAATTTTTTAAACCCTTGTAATTAAGCAGCTCTCTGGAGCACCCAGTGACACTACTTTCACTATGTGCCTCCCTGGATTAAACTGTACTTTTAATTCCACTAATGACCTATTAATTTCCATTTTGCTTTTACCAGAGTTTTCAGTTATTTTTGGCTCTACAACAAGTGTCAAAAAATGCAAAGTAGTTTCACATGTAATTAGCCTATAATGTAAGCCCTGCCTCTACTTTGGGGCTATTAATTTCATAAATCTTCTGAATTTCCTTTACACTGCTTGATATTTATAAAGTGCATTGAAAATATAAGTCCTTCTCCAAGGTCACACACGGCTTAAAAGAAAGGAAATATAACTTTTACACAGGCATAGGAGCTAGGGAAAACACCAGTAACCCACCCTCCTGGGGTGAAACCATAGCACCAGACTTGAAATGGGGTAAAGGTTTCCCCATCTTTCTGGCTGTACACACTCAGAGTAGAATTTCTGTAATGTGGAGCTGTGGGAGGACTATGAGTAATGCAGCAAGTTGTCTCACAAATGTCACAGAGTCGTGCTATTTTTACTGAGTTTTAATAGATTTTCTTGAATTGATGTTTCTCTGTTAGCTATAGGCCCCTAGGACAATTTCCAGAGACTTCAAATTATTGACAATTCTAAAAATTTTTACTAGAGATTTCTGGGTAGAAGGCCTGTCGAGCTGCTTACTCCTTCCTTCCAGAAGCACTGCACCTCCAGTTTGATTTTAAAATTCAAAAATTCTTTAACTTTTTTGCATCAATCTACATATTTTGAGATGTAGAACACTTGTCTGCAATTATATTCCAATATTTCATAATTTCTATTTTATTTTCTGCTATCACTCAGTGCTATCTGACTGAATGTTGTTACTTTCCAAATGTGGTGGGGAGAAAGGGAGGAAAAGCCTTCTAAGTTTTTATTATTTATTTTAAACTCAATTGAAATATGATTTAATAATGTCGGCAGAATGATATGATCCCTGTAACTGTATTCACTTTCATTGTGACTTGACGCTTTAACTTTTTAAAATTGTACATATAGGATTAAAAATATTATCTTTCTTATTTACAATCTTGAAGCCCTGGTTGCGTAGTGGTTAAGAGCTCAGCTGCTAGTCAAAATGTCAGCAGTTCAAATTCACCAACTGTTCCTTGAAAATTCTATAGGGGCAGGTGTGCTCTGTCCTATAGGGTCATTATGAGTAGGAACCAACTCAACAGCACCTAACAATATTTACAATCTTGTTGGTTTTTTAAAAAAATAGTCATATTAATTTTTGTTTTTTTAATCTATTGCCACTTTGTAAAAGAGCTAAATAAAAGTTCTTGTAGTTTTCAGTTTATAGCTCTAATTGTGTAAGTTTTTGCATTATAAATTTTGATGTTAGTTATATACAAACCCAGAAACCCAGTGCCGTCGAGTCGATTCAGACTCATAGCGACCCTATAGGACAGAGTAGAACTGCCCTGCAGAGTTTCCAAGGAGCGCCTGGCGGATTCGAACTGCCAACCCGTTGGTTAGCAAACGTAGCACTTAACCACCACGTCACCAGGGTTTCCATTAGTTATATACAAGTTTTAATTTCTCTAACTTTTTGGTGGATTTTACTTTAAACCTGTTGTTTTGAAATTCTTTATGGTTTTTATTGTTTTGCCTTCTATTTATCTTTTGTCTGATATTAATATTGTTATAACAACTTTTTCTTTTTTTATTTATCTGCTATCTCCTTATTCTTATCTTTTTGTTCTAAATGTTGCTTTTTCCCGATCATATAATTATACAAATTTTCAAGCCTGGAAAAGAAGAAAAAGCAAGAAAAGCATTTTATAGTGAACACTGATAATCCCTACCACCTAGATTCTACCATGACCATTTTACTGTATTTCTTTTTAACATATATATTAATTTATCAATTTCTCCATCCATCTGTAAATCCATTTTATACTTTTGACTCATTTCAAAATAAATACCATATGTCAATCCTCTGCCCCTTCATGCTTCAGCAGAGTTCAATGTTTACAGCATTTTTTTAGATAAAATTGCATACAATGAAATTCACGAAATTAAGAGTACATTTACCGCATTTTGACAAATGTGTGGACATGTATGGAATTTAAATGCAAATTCCATTTAAAACAGATAACATTGCTTTAAACTCAGAGAGTTCTCTTGTTCCAGTTCTCAATCAGTCCCTCTATCACCTTCACAGAGGCACTTACTGTTCTTATTCTCTCCTACTCATGTTAGATTTCTTTGTTATAGAACTTTTCTTAAATGGGATAATGCAGTATGTACTCTTCTATATAAAGTTCCTTTCACCAGCAGGTTTTCTATAGTTATCCATGTGTTTCCTTTATCAGTAGTTACTTTTTTTTTTTCTGAAGAGTATTGCAATATATGAATATATCATGCTTTTATTTCCATTCTCCTATGGATGGAAGGAGCCCTGATGGCAGCAGTGGTTAAGAGCTACTGCGAGCTACAGCTGCTAACCAAAAGGCAGAAGTTCACATACACCAGCAACTCTATGGAGCAGTTCTACTTTGTCTTATAGGGTCACTATGAGTTGGAATCAACTCAACGGCAATGGTTTGTTTTTTAACTTTTTTTTTATTATTGTTCTTTAGCTTCTCACTAAACAGTTAGTCCACATACTGTTTTATGACATTGTTTAACAACCCCACGACATGTCAACACTCTCCCTTCTTAACATTGCATTCCCTATTACCAGCTTTCCTGTCCCCTCCTGCCTTCTAGTCCTTGCTCCTGGGCTGGCGTGTGCCTTTAGTCTCATTTTGTTTTATGGACTTGTCTAAATCTTTGGCTAAAGGGTGAACCTTAAGAGTGACTGCATTACTGAGCTAAAAGTATTTCCAGGAGCCAGACTCTTGAGGTTTCTCCCATTTCTGTTAGGCCAGTAAGTCTGGTCTTTTTTTGTGAGTTAGAATTTTGTTCTACATTTTTCTCCATCTCTGTCTGGGACCCTCTATTGTGATCCCTGTCAGGGCAGTCAGTGGTGGTAGCTGGGCACCATCTAGTTGCACTGGACTCAGTCTGGTGGAGGCTGAATTAGTTGTGGTCCATTAGTCCTTTAGACTAATCTTTCCCTTGTGTCTTTAATTTTTTTCATTCTCCCTTGCTCCCAATGGGATGAGACCGGTGGAGTATCTTAGATGGCTGCTCACAGTCTTTTAAGACCCCATTTGCTACTCACCAAAGTAGTATGTAAAACATTTCCTTTATAAGCTATGTTACACCAATTGAGCTAAATATTCCCCAAGACCATGGTCCCACAGCCCAGTAAATTGGTCCCTCAGGGAGTCTGGGTGTGTCTATGCAGCGTCCATGATCTTGCCTTGTACAAGCTGTGCTGGATTCGCCAGTGTTGTGTATTGTCTTACCCTTCACCAAAGTTACCACTTATCTATTGTCTATTCAGTGTTTTTCCATTCCCACCCCTTCCCTCCCTCATAAACATCAAAGATTGTTTCTTTTTGTATGTGAACCTTTTCACAAGTTTTTAGAATAATGGTCTCATACAATATTTTAGCAAGTCTGATTATGATATGCCTCGGTGATTTTCTTTTGGGGTCTATCCTGTATGGGGTTCTTTGAGCTTCTTGAATGGTCAGCTTCTCATCTTTCATGATATATATTGAAGTTTTCTGTCGGCAGTTCTTCAAATATCCTCCCTGTGCTTTTCATTTTCTCCCCCGTTCTGGAACTCTGATCACCTGCAAATCTTTGCTTTTGATTGTATCCCACATCATTCTTGGGGTTTCTTCATTTTTCTTCCTTCTTTTTTCTGATTTTTCCTCAAACAAAGTGGTATTCAAGTATTTGTCTTCAATTTCACTGATCGTGTCTTCCATTATTTCAACCCTGCTCCTCAGAGCTTCTATGACACTGTCCATTTCTGAAATCTTGTTTTTTATCTTATGGATTTCTAATTGTTGTTTTTGTATGATTTCTAGCTGTGAATTTATTTAGAATTGGTATTATTTTCCTGAATTCTTCCATTGCTTTGTATTTTCCATAAATTTGTCTGCCTTTTCCATGAATGTGTCCATTTTTTCTTCATTTTTGTCTCTTTTTGCTTCAACTCTTATATAGCTCTGAATATTAGAGATTTGAATTCCTTATCAGGTAGTTCAGAAACGCTGGTGGCATAATAGTTAAGTGCAACGGTTGCTAACCAAAAGGTCGGCAGTTCGAATCTGCCAGACTCTCCTTGGAAACTCTGTGGGGCAGTTCTTCTTTGTCCTATAGGGTTGCTATGAGTTGGAATCAACTTGACAGCACTGGTTTTTTTTATCAGGTAGTGCCAGTGCCTTTTCTTCTATTGGGAAGTTATCTGGTGTTTTATTTTGGACCCCTACTGGAATCATCCTTTTTTTTTTTTTTTTTTTTTATATGTTTTGATATTGTCTGCTGTCTTCAGGACATTCAGTAGTTATTTTCTTCATTTATTGATTGTAGATTTGTTTGTTTCATACTCCTTCTTTGTTTTATTAGGTTATGTCTGAGCAGAGAAGCTGTGTGTTCTTTGTTATTTGCTCGATTGTGGGAACAATATTTTTCACCTCCTTGTTCAATGGACAGGACCAGCCACTCAGCTGTGGTGCAACAGAGCAGGTCCAGCTGAAGGTGAGGGGCTGGAATGAGTCATTTGTGGCATGCACTGGGGTCAACAGGGTGGGCCAGGGGTCCATGCAGGGCAGATTCCAGCAGGCCTTGCCTGTGCTGTTCTGGGTTGCGATGTTCAGCACAAGGTACAGATAGGCGGGCGGGGGGGGGGGGGTTGTGATGTGTGGAGGTAAGTTGGGTATGAGAAAGAAAAGAGAGGGGAGAAACAGGAGTAAAAACAAAACAAAAACCAGTGTTGAAGGAGCCTACTGTTGGAGTGGAGAGACAAGAAACTGAGAAATGAAGGAAAACAAAAAGAAAAAAATAATTAAAAAAAGAAATGCCCCAGGGATCCCACCCTTGACTGGGCAAGTGGCTGCCAGGCCTTGGGACACAGCCCATCTTGAAGGGGCGGAGATCACACACAGCGCCAGGTATTCAGGAGACAGGAAAAAAAGGTAAGTAGAGAGAGACAAGAAATTGAGAAATGAAGGAAAAAAAAAAAACTTACAGGGATTCCACCAGTATGGTGGCACAGACTGAGGAAGCAGTTCCCCAGCTGAGTAGTGCATCACAGCCTGTCAAAACGAAGCAAGGATGGCTACGGAACCAAGTGCTCGAGAGAAAGGATGGGGAGGAGGTGAGAGACAGGGAAGAAAACAGAAGAAGCTGAAAAAAGCAACAGCAGCAACAAAGAAATGGCACTGAAGGAGCCGCCAGTGTGGGCAGGGTGAATTCAAGCAACACGTTGACAATGCCTCCCAGCCCAGTGACTGTGGCCTGCTGGGAAGTGGCAGAGGCCGAGCAGGGTTAAGAAGGTTGGAGGGTAGGAAAGCATATATCGCTGGTAACTGGGTGCTCTGTTTCCTGCTGGGAGCTCTGTGAAGCTGCTTTCCCGTACTCCCTGTCCACCGATCTTCAACAGAGTCCATGATGGTGAATCCGTGCTGTGTTAGCTGATTGGGGACCTTCGCTGGTATCTCTCCGTGCTCTCTGGTCTCTGTCAGTTTCTTATTCCATTCTGTGCTTGGTTGAGCTCTTTATCAGTTCATTTGATGCTTAGGGTTCCATGATCGACGTTTTTCTCTGTTTCACTGAGATTTTCAAGTCTTTGCTGTTGAGGGATGGCATGGTGGTTCTGTCTATAGCACCATACTGGCTCCTATCCTCAATGGTTTCTTTGGCGGGGGGTGGTTAATGATGGATACCTGGCTGTTTACCATTTTTAGTTTTTATGGATAAAGCTGTTATGAACATTCTTGTACAAGTCTTTTAGTGAACATATGTTCTTGTTTCTCTTGGGGAAATGACTAAGAGTGAAAATACACAATCATAGAGTAGGTATATGTTTATTGTTACGAGAACCAGCTATTTTTTTTTCCCAATGTAGTTGTAGCATTTTACATTGTAACCAATAAGGCATCTTCAAATATTTTATGTTGTCATTTTATTTTATTTTTAGCCATTTTGTTATGTGTGTGGAGGTCTCTCATTGTGGCTTTAAAGGGTGATGAATAATGACATTAAACAACTTTTCATAAGCTGTTGGCAATTCATATATCTTCTTTGGTGAAGGGATGTTCAAGTTTTTTCTCATTTTTTATAACTTTTTACATCTTTTTGTCACTCAGTTTTAGAAAGTATTTGTATACCTCAATACCAGTACTTAATCAGATATATTTTTGATGCTATATCTGATTTTTTTGATGGTCATGAGTTTTTCAGTCAATAAATACGGTATATTCTCTATTTAATTAGGTCTTAAATTTATCTCAGTAATTTGTTATAGTTGCCAGTGAAGAGATCTTACCAGTCTTTTGTTAAATTTATTACCAAATATTTTATGATTTTGATAAAATTAAATATAAGAGCTTCACCTTCATTTTTAATTATCTGCATCCATAATACAAAATTGCAATTAATTTTGATGTGTCGACTTTGTATTCTGCAACATTTCTAAATGTGCTTATTAGTTCTAGCAGTTATTTTGCTGATTCCTTCTAATTTTCTCTGTGAACGTCAAGTCTTTTGCAAAAGAAGAAAGTCTTGCTTCTTCCTTTGTGATCTGTGAGCTTAATATTTTTTTCTCTTATTAGAGAGCTTAATATGTTTTTCATCTCATTTAGAATCTCCAGGACTTCAAGTACAATACTTAATGCAAGTGATAAGAATGAGTGTCATTTCTTTATTTCCAGCTTTACCAGAAAAATTCCAATATTTAACCACTTAGTATGATATTAATGCTGGTTTTGTGTAGATTCCCTATTAAACTATAATAGTTTCCTTTTTCTTTCTGGTTTGCAGAATTTAAAATCATGATTGGATGTTCAGTTTTCTTTAGACCATGAATTCAATGATCATATCATTCTTCTTTATTTTTTTAAACAGTAAAATGCATTGGTTAATTTTTGAATATTTAATCAGCCTTGATTATTTTGGCTAAGCCTTACTTGGTTACTTTTGGCTTTGCTAAGTTTCTCTATTATTTGTCTGTTTTTTAAGTTGATTTCCTCACTTATCTTTATTATTTTTCCCTTCTACCTACTTTGGGTTTAACTTGCTTTTCTTTTTCTGGCTTCTTATGGTAGATTTTCATTTTTTAGGTTTATTTATTTTCTAGTGTATGTATTTAAAACCATAAGTATTCTTCTAACTGCTGCTCTAAATGCATCTCATCAGTTGTGATATATTACCTTTTCATCATCATTCAGTTAAAAATATTCCCTAATTTTTCTTGTGCTTTTTTAAAGAAAGGATTACTTAGCCATATATCATTTAATTACCAAATGTTTGTGAATGTCCTAGATAGCATATATTTATTTTCCAATTTAAATCCATCGTGGTAAGAGAACACACTATTTATGATTTCATTATCTTCACATTTGTTGAGGTTTGTTTTATGACTCTTGGTGATGGTATTACTTCCAAATGAAAAAACTGTATGTTTTTTAGGAGGCAGGGAAACTAGAGCACTGGAAATGGAACAATCAGAATGCTATTAATGACAACATTGGAACATTGTGAAAATGTAACTAATGTCACCGAATAACTTGTGCAGAAATTGTCAGATGGGAATCTAATTTCCTGTGTAAACTTTCACCAAAAACAAAATGAAATATCATTTTTTTTAAAAAAGAATGTATGTTCTCCAATTGTTGGGTGTACTTTTTCTATAAATGTCAACTAAATATTTATATCTTATATATCTTTGCTAATGTTTTATCTAGTTGTTATATGCATTGCTGAGAAAAAAATGAATAGCTAATTGCTAAATTATGTATTTATATTTTTAATTCTACAAATTTACTTTCGTTTTGAATTTTTGCCATTATGTGTAGTCACACATACAATTTTTATGTCTTTCTAATGAATTGAAACTTTTATCATTATCAAATGCCCTATTTCCAGTAATGACCCATGTCTTGAATCCTAATTTCAACCAATAAAGCCACTTCAACCTTCTTTTGTTTAGTGCGTGTCTTGTATCTTTTTCTATTTTTTTTACTTTTATTCAGTCTAGGTCTTTGTATTTAAAGTGGTCTTCTTATTAAAAAATAGTAAAATAAAATAACCAAACCTATTGATGTCGAGTCGATTCCAGCTCATAGTGATCCTATAGGACAGAGGAGAATTGCCCCAGGGTTTTCAAAGAACAGTTGGCGGATTCACACTGCCGACCTTTTGGTTAGCAGCCTGAGCTCTGAACCACTGTGCCACCAGGGCTCTGGATTTTTTACAGACAGATATTTGCCTCTTGATTTTTTTTTTTTTAATCCATCAGAAAGTGCTCACTTTTAATTGGAGTTTTTTAGACCATTAATATTTATTGTAATCACATGGTTGGATTTATTATATTTGTTTTTTTTTTTTAACTATTGTTTTTGTTCTTCTAATTTTTCTTTCACTTTTGATTATTTAACTATTTTTACAACCCTATTTATCTCTCTTTTTAAGTTAAACTTTTTTACGCTAATATTTGATTTTTCTCTAGGGTTACAATATACATCCTTAAATTATCTTTGTCTATTTGTTATTAATCATGTACATTTTCATGAAAAAAACATAAATATTTTACAATATATACGTCCCTTAGTTCCTCCTCCTGTATTTAGGCTATAATTGTCCTATGTATTAAATATACATATATTATAAATCCCATGAGACAATATTAAGAGTTTTGCTTTTAACTGTCAGATGTGTCTAAAAGAATTTTAGAGGAAAAAAGATAATCTTTTATATTCTTCATTCCTTCCGGAAGATCCAGGTTTCCCTGGTAGCACGTTTTTTCAGGCTGAGGAATTTCTTTTACCATTCCTTGTATTTCCAGTCAGCTGGTGATGAATTCTCTTAGCTTTTTTTTTTTTTTTCATCTTCACACTTGAAGGATATATGAATTGAATACAGAATTCTGGGTTGATATCTTTGTCAAAAGATTTAGAGAATTTTTTAAATCAGATACTTGTTTCATTTCTAAAATTTCTATTTCTATGCTAATGCGCATTGCCTTTTTTATTTTATGCGCATATTTATTTCACTGAGTATAGATTTAAAAGCTGTTTAACTTTCTTGTTTGCTAATTCCAACAGCTGCATCATCTCAAGGTTGGTCTCCTTTGTTGTCTTTCACTTGAAAATGGGTCAAGTTGTCCTCGTTCTTTGCTTGATAAATAATCTTGGATTGTATCCTGATTATTTTGAATCTTAGTTGTTTGAAATACAGACTCTAATAAATTTCTCTGAAGAATATTGCTTTTTTAAAAGCAATTAAGACACTTTATACTGGGAGGTCTGTCTTAACATCTGTGAGTGGTTCAAATCTCAGTTAACCCTAAGCCTTTCCTACAATGCTTTTAGTCTTTTCCTCATGTGCGTGATCCAGGAAAAAGTCTGAGATTTGTGCAGTGTTCATACTGCGTTATTTTCTGTGTTACTTTTCTCGGACCCCAGTAGCCAGTCAGGATAGACAATATTCCTTTCCCTGTTTTTTTTTTTTTCTTTTTTTCTGGCAAGAGAGACAGCAGGGCTTCCACCAGCTTGTAGTTCCTTTCCTGCACTACACTGCTGTACAACTGCAAACTACCCTTGAAGCAAAGATACAGAATAATAGGAAATTCATTCCCATGCTCTTTTCTACTTCAAGTATTTAATCTCCTCCAAAATATGACTCTCTTTTTTTATTTTATTCTTTACAATCATTAATTACCTCTCTTTTGCATTCTGTCCAAAGGTATAGATGTTGTCAGCGGGAGAGTTGGTATCTAGAAGGAATACACCACTACACCTGAAGGGGAATGTTTGCCCCATGAATTTTTAATTATTCTCCAGTTATTTCCTTTTCATAGCACCCTACTTTTATTTAATGACTAAGATAGCCTCTCTAATTTTCTGAAAATACAAAATAGAAATTTTACAATATTCTCATTTTATTTCCCTTAAAATCAGCGGACCGCTTTTATTTAATTAGTTCCTCTTCTCTCAAATGTCAAAATGAGGAAAAAAAGAAAGGAAGGAAGAAAGAAAAAGACAGAAAGAAAAGAAAGGGGAAGGAAGGGAGGGAGGGAGGGAGGGAGGGAGGGAGGGAGGGAGGGAGGGAGGGAGGGAGGGAGGGAGGGAGGGAGGGAGGGAGGGAGGGAGGGAGGGAGGAAGGAAGGAAGGAAGGAAGGAAGGAAGGAAGGAAGGAAGGAAGGAAGGAAGGAAGGAAGGAAGGAAGGAAGGAAGGAAGGAAGGAAGGAAGGAAGGAAGGAAGGAAGGAAGGAAGGAAGGAAGGAAGGAAGGAAGGAAGGAAGGAAGGAAGGAAGGAAGGAAGGAAGGAAGGAAGAGTCCTTATTCTGGAGCTCCAACTCCCAATCTGGACTTCTAAATGTGACCTGGAGTCAACCACTGATGCTGAGATGGTGAACAATGGGGGATGGAGCAGAAAGGAGCAGGTACAACAGTGTTAACCCATACAGACAAAATGTCAAGCTCTTTATCTTCTCAAAAAACCTTTGTCTCTCTTTTAATTAGTCTATTGCTCCTATCAAGGTGGAGTGCTCTTGTCATTCCATTACTTAGATCAGTTTCTAAATATGTTTCAGCCTTCAATCGTGTATACTCTGAGTGACAATTAGCTCTGCTTTGGTTCGTCTTCCACTCGTAATTTAACTTAACCAAAAAAAAAAAAAAAAAAAAGACGAATCCCTCCTTCTATGATGGCCTCTTCCTTGCCTTCCCTATCAGCATTTCAAAGCGAATTTTAGAAAGAATAAGCCATAAACATATGTTCTCTATTAACACTGGAATCCCCAAATGGCTTTAAAAATAAATTACTTGAATGGGAAAATAAAAATAAACAAATGAATAGGATATAAAAGGATATACAAACTGAAAATCCCATTCAGTCTTGTAAACATGATTCTCAAATGAATTGTTGGTAAATGCTGTTGTAACAGAGGAAGGTCTTTGGGAGAGTGACCATATTTATCATCCAAATGTGACAGTTTAATGAATCAGCCCAAAAAACCAAACCCACTGCCTCACGTCTATTCTAACTCACAGCAACCCTTTGACAGAGTAGAACTGCCCCATTGGGTTGCCTAGGCTACAATCTTTATGGAAGCAGACTGTCCCATCTTTCTCCTGCAGAGTGGCTGGTGGGTTTGAACTGTCAACCTTTTGGGTAGCAACCAAGCACTTAACCACTGAGCAACCAGGGCTCCTTTTATGAATCAGAAGGGTGTTAAAACAATTAATAGCTGGTAATTGATCTACATCAGGTATAAACTGATACCTTTGATCACCCTAGCCTTAGAGTTTTTACTGGTACCTGTGGCTGTTGCTCTGGGTAGAGGCAATAGTTAAGAAGGCTGAGGTGACTCAGGTACCAGGTGTTCTGTCTGGCATTGGGATGGGGGCAAACATCTTTGCCAAGAGCAAAACTGAACTAAATGTGAATTTGTTAGCCTTCTTTGTCTTTTTGTCTCCCTCATTTCATATGAGAAAATTCTCCTTGAATCCAGCCTCCTTTTGTAATGTTATCTTACTACATTAGACTTTTTTTGATGGCTCTTTTGTTTAACTTCTTAATTCCTGAAATGACTAGGGAGCAAGTTTAGTCTCCTCTTTCTATCTCTTCTCATTTGACATGAAAGGGCCTGCACGAGGGACTACATCTTAGTGTGCAGTTTTCCTCCTTCATCTGCAGGCAAGTTACATTTCCCTTTCTAGAGCTGACTATCCTTAAAGCTGAGATTCCCAAAATGTGTTCCTCTGCAATTGTTCTGCAGAGAAAAAAAAAAAATTCTGCTGCCAAAATGTCTGGCAAATATTAAATAACATTATGGCTAAAATGATGGTAATTTAAGAATGTAGACAGAATTTCAGATTCTTTGTACGTGAATCATTGATTTATATTTTCAGTCCTTACTGGGGGAAAAACAGGATTTCAGGTACTTTACAATGTAAATGTATATAATCAGTGTATATACACACACATACACAAACACACACACGAAAAAGCTTAAGCCACATTATGGAAAAGAAGTATTAAATTCAGTCATCTCCTCAGCAAATTTAGTTAACGTATATATTAGTGTCCTAGGACAGATGTATGGAGCCCTGGTGGCGCAGGTGTTAAGAGCTTGGCTGCTAACCAAAAGATTGGCAGTTGCTAACCAAAAGATTGGCAGTTTGGATCCAGCAGCTGCTCCTTGGAAACCATATGGGGCAGTTCTACTCTGTCCTATAGGATTGCTATGAGTCAGAATCATCTTCACAGAGACAGGTAGAACTAATGTAGCAAATTACTATAAACTGGGTGGCTTAAGACAACAGAAATTTATTCTCTCAGAGTTCTGGAGGCTAAAATTCTGAATTCAGGATGTTGGTAGGGCCATGAGCTCTCTGAAGGCTCTAGGGGAGAATGCTTCCTTGTCTCTTCCACCATTTAGTAGACCAAGTGTTCCTTGGCTTGTGGCAGTATAACTCGAGTCTCTTTCTCTGTCTTCACGTGATCACCTTTCCTCTGTCTCTCTCTTCCCTTCTTTTAATAAGATTCCAGTCATACTGAATTTGGGCCCATGCTACTATAGTATGACTTCATGTTAACCCAACTCCTTATATCTGAAAAGACATTATTTCCAAATAAGGTCACATTCACAAGTACATGGGATTAGGACTTCGACGTATCTTTCTGGGAGACACACTTCAACCCATACCATTGTGACCAAATGCTAATAATTCCAGTTCTAAGTTCTCTGGAAGCCAGTGTAAAGAAAGAAACCTAATTTTCTTTTGAAAGTGGAAACAAAGCAATAAGGTGGGAGCTATCTTTTTCTCAATACAAAATTTCAAAGTAAATTTACAACCCAGATTTTTAAGTAAATACTGAATAAGTTATGTTGTTGTTCTTAGGTGCCGTCGAGTCGATTCTGATTCATAGTGACCCTATGTACAACAGAACGAAACACTGCCTGATCCTGCGCCATCCTCACAATCATTGTTATGGTTGAGCCCATTGTTGCAGCCACTGTGTCAATCTGTCTGTCTCATTGGGAGTCCTCCTCTTTTTCATTGACCCTCTACCTTACCAACCATGATGTCCTTCTTTAGGAACTGGTCCCTCCTGATAACATGCCCAAAGTATGTGAGACATAGTCTCACCATCCTTGCTTCTAAGGAGCATTCTGGTTGTACTTCTTCCAAGACAGATTTGTTCATTCTTCTGGCAGTCTATGGTATATTAAATATTTTTCACCAACACCATAATTCAAAAGCGTCGATTCTTCTTCAGTCTTCTTATTCATTGTCCAGCTTTCACATGTACATGAGGTGATTGAAAACACCATGGCTTGGGTCAGGCACTTCTTAGTCTTCAGGGTGACATCTTTGCTTTTTAACACTTTAAAGAGGTCTTTTGCAGCAGATTTGCCCAATGCAATACATCATTTGATTTCTTGACTGCTTCTTCCAATGAGTGTTGACTGTGGATCCAAGTAAAATGAAGCCTTTGATAACTTCAATCTTTTCTCCGTTTATCATGATGTTGCTTGTTTGTACAGTTCTGAGGATTTTTGTTTTCTTTATGTTGAGGTGTAATCCATAATGAAGGATGTGGTCTTTGATCTTCATCAGTAAGTGCTTCAGGTCCTTTTCACTTCCAGCAAGCAAGGTTGTGTCATCTGCATATCGCAAGTTGTTAATGAGTTTTCCTCCAATCCTGATGCTGCATTCTTCTTCAGGTAGTTCACCTTCTCAGATTATTTGCTCAGCATACAGATTAAATAAGTTTGGTGAAAGGATACAACCCTGATGCACAACTTTCCTGACTTTAAACCATGCAGTACCCCCTTGTTCTTTTCAAATGACTGCCTCTTGATCTATGTAAAGGTTCCTCATGAGCACAATTAAGTGTTCTGGAATTCCCATTCTTTGCAATGTTGTCCATAATTTGTTATGATCCATACAGTCGAATGCCTTTGCATAGTCAATAAAATACAGGTAAACATCTTTCTGGTATTCTGTCCTTTCAACTAAGATCCATCTGACATCAGCAATAATATCTCTGGTTCCACACCCTCTTCTAAACCTGGCTTGAATTTCTGGCAGTTCCCTGTTCATGTACTGCTATAGCTGCCTTTGAATTATCTTCAGCAAAATTTTACTTGCATGTGATATTAATGATAAAACCCAATTATATTGTTTGCTAATTCTGCATTCAGTTGGATCACCTTTCTTTGGAATATGCATAAATACGGATCTCTTCCAGTTGATTGGCCAGGTACTGTCTTCCAAATTTCTTGGAATAAACAAGTGAGCACTTCCAGCCATTTATGTTAAATGCTTTCAAATGAAGCTATTGTTTTCTGTGGCTTTATTATATTTATTTACTTTTTCTATTTTTTGCTTGTTTGTTTTATATCAAACCTGTGTTAATTACCTAGTGTGGCTATAACAGAAATACCACAAGTGGGTGGCTTTAACAAACAGATTTATTCTCTCACAATCAAGGAGGCTAGAAGTCCGAATTCAGGTGCCAGCTCCAGGGGAAGGCTTTCCTGGTCTAAGAGCTTCTCAGTGCAGGGATCCCAGGGTGGGTCCAAAGAATGTGTACACTCCTGGATTTTCTTGCTTGGTGGTAATGAGTTTCATCTCCTCTGTGCTTGATTCTCTCTTTTATATCTCAAAAGAAATTAACTCAATATACAACCTAATCCTGTAGATTGACTCCTACTTCACTAACATAACTGCCTCTAATTTTGCCTCATTAACATCATAGAGGTTAGGATTTAGGAAACATAGGATAATCACATCAGGTCATGAAATGGTGCACAATCACACAATACTGGGAATCACGACCTAGCCAAGTTGACACACATTTTGGGGGGACACAATTCAATCCATAACAAAGCCTTAATAAAAAAAATTTTGTTAGGATAGTATTATTTAAGCCAATTCAGGAGTCCAGTTTATGACTTCTTTATTTATCTACATATGATTGCCAAATTCTGTTTTCAAGAATACTCTGTGGAAAGAGATTACTACATTTGCTGAGTTTGACAAATACTCCATAGCTCCTTCTTGGATTATACCAATGAGTATATTTTAATATTTAGACACCATGTACTCCTGCATTTAAGGACATTTTATACCCTATTTAATTTTACTAATCTGAGTGCTTGTCAAAGCAATTTGACTTCTGACTTTCCTTTATGCTTAATTTTCATAAAACCTAAGAAATTACTTTGGAAAATGTTAATATAAAGAATTTAAATCAGGTACTTCTTACAGGTTTTTTTTTTTTTAATAATCACACTTTAATATGTGATCAACGTCTACATCTATTGTTTATTAATTGCTCTTCCTTAAAAAGAGAAAGACCATAACTGACAGTTTTTCTTCTGTCTCAAAGCATTCAGAAAATCAATCTTGTAAATACACTGACTCCCATTAAAAAAAAAAAAAGGTGTGTATTTGTTGAGGGAATAATTGCACTACGTATTCCTTGACCACAGGAAAATGAATGGTCAAAACAGTGTGTGTAAAGCAGTGAGGTCTGTGAAAATGACAACCAAAGCAAAAACTTGGAAGCTTTTAACCTTAAGAATGTTGAGTCTGATGCTTAGACTCTGCATCGCCGGCCAATTTTCATGACACAGCTCCACATGCTTCTCTGGCAACAGCTACTGCTCATTGGTGCATTGGTTAAAGTCCACAATAAGTCTCTGAAACAGGGTGTTACGTGATTTGGACATTAAGAGAACACGACTGAATCTTGAGCAATAACAGTCACTGATTTTCCACCCTCGTGTTGTTTAATAACCTTTTGTTTCCCTTCCAAATCGATACTTCTCCTTTGCTTTTTGCTGCTGCTATCACTAGAGCTGGTTTTGCTGCATTTGGGAGCCATGATGCATTTCACGGTAATATTTTCAAACGAAAATTACAGAGAGATAACGCTACAACACTCAAGAGACTTATGATACACGAGATTGAATGCTGCTACCTACAAATCGAAGCATACACTGTTATGTGGTAAACTTTTTATTTGTAAGTAGAGGAAGTTCGTATTAAAATAATGTTAGAAGGCACAGTATAGTACATACATAATCCAGGAACATATGCATTTGACCGTCAAGACATACGTATTATAGATTATATGTATATTGTACCATTATACATCTGGCAACGCAATTGCTTTGATTACAAGAGACTTGAGATACACATATTGGGTTCAGGAAGATTTTGTGTTTTCTACGTCTAGTTATTTCCCTTCATCCCATTCTCTTATCGGAATTTCTGAACTCTATTATAACCTTATGGGACCGTGGACATACATGTGGTTAGATGCTACCCGAATGGCTCTTACGCAGCACATGACTGTACATAAAATTATAAAGTTCCAATATAGTTTTTCATGTGATAATTTCTGTCGGTTGTTTTTTTTCCCAAAGATTTACAACTCACTTCCAAAAATGCACTTGACTAATTAGTCCAACACTATACACCTCCATCCAAAAACAGATCTTAGTAGGAGGCTAGTCAGCATAACACATATGAAAGATATTGTACAAAATAAATAGGTAACTTCTCTGCATTCACAAAGCAGTGGGAACAATTAAAATTTCCCCAAAAAGTCTAGATAAAGTTGAAATGTTTAGAGAAAGATTTCAAGTGTTTTTAAAAAGTCACAGGTCCACCTTTTTTGCTGCCTCAGAATGAATAGGCAGAGTAATTCATATCTTTAAATTTGCTTTACATAATGGTGAAGAGAGACCTGATGAAATCACTTATCAGGAGCGTAATCTCCTTAACTTGAAATAGGAGTGAACTGGGGAACTCCAGGTTTGAGTATTAGCTTCCTTAATCTGTGCATAAAGGCAAATACATTGTCTAACTTTGCTCCTTTATCATCAGCTATGTACTCAGGGCAAATAGTTTTTGAGATGAGTAATATGAGATTTGGTCAATATGATGAAAAGACTGAAGAAAAATAAATTTGGGGCCAAGGGTGGTTACTGTGTCCAAGTGGTTTACGTCAAGATGATTTGAAGATTCCACAAAATAATTTTACTTCAAAATTAGATTCTTATTCGTGAAACTTTATTTCTTACTTACTGTTTTCAAAATACTACATATCCATACTTTTTAAGAATCTAAACCAAAAACTACACAAAGTAGGAAGTTAAATCCCTCTTTGGACTTCATTGCCTTCTTTTAGCACATTCCCTTGACAATGTAACATTGACTGGGTATAAAAATATAAATCGTATTTATCATAAAGATAAATGTCTGCTTTTGTGCATCTTATTTTTTATTTAAAATATATGTCACTTTTCATGACATTCATGTAGATCTACTTCCTGTGAAAGCTTGCAAAATATTCCATAATATGAGTGTAGTATAATTTATTTAGTCCTCTCTCGATAGATATTTATGTGATTTTCATTGGTTTTCTATCATACACAGTTCTCTAAAGTTCATCTTTGTGCATTCTACTCTGTGTACATGTGGGGGATCTTCTCAGAGAAAGAAAACTAAAAGTAAAATTTCTGGGTCAATATGTAGGTACAATTTGATTTTTTGATTGATATTCTCAAATTGTCCTCTTAAAGTCATACTGATTTACATCTCCATCTAACTGAAGAAATTCCTCTAGGAGTGGAGTGATTCAGTGTAATTCCAACCTGCAAAAATTAACTTATAATATCAAGGGCACATAAAAAAAAAAGATATTTATATCAACAATCTTTATTTAATAATATGTATCTTTCATCTTTTCAGTGACTACATTCCGATTTTTCCCAAGTTCTACTGATTTTACTCCCTAAATATTTTAAAATCAGATGATTTTGTTGCATATCCACTCCCATCGTGCTAAGCAAAGCCACCATCATCTCATGTATGAATTATTATGTTACTTTCGTAGCTGCTCTCTCTTGGACCTCTTAGTGCATTGTTCACAGGCAATCAGTCAAAGTAAACATTTACTTACATATGTGTGTGTGTGTGTGTGTGTGTATAAAATGACACATTGCTATCAAGTCGATTCTGACTCATACCAACCCTGTAGGACAGAGTAGAACTGCCCCATAGAGTTTCCAAGGAGCACCTGGTGAGTTCAAACTGCTGACCTTTTGGTTAGCAGCTGTAGCACTTAACCACTACACCACCAGGGTTTCCATATATTATGTCATGTGGTGAAGTCTAATGATGGCTGCCAATAAGTCCTTCCTTCCTTCCTTCCTTATACATGCATAATGAACCTCGCCTCGGGAGGGGGAGTTTTTTCTCCACCCTTGAATTTGAGCTGCCCTGTGACTTGGCTTTGATAAGTAGAATATGATCAGTTCTGGGTCTACACCTTACAAAGGCTTTCACTTTCTGCTTTCCCTCTCTCTGGAGGTGGCCATGACGGAAAGAAGCTCAGCCTACCCAATCAGGACAGAAGCATGTGGAAGAGCATCCTGAGAGGATGAGGAGGCAGCTGTGGGAGAAGATGATATGGAGGAGAATCAAAGCAGCCAGCCAACCAACAGCACCAAGGATCCGGACTAGTGAGCAACGCCCAGATGCCACCTGACTGCAGCCACCTGAGCGAGCCCAGAAGGCTTCAGGGGCTTTTTCCTCTGAGCTTTGCCTCAATTCCTGACTCATAGATTCATAAGCAAAAAAAAAAAAGTTTTTTGTTTTAAACCACTACATTTAGGGGTAATTTGTGATGCAGAGCAACAAGTAATTGAAACCTGTCACATTCATAATGGCAACTATTTGAGAATATCCCATTATTTCTTAAAAAAAAAAAAAAATGTGCAGCATTCTACATTTGTCCTGAGTGACAGTGTCACCCGCTTATTCTGTAGCATCATTTCATGCCATTTTCCTTCTTGTTCATATTGCCTATACTTGTGTATCCCCTTTTCTGTCTTGGGTATTTCACATATTCGGATTCTTCTCTTTTGAAATTTTTTTTCCCTTCCTCTTCACTTGACTAACTCCTACACATTTAGGTTTCCTCTTAAACATCACATCCTCCAAGAGTATTTCTTTGGTTTCTCTGGCCAGCTTAAGACAACACTATTTTACATTATCATGTTGTTGTTGTTAGGTGCCATCAAGTCAGTTCCAACTTCTAGAGACTCTGTGTACATCAGAACAAAACACTGCCTGGTCCTGCACCATCCTCATAATCATTATGCTTGAGCCCATTGTTACAGCCATAGTGTCAGTTCATCTTGCTGTGGGTTTTCCTCTTTTTCACTGATCCTCTACTTTACCAAGCACGATATCCTTCTCTGGAGACTGGTCCCTCCTGATAACATGTCCAAAATATTTGAGACAAAGTCTCACTACCCTTGCTTCTAAGGAGCATTCTGACTACTTTTTCCAAGACAGATGAGTTCCTTCTTCTGGCAGTCCATGGTATATTCAATATTCTTTGCCTATACCAGAATTTGCAAACAAATGGCTTATTGAGGACCTGCTTTTTAGAGAACATCTATGAGTCAGAATCGACTCATTGGCACTGGGGTTTTCTGGGGTGATGAGAGACAGGGGAACATGATAGACACAGGGTATGGACTGAGCAAGGATGTCTGAGGTTAAGTGAACCAATGGTCTAATCTGTGAAAGACTCTGGGGCATAATTTGTATCATGAGGTCTCTCCTGCCTTTAGGGAAGAGGAGCAGCATTTGAGCTAGTCATTGGCCTTCCAGGTGAATGGGGTCATGATTTGTAGCATGAGGTGACTCCACTCATCCAGGGGCAATTCTCCAAAAAAGGGAAGCAACCGTGAGCCATCGGCAGTCAACACTCACAGTAGGTGGGGGGAGGGATGCACTGTCCCAATAAAAAGCAGGGCACCAACAACATCTACTGTAGACAAAACTCAATTTAATATAATATTAAATATAATATTAAGTTATGAAATATCACTGACATATAATATTAAAATATAATTTAAGATTCAAATATACCTTTAAAATACAACTGATTTTTAAATACTGTAGGATACACATACCACGTTGTGGAATAAAGGGGGTAAGGAAGTGGCAAGAAAAATGTGAGAATATACAGCCAGTGGCAGCCGGAAAGAGCAAACTCGTAAAGATTCTATCCCCTGATACACACACACACACACACACTCACACACACAACACACATGCACCAAAACTTCTTAAAAATACACACACACGTCTTTCAAGTGACAGGTTAGAAATAAGTTAAAGATAATGTGCTTTTACTATTCCACTGAGCATAATCGCAAGTACTCTTTGTTCGTCTGTATATGTTACGTGGAAGCTAGAAATAAACTTGCAGAAAACTTTTTAAAGATACTTTTGGTAACTTGTGCTTGGGATTTCCTTATTACTGGGGATAATTTTTAAATATGTTTGCTTCAAGATGTTAGGTGCCTTTGAAAGCTTCAGCCTGCAAAGGTTTTGAAATATGCTTTTATGACAGCAGAGAGGGATACAAACTGAAGCGCTACCATTAGGTACTCTTACAAAAGCAAGCATAGGGCATCATCTATTTATTACAAAGGAGCTTCTTCTGGAATTGCCGCAGATTTTTATGTTTTGAGTAGTCACAGGAGGGGAATTCCAATATTATTCTGCTGCAGAAGAAATCTTTGCATTTCATATCCCCATGAATATTTGATACTGATACTTATTTTTCATTCCTTGGCTCTCTAAATGCATCAGAAACTATATGCCTTATTTTCCCAAAAATATTTGAAAATGACCTTGGTTTTCTTTTCTCCCCGCCCCCCTCCCCAAGATTTGTCCTTTCAAACATTTTAAAGATGTTTATGGTCCAAAAACACTCAGGATTTATTATTACAAGTTTAACCATTGAATACATTTTTACTTAAATCATGTATTTTATTCTGATCTTGAATGTTTTTGTCTCGCTGGGTATTGAATTAGACCTAGTTGTTCTCCGAGGCTCCCAGTCTCACAAGACAATGGTAGCGGGAGCTGTGAGAGGGTGCAGAGAGAAGACCCCCACCCTGACTGAAAGGGGACTGCTTGCAAAGGAGGTTTTCATAGTAATCTGGGTCATGAATGGCAGCTCTTTCAACCTGTGGAGGCCTGGAAAGAAACTCCGTTTCCATTGTTCACTGTAGAGGTGCTCCAGCTGTCGTCTCGGAAGGCCCAAGGTCATGCTTTACCTCTGCTCTGTCTGAATACTGGCGCTTTGATTCTGCCACCTATCCTGCTAAGCCTCAGTGTACTTGTCTGCAAAACTGAGATGGACACATTTCCATACCTATCACACACCTTCTCCCCGTTGCTCTGGGAGAAATGCCCTGTTTGCCTCACCTTTCCTCTCCATCAACTGTCAGTGTCTCCTGGTATATCCCTCAGCATCCTTCAACTCACCTCAGCGTCTAAGCTCATCCCCCTTAGATGCATTCCTCGGCCCTATTTGGTAGCAGGCATTGCACCTCGGCATGCGATACCAAGGCATTTTAATGTGACTTCACTACAATAGAACAGGGAGGTGGAATCAGAAATGCAACACATTTTTGAGCACTTGCTGTGTGTCCGGCACTGTGCAAATGATATTCACACGTTCTCTCAATTAAGTCTAAAAACACCTCTTTAAAGTAGGTAATGATATCTTTACTATCCAAATGAGAAAACGGCCTCTGATGGTTAGCCATAGAACTAATTAATACTCAGGGGAGTTCAACATTTCAGGTGTCAGGGTGTGTGCTCCTTATAGTAAACAATGCTCATTGTATTGCTTTATCCTTTTTGTTAAAGTTTCCGTCCCCTTCGCTCTCCTCCTGTTCCCTTGCTTCTACTGATGACAAAGAAAAATGCCTTATCAAGCTCAGTGCTGGCACATTTGGTGATAAGTAATACTCATAAAATTTAACTGAATGAAAATGTACAAACCTTCATGGTTATGTGAGGATCCCATAGGATAATGAGGGCCAACAAGGTTTGAGCAACTAAAAGGCAAAGCAGAGATTAAAGGACATGCATTCACCAGAACAAAGGGTCAACAGATGTCAAGGAGACTCAAAGTTACACTAACGTTTTAATTTTTTTAAATTGAGGAATAGTTTACATATAATAAAATATATAGATTTTAAGTGTACAGTTCAATATATTTTAACAATTATGTGTACTTGGATAACCAACACCTGATCAATATATAAAATATTTTCTATCTGTGATGCTTAAGGTCATGTGTCAACTTGGCTGGGCCACGATTCTCAGTGGTTTGGCAGTTATGGTGTAATTTGGCAGTAGCATGATGATGTGATCACTTCTATGACAAGATTTGATATAATGTGATCACCTCCATGATGGGAGCTGCTCTGAGTAGCCAACCAGTTGAAAGGGAGTTTCCCTGGGCATGTGGCTTGCATCGAATGTAAGTGGACTTTCTGGCAACGCTCATGGGCTTTTGCTTGCTCTGGGTCTTGCATCTGGCTCCTGTTCCTCTGACCTCTGGTTCTTGGGACTTAAGCTAGCAGCCTACCTGCCATCTTGCTTGCCCATCTTGGGATTCATTGATCTTTGCAGCCTTTGAGCAAGAACCCTGATCTCTGACCTACTGACTTTGGGTTCACCAGCCCCTGCAGCAATGTGAATCAGGAGAAGTCTCTATCCTGTCCCACGGACTTGGGACGTTCCAGCCTCTACAACCTCGTGGGACACTTCCTTGATACAAATCTCTCTATATATTTAGACACTTTACTGGTTTTGCTTCTCTAGAGAACCCAGCCTAATATACCATCATTTCAGAAAGTTTCTTCATGCCCTCTTCGCTTAGTGGCTTTCTATTACGTGGGTGTTGCACAGTTTGATTAAGTGTTCCTGCGATGTTTCCATTTTGGGGCATTATGAATAATGCTTCTGTGAATATCCTTGTCTTTCTGTGGACATATGTTTTCACATATCTTGGGTAAATATCTAGGATCAGAAATGCTAGGAGGATCTTAGCTACTGAGGCACTCCATTAAGATGCACTCCTCATTCTGGCACTCTGAATCCCTCTAAGGGCCACTACTGATGTTTTTGCTTCTTTTATAAGAACCTCCTGTATGTTTGGAAACCCTGGTGGCGTACTGGTTAAGTGCTATGGTGCTAGCCAAAAGATTAACAGTTCGAATCCACCAGGCACTCCTTGGAAACTCTATGGGGCAGTTCTACTCTGTCCTATATGGTAGCTATGAGTCAGAATCAACTTGACAGCAATGAGTTGTTTTGGTATGGGGGCCCTGGTGGTGCAGTGGTTAAGACCTTGACTTCTAACCAAAAGGTTGGCAGTTGGAATCCACCAGCCACTCCCTGGAAAACCTATGGAACAGTTCTGCTCTGTCCTATAGGGTCACTATGAGTCAGAATCAACTTGACGGCAATGGGTCGTTTGGTATTGGCCGAAAAGGAGACCTTAGAAGAGAGGGAACCTGAGGAAGCCATTGCAGGAATCGTCTGAGCCCAAGGCCAGCCTGTTCCTGCTCTTCAGCCCTTTCACGTTCAGGAATTCGGAGACTCATGAATGAACCCTGGATTCTATCTCTTTCTGTTCCCTTTTTGATTCTAGAAAAATCCAACTTAGGCCAGTCTGGAAGCTTTTTGTGTGTGTGTGAAAGTTTTAAAATTACTTATTTTTAAAATAGGTTTAGAAATCTTTCTATTTTCTAATTTTCCTTGTGTCCTTAATGGTAAGTAGTTTTTTCAAAAAGATATTTGTCAATTCATTAAATTTTCAAATAATTAGCACGAAGTTGTTTACGATATGCCCTCATTATCTTTTTTAAAATCTGTAAGGTCTGTAGTGTGATGTCTCCCTTTCATCGCTGATATTAGTAATTTGTATTCTCTCTCTTTTTTTCCTTGATCAGTTTTGCCAGGTGGTTATCAGTTTTATTAATCTTTTCATTAATAAAAGCCCACATTAATGTTACTGATTTTTTTCTATTTGATTTATTCCTAATATTGTCTTTCATATTTGTTTCCTTCTATTTTGGGGTTCATTTTGCTTTTATGTTTCCAGCTTTCTGAGATGGATCTCTGATTATTTATATTCCATTTTTATTCTTTTCTAATACACGCAGTTATAGTTAGAAATTTAGGTGTATACCTCACATTCTCTCATTCAGAATTCAAAATAATTCCTTATAAATTCTTTTTTAATCAATAGCATTTTAGAAATGTGTTTCTAACATTTCAAACTTCCTTATTGTTATTGATTTCCAGTTTAATTTCACTATGGCCAGAAAAAAATACTTAGTATGGTTACCCTCCCCCTACGAGTTTGCCCAGTCTTCTTATACACAGATAGGGCTAGATGCTGCTGACCTCTATCCACACTAGAATTGAGCTAGATGAGGGTTAGCCTGCAGGTTTATTTAGACCCACTTCACTCTGGATTTGGATCTCTGCAGGAAAGCACCCATGACATGTTTGTTTAGACCTTTCCTCTACTGGAATTTTGAAGCTTTTATCCTTGGAGACTGAGAAGGACTTCATGCAGTAGTTCCTTCCAGGTCCCGTCTCCCATGCATGCTGCCCCTGCTCCCAGCAAATATTCTTTGGGGATAGCTGACCATCCTCTAGATTCCCATGCAGCATACTAGCTGATAACAGCTGTCAAAACTCTGTTAGTTGCTCTTTTTTTATAGTAGAACCACACTAACTTTGGAAAGCTGGATTCTCCACCCACACCCAGATTCAACAAATGGTGGGTTTCTCAGGTCACCATAAAGGGTGAGCTTCCTTGTCTAGAATTTTAGTTCATTTTGTCCTCTTTGCTTCTACATCTTTCTTTTATCTTTAATAATGTGATGTGTTCAGTTTTTTTTTTTTTTTTTAAGATGTTGTTGTAGGATGGATGTACTACCACTGCTTACAACAGTCTACTTGAAAGCAGGAGTCCTCTTTGTGGTTTCTTGTATTTTTTAGTCCCTAATCAGACCTTCCTGGTCTCTAGTCAGTATGCAAACTGAGATGAACAGTAAGCTTCTGCCTCCCTTGGCCTTCTTACACATATAAATGTCAGATAAAATATAACAAGAAATATTTATAAGATATACAATCAACTTTAGGAAAAAGAAAGAAAGGTAAATTCTAGTATCCCCAGTGTATGCTAAAGATGGATTTCTAAGCCACAGTAGTAAGGGGGAGGTGAAACCAAAAGGACCACAGATTATTGGAAAGAAATATCTCTATCTCTATTTCTGTCTCTATCTCTAGATCTATATGTATATACACACACATATACATCTTGGATTTGGGATGCAATATTCATGAGAAATCCATATATCTGTATACACTGAGAAATAAGTATTAAGCCCCTTCCCCCACAAGTCCCAGAAAACAATAACAACAATAACAGCAGCAACTATATGAATCAAGACATAGTAAAATGACAAGAAACACTCTTTCCTTTAGGCCAGGGCTACAAAACACAAAACCTGAACTTGGACTGAGTCTGGAGGACTAATCTCAATTACTAAAAGTAAGAATACCCTGATCATCTGTCGGTTTGTCATACTGTGGTGGCCTGCATGCTGCTGTGATACTGGAAGTTTTGTCACTGATATCTCAAATACCAGCACAGTTACCCTTGGTAGACAGGTTTCAGTGGAGCATTCAGACTAAGACAGACTAGGAAGAACGACCTGGCAGTCTACTTCTGAAAAAAAGCTGCTAGTGAAAACCTTATGAATAGCAGTGAAACACTGTCTGATATGCTTCTGGAAGATGAGTCTCTCAGGTTGGAAGGCACTCAAACTATGACTGGGCAAAAGCTGCCTCTTCAAAGTAGAAACTCTTCAAAGTAGAGTTGACCTTAATGACATGGATGAAGTAAAGCTTTCAGGACCTTCATTTGCTGATGTGTTACCACTCAAAATAAGAAGAAACAGCTGACAATATCCGTTAGTAATCGGAACATGGAATATATGAAGTATGAATCTAGGAAATTTAGAAGTCTTCAAAAATGAAATGGAATGCATAAACATTGATATCCCAGGCATTTGTGAGCAGAAATGAACTTGTATTGTCTGTTTTGAATCAGACAGTCATGTGGTCTACCATACTGGGAACAACAAATTGAAGAGGAATGGTGTCATGTTCATCATCAAAAAGAACATTTCAAGATCTATCCTGAAGTACAATGCTGTCAATGATAGGATAATATCCACATGCCTACGAGGAAAACCAGTAAACACGACTATTATTCAAATATACACACCAACCCTAATGCCAAATATGAGGAAATTGATTTTTACCAGCTTCTGCAGTCTGAAATTGACCAAACATGCAGTCAAGATGCATTGATAACTACTGGTGATAAGAATGTGAAAGTTGGAAATGAAGAAAAAGGACTGGTAGTCGGGAAATATGCCCTTGGTGACAGAAATGATACCAGAGATCACAAGATAGAATTTTGCAAGGCCAATGATTTCTTCTTAGCAAATACCTTTTTTCAACAACATAACTGGCAACTGTACACTTGGACCTCACTAGATGGAAAACACAGGAATCAAATTGACTACATCTGTGGAAAGAGACAGTGGAAAAGATCAGTATCATAAGTCAGAACAAGGCCAGGGGTTGACTGTAGAGCAGACTATCAATTGCTCATACGCAAGTTCAAGACGAAACTGCAAAAAATTAAAACAAGTCCACAAGAGCCAAAATATGACCTCAAATAGATACCACCTGAATTTGGAGACCATCTCAACAACAGACTTGATGCATTGAACGCTAAAGACCAAAGATCAGACAAGTTGCAGGAAGATATCAAGGACATCATACAAGAAGAAAATAAAAGGTCATGAAAAAGACAGGAAAGAAAGAAAGAAAAGACCTAAACAAATGTCAGAAGAAACTCTGAAACTTGCTCTTGAAAGCAGAGTAGCTAGAGTGAAAGGAAGAAATGATGAAGTAAAAGGGCTGAAGACAGGATTTCAAAGTCAGGTCAAAAAGACAAAGTAAAATATTACAATGAGACATGCAAAGACCTAGAGTTAGAAAACCAAAAGGGAAGAACATGCTTGGCATTTCTCAAGCTGAAAGAACTGAAGATAAAATTCAAGCTTTGAATTGCAATTTTGAAGAATTCTATGGGGAAAATATTGAATGATGCAGGCAGCATCAAAAGCAGATGGAAGGAATACACAGAGTCACTGCAACAAAAACAAGTGATTGACGTTCAACCATTTCGGGAGGTAGCATATGATCAAGAACCAACGGTACTGAAGGAGTAAGTTCAAGCTGCACTGAAGGCATTGGGAAAAACAGGCCTCCAGTAATCGACAGAACACCAGTTCAGATGTTTCAACAAACGGATGCAGCGCTGGAGGTGCTCACTCGTCTATGCCAAGAAATTTGGAAGACAGCTACCTGGCCAACCAGCTGGAAGAGATGGATATTTATGCCCATTCCAAAGAAAGGTGATCCAACAGAATGTGGAAATTATCAAACAATATCATTAATATCACACACAAGTAAAATTTTGGTGATCATTTTCAAAAGCAGTTGAAGCAGTACATAAACAGGGAGCTGCCAGAAATTCAAGCTGGAGTCAGAGAGGTCCTGGGACAGGGATAGCATTGCCGATGTCAGATGGGTCTTCACTGAAAGCAAAAAATACCAGAAAGATGTTTACCTGTGTTTTATTGACTATGCTATGCAAAGGCATTTGACTGTGTGGATTGTAATAAGTTATAGGTAACATTGCAAAGAATAAGAATTCTAGAATACTTAATTGTTCTCATGAGGAACCTTTGTATAGACCAAGAGGGAGTCATTTGAAGAGAGCAAGGGGATACTGCATGACTTAAAATCAAGAAAGGTGTGTGTCAGTGTTGTATCCTTTCACCTACTTATTCAATCCATATGCTGAGCAAATAACCTGAGAAACTGGACTGTATGAAGAAGAATGTGGTATCAGGATTGATGGAAGACTCACTAACAACCTGCGATATGCAGATGATACAACTTCACCAAAAGTGAAGAGGACTTGATGCACTTACAAACGAAGATCAAAGACCACAGCCTTTAGTATGAATTACACCTCAATGTAAAGAAAACAAAAATCCTCACAACTGGACAAATTATCGGGATACACAGAGAACAGATTGAAGTTGTCAAGGATTTCATTTTACTTGGTTCCACAATCAATGTCCATGGAAGCAGCATCAAGAAATCAAATGACACATTGCATTGAGCAAATCTACCGCAAACAAAAAAAACTCTTTAAAGTGTTTAAACGCAAAGATGTTACTTTGAGGGCTAAGGTGAGCCTGACCCAAGCCATGGTATTTTCTATCATCTCATACGTGTGAAAGCTGGACAATGAATAAGGAAGACTGAAAAAGAATTGATGACTTTGAATTATGGTGTTGGCAAAGAATACTGAATAGACCATGGACGGCCAGAAGAACCAACAAATCTGTCTTGGAAGAAGGACAACCAGGATGCTCCTTAGAAGCGAGGATGGCAAGACCATTCTGTTGTACGTAGGTCACTGTGAGCCAGAACCAACTCAACAACACCTAACAACAACAATAACACCCTGTGCCATGAAATTTACCCCAGATCAGTTCTGAACTAGTAAAATATATAACTTCCTTTGTAGAAAACTCATAAATGACCCCTAGGAAGGCTCCACACAGTGTAAGATCCTCAAAGAACGATTCCAGCTGAAGGGGCTATTGCCAGACATTACAAAGCGCTTTAAGAAATACGCTAATATTAAGGAGTTGGTACATAAAACAAATGGAAAAATTGCACCCCAGGAATCCCAGATAATAAAGCAATCTGAAATATAATTTTAATTTAACTTGTTTTAAAAAGAAAAATAAATCAGCTTCCCACTATGATAATCTGAAAACCCTCCCATTACAAATACCTAAGAATGTTGGGTAACACAGAACAACAAAACATTTTAAATGCAAGAAAGAGCACTCAAGAATGAAAAGTAAATAACCAGGTGCTGAAATGGAGAGAAAACCAAAAACCAGAGCAGTAAGCGCCTATCACTGCTGCCCTGGGGGTTGGAAAGAGAGGGAGAGAGTCAGGCAGGTCCTTACCCTCTGTCTGTCTTGGTTTGGGCTCATTGCCTGTGTATGGACAGGAAAGAAGGCCTTGGACTTGTCTCAGCTATGCTCTCAGAACTGGGATCCCTGCACAAAGCTGAAATTGATGAAGGGATGCAGGACCAGAAAAAGTTACAGAGGGCTAAGGAAGCTTCTCTTTTGTATCTTCCCCCAGGAATTGACTGATATTTTTCTCCAGAAATATCCACATCTGACTGAGGAGTTTGAATATGAATATAACAAATTTCTGTTTAAAATTATTGAGGAAATTAGAGGAACACTAGAAACCCAAAGAAGTTAAAATATACCAAAATGAGATATTTTTCTAATTATATACAATTCCTATACAAGAAAAATGAAAACTAGAATATAGGGAACAGAAAAGGTGAGGAAAAAGTATGACAGAAAGATTAAAAGGGTTGGAATAGAGAGGGAGAATTTACAATGGTGTTGTAGTAATCAGAGATGATGGCTGAGTTTTTTTTTTTTTAATTAATTGCAGAAATTCTCATTTTCAAGAGACACATGAATCTTAGTAGGATAAAAAATAACACATTGGTAACTACAGATTTTATAGAAATACAGGGAAAAAATATAAAAATAAGAGATTACCTGAAAAGAAACAAAAATTAAAATGATTGCAAGTATTTCCACAGCACAAAACAGAGATTAGGGGAAAAAAATCAGCAAGCTGAATAAACGGAAAGCATTGTGAATGAACAGGACAAAACAACCTGGTATAATGGAATCAAGGTAGATCAGGAATCACCATCAATATGAAGGAAATCAACATCCCGTTTGGAAAACAGACATTTATAGATTGAACTAAAAGTACCTGTTACCCATTGCCCTTGAGTCAATTCCAACTCACAGTGATCCTGTAGGACGGAGCAGAACTGCCCCATAGTGTTTCTAAGGAGTGGCTGGCGGATTTGGACTGCAGACCTTTTGATCGGCAGCCATGTCTCTTAACCACTGCGCCATTAAAAGTAAAAAAAAAAAGCATCCGTTATACATGAAACAATATATAATGGAAAACTGGAGAAGGAAGTCTAATGAAATTTATGATACTTTCTTAGATTGTTTATTAATTTTATTACCCGGAAACATATAAATTAGTATAAGAGGTATTTGTGTTACAGATTGAACTGTGTCCCTGAAAAATGTGTATCGACTTGGCTAGGCCATGATTCCCAGTATTGCGTGGTTGTCCGCCATTCTGTGATCTGATGTGATTATCCTATGTGTCCTAAATCCTAACCTCTATGACATTAATGAGGCAGGATTAGAGGCAGTTATGTTAATAAGGCAGGACTCAATCTACAGGATTAGGTTGTAACTTGAGTTGATCTCTTTTGAAAGGAGCAAGACCTATTCCACCAAGAAAGAAGCACATCTTTTGGATCAGGAGTCCCTGTGCTGAGAAGCTCCTAGACCAGGGGAAGACTGATGTCAAAGACCTTCCTCCAGAACTGAAAGAGAAAGCCTTCCTGGGAGCTGGTGCCCTGAATTTAGACTTCTAGCCTCCTGGACTGTGAGAGGACAAATTTCCATTTGTTAAAGCCATCCTTTTGTGGTATTTCTATTATAGCAGCACTAGATAACTAAAACAATGTGTTTTCTCAATTTCCACAGCTTTACATTAAAACTGCAGTCTTTTTGAAAAATGATATATTTAAAATTTTCTCACCCTTTTTCCTATTATATGAGTACATCCTTCAGCATAACTCTGTGGTTCCCTTACCTACACCCATCTTCATGATAACTGGAGTTCCAAACAAGTCAAATCAGTGAAATACAACTGTTCATGACAATATCTTTTTTTTTTTTTTAACCCAAATTATCTTAAGTGCCTTCTTGTTCTTAGGTGCCTTCAAGCTGGTCCTGACTCATGGCAACCCTATGTACAACAGAACCAAACACTGTCCGGTCCTGCACCATCCTTTCAATCATTTCTGTGCTTGAGCCCATCGTTGCAGCCACTGTGTCAATCCATCTTGCTGAGGGTCTTCCTCTTTTTTGCTGTCCCTCTACTTTACCAAGCCTGATGTCCCTCTTCAGAGACTGGTCCCTCCTGGTAACATGTCCAAAATATGTGGGATGAAGTCTTGCCATCCTTGCTTCTAAGGAACATTCTGGCTTTACTTCTTCCAAGACAGTCTTGTTTGTTAATCTGGCAGTGAGTGGTGTATTTAATATTCTTCCCCAACACCATAAGTCAAAGGCATCAATTTTGCTTCCATCTTCCTTATTTACTGTCAAGCTTTCACTTGCATACGAGGCGAATGAAAAACTATGGCTTGGGTCAGGCTCACCTTAGTCCTCAAAGTGGCATCTTTGCTTTTTAACACTTTAAAGAGGTCTTTTGCTGTGGATCTGCCCAATGCAATACATCATTTGATTTCTTGACTGCTGCTTCCTTGGTTTTTGATTGTGGATCCAAGTAAAATGAAATCCTTGACAACTTCAATCTTTTCTCTGTTTATCATGATGCCTGTTGATCCAGTTGTGAGGATTTTTGTTTTCTTTATGTTGTGGTCCAATCCATACTGAAGGCTGTTGTCTTTGATCTTCATCAGTAAGTTCATCAAGTCCTCTTCACTTTCAGCTAACAATGTTGTGTCATCTGCATATGGCAAGTTGTTAACGAGCTTTCCTCCAATTCTAAAACCCTGTTCTTCTTCATATAGTCCAGCTATCATCATAACGTGAAAAATATTTTGATTCATACAGTATTTTTCCCAGCACATTATTGGCCTGAAGCAATCAGTGATAAGTTTCTCCACATTTAAAGAGAATGTCTTAGCAATATATAAAGAAAATTTTAAAAGCTGGAAGTACTACCACAATGTCTTCTATTAGATAGTGGTTGATTGGCATGGCTGACACACTCTAAGATGACCCCCTCCCCTCAAGGAAGCACACCCTTGTATAATCCTCTCCTGGTGAATGTAGTTGGAACCCATGACTTTCTTTAAGCAAATAGAATAGTCAAAGGCGATGGGACAATAGTTACCATGATTTAGTTATAGACATCTTCTTAGGAGATTGGAGTGAGAATTTCCCCTACTGGCCTTAAAGAAGCAAGCAGCTATGAGAGGGCCACATGGCAAGAAACTGTGAATAACCTCTAGAAAGTGAGAGCAGCCCCCCAAACAGGCAGTGACAAAAGGGGGACCCTAGTCCTACAACGGTAAGGAACTGGATGCTGTCAATAGCCATGTAAGCTTGGCAGAGGAACCAGGGCTTCGAACTGGTTCAAATCAGCTCAGTCAAGGTGATCAGGTGAAATCAGAATGGACCCAAATGTTTACAACTTGGGTGATCTGGAACAGCAAAAAATTCTGGTCTAAGGCCAGGAATGGGAGACTTGGAAGAGGCATAGTGAGCCCTTTCAGGAGCCTGATGCATGAGAATGGATCATTGGAAGGACTGCGGAGAGCAACACACATTCAAAGTGGCGCAGTCTGCTGCCATCTTTGGGCCAGGCGCCACTGTTTCCGACTCCGTGCAGAATCCTACAGGCAAGGAAGTTGGTTGCTACGTGTCTTTGTCATCTAGTGCTGCAATAACAGAAATACCACAAGTGGATGGCTTTAACAAAGAGAAGTTTATTTCCTCTCAATAAAGTAGGCTAAAATCCAAATTCAGGGCAGCAGCTCCGGAGAAGTCTCTCTCTCTCTGTTGACCTTCTCGTCAATCTTCCCCCAGACTAGGAGCTTCTCTGCGCAGGGACCCCCAGGCCAAAAGATGTGCTCTGCTCCTGGCACTGCTTTCTTAGTGGTATGGGGTCCCCCACTCTCTGCTTGTTTCCCTTTTCTTTTATCACTTGTAAGATAAAAGGTGATGCAGGTCACACCTCAGGGAAACTCCCTTTACATTGGATCAGGGATGTGATCTGAGCAAGGGTGTTACATCCCACCCTAATCCTCTTCAACATAAAATTACAATCACAAAATGGAAGACGATCACACAATACTGGGAATCATGGCCTAACCAAGTGACACATATTTTGGAGGGACACAATTCAATCCATGACACTATAAAATACATATGCTGCCCTTGTTTTCTAAGAAGGAGATTAGGTTTCTAGCAGGGCTTCGACCCATAGTTTTTCCTGTTTCACTTATGGTTCTGCTTCATCCAAATTTTAAAAATGTGGGTCCATTCCAGTTTCACTTCCTCGGCCACAACTGAGCCAGGAAGAGTCAGTTCAAAGCCCTGAGAGGAACCCAAACTCCAGAAAAGCATGCAGCCCAGCTGACTCCTTGATCGGCAGCTCTGCAAGACTCTGAGCAGAGGAGTCAGCTAAGCTATGTCTAGAATCCTGACCACAGAAACTGTGAGATAATAAATGTTCGTTGTTTTAAACTGTGAAGTTTGTGGTATTTTGCTACACAGCAATAGAAAACTAATACAGTTGTTTTAGTGGCTTGAAAAACTGCCATAGCTTCCGTCTTGTTTAGTTATATGGGGAGCCTGGGAATACAGAAAGAGCTGCAAAGACATTCCTCCCAAGATTAAAATAATTGCATGTGAAGACATCTATACTCTACGCCAGATTTTTAGTTTTGAAGAACTTTTCTCCATTATAAGAAAATGACCTCAAGGGCCTCATTTTGAGGGAGAAAGCGCAAGCTCCAGCTTAAGGCTGCAAAGGATCAGCAGGTTGAGATGTTTGGGGTAATGATGCTGATGGCGGTGGAGATTTCACTGTGTCAGTGGTTTTCTTCTTAATTTTCAATATTCCTCCACTTTTATGGTTACAGAGTTTCAAACATTTTTAATGGTTTTCCCAATCTATTTTCCCCATAAGCCATATTATTTTTAGTGTGCTGGGTTGCAGAGATTTTTCTGGAATATATATACATACACACATATACATATGCATATATATGTATACGGAAACTCTGGTGGCGTAGTGGTAGTGGTTAAGTGCTACGGCTGCTAACCAAAGGGTCGGTAGTTCGAATCCACCAGGTGCTCCTCGGAAAATCTGTGGGGCAGCTCTACTCTGTCCCACAGGGTTGCTATGAGTTGGAATCAAATTGACGGCACCGGGTTTTTTTTTTTTTTTTGTATGTGTGTATATACACATATATACATAAATATACAAATATACACACATATACACAAATATACATATATACACACACATACACAAATAGCATTACAGGAAAAACACCTATATTCTGAATTTTTCTCTTTCTCCACAATAAAGACACATATTGCGGAGTAAACCTAGGAAAACTGGTACCCTCCCCCTTGGACCTTGTTCTTCCCAGGAGATTCTGAGGCCAGTGGAGAATTAAGGTATTGTGCACCCTCCCCTGAGCCTTGGTGGTACAACAGTTAAGAGATCAGGCTGCTAACCAAAAGGTCAGCAGTTAGAATCCACCCATCCCTGCTCCTTGAGAATCCTATGGGGCAGTTCTAATATGAGTCATGCTCAGTATTAGAATTCCCAGTAACCACCTCCATCAGCTTGACACACACTGCATTCCAGTGCTGGTAATGAACCCAGATTTCCATGAAAACACTCACTGATTCATTGAGCCCTTAGTAAAGCACTCCCTGTTACCACGTCACAAAAGTTTTTTGTATTTCCAAGGTCTTCCATTTCTTTGTTTCTTGTCCTTTTCCTGGAGTGAAAAACCATAACTTTTTTTTTTTTTTTTTTTAAGTGAGAGAGGAGTTATGGCATCAGGGTTAGCAGAAGTCAGCAAACCATGGCCTGAGGGACAAATCCTGCCCAACCCTTGTTTTGTAAATAAAGTTTTATTGGAACACAGCAGAGACATTTTGACTTGTAGAGCCAGATATTTACTCTCTAAACCTGTACAAAGTTTGCCAGTCAATGGGATAGAGAATTGACCCTCTAAAGTCTCTACAAACTGTAAGATTCTCTGATTCTCTTGCCTGCTTTCTATTCCAGAGTATAGTGTCAACTGGGCACCTGCGTCACCTAGTCACTCCTATCTACCCACAGGTTCTTCAAGGAACAGAAAGATGCTTCAATCAGCCAACTGCTACTCCTTTCCACACAAGTAAGAAGGGGGTGGAGTAAAACTTCTAAATTGCCTTTATTTTGGCAAACAAAGCTAATCTCATCTTTGGGTGAGAACTGATCAATAGCTAGGTTTTGGCCCTTGCATACACATCTGCACTGATTTAGCATGCTTTCTATTTATACAGAGCCCTGGTGGCACAGTGGTTAAGATCTGGGCTTCTAACTAAAAGGTTGGCAGTTCGAATCCATCAGCTCATCCTTGGAAACCCTATGGGGCAGTTCTACTCGGTCCTATAGTGTCGCTGTGAGTTGGAATTGACTCTGCTGCGATGGATTTGGTTTTTATTTTAGGGGAGGTGGGTTTATTTATGCACTGAAATCTGCTTGTCATATATACACATACGTATAAATGTCACGTTACATATATGATATAATTGTCTCCTTTACTCCTACTTTAACAAATCAGCCAGTCCCCAGAAATCAACAGGCTTTGATGGGTTATTTATCTTTCCCTTTATATAACAATTAGTATAATTGTGTCCCTGTAGATGTGCCTCCACCTCGCCAGCAAATACATAAATTGTAAGAAGACAGCCAACTCCTCTCCAAGCTTTTAAAAAAGTAAATTCTGTTGAAAGATATTAGGTGAAAAAGGTTAATGTTAAAATAATGCAGACAAATGGTGGCTAATACAATCGTAATGATGAACGATCTCTTGAATCTTGTCTCCGGTGGAGATACAAGGTGCTGATGAGTTTGATGTGTGGGGCTGCTGTCTCCTATTTGTCATAATTACAGAATAGATTCCAGGTCATTTACCTGGAAAGAGTGTCTAGAGTTTATTGTTTAAATGGAAACCTTTCTCTGCCTGGAAATCTTCGTGTGATATTTTATCATGTGAGATAGATGAGTGCTCATACCTGACAAATTGAATTCAGCTGTTATTAGCTGGGAAATTGTATGTTCTGGAAAGTCTCATTCTTGCTCACTGTTCTTAAATACTGTTTGGCTGGCGATATTCTCTCTTTTGTTTCTGGAAAGGTGAGGGGATGTTTACATGTTGGTAAAGAGATTATGGGGCTTGGACATTCTTCAATCTCTCCTGCCTAGCATGTTCAGCCTTTAGAAGTCTTAGGAGCCAACTTTCAAAAGGTGGCATGGACTCATTCACCCAGTATAAGAACCCTGGAATCAGAAGAGGAGTTTTAGAGAAGTATAGGAGCTCTCTAGGAAAGCAATCGGTCTCACTTCATACATCGGACTTTTACTAGCAAAAGATACCTTCTCCCAGACTCGGAACATTTAAAACCAAACTGACACAAAACAACAGCACAACAAAACCATACAAGTGAATGAACTTCCTCTACTGTGCCTGCATCTTCACTCTTCAGCTAACGTCCTTGTTTGTGTCTCACTGAAGGAACAGAAGCAAGTAGAGGAACACATCTACGAGCTCCCATCCTAAAACTTCACCGATCTGCAGCATTTGATCAGTGTATGGCCTCACTGCTACGTTTCTTCACGTGGCTTCCACGATACCACACCCTCTGGTTGTCTTCTGTTCCTTCTCGGTCTCCTCTGCTGGTACCTCCATGTCTCTCTAGTCCCTTAATGTTGGAGTGCTCCAGTTCAGTTCTGGACATCTTATCATTTCTAGCTACACTTACTTCCTTATTCCTTAAATATCTATATGCTGTTGACAGCCAAATTTTTATATCCAGCTACTACTTATCCCCTGAATTCACACATATATCCAACTGCTTATTCGACATCTCTACTTCAATGTCTAATGTCCCTAGATGTCACAAATGTTTTGTTCTAGGCTGCTAACCTAAAGACTGTGATTTCAACCTACCCAGCGGGACCATGAAAGAAAAGGCCTGGTGATCTGTTTCATCAAGATTAGAGTCAAGGAAACTATGGAGCAGTGCTACTCTGCAACACGAGGGATAACCATGTATCAGAATTGACTCCGTGGCAACTAACAGCAATAACAGCTTGGATTTCTAATAGACATTCAGTCCCTCGCTTCTGATCTAGAGTCCAAAAACCTTGGCTCCATCTGTGACTCCCCTTTCTTACGCTCTACATCCAATGAACTAACAAATGTTATTCCCCCTTTTCAGTAAGGTCTCACACACTACTTACCCCCTATAGAACTTACCGCTACTGACATCCCGTACGCTTCACCTCTTCAGATATTGTCCCACCCATTTAATATAAACTCCAAAGTAATTTATGGCATGTAGGCTCCTTTGTTGTTGTTGTAACATAGTTATTTTTAAAATACTTTGTTTGTTTTTGGTGGCAACATGCATAAACATACACGCTTTCGCAATTTCTATGTGAGCAGTTCAATGACATTGGTTACAGACTTCACATTGTGTCACCATCCTCATTATCTCTACCCATATTGTTTCATCACCATTAATTGAGGGCTCTCTGCTCTGTCAAAGTTCTCATCTGTGATCTAGACTAACTATTGGCTCAGTGGTTAGGAGCTTGGCTGCTAACCAAAAGGTCGGCAGTTCAAATCCACCGGCCACTCCTCGGAAATCCTATGGGGCAGTTCTATTCTGTCCAGTAGAGTCACTATGAGTTGAGCTGACTCCGTGGCAACAGGTTTGGGTGTTGTCAGCTTAAACTCATAGAGATACCCAGGAAGCTGTACTTTTGGCTTTATCATTTAGGTCCTTGATCCGTTTTGAGTTACTTTTTGTGTATGGTGTGAGGTATAGGCTCTGTTTCATTTTTCTGCATGTGGATATCCAATGCTGCCAGTGCCATTTGTTAAAGGGACTGTTCCTTCCCCCACTGAGTAGACTTAGACCCCTTGTGGAAAATCAATTGTCCATAGGTTTTTGGATTTATTTCTGGCTTTCAAATTCTATTCCATTGACCTCTGTGTCTGTCGTTGAGTCAGTAACAGGTTGTTTTGATTACAATAGCTGTATAGTAGGTTCTGAAATCCGGAAGTATGAGGCCCCCTACTTTGTTGTTCTTCAAGATTGCTTTGATTATTCGATATTTGGCTATTTAGGCTGCTCTCTCTTCAATATAAAGTTGAGGATGAGTTGTTCCATTTCAGGGAACAATGTTGTTGGAATTTGGATCGGGAATGCACTGAATCTGTGGAACACTTTGAGTATTCTTGCCATTTTCACGATGTTAAGTCTTCCAATCCATGAGCACAAACTGGTTTTCCATTACTGTAGGTCTGTTTCAGTCTCTTGTAGCAGCGTTTTATAGTTTTCATTGTAGAAATCCTTTACATCCCCGGTTAGGTTTATCCCTAGTATTTTATTTTTTTATCTGCTAATTGTAAATGGTATTGTTTTCTTTCTTTCTCTCTCTCTTTTTTTAATTGTGCTTTAGGTGAAAGCTTATTTTTCATTCAAAAATTTATACACATATTGTTTTGTGACATTGGTTACACTCTCCACAATGTGACAGCACACTCTCCCTTTCTACCCTAGGTTCCCTGTGCCCATTCATCCAGTTCCAGTCCTTTCCTGCCTTCTCATCCTGCTTGTGAACAGGGGCTGCCCATTTGGTCTTGTATATTTGATTGAACTAAGAAGCACATTCCTCACATGTATTAATTTTTGTTTTATATAAAAAAAAAATTTATAGGCCTGTTTAATCTTTGTCTGAAAAGTGGGCTTTGGGAATGGCTTCAGTTCTGGGTTAGCAGAGGGTATTGTTTTCTCAACTCACTCTTCAGATTTCCCCTAGTTGGTGTATAGAATCGCAACAGATTTTTGTGTGTTGAACTTGTACCCTGAACATTACTGAATTGTTCTATTAGTTCCAGTAGCTTTTTGTGGAATCTGCGGTTTTCTATGTATAGGATCATGTCATCTGCAAATACAGACAGCTTTACTTCTTCCTTTCAAATTTGGATATCCTTTATTTCTTTTCCTTGCCTTTTTGCTTTGGCTAGGACTTCCAGTACAATACTAAATAGAAGTGGTGATAGTGGGCATCCTTGTCTTATTTCCATTCTCAAGGGGAAGGCTCTCAGTCATTCTCCGTCAAGTATAATGTTGGCAGTTGGTCTTTCATAGATTTCCTTAATCATGTTAATTATTTCCCTCTGTTCCTATTTCGCTGAGAGTTTTTATCAGAAAAAGGTGTTGAATTTTGTCAAATGCCTTTTCAGCATCAATTGAGATGGTCATGCAGTTCTTTGTTTTATTAATGTGGTGTATTACACTGATTGATTTTCTAATGATGATCCATCCTTTGCATGGCTGGAATAAATTTCACTTTGGTTATGGTGCATAATTCTCTTAATATGTGATTGGATTCTGTTCTCTAGGATATTGGAATGTAATTGTTTTTTTTGATGTCTTTATTTGGCTTTGGAATCAGAGTAATGCTTGCTTCATAAAATAAGTTAGGGAGTATTCCTTCCTCTTCTAAGTTTTGGAAGAGTTTGAGTAGAATTGATGCCAATTCCTCTCTGAATATTTGGTAAAATTCCCCATTGAAGCCATCTGGTCTTGGGCTTTGTTGTTTTTGGGTTGTTTTTGATGACTGATTCAATCTTTTCTCTTGTGGGTCTATGGCAACATCCTACCTCTACTTGTGTTAGTTTATGTAGGTTACATGTTCCTAGAAATGTGTCCATTCCATCTAAGTTTTCAAATTTGGAGCACAATTTTTCATCATATCTGTTATAATCCTCTTTATCTCAGGTGGATCTGTTGTAATGTTTCCAATTTTATTTCTTATTTTGGTTAGTTGCATCTTCTCATTTTTTCCCTTATCAGTCTGGCCAGTGGTTTGTCGATTTCACTGATACCTTCAAAGTACCAACTACTGGTCTCCTTGATTCTATTGCTTTTCTCCTCTCTATTTCATATTTCTTCTCTGGTCTTTGTTAATTTATTCAGATAGCTTTAGGCTTCTTTTGCCCTTTCTTTTCTATTTCGTCAAGTTGTAGCATTAAACTATTGATTTGGTATCTCTCTTCTTTTTTAATGTGGACAGCTATTGTTAGGAATTTCCCCCTGAGCATTGCTTTCACTGTGTCCCATAGGTTTTAGTATGTTGTATTTTCATTTTCATTTGAATCTAAGCATTTTTTGTTTCTCTCTTTTGATTTTTTCTATGACCCTTTTTTTTTTTAGTAATGTGTTATTTTCCATGAATGTGTGTGTGTGTGTGTGTGTGTGTGTGTGTGTGTGTGTGTGTGCGTGTGTTTCCTTATTCTTCTATTACTGATTTCTAGCTTCATTCTGTTATGGTCAGAAAAGATGCTTTGTATGATTTTAATCTTTTTAAATTTATTGAAATTTGCTTTGTGTCCTAAAATATGGTCTATTCATGTCCATTGGAGAAATATGTATATTGTGCTGCTATGGAGCGTTCTATATATGTCTGTTAGGTCCAATTGGTTAATAGCATTATTCATGTCTTTTGTTTTTTTACTGATTTTCTTTCTAGCTGTTCTAGCCATCATTAAAAGTGGTGTATTAATGTTTCCTACTATTATTGTAGGGATCCCTGGTTGCACAGTGGTTAAGCACTCAGCTGCGAACCAAAAGGTCAGTTGTTCGAACTCACCAGCTGCTCTTTAAGAGAAAGATATGGCAGTCTGCTTTCATAAAGATTTACAGCCTTGGAAACCCTATAGGCAGTTCTGGTCTGTCCTACAGGGGTGCTATGAGTCAAAATCTACTCGACAGCAATGGGTTCTATTATTGTAGATCTGTCTATTTCTCTCTTTAATTTTGTTGGAGTTTATAGATTTTGGAGCTCTGATGTTTTACATGCACAGATATTTATGATTGTTATATCTTCTTGGTAAATTGACCCTTTTATCATTATATAGCATCCTTGTCACTTATACTAGATTTTGACTTAACATCTATTTTGCCAGATATTATTATTGCCACTCCTGCTCCCTTTTGGTTACTATCTGCTCAGAATGTTTTTTTTTCCCCCATCCTTTGACTTTTACCCCTATTATATCATTGTGCCTAAGCTATGTCTCTTGTAGACAGCATATAGATGGATCACGTTTTATAATCCATTGTGCCATTCCATCTCTTGACTGTAGCATTTAAATCCTTTACATTCACTGTAATTATCAATTACTCCTGCTATTTTATTATACTTTTTTTGTGAGATTAATGGCATTTGTTCCTCTTTACCTTCAGTGCTGAGTTCTTTTAAATATAGATTTTCTTTTCCTTTTAATTATTATTGTTATTTTTGTGATTGTTGCACCACTCCAGGGTGGTCCAGCCAGTAAGGTGCCATTCCAGGGGTGTAGCCTACAATGCTGTACCGGTCCAGGTATGGGACCGCATCCTTGGCATGAGTATGGGGGAAGTTTCTCATACACCGTGCCAGGGTGCATCTGGGGCAGTGGTATGAGTCCCAGTCTGGGGCTGCATGCATAGAGCAGGTGCAGGGCCAAGGCTGCTGGCACTGCTACGGTCAGAGGTAAAGTTGCAAGTATAGCGCCTGACTGCATGTGGGACTGCGGGCATGGTGCAAGTCTGGGGGCATGTCCACGGGTCTGGGGGTGGGGTGGGCACCACACAGATTTGGAGGTAACGTCGCTACTTCCATTTCAGTCAGGGTAGAGGCCATGGGGGCTGTGCTGGTCCGGTCCTAACACTTCAGGCTTTTGGGTGGGACATGCGTGGCACATAATCTCTTGATAAACGTTTGTTGAAAAGGTTACCAGTGTAAATATTATGTGATCATAAAGGTATAATCCAGTTTTTTTCAAGAAGGATTAAAATTTCCAAAAATTAAGAAAGTCAAAAGTTGAAGCCAGGATACTCACGCCCAGATACTGAAAAATCACTGTCCGCGTGGGGGAGAAGCACGTGCTGCCTGACTGGGACAGGAATTTTAATCTGACATCATTGTCATTTTAGTCAGAAAACTAAAGTTTTAGTTTTAGTCTTAAGTTTTAGTTATTTATTAAATCAGGTCAGACATTTTAAGAGCACAACAAACACTTCTAGAATGTTTTAGTATATCATCTTTACAGTATGCTAACTAGGATATTATTAAAAATGGTATTTTCCTTTTCTGACTGTTGTTGTTAGGTGCTGTCCAGTCAGTTCCGATTCATAGCAACCCCAAGTACAAAAGAATGAAACACTGTCCAGTCCGGCACCATTCTCATTGTTATGCTTGAGCCCATTGTTGCAGTCACCGTGTCAATCCAAGTCACTGACAGTCTTTCTCTCTTTAGCAAACTCTACTTTACCAAGCATGATGTCCTTCTCCAGGAACTGGTCCTTCCTTATAACATGTCCAAAGTAGGTGAAATGAAATCTCGACATCCTGGCTTCTAAAGAGCATTCTAGGTGTACTTCTTGCAAGACAGATTTATTTGTTCTTCTAGCAGTCCGGGGCATACTCAATATTCTTCACCAACACCATAATTCAAACGCATAAACTCTTCAGCCTTCCTTGTTCAATGTCCAACTTTCACATGCACATGAGATGATTGAAAATACCATGGCATGGGTCAGGTACACCTTAGCCCTCAAAGTGACATCTTTGCTTTTTAACACTTTGAAAAGGTAGTTTGAAGCAGATTTGCCAAATGCAATATGTCGTTTGATTTCTTGGCTGCTGTTTTTATGGGCATGGATGGTGAATCCAAGTGAAATGAAATCCTTGACATTTCCCTTGTTGTGAGAGCATTTTTTATGGAAGTGTCTACTGGAGGTGTGTGCAGTTTTCTTCTTTTCTGAAATGCTGATAAATGTTTTATAAGTGAAATGACTTAATAGTTATTTTTATATCTCAGTTAATGCCACGTGTTCTAGAATAAATAATAATTGCTGCTATTTACTGCATAGGCAATGCCCTAGACACCATCTTAACTGCATAAAAGAAATTTATAGTAGTTAATCTACTCAATGATCATGTGAGATAAATATTATGATTCTCCCTATTTTGCAGACACAAAGACTGAACCATGAAGATGAAAGGAACCAGTCCAAGGTCATACAGCAGCTAGTAGGTGGCCAGATTTCAAACCCAGGCTGTCTTGCTCCAGAAAAGAGCCAGCCCTTAGTCTCTACACAGGCATGCTCTGGCTTTTGTTTTGTCTTTGACCATCTCCCTCCGTATCCTTTGTTATTTCTTCCTTTTCCCCTTCTGGTCCCTTCTCTCTCCATTCATATTTTGGATTTAAAATCTTATCATTTCTTTTAATTTCAATCTTAGGTCTAGAGGAGTAAAAAATGAAATTAGAGGTGTATGAACCAAACATGACTTCACTGATGTTCAGAAAGCAGAAACATCCTTGCTCACCTTTCACACAACTCCATGAGAAAAAAACTGAACATTAAATAAACAATCACTTTCAAATAAAGTGCCCCGAACAGAAGCTTCTCTCTTTTGTTGCTCATGAGTGCGTTCTGGCTTTGTTTGTAGGGGTGACAGGATATTTCCATCCATGTTCTCTTATTGGTCAATGTCTGCTTTGGTTTTGCTTCATGTTCCTTCCAACATGCTCCGTAGCTATCAGCCTCTCCTTTCCCACAATTTTACCTAGGTACTACCACCCCCTCTAGTCACCTCCAATCCTTCTCCACTACCCATACATTTTCTAAGAGAGATTTCTTCGTTCAGTCTGTATGCATGGGTGTTAATTTTGAGAAAAAATGGAAAACTGTGGGCATTTCCTTTTTTTTTTTTTTCCTTCTCACAAGAATATGAAAAGACTTACAGATACTGGTAACTAAGCAACTGAAACAAAGCTCTAAATAAATGTCATCTTATTAGTGAGATTTCAGAGCAGACTGAGCAACCCCTACTGCCTCACTAAAGGTCATTAACGATATACAGCGACATACCTTCTAATGCGGTCTCCCTTAAAGTCATTTTGGCATTTCTCAGCTCACCTGAATTCTTTGATAAATGAACAGTCCTCAGGATTCAAATCGTGCAGCACAGGTTTTAATTGGTACAAAGTAGACACTAGAGAGAAGGCATAGTGACAGCAGAGCCCCCAACTACTTAATTTGGCCTATTTAGAGAAGTTGGTAATAAAAATCAATCGATCCTGTACTTTTCACGAAAGAAATAATTCTTACAAGTTAAGCATATTCTCCTAGTATTTAGGCAATGTAGGAGCACGTTAACAATGGTTTGACCATCTACGATCCTTGAGGTACTGTGATTGGTGTGTTCATATACATTATTTCATTTCATTCTCACGTCAGCTCTGTTAGTATTATTATCCCAATTTTATATACGAAAAAGAAACTAGATAAGTGAAGGATAAGGCTGATATTGGGGTTGGTAAGGCTGATATTACATATTCATCTCTGCTGGATTAAAAGGGTGATGCTGTTTCTACTATCATACATTAGCTCATTCAACAAACATCTGTTGATGTTCTCCCTGGTGTATAGCTCTTAGCACAGCAATTTGAAGTATATTGCCGCTCATCAAGAAGCTTGCTGTAAACCTACAATGTTGTATAACCTACAATGGAAAGTCATACGATTAGCAACAGGGAAGAGGGTGATAAATTTGATGAGAGCTGTACAAACTAAGAACGGTAGAAACACAAAAGACAAAGGCTCTGCGTTCGTCTGGTATGACGAAGTTCACAGTGGTTTTACTTCATCTCTCCTTCAATGTGCAGTTGGCTGCTGCTCCCCCTTCCAGCTACACCCAACTCTCCTCCTTAGCTCCTATTTGTTAAATGAATGACTGAATAAAAAAGGCCTTTTCTTCTTCTTTCTTTTGAATGGCATTAAATGAATACTTCCTGTTATAAGGATCAACACAAAGCTGGTTCCTATGAGGCAGAGGTTAAAGACATTCCAAATGTCCAACTTTTCCAAACTACTGCATCACGCCATCATCTCTAACATCGACAATTCCTCCTCTCCTCAGTACTCTCCCTCCTATCTTTGGGTTCCATATTAATTCACTGCAGTGTCTCGCAGAACTCAAGAGCTGAATCAAGGAAATGGGTCGTGTTGTTGTGGAGGCTGGCAAGTCCCAAAAGCATGGGTCAGGTGTAGGCTTCTCCCAACCCAAGTGGCTGCATGGGCTGACTGACCCAAACCGGAAGTTCAGACCACAGGCTGTCAGCTCACAAGATTGTGGAAGCTGGCAAATCAGATTTAGACTGTGGGCCAGCAGCGAATGCCAGAACTGGCAGGTCAAACAGTAGACCTCTGGCTCAAGTCCCAAGAACCAGAGGTTAGATGATCACCGGCTGGACATGGGATCCGGATGCAGAGAGAAAGCCCCATCAGGGCATCCACATGTATGCCTTAGATGCAGGCCACACACCCAGGAAGGGCATGACTTGTTTAAGGGTGAGACTTGAGTCACACTCTCCTGCAAGGCTGCAACCTAAGACAAACCTCACACCAATCCTGCCTCATCAACACATAGAGGTCAGGATCCACAACACAGAAAATGGAGGACAACCACATCATAGTGGGAATCATGGCCAGCCAAGCTGACACATAACCCTACCCCTTATTTGTATATACCTTATTCGCATAGTCTCACTCAGTCGTTGCGCGTGAGTTATAAAAACCACGGCTAGAAGGGCCACATTAAGAAATTCATTGCACTACAAGCATGATAAGAATAAGTTTTGGTTGTGGTATGTGTGGGGTTCTCCAAGTGACATGGGAAGCAGAAGTCACCTTCCTAGCTTTTGATAAAAAATAATGAAGTGAGAGATGTTGGCTGATAAACTGTCATTATTACTGACAGCAACTAAATTAGAGCTCAGAGTGAGAGCTCAATGGACCTGCTAATTGAACTGGAGAACTAGACAGACTTACTTGTATGGCTAGTCCTCCAGCACTGAGCCTGGCAAGGCCAGTGGTCATAACATTTCAAAAAGAGGAGTGATCCATCTGAGTCCAACAGGATAGATTTATCTACATGATTCTCAATCTAGTAAGTCATACCTTCTACTGAAGTAGAGTGAGATGAGGGTGAAAGGACACTCCAGGGACAGGGAAGAAAATTCCTGTAGGAGAAAATAGTAGTTGTTCTTATCTAAAAACACAGAGGATGGGGTCTGGAGGCCAGAAGTTCATTTAGGAGGACATAAAAAGACCTAAATGACAAGTAATAAAAATGGCCTGACCAATAATAAAAGCCAGTATTTATTGTGGTCTGCCAAGTGTTTCAGACACATTAATTTACTTAACTTTACAGCCGTTCTATGAAATTTGATTATCCTCATTGTCTAGACCAAGTCACTTATACGTGCTCCTGCACCTAGTAAGTGGCAGGACCAGCAATCATCCAGGACCAAGCAATCAACCCCCAAGTCCTGTCTCCAAATAGCATCTCAAGTAAGAGCCTGGCAATATCTTAGAAATAATTTTTCACAAGTTCACCTCAAGAGAAGATGTGTCGGGCCTGGATGTCTGGAACAATTATGCTTCTATTAACAATAACAGAGATGTTGGGAGAAGTTGTAGGGAAGAGAAAGATAACGCTTGTTAAAACCCATTGCCATCGAATTGATTCAGACTCACAGTGACCCTACAGGACAGTGCAAAACTGCCCCATAGGGTTTCCAAGCAGCAGCTGGTGGATTCAAACTGCTGACCTTTTGGTTAGCAGCCAAGATCTTAACCACTGTGCCCCCAGGGCTCCATGTTCTGTTTAGGTTTTGTTTAATTTTGATCTGTATAAAAAACATGCAGGCTCACAACACTCACTGGAATTGTCAGTAGTTGGGATTTGGAGTCAGGTTTGGATTTATGTATTCTGGAGTGAGAGGCAAAGTCAGTCAGGGTTCATTATGCAGCACTTCATGGATCAGAAGTATGGATTCCCCTCTGGGGATTTATGAGTTATCTAGAGAGCAGAAACAATGGGAACCAGGAAAGTAGAAGGAATCTGAGTGGGGCGAAAGTACAGGAGAGAAGAAAGCTAGGGACTGGGATTAGAAAATACCCACATTCCAAGGGAGGGAGGGACAAAGGAATGCTTAAGAGGACAGCGAAGTTAGGGTCAGAGAAACACAAGATCCAGGAAGGTCTGGCACTACAGAAGCCCTAGAAATAAGTCTTTGCAAAGAAAAACAGACGCATTAACATAAGGTCTTACTGAATCTTTGAGAGAAGTGGACGAGAATATTTGCTTTACTGATTGATCGTCAGCCTCTGGCTGGCATTCCAGAAGAAGTGTCAGCAAAAAGAAAATGGTGAGAACCTAGAATTTGAGTGTTTTGGGAGTTCATGAGAAGAACCGCCCTTCTGAAATGTTTGAAATATAATTAAAATTATAGAAACTAAGATAATGTCACTAACGAGGGGAAGTTTTTTGTTTGTTTTCAAGTTGAGGGACTTAACTATGTTGTTTTAAGAATGAATCAGAAGGAGGAAAAAGAGAGAAATAATAACTACTAGCACAGGACCTCAATGCAGATACAAAAGGGTGGAAAGAAGAGCAAAAGAGACAGGGGGAAAAAAAAGTGTGTGCGCTTCCCCTGGTTTCCTTCCCAGGAAGTCATCTCAGTTCCATTCCTGTAGTACTTTTTCTTTTTTTTTTTTTCCCCCAGTGGATTCCCCAGCCCTCAGTCCGCTTTTCTTTCTTTTTTTAAATTTCCCACTTCAGTCAAATTTTCTGTGAGACTTAAAGGCACCTGGGTCACCATCTTCAAAGCCACCCCTCCTCTGTGATTCTAACAACCACCACGCACCGAGACTTTCTGGGGCAAACTTGGGAAGCAGACATTTGTAAACACAGTCATAACCTTGGCGGTTACCAGATTTCTGAGCATGGACAAGATGCCAAATATTTTAGGCCTCAGTTTCCATCTACAAATGGAAATCGGCATGGTAATGTTAGGGGATTGTGATAATAAAATGAGATATATCCAGAGGCATAGCAAGGGTAACAAGTCCCCGGGCAATCTCTAAGGTTGCACCCCTCCACTCATCGATGGGGAAAGGGAGCGATTTGCCAGCCAATCTTGTCTGGAACCCCCTTGGACTTGGCGCCTGGGGGCAAATACCCTCTTCTTCCACCTCCCCACCCCCACCCCATACCTCTGGATAAGTCTGTGTAAAATGACGAAACCTAAATATTTAAAGAATAGCAATTTCCCCCTTGGTACAAGGAAATATACAAAGGCTAGTCTCTGCTGAAAAGAATTACTTACCAGGAGATAAAGACAGAAAAAACAAAAAACAAACCAGAATTTGAGAACGCATACTCAGTGGGCCCTGTCTGAGTAAAGAAGGAGTTAAAGGCTATCAGGTAAGAATGAAAGCAGAAAGAGTGGGACTGAGAATTTTTCCTAGTCCAGAAGCATAAAAGAACCTATTGGGGAAATCCTTCATATATTTATATTCTAGCAAATGAAAGATTTTTGGTTAAACCTTAAGACAAGTAGGGGAGTCCCTGGGTGGTACAAATGGTTAACTTGCTTGCCTTTTAATCAACAAGTCAGAGGTTCAAGTACACCCAGAAGTGCCTCAGAAGAAGGCCTGGTCATCTACTTCCATAAAATCAGCCACTGAAAACTCAGCAGAGCACAGTTCTGCTCTGACACACGTGGGGTCACCATGATGGTCACCATGATTCGGAGCTGATCCGACAGTAACTGGTTACTGGTTAGCACAGTAGAAATACCCCAGGCCATGGAGTTCGAATTATCGCATTTCTCTGGGTCTCATTCATTCATTCATTCGACAACACATTTTAAGTTTCCTGTAATTACCAAGCATTGTCCTAGGCAGTAGGGGCACGGAGTTAAAGAGGATAGACCCTGCTTCTACTCCCAGGGATTTTAAGTCTAGCAGAGAGAGGCATCTGTAAACAAATGATTAAACCTGTTGCCCTGGAGTCGATTCAGATTCATTGTGACCCTACAGGACAGAGTAGAACTGCCCCACAGAGTTTCCAAGGAGTGGCTGCTGGATTCAAACTGCCGACTTTTTGGTTGTCAGCTGAGCTCTTAACCAGGTGCCACCTGGGCTCCTGGTGGGTTATAAAAATCTATTGGGAGATTCCCATTCCACTCTGGTGAAAAGGTGTCAAATCTTGAAAGAGGGAAGCTCATGGTGAATGAAGATGAAATGAAGATATTCTCAAATAAAGAAAAACTGGGAGAAGTCTTTGCTAGCAGACCTACTTCTTAAGAAATACTAAACAAAGTTCTTCAGGCTGAAGGGAAACGATACTAAAGGGAATGTGGATCTTCAAGAATAAAGAGCAACTAAGTGGTAAATACCTGAGTAAATATAATTTTTTTTTCTTAATTTCTTTAATACATGCACGACTGTTTAAAGCAAAAATTGTCTGTTGGGGTTCTTGGTATATGTAAATGTAATGCGTATGACAGCTGTAACATTACAGTGGGGATGGGTTAAGGATGCCACCTAACAACAATGACAGCAACAATACCACGTGGTTGCAGGGTTTCTACATTTTGGATCAAGTGGTGCAACGTTAATTCTAAGTAGACTGTGAAAGATTACGTACGTTGAAATTCCCTGGAGCAAACATGAACAGAATAATACAAAGAAATGTAGCCCAAAAGTCAGTAGATAAATTAAAATGAAATACTAAAAATATATTCAAATGATCCAAACAATATCTAGTCAATTGGGCATAAATATTCATTATGTATCTAGGTCCGGTACTTGTATTAGATGTTGGAGGTACGTACGCTAATGACCTAAGTAGATACAGTCCCAGCCGTCAGGAAACTTAAGATCCAGCAAAGGAGAGAGGCATTAAATAATAAATACTCTTATTAACTTCAGGATCATGGCCATTTCTGGCTAGTGAGGGATAGAAGAATGGAAAAGGAGTACATATATCAGAATTTCTCAACTTGGCACTATTGACATTTTGGGTCCAATAGTTCTTTACTGTGGTACGTTGTCCCGTACATTACGGGGCATTTGGCAGCATCCATGTATGCGCCAGATGCCAATAGCACTCTCCTAGTCATGGCATTCAAAAATGCCTGCAGACGTTGTCAGATGTGTCCTAAAAAAAGGGCAAAATCACCTTCAGCTGATAATTACTGAATATATATACATACATGTGCATATATGTACATATACATACATATGTGTGTGAGAGATTTCATACATATAATATGCATGATATATGAATATATCAGGCCATATAGGTACACACACATATATTTATATATATACACACACACACCTGCACCTATACAGGAATAATGATTACATATATTAATGATTATTATGTAGTGTCAATATCAAAATTAATATTACCTAATATTTTTTTTTAATATTCATACTGACATTGTTACATCTAGTTAGTGGCTTCCGATATGTTGATTGTAATATTTTGTATATGTTTTCATTGTAATTTTTTAATACTATAAATAGTGAAAACATAAAAGCATGAACAATGCCACAATGGAAAACATAGGACTGTACAACCTGAAATGTTGGGGGGCGGGGGCTGGAAGGCTAGAATTTAAGATCAGACTTGGAGGTTGAGTGGGAATGGGTTGGACATAGAAGGGTCTTAAAATTGCTGCTTTCAATTAATTTATTAATTAATATATTATAATGTAAGCTGCCCAAATTTGTTCTACTTTTTCAAGTTTGCCTTGGCTATTCTTGGCCTTTTGCATTTTAGAATCAATTTGTTAATTTTCAAAAATTCCCTACTGGGATGCAGACTAAGATTGAATTAAATCTGTAAATCGGTTTGAAGAGAGTTGCATGATAGCAATGAGTTATTCAGTCTGGTATATCCTGCTATTTAGATGTTCTTTGAATGTTCTGGAAACCTTGGTGGCCTAGTGGTTAAGTGCTACGGCCGCTAACCAAAAGGTCGGCAGTTTGAATCCGCCAGGCGCTCCTTGGAAACTCTATTGGGCGGTTCTACTCTGTCCTATAGGGTCGCTATGAGTCGGAATCGACTGGACGGCAGTGGGTTTGGGTTTGGTTTAATTGTTCTTAATAATGCTTGTAGTTTTCAGGGTAGCAGCCTTGGACAACTTTTATTAGATGTATTCTCCATTATTTGATTTGTTTGCTGTTATTATAATGGGTTTTTTGTGTTTTTTTTTTTTTTGCAGTTTATTCCCTATTTCTTTGTGGCTGGCTTCATTGTAAGGAATTTTATTATGTGTTGTGTAGCAATCTTGTTGCATTCACTTATTAATTCCAATAGTTTGTTGATTCTCTTTTATTTTCTATAGTCACAGTAGTGTCATCAAAAAATAACAAATTAATATTCTTAAAAAAAAAATTTTTTTCTCAATTATTATGCCATTGATATTTTTTCTTTTCATATTACGCTGGTTAGGACCTGCAGTATAACAACCGTAGCAGTAGTCACAACAGCTGTTCTTCTCTTGTTCTCAACCCCTGGGGGAAAACATCAATGACCACCTGACAGGAACCAGAAAAATGAAAAGAAAGACCCTGACAAGTAGAATTACGTGGAGATAGTGTTTCCAAAGCCAATGAAAAAGGGGATTTTAAGGAGCTAAAGGGCTTTTTTTTTTTTTTAAGAGCTACAACTTCAGAGCTGTAGAGCTATCGAGTATATCGAAACTTAAGAATTTTTTTTACAATCAATTGTTCTTCAATTGTCAAAGGAGAATAATAATAACTTGACTTAGAAACTTGTTCTGGAATGATCAAATTAATAAGGAAGGACCCAGGAAAATGCCTACACTAGTTATACATTTAGTGCATAATAAGTTGTTGGTTTGGTTTCTTCCTTATCTAAAATAAATTAATTTTTTATGCCAATGGGGCCTCTATAAACAGCAAGATAATACACTAACTGTGGTTTAGCAACTTGCTTGGTGCTCTGCTAAGGTAGTCTTTGCTTTAGCCACTAGATATACCCCAGATACGTTCTCCAGGAATGTGTGTCCCCATGCATTAGATACCTTGTGAAGGACTTGCTGATGGTTCATGAAGAGGTATGATTCTTTTGTAGAGCAAACACCAACTTGGAAGCACTGGTCAGGAAATTTGACCTTTGCAATACACACCACTAGTTTTATGCAAGATTTTTGCCATATGGTTTTTTACTTTGTTAATACGATACTAACATTCTAGTCTATTGATTTTGCAATACATCTGGCATGTTAGTAAATCACACTTGGAAGAAATTTTATCTGGAAGCTCACATTTGTGGAAATAGTACATGAGGATAAAGATCCTTTTAGCAGCTCATTACTCCACCATCTTAAATGTTAAAACAACTTTTACCATAAATAAATTATAAGAGTTGCTAATATAGAATGCTAGGCAATCACTGGCTTTCCAAATTTAAGGGTTAAATAAACCATTGGCTTCTAAAATAACAGATAAACACTTTGCTAGAAATGGCTAAAACTTGATGGTCTCAAGTAGAATATTTATTTAGTGGGCGTGGTAAACTGTAGGAGCCCTGGTGGCACAGCGATTAAGAGCTCAGCTGCTAACCAAATTCACCAACAGCTCCTTGGAAGCCCTATGGGGCAATTCTACTCTGTCCTACTGGGTCCCTATGAGGTGCATTTGACTCAACAGGAACTGGCTTTGTTTGTTTTTTGGTAAACTGAAAGAGTAGGATGGTTAGAAATTATTCTAGCCTCCCGTCTCACTCAGACCCTCTGGTTCTTTCTGAACTTCCCTTTAGTATTTATTTTTCTTGAGAGAATATTTGGCCAAGAAATGTCACTTCTTGATTTACTCTTAATTAGAAAAAAAATAGAAGGAGGCATTGGTCCCTTCTGTACAGAAGGAAAGTCTCAATTTAGTTATTTATGTATTCAGTCCTTTGAAATAATTGAGAGCTAAAGCTTCTCTCAACCAGGTCAGGCCCACTGAAGGTGGGAAGCCTGTTGAGAGAATAGGGAATGAATTTGATGTTTTCATTATTTTCCCTGCTTTCTCTAACTTCCTAACTCAGCTTTAGTTTCTGATCCCTTCACTGTTGAACTGGGAAGAAAGAAGTGATAAAGAACACAAAATACCTTAATTTACTGGCCTCTTTGCAACGAGCCTCTTATACCCTCTTGAGGCACATGTCTCAAGTCAAGCCTGTCTCCCATGGGGTGATATTATGAATTCTTGGGAAATCTCCCACCCATTGGGATTCTCAAACACAGAACTTCTGCTTTCCATCCAAGACTCACCCTTTAATCCCTAGTTTCACATCCACGTAGACTCCCTCTTTAGAGTTCCACTGCCCAAAAAGTCTTATTTCCCTCTCTGTCTTTTACCCAGTCTTTATCCCTCTACCTCCACTCCATGGGAAATTCACACTTACCTTCTGCCCTTTATACAAGAGCTCTTTTCCAAAAGGCAGACCTGCCTTTGCTGGCACCGAGTACTGCTACCAACCTACTATCGTTTCTATTACTTGGGTGTGAGTTTGACTCCTCTATGTCCCACTGTCTTAGGCTGGGTTCTCTAGAGGCTCAAAGCTAGTAAGAGAAAGGGGGGCAGAAAGAAAGATTTACTTCAAGGAAATGGCCCACCCAATTGTGAGGGTTGGCAAGCCCCAAATCCATAGGTCAGGTGGCAAGCTGGGGACCTTTGCTGGCTTATGTCCCAGGAACCAGAGGCCAGGTGACTAGAAGAGTGCAAGGTCAAAAGAGAGTGAGCTTTACCAGAACATCCATTTATATTCTGGCGGCAGGCCACGCCCCCAAGGAAACGCCCCTTTTAACTGACTGCCTGATCACATCAGATCACATCATGGAAGGTAATTACAGTTTATTACATTATGGAAGAGCAACCAGTCCAGTGTCTGCCAAAACACTGAGAATCATAGCCTAGCCAAGTTGACACATAACATTAACCATCTCGCCCACCAACTCCAAGGCACACATTGCAAACTCTACAGATAGATCCCCAGAAGCCTCTGTTTGTAGGCTGAAGTAAGAGAGAACCAACTCCCATCCTGCAGAAAATAATCTCAATGATCTACTGTATTTTCAGTTATTATAAAATCATATAGACAATGAGAATATTAAGGATAGAAAAGTAAAATTATCTTTCAGTTATTTAGTATAGTCCATTCTAAAGTGGAAGGTCAGAGAAAAAGAGGAAGACGCTCAACGAGATGGATTGACATAGTGGCTGCAACAATGGGCTCAAGCATTACAACAATCATGAGGATGGTGTAAGGCTGGGCAGTGTTTCGTTCTGTTGTACAAAGGGTCACTATGAGTCGAAACTGTCTCGAGGGCACCTAACAACCTAACAACAACATTCTAAAGTATTTTATTATTTTTAAGAATTAAGTGGGGGAAGCAGAGGGTGGAGCTGAAGAGATGATGGGAAAGGAGTTGAGGTGAGGTAGAAAAGAAAGAAGGGAGCGTGAAGGGGGGAAGCAGTGGAGGAAATGGGCATAGAAGAGGAAACAAAGAATATAAAATATGGTTTAAAAAATTTCACCCACTTGGGGCTTTTAAACTGATTATGTAGATATGGTTACCATTCATATTATTCAATTTCTACTCCTTTACTCAATTTAAAATTAACTTACATTCTCATCTAAGCTTAAGCAGAACTGTCTCCATGGAAACCATCTAAATGTGGCATGTCATAGAAACATTAAACCAACTATACCTTAAAGAATACACAGACACACACATTGCTTGCGAGAAATGAAAATCTTTAAAAATGCTAACTCAAAGCGTTGAATTTTTTTTGTAATTGTGCATAATTACTCATAAATATTTTAACTAAAAGATCATAAAATATTTGTAAAAATCCTTTTGGTGCATTTGTAATGTTATTAATAATTTGAATAGCTCCCCAATACCCTTCAAAATAAAAACAGGTAAGCCTTTTATAAATGTATACCACAAAAAACTATACCATCAATATGCTATTGACTAAAATTAACTTCTTCATCAAATCTCCAAATATTATCAATAAGCAATGTCCTCTCGAAGTCTGAAAAGGCACATCATATGAAGTGATTAATTTTCTCAGTAAGTAGGCAACAACATAAAATAAAAATATACTACTCTGCAAAAATTTTTTCCCAATCTGATGCTTACCTTTTACTCACTACGTGGCATCTTTTTTGAACATGAGTTACTGATTTTGAAACAGTCTAAAATAGCATTTCTGGCTCTACTTTATTTGTCTCACCGATATCACTTTATTTCATCACAGTGGATTTAAAATGACCTTTAATATCTGCCATAGCCAGTCAATACTTTGAATTCATCTAAAAAAGCCCCTCCTACCCTTGCCTCTTCCATAGTAATTTTGGAATTTGCGATAATACAATGGATCAGATTGCCTTTTCAGACACTCAGAAATCAGAAACCTTACCCAGTTTTAAACTTTACTAGTCATTCCAGGGATATAAACTAGCTGAAGCAGGAAAAAGTTCTGGACCTCCACGGCAGTTACTCAGGTCCCTTCTTTGAGCAGCAGGACACTCTGGGCCCAGGTAAATTTATATGGTCTCTGGGAGCACAGTGGTTAAGAGATTGCCTGCTAACAAAAAGGTTGGCAGTTTGAATCCACCAGCTGCTTCTTAGAAGTCCTGTGGGGCAGTTCTACTCTGTCCTCTAGGGTCACTATGAGTTGGAATTGATCCAGTGGTAATCGGTTTGGTTTTTTGGTTAAGCAAGGCACACAGTCATGAAACATTTGCCTATTAGACTCAGATACTTACGTACGTAGTTTGTATGGAGTCATGCCCCCCCAGATCCATAAATTACAGGTTCCTTTGCCAAAATAAATTTCAGGTAAAAAAGTGTACACTGCAAATAGAATTCCATAGATACCCTTTGTTTTCAGATTTCTCATTAGAAAGTTTATAAAGCGATTTGACCTGTTACTTCTTCCTTTACCAAAGGCATCCTCCAATGAAAAAGAGAGTGGGTTAGCAATCTGCTATTGCTGGTTTACCTCCAAAGGCATTGTCATAGATTGTATTGTGTCCCCCAAAATATCTGTCAGCTTGGCTAGGCCGTGATTCCCAGTATTGCGTGATTGTCTACCATTTTGTCATCTGATGTGATTTCCCTCTGCGTTGTAAATCCTATCACTGTGATGTAATAAGATGGATTAGTGGCCGTTATATTGATGAGATCTACAAGATTAGATAGTGTCTTAAGTCAGTGTCTTTTGAGATACAAAAGACAGAAGAGAGTCCTTTGGACCTGAGGTTCCTGTGCCAAGACGCTCCCAGACCAAAGGAAGACTGATGACAAGGACCTTCTTCCAGAGGCGACAGAGAGAAAGCCTTCCCCTGGAGCTGGTGCCCTGACTTTGGACTTCTAGCCTACGGAACTGTGAGAGAGTAAACTTCTCTTTGTTAAAGCCATCCACTTTGGTATTTCTGTTATAGCAGCACTAGATGGCCAAGACAGGCATGCTAGTCTATTTTCATAAATAATTGTGGTGGAAATATGAATAAGATAATACATAATTTATAAGTTATATGCATTAAATTAGTGTCTTTATGACATTGAGTCTTTCGATACACAAACAGGGCGCATTTACTTAAGTGATATTCTAGCATCTTAAATATTTTAATTATTTCTCTACAAAATTCTTGCATACCTTTTACAAAATGTATTGCTAGGTTTTATATAAATATATGAATTCCTGAGTTCTTTTTCATTTCTATGTCTAACTAGTTTTTGCAGATCTTTAGGTATATGTATATTTTATACCCAAAAGCCATTATAAAATGCATCACAATTTTAATAGTTTATCTACAGACATTATACAATAATGATACTATCTTTTGAATTAATGGCATTTTTGCTAAAACATATTTATTTTTCTGGTCTTACTTTATTGCTAGGACTTCTAGTACAATTTCGAGCATATATAGATAAAGCTTATCATTTTATTTTTCTTTAAAAATACACGGAATATTAGAATAATGTTATTCTGTAGATGACTTCTATCTTTTTGTAGTGTAACATACTTATTTAAATAAAAATAAGTTAATTTTTATTGAATATTTTCTGCATCTGATGATGTGGCCATATAATTTTTCTCATTAGTCTGTAAAGAAGTTGGATTATCTTTTAAATCAGTTTCTTTCCTTATTCTTATTTTCTGTCTTCAATTTTTTTAAGTTTTTTTCTTTACTAACTCTGTGAATCAAATGTGAAATAAGTTTCACCTGATTTTTTAAAATTTTTCTAGAGTATGCTTTTAAGACTGTATTTTTTTCCTAAAACGCAGCTTTATTTGCATTCTATACTTGCATACATGAAGTTTTTACTGATTTTTTTACTTTTATATTATTTATAATATCCATTATACCTTTTTCTACTCCATTATTTTGGAATTTGTACTCAAAGTTTATTAAACTTTAAAAAAAGTAAACTATACAATCCTAGAGACTGATGAAGAAGTAGCAACTCAGTTAACCCAGCCTCTTTTCCTAACAGGGGCTCCTCTAAAAAGTCCCTGCAGCCCAGACGTCACTCACTGTGAGCTCCTGGATTTACAGTGAGCTTTTTCATATTAGAATTTACTCTCTTTCTGTGCTAGTTTTAAACTAAGTTTTTAAATACTTCAGCTTTAATAAACTTTTTACCAGGTAACCGTACAAGCACATACACACATATAATCCCACTTGCTGCTTTTCTAAAATATTCATAATTGACAGTTGTTTTGAATGTAATGTTTTTGAGAAGTTATTTTCTTGATCCATCAGCGCTGGAGATAGAGACTAGGTCTTCCCGAGTACTACGCTGTGCGTCGTTTGCTGTGGAAACTTGACGGCTTCCGAGGCTGAATGTCTTTATAAATTTTCTTAACAATATCTACCGAATTGCACCAATATTAGGAAGAACAGTATCATTAGTGCTTTACACTCAACAGGGTGATTGTCACACACACTTTCAAATTAAAAATGTGGCAACAATTCTCTAAAGCAGTTAGTATTATTACCCTATTTACCAGACGACTAAACTCGGTCGCAGAGACATTAAATAATTTGCCTGTGGTTCTCCAGTTTTTAGCAGTAAATCTGGGAATCTAAACAATCTTTTTGTCTCCAAATCGAGTTCTTCCTAAAATGTAAGGTAGCCTGAATAACACAACTTCTATGTCCTTCAAGGTATGTTCTCCACCCTTAAATAAGCCCAAATCATTGACCTTCTTATTGTTCCTCTTTCCCATTCCCCCCTTATTTTACTCTCTGTAGATGATCCTGTAATTGTAGGTGATGGTCCTTTGTACTGTATTTTAATATTAGTGTGTTGACTCATTGATTTTTCACTAGTATTCGTAGAGCAGATTTTAATCGAATTTGGATTTTGTTTAAAGTTCACATGATTGTCAAATGACATTTAATTTTTTGATATTAAGAACTGATACTCAATTCTGAGCTCCTTAGCACTAAAACATAAAAATAAAATCAAATTCTCAGAAAGTATATTGATAGCTATAATTATTAAAACATTGAAATCAAAGCATTTAAAACGATCTGATAATATTATTGTCTTTCAGGAACTGTCAGCAGCTATTGGGATAATACAAACCCTGGTTGCATAGTTGTTAAGGGCTGCGGCTGCTAACCAAAAGGTCGGCAGTTCAAATCCACCAGGTGCTCCTTGGAAACCTTATGGGGGCAGTTTTCCTCCATCCTATGGGGTCGCTATGAGTCAGAATTGACTCGAAGGCAACAGGTTTGGTTTTTTGGTTTATTGGGATAATTATTGCTGCACTGATTTCCAGGATTGTCCTTCATGGCTTTCTCTTGGCCATGAAAATTGCTTAGTAATAGTAACACACTTCCCTGCCACTTATCTGGTTCTATCTTTTCAGATATAAATATACCAAAAATTTAAGAGAAAAGAAGGGATGGGGAATAAATGATTGGTCAGAGTACAAAAAGATACCAAAAAATGAAGTCAAGGACATATGTTGCTCTCAGTTGCCATCTAGTTGATTCTGACTCAGCCCCACGTGTACCAAGTAGAACTGCCCTCGTGGCGCAGTGGTTAAAGTGCTTGACTGCTGACCAAAAGTCGGTGGTTCAAAACCACGGGTGGCTCCGTGGGAGAAAGATGTGGCAGTCTGCTTCCGCAGAGATTTACAGCCTTGGAAACCCTGTGGGGTCACTATGAGTCGGAACCGACTTGACAGCATTTTTTTGTTTTTAAATCTTTCACAAGCAGATCACCAGGCCTGTCTTCCAAGGTGCCTCTGGGTGGGTTTGAACCACCAACCTTTCAGTTAGTAGTCCAACGCTTAAACATTTGAGTCACCCAGGAAAACCCATGGACATATGGAGAGTTCTTAATCTCTGGAACAACAGGGATGAAATGAGGAAGCACAAGCATACTAGACTGGAAAGGAAAGAAATTGATGAACTAATAAGGCTATTTGTAGAGAATGAGCAGATCAAGGGTAGGGCCTGGAATTTAAAAAGAGGTTAAGAAAATGTTCGTACTCAATTACTTTATTCCAGTCAGAATATATGGCTGGTCAAAACTCATGCTCTTGATTTTTTGAACTTTGATTTCCTTGTTTGCTGTGTTTAAATCAGAATCTATTGCTCTAAAGCTCAGCCCCATCCAATCAGGTGATATTTCAGCATTATTATAGGATCTACAGAAATGTTCTCATTATTATTCTATTTTCATACTCTAGAAGAAGCAGTGAAATCATATCACCAACATTGTTCCAGTAAATTCCTCTAAGTTCTCAATAGTATTTGAATGACCCAGTGAAGTGTGCTCCATGAATCTTTAGTACACTCCGAAGTTATTAAATATGGAAATTATTAGGATTATGCAGCAATAAGCATAATCCGTAAAACTGCAGAATCCAAAGGCTACATGCAGTACAACATAAAATATTTAAAATACATGCTTATGTAGGCAAAGACGGAAGGGTAATGTTCATGTGGCACCAAGGGTAATACCCATAAAGAAAATATTAGGCAAACCAATTTGACTACATTAAAAAGGAAATTTGTTGCATTAAAATACACACACACATGCACAAAATAAAGCCTAAATATAAGTTAAAACCTGGTAATTTTTTTTTTTGCCTGTATAACAAAGTAAAAGTTAATAACCTCAATATATAAAAACCATCACAATTTCACAAAAAAATTAAATCAGGAAAACTCAAAGTGATCAAATAATATGAAAACCTAAAATATAAAAGTATATGAAAATATAAAATACAGATAGAAAAGTCCAATTAATATGTGGAAAGATACCACAATAATAATAAAAATGCAACTGCAAAAGATATCATCTCGGGTAATAATTAGAAGTCATCTGTTAAGACCTTTGTATAATACGGAGCCGGCTCCTCCACTATGCCCACCATCTCAGAAAATGACATCAATTTTTATAGTTGCTTAAGTCAGTTTTTTTTAAGTTACTATCTATGCAGTCAACACTGACTTCTCTCTTTCTCTCACTCCTCACCACCAATGTATCATGAAATTCTATTGTTTAATCTTCAAAATATATCATAAAGGGAGGGTAAGAACGGTTGTGCAATTTTAAGAATGTGATTAATGTCACCGATGGTGTATGTATAAATTGTTTAGTTGGTGTATACTCTGATGTGTATGCTTTCAACAACAATAACAACAAAAATAAATTTTATATATATCCAGACTTCAACCACCTCTCACCACTTCCAACCATCGTGTCTTGTGCAAATTTACCCATTTCCTTTTACCTACATTCTATTCTTCACCTATCTATCAAAGTGAACCTTTTCAAATCTAAACCAGATTCCATCAATCATGAACTCAGACTCCTCTAAAATCTTCCCATCCTACTCGGTGTAAAAGCTGAAGTCTTCACAACAGTTACTTGGTTTTATGATCCTCTCCATCGCCTCCCTGTCATCATCTACTAGTACCCTCCCCCTCATCCACATACCCACCCACCCTCTGCCGTCAAGTCGATTCCGACTCCTAGCAACAGTGTAGGACTGAGTAGAACTGCCCCGTAGAGTTTCCGAGGAGCACCTGGTGGATTCAGACTGCCGATCTCTTGGTTAGCAGTTGTAGCACTTAACCACTGCGCCACCACGGTTTCCCTCATCCACATAGCTCTTTGCTATTCCTCAGATCATGGAAACATCTCCTCTACCTCAGGACCTTTGAGCTTACAGTTCAGCCTGGAAATATTCCCCTCCAGTTTCAGAATGACCTGCTCCCTTCAACTCGTTTGTCACCTTCATGGTGAGGCCTTCCTTGCCACCTTTATTTAAAATAGTAGTCTTCCTCTTCAGCAGTCTCCTTTTCATTTCTCCACTTTAATTTTCTCCATGATAATTTTCACCACTTGACATACATTTTTTTTTTTTTTTAAGATGATTGAAAATACCATGGCCTGGGCGAGGTGCACCTTAGTTCTCAAAATGACTTCTTTGCTTTTGAAAACTTTTTTGTGTGTGTGCTTTAAGTGAAAGTTTACAAATCAAGTCAGTCTCTCATACAAAAATTTATATACACCTTGCTATGTACTCCTAGTTGCCCCCCCATAATGAGACAGCACACTCCTTCTTTCCACTCTCCGTTTTCTTGTCCATTTGGCCAGCTTCTGACTCCCTCTGCCTTCTCATCTCCCATCCAGACAGGAGCTGCCCACAGAGTCTTATGTGTCTACTTGATCCAAGAAGCTCATTCTTCACCATTATCATTTTCTATCCCATACTCCAGTCCAATCCCTGTCTGAAGAGTTGGCTTTGGGTATGGTTCCTGTCTTGGGCTAACAGAAGGCCTGGGGACCATGACCTCTGAGGTCCTTCTAGTCTCAGACCATTGTCTGGTCTTTTTATGAGAATTTGAGGTCTGCATCCCACTGCTTTCCTGCTCCCTCAGGGGTTCTCTGTTGTGTTCCCCGTAAGGGCAGTCATCGGTTGTAGCTACGCACCATCTAGTTCTTCTGGTCTCAGGCTGATGTAGTCTCTGGTTTATGTGGCCCTTTCTGTCTCTTGGGCTCATAATTACCTTGTATCTTTGGTGTTCTTCATTCTCCTTTGTTCCAGGTGGGTTGAGACAGACTGATGCATCTTAGATGGCCACATACTAGTATTTAAGACCCCAGATGCCACTTTCCAAAGTGGGATGCGGAATGTTTTCTTAATAGATTTTATTATGCCAATCGACCTAAATGTACCCTGAAACCATTGTTCCCCAAACCCCGCCCATGCTATGCTGGCCTTCAAAGCATTCAGTTTATTCAGAAAACTTCATTGCTTTTGGTTTAGTCCAGTTGAGCTGACCTCTCCTGTATTGTGTGTTGTCTTTCCCTTCACCTAAAACAGTTCTTGCCTACTATCTAATTAGTGAATTACCTTCTCCCTCCCTTCCTCCCCACTCTTGTAACCATCAAAGAATATTTTCTTCTCTGTTTAAACTATTTCTCAAGTTCTTATAATAGTGGTCTCATACAATATTCCAGCTTTAGTTGATCTCTTCCAATTAATATATAAGCCTTATCTCGTTACAGATTTTTCTATCTTTTGTTGAAGGCCGTATTATCCAGCCCTTAGAATGGTGCTCAGCCCATAGTCAAGGCTTAGTAAATATCTGTTGAATGAACAGAGCACAGAGAAGCTCAATAATTTGTCTGAGTCACAGAGTTGGCACTTAGAGAAGGAAGGATTTGAACCCAGGCAAACCCAACCCAAGGCTCAATGATTAAACACGTAACTAATGTGATAGTTGTCTCAATAGGGTATATCCTTAAAATCAACTTTAATTCTAGGATTGTATCCCAAGAACAGAATTAAGGACGTAAGCAACCTAAGCTGGAGTAAGGAATTATTTAAATTTTTTTAAAAACATTTTCTTTAATGTAAGGTTTATTTTAGCATTTCAAAAACAAGAGTTTTCCTAGAATATTTTTATGTGAATATGTTCATTCACACCCAGCATGTTTTGTCATTTCCTTCAGAAGTCGCATATATACAGATATAAAGAACACTGTGCAGGCTTCATCCATAACCTGAAGGTCTGTATGACAAAGAAAGAGAAAGAACAAGATCTGGAGGATCGAAAGAGGGGTTGCTTCATAATAACATAGTTAACAGATGACTAACACTTCTACGGTGCAGCTTTATATTCAATATCCTCGCTGGTTTTCCAAGGCACAAAACAAACATAACAATATTACATTCATAATAGCAGTGTTTCCTGTGTCAGAAGTTGGTGTTATACTTGCTGGCCTATCTGGAGCACTTCTTATGAAGGTTGTATTTATTCTGCCTGTTGAGATGAAAGCAGTAATAATAAAACTGTCAGGGGAGAGGAAATTGTCCTCTCTGATACTGTGTTATAAAACATTTGTGAGTGGAGTGGGTTCTTGCCCTTTCTTCAATCATTGCCAGCATCCTAGAAAACAAATTCAGGACTTAGCAATGAACTTGCAGCGATCCCTGATTCGAGCTTCACCAGGTCCGTTAAACCTGTTTTACAAATGAGAAACAGAATTTCCAGGCAAGAGACAGGAGCAGATACATGGGAGGCGGTAATTAATCTCAATAGCAATGACACTGATGCGTATGCTGATGGTGACAAGACAAACAGATATGAGGAGGGAAATCCATTCGTGCCAGGCGGTTTAATCTACAGCACCTGGCTTAGTCCTTACAACTACCCCTGTGGGTAGGTATTTGAAAACTATGTTAATGATGAGAAAACTGAAGATCAAAAACATTCAGTTACTTGTGAAATACGTGGCAAAGCTGGGATTCAAACCCTGGTTGCCATTGCTCCAAAGCTCATGCTGCTGGTGCAGTACATTGGAATGGTGTACTTCTCCCAGCTTCAAAAATAATAGAATTGGTTAATTTCCTCCTATTTGGAGCCAGTTCTATGAGGTTTCCACAGAGACCTATATTCTAGATGGCCTCAGAGACCCCAATTTAAATGTTGCTCCTGCTAAAGAAGTCAGGACGGGTGAACTATTACAGATTCAGAAAATAATTAAAAGTGTAATAAATTTGGATTTAATAAATCCAAAGATATTTACTAATTAAGAAGAGGAAAATAGTAAATTTACAGTGAAGAAACTGATCTTAACCAATTGATTGAGTAGTAACACCAGAAATAAAAATTGACATAATAATAATAAATATAATTTACATTATGCAGCCTAAAATGATACACTGAGAAGGGTACAACACTTTTGTGGCAAAAACTGAACCTAATCATAAGAAAACATCTGGCATGCTATAAATGAGAGGGATCCTACAAAACAACTGTCCAGAAAAGATCCCTGGAAGCATAGTGGTTAAAAGCTATGGCTGCTAACCAAAAGGTCAGCAGTTCTAATCCACCAGCCACTCCTTGGGAACTCTATGGGGCAGTTTTACTCTGTTCTGTAGGGTCGCTATGAGTTGGAATTAACTCGACGGCACCTAACAACAAAAATACTTTTCAAAAACATCAAAGTTAGGAAAGACAATGACAGAATAGGAAAACATCAAAGATTGAAGGAGACAACTAAATACAATGTAGGATCTTGAACAGAAAAAGGACCTTAAAATCTGGCTAAATCCAAATAAAGTCTTTAGTTGGCACCAATGTTAATTTCCTAGTTTTGATCCATTGTATTATGAATAGGCAAGATGTTAACTTTAGAAGAAGCTTGGAGAAAAGTATGGGATTTCCCTATACCATTTTTGCAATTTTTCAAAATTTAAAGTGAAAAATATCAACGTCTTCTTGGGCTTCATCAATAACACATTTGAAAATATAGGTTTTTTTGTTTTAACTAATGGAAAAATAGTGTTATTCAAAATGGAAAAACAATTCATGCAATTAGAAAGTTGAAGATCTAGACGAAGAAGACCGTGAAACTTTATAAAAGACATAAAAGATGTCTTAATGAAGAGGCATACCATGTTGCTTTTTATGAACCTTTAAAGTATACACAAATGCATTTTCCCCAAAACAATCCATAAATGCAATAATCCTAATTAGAATTTTAATGAGAGAACTTGATAATCTTATATGAAATAAGCATATGCATAACATACAATAAATGGATAATATATTATATACATAAACATTTAAAAAATAATAAAGACCAATGAGCAAAGGCTTGTCCTACCAAATGTGAAGGGGAGCGTCTTGCCCTGCCAGATGTATTCATTTATGTTCTAGAAATCTATCTTAATTAAACAATTTAATATTTGTACTGGGATAAAAACAACACCCAAGGCACATTCATGTGCACATAGGAGAATTTTGAAGAAGGCCAATATTACTCAGTGGTTAATTACATGGGTACTAGAATCAAAACAAATGAATTTAAAACCAAAATGTGTCAGTGTCCTATCATCGGTAAAGTCACTTCAGCAATCTGGGCCTTAAATTCCTAATCTTTAAAATGAGTGTGGACAGTATTAATTTGACTAAATTATTAATAGCTCACTCATGTGTGGATGTGAATATTGAACTAGATAAGTTACACAGAACATTTAACACAGTTTTGTATAAAGGAAGCACTCAAAATGGCAGGCTCTAATGATCATGGGTTTTTTTTTTGTTATTATTTATTATTTGATAAAGGCAGCATTTTAAGCAGTAGAATTAGGACTGGTGTTAGATAATCCTATTTTCTCTTAAAAACAAAATAATAATGAAGTATTAAAGGCAAGAAATTTTCAAAATTCCTTAAGAAACTCTTACAACTTGCAAAGATTTCACTAGTCTCCTAAGAACATAGGAAAGACTTTTATGTTAAAATACTTTAAAATCATAGCATTCTTCCCTAGGCCTTCAAAATGCATGTCCATAAAATACAAGAAGGGACAGCTGACATCAGATAACCAGCATATGTCAACTTTGGCCCCACAGAAGTCAAGACTGAGTTGTTTTTTTTTCTGAAAAAAAAGAAAAAGAATAACCTTAACATGTTAATACTGTAAAAGTACAGAGAGTGGAAGACAGATACTGTAACTGGCTTCTGAATGCGGGGTTTGCATTCATTCACAGTAACCACCTCAAATTCCCTGTATAAATGAGGCATTTTTTCACTGCTTGATTAAGCAAAGACAATCCACTAGAATAGCAATACTTTTTAATTGAAAAACAACCAATTAAAAAAAAAAAAATCCAGACGTGTGAGCTCTATCGAATAAAAGCTATGAAACTTGACTCGTTAAGAACACTGTGATAGCTGTAAATCTGACGGAATTACTAATTAGCACCTAAAAATCTGACCTGCCAAGTGGATTCAATTCCAGTTAGAAATGCAAATCGTCATTAGGGAAGGACTACTCCAATGTACCTGTGGGCCAACTGAGTTCCCTGTGATTACAATCAGACAGATCGAAGCCCTGTTTCTCTGTACAGCTCACTGTACATAATTCCTTTGAATCTGGGAAAGTTGTCAGGGATCTGTTATGAAGAACAGTGACTCACCCCATCAGCCAATACAATGAGGCCATTCATTCATTCACTCCTTTATTCATTCATTTATTAAGAACCTTCTATGTGCCTAGCACATCTGAAGTTCTGGGAAGTAATATGTGAACAAGAAAGATTGTTTCTTCTCACACGTTCTATTGGGAAGATAGAGAAGAGGAGAAATGGTTATAGTTAGTGCCATTAAGCGCTACATTGTATTTCCCTGGAAGAGTGTTAAATACTACAACACTGAGGACCAGGTAGGTGGTGACACACAGCAGAGAACGGCTCTTAAACCTCAACTGATGCACCGGGGAAGACTGTAGCAGGTGGGACATCTAAAAGGCGTCCACCTAAAAGGCATAGGAGGACATTATCTAATCTTTCTCCTCTCAGCTATGCAGCACGGTTGTGGCAGGATTTGAATTTAATATTTCAGACGTTAGTTACCTATGGAGTAGAGCAAATTATATTAAATTTAAGGATATTAAGGGTTGGAGAAGCCCTGGTGGTGCAGTGGTTAAGATTCGACTGCTAACCAAAAGGTCGGCAGTTTGAATCCGCCAGGCGCTCCTTGGGAACTCTATGGGGCAGTTCTACTCCGTCCTATAGGGTCACTACGAGTCAGATTCAACTCGATGGCAGTGGGTTTGGTTTTTTGTTTTTTTTTTTTTTAAGGGTTGGGGAATTAGGAGTTGAACGGATATTTCCCCATTTCCACCCAGTTGCTATTGAGCCAACTCAGACTCATGGAGAGTGTATGTATTTCAGAGTAGAATTATGTTCCATACGGTTTTCGATGGCTGATTTTTCAAGGCCTGAGATAGACTGCCAGGCCTTCCTTCTGACACTGCTCTGGGTAGACTTGAACTTATAACCTTTGTGTTGGTAGCAGAGTACGTTTGTGATTTGCACCATTTAGAGACTTCTGGTGTTACAGGTGTGTAAATCGAAGTTAGCCAGCGTAGTGGAAGGGTTTGTACTGGAATGCAACACAGTGGACCAGAAGACGAAAAATTGAATTGCTGTGGATGGAGGTCAGAAGGTAAGCGATAAAGAGCTATATCTCTTTTACTTGGGGTGGAATAGAAAGGGTCTAGAAATACAATATCCGATATAGTAGTCACTTGGTTTTTTCAGCCATGGTGTTTGCAATCACCTCACATGCATGCAAAAGCTGGACGATAAATAAGGAAGACTGAAGAACTGAGCCCTTTGAATTGCGGTGCTGGCAAAGAATATCAAACATACAATGGACTGCCAAAAGAACAAACAAACGTGTCTTGGAAGAAGTATAATCAGAATGGTCCTCAGAAGCAAGGATGGCAAGACTACGTCTCACATACTTTGAACACGTTATCAGGAGGATAAGGATATCATGGAGAAGGATATCATGCTTGGTAAAGTAGACAGTCAGTGAAGAAGAGGAAGACCTTCAAGGAGATGGACTGACACAGTGGCCGCAACAAAGGGCTCAAGCCTAACAGTGATTGTAAGGATACACAGGACTGGACAGGGTTTCATTCTGTTGTATATAGGGTCACAATGAGTTGGAACCAACTCGATGGCGGCCAGCAACAACAACAATAAGCGACATATGGCTATTTAATTTAAATTAACAAATTAAAATAAAAATTCAGTTCCTTAGTAACACTAACCACATTTCAAGTGCTCACTAGGTACATATAGCTAGTGGCTACCATGTTAGACGGCACAGATATAGAACGTTGACATCATCACAGAAAGTCCTATTGGGCAGCACTGGTTTAGAAGTTATAAGAAATTCCCACCGACCTCCAGAGCCTGAGGTATACGAAGTACATGAGCATGAGCAGCATAACCTTGAGATAGTTTCAGAAGACACTTGTCTTCATTCAAGGAAAAAATTATATGTCAAGGGGACTCAGGAAATTTCAAGATGTAAAAGAGAAAAAAAATGGGTTCATTTGGGCAGAATGGATTAAGTCTTGGGATGGGGAAAAGAGTAGAAGTTAGGGACACAGGATAAAACCTGTAAAAAAAAAAAACAAAAACTCATTGCTGTCGAGTCGATTCTAACTCATTGAGACCCTATAGGACAGAATAGAACTGCCCTGTAGAGTTTCCAAGGAGCACCTGGTGGATTCGAACTGCCGACCTTTTGGTTAGCAGCTGTAGTTCTTAACCACTACACCACCAGGGACACAGGATAGGAAGGAAAAAAGAGCTTGGGCAAGGAGGTGAGGGAGAAAAGAGTTCACCAGAAGAACTGAAGATAGACAGGTGTGTCAGGGAAGACAGGGTGGTTTCCAAATGAATTTGTCTTAGCATTATTTCGGTGGAGAGAGAACTCAGTTCTGGGTTGAATGCACTCTTAGTGGAGACATGTTCCACGTGAGTTGAGCAGAAAAAGGGTCCTCTCTGTATGCTAGAAACACGAACATCAGTTCCTGGGGGACACAGCACTCAGTGGAAAGTGCCAATCTCTTTCTAAAAAGATTGCTCTCAAAGGGTTAACCAAATCCACAAAGGCTCCCAAGTCTCCGGCCAAATGCTTCAGATTTATAATAAATAACCTTCATTTTGCAAGTCATAAAGCACACAGATATTTCTTAATCATGGATGTTTAACGCTTTGGAGAATTAAATTAAGGCATTGTAAATTCTACTTAATGCTAGGAGATTACCTGAATTTACTCATGTCATTAGCCTGGAAAATCTTGTCAAAGTACTTTCTCTCAAAATCATTAGATGCCTTTGGTTGCTTTTTTTTTTTTCCACCAACATTCAGTGATTTAGTAAACTTTTATAGAATCCATTTACGCGAAGGACCTTGTGCTGGGCATTTTTTACTAGGATAAATTCATTTGATCATTATACCAGACCCCTCAGATAAATATTATTATGCTCATTGGTGATAGGAGGAAAGCAAGGGTAAGAGATAAATTAATTACTCAAGACCTTGTAGGTAGCAAATACCATAGCATGGTTGAATGTACACATCTCAGCCCTTGCTTCTCATTCATTTATTCATTCATTCAACAAATGTTTCTTGAGTGGACATAATATGCCAAGCACTTTTCTAAGAGCAGAAGATAAATCAGCAAAGAAAGCAATAAAGTTTCAGTTCCCATGAAGGAAAAGAATCAATAGATGAATTAAAAAAGCTAATTGTAAAACCACCTGTCCTGAAGAATATGAAACAATGTATAAGAGACAGAAAGTCATGAAAGTGGTAATATTTATATAAGTGGAAAAAAAGAATTTTAGATGAGGTTACGTTTGAGCAGAGGCCTGAACGAAGGGAGTGAGCCATCTCGGGAAAGAGGATATCTGGCTAAGAAAACAATACAGAGGCCAGAGTGGATGGAAAGCAGATAATAAAGGATTAAACAGGAGCAGACAGTGAGAGAGGCACTTGGAGATCAGAAGACAGGAAGCCTTGAGGACATATTAAGAAGTCTGGATTTTAATCTTATTGAGATTGGAGTAATTGACAGAGCTTGAGTAGAGGGAGAAGTGATACACCTTATTTTAAATAGTCTCACTCCACTTGTTCTGATAAGAACTGAATAAAGGGAAACAAGGGTGGGAGCAGGAAGATCAGCTGTAGGGCAACTGTAACAATCACAGGAAAGATGATGATGGGTTGGACAAGAGTCAAATGATGAGAAAAAGATTGTTTCTGTAAATACTCTGAAGTTAGATAAGAGAGGGTTCCTGATGGATTAGACGAGGAGTAAGAGAGAAAAAGAGGATTCAAGGATGACTCCAAGTTTTGTGGTCTCAATGAATAGTAACGTGGTGTTGTCATTTATAAAAATTGAGAAAGCAGTAGGATCAGGTCTGGTTGTGAGGGCAAATCAAGAATATTGTCAAAAGAATGATGGCTATGCTATCGTAATTAACATAGGACTAAATGAGTTTAATTTTCCTGGCCTAAGAGAACAGAGTTATGCTGCCTACATCAGACATAACAGCTGAATGAAAAGAAATGAAATGCTCCACTGCTTAAGCTCCTTTTAACTCTGGTGTGTGGCAGCTTCATCTTCAAGTCTCTTAGCCAAGAGTTACCAGAAAAGATTAGGAGAGAAATGATAAAGTAGGGCACAACAAGCATGTCTGCAGCCCCTCCAGAAAACAAAATAAAACAAAACCCTGGTCTGCTACGTGATACTTCTTCTTCCATCTCACTGTTGAGAACATAACCACGTTGCCATACATAGCAGTAAAGTATACCAGAAATTACAGGTCTTTTCAGTGGCTATATACCTAGTGATGAAGCCAGTTATTACAGAAGAGGACAAGAGATGTTGGGGGAAAGATGGCACACATTCCCACCGTCTTGGATCATTGCACAGAAAAGAAAAGAAAATTGGGAGAGGAAAAAAATGTATATATATATATCTGTCTATCTACACCTAAAGCTATGTCTACAACTACAACTACATCTACAACTTCTTCTACATCCACAACTACATCTACACCTACACTATATCTATATCTACAACTACATCTACAACTGCAGCTCCAGCTCCAGCTACAACTGCACCTACATCTACACCTATACTACATCTACACCTACAACTACATCTACAGCTACATCTACAACTGTAGCTCCAGCTACACCTACGTCTACATCTACACCTACAACTACATCTACGTCTACAGCTACATCTACGTCTACATCAACATCTACAACTACATCTACATCTACAGGTACATCTAGGTCTACATCTACATCTACTACTACATCTACACCTACAACTACATCTACGCCTACAGCTACATCTATGTCTACATCTACATCTACAACTACATCAACATCTACAACTACACCTACACCTACAGCTACACCTACGGCTACATCTACACCTACACTATATCTATATCTACAACTGCAGCTCCAGCTCCAGCTACATCTACAACTGCATCTACATCTACACTTACAATTACAGCTCCAGCTACATCTACAACTAAATCTACATCTACACCTACAACTACAGCTCCAGCTACATCTACATCTAAATCTATGTCTACACCTACAATTACATCTACATCTACAACTACATCTACGTCTACATCTACATCTACGTCTACAATTACATCTACAACTACATCAACATCTACAACTACATCTACGTCTACAACTACATCTACACCTACAACTACATCTACGTCTACAGCTACATATACGTCTACATCTACATCTACAACTACACCTACATCTACAACTACATCAACATCTACAACTACACCTACAGCTACATCTACAACTAGATCTACAGCTTCAACTACATCCACAAGTACATCTACAACTACATGTACGTCTACATCTATATCTACATCTATAACTATGCATCAGAAAAGAAAGGGATGAAGCTAATTGCCTGTGGACGGAGAGGTAAAATATGGGTTGATTTTTCTAAATGAGGAAGTTGTCATTCATTTCCATTGTCTCAAAGACCCTGACATTCTTACAAATTCTATTGTTTCAACTGTTTTGATGTTCCATGTAACAATGTGCAATATATTTTCAGGTGAGAGGGAAAAGACAAACTTACTGCATACCACTAAAGTAAGTAGGATCTGGGAAAAGGGGAGAAACAGGTATTTAATTAACTATTTAGTTCAAATACTTGTGACTAAAACCTCAAAAGTCTTACACATGATGACCCAGTACACATACACACACACACACACACACACAAGAGCACACACAACAGAACAAAAAAGTTTCATGAAACAATAATTGCCCTTAAATCTTTGTTCTTATTTCTCTTCTCCCACCCCTTCGTTTTCCTCTTCCTGTTAGTCCTTTAAAAATGCTGGGAATATACAGATCAATAAAACAGAATAAAGAGTCCAGAAATACAGTCACATAAACATGGTCAATTGATTTTCAACAAAGGTGAAAAGGTTATTCAATAAAGTGAAGTATTTTCAACAAGGGGTGCTGAAAAATTGCATATCCGTATGCCAAATAATTTTTCAGCACCCCTTGTTGAAAATACTTCACTTTCTCTATTGAATGGAAGCCCCGGTGCCGTAGTGGTTAAGAGCTATGGCTGCTAACCAAGTGGTCTGCTGTTTGAATCCATCAGGCGCTCCTAGAAAACTCTATGGGTTAGTTCTAATCTGTCATAAGGTATTCCTATGAGTTGGAATCGACTCGATGGCAGCAGGTTTGGTTTTTTTGGCTTTATGCCAAATAAAGGAGTCCTGGTGGCATAATGATTAAAAGTTCGGCTGCTAACCGAAAGGTCAGCAGTTCGAATCCACCAACCACTCCTTGGAAACTCCATGAGGCAGTTCTACTCTGCCCTATAGAGTTGGTAGGAGTAAGAATTGGCTTGATGGGAACAGGTTTTGGTTTTGGTTATGCCAAATAAAGGAACCTTGATCCATACCTCACATCCTATACAAAATTAATTCAAAATGTTTTATAAACCTAGATGTAAAACTTAAAGCCATATAACTTCTAAAAGAAAACGCAGGAGAATATCTTTTCAGCCATGGGTTGAACAAAGATTTCTTAGCTATAACAGACACATGATACAGAAAAGAAAAAAAAAAGTTGATACATTGAAATTCATCAAAATGAAAAGCTTGTGTTCATTGAAAGACACCACTAAAAGAATTTAAAAAATAAATAAATAAGCTACCAGTTGGGGAAAATGTTTGCAAATTTCATATCCAACAAAAGACGTATCTAGTATAAAGAACTCTCAAAATTCAACAATAAGAAAAATCCAATTTAAAAAATGGGCAAAATATATGAGCAAATGCTTCACCAAAGCAGATAGATGGATGACAAACAAAAACATGAAATGATGTTCAACATCATTAGTCATTAGAGAAATTCAAATTAAAGCCAGCATGAGTCACCACTATTAGTATGGTTATTAGTCAACGCCTGTAGAAGCAAAAGTCAAGAAATCAAATGAAGTATTGCATTGGGCAAATTTGCTGCACAAGATCTCTTTAAAATGTTATAAAAAGCAAAGATGTCACCTTGGGGACTAAGGCACGCCTGACCCAAGCCATGGTATTTTCAATTGCTTTTTTTTTTCATATGCATTCAAAACATGGACAATGAATAAGAGAGGTCAGAGAAGAATTGATGCATTCGAATTACGGTATTGGTGAAGAATGTTGAATGTACCATGGACTGCCAGAAGAATGAACAAATTTGTCTTGGATGAAGTATAGCCAGAATGCACCTCAGAAGCGAGGATGGTAAGACTTCAGACATGTTATCAGGAGGGACCAATCCCTGAAGAAGGACATCAAGCTTGGTAGAGGTTCAGCAAAAAAGAGGAAGACCCTGAACAAGATGGATCGATGCAGCGGCTGCAACAATGGGCTCAAACACAGAAACGATTGTGAGGATGGTGCAGGACCACACACTGTTTCATTCTGTTGTGCATGGGGTCTCTGTGAGTTGGAACTGACTCGACCTCACCTAACAACGACAACAATATTAGTATTGCTTAGGAAAAAAAAAAAAAGAAAAGAAACACACACACATACACAAGCTGGTGGTGGTAAGAAAACAGAATGATGAGAACTCTCGTATATTTCTGGTGGGAATGCAAAATAGTACAGCTGCTTTGGATAAGAGTTGATCGGTTTTTTTTTTAAGAAACATACACTTACCATGGGATCCAGCAATCTCACTCCAAATTTATGGTGGCTTATATATATATATATTTTTTTTATATATATATATTTTTTTTTATATATAGTATATAGTGGTTTTATCCACAAAAAATTGTACACCTCCCAAATGTTTCTCAACCAGGGAAGGAATAAACTGTGGTATACCCATACAAACCCTGGTGGCGTAGTGGTTAAGTGCTGTGGTTGCTAACCAAAGGGTCGGCAGTTCGAATCTGCCAGGTGCTCCTTGGAAACTCTATGGGGCAGTTCTACTCTGTCCCATAAGGTCGTTATGATTCAGAAGCAACTCAAGGGCACTGGGTTTTTTTTTTTTTTTTTTTGGTTATAGCCATACCATGGAATACTACTCAGCAATAAAATGAAACAAAATACTGAAATGTAAGATAGCATGATGATTTTCAGATGCCAAGTAAAAGAAGCCAGACACAAAAAAATTACCTACAGTATGATTTCCTGTAATGCCCTTTATATGACATTCTTTAGTTCATAGAAGGGTTGACTACAAAGGAGCATGTGGAATTTGGGGATGAGTGGGTTACAGAACTATTCTATACCTTGATTGTGGTGGTAGTCACACGGCTGTTTAAGTTTCTTAAATTCCCAGAACCGTATACCAAAAAGGGTGATTTTACTGTATTAGAAATTATACCTTTAAAAAAATAGAAAGAGGGAAAGAAAAATAGACTCGTAAAAATGCACTGTGTTATTGTAGTTCCCATAGCTAGCTAGAGCACAGGGTAGGACATATATCCAGATCTTTTGATTTCCAAGTGGTAGAAATTCCAGCACACAAGTTCAATTAGGTACCAAAGTACTGAAAATGAGTTGAATATAGTTTGTGACTCATTATAACTAATCTATATACAATTTTTATGAATATCTTGCTCTATGAAAGCAATGAAGTATAGACCATGGAGCTCTTGTATTATAGCCAGTCGTTCGGAGTGGGTTGAAATTTCAGATAAGTCACTAGCTGTGTGGCCTTGATAAATTCCTTAAGCTTTCTAATCCTCAGAATCCTCATCTATAAAGCGGTCATAATATTATGTACCTCGTAGTAGATATAAGAACTATTCAAAATTATATACACAGAGTGTTAAATGCAAAATGATAAATGCAGAATATGAAATACAGGGCCTACCACATTTTTACCAGAATGGCACTAACTTGAAATATCTCATAGATATTTTTAAGGCCTATACATGAGTGAGAGAAAGAGATCAGACTAAAATATACGTTTAAAGTAGACACAAAAATATTTGTATATATTTAAATATACAGTTTAATATGCACATCCATATTAATATGTGGGTTCATATTAAAATGTGTATTTAACAAATACATATATTTTAACAAATACATATATATTTAAAAAATATTAAGATGATTACCTCTGTGTATTATCCTTGTGTTATTTTTTCTTCTGATTTACCTATACTTGACATATTTCCTACAATAAACATAAATGGCTACTTGAGTAAAACTAAATTTAACATATTCTTTAAAAAAATGCTGGTCAAGATCCACTAATTTGATTTCATGTCCTAGTAAAGTGTTATGACCTGCGGTTTTCAAGGCACTGCTCTATTTCAACCTTCCATCTGTCACTTAATCCCTTTTTAGACTCTAGCCCAGTAGACAGTAAACATTTGCAAAAATGAAGGCCTCCAAGGACAGGAACCTGGCCATATCCAAACAGTTCAACTTCATTCACGCTCGTTAGACAGTTCTTCCTCATTATCCACAAAACTCCACTGGTGCTTTATTCTCTGGTGCTGATAAGGCACCTCTAGATAAGGGATCTCATCTTTTGTCCATAGGCCAACCCTTCATTTTTTGAACATAGTTCTATATTCCCTCTCCCCAGCTCGAATCTACTTGCTCTACTTGCTACTGGGAAGAACTGTTTACCTTTGTAGGAAGCCCTGGTGAAAATGCCCTATGCTCTTATGAAATTAGAAGACAGAATCTTCCAGGTTGTAGTCATGATCCAAACCAAAGTGAAGATGGGTAAAATGGTGTGCGTGTGTATTTATGTGTGTGTGTGTTTACGTGTGTGGGAGAGGCAAACAAAGTGACATGTCAATATAAAATGTAGACGTTATGGCAAAAGAGTATTCTTCAAACTCACTGTCAAGATTCACAGTTTTCTAGGAAATGTAAACCTTTATTTCCTACTTATTTTCACTTCATTTCATTATCTGTTTACAGTTACCTAATCTTCAATCATATCACTGGGCACAATTTTAAAATCGGTTACTAGTTCTTATTGATTCCATCAATGCCATTAACTCTTAGCTTTTTCTTTCACCTGGAATTTAAAATTCAATTCTATTCTCTTATTCGGTTTCCACTTGCTCCTCTTGGCATCATTTATCTTTTCAAAATATAGTAGGTCTGGAGGAGATTCTGCAAGATAAGTAATTTTTTGTTTTGTTTTATTTTCAATGTTTTGTTATGAAGTTTGAATTTTCTTTGGTTCTGTGGGATATATCCCAGGTCCTGTGTAAAATCAATTTCATTGGGCACCCATTAGTAAAAAGAGTGATATAAATATGATCTGGAAATACTGAAGCCAGTGGACGTAACACAATTTCCTTGCAGAAATTATTCATGTAAACTTAATATAAAAATATGCCTGCTCCCAATGTCTTGGTGGATAGGGGTAGATACTAGGCTATAGAAGTTATCCATATATATATAGAAATTATACAATATATTTTATTATAAAAAAATAGGGGAAAATAAGTACAGGCAGTCCCCGGGTTACGAACAAGAAACATTCCCAACTCTGCCTTTAAGTCAAATTTGTAAGTCAGTAGCAGATGCATACGGTTCTTATTTAGCCTTATTTATAGGGTTGCTATGAGTCAGAATTGACTAGACAGCAACGGGTTTTTTTTTTTTTTTAGTGCAAGAAAAGGCTTGAAGCCTTTTCAGTGATTTAAAAGTCACACATGCAGCAAGTGAAGGTGATCGTGATGAAGAATTTGTTGCAAGCAGGGATTAGTTCAATCATTTCAAAGTGAGGGCAAATTTACATAACGCTAAAGTTTTTTTAAAGGACAAGTATGAGTTGTCCTGAAGTCAGACATTCATAATCCAGGGACTGCCTGTAATTCTAAAGGTTATTACTCGGTGATATATATGAATAACATTCTGATCTATTTTTTCCCAAGGTTTTTACATACATTCATGTAGGGGAGGGCAAACAAGGTGAAAACATACTGCTTATTTTGCTGAATAGCTCTCAGACATTTTTTAAGTATTTTAATAGTTTAATATAGTATTACTGTATAACATTATATTTTTCCAAAGAAAGCTTCATTTTTTAAATTCCTAATTGTTGGGACAACTGGATAACCACACGCAAAAGAACAAAGTTGAACCCCTACCTCACACCATATACAAAAATTAGCAAAATGGATCATAGAGCTAAAACTATCAACTGGTAGAAGAAAAGAGGTATAAATCTTTGTGACCTTAGATTAGGCAGTGGTTTCTTAGATATAAGACTAAAAGTACATGAAAAAAAAGACAAATTGGATTTTATCAAAATTAAAAATTTGTGCTTCAAAAGACATCATTGAAAAAGTGAAATGACAACAAAATGGGAAAAAATTTTGCAAATCACATATTTGATAAGAGACTTATCTCTAGAATATTTAAAGAAATATTATAATTCATTAATAAAATGACAAGCCAATTTAAAAAATGAACAAAGTACTTGAATAGATATTTCACCAAAGAACAAACATGAACAGCCAACAAGTGCATGAAAAGTTGTTCAGCATCATTAGTCATTAGCAAAATGCAAACCAAAACCACAGTTAGATGCCACTTGACACTCACTAGGATAGCTGCAATAATAAAAACTAAATACTTTAAAACAATAGACAATAATAAATTTGGGTGTGGATGTACACCACCAGGGCCCTCTCTCTCTCTGTACATATATGTCATTTCAGATATGTGTGATTTCAAATACATATGTGATTTCATAGGTATGTAATTCCATAGATATGGGGTTATGTATATCTATATCTTTCTCTATCTATATGGAGCCTTGGTGGTGCAGTGGTTAAGAGCTCGGCTGCTAACCAAAAGGTCAGCAGTTCAAATCCACCAGCCGCTCCTTGGAAACCCTGTGGGGCTGTTCTACTGTGTCCTATAGGGTCACTGTGAGTAGGAATCAACAATGACAAAGGGTTTGGTTTTTTTGGTATATATATATGCATGATATATGTATGTATATATCTTTACATATATTTAGCAGGCACTACCAAGGGCACTAAAAAAAAAAAAAAACCAAGGGGATAATAAGTGCCATCTTACAGGGCTGATCTGGTTAACCAGTAGGATACTGTGGAAATGATGCCGTGTGGCTTTAGCGGCTAAGTCAATTTCTCTCTTGGCTCAGTTGCTCAGGGGGTAGACAGCTACCATGTGCGAGAATACTCAAGCACCATATGGAGAAGTCCAGGCGGTGAAGAACTGAAGTCTTTCACCAACAACCAGCGCTGGCTTGCCAGGCAGGCATGTGAGTGAACCACCTTGGCGGTATATCCTTTGCCTACAGTCTAACCTTCAGATGACTGTAGCCCTGGTCAACATTTTGACTGTAATTTCATGAAAGATTCTGAGCCAGAACCATCCAATTATGTCATTCCTGGATTTCACAAAACAATTGCGTGAAATAATAAATGTTGATTGTTTTAAGACACTACCAAAAAAAAAAAAAAATCAGGGAAATAATTTTCTAGAATTTTTAAGTTTAAGAAGCTATAAGTAAACACAAAAGACCAAACAAAAATGAGCATGCCAGTAGAGTTTAGAAAACAATGGAAGAGCTAGAGCTCTTTACAGTATTTAATCTTGTTGTTGCTGGAAATAGACTTCCTCTCTCCAAAATATTCAAAAAATCTCAGGGAGAATACTTCACCTAAATTCACACAGCTAGATATTGCCAGAGCCTAAGTTCTTAGTCATGAAATCCTGTGTTTCACCTTTAATGTCCTCCCGTTCATGCAGGCGTCTGTGCATCTCCTGCCTAGGGAGTACACCACCTTGGAATAGCGGCTGAGTCTTCATAATTTCCCCCATAGTATCCACCAAAGGGAGTCCTTGGGTGGTGCACATGGTTAAGACATTTGGCTGCTAACCATAAAGTTGGAAGTTCGAGTCTGAGAAGTGCATTGGGAGAAACTCTGGTAATCTACTGCTGAAAACTCAGCCACCGAAAACCCTGTGGGTCGCAGTTCTACTCCGACACACGTGAGATCTCATGAGTCGGACTCAACTCAGTGGCAAAAGGATATGCACCAAAGTGTCTCTCACAGCCCATGTTTTGAGTTCTTTAACAGTAGGGATAAAATCTTTTGTCTTTTCAGGGTCCAGAAAAAGATTCTTTGTTGATTAGATATATGGATTGACAAACAGATAGGTGGATAAATTTGAACACATGCTCAACCTGGTTTCTGGCTCTGAAACTAGTTTGTTGTTGTTGTTTTTTTATCAAGACTCTGAAACAGTAAAAAGCACTGAGGTCCTCTGGCCCTCATGCATCCAGGGATCTGGTCATGGTACCCCCGGTGTGCCCCGCATGACCCTGGAACAGCTCTGCACATAAGCTTCGATCACACAGAAACAAGGCCGAAGATTAAGTGTGTTTTTCCCTTCGAGGTTGCATGAAAACCAGCAGTTTTATGGTGGCACAACAGTTAAGCGCTAGGTTACTAACTGAGAGGTTGGTGGTTTGAACCCATGGCTCCCCAGGAGAAAGATCTGGTGATCTGCTGCAGTAAAGATTACAGCCTAGAAAACTCTATGAGACAGTTCTACTCTGTCACATGTGGCCACTGTGACTTGAGTCAAAATTGACTAGATGACACCAGACAACATCAAAATATTTTGAAAATAGAATGCTTCAAAGCAGAAGAAATGGAATAAGGGAAGGGGAGTACAAAGGAGAAGGAATATGAATAAAAACAGAAGAGGAAAAAAGAAAGGAAATTCAGAGGGAAAAATAAAGAGGCTGATGGTGAAGAGAGGGCACTCCCATACTCAATCTCGGGGTTCCCTGGGGCAGCCTGATGGGGGGGGCAGCATTGGGAGGTGACAACAGAACTGGGCTGGATCTGGTGCCAAGGACCTACTCCAGGACTCACTGACCATGACTTTGGGCAAAGCATATAAGCCCTGTGAGGCAACGGAGACTTTGATCCCTGACCTGCTTTAGAACCAGAGCTGCTGGGGGCTGAATCGAGCTCCTGTATGTGAAACGGATTGACACACTGTAAAGTGAAGTGCTGATGTAAGTCGATAGACCTGTAATTGTCATTATTTCAGTTTATAGTAGCTACCACTTTAATAATGTCCTCTTCTCCAGGATGACCACAGCTGAGATCTCTACCACCTCAATAATAATAATAATAATAATATTTTTTTCATCAAACAAAGCCTTTCTATTTCAATTCTAACACGCCAGCTTCCCATTACAATCAATCCTTTTGCTTCGCTTGCTTCTAAGCCAGGTGCCTGCTGAAGCTTCCTCCCCCATCTTTCACCCAGTCTTCTATGGCCAAGATGTCGCCCCTCCAGCTAATTAATCTTCCCATCCCCTGTGAGAGAGGGCGGTGTCCAATATTTCTCTCTCTGACCTGTGGGTGAAGGGTAGGGTGGCACCCAGAGTAAGTGAAGGTAACAAGCACTCTGCAAGTCATTGTTGGCAGAAAACGCTAACCTGAGTGATTGCTGCACAAACCTGAAGACTGGGACTGTGAAAAAGTTTTCAATCACGACCATTCACTCTAACCTGGGAATTTTCCATTTCTGAAATATTACAGATTTTTTTTTTTCTGGGACATTTTGTCCCATTGCTTATTGCTAGTTCATTTAGCAAATCGTTTCATCAACTTCTGTTTATCTAAATATGATATTTTCCTCCTTTATTGGAACTTGCACTCAGTGACATTTAATTTTAAGTAAACAATATTATTATCTTTGGCAGCATACTAATAAGTGCTTGTCAGCTTCTAAGAAAAATTCTCTACCCTTTAAAATAAACAAGAAATAGATGTAAAGTTATTTCTTCCACTTGTCCTCCACCATAAATGGCTTCTGTTTTATTTTGTTTGTTTTGTTTTTTGCTCTAAATTGGTTTAGAAAAAACTCTGATAAGAAAGAGAAGGGAAGTCAACCTTTCAAAGTGTCATCCATTGTGACACTTGAATCATCTTTAATCAAAGATAAACCTGAGATTCAAACGTACCAAATAATTTGGCCAAGCACCCATGGCCAGTCAAGTCATTGATCTGGTATTTAAATTCAGATCCATCAGAAACCAAAGTCAATTCTCCCTCCAGTTAGAAATAAGAATTTTTTTTTTTTTTAAACTGGATTAGCCAGGACTCCTTAGGTTGTAATCAACAGAAAGCCAACTTGAACTGGGTTAGGAAAATACAGGGAATTGTTGGAGAGATACCATGATGCCTTTTATAATCACAGGCAAGTCCGGTGCCAACTTCGCCTCTGGCATGAACACAGGAGGGGTTCTCACTCCTTATCTCTCACTTCTGCTTTTCCCTACAGACCCACTAAAATATCACAGAATTCTTTCTTCCAAGTGATGGCGAAAGTGGTAAACGAGAGAGTTACTAAGCTCACTTTTCATGCTTTATTACCAGAGAAGGAAGGCTTCTCAGACTCAAGTGGTAAATCCCAGGGAAGATGTTTGACCCTCTTTGGTCATGTACTTAAGTCTGTATCAACCAGCTGCAGTCCAGAAGATAGGTGCAATGATTGTAGTGGAAATTCGGGTAAAACTAAAAGAAACCTGTGTGTGTGCGTGTGTGTGTGTGTGTGTGTGTGTCACAAAGGATGAGACTCGTTGACGATCGAACAGTAGACAAGCACTACAACCACCTGTAAAGTCTAAATCATTGTCAAAGGAGTACATAATTGTAAACTCACATTTTTATATCTCTAGTTATTTACACCAAGTCAGGTATAGATTTGGAATTAAGGAAACCTAAATTTTGATGGGAAGAAAGGCCTAGTGGTGTTATTTCTGAAAATTAGCCAATGAAAACCCTGTGGATCACAACAATCTGACCGAAACCAATCAGGGAGTGGTGCCGGACAGGCAGCATTGCATCCGGTTGTACGTGGGGCACCCATGAGGTGGGGGCCAACTGGTGGCAGCTAACAACAACAATCACAAATCTTGATTTTTTTTTTTTCTTTTAACACATAAGTCTTTGGGACCAGATAATCTTTGCCGAGAAAAATTGAGCCACCTCTCTCAGGTACGTCAGGTAGTCAACAACACTAATTACGTTTGAATTATGTGAATCATTGTCCGAAAATTTTAGTTCATTTTACAATGAGCGACATCATCAGGTGATTATTTATGAATCCTTGGCCCTGTTTTCAGTTGATCCTTCAATCCTTCTGCCCTGTTAAGGCAACATTTTCTCACCACAAATGCCTGATATTTTCTGTTGGTTTCAACACACCAATCAATGGTGCCCCTTTTAATGTCCCAGTTTAACTTCATGTGTTTTTATGCAAGTGTCAATTTGAACTAAAAGAATATCATTGTGGTAACAGTGCTACTAATTTGGACATCCAGGGGTGAACGTGCAATTATAATTGCTAACAATTCAAAGTGCTTTTAAGAGCTCTGCAGGGTAAGCAAGCCACTCTGCAGTATTAAATGTTTCTCCAATCTATTTTTAAATTATTTTCTAAATATAAGCAAAGGAGGGAAAAACACCTTTAGTGTTTGTGGTTCTCCCTGAAGTCAAACACCCTAAACAGAGAGGGATGAGCTTGGCGCTAATAGCTTTTCCGCAAGTATTCTTTGCCAAAGTTCACCCTATTCAGTCTGGGAAATGATAATTAATAGATTGTGTTCCAATGTCCCCTCTGAAGCCTAGGGGCCTGCTTGAAACAGGCATTCTTTCTAGAAGAGTTCTGTTTACTCTGTCTTGATAATAGCTCAGCATTTTCAAAAGAAAATTCACAAAGAGGAAAAAAAAATCTGCTGAATGGAAGAAAAATGAATTTGTTGACAAAGTAAAACACAGATATCAGAAAAGCCCTCAGTATTGAAGTTGTTCACAGATGAAGGAGAACACCTTCATACAAGCTGAGAATGATGAGATCTCAGGCATCCTGCCAATGGAATCCTGGGTGGACACATCTTTCTTTCCACGATGAACTTTCACGAGAACATGCACTTTGTGAGTCTGACACCTCTAAATTAGAGTCAGTGTCATTTAAGTGCTGGGAATAAAAGATAAGTTCCAGCCAGTTTGGAGCATATGGAGTATTGCTCTGTTAATGCCATTCACCAAACTCTTCAGGCATTTCTACCAGGTGACAGACCCAAAAATGCCAGTCTTCATCAGATCTTCTGTAGTCAGTAGATGCTACACAACAAGTGAGACTGCAGGCTTTACAAAGTCACAAAGTGACAACTGACATCCTCACTTCTTAGAAATGTCTCTGGACGTATAACCGCATCAAGGGAGTCCCATATTCCATGAATATCCTTGGAAAGGCCACTTTATATCTGCTTCAACTCAAAATGAAAACAAAACAAACCAAAATCGTGGGCTTCTCTTATCATCTATGAAAGTCATGATCTTTCAAACACATCTTTCTAGTAAAGTGGCTGAGTTTTCATTTTCAGAGATGGAAGATATTTAATTACCGACAATGATGAAAGGTAAGATTGACGTGTAGGAAATGATGGTGTATTGACCAAGGGTGTTTCATGGAGGTTTGGGACTAAAAACTGCAACATTCCTCAAATTCGAAAGAGCATTTCCATTAGATCAGTTATTGGCAAATTATTTTTCTGTCTCCAGATCAGTCAAAACAGACATAATAGAAAAGATGGGGCAATTTCACCAATTTCAAAATGAGTCTTCCTGTTGGGAGCCCTGGCGGTGCAGTGGTTAAGAGCTTGGCTGATAACCAAAAGGTTGGCAGTTCGAATCTATCAGTCACTCCTTGGAAACTCTATGGGGCAGTTCTATAAGGTCTCCATAAGTTGGAATCGACTCGACGGCAATGGGTATTGGAGGTTTTAGGCTGAGGTAGAAAGAAGAGAACACGGAAGGGCCACGACTAAAGATCCCACCAGCAACCATAAAGAAACAGAAACAATGCCCATAGAGTAACACTTTGTATGCGTGTAGTGCTTTATTATTTTCAAGGAATTTCATGTGTGTTCTTTTAAGAGTTCCCTGGGTTGACTACTAACCCAAAGATTGGAGATTCAAACTCACCCAGGAGCATCACAAAAGAAAGGCCCAGTGACCTATTTCCATAAAGACTGCAGCCAAGGAAATCCTATGGAGCAGTTCAATTCTGTAACACACAGGCTCACCATGAGTTGGAATCAACTCCACTGCAACACGTTTGATTTTTTTTTTCATCTCATTTGATCTTCTCAGGGATACTGTGCAGTAGGCATATTAACCAATTTTGCCCATGAAAAAGCTGAGTTCTATGGGAAGGTAATGAATACTAAACCCATTGCCATCGAGTCGATTCTGACTCATAGCAACCCTATAGGACAGAGGAGAACCGCCCCATAGAGTTTCCGAGGAGCACCTGGTGGATTCGAACTGCCAATCTTTTGGGTTGGCAGCTGTAGCACTTAACCACTACACCACCAGGGCTTCCGCTAGGGGAGAGATATATAGAAATGAATCCCAGATTTACTAAGTATGTGACCTTATGGCTTAAAATTTCAGGCTACTGTTCCCATATCTAAGAATGATTATAGTAGCTATTCACACATTGGGTTCCAGTCACCAGTCAACATTATAAGCAAAGTACTCTGCCATTCCTAGGAATTATTTTGGGTGTTTGTCTGTATTTGGGGGCGGGGGGACTCAAATTGCTTGACTTTGGAAGAAAAAAGTCCATGGTTTATGTGGCATATTGTAGGTAGGTCTAGTTATAACCTAGGACTCTTTTCATAGACCTTAAGTCTCTCATTGCAAGTGAGAAGCTGATAGGTTCCACAGGAATATTTAATGTACCTTCTATTTTACGGACCCAGAATTGCCAAATCTTATTTTATACTGTGGATGACCTACTAATCAAATATTCTGTCACATTCCAAACTATCAGCAATTAAAATATGGTACTTAGGCCTTGATAAGTGATCAAAGTGTGGATTGATTTATCTATTCATTTAAATTATATTATCTAAGTCTTCAGTATTGTGACCAACACTTATGTTATATGATTTAATCATTTCGACAACATGGTCAGGTGTACACTTTATCTGTTTCATAGAAGAAGATAAATCTGAAAGCCTTCCTGAATTCTGGGTAGCTGACGATATCACATCTTCTTAAAATAACGAATAACCAGATTCTGCAAGGTAGACATTTCTCTGGTGTTTATTGAAAATTCTTCAACTTATTTCAAGGGTTATGGAAACATTTAAATATTGCTCCATTTAAAATAGGTCAGTATTGTCAGTGGTTCTGAAAGGGTCACAAAGGACATTCTTAATCTCTACAATGCCTGATGCACTCTGAGCTTCCTGGGTTTCCCATAAACCTGTTGTCAGCTGATTGGACTCAAGGGAGCATGGGGTTTATACAGGCTCAGACTGGCAGAGTGGACAAAGCTGGTGGCGTCAGGATGATATGTGAGTATTTTTGATGATGTGGATGCTTATAACTTTTTTTTTTAATTTTTATTGAGCTTCAAGTGAACGTTTACAAATCAAGCCAGTCTGTCACATATAAGTTTATATACACCTTACTCCATACTCCCACTTGCTCTCCCCCTAATGAGTCAGCCCTTCCAGTCTCTCCTTTCGTGACAATTTTGCCAGCTTCCAACCCTCTCTACCCTCCAGACAGGAGATGCCAACACAGTCTCAAGTGTCCACCTGATACAAATAGCTCACTCTTCATCAGCATCTCTCTCCTACCCACTGTCCAGTCCCTTCCATGTCTGATGAGTTGTCTTCGGGATTGGTTCCTGTCCTGGGCCAACAAAAGGTTTGGGGACCATGACTGCCAGGATTCCTCTAGTCTCAGTCAGACTATTAAGTATGGTCTTTTTGTGAGAATTTGGGGTCTGCATCCCACTGATCTCCTGCTCCCTCAGGGGTTCTCTGTTGTGCTCCCTGTCAAAGCAGTCATCAGTTGTGGCCGGGCACCAACTAGTTCTTCTGGTCTCAGGATGATGTAAGTCTCTGGTTCATGAGGCCCTTTCTGTCTCTTGGGCTCATAGTTATTGTGTGACCTTGGTGTTCTTCATTCTCCTTTGATCCAGGTGGGTTGGGACCAATTGATGCTTATAACTTTTAAAAGAACATTTTATTACCTAACTCTGGGACAAGTAAATGGAAACAGAGGAGATTAAAACAGTCTATAGAGGGTTTTCTAAGTCTGTTTCTTAACTACATTAAATTTCCTTTGTCCCATTTGCAAGGGATCACTGGGCTTGTGGGAAATACGTGCATTCCTACAAATATCAGGTACACTTGCCATGGAAAAGACCCATGAAAGCATTTAGCCCACTGCCTCCATATTTTTTTTTTATATTGTAAATCTGGGATGTGAGGTCAAGCACAGGCAGCGGCTTGCTTATTTAGTAAAAACCAGGACCTGAGTCTATTTTTTATTTTGTAGTTTTCTCTAGATAATTTTAGAACATGAGCTATGTATGTATTAAATAAAACAATGAGCAAAACTAGGAATTACATTTTTTTTCTGTTTCCACAAAAGATCCCGAGTGTTAATTACAGTTGTCCCTGAAGGAGAACATTAAGTTAACCTAGATCTTGCTAAGAAATATGATATGTATTGAAAATTCACACGATAAAGGATTTCTCAATTATACTTTACTACATTAAAAATTATAATTTGGATGGATCCTGGCCACATCCTAGTTCTACTTTTTTAAAAACGGATTTGCTAAATAAATTATTAAAAGTAAGTATGTAAGTGAATCAGTTCTTTCTCATCTGATTAGAATCTCACATGCTTTAAAATGACCCCTTGGGCAGAGAATAACTGTGATTGTGACTTAAAGAGAGACTAACTCTCTCAAACAAGTTCTTTGAAAGGTAAATTACTCCTACTTATTCACTGAAGTGGGACTTTTACTAAGAAAATCACTTAGCCTCATTCCAGTTAACAAATATTTTTGGAAAATTACATTTGTTTTTAAAGTAAATTATATAATTATGACTTAATTAACTATAGGGTCGCTATGAAAAAAAATGAGTCGGAATCAACTCGACAGCAGTGGGTTTTGACGTAATTAACTAGGAACTATTTTACTTCTTTCCATTGTATAGTGCAATGTTTTCCAGATTTTGTCGTTACCATGGAGGCTAACATCCTGTGAAAGTTTCTATAAATTTCTAGTGGCATAAAAGAAAAAAGTTCCCATGATCAAATAAAAATGGGGAAACTTAATATTACATTCTTCTTTTAGAGATTCACAATGCTCTTGAAGGTTACAGAAAATGGCTCCATTAAATGGTTAATTAATTTTGTTTAAACCCAAAGTGTGTCCATATCTTTTCACTATTCTCTATCTATACTTTTACCTTTATCTTCTCATACCTAAATGATGACAGTAGCACTGGTATCCCTACTTTAGTCAGGTTCCCTACTACCCACACCACAGCCTTTGCATTAAAATGTTAATCAGATGTTTTCATTTCCCTGTCCAGTATTTCATTTCCTGGTCCAAAGGTTTGTTGGCTTTTCATTGTAGTTTAGACAAAATAATATCTTTTTCATGATCTTCAAGACCCGACATTAGTGGTTCTCAAATCTGAGAGAAGAATCAGTTCCTTAGAGGGCTTGTTAAAACACAGATTGTAGCTTCATAGACACATCCAAACACCCTGAGGGACTGAGTTACTGGAGCTGAAGGCCAAGGACCATGGTCACAGGGGTCATCTAGGTCAACTGGCATAACAAAGTTCAGAAAGAAAATGTTCTACATCCAACTTTGGTGAGTAGCATCTGGGGTCTTAAAATCTTCTGAATGGCCATCTAAGATACATGTACTGGTCCCATCCCACCCAGAGAAAAGAAGAATGAAGAAAACTAAAGACATGAGAGAAATACTAGTCCAAAGGACTAAAGGACCACAAGTATCACAGCGTCCCCCAGCCCGAGTCCAGAAGAACTAGATGGTGCCCAACAACCACCACCAACTACTGTGACAGGGATCACAATAGAGGGCCCCAGACAGAGTGGGAGAAAAATGCAGAACAGAATTTTAATGTACACACAAAAAAGACTGGACTTATTGGTCTGATAGAAACTGGAAGAACTCCCGAGATTAGAGCCCCCGGCACCCTTTTAACTCTGAACTGAAGCCACTCCTGAAATTCACCCTTCAGCCAGAAATTAGATAGGTCTATAAAACAAACAATAACACACGTAAGGAACATGCTTTGTAGTTCAATCATGCATACAAGACCAAAAAGGCAACATCTGCCCAAAAGCAAAGACAAGAAGGCAGGAAGGGACAGGAAAGATGTATGGATGGAAACAGGGAACTGGGGTGTGGAGATGGAGAGTGCTGCCACATTGTGGGGATCGCAACCAATGTCACAAAACAACTTGTGTATAAATTCTTGAATGAGAAATCTGCTTGCTCTGTAAAGTTTCACCTAATGCACAATTTAATAAAAAAAAGATAGTGGTCTGAAATTTCAAATAAAATAACTGAAATACAGGATTTTCTTCTGTCAAAGGTTTCTAATTCAACTATGATCAAAGTTAGCTCCCTAAGAATTTTTTAATCCACATATAATTTCTATAAATAAAATTATCCATTTGTACCATGCTTTTAAAACTGTAATTGTAACTTATTTTATAAATTCTAGTAAAGTAGCATTAAAACACACACACGCACACACACGCACACACACACGCTTACACAGATTGCTGGGCCTGGTTCCCAGAGTTCCTGATCAGATAAGTTGAGGAAGAGCCTGAGGATTTGGTTTTCTGATAAATTCCCAGGTGATACTAACACTGCTGGCCCCGGAACCACACTTTGAGAACCACTTCCCTATGTGATTAGGCCTCTGCTTACATCTCTGACCTCATCTCCTGAACTCTTCCCTTCTGTCACGAGGCTCCAGCCATACCGGCCTTCTTTAATCCACATTTTCCTCCTGAATCTCTTCCCCTCTGTCTTTGCATGGCTGGTTCCTAGCTGTCCTTCAGATTGCAGGACGTGTATCACTTCCTCAGACTCACAATTCCTCAGTACCTTCTTTAAGCTTTATCACCCATAAAAAAAAAACTAATTTTTATCATATTACCAAGTTTTATTAAATATGTAGCACTCATAACTCTTTGCAATTGTTTAATACCTGTCAACCTCGCTATAACACAATCTCCATAAGAGCAGAGACCTTCTCTGTCTTTCAGCGCTTTATCCTTAAGCCTGATTCAGACATAGATCCTCAGCTTCAAAGACCATCTATTAGCAGATTACAGGACATTAGTTTTTTAGAAGAGTTTGAGAAAAGTTGTCCTATATTTGATGGGAAGCTAGGACTCTGACTTAACATTTGTGGCTCCAAAATTTGTAATGGTAACATATCCATGACCCTTCAGCACACAGAGATATTTCTGAGAATATTTTTACCAATTAATTTATTTGTTCACCCATTCATTCATTTACTTCATGGTATGGTTACTGTGTACAAAATCGAGGTACTTTTCTTCAAAGAGCTTAAAATCAAATAAGGAAGACCAGCAGGTAAACACACTGGTATAAAGGAAATAAAGTCTTTTTTTTTTTTTTTTTTTTGAGTTTCAAAGGAACTGAGTAACTTAGACTAAGGTGGAAATAGCAAAAAGTAGTCAGGAAAAGATGTCATAGATCTGTGTCTGGCAAATTGTATACGAATGTGGGGTCTTAGCTGTATTACCTGTGAAATGAGGCAAGTGGACTATGTGGTAGGTTTCTCATAGTAAACCAGTTGGTGTGAAGCTGACTCCAACTCATGAAGACCCCATGTGTGTGCTCCATAGGGTTTTTGATGGTTGATTTTTCAAAAGTAGATCACCAGGTCTTTTTTCTGAGTTGCCTCTGGGTAGACTCTGACCTCCAATGTTTCGGTTAGCATCTGAGCCCATTGACCATTTGCACCACCCAGGGGCTCCAATTACTGCAGTAATGGCCCCAATTCATTCACACCTCTTGGCAATCTCCCCCCATGTAATGTCTTCATACACAGACTCTCAGGTAGATAGGCTATGTGACTTGCAGACACTTGAGAAATGTTTGCTCTTTTTGGATTTTTTCTCTTGATGTTCTCTGAGAACAAAATATGAGTGAGATTGAGCTAACCTTCAAGAAAATAAGAGGCCATATGAAAGAAAACCAAGTCATCTTGACTAATGGACGCTCAACCACCAGACATGTGAGGCTAACCTCGTTCATCTAGTTACCAACCCACCCACCAGCTGACCAAAGATGCCTGTGACAAGCCAGCAGAGATCAGCTGGGACCAAAAGAATCACCCATCCAACCCACACAACTGTGAGCCAGACAAAAGGTTGCTGTTTTAAGCCACCAAGTTCTGGGGTGTTTTGTTATACAAAAAAGGCCACATAGATACACGCTACATGAATCTTATAGTCACAAGATTGTATATTTCTACAGCTAAATGAACTGATTCATCCTAGCCTGGCCAGGTGATGGGAATCAGGTAGGTCAAAATGTTTTGGCGATTTTTATTCCAGGAAGCCTTGTAAACTGAGAATCAGAATTCATAATCTATGTGCCCAATTATGTCTTCATTAGATCATAATGCTCTGTTTAAAAGCATGTGTCCATATCTACAAATATCAAAGTATAATAAAAAGTTGAGGAATAAAGCTTTTTTTTGTAATATCACATGTAATATTACTTACTTGCCTTTTTCATGCTTGTTGTTGTTGTGTGCGGGCTAGTAGATTCTGACTCATAGTGACCCTAAAGGACAGGGTAGAACTGCCCCATAGCGTTTCCAACACTGACCGTTGCCTTTAAGGAAGTGGACTCCCACGCAGCAGCTGGTGGGTTCTAATTGTGGACCTTTCTTTCAGTTAGCAGCCAAGCACTTAACCACTACACAACCACGGCTCCTTTTCCATGCCTAGCTGGTGCGATAGAAAAAAAAAAAAAAACGGTCTAGTAAAAAGTCCCAAATTTTTAAATAAGGCTGTAGCGATCAGAATGAAATTATAAGCATTCTCTACCTGAACCATAGCTTGATTTGCAAAGCACATTAATTAAATTTTTAAAAAAATTTACACAATGTCTCCAGTTGCACTTTGTTAAAATGTGTTCTCTCGCCCCTAGAATCTATCTGTAAAGTGCAGCAAAACTTGCTTGAGAAGAAAAAAAATTGTTGGTGTTTATTTGTGTTGAAAAAGGAGACCGTATTCAACATCTTGCAGAAAACAGTTTCTAGAGAAATCCTGGAGTCCCTAGAGGTGCCTCAGATATGCCTTGAGTAAGCATCTGAACTTTTCAAAAATCTTCTAAGGCAAACTGGAAAGTGAATCCTTGTGAGAGTTTTTCACACTTGGTTCAATCTTCTTCAGGAGAATTAGGAAGTGCTGACATCTTGCCTTTTACTTGCCAACTTGGCTTTTAAAATGAGACATGCTCCCCAAAGCCTAAGAGAGGGTGGAAATAAAGGCCTTCTGCAAAACAAAATCGATATAAGAGAGATTTCCCTGTGGAAGGTTTTTTTAAAATACATTGTGGAGTCCAAAACAGGCCTCTTTGAAATAAGTATCCAGCTGACTGTTCGCAGTTTGAGATTTAGTGACCAACTTTTGTTGTTGATATTGTGATAAATTTGGAATTCCTGAACTCTATTTAACAATTTTCACTTAAGAGGAGCCTTAAAATAGCATATTGATTGGAGTGTTGGTTTTTTGATGATTGTAGAGAACGGTTATTTTCAGCATTTTGAGTTCCTCGTGATAATAAATATAAGCCCACTTTCTTTCCATTCTAATCTTGGGCCTCCCATGTGAGTATGTGAAATAAATCAAGCTGAAGATTAAGGAATTTTGATACAAGTTAAAATATGGCCCAATGACCTGGCTGTGTGGTTTTTTTAAATCTAGAAGCTCTCTTTCCTATCAAGAGGTGGGCCAGTGTGAAAAGCTGTATTTATATTCTATTGAGTGCTTTGTGCCAGGTACTGTAGAATGATTTCTTCCTTAGTCCTTTCAACAATTTGGTGAAAAAAATATTACACTCAGAAGTAATCAATACAAGAAACCACATAGATTAAATAAATAACTTGACAAAGGCTGTAGACTCAGGAAGAAATACAAATAACTAGTTCCTATGAATACCTTAGGAGTCCCTGGGCGGTGCAAATGGCTAACCACTTGGCTCCTAGTCAACAGGTTAGCTGTTCACGCCCACCTAGAGGCGCCTTGGCAGACGGGCCTAGCAATCTGCTTCTGAAAGGTCACATCTTTGCAAACCCCATGAAACAGTTCTACTCTGCACACATGGGGTCACCATGAGTTGGAACCGACTCAACGGTAACTAATAACAACAATAACGTAAATAGCTTTATATTAGGGTAACGTCCTTCTAACAGATTTCACTAGAGCTTTAGAAAATGATTATTTCCTAGTGGTCACCTCTATAAGAAAGAAGAAACAGTATAAGAAATTATGTCTGTGGTTAGTAAGATGTTTTAGTCTGGGTTCTTTAGAGGAACAAAACCAGTGAAGTATATATAAACATATATTAAGAGAAATTAACTTCAAGAAAATTGCTCACACAATTGTAAGGTCTGGCAAGTCCCAAATCCATGGGTCAGGCAACAGGCTGAAGACCCCTGCTGGTTTATGGGGATGCAAGAGTTGGCAAATTCAAAATCTGCATGGCAGGTGACAGTCCAGAGACTTCCGCAGGCTATGTCTCAAGATTCAGAGGTCAACCTACCAGAAGGGTGCAGGGTCAAGAAAAAAATCAAACTTTGCCAGAACATCAATTTATATACCAAAGGTAGGCCACAAACCCAAGGAAACTTTCCTTTCAATGGACTGGCTGCTCACATCAGATCATAAAATGGAAGATGATTACATAGTGCCTGCCAAACCACTGAGAATCATAGCATAGCTGAGTTGACATATAACATTAACCATCACATATGATATTTTTAAAATTTATTTAAAAATACATAAATATAATAAATAAATGAGAAAGTATTGAAAAATAAAAGGAAAAAGACACTTATCCACATACATTTTTAGGAATCATATATTTGAAATTGGAGCCCTAGTGGTGCAGTGGTTAAGAGATCAGCTGCTAACCAAAAGGTTGGCAGTTCAAATCCACCAGCTGCTCTTTGGAAACCCTATGAGGCAGTTCTACTCTGCCCTATAGGGTCTCTATGAGTCAGAATTATCTGGATGGCAATGAGTTTTTATACTTGAAATTATCATACCTAAGATATTGTTTGATAGTTTATTTGAAGGTGTCTTTGGTTGTTTTTTTTTTTTTTTTTGGTTGTTGTCAGGTGCCATAGAGTCAGTTCCGATTCATAGCGACCCTATTTACAACAGAACAAAACACCGCCTGGTCCTATGCCATTCTCACAATTGTTGCTACATTTGAGCCCATTGTTGCAGCCACTGTGTCAATCCATCTCTTTAAGGGTCATCCTCTTTTTCACTGACTCTATTTTACCAATCATGATGTCCTTCTCCAGGGACTGGTCCCTCCTGATAACATGTCCCAAGTATGTGAGATGAAGTCTTGCCATCCTTGCTTCTAAGGAGCATTCTAGCTGTTTATTTCCTCCGGACAGATTTGTTTATAATTCTGGCAGCCCATGGTATATTCAATATTCTTTGCCTACATCATAACTCAAAGAAGTCAATTCTTCTTCAGTCTTCCATATTCATTGTCCAGCTTTCACATGCATGGCTTGGGTAACGCACACCTTAGTCTTCAAGGCAATGTATTTGCTTTTTAACACTTTAAAGAAGTCTTTTGCAGCAGATTTGCTCAATGCTATATAGCCTTTGATTTCTTGACTGCTGCTTCCATGAGTATTGATTGTGGATCCAAGTGAGATGAAATCCTTGACAACTTCAATCTTTTCTCCATTTATCATTATCTTGCTTATTGGTCCAGTTGTGAGGATTTTTGTTTTCTGTATGTTGAGGTGTAGTCGTACTGCAGGCTGTAGCCTTTGATCTTCATCAGTAAGTGCTTCAAGACCTCCTCACTTTCAGCAAGCAAGGTTGTGTCATCTACATATTGCAGGTTTTTAATGAGTCTTCTCCCAATCCTGATGCTATATTCCTCTTCATATAGTCCAGCTTCTCGGAATATTTACTTAGCATGCAGATTCAGTAAGTATGGTGAAAGGATACAATCTTGATGCACATTTTTCCTGATTTTAAACCACGCAGTGTCCTCTTACTCTGTTTGAACAGCTACCTGCCTCTTTGTTCTATGTACAGGTTCCACATGAGCACAGTTAAGTGTTCTGGAATTTCCATTCATCAAAATGTTATCCATAATTTGTTACAATCCACATAGTGAAATGCTTTTGTGTAGTCAATAAAACAGAAAAGATGTTACAAAGATCCAATTTACAAAAAATTCAAATGTCAGTAAGCATTTGTAAAAATTTTCAGCGTCACTAGTCGAAAAAGAAATGAAAACTAAAGCAATAATTAGACATCACTTAAACCCATATGATCCACAAAAATGAAGAGTGAGAGCATCCACTGTGAAAGTGATTGGGAAAATGGTTTCTCTCTAAACCGCTCCTGGGGAAAGATTGATGCAGATATTTTTGAAGGCTTTCTTACAATTAAGAACGTAGCCGTGTTTTTAACCCAGGAATTCTCTCCATGGAAAACTGTGTCTTGAAAATAAAAGCATATATGAGTAAGAATATATATGGAATATGTTTATTGCATATGGGGGGAATTAAGATGCACTATGATTTTTCTGTTTTAAGGAAACGGTGGAATAAATCATGGTATGATTCTAAACTGACTGCAGAATCAGAGAAGTGTTGATAATATTATTCTGAATAAACAATGAGGAAGCCCCTTTGTACGTTTGAATATGATGATACAGCTTGAAAAATCTTTACGAAGGGGTAAATACCAGGTTGTTTAAACATTAATTAGTAGAAGAAGAGGGCATTGTGGATGGGGGAGGGAGTTTAGCCACTACCACAAAAAGAAAATCCATTTAAAAAGTGTTCTTGAGAACCCATATTCATAAATACACATAAGCCTCTTTGCCCAAAGAGATACATGAGAAGACAGTCATAAAAATATTAATGGTAGTTATATAAGGAAAGTGGAATTTCTAGAGATCATTTTTTGCCTAGTAGTTTCATGTTCTGTTAATTTTTATGATTATAAGTGTAAGCATTACTTACAAAATTAAAGAAAATGGGCCAAATATGAACTTGCGAAATATATACATATAGGTAGTCCTCGACTTTCGACATATTTGAGTTATGATGAACTGCACTTATAACTCTCAGTATATCTGGAACATTACATCTTCCTGAGAGGAAAATGCATAAAGGGGATACGGAAAAAATTGCTGAGCTGCGTGAACATGTTCCAAGCATTTGATCAGGATGATATGATGGAAGAAATCGGTGGAAAAATCATCCATATGGCAAGAACGCTGAATTTAGCACTTGATATCGCCCATACGGAACAGCTCATAAATCAAGAAGAAAGGGATTTGACAGATCAGGACTTAATAGATTTTGAAGAGGAAAGATATGCTGAAGAAGACAGAAATAATGAATAAGAGGAAGGAGTGAAGTTGTGAAAAAAAATTTACAGTGAGAGGATTAGCTGGAGCTTTTTTTCTAAACTAAATCAGGAACTTGAAAACTTGGACCCAAATGCTGATCGCTTCGCTAAAGTCAACAAGCAGACTCAGGAAGCAGTGAGATGTTACCAAAAAATATGCGAAGAAAAAAAGGACCATAGAGATAACTCAGTATCGTTCTGACTTGAAATGCCATCCCCTATCCTAGGAATAACCCAAATTATCCAGAACTTGATACAAGGGGAGCTATTACTGCAACTGACAAAACACCAACATTGTCCGACTCTTCTTCATCGTCAGAGTAAACTTTTATAATCTGTGTATTTTTTTAATGTATGTATTCAAATATATCTGTAAGTCTATGTGCAATGTTTCCAACCCCCAAAGACAAAGATCACATTTATAAAGATACCGATAATAAAAGGCAATAATAATGAAAGCTAAAAAAAAAAAAAAAAGAGGTATTTGAGTTACTTCAGAACCAACTTGCCACAGAATCATTGGAATGGAGCTTTGTCGTAAACTGGGGACATATATATATGCCCTAAGTAGACCAGAGCATAGACATAGGATGTGTAAGGCATGGTGTGAACTTTTCTCTATGCAAGAAATAAGCTTCATGTTATTGTGTTGTGTTCTAATTGTCAGATAAAATAAGCTACCAAGATATGATTGATTTACGATGCAGTCACCTCCTTGAGTCAGACTGGCTGTAGGCTCAATTAGTTGAAATATTCTCATCAGAATTACAGATTAAATTGAATTCTGGCACCAAGAAGACAAAGCTCCTAAAATCCCATCAGTGGTGAGTGAGGTAGAGGTTGTCAACTTAGCTTTAGTCTACAAGAACCACTGGTGGGCAAGTGGAATGTGAGAGGAGGGGAGAAGGGATTTCCTTTTTGTTTGGGCTGGTGTTATTTACATCACTCCATTTTAGTATTTGGCTTCAGCAGAGCCAGTTGGCTCCAGTCTCCAATTTCTATTGACACACTCACAACCAGCCACATTTTACCCTCAGAGTAGTTCTGCAAGAACGTGATGATGCTTCCTCCTCAAAGTTCTGAGTATAAACTATGGAGCCTCTTCATGGTCTGACGCCGGGGATGCAGGTCCTGCTAATAAGCAGCCATGTAAAGCAATCTCTGTGAGTCATGTGCAGTGATTCCATAGTGGCCCTCTTCCGAGCTCCTGGTTTGATAACCACTTCCTCCTTCCTCCCTTCCTGTTCCACAGACAATTATTATTTCTGAGTTATGTCAGCGTTCCTTATTTATTTATTTATTTTTCCTCCTTCTGCTCTCCAAAACCAGGCAACCAATTCCATATAACAACCCCTCTGTTTGAAACACCTATCAGGCATTTTCTTTTTCCAATGCGTGTCATACACACACATGTAATTATATTCTCTAGAAATGTAGTAAATATACCTGAGAAAACATGATTATTCTGGGGGCATTTCCCATTGAATATCAACTCTAGCCACCATATAACCTGGTGGTTCTACTGACAACTTATGTCAATGCTGTGGGAGTTCACCCTCTTATCAGAAAAACTAGGGTTTTAGTTGTAGTTAATGACTTCGATTCTACACTATAAAAACCTCAAAAACTTGGGAAATATAATGACAAATAATAATCAACCTCTCCCCCCAGTTCTTTCAGGTCTACTGAATTAGTATCTTTGTTGTTCTGTGTTTTTCAATCTCCCCAGGAAATCCTAATTAAGGACCCCAGCTCAGAATTCTCGGAATAGATGCTCTCTGCATACAGTTAAAGCACCCAGTTGCTAACTGAAAAGTTGGAGGTTTGAGTCCACCTGCCTCTGGAGTCCATAAGAGGTGCCTCGGAAGAAAGCCTTGGAAATTCCAAAAATTCAGCCATTGAAAGCCCTCTGGAGCACAGTTCTACTCGGAAACACATGGAGTCACCATGAGTCAGAACTGACTTGAAGTTGATGTTTTTGTTAACCACACTTCTAGCCCAGTAGCTTTGTGAGTTCAGTGAACTCCTGAATTTACTCAGTCTCAAGAGAATACCAGTGCATTGTGTGTTTGTGTGTGTGGCTGTGTGTGTGCGTGTGTGCATATTTTTCTCCAGGAGGATGCATCTTCAAACCTAGTGACATCTTGGAGCTGCAGTAAACAAGCGCTGTTTTCTGCTATTTTCATGTGGTTCTGTGTAGTTGTGTAGCTGTCATTGTTTCAAATGATTTACATATTCCAATTAATACAAAAAAAAAAAAGCCCTGAGTCTTTTTATCAAAAGAGTGACATTTTACAACCTGAACAAACAAATACAATCTAACATTATAAATTTCCACCATGTTTTGGCAAACACACACACACACTCATGCACGTGTCTCCAGTGCAGTCATGCCCACATAAAAACCATTTATCAGGCGACAGGCTTCAAATGTGCAGAGCTACTGAGCCTCTTGGTGTGGACTCATGCGAAGTTCTGTCTTGTTCAGGATGTTACGGCAGAGTGAAAAGAAGGTGAAGGAAGGACGGAGGCTCTCTGTGCAGCAAAATCTTGAGGGGCTCAAAGCCTGCCCCTGACATGGGAAGTCACCCAAAACAGCCAACTCAAACACTTAGTTTCTTCCTTCCTGGCCTTGCCAGTTGCAGAAGTTTAGTCAGCAGCATTTAAGGACTCTCGGGAAGTTGCATCGACTAGCAGCAAGACTCAGATCAGTCTAGGTAAAAATGACAATTTTGACTACAGATTTTAAGGGCACCCCGATTAGAGGAATTTTACAGTTCAACCATACAGATGAGGAATGAGCATATATGACGCGGTGTGGCTCTAACACAGCTTTCTTTTATTTCCTTAGTCCATCAACTCAAACGTGTTGGGTTCCTAATCTGCGAGAGGCCCTGGGTTAGGTAGGTTGATAAGGTGGTGAGTGGAGTCTTAAACGTGACTCTAAGAATTTATGCAGTTAAAGAAACTTTGCAAAGGAAAGAGAAACCTGTAGAGCTTTTGATCACCATGTGGGCGGAGCTGGATTTGAATCTAGGGGAGCCTCAAAGTACAACCAATCACCTCCCCTGTTTTACCCCATATGACATTTGCTGAGTATTGAGGTTGCGAGGGAATCTGGGCTGAAAGGAAAATCTTTCCTTGATAATTTCCATGATAATCTTAGAAGCTAGAGTGAAGGGCTTGTGATAAACAGAGGATACCTCTTACCCTAAAAACATCTGTAATCAAGGTGAACTGAATAAATAAAGCTGCCGCTCAGCCCAACAAAGCTCAAATTTTTGGAGAGTGTGGACTGAGATGATCATCCTCTAACCTGTGTGCCTGATAGTGGAAACACAGGTGTGCATTCTCTGTGGGGAAATGACACGGACCTCAGTTTCCATGGCCTCTCTCTATACAATACCTAGCATTGAAAAAAAATTTATTATTACTATTATACCAAGCATACAGACATGCAGAGAAACACATAATGTGATTGTAATCAAGTTAAAATACTTTCAGACAAGAGAACTACAAAGGGTTGATGTACAGAATATAAATAAGGCCTGCAAATTAATAAAATAAATGATCTGAAGAGAAAATGGGCAATAGTTTGGAACAGAATAGGCACCGTACATGTGGAAAGATGCTCAGTATTGTTGTGGTGTGCCACTGAGTCAATTGTTACTTATAGAGGCCCTATATGAGGTCAAGACTGTGACCTTCTGGAAGCAGATCAACAGGCCTTAGTTCTGAGGTGTCTCTAGGTGAGTTTCAGGTGACAACCTTTCAGTTACATAGGCTTAACCACTCGTGCCTATATGGTGGAAACCCTGGTGGCATAGTGGTTAAGTGCTATGGCTGCTAACCAAGAGGTCAGCAGTTCAAATCCGCCAGGCGCTCCTTGGAAACTCTACGCGGCAGTTCTACTCTGTCCTATAGGGTCGCTATGAGTCGGAATGGGCTCTACGGCAGTGGGGTTTTTATATGCACACATATAAAACTATATATGTGTGGGTGTATATATACGTGTACATATACACATATATATATACACATACATACACATATATAGGAACCCTGGTGGTGCAGTATTTAAGAGCTTGACTACTAACCAAAAGGTCAGCAGTTCGAATCCACCAGCCACTGCCTCCATAAAGGTTTACAGCCTTGGAAACCCTGTGGGGCATTTCTACTCTGTCTTACAGACTCACTATGAGTTGGAAATGGGTTATATATATATACAAACCTAAAAAAAAAACCTAAACCCGTTGCCATAAAGTCGATTCCGACTCATAGCGACCCTATAGAACAGAACAGAACCATCCCCACAGAGTTTCCAAGGAGCGCCTGGTGGATTCGAACTGCCGACCCTCTGGCTAGCAGCTGCAGCTCTTAACCACTACACCACCAGGGTTTCCTGTATATATATATGTGGGTGTGTGTGTGGGTGTATGTGTGTGTGTGGAGGGAGACAGAGAGAAAGCTTCTGAAGATCAGTTAGTAATAATACAAAATAGGTTACTGTCAACATAATCACTCCATAGGTATTTTAAATTAAAAAAAAATCTAGGCATAAAAGCCCTTTTTGAAAGGCTGGAGAGTCAGAAGTGGTTTGTAATTTTTAGAGCAATGGTCTTTTTGTAAGTAAATGATTAACTGTATGTATCCTATGACCTTACTTTTTTTTTTTTATTTCCAAGAAAGATATTTTTGTTGGCTATGCAATTTGTCTTTTGCATCCATGTTACAAACAAATCTCTACATCTGACACTTGTCCAAACTCTTCCGATAACGTCTACCACCGATGTGATATGCAGGAAGTCAGTTCTGCCACCATTTTACTTGGTAACTTTTGGATTCAATGTTTTGAGATACTTTTCTACAACCAAGTTACACATATGTTGTTGTTAGGTGCCATCGAGTCGGTTCTGACTCATAGCGACCCTATGCACAACAGAATGAAACACTGCCCGGTCCTGCGCCATCCTCACAATCGTTGTTGTGCTTGAGCTCATTGTTGCAGCCACTGTGTCAGTCCACCTTGTTGAGGGTCTTCCTCTTTTCCGCTGACCCCGTACTTTGCCAAGCATGATGTCCTTCTCCAGGGACTGATATCCTGCTGACAACATGTCCAAGGTATGTAAGACGCAGTCTCAAAATCCTTGCTTCTAAGGAGCATTCTGGTTGTACTTCTTCCAAGACAGATTTGTTTGTTTTTTTGGCAGTCCATGGTATATTCAATATCTTCACCAACACCACAATTCAAAGGCATCAGTTCTTCTTCAGTCTTCCTTATTCATTGTCCAGCTTTCATGTGCATATGATGTGATTGAAAATACCATGGCTTCGGTCAGGCGCACCTTAGTCTTCAAGGTAACATCCCTGCTTTTCAACACTTTAAAGAGGTCCTTCCCAGCAGATTTGCCCAACGCAAGGCGTCTTTTGATTTCTTGACTGCTGCTTCCATGGCTGCTGATTGCAGATACAAGTAAAATGAAATCCTTGACGTCAGTCTTTTCTCCATTTATCATGATGCTGCTCATTGGCCCAGTTGTGAGGATTTTTGTTTTCTTTATGTTGAGGTGTAATCCATACTGAAGGCTGTGGTCTTTGATCTTCATTAGTAAGTGCTTCAAGTCCTCTTCACTTTCAGCAAGCAAGGTTGTGGCCTCTACATAACTCAGGTTGTGAATGAGTCTTCCTCCAATCCTGATGCCCCGTTCTTCTTCAAATAGTCCAGCTTCTTGAATTATTTGCTCAGCATATAGATTGAATAGGTATGATGAAAGAATACAACCCTGACGCACACCTTTACTGACTTCCAACCAATCAGTATCCCCTTGTTCCATCCGAACAACTCCCTCTTCGTCTATGTAAAGGTTCCTCATGAGCACAATTAAGTGTTCTGGAATTCCCATTCTTCACAATGTTATCCATAATTTGTTATGATCCACACAGTTGAATGTCTTTGCATAGTCAATAAAACATAGGGAAACATCCTTCTGGTATTCCCTGCTTTTAGCCAGGATCCATCTGACATCAGCAATGATATCCCTGGTTCCAAGTCCTCTTCTGAAACCGGCCTGAATTTCTGGCAGTTTCCTGTTGATATAGTGCTGCAGCCATTTTTGAATGATCTTCAGCAAAATTTTGCTTGCATGTGATATTAATGATACTGTTCTATTTCCGCATTTGGTTGGATCACCTTTCTTGGGAATAGGCATAATTACATATCTTTTCAAATCAGTTGGCCAGGAAACTGTCTTCCATATTTCTTGGCATAGATGAGTGAGCACCTCCAGCGCTGCATCCATTTGTTGAAACACCTCAATCGATATTCCATCAATTCCTGGAGCCTTGGCTTTCACCAATGCCTTCAGAGCAGCTTGGACTTCTTCCTTCAGTTACGCATATATTATCCCATAATTAACACTACCACCATGCAATCATACAGTGCTACTATTCTTTAGGCCAGCTCTTGTTTTCCTCTTTCTTCTCTCCTCCCCTTCTTTTCCCCTCCTTCTCTCCCCATCCAAGCTCTGTCTCTTCTCTCTCCCTCTTCCTCTCGCCTTCTCCCACCCTCTCCACTGCTTTATGCTAAAGATGAGGTATAGGTATCAATTGGGAATGACTGGATGGACCTTATATTTAGGGTGGGGACATTTCAACAGACACAGACAAAGCTGAGAATCTTGCAGTGCAAATCTTCCTGATTCTCCCTGGCCAACAGAAGCGGCCCCTTGTTGCCATGGATAGAGACTAGCCTTCCTTGCATAGAGAAATTCAAGGACTTCATCTGGGGTAGGTGGTTCACATAGGGAGTGCTGAGTCACCTCTGGGACCAAATATACCACCCCCCATTGCCTCCAGACCCACAAGTAGAGATAAATACCTGCATGTGCCAAGAGATAACTGCATTCTATGCTGGGAGAGACCTAGGAATACTGGTGAAAATGAAATTCTAAGTGTGTTAGACCAAGGTCATATTCAAGATTCCTAATTTAATATGTTGGTTCAGGCACCTGGGAGTGTATCTAAAGGTTTTTTTGTTTGTTTGATTCTTTTTTGTTTTTTCAGTTGCTGTATTGAAGGTAGGGGCCCCGGTGGTGTAGTGGTTAAAGCATTTGGCTGCTAAACAAAAGGTCAGCAGTTTGAACCCACCAGGTGATCCAGAAAAGAAACATGTTGCAGTCTCCTTCCATAAAGATTTACAGCCTTGGAAACCCTATAAGGCAGTTCTAGTCTGTCCTATAGGGTCACTATGAGTCGGAATTGACTCAACAGCGGTGTTTGTTTGTTTTTTCCTGTATTGAAGCTTGACTTCATTAGTTGAACTAAATTCAATAAGATTGAGATGCTAGAAGTTATCCGGCATACAGTAGAGAAAGGAGTTTGAGGACTGAGAGAGATAGGAATGTTGGGATAATTTCTACCCCTCGGGGGGACTCAAAGGAAAATTCCTTCACCAAGGCATTAAAAAAAAAAAAAAAAAGCTTTGAAATTCTTTGATGAAGGAAGCAAGCACTCAGTTTCCTAAAAAAACACTACGGTTGTTGGCTGTCTTCTGTTCTCTGCATTCTGGAGATAAAGGGGGAAATTTGGGCTCCGATTTCACCATTGGAAACCCTGGTGGTGTAGGGGTTATGTGCTACACCTGCTAACCAAAAGTTTGGCAGTTCGAATCCACCAGGCACTACTTGGAAACCCTATGGGGCAGGTTCTACTCTGTCCTTTAGAGTCGCTGTGAGTCAGAATTGACTCGTTGGCAAGGGGCTTTTTTAAATTTTGTTTCACCATTAAGGAACCCTGGTGGTGCAATGGCTAAGCACTCAGCTACTAACTGAAATTTCGGAGGTTTGAACCCACCAGTCTCTCTTTGAGACAATGATGTGGCAATCTGCTTCCTTAAAGGTTTATAGCCTTAGAAACCCTATGAGGCAGCTCTACTCTGTCCTATAGAGTAGCTATGAGTTGTAACGTCTTGATAGAAATGGGTTTGGTTTTTTTGGGTTATTTTACCATTATTTTGCTTGATCTATATAATCAGAGAAGTTCTAGGTAGGTGAAGCGAAGCCTGATTTGAGTTTCCATAGTCACTGAAAAATCTAAAATCAGTTCTTGAGAAGTCTAGAGGAGGAATACAGATGTTCCTTTCAGAAGAGAAATAGTGTAAGAAAATATTTGCGTTCCTGGAAAATGCTAACAGGTTGTATTCACTGTGGCTCCGGCTATCAATAAACAGGTGGATAATACGACTTATCCTTTTAAAGGATGATGTGTTTGTTTTTTGGTGATGTCATTTTTTGACTAATGGAATAGATGCTGAATCATTGTTTGCTGGTAGGTTTTTTTTTATTATTATTATTTGAAAAAATAGGGTGCCAACTGCAAGCACACCATATTTGTCCCATGTTCCACAAAGTACATCACAAACATGGCACATACTTACGGGCCCCGTGTCCCAGGAAGTGCATTACAAACTGTTTTCAGGGAGGTGAGCACTTCATAAAAAGTGTCATCAGGAAGGTAACTAACACACGGAGGCCATTTTGGTCCCACGTTCCATGAAGCACATCACGCATGTGGTGCATGTCAGTCCTGTGGCCCAGGAAGTGCATCATAAACTGTTTCCACCCCAGAAATAACTCATTTACTTGACTATTTCTGAGTGCTGGTAACCATACCTTTCCAATAACACAAAGGAAATAGTAAAAATACTTGTTGGCCTTATCTCCTTGTACAGAAGCCAAAAGACACAAAAGTTGCACACAATCACTCCTCCAGGAAGCATCCCCTCATATGCACGGCTCTCAACACTCAAATGTGGTGTAGACCAACACCAGAACTTACTAAAGTGGCTCAAATGCCTGCCAGTAAACCTCCGGGGCAGAGAATATAGCTGGAACATAAATGTGCCATCACTTGTTAAAGGGTTACCTGAGAGCTGTCAGTAAGCCTCTGTTACCCCACTGCTTGTTTAATGGACTCATGAACAAGGTGGCCATTTTGGCAGCCATGAAGACTCCATGTGGGCTCAACAACGTGAAGTCCTCCTTATCATGACTAATCTGACTACTGCACCTGCTGATATCCAAACTGCCAATAACAGAGGTCAAAAGCAAATCCTGATATGGCATCATTCCTAGGATTGATGGGTGGGGGCAGCAGTCAGCTACCTGGTGGTAGGTTAATTACATTGGACCCTTTCTGTCTTGGAGAGGGAAACAATCTATCTTTATAGAAATTTTCCCTTTTTTGCCCACAATTCTTGTATCCGCTCCAGCAGCCTTAAAGACTGCCAAAATGACTTACCTGTCAGGATATCACACACAACGTTACCCTCCACCAAGGACCTCATCTTAAAATGAAAGTGGGCAATAAGCTTAACACCTATATCATTCACTGGTCTACCAAATGGACTGCTATAGAAGGAGTTATAGATTAGGAGACACCACAGTGTGAGTTTGGGCTACTATCTAAAGGATATAGAATATTCTTAAACCGGTGACCAATGGCATTTGCAGATAATCAGCATGCACTAATAGAATTGTTACTTCCTGTCTCTAAATCCATGAACTTGGGTAAATTAGAGCACCTAGGAGTCCTGGTGGTGCAGTGGTTAAGCATTAGGCTGCTAACCAAAAGGTCGGCAGTTCAAATCCATCAGCTACTCCTTGTAAACCCTATAGGGCAGTTCTACTCTGTCCTACAGGGTCAATCTGAGTCAGAAGCGACTCAATGGCAATGAGTCTTTTTTTTTAGTTCCTAAAACAGAAACAATTTCATTGGGGAGCAAACAGCATTCCCCACAAATTGGAAGCTGAGACCATGCACTGGTCCCTTTGGTCTTCTTGTGCTTTTGAACTGATTAGCATAGGAGAAGGCTGAGGTGAATGCTCCCATTTGTCAAAAGAAAATTGCACTGTTGCCACATAATAAGTGCAGGAAAGATTGTGTTGGGGCCCAGATGATTTATGTGGTGACCCTTCGAATTTCCCCGTCATTAATGGGTACCCAAGTAAATTATTTAGGTGATTACTCTGGCTGATACATGCTATTTTAATCTTTCGTGATGGGAATATGTTCAAGGTTATTCCTGTAATAAAAATAGAAAAAAATGGAATAGCTAAAGTGTTAATAGAGTTATAAACAAAATGCTATAGGAACAAGAAGAAAAGGAATTGAACATAAGTAAAGTTTTTGTTTGAGAAGAGATTGGCATGTGTCAAGGTAAGGAAAAGCATATGACAATAAAGAGCACGAAGGAATAAAATGAGATGGAGTGGCTGATGGAGGGAAAGTTGTTTGGTGGGCTAGTATTGTGTCTGTGCAATATTGGAGTAGGTAGCTAGTTAGACCCGAAGTCTTCTATTCCAGTCTTTGGAGTATGTCCTGAAGATGATAAAGAATCAGGCATGGAAGTGACACGATCAGATGTGCATTTTTAAAAGATTTCCAGATGCAAGCACTAAAAGCTTAATAAATATTTATTGAATGAGTGAATAAATAATTGGAGAAATAAGAGAGTAAAAACAAAAGTACAGCTATAAAGTTATTAAAATTGTTCAAGGAAGAGAGGCTGAGGGTGGAAAAACAGTCTCCAATGCATATCGTGAAGTCTAAGTATATCCCGTCTCTTGTGGCCTTCAATCAGTAACAAAAGAAAGCGGGCAATGCCAAGCGGGGCTGTCAGCTCCCAAGCCTTCCGTTTCATCTTTTAAAGATTGCTTATACGGAAAGTCAACTTACTATTTCAACCAGAAAACAAGGGCAAATAAACCAAAAGGAGATTATCTCCCTATTCTAACTTTAAAAACACAAGTAGATACAATTCACTTTTTCATCCAAGTCTTTGATTAGATTTATTATTATTATTATTATTTAATACTGTCTTCACCCCGGTTGGCCTAATGCTTCATAGAACTAGAGGCATTACCGTTTGCAATAAATTGTAAAATTGCATTGAACTTGGCTGGAAGTACCTACATATTATTGAATTATATGTTCCAGGTTGATATTTCAAAGAATCAAAAGGTCATGGAGTTACTCATATATGGCAATATGAAGTACAGGTTTATACTGTCACTTTTTACCTGTGCAAATACATCTAGTTTGAAGTCTAGAGGAAAGTTATTTGATTGTGTCTTGAGTTTGGTGGAGATAGGGGGTGACCATCATAATTAAGATGAGCAATGGGAATATTTATTTTCTATTATCACTAATGCTTATTATTATTATATTTAAACAGCAGGCTGACAATGCTGGTTTTGAAGCACACCGTATGTTTTCTTCCACATAGTAGAATTTCCATAGGGAAATTATTTAACCAGGCTGAGCTATACATCCTAAAATTGTAAAAAGAGGATAATAATACTTGCAGGATAGTTAAGAGGATTACATATTATTTATTTTCAGTGCTAAGCGAAGTTCTATTGTGGAATGTCTGGAATTCAGACGTTAAATCTTGCACAGGCAATTTGGAAAGTGAGATTCCACTTATTAGGGAAAATAGTTGTAATACATTGTGTCTGGCAGTCTCTAAGAAGGCCCCCAATGACTCCTACCCCCTGTTATCCATACTCTCATGTAGCCCCCTTCCCTTGAGTATAGGCTAGTCTAGTGACTTGTTTCTAACCAAGAGATTATGGCAAAGGTGACCAGAGGTCACTTCCATGACTAGATCACAAAAGATGATGACTTCTATTTTGCTACAAGATTGCTTTTTCAATTTGCATGTTTTGATGAAGGAGGCCGCCAGGTTAGAAAATCCCAAATATTCAACAACCAGCAAGATCTCAGTCCAATGACCCACAAAAAAAAAGAATTCTGTCAATAGCCACGTGAATTTGGAAGCTGATCCTTTCCTACTCTAGCCTGCAGATGAGACTGCAGCCCTGGCGGACACCTTGTTTGCAGCTTTGTTAGATAGTCTGAAGAAGACCTGGCTAATCTCTTCCTTCCCTGATTCTTAACCCATAGAAACTGTGAGATAACAATAAAGCTGCTAAAAGATGTGATAATTTGTTATGCAGCCATGGATAACTAATATATACGTATATAAAAATTTACCTATAAAATGACTCTAAGTTTGCTCATCAGTACAATAGGAAATATATTGTCTTATCACTGGACACTGGAATGCAGTGCAGCAATCAAATGGAATGAAAAAAAAAAGTCTGGTGCTTAAGCAACAACGTGGATAAAAGTTACAAACACAATATTAAACAGAAGAATGAGACACGATACACATGGGTGGTGCCTTTTACATAAATTTCAAACACCAATCTTATACTGTTTAGGGTCTGTGTGCATGATAAATTAGAAGCAAAGCAATATGATAATTATGAGACTCTAATATAAAACTCTGGAGCCCTGGTGGCACAATGGTTAAAACCTTGGCTGCTAACGGAAAGGTTGGCAGTTCGAATCTACCAGCCACTCCTTGGAAACCTTATGGAGCAGTTCTACTGTGTCCTATATAGGGTCACTATGAGTCGGAATCGACTTGATGACAACTTTTTTTTTCCTTTTAATATAGCACCAGACTTTTAATAAGCTCAACAAGAGTCATTGGTCTCTCACCAAGAATGTAAATTCATTAATTGTACTAGACACAACTGATTTAAGCTCAAATGTTGTATATCTCTGTAAATTTAGATAGTAATTTTTAAAAAAAAAAAAGCAAAATTGATAAGCATAAATTTTTTCTATTAGAAAAGATAGCCCCAAAGCTGTATTTTTTTATTGTATATAAGATAGGTAAGACATTATTTCATTCTGAAAATAAGTTAGCAGTCATATTTAAAACTTGGTCATGTCAAAAATAAAGCACGTAAAGGTAAATTTCCCTGAACAAGGGCTCTACTTTATACATTGGAAACCATGCGTACAAAGCCCTTCAGGAAAAGAGTCTTAGCACAAAAGCCACATGAAACCAGAATTTTTTTGTTTTCATTTTTGTTCTGTTTGTTTGTTTGGTTTGATTATCAAGGAAAAAAAAAAAAAACTTTAGAGTTTATTTTCACAGAAATAAAAATTCAAGAAAACTATCCAATCCTTGCAAACAAGGTAAAATGATATGATAATATGTGACTTTTAAATATTGCAATAGAAAATTTTCTAGTAAACCTGTCAAATGATCATTTGACTTTCTCAAGGAAAGTAATTTTATTTGACTTACTAGCCACCAGTTTATACAGAGGTGGTAAAATCTAAATAAAATGAATGAATTAATTATCATACTGGTTAGAATAATAATTACCCCTAAGGAGCAGGGATGATAGTGTTTGGCAATCTTTTATTTTTTCTGTTATGACTGCACACACACACATAGTTGATAATTATTCATTACACTTTTAAATTATGTTTTATGTACTTATCTTTATTGATGTTATATTTTACAATAATATAGCTTTTAAATTTTTATTAAAAAAAAAAAAAAGGAGATTAACAGGTATTTGCCAAGGTAGTACAGGGAGGTACCATGTATCATTCACTGAGTGTCACTCAATGGGTACATCTAATACACAAAAAACCAAAACCAAACCCACTACCGTCGAGTTGATTCCAACTCATAGCGATAGCATGTCATCTAACATAATTGTAATATAATCCCAAAGCCAGGATTTTGACATTGGTAAAACGTGTGTGTGTACATAGTTCTGTCATTTTATCCCATGTGTAGATTCATGTAACTATCACCGCAACTGGGATACAGAACTATTCCACCACCACAAAGATCTCCCTAGTGCTGTCCTTTAAAGTAACAGCCAATACCATCCCCGGGCCATCATCCCTAAACCCTGGCAACCACTAATATGTTTTCCATCTATATAATTGTGTCATTTACAGAATGTTATATAAAGGGAATTAGAGAGCATGTGCTCTTTTGAGATTGGCTTTTTTTCAGTCATCATAATACCCTTCAGAGCAATCCAAGTTGTTGTATGTATCAATACTTTGTTCTTTTATTGCTTTGGAGTACCCCATGGTATGGATGTAACTGTTCACCATTCGCCTATTGAGTGACATTTTGGTTGTTTCCAGTTTCTGGCTATTGCAAATAGACCTCCTGTGACACCACCTCCACAAGGAGTGGTGGAATGTCTTGTTGCTGCTAGATTAAGGTGGAAAAGTAGGTTCTTCATGTAGTCTTCAGTGACACTGTAAGGGGGTGGGGGATGCAGGGATTATCGTAATCTTCTTTCCGGGGATGAAAGTCCTGACTCCCACCTGCTGATGGGTTGGGGTGACTTGTTACAGCCTAGCAAGGATGGAAGTCTATGATCTCCATTCTGCCTTTGTTGGCAAGGGTGGGAGTGGGACTACATATTTATGGGGTGTAGAAAAGTTAAATTTGGCTGGAGAAAAGTTAAATTGGCTAAAAATTTTCTTCCTTTCTAGGCTGACCCTTCCCTGGTTCTTTGGCTACATAGCACAGACATTTCATGGGACATTTTTGTTTGTGCCTGTTGACATTTCCAGTTTTCTGGATTTTTTAATGTCCAGTATGGGATATATGAGGAAAAAAAAAAACAGGGAAATCACTACCATGTTGTTCCTTGGGTACTGAAGCCCTTAACCCTTCTTTCTACAACTTTCAGAGTCATATGTTTATATTTTACACAATTCCCAGAGTTTTCATCTATACTTAGTGGTAGGGATAGGGAAAATTATGTCTACTCTATCTTCCCAGAAGCAGAAATTCCAATAATACTTTTAATAAAATAATGTCACGGGATAAATATTAACTGTATTAGTATTTTTTTTAACATCTACCTTTGAAAATCTTCAATTCATTTCTTTGTTGACTAATCCTTTTGTGGTGGTTAGGCAAATATTAACTGTAACTGGTTAATTAGCACCTTAATCTAAGTAATCTTGGAAAAGAAAATGAATCTTTTACTACTAACACTAAACTAAGAATATACAGATGAAAAGTTTACTTTTCTAGTAGTTTGCTTTGTCTTGTATTAAGTTAAAATTTGTTTTAAACGAATATTACAACTATGCCCATGCAGCATGGTTAAGTCAAGAATTTGTTCCTCTGTACAAAGCCTATAAACGACAAAAAATTTCATTCTCCACAATTTAACACCAAGAAAAGCTTTTAAAACATGACCAAATGTATCAGTAATGAAAAGGACTAACTAGGAGCGGAGGCACAGGCAAGATGGTGGCATAAGCAGCTCTGTGCTCCTGTTCCCCCATAGGTAGTCCAAGAAACAAGCAGAAACTGGCAGAACCAACTTTTTTGGAACTGTGGAAACTAGTCAAAAGCTTATTGTAAAAAAAAAAAAAAATGCTGTATCAAGGAAAAGAAAAGTACGAAATTGGAGAAAAGCTTTGGTTTTCTACTCATCCATGCCCCACCCCCTCCCCAGCTAAGTGATGGTCTTAAAACTATGATTGTCTGCATTCCAAGAAAGGGATCCTGGTCCCTGGCTCTAGGGGAAACAGAGCAGGTCATATTGAAAAGTGATTGTGTGTGTCTGTCTTGGGTGAGCAGGAAGGACTGAGACAAGGTGCTTATCTCTCTTTTGCCTATCTCAGAGCTCATGCAGAGGGGAAAAGGGGCAGGTACTGTATCTGCCTGCAGCCATCCAGGGCTAAAGAGTGCAACTGAGACACACAATAGATGCCTAAGGACTGAGAGGAGAACCCAGGGAGAGAGTTGCTTTGGGGAATTAGAAATTCAAAAGCACTTGTATATACAGGAAAATTTAGAAAGCCACACAAGTCTAGTAAAAAAAAATTAAAAAATGGACTTACTAGACAAAGACATTAAAACAACTATTAACTACACTGAGAGTTAAAAGAAAACACAGACCAAAAAAAAGCTAGAAGAAATCAACAATGTATGAACAAAAGGAGAATATAAATAGAGACAGAAATTATAAAAAGGAATCAAACAGCAATTCTGGAGCTGAAAAGAACAATAACTGAAATGAAAAATTCACTAAAGCAGTTAAATGTAGATTGGAGCAGGCAGGAAAAAAAAATCAGCGAACTTGAAGATAAGACAATTGAAATTATAGAGTCTGAGAAGAAAAAAAAAAAAAAAGGAAGCAAACAGAGCCTAAAAGACTTGTGAGGCACCATCAAGCTGACCAATATACATGATATGGAAATTCCAGAAGGAGAATACAGATAGAAAAGGCAGAAAGAATATCTGAAAGAAAAATGGCTCATAACTTCCCAAATTTGATTGAAGACATGAATCTACATATCTAAGAAGTTCAACAAACTTCAGGTAGGATAAACTCTAAGAGGTCTACACCAAGACACATTATAATCAAATGTTTAAAAAGAGAGAGGGCGAGAGAAAAAAATATTGATAATGGCAACAGAGAAATAGACCATTCATAGAAGGGCTCTCTCAGCCACAGCTGAGAGAACTGAGAGCCAGGAAATTTAAGAAAAAGTGTGTCAGGGCATACCATTCGTAAGAAGCAGAGACAGATTTCAAATGCAGTTTTGCTCAAAAGCCTCTTCCAGTCTGTTACAGTCTCACACTGCCTCCCACCCTTCTAAACGAATCAGCTGCCCTAACACATTCAAGAAATTTTTCCTCATAAACCATTGAGGCCAGAAGGTAGTAGAATGACATATTTAAAGTGCTAAAAGAAACAAACAAACAAAAAATCTCTCGACCAAGAATTCTACATCCAGCAAAACTGTCCTTCAAAAATGAGGGCAAAATTAAGACATTCTTAGATAAGCAAAAGCTGAGGGAGTTCATTACCATTAGACTTCCCCTACAAGAAACAATAAAAGGAGTTCTTCAGATGGAGTCCAACAACATGAAAACCACGTCAGAAGCAAAGGTGTAATGGATGGTGGGTGCAGGTAGTAGCATAAAGGTAGGGTGCAGATAAATGGCCAAGGAATCTCAGGTTTCCTTTATGGGTTGTTGATGACTGGGGAAAGGTTAATTACATATGGCTTCAGCCATCTCTTTTTGAGGTCTAAGGATAGATTAATTCACCTGCCTTTATGTAATCTACAGATCTATGGTCAATTTCAAATAATAAGTTCAAATTTCATTCCACATATCATGGTTTTATTCCCACCCTGGCACTTGGCCTATGTGACAACTTTAATGGAGTCTACTAATATAAGGCCAGATGTAGACAATGCTTTAATGATTCTCTTTGTATCTCTAAGGACTAAATAGGAGCAGAGGCACAGGCAAGATGGTGGCATAAGCAGCTCTGCGCTCCTGTTTCCCCATAGGTAGTCCAAGAAACAAGCAGAAACTGGCAGAACCAACTTTGTTGGAACTATGAAAACCAGTCAAAAGCTTACTGTAACAACAACGACAAAAAAAAAAAAAAAAGGCAAGTACAAAATTAGAGAAAAGCTTTGGTTTTCTACTCATCCATGCCCCACCCTCTCCCCAGCTCAGTGGTGGTCTTAAAACTATGATTGTCTGCATTCCAAGAGAGAGACCCTGTCTCTCTCTCTCTCTCTGTTCCTTTCTCTGCCTATCTCTGTCTTGTACACAATTTCACTGCTATGAAACCTTAAAGCAACGTGTTCCTGTCTTCGGTCTTTTATAAAATCAATAGTGAAATCACTAAAAATAGCTTCCCAACTCTCTGTCTGCCTCCTGGGTCCTTTCATCACAAAATGATTGTCAATGAATCTTACAAAGGGCTTAGTGAGCATTAATATTAGAGTACCTGCGATGATGTCTTAATTAAAATTAAGTCCCTACTTCATTTAAGATGTGAGAGGAAAGAAAATTTGACACAGGTAAAAAACATCACTGTGAATGTTAATTAAAAGAAATTTAAGAGCTGGTGTGCTTCATATAATCACAATTGTCCAGACATCCTGTAGACAGAATGCCTTCCTGATTTGATCAGAGACAGGAGACACTGCAGCTGAGGGTGACTACATGTCACAGAACAGTCTCCTCTCGATAGCAACGCTACCAGTGCCACTATAATTATGAGTTTAATATTTAAAAAGTGTTGATTTCATATTTGCATGCATGTATGCTAACTAAAATTAATTAATTTTAATTGCACACACCAATTACAACATCAGACTCATTTTCCAACATATTATTCCTTGCTGATTACATATCCTGTAAGATTGCTTTAATTTTTCATTTTGTACTTTAAAGTCAAATAATAATATGTATTTCTAATTAAGCTCGCTTACATATCTCACTGCTGATTAAACCTCTATTTAATATTTCATGACACCCAAAAAAAATTCATGACACCAGCCACCTTTAATTTCTCCACTCTGATAGCTTCTTGCCTCTCTCTGCCTGTTTTCCTCATCTCATGTACCTTGATGTGATTTCTAAGGGTGTTTTATTTCCTACTTTTGTAACAGAGCAAAGAAAAGCTGCTATGATTTTGGTTAGATAATGGGGACAGTGTGGAAAGGAAATAGCCTTGTGATGATGTAGAGAATTTTTTAAGTTATACCATATAAATGTGTTATTTTATAGGTTACTCTATGCCCTGGTGGAAATCCTGGTGGTGCAGTGGATAAGAGCTTCAACTGCTAACCAAAAGGTCAGCAGTTCAAATCCACCAGGTGCTCCTTGGAAACCTTGGAAACCCTATGGAGTAGTTCTACTCTGTCTTACAGGGTCGCTGTGAGTTGGAATCGACTGGATGGCAATGAGTGTTTTTGTTTTGTTTTGTTTTGCTTTTTTATGCTTCCCTGTAGTTTGCAGAGAGTTAAACATTTTGTGTTTAAAAGTTCTGTGGTCGAATTTTAAAATAACCTGAAAGTCTGACCTCAAGAAAGTTTATAACATTACAAGCTGCTCTTTCTCTTTGCAATAAGAACCGTAGACGAATAAAAAGGAATTAACATTTGGTGAATATTTACCACATGCCGAGATGCACAACTATCATTTTATTGTATCTTTATAAAATGCTACAGCTGAGAGAACTAAGAGCCAGAAAGGTTAAGAAAAAGTGTGCCAGGGCATACCATTCCTAAGGAGCAGAGACAGATTTCAAAGGCAGCTTTGCTCAAAAGCCTGCTCCAGTCTATTAGAGTCCTCCCACCTTCTGCCCTTCTAATCAGCCGCCCTAACATATTTAAGAAATTAAATTTAGATTCAAAGGACATTGCATAAATTCAGTGCTTTAGAATATATTGGTTAAAGTCATCCGAACACCTCATTATTGGAGATGCTCTATTTAGCTCCCCTTTCCCTTCTTTTTCTTTCTTTTCCCCATCCCTTTTGTTCAGTACTCAGGAAAATCACTTCAAGTTACCAAGGAGAGGAGAAAAAGAATATTCATGGGAAAAGAAAGTAAGCTCAGGCTGTCTTTAAATTCGTGTTGATTCTAATTTCTCACCATAAATTATTCTATAACACAAGCTTTTAAAATATTATGAGTAAAGTAATTCTTATAAATAGTTTAAAATGAAGAGAATTACATAGACCTTGGCTAGAGAAGCATAATAAGAGGATAATGATGAAATCTAAAAGACGAAAAAGCAGAGCACTTAGGTGGGAAAGATAATTAGAGAAAATAATTATAATGAATGTGACTATTGTTTTTAAAAAAGAAGGAAAATCTCTGTTAAAAATGATAACGCACAAGAATTCTCAGCCCATTGTTTCAAAGTACGAGAATGTGATACACAAAAGTCAGTTAAATTATGATAAAAAACCCAGTAAATCCTACAGCAACAAAAGAAAAAAAATAGATAAATTGGACTATGACAAATTTAAAACCTTTTGTGCATCAAGAAAGTGAAAAAACAGAATGGGAGAAAATCATACACTGATAAGGGTCTAGTATCTAGAATATATAAAGAACTACAAGTCAACAACAAAAAGACAAACAACCCAACCAAGAAATGGGCAAAGGACTTGAATAGACATTTATCAAAAAAAGATATGCAAATGTCTAATAAACACATGAAAAGATGCTCAATACCACTAGTCAATACCCAAACCCATTGCCATTCAGCCAATTCTGACTCACAGTGACCTCATAGGAGGAGGATAGAACTGCCTTATTAGGTTCACAGAAGTAGACTCCCACGTCTTTCTCCCGCAGAGCAGTTGGAGGGTTCAAACCACCTACCTTTCGATTAGCAGCCTAGCACTTGAACCATTGCACTGCCAGGGCTCTTCTGACCATGAGCCAATCCACACCACTGCCGTTGAGTTGAATAGGGGGATGCAAATCAAAATCACAATGAGATACTTCTTCACACATACTGAGATAGCCATAATTAAAAAATAAATAAATAAAACAGAATTTAGCAAACGACAGCAACAACGCAGACAAAGTGGGACCCTCACCCTTGTATATTGCAGACGGAAATGTAAAATGGTGCAGCCCCTATTGAAAACAGTTTTGTCCTTCCTCAAAATGTTGAACTTAGAATTACCACATGATCCAGAAATCCCACTCCTAGGTATATAAACACAATTGAAAATAGGTACCCCAACAAATACTTATATTTGAATGTTCATGGAAGCACTGTTTATAATATCCAATAGGTAGAAACAACCCAAGTGTCCATAAACGGATGAATGAAATAGCATACAGTCATAAAAAGACATGAAGTACTAATACATAATACAATATGAATGAAGCTCAATAACATTTCACTAAGTAAAAGAAGCCATACACAAAAGGTTGCATATTGCATAATTCCATTTATATGAATTTTTCAGAATCAGTTAATTCATAGAGACAGAGAGCTGGTGGTTTCCAGGGGCTAGTGGGAACTGGGAGTGACTGCTGAATGAGGACTGGGTTTACTTTTGGGGTGATGAAAATATTTTGGAACTAGAGGTTGACATTGCACAGCATTGTGAATGTAATAAACACCACTGAATTCCAGAGTTTAAAAGAGTTAATTTTATGTCATGTGAATTTCAACTAAAAATTAAAAAAGGGTGGGGAGTAAAAGAAAGTATATGATGTACGCCAAAGAGGAAAACAATACAAAACGGTAATGCATGAAGGGAATTTGGGGCAAACATTCTATATTAACAAAAATTCTTTTCTTTTTTTTTTTTTATGATAAAGGAATTCCAGAAAGCAAAACATTAATTGAATATTTTACTGTAACAAAGCTGTAAAGAGGAGACTGAAACGAAACTATAGAGGAAAAAAAAAAAAGATCAACAAAGAATGTCAGGAAGAAAACCTAAACATCCCAAACATCCAAAGAATAAAACAAGAAGTCCTAGATCAAGATCTTCACTATTAGTGAAATCATTTGGAATGGGCAATTGAATTTTAGATCCATAATTACACAGAAAATTGGAAAGAAAAACAAAAACTCAAAAATTATGCAACAGAGAGCTCAACGGGACATGGATCTTCATTTAAAACAGGATTTAAGTTAGGCCACACTCTCCAAGAGGTCCGTTCTGTATTCTAAATAGACCAACCTTCCTTAAACAACAACCTTCCTTAAACAAAGGGCCATTGTGTGTGGTTACACAGACTGTGCATTGCCTAACACTGTTGAAAATTCAAGGATTCCACTGATAGTGGGAGACTCGGCTTGACCTCTCTTCAGCCCAAACATGATCTATCTACAAAGAAAGAACTCCTTACAAAGAAAATGAAGATTCTTCACTCCAGGCCTACCAGGTGTGGATGAGCAACTATTTAAGTATATCTGAACATCCTGTTATTAACAGAGGCCTGAAACAATGAGAGAAGGAGTTTGGGGAAAAATAAGAATTATTTGAAGGTCTATTTATGTACCAATAGATATCTGCCACAGCTCATCTACTAGCCCAGAACTAAAGGCAGGCATTTACTGAGAGGCAACAAACAAACGAATACAATTTTTCTAAAGATATTTAAATAAGGTTTTGTACTAAATTAGAACAGTTTATACGGGTATTTTCCCTTCAGAATAGAATTCTTCTAATTCATTTAGAAGTAGGAAAAAAAGACTCTTAGTGACCCTATAGGACAGAGTAGTACTGTAAATCTTCACAGAAGCAGACTGCCACATCATTCTCCCACAGAGTGGCTGGTTGGTTCGAACTGCTAACCTTTTGGTTACCAGCTGAGCATTTAACCCCTGTGCCACCAGAGCACCTCCTACGAGGAAAACAAAACAAAACTGTTGCCATCAAGTTGATTCTGACTCACACAGACCCTGTAAGACATAGTAGAACCACCACATAGGGTTTCTAAAAGCTAAGACGGGGAACAGAGGGGCCTCCAAATCTGCAAACAAAGCACCGGGAAATGGACCAGGATGCAGAAACAAAGCCATTCCCCAGAACAATGGGGCAGGGTATCAGAAAACAGCCCACAAACTTCTTTAAAGTCATCTTTCAGAAGCAGTTGGAGAAAACCAGCCCCAGGGACATGTGCAGAACATCCACCTGTGACCGCTGTGTGACCTACCACCAGAGGCAGTGAGGGGCTGCAGCCACAGCCAGAGAATCAAACTCAGGGAGTTGAGAGACTGCACAGGCATGACACCCCATAATAAGTCCTGCTGTGAATCCCAGAGGCCTCCGGGACAGAAGCCATCTTAGAAAGCTTCTGTGCACATACCATAATTAAGATACCCCTGCCTATGCCTCTGAATAAACATGGATCTTTTTCCCTACCTCCAACTCAAGAATTTTTAAAAGCCCATGCAAGTCCTTTGTTCTGTGAGACGGGGGTATGTGTTTCCTAGGCCCTCCTCATCTCTGCTTGCAAGCCTCTTCTATAAAGCTTTGCTCATGTGGAAAACTCTTTGTGCCTTACCTGATCATTCTTGACCAGTGAGAGGCAAGAACTTTATTCAATTCCGGCAACAGAGCTGCTGGTGTATTCAAACTGCCAACCATTGGTCAGCATCCGTAGTTCTTACCCACTGTGCCACCAGGGCTCCCCTATGAGAAAGAGTAAGCTTTAAATGTCCTGCAGTCCAGAGGGCCCATATTGCAGTTGTTAGGTGCCATCAAGTCAGTTCTGACTCATAGTGACCCTGTGTACAACAGAACAAAACACTGCCTGGTCTTTAGTCATCCTCACAGCCATTGCTGTTTGAGCCCATTGTTGCAACCACCGTGTCAATCCATCTCCTTGAGGGTATTCCTCTTCTTTACTGACCCCCTACTTTACCAAGCATGGTGTTCTTCTTCAGGAACAGTCCCTCCTAATAACATGTTCAAAGTATTTGAGACAAAGTCTCACCATCTTTGCTTCTAAGGAACATTCTGGCTGTACTTCTTCCAAGACAGATTTGTCATCCTTTTTGCAGTCCATGGTATATTCAATATTCTTCCCCAACACCATAATTCAAATGTGTCAATTCTTCTTTAGTCTTCCTTATTCATTGCCCAGGTTTCACATGCATATGAGGCCACCGAAAATACCATGACTCGGGTCAGGCGCACCTTAGTCCTCAAAGTGACATCTGCATTTGAATACTTTGAAGAGGTCTTTTGTAGTAGATTTGCCCAGTGCAATATGTTGTTTGATTTCTTGACTACTGCTTCCATGGGCGTTGATTGTGGATCCAAGTAAAATGAAATCCTTGACAGCTTCAATCTTTTCTCCATTTATCATGATGTTGCTTATTGGTCCAGTTGTGAGAGCTCATAGCAATATACACAATTACTCAGAATAGCATCATTTAAGAAATGTGCTGCCCCTCATCTCTCTGGCCTCCCCCATTTTAACCACAACAGAGTTGAAAGTAGCCTAGTGTCCAGCTAAGAAAAACGTTAGTCCCAAGGCCATTTCCACCTTCCCGCTGGAACAGGTGAGCCCATAGAGACAGCGGGGGGAGAGAGAAAGCTTCCAGATTAAGAGAGAGTAGTAAGAAAGCCCTGGTCATCTACTTCCAAAAAAGCAACCAATGAAAACCCTGCAGATCACAACCATCCAATCACATTGTGTGTGGAGTCACTGTGAGTGGGGGGCCAGCTCAGTGGCAGCTAATCATAACAACAACACCTTTGTATAATCCTGGGAGCATTAATGATAATCAAAGAGATAATATTGGGGCCATTATCCCTTGTCCTAGAATGTGACCCAGCTGGAGCTGGATTCACAAGGACCTACAGGAACACATCAGCTAGGCCCTGAGATGTAAAGCCAATAACTAGGACAAACTTGGAGAACACCTTTTAGGGAAGCTTTCACACAAACAAATCATTAAACACAATACAAAAGACCCACATTCTTTCCTCTCTTATCTTTCTTTATTAGCCTTTAGTGAATAGTAAGATTTGTTGGGCCAGTGAAGACCCTCCTGATTGCCATTACTGAAACCTGTACCAATGATTATTAAGAAAGACAATTCAAAATGCAGAAGCACAGTGATATAGCAGGTTCTGTGAAAAGGTGAAGCTTTCAATGGTTTTGCCCATTTTTAATGCTAATGTATACCAATGACTCTGTAACGTTCCTCAAACTCAGACAGACATGGCTGTAGCAGCATGCTTGTCCATTTTCTCACTCCTGTCTGTTGTGTAGTTTTTCCTTGTTCTCAGACAGACATGGCTCTAGCAGCTTGCTTGTCCATTTTCTCACTCCTGTCTGTTCTGTAGTATTTCCTTGTTCTCAGACAGATATGGTGCTAGCAGCTTGCTTGTCCATTTTCCCACTTTTGCTTATTCTGTAATATTCCTTGGACTCGCACAGACATGGCTCTAGCAGCTTGCTTGTCCATCTCCTACCTTTGCCTCTTTGAACATACACTGAATAAAAGCTTTCTTTTTGCTTAACTAAACTTTGTGATGTTTTCACCCTACAACAATGGCTAGGATTAAACATCCTGGCCACGTGAGGGGATAAGACATAGATTTAAACAAATCATTTTAATGAAACAAAGACATTACATTTCTTATATAACAGAGTTTGTTGCTGAAAGTTTATACCTGCCACTGAGACAGCATACTACTTAATGTGGCTTCAATTTTTTTTTTAGCAATGGACAGTCGCCACTGATTGCACTGAGCAGGTCTGTGGTAATGATAATTGCAGCAGTTGATATATCCTTACATAGAGCTTTGTAAAGCAAAAAAAATGCTCACTTTCACAGACCATTTGTTCCTCATAATAGCTTTGTCAGAAAATGAGGGATTATTAGCAACCACTTCTATCAGGACAATGAGAATCAGATTAGCTCATACCAACCAAACCAAACCTGTTGTGGTCAAGTTGATTCCAACTCATATCCACCCTATGGGACAGAGCAGAACTGCCCCGTGGATTTCCAAGGAGCACCCAGTAGGTTCAAACTGCCGACCTTTTTGTTAGCAGCCAAACTCTTCACCACGGCACCACCTGGGTTTCGAGAGTAGCTGATATAACTTGCCAAATGTTAACCCATCTAGTAGATGCCAGAAAAGTGACAGAAAGTCAAGGTTTTGTGACCCCCACCTTGCCTTGAAGATACAGGCACCCTAATACTTGGTTTGATCTTCTGATACAATTCTGAACATAAACAAACCAAAAACCAAACCCATTGCCATCGAGTTGATTCCAACTCCTTGTGACCCTATAGGACAGAGTAGAACCACCACATAAGGTTTCCAAGGAGCATCTGGTGGATTCGAACTGCTGACCTTTTGATTAGTAGCCGAGCTCTTAACCACTGTACCACTAGTGGTTTTCCATTCTGAACATAGAGGCAGACAATGTAGAAACAGCCATTTCTTCTTCAGTTGGTTTATGCCTAGTTTTCTGTCCCACTCACCTTGTGAACCAAAGAAGGAATGGTATTGCAGGAGCTAATGCAGCCAGGAGATGCAAAAACAAAGTGTAAGAGGAGCCCTGGTGGTGCAGCGGTTGAGTGCTACAGCTGCTAACCAAAAAGTCGGCAGTTCGAATCCACCAGCCACTCCTTGGAAACCCTATGGGGCAGTTCTGCTCTGTCCTATAGGGTCATCATGAGTTGGGGGTCAACTTAATGGCGACAGGTGTAAAGTGTAAGAAGGCAATTTTAAGAAACAGATGGGCTGAACGAAGCATCCATCTAAACAGGCCGTACGGAGAGGTAATGTTATGTAGAAGGTACATCCAAAAGAAAGATGCCAAAGGGGCTGGGACATAAATCAAGCTTCGGTTACTGCATGGCGGTACATAGAATGACCTGGCCCTCACAACTTTTCCAAGATTCAGTTTCCTCATCTGGAACATGAGGCAAATAATAACCCATCCTATAACATTTATCTGCAGATGACAAGAGGAAATGGCTGTAAACTAGAAAAAAACAAAATTGTAAACTATAATATGCTTTACAAACGAGAGTTAATGATTATGTCCTGTCTGTTCACATACAGGATTTCAGAAAGACTAGACACACTTTAGGTAGGCACGCGTGACCTGAGGGAGAGAAAGCATCAAAATGCTAATTCTCAAGTTGACGTTTTTAGAGTTACGCATTTGCATATAGCCCAGAATCTTTCAAAAGTAGCGAGAATGTGTTTCGTTACTTTTAAAAGCCAAGTATTGAGTTGTTATTAATTTATTATAGATGAGGCAATGTTTTCTTTTTAAAAAGTTCTCTTCTCTGTTGTCCCAAAGGCACCAGTAGAAAATTTAGATTGTTTTATATTCCATAGAATATGCATAATGGTATCAATAATAAATAGCATTTTCCACAGTATAGGCTGTGAGCCACTTGCTCAAGAGTGCAGAGTCAGTCACTCTTGGTGAGCTAAAAATAGCATGGTGACAAATTTCAGAAAAGAAAGTAGAAGAAGAGGCTTCTGTGTTCATTAGCCAAGGGTAGAACTTTTCCTGAATGGTTCATGGGGCCCTTATTATCTCTTCTCAATGATGATGAGCAGTAAAACCCCAACGTACTCGATTGAACTTTGTGGCGAGCCCCTTCCTTGATCCAGTACATCTTTCATTTTCATCCCAGAATGATTTTCCCACACCCAGCACTTCCAGTCATCTCTCAAGAAAAGTCTTGAACAGTCCAGACAACCAACGTAAGACACAAAAGTTTGTTAATAAGATGAAATAGTTGTTGGATGAAGAAATGCATGGGATTTTTAAAAACCTTAGCGAGTTACCGCATATGGATGACATCTCTATGATCAGTGTGCTGCGTGTCTGCTCCCACAAGGGTTTGCCTGAGCACAGAAATAAGCTAACTGGATTACAGTCATAATGGCAGCCTTCCATAGCAGTTTGCCTTTCTACAACACTAACTAAAGGAAATGGAAATTAATAGCAGAGTATAGGGTATTGAATCATGAAGCTAAAGGAGACCTGACTCATACACAAATCAGGAAAGAAAAAAAAGGCTGTAAGCATAAGGGTTCCAGGTGGGATGGGTACAGAATTACAACTTCTCCACTGCCACTTGTGAGCCCTACGTGGTATTTAATCATTTAGAATTAGCTTGTCAAAATAACTACATCCTGCAGATTCTTAACCTGAATTTGAAGGGCTCGTATATGAGGTTTTGATAGTAGGTGAGAGGAAAATGTATCTTTGGGACAACAACAAATATAAGTGCTTCGAATCCCATAACCATCAAACCTTGCATGAAAATCTACTAATCGCAGTGTGGCCACTGGAAGGAACAGATAGAGTCAACACAACCAGCTCCACCAGATAATGGTTTAAATATTTGAACAAAGAAAAGAAAGAAAGAAATTCATGAGACTGTACCAAAAAGAAAGAATTAGTGGTTACATAATTTATGGACTGGGGAGACATTATGATGTGGCGGGAGCAAGTCAGCATGTCAGACCCCAGGGTTCCAGTCTTGTCTCAGCAACTCATTTAATGGGGGACTTTGGACAAGTCCCTTTCTTTATACAAACTTCCATTTCCACCCATGTAAAGGGGAGATAATAATAACTGTACTGCTTACTCAAGAGTGTTATTGAAAACGTGAGTTCAGAAAGTACATAGGAAATAGCCTTGTAAACTGTGATACACAAACACACACAAACATAACACATGCGCGTGTGTGCCTAAAATTCAACATCAGTTATTCCTATTTGCAAACTAAATATGACTTATTTAATTCAATACATTTCTTGTGAAAGTTCCAAGAATTAGGTAAGGGGCTTATCTGTGCACTGAATAATTGCTCTGGGAGAGATAAAGACATGCAAATCACGTTAACATCCTCCTTAGCTCAATTTGTTTAAATTTACACAAGCGTAACTAAATACAGTTTTTGTCTTGTTGAAAAATGAGACCACCATGCTTCTACTGATACCATGGCACAGAGTTTGTTTTTTAGAGTTTTTGTTTGTTTGTTTTTAAAGGAGAAAATTCTGAACATTGGAGAGGAGAAATATGCATATTGTCAAACAGCCCTGCCCAAAATAAATATCTTTATAATTAGTCTTAAAATTTTTCACTATCACGGAATACAAAACCAAATACTACTTGCCTTCATCAATGTATAATCTCTATATTTCCTCTACAAAATTATTTGTCATTTTAGGCTGTGTGCGTGCACTTATTGTGTTTGAACCATAATCCAGCTGGTTTATTTATTCATCAAATAGTTTATTTATTTGTTGTTCAAAATACATTTCTGATTTTCCGTTCTAACTTGCTTTTCCTATACTCTTCTCCTTTTATGTGCTAAAACTAAAAATGAGGTATTATCCTTTCTCCTCTTGCTCTCTAATGTATTATATACTATCCATCAATGAATCTTGTCTATTCTCTGCACAAATAGTTCTAGGAATAAGCCCCTTCTGGCCTGGAAACGTTGAAGGGACTTGTTTGCAAGATTGTATGAGGAGACTGGCATTAGGAGCTTGCACATAAATTACTATGAGAAAAATGTACAGAGAAGTGAAAACTATATTCATTTTCAACCTTTTTTTTTTTTTAATCCGAGCATATAGTAGGAACAGCTTTACCAGGGATTGCTTCAGAAAGAATATCAGGAAGCATAATAACATTTTATAGTTTTTTGCTTCTAACGTAACACACCCTCATGGGTCAAGTAATAATATTTTGTTGGCATATGTAGAATTTTGAGAGATAGCACTGTGTCAGAGTTAGATTCCAAATTCCAGGTTCCTGGTCTTTACAGTCTGGAGCAATCTCAGATTCCTCATGAGTGAAATAAGGATCACATCACCAGGGTTACCCATCTCACAGAGTCATGGCAGTGTGATTTTATACTGTTGACACAGATGGATACCAAACCCGCTATTGGGTTGCTATGAGGCAACAGGTTTTCCTATGAATGGATAAGGAGCCCTGGATGCACAGTGGTTAAGCACTAGGCTGCTAACCAGGTCTACGGTTTGAACACGCCAGCCTCTCAGTGGGAGAAAGATGTAGCGGTCTGCTTTTGTAAAGATATATAGCCTTGGAAACCCTACGGGGTACCTCTACTCTGTCGTATAGGGTCACTACGAGTCGGAAGCGACTCGATGGCAGTGGCCTTGGGCTTTTTTTAGTTTTAGAGTCACCTGAGGTGTAATATGCACCCTGTAACATTAGCTGTTAACTTATTTGAGAACTGCTTTAGTTTCAAATATTGCTTTCTGTCTGTAATAGCTTACAGACACAACAGTAAAAGCGTATCTCTCCAAACAGCTTGAAGCCCACAGCACCAAACCAAACTTATTCCCCCAGAGGTGAACAACTATTCTTAGGTGTAATTTGACATAATAGGGAGTATATTCAAATCAACTGAGGATAGAATGAAATAGAAAATGTCAGACCCAGAAGATGCTGAACCATGAATGCCCAACATCTGTGCCTGAGTAGAAAACTATTAATGCTGACCAAGAAAACCATATTCACATTGTTTATTTTAAAAACATGACTGATATGACTGGTAATAAGGGCTGAACAAGAACAATCCTTTTGGATGTTTATTTTTACTCTGTAAATTCATATAGCCACACAGACACCTCCGAGCCTTCTCATTATATAAGCAACTCTTGAACTATTTTACTTAAAGTACACAGAGAAAGCAAGGGCAGAGGAAGCCAGCCTCTTTCTCTCTTACTGAAAGGATAATTTGTAAATTGTCAAATTAGTGAAGTGTGTGCCTGAAATATCACATTTCCACAAAGCACGGGTCTATGGGAAATGTAATTAGCTATGCCTCTTCAAAGATTTCAAAAAGAAGTAGATTGGTTTTTCCTTTTAATCTTAAATTCTAGGAAATCTGGCAGTTATGTGAAGGAACTTGATTCTGAAGTCCAGTTAGTATTTTACCTCAAGTTGAAAGATACTCTTCTATCACAAATTTCGTGAGAATTCATATATCTGGCAGTAAACACAACTAAAGCCATGAGTTTGAAGGCAAAGAGACACAGATGAGCAGCTCAAATCAAGATAATGTCTAAGCAAAATTAGGTCAGGATCTTCATAAGCTTGCCTGAACCACTAGGAAAGGAGATTACATTCCTGCAAGGAGATCCTTTGTAATTAGGGAGTCAATCATCAACTTTTGAGAGACAGTTAGTGTCCAAATTCCAGGTTTCTGCTCCTCACAGATCTAACAGATTTGGTGGGATCTGGCAGGACTCTGTGCCTACTTTTAACAGGGCACGTGGAGTTTTAACAGGGTGCAGATAAAGGTAAATGGTCCTTCTTCTGCCATCGCTATAAGCTCCTCTCCTTCAGATAAACCACTCTTGCTAATTTTATTTGTATTTTCAGTTAAAAATGTTTGATTTATAGTAAGCATTCAAAATTGTTTGTTTCCCACTTGATGAGAGAGCACTTTTTGAATCATAAAAATGACTTTGTATATGACACCCATATTGCTTTTTAGAGGCATTTCTCCTTGCTAGAGACAGAGAAATGTTTTAATTATGACCCCCTTTTCAATAATTTTCATAATCATGCATCTGGGTATAATTTTGTAGAAGTGCCAGTGATTCCACCGAAATTACTTAATTGTAATATAATAGTTTATCCTACTGAAGGCACCTTACTTTTTGCTGATGCAATAATGATTGTCTATTATGAGTCCATTAGGGTATTCCTTGTGGAACCAAGACAGGAAACAAATGCTGTAATTTACAGATTAATGTTTAGTTAAAACACAAAAGATTTATTCTTTCTTCCAAATGATTCTATGCTATTTGGTATCTGTCATGGAGAATGGGACAATAGGGGAAGACCAAATATTATAGTGAACGTTTATAAATGCAGCCACATCAAAACAGAATACACTCAGCAGCTCAACCAGGAGCCATTTCAAATCTAGCTGAGGTTGGCTCCCTTTACTTCTTTGTGTCATGTCCTTTTCTAGGTTACACTTCTTAGAGCTTCCCATGATGTCTTACCTGATAACTTAACTTAACCTAACCTAACCCATTGCTGTCAAGTCGATTCCGACTCACAGAGACCCTATAGGGCAGAGTAGAACTGCCCCATAGAGTTTCCAAGGAGCACCTGGTGGATTTGAACTGCTAACCTTTTGGTTAACAGCCGTAGCACTTAACCACTACACCACCAGGGTTTCCTCTTACCTGATAGGGACACTTATATAAACAGGATATGGAACTCATTTCCCATTGAATTCTAAACAATTCAGTGTAAGAAGAGCCATATTCATTATCTGGAGGAATCCCTTACCCCACCCCCAGTGCCGAATCCAGACTTCTTAAAATTAACCCCAAGTTAAAAAAAAAGTATTTCCAACTAAAATAAAATTAGTTTGCATCTTGAAATCTGTACTGTATGTGATGATGACCTGGTAAAGGTCTTTAATGTACAATAGCCTCTTAAAACACCCATCAAGGGAACGAGAGTATTAGAGTGTGTCGTCTATCACAGACAGCTTCAGAAGGAAGACCAGCAGCAATGGGTACTATTTTTTTTCTTTTTTAATCTCAATTCAGTCTAACCTTAGATTTTATAGACTTTTTTTTTTTTAAGAATCAAAATGTCTCCATTCCACCCTACCATTCCATTTCAGGTATGTCTCATTGTGATTTCTATCTTTTGGCTTCTTAGAATTCCTTTACAATAGAGAGAACTTGTTTATAGTCCTTTTATGATGAGGATCCACCCAATTTCTGACAACTATAGTAAGACAGCATTTTTCTTACTTTCTTTTGTCTTATAAGGACTTCACCCATTTGGGAGGGGTCCATCAAAACTTGCCTGGAGCTACATGGACTCAAAGGCTAGGGGCCAAAGAGGCCAGATTTTGCCCTGCCCTCCCTATCTTTTGGCTCAAGGTCAAAGGCATGAATTGGTCACCCCAACTCATTTACACATGTGTTTAAGTTGGCCTAGGTATTTTGAAAGACAAAAGATAACCAAATTTTTTTCCCTATCTTTTGGCTCAAGGTCAAAGGCATGAATTGGTCATCCCAACTCATTTACATGTGTTTAAGTTGGCCTAGGTATTTTGAAAGACAAAAGATAACCAAATTCTCTCCTTTTTACTACTGCCTTGGTAAGCAGTTTTGCCTTCTCTTTTTTTTTTTTTATCACAGCCTTTTATCTGCCTGGTACCAAAGCTCTTTTGCAGTTCTGTAAATGAATCCATCAATTCTTGGCTAACTATTTTTTCCTCTAGGCTTGTCTATGTCTCCCTTTTCCTATTCTGGAACTACTAGTTTTACTTTGAGATAAAATTACCCCTTTTCCTTAAGTAAAACACATTTCATACATCTAGCTTAAGTTACTTAGAAAGGTTTTACTTTTAAGATTGACATAGTACAGAACGTACAAACCTTTTACAGAATGAATTCACTTTCATTAATTTCTTGGAATATTTAGACTATTAAGTTTATAGAAATGCTTATTTATCACTAAATTGACCAGAATAAAGTCTTTTGAAGAAATATTATAATCTAATCTTAATAATACCATCTGGAGGTAGGAAACTATTCCATTTTTATAGCTGTATCTTCTGCACTAAATTACACTTCTGCAATTTAGAATAATTTGTCCTTTTTGAGGCCTTGTTATACCAATAAAAATAAGCAACCCATCCTTTTTCAGTGCACTTTTCAAATACACCAATTTATATCAAAGACTCTCAGAGTAGCTACTAAAAGCCCAGATCATAAGACAGGTGCAAGAAGCAGATTTTCTTGGAGGAAAAAAGAACAGAGATTTTAGATAAACCCATGAAAAACACCAGCCATGGCCTTCAACCTGATACAACACAGAAATTCAAACACAATGCTCTAGACTAGAGGCAAACTCTCAGAACAAAATGAAACAGAGGAATCAAATAAACTTACCTGTCTGTGAAGCCAGCTCAAAACCCAGGCGTATACAATACCACACAACACAAACAACCCAGTTGCTTAAAAATGTATACAGCAATTCTTGAATGAGATTGATTCAGAAAAACAGGTCCTAGATAAACTCATTAATTTGCCAGAGTCTCAAATGGAGTCTCATACTAAGCGTTAAACAAAAGTTCTCTGAGAAGGACAAAAAAAATGGGAACTCATTTTTCAAAGTGATCACTAGAATTTCAAATTACTTCAAGTATACTCAGCTTATTGTGTTTTTGAACATGAACCCCAAACCAGTGTCCTGGTAGGGGGAAATCCAGGATCATTTATCAAGGATGTTAAGAATAGGTTGAAACTTTTGTTTCCCAGAAAAAAAAAAACAGAGTCAAATAAAATTCCTAGCAGGGAGTCCGCCACAGGGTCTGGCCAATATTTTGTTTCACAAAGTGCCTCCACTGCATGAGAGTTCTCTTGGAGCTGGTGGGCAGCTTAATGCTCTGGCCCATCTCATCTCCCAGCTTATCCTTTTGCGGGTGTCTTTCTGTTAGTAGAAAGAACCCTAGAGGCTTTTAAGATGCTTGAACCCATGCCCACATAGTTTTATGGCTTAAAAGACTGAGATTCCTTCATAACTACCATAGGAAACCTGGTGTCTTTCTTTTTGAACCTAATTCATTATACCAGCTAGAGAACTAGTCTCTTATTTAGACATTAAATATACCAGTCTCTCCAAATGGGAAGTACATCACTGATTTTCCAAACCGTCATTATGGAGCTCAAACAAAAATCCAAACACAAACAAGATCTAGATCCATAGTTCTTGGCCATGTAGCGAGCCAGAGTTCAACTAGGAAAATCAGGTGCTTTCTTGCATTTAATATACTCCATACTGAGACAGTCCTAAGCACTACAATTCACCAAACCTCACAATAAATTTTGGAGCTCAAACTGCAGCAAAACAAACATTCACTTGCAAGAACCAAATCCACAATAAAACTCGAAGAGCTGCCAATGCAAGGGAGTGGAGCTTGGATTAGAGAGGTTTTTTACCTTAAATGATTCCTGAGAATTCGTGGAGATGGAGAGCCCATGTCTGAATGACGCCCTGGGGATCACGAAAGTGAATGCACCTTAGAAATCCCACTTCTGACACCAGAAATGTCAAAGGAGAAAAATTTCATACTCTGTTAGGAGTAAAAGAAAAAGAATCTTATTCATGAATAGGATAGCTATAGCTAGGCAGCACTAAGTAGAAATAAGTACCCCGAAGTTCAAGTGGAAAGAAGGATCTTTATACATAGAGAACAAAGGAAAGGTAGGGGGTTAATGATTGATTGTAGATAAGATCAACTTCAGCTTGAAGTCTTTTGAAACGTAAAGTTTGGACAATTGGCTAGGGAGGAGTGAGTCACTGCTTAGATGAGAAGCGCCAGCTGGTTCAGTTACAGTACCATAGAATTGTAGCCAGTTAATTCATTTTTTCTGGAGCAAATTGTTTACATCTTGCCTAAATGGTTTACATCCTAAACTTTTGTTTCCTGGGAGTGCATGCTGACCTCATCATTCTTAGTCTGACATGAGCACCTCCAGTTTGAAGCTTTTCTGTTTACAGTGAGAACAACTGAAAGTTTAAATGCTTTTTTTTTTTTTAATTTCTTTAAAAGTTTCTAAAGTGTGTACCTGCTAATCTTCTGTTTGTATGTAGGAAAACATGTAGAGAGTTTTTAAAATAGTTTGTTTAAATACTTTCTTCCCATAGGCTGTAATTTTTCCTGATTAATATATCTTTTGTCTTTTTTTATTCTTAACAAATATCTATTGAGGGCCTTCTATGTGTCAGGCCCTGTCCCAGACATTAGGTTAACAGAAGAGTGCAATAAACACAAAGATGCATGCCCTTAGGGAGCTTATATTGTAGAAAAGGGCAATATAACAAATTAATAAATGAGTTACATAATAAAAAAATTTAGAAATAATTGCTATGGAAAAAAATTGAGCAAGATTAAGAGGGTTTGGAGTGTTAGGTGGTGACTGCAATTTATATAAAATTAAGAAGTGAATTTGAGAAACCTTTTGGAGGCGGTGAGGAGATTGTTGTTGTTAGTTGCCTTTGAGTCAATTCCAACTCATGGTGACCCCATGTGTGCAGAGCAGAACTGCTCCATAGGGCCTTCAAGGCTGTGACATTTTGGAAGCAGAAGGCTTGCCTTCCGAGGTGCGTCTGGGTGGGTCTGAACCACCAAACATTTGGTTAGTAGTCAAGCACATAACCGTTTGTAGTAAGGATATTAGGCATGGCCAATACATCTCACTTGGAAGGTTGGGAAATGGAAATCATGAAGGGATGATTTGATCATTGTTTTTGGAACACCAGGTAACCTTCAACACTGAAACCACTGAAAAACAATCACAATTGTTAACATCATCGTAATAGTTATGATTAGAGATGGGACATGGGAGAAACTATATATAGGAGAATACTTTTAAAATCCTCTTTTGCTAAAACTCAGGTGTACTGTAGGAGTAAGTAAAGTCAAAGGGGAATCCAACGTTGCATTAGAGACTCTGAACTGACCTTCCTTCATATTACGAAATAATTAAGAACCACATGTGTATTGCTTAAAATCCACGTTTTGGAAGGATATGTTTAGAGGGCTCCCTCTTTATATGGCCAAGTAGATCTTTCTCCCCTCGGGATAGAGTATACATTAGGCAAAATGCCTGTGTGCAAACGTTATTCTGCCCTCGTTATTGGTAAATAGTTTGGCTTGGTTGAGTACAGAATTCTGCATGTTAAGTCATTTTTGTTTCAAGGTTTGAAGGCATTTCAAATTTTTCATTAGTATTTACCACTATTGATGATATAGCTCATGCATTTGTATTTTCATGGCCTTTGTAGGTAATCTGCTACTGTTTCTCCTCCTTTTTTAATTTTTGCTCTACACATTTAAGGTTAGATATTCTTTTTTTTTTTATTATTCTTTTCTTTATAAATGGTATTCTCAAATTTCATAGTGATGTGTGCAGTGGGACATGTAGTTATTTTTTCTTGTGACTTGTTAATGCTCACATTCTTTGCATACGAAGACACTTGTTTCTTCTCAGCAGCAAAACGTCCTCATCCATTATATGTCTTTCATCCCTTTCATTTTTTCTGCTCCTTTTTAAACAAATTCATTAGATTTAAAAAATGATCTCCTAGTTTGGGTTTCCATTTTTTTAGGTTTTCCTTGTTTATCCATTGTTTTTCTCATACAGCTACTATTTTTTTGAAATCACAGGTTTATTTTTCCTCTCATTTGTTCTTCCTCGTAGCTATCTTTTTTCTTCATTGTTGAACATTTTAAATCCCATATAGGAGTCCGAGTAGGTTTCTTTGAAAGTTATCTTATGTGAAGTACCTCCATTTCTCTTAGGATCAATGCTTCCCTTGGTCATTTTTTGTGTGACCTCTTTTCCTTAAGTGTTTACTCCTCCTCGTTAGTCCTTTCATCTAAATTAAGAACTGAAGTGACTTGTACAGGCAGATTGCACGCGCTTCCTCTGCCACTGTTGATTCTGTCTTTAAATTAAGCTCTGATTTTGAATTAAGCTCTGATTTTAAGATTGTCATTTGTGTGTGCATTTTATAAGAGGTGGCAGACATGAAGATTTCCTAGAGTAAAATGGTAATAATATGACTTCCGACATGGCAACCGCCAATCTGAGACCCCAGCCCCATCCAGGCAATTACTTGGCTTAAGCGTTAGGGCAAAGTCCACCAGTGCACAGAGAGCCTAATCCACTGAAGTCTCTTTACAGATAGTTTCTCAATAGTCCTGAATTCTGCCTCATCATCCTTTCCCTCGGTCTTTAATTTCCAAATTTAGGAATCACAAAACTGTTTTTAAAAAATGTGTATCTATTTCATTTCATCCCCCAAGAACAGTGCATGTTCTGAACTCCGCCCTCTTTCACTTTGTTTATTCACCAGTGTTACCCCGTAATCCAGAGTTTTACTTACTAGAACCCATCCCACTCCCATTTTGAAAAATACGCTCCCTCTCCTCTCCTTTAATGCCATTTCAGTTCATTGTAAGCGGGATGAGGGGTAAATGTGTGTGCTCAGTTTGCCATATGAAATTAGAAACCTGAATAAGCAACTTAATTTACTGTTTCAAAGTGAAATAAGACAGAACTTCTTCAAGATTGTCAATGATGTACTTTCTGAATCACGAGAGTGCATTTTCTGGTTTTATATTGTCAATAATGGAGAAGAGATTATATGGACTCAATATGCTGTTGTTGTTAGGTACCAGCAACTCGATTCTGGCTCATAGTGACCCCATGTGACAGAGTAGAACTGCCCCGTAGGGTTTCCCTGGCTGTATTCTTTACAGAAACAGATGCCCAGGTTTTTCTCCTGCTGTGCTGCTGGATGAGTTCAAACAGCCAATCTTTTGGTTAGCAGCTGAGTACTTAACTCTTGTGCCACTAGGGTACAGTACATTCCTTGTACTGAATACAGATACCTGAATAAAGGATTGTTCTGTTTAATGAGATGATTTAAACTAGTAATCAAACTTATGAATTGAGTTTCAGGTGAAACGACCATATAAGCAAAGAACCTGGATGAAGAAAGAAGGTCTGCCTCCAGGGATTGTCACTAGCATGTCATCAGTGACCGAGGATCCAAAATGGGCCTGTTTTTATGACTGATTCTAGTGGAAAGAGAATCAGATCAAAAAACTGAACTCCTGCAAATGCATTGTGATGACAGACAGAAAACTGGGTGGAGAGGCTGGCGTTCTGTATTTGAGTGCCAATTCTGCTCCTAATAGATTCTAGGATACTGAATATGATAATTAGCTTCTCCAAGTCTTACTTCCCTCTCAGCAAAATTGATGAGGAATGGACCAAATGAACTTTAAAGCCTATTTTATTTTTAATGACTCTTTATGTCTAAATGAATTAATCTTCTAAGCAGTAACTTCCTTTAACGTTTGAGGCTCCGTGGTATCAAAACGGTAATGGTAAGGATTATGAGCAAAAGAGATACTTATTCAGAAATCCTAGCAGTTATTTCACAAGCATAACGACAAAATTACGATGAGAGGATCTACTGAGATGATCAAGGTCAATGCTGAGAAGAAAGGCATTTCAGAAGGACGAGATTAAAATTATGTAATGCTTTGTGTGATCAAGCTCTAAAACATCCAGTGTTCACACCTGTGAGAGAGTTTAGTCATTTATACGCGTACACATTTTGAAAACCTCAGCTATCCAGTAGAAATACCACTTTTTTCCTGTTTTTAAGCTTCACATATCTTCTTCTGCTGAAGAATAATGAAATCTCTGCAGCAGGCTTTGAGGACACTGCTGGGCCTCTTTGTTGCCTTCCTCTCCCAGGGACTGAGGTAGTACGTCACGGTCGGAGGAGCGCAATGAAGTTACAAAGCATGCCCACTGTCTTAGTCATCTAGTGCTGCTGTAACAGAAATACCACAAGCGGATGGCTGTAACAAACAGAAATTTATTTTCTACAATTTAGGAGGCTAGAAGACCAAATTTAGGGCACTGCCTCTAGGCGAGGGCTTTCTTTCTCTGTCAGCTCTGGAGGAAAGTCCTTGTCTCTTCAAGCTCCTGTTCCTGGGCAACCTTCGTGTGGCTTGGCACGTGTCTTCCCCATCTCTCTCCTTGCTTGCTTGTTTAATCTTTTTTATATCTCAGAAACAGATTGACTCCAGGTACACTCTACACTAATCCTGTCTTATTAACATAACAAAGACAACCCATTCCCGAATTGAATTATAACCACAGGCACAGAGGTTAGAATTTACAACACATATTCTTAGGGGACACAATTTAATCCCTAACACTCATTTACCTCCTGAATTCATCTACTCATGGCTGTTGAGCCCTGGTACCCACCGTTCATTGGTGCTAAGACAGTGGTTTTTTGATGTGGGTTAAAACATTGCCATGCAGAATATGTAGTTATAAAGTTTTTCAGTTCTCTGAGTCCCCTTTTTTGCGTCCCTGATATCATCTAAATGGTCACTGTCATATGTCTTAATCTTATACCTGAATCTACTTAAACGGTGTTAGGAGCTGACAAAAAATTTGAACTTTCTCTTTTTCAGTTAATCCAGCTTCCAGGCCCAGTGGATCTTCCTTGTTGTTAGGTGGCATCGAGTTGATTCTTGACTCACAGCAACTCCATGTGACAGAGTAGAACTGTGCATAGTGTTTTCTAGGCTGTAATATTTCTGGGAACAGATCACCAGGTCCTTCTCCCACGGAGATGTTGGGTGGGTTCAAGTTGCCAACCTTTTGCTTAGCAGCTGAGTGCTTAACCATTGCACTACCTTGGACCTTCTCTAGGAATGCAATTTTAATACAACCCAGTTTCTTATTAATTGCACTCATTGTTGATGTTGTTAGGTGCCATGGAGTCAGTTCTGACTCCTAGTGACACTATGTACGAAAGAACTCCTGAAGGGCTTCCAATATTCTCCTACGGGATTGAAAAAATTCCTCCATTACGATGTCCCCCTCTTTAGATACTGGCCATGTCTAGGTTATATAAAATCATTTATACGTGTTTTTTAAACAATAATTTTATTTGTTATTGACACGATTACTCAGCATTGTCTTTCCAGTGGGTGGGATTCTAGCAAATTCTCATAAAGATGCAGCATTGATTCATTCACTTCAAAAAACAGCTTTGAACTTAAAAACGGGAATTAGCAGTTAGAGCGGACTGGAGGGGCTTGGGTGGCGACAAAGCATTTGCCTCCGGTCGGATGGCAATTAATCAAAAACTCTACTCCAGCGCCTATGGCATAGCAGGACATCAGCAGTGCTCACTGAGCCTCGTTTGGAAAGTTAACGGCCTACCTTTGTATTTAATTGCCGGATATTTTTTGATATAATTAGGGGTCATACGGTTTTTCAGATGTTTAGCTAAAGGAGGTAAATGTATGCCTTTTATATTTAAAAAAAAAAAAAAACTCTTCAAAGAGAAGCCATACTTGTTCAGCATATTAACAAGCATCTCAATCCTCAAGGATTTTGGTGTGAAAGAAGAAAGCAATAGATGTATTCCGCTAAGAGAACAAAACAAAAAATCTTTCATAGCAAAACCATCTAACAGCTGGACAGCTGATATGTTTGCTGTGTTAAAGAGGGCATGTGAGAGAATTTTCAACACAAAAACACACAAAAACGTAAAGTTAAAAATGCTTTCCTACATATGAGATAGAAATGGATGGTTAGCCATTCAAATTCAGCAGCTTAAGTCAAAGAAGGATATCGTGTCTTCAATTCTGACACGTTTAATATGAAAACAGTGTACTGGTAAAGTGCGTAAAAAAGCTGGAGATCAGTGTTGTATTGTGAGATTCAGACATATCTCAAATAAAGGTGAGACACTAAAAATAATATTCAGAGAAAAGTGTTAGTCTTTAGAGAATATTATTTCCTGTCTGTCAAAAGAGTATTTTCCATTAATATGTTTTATGACCAGAGAAATTCGTTTATAGTTACGGTTGTTTTTCTGATTAATGTCAGTAATACAACTTATGAAGAAATAAATTTAAAAAATAACATAAAACAGAAAATTATATAGAAAACAAAATTATCCATACTATTTACTGTCCAAAGACATAAATCTGTTTAACAGATACGCATAACATATGTATTAAAAAAACTCGTTGCTGTTGAGTTGATTGTGACTAACAGCGACCCTATAGGACAGAGCAGAACTGCCTCACAGGGTTTCCCAGGAGCGCCTGGTGGATTCTAACTGCTGACCTTTTGGTTAGTAGCTGTTGCTCTTAGATAGTAATCCTTGATTGGATATGTGGCTTACAAATATTTTCTTTCATTCTGTAGGCTTGTCTTTTCATCTTCTTAATGGGTTCTTAAGCATTTTTTCCATTCAATTTTTTCCTTTTATGGACTGTGCTTTTGGTGTTAAATCTAAGAATTCTTTCCTTAACTATGGAAAACAAAGATATTTATCTATTTTTTTCTAAAAAAAAATTATAGGTTTACATTCAACTCCCTGGTTTATTTTGAGTTAATTAGTAAGTATAAAACTGTGAGGTGAAGTTTAAAAATTTAGGTTTTTTTGTTTTATTTTTGTTGTTGTTGTTTTTACCTATGGATATCCAATTGTTCCAGGATTATTTGCTGAAGAGACTGTTCTTGCTCCATTGAATTGCTTTTCACCTTTGTAAAAAATCATTTCGCCATGCTTTGTGGGGCTATTTCTGGGTTGTCCACTTGTTTGCTGATCTATGTGCCTATTCCTCTGCCATTACCCTACCATCTTGATTATGCACCAACATAATAGCCTTTAAGTCATATAGACTGGTTTTCCCAACTTTATTCTTCTTTTTCAGAACTTTTTAACTACCCTATTCTCTTTTCTTTTCCATATAAATTTTTACTAAATTTTGTCTTTACCTCAAAAATATCTTGCTCAGCTTTTGATGGGAATTGCATTACAACTGTATATCAGTTTGGGTAGACTTGACATTTTTACTATGTTGATGCTTCCAATTCATGAAAAATATGCCTTTCCATTATTTAGCTCTGCTTCGGTTACTGTCATCAGCATTTCGATGTTTGCTGTACGCAAGTCCTATATGTATTTTGTTAGGTTTGTCCAAATTGTGTGATTGTAAGTGGTATTGTACTTTTAATTTGGGGGTCTGTGTGTTCATTGCTGGTATATAGAGAAAACAATTACCTTTTCTATGTTAATCTTGTATCTCCAACCTTGATGAACTCACTTATTAGTTCTAGAAGTGCCATTGTAGATTGCTTGGGACATTCTAAGTAGAAAATCATGTCATCTACAAATAAGGACAGTTTCACTTATTCCTTTCTGATCTATATGCCTTTATTTCCTTTTCTTACCTTATTGCACTGGCTAGAACTTCCAATACTATGTTGAACAAGAGTGGTGAGAACAGGCAGTGTTGACTTTCTTTTTTTTTACCTTAGACGGAAGGTATTAAATCTTAAACCACTAAGTATATGATCTCCACAGGATTTTGGCACATTTTTTTAATCATGTTGAAGAAGTTCCTCTTTCTTATTTTTTCTAATCATTCATGGAGGAATGAATTGTGAACATTTAATCTTGTCGAATGATTTTTCTGCAATAATTGATATGATAATACGATTCTTCAGCTTGTTAATATGATGGATTTTCAAATTTTAAGCAAGTCTTGCAATTTTTTGGAATAAATTTCACTGAGTCATGTCTTATAATTATCTTTATATATTGCTGAATTATGTTTGCTAATATTATGTTAAGGATTTTTGCATCTATACTCATGAGGTATATTAGTCTCTTTTTTTTTCACTTTTTCTAGTTTTGTTTTCAGGGTAACACTACCTTTACAAAATGACATGGGAAGTGTTCTTTTCTCTTCTCTTTTTTTGTTTCGAATCTATGCAAGTATCTGCATGAGAAAATTTCTTTCTCAGGAAGTTTTAAATTTTCCATCCAATGCTATTCAAATTAGTATTTCATATTGGATGAGTGGTTGTATTTTGCTTTTTGAGAAATTGGTCCTTATCATCTAAGTTATTCAAATTGGTGTGTGTAGAGTTGTCTGTGCATCTTCTTATCCTTTTGATTTCTACAATGTTTATAGTGATATCCCCTCTTTCATTTCTCATATTGGTAATTCCTGTCTTCTCTCTTTTTCCTTTGTCTTGGTAGAGGTTTGTCAATTTAACTGATATTTCCAAAGAACCAGTTTCATTCTCATTAATTTTCTCTACTGTATTTTCTATTTTAAATTTCACTGATTTCTGCTCTTTATTACTTATTTTCTTCTGTTTATTTTGATTTCATTCTGTCCTTTATTTTGAGGTTCTTGAGGTGGGAGATAGCTTATTGACTTGAGACTTTTTATAACATAAGCAGTTGGTATAAATACCCCTCTCAGCATGGCTTTAGCAATGTTCACAGATTTTGATATTTTGTATTTTATTTTCACTCAGTTCAATATGTTTTTTCTTCCTTTAAGTACTTCCTCTTTGGCCCATGTGTTACTTAGAAGTATATTGATTAGTTTCCATGTGTTTGGAGATTTTCCTGTAATCTTTCTCTTATTGACTTCCAATTTGATTTCACTGTGGTCAGAGAACACATTCTGTACGATTTCAATTCTTTGGAATTTGTTGAAGTTTGTTTTATGGCCAGAATAGGTTTATCTTTTACGAGCACTTGAAAAGAATGTATATTCTGTTGCTTTGGGGGTGGAATATTCTATAAGTGTCAATTAGATCCTGTTGGTTGATGGTATTATTTAGTTCTATACCTTTGCTGATTTTCTATATAGTTCTGTCATTATCGAGAGAGGTGCTGAAGTTTCCAATCACAATGCAGATTTGTGTATTTCAATTTATGTATTTCGTCCATCAGTTCTATTAGTTTTTGATTTACATATGTGCGGCTCTGTTGTTTGGTACATACACATTCAGGATTGCTATGTCTTCTTGATGGATTTTAACTATTATGAAATGTTCCTTTTTGTCCCTGGTAACTTTCTTTGCTCTGAAGTGTCCTTTATCTGTTAATAATATAGCCACTCCTGCTTTCTGTTTATTAATGATTGCATAGTATGCCTTTTTCCATCCTCTTACTTTCAACCTACATATATCGTTATATTTGAAGTGAGTTTCTTTAGATAGCATATACTTGTGCCATTGTGTTTGGTATATTTTGTCAGTTTCTGTCGTTCCAATGGCATATTAGACTTAATATAATTATTGATATGTAAGAGCTTAAATCTGCCAGGTCGGGGTGAAATTCCAGGCCTTCCATATAGTTTCCACTGACACTTTAGGGTAGACAATTGTTATCACCTGGGACTATAGAAAACCTCTTATAATCAGGTGATGGTAGAAATCTAAATTCCTCACTCAGTCTTTGCCAGCATGGGTGGAGGCGGGGCCATAGTTCTTCTTGTTATACGCGGCTGGAGCAAAGAAGTTATTTTCTAAATGTTTTGTTTTGCGTTTTCTTGTCAGGTTGGCCCTTCCCGGTGCCTTGGCGATAAAAGCAGGCTTCTCTTGGCTCTGTTTGGTCTGTGCCCATTGATGCTCCTAGACTGTCAGCTCTTTTAGCTTCACGTCTGGAATATATAAAGAAAAATGGAAACCTGCTGAACTTACCATCATGTTATCCTTCTGACCCAAAGTACCTGGCCAGTCTACTTTCTTTCCTCTACCTTTCAGAGTCTTCTTCTTATTCTTTTGTTTTGTTTTGTTTTAAATTTAATGTCCAGGCTCTTTATCTGCACTTAGTGGGAAGAATAGGGAGAATTCTTCTCTATCTTCCTGAAAATGGAAGTCAGTCCACCAAGTCTATAATTCACTCAACTTCATCAGAACAGACACTGTCTTAGTCATCTAGTGCTGCTATAACAGAAATACCACAAATGGATGGCTTTAACAGACATTTATTCTCTGATAGTCTAGTAGGCTAGAAGTATAAATTCAGGGTGGCAGCTCCAGGGGAAGGCATTTTCTTTCTGCCAGCTCAGGAGGAAGGTCTTTGTCATCAATCTTCCCCTGGTCTAGTAGCTTCTCAGCACAGAGACCTCAGGTCCAAAGGACATACTCTTCTCCTGGCACTACTTTCTTGGTGGTATGAGGATCCCCGTCTCTCTGCTTGATTCTCTCTTTTGTATCTCAAGATTGAGTCCTGCCTCATTATTGTAACTGCCTCTAATCCTGCCTCATTAACATCATAAAGGTGGAATTTAAAACACATAAGAAAATCACATCCGGTGACAAAGTGGTGGGCCATCACATCATACTGGGAATCATAGCCTCGCCAAGTTGACATAGATTTTGAGGGGACACGATTAATCCAAAACAGACCCTCACACCCAGGAAACTGATTTCTTGTACCTTCTTTTATAGAAATGTTTACACTCAAAAGGAACAGTCCAAAATGGAGACAACAATCTCATTTTACTTAGTGGAAACAGTACCTCTGAAATAAAAAAAAAAAAGAAAGAAAAGAAATTCATATCTAGAATAATTCTGGGCAAGGAAATAATTCTCCAATGAAATGAAGGGAGAAGAAATTTAGGAGTGAAAGTGTGCCCCTTTTTTAAAAAAAAGAAATTCCAGTCAAATCCACTGACTCCTGTCTGGATCTTGGTTACATCGTGTGTATAACTAACCTGTCATCCTGTATATCCAGAGCTGTGATCCTAAGAACATCTTGTAAGCGGAAGTACCAAAATATTAAAGTGCTTTGGTAGTTAGTCATGCAAAGTTCTGTTAACATTTAAAATAATTATCTGCGGTAGTTTTCAAAATCCCCATTTCCTCTGTCCAAAAATATGTTATGACTAAGTTTGACATTCTTATGTGTTTGTTATTTAATAGCTTTACTAATGTAATTTGCTATAAAACAGGCACAACCGGAAGTGAAGCAATATAAGGTCTGTTATAATGAGCTTACTTTATCACTAGTTTTTCTAATGGGATTATAGTCTATAAATGATCACATCACCATAGCAACCACCTTAAAAGCCACACTGGGCTGTGAACGCAATAACAACACCTGTGTACCATCATTTTGTTTGGTAGTTTATATTATTTTTTGGCCCAACAAAATAAGATGACACCAAAAAAACAACTTATTGTTCCAATCATGCTTTCCCATCACATTCATTTTAAATTCAGCCATTCTAAATTTGAATCAGTAGTTCCATGCAGAAGATAGAAGGAAAACTGTTTTTGATAGCTTAACAGAGTTAATCTTGAATAACCTCAAGTCACTGGTTTTTAAGCAGAAGCAAAGCTTAACTAATGGAAAGATGAAATTTCTAAACAGAATAATATACAAAAATGTTTTTTTAAACACATTTTAGAATTTCCTGCTTCATGAAAAATTACCTTAGTTCTGTACCTATTTCTACTTTAAATGTTCATATAAATATAATGTGGTGGGTAAAAAATTATTTTGCCATGATGCACACCAAGTATAATTTCTGTTGGATGTGGACTGGGCTTTGATTCAGAAAACAACTTCAGGCTTCACTATTTGCCCTCTGATAACTAGCAAAAAATAAAAAAAGAAAGAAAGAAGTTAAACCTTATCCTCATTTCTCCCATGTACAGGATGTGGACCAGAAACCAATGATTGTCAGCAAAAGCCATGTCCCCTCTAGTTCCCAGGCAACGAAATTTGAACGCTCTCACTGTAAGTGAGGATGCACTGGGTTACACTGGGGCTGCAGACAACCCCCAAATCTCAATGGCTTAAACAATGAGTATTTATTTCTCACTTGCAGTATATGTTTATTGTTTCTTGGCTTGGATAAGAGTGGAAGTGGGTTCATTCACAATCCTGGACCGGGCTTCCAGAGTCCCTGCTCCTCAGAATGTAGGCCATGACGGAGGCCAAGAGTAAGAGTGTGGAGACTAGCACATCTGCTCTCAAATGTTTATCCCAACGGCAACACCTGTTACCCATCATTCATTAGCTACTGCACATCACACGGTTATGTTTGACCCCAGGGGAGAAAGAGAGGGAGACGCTGCCATATGCCCAGAAAAAGTGGGGATGCAGAAAACGGTGAACATTTGCAATATTTACCACACACAACTTAACACTTTCACGGGTTTGTTTTATAATGAATTGTAATACTTTGGACTAAGATTTTGAACACTAACTACATTTGAGTCACTGTTAACATTTACTACATAGTTAAATTTTCATGATGTTGACCACTTCTTTGAAGTACCCTAATGCCAAATGTGTTGAGATTTGGATGTTTTTTGAGGTTTTTTTTGTAATTGATATTTACAAAACAATGGTAATTTCATCAGGATAGATGTTTATTTCTCTTACATGTAAAAATCCAGGTTGGTGGTCCAGAGCTGGTATAGTGACTCTGCTATCTTTAGGAACCCAAGATTTCTCTATTATCCTAAATATATGGCTTCTATTTCATGGTCCAAGAAGGCTATTTCAAGCCAGCAGGAAAAATGAAAACAGGAAGGGGAAGAACACGTTCTCTTCTTTAATGGGCACAAACCAGAAGCTATCCACATTTACTTCCATCCATTCAGTTGGAAATTAGCTATTACCAACTAACTTCAAGGGAAGTGAGGAAATGTAGTTACACTGGGTAATTCTGTCCAAAATCAACAGTCTTTTTACTATGTAAGAAGAAGAGGGTATATATAGGTAAATAACATAATGAAGCATAAGCCATGTTCAAGACGATCTTGATGTACTCTAGACTTGTCATTCCAGAAACATGAGCTTCAAGTCTCCTTCACTCACTCCAGGGAAATTGAAAGACTGACAGTTCCCAGTTGTGTCACCTTTACTGTTTCTTGCTTGGCTTCTCTTCCTCTATCTCCTAGGATCTAGATTCTACTTCTTCTTCGAAGCCCTGTTCAAAAGTTTTATCTTCAATAAATTATTTTTTTTTTCCAAACTGCAAGTATCCTTTCTTTAGCTGGATTTCCCAGCACCTCATTTGATCTTTTCATTTGGTTTTTGTATAGGTCTATTTTTATTGTTTTTATGACTTTTGACAGGTAGTATAGCCAGGCAGAAATTCTGGAGGAAAAATTGCTCACTCCTTTTTTACTAAAGATAGCTGAGTCTCTTGTCTATTAACGTTAATTGGACCATATGCTCCATGTGCCTTTTCAATTTGAAATTATAAGGATACATATCATTATAATAATAATAGTAACACTTAGTAAATGCTTACTCATACTTAGCACTTGGCAAGTATATCATGTGGATTATCAAATTTACTTATTGCAATATGAAATACAGGGAGAATCAGTATTTCCATTCTATAGACGAGAAAATCAAGGCACAAAGAGTCAAACAGACTTACCACAAATCACACAGCTGGTAAGTGGAAAAGATGAGATTAGAATTAAGATATTCTATACTCCATTGCCCATGGTTTTGATTTAACACTTTTGTTTTACTAAGAAAGATTATTTGAGAACTGAAGCAAAGTGGAAAATGACTATCATTCTTATTTAATGTATATTTTGTATTCATATAATTTAAAAGCTAAATATAAATGAATAAACGGTTATAAGTATTAAAAATATGGGTATAGAATGAGTCTAGAATTAAGTATTAATCCCTTTCTCTTGGGATATAGTGAAGTCTTTAGCAAGGAGTTTCTGGAGGGTGTGTTTCAGCAAGGTCTTGTTCTCTAATCCTTTTGCCATAAGATTCAGTGACATTTTCTGACCCTTCTGTGTATAATATTGGTCCTCGTTTGGTGCCGAGCAATGCTGTTTCAGAATGAACAACAACAACAAAAATCCCCTTTATTCAGAGCTGTTATGTTAATTAAAGAAGAAAAGAAAAAACACTGAGAGTAGAACTGCTCAAAGAAAAACAAGAATTTTTCCAAACAATTTCCATGGTGTGAGATATTTCTGACCACATTTGTCACTGAATCTATTCCTGTAAAAGACGACAATTACGTTTATCTAAAGCGAGTTTAATTATGTAAAATTTCCTGATTCGGTCACTTGTGAATACTTGAAGAACGTCTTACTTGACCTTGTGGAATCTCCACACTGGTTATGAAGCAGAGAAAACAGCTTTCAAACCCCATACTCCTTTAAAGTGCCTTCAGAACGTTCTCCTTTCCAGTGCCACGACACAATATTTCCAGAGTTGAAGCAGCCGGCGCTAAGCCATCACTTCGCAATCTTTCTGGAGGAAAATTTTGCCCCACTGAATTCTGTTTTCTAGGGTAGTGATTGAAGAAAGTTGGGGATGGTTCAAAAGGAGAACCTGTGGAATAGATTTAAACATGATTCTAGAGCAAGTTTCTGGGCCAAACTGAATTTTAACAGAACCCGTCTTTAACTGCCGACTGTCTCTGGGGCCTACTGCGTGTCTGTGTGTTATAAAAAAATACCAAACCAGTTGCCAAGGCGTCAACTCTGACTGGTGGCAACCCCATGTGTGTCAGAGTAGAACTGTACCCATAGGGTTTCCAACGGCTCATTTTTTGGAAGTAGGTTTGCTTGGCTTTTCTTCTAGGGTCCCTCTGGATTATCAAACCCATTCCCACCTAGTAGATTCTGACTCATAGCTGACCCTATAGGACAGAGTAGAGCTGCCCCATAGAGTTTCCAAGGACTACCTCGTGACTCATAGCTGAACCTACAGGACAGAGTAGAACTGCCCCATAGAGTTTCCAAGGACTGCCCCGTGGATTCGAACTGCCAACATTTTGCTTAGCAGCTATAGCACTTAACCACTATATCACCAGGGTTTCTGGATTATAGTATATAGTATAACTAAAGACGTGACACCCAGTACATAACGTGCTCCTGCTTTCTCTTCTTAGATAGTTTCCAATACAGTGGGGGTCTTGTACCAAATCTTTTAAGATCTGTGTATCCTCTCACCTAGGATTAAAATGTAACTAATTAAATTTTATTCAATATTTCATAGTCCATGTATGTGTGTGCATGTGTCATGAAATATTTGTTGAAAAACATCCTACATGTGATTAATTTAAAACAATTATAGTAAAAACAGGCCACAATAACCAGGAAACTTTTTACTGGTTTTCTATGTAACAGTGTTTTTTAGAATGTATGTGGAAGAGATTGGTTGTGTATTATCTTCAGGTTTTATAAAACAGTTCCCAATAACTGGAGCTAAAATTTTTAGATTCTCAACGCCCTTGGAGAATTTAGTTGAGAGATGAGACACAGCAAGGAGCAACCTGGGACTTCGTAATACGTGACATTCCAAGATCATTAAGTTTTCATTAAAGAATTAAACATTAACCAATAAACCCAAACGTAAACTGTGAAGAATGGAGAAAGCCACTGTTTTCCTTCCTTTTTAATAGAATTCTCTAACAAGACATTTGGATTCTGCAATGCTTTAATTTAGATGGTCTTGCTAGTCACTAGAGATCTCAAATACCAAATGTTAATTAGATCGTAAGGTGTAACCAGCTAGATGGAAATGCCAAAATATTAAAGGTTATTTAGTCATTTAGAAATGATAATTTTCCCCCAGAAGGTATATGATATACACGAGTTCCCTCCCCCAGAATGAAAATGGGACTCAGGAACGTTTCATTTACAATGTAGGATAATTATCTTACATTTACAAAATACAAAAATAAAGATAATTGTTATACAACATCATAAATACCCAAGATAACAAATTATTGTGGCAACCCTTGATATTTATCTCATATGAAGTTGCCATTATTAACACACATATGTGTTTATATATCATTTTAAAGTAAAAACCCATCAAAATAAATATATGCATATGTATGCCAGCAATTTGAGCAAATGAGAATATTTTCGAAATATTATTTATGAATTCCTTGTAAGTACTGTAATGTCAACTAGAGACAAATTTTATACAAACCAGGATTTCTTTAAGCCTCTAATCAAGAATAGATGAGTCATTTTATTCAACAGAACCTATAAGAATAGGTGCACTTAAACTATTCTTTAGAAAGCTATTTTTTCTTTTCAAAATATATACATTTATTACAGTATATTTACCTAATAAATTTTTTGTGTAATTATGTAGACTTCCAATTTAAGATAGTGATTAAATTCTTTCATGTAACTATTTTCTTTGCCAAATCCCAACTGGTGTGTGTGTGCGTGTGTGTGCATGTGTTCATGCTGGAAAATGTGGATGACATTATTTACAGTAATGTGGCTTATAAAATATTAGGACTAGAACAAGAACAATTTATTTAACTTCTCTAAGCCTCCAATTTCCAATTTGTAAAATAGAGATGACCATATTACTACATTAAATTGTTGTTATGAGAGTTAAGTGTGGTAATGTGTGTCAAGAGCATAATCTTATCCCCACAATTGGTTGTGGATGATTGTTTGCCGAGGATGGGCTGCAGGTCAGACCACTGTGATCCACAGGGTTTTCAGCAGCTGATTTTTGGGAGTAGATTGCCAGGCCTTCCTGCCTAGTCCATTTCAGTCTGGAAACTGCTGAAACCTGTTCAACAACCTAGAACATGCAAGCTGAAACCTGTTCAATAACCTAGAACATGCAAGCTGAAGCCTGTTCATCAACCTAGGACACGCAAGCTGAAACCTGTTCAACAACCTAGGACACGCAAGCTGAAACCTGTTCAACAACCTAGGACACGCAAGCTGAAACCTGTCCAACAACCTAGAACATGCAAGCTGAAACCTGTCCAACAACCTAGGACATGCAAGCTGAAACCTGTTCAACAACCTAGGACATGCAAGCTGAAACCTGTCCAACAACCTAGAACATGCAAGCTGAAACCTGTCCAACAACCTAGAACATGCAAGCTGAAACCTGTTCAACAACCTAGGACATGCAAGCTGAAACCTGTTCAACAACCTAGGACATGCAAGCTGAAACCTGTCCAACAACCTAGAACATGCAAGCTGAAACCTGTCCAACAACCTAGAACATGCAAGCTGAAACCTGTCCAACAACCTAGGACATGCAAGCTGAAACCTGTTCAACAACCTAGAACGTGCGAACCTCCACCGACACACGGATGGTAGCTCCACATGAGCTGCACTGGCAGGGACTTGAACCTGGGTCTTCACAGCATGGAAACCCTGGTGGTGTAGTGGTCAAGTGCTATGGCTGCTAACCAAAAGGTCGACAGTTCAAATCCATCAGGCTCTCCTTGGAAACTCTATGGGGCAGTTTTACTCTGTTCTATAGGGTTGCTATGACTCGGAATCGACTTCACGGCAATGTTTTCTTTTTTTTTTTCTTCACAGCATTATTGTTACTCCGTCAACTTCTCATGTTTTAACATGCATTATTTTTATTTTTTTAGAAATTAATGAAATTTTATCAAATATTTATAAAAGATCTCTATGATTTTAACTATGATAATTTCAACTATGATAATAAGTTTAGCCAAAATGCTTTTTGGAAATAAAAGGTAACTATCTTTTTCTCAAACTGTGTTTATTTACATCTAGAACCTCATCTTTGATATTATCTAAATGCAAATTCCTTTTCTGTTCAATGAAGAATCAAAATGCTTCAGGTTTGCTAGTGTTTTCAACCGGGTGTGTAGGCTTTTTTCACACCAGTTTGTAAGTCTGAGAAAAAGATGGAAAACAAAATATTTCACTGGGATGAGCCCTTGAGGGCAGGGCCGTGATGAGGTGTCTGTCTTGCTGCAAGTGAGGCAGACATAACTGCCAGTGAGCATGCACTTCCGGGTAAATATTATGACCCTTATAACCCAGCACAGAATAATAGCTCTAATAGTGATGACTACAGACTGTTTGCATGATTAAGCTTTCCCTCCTCCACCAATTCTACATCATAATTACTTCAGCCACACTGGGGTATATTTCTCTGTCTTAAGCCCCACTCAATTGCACAGGTATCCACTATCCTTAAAAGATATCCTAAAAAATAAACCCTGTATTATTTCTCAAGGAAGCGTCATCCTTTGCCTTAACTTGCAAAGAACCTTGAGTCTAAACACCTTTATTGAGCTTACCAAGTGAGAAATAGACACACAATAAATTCCTAAATTAAAAAGTTTCTTTTCATTAAAAATATAAAATCATGCTGTAAATGGCTTGGGTGGTACACAATGAACTGCAGAGACTCCTTGGTAGAGCATTTTGTATGTTTTAGGGAACATTTTCACTAATGGTAGGTGATTTTTCCTATGTTCATAGAAGTTGGAGATAACTCCTATTATTGCCTTTTATTATCCTAAATGACTTGGGGAAAAAAAAATCCAGTTCTCAACAGCTACCCAACAATCTCCTTCCTGGAGATTAAATATTGAGCTGGATTCCTGAACAGTTTATGTACATGACAGGATATTTCTGATACTACCACATAGTAAGGGTCAAAAAAGTCACTCTCCACATCTCTGATTTACCCTGAGACCTCATTGCCTCTGATTACCATTTTTCTCTTTGCCCACAGACCCTGACTGGTTTATTCTGCAGATATTTATGACTTACTCTTCATGTGTAAGGTTGTGTTCTTAACAATGATGTAAGGCACTGGTCTTAACAACAAAACACAATGATGAACAACACAGAAAGGGTTTAAATTTCAAAGAGCTAGTTTCTCATCACTTAGGCATATAAGCAAACCCTATGACTGCAATACACTATATAAAATCTGTAATAGGAGCATAGTGCGTGGGAGTCAGGGAAGTGTTTCCAAAAATAACATCTACACCTGTTGTATCATCAAGTCCCTATAAAATATTTCTCTAAATATATCTCAGGGGCGTTCATATTTTGAAATATCCAAATGTAACACCAAGCCACTGGTCCAACATCCTGACTCTTGTCCTCAAAACCATTCTCCATACTTTTCCAAAAAGCCCTATCTCACATAAGCACCCAAGTTTTCTCTCTATACCAGCTGTCCTCATCTTCTTATGGTTCCCCCCGAAACACACGCTGCCTCCTGCCAGAGAAGCTTTACACTGCACTGATCTTCAAGAGTGTTCCTTATTCAATGACTAGTTTTTCTAAGAGATTCTCTTCCATTGCCTTCATTTGTAACTATGATTTTAAAGTTATTTGTGTGCTTATTTTCTTACAGTCTGTCTCCTCAATTCACACAAGTATAGGGGCCTAGCCTCTTTTCGCTCGTCTCATATCTCTGATATCTTCTCAATTCCTGGTATGAGATGGGAATTCAATAAATACCTGCTGAATTTCTTAATAAATCTATATGGAAAATTGGTAAGGACCTTGAGCCTATAATTCAGAAAATAATAAATATTAAAGCCAATAATCAATAAAAGAGCAAATTGAAATACAGTCTTCCTTTTTTTTGCCTGAAGGAGCCCTGGTGGCACGGTGGTTAATCTCTTAGCTGCTAACCAAAAACTCAGCAGTTCAAACCTACTAGCCATTTCTTGAGAGAAAGATGTGGTCATCTGCTTTCGTAAAGATTTACAGCCTTAGAAACCCTATGGGGCATTTCTACTCTGTCCCATAGGGTCACTATGAGTCAAAATTGACTCAACGGTAGTGGGTTTGGGTATTTTGCTTGTATCGGCAAAATAAAGACTTGGGGAATATAAAATAATTAAAGTACACATAGAAAAATAATAAACGTATTGGTTACTTGAATCATGTTGGGAAACTTGTGGTATAAATAGGTGTTCTTCTCCATTGCTGATGCGAGCATGAATTAGTACAAACTTTAAGGGGGGAGCTTAGGGGAACGTTCAAGGTGCTTTTCAGACAAGAACACTGATAAGTTTCTCCTCTAATTCCTTAAAAAATATTAGGTTATTTGAAGCATATTGTTTTTAACCTGCTTTTTTATGTATTTAGAACAAAATCACAACTTCTCTCAAAGTTCCAATATTCCTCTCCTCTATATCCATTCATGGAGCTCTGGTGGCACAGTGGTTAAGTGTTTAGCTGCTAAACAAAAGGTCAACAGTTCACCAGCCACTCCTTGGAAACCTTATGGGGCAGTTCTACTCTGTCCTGTAGGGTTACTATGAGTCAGAATTGACTAGACAGCAATGGGTTTGGTTTTTGGTTTTTATACCCATCCTCAGCTCTTTACCACATCTCTTATTTTAATGATTAAAACAAAACAAACAAAATATCAAACAGATGTACTCAAAAGACAACGAAACCACCATCCTGCCACCAAATCTGGAGTGGATGTGTACCCATGTGCTTTAGTTTTCCTCATGAAGCATGAACATACCCTGTACACTGGATCCAACCCCTCTAACCACCTCAGATGACTTCTGCACTCTACTGGTTGTGACCCTAATACTCCCCAGCACGTTTTCTCCTTTTCAAAACAGGCGAATGAGACCTTGACATAACTTCAGCTATGATGAACCTATCAGTTCTTCTCCTTCCTCTGCCTTCTCCTTGAAAACCTTTGTTAATGACTTTGTTTTGACCGAATGCTAATGACTGTTCTTTGTTTGATCTGATGCAAATAACTTTGTTTTGTTCTGTCAGACCATCTGTGACTTACAACCCCTCACAGGAAAATTAGAGCCCAGGCAGCTGACATGTATATCTTTAGCCTGATAAGATGTCCAGCACGTATCTCTTTAGCCTGATAAAGAGTCTCTTGTCACTATCTTGTAATGAATAACTTCTCCAGCTATCCCATCTATGGGCTACAAAGATACTTCTAACACTTGTAAAAATCCTATACAAGTTCTAATGTAAAACTGCTTTTTGTGACTCCATAGAGACAGTCTGTGTTGCTGTTGGGTTCCTGGTGGTGTATATCTCTTGAATAAATTTTCTCACTCTTTCTGACTTGGAGTACGTTTCATTGGCTCCACTGCTCCAGGGCACGGACCCTAATTGGGCAACCTGATCTTTGCCTGCCTTGCTATTTCTTTCTCTGCGCTATATTATTTCCATCAACATATCAACCAGTGGTGACTTATCCATCTCAAAAACGAAAAGTCTCTCTAGAGCCCACACACCTCTCGCTGCCCCCCCATGCCTATACTTCTTTTTAAAGCTAGTTCCTGAGAAGAATCACTGCACTCAGGGCTCACCACCCTTCAGAGCACATTTTCTCACAAGACATTCATCACACCGCTCCACTGACATAGTTCACCAAGGACCTCCATCTTGTCAAATACGAGTTAATTTTTCATACTCCGATCACAACTTTCTTCTTGAGAAATTTTCTTCACTGTTATCTAGGGCAGCTCCATGATTTTCCTCCTGGTTTCTTCCTGGTTTTACCAACAGGGTTCTTCTTTGTTGAGTTTTCCAACTCTACATGTTCAATTGCCTAAAGGTGCAGACCTCTTTTTTAATCTACATTCTCTCTACTTGACTCCATCCAGCTATATGGATTTAAATGCCATTTAGAAATTTAAATTCCTACAAGTGACTTTAATGATGACATCAAGATCTCAGTGTCCGACTCAGACTCCAAACATATCATTGCATTATATGAATGTGCCATATTTACCCGGTGAATTGCATCGTGATGAATATTGTTCCCAATTTTTTATACATGTTGCAATATGGTCACATTTTATGCTACATTTATGTTTCCAGGGAAGTTGTGCATACATATGGTTAAGACCATGGCTGCTGGAGCCAAAATGCTTGGGTTAAAAGCCTGATTTCCACAGGCTCAGCATGTTAATCTTGGGCAAGCTGCCTAGGCTCTCTCTGTCCCAGCTGCTGCTTTAAAATGGGGTGATGGTGTTATATACCACCTTGAGTAAGGGTGCAGGTAAAAGGAATTAACATATGGAGATCACCGAGACTCATAACCTAGTACACAGTAATATAAATGGTTGCTATTTCATATTGTGGGTACTTGGATTTTAGTAAAATTCGTTTACTGGCTTATCTAAAGTTGCCGATATTTTTGACAAATGAGCATATGCATTACTTTTAGATTGAAATAACCAAAAACTTAACCACAGCCACAGTGTGAAGTATTAACTGAACTAAGACATGCCTTGTGTCTGGTGATTATAGGCACCTTGTTTCTAAACCCTACCTCGTAAGCACCTTTCACTCTAAGATCTGTAGGAGGTACCTGAAATGAAGGCATTGTTAAGGGAACTACTTTGCTTGCAAGGTTCTCTCTGCTTTGCTTACAGGCTGTTGTAATTTCTATGGCTCTCTCGAAGAGGCTTACGGTTGTAAAATGCATCTCATTGTTAAAGGGCAAATGTATCTTTGCATTCAAGTCCATTCTAGATTGGACTAGACAATCATAGTAACCTTTGGAAATCTTTGGGAAAATTACTGGATGTTTTTACCTATAAATATAAGATTTATTTGTATTTCATATTAGGACAATTGAACCTAACATTACAGGATCATCCCCTAAGGGCCTCGAGAGCTTTAGGCTTACATCAATTCACGTCCTCCCATTTTCCAGGTTTCTGAGTCTTTCTAAGGCCTGATCTGTGTCAAATTCAGGGACGACCACAAATGTAGTCATTTAAACACAACACAAAGAGTTCTAGACTTACCTGTTTGAAGTATCCCTTCTCAAACCCCGTATGCAGATAGGCAACGTTTCCTTTTTTCCATTCCCAAGGGATTCTTCACCACCTCTCCCCATTTCTTTTGATTCTTCTTGTTTGCTTCCCAACTCTTCTGCAAGGAGATATACAAATTTTTGTTTTTGGAGACAGGCCAGAAAATGACATAAAAAAGATTTCTTTTCTGGACTTATTCCAATAGAGGACTCAGTTTCCATTCCTGAAAATAAAACAAAACAAACAAAATTATCTAGACATGCACAAATATGTGTGCAAACCAATATATGTATGCATATATAGAGGCTATAAAATTTGTATTGTAAATACATAAAAGTATTAGAATAAACCATAGATTAAGTCTTTTTGTGTCTTTTATATAAAAATCTGTGAGATATATTTGTGTAAATATATACTTATCTTACCTAGAAACAAATAACTTTTGAGTATATATGTATTTATATAACTTAAGCAAGGTAGAAGTATTTAACAATTGTTATTGTTTTCTATACGTTGTTGTTAGGTGCCATCAAGTCAGCTCCCACTCACTGCAACCCTATGTACAACAGAAAGAAACACTGCCCGGTCCTGCGCCATCCTCACAATCATTACGCTTGAGCCCACTGTTGCAACCACTGTGTCAATCTATCTCATTGAGGGTCTTCCTCTTATTCTATACAGTTGGAGTTATATGTGACTACCTCCCACACAAAATCATGAATATCTGTTTTTATATGTGTATCAATCTTAAATATATTGACTGAGCCTGTAATGCTCATTATGTGATACACTGTTACAAGCCATCTTTGAAATATAAAGATGAATAGAGCTCCCACTGTTCTTGCCCTCAAAAAGCTCGGATTCAGGGGAATGTGAGGTTATAGGGAAGGTCACAGAGAAAAAAAGAATTACAATACGGGGCGATGTGAGCCATGTAAGACCAGAGATTAGAGTGTTTGGAAGCAGAATAGAAAGGCCCCTATCCTATCCTAGAGAAAAGAGACAAAGCCTTCTACTATAGTAGTTATATTTTGAAGGAATGAATATGTGTGTATAGTACTAAAGGCATGCAAGTGTGTGTCTAGGTCTGTGTGTGACTACACACACACAAGGGCTTCAGCTAGACAGAAAGATTTATCACTGTCATTTAACCTGTCCATTATGTCATCATGCAGGCCAACTAAGAGTGTGCTTGTACATATGGGCTTGGTGATAGAAACAACTTAGTTGAAATGGCTGGTCCCAGGAAACTCATTGAGGATGGATGATGCTTCCCAGTGGAGTTCAAGATGGCATAAAATGCAGCAGTGCTAAATCCTTGACATACGCAACTCTGTTCCTCTTGCTTTATGGCTGTTCTAGGAGATGTAATACCCATTTGCTTTTACCATTCCTCAGAAGCTGCATTAGAGAAATTATAGGGTATTATCAAGACAAGAAAATAATTGCATTTTAATTTGACACAAGGGTTTCTTTAGAGAGTAAAGCAGAAATTGGATCAAGACAGCAGCCTGAGACACATGCCTGATTCCCACACAAAATCATGAAAAATGATGGAAAGGGTATTTCAGAGAAGTCTAAATCTGCTGTGAAGTTGGTTAGCAAACAGGAGCGTGATAAGTGAATGAGACATTTCAAAGAATTTCTTTAAGAACAGAAAGCATGCTGGATCAGAGCTTTGGAGACACATGAAGGAAATATGTCGGGCTGAAACCACACGCAGGAGATGTGTGCAGAGAAGCATACCTAGTTCCAGGGAATTGCCAAACATGGAATGTAAGTGGATTCAAGAAGCAAAGGAGGAAACCTAGCAGCAATCTGGATAGCTTCATGTGAGCAGCATTTCAAGGTGGGCCTCTGGACTCTCCCACCTTCCCACTTGTGCTCACCTGCAAGCTGAGGGACCTATGGGTTCCAACTACAGCAGGGTACATTTGTCTTAAAATCGGAGAAGCAGGGCAGAGGCACAGAGTCCCATGTAGCTGCCTACCCCTGGCAGCCCTCATCCATAGCCCAAAACCAAACCAATAGCCCTCGAGTCAATTCCAACTCACAGCGACCCTATAGGAGAGAGTAGGACTGCTCCATAGGGTTTCCAAGGAGTGGCTGGTGGATTTGAACTGCTGACCTTTTGGTTAGCAGCCGAGCTCTTAACCACTGCACCACCAGGGCTCCTGCAGCCCTCATACTGCCCTTAAAATCTCCAAGGGCAAGTAAAAGTAACAAGAACTAGCATCTAAAGAAATAATCAGAAATTCTGGAATACAAATATGAACAAACAGCTGGTAGTAACAAAACATTTTCGGAATGCCAACACTATAAAAAGTGGGTATCTGAGTAAATAGAGAAATTAACACCAAGAAAAACGGTTCATACAGAAAACGGAATAAGCAAAAGTGAGCTTATTGCATATTCTCAGAGGCAGTGGAGGAATATTACATCCCTGAAAAAGAAGCTATTAGTGGTTTTATAATATAAAAATATAACCACTGAATTAAAAAAAAAAAAATTAAACAGATGGGTTCAATGAAAAAAAAAAAAACCTAGCTAGAGAATAAATTAACGAGCTGGAACACTGAGCTTGGTGACTACCCCTGAGTGAAGTATAAAAGAAACAAATATGACAGAGGAAAAAAATGTAGAAAAATAGAAGGTACATTTGGAAGTTTTAACATCTGTCTGCTACGATTTCCTAAAAGACAAAACAGAAAGATTTGATCGAGAAAAAAAAATAATGAAATATGATTTTCTCCATTGTTGAAAAGGCCAAGAGAAAACCTTTAAACTCTCTGTGAGTAGGAAAAAAAAAAGACTATCTAGAAACACTTGAGAATCAGATCGCGATCACATTCTAGAGGAACAATATAGTATTTTCAAAGTTCTGAGTAAAACCTCGTTTGAAAGTTGAAATTAAACAAGACAAACTATGAATTAACTATGAAGGCAAAATTAATATGATTTCATACACTTCATATCTCATAAGCTTTAATATCCACAGGGTTTTTTCCTGAAAAAATGTCTTGAGCATGTTTTCTTATTATATAAAATTTATATTTAGAATTCAATGAATACTTTTAAAACAGTGATGGAACAGTTTTGTTTTTAAAAAGTTAATATTCACCAATCAACAGAAATTGGAACCATGACACTTTACACTTAGGATAACAATTGTAGATGTCAACTCTAAAATGTGGGAGAGCTTAAATTGTTCCTCAAAATGCTTTGGAAGAGATGAGTAGCCCAACAAAAAATGTTAGAAGCCCAACGCTGTTGACAGGGTAGGTTTTATGCAAATCAAATCTAATACGCTCTATTTTCTCCTTCCTACCAACACATGTTCCACCTACCACATTTTAGGATGGGTAATTTTTTTTTTTTAAAGGGGACAGATATGGGTGGTCTTTTTGTTATTCGGGGGTGGAGATGTAATGGCATTGGTTTGGGAAGTTGAGGCATGGCGTGACAAAGAGTTTAAAATCAACCCCTATTTTGATGGGAGAAGAACAATGGCTTTAACCAAAGACTTTATGTTCTGAACTGAAATGTGAAGAACGCAGCACCTGCTAGCTTATAACAGTTACTGAATGTTTGACATACATCACCCTGGAGGACGATTTTCTTTGTTAGAAGCCTAAAAATTGGATAACTTGAAAACCCGGTGAAGTCTTTTCAACAAATGCCAGGAAGATAATACCATCATTATCTTTTGGAAGTTAAACGTGCTTGCAACTCTTTTTTAATGATTATTTTATGGAAAGGACTAGAGTTTTCTGAGACTGCAAAGAAGCTCTTTAAGCCTCCACAACCTGTTCTCCACTCTCCCAGCCTCCAAAATAAATGGGGTTTATTGCATTTTCATATTGTAAGATGTGGCATTAGCTGAGCTCTCTGAATTCCTGCAGAATTTATACTGATGGCGCTATCCCCCCGTGGGATTGCACTGACAAATTAACACATGCAGGCAACACTCTTGGGTTTTATAAATGTAACTTTTGGAGACAAAACAGAGTCTACATTTTCTTTGACTGTAATCTACATGAACTCAGAAAGATCTGTTCTTTAGTTCCTGAAAATAACCTCCATGTTTCAGTTTTCAGTTGCCTTATCTTCAAATAAATCTAAACTTCAAATTATGATGAGCACATGTTAGGTTATGCTGTGTCTGTGTGTGTCTGTGTGTGTTCACGTTCACACATGTATCTGGGTGATGTTAAATTGTGACATATGTTACAGTGAGACTGTGCAACTCTTCATATGATTTATTAAGGTTTCTAGAAAGCATACTATGAAAAACGAGTTAGAAAAGGTTGCCGAAGTATGGATCTTGATTGGTTCTGCTTTTAAGAATGGACACTCTGGTGCAGACTGAACAGCACCATTGTTGAAAGGGCATACGCAGGGTGCCATGTTGGGACTGTGTTCAATAGCCTAGAAGAAGACCAAGAAGTTTTGAGCTTGGAGAGGAGCAAAGAACAAGGGTTCGAAGGCAGTTGTGAGGTGCAATTAGTGGCATGTGGTGACTTGAGTAGAGAAAATAAGAGACAGACTGGGGCAAGGGAGAGGAAGCCAATGTAATAATATCAAAGAGACCCAGATCTGGGATTAAAGATGGTTTCATTTTTTTAACTTCGCTCAATTGATGTGTGACTTTAGACAATTTGCTTAAGCTCTAAATTTCCATATGTAAAATGGGAAAAATACAAACAGGATTTCCTACTTCAAAGAAAGATAACAACTCTTGAGGTGTTTTGAACATTCTGTCCAAGAAACAGTAAACAAGAAGAGGATTGGTAGGTCTTATGCAGTTTCAACTGATTCTGACTTATCGCGACCCTATAGGACAGAGTAGAACTGCCCCCACAGGGTTTCGAAGAAATAGCTCGTGGATTCGAACTGTAAGCATGTTGGTTAGCAGCCGTAGCTCTTAACCACTGCAACATCAGAACTCCGTTTCAATTATAGGGACCCGAAAAGCACTAGGTCAAAGGAAATGAAAAGTACAGGCTATGACTGAATTATGGATCTACCTATCATAACCACTAACTAAATGCACTAATGAAATATAAGGATCAGTTTTTTATATATACAAAAAAGAGATATTTTACTCAAAACTTTATAAAAGAATTTATGTGCCTTTACTCAGAAACAAATGTAACTTGTAAATTAATAACAATCCTATAGTCACATTTATTAATGATTGTAATTCCAAATGACTAATCCTGGGATATAAATTGATCACTGAGGCTTTTAAAAATGATTTGAATTATGGCTTTTCCACTCTGAACCCCCTTCAGCCCATCACTTCCTTCTCTTCTTCCTACCCCACTGCTGGCTCATGGCTCCACCATTACAACATCCTTATTTAAACTACGTTTCCCTGAAGAAAGATTAGCATTGATCTACAATCCACAAAGGAGAAGCTATGAAGGATATCTGAAATATTAAAAGCCTTACACATCCAGTTCATCTAAACAAAAGGAGAAAGCTAACCATCACTGTGACTATATATTGTCCTTTCTTAATTTCCCTTTCCTGTCTCCTGACAGATGGTTGGTGTTCCACGTCCAGTAATGATAAAGTATATTTTGGGGATAACGTTTTTTAATAATAACAGAAAAGCTCAATAATTTTTTAAATGTATAAACATATCAGAGAATAAAAGACAGTGAAAATAGTAAGTCCAAGATCAGGACATTCTCATGGAAGTCTTATGAAAATTCTAGAGGTGGTCATAATTACTCACAAATTAAAGAAGAGAAAACTGAGGACCAGAGAAGACAAATAAATTACCCAATATTATGTAAACAGTAAGGAGCAGAGTGACTACTTGATGACCTTGGACTTTCCACTAAACCACCAGTCTCTTAGAAGGTAGTGGTCAGGTTTTATGGGGGACCTTGGACATAAGGAGATCAATATTCTACATTTATTCCTCCTTTCTCCATTGGTTACTGAGGTATAAGTGTTCCAAATTCAACTTCTCTCAAATGTTTTACTTACTGATAATAAATGTTTTTCTAAAGACATTAGATAGATTTAGCAGAATTAGATGATATTCTCATAAATCTCTCAAATCTCTCCCTTTTCTCAAAATCTATTATCTGGTTAACCAAGACAAGGATTCTATATATAAAATCCGTTTTCCAGGTTATGTTTTTGTATATTACATATTTAAAGAAGCACTAGTTGTCTTTGAAGAAAGTACGTGTAAGAGCTAGGTAAAAAATTAATGACCCCATTTTCTCACAAACTGTTCCATTGATAGTACAACTGCTTCCATTTATTAAGAGGTAAGTGGGACTCCAGAAGATTCCATGAAAAATCTGATAGGACTTAAGGTGTCATCGAGTTTCCATTGCATCTATATAAATCAGATAATGTTGAGATATTCAAAAGGTTAGCTGTTTGGGATCTGTCCTCATAATAAATCTCCATCAACAGAATTGTTTAAAAATAGAATGCATCATTTTTCTTACTGCTTTTTCTGATAGGCTTCCCTGAGATTTTTCTAATTTTCATTTAAATAATATTTAGTTTATTAGAAGAGCATACATACTTAGATTCTAACATATTTTCAGAGTCCAATGCTCTATATTGAATTATAGGCACATAATATGTGTATTTATAGACAGAGATAGAGATAGGTTTCCCTGCTGACACAAATGGTTAAGAGCGCAACTACTAGTGGAAAGGTTGGTGGTTTGAACCCACTCAGAGGCTCCCTAGAAAAAAAACCTGGCGATGTGCTTCCAAAAGGTCACCGCAGCCTTGAAAACCCTATGCAGTGGTTCCACTCTGCGCGCATGGGGTCGCCTTGGGTCAACATCGACTTGAGAACAGCTAACAATGACAAAAACATATACAAGGAGAGGAGTACTTAAAATCACTTCAACCAAATACCTATTAAACACTAAACATTTGACTTTTCTTCTTTCTCAAGCATTAGGGCAAGTATTATTCTAAAGAATGTTCAAAACAATCTTGGGGATGATGGATCAACTTATCCTTAAAGTCGGAGGAAAACAGACCCACCCCTTCCTGGCTTCACCTTAGACATGTTTTTATTGTTGTTGTTAGTTACTGTCACATCGGCTCCAACTCATGGCAGCCTGTCTATAATAGAAGAAAACATTGCCTGGTCTTGCATCATCCTCATAATTGTTGGGAACCATGAACCCATCTGGCAGCCCCAAAAAACCTGTGCCCAGATGGGTCATAGGATTCTGCTGCAATAATGCACTGAATTCTGCTGAAGCAGAGACTGAATGGTAGAGTTTCCTCCTGACCAAGCACTCAACGTTGTAGCAGTGCAGCAAAAACTGTGTATTGTACTTTGTGCTTTCTTTCTGTTGGGACCAACCGCAATATGGCCACCCGGAGGCCCAAGGGGATATTCTTGACTCATGGCATACATGAGTTCCACTTACGGGACCTCCATGTTCTGTCGGGAAGTCCTGTGTTAGAAGAAAGTATCAGAAGTCATGGAGGAAATGTGGTGCTCATGAGAAGCTCAGTAACGCTGCTGACCTTTCTAAATTAGCTCTGCAATTTATCAGAGATTCTTGAGTGCGCTCTTCAGTAATTTCAAATATACTTTCAACTCATTTTTACTGATTTTACTAAATATATACTATGAAAATATTTAGTAAAAAGAAATAAAATAACATTGGTTTAACAGGATAGACATTCCTCCCTTGTTAGCTATTCCATTGATAAATATTAACCTCCAGCGGTTGTCCTGTCATCATACTCAGTAGTGATTCCTTACATGCCTTATTCCTTTACCTCTTTGCAGCCTTTTAACCCCAACTATGCTGCCTCTTCATCAAAGGTTTCCATTGCCCTACAGTCCAAAACAATGTCCCTGGGTGGTGCAAATGGTTTGTGCTCGACTGCTAACCTCGAAGTTGGCAGTCCAAACCCACCCAGCAATACCTAGGAAGAAAAGGTCTAGCAATCTCCTTCCGTTAAGATCATAGTTAAAATAAACAAACAAACAAAAAACCCTATGGAATAGTTCTACCCTGTATCACATGGTGTTGCCATGAGTCGGAATCAACTGGAAGACAACTAACAGCATAGTCCAAAACATCATAATCTCCTGGTTCGTGTCTTTCTTCTTTTCCTTGTCTTCTTCTTGTGTAGAATATCATTCTTTTTTCACTCTCCCTTTAACTTATGAACTTACAAAGAAATTTACCCACCCCTCTCTTTGGCATTCATCAGTTTCAACTGGTAGAATGCATTCAATGTAGTTTCTCCCACATCTGTAAAATTTTTGAAATTCCAGCCTAGACTGTATCTTATTTCATAGATATGTGGTCTCTGAAAAACTACCTGGGGTCTAACAGAGTCTCAATAAATATTTTTAAATTAATGAATTGATTTATAAAGCAATACTATACCAAATAAATAAGAGGAGAACCATGAAGTCAATAATGCAATTAAAACACAGATTCTCTGTCTTCCCCACGAGCAGGTCAAGCCCCTTCCCAGCTCATACGATTTAAAGCAGAGGCATAGAGAAGCTGCGTCCCAAGTACCTCGCTGGGAGCCCGATACTGAGCTCACTGCTCAAAACCTTTCAAAAATTTACATAAGAGAAATAGCTTTGATGGAGAATGGGGCTGATACATGTACACTCCATCTGTTTTTCCAATTCTTCAAAAATATTCTCCTGGATAATCATATAAGAGACTTAAGGAAATTGTTTCCATTGAAATGCATACTGATATCCTGCCAAGTACCCATATTCAGGAAAATGAAAAGAACTAGTGTTATGGAACTCACACCAGTGAAAAACTGTTGCCGTAGACTCGATTCTGACTCGTGGCGACCCCCCATGCATCAGGGAAGAACTGCTCTCCACGGGGTTTTCAATGGCGTATTTTTCTGAAGTAGGTTACCAGGGCTTTCCTTCAAGACTCCTCTGGGTGGACGCAAACCTCCAAACCTTTCAGAGTTAGCAGCCAAGCCTGTTAATTGTTTTGTACCACCCAGGGACTCCAAAGAATCCACAGCTATATTAAAAACAAACAAATAAAAAAACCCATTGCCGTCGAGTTGATTCCGACTCATTGTGACCCTATAGAACACAGCAGAAGGGTTTCCAAGGAGTGCCTGGTGTATTCGAACTTCCCACCTTTTGGTTAGCAGTCAAATTCTTAACCACTATGCCACCACCAGGGTTTTCCATAGCTATATTAGTATATGGATATTGTTGAGGATTGAGCTCATGATATTGCACAGTGTTCTTCCCATGGGGACCAATAAAAGAAACATATCCTTTTCTCCAAACAAGGAAAGGGCTGCTTTCCCTGAGCAAAGCTTAGCTTCAAATGTGTGGCCCTTTGGCAAGCACTCAAGCTTTGGAGAATCTCTCAGCTGCTTCTGCCTTACTTTCTACTTTTTCCTCTTTATTTCAAACATTTTCTTTTTTTTTTCTCTATGTATTTAATTTTGCTCTCAGACATGCATCTTTATAGGACACCTTGAATTATTTTTGAACAAGTCAGGTTATGAATAAATAAATACAATGAGAACAGACCAGCAAAGGGGACCCCAAAATGGAATTTACTATGTGAGGAGATTTTACATCCCTGGGAAGTTTTTTAAAGCGTGTTAAGAAGGTTTACATTTATAAACCTCTCTGCACCCTCCTGGCATTTTTTAAAGCACCAGTAAACAAGGGATTAATGTGCCCCTCATCCCTGAATTATGTCTTTATCTTAAATAAGCAGTGCTCTTTCCTCTCTCATGTTCATATTTTAAGAAATGAAATCTATGAGTAACACCTTGAAAATAATTTAATTGTTTAAAATATCTCAACAAAGACTCAGGAATATTTTATGAATATATACAACAAGGTCCATATTGGAGATGTTTTTCTCTTCAGAAAGCAGCAAGTTTAATGCTCCCAATGGTCAGAAATGTCTTTGTGAATCTATTTCCTCTCATACACACCAGCTGTGGTTCTAAGTCTAGGTTCTCTCATGGCAACATCTCCACCATTTGAAATTTGGAAAACAACTCATTAGCAAAGGGTATTTGGCAAAGAATGTTTTAATTAATGCTATGAGACATGATGCAAATTTTTACACAGTTGGGAGGAAAGTAAAACTTCAAAGAAATGAGTCTCACAGCTTAGCACAATTGAGTTATTCCTGCCTGAAAAAGGATTTGCTGTTACTTTTCTTAGCCAGTACCCTTAGGTTTTCTATAAGAAAAGTAGCTTCTGGATTTTATGAGACAACAGTAGTAGCTGGAGAAATTATTTTCAGAAAAGCTGTAAGTCTGCACAACTCATCGGTCCTCTACTGGAGGCAGTAAATCACATGTGGAAGGGGAGAAAGGCTGTGATAGCGTGTCAGGAGAGCAAGTTCTAGCCTTTCTTCGTCTCCAATTGGCCGTAGAAATTGTCAACACAAGTAACTATTCCCTATTTTCATTTTGTTCTTTCTAGGTACTCGCACTCTGGTACAAGATTTACACGTATCATCTCACTTAACCATCACAACAGCCCTAAAAAGTGTAAATGTATCATCTCAGTAATCCTCATCAGAACCCAAGAATTAGTCATTGTTATTATTCCCACTCACAGATAAGATGACTGAGACCCAGAACGGATAGCCAGGTACAGTTTACCATAGAGGAAAGACTGTGTCTCCCCCTACATTTTCTATCCTGCCCAACATCATTGTCTACTGAGACCAAAGTAGAAGCCCTGATGGTTAAGGTTGTATGTCAACTTGGCTGGGCCAAGATCCTCAGTGGTTTAGCAGTTATGATGTAGCTTGGGAGTTGTGTAATGATGTGATCACCTCCATGGTGAGATCCGATATGATGTGATTACCTCCATGGTGAGATCTGATATGATGCGATCACCTCCATGATGAGATCTGCTATGAGTAGCCAATCAATTGAAAGGGAGTTTCCTCAGGGGTGTGGCCTGCATTCAATATATGTGGACTTCTCTGGCAAAGCTTGCTAGCTTTTGCTCTTCTCTCGATCCTGCATTCAGCTCGTCAATATCTGACCTCCAGTTCTTAGGGCTTGAGCCAGCACCCTGCCATTTTATCTGCCAATCTTGGGTTCCTCAGTCTTAGTAGCCTATGAGCAAGCAGCCTCTCATCTGACCTGTGGATCATGGTTTCTTCAGCCCCTGCAGCTATGTGAATAAAGAGAAGCCTCCAGCCTGATGCCTGACCTATGGACTTGGGACTTACCAGCCTCTACAACTGCATGAGCCATTTCCTTGAGATAAACCTCTCTTTCTGTCTCTCCAAATCTCTCTCTATAAGTACATATATGCTTCATTGGTTTCGCTTCTCTAGAAAACCCAACCTAAGACAGAAACTTCCCAGCTTTCTCATCTTTCTCCTACATTTCCCACAACATTAATCTCATCTCCATGCCTGTGTAATGCCCCGAATTCATTTCTGGAAAATCGCATAGCTGCCTGATTCATTGCCAACAGTTTTCTTTCACCGAATTCTGATCTCATTCCTCTTGTCTTTTAAATTTTTCATTGTTAACAAAATTCAGATCAAAATCTTCCCCTACCTATCTGCTTGGTCATTTAAAATTGCTCCATCTACCCACCATTCTACTTAGCCTAGAGGTACATTGGGACAGAAGCAGCATATTTTCATTCACCATTTAGAACAGCACCTGACTGCAAATATTGCTGAAGGAAAGGCAGAAATAGCACAAAATAAAACATCTCCAACCAGTGCTTAAGAGCTACGGCTGCTAACCAAAAGGTCAGCAGTTTGAATCCACCAGCCACTCTTTAGAAACCCTATGGGGCAGTTCTACTCTGTCCTATAGGTTCGCTATGAGTTGGAATCAACTCGACAGCAATGGGTTTGGTTTTCTGGTTTTTAAGCATGCAAATGAAGCATCTGGAAATGTGATGGTGTTGCTGACCCTGTTGCCTTCACATCCTAACCTTTTAGGGGAGACTCAGCCCTCTTCACTGTAAGCTTGGATAGGAAATGCAATTGAAACTGTAGGCTGCCATAATTATTAGCATCCCAAGTCATTTGCACATGCCAGGAAAATGAGATCTGCTGTCAAAAAGTCCAGGGTTTCCTCCATGCCTTGGTGCTGATAGGTAGGACATATATGGGGAGATGGATTCACCAACAGTTGGTTTATTTATGCTGGTTGCAACCGTCTTCCAAAGAAATGAATAGTTGTGGCCATGCCAAGAAGGTGACCACAACCATGTAACTATGCCTTTTTATATACATTGCTCACAATCTATATTTCATATAGATTATATATTTTTATATATTATATAAATTTAATAATGGCCTTCTATGCAATGCTGTGGACTGTGCTCCTGATTTATACTGTCCATGAGACAGAAATGGTATGAGTATATGGGGGAGCTGAAGGGGGCAATAGCTTGTCATCTCATTTGTCAAATTATGTAGGATCATATAAAAATACTTCATATCATAACATTAAAAGAAAACTTAGACCTATGTATAATTTTATACACAAGGCAGGATAAGGTTTCATGCAATTTTCAGTAACTATCAAGTGTGGTGCACAGTATCTGATGCCTGATACTAGCAGGCCTTTTTTTCCCCAGAGCTGTGTAACTCTGAAGAGGTAGGGAGTACTATCAGGGTTCCTTTAAGAGAGTTGGACATAACTTAAGCCCAGTGTGTAGTGGGCGAACTCATCTCATGCAAAGTTATCCTTAAGGCACAGCCTGAAGAACTGGCTTGTATGCCCTGGAGAGTTGCCCTGAATGCAGGACTCATTCAGTCCTGCTGTCTTGCCTAGATCTTTGTCAATTTTCTCCCTTACATCAGTCAGTGAAGACAAACCACACTAGCTATTTTAACAGAGAGAATTTAATTTAGTAAATTGTTTTAAAAGGTGTTAGAGAACTGAGAAAGCAAAACAAAAAAAAAACACTGGGGTATCTCAGAGGTAGTTAACTGCAGGAAGCAGCCCTCACCTCTGGAGCTCCCAAAGTAATGAAGCCAACAAGGAGCACGGAGACTAACCTTCTCCAGAATCGTGGTCTTCCTCTAACACTTCAATTGGCAGAATCTGACATAAACTAGCTACCAACGAAGAAATGTGGTCGCAAATTTTTAGACTTAGAGTAACAAAGCAAAGCAGAGAAGGGTGAGTTTAAGCTGAGAGAAAAAAGCTTAATGTCCAGCACATTCCCATGGGTATGCATGTCCTCTTCCACTTTGGTGCAGGACAGGCTCTACTTAAAACAACTAGAACACTCAGACCAAACAAACAAACAAACCAGTTGTCTAGGTGTTGATTCCAACTCAAGGTGAACTCGTATGTCAGTGTAAAACTGTGTTGCATAAAGTTTTCAATGGCTATAATCTTTTGGAAGCGATCTCTAGGCCTTTCTTCTGAGATGCTTCTGGGTAGATATGAACCATCCACCTTTTGGTTAGTCGCTGAGCACTTAACTGTTTGTGCCACCAAGGTACTCCAGAATACTTAGAGCCACGGTATTATTACCTAATGACTTGGAATATTCCTCCGCTTGAAAATTGCCCTAGTTCTCCTTTCCCTAGGCTATTTCTCCTGTGTACACCTCCCAAAGACCAACTTTGGTTTTTTGGGCACTGCTTTAGGTCTAGTAGCCAAACAACTTCAGGGCAAGCCTTCAACCAGGTCTCCTTCCCCAGAACAAGGCTGCCTCTTTCGAGCTCTGATGGTTCTTCTACTACCTGGGAATGAGTTTACCACATGCCTCATAGCACACCAAACAACACTTTGTTGACCTAAGGGCATAAAAACCCATATTTAAAATTCTGAAAAGCTGCATTGTTTAACAAGAAAGAAATATCTTTCATTACATTCAAACAGATCCATCATCACTCAATCAAAATACTTTCCTCACCTACTCCAAAAAGTGATAATTTCCTAAATTTTCTGAAAGACAATTCTTTCCTTTACAAAAGTATTCCCTTTTAGGACTTTTCTCTCTCCCCTTTACTCATATTCAAGGACTTCTAATTATAACACCGGGGAACCAAATTGAATGGGATAATATAAAGAAAAGAAGACAAAAGAATACTGACAGATAGTGGAAATTGCTCATTTCTAAGAAAAAAAAAAATACTTCATTTCTAAGAAGGGATCATGAAATACTTCCCTTCAACTGGCTACAGAAAACTAAGAACTCACTCTGTAATTCATCACAAACCTATTGTGGACGTTGTATGTTTCTTCCTGGTGCCCATCCATCATTCCAACTGCTAGAGGGCATGCAGTAGGCTCCATTTGTTTCACATTTAATGTGCTTTCCTTTTTAGAAGTAGAATATGAACCAAATAAAGCTGGAGAAGAATTTTCTACATAAAATACTTTCTTCTTAATTACATTAAAGAATTTCTTCTCAAGAATATTCAAAACTGATTCAGTCAGCATCTTTACTCCACGAAACTTTTTGTTTTTCCTGGAATCACTCCTTAATTCAGCTTAGATCCATGATTTTATCTGTACAAAAAGGATAACTCAAGAAAGGGTTCCTTATAAGTTGAAATGCCTTTAAAGGGTCAAGAAGGGAAAAAGAATCCATTACAGTTTCAGTGGTACCTTACCATGTTCTAATCACTTAAAGTTAGTCATCTCTTTATGGCCCATACGGTTGTTTTCCTTTGACAAAAACTCAGTGAATCAGACAGCTTTAATATGTTCAAGCTAAATAAGACCACTCTAACCATCTACTTGATTACCTTCTATAGATGAAGAATTTCACCCCCAAAATATGGGTGACTTGTCCAAATTCAGGAAATAGCATCTGTGCTGGGACAAAAACTTCAGTTTCATTGTACCATTCTAGCATTCTTTCCCATATGCTACACTAAGAAGCCCTGGTGGCACAATGGTTAAGCGCTCTCTGCTAAACAAAAGGCCAGCAGTTTGAACCCACCCACTGGCTCCTCAGGCTAAAGATATGGCACTGTTGTTCTCCTGAAGATAACAGCCTAGGAAACCCTATGGGGCAGTTCTAGCTTCTCCTGTGTATATTTGGTAATATAGACAATTTCTGCATATGTTAAGCAATGTAGGAGATGAAAGAAAATGAATAATTGAAAACCATGTATTTTGATATTCTGCTTTTGGCAGTTATTCAAATACCTTCCCAAATAAAGCTTGGTTCAGAGTTTCTAATATATTTCAGACCAAACGAGACTATGGTCACAAAACAATAAGAACATTTATTAAGTGTATTTGGTGTGTCATATACTTTAAATATCCTGTTACCCTTTCCTATAAGGTAACTATCATTATATTACTTTGCCAGTAAGAAAACTAAGACTCAGATATATTTAATCACGTCCAAAATGACTTTGGACGTGATAAAATGACTTTGGACGTGATTAAATACATCCGAGTCTTTGTTTTAGTCACAGCTAGTGGGTGAAAGGGTTGAGATTTGAACAATGACCTTGATAAAAATATAAGGCATGTTATACTATACCATGCCCTCTCTCACCAGCTATAACTGAGAGCCAACTGCCTTTTCTAAGTGATTGCAAAAGTGTCTATCCTTCAGTAGCACAGCACAATGGGAGGTAGCACGGTGGGATGGAAAGAACCACGATCTTGAAATCAGAAGTCTGTTCCCCACACCTGTTTCCAGTGGCATCTCTTAGAGAGGGAAGACACCTCACCTTGATTGACCCATGCCTACCCCAGAAATAAGAGTCAGGAGCAAGCTGTGGTTTTCTGCCATTGTTGTTGTTAGGTGCGGTAGAGTCAGTTCCGACTCACAACGTCCCTAGAGGACAGAGTAGAACAGCCCCCAGAGGGTTCCCAAGGAACAGCTGGTGGATTCCAACTGCTGACCTTTTGGTTAGCAGCTGAGCTGTTAACCACTGCACCACCAGGGCTCCAGGACTCAGATAGAGGTAGTTTCTTAGGGAAATGAACTCCAGGAAGCAGAATGAACTGAGAGAGATAGTGAACCAAGAAAGCAGGAAAAGTCAATATATGAGCATTATCAAGTTTGCTGCTCTGGGCAATGGCAGCTCCATTCCACTAAGGCCCTCCGAAATGTCTACCAGAATTACCCTCCTGAAGGGCAGGAGGCTGGAGCATTATCCACAAGCTCCTCGACCCCACTGACTGAAGGTTTCCCCCATTGTTAACCCCCTCTCCCCCATTTCCTTGTCTGTGCATGCTCATAGGAGAACAGGATAACCTATGAAACCATAGAAGACCCCAGGGTGAAAAATAAGATGATGCTTGAGGTGACATATTGTTGTTTGGAGGGAAGTCTGAACTCACAGGGAATTGTCCACCCCAACAGTGGCTAAAATCAGAGATGAGCTTGGGGGCTATGGAGCAGGGCATCAAATGGTCTATTACAGTGCTTCAAAAGGAGACAATGTCTAAGATATATTTTAAGGATAAATATGAATTTTCTTGACTGATGATGTTGAGCTTCTCCATCATCCTTTTTCACAGCTGTTGTCAATTTGATTCCTGTGCAATTCATTTGGTGAGGTCAACGTGTACAGTTGTTGATTGTGTTGTTGAAAAAAAAAGTATTTCCTATGAATAAGTCATTGGTCTTGCAGAATTCTACTGTGTGATCTCCAGCGTCCTTCTATCATCAAGGCCATATTTTCAACTACTGATCCTTCTTTGTTTCCAACTTTCACATTCCAATCACAGTAATTATCAATGCATCTAGACCGCATGTTCCATCAATTTCAGACTGCAGCAGGCGGTAAACGTCTTCAATTTCTTCATTTTCTTCATCTTTGGTGCTCATTGTATAAATTTGAATAATAGTTGTATTTAATGGTCTTCCTTGTAGGTCTATGGATACTAACCTATCACTGACTGTGTTGTACTTTTCAGTCACCTCATGTGCATGCAAAAGGTGGAAAATGAAAACAAAAAAATACAGAGAAGAATTGATGCTTTTGAATTCTGGTGTTGGAGAAGAATATTGATATACCATGGACTGCCAGCGGAATGGACAAATCAGTCTTAGAAGAAATACAACCAGAATCCTCTTGGTCAGATGGTGAGGCGTACTTTGGACATGTCATTAGGAATGACCAATTGCTAGAAAAGAACATCATGTTTGGTGAAGAAGAGTCAGCAAAACTGAGTAAAACCACCAATGGGATGGATTAACACAATAGTCCCATCAATGGAATCAAACATATCAACAATCATGAAGATGGCATGGGACCAGGCAACGTTTCATTTTGTTATCCATAAGATTGCCCTCAGTCACAGCTGACTCAACAGCAACAAACAACAGAAATTTTCTAGATGAGTCATGTTATGGGGGGAGCCCTGGTGATGCAGTGGTTAAGAGCTGGGATGCTAACCAAAAGGTCAGCAGTTCAAATCCACCAGCTGCTCCTTGGAAACTGTATGGGACGGTTTTACTCTGTCCTATAGGATCGCTATGAGTCAGAATTAACTTGATAGCAATGAGTTTGGTTTTTGCAATATTATGAGCAAGACAGTCAGAAGAGCATGTGTGAAGGCATAGGTATGTCCGTGGATATAACGTGTTTGAAAAACTACTAGCAGGTCAGGATGTCATGAGGATAATGTTTGCATGGGGATAAGACAAAGGTCTGGATATAATGGTTGTTGTTGTTAAGTGCCATGGAGTTCGTTCTGACTAATAGTGACCCTACGTACAAAAGAACGAAACACTGCCCAGTCTTGTACCATCCTCATAATCTGTATTATGCTTGAACCCATTGCTACAGCCACTGTGTCTATTCATCTTGTTGAGGGTCTTCCTCTTTTTCACTGACCCTCTACCAAACATGATAGCCTTCTCTAGGGAGTGATCCCTCCTGATAACATGCCCAAAGTATGTGAGATGTAGTCTCGCCATCCTTGCTTCTGAGGAGCATTCAGGCTGTACTTCTACCAAGACAGATTTGTTTGTCCTTTTGGCAGTCCATGGTATATTCAATATTCTTCACCAACACCACGATTCAAAAACATCAACTCTTCTTCGGTCCTCCTTATTCATTGTCCAGCTTTCACAAGCCTATGAGGCAATTGAAAACACCATGGCTTGGCTCAGACACACCTTAGTCTTCAAGGTGACATCTTTGTTTTTTAACAAAGAGGTCTTTTGCAGCAGACTTGCCCCGCCATGGGTGACCCTGTTAGTATCTGAATACTGGTGGCATAGTTTCCAGCATCACAGCAACACACAAGGCCACAGAGTACAACAAACTGTCAGACACATGAAGGAGATATAATGGTAGGTAGGGCAATACCACAAAACATCACGCTTAGGAGTTTGGGCTTTTATTTTGAAGAGTGAAGACACAAAAATACCATTCTTACTGCAATTCCTGCGATAGGCTGGATGAAAGAGTTTTGGATGAAGGGAGACTATTGCTCTATTACTCTAGAAGAGTAAGTGGGAGTAAACCAAGGTTGGCTAAGTGGAGATTGAGAAGAGAAGATAAATTTGAGCAATATTTCATAGAATATTGACAGGTGTTAATAATCAATTGGCTATAAAGAAAAAGATGATTCAGCCAGAGGTGAAAGTCTGGTTTTTGGATTGAGAGTAAGAACATGCAGGGGACAGCACTGCTATAGTGAGTACATAGGGGTAAAGAATCTTGGCAACAGGAATAAATACTGAGTTCAGTGTTAGACTATTTTTTAAAAAAGTTCTTCTGCGGCCCCTGGAACAGATATTTACCAAGGATACAAGTTTTTGCAACCTAGAAAAGTTACTGCTAAACTATGACACTTTTTAAAATTGTTTGCATTCAGCTGGAAATCAAAATCATGGGCATGCCTGAGATCACATACCAATTTACCTCTCTGAGTCTCTTTTTTAATAGACATGGAGCTTAGTCTATGCAGTCTCTAAGGTCCCCATCTAGCTCTAGGACTGAATAATTTTATGAATGGCTGCAAATCTCATTTCATCTTTGAATTGCTTAACTTCTCATTGGGAAAATAATTTATATAGACTAGGGTTACTCCGATTGTATATGTATAGGCACATGTCTAACAAATGCATTAAATGCTATGTACTTTTTTTTTTTACTTTGATACAGATAAGTTTTTTTCATAATAAGCCATCTTTTTTTCTTAAGAAAAGAATATATCAGGTAAGATGAATTGACTTTTTTTTTTCATTTCTACTGGATGTTATTTTTTTTGTTAGGTATTAAAAATATCAAATGAATGTGACTGGAAACTTCTAGCAAGGAGGAAAAAGTAGACGTTATGAAACCAACACTAGCTTTTCAAAATAAGTGTTAAGTCACTCCAAGTGCTGTTGGAACAGAGTGGAAGAAGTGGCTAATCATGAGCGGGGTTAGTAGAGGAAGTCTTTACAGAGATATCACATGGGCTGGACCTTAAGAGAAAAGAAGGTGAAACCTATTCAAAGTAGAAAGATAATATAAACAAAAATGTAGAGGTAGTAGTCAAAGAATGTGGCTTAAATTTGCAACGGCAAGGTAAGAGTGGAGAAAATTTTCCATCTTGAGTTTACTTGGAGGTAAAAGCTGGGAAAGTGGTTTAGGAAGAGATTGCCAAAGGCCTTATGTTCTCTTGCTTTGAGGATGGTTTTAATCACAGTTGGGGAAGTTGCACTGGGCCCCCCAAATGAAAGAGGAGAATAAGTTCAAAGTTCCTCCAGTTAGTATCTCACCCATTATTCTCCTAGATCAGTTAAATTTACAGTCCTCTATCTCCCTCCATCTCATTATCTATTAAGCCAAACTACTCAATGATAACCTGACTCATATGCTATATTAAATACCTTCTCACCCTTTTCCCCTTGTTGACTTGTTAGCTCTAAAGTTCTGAGGTATCTTATGATCTATTGATGGACCTAAGATACATACAGCTCACAAGCAGAAAACAGCAGACATATTAGAACCAACATATCTAAGTTCTGAGTCAAAATCTCCATCATATAATGTTTCATTTCTGTTACCATTATCAGCCATATAGTGATGAAAAGGACTAAAATTGCAAAAGGATCACAGGGTATTGAAAAAAAAAATTGCTTTGTTTTGGTTTTGTTTTCTACTTTTTATTTATATAAGTACCATTTAAAATGTGTAATTTTGACCATTGTGGGAGATACTTGTGCTTTAATTCTCATGATCTAGGAGATGCCAGTCATTCAATAAATATTTATTGAGTGACTAATATGTACTGCCATCATTTTAGACCTTGAGGCTACAGCTATGAACAAGATAAGCCAAGTTCTCTTGTGGTGCTTACAGTCCAGTGGAAAAGATGAGCTAAATAAAATCTGAAGGAATAAACTCAAAAAAAATGCAAGCCATGCAGATAATGACGTTTGGGTGATGTGACAATGAATAAGCGGAATACTCATGGAGGACTAGGTAAACTTCCTGACTGTCCTGCTCAGGACAAAGAGAAAAACTAGGTGGGGGGCAAGTCCTCCATGAAGACAGGTACTCCATGAAGCAGAGGAGATTTAAAGAAGCAAAGAAAGCCAAGCACCTAGGAAATGGGAATTTGTGAATATTTTTCCCCTAAAAGTGTTTTACTATTTCTAGAAGAGGAGCTGAAGGTCTGAAAGGGTCAGGTATGGGAACTTGAAGTCAAACAATAGAGATGTTCCTGGAAAATACCCTCACATTGGGTTAGGTTACAAAGGACTGTATTTTAGGGGTAAAAGTACATTGGGAATAAGCAACAGTCCCAGATATTGAAGTTCAGCTTCACATATTTTCATCCCTCCAATTGGACTGGGATTATCCAGGATTGCTAGTGTCCCTACCTGTCTGGCAGAAGCAAATGTAAATTTCTTCTGGAAGAAGATAACATCATGTAAGTCCTCCATTTATTTCTACAAGTGCTTATTCAAGTACAATGCCTGGCTTACACTCATATTCAAATATCTAGGTACATGAGAAAACAAACGAACAGACAAAAAGTCTCAAAAACAACATAGAACAAAAACAGATCCACAGTGGCTACAGAAATTGAAGTTGTCAGACAAAAACTTTAATTATGTTTACCATGTTCAAGGAGGTGATACACAAAGTTTAGCATTTATGTGGAGAAGTAGAAGCCTTAAAAAAAGAAAAGTAGAAACTCTAGAACTAAAAAATATAATAAGTGAAAATAAAACTCAATTAATTCTTTAGTAGCAAATTGGGAACAAGTGAAAAGAAGATTGAAGATAGATCATAGGAAAATATCCAAAATAAAAGATGGAGGTAAAAAAGGAGGAAAACATGGGGAAAAAAAGGTATGCCTATTAGTTTTCTATGACCACTGCATCAAATCACTACAAATTGGGTGGCTTAAAACAACACACATTTATTCTCTTACAATTCTAGAAGTCAGAAGTCTGAAACCCGTCTTCACTGAGCTAACGCCAAAGTGTTGGCAAGACCGTGCTTCCTTGGGAGGCTCTAGAGAAGAGTTGTTTCCTTGTCTTTCCCAGGATCTAGAGCTGTATACTTGGCTCATGGCCCCTTCCGCCATCTTTGAAGTCAGCAACGCAGCATCCTCAGATCTCTTTCTGCCTTCATCACACAGCCTTCTCCTCTTCTGTGTCTAATCTCCCTTTACCCTCTCTCACAAGGATACTCCTGGTTACATTTAGGGCCCACTGAGATAATTGAGGAGGCCTGGTGGCACAGTGGTTGAGAGCTTGGCTGCTAACCAAAAAATGTCGGCAGTTCAAATCCACCAGCCACTCCTTGGAAACCCTAGGGGACAGTTCCACTCTCCCCTATATGGCTGCTATGAGTTGGAATCAACTCGATGGCAATGGGTTACGGGTTATAAAGTAACATTCACAGTTTTCAGGGGTTAGCACCTCAATATGTTTGGTGGACGTTATTCAGCCTACCACAGTAAAAGACTCTGAATATGCAATATGAAGATTCAGATGCATGAAACTGGAGTCCCAAAAAGATAGGAGAGAATGGGGCTGAAGCAACATGTAAAGGGAATGATTGAGAAGTCATTAACATAAATAATAAATTTACCTATGTTAATTTTCCATTGTGAATTATACAATTTTGAATTATTTTCCTAGACATCAACTTAACTCTCATAACTACTTCTAATTCGTCTTATCCATAGACTCATACGAGTGAACCAGTCACTTTCATCCTTGGCCACCATTTGTAGCTTCCTGACTTTTACAACATCAAAATTTACTAGGAGACACACGCATAGAGAAGGCAGCCAATGAGAAAAGAAACAGCCCCCACATAACCTCAACCCAAAGCAGCCTGTTGTTTGAATCCTATGCTTATAACATATAGTCAACTGAGTAAATACAGGTTAAAAAAAAAAAAAAAAAAAAGCCCACTCATGAAGAAAGCCAGGATCCAAAATCCCCCAGAAAGAATTAGACTATTTGCCAATGATTTCCTCTTAGCAGGAGTAAGGCATGAGACGGTATGGATTCAGGCACCTACTGTGTAGATTATCAGGTTCAGAGGAAGCCCTGGAACCCCTCATGCCTCTCCTCTCTGGCAACGGAATCACACCTCTTCTCTAAATCTCAGGCATCAATGCCTACCTACCTCGTACCACGCTTACCCTAATGTTGAGACAACTAATTCATTTCAGTATCTGAAATGCTGAGTTAGAGACCAGAAACCCCTTCGTTCACTGGCACTTGATTGACACCAGTTTTAAGTCATTTCCCCTAAATACATTTCTTGATAAACAGCTGGATGCCTACCAGATGCACCCATCTGAGATTCCTCTTGTCTTTGTCCTCCCTTGCTCACTGGATAGAAGAACTCTTGTTCTGTAATGTGCCTGACATCCTTCATCACGAATCCATGTGTTTGTCTCCTGCACTAGACTATGTGCTCCCTGAGGGCAGGGACCTGCCTTCTTCCTATTTGTATCCTCCCACAGGCTCTTGCACACGTAACGAACATTTGACCAGTTGTATTGAACCACATTATGGAGGTTCTTTAGAAGATTTTGTGGTGAGCTCAAGAATATATGTTGGATAAGATCTTTCGGTACACTGTAATCAGAGGTTATAAAATCAATCTGGGTGGTCTAATTGTTTCTAGGGACCCAGCAGAGATTTTCCTAGTCACCAGGATAATTAATCTAAATTTTCTTAAATTTCCCTTGTGCCTTGGGGCCCTTGCAGATCAAACACTTAAAAAAAAAATAATAATAAAGTTGGACTTAAATAATCTAGCTTTTCTGAACAGGAAAGCCTGGTCTTTGAGTATTCAGGTTTTCTTGGGTAGTGGGGGTCACGGAAGTGGTGAGGAGCTTACCTCTTATTCAATCACCAAAAACATTTGGTATAAAATGTGACTTCCCCATAGCCCATTAAAGCTTCACCTGTAAACCCAGGAAATTCTTTGTTCTAAGCTTATCATGAAATTATTCCAGAAGAAACCAAAGGCAGATATTAAATTTAAAACAAAAATTTCTTTTGAATGTCTTTAGCACAAAAACAAAAATACAAAGTAAAATTAACTTTACTCAAAAAATCAATTAGTAAAAGGGAAGACTAGGTGGTGCGTTTTCACCGAAAGTTTGGGTAAAGCATCACTGAGATGACATCTAAGCTGAAATCTGAATGACAAGAAAGGGCTAGGTGTTCTTGGAATATCTTCTCTAGATGTTCCGGAATGGAGGTCATAAGAAGGAACACTTATAAGTAGAGGGAAGAGCATCTACAAAGGCCCCGTCTTAGTCATCTAGTGCTGCTACAACTGAAATACCACAAGTGGGATGGCTTTAACAAAGAGAAACTCAATCTCTCACAGTCTTGTAGGTTACAAGTCCAAATTCAGGGTGTCAGCCCCAGGGGACAGCTTTCTCTCTCTCTGTTGGCGCTGGAGGAAGATTCTTTGTCATCAATCTTCCCCTGGTCAAGGAGCTTCTCAGGCGCAGGGACCCCAAATCCAAAGGATGCGCTCTGCTCCCGGTGCTGCTTTCTTGGTGGTATGAGGTCCCCGTGTCTCTCTGCTCGCTTCTCTCTTTTATACCTCAAAAGAGATTGGCTTAAGACACTCTCTAATCTTGTAGATCTCATCAACGTAACTGCTGCTAATCCATCTTATTATGTCATAGTGATAGGATTTACAACCCACAGGGAAATAACATCAAATGACAAAATGGTGGGCAATTACACAATATTGGAAACCATGGCCTAGCCAAGTTGACAGATATTTTGGGGGGACACAATTCAATCCATGACAGGCTGTAATGTGAGAACCATCTTGGTGAGTTATAGGGACAAAAAGTGGTCTGGGCGACTGTACAGAAGATCAGAGGAAAAAGATGATAGGTGAGGACAACCCACAGAATAAAATCACATCCGATTCTGCAAACCAAATGCACACCACTATTACCTTTACAGAGTATCTCAGGCTTCCAGGTTGTCACAGCCTTTGAAAATTGGGTCGTGGCACTATTAACATTTTACCAGGTTGAAACGTGACCATTAAACATTTTGAGAAAGAAGACAAATTTGGGAGCACTGTGAGAAGATAACTGGAATGAGGACTTAGGCAAGAGAACAATGGGGACGGTCTAGTGTCTCTCTCTCTCTCTCTCTAGAGCAGCTACAGAAGAAGCCCTTGGGTTTCTGAGCCCAGGATTCACTATTGGTTATCGAAGCCCACAGGGGCCATCCTGAGAAGGCACTGGGCAAAGCCCGCTGCTGGCCTAATCAATGCAGACCTGACAGTGTTCAGGGACCGCAAAAGACACCTTTTCTTCTCTGCAGGTACTTCTTTACTGTGGGATGGAAACATGTTTGCAAATATTATCACCTAAAGACAGAAACTCCATCCCCAAGAATTCTAAATTCAATCTGAAGAGTCTCTTGGGACAAGCAAAGGGCTCTCTGTTCCGTTTGATAAACTCAATCAAGAAAATTGAAAGCCCACCTACCTCCCTGGAAAATGAAGCGCTGGTTTAGTTAATGTTTTCCTAGCGGTTGGAGTGGCTACTTAAGGAAAGATAATGAGGGTGTAAGGATGCTTAATTGCTGCTTCATCAGTATCTCCATAGATCCTACTGAAAAGAATGAAAAAAAAAAAATGTGTTAAATTAGAAACTGAATGAAATAGCACTATATCAACCCTAGAGGAAAACCTCACCTGTAGGTGAGTAATACAGCCTTGAGTGAGTGATTATTGTCACGTGGGAGGCTTTTTCTATGTGAGCCACTCAGAGAGCAGACGAGAAGCTGCTAAGAGTCAGGAAAACAGTGGAACCCCTCAGAGCGGTGGAACCCAGTTCAAAGCATAGAACCTGTTGTTGACGAGAGGATTGCAATCCATAGCAACCCTATAGAGAGACCAGCCCAAATCTATAATCACTGCCCTACACTTAATTCCCATATGTTTAAATAGAAAGCTGTGTCTTAGTTTTCCATAAAACTGGAAAACATTCCGATGTTATTATTTTTTTAATGGCAGCTCTAGGATCTGAGCTAATTCTAATATTCCATTTTATATTATTAAATAGCAGTGAGACAAAGCTGGCCAGGCTTAAGACTGTGGCCTGAGACTGTGGAAAGGATTTCCTTCCTTATGCTTCTGTAAGTGGGCAATAAAGGTGTTAGACCTTAGGATATTAGAATTCTCTGCTGCAAGGTCTAAAGCACCTTCATCATCAGACATCATTAGGCCTTGTCTTCTTATCCACGATCAAATCTCCAGAGTCTTACACAGTGCCTAGCACATATGTAGCCCCTTAGCAATTAGCTGTAGAATTAATTGTTGTGAACATTTGGTCATCTTTCACATATTTTGAGTAAGTACATCCTTCTGGGTGTTTTCGGACAAATCAAAGTATATGATGCCCCTACTTGTGTGTCAGTTTGTCATACTGTGGTGACATGTGTGTTGCTGTGATGCTGGAAGCTATGCCACTAGTATTTCAAATACCAGCAGGATCACCAGTTGTGGACAGGTTTCAGCGGAGCTTCCAAACTAAGACAGACTAGGAAGAAAGGTCTGACAATCTATTTCCAAAAATTAGCCAATGAAAATCTCATGGATCACAACAGAGCATTGTTCGACTTGCTTGCTTTAGACATGTCATTAAGAGGGATCAATCACTGGAGAAGGACATCATGTTTGGTGAAGTAGAGGGCCAGCAAGAGTGAGAGAGACCCTCAGTGAGATGCATTGGCACAGCAGCTGAAACAATGGACTCGGACATGCAGGTGATCATGAGAGTGACGCAGGACTGGGCAACTTTTCATTCTGCCGGGCACAGTAAGCATGAAACACGTACAGAATCACCAGGCCACATGCTCACAGGAACTATCTTTGGAAGGCAATATAGTGTACTGGTCTAGACTCTTGTTAGTCTTAGCGTGGTTTTTGGGTCAGCAGCAGTAGCATGGCCTGGGAGTAGAAGACACTGCCCCAGACCTACTAAATCAGAATTTGCATTCTAACAAAATCCCAGATGATGCAGGTGCATATTAAAATTTCAGAAACACTACTCTGTGTTCAAGTGATTAGCCTCCCACTTACTAGCTGGGTGATGTTCAGAAAGTTGATTAATGTCTCCATGCCTCAGTTTCCTCACATGGAAATAGACGATGATAATTAAATTAACAACTTCATATGCTCTACTGAAGACAAAAATGAGAGAATGCACATACATTGCTCAGAGCAAGGCCCAGAATCTTGTAGACCAGGTTACTATATCTGGGAAGGGTTTTTGAATGTGCAAGTTGAAAAAGAGTTACAAAATAGTTTTTGGATTATTAAAGAGAGTTATCGTAGAAGCATACAGCTGAGAGAGCCTATTTTTTCTTTGACTGGACTTAGAACAGGATATGTACCCTGCTTATATAGCAGTTGGGATGCTGCTCAGGCATTTTAGGGTAATTGGGGGATTTTCTCAGTCACGAGTTATCTTCTACGTTTACTTTGTGCGGTTTGCAGTGTAGATGCTAGGAAGCTACAACTTTGATCTGATAGGACCATTTGGTACATTGGGATGGCTGACGCAGGTGTATGTACATGACAGGTGATCTTTAGTTGACACTGTCGGTGCCCTGCCCAGGTCCTCTATACCAGGCTGGGGCACCCATTCCCAAGTTTCAGTGATTCAAAGACATTCCCTTTCCTAGAAAATTCCCCTCAGACAACTTAAGCTGCTTCACCCACCAGCTGACTCCTCTACCCTTTCCAAAGGTAGCCCACGGCCAATGAGGGGGTGGTTCTGGGCTAGCAAGGTGAACCAACTCTGTGCTGCAATTCATGCTGCAGAGCTCCCATTGGATCAGGTGAATCTAGTCTCCAGAAAGCTTCCTCTCCTGGTCTATCTTGCTTCCCTCATGTCCCTTTCTCCTGACAGCACTTCTACAGTGAACCACATGAACCAAAATCCCCAACCCAGACTCTGCTTCCAGGAAATTCAGCCTGAGACAAGATCAGACAACAAGCCCGAGTAAGTAATGAGGGAATGTGACCATGAAAGAGAGACTCTTGGTCGGCCATCTCAACATACCTTAATGAAAAGTGTCTGTTATTCAGCCACGACGTATGCGCTATACCTCTAAGTCTATATGCTCAACTATTAGAGAATTGAAAATATTTCTTTTGATATTCAAGTCCAAACCAAAATAATTATTGTCTTTATAAATCCCTCCATGGAACTAAGGATGCTCATATATTCACTTCTACAGAGGTCCCTGGTTGAACTGTGTTGAAGTAAATAGCCTGATATTCTGATGGGCTATGCCTGATTAGTGGATTTGAAGGTGTGATAGTTTATCAAGGAGCTTCCAGGATTCAGAGGCTCCTATAAAAACAAGCACTCCTAAAGGAATCCTTTATTTTTGTTGATTTATTACAATACAGTAATTTCTAATTACCCATCCGACTGTGAGTCCTCTGTGAGCAGACTTGGTCTCCTTTATCTTAACATGCCAACACTGAGACTAATTCAGAGCGTACTGAAGTGGCTGAAGAAGGACTGATGAGAAGGTGGAATTCTAAAACTTAAAATATTTTCTAATACAAAGACCCAGTGGAATTCTTTTTTTTAATTCCTAGCAATGATTTCTAGATGTTTTTAATGGCAAGTTCTTATAAACTTTCATAAAAACACATAACGTGTCTAGTGGCTACTAGAAGAATTTTGTAGAGATTGCTCAAAGGAAGTCTTGCTGGACCTCACTGAAAGCATTTAGTCAGAACATATATAGAAACGTTCTTACGCAAACCTGGTTAACCTATCCCAAACCTGAGCTAGTACTAATATAAATAATTTTATTTGAATAATGTCATTAAAATTTCCTTACACAAGCCATCACAAAGCAAGAGTATATTTGAAGAGCCACATGCCCGTATCATACAGGATAGTTTTGAGAAATTACTCAGAAACAATGGAAGTAATATTGTAGATTTCCCAGCTATAGGAAGAGATGCATAGGAGTCCAGAGCTGTGATTCTGAAGGAATTCTTACTGGTTGCCCACTAGACTCGGGATTCGGTAACTAGTCCTGTTGATTTAAAATGCGAACAACTTTGAGACAACTTGGCTTATGATTTCTTGTCTTCACGCAGCAGCTGTGGTTTCTTACATTTTTAAGGGAAAAATAGTTTGTCACTTTGACATTTATTTTCTTTGTCTTATTCCTTTCTTTCTACCTTTTTTTTTTTGAGGGGGGAGGGAAAATTGCTATTCTAAATTTTGTAGAAAAAGAAACTTTAAAAAGGAGAAAAAAACTTAGGCTTAGCACAACAATCTTTTGACGAGTTTAAAATTTAGAAATGCCCGCTGTTCTCTCTTACCCTTTTAACTTAAGGAGTCTTTTTTTAATAAATTCTGCTCCATGAGAGGGCTTACAGTTAATAAGACCTGACCCTTTTGAATGTTCTACCAAAGCATGATTAAAGTACAGGATTAATGGTATTAGTAATAATAATAAAAAAGATAGCATTTATTATTATTTTCTGAATGAACTCCATTGTAAAATGACCCTATTGTAGAACATTTTACAGACATATAATAGAAAACAAAATGAAACAGACTGTATGCTGAAAGGAATAATGTTGTTTTCTTCTTTGCACCTTAGATTTTCTTTGTCCCAATGTACTCAATGGTGTCTTTTGTACACTTTTGCCTAGATACATACTTATGAAGAGTGTTCAAAATAACTTCAGAAATCCTAGATGCAACATAAATCTTTCAATCTTCAACTCTGGACTCCCAGGGTGATACCACAGTTTGGTCATCTATTTGGGCCAGGGGAGCCCTGGTGGTACAGTGGTTAAGAACTTGGCTGCTAACTGAAAGGCTGGTGGTTCGAATCCACCAGCTGCTCTGCTAAGAGAAAGATGTGGCAGTCTGCTTCTGTAAAGATTACAGCCTTGGAAACACTCTGGGGCAGTTCTACCTTGTCCTATAGGGTTGCTATGAGTCAGAATCAACTCGATGGCAACAGGTTTATTTTTACAGGTCATTGATGATGCTACAGAATGGTAACGGCATTGTCTCATATTAAAAATAAAATAATATAAAACTTGTCCAAGCAAAGAAACATTTTCTACCCTGAGCCATCTATTGGAAACAGAATATATGGTAGCTAAAAATTGACTTTTTCCGACTTCCAGATTGCTGCCACAAAGTGAGTGACAAAGCATTACTTTTGGTAGATCACACACTTGGGCCTTGTTCTAGGCAAAACTGGGGGGCAAGTGATATTTTTCTATGTGTATTTTGACTTTCCCACTTTCTCACGCTTGCTTCTTTTCTTGCCCCCTTGATGAAAGAATCTGTCATCATCATTTACGACTTAAGGCTTTATTATTACAAGCCTTTTCTCAGGTGTGCCAAGCAACTTTTATTATTATTTTTAATTTTTTTCCCACTTGGAGATTTTCAGCCTCCCTGGGGAGATATTAGGGGAGCAGAATGGCCTTGGTAATTACATAAAATAGCATCTTGAGGCCAAGTATAGGGTGCTACAAGCAGGCCTTTGCAGGGCAGCAGAAGCAAGGAAAAGGCCTGTGTGAGAATTACTTTTTCTTGCTCGAATGGTTTGCCTGGTCCTTCTGGCCATCTTTCTTCACCATCGATGCCACCACCCTTCAACCTGCTGTGCTTATTCTCCAGCAGCAGATCCCATCAGGCAACAAGTCCTGTCTGTTTTCAATAAAACCAAAACCAAACTAAATCCATTGCTATTGAGTCAATTCTGACTCAGAGTGACACTACAGGACAGAGTGGAACTAACCCATGGGGTTTCCAAGGAGCAGCTGGTGGATTCGAACTACTGTCCTTTTGGTTAGCAGCCGAAGTCTTAAGTACTGGGCCGTGAGGGTTCCCTATTTTCAATACATACCCCAAATCCAATCACTTTTCCCCATCTCCCCATTATCACCCTAGTCTAAGCCACTACATCTCCCCTGGAAGCCCCAGTCTCCTAACTGACTTGCTAGCCTCCATTTTCCTTTTCCATAATTTCTTTCCAAATCATCAAAGTGATCCTTTTAAAACTGAAATCTATCAACTCACGTGCCTGCTTAAAACCTGCAAATTGTTTCCTTCAGTAGCCTTAGAATCCAATCCCTCATCCTTTACCTACACATCCCTGCATGATGGGGACCCTGGCTACTTTTGCTACCATTTTCTGCTTGATCGCTCCACTCTCAGTCCTGTTTTCTTCTTCGTTTCTTGAACACACCAAGACCGTTTTTCCTCAGGTTCTCTTGATTTGCTATTCCCTCTGCATGGGAGGCTCTTCCTCTTGCTTTTTTCATACTTACTCTATTAAGTTTCTGTTCAGGGAAGTAATCGTGGTCTTCTAATTAAAATTGTTCCTTGCTGCAGTCCCTCTCTAGCCTTGCTTTATAAGACCCTTATTTTATTTTTCTTTGTGGCACTTATATTTACCTGGTATTACTACCTACCTACCTACTTATCTACCTACCTGCTTATCTATCTCTCCTTCTATCTATCTATCTACCTATCTACTTATCTATCATCTATCTGCCTACCTATCTACCAACCCACCTACCTACCTGCTTATCGACCTGCCTACTTGTCTATCTACCTGCCTTCTAATCTATCTATCTATCCATCCATCCATCCATCCATCCATCCATCCATCCATCCATCCATCATCCATCCATCCATCCATCCATCCATCCATCCATCCATCCATCCCTATATCTATCATCTATCTATCTATCTATCTATCTATCTATCTATCTATCTATCTATCATCTATCTATCTATCTATCTGCCTACCTACCTACTTATCTATCCATCCATCCATCATTCATCCATCCATTTACTAATTTTTTTGTCGGTTTCCCCTATTGAATGTAGATACTTTCAGGTCAGGGACTGTGTCTTATTTATAGAGCAGAATGCCTGGCACATAGTATATCCTCAAAGTGTATTTTCAAATGAATGAAACACTTTTATATAATGTACTAAGAAACATTTTAAAAACACTAAAGGAATAATCAATATTAAGTAATTTCCATCTAACAATTATTCTTCATAAATTATGTTGTTTACACCAAGAACAAATTTCCACATTCTAACTTCAGGAAAACTGAAGCACTTGTCAGACGTTGGTTAAGTCTGTCTTCCTTTGCACTAAATGATGCCCTTGAGGCTGGAAAGAGAGCCTTCACTTTCAGGGGGTACCTTTCTTGCTCTGTTGCGAGGCTTCACACACCGGAACAATGTAACTCACTCAGTGCTTCCTATTTCACACTTCTTACTCATCTTCACTCCAGTGGGTTTTAATTTTAATGGTACATGAATAAAAACAGCACTTCTTGGCCTCTTAGAAATGGAAAGGGCCTTGACACATATAATTAAAGGTGTTCAGCATGTAGCTACTGGTATGTCTCCCACACTTGTGAAAAGGGGAGACTAGACTGAAAGAAAGGTAAATAAATTGTTTAAGATTTCACAAATAGTTACTAGTGGAAATGGGACTTGAGCTGTCATCCCTGATTCCCAGCCTGATGCCCTTCACCCCATCCACATCTTCACTGAATACCTGTCACATATCTATCAATTATATGGATAACACTGGGTATCTAGTAGCCTTGCCTTCATCACTGCTAAATTTAATGATGGTTTTTCCACTGAGTTTGAAATATATTTAAGAAAAAGATGACAATTAATAAGTTTTGAGCTCTTCCTGTATAGTAGGCATGGTAATAAAGTAATAAGTTATTTACATATGTTAGCTGAAAAGCGAAACTATCCACTCTCTCCCCCCACAGACTAACACACACACACAGCTTACTGTCTACATTAGCATGACATTACTATTCCATTGTCTTCATTACTATTTCAGGACACACTTGGCAAGTGAAATAATCTGATTGCTCCATTACAGGGACTTCCAAAACCATCCATCCACTTTTTAATAAGAAGCATGAAATGGACAGTTTCTCTCTGAAAATCATCTGCCTAGCTATTTTGAAACACCAATCCTAAATTTATTTTTAGCCTAAAATTTTAAACACTTATATTTTAGAGTAATTCTAGGTTTACAGAAAAGTTACACAGAGTTCTCACATTTCCCCCTCTCCCTGCACGCAGGGTCTCCTATTATCGTTAGCGTCTTCCATTAGTGTGGTTACAACTGATGAATCAATATTGACACATTATTTTCACCAAAGTCTATACTTTGCAGTAGCATTCACTCTTTGTGCTGTACAGTTCTATGGGTTTTGACAAATACATAATGTCTTGTATCCACCACTGCAGTGTTATACAGAATAGCTTCACTACTTGTAAAATGCCCTGTGCTTCACCTACTCATCTCCTGCCATTTCCCTGCATCATTGTCTCCAGCAACATCTATCAACTCATTTTCTCTTAAGAAGCTGTGTAACTAACATGGGGCGGGGTGGAAGGGTGCAACCAGTAAAATTATTTTTCTTGGCTAGTTGGCTAGTGACCATCAAGAACAACAACTTTTCATATTTGTGGTCCACACTGAAGAGGATTCGGAAAAATAAAAACTACCAAAAAACAAACCTGTTGCTGCCGAGTGGATTTACACTCATAGCAACCCTATAGGAGAGTAGAACTGCCCCACAGGGTTTCCAAAGAGTGGCTGGTGGATTCAAACTGCTCATCATCTCTCAGAAAAAGGCCGAGGTCTGACTGCAGAACAGACCATCAATTGCTCATATGCAAGTTCAAGTTGAAGCTAAAGAAAATTAAAACAAGTCCACATGAGACAAAGTACGACCTGAAGTATATCCCACATGAACTCAGAGACCAACTCAAGAGTAGATTTGATGCATCAAACACTAATAACCAAAGACCAGACAAGCTGTGGGATGACACCAAGGACATTATACATGAAGAAAGCAATAGATCATTAAAAAGACAGGAAAGAAAGAAAAGACCAAAATGGACATTAGAAGAGACTCTAAAACCTATTCTTGAACATAGAGCAGCTAAAGTGAATGCAAGAAATAGTAAAGTAAAAGAGGTAAACAGAAGATTTCAAAGGGTGACGACAGAAGACAAAGTTAAATATTATAATGAAATGCAAAAAGACCTGGAGTTAGAGAACCAAAAGAGGAGAAGACGCTTGGCATTTCTCAAGCTGAAAGAACTGAAGAAAAAAATCCAAGCCTCAAGTTACAATATTCAAAGATTCTATGGGCAAAATATTGAATGATGCAGAAAGAACCAAAAGAAGATGGAAGGAATACACAGAATCACTGTACCAAAAACTGGTTGACATTCAAGTATTTTCAGGTTTTTAGCATATGATCAAGAACTGATGGCATTACAGGAAGAAGTTCAAGCTGCATTGAAGGCATTGGCTCCAGGAATTGAAAGAATACTAACTGAGATGTTTCAAAAAATGGCTGCAGAGATGAGGTGCTCACTTCTCTGTGTCAAGAAATTTGGGGCCAATAAGATATTCCACTGGTTCCAACCTGTCTGGAACAAAGGATGATGAAGAAAACCAAAGACACAAGGGAATGATTAAACAAAACAACTAGTGGACCACAACTACCGCAGCCCCCACCACACTGAGTTCAGCACAACTAGATGGTGCCCAGCTGCTACCACCACCAACAGCTCTGACAGGGATCACAATACAGTCTTGGACAAAACTGGAGGAAAATGTAGAACAAAATTCTAACTCACAAAAAAAGACCAGACTTAATGGCCTGACAGAGACTGGACAAACCCTGAGTGAACAGTCCGCAGACACTCTTTTAACTCGGTTCTGAAGTCACTCCCGAGGTTCATACTTCAGCCAAATATTAGACAAGCCCATAAAACAAAATGAGACTAAATGGGTACACCAGCCCAGGGGCAAGGATGAAAAGGCAGGAGGGGACAAGAAAGCTGGTAATGGGGAAACCAAGGTCAAGAAGGAGAGAATGTTGACACGCTGTGGGCAATGTCACAAAACAATACATGTATTAATTGTTTGAGAATCTAATTTGCTCTGTAAATCTTCATCTAAAGTACAATAAATAATAATAATAAAAACAGGGAAATTAAAAACGAAAGCAATGTGTGAAACCTGGTTAGAATTTTTAACTTGGGGATTATAAACCCAGGATTTCTCCACATAATTATCTTCTCAGAGTAGATTTGATGAAGATAATATTTCACCAAAGCTTTATTTTTTAAAAAATGATTTGTTCTAAAAGTCAAATAAAAAATTTTCTAGAAAAAAAAAAATTTGGAAGACAGCTACTTGGCTAACCAACTAGAAGAGGTTCATGTATGTGCCCATTTCAAAGAAAGGTGATCCAACAAAATATGGAAATTATTGAACAATATCATTAATATCACATGCAAGTAAGATTTTGCTGAAGATAATTCAAAAGCGGTTTCAGTAGTACATCCACAAGGAACTGCCAGAAATTCAAGTCAGATTCAGAAGAGGATGTGGACGGTGGGATATCATAGCTGATGTCAGATGGATCTCGGCTGAAAGCAGAGAATACCAGAAACATGTTGACCTGTGTTTTATTGACTATGCAAAGACATTCGACTGTGTGGATCATAACAAATTACTGATAACATTGCAAAAAATGAAAATTCCAGAACACTTAATTGTGTTCATGCAGAACCTGTACAGAGACCAAGAGGCAGTCCTTGGAACAGAACGAGAGGATACTGCGTGGTTTAAAATCAGAAAAGGTGTGCATCAGGGTTGTATCTTTCACCATATTTATTCAATCTGTATGCTGAACAAATAATACAAGAAGCTGGATTATATGAAGAAGAACACAGCATCAGGATGGGACAAGATCCATTAACAATCTGCAATGTGCAGATGACACAATTTTGCTAGCTAAATATAAAGAGGACTTGAAGCACTTAGTGATGAAGATCAAAGACTGCAACCTTCAATGTGGATTACACCTCAACAAGAAGAAAACAAAAATCCTCACAAATGGACCAATAAGGAACATCATGATAAATGGAGAAAATATTGAAGTTTTCAATGATTTCATTTTACTTGGATCTACAATCAATGGCCATGGAAGCAGAGGTCAAGAAATCAAACAACATATTGCATTGGGCAAATCTGCTGCAAAAGACCTTTTTAAAGCGTTCAAATTCAAAGATGTCACTTTAAGGACTAAGGTGCACCTGACCCAAGCCCTAGTATTTTCAATTGCCTCATATGCATGTGAAACTTGGACAATAAGTAAGGAAGGCTGAAGAAGAATTGATACCTTTGAATTATGGTGCTGGAGAAGAATATTGAATATGCCATGGGCTGCTGGAAGAATGAACAAATTTGTCTTGGAAGAAGTATAGCCAGAGTGCTCCTTAGAAGTAAGGAAAGCAAGACTTTGTCTCATGTACTTTGATCATGTTATCAGGAGGGGCAAGTTCCCAGAGAAGGACATCATTCTTGGTAAAGCAGAGGGTCAGCAAAAGAGAGGAAGATGCTCAACGAGATAGACTGACACCACGGCCACAACTGTAGGCTCAAACATAACAACGATCATGAAGATGGTGCAGGTTCAGGCAGTGTTTCGTCCTGTTGTGCATACGGTCGCTATGAGTCAGAACTGACTCTACGGCACCTAAAAACAACACGGGCAAAATGTTGAACAATGCAAGAAGCATCAAAAGAACATGGAAGAAATACACAGTCACTTTACCTAAAAGAACTGGTTGATTTTCAACCATTTCAAAAGGTAGCATATGATCAAGCACATATGGTATTGAAGGAAGAAGTCCAAGCTGTACTGAAGAGAATGGTGGAAAACAAGGCTCCAAGAACTGACAGAATACCAACTGAGATGTTTCAACAAAAGGATGCAACCCTGGAACCATTCACTCATCTATGCCAAAAAGTTGGAAGACAGCTACCTGGCTAAATGACTGGAAGAGGTCGATATTTGTGCTGATACCAAAGAAAGGTGATCCTACAGAACATGGAAATTATTGAACAATATCATTAACATCACACGCAAGTGAAATTTTGCTGAAGATAATTCAAAACATTTGCAGCAGTACACCAACAGGGAACTGCCAGAAATTCAAGCCAGATTCAGAAGAAGACGTGGAAGGAGGGATATCATTACTGATGTCAGATGAATCTAGGATGAAAGCAAAGAATACCAGGAATGAGGCTTACGTGTGTTTTATTGACCATGAAAAGGCATTCAACTGTGTGGACCATAACAAATTATGGACAACATTGAGAAGAACGGAATTTCAGAATGCTTAATTGTGTTCACACAGAACCCGTACATAGACCAAGAGGCATTCATTTGAATAGACCAAGGGTACACTGCATGGTTTAAAATCAGAAAAGGTGTATATCAGGGTTGTATTCTTTCACCATACTTATTCTATCTATATGCTGAGCAAATAATCTGAGAAGCTGGACTATATGAAGAAGAACGCAGCATCAGTATTGGAGGAAGACTCATTAACAACCTACGATATGCAGATGACACAACCCTGCTTGCTGAAAGTGAAGAGGACTTGAAGCACTTACTAATGAAGATGAAATACCACAACCTTCAGTATGAATTACACCTCAACATAAAGAAAACAACAATCTTCACAACTGGACCAATAAGCAGCATTACAATAAATAGAGGAAACATTGAAGCTGTCAAGGATTTCATTTTACCGGGATCCACAGTCAACTCCCATGGAAGCAGCAGTCAAGAAATCAGACAATGTTTTGCATTGGGCAATTCAGCTGCGAGAGACATTTAAAGGCTGAAAAGCAAAGACGTCACTTTGAGGGCTAAGGTGTGCCTGGGCCAAGCCTTGGTATTTTCAATTGCCTCATATGCATGTGGAACCTGGAAAATGAATAAGGAAGACTGAAGAAGAACTCATGCCTTTGAATTATGGTGTTGACAAAGACTATTGAATATACCACACACTGCCAGAAGAACCAACAAATCTGTCTTGGAAGAAGTAGAGCCAGAATGCTGCTTAGAAGGGAGGATGGTGAGACTTTGCCTTACATACTCCAACTTGTTTTTAGGGGGGATCAGTCCCTTAAGAAGGATATCATGCTTGGTAAAGCAGCGGGTCAGCGAAAAAGAGGAAGGCCCTTAAAGAGACTGATTGACACTGTGGCTACAACAACAGGCTCAAACACAGCAATGAATATGAGGATGGCACAGGACTTGGCAGTGGTTTCGTTCTGTTGTACAGAGGGTCACTATGAATCGGAACCAACGAGACAGCACCTAACAACACAAATATCTAATAATTTCAGTTTTGTTGATACTGCCATATACCCTTCAAAGTACCTGGATCAACTAGTAAAGTATATAATTTAAACACAAAATATGATTAGAATTTTTCTGGGGGGACTTAAGTAAGTTTGTTTCATTGGAATATTTTGGGGAGAAATCTATACCATAAAATTGAAGTATTGATATTAGTAGTTTACTCTATGGAGTTAGTTGGAAGGTTGCTGGACATGAAGGTGTCAGTTCTTTGGTTCTTTACTCTCTTGATCTGGAGTTAATACCCTTTCCAATGATGTGGAAATGCTCAACTAAGGAACAGGTCTGAGCCTCGATGTATTTTAGTACCAGAACTTAGAACAGCTGTCACTATCTTTCTCTCTCTCCTTTTTTTTTTTTTTTCCATTCTCATAAATGTTTGTTTTCATTTTATTTTCTAGGCAGAATTCTTATCCTTAATTTTTAATTTCCAAAGTGAAGCAATTCTACAGTCTTCTAAATTGTCCCTAAATCAATAAAAATGAACTCATCCTTTAAAAATTGAGCATACACTATTTTTCTCTGTTGTAAATTTGAAATAACTGTTGATTATGTATAATCTATTGTCATTGGATGAAAAAAGTATTTAAACAAAATTAATTACTGGTCATAACCTCTGGAAAGAGAACAACAGGAGACTACAAAGAGACATGGGAAACATACCTCTCACAGTACCATTAGCTGTGAAGTGGCATGACGACTGGGCAAATGTCCAAGTTAACTGGGGTTGGTATGCTGTATGGATGGAGCCCTGGTGGTGCAGTGGTTAAGAGTTTGGCTGCTAACCAAAAGATCAGCAGTTCAAATCCACCAGCCGCTCCTCAGAAATCCTGTGGGGCAGTTCTACTCTGTCCTATAGGGTCGCTATGAGTCAGAATTGACTCGATGGCAACGGGTTTGGGTTTCTTTTTATTTTATTATTTTGGTATACTGTATGGAATGTTCTGCAGTAATCAGAAACAAGGAAATAAAAGCAGATAGAGCAATAGAAGTGAGTTCTTAAAAACAGTGCTGAGCCAAAAAAGAAATGAGAAAATACAGTCTACCTCACGATAGCATTCATGTACAAACTTTAAGCATAGATTTACAAACAATGCCACATGTTATTCAAAGATCAAGATACAAGAACAAACATCAGATATGTCTCATTGGCTATTGGGGGAACGGATAAAAAAGGGAATAGGGATCAGAGATGAAAAGGTTAAAATGTTAAAATAAAATAACATAAATAAGATAAAACAGGGCTTGCCTGCCCCTGCAGTGATATTCCAGAGACAAAGTTGTATGATTAATTCAATTCTCTCACCTGAGATCCTCAAACATTAAAAAATAAGTAAAAGTAAAATAAAAGTAAACTTAACCCAGTGCATATCTTAGGACCAACACATGGTATAAGTTGGAAGAGTCCTTCCAAATTATCTACACATAATTTTTCTGACAGCAATGTAAGTTGACATCTCTTGCTTTCGTGTCCGTAATGCAGTCTTTCAGCAGGTTCCACCTGCTCTGCCTCCAACATGTATTCAGGATCCAGTCACTGACACCATCTCCACCCCTGCTTCCATCACCTGTCATCTTACGTTTTATTTATAAATGTTTCCACCCTTGCACCCCGGCAGTCTCTTCTCTACAAAATAGATAAAAAGATCCATGCGAGTTAATCTCGCGCCTCTGCTCAAAACCCTCCAATGCTTTCCATCTCTCCTGGAATAAAATCCCAGCTCCTTACCTTGGCCCTCAAGGCCCTATGTCATCTTGCCCCCTGCTAACTTTCTGACCTTGTCTTCTACTAAGTTGTCCCTTGCTTACATTCCTCCATCGACAGTAACCTCCTTGTTCATCCTGAAACACAAAAGGATGCTCCTGCCTCAGTGCCTTTGCGCATGCTGCTGCCTCTGCCACAACCGTCTTCCAGAAGTCTCCCTCATTTGTTTGCGATCCCGTCTCCAATGCCACATCATCAGAGAGGTCTTTCCTGTCCACCTAATCCAAAGCAGCTCCTCCCTTGCCAGTCTCTCTTGCCTTGCCCTACCTTTTTCTTTCTTTTCTCTTTATACTACTTAACTACACTTGACACATCCTGTTCTCATCTACCTCTCTGTCTCTCTGGGGCTGCATGAGAAGTCACTGCTCTGTCTAGAACCTAGAAAAATGTGAGGTTCAAGTTTGCACTCATAATTACAGAATGAGGAAATCGCTGTGATGTTTTGATCTAAGTAAAGTATAATGGCTAATAACGGGACAATGTAGGGTGATGACAATAATAATGGAAGCAACAACAAAGCAATGACAACACGTGGCCTTTCACGATATTTCAAAATTTAGGACACGAGCTCAGTTTTTCACTTTGTTTTTTCCAGTAAAGGAAAGTGAGGCTTGGTGAACTTCAACCCCTGCCTAACGTTCCCCAACTAGACGAAGTCCAGTTTGTTCCTAGGACTGAAGTTGGTATACTCCTTGCTTGTCTTTGACCCTTCGCCTTGACTGGCTATTCTCCAGTGCACGTTCAAGCATTCCTCATCTTCCCGCAGGTCATTATTTGCTTCCAAATAAAGATTCTCTGAAAGATTCATCCATAAGAGTGGAAAATGGGTGGAATTCCAGACATGCGGCCTCATTCCTAATGAAAAATTCAGCTTAAATAAATATAACCACCCGTAATTATTTACACCTTCTTGATCGTTTTCAACTTGACAGATTTAAAAGAGGGGAAAAGGTTGCTCGGGGAAAAAAAAAAACAAAAACTACCAAACTCAGCAGTATTTGCGTTGAATAGTGGCAAATTGGTCATAAAATATGGGACTTGCTGCAAAGCTATAGCCTTATGTGCAGGATAAGCAGTTTTATCAATGAGAATGAATCAAGAACTCCCTTCACGATCTGGCTCCATGGGGAAATTAGCTCTTCATAAAAATATTTTAGTAGACAAACACATGGTGAAATAATTATGCCCCCTTCCTCCATAGAATACACTGGTCCCAGGCTGTTCGACAAGGAGCAAGGCATTATTTTATTGCATTCTTTCACACCATTTATGGAGCTGTAATTGATGGCATTGTTCTCCCTTTGGAACGCAAGGGGAGTCGGGCTGGTAGAAAGAGCACTTCAGTGTGACCTCTTAATGCAAGCATTGCTAACCTGTTATGTCTAATTTTCTTTAGCATCAGAATGCCTGGTGTGTAGCAATGAGGTTCCATAACATATATAAAATACAGACAGGATCTGAGCTAATTTTTCCTGTAGATTTTAAGGAAGATTTAAAATGGCTCATAAAAGCATGCATCTTTAGTGAAAAGAGATCTTAAATGTCTTCCAAAAATGAAAATAGGGTAGAGACCCAATTCTATCCATTTAAGTCTCCAAATAAATTTCTTCCTTGTTTGTGATCTTGCTTAGCTATTCAAGTAAATCACTGTCTCGGGTATTTATCAAATTGCATTTTCACTTTCAGCTCTGTGATTCCAGAGTATGTACCTTTTGAAATCATAACCTTAGATTCTTTAATTACCCACGGTTATTTCCAAAGCCTTAATTAAGGTGGACACAATTAACAGACAAAAATGATTTTATTTATCCTGTACTATCTTACTTGCTGGAAACCCTGGTGGTGTCGTGGTGAAGAACTACAGCTGCTAACTAAAAGGTCGGCAGTTTGAATACACCAGGCACTCCTTGGAAACTCTATGGGACAGTTCTACTCTGTCCTGTAGGGTCGCTATGAGTCAGAATTGACTCGACGGCAATGGGTTTGGGTTTCGGTATCATACTTGCTTGTATTTTTTGTTTCTATGCTAACAAAAGTTTGCACCAATTCACCCCTTGCTATTAGAATTTGAGATACCTGGGCATTTTAGACGCTGTTCAAACATTGTTTATTTTTGCTTCCTGGAACGCTCCCTATAATATCATTTCAAGGGTATATTCCAGGTTTTCTCCACTATGCTATAAACTCATCTAAAATAAAGGCTAAGTTCTTCAACTTTTCTAATATCTGCCTCCAATGAGTTGGTATCAACTGTTGTCAAGAGTTTTTCAAATTAGATTGTTGGAGAAGCTCAGTGAAGTAGAACTGAGTACTGCCAGCAATATGTTTAATGAGATTGTAAAGCTGGGTATGAGAAACCTCTAAAGGATTTCTTCCAGGGAACTCTGACCTGCCTAGCTTTGTCCAGAGTTTCTCTATGGTTGAGCTATCCCGAGGCCCTAAACATATCTGTTCTGTAACAAGTAACCCTGTCTGTAGATATAACATATTATTCAAGGAACAGCGAGCCATTCCAATACCAGATAAACCCAAATGCAAGTACCATTTTTTAGTTGATGATGGATCTAGAATACCACACAGGTTCAAATGCTGGACCAACTATTTCTGGCCACATGGAAGATGTGTAAACAGAGGAAATTTGTCTAAAGAGGCTGTTTCCAACGATCAATATTTATTGAGCATTTATAATTTATCAGGTATAATATCAGACACTGGACTAGAATGAAGAATAATACAGATCCCTTCCTTCATGGAAGATTCAGTGGAGGCAAAAAAGACAAACAAAACTGAGCATGGCATTCATTTATTGGCTTATTTTTGCAGTTAACTGATATTTATCAAATACTGGCTGTCTACATGGCCTTGTGCTTAGTATTTTGGATGCAAAGACAATTAAGATGCAGTCCCTTTTGTCAAGGAACTCACCATCTAATGGAGGAAATAGACCCATAGCCAGGCAAAGACAATCGCCATTTTTTAGTACTGATAGTACTACTCTCTCATATCTCCAGACACTCAGTGCCTGCAAGACACTCTGCTAAGTCCTTACAGTAGGGTTCCTTCTGTTGTGTCAGCCTGTCTTCTTGTTGCCTTATTATGTCTACCTACAACTGCACCCTGAGACTCAGGGATGAGCAGCAGCTAAAAATGTAGCTCACAAGATTCAGATGCTTAGGGAGGAGTCACAGAAGCCTTCTAGCTTTCAATCATTTCAATGCTGGCCTTACTCCTATACCATATGCACATGAAGATTCTGTAATTCTATAAAGAATCCCATTCATAAAGTTGGTCAAACAGGATGCTTGAATTAACCTTTCTGGCTCATTCTTCCAGCACTCCCCCTTCAAAGAGGTAACATCTTGGCAGAGAATCTGGTCTGGCCAAAAAAGCTAACATAAAACTCATTTGTTATCACAAACCGTCTCTGTACCAGATCAACTCAAATAATTATAAACAAATTAATTTTGAATTGATCTTTTTCTAAATCTCATCAGAAAGTCAAAATTGAAAGAATACTGGGGATTCCTCACTTATGCACAGGGGTGTAGGGAACAGGAAAAAGCATCAGTCTCACCTTTACAACAGAAAAGTTGGAGGAACTGTAATTTTGTGACTTTTCTTATAATGATCACAGAGCTGATGTTCCAGGGCAATCAAAATCTAGGGGGAGATAGGTGTCTTCAGGGAGAGGTGAAGTACAAGCAATGGTTTGCTTGGGATTGATGAGCCAGACACTGGTGAGAAGTGTTTAGGTAGAGTGGTTGGTGAATTGTTAGAGGTCATGCAATGGCAGGAGAGTAGGAAAAGCCTTAAACACAGGGGGACAGCAGTAAGTATTGTTCTTAGGGTACTGGTAAAACCCCATTGTAGCTGGGGTAGGAAAAACAAAAACATGTCCCTGAGGGAATTTCAAGAATGAATAGAGACCCTGGAACTACAGTAGGAGGAGAAGCAGAAATACTAAAAAACCACACCTTTGAGACCCAAGGATACAATGCTTGTATAAACCAAGGCTTAATCAGAACAAGAGAAAACACAGAGAAATCTAAAATGACTATGTAAATCTCAGTACAAGTAGGCTTAAGAAGCCTACTGTGTAACAACATTTTGAATCAATATCTGTCTGTCACACAAGTCTTTGATCTCTAGTTTGTGTCTTTCATATATTTTGAACAACATTCAGCTGTTATTTCTTCATATATTTTCTCTATTCTTTCTTCTACTCCTTATATTCCAATTTGTGAATACTAGATCATTTGCTATTGCCACACAGGAATAAAGAGATAAAAAGGAAAAATACTGATAAAAGTAACAGAGAGAAGAACAGAAATTACCCAATCTGAACAACAGAGAGGAATAGAATGGGGAGAAAATGAACAGAGCCTCAGGGCCATGTGGGACTATAGCACAACATCTAGTATTCATGTCATCACAGTCCCAGAAAGAAAGGAGGAAGAGAGTGAAGCCAAAGGACCCTTGGAAAAAATAATGGCTAAAATTTCCCAAATTTTGCAAAGGACTGAAGTCTACAGATTAAAGAAGCTGAGTGAATACATCATAGTAAAACTTCTGAAGGTCAAGGACAAAGTAAAATTCTTGAAAGCAGTGATAGAGTAATGATACTTTGACTATTGGAGAAACACAATTCTGGTTACAGCAGATTTCTCTTCAGAAACAATGGAGGCCTGAAGTAAATGTTACAACGTATTTTAAGTGCTGAGAAGACAGAACATCCTAGAATTCTGTATCAATGAAAGTATCTAACAGGGATTAAGGAGAAGGGAGAAGAAATGGGGGAGGGGGAGGCAGACATAACCCTTAACATGCAATAATTACATGAAATGTAAATGATCTAAATATACTAACTAAAAGACAGAGATCAGCAGAGTGTGTGTGTGGGGTGGGGGGGATGACCTAACTATACGCTATCTGCAAGAAACTCACTTCAAAGATAATGACATAGATTGAAAGTAGAAGAATGGCAAAGATATGTCATGAAAACATTAACCAAAAGAAAGGACTGGTAGTTACATTAATATAAGATAAAATAGGCTTAGACCAAAAAAAAAATATATATATATATATGTTAAGAGAGGCAGAGACAGATATTATATTATGGTGGTAGTAAAGTAGGTATGACTAAAAGGGGAACATACTGGATACTTGTGATGAAAATGTTCTCTATCTTGACTGTATCAATGTCAATATCTTGGTGTAATGTACTACAGTTCACAAGATATTATCATATAAGCACATGGGATATCTCTGTATTACTTCTTATGACTACATGTAAATGTACAATTATCTCAAAATAAAAAGTTTAATTTTAAAACAAAAGATAGGAACAGATAGTTCATGAAAGAAGATATATGAGTGGTAAATAAAACGCCTATAAAAAAATACTCAACATCATTAGTCATTAAAAAAATTCAAGTTAATACCACAATGAGATGTCATAACTAATAGATGACTAAGGAGAAGAAGAAAAGGAAGAGAAGGAGAAGGAGGAGAAAGAGGAAGAGAAGAGAGTGAGGGGGAGGGGCAAGAAGAGGAGGAAGGAGAAACAAAACAAGGAGCAGGAGCAGGGAAAGGGAAGGGAAGGGAAGGAAGGGAAGGAAGCAGCAAAACCAACTACTGGTGAGGATGTAAAGACACTGGACTCATACACTGCAGCAGGGCAGGAGGGATGCAAAATGATACAGGCACTTCCCAAAACAGGCAGATTCTTACACATTTAAATATATGCCTAGTATGTGATTTGGAAACCCTGGTGGTGTAGTGGTTAAGAGTTATGGGTGCTAACCAAAAGGTCGGCAGTTCAAATACACCAGGCACTTCTTGAAAGCTGTATGGGGCACTTCTACTCTGTCCTATAGGGTCACTATGAGTTGAAATCAACTTGACAGCAATGAGTTTTTTTAATATTATTTGGAAAACTCACTTCTAGGCAAAGTTTCAACTAATAACTGTAGAAGGAATGAGGAAAACAGAAAATCACCATTAGAACACTACAGTAATAATTGCTAGAGTTAAGATCCACTCTGGTGGCACAGTGGTTGAGAGCTCGGCTGCTAAACAACAGATTGGCAGTTTGAATCCATCAACCACTCCTCGGACACCCTATGAGGAAGTTCTACTCTGTCCTATGGGGTCGCTGTGAGTTGGAAGTGACTTGATGGCAATGGCTTTTTTTTTTTTTTTAAGGAAGAAAGAGGATATTTGCAGTCTCTAAATATCTCTCTTCAAATGTTTATTAATTACAATGGAAATGCCAGGAAATCCAGAGTGCAGAAACCCAGCAGTTTCCACTTTAGGTAAGTGATGAAAGTTAACATCATCAATAATAAGACACATCAAGGTGATGGTCCCCCGATAGATGCACTGAGAAGGGCAAGCCACATCTGTGGTATCTTTTTCCAATAATGCATAACCTCATTCCAATCATGACAATTCCAAACTGAGCAACATTCTACAAAATAACCGACCCAGTGTTCTTCAAAAGCGTCAACGTCATAAAAGACAAGAAAAGACTGAGAAACGGGCACAATTTGTTGTTGTATGCTGTGAAGTCAATTCCTACTCAGAGAGACTCTATACGACAGAGTAGAACCACTCCATCAGGTTTCCAAGGAGTGCCTGGTGGACTTGAACTGTTGAACTTTTGGTTAGCAGCCTGGGCTCTTAACCACTTTGCCACCAGAGGATATTAAGAAAACACAACAACTAAATGCAACATGAGATCCTGAATTTGACACTAGAATAGAAATAGAACACTAGTGGGTAAAGCGATGACATCAAATAAAGACTATAATCTAGTTAGTAGTATTCCAGTGTTAATTGCTTAGTTTTGATAATTGTGCTATGGTTATGCAAGATGGCACCATTCGGGCAAGCCTGGTGAAGGCGTATGAGAGCTCTCTGGACTACTTTTAGAACTCTTTTGTGAGTCTAAATTTATCTCAAAATAAAAAGTTTAAAGAAAAATAATACTGAGCCAGATCCAGATGACCTGGGAATATCACCTTTTAAATTTACTCAAAAGTAAGCATTGGACTTAACATCAGCTTTCTGCCCTAACATTTTATACCCATTATCTCAAATTCCTCATGTCTCCTAACCACACCTTAACTTCTATTCAGCAGAAAATTACTGCTTAATAAATATCTGTCAGTTGAATCAAATAAATGAATGACTTTTATCATGTTAACCCACCATTACTCAGAACAATTGTCTCTGAATATAAATGTCTGATGTGAACATGCAAAAAAAAAAAGCACAAGCTCGGTAGATTTTTCTGGGTATGAAGAGTTTGATCTAAATGAATCTATGGAATCTTAGCTCGTTGACTGAACAGTGCTAACCCACGGATCAAACTGATATATCAATATTGGTCTATGAATCAAATTGAGTTTTTCAGCTAGGACTTTTTACCTGTACCTTCTTATAACCAGGCTCTTCTTTGTGCCTTCTGATTGGCTGGGCAGATGGTTTGTAATCAAGCAATCACAGCTATCCAAAACCAACCAAACCCAGTGCTGTCCAGTGGATTCCGACTCATAGCGACCCTATAGGACAAAGTAGAACTGCCCCATAGAGTTTCCAAGGAGCACCTGGCAGATTCGAACTGTCGACTCTTTGGTTTAGCAGCCATAACACTTAACCACTATGCCACCAGGGTTTTCATCACAGCTATAGACAAGTATATATTGAATTTGTTTTCTCAGCCCACCTGAGAATCTTAAGCATAAATGCTTAGAAATAAACATTTTTCAGACGGCAGAATAGGGTGGCTGCTTTTATTTTCTAACATGAGTCTTCCTTTTCATGGCTATCAGCATGCACTCATAAAAGAAAGTGTTAAAAATTGTGGGGGGAGGGAGGTAACTTTTATTAATTTTATTGAAGACCCCCTAAGTGCAAGGCACTTGCTATATGGAATACAATTATATCCTTTTGAATAAATGCCAGATAATTACATCAAACTTCACTTTACAAGTGAAGAAACCAAGATTCCAAGACTCTTGAATAATTTGCTCCAGACCACAGAAGCCAATAACTGGCAAATTCAGGATTTGAAAGCAGGATAGCCTGTCCCCAAACCTCTCTTCTTCTTCTTCTTTTTCAGGGTAAACCCAGCGCCGTTGAGTCGATTCTGACTCATAGCGACCCTCTAGGACAGAGTAGAACTGCCCCAAGTGTTGTTTAAACTTTTTAAAAGATATAACACCTATACAGAAGTGCATAAAATAGATTATGACAAGGTGAACACACCCTTTTAACCACAGTCAGATCGAAAAAGAAAATATTGAAAACAGTCCAGAAGACACTCTTTACCTTCTTCTCTCTCTAAATCACTGCTCTCTCCTTCTCCGCAAAGTGAAGTGATATTTTCACTTTTAACACCGTAATTTATTAACTTCTTCTTATGGAAATTTTAATAGAGGCATATAGACACATGAACATGAAATGTACTCATCGGTGTCTGACGTATTTTACCTAAAGTTATATCTGTGAGATCTGCCCACATCGTTCCATGTATCTACAGTTCAGTCATTGTTATAAAATATTCCAGTGCTTGGCTATACTATAATGTGTTTATCTGTTACACAGTTAGGGAGCCCTGGTGATGCAGTGGTTAAGTGCTGGGCTGCTAATCGAAAGGTTGGAGGCTCAAACCCACCAGCCACTCCATGGAGGAAAGATGTGGCAGTTTGCTCCTGTAAAGATTACAGCCTTGGAAACCCTGTGGGGCAGTTCTACTCTGTCCTATAGGGGTCGCTATGAGTAGGAATTGACTTGATCGCAACAGGTTTGGTTTGGTTACACTGTTAGTAGGTGTTTGGGCAGTTTTCAGTTTTGAGCCACGTTATACAGTGAATTGTATCCCCCCAAAATGTGTATCAACTTGGCTAGGCCATGATTCCCAGTTTTGTGTGCTTGTCCACCATTTTGGATCTGATGTGATTATCCTCTGTGTTGTAAATCCTAACTTCTATGATGTTAATGAGGCAGGATTAAAAGCAGTTATGTTAATGAGGCAGGACTTAATCTACAGGATTAGGTTGTATCTTGAATCAATCTCTTTTGAGATACAAAAAAGAATCGAGCAGAGAGGAGAGGGGCCTCCTACCACCAAGAAAGAAGAGCCAGGAGCGAGCACATCCTTTGGATCCAGGTTCTCTTCACTGAGAAGCTCCTGGTCCAGGAGAAGATTGACAGCAAGGACCTTAACCCAGAGCTGACAGAGAGAGAGAGCCTTCCCCTGGAGCTAGTACCCTGAATATGGACTCCTAGCCTCCTAAACTGTGAAAGAATAAATTTCTGTTTGTTAAAAACATCCACTTGTAGTATTTCTGTTATAGCAGCACTAGATAACTAAAACAGACTATTACAAATAGTGGCTGTCTTTCCAACTTTGTACATGTCTCTTGGTGTACATGAAAGTCCATGATCTCTTCATTGCACCACCTTGGTTCATGTTTAAGAAGGCTTTTCCTGCTTTGTTTTTGTTTTTTATACTGTTGTTGTTTTACCATCCCCTCCTCAAAGAAATACAATAAGAATTGTTCATTTCTAGCCTTTCATCAAAAAGACCAGGTGAATTAAGAAAAATAGATCCATAACAACTCTTACCAAAAAAAAGACCAAAGTCATTGCCATAGGTCAATTCCAACTCATAGCAACCCTTTAGGACAGGGTAGAACTGCCCCATAGGGTTTCTAAGGAGTGGCTGGTGGATTTGAACTGCTGACCTTTTGGTTAGCAGCCATAGCTCTTAACCACTGTGCTACCAGGGCTCCGTAGCATTTCTTGGCTTCTAAAAGTAAAATGCATTCAGAAAGTATTTTATTTTAAGTGTACAATTGAGTGACGTTAATTACGCTCACAGTGTCCTGCAACCATCACCACTATCCATTCCCAAAACCTTTTGCTTAATGATTAGTGAATTTCAGGAAGCAGTTTGATGATTTTTACATGTTTCTGCTTGCAATTAAACTCATGCCAGTCTGTAGTTTGTTGTTGCTCGGTGCCGACTCATAGTGACTCTATAGGTCAGAGTAGAACCGCCCCACAGAGTTTCCAAGGAGCTGCTCATGGATTTGAACTGCCCACCTTTTGGTTAGCAGCTGTAGCTCTGAACCACTGTGCCACCAGGGCTCCCATACCATTCTAGAGTTCTATAAAAATATTTCTTTTTTTTTTTACAACTGTTTATGCTTTGTAGACACAAGCTGTTATCACCAAACAAGTCAAATTAGAAAGGATTTGCATCCACCTTGACTTTGCTTCTGTTCAGATGTGTTGTTAAGGTAGTTCCTGGGAGACGTACAGAACCTGACAATTAAAAGCCTGTTTCCTGATCAAGAAAATTATAAATTTAAGCTGAAACCTTTTTAATATTAACTTATTACTGACAATTATTGGTATGCTGTTACTTATTACTGTAAATAATAATAAAACAGGAAAACAAAAACTTTCACTGGGAAGGAGGCCTCAGCTCTTATCCCTGAATAATCAAAAAAATGATACTTAACGCAAAATGACTCTGTATCCCACAGAGCAAATCACACCCTACTGTAAGAGGTAACTGAGCAAATCACCAGCGAATTACATAAGATCAAATATTATTGATTCCTAGTTAGCCATGTGGCAGAATCAATGTGTTCTGCTTTATCTGGAAAAACTGGAAGATGTAATTGTTTCATCCTTAACGATATACGACAGAATGACTCTGGAAAGAACAGCTTCGTTTTGGACTTGCATGAATTCTGAGCCATCAAATAATTTGTGTATAGTTCAGATTCTGACTTGAAGTTAGCTGTACAATGACAGGAAACCCTGGTGGCATAGTGGTTAAGTGTTACAGCTGCTAACCAAAGGGTCGGCAGTTCAAATCTGCCAGGCGCTCCTTGGAAACTCTATGGGGCAGTTCTACCCTGTCCTATAGGGTCAGTATGAGTCGAAATCAACTCAACGGCCATGGGTTTGTTTGTTGTTTTTTTTAAATATACAATGACAACCTCTAGGGAGGTAAAGCAATTCTCTACTAGAATTTCCCAAACTAGAGTTTCCGAAACAGTGTTTTATTATACTCTCCAAGAGAAATATATATATATATATGTATATACATGTATGCAGTGAGATTTCAGGTAGTAGGGCACATGGGTACCAATGACAATGTCTGTAAGAGACTAACATCAGAAGTTCGTTAAAACAAACTCCAGAAGATAAGCTAGATAACCGGGATCTTCTAAAAATTAAACACTTACGCTCATCAAAAGACTTCACTAAAAGAGTAAAAAGAGAATCTGCAGACTGGGGAAAAATTTTGGCTATGACAAATCCAACAAAGGTTTTCAAACTTCCCTATTATTCAAGCTTGCCTTAGATTTCTATAGAAATTTAGTCAAATGTCTTAGGTATTCTGATAGGTTAATTATTTAATTAGGGGAAACTTTTTAAAGGTATTATGAATTTTTACAGAGAAAATCTTAAATGTGGACAAATACCTCATTTATGAAATAGACGATTTAAGATTATAAAGATGCTAGTTTTCCCTAAATGAAACTACAAACGCAATTTAAATTACTGATCTTTGTTTTGTTTTGAAAAATTTGACTGCTTTTCTCCAAGTTATTTTGACAACTAAATTTCTATAGAAAGCTGAGGCAAGTTTCACTTCTTCCTTTCCCCTCTTATTTTTTTTATTATAATTTTCTCAAGCTTTTTTTTTTATTATTATTTTCTGTTCTACTGATTTGGTTCATGCCTCCAAAACTATATTGACAGCAGTAAAACCAAAAAACCCCATTGCCGTCGAGTCGATTCCGACTCATAAGCGACCCTGTGGAAGAGAGTAGAAACCCATAGGGCTTCCATGGAGCAGCTGGTGGATTCACACCGTGGACCTTTTGGATAGCACCCCAACACTTACCCACTATGCCATCAGGGCTCGGCATCCGATAGTGATAACAAAATTGTCAGCTTTTCAGTGTTAAAGCAAATAAACCCAAAAGTTTATGTGGGCTAAGATATTTATTGTAGGTTTTGGTCTATAAATTCTTCAAGTTTAGGAAGTTGTTTTCTTTCCAGTTTCCTGAGAATTTTCATCTTAGCAACTGCTGAACTACATAAAATGTCCTTCCTGAATAGACTGAGGTGATCATGTATGCTTGTTTGTCTTCTTTTGAGTGCTTTGTGTAGTGAGCTACAGTAATGACTTTCTATTATTAAATCATTCTTTGCATTCTTAATATTTTATCTTGTAATATTATTGTTTAATGAGCTTTTGAATTCACTCATGTATTTTATTTAGAATTTCTGACTTTATGCTCATAAATGAAATTGTTTTTATTGCGCTTTCCTTATCTGCTTTTGGAGTCTAGGTTATATTGAGGCCCACAAAATAAAAGGGAAGATTTCCCTCTTCTCTAGAAAAATTTGTATAAATTAGGGATTAACTATTCTTTGAATATATGATAGAAAAGAAATCTTGTGAAGACGTCTAGATTTTTGTTTTTTTAATATGTGTGTATGGGGAAGACTTGATAATATTCCAATTTTGTTAATATCTAAATTTCTATTAAAATTATTTACTTCCTTTATTACCAGTTGGGAATTTTATATTTATAGCCTTAGATATTTCATCTATATTTTAACATTTATTAGTTTATAGTTACTTATTGAACTATTTTTCAAATACCTGAATTTCTCTCTTTTCATCCCATATTTCATTTATGTGACTCTCTTAAATTTTGGTTTGCTCACTCACTCCAGAGATGTGTGTCTTACTAACATTTTTAAAGAACCAGCACATGGCATTGACCTATTTTCCCTTTAACACTTGAGAGTTTCTCTCTCTTAAAAACGTTCTCCTTAAAATTGGTTTATATTAAACCTGTTAACCCAAGTTCTGCAAAATCATGTTTTTCTGGAATAACCTTTCCTTTCTTTAATTTTGAAACTTTTCTGTCCTTTTATTTTAAATATTTACCTTACAGGTCTGATTTTATTGGATGCTTTAATAAAATCCAGTCGGAATCTATATCTTTTGATCAGTGAGTTAATAATTCACATTTATTTTAACTTAAATTTGCATGTACTTTATTTTTTTATGTATAATAATTTTTCATGGATGCCACCCCAATATTTTCTCCCTTCCACTGTCAATATAGAATTCATTATTTTTCTTGTGATTCCCCCAAAATTATTTAAGATCCATTCTTCTTAGTTTATCATATAAATTTCTTAAGATTACCAATTCTTATATCTTCCTCCTAAATAGAAGCTCAGAAGTATTCTTTCCCATCTTTCTCATGCTACAGCCCACACAGCAAATAATATTATTGGCATGGCACCCGATGGTAAATAGATGGGGCTACCCTTGGATACAGCTGGAGGTGGCCAATCTGGGTCTCTGGCTACATTGGGTCCTGCCAATGATATCAATATCTCATACAGATGCTAAGCATTCAGGCACATCACAGGACACTCACTGTTTTAGCTCACTCTCACTTCTGTTTCCCCCACTCTTAATCACCATCACACTGGTGTCAGCTAGAATTATGGCCAGGATTGGGCTGGTGGTGTTTTGCTGTGCTCCCAGGGTTAACATATGTATGTTAACTAGGGAAATGTGTGTGTGTGTGTGTGTGTGTGTGTGTGTGTGTGTGTTTTAGGGGGAAGGGCTAGGGTAACTGTTCGTCTGAAAACTAAACCTCCTCCTCTACCTACCATACCTGCTCTTAGTGGGAGCGCCAGCTGCTCTTCCCCTCCAAGAAGGACACACACTTGGACTCAACGCCTCTACTGCCCGAGGAGTTTTCTCACAATGTTTATGCTAGTTTTGCAGGCTGAGGATTAAGTTCAGTCAAGGGCATGAGCAGCCAGCTAGGTACTTTGTACTCCTTCAAAAGTTGGAAACCCCTTCAAAGCCTCCATGTTCTTTATGCTTCATAAATCCCTATTCTTCCTAATGTCTCACTAAGCATGGATACTCAATAAAGATTTATTTATTGGCTAATTTTACTTTTGGGCACTTTATTCCCATCATAAACAACAACAATAACATAAAAGCAATAGCTAGACTAACAGTGTCTCCTATGAAAATCATGAATGTTCCACTTTTAGCTTAGGAATCAGGAGAAGTCAGGGAGATAATATGCAAAACACCTGGTTTCTGGTATGCAGTAGGGGATCAATGCAGTTATCACAAAATCCACGCGTTTACATCTCTTTAGCACCTGGTACAGCATCATAAATGTGAGGAGGTCTAATAAACATTTATTAAAAAAGTAATTTCCCCTTGAATATCCATGTCAAGGAGCCCTGGTGGTACAGTGGGTAAGCACTATGGTGAGCTACAGTTGCTAACCAAAAGGTCAGCAGTTTGAGGCCACCAGCCGTTGCTTGGAAATCCTATGGGGCAGTTCTACTCTGTCCTATAGAGTTGCTATGAGTTGGAATTGACTCGGTGGTAACAGGTTTTTTTTTTTTTTTTTTGGTTTATCCGTGTCAAATCCTTCGTCCTTTACAGAATACCAAAAAAAAAAAAAAAAAACAATAACTGGACCTCTTTCTAACATCATATGTCAACTTTGAGACTCTTTGCCTCCACCACCAACCCAAAGGGGAAAGCTGTAGATTTTTGTTTGACATCGCCACTCATTCCTTGACTATTGAAAAAGAGAACATTCTGCCATTGATCTGGCAATGGAAAATACTGAGAACTCGGCTCTTGCCTTGCTTTGGCCTATGTAGCTATTACAGTCAATGCCTTCTTTAGCTCATACTTCACCAAGCATGGCATCTTTAATATAACTTAGGTCATATTTTCCTCCTACTGAAAGCATTTTCCCCACTTCCAGGGTCAGTCTAGACAAAACTGAGCACCAGTTTCTGCCAAGGTGCTGGATGTTAACCGAAAGGTTGGAGATTGAAGCTCACCCTGAGGTGTCTTCGCAGAATCAGCCATTAAAAACCCTGTGGAAACCCGTTCTACTCTGACACACACGGGGTTGTCATGAGCTGAAATCAGCGTGACAGCAACTTGTTTTATTTTTTAAATAAATATGCACATTTTATTTGACCCTTACTGTCCTATCACAGAAGACACTTGACATAAAAATTATACTCAGTATACAACAAGACAGAGAACTCCAGCTGTCCATTCACAAGCCATGGATAGGTTGTAAGTAGTAAAAATACATGTAGAAGAGAATTCATTATCATGGAAAGATATACACTATACATTGTTAAGTGAAAAAAAGTAAGTTTCAAACGAACTACTCAGGATCTTCGCATATATTTACTTATATATGGGAGAGCACAATTGTGGAAGGAATTAATTGTACCAAAGCAAAGATGATAATTAAGTGGGAGTATGAATCACCATGAGTCAGAGTCAACTCTATGACAACCGACTGTTCCATTTTGATTTTTTTTAATGGATGATTTTAGTTCTCTTTCTTTTTCAATGTGTTTTCAAAATCTTTCTACAGTGTTCATTTTCATATTACTGTACTAGTTATCTAATGCTATGAAACAACCATCCTGAAACTTAGTGACCTAAAACAATCACTATTTCTTGTTGCTCACAAGTCTATAGGTCAATGGGATAGTTTTGGTGATCTAGGCAGGCTCTGATGGCACAACGATTAAGCATGGGTCTCCTAACTCCAGCTGCTCCGTGGGAGAAAGATGTGACAGTGAGCTTCTGGAAAGATTTACAGCCTTGGAAAGCCTGTGGGGCAGTTCTACTCTATCCTATAGGGTCACTATAAGTAGGAATTGACTTGATGGCAATGGGTTTGTTTTCTTTTTTTTCTTTTTTTGGAGGCCGGCTCTGCTAATCTCAACTGTGCTCACCAATTGTATTCTATTGTACTCTGTTAGCTTACAGGTGGGCCAAGGCTGTCTAAGAAGCTCCTTGCACACAAGTCCTCTGGTTAGATGGGCATCATGGGTGTCTGGACAACATGTCTCTCATCATTCAGCAGGCTTGCCTGGGACTGGGATTGTTCACCTGGCAACTGCAGAGTTTTGATAGAAAATGTAGCTGGGTCTCAAAACTGACACAAAGTCACTTCTGCCACACTCTACTGGTAAAAGCCCATCGCAACCAGCCCAAATTCAGTGCAGGGAAAAAGACTCCATCTCCTGATAAGAGAAGCCAAATTTACAGGGCAAAGGGGCATGCAAAGGGAGCTGTATAATTGTGGTCATTTTTGCACACAACCTGTGATAATCACTAAAAATAGGAAACCACACAGCAGAGTTTCTCACATCTCAGCCCCCTCCCCACTGAACTGCAGTGAACAGCTGCTGAAGCGTGTTGGTAGTCCATAAATATTTATTAATGATGAGACAGAGGTGATCATGAGAATACGCTTGTTCAGCTAGGATGCCCATCTACTCCCACAGAGAGCAAATTCAGGCCTTCGTGTGTATTCGACAAGCAGATAGAGATAGTCATGCGATAGATTTTCTGAACCCAAATCTGCTCTCTTCATTTTTGTCTGTCATTGACATTAACCCACTGTCATTGAGTCGACCCTTTAGGACAGAGTAGAATTGCTCCATAGGGTTTCTAAGGAGAAACTGGTGGATCTGAACTGCCAGTCTTTTGGTTAGCTGCCATAGCTCTTAACCACTGTTCCACCAGGGCTCCTCAATGACATTATCATCTGCTAAATCACCCAGGACTCTACAGCTTGGACTCATTTTCTCTCTTGTCTTGCCACCCTGTTACTCATTCCATAGACACTACCTTTGCAATTACTCTAATATCCTTGCTGTTGTGGTTCGGTGCCATCAAGTCAATTTTCAATTCATAGTGACCCCATGTGACAAAGCAGAACTTCCCCCTAGGATTTTTGTTGGCTGTAATCTTTATGGAAGCAGATTGCCAGGTCCTTTTTTCCCACAGAGCCTCTGGGTGAGTTCAAACTGCCAACCTTTCGTTTAGCAGCCAAGCACTTAACCGTTGTGCCACGAGGGCTACTTATCCTCATTTTACTCCCCATTGCCACTGCTTTGGCAGAAACTTATCACCTCTCCTCCTGAGCTACTGAAAGAATCTCCACACTTGACTCTCCAACTCCAATACGGCCATTCTAAAGTCCCACATATTCCTCTGTCTTACTTATCTGTCCAAGCTCTGATGATGTGATTGCTCCACTTGAAACTTTTAATAGCTCCAGGAGACTACTGAATATAACTGAAATTCCCGAGGATGACCCTGTCAACCCCTCTAGATTTTTTGGAACATGAGCAAATTATATAAATGATATGAATTTCAGTTATGTCCTCGGTAGAATGAAGTTTATAATATCATCTACTCCCTTACAATATCTATAATGATTAAATAAGGTAATGCCTATAAGGTACAGTACCTGGTGAATATAATGTCTGTTCTGCAAATACCATTTTTTCTTATTATTTATGCACCTTTAACACCATCCCTTGCATGCTAAAGCTGGACGAGGAATAAGGAAGACCAAAGAATTGATGCCTTTGAATAATGGTGTTGGCACAGAATAATGAATATGCCATGGACTGCCGAAAGAATGAACAAATCTGTCTTGGAAGAAATACAGCCAGAATGCTCCTTAGAAGCAAGGATGGTGAGACTATGTCTCACATACTTTGAACATGTTATCAGGAGGGACCAGTCTCTAGAGAAGGGCATCATGCTTGGTGAAGTAGAGGATCAGTGAAGCAGAGGAAGTCACAGTGGCTACAACAATGGCCTTAAGTATAACAATGATCGTGAGGGTGGCGCAGGACCAGGCAGTGTTTCAATTCTGTTGTACCTATGGTTACTATGAGTCAGAACTGACTTGACGGCACCTAACAACAAAAATACCACCATCTCTTAATGGAAACTTTTTCTTGACCATTGTTATGGATTGAATTTTGTCCCCCCAAGGTATGTGTCAACTTGTCTAGATCATGCTTCCCATTACCGTATGGCTGTCTTCCATTTTATGATCTGATGTAATTATCCTATGTGTTATAAATCCTAGCCTCTATGCCTGTGGTTGTGATCCTATTTGGGAGTGAGCTCTCTGTTATATTAATGAGGCAGGCCACACCTACGGATTAGGTTATATCTTGAGTCAACCTCTTTTGAGATATAAATGACAGAAGCCAGAAAAGAGAAGAAGGACCTCATACCAGGAGTATGAGCACATCCTTTGGACCCAGGGTCCCCTGTGCTGAGACGTTCCTAGACCAGGGGAAGATTGATGACAAGGGCCTTCTCCCAGAGCTGAGAGAGAGAAAAACACTTCCCCTAGAGCTAGGCTCCCTGAATTCAGACTTCTAGCCTGCTAAGCTGTAAAAATAATAACCATCCACTTGTGGTATTTCTCTTATAGTAGCACTAGATAACTAAGACAACCATGTTACCTGCATATTTGTCTTTGATCACACAGTCCCCTCCCTCTGAAATGCCATTACCCCACTCCTACGTCTCAATCAAGAGTCTAACTTGTTTCATGTTTTAAAATTCTTACAAATGTGATTTCTTCTCCCTGTGTTTGTGTAGTACATACGCCTCTCTTAGAGCCCTCATCGTACACAGTAAAACCTTCTAAAGCTAGAGCATGTAAAGTAGAAACCTGCCAGAGAAGGAAAACTAACATATTTTCCATTCATGGAGACCGAAGAAAAGTGATAACACTGCATTCTGTAAGAGGTAGAAAACTTGCGAGACCTGGAAAAATAAGTCAGTCCTGTCAAGCTCTGGCTTTTGCATGTTTTACTGTATTACTGTGAATGGGATTTGATAAGGCTGCTAAACTGCCATCCAACTGAGGATAGATAGACCAAATGAAAGAAATCAACATAAAGAAGTCCACAATTAGTTAAGCTTTTCTTTTGAGACGGGCACACCTGACATGCTGGTAAAAGTGTATGATAAGAACCTCTGTGTAGCCCCAGAAGTCACTTTGCTTTGTCTCGCACATTAGGTCATCAATTCTCCTAGGAAGAAACGATGCCCATCTCCATTGGGACCATGGGTTTGGCCCTAGGCTTTTGCTTTGTACCCTGTCTGACTCTGTCAACCTCTTTGCTACCAGCTCACCCATATACTACCAGTGATTGATAACAAAGGTCCAGAAGAACAAGAGAAGATGGCTGGAGAAATTACCTATTCGAATTAGGCAGCTTGCCTTTCTTGAAAAAAAATCTCTGCATATTAGAACTCCATTTCTCAAACCCAAACACAATCTTCACTTGTACATTTTCATCTTCCCTACAGAAATTGCAAGTTTCTTGAGAAAAGGAAGTTTGTCTTCATCATGAGTAGATCTTGCAGAGAATCTAGCCCAATGTTCACACAAGCAGGTGTTCAAGAAATGGTGAATGACTTGTTTTTACTCTTGCCACCTTCACTTTTGTTTTTCAAGTGAACAAAAGTTATTAATCATATTATATCATCTATCTTCATATAACCGTTTGATGACTCACAAATGCTCTTTGAGTTACTACAAACTAAATGGTTTTAATGTGGCTTACCTTGTCTTCTACAACTCTACATCTTATTTCAGACACACTGGAATCCCTTCTGTTCCTTGAACACATGGGATTTTTATTATCACTTAGCTCATCTATAAAAAAAAATTTCATCCTCCAGTATTCTCTTTCTAAAATACATATTAAAATCTGATACAACTTTATTTATTCAGTGGTTTGTAAGCTACCTAATTGCCATACCTCTCTCAGACACTTCAGAATGTTATCTTCAAAAAGATGTAAACCAAGTTCACAGGAATTCAGCATAATGCTAAGCACACACACACACACACACAAAAGTAGGTACTAAATAAATATTTGTTGAATGAACAAATAAAGAAGCACATAAATGAACTCTGATATCTATATAAGTTGATATTTTCTTTTACAGTCATAATAACTATGTTACATTTTTTTTTGATTGTGCAAATGTCAAAACTAAGAGAGAATTCTCAATCTAAATTTAGAAATGGGAAGTCTATTTCACCAGTGAGAGGGAGGTTTTTACCTTGAGGACATGTTGAACCACCTTTTATACTCTGTTCAGGTTGAAGCTTCTAATATTAACTGTATTCCATCACCAAAGTTTCATCTAATCTCCTCACCACTCACCCACCCAGAAAAAAACCCTATAGACCAATTCTCTTACTTGTATGTGGTCATTCATAAGTTTTGGCCCAGGTGAAGCCTAAGTGCAGCCCTCCAAGGTATTAAGTTCAGTCAACAACATCAAGTCAATCTACAAAGATGGACTATTCTCTATATACAGCAGAGCTATGCAAAAACGAACCACAGTTCTATGTATGTCTGAGAGATACAATCACATTAATTAACCTCCATGTCTTACATGTGTCCATATATTCCCATCATTACTCACATGTGTTTATGTTTTGTTCATCTTCAATTAACATGGAACACAGAAGTAGAGCATGTTTTCATCTGCAGTTATCATATGCAAAGAATGCAGTAATTTCCTCTCTCCAGTGTGGCGAGCAGTGCTATATTCATTCCGTTCCTTACTTGGTGCTCTCCACTGGAGTCCGTCTCTTGTGCTGCCCCACACCCCGCTAAGCTGACATAGAACTTCCGTGAATTTTTAAGGGGTCTTGGCCTTAGAAGATCTTCGTGGGAAACTGGGAAGAAAAGGATGGGCTGGATTTATAGAGGACTTCAAACAGGGGCTCTAGCACCCTCACAGCTGAATTTCCTTCAAGCACCATTCTCATCAATCCTTATTAGAAAAATCCTGACTTCCATGGCTGAAACACCCAAAATTCAGCCAGAAGCGTGATCATTATTCATGGCCATGTTCGTGAGTCTTATCTGTGAGACACCCTTGTGTGATTTTAATAAGGACCTTGAGGAGATGCTGCTCGTAAGAGACCAGCACGAAGCTCTGGTTCAAAAATCGCAGAGGTTCCCTGGGGGCTCAGACTCTCTGCAGCCTGAATGGGATAAAAGCTTCCACAGGCCTTCAGTCACCACCGTTCGCAGGTGAACAGGCCGGCCTCCAGGAGCATCAGCCTCTCAGAGAGGCAGGAGACCAATGGCAGATTTTTCTGCAGTTTAAACCAGGCAGACCCCTCAGTGGCAGCACCACCGAGACAGCAGATCATGAATGTCAGCAAAGATGTTACCCTGTCAGGCAGGGTGAAAGATGTTTTTTATTAAAACTTATTATCATCATTATGGCTTAAAGGTGGCAGTACAATGCCAATGCAAGGGTCAGGGATACTTTGTCAGAAGAATGTATTTATTAATCATTATCTATTCTCTCTTTATATGCAATCATAAAAAATAAGAAAATTAAATAGCCTTTGTTAAGTGAAAATATACAATGTTATTAAAGTTAAAATCACATTAGATAACCAGCAGCAGCGCCCCCGCCCCCACCGACCCCACCACCTCACCCACCCAATGAGCAGCAGTATGTTCTTTCTTGATGCTGGACAGATGACCGGCAGTGGCAAGCACCTGCCCCCTCCACCGGCACCCCCCATCACCCTGCCCACCCAGCAAGCAGCAGTGCACACTCCAGTACTGCTGAACAGATGACCGGTGTTGGCACAAGCCTACCTCACCGACCACACCCACCACCCTGCCCACCCAACAAGTGGCAGTGCATGTTCCCACACCACCAGACAAGAAGTGGAGGCACACTCCTGCCCTGCCAGTTACACCTCCTGCTGCCCCCACACACCTGGTGAGCATCAGCATGCTCTCCTGTGCCACCAGACTGAAGACGGTTAGCAGTGCACTCCCACCCCACCTGCTGCCGCTGCACCCAACTAGCAATAGGTGTGGAGCATTCCCAGGCCATCAGAGAGGACATCAGCAGAGCAAGCCCGCCCCACCCACCCAGATATATCAAAACAAAACAATCAGTACAAAACAAACATAAAACCTATCTATCTATCTAAATAAAATAGCACCTTAATGCCTCAGGGACAGTAGACAATAACAAATCATATGAAGAAACAGGATAAGATGGCTCAAACAAGTGAGCAAAATAAAGGGAAAGGAAATCTTCCTGAGAGAGAAGTGATAATAGAACTATCTGAGAAGGAATTCAAAAGGCTTCTATTTAGGATTCTCAAAAATATCAGCGAAAACACAGAACCCTAGAAGAAGTCATGAAAAGAATGCAAGAACAAAATGATAGACTCAATATACAAATAGAAACCATACAAAAACAATAACTAGAAATTCAGAAGATCGACAATAAAATGATCAAAAGTAGATAACACAAAGGAAGGACACAAATAGAATTGAATCAATGGAAGAAACAAGCAGCAAAATAGAGGGAAAATCCCTTGATACTAATTTGTTTGAGGAGCAATCAAAAAAATGAAGAAATCCTAAGAATTATACAGGACACTATCAAGACAAATAATTTACATGAAATAAGAATTCCAGAAGAGGAGGAGAAAAAAAAAAAAAAAAAAGTATGGAGTTTTTGAAGATATACTGGCAGAAAGCTTTCCAAATATCATGAAAGATAAGAATGTTTCCATCCAAGAGCCCCAATGAACTCTATACAGGATGGACCCCAGAAGAAATTCACCAAGTCATATCATAACCAAACGTTCCAAAACCAAAGGCACAGAAAGAATCCTGAAAGCAGCTCGTGAAAAACAAAATATCATTTACAAAGGGGAACCAGTAAGACTAAGCACTGATTTCTCATCAGAAACAATGCAGGCAAGAAGGTAATGGGATGACATAGATTAAATCCTAAAAGAAAAGAATTGCCAACAAAGAATCGTATACCAAGCAAAATCGTCTTTCAAAAATAAGGGCAAAACTAAGACATTCCCAGACAAGCAGAAATTAAGGGAGTTTGTAAAAACCAGACTAACCCTACAAGAATTATTAAAGGGACTCCTCTGTGTAGACTCCAACAACATCAGACGACAACCTGAGATAAAGACCCACAACAGTATCTCCCAGATACCAACCAAGAGAAAGATTTCACAGAAGAAAAATAAAGCTACAAAACTGACTACAGAGAACCAAAAGTGTTAAGCCTTAAAAGATAACAACTTCAAAACAGAAAAAGGGAATAAAAGGTGTAGATATAGAACTTCCACATGGGGAGGAAATCGAGGCAATTCCAAGATATAACAGACTGTTTTAAATTTAAGAGTATAAAGGTAAACTTCAGGGTAGCCACAAAGAAAATACATCTACTCACTAAAATAAGATGAGAATCAAAAAGACTCACTAAACACTAAAATGATTGATAGGAAAAGAAAATCCATATATATAAAGAACTCAGCACAAAAAATTAAGAGGAAAATGAAATTATTAGCACCACAAAAAAAGTATAACAAAATGACAGTAATGAATTTATATCTATCATTAATCACACTGTATGTAAGTGGATTAAATGCACCAGTCAAGAAACAGAGAGTGGCAAAATACATGGAAAAACAGGACTCATGAATATGTTGTCTACAACAGACACACCTTAGACACAAAGACATAAATAACTTAAAAATCAAAGGATGGAAAAAATATATCAAGCAAACAGTAACCAAAAGAGAGCACGAGTAGCAATAATAGTTTTGAATTAAAATAGACTTCAAATCAAAATCAATTATAAGAGACAAAGAAAGGCATTATATAATGATTAAAGGGTCAATTCACGAACAAGACATAACAATAATAAATATTTATGCACCCGATGACAAAGCTCCAAAATACATAAAACAAAGTCTAACAGAATTGAAAATCGAAATAACCAGTTCTACAATAACAGCAGATTTTATTACACCACTTTTGACGATGGACGGAACAACTTGAGAGAAACAATAAAGATACTGAAGATCTAAATTAGACAATCAACCAAATCGACCTCACAGATATATACAGAACACACCACCCAACAGCAGCACAGCACACGTTCTCCTCCAATACAATGCATCATTCTCTAGAATAGACCATGTTCTAGGTCACAAAGCAAGCCTCAGTAACTTAAAAAACATTAACATAATGCAAAACATCTTCTCTGACCATAAAATTAGAAATCAATAACAGAAAAAGCAAGGAAAAAAATTAAACACATGGAAACTAAATAACCTATTAATTACTTAAAAACTATTGGGCCATAGAAGAAATTAAAAATGAAAGTAAAAAATTCTTAAAATCAAAGGAGAATGAAGACACACACATCCAAACCTCTGGGACACAGCAAAGGCAATGCTCAGAGGAAAATTTATAGTAATAAACACACACATTTAAAAAAAAAAAAAAAAAGTCCAAAATCAATAGCTTCACCTGACAACTTGGACAAATAGAAAAGGAACAGCAAAAGAAGTACAGAAATAAATCAAATAGAAAATAGAAAAAACAATAGAAAGAATCAAAAAAACTAAAAGTTGCTTCTTTGAGAAGATCAGTAAAATGACAATGCACTGGCCAAACTGACAAAGGAAAAAAAAATGAGAAGGTGCAAATAACCAAAATAAGAAATGAAATGGATGACATTATAACAGTATCAATCGAGATGAAGAGGATTATTATAGAATGCTACGAAAAATTATACTCTAACAAATTTGAAAACCTAGGAGACATGGACAAATTTCTAGAAACACACAATCTACCTAAAGTAATACAAACAGAGGTAGAAAACCTAAATAGGCTCATAACGAAAGAAGAAATTGAAGATGTCATTAAAAAACAAAACAACAACAACAACAAAAAGCCCTGGCCCAGATGGCTTCACTGGAGAGTTCTACCAACCATGTAGAGAAGAGTTGACACGAATGCTACTCTAACTATTCCAGAACATAGAAAAGGAAGAAATACTCCATAATATATTCTCTGAAGTCAGCATAACCCTGATATCAAAACCAGGCAAAGATACAAAAAAAGAAAATTACAGACCAATATCCCTCATGAATATAGATGAAAATATTCTCAACAAAATTCTAGCCAACAGAATATAACAGTATATTAAAAACATAATACGGGGGCGGAGCCAAGATGGCGGACTAGGCAGACGCTACCTCGGATCCCTCTTACAACAAAGACACGGAAAAACAAGTGAATCGATCACATACATAACAATCTACGAACCCTGAACAACAAACACAGATTTAGAGACGGAGAACGAACTAATACGGGGAAGCAGCGATTGTTTCCAGAGCCTGGAGCCAGCGCACCAGTCAGGTACGGCACAAGCACAGAGAGCTGCTCCACCCCCCTGAACTAACCCCGGGAGGGGGACCAGCCGGTTCCACGGGCGGCGTGGGACACAGCCGGTAGGAGAAGTCCCCGGGAAGCAGTGACTGGTCTCGGAGCAGAAAGAGCAGCATCTGAGCCGGGGAACCGTCCTGCAGAGATTTGGACTGGACGCAGCGGATTCTCTGGAAAAACTAGTTTCCCAGTGATGGCTCAGAGACAACAATCCATATCAAACCACTTAAAGAAGCAGACCATGACAGCTTCTCCAACCCCCCAAACAAAAGAATCAAAATTTTTCCCAAATGAAGATACAATCTTGGAATTATCAGATACAGAATATAAAAAACTAATTTACAGAATGCTTAAAGATATCACAAATGAAATTAGCATAACTGCAGAAAAAGCCAAGGAACACACTGACAAAACTGTTGAAGAACTCAAAAAGATTATTCAAGAACATAGTGGAAAAATTAATAAGTTGCAAGAATCCATAGAGAGACAACATGTAGAAATCCAAAAGATTAACAATAAAATAACAGAATTAGACAACGCACTAGGAAGTCAGAGGAGCAGACTCGAGCAATTAGAATGCAGACTGGGACATCTGGAGGACCAGGGAATCAACACCAACATAGCTGAAAAAAAATCAGATAAAAGAATTTAAAAAAATGAAGAAACCCTAAGAATTATGTGGGACTCTATCAAGAAGGGTAACCTGCGAGTGATTGGAGTCCCAGAACAGGGAGGGGGGACAGAAAACACAGAGAAAATAGTTGAAGAACTCCTGACACAAAACTTCCCTGACATCATGAAAAACGAAAGGATATCTATCCAAGATGCTCATCGAACCCCATTTAAGATTGATCCAAAAAGAAAAACACCAAGACATATTATCATCAAACTCACCAAAACCAAAGATAAACAGAAAATTTTAAAAGCAGCCAGGGAGAAAAGAAAGGTTTCCTTCAAGGGAGAATCAATAAGAATATGTTCTGACTACTCAGCAGAAACCATGCAGGCAAGAAGGGAATGGGACGACATATACAGAACACTGAAGGAGAAAAACTGCCAGCCAAGGATCATATATCCAGCAAAACTCTCTCTGAAATATGAAGGCGAAATTAAGTTATTTACAGACAAACACAAGTTTAGAGAATTTGCAAAAACCAAACCAAAGCTACAAGAAATACTAAAGGATATTGCTTGGTCAGAGAACCAATAATATCAGATATCAGCACAACACAAGGTCACAAAACAGAACGTCCTGATATCAACTCAAATAGGGAAATCACAAAAACAAACAAATTAAGATTAATTAAAAAAAAAATAAATACACATAACAGGGAATCATGGAAGTCAATAGGTAAAAGATCACAATAATCAAAAAGAGGGACTAAATACAGGAGGCATTGAACTGCCATGTGGAGAGTGATACAAGGCGATATAGAACAATACAAGTTAGGTTTTTACTTAGAAAAATAGGGGTAAATAATAAGGTAACCACAAAAAGGTATAACAACTCTATAACTCAAGATAAAAACCAAGAAAAACGTAATGGCTCAACTAACATAAAGTCAAGCACTATGAAAATGAGGATCTCACAATTTAATAAGAAAAACACCTCAGCACAAAAAAGTATGTGGAAAAATGAAATTGTCAACAACACACATAAAAAGGCATCAAAATGACAGCACTAAAAACTTATTTATCTATAATTACCCTGAATGTAAATGGACTAAATGCACCAATAAAGAGACAGAGAGTCACAGACTGGATAAAGAAACACAATCCATCTATATGCAGCCTACAAGAGACACACCTTAGACTTAGAGACACAAACAAACTAAAACTCAAAGGATGGAAAAAAGTATATCAAGCAAACAATAAGCAAAAAAGAAGAGGAGTAGCAATATTAATTTCTGACAAAATAGACTTTAGACTTAAATCCACCACAAAGGATAAAGAAGGACACTACATAATGATAAAAGGGACAATTGATCAGGAAGACATAACCATATTAAATATTTTCGCACCCAATGACAGGGCTGCAAGATACATAAATCAAATTTTAACAGAATTGAAAAGCGAGATAGATACCTCCACAATTATAGTAGGAGACTTCAACACACCACTTTCGGAGAAGGACAGGACATCCAGTAAGAAGCTCAACAGAGACACGGAAGATCCAATTACAACAATCAACCAACTTGACCTCATTGACTTATACAGAACTCTCCACCCAACTGCTGCAAAATATACTTTTTTTTCTAGCGCACATGGAACATTCTCTAGAATAGACCCCATATTAGGTCATAAAACAAACCTTTGCAGAGTCCAAAACATCGAAATATTACAAAGCATCTTCTCAGACCACAAGGCAATAAAACTAGAGATCAATAACAGAAAAACTAGGGAAAAGAAATCAAATACTTGGAAAATGAACAATACCCTCCTGAAAAAAGACTGGGTTATAGAAGACATCAAGGAGGGAATAAGGAAATTCTTAGAAAGCAACGAGAATGAAAATACTTCCTATCAAAACCTCTGGGACACAGCAAAAGCAGTGCTCAGAGGGCAATTTATATCAATAAATGCACACATACAAAAAGAAGAGAGAGCCAAAATCAGAGAACTGTCCCTACAACTTGAACAAATAGAAACTGAGCAACAAAAGAATCCATCAGGCACCAGAAGAAAACAAACAATAAAAATTAGAGCTGAACTAAATGAATTAGAGAACAGAAAAACAATTGAAAGAATTAACAAAGCCAAAAGCTGGTTCTTGGAAAAAATTAACAAAATTGATAAACCATTGGCTAGACTGACTAAAGAAATACAGGAAAGGAAACAAATAACCCGAATAAGAAATGAGAAGGACCACATCACAACAGAACCAAATGAAATTACAAGAATCATTTCAGATTATTATGAAAAATTGTACTCTAACAAATTTGAAAACCTAGAAGAAATGGATGAATTCCTGGAAAAACACTACCTACCTAAACTAACACATTCAGAAGTAGAACAACTAAATAGACCCATAACAAAAAAAGAGATTGAAACGGTAATCAAAAAACTTCCAACAAAAAAAAGTCCTGGCCCAGATGGCTTCACTGCAGAGTTCTACCAAACCTTCAGAGAAGACTTAACACCACTACTACTGAAGGTATTTCAAAGCATATAAAAAGACGGAATACTACCCAACTCATTCTATGAAGCTACCATCTCCCTGATACCAAAACCAGGTAAAGACATTACAAAAAAAGAAAATTATAGACCTATATCCCTCATGAACATAGATGCAAAAATCCTCAACAAAATTCTAGCCAATAGAATCCAACGACACATCAAAAAAATAATTCACCCTGACCAAGTGGGATTTATACCAGGTATGCAAGGCTGGTTTAATACCAGAAAAACCATTAATGTAATCCATCACATAAATAAAACAAAAGATAAAAACCACATGATCTTATCAATAGATGCAGAAAAGGCATTTGACAAAGTTCAACACCCATTTATGATAAAAACTCTTACCAAAATAGGAATTGAAGGAAAATTCCTCAACATAATAAAGGGCATCTATGCAAAGCCAACAGCCAATATCACTCTAAATGGAGAGAACCTGAAAGCATTTCCCTTGAGAACGGGAACCAGACAAGGAGGCCCTTTATCACCGCTCTTATTCCACATCGTACTTGAAGTCCTAGCCAGGGCAATTAGGCTAGACAAAGAAATAAAGGGTATCCAGATTGGCAAGGAGGAAGTAAAGTTATCACTATTTGCAGATGACATGATCGTATACATGGAAAACCCTAAGGAATCCTCCAGAAAACTACTGAAACTAATAGAAGAGTTTGGAAGAGTCTCAGGTTATAAAATAAACATACAAAAATCACTTGGATTCCTCTACATCAACAAAAAGAACACCGAAGAGGAAATAACCAAATCAATACCATTCACAGTAGTCCCCAAGAAGATAAAATACTTAGGAATAAATCTTACCGAGGATGTAAAAGACCTATACAAAGAAAACTACAAAGCTCTACTACAAGAAATTCAAAAGGACATACTTAAGTGGAAAAACATACCCTGCTCATGGATAGGAAGACTTAACATAGTAAAAATGTCTATTCTACCAAAAGCCATCTATACATTTAACGCACTTCCGATGCAAATTCCAATGTCATATTTTAAGGGGATAGAGAAACAAATCACCAATTTCATATGGAAGGGAAAGGAGCCCCGGATAAGCAAAGCACTACTGAAAAAGAAGAAGAAAGTGGGAGGCCTCACCTTACCTGACTTCAGAACCTACTATACAGCCACAGTAGTCAAAACAGCCTGGTATTGGTACAACAACAGACACATAGACCAATGGAACAGAATTGAGAACCCAGACATAGATCCATCCACGTATGAGCAGCTGATATTTGACAAAGGACCAGTGTCAATTAACTGGGGAAAAGATAGTCTTTTTAACAAATGGTGCTGGCATAACTGGATATCCATTTGCAAAAAAATGAAACAGGACCCATACCTCACACCATGCACAAAAACTAACTCCAAGTGGATCAAAGACCTAAACATAAAGACTAAAACGATAAAGATCATGGAGAAAAAATTGGGACAACCCTAGGAGCCCTAATACAAGGTATAAACAGAATACAAAACATTACCAAAAATGATGAAGAGAAACCCGATAACTGGGAGCTCCTAAAAATCAAACACCTATGCTCATCTAAAGACTTCTCCAAAAGAGTAAAAAGACCACCTACAGACTGGGAAAGAATTTTCAGCTATGACATCTCCGACCAGCGCCTGATCTCTAAAATCTACATGATTCTGTCAAAACTCAACCACAAAAAGACAAACAACCCAATCAAGAAGTGGGCAAAGGATATGAACACACATTTCACTAAAGAAGATATTCAGGCAGCCAACAGATACATGAGAAAATGCTCTCGATCATTAGCCATTAGAGAAATACAAATTAAAACCACGATGAGATTCCATCTCACACCAGCAAGGCTGGCATTAATCCAAAAAACACAAAATAATAAATGTTGGAGAGGCTGCGGAGAGATTGGAACTCTCATACACTGCTGGTGGGAATGTAAAATGGTACAACCACTTTGGAAATCCATCTGGCGTTATCTTAAACAGTTAGAAATAGAACTACCATACAACCCAGAAATCCCACTCCTCGGAATATACCCTAGAGATACAAGAGCCTTCATACAAACAGATATATGCACACCCATGTTTATTGCAGCTCTGTTTACAATAGCAAAAAGTTGGAAGCAACCAAGGTGTCCATCTACGGACGAATGGGTAAATAAATTGTGGTATATTCACACAATGGAATACTATGCATCGATAAAGAACAGTGACGAATCTCTGAAACATTTCATAACATGGAGGAACCTGGAAGGCATTATGCTGAGCGAAATGAGTCAGAGGCAAAAGGACAAATATTGTATAAGACCACTATTATAAGATCGTGAGAAATAGTAAACCTGAGAAGAACACATACTTTTGTGGTTACGAGGGGGGGAGGGAGGGAGGGTGGGAGAGGGTTTTTTATTGATTAATCAGTAGATAAGAACTGCTTTAGGTGAAGGGAAAGACAACACTCAATACATGGAAGGTCAGCTCAATTGGACTGGACCAAAAGCAAAGAAGTTTCCGGGATAAAATGAATGCTTCAAAAGTCAGTGGAGCAAGGGCGGGGGTCTGGGGAACATGGTTTGCGGGAACTTCTAAGTCAATTGGCAAAATAATTCTATTATGAAATCATTCTGCATCCCACTTTGAAATGTGGCGTCTGGGGTCTTAAATGCTAACAAGCGGCCATCTAAGATGCAGCAATTGGTCTCAACCCACCTGGAGCAAAGGAAAAGGAAGAACACCAAGGCCACACGACAACTAAGAGCCCAAGAGACAGAAAGGGCCACATGAACCAGAGACCTACATCATTCTGAGACCAGAAGAACTAGTTGGTGCCCGGCCACAATCGATGACTGCCCTGACAGGGAGCACAGCAGAGGACCCCTGAGGGAGCAGGAGATCAGTGGGATACAGACCCCAAATTCTCATAAAAAGACCAAACTTAATGGTCTGACTGAGACTGGAGGAATCCCGGCGGCCATGTTCCCCAGACCTTCAGTTGACACAGGACAGGAACCATCCCCGAAGACAACTCATCAGAAATGAAAGGGACTGGTTAGCGGGTGGGAGAGAGACGCTGATGAAGAGTGAGCTAATGATATCAGGTGGACACTTGAGATTGTGTTGGCAACTCTTGTCTGGAGGGGGGATAGGAGGATAGAGAGAGAGGGAAGCCAGCAAAATTGTCAAGAAAGGAGAGACTGAAAGGGCTGACTCAAGAGGGGCAGAGCAAGTGGGAGTAGGGAGTGAGATGTATGTAAACTTATATGTGACAGACTGATTGGATTTGTAAACGTTCACTTGAAGCTTAATAAAAGTTATTAAAAAAAAATAATAATAATACATCATGATTAGCTGGGATTCACACCAGGGATTCAAGTGTGGTTCAACATTACAAAACTAATCAATGTAATTCACCACATAAATAAAACAAAGGAAAAGAATCCCATGATCATCTCAATCAACACAGAAAAGATGTTTGATAAAGTCCAACACACTTTCCTGATAAGAGCTCTCAGGGAAATAAAAATTGAAGGGAAGTTCCTCAACATAACTAGGTATATAAGCAAAACGAACAGCCAACATTATTCTCAACAGAGAAAGACTAAAAGCATTCCTCCTGAGAACAGGAACGAGACAAGAATGCCCATTATCATCACTCTTATTCGACATTGTACTGGAAGTCCTAGCCAGAGCAATAAGATAAGGAAATAACAGGTATCCAAATTGGTAAGGAGGAAGTAAAACTATCTCTATTTGCAGATGACATGATGCTACACGTAGAAAATCCCAGAAACTCCCCAAGAAAGTTACTGGAACTAAAAGACCTGTTCAGCAAAGTGACAGGGTACAAGATCAACACACAAAAATCAGTTGGGTTCCTCTACACTAACAAAGAGAACCCTGGAACGGAAATCAAGAAAACAATACCATTTACAATAACCCCCAAAAGGATAAAATACCTAGAAATAAATCTAACCGGGGATATAAAAGACTTATACAAGGAAAACTACAAAACACTATTGCAAGAAACCAGAATAAAAAAAAAAAAAATAGACCTACATAAATAGAAAAACATTCCATGTGCATGGATTGGAAGACCTAGCACTGTGAAAATGTGATGCTACCCAAAGTGATCTATGAATATAATGCAAGCCCAAACCAAATCCCAACAACATTCTTTAACAAAATGGAAAACTCAATCTCCAACTTTTATGGAGAGGAAAGAGGCCCCAAATGTCTAAAGCAATACTGAAGAACAATAAAGTAGGCAGCGTCATACTTTCTCTTCTCAGAACTTACTACACCGCCACAATGATCAAAACAGCCTGGTACTGATACAACAACAGATACATTGACCAATGAAACAGGATTGAGAATCCAGAAGTACATCCATCCACCTACAAACAGCTGATCTTCAACAAATGGTTGAGGTCCATTCGATGGGAGGAGACAGACTCTTTAACAAACAGTGCTGGCAAAACTGCATATCCATTTACAGAAAAATGAAACAGGACCCATACCTCACACCATACACAAAAACTAACTCAAAATGGATCAAAGATCTAATTGTTTAAACTAAAACTAAAGTTTCTGGAAGATAGCATAAAAAATTGAACCTACAGACTGGGAAAAAAAATTTTGGTAATAACATATCTGACAAGGATCTAATCTCTAAAACATATAGAAAATGTCAACAATTCATCAACAAAAAGGCAAACAATCCAATCAAAAATTGGGCAAAGGACATGAACAAACAGTTCACCAAAGAGGACATTCAGGTGGCTAACAAGCCCGTGATGAGACGCTTGCAATCATTAGCCATTCAAAACCAAATCAAAACTACAATGAGATCCCATCCCATCCCTGCAAAAATGGCACAGATTAAAAAAAAAAAAACAGAAAACAACAAATGCTGGTGAGATTGTGGGGGCATTGGAACTCTTATACACTGCCAGTGGGACAGTAAAATAGTACAAACACTGTGAAAAATGGTATGAAGCTTCCTCAAAAAGCTAGAAATAGAAATCCCTTATGACCCAGCATTCCCACTCCTAGGTATATATTCTAGAGATATAAGAGCAGTGACACGAATAGACATATGCACACCCATGTTCACTGCAGCATTATTTGCAAGAGTGCAAAGATGGAGACAACCTAAGCGCCCATCAATGGCCAAATGGATAAACAAACTGCGGTACATACATACAACGGAATGCTACACACTGACAAAGAATAATGATGAGTCCACAAAACATAACACGGGTGGATGTAGAGGACATTATGCTGAGTGAAACAGGTCAGACCCAAACGGGCAAATATTGCATGATACCGCTTTTGTAAAAAGTCAAAAATAGATGTACACACAGATCAGTGTCCTTTGATGGTTACCAAGAGTGGGAGGGTACGGAGGCAGAATCACTTACTAGATAGCAGATGTGTTAATTCTAGTGATAGGAAAGGCAATACACGATATGGAGGAAGTCAGCACAACTTGACCAAGGTAAATTAAGACACTGAGGGGTGCACAAGAATAAAGGACAGTTTTTTTTTTTTTTTTTTATGGTAAATGGTAAATGCTATAACATACACAACTTTGCAACAACAGTAAAAACAAGCAAAAAATATGTGAGTGGTTCCGTAGGTAGATACGTATGCTATATGGGTGTGGGATGGCGTATGGGCATGCATGTATATGCATATGTAGGTATAATTGTGGGCATATGTATATACATGTTTGTAGGTACTGAATATATATTCACATAGAAGTATGGTTATGGAACTTCCCACACATATCCAAACACCTTGTGGGATTGATTTACTGGATTTGAAGGGTCAGGATCATAGTCTCCTGGGGCAACTAGGTCAATTTGCATAACTTAGTTCATAAAGATAATGTTGTACATCCTAGTTTGGTAAGTAGTGTCTTGGGTCGCCATGAGTTGGAACTGACTCAATGGCAATGGGTTTAGTTTTGGTTTGGTCTGGGGTCTTAAAAGCTTATGAGCAGCCCTCTAAGATACAGCAATGGGTCTCTTCCCATCTGGAGCAAAGGAGAGTGATGATAACCAGACTCAAGGAAGAAATTAGTCCATGGGACTCCATGGGACTAATGGCCTACAGGAAACACAGTCTCTTCTAGCTTGAGACCAGAAGAACTAGATGGTGCTCAGCTACCACTACCGACCATTCTGACCAGTGGCACAACAGAAGGTCCCAGTTAGAATGGGAGAAAAATGTAGAACAAAACTCAAATTCATAAAAAGAGATCAGATTAATGGTCTGATAGAGACTAAAGGAACCCCCAAGACTATCACCCTAAAATACCTTTTTAACCTGGAAGCCATCTTTCTGCCAAATAATAGATTGGCTTATAAAATAAAAAATAACACCCGTGAGGAATGTGCTCCTTTAAACAATCAACTATATGAGGCCAAATGGTCAACGTTTATATAAAAATAAAGTTGAGAAGGCAAGGAAGGGTGGGGAAACGGGGTGGAAATGATGAAAGCGTTGGCACATTAGGGATTGTAACCAATCTCATCGGGCAATTTGTATATGGATTGTTGAAGGAGAATCTAATTTGCTGTATAAACTTTCACCTAAAACACAATAAAACATTTTTAAGAAATCATACGAGAGGAGACACATTTACCTTTGGCCTCATACACAAAAAAAGTCAATGTGCTGGGTGGGTGTGAGGATGTGCCATGATCATGAGGAGCTTTTGAGAATTCCCTTTTGTTTCTCCAAATTCCAGACTAATCCAGAGAATTCTAGAGCAGTGATTTTCAAACTAATATGGAGAAGGACAGTTTTTGTTATTCTTGTTGTTTGTTCTGTTTTATTCCCAATCTATAATGCATTGATACTTTTGTAAATTACAATATAGATGAATCATTAGAAAAATAAAATAAAATACAAACCATATTTAATTTTATTACTACATTAAATAGACATTACCAGAAAATTTCCCAACTGTTTACTCCCAATTTCTGTATTTATGTCCTTGCATACTGGCAAAAAGAATTCACTTTACTGGAAATACATGGCTGTTATGATATTAAGAATAGAAGATCTCAGTCTAGCTGGTGGAACGTCAGCGATTCAAAGAAACATACTGTGACAACCGCTGTTAAAGTGTTATATGTATGGTGTGTACATAAACAATTCCAGAAGTAATTCTTTTTAAAACACATCTAGTTTTGTTATGGTTGTTTTTTGTGACTTTCATTGCAAACACATTTTAGTTTTATTTTTAAAATTTAGTTCTGTCGATTTTCAGGGATTTCACAGTTTTTATTTTTGCTTAAAAAAGAAGAAAAACTCCCTTCCAGCTGAATTCAGACACCTGACAGGTCTTCACAGTTTATGCTTTTTTGGAAGTTAACAATTGACCTGGAAAATTGGTTAGATTATGTGAGAGAAAGGTACATTATCTGGCAATAATAAGCTATGAAATACAAAGGAATAAATAAATGGAAGCACGGGTGCACGAACGGATGGTTGCTGTGACTAGATCTTCAAACTTCTCCAGAAACCAGAATGTCAATCCTTACGCATCCTTCAAGGAGCTCTGGTCATTGGAACACTTCTACACTGCTGGTGGGAATGTAAAATTGTACAACCACTTTGGAAATTGATTTGGCACTTCCTTAAAAAGTTAGAAATAGAACTACCATACAATCCAGCAATCCCACTCCTTGGAATATATCCTAGAGAAATAAGAGCCTTTACACGAACAGATATATGCACATCCATGTTTATTGCAGCACTGTTTACAATAGCAAAAAAATGGAAGCAACCAAGGTGCCCATCAACGGATGAATGGATAAATAAATTGTGGTACATTCATACAATGGAATAGTACACATCAATAAAGGACAGTGAGGAACCTGTGAAACATTTCATAACACATAGGAACCTGGAAGGCATTATGCTGAGTGAAATTAGTCAGTTGCAAAAGGACAAATATTGTATAAGACCACTATTATAAGAACTTGAGAAAGAGTTTAAACTGAGAAGAAAACATTCTTTTGTGGTTACAAGAGGGGGGACGGAGTGGGGGTGGGAGAGGGGCATTCACTAATTAGATAGTAGATAACAACTACTTTAGGTGAAGGAAAGACAGCACACAATACAGGGGAGGTCAGCACAATTAGACTAAACCGAAAGCAAAGAAGTTTCCTGAATAAACTGAATGCTTCAAAGGCCAGCGTAGCAGGGGCAGAGTTTTGGGGACCATGGTTTCAGGGGACATCTAAGTCAATGGGTATAATAAAATCTTTTAAGAAAACATTCTGCATCCCACTTTGAAGAGTGGCATCTGGGGTCTTAAACGCTAGCAAGCAGCCATCTAAGATGCATCAATTGGTCTCAACCTACCTGGATCAAAGGAGAATGAAGAACACCAAGGACACAAGGCAATTACGAGCCCAAGAGACAGAAAGGGGTACATGAGCCAGAGACTACATCATCCTGAGACCAGAAGAACTAGATGGTGCCCAGCCACAACCGATGACTGCCCTGACAAGGAACACAACAGAGAACCCCTGAGGGAGCAGGAGAGCAGTGGGATGCAGACCCCAAATCCTCATAAGACCAGACTTAATGGTCTGAGACTAAAAGGACCCTGGTGGTCATGGCCCCCAGACCTTCTGTTGCCCCAGGACAGGAACCATTCCCAAAGCCAACTCTTCAGACATGGATTGGACTGGACAATGGGTTGGAGAGGGATGCTGGTGAGGAGTGAGCTTCTTGGATCAGGTGGACACTTGAGACTATGTTGGCATCTCCTGCCTGGAGGGGAGATGAGAGGGTGGAGGGGGTTAGAAGCTGGTGAAATGGACACGAAAAGAGAGAGTGGAGGGAGAGAGCAGGCTGTCTCATTAGGGGGAGGGTAATTGGGAGTGTGTAGCAAGGTGTATATGGGTTTTTGTGTGAGAGACTGACTTGATTTGTAAACTTTCACTTAAAGCACGATAAAAAATTATTTAAAAAAGAAGGAGCTGTGGTGGTGCAATGGTTAAGGCACCGTGCTGCTAACTGAAAACAAAGCAGCTGCTCCGTGGGGGGAAAGGCCTGGCCCTCTGCTCCCATCAGGACTGAAGAAGTTCTACGCAGTCCTACAGGGTCACTGTGAGTCAGTATGGACTTGACGGCGTATAACAACAATAACAACAGGCACGCTCCAAACTGGAGGGCCAGGAACGATCAGAGAAGGTTTTCTGAGCATGACTGAGAACTCTCTTTAGCCTCTCTTGTTCTAACCCTAACTCCCCACCCACTCTTGAAGTTTAGGATGTGAATTACAGGGCCTATCCATGACTCCCTAGGTGGCCCGAGTGGCTAAGCACTTGGCTACTAAGCAAAAGGTTGTTATGTTTGAATCTACCCAGAGGCAACCCAGAAGACAGATACGGTGATGTACCCCTGAGAAACCAGCCACTGAAAACCCTGTGGAGCACAGTTCTCCTCCGACACACAGGAGATCAACGTGAGTCAGAGTCAGCCCGATGGCAACTGGCTGGTTTCCCTACTACCTGCGAGCATCACAGCAGTATAATACACATTTCCCCCACAATGTTAAAGAACTTGGCTATTTTCAGACATAACTGAATCAAATTCAAATTATCAATTTTAGTTCTGCGGAGTGCCAGACACGGGATGGAACTGAGATAGATGAGAATGCACTGTACGACTGTGAATATTTGTCTGCAAGGAATCTCTGCAGCGCTGCGTTTCCAGGAGAAAGAGACGGTGTGAAGGTCATCCAATGACAGCGTGCGTGGCATTGCTTGAGTGAATCTTTCCACTCCCTCAGATCACATCAAATCCTGTACATCCTCACCCGCGCAGCACTACTGAAGAGCAACTACAAAGTGCAAGTTTCCAAACCAGATGAATGGCATTAGTTCTCCTGAAGTGGGCTTACTTTCTGGCTCTTGTTCAAATGACAGAAAGAGCTTTTTTTTTTGCCCAAGTCAGTGCTTGGAAACCGACAGAGACAAGTAGCAATGGCTCCAGGGCTTCAGATAATTTCCGTGTTTTAGCTCTCTTCATTCCAACCCTCTCAAGCAGTATTTTGTCTCAGGGGTCTGTTGTTTAGACTCAGGCTCTATCTTTGTGACTGGTAGACTGCAGGGAAGTGAGGGGGATGGCAATTTTTGAAGAACTGTCTCTGGCAAGAATCAAGAAAGCAGTATGACCTATTTTCTATTTTTGTTCTTTAAGATGCTGGCAAAATGTCCTTTTGTGAGGAGGAAAGGCCTTCCTCTTGTCCTCTGAGCCTTCTGTAGACCTTTTACAGGCTTTTTTGAACCACCTTCCAGGGGATGGACAACACTGTGTTGTGGTGGGGAAGAGGTAAGGGAGGGCCATATATAAATTACAGGAAAAACACCACACATCTCTCAGTCTGTCATACTGTGATGGCTTGTGTGTTGCTGTGATGCTGGAAGCTATGTCACTGGTATTTCAAATACCAGCAGGGTCACCTGTGGTGGACAGAGTTCAGCAGAACTTCCAGACAAAGAAAGACTAGGAAGAGAGACCTGGCAGTCTATTTCTGAACGAATTCACAAGTGATAACCTTATGAACAGCAGAGGAACACTGTCTGACATGGTGGTGGAAGATGAGCCCCCCAGGTTGGAAGGCTCTCAAAATACGACTGGGGAAGGGCTGCCTCCTCAAAGTAGAGTTGACTTTAGTGACGTGGATGGAGTCAAGCTTTTGGGACCTTCATTTGTTGACGTGGCACAACTCAAAATGAGAAGAAACAACTGCAAACATCCACTAATAATCGAAATGCGGACTGCACAAAGTATGAATCTAGGAAAATTGGAAGTTGTCAAAAATGAAATGGAACGCATAAACATCAATATTCTAGGCATTAGTGAGCTGAAATGGACTGGTACTGGCCATTTTGAATCAGACAATCATGTGGTCTTCTATGCTGGGAATGACAAGTTGAAGAGGAATGGCGTTGCATCCATCGTCAAAAGAACATTTCCCAAGATCTATCCTGAAGTACAACGCTGTCAGTGATGAGCAACATCCATAAAAAGATTGTGAGGATGGCGCAGGACCAGGCAGTGTTTCATTCTGTTGCACACGGTGCCAACTGGACAGCACCCAATGACAACCTTTTTGGAGTACCAGTTTTATCATATGGTAAGTAAATTTAATTATTATTGCATGAAAAACAAATACAGATATATTAAGAGTAGAATACAAATTGTAGATGCATTCAGATAAATATGTTGCTGTTGTTATTAGCTGCCATCGAGTTGATTCCTACTCATGGTGATCCTCGGTATTACAGAGTAGAACTACTCCATGACGTTTTCTTGGCTGAAATCTTAACAGAAGCAGATCGCCAGGCCTATCTTCCATGGTACCGCTGGTTGGGTGGATTTGAACCTCCAGCCTTTAGGTTAGCAGTTGAGCCCAATCTACTTATACCAAGTGGGCATCTTGCATCGTAACTAGGGCCTTATAATACGTTATTAATTAGATTTGTTTTCTTGGAAGTACTTGAGATGGAACTTCTTCATAATTGGTGTTTTTTTTTTTTTCTTTTTCCTGTAACGATGACAACTTTAGGTCATATGTGCTTTGAAAAGCCTGCAGAAAAGAAAGAATGGAAAGAAAGGAGAGACGGAGCAAAAGAGAGAGGGAGGGAGGGTGGGAGGCCAAGGCAGGTGGGTTGAAATTCTTTCAGAAGAAGATGCTATTTTTGTTCAGGCCAAAGGCATATGGGGCCAGTTTGGTCCCCGTATCAGATATTGACACCAGAAACGCTGGCAGATTCTTCAGCACCATCTGACACGTAGAAAGCGTTCTATAGTATTTTGTTCACTGAATGGATTCAATATCAACTTCAAATGGTAGTAATTCCACTAGCAAAAAATGTTTGTGCTTGGCATGAATTATCTTGGACCTGCCATATTTACATAAGAAAAGAAAGTCTGAGTTGGAGAACAGTGAATCTGGCCCTTTGCTGAGTCTCCCTAATTTAAGCTGCTCCAATTCAGGGCCAGCAGGCCAGGGGTAACTTGATTATAAGGTATAGTGTCTCCAAACAGAATGCATCATTAGTCATCACACAACTTAGAAACTCAGTTCACAACAAACACAATACTATCTGCCAAAGAGGGAAGGGAGGAATTCTTTCATTCTCCTCAGTACAGACAAAGGGGAATAGAATGACAGTTATTTAAAATGTTTTTTTTTTAACCCTACAGAAAGAAAATTACTTTAAAATATACTACTCTGTCAGATCCATTCTCTCCCTTAACAGACACGCACATACCAAACAGCCATATGAAAAACATGGTAATATTTGCATGATTTTTTTTTTTCAGTTTTTAATGTTTCTTAAGTATTGACCAATACAGCTTTTAATTTTTTTCTTTCCATTTTTCTATTTTACTAATTTTTCCTTTTAATCTTTATTTTTCTTTAATCAACAATCAACTTTGTTTGGTTTTCCTCTAGGATCAGCTTTCAAACTTTTTGAGTTAATGGTTTATCTAATTAATTTATTTTCTTTCTGCTTTTTCCCCAGTTAGTACATGCATTTAGGGTTACATACTTCTTTAAAGCTGCTTACATGTTTGATTCATATTGTTTTTATTGGGATCTTGCTCTAAAAACTTTTTTTAATTTTAAATATGATTTTTGATCTGCATATTACTTAGAAATATACAGGTATAATTTGACGGCACTGGGTCTGGGTTAGGTATAATTTGAGAGTTGTTTTATTTTTTCTATTTCAATGTCTAATTTTAATCCAAACTACTCAAAATATTTAGTTTGTATGATACTGATTCATTTATATTTATTTGCACATTTTGCTCCATATAAGCTTTTGCTCTTAAGGCCTTCAATTTACTGATTTAAGCCCACCCATATTTTTTTTTTATATATTACTGAAGGTTATCTGCTTTCCCTAAAGATAACTGATTTAACCACATATAACCACTCCATAATAGCAACTAGGCTGTCGTTTGGCCAAATGACTGCGCATCATAGCTTAGCCAAGTTCACACGTAAAATCAATTATTACAGCTGTTTATTAGGCTGACAGTGCTTTGGGGAAAGGGAAGTAATCAGACTATTCAGAGATTACTGAACATTGTCTCTGAATTGACACTAATTCCCAGAGGCCCAAAATGTCACTGTAGTCCACCAATTAAAGCAGGAACTTACAGAGGTCAGACGATCAATTCAGCTTTAGATCGGATCATCTCACAGTGGGCCCAGTGGTTCCCCAAGCCCTTCCTGGGGCTATCTCCCCACTTCCAGAACACAGCATTGGAATAAACCTGCTAGGATCTGAAAGAATCCATCCCCACACTGGTTCTCTGACCTATAGAGTCAGAGCTATTACAGTGGGAGAGGCCAAGTAGAAGTCATTAGAATTGCCTCTTCTCAAAATATCAGTAAAACAAAAACACTACTGTATTCTTGGAGGGACCACAGTGACTAGTACCATCATCAAAGGCTTGAAAGATGTAGGGGTGGTGATTCTAACCACATCCTCATGTAAGTCACCTATTTAGCCCCCACAAAAAACAGACGAATCTTGGAGAATGACAATGAATTATAAAAACTTAATCAGGTGGCAACTCCAATTGCAGCTGCTGGTCCAGATGCGGTTTTTTGCTTGAGCAAATTAACACACTCCCTGGTGGCTGGTATGAAGCTACTGATCTAGAAAATGCTTTTTTTTTTTCTACATATCTGTTAGCAAAGACCACCAGAAGCAGTTTGTTTTCAGTTGACAGGTTCAGAAATATACCTTCACTTTCCTATTTCAGGGATGTATCAACTCTCCAGCTTTATGTTATAATTTAGTCCACAGGGACCTTGATTACCTTTCCTTTTACAAGGGAATGGTCCTGACCAACATAGAGTAGCAACTGCCCTAGATATGTTGCTACAACACTTGCAAGAGGGTGGGAAATAAATCCTGCAAAAATTCAGGGACCTTCTAGAGGCCCAGCAGTGTGGGCCATGTTGAGATTCCCCTTCTAAGGTGAAGGACAGGTTGTTGTATCTGGTCACTGCTAAAATAAAAAAAAAAAAAGTACAACATCTATTGAGCTTCTTTAGATTGGGAGACAACATATTTCTCATTTAGGTGTACTACTCTGGTGCACTTACTGAGTGGTCCCAAAAAACTGCTGATTCTGAGTGGGGCCCAGAACAAGGGAAGCTTCTCCAACAGATTTAGGCTGCCGTATAAGCTGCTCTGCCACTTGGGCCGTATGATCCATTAGATCTTACAGTGTGTTGGAATTCCACAGTCCATCTTTCAAGATAGAATATTTAAGATACTTTGGGTATCTTAAGAGACATTCTTGTTCTCTTGTCGAAAGATGTCTAAAGAATGTGAGAGCTTGATTTGTGACTTGAGATGAGGAAATGCTGAGTTTACCAAGTAGTTTCCGTAATAAAGTGGAAAGTAAAAGTTTCCTGTGAGTGAGCTGTGATTTGTCAGGGATTCTCTTAAAAATTACCCTGAATAATGATATAGGCCTTTCTACCTCCTGCCTTGTGGGAATGGTGACAGCTTCCCAAGAAGGAAATACTCTTTATGTCAGGCAAATCTATTGTGTACGCCTGCCTTGGCACCAAATGCCCTTTCCACTTCCTGTGGTAGAAACTATGTGTATTAATAATCCTTTCAATTCACTTATTTTATGTTCCTTAGCTGGAGTTATAAACGACATCCTCCCTGGAAGAGGGCAGTGGTGGGGTAGGGGTACATCCCAGAAAACAAGAGACTCAGAAAGAACAAACCACCTTATCCAGGAAGGAGAACCTTCAGCATACTCAGAAATCTGACAATTATTCTGGCGTTTAAACGAGCTGAGAGTAAAGGTGAACTTGACATTTGAAAGTCTTTGCTTAGTAGGAAGTTGTTCAGGAATGATTTTGGACCAATTAAAACCTCCTCTAAGGAGCCCTAGTGGCTCAATGGCTAAGTGCTCAGCTGCTAACCGAAAAGGCAGTGGTTCAAACCTGCCAGCTGTTCTTCAGGAGAAAGAGGGGGTAGTCTGCTTCCATAAAGACTACAGCCTTGGAAACCGTGTGGGCAGTTATACTCTGTCCTATAGGGTCACTAAGAGTAGGAATCGACTTGACGGCAACAGGTTTAAAACCTTCTCTAACAGACTAAGATCAGGGTAGCCACTTCTTTGGAAGTGACACATGCAGGTCACCTGAATGGTTATCAGGTTTAGGCATATACACAGGCATTTAGGAAAATAGTAGAAAAGTCGGTAATGAGACATTTACAAACAGGGACCATAAAATCCAAGTGGCCTTGGTGAACCAAAAGCTATTGCGATTTGCTGACATCCCTATAAATGTTCGACTCATTCTCAAAATCATTGGTAGTAACTCTACTCTGTGACTCAGTTTCTATGTCACGTCAACATTACCACATTGTCCAGAAGCCAAACCAAACCCATTGCCATCAAGTCAATTCCAACTCATAGAAACACTGTAGGACAGAGTAGAACTGCCCCATAGGGTTTCCAAGGAGCAGCTCGTGGCTTCAAACTGCTGACCTTTTGGTTAGCAGCCAAGCTCTTAACCACTGTGCCACCAGGGGTCCTACCATATTGTAGGGGTCCATTTTGTCATGTTCTCCCACTGTAAACTGACGAATATCCCATTTTCCTAAGAGGATTCTCAGGATTCACGTTCCCACAGTGATACTGTGGAAGAACTAAAGCTGCACACAGGGGTGGATTAACTAGTAAGCGAGGTACTCACAGGCTTGCATTAAGCAAGGTAGACGAGTGCTTAATTGTGTTTACTTACTAATCTGTGGTACACAATTTCACATGGGTTTCACCACAAAAACAGGTGAAACTGTACTACACATGAGTAAGTAAGCACAAGTAAGCCCGTGTGTACCTTGCTTATTGGGTAATCCACACCAGCCTTGGCTGGCGATATCACTCTGCCACTAGCCAGCACCATGACAATGGGCAAGCTCATTTCTCTGGACCAATTTTCCTTTCTTATAAATGGAAAGTAATACTCATGTCACAGACATATCATAAGAATGAGAGAGAATGTATGCTAATTACCCAAGCCAGTGCCTGACCCATGTAAAGCATAGTCAATGCGATTAGAGGTCAAAATACTTCATTTTGGGAGCCATTTTGGTATTGAAGAAGGAGCACTGGACTCAAATAATTTGTCAGCACCATTCTGATAACCATCTCTGTCATAAAATAGCCATGGGACCCTCCTTAGAAGGTGACTTTACTCCTCTGCGTACTGGCATCATCATCTTTAGAATGAGAATTATAATTCCTACCCTTACTATTCATGAAACTTTGAGAATATGGAATGAGGTCTGAAATCCAAACACATTTTGGAAGGCATAAACACACTCTAAGTATTAAGTACCAAGGTTGCTATTGTTATTTTTTCTATCAATATTAATTATATTACTTTAGGTCTAACACTATCATGGAGCCCTGATGGCACAATGGTTAAGAACTGGGCTGCTAACCAAAAAGTCCACAGTTTGCATTCACCAGCCACTCCTTTGAAACCTACGTGGCAGTTCTACTCTGTCCTGTAGAGTCACTGTGAGTTGGAAACGACTCGATGGCAACAGGTTTGATTTGAACATTATCATTCTGTTAGACATGTGTGTAGGACAGAGAACTTGGTTTGGTCTTTTGTCTCTAGTTTCTGAAAATAGCCCTTGGAATGTGTGAGCAATCAAGGGGGCTTTATTTTATAAAACAGCCAGGCAACACTTAAACATGTGTAAATTAATAGGGGCTGCACAGACCACATCCTGGCTAAGGAAGGGAGGGGCACAAAGGAGTCCATCATACATATTCACTGACTCAAGAATATTCATTGAGGTCCCAAAGACTAAAGGGCCCTGGACGTTGGAGGTCTCTCTTTTGGGGCTTTGTAGGTTAGTGAGAATATCCATGCACTGGAGAGGGTATACCACGTGCCTGGGGACATGGAAGCCTCATGCTGTGAACTCTCCCAGACCTTGCCTGATGTGCCTCCTCATTTGTATCCCTTTTAATTATACTAAATGAGTAACTTTAAGTATAGGTAATAGTCTCTGTGAATTTTGGGAGCCGATATAGAGAATTAACAAACTCACTAAGGGCAATGGGTCTGACTTAATGCAAGGTGGTTAATTCAGAGAAATGCTGCCAAGGCAGTCTATGTGTGAGGACTCCAGCTCCGGGTGGCCCGTGGTCAGGGAAAGGCTGCATTGGTAGCCAATGAAGAAGGACAGAGTCCTTCTAGCACGTGACCCAGCCCAAAGGGGGCTAGAAAGAGAGAGAGAGTAGCCAGCTGGTCTGAAGTGCAAGGAGCTGTTCAGACTCCCGAGCCTACAGCTGATACCTGACGATCTGGCTCAACTCATGGTAATTATTACTATTGCTTTATAGGGATGAGTCTGACCTAACTCTGGATGGTTAGGGAGGGAAAGGAATTGCTTCAGACGGTGGAGCTGGCGAACAGGAATGGAGAGAGATGTGGAAAGGTGAAGCCTGGATTCATTTCCAGATGGGAACTGATTTATGGTGATCCCTACCATGTAGTTTTTTATACCATGTAGTTAGTGATAAAGGTGGCTTTTCCCACCTTGCCCCTTTTGTAGAGTAGGTGGTGACAGTGCAGCATGTTACAGACTTCATTTTTGATTAGTAGTTAACTTATTCACCTTGGACAAGAAAATGCTTCTATTTCTAGAACTAAATTCCATGAAGAGGGAGGCTGGTATCTAGCTGTGAGATAGTGTTCCAAGCAGGCACTCAATAAATATTCCTTTTGTGAGTTGTGCATGGCCCTGGGGATTGCCACCATCATTTCTGGCACAGTCCCCACAATCCACAGAAAGTCTGCCTTCAACTTCAGGAGTTCTTCAAGACATGGGGGAAATAGAACACATCAGTACTTGAAAGCTGCAGAATAAATTTAAATGTTGTATGTTGTAGACTCTACCACCTGGAATACGCTCTCATCACACTATAAAATCCAGTAGGACCGTGGACATTACTCCTTACTGACCAACAGCCTGCTTACCAGTAAATGAGAAACTGGTATAACAGCTACGGGAAGAGTGATATAGTACAGTAATTTGAGCCCATAGGCTTTGACATCAAGAAGATATGGATTTGAATACTGACTCCGCCATTTACTACCTTTGCGACTGTGGGCAAGTCATACAGTCTTTCTATAGTCTTCAGTTGATTTAATTACAAACTAGAAAAAAAAATTCTGTAGGAATGCTGTGATTATTAGATTAGATCAAGGCACACAGCACTCAGACTAAAAGTTAAAATCTAGAAAATGTTCAATAAATGGTACTCAGCAACTCGATTCACTGTAATTATTAGTATCACCTTACAAGAACAGTGGAAAGCAGACAGGTGCTGGAGTCGGGCCAAAGTGTGCTGGAATCTCATCTCATTTTTGTTACTTGGGAGTCATGTGACTTTCAGTAATTTACATAACCTTTTGAGGGCTTTTTTTTTTCCTCTATCTGTAAAATGAAATGACTGATACCTACACTTCACATGGCTACTATGAAAATTAAACGATATGCTAAAGATCTATAAATTAATGAATGTGAATCACCTTTCTTCTTGAAGATGCTGATGTTTGGGTGTTTTAGTGTTTTCTGTTCCTTCTATTTGTTTTTTTCTTTGATTTTATGCTGGTGTTCTTCTATTCATTAACCCACCATTCATTCATAACTTCTATATGCCAGGCATCATGAAAGGCACCCAGGAGACAATGGTGAGCAAGCCAAGTCTTGTCTCTACATCCTGAGAGTACACGATTAGCTAAGGAGACAGTCATTTTGAGGACTAAGACGCACCTGACCCAAGCCATGGTATTTTCAATCACCTTATATGCATGTGAAACCTGGATAAACAATGAGGAAAACCAAAAAAGAACTAATGCTTTTGAATTAGGGTGTTGGAGAAGAATATCAAATATAGCACGGGCTGAACGAACCGGTCTGTCTTGGAAGAAGTACAGCCAGAATGCTCCTTAGAAGCAAGGACGGTGAGACTATGTCTCACACACTTTGGACATGTTATCAGGAGGGTCCAGTCTCTGGAGAAGGACATCATGCTTGGCAATAGAGGGTCAGCGAAAAAGAGGAAGATCCTTCATGATACGGACTGACACATGGGCTGCAACAATGGACCCAAACACAGCAACGATTGTGAGAATGGCATAGGACTGGGCGGTGTTTCATTCTGTTGTGCATAGGGTGGCCATGAGTTAGAATCAACTCTATGGCACCTAGCAACAACAAGGAGATAGTCGCAGAAAATCGAAAGTGCTGTGAATATTACGAAGAGGAGCTAGAGAATGCGTTGGCAGCATATAAAGGGGAACCAAATTTAGGATGAGTGCTCAGAAAAGATATTAGACAGAAAAAATAAGACAAATAAATAGGTCCTGGCAAGCAAGAAAGGAGCTGGGAAATTCCAGGCAGAGAAAACACATATGCACAGGCCCTGAGGCTGGAGAGGGCCTGGGATATTCAAGGACTCAGAAGAGGCCACTGTGCCTGAATTACAGTAAGTGATGGGAGAGGTGACCAGGTTGAGATCACAGAAGTAAGGTTTTACAGCTCGGGCCAGGCCTCTAGAGCTTTGCTTAGGGTTTTGGTCTTTATTATTAGAGGGATGGAAACCTATTTAAATGGATGAAGTCAGCATTCTACTCACTGCCTCAATAACAGGAAAGTGATACTTTATGAGGTCAGGATATATTTATTAGGTATTAATTAATATTTCTGCTTTCTGAATCTGGCATCAAGGTTGAGATAGGCTACATACCATTCCCAAAATCACACATTTGTGTTTTACAGTTATGAATGGAACGAGATGGGCTGAAGGTAGTGGTAAAAAAGGTCACATTGGTTATTTATTCCTCAAGCTCCCTTGACACTTGTATTGTCATCCCAGGCCACAAAATAATCAGACAAGTCGTTCAGAATTCAGTCTGACTCAGAAAAGCATGTAACTGACACACTGGAGATTAGGAAAATTGTAGGGTGGCAATTTCATTCATTAACAATGTGTTTTTGGACAAAGAAACAAGGGTCTCTTATTTCAAGATCATCCGCTACTCACTGTCTCTGAGTCTTCCATGGAGATGTGCTCAGTTGAAAGTTCTTGAAACCAAATGAATATCTGGTCTACCAGATCCCTAAGGCTATGCATTTATTCAGTGAAAAGTCTAAAATGTCATACATACTAAGCAAAGTGAACTCTAGCTAAGGACTTGAAGCTCAAAGATTTAATTTCCAACTTTAGCTTTGCTACTTTCTATTTGTTTGGATATGAGCAAATCACTTGGCTATTATAGTTTTTTCAGCATCTCCTGCAAAATGGGCATAGTCAAATCTAAGTTAATATATATTTACTGAATCTTATTACTAGAAAGCTCCTACAAGATCAGAAACTCAATCAACGCCAAGAACACATTTATAAGAATTAGGATAATGAGGCCAGGAAGAGTGAAGAGATTTCCCCAGAATATACCTACAACTTTGAATTAAAGTTTCATTTTGTTTCCAATGTATCACACAGTTATTAAATAAAAACGAGATGATGTGACTGTTCTGGGGGATTGTATCGGTGTTGTTGTTGTTGTTATTAGGTGTCGTTGAGTCACTTGACTCATAGCAACCCTATGTACAAGAGAATGAGACACAGCCCATTGTTGCAGCCACTGTGTCAATCTATCTCATTAAGGGTCTCCATCTTTTTCACTTCCCCTCCACTTTGCTAAGCACAATGTCCTTCTCCAGGGACTGGGTTCTCCTGATAACATGTCCAAAGTATGTGAGACAAAGTCTCACCAACCTCGCTTCTAAGAAGCATTCTGGCTGTGCTTCTTCCAAGACAGATTTATTTGTTCTTTTGGCAGTCCATGGTATATTCAATATTCTTCGCCAACACCATAATTCAAAGGCATCAATTCTTTTTTGGTCTTCCTTATTCATTGCCCAGCTTTCACAAGAATGTTATGCGATTGAAAATACCATGGCTTGAGTCAGGTGCACGTTATTAACTATGCAGAAGCATTCAACTGTGTGGATCATAACAAATTATGGATAAGAGTGTAAAGAATGGGAATTCCAGAACACTGAATTGTGCTCGTGAGGAACCTGTACATAGATCAAGAGGCAGTCGTTTGAACAGGACAAGGGGATACCACATGATTTAAAGTCAGGAAAGGTATATGCCAGGGGGCTGTATTACCTTGTATCATTTAATCGTCACAATAACCCAATGATGTAGGTATTAGAATACTTACATTGAGGATAAATAAATGGAGAAATAAAGTTTAGGCAAAATGCCCCAAATTCTATAACTAGTATATGCAGTTGGAATTTGAACCCCAGTCTTATTTATTTATCCATCCCACGCCTTTAAGCTCCAAGGCACCAGGCTGCCTATTGGTGCATTCTTCTTCAAGTCTGTCTTTATGCTTGATTCTTTCTGCTTAACTCTAAAAGTGTTTTGTAAGAACTGTGTGACTGTTCCTGGGTCCTACACTCCCCTTGGGAAGGCCTAGGGCTTGGTACATACAGAATATGCAGGAACCTCGGTTTCAAGTTTGAACAAGTCAGCTTCCTGTCCTCATTAAAGTACAGAACAGCGTCTAGGAAATAAACAAGTAGGAGTTTGGTTTAAGCATATGTTCTAAAAATTCCTGGGTACTTTCAGGAGGGCAGAGAATAATGACTAAAACTGATGTATGACTAAGACTCTTGGACACTCCACTTCTGTTAAAATGCTGCAAGTCCCTATGTGTTTTGTATCATTTGAAGATAGATGAGGAAACTAATGAGTTTAAAATGGCAATAGGCTAGTGGTACCTAAAGCAGCCTCATCTAGCAGCCCACTAAAATACCACGAGGTTTCATAAACAGTGCAAAATTCACACAAGTAGAAACTAAAATCTAAAGGTCACCTATTCCCAAGTTCCAGGGTGAAATTTCATTAATGATAACAATGATAAAACTAGACTGAGAGGAAAAAAAAAAAAATGGGGGTCTAAACATATGTTTGGCTGCAGAAATAAAACTGCCTTAATTAGCTGAAAGAAGGTAGGAAGACTTTTCTAAGTCACATTTCCCAAATGGACATTTGCATGCAGGTATTTTGTAGGGAAGAGGTTTTAGGAGTAACCCTTGCAAGAGTGAGACAAATGGGTTAGAGGGACAAGTTCAATTGTGGCTCGGTTATCAGCTTTGGGTCTTGGATGGTCCCTTAGAGATGTCCTGAACTTGGAAAAAAGGCCTTCGCACCCACATACTGACTAGTCACTGTATCCAGCTATCCCCAGAAGGTGTACCAAGACCTCTTGAGTGCCAGGTTCAGAACAAGCCCAGTGTCATTTTTGCTATAATATATTGGCTATATCAGGCCGTATCAAAGATCATAACTGTACTAATAACAAACATCATGACAAATGGAGAAGAAATTGAAGTTGTCGGTGATTTTATTCTACTCAGATCAACAATCAGCACTTATGGAAGCAACAGTCAGTCAATCAAATGATGTATTACTTTGGGCAAATCTGCTTCAAAGACCTCTTTAAAGCTGTAGAGGCAAAGGTGTCACTTTGACAACTAAGGTGGGTCTGACCCAAGCCGTGTTCTTTTCAATCACTTCATAAGCGTACAAAAGCTGGATAACGAAAAAAGAAGATAGAAGAAGCATTGATGAGTTTTAACTGTGATGCTGGTGAAGAATAGTGAATATACCACGGATTGCCAAAAGAATAGACAGATCAGTCTTAGGAGAAATACAATCAGAATGTTCTTTAAAAGTGAGGATGTCAAGACTTCAGCCCATTTACTTTGGACATGTCATCAATCACTAGAAAAGGACATTATGTCTGGTAAAATAGAGGGTCAGGAAAACCCTCAATGAGATGGACTGACACAGTAGCCACAGCAGTAAGCTCAAATATAGCAACTACCACGAAGATGGTACAGGACTGGGCGATGCTTTGCTCTGTTACACGTAAGGTCACCACGAGTCAGAGTAAACGACACGTAAGGTCGCCACGAGTCAGAGTCAACGACACATAAGGTCACCACAAGTCAGAGTCAACGAGAGGGCAACTAGCAACACCAGCATTGGCCAAATCAAGTCAAAAAACTCCCTTCATATCGAAAGGGTAGAGAAATCGATTCCGTACCTTGAGTAGAGGACCTGCAAAGTCACATTGCAAAGGTTAAGGATAAAGATAAAGGATTGTCTCCATTTTTATAATCAAACAGTGACAGAAAACGGGGTTCGTAACAGCAGTAGCTTACCTTTTCTTTGAAGTCAGGGGAGACTTCCAGTAGAAAGGGATGCCAAAGCTGGGATATTAAGAATAAGTGGAAGTTGGCCAGAAAAAGAAATGGAAGGAGAGATGGCAATGAAGAAAGAATATTGCAAGAAGTGTGAATTATCATTTGCAAAAGCCTAAAGGTTGACGAATTCTATCTATAGAATAATATATTTCAATACGAGATAGACTCTGCTTCAAGCTGCCAGAAATTTGCATGCTACCATAGATCACCTTTCCGTAAGGAGACTTTTGTCCATCCGTAGATGACTCAGTTGCCTTGTGCACAGTACTGAACAATTGCCTAGACTCTCCTGATAAGTAAATCCAGGTAAGCTAGTCTTCTCACACTTCTGTGGTGAAAGAACAGTTTTACTTTTTTTACTCGAAATAGGTTGCAAAAGGAAGGACCAGTCCCTGGGGAAGGACATCAGGCTTGGTAAAGTAAAGGGTCAGTGAAAAAGAGGAAGACCGTCAATGAGATGGATTGAAACAGTGGCTGCAACAATGGGCTCAACCATAACAACAATTGTGAGGATGGCGCAGGACTGGGCAGTGTTTCGTTCTGTTGTACATAGGGTTGTGCTATGAGTCAGAACCAGCTTGATGGCACCTAACAACATGCTGCAAAACAGTACTTTTGTAAAGGACAATCAAAACATGCAGCAATATCAAGTTGCTATAGAAGTTTCTAAATTTTAATGCTTATCTCCTGTATTTACCTCATGGTGGATGGGTGACAAATTGACCCAGTCTTGAGTACCCCTGCTTTAGACTACAACTTAGATTGGTTGTCTGACATCATCTCAGAGTCTAACAGAAACAATCCTAACAAACCTCACCTTGCCGTTATATTAGTCAGTACCACTAACACAAGCCAGGTAGGTCATTAACCATCATCCGGATAATCAGCCCCCAAAGGCTTCATGCATTCAACATTGTGACTACATTTCTCATCTCTTTCCATTTTACCCAATTCTTCTTGAGTGCTCTCTGGAACTCAGGGTGTTAAAAAAAAAAAAAAAAGCTCCCCTAAAGCTTGTGGCACACAGTTGGTTGCCCATTCCATTCCATTTCTTCCTTTGTTTCTACTCTGACATATTCACCAGGCGAAAGCCAACCTCGAATAAAACTCAAATGCCTGCATAAAGCAGACACCGAAGAAGCTGAAGGTTATTGGAGAAAATCCCCAAATTGTGCTGACTGGTCTCTTTTTACATTTATAACCATAAAAATAAATTAACACGTGTTTAGTACCTATCCCTACAATCTTATTATGCTTCCTTAGTCAATACACTTTTTCTTCCTCCTAGGTGACTACTTTGTATCTTCTCCTTTCCAAATGTATGCTCAAGTATTGACCTGGCAACATTCTTTTTTGAAAAGTCAAAGTCCTAACATAGGTGCTCTATCCTCTTTCCACCTCCAAATCTATGAATCTTCCTGATTCTTTACCTTTATAATGCGTCTTGTCTTTATTCAGAGAGGGCAGGTTGTCATGGTGGCTGAGGGTGTGGTCTCTGCAGTAAGATGGCGGCTCTAAGCCGTGACTCTACTCATTAGCTCTGTGAGTACAGACAGGCTTACTCCAGTAAGCCTACTCTATTTTGTGCTCACTAAATTAAAAAAAAAAAAAAAATTAAATTAAAGGCAGTGGTAGAATCGACCTCTCAAAGTACTTCTGGGGATTGAGTTAACATTGCTAATGTGCTTAGAACGATCCCTATCATGTGGTGAGTGCTTAGTAATTGTTAGATCCATTTCTAATGCATTATTAAAATGCGAGAGTGTCCCTGCTCCTACATGGAGCCAAGTCCTCCTCTTATGCTCCAGATCTAATGGCAACTGTGCCACTCAGGGAGGTCACGCCGAAAGCTGAAAGGTGAACAGGCTATGGTGATAACCACATATGAGATGCTTCACAGACACATACACACAGGTTGTGAACTTGTTTAGATAAATAAATATAATTTCTGTTATGATGTTCTGTTTATAAATAAATGTCTTCCTCCCTTTATATCTCATGTGCTTTTATGTTATTTTAAGGCTGGTTAAAAAAAAAAGTTTGTCGTTTCTTTGTTTTCCTTGTTAGTATCTAATATTAAATGCACTTTTAGAAGAGAAAGATTGTGACAAGGGTGGACCCAGATTTTGCTGGACTGGAAATGTGTACAGTTTTGTTTAAGAGATATATCACTTTAATTATAAAATGAAGCATAGTGCCTACGCAAGTGAGAGGCTCTGCAGCTTAAGCTTCAGTAGCATTTTAAAAAATATCTTCAACCATATTAAAATGAGGGGATTATTATCTATCACATACTGATGAAGAAGCATGAAGTGACTCACTAATGGCCACACAGGTAATGAGTGGCCTGGCTGGGACTGATCCCCAACTGCCTGGCACTGAGATCAGTATCTCTGCTTTCACATTCCAGCTGTCTCTCTCCCGCAGGCAGCAGGAAGGTTAGAACCCCAAAGATTACTGCCTTTGCGTAGCTGCCTCTTTCCAATATTTACACATCATAAGTGTGATTTTTTTCCCCATTTTAGAAAGTTCTTCTGCTGCTACTGGAGGTCACACAGGAAGTCTTTCACTCTCTGGGTCTCAAACACCAGGGAACATGTCCGGTACTAAAACACACAACCCCATGTGGGGACTATCATTACCTGCAATCATACAATCCCCAAAGCCATAATAAAATAAAATTAAAAAACCAAACCCGTTTTCATCAAGTCAATTCTGACTCACAGTGACCCTATACGACACAGTAGAACTTCCCCACAGGATTTCCAAGGAGCAGCTGGTGGATTTGAACTGCTGACCTTTTGGCTAGCAGCCAAGCTTTTAACCATTGTACCACCAGGGCTCCAAGTTATAAGTGCTCTCCAATTTCCTAGATCCCCCGCCCTCCATTCTAACTGGTCGCCCCACCCAATTAGAAAGGGTAACTAGTAGTTCAAAGCATGTAATCTTTGAGCAAGCATTCGGCATGTAAGTTGACAGGGAAGACTCCTTACTGCAGGTACAGTAAGCAAAGAGCAATTAAATTCGGAGTCCTGAGCGGTGGTAGTGATGAGAAGTTGGGGAGGTTGGAAGTAAAAGAAGTTTATAAAGAGCAAGGCCAGGGTAGCAGAAGAACAAGAAAAGGACCTCTAGTAACTGGAGGAAAAAGTGAAACCACAAAAATTACAAGAAGCCATAAATCCCCCACAACAATCTTGAGCACCATCCAGGGTTCTTCATGAGACCTGTGCGCTCAGCAACAGCATCATGGTGAACACAGAGTTGAGTAAGACAATACCTACCCTCAAACAGCTAATAATCTGAAGATGGAAATTTGAAAGAGTAGGATGGCTGATTGCAGAGACCATTTTGTCCCAGAACTCTGAAGCCACTGATGATAGGAGAATCATACTACTCTTCATTATTTTATGTTAATGTAAATACTTTACAAGAATAATGTCTACTGCTTAAAGTGTACCTAAATAGACTTTTACCGAAGAAGCTCTTCTAGAATTTGTTGTGCTTCAGATCCCCTCTAATGGACTCATTGTCCGTGAGCTATACATAGGTTATGTAATCTCTCTGCTCCTTTGTTTTCTCACCTGTAAATCTAAACTATAAGTTGTGAGATTTAAGGCGTTAGTCTCTATGACAACTAAAGTGTCTCATACATTCCTTGCTGTAGAGTAGATTTCTCAAAAAGGTTATGCTGTTCCTTTCTTAGTTTTCTTTTTAAATTTCCACTAAATATTTGTGTTCACTGTGACATATATATATATATATATATATACACACATATATATATACACACATACATAAACACACACACAAGGAGCCCTGGTAGGGCAGTGGTTAATTGCTAGACTACTGACTGAAAGGTCAGTGGTTCGAACCCACCAGCTGCTGTACGGGAGAAAGATGTGGCAGTCTCCTCCTGTAAACATTTACAGCCTTGAAAACTCTATGGGGCAGTTCTACCCTGCCCTATAGGGTCACTATGAGTCAGAATTGACTCAACAGCAATGGGTTTTGTTTTGTGTGTGTGTGTGTATATATATATATATATATACACATATACCCAGAAAAACCCAGTGCCATCAAGTCGATTCCGAGATATATATATATGTATACATACACACACACATACACACACACACATATACACACACTGAGATATACATATTCATTAATCAGCCAAGTCAGAAAACTTGAATAAGAGAAATAAATATCAAAATAAAACAGTTGAGTTGGCCAAGGTCAGGACAAGTCAGATGGTCAGGACAAGACAATCTGAGTGAAGGCCAGAAGAGTGTGAGGACAGGAGGACAAAGTCACCTGTTCCCTTCCACCTTCACGTCTCCAGACCCAACCACAGAGCATCATGCCTAATTGTCCCAGCAACGTTGCCTTGTAGAGCCATGGACGCTAAAGTCTGTGGACTTCATCGTTGCTGTGGCTGTGCGGATAATCCACTGCAAACTCCGTCCCCACCGTGACTGAGAGACTCTGCTGTTCACAGGAGACTGATGGGTAGTGACAACCCCAACCGGGAGCAGGACGATTAAGCCTGCCTTTCTGCTTTCCTCTCTTCTCACTTTGACCCCATCCCATCACCGTTTACCACAGTATCTGCACCCTCTTCCATTTTCCTCAAGCTTCCCAGGTAGAGTTACCTTTCTTAAAGCATTCTCACCATAAAGAGGATGAGAAGGGTCATTGCAGCTTATTTGTCCATTTTTTAATTAAAAAATGAATTGCTGACAATGTTTAAATGGTCACATTAACCACACGATGCCCATCAGGGAGCACACATTTTAAAGCACGCACTTGCTGCTTGTAAAACAACAAATTGTCACTTTGCACCTACTGTGTGCTAAGTGTTGTGCCAGAAACTGGGGAGATGAATTTGCAGTCATCAGATATACTCCTTGCTGTCCAGAAACTCACAGTCTAAGAAGGGGGCACGATATACCATAAATTTAAAAAAAAAGACTGCAAAGAAAGAACCAGCTGATGGAGCAGGGAGGAAGAAGCCAGTGTCTTGCCAAGCCATGCTGAAGCCTGAGGCAAAAGAGAAACCTTATGTAAAGGTTTATTTAAAATTTATTTAAATATTTTCATACTTTATTTTAAAATGTGGATAATTTTTGCATTAATTTTGATTTTTTTTAAATTACCTTAAAATATCACATATCTTGATTATTGAGTTTTTTTTTTCCCTTTACGTTTTGTGCATCTAACTGAAGGTAAAAAGAGATTTCATAAAAGAAGAATCATTTCAGTTTAAACACTGAAATAGGGTATGAAGAGCAAAGTCTGGGAATTTTAAGCACAGGATAAAAATTGAGAACACGATCTTTGGGCAGAGGTGCCATCTTAGAGAGTAACAATAATGCCTAATTTATCAGCATTTGGAGAAAGGCAGTTGTCAAAGCTGCCTTGGTCCTTGACCAGAGACTTACATGGGTCAAGGACTAGACCAAGGGTTGAGCCCATTGCCTGTTTTTATACAGCCTATGAGCTAAGAGTGTTTTTTACATTTTCAAACTATTGAAAAAAAGTCAAAGGAATATTTCTTGACATGAAAATTCTATGAAATTCAAAGTTCAGTGTCCATAAATAAAGTTTTATTGGAACACAGCCATGCTCACTTGTTCATGTATTGTCTATGACTATTTTCACACTACAATGGCCGAGCTGAGTAATTGTAACAGAGACCATATGGTACATAAAGACTAAAATATTTACTATCTGATCCTTTTACAGAAAAAAAGTGCTGACCCCGGGACCATTTCCTTGCCACATCCATCCCAAACATAAATATATTTGTTAGCAAAAAAAAATAAAAAAGAAGAATAAGAAGGAAGCAAGGAAGGAGAGGAAGGGAGGAAGGAAAGGAGAGAAAGGAAGGACAGAAAGGAAAGAAGGAAGGAAGGAAAGAAGAAAGCGAGGGAGGGAGGGAGGAAGGAAGAAAGGAAGGAGAGGAAGGAAACAAGGCTGGAAGGAAGGAGAGGAAGGAAACAAGGCTGGAAGGAAGGAGAGGAAGGAAACAAGGCTGGAAGGAAGGAGAGGAAGGAAACAAGGAAGGAAGGAAGGAGAGAAAGGGAAGGGAGGGAGAGAGGCAGGAAAGAAAGAAAAGAAGATTTGTATCTCTTTTATGTCCCCAACAGCCAACAGGAATAAGAGCAGGAGACCTTTGCTTAGTCTTGACAAAACTGAGGCTGGTGCCAGGCTGTTCTGAAAGCATCGCCGCAAAGGCTACTGTGGCCAAGCCCTCGGCTCTGACAGAGCTCCTCTCGCAGCCAAGCAGGGTGCCCATGCTCCGTTGTAACACAGACTCGTTTTACAGAGCACAGTCAGGAAACCGTCTTTGACAAAGTGCCTCCTGTGCCTTCTGTAATGGAGCCTTGGCGGATCAGCGCTCACGGAAGCTCTGCGTCCTGGCTGACATGCCCAGCGCTGGAATCACCCACACACAAATTCATGAGGCAACCGTTACCAGAGAAGGAGTGACCGCACTGGACAATGATTCTGAGAGATGAAAGCACTGCCACGTCCAGATTTCAAGTAATAACAAACCTCACATCTAAGTAGATCCCTTTTGCCAAGAGAATAAACCTGACTCAAACATTAGTGACGTGATTATCTCATATTAATCATTTGCATAATTCCAGGGTCCCCAGTCAGGTACTGAAAGCATTGTTTTGCACATCTCCATGCCCATGGCTTCTGCTCTCCTCATCCCCCCGCCCACACTGGACAGATCAGGGTGGCTTATGCTCAGCAGTACCCTTCTAGCCGAAAACCCTGGTGATGTAGTGGTTAAGAGCTCGGCCGGTAACCAAAAGGTCAGCAGTTCAAATCCACCAGGTGCTCCTTGGAAACTCTAAGGGGCAGTTCTTCTCTGTCCTGTAGAGTCGCTATGGGTCAGAATTGACTTGACCGCAATGGGTTTGGTTTTTTTGGTTTATCTTTCTAACATTCGCAGAGACTAGCAATAATCACCTGAGTCTTATCCAGGTTTACTTCCATTACGTGTAACATCATATGCCTTTTCTGATTTGTGATCTTCAAAGTATCTTTAATGCCTCTGGAGAAAAGGTAAAGTTAACAAAGAGTAAAGATTGTAGAACTAGAAAAATCTGGCTGTAACTCTTGGTTTTGCCATATACTAGCTTCAAGGTCTCCAGCAAGTTACTGAATATTCCTGAGCCTGGTTCCCCATAAACAAAACAAGGTGGCAAAAGAAAATCTCTTCAGTTTGCTGTGAGGATTAAGTGAAATAATCTAAATAATCCTCTTAGCTTAGCGCCTGCCACACCACTGACATGCGGATGTAAGTTTCCTTTTGCAGTTTTGGAAAATTTAGGCACCAAAGTAAAAATTGATGAACCTTGGATCTGATTGTATATGCTAGGGATACAGTCTAGCTTCTCTGACTTTTAGAAAGCTTCCTTCTGTGATTATCAGAGAATTTAAACGTTTTTAATAACATTAAATGCAGGAGGCACAAAAGAATTCTTAAGGATTTTAAGTATATGCAGAGTTACCATATTAAAAAAGATAGAGGAAAAGAAGTGTGGGCTATTTCAATTTTATTTGTTTGGCCCCAATTCCCTGGGCAGTTGAATGTTTTAAGGCTTTTCGCTGGTCATCAGGGAGAGAGTGGAATGTTGGAATAACTAGATACATTCCCTCTTGGGAGGTTGTGAGCCTCTCCAAATAGGAGCATCTTTCTTAGTTTGAAGAAGGGGAAAGAGGCAAACAACGACTGGCCTGGGAATTCTGCTACTGGAGGTTTTTTGTTTTTCTTCTAACCCATTGCAAGCCTCTCTAGTTCATCCCTTCACAAAGCTCAAGGAGGCCCCACAAACTGTCATTGCTGCACTCAGATTCTCTTCTTGCAGCCCAGCAATGTTAGTTGTTGTACCTAAGCAGAGAAGGGGCAGGACTGGTCTCAGTGTTGAAGGGCACGTTTCCAAGCACATGCTGGTCCAGCAGACCATCAGAGACCATCCAGTGAGAAGGAGAAGTCTGGCACTCAATAATATGAAGAAAGTAAAGCTCCTCGCCCAAAACCAAGGTACATAGGTACAAAAACTCCGGATTTGACACACAATTTTAGGTGAGACAAAGCGCTCCCAGTGTTCATTGTTGAACTCCCAGGGTGACTTGGACCTGAGATAAGGAATCCCTCCCATACCAAAAACCAAACCCACTGTGGTCGATTCTGACTCATAGCAACCCCATGGGATAGAGTAGAACCACGCTATAGAGTTTCCAAGGAGCGCTTGGTAGATTCAAACTGCCAACCTTTTGGTTAGCAGCCATAGCTCTTAACCACTACGCCACCAAGGTTTCCACCCCTCCCACAGATATTGTTAAATGAGAACAGGGTAAAAGTTAGAAGTTCCTTTGATCAACAAATTTTTCAACACCTTTTATTAAGGAAAAAAATCTGAAAAATGTACTGTGTTCTCGGTACCTATTTTTTCTTGGTTAATATTTTCAGAGATCCAGGCAGAAGAGTAATTTACTCTTAGTGGTAAAATCCATCATTCTCATATACTATGCATTTCTAGTAGATCCAGGGTTGTGTGCTATCTTTTTGGTAAACTCCATTTATTCTGGCTGAAAGATATTTCAAGCAGTGCATCTTGAATGCTAGATAATTCAATAATTGCTTTATGACAGAAAGATAAACTGAAAACCAAGACTATGGTATCAGAGCCCCCACACATAGTATAAATCAATAAACTCATTTTTAGTAGACGTGCAAAGCTAATTGCTGCAAGTACATTTGTTTTAGAAAATGATTTGAAATTTCACATATAAGGCAATTTTCAAAACCTTAAGGACTTTTTTGTGATAGGAAGTTTTCTGCAGATATTAAAATTTCATAGCTGTGAAACAATATGGAAAACGGTAAGTGAAAAAAATGTGTATGCCAAATCCTGTATACAGAATGATTACAAAAAAAAAAAAGAAGCAAAAAACAAAACCAAGGAATGACAAACCATGTGATAAAAAAGGAAAAGAATAGAAAAAATACCCTAATATCTACATGTGCTATGGAAAACATAACAGGGAGCTATTTTCATATTAGTCTAAATTTACCACATTCCTGTGACATGATTTTACCACTTTTATAATGAAACAAAAATGTTTTAAAAGCTAAGCATGTTGGGCAGTGATATTCAAATTTTCCCTAGACATCAACTCAGACAATAGCTACTGAACAGGTTACTCTGACAGGCCTTAGAATAAGTGTTTTTAAAATGCTCTCCCTACTTAATATTTTAAAAAACGCTTTAGAGAAAAAACATGATGCCTCTTTCACGAATGAGGAAACTTAGACAATGTGTAAGTCACAAACCCAGTAAGAGACAGAACTGGGGGAAAGAGGTGCCTTTTATCCAGGGGCCCATCTATGGAAGAGGAGCCCTGGTGGTGCAGGGGTTAAGAGCGTAGCTGCTAACCAAAAGGTCAGCAGTTTAAATCCACCAGCCGCTCCTTGGAAACCCTTTGGGGCAGTTCTACTCTGTCCCATGGGGTTGTTATGGGTCAGAATAGACCTGAAGGCAATGCGTTGGTTTGGGTTTGGGTGGGTTATCTACAGAAAATAAAAACCCTCATCCAGTACCATGGAGTCAATTCCGACTCGTAGCGACCCTATAGGACAGAGTAGAACTGCCCCATAGAGTTTCCAGGGAGCGCCTGGCGGATTCGAACTGCTGACCCTTAGGTTAGCAGCCATAGCACTTAACCACTACGCCACCAGGGTTTCCCTACAGAAAATAGTGCCTAGCAATTAGTTTTAGACTGCTGAATGGTCTCTCAGGGCTGATGATGGAAACTGCAACGGTCAATAGAGATTACTGGTTAGCGCCCTCCTCAGGTGGCGCCAGGGCACGCACCCCACCTACCATACCTTAGTTACCCCTCTACTTTTTCTCCCCCGCCATATCAAAACCACAATCCCAAAAGATAATGCAAATGCCGCCATTAGAGTAATAACGTAATTCTTGCCTCTGTGGACTCCTTTTGCATTTTTTGCTTCTTGTTCCCTGAGATGGAGTCCCTGGGTGGTACAAACGGTTAAAAGCTCAGGTACTCCTGGAAAGGTTGGTTGGATCGAGTCCACCCAGAGGCTCCTCAAAAGAAAGGCCTGGTGATCTGCTCCCCAAATCCTGATTCCTGGTTCTTCTTCATACAGTCCAGCTTCGTGGATTATTTGCTCAGCGTACAGATTGAATAGTTAGGGTGAAATTATAGAGCTCCAACCCACACCTTGCCTGACTTTAAACCACGCAGTATCCCCTGGTTCTGTCCGAACAACTGCCTCTTGATCCATGTACAGGTTCCTCATGAGCACAATTAAGTGTTCTGGAATTCACGTTCTTTGCACTGTTATCCATAATTAGTTATGATCCACACAGTCGAATGCCTTTGCATGGTCAATAAAACACACCCTTCTGGTATTCTCCGCTTTCGGCCAGGATCCGTCAGACATCAGCAGTGATATCCCTGGTTCCACGTCCTCTTCTGAATGCAGCCTGAATTTCTGGCAGTTCTATGTTGATACACTGCTGCAGCCGTTTTTGAACCATCTTCAGCAAAATTTCGCTTATATGTGATATTAATGATATTGTTCAATAATTTTTGCATTCAGTTCGATCACCTTTCTTGGGAACAGACATAAATATGGACCTCTTCCAGGCAGTTGGCCAGGTAGCTGACTTCCAGATTTCTTGGCATAGACGAGTGAGCGCTTCCAGCGCTGCATCTGTTTGTTGAAACATCTCAATTGATATCCCGTCAATCCCTGGAGCCTTGTTTTTCGCCAGTGCCTTCGGTGCAGCTTGGACTTCTTCCTTCAGTACCATCGGTTCCTGATCATACGCTACCTCTTGAAATGGTTGAACACTGACAAATTCTTTTTGGTGTAATGACTCTGTGTATTCCTTCCATCTTCTTTTGATGCTTCCTACGTCATTTAATATTTTGCACATGGGAAACTCGAGTCTCAAGGACTATTGCAACGTAAGGCTTGAATTTTTTCTTCAGTTCTTTTGGCTTGAAAAATGCCGTGTGTTCTTCCGTTTTGGTTTTCTTTCTCCAGCTCTTTGCACATGTCATTATAATACTTTGTCTTCTTGGGCCATCCTTTGAAGTATTCTGTTCAGTTCTTTTACTTCATCATTTTTTCCTTTTGCTTTAGCTACTCGAGGTTCAAGAGCATGTTTCAGAGTCTCTTCTGACATCTTCTTTGGTCTTTTCTTTCTTTCCTGTCTTTTTAATGGCCTCTTGCTTTCTTCATGGATGATGTCCTTGCTTGATGTCATTCCACAACTCATCTGGTCTTCGGTCATCAGTGTTCAACCCATCAAATCTATTCTTGAGATGATCTCTAAATTCAGGTGGGATATACCCAAGGTCATATTTTGGCTCTTATGGACTTTTTCTTCAGTTTCAACTTGAACTTGCATATGAGCAATTGATGGTCTGTTCCTCAGTCGGCCCCTGGCCTTGTCCTGACTGATGATATTGAGCTTTTCCATCATCTCTTTCCACAGATGTAGTTGATTTGATTCTTGTGCATTCCATCTGTTGAGGTCCACCTGTATAGTTATGGTTTATATTAGTGAAAAACATATTTGCAACGAAGAAGTCATTGTCTTGCAAAATTCTATCATCTCTGGCATCATTTCTATCACCAAAGCCATATTTTCCAACTACCGATCCTTCTTTGTTTCCAACTTTTGCATTCCAATCACCAGTAATTATCAATGCATCCTGATTGCATGTTAGACCAATTTTAGACCGTAGAAGCTGGTAAAAATCTTCAATTTCTTCATCCGTGGCCTTAGTGGTTGGTGCATAAATTTGAATAATAGTCATGTTAATTGGTCTTCGTTATAGGTGTATAGATATTATTCTATCACTGACAGCTCTGTGCTTCAGAATAGATCTTGAGACGTTCTTTTTTACGATGAATGCAATGCCATTCCTCTTAAAGTTGTCATTCCTGGCACAGTAGACCATATTATTTTCCAATTCAAAAGGCCAATACCAGTCCATTTCAGCTCACCAATGCCTAGGATATTGATGTTTATGTATGCCGTTTCAGTTTTGATGATTTCCAATTTTCCTAGATTCATACTTTATACATTCCATGTTGCTATTATTAATGGATGTTTGCAGCTGTTTCTTCTCATTTTGAGTTGTGCCGCGTCAGCAAGTGAAGGTCCTGAAAGCTTGACTCCATCCATGTCATTAAGGTCAACTCTACTTTGCGGAGTCAGCTCTTCCCCAGTCGTCTTTTGTGTGCCTGCAACCTGGGGGGCTCATCTTCCGGCACTATATAAGACAATATTCCACTGCTATTCATAAGGTTTTCACTGGCTAATTCTTTTCAGCAGTAGACTGCCAGGTCCTTCTTCCTTGCCTGTCTTAGTCTGGAAGCTCAGCTGAAACCTGTTCACCATGGGTGACCCTGTTGGTATCTGAATACTGGTGGCATAGCTTCCAGCATCACAGCAACACACAAGCCCTCACAGTACAAAAAACTAATGAACATGTGGGAGCAACTGTCCCTAGCACATTTAATAAGCAAATTGATACATTAATCTATTATATTTACATCAACACCTTTCTTACAATCCTAAAAAGTCTATTATCTATTACCTCATGACTTTTATCTGATGACTTAATGGAAAATAAAACTTTTCTTTACTAATTAATTAAACTGTCACATAAACCAAAAAACCAAACTCGTTGCTATTGAGTCGACTCTACTCATAGCAACCCCATAGGCAGAGCAGAACTGCCCCATAGGGTTTCCAAGGAGTTGTTGGTGGATTTGAACTTCCAACCTTTTGGTTAGCAGCCTGAGCTCTTACCACTCTTCCACCAGGGCTCCAACCTACTATACAACTTACTAAGAATGATATTCATTGAGATTAATTTGCAAAGGAGAATCAGGTAAAGTGATGAGTCAGTGTCCGTACGAGCATTGGGCTTAAAGATGAAAGTGAGCCACCAGTTCGTGACAGAAGACTTCGCAACACTACCTGACCTCACTTCACCAGACAAATTCCACTACGTGTTGCTTAAAAAGGACACATCTGACTCCCAAAGAGTAAAATGAAAGAATTTTAAAATATTAAGAAAGTAGTTTCAATACTAATTTCAGAAAAAGTAAACAGAGTAAATATGTTATATGAAACAAGAGTGGTTATTTACCTTGGTAAAAAGTAGAACGCACAGTGATTATACGACAGTTTCAAAACAAAATATAAGGCAAAAATAGAAATATGAGACTGCAAAATTTATAATTAGCATGGTAGTTTTTAAGTTATATATCTAAATCTTTCAAAAGATTAGAAAATAAGGTAAATATATACAGGTTTTCATAATACCCAACCAGAAAAAACCTATTGCCGTCAAGTCAGTTCCAACTCTTGGAGACCCATGTGTTACAGAGTAGAAAAGCTCCATAGGGTTTTTTTGTCTTTTTTTTCATGGTTTCCTTTGTTTTTATTATTATTATTATTATTATTGCCTTTCCCTTCACCAATATTAACACATGTGTTCTATTTGGTAATTTTTTTTCTCCCTCCCGCTCTCATCCCTGGTAAAAATCAAATAATTTTTTTTTTCTGTATGTAAACTTTTCTTATTTCTTTATAATAGTGGTCTCACACAGTATTTGTCCTTCTGTGATTGATTTATTTCACTCAGCGTAATGTGCTCCAAATTCATCCATGTTGTGAGATATCTGTGGGTTCATCGTTATTCTTTATCGTTGCATAGTGTTCTATCATGTGTATGTACCACAGTTTGTTAATTTATTCACCTGTTAATGGACACTTAGGTTGTTTCTATCTTTTTACTATTGTAAATAATGCTGCAATGAACATGGGTGTGTGTATGTCTGTTCATGTCAGGGCTCGTGTTTCTTTGGGGTACGTATCTAAGAGTAGGATTGCTGGGTCTCTAATCTTTACAAAAGCAGATAGCCAGGCCCTTCTTCCACAGCATTACTGGGTGGGCTTGAACCACCAATCTTCAGATCAGTAGTAAAGTGCAAACCGTTTGCACTACCTAGGGACCTTTTCATAGGAAGTTAACCAACACTAATTATTTGATGGTTAAATAGCACTTTATGCAAGTCTAGTAAAAAGTATTTTGAAATTTTCTGGAAACATGAACATAAATCAATTATATATAAGACCACGAGAAAATCTCAAAAAATTAAAAGAACTAGAAAATATGAAAAGCATAGAATACCAGAAAGATGTTGACTTGTGTTTTATTGACTGTGCTAAAGCATCCGACTGTGTGGATCATCACAAATTATGGGTAACATTCTGAAGAATAGGAATTTCAGGATATTTAACTGCTCATGAGCAACCCGTACATAGATCAAGAAGTAGTCATTCAAAGAGAACAAGGGGTTACTGCGTGGTTTAAACTCAAGAAACGTCATGTGCATCAGAGTTGTATCCTTTCACCATACTTATTCAATCTCTATGTTGAGCAAATAATCTGAGAAGCTGGACTATATGAAGAAGAACGGGGCATCAGGATTGCAGGAAGACTCATTAACAACCTGCGTTATGCAGATGACACAACCTTGCTTGGTGAAAGTGAAGAGGACTTGAAGCACTTACTGATGAAGATCAAAGACTACAACCTTCAGTATGGATTGCACCTCAACATAAAGAAAACAAAATTCCTCGCAACTGGACCAATAAACAACATCGTGATAAATGGAGAAAAGATTGAAGTTGTCAAGGATTCATTTTACTTGGACCCACAATCAGTGCTCATGGAAGCAGCTGTCAAGAAATCAAACAACACATTGCATCGGGTAAATCTGCTGCAAAAGACCTCCTTAAAGTGTTAGAAAGCAAAGATGTCACGTCAAGGACTAGGGTGCGTCTGACCGAAGCCATGGTGTTTTCAGTTGCCTCATATGTATTTGAAAACTGGGCAATGAATAAGGAAGACTGAAGAAGGTTTGATGCCTTTGAATTATAGTGTTGGCAAAGAGTTTTGAACATACCATGGACTTCCAAAATCATGAACAAATCTGTCTTGGGGGAAGTACAGCCAGAATGCTCCTTAGAAGCGACGATGGTGAGACTTTGTCTCACATACTTTGGACATGTTATCAGGAGGGATCAGTCCCAGGAGAAGGACATCATGCTTGGTAAAGTAGAGGGTCAGTGAAAAAGTGGAAGACCCTCAGTGGGATGGATTGACACAGTGGCTGCAACAATGGGCTCAAGTGTAGAAATGATTGTGAGGATGGCACAGGACTGGGCAGTGTTTCGTTCTGTTGTACATGGGGTCACTATGGGTCTGAACCTAACGACAACAAAAGAAAAAAATATGACGGCCATTCCTCTGACACAAAGCCACACAGAAGTAGGAAGGAACAGCAAAAAGTTACCCAGAGAGTTAGAGAAAAAGAAGAGAGGAAACTTTGAGGACTTTTTATTTTGTTCTCAGAATGTTGGTTAAAGTGAAAAGATCCATGTATTTATAAAGCCAAGGCAGATAGTTAAAAATAAGCTGTTGTCAAAAATATGTAAATGGAAAAGAACAGGAGAGCTGAATTTAAAACAAGGCTGGGAATACAGAAAAGTAGACTTGATACTGCAGAAAATCGTATCACTGGAATAGAAGATAAACTGGGGCAGTCTCCTAAAATTTGATGGAGATGATGCAAAAGTTATGGAGGACAGATGGAGACAATCCAGTGTGGACAGGCGAAAACATTCAGCATCCACTCCCAACAAAAACTCTGACAATGAGAGTAGGAGTCTCCATTACCGTAAAAACCGAAACCCAAAACAAACCTGTTACCATCGTGTTGGTTCTGACTCATCGAGACCCTACAGGACAGAGTAGAACGGCCCCATAGGGTTTCCAAGGAGCAGCTCGTAGATTCCAACACATCAAACTTTTGGTTAGCAGCTGAGCTCTTAACCACTGCGCTACCAGCACTCCTTATTAATAATAAGGACTATTCAATTCAAATTCATAGTCGGTTCAAGCTAAATGGCAAAACGCTAGAAGCATTACTAATAAACTCAAGAATAAAACAAAAATGTTTGCCATCAAAACTAAATTTAAGTTCATTTAGGATGTTTGGGGAATTAAAGGAGAATGTCTGTATGTGCTCCCAAAAGGAACATGTTCATTTTACCTAAGAGAGCTTCTTCTGAGTCATCAAAATGTCCGCAGCCCCAAGAGTGGGAAGCTAAGTATATCACACCGAAGTGCTCCAGCCCCGCCACTTCTGGGCCTCGGTTCCCTTATGTATAAGGTAAAGGGGATTAGAAATAAAGAAGGGTTGCTGTGCAGTCAACTTTCAGCTCGCGGGAACCCCAGGTATGTCCCAGGGGAACTGTGCTACGTTGGATTTTCAATGGGTGATTTTTTTGGAAGTAGATCACCAGGCTGTTCTTCCAAGTCTCCTCTGGGTGGTCTCAAACCTTCAAACTTTTTGTTAACAGCTGAGTACATTAATGGTTTGCACTACCCAGGGACTCCATAAAGGGGATTAGCTAGATGATATTAACATCCCTTCCAGCTCTCATTGTCAATAAGCATGAGAACAATAAAAATAGATATTGATATACTTACCCCTATACCTGGAGCCCTAGTGGCACGGTGGTTCAGTGCACAGCTGCTAACCAAAAAGGTCAGGGATTTGAACCCTCCAGTCACTCAGGGGGAAAAAGATGTGGCAGTCCACTTCTGTGAAGCTTTACAGCCTTGGAAGCCCTATGGGGCAGTTCTACTCTGGTCCCTGTAACGTCACAATGAGCTGGAATCAACTTGACTGCAATAGGTTTCATCCCAATATGCAAAATAAAACATCAACTATGACAATGTTGTTTCTTCCTTGTCTCTAGGCAATAGCTAATATTAACTGAGCACTTGCTATGTGCCAGAAATCAGTCTCATAATTTAATCATCACAGCAATCCTTTGAATTAAATATTAGACTTATCCCATTCTGCAGATGTGGAAACTGAGGTCCAAGGAAGTCAAATAACCTGGCAGAATTCACACATAAGGAAGTGTTAGAGATGTGGCTTGAACTTCAGTGACATTTCTGAAGGGACCCTGTTCTTAGCCGCTCGGCTACACTGTCTCTCTATGGTGTCATTTCTTAGGTTTTTAAAGCATTATCATGTCTCATTCTACGTTAGCACCATCCCCAGGAACAGTTTTTAAATGGACTTTGTGTGCTCTGTTGTCCTGGATTTCTATAGTTTTCATCTGGAACCCGTATGGGCGTGAGAGCTGCCCCTGCTCCAGGACATGGTGTGGAGGCGTGCATCATATCCCATAGCTTTTCTATGACTTGGCCTTCCTGCAGAGGGCCTGGTCTTTTGTTTGAGGGACGGACAGAGCTTGGAATTTCCCAAAAAACGTGCTCTGCAGAACAGCAGGTAGCACGGATATTAATATTGACATTTTATTGAAATAATTCAGTTCCACATTCAAAAAAATCAATATGTAGAAATTATTTTTTTGTGTAATGTTTGCCAGACTTATTTCATAAGGAATTTCTCAGAACGTTCTCTATGCTGATGGGTAGTCTGAAGAGTTGCTAAGCTTTTTTGCCCATGAACACTCGACTTCACTCACAGGGCACATAATAAAAAGATACATCAGTACATTTTGGGAAATACTGACTTACCCAATTATTTCATTTATTCAAATAATCAATAACTCCATCAGAACCTTCAACACAGTTGATAATGATATTCTCAAATGGGCAGCTTTGACTTTTTGGACATTATATTATAGGCATACAATAAATTCTCAGATAACTGGTTTCTGTCCCTCTGTTTCAGCTTTATTTTTTAGAAGACGGGGAGAGCTGTTTGGGGCCACTGAGTTCTCTCTTCTACATTTGTTTCCTTTCTGACACATGGAGTCTAGCTTGTACGTGAACAAGCCGATATAAGCAAACGGGAACTCTATTCGGGCTAAATCATTGAAGCGTGGGTGTGAGTCTGACTCAGGTGTGTATGTCAGCTTCTTGATTTCCTTCCAAAATTTGCTTTGTCATGAGAGCTAGAAAGCAGCCCCTGTTCATCTGTGGAGGCAGGCAGGGTTCGGCTCCTTCCATTTACATTGGATTGAAATGTTGCTTTCTCCTTTAGAGTGCAGGGATATTTATCATAAGACTAACACCATGGAACACACGGTTCCTGGCTCATTCGTCATGCTCCAGTGATGCTGGTGCTCAAACGTCTGAGATCTGCCTGCAACAGGTCACACTGTCACCAAGAGATCATGACGGAAAGTGGAAAAAAATAGACCAGCAAAAGACTAAAAAGAAAGTAACTGTATTTTCCCAAAATGAATTATACGCAATAAAAAAGACGTGTGTGTGTGTGTGTGTGTGTGGTATAATAGATATTAAAGGAAAAGGCAGATGGCAGCTTTTAAATGCAGTCTCACTGCTGTTCTTAGGTGTCCTTGAGTTGATTTTTGACTCACAATGACCCCATGTGACAAAGTAGAACTGCCTCATAGAGTTTCCAAGGCTGTAAACTTTACAGAAGCAGATTGCCCAGTCTTTCTCCCAAGGAACCGCGGGATGGATCTGAACCGTACCTTTCAGTTACCAGCCAAACACTTAACCATTGCCCCGTCAGAGTTCCTTAAATGCAGTCCAGTACGTCTAGTTACTAAGTTCTTGAGTTAAATTCACCAGCCAGCAATCAAACTACTTTTTCAAGCTTCTTTTATTTATGTTTTTCCTCCTGGATCCTCCTGAACACCCTCCCTTCTTGTGAGTCCCCCTGGGGCTTCTGCTTTGATGAGCAGCACAAAACACAAGGGTACAACTAATACAGGGTTATGATGGCAGGTGATTTGATGAAAAAATGAGAAGACCAGAAAGACCAATGAATTTTTACTTATTACTAATTTTTTAGAACTCTGGGATAATTTTCCAACCTTTTGTACTTTATGCCGTCTTGTACTTTATAGCCTAAAAAACTGGCTCATTTGGGGGTCCTTATCTCTACTCCTCCTGTCTGTCTCATTAATTTCTATTCTTTTATCTCTGGCTCTGCTCTGGAGATTGCCACTTTCCTCATTTTTTTGCTGGCCTCTACTGCAACTAGGCTGCAAACACTGCCATATCTTAGCCCTCAGCCCTGGGTGTTCTCTCACACTGTGTTACACTGCAAAAAGGCCTCAGTTCTTAGCGGCAACTTCAATCAGGAATTGAAGTCTGTTGGGTACTGAGTCTGGGCCTCAAGAGCCGTTGCGTTCTTCCATCCTTCCTTTTAAGGATCCTGCACCAACACCAAATAAACAAGCCCGAGGTAACCTGGGAGAGGGTATGAGACTGTGTGGAGGTGAAATGAGTCATCCCAGCTGAGCCACGGGAGGCCTCTTTTCCTCTACGTTTTTACCCTTTCATAATATTTTACCACCATTTTACTAGAGTCACGAGGTTGAAGAGATGAACAGCTGCGTTCACTACACTCCTGCCATCCTACTTCTTCCAGTCACAAAGATAAGGAATAGTAAACTTCCTTGGAAGTTCCAAAGACTCCATTTCCTTGTTGGTTTACTCCTTGTATCATCCGTTACAGATTCTTACATAGAGTACATACATGCTCAATGGACCTGTATGAAGGGAACTCTTCTACCTTGACCTTTAATGTCCTCGTTCTTTGTACCTATTGCTTCTTCTGCCTAAAAGTCTTCACTGCTGGCTAACTGGCAAACTCCTGTCCATCAGCCAAAGCCCAGGTGGCATATCGCCTCCTCCTAATTCTCCTTTGACCACACTCAGAAGTTCCCCTTGCTCTTCTCCTCATTCCCTCAGTACCCTGTATATCCTTGCATCAGCGTCGTTAGCACAGTTGACCGCAGCGTATCTCTATGCTTGGTTATTTGTCTTATCAACATTGAATTCCTGATAAGACAAACAATGTCTTACACTTGTGCCTCTTATGATATGACACATTTCTGGCAACAGCAGGCACTTTACGTTTCTGGGCCTCAGTGTCTTATTCTCAAACAAAATTACCTTAGTATTGGAGCTTTTCTATCTCTGCCTAGCTGCAACTAGGCACTAGCAGTGCAACTTTGGGCAAACTACCTAACCTTTCTGTGCCTTGTTTCTTTTATCCTACTAAATGGAAATAGAATAATACCTACATAGGGTTGTGGCAAAAAAACAAGTGGCCTGAGCTATGTAGACCACTAAGCGCATTGCCCAACATGTGTTACACACTGGACAGGTGTGAATTATTAACATCGTCATCACTATCATCACCACTTTGTTACTCCTGTGCTCACCTGTAAGTACTAACAGTATCTCATTGTCAGTTATTGTGTCTGCCTCCCTCACTGCTGGACAATGGCATAACCTTAGAGTTGAGGATTTTGCCTGCCCATATTTATTTCCCCATACCCAAGCTCAATGTCTACCTGTATTGCTCAATTAACTTTTATTGAATGAATGATTCAGTTAAAGGAAAATATATTAAGGCATTAGGTACCATGGAGTTGGCTCCAACTCACAGTGACTCTATGCACAACAGAATGAAATGCTGCCCAGTCCTGTACCATCCTCACAATAGTTGTTATGCTTGAGCCCATTGTTGTAGCCACTGTGTCAATACATCTCTTTGAGGGTCTTCTTCTTTTTCGTTAGCCCTCTAGTTTACCAGGAATGATGTCTTTCTCCAGGGACTGATTCCTCCTGATAACATGTCCAAAGTATGTGAGATGAAGTCTCGCCATCCTTGCTTCTAAGGAGCATTCTGGCTATACTTCTTCCAAGACAGATTTGTTCTTCTCTTGGCAGTCCATAGTATATTCAATATTCTTCACCAACACCACAATTCAAAGGTGTCAATTCTTCTGTCTTCGTCATTCAGCTTTCGCATGCATATGAGGTTATTGAAAACACCATGGTTTGGGTCAGACGCGCCTTAGTCCTTAAAGTGACATCTTTGCTTTTTAACACTTTAAAGAGGTCTTTTGCAGCAGATTTGCCCAATGCAAAGTATATTTGTAATAAATAATGCCTATTTATTTAACTTGGATCCATAATCAATGCCCATGGAATCAGCAGCAAGAAATCAAATGACATTTTGCATTGGGCAAATCTGTTGCAAAAGACCTTTTAAAGTGTTAAAAAGAAATCACTTCGGGGACTAAGCTGCACCTGACCAAAGCCACGGTATTTTCAATCACCTCATATGCATTGGGAAAGTTGGATAATGAATAAGAAAACCAAAGAAGAATTGATGCCTTTAAATTATGGTGTTGGTGAAGAATACTGAATACACCGTGGACTGCCAGAAGAACAAACAAATCTGACTTGGAAGAAGTACAGCCAGAATGTTCCTCAGAAATGAGGATGGTGAGACTTCATCTCACGTACTTTGGACACGTTATCAGGAAGGACCAATCCCTGGAGAAGAACATCATTCTTGGTAAGGTAGAAGGTTAGAAGAAAAGAGGAAGACCCTCAATGAGATGGATTGACACAGTGGCTGAAACAATGGGCTCAAACACAGTAATGATTGTGAGGATGGCACAGGACCAGGCAGTGTTTCATTCTGTTGCTATGAGTTGGAACTAACCCAACGGCACCAAACAACAACAAAATGTCTATTTAGATCTGCCATCCCCACTCACTGAATGGAGGACACCAGGATCATTATGACCGATAACTTGGAAAGTGCATGGTTTACTTTTAATGGACTCTTCTCCAAACCACCAACACACAAATACTGTATTATGTCAATTCTATTAACTTTTACGTATTACAGACATTCTATCCACTACATTTCAACATAACAAGGGTTTCAACCTACTGAAGTTGCCTCACGTGCCCTGTTCTTCTTACTAAAAATACGCATCAGGGTAGACATTCACATGTCGGCATCATCCCTTGTTACCTGAGCCCCACGCTTCACTTGTCTTGTCCCCGTGATTTTGGAGAGAGGTGAGGCAATTCTGCCCAGTACCTGGCTGCAAATCTGCATCCCACTCATGTGTGACAGGTGGCTCCCAGACAGGTAGGCTGGTAAAGCTGGGCTTCCTTTCATGCTGTCAGGGAGCAACAGTATCCCACTGGTTGACAGCCACTGCCTCCCTGTCAGGTTGAAAGTCTCTATTTTTTTATTACCCTAGCCACCAATCTTTGAGAGATTTGTCCTGTTGTGAACAAGGCTGTTGTAGGTTGGCAGAGCTCCGCTGTGGTCTGCTTAGCCCAAGGAATCGTATTCCCATCTGTATACTGGCATCTACCTCCATTCTGCCATCTGACTTGTCTCAGACCAGACACCCAGACTTCTCTTGGGGAGGGACACGAAAAAAGCCCAGCCAACTCCAGGCTTATATGGCACATGAGTCCACTCTTGTTTTTCATTCCTATGTTTCTCAAACTTTACTGTGCTTAGAAATCACCTGAGATCCTTGTTAAGATGCAGATTCTAAATCATAAGGTCAAGAGCCTGAGAGTCTGCATTTGTAACAAGCTCCCAGGTGATGCTGTTACTAGTCCAAATAGCATACTTTGAGCAGCAAGGCTTCAATCAGAACCTCTTAGGGGCTAGGTCATCTCCTTCCTCTGGGTTCCCATGACACCCTAGTTGTAATTTCCTCGATATCCATGATAGCGTTTGCCTGAACATTCAATTAGCTATACACATGTCACCCTAAGCTGGCTAACGCCTACCCTTAATCATTAGCAGCACCTCAAAAACTAAAAAATAAAAGTTCGGTTAAATTGATTAAAAGGAACATACACAAAATTCAATGTACTTTATTTAAAACTTAGTAAAGCAATAGAGTGATCGGCAGATTAGCCCTCACCCCTATTTTTATTACTATTAATATTATTGCGTGAACAGTGAATATTTTGTGCTTTTCAGAGCTTCTAATAAGTGAATAAAATAGAATAAAAATATTCATTTCATTACATGCAATTCATTCCAATTTAACAAGCCACTTATTGAACTAGGTGATTTGGAGATACCAAAATGAGCAGGTATAACCTTTCCTTCAAGGGCTTTTCGAGGTCACACGGTGAGTGGAAGTGGCCGTAAGGAGGAGGGAAGGTTGAAGTTGTGTTCACAGGCCACACTGTGAAATGGAGGGGTGAGTGTGCTGAGTGTACCAATGGCATGGAGGGAAAGGAGCTGCAGGGCCTTGTTACTCCAAGTGCGGTCCATGTACCAGCAGCATCAACATCACCTGGAAACCTGTTAGAAACAGCAATTCTGACTGTAGTATCCCAGACTTAGTCAGAGTCTGGGAATGGCTCAACAATCTTTGTTCTACCAAGCACATTAAAAAAAAAAAAAGTTTGCCTTCGAGTCGATTCTGACTTGTAGTGACCCTATAGGAAAAAGTAGAACTGCCCCATAGGGTTTCCAAAGAGTAGCTGGTGGATTCCAACTACCGAACTCTTTGGTTAGCAGCCAAGCTTAAGCACTGCACCACCAGGGCTCTTCCAAGCAAGTTAGGTGATTCTAAACTACAGCAAAATGAGAATCACCGAGTAAAACATGCTAAGTGCTGTCAACAGCCAATGGCACGTAGGTGAAAGATCATTGGACCAACACTGTCTAATGGAAACCTGAGTCACATATATTTTAAATTTTCTATCTTGAGTCAAAAAAAAAAAAAAAAAACCAAATCTAGTGCCATCGGGTCGATCCCGACTCGTAGCAACCCTACAGGACAGAGTAGAACTGCCCCACAGAGTTTCCAAGGAGTGCCTGGCGGATTCGAACTGCCGACCCTTTGGTTAGCAGCCATAGCACTTAACCATTACGCAAAGTGGTGGATTATGGCCTGTTTCTCAGTATTTAGGGGGCTCTTGAAAAAAAAAAAAAATTTTTTTTTTTTTTTTTGTTAAAAGGGCAGGAAAAGTCTTGACCTCTTGGTGTGTATTTCTATGACAATGAGTCAGCATGCCCAAGTGGTCCTATCACTAGTGAAGAGCGGGGCAGTTAGGGGAGAAGGGGTTACTTTGGGAAGAAGAGTCACAAAAGCGAGGTGTTTCAAGATTCATAACGCACATTTCAGCTCTTCTTTTTATACCCAGACCAGGATTTCTGGAAAATGCCAGCAGGGTGTCCTGGGAGTGTGCTTGTAGGAGTTTGGATGCACGTCAACACGGCAGTGAAGTTCAGCCACGGATGCGTCTCTGCGCACAGCCCAGTTAAGAACAGACACGTTTGGAGGAATTAGTAAATACAAGTCTTTGCTTGTTACTCCTCACTCTAACTCTAGGTAGCAAAACCCTTTTAAAGCCCTCACAGCACTTTCTTTTAAAGTCACTTCAGTCTTCCATTAAAATAGTTCTTTGTTGTTTTTCCAGACAATGCCTTTTCAGGAAACAAGTGATTTCTGTTATTATGGCTTAACACTTCCCAAAGCTCCAGCTCTCATTTATGCCGCAAAAGTCAAATTGAATTATTTCTCATTTTTCTCCCTTAAAGTGCCCGAAGTGATAAACAACTAAAACCACACAGAACAAAACTACCTATAAGTGCCGGCCTTGCTGAAAATAAAGAACCAGCGATGAAACATCAAAAGCAAAAACAACCTCAACTCCGTCCATGGAGACTACTTTTGGCCTCCAATGAGCCAGCACATTTATTGGTCATGTAAAGGCTTCCATGTTTGGAACGCAGCCCATGATCCCTCAGACACATAATGTCACCAAGGCTATCCATGAGCAAAATGGATAAAACTTTCTCTGAGAAATCTACTTGCCAAATGCCTATGGGGCTTGGAAGCTGGGATTTACTCAGACCGTAAAACTCTCAGCCCAGTGAGAATCCAGGACACCAGCTGGAGTGGCCACCAGGCAGCCTTTTTTCTCTGGTCCAGGCTGTTGGATTCTCACTGGCCATTCACCCATGCCTCACACCCCCACTGCGCTGGTGGACACAGACATCCAGTACCAGCTGCCCCTCTGATTAGGAATACCCCCTCCAGATACCAACATGCAGACAAGTGCAGAAATTCACACACATCCTAACTACTTGAGGGACCTCATGCTCGCCTTGCTGGCTCTGTCTGTATCTCTGATACAAGTCTGAGTTGGACATTCTAACTCTCCTACTCCCAGCTGGACCTGGGTTTTTTTTTTCCTGCACAGTTTCAGGCTGAGCTATCTTTTCTGGACCCTGCACTTTCTTTTGCCATTAGGACAATATATTCAAGTTTAAAAAGTGGCCAACAGCCAAAGCCAAATGGAAACGCTCTTCCTAAAGAGAAAAGGCGAACACAACAGAATGAGCCAATGAAAGGCACTATCTCGAGCAAATCTCAAAAACCCCCAGCCACCCCACAGATGAATGAATCTGCTCCAAAGCTTGTGTGAAGGATCAATATAAATCAGTACGTGCAGCAGCTTTTTTTCTCAAAGGGCTTGGCCTTTGAGGTAGTAAAAACATGTTCCCCATAAAGGTCTAAAGCACTGAGTCAGGTTGGGGAAGGGTGGGCAGGATCTGCCCCTACAGTGATGAATAACACTCACAAAGGAAGATTTTTCAAGTTATAACCCTCCCTCATTTCTGAAACATTCCTCTGAGGTGGGATTGGGTAGGAGTACCTCCAGGAAGACCACCTGAAACAAGACCTTGTTCTGGCCTCACTACTCCAGGCAAGATGACTCTTATCCTTCAAGAGTGTTGTGAGATTCTCTGGGTTTGGCTTCATGCAATACTATGAGAGGATGAGACAGGGCGTCAGTAGCAACAGAAGTTAGAGCAATGTGGTCAAGACTGAGACTAGGTACCAAATCTGCATGGTGACCTTGGGCTAATGCCTCAAGGCTCTGGGTCTCAATTCCTCCATCTCCAAAATGGGTATAAAACCCACCTTTAGGGCCCTAGTGAGGATTGTAGGAGAGAGCACCTGTCAAGGCACTGTAACAAATGCAAAATGCAGGACAATAGGTAGTTGTGGCTGTAAGTGAATGAAACTACTCTGATATTGGTGAACAACAACGACCTAGCCCTCTTTTTCAAGGGCAAAGGGTTGGGGCCAACATTAGAGAACAGTGTCATGATTCACAGGCGGCTTCACCCTGGCTGGTGAGATCATAAATCATGAGGTCAGATTACCTAAGCTTGATTCTGTAATGGCCATCCACACCCTACAGCCCAAGCTAGCCATGACACTGACATGAGCAACTGACCAAAAGAGGAGTAAGTAGGGCAATGGAGTTGAGTCAGCCCATTCCTGCACCCATGGCAAAGAGTCCTATGTAATAGTGAGACATCAGCATTTCCTTACTGGAGGGCAAACATGAAGGGAAGGACACGTATGCCTAGGTACGAACTGTAGGTGCAAAAATATATTTTGTAAAACATAGATCTCACATAATATGTAATATTTCATTTAATGAAACTGTATAACCTAAATTAATAAATAATTTGTAAATAAAACAAAAGTGAGAGAAGGAAATAGAGACAGTCTAAGTGTCAGGCAATCTCTGTACAAATCATTCTTAATCTTCAATACAACTCGGCAATGAGAGTATTATTGTCTCTGTTTTATGGATGATGAAATTGAGACAGCAAGCAATCTGACCCAGTAGAGAGCAGAAAGAGGACTGACGCATAGGGCTGCCTCTGAAGTGTTAATTGTCCTAGCAACACCATCATTGGCATCAACACCATTGTCAACCTCACCATGTAAGACAGTGTGCTAAGTACCAAACAGACATATACAAATAGCAAAGTCAGAGAGTAAAACTAACCCGTTGCTATTGAGTCTATTTCAGCTCACAGCAACCTTATATGACAGAGCAGAACTACCCCATAGGGTTTCCAAGGAGTGGCTGGTGGATTTGAACTGCCGACCTTTTGGTTAGCAGCTGTAGCTCTTAACCACTATGCCACCAGGGCTACAGAAGAGATGAAATCTTTCTGGATTTGGAGAAATTTTCCCAGAAGTGGTTTTACTTAAGCAAGACCTTGAAGAGAGCAGACAATTGATTTGCTTGCTATCAGCAAGATGGGGAATGTTCTTTGACTCAGAACTGAGGAACCATTCAAATGCCTCAGAACCAATGAGACTCAGTGGACTGTTCAGGCATTGCTGAAAAAGGTACTAGAGGGCTGCCTTCTCCATGAACTTGTTTTTCCAGTCTCACATGCCCTCCCTGTAGAAAGAGAGTATCAGCTGGCATCGTCAGGGAGAGCGCAACTGACAGAGCCTGATGCAGGACAAGAGCGAGCCTGGGAGGTAAGTGTCAGCCCGACCTATCCTTGGTCCTTGCTTCCAGGAAAGCAATACAAGCTTGCTTCCATACTGCCAGAGGCGCACGGTCAGACAGGGCTACAGAAGGCCAACAGCCCCTGCCTCTCATTTCTTCAGTTCACTGAGCTTGTCAGTGTAATCACAGCAGGGTCTTTGTGGTCCGAAAAAGTCCTCTGCAGAGAGCAGATTATGTTGCTTACGGGGTCTTGGTGTCTAATGGCCAGGCTGTTTAATGAGAACCACACTGTGATAGATATGCTTTGGCTGCGTTAAATCAGGTACAAAAGTGGAGAAAGCCCTGCAGATGTGGATTTCAGTTTAGTTCCTGACACATGGCAGACCTGCCTAACCCTGGCTGCAAAAGCACCAAAATATGTGTGCTCCTTTTCTGACTTCTCACTCACCATCCAGCAGGTTATTTGCTTCCCCCAGTGCATCTACAGACATCTGAAGAGGATAGATTATGATTTGAGTCCAATCTCAACTGTTCACTGCGATAGAAATTATGCATCACGGAATGTAGTAAAATCCTCAAATTACCCTCGAACTGATGTTGAAAATGAAACTAAACGCTGCAACTCCCCCTCCTCCTTCTCTCTCTTCTCTCCTTTATTTATTTCAAAAAGTTGGTACAAACCAGGCCTGAGAGGCAGAGGTGTGGGGAGACAAAATACTGCAATGGAAAAGTGTGAAAAACTGGGCTGCATCACCCTGGCACGTTATCTAAATGTAGATGGGCTAAAGTTTTCTCATCTGTCAAGTGTGATAATACACATTAAGTCAAGGATTTCTACATGAATGAAACGAGACAGTGCTTCTGGACATGTACATCTTTAACATATAATGGGTCAAAGAAATGTAAAACATTATACTTAGAAGGAAAACACACAAATTGTAAAGATAACAGGGTATATCCAAGAGAGAGTATATTTTAAAAGGCAGTGAGAAACAATAAGGATTCTTGTTAAACATGATGAATGATCCACACGTGCTTATCTATTCTGTCTGCAGGAAACTCTAATTAAATGGTAGTAGAGAAACCAAAAGGCCAAAGAGAAATGGAGAAAAGGCAACTGTGGACAAGAGATTTCAAAAACTTTGAAGTTGGAATGTAAATAGAGGATTGACACTAAAGTTAACAGAGTGAAGAACACTAAAGTGTCTGCAGAGAGACACCCCTGAAAAAGGGCAGTTCACCTACACCTGAGAAATTTATAGGACTTGGTACAAGCTTTTCATCTAGCTAGACACAGAGGAATTACCTGGAAATCTGCAAAGTGAAAACTCAGGCCATCACTTACCCATCACCTCATGTGAAGAGAAGATTCCTCTCTACAAGAACAAAATGGCCCCACAGTAAATATCTCTAGACACATTTAGTGATGATTCCTCAACAAAAAGTTTCCTCTTCTTCCAATCACCCTACAGTGAAGCCACAATGTCCACAAGCCATGTGCCTGCACACAGAGCTTTGAATAAACCTTTGTGTGCCCTTTCTTGAAAACAAACTGGACAGCCACAGAGCACCAACAATTGAATAATGTTTTCAACATAAAAGACAGAAACCCTCCCCCCAAAAAAATCCAGAAAAATAGAAACTAAAGAAAATAGGGAAAATGTAGGGAGCATAAGTTAGATAAATAAAAACAAAACAAATTTAAAATAAAAACTATTCGATCTCATGAGTAGTAAAAGAATATATTACAAGAGCAGAATATTATAAAATAAAAGGTAATAATTCATGGATATTGAAATTATATCAGGAACATTTTTTAAAAGCTAGAAAGATTTGAACAAGAATTTTTTTTCTAAAAAGTAGGAGAAAATAAAGAGATAATGGAAAGAAGGGAGACATGATAAGTAAACTGAAGGATAAATGAAGCAGTTTCAACTAAATAGTAAGAATCCCAGAAGGAGAGAACAGACTAATCAGAATGGAGGAAATTAATGAAGAAATAATACAAGAAACATTTCTAATATTGAAGGACAGGAGTCACTGGAAAGAAATGAGGTTCCAGGATAAAGCATCCCCAACACACACACACACACACACCCCAATGCACATCATTATAATATTTCGGAAGAGTGGGAATAAAGAGAAGATCCTAAAAGCTTTTAGAGTGGACAAGTGAGATCATATGCAAGGGAGCAGGACTAAGAATGGTGTAGGACTTTTCAATAGTAATATGTTGTTGTTGTTGTTAGGTACTGTTGAGTTGGTTCCAACTCATAGCAACCCTCTGTACAACAGAACGATGGTCATGTGCCATCCTCACAATCATTGTTATGCTTGAGCCCATTGTTGCAGCCACTGTGTCAATCCATCTCCTTGAGTGTCTTCTCCTTTTTCACTGATTCTCTACTTTACCAAGCATGACCTTCTCCAGGGACTGATCCCTCCTGATAACACGTCCAAAGTATGTCAGATGTAGTCTCACCGTCCTTGCTTCTAAGGAGCATCCTGACTAAAAGAGAATGAAGCACCATTTCTAAAATTCTGATTTTCAACTTAAACTACTCATCAAATGCAAGAGTAAAATAAGGAAACCTCAAAACAACAACAGCAAACGTTCTTTTTTATATCTTTGTTTAAAAAATAATTACAGGAGAATATGAGCTACCGAAAAATGAATGCATAAGCATAGAAAAGCAAGAGGAAGCAGGAGACCCAGCATAGAGTTGTGGTGAAGAGCAATTGTTAGATGATAGTTCTCAGGCGGACTGAAAAGAAGCTGGTCTCTCTTGGAGCAAAAGGAGAGAGGGTGGTCTTTGGGAAAGAGTAACACAGCTTACAAACCTGTTGCTGTCGAGTTGATTCTGACTCATACTGACACTATGAGACAGAGTAGAACGGCCCCGTAGGGTTTCCAAGAAGCTGCCGACCTTTTGGTTGGCAGCCTGAGCTCTTAGTCACTAACTTATAAGTCATCTTAAAAGTTACTGTTCGATAAATCTATTAAAATATTTGGGAAGAAACTTATAAGAAGTACACATCTAAATAAGTAAATGAAGTAACTAGACAAATACTAATCCCCCCCCCAATTTTTTTAAATCATATAAAAATGATAAATGAGTTGCTCAACACAGCAGAAGAGATTGCCTACATAGAAATAATAATGTAAAAATTGTGATTGGGAGAATCACGGAAAGGAATTGGGAGGAAGATTGTGAAGGTAAGATAAATTCCTAAAGACCCAACAGGAAGTCTATAAGGTCTAAACTTGATTTTTTTAAAAAAGCAAACAGTACGATTACATTATTTAGAAATATGGAGATAAATGTCTGAAAAAAATATCAAAAAAAAAAGAGTTGAAAATGGTTTCCTCTGGAGAACAGGATTGAGAGTTTTCACTTTAAGGTATTTAGGGCCATTTGATTTTAATAACTACTTACATGTGTAATTTGATGAACAAGAAAATAATTGAACAGTTTAATCAAATTAGCTTTAATTCATGACTGACTCAGCAGTTGTGACCCAGGAGAAGTTAGTTCAATTCTTTGCCCTTCAGCGTCATTGCCTACACATAGAGTTCTGGTGAAGATTATCTATGAAAACATATAAAAAGCATAGCGAGATGCCTGGTATTCTGTGAGTGCTCAAAGAAACAAACAAAAAATTATCGTCATTTTACCCCTTCTTCCTCCTCGCCCATCTTCTTTACCTCAACTAAGAGCTTTAATTGAACAACACAAGACTAATCAGGTTCACAGTGGACCCAGCCCAGTACCTACCTATTCCACCTACCCCTCAAAAGCTAGAAAAGAGACAACAATTTTACCCTAGAAGCTTAGCTGTGCACTGGGTCAGCTTAATGCAATAAAAATAAACAGTAAGCTTAATAAAAATGAAAATAAATAAATAAACAGTGACAAAAGAGGGACTGGAAGAAAACGTTAAACACCAAATACCTTCTATAGGTTATAAACTACTTGACAAGGCAAGGAATTTTCCAAAGGACAGTGCTATGACATACATTCTGTCAGCAAATTCCATGATGCGAAAGTTACAGTAAACCTTACGTTCGCAATTTCTTAAAAGAAATGCTCTAAAATAATTAAGAACAGTAAAGAGACAATATTTAATAACATAGCATTTTAGTAATCTAGGACAATGGGCTAACTAACTGTCCCAAGGTACATTGGTCTGTCTTAGTCCAGGCAGTAATAAGATGGAAGATTCCAAAGAAATCCTGTTACAATGAGAAAAGTTAAGAGCATGTTTAGGCTGCCCACACTCGAGTCTCTTTCCATATATTTAGGCAAAGTTTAAGCAGTGTCAGCCTCCTAAAGTTGCCTGGCAGAGACTCACTACAACCCCTGGAGGAAGCCCAGGGGAAAGCTTCTCGCTGTCATAGGACGCCTGATCAGGATCCCCTTTTACACTGAATGACAGCATGAGAATAGGAAGAGGTCCCTGGAGAAAGCTGCTCTGTTTGTCTCTGCTGCAAACGCAGAGACAATTCTTTGCGGCACACAGGACACATCATTTGAGATTCCTCTTCTTCGAACCCACGGATGTTTTCCCTGGTGTGGGAGACACTGGTTTGAAGTTACTGGCTCTCCATCATCCCCAAGCCCCACTGGCAGGTAAAAGGATATCCTTTGTCCACTGCTGTTTCCACGTGCCCTGTTTACGGTGTCTGTTTAATGTGTTCTAATGCTGGTAAAAATCCCTGCCTGATGTTGGAAGAGACTGCTGCTATCAGTGTACCAGCCTAGAGGGAGCAGCTTCTGAAACTTGCAAGGCAGCCAAAAGTAAATTTCTTTGAAGCTTGGAAAGTCCCAGAAACTTTCTTTGGAATACACATACACAGTCGCCTGTGTCTACTGACTTTCCCTGTGAAGTCTGAGCACCAGCCTCCCACACGGAATGATGGTGGTACTTGGGTTATTTTTAGCCTTGTTCAAAGCAAGAAGTGGCAGGACCCTCAAGAGAGACTCAGATTTCCAGAAGCAGCTGGTCTCTTTTGTGGGATTATTCAGGGCATTATTCAAAGAAGTGGCTAAAGGTAAGGGCCAATTTCAAAACAGCAAAGGTCTCCTCCCTCCACCCAAATCGAAGCTTTATTGCCCGAGACTTGTCTAGCCATACATGCATAAGTATGCAACCTGTACAAATCACATAATAGGTAGTCTTCTGTGCAAACTTCAATGATAGACTATTGTCTGTCATTTAATGAGCATCTACTACGTACCAGGCTCTTTGCTTTAACCCCCCTAACATCCCTGTAAGGCTGTGACATTACTAACACTTCTGTTTTTTGAGAGGTTGATTCATCCAACGCCATAAGGTTTATATATGACAATGTATATGCAAACTCAGGAAAGCCTGATTCCAAAGTTTAGCTTCTCATGTCACTGGCCTCTCTGGAGGCCCCTTCTGTGCCAAGAACTCTGTCTATGGCAGTGGACTAGGGTGAGGTAAGTGAGGTACCGCAGGTACAAAATTTAAGGAGACACTGACTCTCAGGTTCCTGCCAGGGCTGACCCTGCAGTTCCTCGCCCCTGAGAGTGAGTGCCTCCTTAAATTGTGCTAGATGCTTTGCCCGCTTCTGTCTAGTCTCGGCCCTGCTGTCCATGCCCCTGGAACAGCTGAGATGAAAGACCCAGATTCTGCCCTCACTCTAAGGAAGGAGAAGGAAAGAAAACTAACAGTTAAAGTAGTACACGGATGACTGTGATAAACGCTTGCATCTGGGCCAATGCAATTGGTTTCATGATTGAAAACCTCCCCATAAAACCTCCTAACCTACATGTTCTCCTTCACGTTCAGACCACAGATGCAAACCCATTGCCATCGTCGACTCCAACTCCTAGCGACCCTATAGGACAGAGTAGAACTGCCTCATAGGGTTTCCGAGGAGCAGCGTGGATTCGAATTGCTGACCTTTTGGTTAGCAGCCATAGCTCTTAACCACTATGCCACCAGGGCTCCATCTACGTCTTTTCCCACCTTCACTAATGTTAAAGACAAAGAGGAAGTGCAGGGGCCTCCCTACGGAATATAGCGCCTATGGCAGTGAGTGTTAAATTGCTCAGTGATCTTTCAGAGCTAGTAGTAGAAGCACTGATGGCCAATAGAAACTGCTCATTAGCACCCCTCCTCAAGCGGCACCCAGGCCACACACCCTACCTGCCATACCTCAGTTATGCCTCTGAGGAGCTCGGTAACTTAACAGCAGCGTCAGAAGGTGGCTAACTTCCCGAGAGGGGATGAGAACCATCGGCATCAGCCCAAAGCTGATTCCTGTGAGGTTCAGATCAGACATACCTCCACTCTCTAAGGTTTTCTCCTCCCCATGGCACCCTCTACTTCTCCGCTGGGTTTGATAATCCATTGCAATGGTCACACAGAATTCACAGACCATAGTCACAATCACGGGGTTTATTAGGGAAGTAACAGGTTACAATTTGGAATCAGGATTAACTTGGAGGTAACAGGAACAACTCAGGAGCTAGAATACAGTTCGTCGTTCAGGACAGCTTCCAGCCTAGACAGCTCTCAGCTTCTTCTCGGCCACGCCCATAGGCAGACCTCGTTCTTGGCTTCTGCTACCGGATCCTGCTTGGGCCTACTGAAGTCGGGCCCGCTCAGGCCTGCCCTCTGCCCTGCCTGAGCAAGTGTTACAGTCTTCAGCCCCAAGGACGTAGTGCCCGGAGGCACCCTACTCCACCAGCACGCCTTCTGCCCAAAGGTGCTCAGCTCTCTCACTCGGGCTCGGGAAGTCCACCACAGCCATCTCATGCCTGTCTCCTGGCTTCTTTGGATCAGACTGCTGCATGGTCTCGTGCCGTCTTCAGTGTTAGCAGGTTTTCAGCACAGGGACCCAGGTCCAAAAACGTGCTCTGCTCTAGGCTCTTCTTATTGGCGGTAGCGAGGTCCCCCTCAATCTCTGTGGGACTGGCTCTTTTATAAGCCTACTCCTCCCACCGAGACCACAACTGACCAGTCCCCTCAGTAGAGCACAATCATCTATTTGCACAATAAACTCTTCAACCCCTGCAAGGGTTTTGCACATCTTATTTGCAGAGTAAACTGTCCAATTCTTTTGCAAGATTGTGGCCTAGCAAGTCATCTCGGCAGAACTAGAAAGGGCCAGAAAGGCCATATGTAAAGAGAAAACCATTGCACTGTAAGTGCCTAACCACTGAGACCAAAAGCTAATTTTAAATTATAATTAACATTACAGGCAATCAATAGCAAATGAACAACAAAAACAAAAATCTCCATATGTCCTGTTTTAATAATTGAGAAAATATTCATGTATCTAAAAACAATTGCAATCTCTTTATCTGCCCATAGCTCCCTCTCTCCCTGTCTTCCTATCTCTAGTTTTTCTCTCTCACCCGCAGAGAGCTATGGAGTCTATTCTGTCATGGGTCCATGATTTAAGCTTTGAATTACTCTGTTGAAGTCCTAGCCAGCTGGAAGCCTCTCTCTCCTGATTTTGCAGTTGTACATAGCACTTCTTCAACACATCAACAATTACAGAAACAATTCAAGGCTGAATTTCCTCCAGCTTCAACTCAGAGGACACCTCAGGTGGCAAAAAAGAAATTAGGCTGTCAGATTGCTTTGTGCCTGGGTCAAGCCAACCTCCAAATGGTCAAATCACTAAAGTTAGATGCCAAAAGTAAAGCAAACATCGCAGAGCAAGGAAAACTGTAATAAACAGATTGAGAGTTAATACAAACCTGAGATTGAGAATTAATACAAAAGCTGAGACTAGCTATCCCCATGATCAGCCCTCGTCAGGGGCCTTCACATCGGCAGCACCACACAGGTGTCGGGCGTGTTAGAGCTCTGGCCCTGTGCTGCTTCTTAGGAAACCAAAGGGAAAAATACGATCGTTGTGTTTTAAAGGGGGGCTCGGGGAGGATACGCTGGGAAAAGCACGAGAGTGATCGCATTCATAAATTACATTGTATAGCCAATAACGAATGCTAGCATCTCCTGGGAGTGATGGGATCCAAGTTCAAACACACCAAGAGGGACTGTAGGAAAACCAGTCAACACAGATAAATTAGTCTAAGCAGAAGATCGGATACTAAAGAAAGGGAAAATTCTCTGGACCCACCCATAGGCAGCCAGGTTTGGGAGTAAGGAACATACATTCACACAAGTAGGCGTGACTCGTGCCAAGTTCTCACTCATAGCGACCTTATAGGTCCGAGTAGAACTGCCCCATACAGTTTCCACGGAGTGGCTGGTGGATTCAAACTGCCAACTTTGTCGTTAGCAGCCTAATACTTAACCACTGCACCACCAGGGCCCCAGTTTTGAAGTACGAAATTAAATAAGCAGTTCTTGGCATCATGCGAGAACAATGGGCCTGGGATAAGAGCAGTAGGGTTCCTGAAAAGAAGATGCATACTCAATAGAAAGGATCTACAGAAGCAGAAGGGAGTGAGGAGGAGGGCTGGATTCCAGCTTACCGTTAGCAACATGGTGCTATTTTACAGTTCCCCTTGGGAATTCTTGGCAAAGAAAGACCCAGAAAATTTGCCAGCGTTTGGTGAGATAGGCGTTGTCACTGGATTGGTGAGATCGGAGGGCTGTAATCGAACTTAGATAAGAAGGATAAAATTCTGGGGCTAGAACATTTTTATGTCCAGACCCATGAGGCATAGAACAGCCCTGGACTAAACTGTTTCCAGAATTCATTTCTAGTAGGGGGTGTGTTTCTTTTGCCCTCGGTAGGGACTGGGAGTCCTAGCTATGCAGTAGTTAAGAGCTCGGTTGCTAACCACAAGGTCAGCAGTTCAAATCCACTAGCCACTCCTTGGAAACCTATGGGGCAGTTCTACTCTGTCCTATGGGGCCACTATGAGTCAGAATCGACTCAACAGCAATGGGATTGGTTTGGTTTGGGTAGGGACTGGATGGAGAGAGACCCACACCATTTTAGACCAAAAAGATACAATGACATTTCAGAGGTTCAACGTGTGGATCATATTCAAGAACATGAACTGGTTCAGCATGAAATTTTAGGGAATGAGTCTTGAAGATAGAGACCCTAAAGCTGAGTATACGGCATATGTGAGAATAAAGTCAGTATTATTCCTAGAGGCCTACTTTCCCTTTGCTGTCAGAGGGTCAGGTGGTTATTGCCCAAGGAGTCATGCTATGCCCCACCCCATCTGTACCCCACTTGACCCTTCTCAAAGGTAAACTTGGACAGCGAGCCCCTGCAGAGCAGTGATGGACTTACCAGCCTGATTGTGCTGGGCAGGCCCGTTTATGTGGCCACTGGCTGGCTGGGGCTGAGTCCTCATCCTGCTTTTGCCAGCCTTCTCCCCAGCCCTGAACCTTCTTCCTAGCCACACTCTGAGGCTGGTCCTTCAGGGTCTGTACTACAGCTCTGCAACAGGACAGCAGCCCACCCTCAACCTTTATTCTACAGCCAGATGTGCATGACTCTCAGTGCCTAGCTCGAAGATGAGCTCTAACTGCCACGGCCTGGGCAGCTCTGCCCTCTTGCCTTATTGTTGTTGTTGGTTCTGATCATAGCAACCCTATGTACAACAGAACAAAAAACACTGCTCATTCCTGCACCATAGTCACAATCATTGCTGTGTTTTGAGCCCATTGTTGCAGCCACTGTGTAAATCCATCTTATTGAGGGTCTTCTTTTTTTATCACTGACCCTGTACCTTATCAAGCATGATGTTCTTCTCCAGGGACTGGTCCCTCCTGATAACTTGTCCAAAATATGTGAGATAAAGTCTTGCCATCCTTGCTTTTAAGGAGCATTCTGGTTGTATTTCTTCTGAGACAGATTGGTTTGTTCTTCTGGCAGTCTGTGGTATATTCAATATTCTCCATCAACATCATAATTTAAATGTTTCAATTCCTCTTCAGTCTTCCTTATTCTTTGGCTCTAACCCACTCAATCTCAGCCTATGTGTGACAAGTAACCTGGCGGGACAGTGTACGTGGACACTTAGCCTTGAGTATTCCAGTAGGCCAAACCAGACCTGCGTTGATACCTTGTTGATCTTTGACTGGAGTGTTATGAACTGTGTTTGAATTTGTGTACTACCCTCTCTGACTTTTCTTACTTTGACTGCATCAAGTAGTTATTTAGAAGATCTAACTTAATGCAGCCAGAGCCTGAGATTGCTACACAAATCGTTGGCTGTGTATATTAGACAAATACAAATGATTCGGTGGGTAAATATTTTTGAATGTCTGGCTAAACAAATGGGGAAAAGCAGTGATGGACTTAATTGTGTCTAAGTGATGTTTCTGAGCACGCTTCCACTTAAACAAAAATATTCCTGATAAGTTTATTCTCTGCCTTAATTTCAAACTCATAAAGCGTATAGAAATTGTTTTTATATACGCTTAAAATTTTTTTTAAACATGGCAAAAATAATAAATTGCAGGAAAGTCTTCACTTCCTGTGTATCTACCCTTTTCTCCCCGCTGACTGCCCCTTTCCACAGAAATAAGCACCTTTAACCTCTTCTACTAGATGTCTTTGTGCTTATTTACATTTACGTTGTTCTTCTTTAATTTGTCCGTTGTAGGATGTTGTTTATTAACTCTCTGCTCAAGATTAATTTAGCATTCTTACACCAACTCCACAGAGCCCTTGTGATGCAGTGGTTAAGTGCTTGGTGGCTCACTGAAAGGTTGGCGGTTTGAACCCTGATGGGAGAAAGATGTGGCAGTCTGCTTCTGTAAAGATTAGAAACTTGGAAACCCTCTGGGGCAATTCCTATAGGGTCGCTATGAGTTGGAATTGACTCTTTGGCAACAGGTTTGGTTTTTTTTAAAGAACTCTAAGCTGAGTCCAAAGTCCTGAGTGATCATTTGAGTTCTTCTCCTTAAAAGCTCTGTTACTGGGGCAAGTCACGAGAACTTTCTAGCTTGTACAGTCCAATCCAGTAGCCTCTATCCACATGTGGCTGTTAGAATTTAAAGTTATTAAAGTTAAATAAAATTTAAAAATCAGTTGCTTAGTCACACTAACCACATTTCAAGTGGCTAGTGGCTACCATATTGGACAGCGCAGATACAGAACACTGCCATCATTGCAGAACTTTCTACTGGACTGCATTGCTGGACTGTGGGCTCCTAGTAGGTCAGATAAGAAAGCTGAACTAGATGGTTTGCAAAGTGCCTCCCGCCTCTCAAATTCTAAGGTTCTGTAATTAAATGCAGCTTTTCCCAGAATAGCTGAGAAAATCACCCCCTAAGCCAGGATTGGTTAAAGGTACAGAAAAAAGTGTCAGAAAGAAAAAAAAAAAAAAAAAAACTGGTGTTTGCAGAGAAGATGGTCCAGGCCAGAAGAGAAATGGAATATAATTTTGTCAGAAATCTGCTTAAGAGTAATGGGGGGAAGGGGGTGGCCATGTTCCAAGTGTTTAGACTCCTAGCATACCGCCTCTGGATCACGGTTATCTGTCTTCACTCAACTCACTCAAGATTTGTCTACACATTCCACCTGATGTCTTATTTTCCCTTCTCAAGGGCATTCCCCCCATTGAGTCATTCTTATTTTATCTGTACTCAGAGTTCTGTATGTTAAAACAAATAAGAATAAGATAAACCTGAACAGATTGAGACTAAATGCTATCAAAATTAGAGTTTGGTATGACCTGCTTTTGGTAGTTTCATAACGTTTATTAGTTTGGTTGGCAACAGCAATATAAGCAAAGAACTGATGTATGCAAATAAATAAAGTTTGAATACAGGAACATTTCAAAGGAGATAATGTAATAATTTATCTGTTTCTCGTGCCAGATACTTAGAGATGCTTGGTAAATGTAATTAGCAATGCACAATTATAAGCAAGGGACCAATGCCTCTCAGAGCAAAAAAACAAAACAACAAAAAAAAAACAAACTCATTGCCATTCAAGTTGATTCCAACTCATAGCGATCCTACAGGGGCAGAGCAGAACTGCCCCATAGGGTTTCCAAGGAGCGGCTGGTAGAGTTGAACTACCAACATTTTGGTTAGCAGCCGTAGCTTGCTATGAGGTGAATCTCAAATCCCTTGTGCCAGGAGGTCAAGCTCATGCAGTTCTCACATCTGCAAGAAGGAAGATGGAATGCGGATAGGAAAGAAGAGCCAGAGGGAGAGAAGGGAGTTGAAATGGCTTTAAGAAGATTCTAAAATATAGAAAGGAGATTACTGAAGCAAATAAACAAATCCAAGCTTTTACACTATGCGAAAATAGGCAAGATATGAGTGTTGGCACCCATAGTATGCAATTGCAGGCACTTTTAGGCAGAGCTCTGAAAGGATTAATGTTTCTAATTCTATGATATCTTATTTGCCACTGTATCTGTCCATAGCATCTCGCACAGTGCCTGGACTACATTAAATAGTCAGTAAATGTTTATGGGATGTAATTGATTCCATTGCATTTATGCAGTCTAACAGAAGCACTAGAGTGTACTGGCAGGCAGGGAGTTCTGTGACCTTGGCCATAGTATTCCCATCGGCCCTCTCTGTGATGTTTCTCTAGAGACACTGACAGGTCCCTGCTCTCCAGGCTTTGAGCTTCATTCCCAGTGGAATACAGATTGAATTGCACATCAGTGCACTCAGTTTTGTTTTCATTAATTAAACAATGCAAACAACAAATCTCTAAGTTCCTATTCTAAGAAATCATTGAAATTATATGAACGTGTTCATGAAATATTCCATCTCTATGGCCTCAGCTTTGATAAGTAGGAAAGGATTAAAGACAATGGAGGTGATCTGTTTGCAGGAGAGATGTCAGAAATGATGGACCGAATGGTTTTCAGTGGCCTTAATCATGTTCCAGATTTTGACATCATTCTTTGTTTGTCTCCCTTACATCCACTTTCTATCTCTCCTGCCAGGTGGTGGGGCTGGCCCCTTTTATCACCAGGGTTCTCTTCTCTCTGGGCTCTGACTGAGATCAATCCGTGGGAGGCCTCAGTGGCAATTTGGGAGCAGAGAGAGGTCAAGGCACTTATTTTCTAGCTCCCTTCATGGCTCAGTTTCTTGAAGGAACTTGGTCCTCTAGAATGACATTTATGTCAAAACCAAACTGCCTTCGAGCCAATTCTAGCTCATAGCAACCCTATAGGACAGAGTAGACCTGCCTATTGGGTTTCCAAGGAGTGCCTGGTGAATTTGAACCGCCGACCTTTTGGTTAGCAGTCGAACTCTTTAACCATTGCACAAACAGGGGATCTCAATTTCTCAGCTCCAACTCTCACCAGATATCCTTTCCTCTCCTTGTCCTTCGGTCCTATGGGTGGAAACAGCTTCCTATGCTTGCTAGTCCCTGGGAGCATCAGGATCTCTTGTGGTCCTCAATCTCATGTCTACAGTCACTTAATTATTACTTTTCAAAATCTTTCTGATTTATACTGAGAACCTGTCAGATACATGAAGTTCTTAGGCTGGAAATAAACCCATAGATGAGATCTCCCAGTTTGATCTCAGTACTTGGAGTTGATGGTGATAACCATTCTTATCAGAGGTGGAGGGGGATGAAGGAGAAAAAGTCACACATAACAGAGGTATTTCCCCTCAATGAGTGTGTGACAGGGCTGGGGGTCAGGGAAGTTCGACTCAGCATCGGAACAGGCAACATCAGTGCAATACATTGCTAATCCAGTTTTAACCTTGTATCCTGGATCTAACAACTGTGTTTTGGCCTGATTTTTGAGCCAGGTCTCAATCTTGTTGCCCAGTTTAAGTCCTTGCTTTTGCCACATATCTCTGTCAATCTGTGCACGCCCTACTCCTGTTTCCCATAGCAACAAGCTACCCACCCAATATTTGGGGCATGTGGATACCTTCTACTCAACTTTCCCAAGTTTCTTTAGGCACAGCTCAATGACTTTGTGTACCACGCTTTCTGCTATCTGCTCCTCACCTTCCCCCTTCTCATCCAAAGTCATCCTCGCTCTGGAACCTTATCTGAGTCTATTCACACATCTCAGCCTTAGGAAAGCAACTTCTTCACACCCAGTCAGGTCACAAGATATCTTTGCTAGTCTCCCAAAAGATGCACTGAATTTCCCATTCTTTTTGACTTAATCTTTTGTACATCTCCCATGACAGAAGCTGTCATTGACAGATTCCAAAGGGTTTGAAATATTCTTACTGGAGCAATGACTGTCACACAGAAAGCAAGGAGGGAAGTCATTCTGAGCAGTATTTCACCTAAGAAAAGACTTCCTACCATTGCAAATTCAAACATCCAAAAGAAATGAGGACAGGCAACAGTCCTCTGGAAGCAGCGGTTATGTAACATTTGCTGACCAAAATCTGATTTCTTCTCCTCTTGAAATACTGCAATTTAAAGGTAGGTTAAATGAACATTTGTATTCAGAACACTTCAGAGAGTTTAGAGCATTTTCATACCGTGTAGAATTTAATGAGTCTTTAGATATTAATAATGTTATTTGCTGCTCCTTATTGTCGCATGCATGAAATGTTTCCTGGGAAATGGACCTTAAAAGTAGGGCAGATAAGGATTTGGTTTCTCGAATGAAACAAACAGCATCTGTGTCTCCTGGAAAATAATTGCTTTCATAGTCTTAATTGTCATATGGTAGCATATGAGGGTCTAAAATGAGGACAGAGACTACGAGCAAAAAAATAAACCTGTTGCCATTGAGTCAATTCTGACCCATAGTGACCCTATAGGACAGAGTAGAAGTGCCCCATAGGGTTTTTAAGGAGCAGCTGGTGGATTCAAACTGCCACCCTTTTGGTTAGCAGCCTGAGCTCTTAACCACTGAATACAGACTCACAAAATTGAGTCTCCCAAGCTCAGGAGGAGATCCCTTGAATTTCAGAAGACAGCATTGCTGAGACAGAACACCGAGAGGAAATGGGCAGGTGAGGAAGTAGGTTGGGTAGAGTGAGAAGGAGGATGGCAGGTGCTTTGTGGAGTCCTTCAACAGGAATATTTATATTTTCATACTGGGGACTTCACATGGTTTTTCTCATTTAATTCTCACAACAACTCCATGTGGTAGGAATAATGCAGTTCAACAACCAAAGAAGAAATTAAGACTCTGATTATGAAGTAAATTGCCCAATTTGACACCATTAGTATTAGAAGTAGAATATAAAATGTGGCACACTGCCTCTGGTAGATTGCATTGCGAAGCCCAATTCTTCATTTTCTCTGTATTCACACCTTTTGCCATTTAATTTTGCAGTGCTCTCCCACTGTGGGGGTGGGGCATACATCTTCAGGGCTCACACATGTGACTTTAATTGGCCAACAGAGCCCAATAGAAGTGACAGTGTATCAGTTCCTAGCCTAGCCTCAAAAGGCTTGTGTGTTTCCACTTGTACTCTGGAGCTTCCACCACTACCATGAAAAAGAGCATGCCTGGGCTAGCCCACTGGGCCCCAGAGGAGGAGAAGAGACATGTGAGCAGACAGAGTTCAAGCCCAGCCTAGTTCTCTAGACGACTACAGACATGCATCCAAGACCAGTCAAACCCATGTCTGTTGAACACCACAGCCATGTTTACAGTTGCATGGCACTCGTCATGGATTGAATTGTGTCCCCCCAAAATATCTGTCAGTTTGGCTAGGCCATGATTCCCAGTATTGTGTGATTGTCCACCATTTTTCATCTGATGAGATTTTCCTATGTGTTGTAAATCCTACCTCTATGATGTTAATGAGGCAGGATTAGAGGCAGTTATGTTAATAAGGCAGGACTCAAACTACAAGATGAGGTTGTGTCTTAAGTCAATCTCTTTTGAGATATAAAAGAGAGAAGTGAACAGAGAGATGGGGGGACCTCATATCACCAAGAAAGCGGCGCTGGGAGCAGAGCACTCATCATTTGGATCTGAGGTTCCTATACTGAGAATCTCCTAGACCAGGGAGAGATTGATGACAATGACCTTCCCCCAGAGCTGACAGAGAGAGAAAGCATTTCCCTGGAGCTGGTGCCCTCAACTTGGACTTCTAGCCTCCTAGACTGTGAGAGAATAAACTTCTGTTTGTTGGAGCCATCCACCTGTGGTATTTTTATTAAGAGCAGCACTAGATAATTAAGGCAGCACCAGATAATTAAGACAGCACTCAAGTTGTGTGCACCAAAAGCTAACTGATGCATTACCTTGACACTAGACAACTGGTTTTCAAAAAGAGTTTTAGGACCAGAGCCTCTTTACAATATCAGTACTTACTAACCAAACCAAACCCATTGCCATCAAGTCAATTCCGACTCATAGATACCCTACAGAACAGAGTAGAACTGCCTCATAGGGTTTCCAAGGAGTGCCTGGTGGATTCAAACTGCCCACCATTGGTGAGCAGCTGAGCTCTTAACCACTGTGCTACCAGGGCCCCAAAGAAGCCTGAAATGGGAAGCAGACAAAAGTAAGCACTCATGCAGGTTGCTGTTATGGTTCTAACTAAAGACGGCTTTATTCCTAGCCACCCAGTGAGATGTATCCCACCACAATTTCTTCATTCCATGTCAATACAACGGACAGCATTCAGAACTTTCAGCACAAGCGATGGTTGGAGAATGGGTCATGTCTACTTCTCACCTCCTAGAAGTGAAAAACCCTTTCTGGGGATTGCATGAAGCTATGTTGGTAAGTCTCTGATAGTCCACTCTGCCCCAGATGACTTCACAGCAGAAGTCTAGCTTCTGACTATATTGACTGTGCTTTTGTTTCTGCCATGTTGGTGAAATCCATCTAGGTTCGGGACATATTTGTAGTCACTTATGAAAATTTAGTAGCTTGATGGCTCACCTAAAGGCATTTTCATCGCCTTTTCAATCTCTCATCCTGAAGAAAACCAATAAATTTCCTTGTGAGAGAAAGAATGTAGAATAGGGGTAAAGATCATGGACATCAGAATTGAGAAGGAGTCATAACACTGCCTTGTGAGCTGTGTGACTCTGGGCAAAGCATTTAACAACTCTAGACCTCGATTCAGAGTCTCCTATGACATACATCTTGGTCTTTTCTGAAACTTGCTCTCGAACACCAAGCAGCTAAAGCAACAGGAAGAATTGATGAAGTAAAAGAACTGAACAGAAGATTTCAAAGGGCGGCTGGAGAAGACAAAGTATTATAATGACACGTGCAAAGAGCTGGAGGTAGAAAACCAAAAGGGAAGAACACGCTCGGCATTTCTCAAGCTGAAAGAACTGAAGAAAAACTTCAAGCATCGAGTTGCAAAGGTGAAGGATTCTATGGGGAAAATATTAAATGCCACAGGAAGCATCAAAAGATGGAAAGAATACACAGAGTCACTGTACCAAAAAGAATTAGTCGATGTTCAAACATTTCAAGAGGTGGCATAAAATCAGGAACTGACGGTACTGAAGGAAGAAGTCCAAGCTGCTCTGAAGACACTGGCGAAAAACAAGGCTCCAGGAATTGATGGAATATCAACTGAGATATTTCAACAAACAGATGCCGCACTGGAGGTGTTCACACATCTATGTCAAGAAATATGGAAGACAGCTTCCTGGCCAACTGACTGGAAGAGATCCATATTTATGCCTATTCCCAAGAAAGGTGATCCAGCTGAATGTGGACATTATAGAACAATATCTTTAATATCACACGCAAGCAAAAATTTGCTGAAGATCATTCAAAAACGTCTGTAGCAGTATATCGACAGGAAACTGCCAGAAATTCAGGGCAGTTTCAGAAGAGGATGTGGAACCAGGGATATCATTGCTGATGTCAGATGGATCCTGGCTGAACGCAGAGAATACCAGAAGGATGTTTACCTGTGTTTTTATTGAGTATGCAAAGGCATTTGATTGTGTGGATCATAACAAATTACGGATAACATTTCAAAGAATGGGAATTCCAGAACACTTAATTGTGCTCGTGAGGAACCTTTACATAGATCAAGAGGCAGTTGTTCTGACAGAACAAGGAGATACCTATTGGTTTAAAGTCAGGAAAGGTGTGTATCATGGTTGTATTCTTTCACCACACCTATTCAATCTGTATGCTGAGCAAATAATACGAGAAGTTGGACTATATGAAGAAGAATGGTCATCATGATTAAAGGAAGACTCATTAACAAGCTGTATTATGCAGATGGCACAACCTTGCTTGCTGAAAGTAAAGAAGACTTGAAGTACTTACTAATGAAGATCAAAGACCACAGCCTTCAGTATGGATTGCACGTCAACATAAAGAACACAAAAATCCTCACAACTGGACCAGTGAGCAACATCATGATAAACGGAGAAAAGATTGAAGTTGTCAAGGATTTCATTTTACTTGGATCCACAATCAACAGCCATGGAAGCAGCAGTCAAGAAATCAAAAGACGCATTGCATTGGGTAAATCTGCTGCAAAGGACCTCTTCGAAGTGCTAAAGAGCAAAGATGTCACCCTGAAGACTAAGGTGCGCCTGACCCAAGCCATGGTATTTTCAATCGCATCATATGCATTTGAAAGCTGGACAATGAATAAGGAAGACTGAAGAAGAGTTGACGCCTTTGAACTGTGGTGTTGGCGAAAAATATTGAATATACCATGGACTACCAAAAGAACGAACAAATCTGTCTCAGAAGACGTACAGCCAGAATGCTCCATAGAGGCAAGGATGGTGACACTGCATCTTACATACTTTGGACATGTTGTCAGGAGGGATCAGTCCCTGGAGAAGGACATCATGCTTGGCAGAGTACAGGGTCAGCAGAAAAGATGAAGGTCCTCAATGAGGTGGATTGACACAGTGGCTGCAACAACGAGCTCAAGCATAACAATGCTTGTAAGGATGGCTCAGGACCGGGCAGTGTTTCATTCTGTTGTGCATAGGGTCGCTACGAGTCGGAACTGACTCGACGGCACCTAACAACAAAAACAACAGGCCTCAATTTCCTGATCTGTAAAATGGAGGTAATAGTACCATGCCTCACCTCACACAAGACAGCATAAAGAAAGTAATTATCATGTTCCTGACTCAGAGTAAAGTCTCAATGAATATAGAAAAAAAAAAGAAAGAAGGCAGGGTAGGGATCTCAGAGCATGGGCAGTCAGCAATCTGGGCCCTCCACAAGTGGTGTCCCCTGCTGCCAACTGAGTCCATGATTCTTTTGGTTGAGAGTTCTTTATTCACACTAAAATCTTAGCCAACTTTCTCCTGTCACCCAGGCTTGTCCACCTCCCAAATTACCCTAGAGACTCCTATGCTTAGAACATGTAAACTTCATTAAATCCTGTTGTTGTTAGGTGCTGTCAAGTCAGATCCGGCCCAGTGACCCTGTGTAGAACAGAAGGATACACTGCTCTGTCCTGCACCACACTCACAATCTTTGCTATGTTTGAGCCCATTGTTGCAGCCACCGTGTCAATCCATCTTGTCAAAAGTCTTCCTCCTCTTCACTGACCCTCTACTGTACCAGGCATCATTAAATGTGGGCTCAGCACATTTAGGCTACAAAGCATATTACATATTTATATACATATATATATAATATAATAAGTCTGCATTTCACAAAGGTATTAAATTTGTATTTTGATTGTTTTCAAGTTTCAGTTTTTCTTGGTGGCTATGCTTCTATTAAAACATTTTCATAAATTCTCTTAGCTATATGTGCCCTTTTGATCTCCCTTTCCGGTCTCCACTTCTGTGTCTTCTCTCTGTCTCTCTCTCTCTCTTTCACATAAACATACAGTAAAGTGACTAAGAATCTGAAATTGGATAAAACTGAGATCAAATTCCACTACAGGTTAAGAGGAAAAAATGCCTCTCTACATGTCATATTTTTCATTTAAAGCTATAAGCCGAAACACAGTTTAATAACCACGAAATTGAGCGAAGTCAATGCCCAGCACTTGCTCACATCACAAGGCTAGCTCGTTCATTATTCCTGGCCCTTCACATCAGGGAAGCAGTCAGTTATGGGGAAGACACACCCAAGAGCTAAGTGAAGAACAAGGTGACAAGAGCTCACAAATTCATTTCATTTAGCAGATTTCCAGCTGGTGGATCCGTTGTGATGGGGAGAGGGGAGTGAGGAAAGCCAGCGAGCGACTCATCGGACCCGGCGACGTGGGAGAACTCGGCTTCAGTGAAAAGGGATGTTTCCTAGGAAACTACATGATCTGCTCGTGGAACATCAGTCGAGTGCAATTTCCTGACAACAACCATGACTAAACTGATCTACCTCAGACAGCCTGAGCGCTGGGCGGAGACGAGGTGCCTTCTGTGGTTTTAGTTACTACCATCGACTTGTCTATTATGTGACTGCTTCAGTTGTTGCATTTCTGACCTTCGTGAGGACAGGTAAGATGTTTGCTATTAGCTAATTGGAACGGGTTTTCCCTCTTCCCCAGGTCTCCCTATCCCCTCCCCCAAATCTCTGCAATGTACACTTCTTCATCAGCCCTTTCTAACTTCAACAGCAGCTCTAATACTGTCTGTGCAGCAAACCCCAAGATTCAGCCATTAGAGTCACTAAAAATAGCCTTCCCGCTTTAGCCACCGAGGGATCTAAATTAACTTACTCTCTTTTAACCATGACAGTGAAGAATCTGTAATTCACACTAATGGGGCAGTGGTGGTTGCTGTGGATTAGAAAATAGTCTGCAAATAAGTAAAAAAAAAAAAAATTCTTACCACTGAACACATAGGGTATTTAACTCAAATCTGTTGACAATACAGAGCCTATTAGAAATCTCTAGTTAAGAAAGGGTTTATAATTAGCATGCTAATTGATCTGAAAGTAGAGCCTTGTCTTTCAAAGAAGTGGATTTTTCAGAAAAATCACAAGATTTTCTGGAGTCACAGATTGGAATCCTGAGGCTTGGAGAAGGGCCTCACTCCCCTACAGAACACCCCTCACCACACCTCTGCTGGTCTTTGCCTCACCTATGATAACTATTGTCACTGTGCTAACAGCAACAGCTAATATTTAATCCACTTATTCATTCATTCGAAACTGATTTAGCATATAGTATATGTAGGGCTCTGTTCTAATTGTTGGTGAATAAGACAAGTGAGACCCCTTACTCCCAAAGATTATCCAGATCACTTTGAATACGTCATCAAGAAAGACCGATCGCTAGAAAGACATGTCATGTTTGATAAAGAAGAAGGTCGGCAAAAATGAGAGAAACCCTCAATGAGATGAACTAACACAATGGACACAATGGACTCAAATATACCCACAGTCATGCAGATGGCACAGGACTGGGCTGCCTCTCATTCTGTTACACGTGTGTTGTAGATACGTTATGCCATGAGTTGGGGCTGGCTTGACGGCAACTAACAACAACAAGAAAAAGAAGACAGACAAGATAAAAATTAAACAAACATGTTAATGTCAGATAGTGATAAATCTACAAAGAAAATAAAGCCAGGTAATCTGATAGAAAGGAGCCGTGGTGGTGCAATATTTAAGTGCTCATCTCTTAACCTAAAGGTCAGTAGTTCTAAACGATCAGTGGCTCCACAAGAGACCTGTAAAGATTACAGCCTAGAACACCTGATGGAGCAGCTCTACTCTGTCATATAGGGTCAGAATCGACTCGGCGGAACACAACAACAAGCTGATGGAATGTCTGGAGTAGAAGTTTACTTTAGATCTATGCTTCTCAAACTATCTGTGGTCTGGAGAGAACCTGCTATTTTTCCCCCAATCCATCGTGGGCCAACACTTTCATAAAATATAGCATAAAGAGATTACCAGAAAAGAAAACTAAAATATAAGTCCCAGTTTTTGTTATTATTACATTCAAGAGGCATAAAAGTACTATGTCAAATTTCTGTAAAAAGTTCAAATGCTTACTCTGATTTACTGTTTTTATCTCATCTTAGACCAGTAATGGACAGATTACAGAGGATTCGGTCCTAAGGCCATACTTTGTATAAATACAGATAGGCTGGCTGGGAAACCTTTTCTGGAATTCCTATTTGGAGTTCTGAGCACCTATTCTCATACAGGAGATTATATAGTTAGCCAGTACATAGGAGGCTCTTAGAAAATGTTCGTTAATTATAGTGGTATAGTTGTTAACTGGGTTCCATTGAGTCAGTTTTGACTCATAGAGATTCCACGTGACAGAGTAGAGCTGCAGTGTAGGCTTTTCTCAGGCATCATATCTATGGGAGCCTATCGCTGGGTCTTTGTCCTGCGGAGCTACTGGGTAGGTTCAAACTGCTAACCTGTCTTTTAGCAGCAGAGTGCTAACTACTGCGTCATCAGGGCTCCTTTCCATTTCCCTTTTTTTTGAGGCTATCAAACTATGTAAATGTAGTATAAAGATAAAAAGTTGACATTCTCAATACTGTCAGTAATTAAGTTCATTAAAAGTCCATTAGTCATATTGGAAATACTGTCATGGTGTGTCTGAAGAATGAGAAGAGGTGATTTTTTTTTTGCTCTCTTCCCTTTACCAGTGTGGGGAAGATCCAGAAAAAAGCTTACTCCAATGGGTAGGTTCCTGGACAAGACCCAGGCATTGGGCAGATAATATAAGAGCTTTGACCTGGAGTTTAAGGAGATAGGGGTTAGACAGGTGCATTGATCCAGAGAAGGCCCATCTTTAGTTTTATTTACTCATTTATATATTTCTTTTATTTCACAACTCTTCTTTTGCTACCCATTACAAGTCTGTTCTGTCTGGTGTATATTCTTTTATTTATACATGTTCTTAATTTACATAAATGGTATTTGCTTACAGATCTCATTTTGTTTCTTGTTTTCCCCTCAGCATCCTGTTTTAAAATCTATAATGTTGTATGTACAACTAATACCTTACTGCTAAGTGCTGTAGATCCACCATATTTTCTTTAACCGTATCTCAGAGATAGACCTAGATCCAACCTCAAAAACACTGCACAGATCAACCTCATCTACATATGCCCTATAGTCCTTTGTGAGAATATCACAAAGATATATATATACTCATATACTCAAGAGCAAAAGAGCTGGGTCGTAAGTTGGTTGAACATCCATACTCTCTCTCTCTCTCTCTATATATATATATCTTTTATTCTCTTTGTGGGATCTGAGATCTTTTATTTGCCTCCAGTGTTCCGGAAATTGTGATGATGTTACTTAAAAGGAGTAACTTTTCATTCATTACTCTGGGTACAATTTAGATACTTTCAGTCTGAACAGTTTTAGCCTTTAATTCAAGGAGATTTTCTTGAATCATTTCTTAGTTCTCTCTCTTGAAACTTCTGTTTTTCGGATATTAAAATTCCTGGGCTGTCCTTTAACTTTTAAAATCATTTCCCTTCTATGTTCCTTTTTTATTCTTTCCATTTTTGAAGTTTTATTCTTTTTCCCCCTTTCATTCCTTCTAATTTCTATCATATTTTTAATTTCCAAGAGGTTATGAATTCATTTTCTTTAATCTGAATGTTTTTCTTTAGCTTCTATGTTTCACTTCATGGGTACAGCAGCCTCTACATTTTCTCTAAGGATATTCATTTATTTATGTATTCTTACGTTTCCTTCTACATTCTGCATTATCCCTATTGCCTCTGAATTGTTTTTTTGGTTTGTGTTTTCATTCTGTATTTTGGTCCCTGTGGGGCTTTCCTCACTTGTGAGGAGATCCACAGCTTAAGACATGGCTTTTCTAGAGACAGATTCACTGGAGGGCAGCTTGGCTCCTCCATTTTGGGAGTAGGCACCACAACCTTCTATAACGTTATGTGTTTTTTATTGGACATATTAGGTTCTCCAGGTAGGGCTTCTTTGCGGGCTGGGGCTATAGGATTGCTTGCCAGCATTTTCTGACTTCACTTCATCCCCATGATTTCATGCTGGCCCTTTACACTCCACTGTGTGCTGGGTTGTCCAAGTTCAGAGTCTCTCCTTCAAACTTTCTACCAAGTAAACCTCCAGCTTTCTGATGGGATAGAGGAGGGTTTAGTTGCCCAGTTGTGCAACATCAGGGAAAGGATCTGAAGGTGCCTGTTTCTTATACAGACTTTCAATCAGTCCTTCCATTTTTAGCCCCACCTACACCTCCTCTTTTAGAACTTAAACCCTCCGACGACAAGGGCATGCGTGCACACGTGGCAGGGATTTGGGTCTGTGTTATGAATCGACTGGCTCTAAGCTTCCCGCTATTGAATTAGGTTTCAGCTTCCCCAGGTTTAAGTCACTTATTACTTGTCTATTCCGCACTCCATCTTTCTGAATTTTTCCTCCCACATTCTTTACCCTGAACTGTTTCCATTCTATTTTATCCCTTTGCTATCATTTTTGAGAGATTTCAGCAAAGTATAGACAGGAATGCACACGTTCAATCCACTTACACCATTTAGCAGGAAGAGAAATTACAGTCTGCGTTTTAAAAGAGATTTTAGAGCCCCTTCTCATATACAGTTCAAAGTCAATGTGCCTATACTTTCCCTCCATAGACAGTTTTTTAAGAGGAAACGCAATGTGGTGATGAAAAATACATGCTCCTCCTCTTCCTCAGAGCAGTACCCATGAACGAAGGAATTTTTTTTTCCTGTTATAATTCACAATAAAATTTAAACAGCTCTGAGCATTGGATACAAATGTCATAGAATTAATTTATATTTCCAAGACAGAAAGGTAAGGTAAGATTGATAGAAATATGATAGAAATAAGAGATTTTAAGATTTTAATACCATTCTCAGTGCTTGATTTTTTTTTTTACAGATCTTATATATCTGTTATACAGCCAGATCTGTTATATGTACTTGTATGTAATATAATTAATAGTACTATTACTGCTACTACTCACCATCTAGATGATTCTGACTCACAGCAACCCTACAGGACAAAGTAGAACTACCCCGTAGGGTTACCAAGGAGTGGCTGACGAATTCAGACTGCTGACCTTTTGGTTAGCAGCCAAGCTCTTAACCACTGTGCCACCAGGGCTCCAATAAATTAATAGGTATAGCAAACTATCAGTGGCACTGGGTGCACTGGGTATAGCAAACTATATGTACCAGTACCACCTGTGGATCTGGGAAAGCAGAATCCTGTTTAGGTGCCACATTTGAGAGAGCCCCTCTCTGTCCCTCTTCCAGCCATGCCTGTTTCCAAAGTAGAAAGAGTCCAGAAGGTTCAACCCCATGTGTTATACAGAGTAGGATTGCTCCACGGAGTTTTCTTAGCTGTATTCTCAATGAAAGCAGATCACAAGCCATTTTATTCTGCTGTACTGCTGGGTAGGTTTGAACCACCAACATTTAGGTTAGCAATGGAGTGCAAACTATTGCACTTGCTAGGGGCCTTCTCTGGGTACCTAAGGCCAAGAAATTTATCAGCTCAAAAGTTCCCAAGCTGGCTTCCAGTGTCTGCACAGGGCTCTCTCCCAGCATCATTATCCAGACAGCAGATTCTACCGTTGGTATACACAAATTTAGGCCTAACATTTGGCTACAGGGAGGCTGTTTAAGGGCAATGGTAGATAGAATAGGACATATGGACTAGGGTGTCCACACACAAATAAGCAATGTCCCTGGTGCTGCAAGATAGAACCAGGTGAAGAGAAAGAGATAGAACAGAAACTGGGGTAGAGGCAGCTCTCCTGTACTGCCATCTTCATATGGAACTCTGATATCCCAAGGATTCTAAGTTTAAACCTAGCCCTCTGGAACATTCTGAAGTTACATTTGTCAAGATAAAAATATAGAATATATTGGTTTTATGCATGTTTGTTTTAATTTATTAGGATAGCTAGTCTCCAAGGACAAGTCCCAGATATTCCTTTCCAACCCACATTCATGTAGGCAAGCCTTCTCCTTGATTCTGAACTGACCTCATGACTGGCACTGAGCAATAGATTGTGTTGGGGAAAGGAACATTCTGGAACTTACCAGCCTAAACCTTAAGAAGTCTGGCAGATTCTATTTTTTTTTTTTTATTGTCTGTAATCCCAGACCATCTTCTAAGAAATCCAGGCTACCTTTCCAGAGAGTTACCATGTGGAGAGAGAGGCCTCATGGAGAAATACCAAAAACCCATCTTGAATGTTGCAGTTCCAGTTGCCTTTTGATTGCAACCATATGAGAGACCCCCAAATGAGACCAGCAAACGAGCCACTCAGGTGGACCCCAGCCAAACCAAAGAAGCCTGAGAAATAATAAAAAAGCAGTTGGTGTTTTAAGCCACTAAGTCGTAGGATGGTTTGTTATGCAAGAGTAAACCAAGCCAAACCTGTTGCTGTCGAGTCAATTCTGATTCGTGGCGACCCTACAGGACAGAGTAGAACTGCCCCTTGGCTTTACTGTTGAGTCAATTCTGATTCCTGGCGACCCTACAGAACAGAGTAGAACTGCCCCTTGGCTTTACTGTTGAGTCAATTCTGATTCCTGGCGACCCTACAGAACAGAGAAGAACTGCCCCTTGGCTTTCTCCAAGGAGTGGCTGGTGGATCCAAACTGCCGACCTTTCAGTTAGCAGCCCAGCTCTTAATCACTACATTACTCTGATGTCCCTCATTAACATCACAAAAAGAAAAGCCCTCTTTCCAAACAACATCACGTCCACAGGTACAGGGCCAGGACTTCAATACATTTTGGGGGAGGGGGAAGGAGAGGGGAGGGCACAATTCAATTCACTACATGACCCAACATAAAGGCAAGAAAATCCTCACAAATGAACCAATAAACAACATCATGATAAATGGAGAAATGATTGAAGTTGTTGAGGATTTCATTTTACTTGGATCCACAATTAATGCCCATGGAGGCAGCAGTCAAGAAATCAAATGACACATTGCTTTGGGCAAATCTGCTGCAAAAGACCTATTTAAAGTGTTAAAAAGCAAAAATGTCACTTTGAGGACTAAGGTGCGCCTGACCGAAGCCATGGTGTTTTCAATTGCCTCATATGCATGTGAAAGCTGGACAGTGAATAAGAAAGAACAAAGAAGAATTGATGCTTTTCAATTATGATGTTAGTGAAGATTACTGACTATACCACGGACTACCAGAAAAACGAACAAATCTGTCTTGGAAGAAGTATAGCCAGGATGTTCCTTAGAACGTGTACTTTGGACATGTTATAAGGAGGGACCAGCCCCTGTAGAAGGACATCATGCTTAGTAGAGGTCATCAAAAAGAGAAAGACCCCCAGTGAGACAGATAGACACAATGGCTGCAAACGTAGCAACAATTGTAAGGATGGCGTAGGACCAGGCAGTGTTTTATCCTGCTGTACATACGTTTGTTATGGCTCAGAATCAACTCTGTGGAACCTAACAGCAACAACATGACCCAAGCCTGTTATATAAGTAAATCCGAAGGCGAGATAGGAAAATACCCTATGCTCCTTCAGTGCAAGGTGCTGCAAAGCCACACACCAAAGGGCAGGAATGAGGAGCAAGGTGAGGGACTGGAGCCACTGGTGCAGTATGTCGTTCATTAATTCACAATAGAATACAAAATAAAAAAAGGTGACAAATAACAATAATTTTAAAAAACCCTAGCAATATGATAGTTTGTGTCAGTACATCTATATCTACGTCTGTCTGTCCAAACCTTTACACACTCCCACAAAATGACCAAAAAAAACTTTTGTCTAAATTCAATTAGTTAAAATGTATTTAAAAAACAAAACACAAAGCAGTTCTTTTAATAAACTAGGAATAGAAAGATACTTCTATATCCCAATAAAAAATAAGTGAAATCAATAGCCTACATAATACAAGTGAAATACTAGAAGCATTTGTTTATAATCTTTACACATTTTTATATTTTCTAATTTTCTTAGACAATCGATTAATAGTTTTAAAGTAAAAAAATACACACACAGGAAATGAGATAGTTAATATATCTATGAAGTTGTTTGTGCAATTGTGTACTTCCAGTAGAGTAGGAAAAAATAGGATGGCATAAAGATTTTATACTGAATATGTTTTCATTTTTTGTAATATTTTCCTCTGACTCAAATTGATAGAAAAATAACACTTGGGAGGGATCAAGAGTATAGATAATGTGATCAAAAGACTGTGAAGAAAGATTTTCAGAACAAGCTTTCATAATGTTTTGCTAGTAAGTATAAAAATCACTTTCCTATTGTTATGTTAATACCCTGTGTATCCTTCCCCTTAGTTTCATTCCCCTGCTGTCTCTCTTAACACTTAGGAATAATTTTCACAAGGTTACCCATTCTAAAGTATGCCAATAAATGTAATTATATTTATTTCAGAAGGCATAGTTAAATTTATGGAAGCAAAAACAACACTATATTTATCTACAACCATGGTAAATTTTAATAGTGAGTTTGCTCTAACAGTGCATAATTTGATGGCTGATGTTCTTAACATGATTATAATTCAGTGTAAACCCCAGGGAATTCCTAGAGAACTCATTCCCTCGTTCTATTTGCAGTGTAGCAAAAGAGCACTGGATTAGGGATCAAAGGATGTGGACGAATTCTCAGGCAGAAAGCAATGCTTCCCTGGGACATCGCTTGTTCCCTGGATTGAGCTTTATCAGAGCACTTCCAGACTGTTCTTCAGTCATTGATTTACCCCCTCAGTGTTTCCTATGCAGAGTTAGCTCCTTCAGGTTTTCCACGCGGTCTCCTGACACAGCAGTGGGTTTGGCCTCATGACCACTGGATGAAGATGAAAGTCTGGACACCACTAGGTTTCCACTGATGGCACCCCAGTGGGGCAGGGAGGAGCGCTTCCTTTCTTTGGGACACGGGTGGGATATAGCTCCTGAGGTGAAGGGGTTGTTACAGGTCTATGAAGATGAAAGTCTCAGGTCTCTACATAGGGATGCAAACTCAGAAATGATGCTGGGACATCCCATTACTGCCTCCTAAGAGTGGAAACCTAGGCTCCCCACTCAGCCCCTGATGGCATGGATGGGGTGGTTACACAGTTTTTCTATGGTTTTCACATGAAGCAGAACAGTCATTGTCTAGAAGATGTCTGTCTTGCTAGGCTACCCTTCCCTCATCCTTTGACTAGACAACAGGCTTTTTGGGGGCTTTTCTGTCTGTGCCTCTTGGCATTTCCAGGTGGCTAGCTTCTTCAGCTCTAAGTCTGGGATATATGAAGCAAAAACAAAACAAATAAAAAATCTCAGGAAATGTCCTTTTTTTTCCCCTTATGCTCTGACCTCCCTACCTGTTGTGCCTCTTTCTTTCCATCCTTCAGATGTTAGTTTTATATATAATGTCCAAGGTTTTATTTATACTTGGTAGGAGAAATGGGGAAAGTATGTCTATTCCATTTTCCTGAAAGCAGAAGAGTCCTTCCTCAACGGTTTTTGGACTAACCTGAAGCCACCATGACAAGAGGAAAAGCTGAGAGACGTGTGCCTCCTTTGGACAGTAAAGGATGACTTCACTTATTAAAATTGTCATAGTACTGAACGAAACTTGCATTCTGTTAAAAGAGTAAACAAAGAGTTTTATTTGAGGAATAAGGCAGGCTGGAGCTGGACAATACAATGTGGGGTCACAAAGTGTTCCAACTCGTTGGAAAAGGTATCAGTCTTTTATATAGTAAAGTGGAAAAGGAGCACGTGACATAGCCACACAGAGGGTCTGTGATCACAGTCACAAGGTAGTCACATGATCACAGCCTTTCATAACATCAGTAATCCTATTTTAAACATACATTCTTCCTGGAACAGGCTGTGCAAGCATTCTTGATAAACATCATCTGACAAGCATTTCCTAAACATCCACAAACCACATTCTTGCCTAGAAAAACCTAGAATCGGTATAAATACTGATGGACTTTCCTGACGCAAGCTTGCAAGCCGTAGTAAGGGCTATCAGTTTGGCTTGCTGGGCAGAAGTGGGTTCAGGAATGGCCAGAGTTTCAAGGTCCTCAACAGAAGTTGTAACAGCATATCCGGCCTGGGAATGGGGACTAGTAGGATTGGGTTTTGTGATGGTTAAGGTTGTGGGTCAACTTGTATGGGTCATGATTATTAGTTGTTTGGCAGTTGTGTAATGATGTAATTTGGCAGTTATGTAATGATGTGATCAACTCCGTGACGAGATCTCCTATGAGCAGCAAATCAGCTGAAAAGGAATTTCCTTGGGGGTGTGGCCTGCCTCCCCTGGAACATGTTGCGCAAGCATCCTTGATAAACATCGTCTGACAGGCATTTCCTGAACTTCCGCAAACCACATTCTTGCCTTATCTTCATTTAAAGTTTTACAAGGTTGTAACATTTATTTTAAGGCAGAAGCAGGAGCTGGGGACAAAAGGGAGTTTGATTCAAACCTGAATTAGCCATTTTATCATACCAATCGTCTCAGTTTTAGGGTGCTTTCACCCAGAATCGTAGGTCTTTTCATGCCTTTTCTTTTCTCCAGTTATGAAACGTTCCTTAGGCTGTTTGTCTACGAAAATGTAATCCTTGCTGGGGGTTTTAACATTTTTTTTTCTCCTCTAGTTCCCAAAATCAAATGGTATCAAGAGTTTCTATTGATTGTAAAAATGAAAGACCAAATATTAACTGTGTACATACCAAGCGGCAGGCATTGCATTAAGTAAAATATTATCTAAAGAAGACTTTATTTTACAGGTAAGAACAATTCAGCTTACTGAATTTAATTTGGTTGCTTGTAAAAAGTAGATTCTAGATGTAACCCAAAACCCAGTCCTGCTTCTTCCATGCATAACCTTAAAAACTCACTCGTCCTTTTCAGCTTTCTATTATTGTATTGTATCTGTGAAATAGGAATAATACTTACTTAACAGGATTGCAGACCCCTGGTGGCCCAGTGGTTAACAGTTTGGCTGCTGAGGCGGGGCCAAGATGGTGGACTAGGTGGACGCTACCGCGGATCCCTCTTGCAACAAAGACTCGGAAAAACAAGTGAATCGATCATATATATAACAATCTACGAACTCTGAACAACAAACACAGACTTAAAGACGGAGAACGAACAAATACGGGCAGACAGCGATCGTTTTCAGAACTAAGAGCCAGCGTACCAGGCGGCTCCATTAACATCCGAATACCCTGAGCCAGAAGGATAATTCAGATAGGGATCTGACTGCATTTTTTTTTTAGCTGATTACCTGGAAAATCTAGTTTCCCAGTGATGTCTCGGAGACAGCAGTCCATATCAAACCACATAAAGAAACAGACCATGACAGCTTCTACAACCCCCCAAACAAAAGAATCAAAATCTTTCCCAAATGAAGATACAATCCTGGAGTTATCAGATACAGAATATAAAAAACTAATTTACAGAATGCTTAAAGATATCACAAATGAAATTAGGATAATTGCAGAAAAAGCCAAGGAACACACTGATAAAGCTGTTGAAGAACTCAAAAAGGTTATTCAAGAACATAGTGGAAAAATTAATAAGTTGCAAGAATCCATAGAGAGACAGCATGCAGAAATCCAAAAGATTAACAATAAAATTACAGAATTAGACAACGCAATAGGAAGTCAGAGGAGCAGACTCGAGCAATTAGAATGTAGACTGGGACTTCTGGAGGACCAGGGAATCAACACCAACATAGCTGAAAAAAAATCAGATAAAAGAATTAAAAAAAATGAAGAAACCCTAAGAATCATGTGGGACTCTATCAAGAAGGATAACTTGCGAGTGATTGGAGTCCCAGAACAGGGAGGGGGGACAGAAAACACAGAGAAAATAGTTGAAGAACTCCTGACACAAAACTTCCCTGACATCATGAAAGACGAAAGGATATCTATCCAAGATGCTCATCGAACCCCATTTAAGACTGATCCAAAAAGAAAAACACCAAGACATATTATCATCAAACTTGCCAAAACCAAAGACAAACAGAAAATTTTGAAAGCAGCCAGGGAGAAAAGAAAGGTTTCCTTCAAGGGAGAATCACTAAGAATAAGTTCAGACTACTCAGCAGAAACCATGCAAGCAAGAAGAGAATGGGACGACGTATACAGAGCACTGAAGGAGAAAAACTGCCAACCAAGGATCATATATCCAGCAAAACTCTCTCTGAAATATGAAGGCGAAGCTAAGATATTTACAGATAAACACAAGTTTAGAGAATTTGCAAAAACTAAACCAAGACTGCAAGAAATGCTTAAGGAGATTGGCCTGATGACCAATAATATCAGGTACCAGCACAATACAAGGTCACAAAACAGAACGTCCTGATATCAACGCAACTCAAATAGGGAAAGCACAAAAACAAACAAAGTAAGATTAATTCTAAAAAGTAAATAAATAAACAAAATAATACACATAACAGGAAATCATGGAAGTCAATAGGTAAAAGATCACAATAATCAAAAAGAGGGACTAAATACAGGAGGCATTGAACTGCCAGATGGAGAGTGATACAAGGCGATATAGAACGATACAAGTTAGGTTTTTAATTAGAAAAATAGGGGTAAATAATAAGGTAACCACAAAAAGGAATATCAATTCCATAACTCAAGAAAAACGTAACGACTCAACAAACATAAAGTTAAACATTATGAAAATGAGGATCTCACAATCTACTAAGAAAAACGTCTCAGCACAAAAACGTATGTGGAAAAATGAAAAGGCCAACAACACACATGAAAAGGCATCAAAATGACAGCACTAAAAACTTATTTATCTATAATTACGCTGAATGTAAATGGACTAAATGCACCAATAAAGAGACAGAGAGTCACGGACTGGATAAAGAAACAGGATCCATCTATATGCTGCCTACAAGAGACACACCTTAGACTTAGAGACACAAACAAACTAAAACTCAAAGGATGGAAAAAAATATATCAAGCAAACAATAAGCAAAAAAGGAGTAGCAATATTAATTTCTGACAAAATAGACTTTACACTTAAATCCGTCACAAAGGATAAAGAAGGACACTATATAATGATAAAAGGGACAATTGATCAGGAAGATATAACCATATTAAATGTGTATGCACCCAATGACAGGGCTGCAAGATACATAAATCAAATTTTAACAGAATTGAAAAGTGAGATAGACACCTCCACATTTATAGTAGGGGACTTCAACACACCACTTTCGGAGAAGGACAGGACATCCAGTAAGAAGCTCAACAGAGACACGGAAGACCTACTTACAACAATCAACCAACTTGACCTCATAGACTTATACAGAACTCTCCACCCAACTGCTGTAAAATATACTTTTTTTTTCTAGTGCACATGGAACATTCTCTAGAATAGACCACATATTAGGTCACAAAACAAATCTTGGTAGAATCCAAAACATCGAAATATTACAAAGCATCTTCTCAGACCACAAGGCAATGAAGCTAGAAATCAATAACAGAAAAACTAGGGAAAAGAAATCAAATACTTGGAAACTGAACAATACCCTCCTGAAAAAAGACTGGGTTATAGACGACATCAAGGAGGGAATAAGGAAATTCTTAGAAAGCAACGAGAATGAAAATACTTCCTATCAAAACCTCTGGGACACAGCAAAAGCAGTGCTCAGAGGCCAACTTATATCAATAAATGCACACATACAAAAAGAAGAAAGAGACAAAATCAGAGAACTGTCCCTACAACTTGAACAAATAGAAAGTGAGCAACAAAAGAACCCATCAGGCACCAGAAGAAAACAAATAATAAAAACTAGAGCTGAACTAAATGAATTAGAGAACAGAAAAACTATTGAAAAAATTAACAAAGCCAAAAGCTGGTTTTTTGAAAAAATTAACAAAATTGATAAACCATTGGCCAGACTGACTAAAGAAAAACAGGAAAGGAAACAAATAACCTGAATAAGAAATGAGAAGGACCACGTCACAACAGAGCCAAATGAAATTAAAAGAATCATTTCAGATTACTACATAAAATTGCACTCTAACAAATTTGAAAACCTAGAAGAAATGGATAAATTCTTGGAAAAATACTACCTACCTAAACTAACACATTCAGAAGTAGAACAACTAAATAGACCCATAACAAAAAAAGAGATTGAAACGGTAATCAAAAAACTTCCAACAAAAAAAAGTCCTGGCCCAGATGGCTTCACTGCAGAGTTCTACCAAACCTTCAGAGAAGACTTAACACCACTACTACTGAAGGTATTTCAAAGCATAGAACAAGATGGAATACTACCCAACTCATTCTATGAAGCTACCATCTCCCTGATACCAAAACCAGGTGAAGACATTACAAACAAAGAAAATTTTAGACCTATATCCCTCATGAACATAGATGCAAAAATCCTCAACAAAATTCTAGCCAATAGAATCCAACAACACATCAAAAAAATAATTCACCCTGATCAAGTGGGATTTATACCAGGTATGCAAGGCTGGTTTAATATCAGAAAAACCATTAATGTAATCCATCACATAAATAAAACAAAAGATAAAAACCACATGATCTTATCAATAGATGCAGAAAAGGCATTTGACAAAGTTCAACACCCATTTATGATAAAAACTCTTACCAAAATAGGAATTGAAGGAAAATTCCTCAACATAATAAAGGGCATCTATGCAAAGCCAACAGCCAATATCACTCTAAATGGAGAGAACCTGAAAGCATTTCCCCTGAGAACGGGAACCAGACAAGGATGCCCTTTATCACCACTCTTATTCAACATCGTACTTGAAGTCCTAGCCAGGGCAATTAGGCTAGACAAAGAAATAAAGGGTATCCAGATTGGCAAGGAGGAAGTAAAGCTATCGCTATTTGCAGATGACATGATCGTATACATGGAAAACCCTAAGGAATCCTCCAGAAAACTACTGAAACTAATAGAAGAGTTTGGCAGAGTCTCAGGTTATAAAATAAACATACAAAAATCACTTGGATTCCTCTACATCAACAAACAGAACACCGAAGAGGAAATAACCAAATCAATACCATTCACAGTAGCCCCCAAGAAGATAAGATACTTAGGAATAAATCTTACCAAGGATGTAAAAGACCTATACAAAGAAAACTATAAAACTCTGCTACAAGAAATTCAAAAGGACATACTTAAGTGGAAGAACATACCCTGCTCATGGATAGGAAGACTTAACGTAGTAAAAATGTCTGTTCTACCAAAAGCCATCTATATATATAACGCACTTCCAATCCAAATACCAATGTCATATTTTAAGGGGATAGAGAAACAAATCACTAATTTCATATGGAAGGGAAAGAAGCCCCGGATAAGCAAAGCATTACTGAAAAAGAAGAAGAAAGTGGGAGGCCTCACTCTACCTGATTTCAGAACCTATTATACAGCTACAGTAGTCAAAACAGCCTGGTACTGGTACAACAACAGGCACATAGACCAATGGAACAGAATTGAGAATCCAGATATAAATACATCCATGTATGAGCAGCTGATATTTGACAAAGGACCAGTGTTAGTCAACTGGGGAAATGATAGTCTTTTTAACAAATGGTGCTGGCATAACTGGATATCCATTTGCAAAAGAATAAAACAGGACCCATACCTCACACCATGCACAAAAACTAACTCCAAGTGGATCAAAGACCTAAACATAAAGACTAAAACGATAAAGATCATGGAAGAAAAAATAGGGACAACCCTAGGAGCCCTAATACAGGGCATAAACAGAATACAAAACATTACCAAAAATGATGAAGAGAAACCAGACAACTGGGAGCTCCTAAAAATCAAACACCTATGCTCATCTAAAGACTTCACCAAAAGAGTAAAAAGGCCACCTACAGACTGGGAAAAAATATTCAGCTATGACATCTCAGACCAGCGCCTGATCTCTAAAATCTACATGATTCTGTCAATACTCAACCACAAAAAGACAAACAACCCAATCAAGAAGTGGGCAAAGGATATGAACACACATTTCACTAAAGAAGATATTCAGGCAGCCAACAGATACATAAGAAAATGCTCTCGATCATTAGCCATTAGAGAAATGCAAATTAAAACTACGATGAGATTCCATCTCACACCAACTAGACTGGCATTAATCCAAAAAACACAAAATAATAAATGTTGGAGAGGCTGCGGAGAGATTGGAACTCTCATACACTGCTGGTGGGAATGTAAAATGGTACAACCACTTTGGAAATCCATCTGGCGTTATCTCAAACAGTTAGAAATAGAACTACCATACAACCCAGAAATCCCACTCCTCGGAATATACCCTAGAGATACAAGAGCCTTCACACAAACAGACATATGCACACCCGTGTTTATTGCAGCTCTGTTTACAATAGCAAAAAGCTGGAAGCAACGAAGATGTCCGTCAACGGATGAATGGGTAAATAAATTGTGGTATATTCACACAATGGAATACTATGCATCGATAAAGAACAGTGACGAATCTCTGAAACATTTCATAACATGGAGGAATCTGGAAGACATTATGCTGAGCGAAATTAGTCAAAGGCAAAAGGACAAATATTGTATAAGACCACCTTGAGAAATAGAAAAAACGGAGAAGAACACATACTTTTATGGTTACAAAGGGGGGAGGGAGGGAGGGAGAGGGTTTTTTATTGATCAATCAGGAGATAAGAACTGCTTTGGGTGAAGGGAAAGACAACACACAATACAAGGAAGGTCAGCCTAATTGGACTGGACTAAAAGCAAAGAGGTTTCCGGGATAAAATGAAAGCTTCAAAGGTCAGCGGAGCAGGGGCTGGGGTCTGGGGAACATGGTTTGAGGAGACTTCTAAGTCAACGGGCAAAATAATTCTATTATGAAAACATTCTGCATCCCACTTTGAATTGTGGCGCCTGGGGTCCTAAATGCCAACAAGCGGCCATCTAAGATACATCAATTGGTCTCAACCCACCTGGAGCAAAAGCAAAGGAAGAACACCAAGGCCACACGACAACTAAGAACCCAAGAGACAGAAAGGGCCACATGAACCAGAGACCTACATTATCCTGAGACCAGAAGAACTAGTTGGTGCCCGGCCACAATCGATGTCTGCCCTGCTAGGGAGCACAACAGACAACTCCTGAGGGAGCAGGAGGCCAATGGGATACAGACCCCAAATTCTCATAAAAAGACCATACCTAATGATATGAATGCGACTAGAGGAATCCCAGAGACAATGCTCCCCAGAACTTCTGATGGCACAGGACAGGAACCATCCCCGAAGACAACTCATCAGGCATGAAAAGGACTGGTCAGCGGGGGGGGAGAGAGATGCTGATGAAGAGTGAGCCAATTAAATTAGGTGGACACTGGAGAGTGTGTTGGCAACTCTTGACTGGAGGGGGGATGGGAAGATAGAGAGAGAGGGAAGATGGCAAAATTGGCACGAAACGAGAGACTGAAAGGGCTGACTCAATAGGGGGAGAGCAAGTGGGAGAAGGGAGTAAGATGTATGTAAACCTACATGTGACAGACTGATTGGAATGGTAAATGTTCACTTGAAGCTTAATAAAAATTAATTAAAAAAAAAAAAAAAAAGAGTTTCGCTGCTAACCAAAAGGTCAGCAGTTCAAATCCACCAGCCACTCCTTGGAAACCCTCTGGGGCAGTTCTACTCTGTCCTCTGGGGTTGTTACGAGTAGAAATTGACTCAACGGCAACAGGCTTTTTTTTTTTTTTTTAGACAAGAGTGTTAGTAAGGTTAAGTTAATTAATATATGGGGAAGACCTTTAGACTTTATAAAGTATGTGCAACTACGTGAGGCCGTTACCATTAGGAAGCGGTATCTCCTCACGTATCAGTAGGACTTGCATATCGTCCAGTCAGTATGCCCAAGACTTAGTGGAACTCTGAAGTTTAAAAACTTGAGATTTGGAGCAGATTGTCTAGATTCTATTTCTTGCTACCACTTACTCATTGTTTGCCCTTAGAAAAATTACATAAACTCTTAGAGCCTCAGTTTCCCCCACTGTAAAATAAAGGTAACATATTACTCATCCCATTTGGTGCTTATGATTATTAAATTACTTAATACATGTAAAGCATTTAACACAGTAATTGCTTCATAGTTAGTGATTAATAAATAAGCTACTAGTATTACTTTATCATCCAACAGCTTTTCTCACCCATAGAATCATCCAGGTGTAAAAACTCATGTTCGTAAATCATTCTACAAAGGTAGAGTGTAGCCAGGGTCATAGGACACAGTGAGTATTAATGACATCCTGGAGTCATCCCAGGTCTAAAAAAAAAGAACTCAACAAGAGATTTGGAGTCTAAGTTAAAATCCTATAAGGAGCAAGAGAGCAGCAAGTCTTTGCGTGACCTTTTAGCACTGCTGGCCTACTCGCCTACATGCAGCTGCTTATCTAAGTCGTGGGGAAAGTATCTTTGGAACTCTTCCACACAGCATTGCATTTGATTCATTGCTTGTCATGTACAGCTACAATGCAACTGGCTTCAGAATCAGAACATCTATCTTGTCTGCCTATCTCCATCACATTCTTTTATTAAGATGTTCTTGCAGGGTTAATAAAGTGTTTATATTTAAATTGTTATACCTGTCAATCAAATAAAGCCTGCAGTCAATCAAATATCTAGCTTAAGATGGAAGGGGAGAAAAATCAGCTAAAATGGCTTGGCTGATGCAACATATATGAAATCTATTCGGAGACCAAGTTAAAAATTATATGGTATTTGGAACAGAAAGTTTGTCCTCTTAAACCAGCCACTAGATAACTCGAATGAATCTATTATTTTTCCTGTTCCATTTAGGACTTACTTGGAGACATATATTAAGACATCTCTCATGCTCTGGTTAACATAGGTTTGACTGCAAATATCAATGTATCTTCATTATTAAACAAACATACGATAGTATTACCTTCAATATCATCAAAAGCGTTTACTATATGAATGTATGCTATATAATTTTTGAAATGACTGGGTAAAGACAGTGATATTAAAAATGTATTAAGAAAAAAATATATTAAGAATCAAGATTATCTATGGCATGCTCCTATTTTAATACTTTGTGACTTGGGTAAATTACATCAGTCACGAATCTCAATTTCTTTATCTTCAAAATGGGGTGTGGCCTCTCTGCACTCAGGCTTCTCTCCTCCCATCAACATCCTTTATATGATCACCAGAGTGATTTTTTTTATATATATACATCCGATCATGTCACACAAATGATTTTAAACCCCTCATCTCAGTTAAAATGAGGTTCTATTCCCCACAAGGGTCCTAGAACACCTTGTGGTCTGGAAATACCCCTTTTATGTCCACTGACCCCACACATCCGCATAGATATTGTATCTCAGTCCTGTTTCAGTAATGGGAGTTGGGGATCATGACCTTTCTCTTTCTCTACATGGACATTTGCAAATGAACTGCCCTTCTCAATAGCTCACTTGACAACCTCTTTCTCATCCTTCCTCTCTGTCATGGATTGAATTGTAACCCTCTAAAATATGTGTCAACTTAGTTAGGCCATGATTCCCAGTATTATGTGGTGGTCCTCCATTTTGTGATTGTAATTTTATGTAAATGGGTTAAGGTGGGATTGTAACACCCTTACTAAGGTCACATTCCTGATCAAATGTGAAGGGAGTTTCCTCACAAGAGATAAGGAAACTCTCTTTATCTTAAAAAAGATAAAAGGAAAGGGAAGCAAGCAGAGAGGGGGACCTCACACTACCAAGAAAGAGGCACCAGGGGCAGAGCACATCCTTTGGACCTGGGGTTCCTGCACAGAGAAGCTCTTAGTTCAGGGGAAGATCGATGACAAGGACCTTCCTCCAGAGCCAAAAGAGAGAGAAAGCCTTACCCTGGAGCTGACGACCTAAATTTGGACTTCTAGCCTACTAGACTATGAGAAAATAAAATTCTCTTTGTTAAAGCCATCCACATGTGGTATTTCTGTTATAGCAGCACTAGGTGACTAAGACACTCTTCCAAAGCCTACCTATTCTATATTTCAATGGTTTCTTGAACATATTTGTACATACTTCCATTTTGATACATATTATATACCAGTCTATGTATTACTTTTTTATGTATTACTCTTCTCCATTAAACTCTAAGTTCCCTTTAGGGCAAAAACAATGTTCCATCCACCTGGATAGCACATGGTGTCAGAAAGAGTGAATAATTCATTCTATCATTTGAGTCATTCAGGATTAACAAATAGCTGTTTTAAACTGAGTTCTAACTACTGATTAAGCATCTCAAAAAAACCTATTTGGTCTAATAAGCAACTAGAGAAGATAGAATAGGTACTAGAAAAATACTCAATTGAACCAAAGTTAAGAATAAAGCAGGAAAAAAATGTGGACAAATAGAAAACAAATAACAAGGAGGTAGACTCAAGTTCAACCACATAATAATTACCATATGGGGAACTTCTACTCTGCCCTGTAGGGTCACTGTGGGTCAGAATCAACTCGACGGCAACAGGTCTGGTTTTTTTTTTTTTGGACCTTCTAACACAGTGTTTTGGAAAATGAATAAATCAACAGGAAACAGGAATTTGAGGTTTGCTTTTAGGAAGAAAGTTGCAAGGAATCTCAAACTTCATCTCTAATTACTTTCAGTAACGGACAGACATAATGTGGGAGAACTTGGACGTTCCACAAGTAGACAAAAAAAACTCAGAAACTTAAAAAATCAGAATTCATTCTAGAATTGCATGAAGTTGACTGTCTTTCCATTATTTCTGCAGCATTGGAAACAGTGAATCATTTTCATCAAGCTGTCGTTGTTACGTGCCATCAAGTCAGTTCTGACTCATAGCAAATCTATGCACGACAGAATAAAACACTGCCCGATCCAGCGCCATCTTCACAATCATTATGCTTAAGCCCATTGTTGCAGCCACTATGTCAATCCATCCCATCGAGGGTCTTCCTCTTTTTTGCTGACCCTCTACTTTACCAAGCGTGATGTCATTCTCCAGGGACTGATCCCTCCTAACAACATGTCCAAAGTATGTGAGACATACTCTCGTCATCCTTGCTACTAAGGAGCATTCTGGTTGTACTTCTTTCAAGGCAGATTTGTTCATTCTTCTGGAAGTCCATGGTATATCGAATATTCTTCTCCAACACCACAGTTCAAACGTTTCTTCTTCAGTCTTCTTTATTCATCATCCAGCAAGCTAGAAAATAAGAAACAATGGAAGACCATGATGGTACCTTGTCCATATCATCTCTTTGTGCCCATGGTCTTCTTACAACTCACATGAAATGGTTTGTTCATTTTGACACTTTGGCATCTTTAGTTGGTTCTTACACACTTTCTTTCTACCCAATTATATAATACTGCAAGTTTTACTGATTAGGATATTTTTCTTGGTAACTGTTTCATATATATTAAATGATAGCTTCCTTTTTGATCTTTCTAACAGCCTTCTCCCTTCCTCTTTCTCTCTTGCTCTCTCTCCCTCCTTTGTATTACAACATCTTTCATCTCATCTTGTCCAGTGTCCATCAAAGAGGTTTTGATGATGTCTCAGTTTCCCAGTGCTGTTGTAACAAATACCACGCATGAATAGCTTTAAAGAACAGAAATACATTTTCTTACAGTTCAGAAGTCTAGAAGTCCAAATTCAGGGCACTGGCCCTAGGGAAGGGCTCTCTCTCTTTCTCTGTCTTGGCTCTGGGAAAAGATCCTTGTATCTTCCAGCATTCCTTGGTTTCTTGGTGATCTTCACGTGGTGTGGTATCTCTTTTCCCTCCATTTGTGTCTGCCTGCTCTGTGCCTGGGCTACTCCTTGTAACTCAGAAGCAATTAGGTTTAGGACATGCCCCCCTCTGACATGGTCTTATTAACAAGGAAAGCCCTATTCCCAAATAGGTACAAGAGTTAGGATTCTAAAACACACTTTAAAACCAAACCTGTTGCCATCGAGTCAATTCCAACTCAAAGACACCCTGTAGAACAGAATAGAACTGTCCTATAGAGTTTCCAAGGAGTGCCTGGTAGATTCAAACTGCTGGCCTTTTGGTTAGCAGCCGTAGCACTTAACCACTACTCCACCAGGGTTTTCAAGACATACTTTAGGGGTACATGATTCAATCCATAACAGACAGCATCTGGTATCTCCGTTAATTTAACCCAGCTTTTTCAAATCACTCAGTTCTCCTGAATACATCCTGGCTCTAAGAAAGGCAAAAACACTCTATTCCTTCTCATTTGTCTCTAAGTCCCTTGTTACCTTGCCTCATCATTTCTTCAGTTCCTGAAATGCAGAAAAGAAAAAAAAAAACTCTCACTCTGGGGCACTTCTGCTCTTCAGTCTTTACTTTTGGGCAAGCTGATGTTGTTATAAAAACATGGTTTTGAAATCAGAGAGACCTTAGCTGAGATACTGGCTCCACCACTAAATAACATGCCGCCTCGGACAAGTCACTTAACCTCTCTGCATCCTGTTCTGTTCAGTAAATTTTATGGGCTGATTACCCTATTTTTACTCAAATAACACACACTGTCTATATTTGTTTGCCAACCACTCCCTCCCCTGCCTGTGAGGCATTTTCATAAGTACTGCTATGCTAATTATTTTTACATGTTTCTGTAAAAAAAAAAAATAGGTTACCAGCACTTATGAAAATACAGGGAGGAAGGGCGTGGTTGGCAAATAAGCATAGAAGGCATGCATTATTTGCGTAAAAATACGTTACATAAGATAATTTACATGAAAGGACCTAGAGCTACACATGATTATATGGTAGGCACTTAAGAAGCATGAGCTCCCTTACTCGGAGCTTTATTCCCTCAGTCACGTACCTCTTTAACTCCGACCATCAGAGATGAAACCACTGTTGCAAAAATCACTTTATGTCTTAGGACCTGTTCGTTTCCTTCTGTCGTTGAGGGCTTTTGAATTGTAGTGGTTTTGGTATTGATATCAGAGAATATTCATAAAAAGTAAGATTCTGTGATGACCATGGAGGCTTATCACACAGAAATGAGGGGGGCACAGAAAATCGTGGCCCCTCTTGCCCAGCCTGCCGTTACTAACTCCCAGAGTACAGCTCCAAAAGCTCAGCCAAAGACACAAACGCTCTTTAATTTAAATGAAAACTGGAGACAGTTACCTTGCCTACTCTAGCGTGCTCTCTAATGAATAAAAGGGAAAAGGAAATTGCATCTCTGCCCCTTGCTGACAACGGCTGTGCTCCCATCAGGCCCAATGACCTGAGCCCGTGCTGCTGAAATGAGATGACAAAGGAACGCAAATCAGGTGATTTTTCCTAAAGGTGTGCGGCAGAGGCAAGACCTGCATTCATCTTCTAGGTGACAGAAAATGCGAATTAATAATTAGAGCAGGTGCATCCTCCATCACCACGCAGGTCAATGCTGCAATCATCAGCAGAAAACAGAACTTCTATTTATATAAAAGGGCACCAGAGATGACCTAATCTCCATCAAGAGTTACACCTACTGTCTTAGTTTAGATTCTCCCAGAGGCAAATGCAGAGAACACTACTGAGGTACAACAAGTTCACTTGGGAAGCGAATGCAACACTGACAGGCAGGTGGGGAAGTGGCGGAGAGAAGGGAAGGCAGCCGATAAAGGGCGCGTTATTAAATCAGTTACCACGGTGAGCAACAGGAGTTTAAACAATTCTTCTGCCCAAGAGATGAGGGAGCTGCGGTATTCATATCCCACACCCACTGGTCATTGATTAAGGGCTGCTCTTAGGAAGATACTAAGGCCCCGGTGCCTCTAACCTGCCAAGTACATGGGCAAAGTGGATTCTGGAAATCCAAGGGCATCCCTCCAACAAAAATGCAGGGGTGTCCATTGGAATTCAGACTGGTGAGCATGACCAGAGGCGATATGAGCAGAGCATGGGCTATGTCTGCTGTTCCTACTAAATGTTTTACAGGGGATTTTCCTCAGGCTGCCTGTGTTCTTAAACATGTAAGGCTTAAAGCTGCAAACTGAAGCTAGAGCTTCTGTTAAATTATTTTATGAACTTCATGTTGAAATATTTCACAATAATATAAATTGCAATATAAAATTAAAAAAGGAATAGTTGACCTCAGTCACTAAATCCAGCCTGGTTTTCGGTTAGTTATTGCCTTACTCTTAAGGTCTGCTGGCAAAAGTGCAGTGTTAAGTGGCAGAAGACATGGGTTCTAGTCCTGCAATATCCCTTCAAAGGCAGCTGTGTGCCCTTGGAGAATTAAATGCCCAGTCTCAGTGTCTGACCTCTTAAAACTTCAAAGAAGGTTTCAATCTCAAGACTTACATTGCTCTGTGGTTATAAAACTGTCATGGATCCCTTAGAAAATGCAAGAAACATGGACTCAGGTTTATCATTTATAAACATGAATACCTTCCTCATTCCCTAAAAAATAAAGTCCAAGCTTCTCATCTGGAGAGTCAAGATCTTCCCTCCCTATATGAAATAGTCCAAACCTTGCCTTTAAACTTGACTTGCTCCTGTAAAAAACTAAAAAACCTTCTACTCTAGCAAACTCGTGGCAACCCCATGCGTGCAGAGAAGGATTTTCAAGGCTGTGACCTTTCGGAAAGGACCATCTTCTAATAGGCCTCTGGGTGGGTTCAACCCGCCAACTTTTCTGCCGGTAGTCAAGCCACCCAGGAGTCCGAATTGACTTGACCGCAACTAACAATAACGCTAGCAAAGCTAGTGTATACGTTGTTTACCAACCCTGTTAAGTCCTTCCCTAACTCCATGCTTTACTTATGAAAAGCACAGTTTAATAAAGACCGTAAGATGTACTCTGAAGACATATTGCCCAACACATACGAACTGTGTTACCTAATACATAATAGACCAGTTATTTTGTTTTTCCTCTGAGCCTGTGTTTTCCCATCTGTAACAAGGGATAATTAATTGTATTTTTTTTTTTTTACATCATAAGTTGTTAAGAAGATTAGATATTTAAATCAGTTAGTAACTATGTAAATGGTTTTAGAACAGTGCCTGGCACACAGTAAGCACATTTTTAGCATTTGCTGATATAAAGCATTCCTGAATAGAATACATCCATCCCCTCTCCCTTCCCCTGCCTCCAGAACCACTCACCCTAAAGCAGATCTCCACGACGCTTCCTCTGTTTCAATTCAACCTTGAGACTAACCCTTTCCTCTGAGCTTCTGCGGAACAGACAAGCAGTTCCAGTTTTTTGGCAGGCATGATGTATAGGCACACAACTCTTGACCATTCCCTCTCTATGCGAAATGCTTTCTTTCGATTCCTCCTCCCTCATTGGTTTGCCCCTGCCTCCCTAGCCTCTTCTTTCCTATCTCCTTTGCTAATTCTTTCGTGTCTTCACAATCCCTGAACATTGTGATATCCCAGTACTCCAGCCACTGACTTTTTCACTCTACTAACTCATTCCTAAGGCAATTTCATCTCTCAGTGACAAGACAAAAAAAAAAAAAAAACTTTGTCAATGTCTTCCCAGTTTACATCTAGCCCACAGACTAATACAGTGAGACTAACATCTCAAACTTATCATGTCAATATCCAAACTCATAGTTTTGCTCCCATCCCTAGTATACTCACAGCCTTCACAAGTTTAGTAAACAGCAACTTCATTCCTCCATTTGTCTACGCCCAAAACCTTTGAGTCATTCTCAATTCCTCTTTTTCTCCCAAACTCTATAGAAAGTCCATCAATAAATACTGCTGCCTCTACCTTTAAAATACATGCAAAATCTAGCCTCTTCTCCTGTTATCACCCTGGACCTATAGCTAGCATCTTCTCCTTCTGGATCACTGGTCTCTCTGCTTATTTGACCACCCCCCCGACCCCTACTCCATTCTTCAAAAGGATCTAATCTTTTTCAAGCTTTAGCCAGATCACATCAGTCCTCTGCTAAAATTCTCTGTTGTATTCCAAAGCACCCAGAGCAACAGCCAAGGCCCTAGCCACGCTACAGGGCTCTACCTGGTCTGGTCATCCAACTCACTAGCCACATCTCCTCCCTCTTTTCCTGCTTCACTCCCTTCCCCAACATTGACCTCCTTTCTGTTCCTTGACTCCTCCAAGCACAACCTCCACTCATTCCCTGGGCACCTAAATCACTTTTTCCCTCATATCTCCACCTTTCTCCCTATTTTCCTTCTGACTTCTCAAATGTCCTTTATCACAGAGGCCTTCCCTGACCACCCTCAGTTCTCCATATTCCTCTTTCCCTGCTCTATTCTTCTTCATAGCATTTATTAGCTTCTGCCACACTATATGTTTTACTTCTTTGTTTATGGTCAACCTTCTGTAACTGTACTGTTCCAGGCCTGCTTGGCATGGCCACAGAGACACAAAATGGGTGAAAGTGAAAGAAGAAACTTTATTTGGTTGGCCAATCAAATGAGCACACTGGGACTTGTGTTGCCAAGATGGCTCCCTGAACAATGACCGAAACAGTATTTATTAGGGAAAGGGTCCAGGGGAAAGGAGCAAGACTGCTGATTGGTCTGGTCTGACAAAGATATTCCTGGGCAGTACCGTTGTCTGCCCTTGCTCAGTCCGAAAGAAGACTGGTCTCTCAAACTGGATCCTAGGCTCAGACCCTTCACTTCTGAAAGTCTTCCCTCAATCTTGGGCGGCTAAGGTTTGGTTCAGTCCAGTGGGAGAAAAGTTCCAGGGTCACCCAGAGGACAGGGTTGATGTTTCTGCCCATGTCAGGTGGACAAGATTTGGTTTTAACTGGCTTCTGTGGTCTGCAGATCTCAGCCTCTTATCTTTCTTATCTCGGCCAGAAACAGGAAGCATACCTAAATAAGGAGATGGCTTAAAGACAAGGAATTATTTCTCATACCAAGAAGACGGCAGGCACAGCCCTTTGCCTTTTCAAGATGGTATGTTGCAGGTCTCACTTCATTAGGAATTGACCATTAACTGTCGATTTTAGGCTCAGTGCTGGTTTCCACTTCCTAGAATATTAGGTGCTTAATAAATATTTGGGGAGACATAGGTGGTTCAGTGACAGAATTCTTATTTTCCATGAAGGAGAGACCCGGGTTCCATTTCCAGGCAATGTACTTAAATTACATCCATCACCTGTCTATCAGTACAAGCTTGCTGTTGCTATGATGCTGAAGAGGTTTCAGCACAGCTTCCAGACTAAGAAGGACCTGGCCCTCTACTTCCAAAAATCAGCCAAGGAAAACTCCATGGATCACAACAGTCTAATTCCATGGTACGTGGAGTTGCCATGCGTCAGGGCTGACTCGACAGCAGCTCACAGCAACAACAATACATATCTGTTTAGTAAATGAACAGATATAAAATATTCAATCTGTGTACATCAGAAAAAAAAATTTATTTAGGTTGAAAACCTCCACCCCCACCACCACCACCACCAAAACTGGTACATTATCTCTGTCCTCATATTTGCAGTTCTTGATCCCTTACCATTTACCCACTGTCGTCAAGTCGATTCTGACTCATAGTGACCCTATAGGACAGAGTAGAACTGCCCCATAGGGTTTCCAAGGAGTGCCTGGTAGATTTGGCCTTTTGGTTAGCAGCTGTAGCTCTTAACCACTGCACCACCAGGGGTCCAAACAGCCTCTAGTGGGAGGAAAAGCAAGTCAGTTTAAACCACAGAGGTTTCTCCTAAAAACAAAAACTAAACCCATTGCCATCGAGTTATTTCCGACTCATAGCAACCTTGTTGTTGTTAGATGCTGTCAAGTTGGTTCCAATTCATAGCGACCCTACGTACCACAGAACAAAACACTGTGCAGTCCTGCACCACCCTCACAATCATTGTTATGCTTGAGCCCACTGTTGCAGCCACTGTGTCAATCCATCTCATTGAGGGTCTTCCTCTCTTCTGATGACCCTGTAGTTTACCAAAGCATCATGTCCTTCTCCAGGGACTGATCCCTCCAGACAACATGTCCAAAGTATGTAAGATGCAGTCTCACCATCCTTGCTTCCAAGGAGCATCCTGGTTGTGCTTCTTCCAAGACAAATTTGTTTGTTCTTTTGGCAGTCCATGGTATATTCAGCATTCTTTGCCAACACCACAATTCGAAGGCATCAATTCTTCTTTGGTCTTCCTTATTCATTGTCCAGCTTTCACATGCATATGATGTGACTGAAAATACCATGAAAAATACCCAGTAGGAGCTTAATAAATGTTGGCATTGGAGGTCAGAATCGGCCAGCGGTCGATAAAGTCGCCTTGAGCTGAGCTAGACAATTTCTCCAAATGGCTTGCTTTAACAGCAGGAATTCTCAGCCTTATGCTCCCTACTGTGCATTCGCTTTGACATTACGCTGCAGCATGAAGCAGTGTTTATTTTTCTTAATTAACATAAGCAAAGGATACTATGTGAATGACAACAGTCACTGTCAAAATGTTGAACAGTCTTCCCTTGGGCTGAACTGTTCTTATCAGTTTTAAATATTATCCTGATCCTTGCTGTAATCATAATACCACCCCATTTCTATTCCTGAGGAACTCTTTCAGGAATGGGTGGGGGCACCAAGGACACAAGAATCATCAAGATAATCTCTTGATTTGAATAAACAACACTGAACAGTCACCAATTTTGCAACTCTCCTAGTGAAGCCAGCCAGGATCCTGGTTGGCTTTGAATTCTCAGCTGTTCAGCCTCCAAGAGCGATTTGTGGCCAAACGAGATGACATGCAGCAGCTCGTGCCCATCGGGGCAGCCCTCCAGCTTCCAAAGGAGGAGCTAGGAGGTTCATTCCACTATCCAGTTTTTTCTACTGCCTGATATGAGAAATCACCTTTTCCCAGCCAGAGTGCTGGCTTGAGAGAAGGAACTAGATTGTGAACCCATCTAGACATCAGAAGGCTTTACTCTTAGGTCATGAAGGAAAGAAGGCATCAGGAACCTGTACTTTGGTATTAGGCTGCAATAAAATAACTCTAATTGGGCTGATGAAAAATCTTTTATGATGCTTTGGGGACAAAAATATTTGTTCTACTAGTAGGTTCCCAAAAGGTCAATTCCAGTGCCTTCGTTTAGACTCTGAAGCCAAAATTCCTTGCTTTAGTGTTGACAGAAAAACAAAAAAGCATGATGTAGGTGCCAAAAAACCCGAACTGAGTTCCCTTCTCCCAAAGATCCAGGGTGGGTTTGAACCACCAAGCTTTCAGTTAGAGCACGAATGCTTAATTGCTGTATCTCCAGGGCTTCTTACAATTGCTCTTGCTGTTGTTGCTTGGTGCCGAGGAGTCGATTCTCACTCACAGCGACCCCATACAACAGAGCGGAACTGCCCTGTAGGGTTTCCTAGGCTGTAATTGTCACGGACGCAGACTGCCAGGTATCACGCAGTATGTGCTAATCTGCCTGTGTTCTGGTCACCTGTAGTCACGCCCTAGCCATCCTTCCCAAAAAGGATCCTCAGCATTCAGAAGGAAGGAGCTTTGTCACCACTACTTAGCTTAATAAAGAGTTTAGCAGATAACAGAGGCTCATTAAACAGCTGCAAAATTGTAACTCTGTAGTTGGTAGGGTGCTAAGTGTAGCTCCATGAATGATCTCCTCTGTTTTACACAATAATGCTGAAATACGGGCATCGCTGTATGCTTTCTGCAGGTGAGGAAACAGCTTAAAGTTACTTGCTTAAAGCCTGATGCCTAATAAATATTCTCAATGGTGGAATTCCCACTCAGCCTTCTGCCTCTAAAACCAATATTCTTCCCAGGGTTTCAGAGGACTTCTATTATCACTTTAGGGCAGGTTGAGAGCAGGGCTTTGAGATGGGCTGAACCTACCAGAAAATGATCCCAGCCCTATATTTAGGTCCCCCAGCTTGGTCAGGACTGGCCCTGCCATCTTCTGCTGCACCCTCCAAGACCCAAAGTTTCTGAGAATCCTAATCCCTTCACTGCTGGTTCTGTTCTCAGAACTGCACCTCACAAGTCTCAGACTAACACCCATGGGTCTGAAAAGGAGCTACACTACGCTCAGGAGGTAATCCCTCTGGGCCTGGATGGAGAAACAAAATCTCAGGTGTCGCAGACACTGTGTTGACTAGAACTCTCTTTCATTGTTTCTAGACCATGTAAGAAAGCCTCACTCCACCCTACCCTACCCCCAGGATCCTTTTCATACACTTACTGAAATGTTTCTCTTCTTCTACCAGTTTTCTGGCCAGCTGCCGGAAGACTGAGTCTCAACACAAACTAGCTGAGGCTGAGGCTGACCGCTTCATCAGGCTGGGAATAACCTCTCCCTGAGTGTGTAGGATTCTCACACACCCACCAACAAGCACTATCCTCAGTCTGAGGGGGTGTTTCTCTGGTGACCCCAGGACTTCTCATCACTTTTGGTCCATTCACCAAACTCCTGATGTGGACTCAAAACTCCTCGGCCATCTTGGGATAAGGGCTGTATAGTCCCAGGTTCCAGGCCAAAGCATGAGAAGTAAGAGTAGCAATAGGTCCAGGGTCCCAGCCCTTTGGATCAGGGGAAGCTCATGGAGTCAGAGTCTGGATACCCTCTTCCTTAGGGGCTTCCTCCGCTACTCAGTACAGTGGACCCAGGTCTTGGCTCAGATCTGCGGCCAGGCTTCCTCTGCTCTTGAGTGTGTACACATGACTCCATGTGACTTTGTGTACATGTGTCTACAGGTGTGTGCCTACTCTCTTAGTACATATTACTGGAGCCCCAAAACTCTCTGCTCTGGAATCTGCACAAGCTAGCTCCCCCTCAGGAGTTTGCCTGGTTAGCCCAGCTGTAGCAGATCTCTCCATGACTCAGAACTTCCCAGGTCTGGAAGCTTCTCCATGGGGAGTCACCAAGACATCCTGATACCTTAGTAATTTTATAGCCAGTTTTTATGATGGGATAACTTTTTTTTTTTTTTTGTATGACTTATTTGTATAACTTAGTACAGAATTCAGCAAAGATGGTGCATGTTCATGAGGTTGGCCTGGAACTATGCCTTCTCTTCAGTCTTTTGAGGAGACTCTGGGATCTCATGATGATCCCAGTTCCCTTCTATCACTATACCCACCTATGAGACAGGTTCTCCTGGAGACATCACTTCCAGACAGACCTAATGTAATGACTGCTGCCTCTGGGGACATTCCTGCCATCCTCAGACAGTGTGAGATAGCCAGTGGATGCAGAACTTGGTGCCCTGAGCAGGTAGGAGGACGTACAACAGGAACTACCACCCTCAGAAGCAGGACCTCAGATACAGAACATCACCCCAACTCATCCCCTCCAGATGAAGCAAGCTTGGGCATGCATGGGCACTCATAAAATATAGAGCCGACCTGATGATACACGGTGATATATTACTAAAAGAGCAATGCAAACCAGCACGGAAACCTGGTAAAGGAGAATGGTGATGAGCCCAAGGCTAGGGAGGAGAGGCAGAAAACATTCTCCAAGAGTATGACATGAGAACTGGGCTCAAAAGCAAGAGTAGAGTGTTTGGGAGGACAAGGGTGTTCTAAGCATGGAGAATGGCTCAGTTCACTGAGCTCTTGCTGTACTCTGGGTGACCAAATCATTCCTGTGCAAATACCAAAGGCACGGATTGCACTTTGTAGGGAGTGAGAGAAGCTGTTTCCCTTTTTAGGACTCCAGTTTCCCTGTTTGGCTGGCAGGAAAATGCCTCCCTTATCCTTTTGGCTTAGGTTGGGTTCTCTAGAATCAGGGCCTAAGATAGGAATCTTTATTTAAATGATTTATTGAGGGAGTGCTCGTAGGTGAAATACAGAAGTGAAGGTAGCAGGATGAGGATGAGGCAGGGGAAGGAGCGAAGCAAGGATGTGGTCTGAGCTGAAGACGAACCTCAGGCTGATCCCATGGGGAGCTTTGAGGCATCAACTGCACCACACAGTTGGTCCCACATTGAGACAAGGGACTGGTAAAATATCCTGTGTCAGTCAATCATACTGCACTCAAGGAGTGAGTGATCTGCCTGGCAAGGCAGCTCCTATTAGGCCAAAGGAAATTTTCTGGAGAAAAGAGTGGCTGTGGGATGCTACCAGCCAATACTCACAGTAGCTGGAGAATGGCCGGTAAAGTGGATCTGGGCAGGGTACAACTGCATCTAAGACACTTTCTTAACTCAATAAGACATAAGAGCATAGGAGATGATCAGTCATCCCACTGAGTCACCCAGACACATCTACGTACCTGCATCTGCCCCCTACGAGGAGAACAAATTTTCATGAGCCCTGCTGAAAATAATGGCCCCAGACTTGCTTGTGGATGGTCAGTTTTCTTTCTGTTCTTAATCTCTTGTTCCTGACAATGCTTTGGCTCTTTCATCCCAAGCTTGGCTCTTGTTTCTGAATCAACTCTAAGTTTACTCTTCCAGGCTGTGACTGGCCTCATTCCTTAAGCTTCCTGTGCCCCATGCGTAGAGACTGTCAGACTTAACCTCAGGTCCTCTCAAAAACTACTCCCAAGCCCTGGCCACTGAAAATGACAAAGAAACAACAAACAGGCAAAAGTGACAGACCAGATGATTCACCTGAAAGTTTACAAGAAGAATTTCTCATAACATTCTTTACCGTCATGCCTATAAATTAGTATTTTACACTCTTTTATTTCATGGACAGCAATCTGTCCATAAAACAAGAGAAACCATGAAAAAGAGAAGCTATTTTTAGCTTGCAGTGAGAACAGGATGATATATGCTGCACTTGTCAACTGTCCTTTAAAATGTATGTAGCACACTGGAACTCATAAATATTTAAAAGGACTAAATAATTATCTGAAGCTCCCCAGTCCACTTTTTAAAATCATCATTTCCACAGGGAGCCAAGAAGCATTTGTTCTTTGTCAACTGTCCAGGCAGAATTATCATATTTGAAAATTTGTCCCTCCTGTTTGTTGTTTCTTTGTCATTTTTAACTCACTACCCAGTTTCCCTTCATTTCCCCGCTGCTTTCATACCACCAATTTGGCAATTGTACCAAAACATCTCCATCACAGGCTCTTCCAGATAAGAGGATCTGACCACCCTAGGAAACTGTGAGAGAGGGGTCATAAACAGGGAGCAAATGATAGACAGCGAGGACATATTGCCTCTTCCGGAACTGTCAGGGGCTCTCCTGGACAAAGAAGTATGATGGCGCTTCAGGTTTATGGGACATACTGAGAACATGTCTATTGGATACGAGATTTTCCTGCATCTAAGAGGACAGCAATGTGGTAAAATAGAGCAGAGAAACTGTAATTTTGTCTCAGCTACTTCCTAACTATGTGACTTTAATGCAGTTATTATAAAGGAAGGTTCATATACCCACCTTGCAGGTTCATTGTGTGAATTAAGGCTAATGCTTTAAGAATTAGGTAATATGCACAATAACTGATACCTGTAAGAACCTCAATAAGTGGTACCTATTATTATTTTTTATTTCAAAAGGCAGCTTGAGAAGACTAATGAAACGTGCACAGATCAGGAGTTAGAAAACCAAAACGGAAGAACACATTCAGCATTCCTCAAGCTGAAAGAATTGAAGAAAAATTCAAGCTTCAAGTTGCAATATTGAAGGATTTTATGGGAAAAAATATTGAATGATGCACAAGGCATCAAAAGAAGATGGAAGGAATACACAGGGTCACTATACCAAAAATAACTGGTCAATGTTCAGCCATTTAAGGAGGTAGCATGGGATCAAGAACCGATGGCACAGAAGGAGGAAGCCCAAGCTGCACTGAAGGCACTGGCAAAAAACAAGGCTCCAGGAATTGATGGAACACCGATTGAGATGTTTCAACCAACAGATTCAATGCTGCAACACTCATTCATCTATGCCAAGAAATTTGGAAGACAACTACCTGGCCAACTGACTGGAATAGATCCATATTTGTACCATTCCAAAGAAAGGTGATTCAACAGAATGGGGAAATTATTGAACTATATCATTAATATCATAAGAAAGTAAAATTTTGCTGAAGATAATTCAAAAAGAGCTAAAAGCAGTACATTGACAGGGAACTGACAGAAGTTCAAGCTGGATTCAGAAGACGACATGGAATGAAGGATATCACTGCAGGTGTCACATGGACCTTGGTTGAAAGCAGAGAATACCAGAAGATTTTACCTGTGTTTTACTGACCATGCAAAGGCATTTGATTATGCGGATCATAACAAATTATGGATAGCATTGTGAAGAATGGGAACTTCAGAACACTTAATTGTGCTCATGAGGAACCTGTACATAGACCAACAGGCAGTCATTCAAACAGAACAAGTGGCTACTACGTGGTTTAAAATCAGAAAAGGTGTGTGTCAGGGTTGTATTCATTCACCATACTTGTTCACTTTGTATGCCGAGCCAATAATCCAAGAAGCTGGACTATATGAAGAAGAATAGGAAATCAGAATTGAAGGAAGACTCATTAACAACCTGCAATATGCAGATGACACAACCTCGCTTGCTGAAAGCAAAGAGGGCTTGAAGCACTTACTGATGAAGATCAAAGACTACAGTTTTCAATGTGGATTACACTGCAACATAAAGAAAAGAAAAATCCTCACAACTAGACCAATAAACAACATCATGATAAACAGAGAAAACATTGAAGTTGTCAAGGATTTAATTTTACCTGAATCCACAATCAACACCCACGGAAGCAGCAGTGAAGAAATCAAATGACATATTGCATTGGGCAAGTCTGCTGCAAAAGACCTCTTTAAAGTGTTGAAAAGCAAAGATGTTACTTTGAGGACTAAGGTGCACCTGACCCAAGCCATGGTATTTTCAATCATCTCATATGCATGTGAAAGCAGGACAATGAATAAAGAAGACTGAAGAAGAATTGATGCCTCTGAATTGTGGTGATGGCAAAGAATATTGAATATACCATGGACTGCCAGAAGAATGAACAAATCTGTCTTGGAAGAAGTACAACCAGAAAGCTCTTTAGAAATGAGGATGGTAAGACTTCATCTCACTCACGTACTTTGGACATGTTATCAGGAGGGACCAGTCCCCAGAAAAGGACATCATGCTTGGTTAAGTAGAGGGTCGCGAAAGAGAGGAAGACCCTTGACAAGATGGATTAACACAGTGGCTGCAACAATGGGCTCAAACATAGCAAGAATTGTGAGGATGGCAGTATTTTGTTCTGCTGTACGTAGGGTCACTATGAGTTGGGAGAGACTGGATGGCACCTAACAACAACATTATTCACTCTCTCAAGTAACATAACATTCAAAATTATTTCATTAGAGAGTATTTTTCAATATATTTTATAGGGTGTTCCCATCTTCCACATGGTGAATATTAAACAAATCTTCCATTTCCTTGATGATTTTTTTGTCAACACTTCTAACATTAATTATAATTTAGGTCTAATATATGCATAACACGCAGACTTATTGAAGTCATTAGAGCTGACTGTCCATACGCTGAGTACTGTTAGACTGCAATGCATGTTTTTTGTTCTGTACCTCTTTTTCCTGTCTTCTCTATCTCCATGTTATTTCTCAGGGCAGGCGTGTGTTTGCTAGTAGCAAACTCTACTCTCGAATTGCTGCTTCCAAGTTGATGTACATTTACAAACCAGAGCACCACGCTTGCCAGAATTGTAAATATTCAGGTTTCTGTTCCTGGGAATATGGAAGACAATATATCACGAAAACTCTGCTATTAAAAACACCTCAAAAACTTGCATGGAGTATCATAAACATGATTTGACTGTATAGCAGGACTCTAAAAAATGTAAGAGAAATAACCAAGTACCAAAAGTGAAGAAGGAGCTGAAATCAGATGTGAGTAGGCACTGAGGTTTCAGCCTCTCTGTGGTAGCTGCAATCTCAATAACTGAGGGTTAGAGTTTTAAAAGCCATATATGGAGCAGAAAAAAAATTGAGCTTATGCTAAGATCCTTCTATAAGCCTTAAAAAAAAAAAAAAATGCCTCACCTTCCGTAATAAGACAGAGTAGAATTTTTTTTTAATGGCACATCAGAGAGAAAGGGTGTGTGGGGGTGGGGGAGAGACTTGTTTATTTGGCTGTGAGCTCTGGCTAAGGGGGGGGCGGAAAAAGGAAAAAAAGATTCCCTAAAAATTCATAAACTTAATGTTCTATTCATAATGGTTTAAGTTTCCCTGCATGGCCTAGAAAACACTAAGCTGATCAATTTAGACAAAAGGTAGTCTCAAGATAGTAATATCTCAGGAAGACTAGACAGAAGTGATTGTCTTAGCCTGGATTCCTCAGAAAGCAGAGTCTGAGGCAAAGGACTTGTGGGCTACTATTTTATCAGCGAGTCAGAGTGAAGCACAAGGGCAATGAAGCTGGGAAGGAGGGAAAGCCACTGATGTAAGGAGGTACTGTTGAGAAGACCACTGCTAAGTGTGGCTGCTTACTGGATCCCCTGTATTTCAATTGTCAAAAGTTTGCCTCATGAGGCATTAACTTTCCCAAAGTTTTAGTGTTTGCTTAGCCAGGTCTGTGATGGTCTAAACCCTGGTATCAAAAGAGAATCCTCAGAGCAATGGATAAGAGGCATATGGTGTGACCAGAAGGCTAGGTGATGTTGGGTCTACCTGCACGAAACGTGTAGGAGCCCAGGGAAAGCTGATGACCACAGTGGAAATAGGAACAAGAGCTAGGTTAGGCTGAAAGGATTTTAAGTGGTACATAACAGCCAATCACAGCCTAGTAATCTTGTGGAATTAAAGAGATGGAGATCGCAATTCTAGAATTTGCAGGGTAGAGTAACAGAGAGAAAGGAACTATACAGAAAAAGACTTTCAAACATCTGTAGAGGGTTCCCCTTGAGTCTTTGCTGAGGGTCTACAACATGTGTGTAGAAACTGCCTATAGCCAATGAAAAGGCCTCACACAAAGTTTGGGGATTATTTCCACTCTCACTAGCTAAAGTCTTAACACATCATAACACATGATATTGGGCAGTGCCTTCAGAAGGGTGTTTCTTTAACAGTGGAGCTAAATTAGATCTGGGATAAAGACAAGCTCCACCCAAGCAAATCTTGAAAGTAAGTCTAGAAAGGAATAGGCTGATCCTAAGTAACAGCATGCCAGGACAAAGTCCAACACTGTTTAAAAGAGAGCAACAAAATCCAGAACACAAAAATATAAAATTCACAATATGCAGCATTCGACAAAAAATTACTGGCACGAAGAAAAGCAGGAATACATGGCCCATGACCAAGAAAAAAAAATCAATAAAAACAGATCTAGACGTGACACTGATTATAGAATTATAAAATAAATAAAATAAAAATAGCATTATAAATAGACACCATATGTTTAAGAAGATAGATAAAAGCATGAAAATTATGAGAAATTCATTAGATGAAATAAACTAATTCCTGGAAAATGCAACTTGCTAAAATTAATACAAAAGAAATGAAAAATACAGTGATTCTATGACTAGCAGGAGCCCTGGTGGTGCAGTAGTCAAGAGCTTGGCTGCTAACCAAAAGGTCAGTAATTTGAATCCACCAGCCACTCCTCAGAAACCCTATGGGGCAGTTCTACTCCATCCAATAGGGCCACTATGACTCAGAAATCGACTTGACAGTGACGGTTAATTCCAGTAAAGAGGCAATAGGAGATAACTCTGAGATATTTGTATGAGACCGGCATGAACTTGATACCAAAACCTGATAAAAGCATTAAAAGGAAAGAAAATTCACTTATACAAATATAGATGCACCCTTTAAAAAACCTGTTGCCGTCGAATCTATTCAGACTCATAGCAACCCTATAGGACAGAGTAGAACTGCCCCAGAGAGTTTTCAAAGAGCGCCTGGTGGATTCGAATTGCCGAAATCTGCTTGGCAGCCGTAGCTCTTAACCACTAGGCTACCAGGGTTTTCCACAGGATACACAGAATACTAAAAAAAGAAAACCAGAGAAGGGTAGCCAGAAATTACATATCAATCTATACCCATGTCCATATCCATAGGCAGAGATAGAGGTAGCATTATGACCAAGTTGAAAATATTCCAGGAATGCAAGTTTAATTTAACATCCAAATATGTATCAGTGTAATTTTTCATATTCACAAAATAAAAGAAAAATATTATATGAACACTCAAGAGATAAGGAAAAAGTATGACAAAAGTACAATAAAGCTATAATAATGAACGGTGTGGTATTATCACCAAGACAGAAAACTATACACTGTGAGCAGAACAAGAGTACAGAAACAGACTTAAACACACGTGATCATTTGACTCTGACGATGGTAGTACTTGCCAAGAATGGAGGAAAGAACAGCTTCCAATAATGGTGCTTGCACAATTAAATATCCATGTAGGATGAAAAAAACATCTTGCTCCCTATTTCACACCTTAAATTCCAAGTGAATTTTGGCTCTAAATGTGAAAGGTAAAGATGAAATTTTTAGAAACATAATATAGAGAAATTGACTCAACAGCAATGGGTATTCATAGTATGTTGTAAGTTAAGGGTCTTAAGTGAGACGAAGTAAATGCCAACTATAGGAAAAGATTGCTAAATTTATTTATTTATTCATCATGAGATTTCAGTAAGACAATAAAAATCAAGCCACGAAGTGGGAAACTATATTTTGGATATATACAAAGAAGGGCTCCTATCTAAGATATATAAAGAACATTCTCAATTCAGTAAGAAATTTAATAAGTCCATTACAAGTCAATAAGACAATCTAATAAAAAATTGCAAGAAATTTAAATAGGCAGTTGACAAAAAGAAAAAACCCACTGCCACTGAGTTGATTCTATCTCTGAGCATCCCCACAGGACTGAGTAGAACTGGCCCATAGGGTTTCCAAGGCTGGACATTTTTATGGAAGCATTATACTTCTCTCTTGGAGCAGCTGGTGGGTTCAAACTGCCGACCTTTTGATTAGCAGCCAAGCACTTTAACCACTGCACCACCAGGGCTCCTCTTTACAAAATAGAATATGCAAATGGTCAAAAATTACATGATGTTATATTAGTATCAGGAAAATGGAAAATAAACCATAGTGAGATACCACTTCACCCTCCCTAAAATGTCTAAAAATAAAAATTTGATTATCAAGTTTGGTACAAACATGAAACACTAGAATACTTTTACACAACTAATTATTAGAAAATATGTGGACATAATAAAATACTTTCAACATAATCTATAACCTGGTTCTGTTTAGCAGAAATGAATTTATGTGTAAAATAATATACATGTGCAACAATATTTATAGAATTATTAGTCATAATAGCCACAAACTAGTAACCACACAAATATCCATCCACTCCAGTGTGTAAATACAATGGGGCATTACAAAATGAAAATGTGGAAATATGACTACATGTAAAAAGATAAATGAAGCCCACAATATCATTTTCAGCCAAATAATGAAAACACAAGAGACTATTTACTAGGACATTCCATTTATGCAAAGCTTAAAAATAGAAAAACTATTAAGATTAGAAACCATGATACTTATAAACTTTGGGGCAAACCCCACCTTTATCACTAACTGTGAGGCAAGGATCTGTATGAATCAATTTCCAGCTGGAACTGGATCCAGGCCTCACCTTCCCACATTTCTACTCCTTGTTGCCAGCTACTTTCATGACAATTCACTCTCTCTCTGACCATAACCACCCAGAGTTATATCAGACCTCATCCCTCATATCCTGAGCCAGGTCAAAACGTTTCTGGCCACCTGAGACCAAGTCATCAAGGAGAAGCCGTAGGCTCGGCATTCAGCACAACTCCCTGCACTTCAGAACGGCTGGTCTCTTTCTCTTTCTCCCCAGTTCTTCATCAACCTCCCGTTCAGCCTTTCTCTGCCATCCAGTCACCCAGAGCTGGGTCTACACAGATCTACTCTCCACTGCCAGCCCCTGCTGGCTCATTGCCCCTGTGAGCTCATTAATTCTCAATAATGGCTCACAGAATTTGTGCAGACTGTTACCTATACTTACATTTGTCCATTTATTATAATCAGCAGGGACACAAGCTTAGAGATGCATCAGGCAAGGTCTAGGAGAGGCCCCAACACAGGGCCACCATTGTCCCCAGTGTCATGCAGCAATAATGTTCTCACTGATCCAGGGGATCCCATAGAGGTTGCTCCAAGGTCCCAGACCCCTAGTCATTGGGACCTCATTGTATATGCATGACTTGGGCCTTAATGCACAGTTGCAATTGATCCAGTCAATGAATATGCATGACTGCATTAGGCCCCCCTCCCTTCCTGAAGTTAGTTTGCCAGGTGTGGGGGCTGTGTAGCCCCTACTTGCCCTGCTATTTTAGAAAACAAAGGCACCTTGATTATTTTCAGAAACCTGAGATAAAGGACAAAACCAAGTTTTTTGTCCTACAGCAAGGTTTCTGGGATATTCTCAATGTTCTAATTTTTAAATTAAGCATGTACTTAATAATTTATTGATCTTTACATATCCTTTCACCATACTTATTCAATCTGTATGCTGAGCAAATAGTCTGAGAAGCTGGACTATATGAAGTAGAATGAGGCATCAGAATTGGAGGAAGACTCATTTACAACCTGCGATATGCAGATGATACAACCTTGCTTACTGAAAGCAAAGAGGACTTGAAGCACTTACTGATGAGGATAAAGGATTATAGCCTTCAGCATGAATTACACCTCAACATAAAACAAAAATCCTCACAACTGGACCCATAAGCAACATCATGATAAATGGAGAAAAGATTGAAGTTGTCAAGGATTTCATTTGACTTGAATCCACAATCAACGCTCGTGGAAGCAGCAGTTAAGAAACCAATCAATGAGTTGCATTGGGCAAATCTGCTGCAAAAGGACCTCTTTAAAGTGTTGAAAAGCGAAGATATCACTTTGATGACTAAAGTGCTCCTGATGCAAGTCAGGGTGTTTTCAGTCGCCTCGTAGGCATGTGAAGCTGGACAGTGAATAGGGAAGATCCAAGAAGAGTTGATGCCTTTGAATTATGGTGTTGGCGAAGAATATTGAACATACCACAGACTGCCGGAAGACCAAACAAGTCTGTCTTGGAAGAAATATAGCCAGAGTTCTCCTTGGAGGGGAGGATGACGAGACTTCATCTCATGTACTTTGGACATGTTATCAAGAGGGATAAGTCCCTGGAGAAGGCCATCATGCTTGGAAGAGGGTCAGCAAAAAAGAGGAAGACCCTCGATGAGATGTATTCACACAGTGGTATAATGGTGGGCTCAAACAGAGCAATGATTGTGAGGATGGCGCAGGATTGGGCAGTATTTCCTTCTGGTGTACACAGGGTTGCTATGAGTTGGAACTGACTCAGTGGCACCTAACAACAACAACGTATATATTTGAGTACTTTTCTGTATTTATGTCTTATACTGATACAGTGAAATTTAGAAAAGCATATTTTGCTAGAACAAATGTAAATGCCCTTCGATACATCATTGGTTAAGAAGTATATAGAGCACAGCTAATATGGAATAATACGCGGTCATTAAAAGCACTGTGATACTTAGAGCACTGACATGGAACATTTGAAATATATAAGATATTCAGAACTTAACTTCACTCTCAGAAATGTTTAAAATCATAGTTCCTTTTCAAATTACTTTTGAATAAATCAAGGCAGCTTCCTTTTCCAGTTCAAGTAGCCTTCTCAGAAACCAATCATCCATCTGAGTTAACTTCCAAAAACAAAAAAACCAAACCCGCTGCCATCGAGTCAATTCTGACTCGTAGCTATCCTGTAGAACAGGGCAGAACTGCCCCACAGGGTTTCCAAAGAGCACCTGGCGGATTTGAACTGCTGATCTTTTGTTTAGCAGCCGAACTCTTAACCACTATGCCGCTAGGGTTTCAGTTGCAGAAATATGCTTTTTCCTTGTTTTCAGTAAATTGTTAATATGAGATTAGTTATTAATTCTCTAGCCAAAAATACTCCCCTTTCTTTATTTAACTGGGGAAATGCTCTCGGTTGCAGAATAACTCCAATATTCTACTGTAACATTCTTATAATTTGAGATACTTTAAAACCTTCTTTCATTTTTTCCTGATTTTATGACACTAGACAAAACACACACCTAACAGAGGGTTGACCTTAATGGTCAACTCTCTTGTGATATTATAGAAATTAAGCCTTGTTGATAGATTATTAATGTTTCCGGGTCAAGTCCCATCCCTTTTCAGTGGAGATCATGGAGATGTCTCTGAGATGTGTTATGAAGAGGAAAAAGCAAGTTTCAAAAGAAAAAAAAAATCTACAATGATCATATTTACATAAAATATAATTATATAGATACATACACATGCACACTCTCATGTATGCGAGTACAAATACGCAGTGAGATCCCTCTAGATTCCAGCTTAGGATAATGGGGGACTCTGCTCAGAGATTAGATGGAGAAGGAGGGAGGGGTTGGAGTATTTATTCTGCTAGCTAACTTCCTACTGCCCCATGGTTTGGTAATATCGGCGCTGTCCCTGTGCTGAAGGCTACAGTTACAGCGCCCTCTCCTTTCTGGTAAGCACTCTTCCCAAGCCTGCAGGCCTTCCCAATGACAGTGAACCTTCTGAGATGTAAAAGCCATGCCTGAGCCCCAAAAGGGATCAGAAAGATGCCACGTTTGTAGATCAGCAGCAGACAAGACATATCCCACATACATTTCCCATTGTTGTGTGATCACAGTCATCTCACATTTGTTAATGTCCGCGCCAAAGGAGAAACAGGAGTTGGCCCTTGCCATGTTCTCCATGCAATGTACAATCTATAGAAATAGTTTAAACAGAGCCTGAATGCTATGTCCATGTTGACCAATGTGAGGGCCATCTAAAGCAGATTGATGAAATTTAAAAATACTCTGTGAGACATGTCAGAGAGGATATGGAAGAGAGAGAGGGAAGCAGAGGATCAGTGCATGTTAGAAGGTAGCAAGTGACTGTCATTCCCAGAGCCAGCTCATGACCTGAATCCCTCCAGACAAATAGAAAGAAAGCAGAGGAAATGAATCAACAAAAGAGAATATTCTGTATATATTTGAACCCTTTATTTCCATTCCTAAGATCAAATAGTTTCTCACAAAGCCACAGAATCAGAACTCTCTGACAAGCCAAAGAAGGGATGGAATGAAAAGATGGGGATCAATGGAAGGTAGGAGAAATATCTCCTTTTAAAATGTTTTTCCCTACAAAATCCCTGTCTCACATATACAATGGATCCTAAAAGCAGACCAATTATTTTATTTCTTGGCAAGTAGCAGGACAGGGACATACCTTGTTTCTTGTTTGTATTTTAGACTTTTATTATCGGCCTCCATCAGTGTTGGCCTGCGCCATTTTCGGCTGGTCCCTCTGAGTCCTGGGAGTGAAACAGTTCCAGATCTCAGAAGGGATTTTTTCCAGAGCTTCTCCATCTACCCTGGGTGCCCAGGGGCTGCAGGCATAGTAAGCTATGGCCGTAGATCTTCTGCCCCACTAACAATTTTTCTTGGTGTTTCAAATTGGTTTCGAAATTAAGTATGACTCTAAATATTGTCTCTGAGCCACAGGCTTCTCAATGAGAATGGATGAAATTGCCTGTGAGGGCTGAAACTCTCAGGGGGATGCAGCCTGCCAATCACCAGGAAAACGAGACCTAGCCAGTCCTTTGTGGGACTGCCAGGATCTGCCTGGGGATGCAGAGAGAGCAGGACAAGATAACCAAACGCTGCTCTGTTCTCCAAAGAATTCCGGCATGCTTTGTTCCTCCATTATTCAAAACGGGTTTTAAAGAAAAACATCTTTTTTAACTTTTTGAAGTTTTGAAAGTACAGCATGTTGATGGTAGAAAACAGGGGAAACAGAGGTTTATATTACACCCAGGTATATCCACTATTTATGCTTTAACATTTCTTTTCACTCTTGCATCTGTTTATATAAAAATAGAGCTGCTACTATTCCACCTTAACTAAATTATAGGAAGTCTACTTAAAGGACCCAGTCTTTCTTCCTTCTTCTCTGTTTCTATCTTGTGTGTGTGTGTGTGTGTGTACTTTGACTTGTTCGAGACTGTTATTTTATCCTTGTGACTTTTTAGCTGCCTCTGTGAGAGTTGCCTCTTTAACAGTCTTGGATAGATACCCTATCTCTTGCAATTATTTATTTCCTGAAGTTTCAAAGTCGTTTTAAAAATCTTTTCAGAAGACTATGTACTTTGAAAACAAACCAAAACCATTTGCTGTCGACTCAATTCTGATTCAAAGTGACCCTACAGGACAGAGTAGAACTGCCACTAGGGTTTCCAGGAGAGAATGGTAGATTCAAACTGCCCATCTTTTGGTTAGCAGCTGAGCTCTTAATGAGTGTGCCACCAGGGCTCTGTTGAAAATAAAGCCAAACCTATTTTGGAAGCCACTCTCTCTTCCTATTTGGTCTGTCTGTCTGTCTGTCTATTTATCATCTATCGATCTTTCTGTCTACCTATCTGTCATCCATCATCTATCATCCATCTATCCATCTATCTATCTATCACCTATCTATCTCCCTGACTCCTAGGATAATGGAATTTTACAGCTAGAAAGAGCATTGGAGGGCTCTCACTTTCTCATTGAGGACACAAAAGCTCAGAGAGGATACATGATAAGATAATCAACTCATTAACAGAAATGCTCCTCCACCCGTGACGAGAGATGTTCCCACTCATTCCTGCTGCTTATAGTCCAATCTTCCTGCCTGGAGTCAAGGGGCGCACTTCTAAATGCGTGAAGGAGGGCATTGCCACAAAAACTCTCAGCCACATAATCCTCGATGAGACAACTCACTTCTGCAGGCTTTATGACCAGAAAATGGAAACTTCAATCAATGTAAGAAAGCAATAAAAAATGACAATTATCTTCTTTTTTTAATGGAACGTTCCTTACTGTCTTCTTTATTTCTTGATCGTCTCCTTTATTTTCCTGTCAATCACTGAGATGTTGATTTTAGGACAAGAAATATGTTTTCTATGCATTAGAAATAGTAATATCATTCCTAGGTAAGAAAAACAAAGAACCACAGAGAAAATTACACAATGGGGTATGTGTAAAGTGGGCCAGGCACTTCATATACTGCAGAGGGACATCAAGATCAGTTCAACCACGTCTGAGGGAAATTTTAAAAGATAGATTATAATTTAAAATATGATTTAGTAAATCCATTTCTTAGAATTTTTCCTAGAGAAATATTTACACATATGATTCTGGGGCATAAAAAAGGATGTTCTGTGCAGACTTTTTATACTAGCCACTACCAAATGGGATGTTTGCGGAACTATGGTATATTCATCTTATGGAGTGCTACCCAGCGATTGCAGCTGAAAGAGCTATCTTCATACATTTTGACAGGGAAGTCTCCCATGCATCCTGTTGAACTAAAAAAGCAAGCCATAGAATACAGGTAATTTGTAAACTTTTAGTTAATTTAGCCATCAAAAATAATTATAGGTCTGAATTACATATCACGTTACATATAATATTTATGGATAGATTCCCATATAATGTTTATGCATAGATATATGTTACTGCATTGCATATGATATGAGATCATATAAAAAATAAAAATAGTGGTTACTTCATTGCTGTGGACTGGGATCAATCGGGGGACTTCTGTTTCATTTGTAATATTGTTTTCGGTGTCACGTATTGATCCTTTACTTAGAAAACTCAAATTTTAAAAAACGGAAAAAAACTATTCTGGCAATCTAATGAAGAGAGGGGGGAAATGAAATGAATGTCTGTACCCTGTTGTCTTAGACTTAAATTCTTCCCTATACATCTCACCAAAAAATTCCTCACACTCTAAATTGAAAGGCTTGTCCCTCAGGCTGGAAACTCTTCCCAGTATACACAAATACCTCTGTGTAGTGTTTGCACTCTTCTTCTTTATCTTCAGGTGTACAGATACCTTCCTATCTAGTCCCAAATGCCAGAGGACCTACTGCCTTTTTGTCAAGGTCGATGGAAGCTTCACAGAATGCCAGGAGTGGTCCTGTGCTCAGGGAACTTCAAGCCTCACATTGAGCAAGTTACAGCAAATATAACTAGATGCTTACACATTGCAAGTCCTCTGATCTTCCTTTTCAATATCCAGTATCTACATCTTGTCCTCTCCTACGTTTTCAGACTTTCACAGGCTAGCCAGTTCCACGTCACCTTACTTTAGGAGTACTGGCAACTAATACAGTCTAATGCAAGAAACCTTACCTTTGGGATGAGAAATCCCAGCTTTGATAACGATCCTCTTTGTGACCCAGGGAAAGTCAACTGCTCTGAGCTTTAGTTCTTTCATTCAGCAAACAGTGGAAATGCTGCATTGGCACATGGTAAACAAGCAAACCAGTTGCCATTGAGTTGATTCTGACTCATGGCAACCCATGTGTGTCTGAGTAGAACTGTGTGCCATCAGGTTCTCAAAGGAGATCACCAAGCCTTTCTTCCAAGGTGTCTCCTGGAGAACTCAAACCTCCAAGCATTTGGTTAGCAGCCAAATGCATTAGCCATTTGTCCCACCTAGGGATTCCTTGGCTCATGGTAGGTGCTCAACATTTTCTTTATCTCCAGTTCACCTTCCACCAACCCAATCCTTATATCACTGCCAGATCCCTCCTGAAACATTGTTTATTACTTTTCCATGCAAAAACTCCAGAGATTCCTATTTATAGGAGTGAGCACACAGGATAAATTATAATTTTTGTATTTGTTACTCGTACCCTTCTGGAAACTGACTCTAAATTGCCTTCTCCAAAAATGCCTTTTATGGATCACTGCCTTGGTCAATGAACCAGTCTCTGCCCCCTAGAGTATTTTACTTTACTCCTCTTCTCCTCTTTTGTGTTTGATTTAGTAAGATTTAATTTACATAAAGCAAAATGTGCAATCTGAAGTGTAAAGCTCAATTACGTTTTATAAATGCATACAACTATGTAACTACCACAAAGGTCAAGATATAGGATATTTCTATCATCTCAGAATGCTCCTTCATGCCCATTTCCAATTAATTCCATTTACACCCCTACAAGTGGATGAATTTTCTGATTTCTATCATTTTTTTTTTATCACCATAGATTAGTTTTGCCTAATTTTGAATTTCATGCCGACGAAATCATACGGTATGCACTCTTCTGTGCCTGGCTTCTTTTACTCAACATGGCGCATCTGAGATTCATCAGCATAGTCACATGTCTCAGTAGCTCATTCCTTTCCTGTTACTAAATAGTATTCCACTGGGCAAATATACAACCATTTGATTAGCCATTGTCCTGTTGATGGACATTTGGGTCGTTCCCATATTTTTGTTTTCACCTCATTAATTGTTGCAAACAAGCCATGCCATCTGTTTTACCCTCTTCCTCCTCGCCACCAGTCCAATGCATATTTATTCCCCCTCAAGATCTCACCCAAGCCCAGATGTACTTCTTGACCACCGGGACCTCCATTACTGCCTTTCTCCACCCCACCTCTGCCTGCCGGTGAACAACAGTGACTTCTATTTCTGGAACTATTACTTTCCAGAGTCACATGCTGATTTAAGTTAATTTTCCTGGGACAGAGATCCCTAAATTGTAAGGAAAGCTGGAGTAAAGCACAGGTAGTGTCTTATGTTTCCTTCTATGCATCCTACCCCCTAGCATTGTGCTATATGCAATATTTGTTGAATACATAAAATTTCAACATCATAGAACCTTCCCACTGGCTCAATAGTGTTATAATACTAACAGATTTCATCAACATCATTTATTGTGTGTCTACTGTGAGCCAAGTGCACATACCTGAATTCCCTTTCCAGCTTCATTTCTAATGAGCTCAGTTTACTTGAAAAGTTACACATCTACTCAAAGCCGCAGCTGCAGTGTCTGTAAGAGAGTAATAATTGTTATTAATGTGAGGTTTATTTAAAGCGTAGTGCTTTGCATAGTGCCAGGAACCTAAACCAACTAAATCCATTGCCATTGAGTCAGTTCTGACTCATAGCGACCATATAGGACAGAGTAGAACTGCCCCATAGGGTTTCCAGGGAGTGGCTGGTGGATTCGAACTGCAGACCTTTTGGTTAGCAGCCAAGCTCTTAATCACTGAGCCACCAGGGCTCCAGGAACCCAGTAAGTACCTAATAAATATTAATCATTATTATCTCATTTAATGATTGTAATAATTTCACAGAACAGGCAGCATGTCCACCACCATTCTCTACCTTCTTATAATACTTACTGCCATGTGACAACCAGTGTATGTCAACATTTCTTTGCTTATTTACTGTCTTTCTTCCCTAATATGCAAGCTCCATGAGGGCAGGAATTTGCCTCCTTTCTAATCATTGTATTCATATCCCTAGAAGAGTGTCTGGCATACAGTAAATTTCCAATAAATATTCATAAACTATATGAATAAATGAATACTGTATCCACCATTTTATGGGTGAGAGACTGAGGCTTAAAGATGTAAGTTAGTCCTATTGCTTTGAGGCTGACTCTCCTCCCGCTTTCCCCATACCCGCCTCTCTCCTGATTTTGGCCAGAAAGGGAGGTCCCACTATTCAGCCAGGAAGTTCATCTGATGGTTGGTCATTCTGATTTTTAGAAAGTTCTTCCTTATCTTGAGCTGACATCTCCCTCCCTGCGCAAAATTACAATGTTTCTGAGAGAAAGGGACTTCAGGTGAAGATCCCAGTGCCTGCACACCCAGCAGTTCCCGTTCGGCGGGAATGTCATGCTGGAGGCTGCATTTAATTCAGATGAGAAGTGACACCCACATCCTGATGCCTCAGCTGCTAGCAAAGGGCCAGTGACAACTTCCATTACACAGAAGGATGAGCCAGGTGTCCTAGAAAAGCTCCAGCTTCTCAAATCTGGTCTACCTAATTAGATTCTCCCTGCAGAGTTAGCTGGGTTCCTTCCTCTGTGTCAAGCTCCAAACTCTGCTTTAAAAAGTATGCTGCCTCAGTCCAGAGGCCAGTAAAGAGAGAGCTGCAGTTGGGGACCATGGGGCACGGAGAGCTGGATGACAAGAAGGGAGAGGGAAAGAGGATTTGGGAGAAGGAAAAAATGAATATTAAAAGGCATTAAGTTGCGTATTTAGCAGAAAACATTTGGTTTCAAGGCATTGATTTGTGGGCGTGCTTAACCTCAATAGGTTCACAGTTTTGAGACTCGGGAGAAAAATAACTTGCTCCATCCCATCTTGTATTCTCAGCTGTTTGACTTTAGAAAATCTTTAAAAATTAAGTGGTCATTATTAACTCTGGTCACATTGGTCTTTTTTCTCTTTCTGATTCTGCGAATTGTGAGTGTGTCAGGGGTTGAGTAGCTATACCCCCTAGGTTCATGAAGCATTCCTAAAGTAAGAACTGCAGAGATGGTGATGGGAATATAACTGCAGCAAAGGAGCTTTGAGATACTTGATACTCAAGAGCAAGACTGAGTTTATTTTAAAGTCCTTTTTAACTGATGACACAGTACTGACATTAAATTGTGTGTGTGTGTTGGTGCAACTACAAACCAATGACAATGGAAAGAAACTTTTATTACCAGTTCGGGAGCAGAAGTGATCACCTTATATGGAACATTCTATTTCATGTGAAGAGATACATAATACACTAATGTCACCATATTTTTAAACCGCAAGTCAAGACTTATGATGTGACCATGGGACATACTTTTTGGAACTTGAGAAAAATCCTAAAAATTAGGGTCTTTAAAAGTACATCCTCAGTATGAAAAAGTCCATTACGAAGCCCATAACGTGGCTCTCAGGAAACACAAAGATCAGCCCCACTTCCTGTCACTCACTTCCAGTGAATAAGCATTTATTTCGAACTGTGCAAGCCCCTGGGGATAACTCAGATATAAGTTAAATGGAGAACTGGCTTCTGGAATTTGCAGTATTCTAGAGGACAAAAGACATTACGCCGATGTTATGCAACGGGTAGAGACTGACAATGACAAATGCATTGTGAACCACCATAAAGAAATTGAACTGGGGCATCCTGAGGTAGAGATAACACTTCACCATTAATTAGTGTCATAATGGTTGCTATTGACTGGCAATCTAAATCTATAGAATCAACATCATGTAATTTATAAGAAAAAAATGGAAGTCATCCTTAGGGATTTGTGAGTTGCATGAGTGGAGTAAATGTTTTACTCCACTTAGGTGGATCTACATGGTGTTTGAGGAAGAGGTTAAGAACAGGGATAGGAAATCAGAGGAACAGGGTGACAGAAGAACAGAGGAGATCAACTGGAGAGGGTCTTAACTGCCAGGTTGATGAGTCAGTCCTAAGTGGGGAAGGCAATGGGAGTTTTTGAGCAAGAGGGTAAGAAAAAGCCTTTTGTTAGGAAGGTCGCTGAGTGATTACAAGAAAAAAACTTGCTTCTTCTTGCTTCTCTTCACAAGTGGGGTGAGGGCCTAATGCAAGAGGTGGTATTTAAGATTATATTATGGTTGTGAGAAGAGAAGAATAACACGAGACTGATGGTAACAGAGGCAAATAGAACAAGAAATGTCTAGTCTCCATCCCCTCCCAGAATCTTTGAGCCAATCCTGGTGTTATCCTCCAACATCCATGCTAAGCTACAGGGAGAATGGAATGGAAGCAGTGGTTCATGAGACAAAAAGCAGCCTCCATGGTCTCAAGCCCTCAGCCCACTCAGATGCCTTTGACTGAGGCCCAAGCAAGACTCCCGCTACCCACCCTTCCCACTCTCATCCTTTTTCTGAAATTCTTTTGATGGAGGCTGAGACGGTGTTTTAAAATATGAATAACCCCTACCACAGAATCCTCATGTGGGTTCAAACTAAAGCATCATTTTAATTTCATGCGCACACCGCTTTCAAAGACTCCAAAGCTATAGGAATGAGGAGAACTAATGGGGAAAGAAGCAATCATGGTCCCCCACCCTGAGAAATAAAGAGGTAAGGAAGGATCACATGAGGGAGAAAAAGGAGCATAATATAAAGGTCAGAGGGTTGCTGACTTCTCCATTCTGACTAGGATCAATCCTTTATTTCCATTTTTGGAAAATGAAGCTCTCTCAATCTTAAGAAAGCTGTAATAGGCCACAATACAAGATCTTCTCTTTACAATTATAACAGTATCAAATGTCAAGTTCATCTTCTGGCATTTCTGAATAGGAAGTCATTAGTGAGGAGAAATCACACACCTACACACACTGTAATAATGGATTATCATTTTTATTGATGCAAAGTCATCTCAGCATATTATCTGCCATTTTTATTCATGGATAGAGATTGAGGGTTCATCCACACTTGGAATTATTATGCCTTTTAACATTAGCAATGTACTGTTTAACTGAAATGTACCTACTTCAGTTATGGTTAAGAGCCCTGGTAGTGCAGTGGTTAAGAGCTCAGCTGCCATCCCAAAGGTCGGCAGTTTGAATCTACCAGCTGATCCTTGGAAACCCTATGGGGCAGTTCTACTCTGTCCTATAGGATCACTATGAGTCAGAATCCACTCAACACAACGGGTTGGTTTCATTTGGTTTAGTTATGGTTAACAGAAAGCAAAAGATGTGTGGATGGAGTATAACATGGGAGCACACTGTCTGTGGAAACCCTTCTCCTTCTCCTCCCGTGTGTGGCATTAGCAAAGTCTCACTGACATCTCTGAGTCTCTGTAGCTTCACACACAGCGTGGCAGCCACAGTCCTCTATGTTTCACATCACTTTGGTGTATATTTAAAAGAGAATTCACAGCAAATTGTTTCATGGTCACATAGTAAATACACAAGAAAAACTTCCAACTCTTATACACCAGACTCTTAAAACTATGCATAGAATAAAAAAAGAAGAACACAATCTCACATCTTAAATAATCCATGTGGATATATTTTTTAATGGAAACATTTTTTTTAATTGTGCTTTAAGTGAAAGTTTACAGCTCAAGTTACTTTCTCATACGAGAATTTATACACACATTGTTACGTGACCCTAGATGCTCTCTCTATAATGTGATAGCACCTTGGATTCCCTGTGTCCATTCAACCAGCTCCTGTCCTTTTCTTCCTTCTCATCTCACCTCCAGACAGGAGTTGTCCATTTAGTCTCATGTGTCTACTTGAACTAAGAAGCACATTCTTCAAAAGTATAGTTTTATGTCTTATAGTCCAGTCTAATCTTTGTCTGAAGAGTTTGCTTTGGGAGTGAATTTCATTCTGGGTTAACAGCGAGTCAGGAGACCATGTCTTCTGGGGTTCCTCCAGTCTCAGTCAGACCATTAAGTCTGGTCTTTTTACTAGAATATGAGTTATGCACCCACTTTTCTTCTGCTCTGTCAGGGAATCTCTGTTGCATTCTCTGTCAGGGTGGTCATTGGTGGCAGCCGGGCACCATCTAGTTCTTCCGGTCACAAGCTGATGGAATGTCTGGTTTATGTGGCCCTTTATGTCTCGTGGGCTAATATTTTCCTTCTGTCTTTGGTGTTCTTCATTCTCATTTGCTCCAGGTGGGTTGGGACCAATTGATACATGTTAGATGGCCGCTTGCTAGCTTTCAAGACCTCAGATGCCACTAACCAAAGTGGGATGCAGAACATTTAACAGAAATATTTTATGGACAAGTTTGGAAAATTCAAATAATATAGAAAAATAAGAAGCGTAAAGCAAAGTGTCCTTCCCCACATTACAGTTGCCTTGGCCAAAGCAACCAGGTAATTCGTTCTTGTAATTCTTTCAAGACAATTTTTTGCACATGTACCAGTGCATGCATGTTTATTAATATATAGAATTAGTCGATGTTCAACCATTTAAAGAGGTGGCATATGAACAGGAACCGATGGTACTGAAGGCAGAAGTCCAAGCTGTTCTGAAGCCATTGGCGAAAAACAAGGCTCCAGGAATTGATGGAATATCAATTGAGATGTTTCAACAAACGGATGCAGCGCTGGAGGTGCTCACTCATCTATGCCAAGAAATATGGAAGACAGCTTCCTGACCAACTGAATGGAAGAGATCCATATTTATGCCTATTCCCAAGAAAAGTGATCCAACCGAATGTGGAAATTATAGAACAATATCACTAATATCACACACGAGCAAAATTTTGCTGAAGATCATTCAAAAACAGCTGCAGCAATATATCGACAGGGAACTGCCAGAAATTCAGGCTGGTTTCAGAAGAGGATGTGGAACCAGGGATATCACTGCTGATGTCAGATGGATCCTGGCTGAACGCAGAGAACACCAGAAGGATGTTTACCTGTGTTTTACTGACTATGCAAAGGCATTCGACCACATGGATCATAACAAATTATGGATAACATTATGAAGACTGGGAATTCCAGGACACTTAATTGTGCTCATGAGGAACCTTTACATAGATCAAGAGGCAGTTGTTCAGATAGAACAAGGGGATACTGATCGGTTTAAAGTCAGGAAAGGTGTGTGTCAGGGTTGTATTCTTTCACCATACCTATTCTATCTGTATGCTGAGCAAATAATATGAGAAGCTGGGCTATATGAAGGAGAATGGGGCATCAGGATTGGAGGAAGACTCATTAACACCTGCATTATGCAGATGACACAACCTTGCTTGCTGAAAGTGAAGAGGACTTGAAGCACTTACTAATGAAGATCAGAGACCACAGCCTTCAGTATGGACTGCACCTCAACACAAAGAAAACAAAAATCCGCACAACTGGACCAATGAGCAACATCATGATAAACAAAAGACTGAAGTTGTCAAGGATTTCATTTTACTTAGATCCACAATCAGCACCCAGTCAAGAAATCAAAAGACGCATTGCATTGGGCAAATCTGCTGCAAAGGACCTCTTCAAGGTGTTGAAGAGCTAAGATGTCACCTTGAAGACAAAGGTGCACCTGACCCAAGCCGTGGTATTTTCAATCTCATCATATGTATGTGAAACCTGGACAATGAATAAGGAAAACCAAAGAATTGACGCATTTGAATTGTGGTGTTGGCGAAGAATATTGAATATACCATGGACTGCCAAAAGAACAAATCTGTCTTAGAAGTACTGCCAGAATGCTCCATAGAGGCAAGGATGGCGAGACTGTGCCTTACATACTTTGGACATGTTGTCAGGAGGGATCAGTCCCTGGAGAAGGACATCATGCTTGGCAAAGTACAGGGTCAGGGAAAAGAGGAAGACCCTCAATGAGGTGGATTGACACAGTGGCTACAACAATGAGCTCAAGCATAACAACGATTTTAAGGATGGCTCAGGACCGGGCAGTGTTTCGTTCTGTTGTGCGTAGGGTTATTATGAGTCAGAACCGACTCAATGGCACCTAACACGAACAACAATATAGAGATGATCGTTGATATTTACAAAACAGATCACTGTACATGCTATACTGATCCTCATTTATTGCATTAAAGAGTATGTTACATATATTTCCCTAACAATATATACAGGCTTTCTCTATTTTAATGCTTACCAAATATTCCCTTGAAATATTTATTTAGATTTTTAAATATATTTTTGACCATTATCTAATGAGACATGTTTTGCTTGTTCTCTGTGATTTGTTGTCATAAAACTAGGGTGTCCATTTTAGCTTAAATAATTTGGCCAACTTTTCCAGGTACAAACCAAACAATTATAATTGCTGAATCCAAGAACAGCTGTATTTTTATTTTCCTCATAGAGGAAGTAACAATTTATACATTTCCAACACTACCATTATCAAATTTTAATTTTTTCCAGTTAAATAGATGCAAAAGGTTATCCCACGTTTCCTTTCATTTAAATGCCTTTAATTAGGTCTGTGTTTTAACTTATTTCATTTGTTTCTTCATTATTTGTATGTATTTAGTGGTAAAACAATCAAGATGCTTCCTCATTTCTTTGTTGTACTAGCTTGCTGCAGTATTTGTACAGAATATTAGTAAAAAAAATTAGTAAAAAGTATGTTGCGCATTTGTTCTCCAGACTCTCATTAGTGTTTTGAGTTGTTTGTGGTATTTTTAACATGAGAAGTTCAAAGTTTGTATGCGATTACAGTTATTATTATTTTAATTTGCAGCTTAAAAATTCTGAGTCCTACTTGGAATGCTTTGTCTCCTTCAAGATGATATGTAAGTAAATTTGTGCTTAATTTCAGATATATATATATATATATCCCACTGAACCCGTTGGCGTCGAGTCGATTCCAACTCATAGCGACCCTATAGGACTGGGTAGAGCTGCCCCATATATATATATGTGTGTGTATATATATATATATATATATACACACACATATATATGTTAAAATTTGAACTACCTGGAAGTTATTTTGGTATAACAAGCAAGATACAAATTTCACTTTAAAAAGTACTACTACAAGCGGCCATCTAAGATGCATCAATTGGTCTCAAACCACCTGGAGCAAAGGAAAATGAAGAACACCAAGGTCACACGACAACTAAGAGCCCAAGAGACAGAAAGGGCCACGTGAACCAGAGACCTACATCATCCTGAGACCAGAAGAACTAGTTGGTGCCAGGCCACGATCGATGACTGCCCTGACAGGGAGCACAACAGAGAACTCCTGAGGGAGCGGGAGATCAGTGGGATGCAGACCCCAAATTCTCATAAAAAGACCATACTTAATGGTCTGACTGAGACTAGAGGAATCCCGGCGGCCATGGTCCCCAGACCTTCTGTTAGCACAGGACAGGAACCATCCCCGAAGACAACTCATCAGACATGAAAGGGACTGGTCAGTGGGTGGGAGAGAGATACTGATGAAGAGTGAGCTAATTATATCAGGTGGACACTTGAGATTGTGTTGGCATCTCTTGTCTGGAGGGGGGATGGGAGGATAGAGAGAGAGGGAAGCTGGCAAAATTGTCACGAAAGGAGAGACTGAAAGGGCTGACTCAATAGGGGGAGAGCAAGTGGGAGTACAGAGTAAGATGTATGTAAACTTATATGTGACAGACTGATTGGATTTGTAAACGTTCACTTGAAGCTTAATAAAAGTTAATAAAAAAAAAAAGTACTACTACAAACAATTATAAAATTCAAAAGAACTTTCAGGTATTAAAATTAATAAATAATGATGTCTTCTTGTGCAAGTCCAATGGTTTGATATTTACTTAAACTCTGTGTGCCTGAGTATGTGTGTTTGCCTCAGCAAAATACTAACGTTTTCTTCATATAACTCCTGTACAAAAAAAAAACTTACATGTTTGATTACAAATGTATAGTTTGTATTTTGTGTGCAAAAGCTGGGCAATGAATAAGGAAGACCGAAGAAGAATTGATGCCTTTCAGTTATGCTGCTGGCAAAGAATATTGAATATACCATGAACTGCCAAGAGAACGAAAACAATCTGTCTTGGAAGAAGTACAGCCAGAATGTTCTTTAGACCCAAGGATGGTGAGACTTCTCATGTACTTTGGAGATATTATTAAAAGGGATCAGTCCCTGGAGAAGGACATCGTGCTCGGTAAGGTAGAGGGTCAGAGCCGCCTCTGAAATCATCTGTTCGGCTCTTTTACACAATCATTTTTCAGTTCACTGAGCTACTCTATGTTCAAAGCAAGTTTCAGAGTTTCTCCTGACATCCATTTTGGTCTTTTCTCTCTTTCCCGTGTTTTTAACGACCTTTAGCTTTCTTCAAGTATGATGTCCTTGATGTCATCCCATTACTCATCTGGTCTTTGGTCATTAGTGTTCACTGTGTCAAATCTATTCCTGAGATGATCTCTAAATTTAGCTGAGATATATTTTAGGTCACAGCTTGGCACTTGTGGACTTGTTTTAATTTTCTCCAGCTGCAACTTGAACTTGCAGATGAGCAAATGATGGTCTGTTCCACAGTACGACCCCTCACCTTGTTCTGACTGATGATATTGAGCTTCTCCATTGTCTCTTTCCACAGATGTAGTCAATTTGATTCCTGTGTATTCCATCGAAGACGTCCACATGTATAGTTGCCATTTGTGTTGTTCAAAAAAAGTATTTGTAATGAATAAGTCGTTGTCCTTGCAAAGTCTATCATGCAATCTCCAGAGTCTTTCTGTCACCAAGGCTATATTTTCCAACTACCAATCCTTCTTTCTTTCCAACTTTCGTATGCCAATGACCAGTAATTATCAATGCATCTTGATTGTATGTTGATTCATTTTAAACCACAGAAGTTGGTTAAAAATCTTCAGTTTCTTCATTTTTGACTTTAGTAGTTGGTCTATAAATTTGAATAATAGTTGTATTAACTGGTCTTCCTTGTAAGTATGTGGATATTATCCTATCACTGACAGCGTTGTACTTCAGGATAGATCCTGAAATGTTCTTTTTGACAATGAATGCGACACTATTCCTCTTCAATTTTTGTCGTTCCCAGCATAGTGGACCATATGATTGTCTAATTCAAAATGGGCAATACCAGTCCATTTCTGCTCACTAATGCTATTATATCAATCTTTATGCATTCCATTTCATTTTTGACAATTTCCAATTTTCCTGCATTCGTACTTCATACTTCTGATTATTAATGGATATTTGCAGCTGTTTCTTCTCATTTTGAGTCATGCTACATCAGCAAATGAAGGTTCCAAAAGCTTGACTCCATCCACGTCATTAAGGTCAACTTTACTTTGAGGAGGCAGCTTTTCCCGGTTGTATTTTGAGTGCCTTCCTACCTGAGGGACTCATCTTCTGACACTGTATCAATGTCCTGCTTCTATTCATAAGGTTTTCACTGGCCAATTTTTGTAAGAAGTAGATTGCCAGTTCCTTCTTCCTAGTCTGTCTTAGTCTTCAAGCTCTGCTGAAACCTGTCCACGTTGAGTAATCCTACTGGTATTTGAAATAGTGGTGGCATACCTTCCAGCATCATGGTAACATGCAAGCCACCACAGTACGACAAACTGATAGACAAATGGTGGTTTATTCTACAGCTTTACAGTAACTCTTGTTATCTCTGATTTCCCTCCTTGGATGTTCTCTGACTTAGAGTCATGGGCTCCTGTAGGGGCTTTCTAGGTACTCACTTTGCAAGGCCTGGAAATGTGGGGGAGTTAACTCCTATGGGCGACCCTTGACCAGCAGGGGATGGGAGTTAGTGGATAAATGCTCTCCTCTTGTGTTCCTTGACATGAAAATATTAGAGGTCTATTCTGTACTGTTTTTTAGAAAATCTTAATGATTCCAACCTGAGAATGTTCCCCTGAAATGGCTCTCCTTTCTTATTTCATTCTCCCTGTCCCTCAGTCTTATTTCTTGAGATCACTTCCAAGACTATATTACCTATATAGGCATCCCTGTCTCAAACTCTTTTTCTGAGTGCAACTTAGGTTAAGATAAGCTTCTAGTTAAGCACAAACAAAGTGCTTTTGAACATTAACACCCCAACCTGAGACTTCTCCATTCTTTGAAAATCAACCCACACATTCCACCTAAACTAATAATTCCTGCTTTCTAGTGGTGGTCCATAAAATGCCAGATGAGAATCACTTACCACACTCATCTGTGTAGCCCAGAATCCAGGTCAATGCCTAAAACTTGGTAACAATCAAAATCTAATGTTGACTTGTTATCAGATTCCTCATAGGCGCTCTTTGAAAGATATTTCATTTATGTATGCATCCCTGATTCCCCTTTCAGTGATTCACATGGCATCTAGAATGATCTTAATAAAATGTATGTCTATTCGTGATTGTTTTCCTACTTAAAACTCTTCAGTAGGCTCCCACAAATTTTATAATAAAGCTTAAGCCCCTAAACATGGCTTATGAGGCCCTTTCTTATATGGCCTTTGCATGCTTATCTAGCCTCATCTCTTCCCATTTCTTTCTAAACACTCTCTCTGCCCTCAACACAGTCCTGACCCAGGCAAGTGCTGTAAGAGTGACAACTGTTAGCTGAAACAGGAGTATGTGGACATTAATAAGAGATAATGATAAAGAAGAATGAAGGAAAGTAAGATAAGATTACATTGGGTTGACCCTTAAATACCTCATTTTACACAAATAACACACAGCTTCATTTCTTTGCCAACTGAGCCCTCCCTCTACAAGGTATTTTCATTAAGTGCTGCTGTGCCATTTTTTTTTTTTTTTACTTATTGCTGTAAAAAATTAGTATTAGTTACTTACAAAAATACTTCACAGGGGAAGGGCGCAGTTGGCAAACAAATGTAGAAGGTGCACGTTATATGTGTAAACATACGGTAGATACCTTGATATTATGGTTTTGATCTACAGCCAGGGAGAATGATCTAAATCAGTGGCTTTCAAGCTTTACTGTGCATCAGAATTACCTAGAGGGTCCTATTGCAGAGTTTCTGATTCGATTTTTAGATTTTATCAAATTCCAAGGTAGGTCTGATGCACTATACTTTGAGACCTTCTAATCTGGAATAACATGCAGAGAAATATTGGAGGAAGATTTCCCCATAAGGTATGCAAGATATAGAGTCAGAAAGGAAAAAAACAAAGGTTTGTTGGTTTACAGTGGGATTGTGTACAGTGATTGTTATATAAAGCAACTATGACTCAGCACAAGACGGTGGCAGAGGGATGAAGAAACTTTAGGTCCAATGTACAGTGTAGGAGAAAGATTGGAAGAACACAGAAATTGAGTTGGCAATGGCTGGTGAGAAGATACAACATGCCAGACCAGTCTGAGATGATTCCAAGGATATGAGCAATCCCAGGATACCAGCAAGTATTAATGAATATCTGTTCCGTGTTATGGTGGCCAGGTAGTACAGTGGTTAAGCGTTTGGCTGCTAACCAAAAGGTTGGCAGTTCAAATCCACCAGCTGCTCCTTGGAAACCCTATGAGGCAGTTCTACTCTGTCCTATAGGGTTGCTACAAGTCAGAATCAACTTGAAGACCATGGGTTTGGGTTTTAGGTTATGTGCTATGACAATTCTAAGAGCCTAGGGACAGTTCTACTCTGTCACATGGAATCACTATGAGTCGAAAATCCACTCAACAGCACCCAACAAGAGCAACAAGGATATAGTATGGATGAGAAAAAGCCCTTGTCCTCCAGGAGGGAAGAACCTTTGCCTTCACTTTGCCACACTTTTTTGTTCATGTGCTATATGTTTCCTATGCACTGATTCATTTCAGTTTAATAGCCATGCTGGGAACCGGGGTTAGTTTCATTCTCATTTGTGAGCTCTCGTTCAAGGAGTTCAATTTTAAGTGTCAGAGCTATTCCCTACAAGCAGCCAAGATGAGTAATATAACCAAAGCAACAGATGCCTGGAAGTGACACCAAAGTTGTTGTTTTACTTACCTCAAATGCCCTACACTTCAGTCTCTGGCTTTCAAGCTTGTTCTCCAGACCACCACGTTTACACAGCATTTCCTGATCCTTGACCTCCAAATGAACAAGGAGTCTTCTTCTGAAGTCCAACAGTGCCCAGTTTGTGTGTCTTTTGTGTTCTACAGCTTACTCAACCATGACTATTTATAAAACTACATGTCCCTCTGATCGTTCATCAGTTCCTTGGAAGAGTCCTGTATTCCTCCACTCAGTGTCTGATTTCTGTTTTTATAAACAAAGTGCTCAGCCAACAACCAGAAACTAAACCTATTGCCATTGAGTCCATTCCAACTCATAGGGACCCAGTAGGACACAGTAGAACTGCCCCCACAGGAGCAGCTGGTGGATTTGAAATGTTGACCTTTTGGTTAGTAGCCGAGCTCTTAACCATTCCACCACCAGGGCTCTACTCAGACAATATGTACTGAAATAAATGGAGTTGAGCCCTTCCACCACAGCCTACTGAGGGAGTGGCAGTGTGTATTCACCAGTTTGCTTCATTTCTTTAACTACCTTTGACAGTAGAGACAATAGTAGCTTCCTAAGAAATGTACTTCTCAGTGAGAGACAATTACACTCTATGAATTTTAACAATTAAAATGGTAATTGGATTATTAACAACACCAGTAACTGAATCAGCATCGAACCCTTTCCATTTAGCTACATCGCACTCATTATTTTGAGCGTCAATGCAAAACCAAGCACCAGAAACACATTTTTTAAAGGGTGAAACTATTTTTCTCAGCCAGTAGCATATCCCAGGTTTGGAAACCTGGATGGCATTAATGTTCTTCTTTCTTACAAGAAATGTATTTTGAACAGGTTTCATAGAATCTGAAAGACTGTCAAAATGGTCAAGAGATTAACACATGTTTAGCAGTTGTGACCCAATTTATTTCACTGCTCTCACTTTATTTTCAGGGATCAAAAGGATTTTTGAGGTGATGAGAAAAAAAGTGCTCTGTTTAAGGCCGACTTTTGACCTGCAGAGCGACATTATGTTGAACCATTTGGGGGCTATTTTTCTAAGCCAGCCACCCAGCAGAACACACCCTCTGGATGAGTTTCGTGGCGTAGGACAGAGCACTTCCTCTGTTTGAATTGTCCAGTGCAGAGTGCTGCAGAGAAACTAACGCAGTGCCACAGCAAGTGGAAGATTCATCTCATTACATTAAAAAGTTTGGTTGTCAAGGAAGCCGGCACCAGACCCTGTAGCGGACACGGCAGGCAGGACTGATGGCTGCCTGCTGCCAGCCCTTCTACACAATACTGTGAATGTAACAAATGTCGTCTGTCCACGGTAAAATGGCTGTAAGTCACAGAACCCACAGGACTGGGTGTCGCAGGTTGAATTGTGTCCCTCAAAAATCTGTGCTGTAAATCCTAACCTCTACGCCTGTGGTCTAAGCCCATTCGGGAATATGCTGTCTTTGTTACGTTAATGAGGCAGGATTAGTGTCGGGTATATCAAGAGTCAATATCTTTTGATATATAAAAGAGATTAAACAGGGAAGCAGACTCGCATGCATGGGGGAAGAGAGGTGCCCAGCCACATGAAGATTATCCAGGAACAGACACTCCAAGAGACAAGGACCTTCCTCCAGAGCTGACGGAGAGAAAGAGCGTTCCCCTAGAGCCAGCACCCTGAATTCAGACTTCTAGCCTCCTACACTATGAAAGAATAGCTTTCTGTTTGTTAACGCCACCCACTCGTGGCATTTCTATTATAGCAGCACTAGATAACTAAGACACTGTGGCACAAGGGCAGGAATTTTTCTTTATTCTCTTATTTTTATTTTATTGTACTTTCAATGAAGGTTTACAGAACAAACTAGCTTCTCATTAAACAGTTAGTACCCATATTATTTTACGATATTGGTTAACAACTCCACAGCATGTCAACACTCTCCCCTTCCCGACCTTGGGTTCCCCATTACCAGCTTTCCTGTCCCCTCCTGCATTCTAGTCCTTGCCCCTGGGCTCGTGTGCCCCTTAAGTCTCATTTTGTTTTATGGACCTGTCCAATCTTTGGCTGAAGGGTGAACCTTAGGAGTGACTTCATTACTGAGCTAGAAGTGTGTCTGGGGGACTTACTCTCTTGCTTTTTCATTTTTAAATCTAACAAACACCTATTGAGGGCCTTCTACAATGCAATACAAGTGTGACCTGTTTTTTAACCTATGGGAATTAAAAGAAAGCACAAAGACTAAGGCTCACGTTTCTCCTCTGTAAAATAAGGAGGAGAAATGAGACGATCTTCTGTAGATCAGAGACTCTGGTGTATTACTGAAGCTAATAAAAACCACCCCGAAAATAAGAAAAATACTTTGTTTTCTGATCAGTACTCCCTCATTAAGCACTCCTACACAGGTGGACCTTTCGACACAATCTAAGTTCTGGCTGTATTGCAACATGTGTATTTTCCTAAACATACATTCTTTAAATTGTGGGAAAATACACATAACATAAAATCTGCCGTTGTAACCATTTTTAAGTGAATAATCCAGTGATAGTACCTTCATCATGTTGTGCAACCATCATCATCATTACCTATCTCCAAATGTTCTTCGTCACCCTCAACAGAAATTAAGCACTCCGTAAGCCATAACGCCCCATTTTCTACTCCTAGCCCCTGGTAACCTCTAGTCTACTTTCTGTCTCTATGAATTTGCCTCTTCTAAATAGTTCATGAAAGTGGAATCACACAAAGCTCGTTCTTTTGCACCTGCCTTATTTTATGTAGTATAATGTTTTCAAGGTTCATCAGTGTCTTAGCACGGCGTGTATAAGGACTTCCTTTATGTGCCTGAATACTACTACAATGTAAGAACATATAGTATTCTGCTTACTCATTCCTCTGTTGATGGATACTTGGGTATTTTCACCTTTTGGCCATTGTGAATGATGCTGCCATGAACATCTGTGTACGAGTATCTGTTTGAATCCCTGTCTTCAACTCTTCTGGATGCACAGGAGTGGGGTTGCTGTGTCATACAGTCATTCTGGAAGCCCTGGTGGTGTAGTGGTTAAGAGCTACGGCTGCTAACCAAAAGGTCAGCAGTTTGAGTCTACCAGGCGCTTCTTGGAAACACTATGAGGCAGTTCCACTCTGTCCTACAGGGTCACTATGAGTCAGAATCAACTCGATGGCAATGGGTTTGTTTTTTGGTTTTTTATAGTCATTCTACATGGAACTTCTTGAGGAAGCCTCTTGCTCCCTCAATTCCTTTTATCCTTCTTCCTTTCTCAAATTCTTTTTCTTTTCATGTCTTTCTTTTCCCTCTTCATGTTCCAACTCTCAATCTAATGTTTCTCTTTTCTACTTCCTCCCCATCTCCTACTGTAAGTCTTTCCCCAGTTATAAAGCCCATTATCCATCTTTCCATCTGTCTACATTTTCACTAAAGATGCTTCCTGCGTAATGGGCACAGCAGAGAAAGCTCACACATGGGGAGAACAGCTGTCTTGTGAGCTGTGTGGACTGGTAGCTGCCTGAGAGCATGGGACGGGCAGCAGGTTTGCAAGAACCAACCAGATAGGGCAGGTCTTATAAGACAACCCAAGCATGATTGGGCATATTCTCTGAGTACCCAGAGAAGCCAGTGACTATCGTTCAACCCGCTTGAGGCATGGTCACATTTGTATGGGAAAGCTCAAAAAAAAAAAATTAGCAGTGCTCAAATAAATTAGGGGTGTTGTAATGACAACAGGGAGATATAGAAACACTAGTTAAAATATGTTTGTATTAAGGAAGAAATAAGTGTCAATTATCTAACCTGAAGTAGCAGTAGGCAGAGTGAAGAGGTGTAAGGCATGACTTGCCATTGGGTGGCTGAGTTAGCAGAAATAAGGAAGAGCACTGGAGGCTTGCTGAGTGGTCATGTGAAGAACATTACTGGAGAAGTAGGAATAGGAGATTTTTATATTCCCATGGGATCCTAGGCCATAATTTTCCCAACCAATCATAAGTAATGTTCACATCATGTAAGCCATAATCACACAAGGCCAGTCCATGGCCATGTCTAAAACAAGGCAGATCAAGGTGACCCTATGACCTCAAAAATAGCTAAACATCTCCCTTGTTCAACTCACTTTAATCATCCTGCTCCTTAGATAAAAATTATAAAGATACCCAACTTCACTGAATTGCCCCAGCTGTCTGACAGCATCCATCCAAGTCAGAATCAGCCTGCACGTGGCCTGCAGTGTGCGTTCTCCTGAGCCACGGCAAGCTAAACAAGTCCAACTTTGTTTGACTACCGGCGTATTCCTTGTGGTCACTGTCTGGTGGATAGACAGCCAGCATAAACATCCAGCTGCAAATCCTCAATAAGCTAAAGGATAGACGGGTAGGGAGCTCACCAGAGGAGCTCAAGTGAAGATATAGATTTTGGAGTTATCAATACATAGGTGATCTTTGATATCATGGAATCTGATGAGATTTCCCACTGAAAGGGCACAGAAAAAAGGGGTGAGTAAAGGAGAGATGCTCCAAAAAAAATTCTAAAAATTCTAAAAGACGCTCAATGTCAGGTAAGCAAGGAAAGAGAGTATTGTGAGAAAGAGGAGTCTTTAATAAAATCTCAAATTATATAGAAATAGTTGAGGGAAATGAGCTGAAATATATCTAATAAATAAGTCAATTAGGCTATGAGTTCATCAAAATGGAGAACATGATTATAACCACAGTAAAAACCTTTAAATTACTCAGTATGGTAATAACCAAAGGTTTTATTTGGACTTCTGTTAACATTGAGAGGAGAAAAAAAAAATTTGAATTTTCCTATTTTCTGGATAAAGTGTCAAATTTGTGCCTAGGGGTGACTAAAATATCCATTACCTAAGAGATTCGGAAGGGCCGTTTATGCTCCAGATTCCAGACTGGAGTCTTATAAGGAGCCAGGCATCTGCGTTGCTAGATTATCCTGACACAGACACCTGACTTCATGAGGCAGTTACTTAAGAGCAAATATGTTATTTATGATAAGTAACCTCATAATAATAGGACTAGGCTCAGGCAGTTCTGGTAGCATTTTATAAGAAGAAAAATATTTACAAGAATAATTAAAAAACCAGCTGCTGTCAGGTTGAGTCCAGCTCGTGGTGACCCATGTGTATCGGAGTAGAACTGGGCTCCAGAGGATTTCCAAAGGCTAATTTTTCAGAAATAGATCGCCAGGATTTCCTTCCGAGGCACTTCTGGGTGGGTTCGAACCTTCAGTCTTTAGGTCAGCAGCTGATTGTGTTAACCGTTTGTACCACCCGAGGACTCCCGTGACAATATAAAAATAAATAAATAAAAGCCTGTTGCTGTCAAGTCAATTCTGACTCACAGTGATCCCATAGGACAGAGCAGAACTGCCTCGTAGGGTTTCCCAGGCTGTAAATCTGTATGGAAGCAGACTGCCACATCTTTCTTCCATGGAGCGACTGATGGGTTTGAACAACCAACCTTTTGGTTAGCGGCCAAGTGCTTAACCACTATGATACCAGGCCTTCTTCCCATGAAAATTAGAGCCCCTCAAATCTGCCAAGAGGTGTGACAAGTGCTTTTAATCTTCAGACTATCTCAGTGAAGTAGGAATCTTTTTCTCAGTTCTTAGAGTAGGACAACTGAAGACTTCAGAAGTTTAGTAACTTGCCAGGTTTACACGCTTAACAAGTTGGGATTTGACTTCAGCTCTCTAGTTCCAGAGTCGATGCTTTTTCCTTTGAACCATGCTGGAAGCAGAAATGGGGTACAAATGGACACTGCAGTGCAGATACTGGGCTACCTGGAGATAGTTAGAGGTCCCTGGCTAGTATGGAGCATGTCACCTCTTAAAGAATGAGAATGGGTGGCACAAATTACAAAGAAGAAGATACACTATTTTATAATATACATAAAAGACAGAGACAGAAGAAGGTATACTTACATGGTTAAGTGCACTGAGTGCACATTTTATTAGTGATCAGCACCAAGGACAGTGCCTGGCATGAAGTAAATACTCCGTACATGTTCATTTCTATAAACTTATTTAACTTAAGTGAGGGCTCACCATGGGTGAAGCATAAGAAACAAACTCTCAGCCTCCAAACTCCTGGGGGTGTCGTTTTCCTAGGGCCCCAGCTGCTGTGCTATGAAATTTACCCATGCGTTTGCACTGCAGCCTCCTTTCCCATGAGCTGCTCCCAGCCAATGACTGACCACAGGGATACTAAGGCAAGACCCTTTCTGGGAGGCACACGACTCTGACAGAAACTTTGGCTCAAGGAACCTGCAACAGCTTTGTCAAACTTTCCTTAGAATTTCAAAGTAGTCTAAGACAATGCCACCCAATTTCCTTCCTTCCTCCCCTCTCTCCTTCACCCTAAATCAGATTATGTCATGGTCTGTGGTTCTCCTGGCCTCTCCTGGCCATCACTGTACTGCCTATATCAGACATTTCCCTAAGAAATTTTGTGCACGTTTAATTCCCTCTTGTCATCTACTTCTTGAAGGATCTAGACTAGCACATGGAGCCTCCCTGACACCTGGTTCACATCTCACCTCTTTACCTTCCTAGATACATTGTCATTTAGCCACTCTTAAGGCATCATTCGAGGAGCCCTGGTGGTGTAATGGTTAAGCGCTCAGCTGTGAACTGAAAAGTCGAAGATTTGAGCCCAACAGCCGCTCTGTGCAGAGAAAAGACAGGTGATCTGCTCTTGTGAAGTTTACAGCCTAGGAAACCCTATGGGGTGGTTCTACTCTGTCATACAGGGTCAGTAGGAGTCAGAATCGACTTGATGGTACACAACAACTACAAGGCATGACTATAGGGACCTTTAGTAATTAAAAGAGAGCCACCCATTGTTGCACACTTCCACTTGTCCCAACGTTACTCTTTCTGTTAAGCCCACTCCTCCCTGTGATGTCCCTTATTGGATATATGTCTCTTTCTTCTTACCCATTCATTTATGTATCCATTTGGACAATCTATTGAGTGCCTACCATGCGCTGTGCCCTGGACTGGTACTTTACATTCATTATCTTGTTTAATCTTCATGACAGCCCCTTGAAGTCTAAATGGTACATCTATGTTTTTTGTTTGAGGATTTGAATACACTTTATATTTTAGAGAAGTTTTAGGTTTACACAAAAACTATACAAAAAGTACAAAGAGTTCCCATACACTTTGTCTCCCTGCCAGACACAGTTTCCTCTCTTATTAACATCTTGCATTAGTGGGGTACATCTGTTATGAACTAAAGCCCATAGGTTATATTACAGTTCAACTCTTTAGAGTGTATAATCCTGTAGGGTTTTTTATTGTTATAAATATGTATGTATATAACACAACATTTGCCAAGTCAACGTTTCTCACATGTACTATTCAGTGACACTAATTACATCAACCTTCGTGCAATCATCACCAATGTCAACTGCCAAATCTTCCATCAACATAAACAGAAACCTAATCCTTTCTAAACAGTGATCCCCCCTTCCCCCCGCTCCCCCCATCCCTGGTAACCACTATTAAACTTGATCTCTATACATTTGACCATTCTAAGTATTTCATATAAGTAAAATCATACACACACACACAAAAAGCTGAAGCTATAAAAGGTTAGGGATTTGGCCAAAGAACCAAATACAGTACAAAAGTGTCAGGGTCAAATTTCAAATCCAGACTTATCTTTGTCAAAGATCATATTCAGCCTCCCTTCTAGATCTGAATTCTGATTCCTGATGTGAAAACTGCAGGAATCCATACAGCCAGGGTTCCCAGAGAGTCTGTGCTCATTGTCCCTTTCAGGGAGGTAAAACCTCCAAGACAGGGCTGATCAGGTATTGGAACAGTGATGTGAGATTTCAGAATAACTGGGATTAGCTCCTTGCTGCTGTAGCCACATTCATAAGCAGTGTCAGAGGGAGCTAGAGAAAGCACAGCGGGAGGCTCCACCAAGAGAATCATGGGGTCACTGACATTCACAGAGTGGCTCACCCTGAAGTACAAAATGACCAAAGAGGAAGTCTCTGCAAGAATTACATTCATTCATTCCCTAAGTATTTATTGAGTATCTACTATCTTCAGCCCAGCTTAGTTCAGTTCTAGGCTTTGGAGGTCCAGCAATAGACTAAACAGATAAAAAAAAAATTCATGCCCTTTTGAGGTTTACCTTTCTTGTTGGCGGGTATAGATAATAAACATAATTACTAAGTCAGTGTAAGCAATAAGGAGAAAAAAAAATCAAGTTAAGTGGAGAGTATGTGTTAGGTGTTGAAGATTTTGAAGGTAACCAGGAGAGGCTCACTGAGATAGAACGTTTATCACTCTATCAAGACACAGAGGAAAACACGGGAGGCGAAGTATTCACAGACTTTCACGCTAGCTTCCCAAGAGTGAAGAAGTGGTGTAGCTGGTAGAGCTACACAATTGATAAACAAATTAGGGGCAGAGAGCTCTCTGAGGGGAGGGGCTAAAGGTGACAAAAGAGACAACCAGGGACAGGATAAGAGCGAGAGAAAGAGAAGGGCAGAGATAAGTGATAAAAAGAGTTGAACAGCTGATTTAAATTGTCAAATTTTGGAGAGAGAAACGGAGACGAAAGGCATGCAGAAGTTTTCCAGTGTGGTGTGCCGTGTATTCCCAAGAACACATAAGCTGTTGGAAGTTGGATTTGTCACTTCTGGTCATATTAGATCACCAAACTGAGAGAATTCTAACATGAAAGCAAAAAAGGCTCAAACGGTTTTTAGTTTACCCTAACGTACAGTTCCTAGCTCCGTCTTAAACTATTCCACTAGAACTGAACCACATCATCATCCTATATAGACTCGGTAAATATGATATTTTGATTTCCAGCTGCCTGGTTCCTGCGTCTTTCTCAGTTGGTTCTGTTCACAAGCCTGGAACTCCGGTGTCTTCATTGGACCCCCCTCAAACCGCAGCATCACTGAAAAGTACAAGGGGTGGCATGCCTCAGAGATGGAAAATTATGGAGATCATTTGAGACGCAATGTCTCTGGTGTTGGGGATTCTGTACGGAAACAAAGCTTTCTCTAGACTTGGTGGCTACGGGATGAAAGTTGCTGGTTTTTAGTAGGATCCAAGAGCTTCTAGGCACACTTCATGCTCAGAACAGACTACATAATTTCTGGGGCCCAGTGGGAGATATAAAACCAAGACCTCTTGTGCAAAACTTAGTAAGAATTTAGAGATGGTTAGAACAGAGTGTTAACCCAAGCACTGGGCCCTTCTGAGTGCCAGGCACAGTGAGACTGCAAAGGTGCGATGCCTATGAAGCATGACTTAACAATACATGTGGCCTTGACCTTCACCAACAAGTGTCTTTCAGAAGGTGTGGGGTGAAAGTTTTGCACTCACTGGAGAACTCTGAGCACGCCACTAACACCCCACTGCTCTAGGCTCTTTTTCCTGATAACGTAAAGCTATGCTAACAGTCATCCAGGATTGAGGCTATCCTCTGGGAAGGGAAAACATCAGCAGATGATCACAAAATGTGAGTACATCTTCAATGAGTTGATCCATCCTTCCCCCTGCTGTGTATCCACCTGGGACCAAGGAAGCTCACACTGCAAATCCTCCACAACTTTCCTGTCCCCTCCTGCCTTCTCATCCTTGCCCCTGGGCTGATGTGCCCCTTTAGTCTCATTTTGTTTTACAGTCCTGTTCAATCTTTGGCTGAAGGGTAAACCTCAGGAGAGACTTCATTACTGAGCTGAAAGGGTGTCAGGGGCCATACTCTCAGGGTTTCTCCAGTCTCTATCAGGCCAGCAAGTCTGGTCTTTTCCTGAGAGTTTTTTATCCTGTCTTAGGGATCTCTGTCTCCCATTCTCTATACATTCTTGAAACACATGCATGCACGCACACGCACACACACACACACATACATATATACATATATATATGTATCCCTAGTGGCACAGTGGTTAACAGTTTGGCTGCTAACCAAGAGGTCGTCAGTTCGAATTCACCAGCTGCTCCTTGAAACCCTATGGGGCAGCTCTGCTCTGTCTTATAGGATCACTATGAGTCAGAATCAACTCAACAGTAACAGGTTTGACTTTTGGTATGTGTATATGTATATATATTTCTGGCAGAAGAGTAAATCCAGTCCATGTTACCACATCTTGGCCAGAAGTGGAAGGCCATCTTTTTTTTTTTTCAGTGAGTAAACCAGCATGCGAAACCTTGGTGGTATAGTGGCTAAGTGCTACGGCTGCTAACCAAGAGGTTGGTAGTTCGAATCTGCCAGGCGCATCCTTGGAAACTCTATCAGGCAGTTCTACTCTGTCCTAGAGGGTCGCTATGAGTCGGAATCGACTCGACGGCAGTGGGTTTAAACCAGCATGGCACTGAAACTCACATGGTTGGATTTGGTTGTGGTTATTACTACAGTTTTTGTTTCTTCTGATTCAGAGACATTTAGAGCCTCTAAGAATGGCTGCAGAAATGGTTACATTTTGTTCATTTTGTTAGATGTGACAGTGAGTGACCTTGGTGCTTTCTGCTCAGGAGTCATAGTGCTCATCTCTGCCACTTTCTAGCTACATGACCTTGGAGGTTATTAACTCCTGGGAGCTTTAGGTTTTCCATCGGTAAAATGGGAATGCTTAGAAGAGTTAAACAAGACTATAAATATAAATCACCTAGCACAGTACCTGGCCTATTATATTCTATAACTGGAAACTTGTACTATTTGTGATAAGATGCCTGAGTCAGGAGGCAGATATATTGATACTACTGTTGGCTCAGTCACTTTTTATTTATTATCTAGGTTTCATCAATTAATTACTCTGATATTCACTTTTCCACATAATCATATGCATATATAGATATATCTATGTATCTATAAATCTTCAAAAGGTATTATTAAATTAGTACAGCTTTTAACTTGATGCCTCAGGAATCTCTGGAAAATTTGGCTTTATAATAGAGTTAGATAATATGCTCCATAGATATTGTTTTCAAGTCCTTCTCTTTTTTCAAATCCCATTGCTGGCCAAATTCCGTGTGTGAAGCTGACCTCTCCAGTCTATCTTCCTTGCACAAGTATTCCTGTGATACCCCAGGAAGCACACAATTGTAGGAGTCAGAAAATCTTGGTTATAATTCTTGTACCAATCCCTCACCGATCTGTGACCTTAGTTTTCTTCTCTCTAAATTGAAGATGTTGAATAAGGTCCTTTCATAGACTCAAATGTTCATTTATTCTGTCACTACTAGGAACAATGACCTGCATTGTTCCCTGGAGATTCAGAGCTGAACGATGTAGTCCCTCTGCTCCGGATATTCACAGTCTGGTAAAAAAAGGTCCAAACCAATTGTCACCAAGTTGAATCCAACTCAAGATGACCCCATATGTAGAACTGAGCTCCATACAATTTTCAAGGCTGTGAACTTTCGAAGCAGACCGCCAGGGTCTTTCTTCCAAGATACCTCTAGGTGGGTACAAATCATTAACCTTCCAGTTAATACTCAAAACGCTTCACCATTTGTGCTCCCCAGGGACTCCTAATAGAAAAGGTAGACATCAAATAAAGGGCAAGGCGACAGTAATCATAAAAGTACCATTGCAGCAATGATAGCATTTCACCTGCACGGACTGCTTCCTGCTTCCTGAGCACCTCCTGGAGAAGTCACGTGCATTCTCTCATTTTGTGTTTGTACAACAATCCCGTGAAGTACGGACTACATTTGCCTCTACCTTACTAAGATAAACTGAAGCTCAGAGAGGCAGTGTAACTTGACCAAGACTCCACAGCTAGCAAGAGGTGGGGCTAGTGTCCACTCTTAGGCAATTTAACTCCAGAGCTACCTTCCCAGACGTCACTCTGTGGTCCGCCCACAGCAATGAGTTATGCTGCAGAGATCGCAGGTGCATTTTCAGAACTCACTGGAGGGGCATGAGTGGAGGCCAGAGAGTCAGGGAAGCACTAAAATACTCCCTTATTATCCTTTTACAAATTAAAGAGGCCAGGATTCCTTATAACACTAAAGCTTTTCCCCGTAATGAAGAACTTGACTTGGTTGACTTTTCTTGTTTAAATGACAGGTCAAAACCTTTCCATTTTAGCTAATGGCTGCAGATTCAGCCAACCCAAGGATTTCTGGGAGGATAATGATGAGGTGCTGGGCTCAGTCTGCCTAAGGCACTGCCTGGAGGTTTTAACTGCCAGACCATCATTTAATAACTGGGACAGTGGGGGCATTGCTGTTATTTTTAGCCTGCCATCTTGACTCATTTTAAACCTTTTAATCAGGAGAAGTATCCCTAAGTGTTACTGCATTCTAAAAATGCAAGCAAAGAGGCAGCATTGGAGGCATGCCGGAGATCAGTGGACAGGCCGTTCCTAGCAGAGATGTGAACTCTGACCGACGTGAAAGCAACAAATAATTAGAACTCACAGACTGAAAGGCGAAAAAAGCTGAGTGCCAGCCAAGAGCTATTTAACTTTCCCATAATTTCAGTAGGTTTTAATGAGAGGCTGAAAGAGAAGGACAATCCAAATGTTTGCAGCTGAATGCGGATATTGTTCAGTGTGGGCTTGTACTTCTGAGCCCTTCCAGATTGATCCTTTTACGTCTTCCACTTCTCTTGGATGGTAAGAGTGAGGCTGGGTGTTCCTGGCATTTAGAGCTTTCGCCTTCAATCATTCATGAATACTAGGCAAAGCACTGTTCTAGACACAGAATACAAAGATCACACACAACAGTGTCTGCCATCTAGGGGGACGTATTCTAGAAAGGGGAACATATAAGACAATCACAGGCAAAGGTCTCCTATGATGCCTTCATTGCATGCTCATGCATTCATTCAAATACTTTAATGTCTTCATTGCAGAGGGCACTGGGACACAGGGATCGGTGAGCCACTGATCCTGTCTTCACAGTCAGACAGGGAAAAAGAACATATAAACAGGTGGTTACAAGACAGTGTGAAGAGTGAAAAGCACAAAGGAGCAGCAACACACCCACTCTTGGCATGTTGGGGGTGAAAGGAGGCTTTCCAGAGGAAGGTATCTCTATAGTTCAAATTGGAGACAGCTGGCTGAAAAAAAGGAGCCCTGGTAGCACAGTGGTTAAACACTCAGCTGCTAAAAAAGTTTTCTATGAAGACTTATAGCCTTAGAAACCCTATGCAGCAGTTCTACTCTGTCCTATAGGGTTGCCATGAGTTGGAATTGACTCAATGGCAATTTTTTTTTTTTGGGGGGGGGTTGGGGGCCTGGTGGTGCTGTAGAAAGGGAAAAAACTCTTCCAGAAAGAGAAAACAGCTTACAGAAAGGTGCTTTCAGTGAACTTCCCAGAACTTGATAAAAGGCTTGGGATGGAGGATGGGAGATGGATTTTTTTTTTTCTACGAGATTCATACTAATGAGAAATTAATCTAAATGAATTGCCTTGGTGCCATTCAACTCACCTTGGGCAGCTTCCATGGACCTAGTCTACTGTTGTTTACTATGGAAATTATTTTTTACTCAGGGTTCTCGAAACAAGCATTTATCAAGGGTGGTTTTCAGGATTTTCCACTTTGTCTTATACTTTTGAATATAACACTGACATAAAGAATGGAGAAAGGTAAGGGAGAGAAGGAGACTAACCCAATGTGGACGACAATCCAAAGATTTGTGTAAGTGGTCTTATCTAACTCTCTCAACTTAATTAACTCCTGTCCTACACAGGGTGCTGTTCCAGACACAGAATACAAAGATTATATGAAACAGTGTGTGCTATCTTGGGGGATATACTTTAGAAAGAGGTACATATAAGACAAATTCAATATAGTATAATAAATAGAAAAATAGAGGTATGTTAAAATCATAAAGATGGTTCAAAGGGAGAAGGGAAGGTTAAGAGGAAGATTTTTAAACTGGGTTTTGGAAGTTGAATAAGAATTAGCCAGGCCAACTGGAGTAGTAAGAAAATGCCTTGTAGAATGACTGTGTAGGCCTAAAGACAAGCATGTTCAAAGGAATTTAATAGCTATCCTAACAAGGTTAATAGAAGGGGGAGAAGTTAATAGAAAGGAGAAAAAGAGAGTGAAAATCGAAGTTGTGGGCAATAGTTGTGGACATGTTGGCCCATCGTGAAATGCCATCTAAACTTCACTGGAATTGAGAAGGAGTTGTTCTCTGGTTACAGTGGGAAGCTAGGAATTGAATTACAAATCTAACTGCAAAGAATACAATCTTGAATGTGTGAGAAATGAACTTGGAAAGGGTGTCAGGTTAGAGGGAGGGAAAACACCTAAAAAGCCATTTCAAATGGCCAGGTAAGACATGGCAAGGATCTGATCCAAGATGATTGCATTAAAAAATTTTCTTTTTTTTAAATGAGCACACACTCAAGAGATATTTAGTAGAGAGACCTGAAAAAGACATACTGACCAGTTGGATGCGAGGGATGAATGACAAGATTTCTAAGTTTCTGCCTTCAGAGACAAAGTGACATTTCGATGGTATAAATACCTCTTCCTCCTTCCTATTTGTTTTTCTGAGACAGGGGAGATGCAGAGAAGTTAATTATTTTGCCTAATGTCATATGGGAGACCAGGTGGCACAGTGGTTAAGAGTTCAGCTGCTAACCAAAAGGTTGGAAGTTCAAATCCACCAGCTGCTCCTTGGAAACACTATGGAGCAGTTCTACTCTGTCCTACATGGTTGCTATGGGTCAGAATTGGTAATGGGTTTGGTTTTTTGTTTTTCAGGTCAGATAACTAGCAAATTTTCCACTCAAATTAGATCTCGCTTACCAAATCATGCTATCTTTAAAGTGTTTGGTGAGGTTGTGGTTCTAGAGTTAGGGAGTAGGGGCTAAGTACAGAAATAATCCACAACTATCAACCTCATCAGACCATCTGAAGTATAGAGGGCAAGAGGAAAAAAAAAAAATCACAAAGAGCAGAGTGGGAAGAGAAGAGGCACCTGGAGCTGGCCCATTAGTTTTACCACTGATGTTTACTGTTTGGTTTCCCTGAATTACCCTTTCGCAGGCTAACAATCTTTTCTGTTTTGATTTCCTTATCCTTAGTCACTCATTACAACATTAATCAATGTGACCTGGAAAATAAAATGTAATTAGCACTAACTCACTCTAATTATGACTCCACTGAATACAATGAATAATGAGAGTGGTACCATTTTTCCTGCCATGCCAGCCATTTGTCCTCTCCTATTCTCAAAAAAAAAAAAAAAAAAAAAATTTTTTTTTTTTTTATTCTCCCTTCAGAAACCCTGGTGGCATAGTGGGTAAGAGCTAGGGCTGCTAACCAAAAGGTCAGCAGTTCGAATCCACCAGGCACTCCTTGGAAATCCTATGGGGCAGTTCTACTCTGTCCTACAGGGTGGCTAAGACTCGGAATCCACTTGACAGCGATGGGTTTGTTTTTTTTTTTTTTTTTAATTCTCCCTTCCCCTGCCATGTCCAGGAATTTTTAACCCTTGGGGAAAAGAAGCCTCATTGCTCAATCAAGTGTCATTTGAGAGTTCTTTCTATTAAAATAAGAAAAATGAAAAAAAAGGGGAAACAGTAAGTTATAAATGAAGCTCCTTTAGAGCTCACACATATTTCTAGGCAGCAAAATGAAGTCATTAATCCATGAAGACTTCATCCATTTATCTCCCTCTTCTATTCTCCTCGCACAAACACAAATTTTCTGTTACATCCCCAATACATTTGTTGGAAGAGGGGGAGAGAGACGAATTAAATGAACACCCACTCGATAATTCCTGACCTTTCCTTCAGCATGACAGTTTTATCAGTCAAGCAGAGATATAATATGATGAGGATAAAAAGCTAATATTCTCTCCTGGTGAAAAAGAATCAATGACACTTTCACCCACAGCTTTATTGAAAAATGGATGATAATGGTCTAAGCACACCTACCAGAGTGAGCTGCTTGAAGCTACATTTAGCAAACTTCTAAGAAGATGAAATATAACTGAAATTGTAGGGAGGCCCACAAAAGAGGTGCAGGTATATATACATTTTTTAAATAAATGCAATAAACCCATTTCCCCTAGCCTATGGAGGAGCAATGAAGTGCCATTCATGGAGAAGGAGAATGAAAACTGTAAATTGCTTCAGCTCGCCTCATTTCACAGTGGAAGTTCTTGTTCGGGGATCCTAACAGTTTGGGCCCTCAGGGGAAACTTGCTCCAACTTCTGGACTGCAGCTATTAGACTGAATAAAACTTCTACGACTGGTAACTACTAGTGCTTTTAAAATTATATATATTTGAAAAGGATGTTTCTGGCCTGCAGAGGAAAGATTCAAGAACATTCTTCCTTTCTCCCCACAAGGTGCCTACTTAATCTACCTCCAAGGAGGATCGTTAATCTCATTGGTCAGAATGCCAAATACAGATCAGGCCACATTCTTGAATGAGTTATAAATAAAACTGCATGGTAATATTTCCCTTGATACTTATAAATGTGTTTAGGTCTTTCAAAGGGGTGCACTCTGAGGTTGAGTCTGAGTTTTGAGGAGGGAAGTCAGTCAGCAAAACTTTCCACTTGTACTATTCTAGATTGCTAGAGGTCGGCATTGATTCAGTAACACTAATTTAAAAATCAGATTAATTTTACCTTCTGTTTTGTGTTTGCTCAGGGAATTGGCTGAGCCAAAGAGGATTGAGATAGGTGTCAGCTCTCATTTCTCGATAAATTGAAAGCCTAGTCTGTCTGATCCCTCTTCCTAAGTGTCTTGTGCCTTCCTGCTGGATTTCCCTTGCAAAAAGGAGGAGTCCTTGGCCTCTGTTATCACCCCAGATTTATGGGATTAGAAGGACGCCCCAAGCTTGATCTTCAGTAAAGAGTATCCAAAAAGAAACCTTAAAGGAGACCCAAGAGCTTCTAGGCACACAGGAATGTGAACTTGTTATTTCATACTCAGAATAGACTACATAATTTCTTGGGCCCATGGGAGATATAAAACCAAGACCTCTTGTGCAAAAATTAGTAAGAATTTAGAGATGGTTAGAACAGAGTGTTAACCCAAGCACTGGGCCCTTCTGAGTGCCAGGCACAGTGAGACTGCAAAGGTGCGATGCCTATGAAGCATGACTTAACAATACATGTGGCCTTGACCTTCACCAACAAGTGTCTTTCAGAAGGTGTGGGGTGAAAGTTTTGCACTCACTGGAGAACTCTGAGCACGCCACTAACACCCCACTGCTCTAGGTTCTTTCTCCTGATAATGTAAAGCTATGCTAACGGTCATCCAGGATTGAGGCTATCCTCTGGGAAGGGAAAACATCAGCAGATGATCACAAATGAGTTGGTCCATCCTTCCCCCTGCTGTGTATCCACCTGGGACCAATGAAGTTCACACTGCAAATCCTCCACAACTTCACAAACGTAACTTCAGTGCTGACTCCAAACTCTTGTGAGATGAGTCAGGGTGTGTCTTCTTCTGTGTTTACTGCATAGTCACACTCTACACTAGGCCAAGAAGTGGCCTTTTATTCCAGCTTCTCTCTCAGATTTGATCTATGTTGTCCAGGCAAGTTCTCTATGCTATTATCTGCACATCCAAAAACTGCATACGATATCGTTAAAATAAAGTGCAATGGAGTTGCCATCATCTTATAACAGTTAACACACTAAGGGCCATCTTGTTAGCAATTTAATCCATTATTCTGACAGAGAAAATAACATCACACTGTATGCACAGAGTAGCTGCACCCTACTAACCCTACCCAAGTCAATCCTGAACCCGCTCAGGTACCTGACCAGGTTACATACCTCTGCTTTAGAAAGTGCAGTCAGAGGCTTCTTCCTCTGAAACTAACACTGCTCTGTTAGCGTCACCCAAAACGTTCTACCCCATCCCCGTCTTCTACCCACCTCCGATGATCCAGTGAGTTATCATAACACCGTAACATTGATCCCTGTCCACCCACCCACAGCCTAAATTTAAACCCAACACAAACAAGATTACTGTAGAATTTAGCAGTCTAAACACAGATCTAAAAAATGTAATTAACATTTCCTGAGCCCTAATAGTGTTTCTAAAACAGGAAGTATAATCTAGATCAGTATTTCTCAAAATATTCAACAGAGTGCTAATATTTTTTTTAAATTTTTCCATGGAAAAAATAAGTTAGTGAACTGCAGAGTCATCCTGAAGTAAAAAGCTCTCTTTGCTGCAAGCTTTTTAGTGCTGTCAAAAATAAGATTCATTATGAGTCTCAAAGAAGGGACTTTTGCCTATCATATTTTCCAAAGCAATTTTTTCACCAGTTTCCCCAATACCTCAACATGCAACAAGACAACTGATCATATCCCTCAATACCTGCTTTAGAAATGGTGACAGAGAAACACATAAGTGTCATCAGCCATAGGATAGATGTTCAATGTGACCTAGGAAAAGGGGATGTCAAAAAAGACTGGAGAAAAAAAAAAAAAAAGACTAATTTAATGGTTCAATTTTTAAAGTCCAATGTTCACGGTTGTACAATATTCATCACCTATGGACCTAAAATCTATTAACAAGAAACCCCCATCAAATTTTAATTGAGACATGCTTCTTCTAGCAGACTAACATCTTGAAGAGTGGCATCTGAAGCATTCTCGTCTTTGTATAAAATTTGTTGTTGTTGTCAACGATGAAAGTGTGAAACATCTCATAACACGGATGAATCTGGAAGGCATTATGCTGAGTGAAATTAGCCAGTCGCGAAAGGACAAATATTGTATGAGACCACTATTATAGGAACGCAGGAAAAGGTTTAAACACAGAAGAAAACATTCTCTGATGGTTACAAGGATGGGGAGGGAGGGAGAGAGGAATTCACTAACTAGATAGTAAACAAGAATTATTTTAGGTGAAGGGAAGGACAACACACAGTGCAGGGGAAGTGTGGATTAAGAAAACGTTCCACACCCAACTTTGGTGAGTGGCGTCTGGGGTCTTAAAAGCTAGCGAGCAGCCACCTAACATGCATCAATTGGTCCCAAACCACCTGGAGCAAAGGAGAATGAAGAACACCAAAGACACAAGGTAATTATGAGCCCAAGAGACAAAAGGGCCACATAAACCAGAGACTCCATCAGCCTGAGACCAGAACTAGATGATGACCAAAAAAACAAAACCAAACCCAGTGCCAGCTACCACCAATGACCGCCCTGATAGGGAACACAACGGAGAGTCCATGACAGAGCAGGAGGAAAGGGGGGTACGGAACTCAGATTCTAGTAAAAAGACCAGACTTAATGGTTTCACTGAGACTAGAGGAACCCCAGAAGACAAGGCCCCTTGACTCTCTGTTAACACAGAACTTAAACCATTCCAGAAGCCAACTCTTCAGAAAAAGAATAGACTGGACTATAAGACATAAAATGATACTTGTGAAGAGTGTGCTTCTTAGTTCAAGTAGGTACATGAGGCTAAATGGGCAGCTCTTGTCCGGAGGCGAAATGAGAAGGCAGAAGGTGGTAGGAGCTGGTTAAATGGATACAGGAAATCCAGGGTGGAAAGGAGGAATGTGCGGTCATATTATAGGTATAGCAACTAGGGTCACGTAACAATGCGTGTATAAATTTTTGTATGAAAAACTACCTTGAGCTGTAAACTTTCATCAAAAGCACAATTTAAAAAAAAAAAAAATTCTTTTTTTTAGGTGCTGTAAAGTCAGTTCCGACTCATAGTGACCTTATGTACAACAGAATGAAACACTGCCCAGTCCTGAGCCATCCTCACAATCCTTGCTATGCTTGAGCCCACTGTTGCAGCCACTGTGTCAATCCATTTCAATGAGGGTCTTGCTCTTTTTCACTGACCCTCTACTCTACCAAGCATGAGGTCTTTCTCCAGGGACTTGTCCCTCCTGATAACATGTCCCAAGTATGTGAAAGGAAGTCTCGCCACCCTTACTTCTAAGGAGCATTCTGGCTGTACATCTTCCAAGACAGATTTATTCGTGCTTCTGGCAGTTCATGGTATATTCAATATTCTTGGCCAACATTATAATTCAAAGGCATAAATTCTTCTTCGGTCTTCCTTATTCATTGTCAAGTTTTTGCATGCATATGAGGTGACTGAAAACACCATGGCTTGGGTCAGGTACCCCTTAGTCCTTAAAGTGACAGCTTTGTTTTTTAACACTTTCAAGAGGTCTTTTGCCGCAGACTTGACCGATGCAATGCGTCATTTGATTTCTTACTGCTGCTCCCATGGGCTTTGACTGTAGATCCAAGTAAAATGAAATTCTTGACAATTTCAATCTTTTCTCTGTTTATCATGATTCTTATTGGTTCAGATGTGAGGAATTTTCTTTTCTTATGATAAGGTGTAATCCATACGGAAGGCTGTGGTCTTTGATCTTCATCAGTAAATGCTTCAAGTCCTCCTCACTTTCAGCAAGTAAGGTTGTGTCATGTGCATATCGCAGGTTGTTAGTGAGTCTTCCTGCAATCCTGATGCCCTGTTCTTCTTCATATAGTCCAGCTTCTTGGATTATTTGCTCAGGATATGGACTGAATAAGTATGGTGAAAGGATGCAACCCTGAGGTATACCTTTCCTGATTTTAAACCATGCAGTATCCCCTTGTTCTGTTTGAACGACTGCCTCTTCCTCATGAGCACAAGTAAGTGTTCTGGAATTCCTGTTCTTCATAATGTTATCCGTAATTTGTTATAATCCACATAGTCAATGCCTTTGCATAGTCAATAAAACACAGGTAAACATCTTTCTGATGTTCTCTGCTTTCAGCCAAGATCCATCTGACATCAGCAATGACATCCCTCATTCCAGATCCTCTTCTCAACCCAGCTTGAATTTCTGGCAGCTTCCTGTTAGTCAACTAAGTCTAATGGTTGATTAAACATATGATACATTTTGATTAAACAGGGCTTATCTTATCTCAGGGTTACAAAGATGTTACAATGCCTGAAAGTCAATTGATAAAATCTAACACTCGTCTATGATGTACCCAAAAAAAACCCAGTGCTGTCGAGTCGATTCCAACTCCTATGATGTACAGACAGCTAGTAATATAAATGAACATCTTTAACTTAATAGTCGTCATAAACCCCAAACCTATATCAAGCAACATACTCAGTGGAGAAATTGCAGATGCGCTCTCATTTAAGATTGCAAAACAAAGATGGCCACATATACTGCCATGGTCTAACATAACATGAGATATCTGATTCAATGCTACAAAACCAAAAAGATGGCAGAAGAGAAGAGGTGTCAAATTTGGAAAAAGAAATATGACTCGTATTATTAGCCAGTGATTTGATCTCCTACAGAGAAAACTGAAGAAAGTAAACATAGTATCAAGACCAATAGAAGGGTTCATAACCTTGCCAGATGCAAGCTCAAGGTATAAGAATAAATATTTCTCTATGCCAACAAAAATTAGCCAGAAATAAGATAGAAAATATGATACTATTTATGATAGAAACGAAAACCATAAATAAGAATTGAAATAACTTGAAAATATACAGAAACTCATTAAAAATAATGAAAATTTAAATAAAAATACAAACAAGAGACAGGCTCAAGGGCAATTTCTGCAATGATGAAAATGCTCTATATTTTGGTTGGGGTAGTTGATACACAGGTTTATGCATTTGTCAAAACTCTTTGAATTACACATTTAAAATCCATACTTTATACTGTATGTAAATTATACCTCCATAAAATGAGGGGAAAATACATTAAACTTGTTTGTTTATCAAAGATTAGAAATACAGATAATATTAAGACCTGGTGATGATGTAAACAAGAACTCTAATATACTGTTGGTGGTAATGGGAACCAATATAGCTATTCTACATACAATCCTAGAACAATAGAATGACTTTAACTGTGCGTATGTAGTAACCCAGATATCCCACACCTGGGTATATGTTTTAGAGAATACTCTCAGAGATCTATAAGGAGGCATGTACAGGTATGTTAATTATGATAGTATTATTTTTCATAGAAGAATATTGGAAGATACCTAGGTACCATCAACTGGAGAATGGAGAGAGAAAATACTGTGGATTTATATTACAGAAAATCAGGAGTTAAAACAAAAACCAGATATGCAGACAGTAAGATGGATAGATCTTAAAAAAACACAGTTAAAAGTTAAAAAAGAAACAGAAGATGATTTATAACATGATACCAATACTTTTTTTTTCCAGGCAAGGAATTTTTTTTTTTTTTTACTTTTATTGTGCTTTAAGTGAAAGTTTACAATTCAAGGCAGTCTCTCATACAAAAATTTATACACACCTTGCTATATACTCCTAATCAATAAATACTTTTGAAAAAACACAAAGCGATACTCATATCACTCAAGGCATGCATCTATGTTTAAGAACATAAATCCAGCACATTAGAAGTGTTGCTTAGAGTAGAAGCTGCGGTCAGGAATGAAGAGGGGGGTCGTATAGACAAATTATTATAATATGTAATGAACTAAGGAGAATAAGAAACACTCCTCTAGGTGATTTCTAAAAACAGATAACAGAGAGGAACATTGTCAAGTCAGGACATGTATCCAGTTTGTCCTAGACTCCAAGCTCACATCCTTTTCCATTGTAACAGGACAATTTGCTAAAATAGTTAGCGCTGTAATATGGTTCCTAAAGCTGTCACCAGCTGACACCCTTTTGGTTTCACAGGTAGTATCCCACGCATCTAAACAACTGGGTGTAGCTGTATTTTATAAGCCAGTACCAGGAGGGTCAAGACATTGCCATAGAAATATCACTGGGCTAGGAGTGGGAAGCACTGCCTTTTTAACTAATTATCTTTTACAGCTCTGGGCAAGCCATTTAACCTTTGGAAAGTGATGACATTTGAAGAGGTACTCTCCCAGGCTTTAAGTTCTAAAATCTTTTCATATCCAGAGTCAGAATACTTAGATAACCTGGCAAAACTACCCCTAACACCCACACACACATTGACTAACACACAGACACTCAGCTTGACCAAGAGTCAAGAAGCTGTTTAGGACGTGAAAATACCAGTGATTTTATCCTAGAAGTTACAAAATCCAGCATGAGAGAATAACAGAAGGGAATTTTTTAACTATAAAGAAGATTAATCTTTAACTCTAGTCAAAGTGACTCTTGCCATGTCAATTTCAAAATACAAAAAGACTTGCTGGTATTAACTTCTTTAGCCAATCACTTGTGGATTTGCACATTTAATAAAGAGTGACTATCAAGTGCCCAGCACCGTCGAAAGTAATGGGATATTGTTTTGGTGATCAAGTGCCCAGCATCGTCGAAAGTAATGGGATATCCAACATTGCATAGTCCCTGTCTGTCAGGGATTGCATTGTGTCCCCCCAAAATACGTGTCAGCTTGGCTGGGCTATGATTCCCAGTTGTGTGATTGTCCGCCATTTGTCATCTGATGTGATTTTCCTATGTGTTGTAAATCCTACCACTATGATGTTAATGAGGCAGGATTAGAAGCAATTATGTTAATGAGGCAGGACTCAATCTACAATATTAGGTTATGTTTCAAGTCAATCTCTTTTGAGATATAAAAAGAGAGAAACAAGCAGACAGACATGGGGACCTCATACCACCAAGAAACAAGAGCCAGGAGAATAGCGTGCGTTCTTTGGACCCAGGATCTCTGTGCTGAGAAGCCCCTTGACTGGGGAAGATTGATGACAAGGACCTTCCCCCAGAGCCTAGAGAGAGAGAAAGCCTTCCTCTGGAGCTGGCACCCTAAATTTGGACTTCTAGCCTCCTAGGCTGTGGCAGAATAAAATTCTTTGTTAAAACCATCCACTTGTGGTATTTCTGATACAGCAGCACTAGATAACTAAGACACTGTTTTCATGAATTTTACAGCCGAACAGGAAGAAAATAATTAAACTAATTATTACACAAATAGCAAACACAATCATGGGTAGGGTGTTATAAGAATATAAAGCAGAAGATTCTTACCCAGCTTGAAGCATCAGAGAAAACTTCCCTACAGATGTGGCATTTAATTTAAGACCAGAAGGATGAGTACAACAAGCTGGCTGGGTGAAGGGACTACACAGAGAAGAGTAAAATATTCCAGGGAGAGACACAAGACATAAGGAAGTTTAGGATCTAGAATAAGATGGACCTTAGTGCACTGAGGAACTAAAAGTGTTCAAAGTGGCTAAAGTAGGAAGCACCAAATCAAAAAAGAGAGGTAGGTGGACGTCAGCAAGGAGAAGGCCATGCATCAAAGATGTTGGAAAACAGAGAAAATGGGAAGCAATTTAAGGGCTTTAAGAAGGAAGGTGGAGCCCTGGTAGCATAATGTTTAAGTACTGGGCTAACTGAAAGGTCCATGGTTCAAACCCACCAGTGGCTGTTTGGGAGAAAGATGTGGCAATCTGCTCCTACAAAGATTAAACCCTATGGGCAGTTCTACTCTGTTCTATCACAGGCGTCAGTTTTGGTAAGGAGGAAGGTTTCACAATAAGATTTACATTTTTCAGAGATTTCTCCAGCTGTTATATGGTTATTTGTCATATGTTAAATGCTATGTAGAATGCTTTGTAGAGGACAAGAGTGAATGTGAAGAAATAGCTCAAAAGTCCAGTTAAGGATATAGATTAGAGTAGTGGCAATTGAGTAGGTAACAAGTATAAGGATTTAAAATACCTATAGGAGCTAAAATCTCCATGACTTGGGTGCCGATTGTCCATAAAAGATAAAGGACTAGAGGAATTAGGAATGATTCCCAGGTTTCTTATTTGAGAACCTGGGTAGAGTGATCCTATGTAATGGACAAGACTGGGAGAAGAGAATTTTAATGGGGATACCAAATTGGTTTCTAGGAGTAGAAACATATCGTATCTAGTTTACATGCAAATTATAGAAACAAAGCTCTCAAAAGGCTGTTACCCGCACAATAATGCCCACCATTAAACGTGGTGCTCCACATTCCTCACATTGAACATGGTGCTCCACCTCCAACATCCAACAATTCCACCTCTAGCTCCTCTGATGTAGACAGGTCTGGCTGCCCTTTCTCCTCTTTGTCTAGACTTCCCTTGTCTACTACTTATCATCTCAGCAGAGTCAAGACCACACTCCCTACTATGACAATATCTGTATTCCTGTCCACTTAAGTCATTTTCTTCCCTACCCTTCCCTCACCCAATGCTATTTAACATTAGTCTCATTAAGGCTATACCTCATTTATCCAAGTTTCACTCATCTCCATGAGAAAATACATAACTGACTCTCCAACAAGGTTTACATTTCCAGGGGCCTGGGGGAAAGGGCAGTCAGCAAAGTCCAAAACAATATTGCTAGACTGTTGAAGGAGATGAATCACACAGTTCTTAAGCTAAAATATTTTTAATATGGCAGCCTCATAGTGGGAATAAGACACGATCATTTATATAGAATGTTACTACTTTGGGAAAATCACAATTACTACTGATATCCTTCTGAAAAATGACTTCTCTTGGGCTAAATATTAACTGTAGTGGACGAGATGTTCAGTGGCAGTAAGGATCTGATTATAATGAGATCTCAACTTCAACTTTCCAGCTAAGTCTCCTGATTTGCTATTATACATGAGCCACTGAGCTAATGCCTGTCTTGCCCACAAGCCTGCCACTAATTCAAACGGCATTACTTCTTCCAACTGAAAACTAAAATCTAATTTGTTGTACAGTAGTTTCTTTCTTTTATAATAGATTTCTTTCATTAAAAAATGGTGCTTGTTGCAATAAAGTTCTCTGCTAAGCAAAACATCCAATTACAGGTGTGTGATTCTATGATACTGAAGCTTGCATTTCTCCGTTTTCTTAAGCAGATAAGAAACCTCACTCTAGTTAGTCTGATTTTATTTTAATTGTGACCTCTTCTTCACGTGTAGTACAAGTTAACACTGATTATTCAGCAGCTGAGTGCCGGTAAATGATTATTTACTTCTATATGACGAATTAAGCAGACTTGCAAACTTCTTAGCACACTCATTAATATGTGGCCAAAGACTAAACGGTGATTATGATTCCCAAGAGAGAAGAGAAAAAGATGGTTTGTTTAATAAGGCTCCTGTTTATACCTCAGGTCTTAAATATGTTCTCGTGATAGCCCATGATTTGATTACAGGGTATCTCACGTAAAAATAATGACAAAGCATGTAAACATGTGTACGTAGAAGCTCTAGAAGACATGAATCCCTTGTAGACATGGACCACAAAAGTAGTCGCCTTTGCTTAAATGCAGCCCTCATTTTTCATGAGGTATCATTTATAATGCAAGTCTAAAACCCTCAATATCTGTGGCCCTGAGTGGTAAAAGTGTGAACAAATGTCTGTGATGCACAGATCACTGGACACACACAGAGGAGACCTGGTTACTAATCCTGGTTCTTCCCAAAGAGTGTCTGGCCTTAGGCAACAATTGGAACAATACGAAGAATTTCTACAGAGGTAATTAAAGGGAGACTAACAGAGGATGAAGATACGACAATTCATTCTGCCTCCTTTAGGACCTAATCTAGGAATTCTCCTTTATTACCAAGAAATCTAACATTTCTCCTTATTATTTACAGCTTCCCTCCCCCATCTCTATGGGGCAGTTCTACTCTGTCCTACAGGGTGGATATGAGTCGGAATCGACTCGACGGCACTGTTTTTTTTTTTTTCTCCCCCAGCAGCTGTGGTTAAGATCTTGGCTGCTAACCAAAAGGTCAACTGTTTGAATCCACCAGCAGCTCCTTGGAAACCCTGTGGGGCAGTCCTTCTCTGCCTTACAGGGTCCCTGTGAGTCGGAATCAACTCAACAGCAATGGTTTTGGTTTGGTTTGGGTTCCCCAGCAGCACACAATTGCTCAGGTTTCTCCTAATTTGGAAAACAAAAACAAACAAGCAAAAATCCCTCCATTGATTCTTCTTCCAACAACCTGAACTCCTTCGTTCACTTCACAATGAAGTTCATGAAAAGAGACTTCCTCCTCGCTTTCTCACCCAATTAACTCTTATGATTAAGGTGACCATATAGCTTATCACCTAAACTGGGATACTTTTCACAGTGGAAAGAGCACTGTAAAGATTATAGCTTAGGAAACCTTTCGGGATGGTTCTACGGTGTCCTGCAGGGTAACTATGAGTTGGAATTGACTCCATGGCACACAACCACAACAGCAACAATAGTTAAGCATCACTGGGACTACCCTGGACAAATAAGGGATTGGTCATGACATGCGTAACCTACCAGTAGTCAAATCTAAGGCGCTGAATTCAGTCTGTAAGCACCGGACTGCAGTAGCAGATTTACCTGCTTACATAACCCACCCAATTAGCCATACACTGCCTTGTGAGATACTTCATTAAAATCTATCACATTTGAAAGTGCTAAGTTCCCTAGGGTAGAAAATGCTTATTCTTTTCTTATGCCCATGGTACTGGTCATAAGTTGCTAAAATAAAAAAAAAAAAATCAGCTGAATTAAAATGCATATACTATATGTAGCTTTCGGTGGAACATCTGTGGTCTAGAAGACAGAACAGGACATTTCTTCAGATTCCTACCAACCCTAACATTCTCTATTCTTTATATTCCTACTCACTCCATTGAAGAAATGTTTTAGTTCGTTTATTGATAGGAAAGCCTCGTGTAAATTTCAATTTCCTTTATTTCTTCCATAAATATTTATTAAGCACCTTTTATGTGCCAAGTATACCCCACGTAAAAAATACTTATTAAGAAACTAGTGTGTTTGATAATGAACAAAGGCTGGGATACAAACATTGAGAAAAAACAAACATGTTGCTCCAGGCATCATTCTAGGGACTTCTGCTCAGCAAATCCTTACCTATCTTCCAAGACTCAATTCAGGGATCAATAGCTCAGCTCAGAGATCAAGTGGTCCTGTACTCTCTAGACCAACTGGGATTACCTTTGTTACCTTTGGATCATTGGGCATACCTGCATCTAGTGGAATTGGTCACTGCATTGTACTCATGCAACTAGTCTCAAGCCCTAAGCAAATGCAGGCTTCATGAGACAAAGGTGAGTATCAGAAACGTAAGGAAGGTCCTGGCACATAATAGTCCTGCAAAAATGGTTACTGAGTCAACATATGCATCCTTGCTGAAATGGGTATTATGGTGTTCTAATTTTTTTTTTTTTTTTAATTCACATCACCACTCTAGGACCCATTCATTCTCCTCCAGCTTCTGGGAATATCAGTGGCTCATGGTTCAGGGCAGTGTTCCTCGCCACAGTTGCATACAACTCTGCATGTCCATCCCCTCTCCAGGCTCCTTACAACAACAGCTGAGGGTTCAGTTGTTCAGCTTCTGGCTCTACCATCCCTGCCTTCCTCACACCCTTGCAAGAGTAACTCCTCTAAGCATTCAGTAATAAAACATGTGCACCAAGCTTCACCTCAGTATAAGAAACCCAGCCTAAGATACTTCACTTAAAATGTTTTCAGTCAAGTTGGGGAAGCTTTTTTTTTTTTTTTAATCCACATGAAAACACTGTGGGAGATAGAGTTCAAAGGGATAAATGAGCAATTGAAAAATGGAGAAATAAAGGAAACATTCAAAAACGAAATCCACAGAGAAAGAAGATTTCAGTAGCACAATTATCAGATTGGCAGTTGACTTACTCCTTGAAGCTGGAAGCAAGCATAGCATTCAACAAGGAGTGGTGAAAGAACCCAGAACATTGTTTCAGCCTGTGCTCGAATTTCAGTTAGAACCCTTGACTTTGTAACCTCAACCAAGTTGCTATCATTTCTGAAATCACTGTCCCTTCATCTGTTGAGTGGGGAGAGTAATATACGAATGGCAAGACTCTTAGGGAAGATTGGAAATAATAATATGTGAAAAGTGCCTTCCACATGCTAGACACTCAAATAGACTTAACTATTCTAATTATCCAAGGAATAAGAATGAAAACAAAAGGCTATCAAGAGACACATGGAAAATCTTGGAAACGATGAAGCAACAAGGTTAGTTGGATTAGATATTGTGTGTAGTAGATAAAAGGAAGAAAAAAATACATCAATAAGGTACCTCGATTAATTTTTCTTTACAGACTAAGTTCCATTTCTATCTTAAAATGAATTTTTTTTTTTTAACGTACATATACCCTCAAGAATGTAGAAGGGGAAAGAGAAATATTTCCTTCACAACTTTGAAAGAGAACATTACTTAGTAGCATTGCTTCAGTGTGTCAGGACATCCTCCAAGAAGGAATCTGATTCTTTAGTTTGGGAAAATATTCTTAAAGATATTCTGGGGAAATGTGGCAGATGAATGAGTAAAAAGAGAGGATAAGACTTTTCTTGGACTAAAAGGACTGTGGCACTGAACTTGGGGACTCTCCATTATTTAAAAGGTCACAGAAAGAATTCAATTCTTTTTACTTCTAATTTGAATTCCTTAAAGTGTACAGCATAATATTAAGAGGTTCAAAAGGATAAGCGTAGATGTACAGGCTCAACACCCTTCAAGTTACGGGTGCTCTGTCATTAATGGTAATGAGAACCGTAGAGTGAAAAGAAATGATACAAAACGTTTAATCCATCCCTCAATTGTCACTCAGGTAGATAAAGCAAGTCTGTTGTATAATATAACGGTCACTGGGCCCAGTTACCTTCTTCTCAGACACAAAAGAGTTCAGCTGGGTGACACAAATGCTTAAGGCATTGACTACTAGCCCAAAGCTTGGTGGTTCAAACTCACCCATAGATGCCTTCAAAGACAGACGTGCCAATTTGCTTTGGAAAGATCACAGCCTTGAAAACCCCATGGAGCAGCTCTACTCGGCACCCGTGGGGTTGCCATCAGTCAGATTGAACTCAGTGGCAACTAATAACAACAACAAATACTCATGACTCTAATCCAAAATAATCTATTTTAGTCATGGCTAGTCTGATACCATTTATTCATGATTAAGCCCTTTATTACTTTATATCCAGCTCTCTCTTTCCCTTCGGTGATAACTGTGCTAATTCTAACTGGCTATTGTGAACATGTTCTGTCCCCTATGCCTCTTGGTGTTAGGAGAGCATTTGGTGTCTAGTCATTGAAGCTAATGCTCGGCATTAAGGAGAACATTAGCCAGACAAGCCATTTGAAACTCAGTGAAAATCCAAACCGCGGAAATTCTTCTCCGTGATTTAGATGTGCACCTTACGGTCTGAATTGAGTCAATCGATAATATATATGTAAAATTGAAGATATATTCAAGTATCAGTGGCTATCCATCTCTAACCAATTTTGTTCAGCCACAGATCACAATACACACTGGACTTGAGTTAGGAGCCTGCTGACTATGAGAAGTAACATAGGAAGTCTGTTTCCTTATTTGATCCTCTGTGTTCAAATCCCAAATTTCTGTCTCTTCCTGACTTCTAATTTAATTCAATTAAATGGTGAGAGAAAATACTTGATGTCATTATTGTACATAAAAACTTTTAAGCTTATTGGCGCTTCCTTTATGGCCTAGTATATGGTCTTTCCTGTAGAATGGTCCACGTGCACTTGCGAAGAATCAGCCACTGATCTTATATTCTTTTACGCAGAAGAATGCGTATTGAATTGTTGTTGGATGGGGTGTTCTACTTATGTCTGTTAGGTCTAGTTGGTTTGTGGTGTTGTTCAACTCTTCTGTTTCCTCATTGATGTTCCACCCAGTTGTTCTATCCATTATTGAAAGTAGGGTGTTGAAGTCTCCAACTATTATTGTTGAATTTCCATTTTCTCCTTTCGATTCTTTCAGGTTTTGGTTCATGTACTTGTGGCTCTGTTTTTAGGCTCATGCATGTTTATAATTGTCATGTCTTCCTTATTGCCTGACACTTTTATCATCCCTTTTTGTTCTAATAACAATTTTTATCTTAGAGTTAATTTTGTCTGATATTACTATGGTCACTCCAGCTCTATTGGCTGCTGTTTGCATGGCACACCTTTTTCTAGCCTTCCACTTTCAACTTATTTATGTCTTTGAATATAAAGTGTGTCTCTGGTAGGCAGCATATAGTGGGACCATGTTTTTCTGTCTTGTTTGTTTGTTTTTTATCCATCCTGCCAATCTCTACATTTTAAAAGAAATGTTTATTCCATTTACATGTATGTAATTACTTATAAGGTAGGATTTACATCTGCCATTTTGCTTTGTGTTGCTATATGTCTATGTTTTTATTCCTTTAGTCCTCCACTATTGCTTTCTTTTATATTAAATGGATATTTTCTAGAACCCCATTTTAATTTCCTTGCTTCTTCTTTTATTGTATTTATAAGTTATTTTCTTAGTAGCTTCCCTGGGGATTAGAATTAGCATCTTAAAACAATGTAGTTCTGATCAATACTATCTTAATTTCGACAGTATACAGAAACATTGCTCCAATATATCAATAAACTTTCACAGTTCCTGTTTAAAGTACTACGCGTATTTTTTCTTAAAAATATATCTAGACACATGATATGTACATGTTTAAAGCTATATAGATAATTTTGTTAAAGCTCACGCACAAATTAGAGCCACAGATCTCATCCATGTAAAGCATTGATTTTATAGACAGTAGAGATGAGGCCATGTAAATGAAGCTGCTCCCCCAATCCTCACATGCTGTGGGTATTCACATCAGGATGTCTTAGGGAAGCGTTCTTTCAAGCAAATAGAGTAATTCCCCTTTCTCCTGGGTATTCTACCACTAAAATACATTTTTATTGAGATGTATCATTGGTGATCTCAAAATTATACGGGCCAAGACCCGCAAGAAATTCAAGTGTGAGCCTGTAACTCTCCATACCTAACTCTCTTCAACTGAATACTACCATAGTCACCGTTTGAGTAGCAAGGAGCCAAGGAACCTACAGAAGTTTTCTGCCAAATCATGTTTCTTTACCAACCTGCAAGCAAATGGTAGTTTTCAAATCTCCTTTCAGTCAAAATAAGAACCCAAGTATAACAATAAAATATCAAGCTGAGAGCTGAGGTCCCCTCACTTTCTACGTCTAATCCTCAGGCTCAGTAACCATTCAATTATTGCCTACTCTATCCCCAACCCCTCAGTCCCTGTGTCTTCATATTTATTATTACTCTGCTGATCTAACTGCAAAATACAGAGTTAGTATTGGAATGGAAAATAAAAATATCCTAGAAATAAAGAGGAAAACTTCCCCCATGAAGATGCCAGACAGATGATTAGACTAAATGGAAAGAGTCACTTGATTGCAGAAAGCACATTCTTCTACGTAGCGGGCTCTTCATCTGAGGGCCATTCACACCCTAGGGATACTATCCTCTCAGGTTCTGGGCACTTGATAGAATGAACTCCAGAAATACCAGCTCCTGTCCTGTTACATGGCTTACCAATTCACCCGGGGCAAATCTTTTGTTCTCTAGATGATATGTGAACCTGATTGTCAACTATCATCTGTGTGTTCTAGTCCTATTACCTTGGCTTCCAGCCCAGTTCCATGCAGCATATCACTGAGGAAAATCATGTGATATCCCTGGTTTCATCTCTGCAACATCGAAAGGGAGCTCATACTTGTATCAGTCAGTTTGAGTCAAGTTATGATATGATAATAAAGGATACTAAAAATAGTGAATTACAACAATAAAAGATTATTTTTCCTCCACATTAAATATCTGTAATGGATTCGATAATCTCGGCTCCATGTCAATTTCACTCAGGAACCCAAGAGCAGCCCCATTCTCAAGCATTGGCGATCTCATGGCAGAGGGGAAAGATAACAAGGCAAAGTACACATTGGCTATTACAGCTTCTTCTTGGAAGTTATACACATTACTTATGTTCATAGTTCACTAGCCAAAGGAAGTCATGTGGCCAAGTTTGAAGGCAATGGGACAAAGCTGTATAATCCTCTTGCAGAGACTGGCACCATATGGAAGGCAAAGAATATCAGGAAAATTAATATAATCTTTCCAAGCATTCATTAATGGATATCTTTTATAGGAAATCAAATCTCTAAAGCAGTGCTGTCCAACAGAACTTTCTGTGATGATGGAACTATTCTATATATGCTTCATCTAACGTGGTAGCCAACAGTCGCATGTGGCTATTGTACACATTAAATGTGGTTAGTGAGCTGAAACTGAAATTTTAACCTTATGTAATTTAAAAGATTTAAATTTAAATAGCCACACGTGGCAATTACCCTATAGGACAAACCAAACTCACTGCCATAGAGTTAATGCCAGCTCATGGCAACCCCACGTGTTACACAGTAGAACTGCACCATAGGACAGCTCCAACATAGGCTTAGGAAAAAAGAACCTGGGTCAACAGCAGACCCTGAATACAATAAGCATGGCAATGATACGTCAGGGAGGACAGAATGGGGGAAAAATCACCTAAAGAAGCCCCAACATGGATGATAATACTTTAGTGACAAAGCAGAAGCTGCCTTTGCCAAGGACCCCTTTAAATATATGGCTGGTTGCTTAGACAACATGCAAAATGTGTTCATGTGCCATTGCAAAATGTTGATGTGACCCTGCAAAACAAGCACTAAATGACAATAACTCTGTGCTACTGCAATGAAGATTACGCACATTTCTCTCCAAAAGCAAGAATGAGGAATAAGGGCTATGTTTTGGCGTTTCTGTTGACTTCCCAGATGCACAAAATGAATTTCTCAGATTCCAAGAAACAACATGGCCCTATGGCTTTAGCAGTCCAGAGATGTACGCCTCTGTAGAAACAGGCTTCCTGACCCACACTCATTGCCCACAAAGTGAGCACAAATGCTGAAGGACTTTTTCTTGTTTTGGAATATACACTGAGCCACATTCTGAGGCCTTTACCATCTTGCATGTATAGTAGAGAGACAACCCTGTTCTCGCTCTAACTCCAACCCCAGTCCCACCTCAGCTTCATTCCCAGGGCTAGGACCTCTGATGAAAGCTGAAACAGTTAGTCTTGGAGTAGAGTCTGAGCTAGTGATAGAGAAGAGGGTGGTGGTTAAGGATGTGGCTCTGGAATCAGAGACCTGGTCTGAGTCTCAGCTTTGCCACCTAAAGCTCTGTGACCCGGAGTAAATCGACCAACCTCACTGAGACCCAGTTACATCATTTGTAAAATACAGGTAATAGCATCTGTCTCGTTTCTTCTGAGGATTACATGAACTAATGCATGTAAAGAGTTTAGCCCATTAACTAGCAAAAAAGCACTCAATTAGTGGTAGATTTATGACCATAATTGGTTCCAACTCCTCAAATTTATAAACATGTTTTAGCCAAACGGGGAATATTCATCAGAAGTCTAAATATTCCTGCACCTAATATATCAATAACACCTCTTTGTACCTCTGGAAATATTTCTTTTATGTTGTTGGATTAAAAAAGATCCTAAAATTTGAAGCCAGGCAGACCCTAGGTATTAATCCCAGCTCTACCATTTTCTAGCTGGGTGCACACTACTTTCAGATTTACTCCTTTATCTGTGAGGTGAAAGTAAAACACGAACTTGCAGGAGTGGAATAAAGATTAAATGATTCGCCACATGTAAAGTGCCTACCAAAGTTCCTGGAATGAGTGTCCTATAAAATAGATCAGTGTCTTCAGATTCTTACTCCACTGTGCTCATGGTAAAAGATGACAGATAGGCAAAGACACCCATCTGCTCTAATCCTATAGTCAACGCCTCTCTTGTCAAGGATTTATGACCATATCTTTCATTTGAAATGAAACTAAAAAAGAACATCTCAATGGTATGCAGGAGAGCACAACACGAGTTGCAGCTTTGTTCCATTGAAACAAAGAAAACAAACTTACTTGTATATCATACTCACATAATACAGTGGGAAGGGGAAGATGATTCATGTTGATGCCCTGGTCCCAACATAATGTGCAATTAACATGGCAAAACAGCTCTGGCTGCGTGAAATCTAATTATTTCCTTTGACAGGACCTTGAGAGTTTTCTGTTAGGAAGACAGAGAGCCAGGGAAGAAGGGATAGGGTACAGGGGAGGGAGGAAGAGAAAGAGAGAGACATTAGAACTTGTGTTGCAGGTGCTACTAAAAAAGTGGCATCCTATAAATCCTTTTTGGGGAACATGGGACCTTGACTGACAGGGACTTTGCTTGGTGGGCAGAATGGAGACAAGGTCAGTATATTAGTCAAATAACAACAATTTATTATTTGAATATGGATGACGCATATATGAATTACCCGGCCTTTGGCAAGCTAATTTTCAGGGCTTTTATAGTCATAGCCTTTTCAGCATACGCATTGGGTATAGTAGGACCCATAGCAAGAGCTCTAACATACTCATGGTGCTTCACCTAACTATTGAAGTTCAGTATGTTCAGCTGTATTGTATCTGTTTCAAAGAGGTCACATGCTTTGAAATGTCTCTAGGAGGTTTAATTGGAAAATGATTCATTCATTTATTCACTTTTTTACTCAGACATATATTAAAAAACACCTCTTTGCCAGGTCCCAGAAGAGTATTGTGGACACTGGGACAAGTAAAATATACTTACAGCCCTTAAAGTGTTTTAAGTCTATGGTTTTTTGTTTGTTTGGGGGGAGTTAAAGTGTAAACAAGCAAAAAAAAAAAATTATTATTCCAATGTGAAAAAGTTAAAAAATGTATTAGTAAGTGGCATAGTGGTTAAGTGCTACAGCTGCTAACCCAAGGGTTGGCAGTTCAAATCCACCAGGCGCTCCTTGGAAATTCTATGGGGCAGTTCTACTCTGTCCTATACAGCCACTGTGAGTCGGAATTGACTTGATGGCACTGGGTTTGGTTTTTATGGGAATTCAGAAGACATCATTCTTAACTCTGCTCTTTTAGCAAAGGTGCATATATGAGACTTGGAAGATAAACAGTAATTAACTCCAAGTATACAGCGGGGCAGAGGATGAGGGATATTTCAGCCCAAGGGCAAAGCTTGCAATTTCACTAGGTTTCATTCTGGAGGTGTCCTTGCTCCAGCTTGGTGTACAGGAAATATAAGATGCTTAAGAACAAGTCATTCCTCTCATTTTTTCCATCTGCATTGTTAAAAATATTTTACTGAGTTTTTGGTGAAAGTTTACACAGCAAATTCGGTTCCAGTTTAAAAATTTGGATACATACTGTCCAGTGACATTGCTTACATTTTCCATGCTGTGTCGACATTCTCACTATTTCCATTGTGGTTGTTCCACTTCCATTAACCCAGCTTCCCTGCACCCCATGGCCTTCTCATCTTTGCTTTAGGGTAAATTGATATTGTATATTTTATGAGCTAATCTGTCATTTGGCTGAAAGGTGACCTCCAGGAGTAATTTCAGTTCCAAGTAAAGGGTATCACAGGGCAATAGTCTCAGGGGTTCCTCTAGTCTCTACTAGTCCATATAAAAAAAAAAAAAGTCCATATAAGTCTAGCCTTTTTGGGGGGAGGGGCAGGGCGGAAGATTAGAGTTTTATTCTACAATTTTCTCCCATTCAGAATAGTCAGTAGTCATAGCCTGGCACCATCTAGTTCTTCTGGTCTCTGGATGGATGGGGCCGTGATTCACGTAGGCAATTAGTCCTATAGACTAGTTTCTTCTTTGAGTCTTTGGTTTCCTTCTTTCTCTTTTGCTCCAGATGAATAGAGACCAATAGGTGTATCTTAGATGGCCACTCATAAGCATTTAAGACCTCAGACGCTACTCACCAAACTAGGATATAGAACACAAACTTTATAGACTATGTCATGACAATTGAGTTGTCCTATGAGACTATGGACCTAATCCTCAAACCCAGTAAACCAGTCATTCTAGGTGTTTGGTTATGTCTGGGAGGTATCAGTGACTCTGCCCTCTATGTGTTTTATTATATATATGAATATATGTGCAGCACACACAAACATGTATATACCTTTGCCTACAGATACACCTACATATGCACACGTATGTACACACACACACCTTGCTATACACAGACATGGGTACATATGTACATATGTACCCATGACATATGTGCCCATGTCATCAGTCACATTTTTTGGGTGTTACTGCTGTTGTTACTAAATTATATACGTCATGCATTTACCAATAAAGTTCCTTAATCTCCCGTATTTCTTATTGTCATCATCTACCTTGATTAAGTTGTGTACACTTCTCCAACATTCCATATTGCCTTTCCCGTCACCGAAAATAACAAGTGTCTACTATCTAGAGAGCGATTCTCCCTGCTCACCATCCCATCCCCGGTAACCACAAAAGAAATGTTTATTTCTGTATGTGTACCTATTTTTGTCTTTTTATAAAAGTGGTATCATACAATATTTGTCCTTTTATGCTTGAATTATCTCGCTCAGCATAATGTCCTCTAGATTCACCCATGTTATGTTTCACAGACTTATCATTATTCTCTACAGCTATATAGTATTCCATTGTATGTATGTACCACATTTTGTTTATCCATTCATTTGTTGATGGGCACTTAGGTTGTTTCCCTCTTTTTGCTATTGTGAATAATGCTGCAGTGAACATAGGCATACATGTATTTATTCGTATCACTGTTATTAAGGTTCTAGAGTATATACCTAAGAGTGGGATTACTGTGTCATAAGGTATTTCTAATTTCAGCTTTTTGAGGAAGAGCCATATCATTTTCCATAGTGGCTGTACTATTTCAACCCCAGTAGCCATGGATAAGGGCTCCAGTCTCCCCACAACCTTGCCAGCATTTGTTATTTTCTGTTTTTTTGATTAGTGACATTTTGGCAGACGTGAGATGATATCTCATTGCAGTTTTAATCTGTGTCTCTCTAACGACTAATTGGGAAACTCGTGGTGTAGTGGTTAAGAGCTACAACTGCTAACCAAAAGGTCGGCAGTCCAAATCCACCAGTCACTCCTTGGAAACCCTACGGGGCAGTTCTACTCTGCACTTTAGGATCACTACGAGTGGGAATTGACTCAACGGCAATGGGTTTTAAACGAATAACGATCCCAAGCATCTTTTCATGTGTTTGTCAGCTGCTTGAATATCTTCTTTGGTTAAATGTCTGTTTATGTCCTTTCCCCATTTTTTAATTGGATTGTTTGTTTTTTTGTTGTTGAGTTGTTGAAGTTTTTTATACATTTTAGAGATAGGACCCTTATCAGACATAGTGTTCCCAAGATATTTTCCCAATCTGTTGGTTCTCTTTTTCTCTTTTGATGAAGTCTTTTGAGGAGCATAAGTATTTAATTTTTAGAAGGTGCCAGTTGTCTAATTTGTCCTCTGTTGCTTGTGCATTTGTAGTTGTGCTTGGTAATCCGTTACCGAAAAAAACTAGGTCCCATAATTTTGTCCCTTCTCCATGTGGTTTTGCACCCGGATGTACTTATCAGTTGCTTCTAAATGGAAGAGTCATTCTAAATTAACAAAATGTGAAAAATGGGGATGTCAAATGATGAAATTTTGAAATTGCATTGTGCATGGACCCAGAAGGAACACAAATATTAACTAAGTGCCCCTTCTAAACCCTGTCTCCACTAAAGACATTTGTAATTATTTAACAGAAACATAACTCACTTTTTAAATAAGTTATAAGTAATACATTCCCCACTAGGGTTTTGAAAGTAACATTTGTTTGCCATTCCCATGGCTCACATTTGATTGTACTGGCGGGAAGTCAAGACTCACAGAGCCACCGCCTGTCTAATCAAAATTAATATGCAGTCATAATTGGAGGGGCTGTGGCACATAACAGTGAATGGTGCCAGTTAGAAGCAAATATCGCACTGAGTTCGATGTGTATATTTCAAAAAAGGCTGGGGAAAGTAACTTTAATCTCTGTGACGTAGGAACATATGTCTCTATGTCAAAGGATCATATTTGAAAACAGTGAGAAAAGAATTTCTCAAAAACTCCTCCCTCCTCAGAGAAATATATGAGGTCTCAAGGCCGAGCTACCTTGAGGTCCCCAGAGTACCCATAAAGAGGCAAAAATTTGTGCACGAAGGGTGACGAAAACCACAATGTCCCCAGGCATAGAAATAAAAGTCTTAAAACTTAGCAATTTGTTTGGAAAGTGTTTGCTTCAGAGGAAGCTGATTAGAGATTCATTCATGGTCTTGGGGAAGGCCATCTCCAGAATTTTCTCCATTCCCATTACAGGAACCAGAAATATATTAATAACAACAAAAATCATACAAGTCATCACGCATCTTGAGGTTACTTTGCTAACTGTTAGAAAATTTATGTCTGTTTAATATAGTTTGAACAAAAAGCAGTATCCATGAACAGGTCTGGCTTCATGGACATATGTTACAAAGCTCCCTCTACTCAAGAGGGCCCCGTGCTTAGTTGAATGCTTTGCTGTCACTGTCTTAAATTCTTAATGATTTTTTAACAAGGAGACCTACAGTTTCATTTTGCATTGGGTCCCGCAAACTATGTAGGTGTCCCTCATATCAAGGAGGAACTGGCTTTCCAGCAGAGCTTCTTTTGCTGAAGGAATGGGCTAGATGACAGCAGGGTCAGCACGCACATGAGACGAACCCATCATCAGCAATGCCAACACCACTCAAACGATGTGTTCAGCTGGGTTTCTGACCCTAAGCCGGGCAGGACTTAACTGTCAGAAAGAAATGTCCTTCCTCTCGACCTTACCCACATGTTCAAAATCTGTGTCATCAGCACATGCTTGTAAAATGATTCAGAAGAGACAAACTGGGTCAATTTCTGCATTCTTTCGCCAATTAATTTTTAACTAGTTTGAATAGTGATTGCTCTATGTCTTCTAACTCAAACAACATTTAGTTGGCAGCACTTCTCTCATTGGTTCCCCTGGCTCTAATTCTGATTACAAGTCATAAACTGACCCTCTCTACCCCCCACCCAAAAGTATTCAGTTTATTCTATTCAGCCTCATTTGATTTCCTTGCCCATGCTGAAATGAAGTTTACTGGATTAAATCAGATAGCTCATCCTTGGCAAAATGACTTGCCTTAGGCTTTGTACTTAGACTAAGTTGTTTAACATTTCAAAAACACACTCTCTTTGGTGCTGAAATTAATCCTTCTGTGTCAGGCAAAAAACGAAAACAGCAATAACTAGTGAGTTAAAATAACTAGTGAGTTACTTTTATCGCTATCCCTTAATAAAGATTCAGAAAAGACAAATGTCAAGAAAGTTGGTTATGCGTACCGATAACTATTAATTTCAAAAGATATTCTTGCTTAAAAGCACTGAAATCTACTTTTCTTTGCCTACAAACTTACTAAAACAATAAATGTTTTGAACCCAGTTTTAATGACAGAAAACCAGCATGTTAGGAAAAGTTTATGCAAGGATGACCTTAATTACAACATGAAAGTTAGGAAGCTCAATGTAAAAAAGAAAAGAAAAAGAAGTGTTTATTTCCACTAATCTCACATTTTTTTTTTCCCAAAAAACCTTGACATTTTTCTCTAAATTCAACATAGTGTATGGGCTCCCACCTAAAAAAATACAACTTTTTTTTTCATTGCAGATTAGATGTCAGGTTTTCCATTTGGTGTAGCCCAATGTTATTGGAAATAGACAGAAGATAATTTCTGGCTTTATGGATGAGGCCTGACAACACAGCAGAATGGCACTGGGAAAGGGCCAGGATATGGTATCGGACCTGCACACGTGCCAAGGCAGACCTAGTTGGCAAAAGAGTTTCACCTGCGTCAGTAAAAATAAAAGCATCTTTCCATTATGGTTCCAGCCAATAAGACGGGGGCAAATGCAGAGTAGGTGCACATGCACAGGGAGAGTCTACCAGAAAGACATAAAAATGTGACTCCATGAATGTGAATGAGGTGTCAGAAATGGGGTCACAGAGATGAGAAGGCAGAGGGGGACACGAGCTGGCTGAATTAACACAGGGAATATAGGATGGAGAGGAGGAGTGTGTTGTCTCATTAGAGGGAGAGCAGCTAGGAGTACATAGCAAGGTGTATACAGCTTTTCATATGAGAGACTGACTTGATTTGTAAACTTTCATGTAAAGCACAATAAATAAATTTTTTAAAAAATGGGTCCACACCAGAGTGTCCAAAAGTGGAAGAAAGCATGAAGGCACAGGTACTCTGTCCCTTACAGGTCAAAGTGTGACCATGAAGCCATCAGGATCACCCTTACCTGGGAAATGCAGAATCTCAGGCCCCATCCCAGACCTAGTGAACCCGAATCTGCATTTAACAAAATTCCCAAGGGCTCCACATGCACACGAAGGCCTGGGAAGCACTGTTCTATTTTGGCTCCTGCTTAAGCCTGCCTGTTCTCTGCCATTAAGACATTCATGCCCTCAGATACTCACGTCTCCCTTCCCAAAATGACTCCTTTTCTTTCATCCTTACTCTGTAATGACACATTTCCTTCCTTCGCTTAATAAGGGTATTAACATTAACACTCTGACTGAAAATTTGAAACTGACATTTTGAATCAAGTGTGAGCTAATAAGATGAAATGGTAAAATAACCCCATGATAAAATGACCAAATATGTGGCCAATATTTTAATTTTCATATTATCAAGAAGTTAAAGTTAACGACAAAAAAAGATCCCAGTGAAACAACGTGAACCTTAAGTACATTTTAAAGAATAAAGTTTCAGGAAATTTTTGAACAAGAAAATAATGATGGTAAAGTTGCAATAGTAAATATTAGACCTTACTGTAAAGTTTCAGCCTAGAGACAAATATATAGACAAGACTTCAAAGCCCAGAGGCAGACGCTTACGTGTACTTGTAACTTTGACATCTAATTTTGGTCAAATGATAAATAAATTATTATTTAATAATGACTATGGGATTTTTTCTTATTTTAAAAAATCTGAATTTAGCTTTCTACTTCATGAGGAGATGTTTACCTATGTTTTATTGACTATGCAAAGGCATTAGACTGTGTGGATCATAATAAATTATGGATACCATTGCGAAGAATGGGAATTAGAGAACACTTAATTGTGCTCATGAGGAACCTTTACACAGATCAAGAGGCAGTTGTTCGGACGGAATAAGGGGATACCGATTGGTTTAAAGTCAGGAAAGGTGTGCGTCAGGGTTGTATCCTTTCACCATACCTATTCAGTCTGTACACTGAGCAAATAATCTGAGAAGCTGGACTATATGAAGAAGAACGGGGCATCAAGATTGGAGGAAGACTCATTCACAACCTGCGTTATGCAGATGACACAACCTTGCTTGCTGAAGGTGAAGAGGACTTAAAGCATTTACTAATGAAGATCAAAGACCGCAGCCTTCAGTATGGATTACACCTCAACATAAAGAAAACAAAAATCCTCACAACTGGACCAATGAGCAACATCATGATAAACGGAGAAAAGATTGAAGTTGTCAAGAATTTCATTTTACTTGGATCCAAAATCAACAGCCATGGAAGCAGCAGCCAAGAAATCAAAAGATGCATTGCATTGGGCAAATCTGCTGCAAAGGACCTCTTCAAAGTGTTGAAGAGCAAAGATGTCACCCTGAAGACTAAGGTGCGCCTGACCCAAGCCATGGTATTTTCAATCGCATCATATGCATGTGAAAGCTGGACAATGAATAAGGAAGACCGAAGAAGAGTTGACGCCTTTGAATTGTGGTGTTGGCGAAGAATATTGAATATACCATGGACGGCCAAAAGAACAAATCCATCTTGGAGGAAGTACAACCAAAATGCTCCTTAGAAGCAAGGATGGCAAGACTGTGTCTTACATGCTTTGGACATGTTGTCAGGAGAGATCAGTCCCTGGAAAAGGACATCATGCTTGGCAAAGTACAGTGTCAGTGGAAAAAAGGAAGACCCTCAATGAGGTAGATTGACACAGTGGCTGCAACAATGAGCTCAAGCATAACAACAATAGTAAGGATGACACAGGACCAGGCAGTGTTTCGTTCTGTTGTGCATAGGGCTGCTATGAGTTGCAACCGACTCGATGGTACCAAACAACAACAACTTCATGATATAGACAAAACAAATTCCAGATGGATTAAAAGTTAAATGCAAACAAAGAAGCCATAAGAACCAAAACAAGATTTGTTGCCATATTTCATAGAAGAAAAGGATTTTCCAAATGCAAATGTGATGACGTAAATATCAGAGAAGGCTCTGAGCTATTGTTGCAGTGATGGAAAAATCTGGAAATAAATACTGGCAATGGTTACACAACGTGATGAATGTAATTGATATCACTGAATTGTACAGGTAAAAAATGTCGAAAGTGCAAATGTTCTGTTATATATACACTTAATCACAATTAGGAAAAAAGTCAGAGACCTCTCCATTTCCAACTACAATAAGCAAAAGTAAAAGAGAATGCACAGATATTTGTGGCGGGGGGACACAATTCAATCCATGCCATTCTACCCTTTGGCCCCAAAAAATTCATGCCCTTGCCACATGTAAAATGTATTCACCCAATCATAGCACAGCAAAAGTCTTAAATCAACTCCAAGTCCAAAATCCAAAAATTCCTCTTCATCTGTGAAATCTAGAATACAAGTTATCTGCTTCCAAAGTACGATGGTAGAATAGGCACAAGCTAGACATTCCCATTACAAATGGGAGAAACTGGAGGCAAAGAAGGCATAACAGGCACCAAGCAAGTCAGCAGAACAGATTACATTAGCCCTCAAGGCTTTGAAAATAATCCTCTGTTCTCTGAGACAATTTACACAATGGCCGTGCCCTCCAGACTCTAGGTATTGGCCACGCTTTCTGGATTCTGAGTGGAGGCTCTTCAGCCGTGGACTTTTCAGCTCCACCCTCCAGGCCCACTGGGACAGCAACTCCGCTCCCTTGGCTTTAGGCATACCATTCTCCTAGTCCATCTAAGTGGCGAATCCACCCTTAAAAATACCAGAGGCCATGGCTCCACCCTTTGAAGCCCCAGAGGTGGCGGCTTTACCCTGTGAGACTGAGGCAGCTTGGCTTCCTATGTTCCTTGTCTCTTCAGCTTCTGCTTCTTGGTTTCTTGGCCTCTTGGCCCTTCAGTCCTCTCCACCTGCATTTGCCCTGCTGGGGCAAGCGCTCCAAAACTCTGTAGCTCCTTAATTAAGTACCTGGAGGCACCCCACTCCACTAGTAAATTTCAGCCAGAAGGCACTCAGCTCTCATGCTCCATCAGTTGGCATGCCTAGCTCCACCAATAAGTGCCCAGAGGGACCCCACTCCACCAAGAAGCTTCCTGTGCAAAGGCTCTCATCTCTCTGGCTCCATGGGTCGGCTCCAGCACTGTCTGGCACTGGTCTTCTGGTTCTGCTGCTGCCGGTTCTCTGCTGCTTCTAACCATCTGCACTCTTTCCAGCATTAACAGTTCTCCCCACTTCCTTCTGAGTCTTCTATCTACTCATAGTTTCAAAACCACTTCCACATTTTAGGTATATGTTAGAGAGGTACCCCATTCCTGGTACCAAATTCTGTATTGGTCATATAGTGCTGTTATAACACAAATACCACAAGTGGATGGCTTTAACAAAGAGAAATCAATTTTCCCTCAGTATAGTAGGCTAGAAATCCAAATTCACAGTGTCAGCTACAAGCGAAGGCTTTCTTGGTCCAAAGGATGCGTTCTGCTCCTGGCACTGCTTTCTTGGTGGTATGAGGTCCCCCTGTCTCTCTGCTCCCTTCTCTCTTTTATATCTCAAAAGAGATTGGCTTAAGACACTAATCTTGTAGATCTCATCAATATAACTGCCACTAATCCATCTCATTACATCATAGTGATAGGATTTACAACACAAGGAAATTACATCAGATGACAAAATGATAGACAATCATACAATACTGGGATCATGACCTAACCAGTTGACAGATATCCTAGGGGACACAATCAATCCATGACAATTTACAATATACATGCCCATCAAAATAATAGCAATAATTTGCTTATGAAAGGAAAAGCTTTAAAAAAAAGTAAGAAATATATACATACTATAATAGAAAATATCTGGTGACGCAGTGGTTAAGCACTTGGCTGCTAACCGAAAGATCAGTGGTTCCAATCCACCAGCCACTCTGTGGGAGAAAGATATGGCAGTCTTCTTCCGTAAAGATTTACAGCCTTGGAAACCCTATGGGGCAGTTCCACTCTGTCCTAAAGGGTCACTTTGTGTCAGGATCGACTGGAAAGCAACAGCTTTTTTTGGTTTGTATAAAAGAAAATTAAACCAGTAAAATCGAATGTAATTCACTAATAAGGATTCAACTGCCCATATCTGAAAATCTGCTCACCATTATTAGTTATAGCTTTGAACTTTGAATACGAATTTCTAAACATAATGAAGCATGCTACCAGATACCGAGCTCCATTTTATAGTCATAGAAATTAGGACAAAGTAGTATTATTGTACGGAGACACAAATAGACTCTAATACAAAATAGAGTCCAGAGAACCACACTTATCAGATGAACTGAGTTTTGACAAAGGTGACACTGCAGTGCATGAGGATAAGTTTGGCCTCCCCAGGTAACGATGCTGGGTTAACTGGATATCTCTGTGGGGAAAAAATGCATTTGATCTCTACCTCATGCCATAAACGGAAGTAATTCCAGATGGATTGCAGCTCTAAATTTGAAAGAAAAAGAAATAGAAATTTTAGGAGAATAGCTTCAGGTCTTTAGAATAGTCAAGGATTATTTTAAATAGAACAAAGGTCTGCAAGCCATAAAGATTGATACATTTAATTTTATTAAGATTGAATTTCATCAACAGGTACCATTAAGAGAGGAAAAAGGTAAGCCTCAGACTGAGAGAAAATATTTGTAATATACCCATCTGACAAAATACACTTACCTAAAAGGTATAAAGAATTCTTATAAATTAGTTCAAAAAGGCAATCAATTAAAATAGAAAAAAAAATGATCAAAAGGTTTGAGTAGACACCTCACAAAGGAGGATATTCAAATGATAAATAAACATATGAAAATGTGCTTGATTTTATTAGTCCTTGGGGAAACGCAAATTAAAACCACAGCAAGATATCATTAAGCCTCTACACACACACAAAAAAAAAATAATTAAAATAAAAACAAATTAAAAAGCAAAATAATAGTTTCTCAGGTTTCTAAGTCTCTCCAAGGTCTCTTGAAAAAACTGATCCTCTTTATACTTCTCAATATTTTATCTTTTTAGTATGTTTTTAAATCATGAACCCAAAGTATGATTACATTTCAATCTTCACAGTATTATATTTCTAATTCCTGTTAGATTTAAAATAGCACCATCAAACCCATGTCTACACTGATTTTATCTGATTAAAATTTGGTTCTTAAGATGAAGGTAATGTAATGGATCCAACTACTTGGTTCCTAAGTTGTTGATCCATCCATCAAGTCAGCAGAAGATCAACTACATGTCAAATGCCAAATACTGTAGAACAAACAGTAGACACTCTCAACGTAACTATCACGATAATTTAGATGATCAGCTTTAATTAGATTCTAAAAATGTATGAATATACTGTGCTAAATTTATTTGCATTGGAAAAGAATAGACTTACTAATTTTTTAGCATGCATTTTATTATTAAATGGTGTTCTTCAAACCTTAGCCCAGAAATTAAATGGTGCCTTAGAGAAGTTAAAGGAGAAACCTTGGACAAAAAACTTTGGACCCAAGTCTCTTTGGGGATGATGGGAAGAGACTGCCTTACAGTTTGTACCCACGTCAACCTGGGGTGTAACTAATCAAAGAAACCTGGAGGTAGGAGAGCTCAGGTCTGAGAAGACCAGAACTTAACCTCTCTGAGATAGTCCTGGTTCTGCTGAACAAAGACTAACCAAAAAATTGAATGTCAGTACACCAGATCAAGGAAAATGGCGCCAACTCCCTGTGACAGCTGCGGAATAGATTATTACAGAAGATTCTTGGAGGCATCTATAGCATGAACAAAAGGAGATGTGATGTTGAGTCAGAGAGAGAGCCAGCAGACACTGAGCAAGCTCAGAAACTGAGTTTTTGGGGGTTTTTTTGCTCTTTCTGGTTGTTTATTACTGTGCGCCAAAAAAAAATCAGTGGTTAACAATAACAACTATTTCATTTTCTCATAATTCTGTGAGTTAGGAATTCAAAAAGAGTGCAGTGGGAATGCCTCATCACTATTCCAAGGTGTCTGGTACCTCTGCTGAGGTGGCTCAAACATCTGGGGGTTAGCTGGAGTTGCTGCATTGAATTCATATGTCTGTGGCCTCATTCAAGCCTCTAGGTGTACCCTTCGGTTCTTCCCCACATGACTTGAAGGGCTTCCTCACAACATGGTGGTTACATGGTTCCAAATAGGAGCATTCCCCGAGGACAAGCCTCTCAGTACACGGCCACCAGGAATCTCCTGGTATCACACTTACTAATGTCCAACTGAACAAAGCAAGTTACATATCAGTGGGGAAGAGGGCTGTACAAGGGTGTGAATTCCATGGTTGTCGTCGGGAGAAAGTGGTATTTTGATAAATATTTCACAACCATCTCTCCAAGTGAAACAGCCCTGATTTGTAGCATTTGCCAGTTACCATGGTGTAAACACCCCTACTGTGGACCATTCAGGCCCCGGTGTGGCACAAAGGAAAGGTCAGCAGCTAGAACCCACCCAGCCATGCTGCAGGAGAAAAGGCTGAAGATCTGCTTCCACAAAGATTACAGCTGAGAAAACCCTACAGAGCAGTTCTATTCTGTGCCACGCGGAGTCGTCGCGTGTGCCCCACGGAGTCGTCATGAGTCAGAAGTGAATGGGTAACACATGACAACAACAGCGTGGCCCATAAAGCCACCAAAGTGGAAAACCAAAGTGGCAAAAATATGTAATTGGGAAGAGATGTGCACAGTCAACTCTCGTAAATTTGTACAGGCTGGGTCCAGCACACAACTGTCTGTAGACTTAAGCTGTGATGTCACTTAGTAGGGGCCAACACCTAGAGGGCCAGAACAAGTAATCTGCTGGTATCAGAAACGCGAGAGTAAAAAGTTCAGATGCTTTTCCTCCACACCCCTTATGTACGTACTCAAATGCTGTATCTTGGAAGGGAGAGATGGGAAACATTTTAATTACTAAAGCATGAACATCAAAATGTTTGAACTATTGCATAAGACTAAGTTCACTGGATTTCACTAAAATATAGCACTCTCTATGCCCTAATGGAAACACTGGTGGTGTAGTGGTTAAGAGCCACGGCTGCTAACCAAAAGGTCGTGATTTGAATCCACCAGGTGGTCCTTGGAAACCCTATGAGGCGGTTCTACTCTGTCCTAAAGGGTCGCTATGAGTCGGAATCAACTCAACGGCAATGGGGTTATGCCTTCATGGGGATATGGGTATGTAATACAGGTCAGATCAGTTAGAGAAATACAGATCAGATCAGTTAGAGAAATACTAGCAGAGTTATATTTTGAATTAGAACTTTTATTTGGATGGGCCCTTGCTCCTTTTAAGGAACAAGTCCTTAAAAGAAATGTGTAATTCTTAATCTAAAAGGTGTGGGCGGGAGTGGAAGGACAGAAAAACAAACAATAACATCTCTGAGTAATAATGAGAATTAAAAATTCCAAGGAAAGGAGAAAGTACAATACTAATTATAAGAGAGTTAAGTAACTCCTTCCTTTTCACTATGGATTTAGATCAGGATCTCAAAGTTTAAAGCCCGGAATCACACACACACACACACACACAACAGCAATAAGAAAACATGGAAGGGGTAATACATGACATTTGACATTCAGCCTTCATGATAATAGGACATGGTGGGGGATGTCCCAAAATAGGGATCACATGTTCATTTTAGGTGGGTGACTTCTTCTTTAGCCTATTTTTGACAAAAAGAAAAATCACTTGATATTCTGCTATTCAAGAGAACCTGGACATGTAGATGTTTATACGGAATCTCCAGAGATGTATGATGAACTCAGCTAAGCCAATTTTTTTTCTTTCATCCTTTCTCTCTCTCTCTCATTCTCTCTGTCACTCTCTCTCTTCTTTATATGGTTATCGTTTAACATCGTATGTGTCAATGTTTAATATAAAACCAAACAATTTTGCACGTTTTGGTCATCTAGTTTGTGACTTCAGGTTTAGACAGTACTTGGTGCCTGACAGTCCACATCTGGGCTCCTGACAGATGTGTCTATGAGAGTTAACACTCACACATGCCCATTTCTATTGCACTGGTCTGAACCAAAAAAAAAAAAAAAAAAAAAAAAACCCCGATTCCAACTCATAGCAACCCTATAGGACAGAGTAGAACTGCCCCACAGGGTTTCCAAGTAGCACCTGGTGGATTCAAATGGCCGACCTTTTGGTTAGCAGCTCTTAACCACTGCACCAACCGGGCTCCCAGATCAGTGCAACTCCGTACCCAGTATTATTTCCACCATCGCACACTGTCTCACTTAGGCTATAAAAGTGTGAGTCACTATTTTAGTAATATTACTATTACTAAAAAGAAGCATCAAAACATGACACTTTATAGAAACATAATCTTAGATCTATGGTCATACTCAAATATATTTACTCGATGTATTAGGTACACAAGCGGAGACCTTCTTTACTAGGATTGATGAGGAATATTCCACGTTAGTCCCATTGTCTTAGTCATGTAGTGCTGCTATAACAGAAATACCACAACTGGATGGCTTTAACTGAAATGGATTATAATCCCACCCCAACCCTCTTCAATATAAAATTACAATCACAAAATGGAGGACAACCACACAATACTGGGAATCATGGCCTAACCAAGTTGACACATATTTTGGGGGATACAATTCAATCCATGGCACCCATATTCCTTGCCCTACGGAATCACACAGTGTTCAACAATGGCACTGCTCCAGAATCCCAGGATCTTGGAAGCCCTGTAGCAGAGTAGCTAACAGAATAAGTTTGGAGATGAATTGCCATGGATCAAATCCCTGCTCCAATATTGTCTAACAATAGAACTTTAGCAGGTGTCTGTCTTAACCTCCTTGGGGCTCCATTTTGTTCATCTATAAGACAGATAGCTATATTACCTACCTGAGAGTGTAATTTAGGGGAGAAAAGGAAATAACAAATGGTATTTGGCAAAGGGCCTCACATATCCTAAGTACTTGATAAATGTTAGCTAATATTGTTGGTGTTATTTTATTCTACCACTTGTGAATCAACTTGTGACAAAAAATTCCAAGCATTTTGATTACACAGGAGCTGTATTTCTTGGCCACTAAACACATTTACTCTAAGAAGAATTTAGAAAATTACATTTGGCACTCAAGTCAGAGCCAGGAGTTGACCTCACTCTTGCTTTTCTTGCTGCTGCTTTCAACCCTGATTCACTTGCAGAAGTACCTCCCCCAAAAAATTCCTCAAGAAACCCCTGCTATAAGGTCATTACGTGTGGGTATAACACATACCTATATTTTTAGCCCATATTCAGTTTTTCATTTGCATATAAAGTATATTTCTATCTACAAGAAGCCAGTTGGACCCTGTCTGAATTTGGCAAACCATTTAGAGAAATTCTATGTCAGCTAAAATGTCAAGCAACTCTTTCTGAGCTGAAGGGATTACAGGTATTTTTTTTTTTTTACTTTTTTAAAAAAATTACATGTTTAACATACATGTAATATTTTTAAAACCAGAAAAAATTACTTACTTAACATAAAAATAATTAGCCCCAAAATGAAAGTATTTGCAAGTGTTCTGTGGTTCCTGATATGAATTAATAAAGTTAAGTAAACCCATATTAGTATTTGGAATCCCGGTGATGTAGCGGTTAAGAGCTTAGCTGCTAACTGAAAGGTTGGCAGTTTGAATCCAACAGCCACTCCTTGGAAACCCTATGGGGGCAGTTCTACCCTGTCTTTATAGGCTGGATATGAGTCAAAATCAACTACTCAATGGCAACAGGTTTGGTTTTGGTTTTTTGTATTAGTATTTCCAAGTATTTTTGAGGTATTGTTGGCTTTGGAAATTTGATCAAGATGATCTTGAAATGTAGGTTGAAGTTTCCCTTGAGCAGGGGGAATAACAATTCAAAAACCAAAACTAAACCTGTTGCCAGTGAGTCGATACAATCTCATAGGGACCCTATAGGACAGAGTAGAACTGCCCCATAGGGTTTTCAATTAGTGGCTGGTGGATTCAACTGCCAACCTTTTGGTTAGCAGCCCAGATCTTAACCACTGTATCACCAGGGCTCCAAAGATAACTCTGGCCCAGGCATTTACCCTGAATTGTAAAACAACAAACCTGTATTTGTCAATGAAAATGTGACTAATCTGGTCTACTATTCAAATAAGTGTTTCAACTATCCCTGTTCATAGCAGGATAGTTTAAACCCTGCATAGTATTTAACTCTTGCTGTGTAACAAACCACTCCAAACTTAATAACTTAAAATATTAAGACAAATAGGGATTTATTATTCTCATAAATCCATGAGTTGGCTGGATGGGTCTTTTGGTCTGGGACAGGTTTACCTGATCTCAGCTGGGCTCACTCATACATCCCTGATCATTAGGTGGGCAGAGGAGGCTGGCAGGTCTAGGAGGGCCTCGTTTGCATGCCTGGTGATCGGGCAGTTGTTGGCCAGGGTGAAAGGGTTATGGGCCACCAGTCTCTCCTTCTCCAATAGGTAAGCCTGGATGTGTTCGGACGGTAATCACAAGAATTCAAAGACAGCGAGGACTAGGCTTGGAATTGGCACACCAACACTTCTGCTCCATTCTTTCATTTAATACAAGTCAGAAAACCCCCCAAAAACCAAACTCATTGCCGTCGAGCCAATTCTGACTCATACCGACCTTACAGGACAGAACAGAGCTGCCCCATAGGGTTTCCAGGAGCAGTGTGGATTTGAACTGCTGACCTTTTGGTTAACAGCCATAGCTCTTACACACTACACCACCTGGGCTCCATCTATATCTTATCCACCTTTACTAAAGACAAAGATATACGACCTCCCTCCAGGGACCAGCAATCTGTTTCTCCTTCTCTCATCAACACTACACTCGGACTCAACATCTCCCACATGCTGTTCATAATTTTTCTTAAGAACTTCAATGGCAGCTCCAAACAGCAGTCGCTGTGTTTTGAGGGAGAAAACCAGTGGCATGCTTTGAATAAATAAAAATCAGTGACTGATCTTTAATATGAATTCAGCAACAACGACAACAACAAAGAAAGTGTTAGGGAGACACAAGCTGTACTTGCTTCTATACGATAAACAGCTAGAAAATACATTTTCTCTAGATGAAGCTAAGTTTACCTGCTAGGCAGCAGTTTGTGCTAAGTGTGTGTACTGGGAGGTAAACAGCCATGCTCCTGGCACTGTTTTCTACCTACCTAACATGCATTTCCTTTTTTCTCAGCTGACAGAACCACAATTGTATGAGTGGAGGGGGTGATCAAGAAGGGGAGATGACACAGAAGTACCCACACCCAGGTGATGGATTCATGATTTGTATAAGCCAATATTGTTAAACCTGTCCCCCATTTTTCTAGTCTTCCTTACAGATAGAGGTAGCCCTGTGGCCCAGTGTTGACGAATGAGTCTTAAGAAGCCATCTGCTAAGGGTCACTATGAGTCAGAATTCATTCAACAGCAAAAGGCTTGGCTTGGGCAAAGGGCAAGTATGACGGAAAAATATTTCCTTTTTGTATGGCACTGTTCTATCCCCCTTCCTTCTGCTTTGAATCTTGACTTGATATCTGAAGCTGCAGCAACTATGTTGAAACTGTGAAATAACGTGAAGAGATCTTACAGAGGCCAGGCCTTTTATTGCTTAGCCAGACAAACGGCAGGAGCTGGTTAGCTCCAGTCTTCACATGGGCTGCAAAGCGTATTGCTAACCAGCACTACCACTGCTCCCATCGAGAACGATGTTTCTCAGAACCCCGTTGGCTGAATGGTTCCAGATTAAAGTTTGCTTATAAGAAAAACTCATGCAATGCTTGGCAGGCAGAAGTGACACGAAAGTCCTCTTAGGTGGTGGTCAGATCCAATGGTTTTGTCAGATGTAACACTGCAGATCTCTTCTCCAGCTTCAACTGCTCAGTACATTCTGGGGGCTAGACATGGTGGCTTCTCAGACTGCCCTCTGAGCTCGGCTACTCTACTCACCCCGTGCTTCAGGCTCAAGTCAATGATTTCTTTTCTGGTCCCCAGCATTACAGTGCTTTGTTCCCCAACTCCTCTGATACCTGAATAAGTCATTACGAAGTCCTTATTTTTAGAAGCACTGTTTTCTTAACACAAAGTAGACTGGTGAATCATCTATGGGGAGGGGGGGAGAAGACCCCAATTTGCTTCAGCTGCTGTTAGGTAGAATTTTTGTTACCTAAAGCACCCCTAACAACTACAAACAGGAATCTGACACTCCCCTGAAAACTTGCCTTAGTGCCAAGGGAATATTTACCATATTGGTGAAGGAATGTATCAATAGGCTTCACTGCAGTAATTAATAAATATAGTAGTTATTGTTTACTTATTGCCTACTCTTCAGAAAAGGAGTCCTGGTTGCACAATGGTTAGGGACTCGGCTGCTAACCCAAAGATTGGCATTTAGAACCCACCCACCCTCATGATATGTGCCTATAAAGATTACAGCCTAGAAAACCATATGGGGCAGTTCTACTCTGTCACATGGGCTGCTATGAGTGGAAATCTACTTGAAGGCACCCAACAACAAGAAGGGCAACTCTTTGGGAGGTCCTTTGTTGGGTTTACTCTAGTGCTCTTTATGTTCACTATCATGAAAACAACTTCTAATCAGGCGTGCAGTGACATCACACTCCAGCAACATCCTTTTACTTTAACTACAAAGCACTAAGAGATTAAAAAAAAAAAAAAAACAAAACACGGACATTGCTGGTCTCAAAAATAGAATAAATATTTTCATGGACCAAAAACAAAAAAAGTGCATGGAAGTAGAGTAAAGCCATGGGTCTTGCTACAAGCAGAGTCAAATGAAAGTTCAGCTCTTCAGAACAATGGGAAATAAAAGTATTTCACTTGTGGTAAAATGAGATCCCTACTCATGAAAAGAGGCATAAAAAATGATTTCCAATCACAAACAATGAAATAGACCCTCATTGTGTATGTGTGTGTGTGTGTGTCTAAATATAAATTCTTATCGCACTTACTGCTTTATGATCTACCAAAATTTATTCAGTCTACCAGAGAATGGGCATTCAGATTGTTTCAACTAAGTCCCTATCAACAGATATGTAGATTACTCCAGCTTTACACTATAAAACAAAACATATTAATGACTACCTCCAAGTGAATAAGAAATGAAAAACAAAAAGGAAAGATTAATAAGTAGGACAAATGTGGTTAAACACAGAAGTACTAAACAAGTATACGATGGACTATCCTAATCCCAATCTCTAGAAAATATGCCAGAAGATACTATTTTTCAACCAAATTAGAATTTCAACTGGATTTCCCCACTGACCAACTTATTTTCAATCAAAATACTTCAGGATATTTTACTGGCTCCTTTTGTATGTCTCCTTTTCTTGATATTCCCCAAGTTTCTCTCTTGGGCCCACTGTGTCCTTGTTTTTATGTCCTTCATGAGTGCTGTCATCAACTAGAATGGCTTCAGCTACTATGGTTGTCACTCAAATCCCCATCTCTAGTCACGTTTTAACCCTAGAACTGCAATGGTTATGGGCTTGGCTGCTAACCCAACGACTGGCAGTTAGAACCCACCCACCCTGATGTTATATGCCTGTAAAGGTTACAGCCTAGAAAACCATATGGAGCAGCTTTATTCTGTCACATGGGGTTGCTATGAGTAGAAATCTACTTGATGTTACCCAACAACAACAAGGACAACTCTTTGGGAGGTCCTTCGTTGGGTTTACTCTAGTGCTCTTTATGTTCACTATCGTGAAAAAGACTTCTAATCAGGTGTGCAGTGACATCACACTTCAGCAAGACCCTTTTACTCTAACTACAAAGCACTGATTAAAAAAAAAAAAAAAGAAGCAAAACTTTGCTGGTCTCAAAAACAGAATAAATATTTTCATGGACCAGAAACAAAAAAAGAGCATGGAAGTAGAGTAAAGCCATGGGTCTTGCTACAAGCAGAGTCAAATGAAAGTTCAGCTCTTCAGAACAATGGGAAATAAAAGTGTTTCACTTGAGGTAAAATGAGATCCCTACTCATGAAATGAGGCCTACAAATGATTATTGATCTGCTAAAGCTTTACAGGAAGTTGTGGCCTCAAAGAGGTAGAGAAGGTGGCAGAAATCAAAGCCACATAGAAGGTGGAAAGTTATCCAAGTTTCCCTGTGGCTCAGTAAACTGACATACAATATCCGTATTATGACCCTAATATCAAAATATGTTCAGTTCTGACTTGAAAACTGGTAACTAAAGAGAGAGCAAAAAAATGAAGTGAGAGTACACCATTGGGAAATCAGTTCTCTCTAAACAAATTTAATTTAATGTACAGTCTGAAAAACATTTTAAAATATTTTTACAAATTTTAAGCTAAATATAAAGGCATCGCATCACTAAAAAATAACAATTATAAAAAAAAAACTGGCAAAAGAAACAAGATCAGGTATATATAAAGAATACCAAAGAGAAATTTAAAAATGCCAAGTAGAGTCTTTGAAATAAAACATCAGTATATTAGAAAAACACTAGAGGAAACCCAATAGAAAAGAGGATTAGTAACACGGAAGATAAAACTGAGAAATTAACCCCAAAACCCAGTTATTATACAAATGAAAAACAGGATTGGGTAAGAAACATGGAGACTAGATTGAAACACTTCAAAATATATCTGATTTCAGAAAGACAAAATGAAAGAAATGGATAGAGAAAATATATCCCTAGGAAATGCTACTGAGAATTTTATAGAGTTGAAGAAACATATGTCCTCAAATTCAAAATGAAATGGCAACATGTTACAGGCATTGTGGAAAAGAGTCTAGAAGCCCCTCTAAAGGTTAAACATACAATTACCATTTGACCGAAACGACGTATACCAAAAGACTTGAAAGCACGCACTCAGATACTTGCACAATGTTCATTGCAGCATTATTCTTTCGAATATTATAAATCTTTTTGTGTCTGACTTTCACTCAGCATCATGTTTTCAAGGTTCATTTCTGTTGTAGCATGCATCAGAACTTCACGTCTCTTTACGGCTGAACAATATTTCATTGTATGGATTTATCACATTTTCTTCTTTCCATCTACAGAAGAATAGATAAACAAAATGTGGTATACCCATACAACGAACTATTATTCAGCCATAAAAAGACATGAAGTTCTGATACACGCTACAACATGAATGAACCTTGGAAACATTATGCTGAGAGGAAGTCAACACAGAAAGATAAATATTGTATAATCCCACTTTCATGAAATATCTAGAATAGGCAAATGCATAGGGAAAAGATTTCATTAGTGGTTACCACAGGCTGGTGAAGGCAGAAATGGAGAGTTATTGCTTCAGGGATACTGAGTTTCTCTTTGGGTTTATGGAAAACTTTTGGAAATAGGTAACAGTGGTGGTTGTATTACATGGTGAATATAATTAACATCACTGACTTACACACTTAAAAATTAAAATAGCAAATTTTTTGTTATATATATTTTACCACAATAAATTTTCTTTTTAAGTCAAATAGTCAATACATGTAAAAATACACTTAGCCCTCACAATCAAATAAATACAAGTTGAAAGAACACTGAATTCCCAGGTCATAGATCTCATACTGAGAAAAACAAAAAATAGGTCTGAACCTAGTGCTAACTCAATTTCATAAAAATTGAGAATTCTCCTCTATTGACACCATAGGACAGAGAAGAACTGTCCATAGTTTCCAAAGAGCACCTGGTGGATTTGAACTTCCGACCTTTTGGTTATCAGCTGTAGCACTTAACCACTATGCCCCAGGGTTTCCGCTATTGACTAAAAAAAAAAAAAAATTGCCTAAGGAAGTCTAAATTGACAGTGTCTTTAGAGATCACTTTGAAAATAGATAACTAAATTGAACATGTGCATTATGGACGACTCAGAAATTCCACACCCAGGACTACAACTGAGAAAAAGAATGTGCTAAAGGAGATATACAGAAGAACATTCCTGCATTATTGTTTGTACACACAAAAAAATAGACTGGTTATCACTTAACTGACCACAGGTAGGAGAACAGAAATTTTGAAATATTCAAACAGTAGAATTTTAAACTACAATTAAAATGAACAAAATATAATTCACATGTGAATTTGAATAAGTCTCAAAAATCGTGCATTGAGTGAAAAAAATACATCGCAAAGTTGTATATATAGAGAGAAATTGATATAAAATTTAGGAAATTAAAAGAGAATGCTATTTGTTGTTTTAAAAGTATACTTATAAAGTATAGTAATAGAAAAATATGCAAGGACTAAAGAAGTTTCAGGTTTAAGTTTATCCCTGAAAGGGGAGGAAAATTAACTTGAGGAGGGGTCCCCAGGACCCTTCCATTTACATATGTAATATTTTCACTCTTACAAATACTACAGAAATTATAGGATCATAAAACCTTTCTTAAGTGGTTGTTTTGAAGACAAAATAAGCCAATAAAAGTAGAAATTCTGGAATTGTGCCTGACACAAGGTAGCTCCTTATTAAATTGCTCTCTTGATTCTCCGTCCAGGCCTATTTCCTCAAGGTCATGCCCCCTCTCTCGGAGGCCTGTGCTCTGCCTGAGGCAAAGTGAAAAGTCGGTTTAATGGAAGCAGGAAGGAACTAAGAGGCAGCCAATCCGGACTCAGGCGTCAGCTGTGCCACCAACTATCCGTGCACCCTTGGGCAAGCCACTTAACCCCACACACCGCTCTAAAATGCCGAGGTTGAATCAGGTCACGGGTAACGTCCGTTCCATCTTTAATAGTCTATGGCTCTGAGTTAAAACAGTTCCACAGCTGCGCTTCAGGGCCTCCCCCTTGTAGTAACTTCCAGTCATTCGGAGAATATTTGACTACCTTTCAAAATAGTTCCCGTTAATGCACACAGCACCTTTCGGTATTCACTGTAAAAATGAAACATCTGCTTCTAGTTGGCGCTGTGAGCGAGACGAGGCAGTTGCCTTGGCGAGAGAATCAACGTTTGTTGAGGCGCATGCTCTGTTCACATAACATGGGAGGCCATGTATACTCAATGATGCACCCTATACCACCCACTACCAACACCCTACCCCCTTCCCAGCTCTCTCCTTTTTTCTCTTTAGCACTTCACACCATGCAATACACTATATTTTTAGTTTTTAATCTTGTTTTATCTATCTCTCCGCACTATAATGTAAGCTCCATGAAAATGAGCTTTTCTATTTATTGCGTTCTCCCACACACCCCCACTACCTAGAAAAGCAGGGGCTGCAGCAATGGGTTCAAGCATACCAACGATCGTCAGGATGGCGCAGGACCGGGCAGTGTTTTCATCCTGTTGTACATATAGGGTCGCTGAGTTGGAACTGACTAAACAGCACCTAACAACAACCACCACCACCAAGAGAAGTACCAGAGAGTAGGTATTCAGGGAATATTGGTTGAATGTAAATTATTACCTCTCTCCACTTAAGCAAGATCCTGGTCCTAACTGTAACTACCCGTGCTCCAAAGATGATCCTAAATTTCAAGTCTTTCAAATAGAAATCCATCTGCTTCCCAACACTACACATGAAATTGTATTAATGCCTACACTCACTTTCCCTCCCTTCTCTGGAATGTTTTTCTCCTTCACAAGTAACCTGAGATCTTGGGATAAACCTTTTTAGTCTTTTCTGTGAGATTATCCCATCCACTATCTCCTCTTTATCTTCAGTGACTCCTTTTCTGAGCCTCTCACTACAGCCTACAAGCTGATCTAACTTCTCACACATCAAAAAAAGAATACCTTCTCTAAATGTTCCAAAACAGTGAATTCTTAAAAAACAAATATATGCCTTTCATTTCTGATAATAAAAATTTCTAGAAAGCCAACACTCAACAAAATGAGCATCATATTAAAAAAAAGTCAACTCAACTTTCATAGTATGATACTATTATTTTATTGTTTATTTTTTCTTATTGTATAAATAATACATGCGTTTCCATTAATATCAGGAATAAGGCAGGGTACCTGCATTCACCTGTATTTAAAAGTGCTCTGGAAGTGACAGATAGGCTATTATGTAAGAGAAGGGAACAAGAGGTATTAAAGTAAAAAGTTAGACACAAAATTATCACTGTTGGCAGATGAAATGATTATTATATGCCTGGAAAATCCAAAAGAATCAATTATAAAACTACTATAAATCCTCATACTTGCCTCTGAGTACAAATTTAGGGGGTATTTCTAGAAGCAGACTTGGTGTCATAGGATATGGGCAATTTAAAGTTACTAGATATTGTAGAATTACATTTCCATAGTGCTGTTCAAAGACCATTAAATATACATAAAAATCACATTGACCATAAATGTAAAATATGAAAAAATTAAATAACACACGGATAGATATGTTTATAGTAAGGTGAAGAAGGTATTTTAAAGTGTAAATGAAAACTCAGAAGCCATCAAAGAATAATAAATTGAATTAAATTGAATTAAATAAATTTACTAGTAGTAAGGTAAATCAAACCCATAAAGACTGGAAAACATTTACAACGCAGAAATCTAATTTCTTTACCATTCAAATAACTCTTGCACATTAAAAAAAAAAGAAAATGTAATAAAAATGACAAAAGAACATGAAGAGGTGATTGATACAAAAATAAATAATTCAGTAAATATCTGAAAAATGCTCAAACTCACTCAAAACTAATTAAAACAATAAACTGATGTCATTTTTCATCTGTTTCAGTTGATAAAGGGTAAAAGTTTAAATGTAGACATCGTTGGTGAATGAAACGGTAACAGGCTCTCATGAATTGTCCTTAGTAAAAGTAAGAACGTCTATTATTTTTTATTATGTGACCAGCAGGGTCTGAAGTACTTTATTATATTAATTAATTTTATCCTCGTAATGCACAGCTGAGATACCAAACCAAAGCCAAGTCCACTGCCGTTGAGTCAATTCCGACTCACAGTGGCTCCACAGGATTTCAGGGCAGTAAATCTCTAGGGAAGCAAACTGTCACATCTTTCTCTCACAAAGCCGTTGGTGGTTTCGAACCACCAAACTTTCGGTTAGCAGTCCATCACTTTAGCCACTGTGCCACCAGTGACTGTTAAAATACCCACTTTACCAATGGGAAAAGTGAAGCACAAAAAAGCTAAATAACTTTCCTATTACAGAGGATGAGATAGAGCTTCACTGTGTGTGTGTGTGTGTGTGTAAATATAAATTCTTATCACAATTATTGCTTTATGATCTACCCAAATCTATTCAAACAATCTGCCAGAGAATGGGTATTTAGGTTGTTTCAACTAATTCCCTAGCAACAGATATATAGGTTCCTCCAGTTTTACACTATAAAACAGAACAGATTAATGACAACCTCTGAGTAAGAAACAAAAAACAAAAAGGAAAGACCTACAAGTATGGCAAATGTGGTTAAACCCATAAAAGTACTAAACAAGTATTCTATGGACAATCTTAATTCCAACCTTTCGATAATACGACAGAAGATATTATTTCTCAACCAAATAAAAATTTCGACCAGATTTCTCCACTGACCAACTTATTTTCAATCAAAATAGTTTAGAATATTTTATCGGCTCCTTTTGTATGTCTCCTTTTCTTGATATTTCCCAAGTTTCTCCCTTGGATCCACTTCGTCCTCGTTTTTATGTTCTTCCTGAGTGCTGTCCTCAACTAGAATGACTTCAGCTACTATGGCTGTCATTCAAATCCCCATCTCTAGTCACGTTTTAACCGTGGAACTGCAGACGTATAAATGGCACTTTCGTCCCCACCATCAGTCCCCCTCAGTTCTTTCCCCATTTGATTGCTACCACAACACCATTTCTGAAACACAGATTTGATCATGTTTCACTCCCTTTTGAAACTCCATAGTCCCCATCTTCTATAGGATATCACACAATCCTTGATAAGCCCTCTCTTGCCCTATTTCTATACCTATACCTCGTAAGATAAATAGCTCCCCAAATGGTTCATGGTGCCCCAAATTCTCTATGCTCTTTTCTCCCTCCAGTGCTTTCAGATCACTAGTTCCTCTCCATGGTTGGCTGTCCTCTCCCATCTCTTGTGTGAACACCAATTCTCTTCTCTAGTCTCAGCTGTAGTGAACTGGAGCTCAGGTACTATGGAACTCCCCTAAGACTCCTCACAACTGTCTATTTGTCCCTTTACTTGCTCTCCTCAGACTTTACATTGTCTGTTTGTGTTTTTAAATTTTTTTTTTTAATCTGTCCTTATTGTCCATTTTGGAGCCCTGGTGGCAGAGCTCAGCTGCTAACCAAAAAAGGCAGTTTGAATCTACCAGCTACTCCTTGGAAACCCTATGAGGGCAATTCAACTCCGCGGCAATGGGTTTAATTTTGTTTTTGGTTATTGTCTTTTTAGCCGGATTTTATGGTTGTTTAATTATGCGTGCCAGGATTAATTTTTAAAACTTTAGGTGATCTATAAAAAAAGTTGTTTTTTTTTAGTAGAAAATAATATATTTGCATACATAAGAATGCAAATAGGCTGCAACAATGGGCTAAAACATAGCAATGATTGTGAGGATAACACGGGACCAGGCAGCGTTTTATTCTGTTGTACATAGGGTCACTATGAACCAAATCAACAGCACCTAACAACCACATACATAAGAACCAGGACATTTTAAATACGTAGGTAAGGTAAACAGGAGAAGAGAATAAAACATAGCTCTGAAGGTCACAAGGTACTCCAGGGTTTGCACTAGGTTACCTTTAACTTTGTCCCTGAGCTTCCTGTCAACCAGAGCAAAATTACAAGATTGGTTATTATACAGTTTTCATCAGCCATGAAGAGAAATCATTTGAGTTCCCTGTAAAGGCAAAGCTTAAACTTTCTCATCTTTTCTGGAACTGTTCTGCTGCCATCTCTCTTTTACTCTCATGATTACTTTTGACCTTTGCCTCAACTCTGCCTTGTGGGGTGTTTGAGCGCTCAGGTTACGGGTGAGATCCAGCTGTCTTGTGGACATGGTCTCATCTGAGTGTGGAGAACAGATTCCTCCACAGCCGTCCTTCAGGCCCTTGCTCCAGCCAATCCCCAGTTGTCTCCTCAGCTCTATAGTGTCTAGGCAGTGGGTGTGACACAGGCACCGAAACAAAGAGAAAATCCCACAGACACAGACATTTTAAAGCCACTTGTTATACCTTCTATGCCTCTAAGTTTTCCCCTTAAATTGCAGTGGAAAACATAATAGGACTAGAACTCATTTTTTCTTCTCCTCGTAGATTCCAGGAGAGCAGAGGGATGCTCAGTAGTAGGTGGGACTCAGCCTTCCCTGCTACTGTAGCAGCTCCACAGAGTTTCAGCAGCCCATTCTGAAGGAATTTCTAATTATGAAAATCCTATAAGCTTTGCTACAGTGAAGGCTCTAATAAGAGACATTTCCTCTTTGCTCTCCCACAAACTAATCACAGAGTCACTCATGAGAGCCTTGTCCATTGTGACCCCACGCGTCCCAAACCCGTCGATTTTTCGTCCTAGCCTGCCCCTTCTCTGGAAGGCTCACAAATACAAAGTGGAATACAAAAATTCTGGTTGTTCTTGACTAATTATACATTTGGACTTTTTTGAAGAGTTGGAGGTGAGGTTGGAGGGAAAATGCCACTTAAATTATTTCAGCAACTTCAATCTCACTCTTCAAATTCTGATTGATATTTACAGTGTCAGAAGGTCCAGAGTAATCAGGACAGAGGAATTTTGTAAAAAAGACACTTTACCACAGCTCTCTGAACACTAGTTTTTTTTTTCTTCTTCAGGTGATAAAAGGCTCTGTCAAAGATTAAAATTTGTGTGTGTGTGCGTGTGTGTGCGTGTGTGTGTGTGTGTTAATACCCTGCCAGAACAAGTGTCAGAGAGATGCCTTGATCATCCTTGGAACAAATGATCACTGTAACACATGAAAAAAACAATTACCAAGAAGAAACTTTTGTGGGTTCCGCTTCTGATAACAGCCAAAAAACCCATTGCCGTGGAGTCAATTCCAAATCATAGCAACCCTACAGGACAGAGTAGAACTGCCCCATACAGTTTCCAGGGAGTGGCTGGTGGATTCAAACTGCTGACCTTTTGGTTAGTGGCTGTAGCTCTTAACCACTATGCCACAAATGTTCCCAAGAGTACTAGGTAATCTTGACTGACTCTCCCGTTGCAGACAACTTAAAAGCTGGACCAAAATCATCTCTTTGAAGACATCTGAGCACCTTCACAAGATAGCAAAGAATTATTCAGTGTAGATTGTGGGGTCTGACTTTCCTTTGTGGGAATTGGCCAATTCTGAAAGAGCCAATTTAGACAATAAAGGTATAGTTATGAGGGCACTCAGATTATAGCGGGGTTCTGGTGTGCTGGAAATGTTATGTATCTTGACCTGGGTCATGACTGATTACATAGGTGTTTAATTTATGAACATTAGGCATTTGTTTTATGCATTTTCCTCTATTATTCTATTTCTTAAAACAAAATGATAATTTTTTAAAAGAAATCTTTCGTGTTTCATTGGTCAGCACTTTTAAGGCAACTGAGCCCATGGGAGAGAGAATAGAGAACAATTAGCCCTTTGTATTAAACTCCTTAAAAAGAGAAAATACCAGATAAGTTTCTAACCATCCGCCTTCTTCCAGAATTTTTGAGTTATGAATATTGAGTTTGTTGAAAAGTAGTTTTGCTTTTTTATTTTTTCTGAAAAAGAGGATGGTATTATCCATTTTAGGGTCAAAAGCTTAGAAGCAGAGATGGTGGGACTCTAAAAAAAGAACCTGAAAGAAAAAAAACTTGGATGGACATCGCATCTGCCAAAAAACAATGCTGAGCCCATCACCACCGTGTCTCCAAGTCAGATGGAGTCATCCCAGGAAAACATGCCAGATGCCAAAATGGGCACTGTGCCCTATTCCAGCCCCTGAAATAGAAGGTCCACCCAGCACCAAGTCCCAAGGTGCAACCTGCCTCCATACCTGCCCATCTGTTATCAGTGTTCCCCCACCTCCTTATCAACTCATCTAGGCTACCTTCTGACTTGGAGACTTATTCTTTCTGACTGTGAGAAGTGCCTATTACCACTTCTCCTGGCTGTTATAGCGGGTGACTTGAGCTCTGATATTGGGGTATGGACAGCTCACCGTGGTAGATTCTGAATTTGGGATTTGAAGGATATGAAAGAAATAGTTGAAATAGGACTTAACATCACTAATATGAATAGATTATACAGGAGAACTAGATTTTTTTTCTCAGTTCTCTTCTAAGTTGTTGTTGTTAGGTGCCATCGAGTCAATTCTGACTCAGCAACCCTGCGTACAACAGAACGAAACACTGCCACGTCCTGCGCCACCCTAACAATCATTACGCGTGACCCCATTGTTGTCTCTCTTGATAACATGTCCAAAGTATGTGAGACAGAGTCTGGACATCCTCACTTCTAGGGAGCATTCTGGCTGTACTTTCTTCCAAGATAGATTTGTTCGCTCTTCTGGCAGCCCACAGCTTATTCAATATTCTCGGCAACATCATAATTCAAATGCATCAATTCTCCCTCAGTCTTCCTTTATTCATTGTCCAGCTTTTGCGTGCATGTGAGGTGACTGAAAATACCATGCCTTGGGTCAGGCGCACCATAGTCCTCAAAGTGTTATCTTTGCTTTTCAATACTTTAAATAGGTCTTTTGCAGCAGATTTGGCCAATGCAGTGCGTCTTTTGATTTCTCAACTGCTGCTTCCGTGGGTGCTGATTGTGGATCCGAGTAAAATGAAATCCTTGACAACTTCAATCTTTTCTCCATTTATTATGATGTTGTTTATTAGTCCAGTTGTGAGGATTTTTGTTTTCTTTATGTTGAGGTGTAATCCATACTGGAGGCTGTAGTCTTTGATCTTTTTTAGTAAGTGCTTCAAAACCTCTTCTATGCTTATGGCTTTATGACCTTTCACGGTCCTGGCTTCTTCCTACCACTTTTCCTTTCCCATCATCACTCTTCCTTCTCAACTCTATTTTATATCAAGTTAAAGTTGGAGCTCTTTAGTTAGAATTGACGGTGACAACAAAGCTGATTGAACTATAATTATCCAAGATGCATTACTTGTCGTTAAGTCTTTAATAGTTTAAGATAAACCCCTTAAAAATAGCAATAATATGAGGAAATTAGAGATCATTAATAAACCATTGTTTTGGAGTCAATTCGGACTCACAGAGACCCTATAAGACAGAGTAGAACTGTCCCATGGGGTTTCCAAGGCTGTAAACCTTTTCTGAAGTATACTGTCACATCTTTCTCCCTTGGAATGGCTCTTGGGTTCAAACCACCAACCTTCCTGTTAGCAGCTGTATATGAAGGTATACATACTGTTAGTCTTAACTGTTATTCTTAACAGCACGTATACCTTAATATATGCTGTTAAAAATAATTCTAAACTTATATTCTTGCCTTGGTCAGGCCGTATGCTACATATATTTGTATTGGGCTCTGATGATTAATGATAATGTTATGAGTTAATCTGAGTTTAATCATCATTGTTGTGTAGTTACAAAGGATGAAGATTCAATTTGGCAAACATCCATGTAATGCCTGGTATGGCATAAGTAGGAAACCCTGGTGGTATAGTGGTGAAGAGATATGGATGCTAACCAAAAGGCTGGCAGTTCCAATCCACCAGGCACTCCTTGGAAACTATATGGGGCAGTTCTACTCTATTTTATAAAAGGGTCACTATGAGTCGGGATCGACTCGACAGCAAAAAGTTTGGTTTGGTTTTGGTTATGTCACAAGCAGGGAGCCCTGGTGGTACAGTGGTTAAGAGCTGCACCTGCTAACCAAAAGGTCAGCAGTTCAAATTCACCTGCCACTCCTTGGAAACTCTATGGGGCAGTTCTATTCTGTCCAATAGGGTGCTATGAGTTGAAATCGACTCAACAGCAATGGGTTTTTTTTTTTTTAATGGCACAAGCAGAGCCCTGGTGGCACAGTGGTTAAGAGCTAGGGCTGCTAACCAAAAGGTCAGTAGTTCGAATCTACCAGCCGCTCCTTGGAAACCCTATGACCCAGTTCAGCTCTGCCCTATAGGGTTGCCATGAGTCAGAATCAACTAGATGGCAACAAGTTTGGTTTTAACAGGTATGCTCAGCACTGCCACAAGGATAAATGACACAGTGTTCCTTTCCTTCTTAAAGATAAAAACACATATAAAATTAATAATAAAGAGTTATTTCCTACATTAGCTACATTAAAAAAATGTTAATGGAGCCTAAAGAAGGGAGAGATTGAGTCTTGCTCTGTGTGTGTGTGTGTGTGCATGCTTTTAACAGGAGGTATGTGTCAAGTTTTTAGTTTGTGAAATCAGAACTATTTATTTCTAATCCCCTTATAATGCTCCTGTAATGATCCTTGTGGTGCAGTGGTTAAGCATTCAGCTGCTAACCAAAAGGTCAGCAGTTTGAATTCACCGGCTATTCCTTGTAAACCCTATGGGGCAGTTCTACTCTGTCCCATAGGGTTGCTATGAGTCAGAATCGACTGGACAGCAACAGGGTTTTTTTTCTTTTTTTTGGTTTGAATGCTTCTTTAAACTGGGCTGTTCAATTTCAGCAACATCTTTAGTTTCCATTGAAATATTCAGATGACACAAAGCTATTACATTTTCTTCTATTCTGTAAGCTTATGCAGCAAAGCTTCTCAGGTCATTCAATTACTGTAATGGCTCTAATTTGTTCCTGCTCCCATGCTCATGCCTTTTAGAAGTGTCCCCTCTCCCAATTGACTTGGGCATGGCATGTAACACTTTTGGACAATGAGACTCTAGCAACTGTGATGAAAATAGAAACTTGAAAAGCTCTTGTGCATTCCGGGCTGCCTCCTCTGTGCAGCTGGAACTCCGGAGCACCATGTCGACCAGCCTGGACTAAGCTGCTAAAGGATGAGGAACCCCACAGAGAGAGAGGCCCACCATCCCAGCCATCCCAGCTGAGGCCATCGTAAATCCATGGACTCCCTAGTTGATCGCATATGTATAAGCAAGGCCAGAAGGTATCACATGTGCCCAAGCAAGACTATAAGAACCATCCAGTTGAGTCAATCCCTAGTTGCCTACTTACAAAATCACAACCAAAATAAACAACTATTTTAAATCACTGTTAGATGGTTTGTTACCCAGTAATAAATAATTATACAGCTACTAATGGGCAGCGAGGTCCCTCGGTGGCACGAGTGGTTTGCCCTCAACTACTAACCAGAACGTGGCAGTTCAAACTCACCCAGCAGCGCACCAAAAGAAAGGCTTGGCGATTGGCTTCCATAAGAAAACCCTACGTAGCAGATTTCTCTGTAACACATGGGGTCTCCACGAATTGAAATCGATGGCAACAGGTTTTGTTTGTTTCCTTGATGAGCAACAAATGAGTCCGTTTTGAGTTATATCAGACCTCTTTAATACCTAGAAGGCATCTTATGGATAGAAGAAAGAGAAAGTAAGTATGAATAAATTCCCAAACTGAATAAGCAGGTCTTAGAAGATTATGAGTTTTTATTTTTCTTGTCTTAACGTTAACCTTGAGGCTACCTTACCAAGTCATGCTTTGCTCAGTAGATCTGTAGTTAGAGAAAGAAAATGAGCAGCAGAACAGGCAAAGGAAGCCAGCAGAGGTAGACACTTAAAGGTCCTTTCCTAGAGAAAAACTTCTTTTGTCTTCGAAACTAACTTTAGATGTATCTAACTTTCATCTAGCCAAAAGCTAATGTCACATATTCAAAGCTAATACGTTAATCCCTGAGATAAACAACCACCGGGGAACCAAATTTCAAAGGAAACTGGTAGATTGATGGAATCGCCTTACCTCACTGTGGTTTCCCAGCCCTCACAAGTGAATCTAATCTAAAAAGAATGTTTAACAACAAAAAAAAAAAAAAAAAAGGGAAGGAAAAAAAGAAACAGGGAGAGAGAAAGTTGTTGAATGTACAGCAGCGGCCAGGAAGCACTCGATCAGTATGAGATGACATTCCTTGAAGGCTTTCTATGGATTGATATTTATGTGCGTAGGGATTGTTTTGTTTCGCAAAAGAACACAGTGTTTAAGGATGTCAGATTTGATGGGTAAGGGAGAAGCAGGTCAATGCATCGTTATTACTGTATTATTGTGTTCTTGTCTCTACTGAGCCCTCTGTTTATCTATTCTGGCCATTTGCTTTTTGAATTCATGCAAACTCCTCTTACGAAAAAAAAAATGACTATTTACAGGAGAATTTCTTCCCTTGTTCTTTCATCTTATCTACTTGTGAAAAAAAGGCTCCATTAAAATGTCTTTGTAAAAATCTAATTATTAACGAGAAAAATCCATGTCAGTTTACAGAATCTGATATATTTTGAGCACTTCTTTGTGTTAATGTTACACATATTAAAATAAAAATCTGAAATAATTCTACTTAATGTATGTGGATGTTTCATCCACGAATCATTACTGATTTCATAAAGAAATATTAAAAATATTTTGTGTACTTGTCATGGGTTGAATTATGTTCCCTAAAAACTATCAGTCTGGCTGGGCCAGGATTCCCTGTATTGTATGATTTTCCTGTATGTTGTAAATCCTGCCTCTACGATGTGAATGAGGGCAGATGGGCAGCAGTTGTGTTAGTGAGGCAGACTCAATCTACAAGACTGGACTGTGTCTTGAGGCAATCTCTTGAGATACAAAAGAAAGAAGTGAGCAGATAGACAGGGGGCCCTCATACCACCAAGAAAGCAGCGTAAGGAGCAGAGTGTGTCCTTTAGACCTGGGATCCCTGCACAGAGAAGCTTCTAGTCTTGCGGAAGATTGATGAGAAGGCCGACAGAGAGGGAAAGTCTTTCCCTGGAGCTGACAGCCTGAATTTGGACTTTAAGCCTACTTTACTGTGAGAAAATAAACTTCTCTTTGTTAAACCTATCCACTCATGGTATTTCTGTTATAGCAGCACTAGATGACTAAGTACCTAAACTCATTTCTATTTGTGCAATTAAATGAAACCTCAGATTATACCATATTATCATACCATATCATATCTAATTGTCACCTACTGTTACAATGAGGTGTGCCTGTGTGAATGCTCGTATATAAGGCATGCTATTATATAAAAACATACTTTATGATATAATATAACTACATACCTAGAAGGAGGAGGTTAGGAATTCTGTGTACATGCTATTGCAGGCATATCAATGCACACAAAAAAAATGCATAAATATTTACACAAAAAATGTGGGGAAAAGGGTCATTTCCAGTTGCTTATAATTAGAATATTCAGAACCAATTTACTTGAAACCTAAAACAGTTACTGCAATAAACAAACTGAAGCATGAATTTTTAAAACTTTTTTTCTTTGAAATAATTATAGGACTAATAGGAAATAATAATAGAAAGTTGCAAAGATAGTACAAAGAAGCCCAGGTACCCTTCCCCCATTTTCCCTACAGTTCTTGGCTATTCTGTTCTGTGTGTGTGTGTGCATAATTTTTTTTTCTCTTTGCATTTCACTTTGAGAAGTTTCTGTTGACATATCTTCATCCTCACTGATTCTTTCCTCCACCACATCTAACCTACTGATGAACCTATCAAAGTCATTATTCATGTACAATATATAATGTTTTTGATTTTTAACATTTCATATTGATTCTTTCTTCTCACTTCTATCTCTCTGCTTGCATCACCCATTTGTTCTTACATGTTGTCTACTTTCTCATTACAGCCCTTAACACAGTAATCATAAAAAAAGAAAAAAAAAAAAAAACTCATTGCCATCAAGTCTATTCCAACTCATAGTGACCCTACAGGACAGGGTAGAACTGCCACATATGGCTTCCAAGGAGCGACTGGTGGATTCAAACTGCTTACCTTTTTGTTAGCAGCTGAGCTCTTAACCACTGTGCCACCAGGGCTCCATAGTAAGCATGTTGTTGTTGTTGTTGTTAGGTGCCGTCGAGTCGGTTCCGACTCATAGCGACCCCATGCGCAACAGAATGAAACACTGCCCAGTCCTGAGCCATCCTTACAATCATTGTTATGCTTGCGCTCATTGTTGCAGCCACTGTGTCAATCCACCGCATTGAGGGTCTTCCTCTTTTCCACTGACCCTGTACTCTGCTAAGCATGATGTCCTTCTCCAGGGACTGATCCCTCCTGACAACATGTCCAAAGTATGTAAGAAGCAGTCTCGCCATCCTTGCCTCTAAGGAGCATTCTGGCTGTGCTTCTTCCAAGACAGATTTGTTCATTCTTTTGGCAGCCCATGGTATATTCAATATTCTTCGCCAACACCACAATTCAAAGGCATCAGTTCTCCTTTGGTCTTCCTCATTCATTGTCCAGCTTTCCCATGCATATGATATGACTGAAAATACCATGGCTTGGGTCAGGTGCAACTTAGTCTTCAAGGTGACACCTTTGCTTTTTAACACTTTAAAGAGGTCTTTTGCAACAGATTTGCCCAATGCAATGTGTTGTTTGATTTTTTTGTCTGCTGCGTCCATGTGTGTTGATTGTGGATCCAAGTAAAATGAAATCCTTGAAAATTCAATCTTTACTCTGTTTATCAAGATGTTGCTTATTGGTCCAGTCATGAGGATTTTTGTTTTCTTTATGTTGAGGTGTAATCCATACTGAAGGCTGGGGTCTTTGATCTTCATCAGTAAGTGCTTCAAGTCCTCTTCACTTTCACCAAGCAAGTTTGTGTCATCAGCATAATGCCAGCTGTTAATAAGTCTTCCTCCAATCCCAGTGCCTGGTTCTTCATATAGTTCAGCTTCTCGGATTACTTGCTCAGCATACAGATTAAATAAGTATGGTGAAATGATATGATCCTGACTTTAAACCTTGCAGTATCCCCTTGTTCTGTTCCATGATCTATGTACAGGTTCCTCATGAGCACCATTAAGTGTTCTGAAATTCCCATGCTTTACAATTCCTTTCGGTATAGTAACTCTGTTTATTTCTTCCATCTTCTTTTCTTCCTGTGTCATTTAGTACTTTGACCATAGAATCCTTCATTACTGCAACTTGAGGCTTGAGTTTTTAATTCAGTTCTTTCAGCTTGAGAAATGCTGAGCATGTTCTTCCTTTTGGTTTTCTAACTCCAGGACTTTGCACGTGTCATTATAATACTTTACTTTGTCTTCTCAAGCCACTCTTTGAAATCTTCTGTTTGGTTCTTTTACTTCATCATTTCTTCCTTTTGCTTTAGCTACTTGACATTCAAGAGCATGTTTCAGAGTCTCTTCTGACATCCATTTTGGTCTTTTCTTTCTTTTCCATCTTTTTAATTATCTCTTGCTTTCTTCATGTATGATGTCCTTGATGTCATTCCACAACTCTTCAGTCATTAGTGTTCAACTCATCAAATCTATTCTTGAGATGGTCTCTATATACTCAATACCATCAAAAAAGGCATTAAATCTCAATTCCCTGCTCCCTCCACCATATACATGGAAACACATTTAGAATTAATTCTCACAAACCTAACCAATGTCTTCCAGTAGGAATCCTACAGTTTATCTGCAAATCCCAGCCACAGCTGTCATTCTACCCCACTCTCTTCCACTCAAGAAAGCATACAGAGATGCAAGTGAATGAGAGTGATCCTATCATAGAACCTAGAATCTGCCTTATTTTATTACAAAGTATTCTATGATCAGTTACTTATGTCAAACTTTCGGATTCATTCAGATAAGGCAGTGTCCCTCAGTACTATGGTTAAATGATAGGCCAATAAGACTCAAGAAACCAAAAGTTGATTTACTGGCAGTATTTCAGCAATACATTCATTGCATGTGTTTTCCAAATTAAAATGTTCTTCAAGCATCTGATTTTTCAGATCTAAGGATAAAAACCCAAAAACCCACTGCCGTCAAGTCCTCTCTGACTCACAGCTACCTCATAGGACAGAGCAGAACTGCTCTATAGGGTTTCCACGGCTGTAAGTCTTTACAGAATCAAACTGTCGCTTCTTTCTCCTGTAGAGCAGCTGGTGAGTTTGAACCACCAACCTTCTGGTTAGAAGTCGAGCACTTTAACCACTGCGCCACTAAAGCTCCTTCAAATCTAAGGGTATCATCAAGCATATACTCTCAATGAGGCAGCATAGTCACAGTTCACACGAATTTCTGTTCTATATGTATTCCAGAAAGACTTTGATAAATTAATGAAGGTTCAAAGAAAATAAAAATTTATTGAGAAATAATTGATTCATGAAGACATAGTAAATGAAAAATATTTTTGTTAGCCAAATGCTGCCTGGGGTTGAGGGAGGGTGGTATCACTCTATAAATATTGAAGAGTTTAAAAACCTTGTAAACAGACACTATCTTCAACTAAATTTTTAGTAAGTACAAGTTGGAATGCAGCTGAGAGAACTGTTCCTTATATATCTGAAACAACTTTCTAAAAGTGTTGTCATAAAAATCATAGCGCATCAGAGCAAACAGAAGCTTAGATTTTGGTTCAGCCTAACTTTTATATTTCACAGAGGAGGATACTAATACCTAGAGAGATTAGGCAAGAGGTGTGGGGATACCATTATATCGAGAAATAGAAGAATACCTTGTTTAGAAATTTAAAATAAAACTAAAATGATTTTTCCCTTTCTCCCTTTCTCACTGCTTATAACAATTTTCCAAATGTCTCATGGTATTCTGCATCAAGCAAGGTGCTGTTCATGGTATTTTATTTTCATTTTTTCTTTTTTTAAGAAATCTCATGGGTGGAAAGGAGAGCGCTAGTGTTGGTTAAGCACTGCACTGCTAACCAAAAGATTAGCAGTTCGAACTCACCAGTTCTATTCTGGCCTATAGGGTCGCTGTGAGTCGGAATCGGCAATGGGTTACCTACACCTACTAAAGGGCTATACTACCCCACGCCATGTGGTAAGCAATGAGCAATGATGATTTAAAAAAAAAAAAAAAAAGATAGTGTATAAGACATGGTGCCCATTCAGTTCATCAGTCTCTGAAATTTGAAAACATGCCTGTAGCAGTAAAACAACAAAAAATAGCCCGTGTTCTCAAATTCTGTTTATAAATTACCAGCATCTACTAGTGTATTAATATACTACATTCGTTACCAAACCCATACAAAACATACGGATTTTTTAAATGAGATAAAAAATAAAGACCAATAGAAGTTTAATATTTTCTCACCACATCCCACCAGATAACTTCACAGCCCCCTCCCTTGGAAGCAGCATCTTCCCCCTGGTATCTGCTAGGTAAGTCTATTAGAACAAAATCAAATGAACTGCCTCTTCAACTAGATTGTAATTTTTTTTGTTTGTGTTTTTGGTTGATGAGACTATTCACTGTATCCTGATGCCTCTGTATTCTCTTGCAATATGCAGCACAGTTGCTTGTACCTTGTAGGCACCCAGAAAAATTGGTTGTTTTGTTCGTAAGAGATTCCAAGCACACACTTGGCATTGCTAGGCAAGAGGAAGAATTGTGGAGAAAAGGTCTTATAGTCTTCAAGGGTTAGGGTAGGTCTGGTGTCTTAGAAAGCAGACATACAGTAACAGGTCTGATGCTAGGAAAGTGAATGGCTTTATTTTTAGAAATCTGCAGGTATATGCCAGGTGAATGAATGGTGTTATTTTTAGAACTCCCCAGGTATGTGCTATTTTTCTATGACTATAATTTGTCTTACCCAGAAAAGTTCCAACCATGGTTCCTCTTCAATTTGAATTACTTTCAAACTCCTAAGCATTTTACAGAAAACATCATTTGTCGGTCCAGTAGATAAGGGCTGCCATTCAATGTGCCGTATGCATTTTACTCTTCTTCTCTCACAAAGCAGGGAGAAGGAGGGGGTTATACAGTAGACACTTCAAATTGACAATAATTCATAAGGTCTTTCTTCATCAGGAAATAATTTTATAGCCTCTAGGTTATTTTTAGTCATATAAATAATTTCTCTTTTTATTAAGGCAGACATTTATTTTAGTCATCAGTGACATATATGAGATGACTACTTCATTAGCCCATAAAAACAGGCCCCATTGTTCAGTCCTAGGGTCAACAAAGCTAGACAGACTTCTTTAAAACAATGAAGTTTGAAATAACACCCAAACCTAATGTGCATTATTCCTGTACTAGGAGAGTCAGTATTTTGAGCACCTATTATGTGTCATCTTTGAGCATAAGGATCTATCCCATCTACCTCTAACGGAAACAATTTTCCCAGTTGAGAAAAAAAATGTATATAGTAAATTAGACTTGCTACCATGACCTTCTCTCTGTGCCATATATATGCTTTGTTTTTATCTTTGACCCCAGAGGAAATATGATACCCTTCACTAGTGTCCCCTTGGCTAAGAACACATGGGGAAACAGGATGGTAAAATTAAAAGGGTTATAAAGTAGAGCCTCCACGGAGGTCACTCACGGGAGTATGGTCTCTCCAGGGTCAGTCGGCAGCAGATGGGCCCTTGATACAACAGCTTCTACTTCCCTCTTCATTTTTCTGCACACCTCAGCAATTTCTCCTTCTCTCTCTCATGGTCATTTTCTTAAACAATTCTCAGAAAGTTGTAAAACCAATGAGCAAAAATCGAGTTCTGATTCATTCATCAAACACATATTGAGTGTGTACCAAGTGTCATTCCATGAACGGTGCTAGGCCCCAAACACACACTGCCCTTGAGATCTGCGTGAGGAAAACATGTATAAAATTGCTATGATGATTCTGAAAAATTAAGAAAAGGAATATGTGTCCTGGAGAAGAAATATGTCACTGCAACTGAGGGAAGGAGAATGATATCTGTCTTATGTCGGGTTCTATAGAAAAGCAAAACCAGTAAAGTGTATAAATATAGAGAGAGATTTATATTAAGGAAATGGCTTACGCAGTATTAGTAGCTCAAGTCCCAAGAACTGTAGGTCAGACGAACAAGAGTCAGCTACAGGATTCGGTACAAGCAAAGGCCCACCAAAGGCCCCAGAAAGTCCATCTACATTCGTTGTAGGCCACACCCCCAAGGAAACTCCCTTTCAACTGACTGGCTACTTACAGCAGATCCCATCATGGAGATGATCACGTTATATCAAATCTCATCATGGGGGTTATCACATCATTATACGACTGCCAAACTACATCATAACTGCCAAAGCACCGAGAATCATGGCCCAGGCAAATGACACACAACCTTAACAATCGCAGTCCACCCCTTGTCAACTTGGCACCTGTACACATCTCCTTAAACTATACACAATCTCTGAGTAAAAACAATTATAAAGTCATACTTGAATCCAACATGATACAACTAACACACATACAACCAAAAATGCACTAGCCCTGTTTACATCTTATATTTTAGAAGTGAAGAACACAAAAATATTTGATGAACATAAACAAGGCAGAAATACCTATAACAATTACAGTCCTCATTTCTGCAACCTGTCACATGGTTGTAACTGATATTTAGAACTACCTTCTTTCATCACCCACTCCATATTCCCTTTGCCCTCACCAAGCACTTCAGCTGCTTGTGTTTCTTTGCCTGGTGGGGAGACTCAAACCTTCATTCCTGAAGGGTCTGGGCCATTAGTAGTCATGTCAGAATTGAGTTGCTGTAATCTTCCATTGACTTTAATCACAGGGCATGGTAGTACTAAGAGATGTCCTAAGGAATCTCCTGCATTCCAGACATACTCTCCTTTACCTCCGTTATGTAACATCAACCTGATTTCTTCTTGGTAATCAGGATCAATCACACCAGCCAGTATGGTAACTCCCTTCTTTGCCTATTGATCCAGAGGCATAAGGAGCCCGAAGTGGCCAGGTGGCATTCTTAACTTTCAGCTCAATGGAATCAGTGATGTGCCTCCACGTGGGAGCATTCCTCTCTTCAGAACTAAGATCTCTAAACCTGCAGAGCATAGGGTTGCAGTGGGGACAGGAAGCAAAAATTTTGTGAATGGGTCACTAGGGATAATAGTGAGTGGTGCCACTCCCAATTCTACCCCTTGATTCCTAGACTCATGAATACCGGCTAGGGGAGAAACAGGACCATATATTGGACACTGGTTTAGAGCACATACAGACTCCTGGAAAACATCAGCCCAATCCTGCAGGGTATTACCACCTAGCTGGCACCATAACTGTGTCTGTAGAAGGCCATTCCATCGTTCTATCAAGCCAGCTGCTTCAGGATGATAGGGAACATGGTAAGACCAGTGAATTCTGTGAGCATAGGCCCATTGCCGCACTTCATTTGCTGTGAAGTGCGTCCCTTGATCCAAAGTGATGCTGCGTGGGATACCATGATGGTGGATAAGGCATTCTGTAAGTCCATGGATGGTAGTTTTGGCAGAAGCATTGTATACAGGAAGGCAAATCTGTATCCAGAGTAAGTGTCTATTCCAGTAAGAACAAAACAAATGCTGCCCTTTCCCTGATGGAAGTGGTCCAATGTAATCAGCCTGCCAGCAGGTTGCTAGCTGATCACCTTGAGGAATGGTGCTATATCAGGGACTCATTGTTGGTCTCTGCTGCTTGCAGACTGGGCACTACCAGTGGCTGTAGCCAAGTCAGCCTTGGTGAGTGGAAGTCTATGTTGCTGAGACCATGCATAACCTCCATCCCTGCCACCATGGCGACTTTGTTCATGAGCCCATTGGGCAATGATGGGAGTGGCTGGGGAAAGAGGATGACTAGTTTCCACAGAACACATCACCCTATCCATTTGATTGTTAAAATTGTCCTCTGCTGAGATAACCCTTTGGTGAGCATTCACATGAGACACAAATATCTTCACTTCTTTAGCCCATTCAGAGAGGTCTATCCACGCACCTCTTCTCCATACCTCCTTGTCACTAATTTTCCAATCATGTTCCTTCTAAGTCCTTGACCATCCAGCCAAACCATCGGCCATAGCCCATGAGTGGGTATACAATCATATATCTGGCCATTTCTCCTTCCACGCAAAATGAACAAACAGGTACACTGCTAGATGTTCTGCCCATTGGGAGGATTCCCTTCACCACTGTCCTTCAGGGAGCTTCCAGAAAGGGGCTGTAGTGCTGCCGCTGTCCACTTTTGAGTGGTGCCTGCATATGGTGCACAGCCACCTGTAAACCAGCACAAGTTTTCTCTTCTTCAGTCGACTGATTATAATGAACTCCCCATGAGACCATAGGTGCAGACTGGGAGACGGAAGGTAATGTGACATGAGTGGGCATGTCACATTTGGGCCACTTCCTTATAATATCTATTATTTATTCTTTTTTTTTTTAAAAAAGTGTATAGGGCTTTTCTTATTGTGTCACTCAAAAAGCATTCAAAACAAGAATCCCATAGCTCCATCATCCCTATTAGAAAGTTAGCAAAGGACAAAAATAAAGTAAATAAGACATAACACTTAAAAAAAAAAAATTAGAAGATCGTTTCTTGTTCCTCCAATCCCAAGTAACTCTTTAAAAACATAGACATTAACAAAATTTTCTTGAATCTTCTTCCCAGTAAAACATGCAAGTAGCAGAGTATGCACACGCACATATGTAACACTTATCTATACAAAAGGAATCAGTCAAGGTAACTGATCTACACTTTGTTTTTATCATTTAATCGTATACTTTGAAGATCTATTGATGATAGAAAGTCCTTGGGTGGTGCAAACAATTAAGTGCTTGGCTGCTAACAGAAGGGTTGGAGGTTTGAGTCCACCCAGAGGTGCCTCAGAAGAGAGGTCTGGTGATCTGCTTCTGAAAAATCAGCCACTGGAAACCCTGTGGAGCACGGTCCTACTCTGACACACATGGGGTTGCCGTGACAGAACTGACTTGATGGCAACTGGTTTGGGGTTGGCTTTTTTGTTTGCTTGTTGACTTTTTTGGTTTTATTGATAGTAGCAGATATCATTGAACCACACTTTTTAAAGTTCCATAGAATTTTGTTGTTTGGATATATCGTATTTTATTTAACCAATGCCACATAAATGACATTTATGTTTTTCTAACTATTAAAAACTATATTCCATTGAATATACATATAACTTGCTGGCAATCAATTGTTGGATGAAAAGAGGTGTGCACTTAAAATTGTGTTAGATGTGCTCAAATTGCTCTCCAAAAGCGGCATCAGTTTAGACTTCTGTCAAATGAGAAATGCCCATATTCCAAAACCTTTGCTAGAATTTGTTACTCTCACGTACATTCACTTTGGCATATGAGATAGATGTAAATGATAGGTCATTTTAATTTCCATTTATTAAATTATGAGGCTGAGAATTTTTGTGTCTATTAGTAATTCATCTTTGTTTTTCTGTACACTGATTGGCCACTTGATGAGTGGAATATTTGTTTGCTTATTAATCATTTTTATAAGACCATAGTACATAGTACATTGTACATTGTAGTCTTCTGTGCACCTTATCTAATTTTCCACGTTACCCTAATTTTGCCAGACTCTAGCTTTTCAATCTTAGGTGGCCGCTCTTGTCCATCTTTCCTTTACAAATTCAGTATTTTTTTTTTGTCCCCCATGTTCTCTTGTAGTATTTCCAACTTTTATTTTTTTAGATTTACAAAATCGATAGGTCTCAAATTCATTTGAAATGAAGAATGAGGTAGCCCTCAGCTTTATTTTCCCACAAATATCTATTCTTTTTTTGCAACACAATTTTTTTTTTTGGACTAATCCACCTTTCCCTGCTGAATAAAATGCCATTCTTATCATACCGAACATATTCATATGTGTCTGGATGGGTGTTATCTAGATTCTGGACTCTGTTCCACTGGATTTAATTCTTTTCTTCATTTTTCAGAATTGTTATAGCAATTTTTCACATACAGTCCTCAAAAAAAAATATCATTTTCAAAGTTTTCCCCAAAATGTCTCATTGATATTCTTATTTGGATGGCACAGGCTTCATACATTAATTTAGGAAGATGACATCTTTATGCTATTGAACCTTCCTATCTAAGTTACGACTCTTTTCCAAGTCTTCTTTTATAACCCTCAGAAGAGTTGTAAAATTTCCTTCACATAAGCCCTGGAACATTCATTCCTAGTTCATTTATTTATTTATTTGGTCTTCCTTACTTTGCTTAGTATTGTAAATGGGATAATTTCTTCATCAAATTTTCTGTTTATAGTTGGTAGATAAGAAAACTAATGATTTTGATATAAATTTTGCAAGCAGGGAATTTTACGAATTCTCTCTTTTTTTGTTTCTAATAGTTTCCCAGACAATTCTTGTGACTTTCGATGGTGTACAATCATATCCTCTGCAAATAACAATAATTTAATGTCCTCCATTATCACTTTTATAGTTCTCATTTTTTTTCTCTTATATAACTACACCAGCTAACGCTTCCAGAGCTACGTGTGAAGATAATTGGCTTTCCTGACATCCTCATGGCTTTCATCTACTTCTCTCTTATTGGAGCATATTGGCAAGATTTTTTTAGGATTTGTCCCAGCCTTTTCCCCTTATAATTCCTTATGGGGTGAGGATGCTTTTTTTTTTTTTTTTTTGAGGATGCCATTAAGAACATCACCAACCTACACTGAGCATTGAGTGTTCCTGCGCCCCTCTTTCTCTGGCTTACACTTTTCAGAGATTGTCACCTGAAGCTGTGCTAGCCCAGGTGTTAGACTGTGGTGGTGCAGCAATGGGTCTTATTTACCCTTGTTCATATCTTCCAGAGAGCACAGAGGAAGGTTTTGCCCCAACTTCTCTATTTTATTCTACCTTAGAAATGCCACCCTGCCAGGTGCCTAACATGCGCTAGATGCTTGGCTGCAAGCCTTATGTTCAGTGGCACATTCAACCCTTGTACCAGGCCTTTTTTCAGTTGCCATTGAGACCACCCTGATTCAAGCAACTCCATGCGTGCTGGGGTACAGCCGTGCTCTACAGGGTTTTCAGTGGCTGATTTCTAAGAAGCTAATCACCAGACTTTCTTCCAATGGGCCTCTAGGTGAACTTGAACCTCCAACCTCTCAGTCAGCAGCCACGGTAACCATGTATACCACCCAGGAACTCCCATATACTGATTGTCTTAGTCGTCTGGTGCTGCTCTAACAGAAATACCACAAGTGGATGGCTTTAACAGAGAGACTTTTATTCTCTCACAGTCTAGTAGGTTACGAGTCTAAATTCAGGGGATCAACTCCAGAGGGAGGCTTTCTCTCTCTGTCAGTTCTGGTCTGGGAGCATCTCAGCACAGGACCCTCAGGTCCCAAGGATGCGCTCTGCTCCCGGTGCTGCTTTGTTGGTGGTATGAGGTCCCCATGTCTCTCTGCTCAGTTCCCTTTTTTTTATCTCAAAAGAGATTGGCTTAAGACACTAGTTAATCTTATAGATCTCATCAATATAACTGCCACTAATCCATCTTATTATGTCATCTTATTATGTCATAGTGATAGGATTTGCAACACATAGGGAAATCACATCTGAAGACAAAATGGTAGATAATCATACAATCATATAAGAGAATCATGACCCAGCCATGTTGACAGGTATTTTGGGGGGACATGATTCAATTCATAACACTGATTAAGCTTAGGAAACAACTTGTCTTAAATTACGCAGTTAATTGGCAGCTGAGACGGGCCTTAAAACTACATCTCTCTGCCTCTAAAGCCTGCACTCTTTCTGCTGCATTTCCTTGTCTCTCAGAAAGGCTAAAATATGGAATGTAGAGAGTTCTGGATGAATGCAGTAAAGGAGGGATCGATTCTGCTCAGGAAGTGTCAAGAGGTGATGCTCCCAGTTCTGAAGATCAGCACTGAAAGAGCTCACAGAAAACTGATACGCTGCCATGATACAGGAACCACCCTCCACAGGAACGGGAGGACTCAGCAGATCACAGCCCCACCACAGCCCTCGACTGATTTTGTTTTGCCTGAGGCCTAGGCAGCACCTCATGATACAGTTTGGTAAATTGTTTTCAAGTCGGCTTGCCTGAGGAGTGGGCACGTACTCAACAAGCTTCTTCAGGGAGGGAAAAAACTTGTTTTTACCTGAGGAAACTTAATTCAAGTTTCCAACTCATTTCTTCTTTCAAGCAGTTTCCATTATAAACCCAATTCTGTGGTGGGATTTATTGAAGCGGAGAACAGAAAAGACATTGGCTCACAAGTGACTCAGGGAGATGATATGGATTAGAACCTGGAAAAAACAGTAAACCATAAAGCTACTGAGTCCTGAAAACACTGAGCCATCCTTGAAAGGAGACTAAGATTTGAACAGGGAAGATATCACTAAGTGAACATGAATATGCCAAGAATTGTATCTGAATTATTTCCCATTCAAAAGTTGCATTTTGCTGCTAACTTACCCTTTACCGTACTTTAACCCTATTAAAGAAAACATTAGCATCTCTTTTCACTCTCATTTCACTCCCAATACATAAAAGAATAATTAAATTCCCAGGGGCCATTAGGGGATAACAAAAGAACTATAGTTAGAATGAATAATTCCTGATCAAAGAGTCCATTAATTCCTCAGGCAAGGGTTACATCTTATCATGCCTTATTGAAAGGACAGAAGCTCTGGTGGCAAAGTGGTTAAGCACTCAGCTGCTAAGCAAAAGGTCAGCAGTTTGAACCTACCAGCTGTTCCATGGGGGAAAGATGTGGCAGTCTACTTCTGTAATGGAAACAATATGAGGCGGTTCTACCCTGTCCTATGGGATCACTATGAGTTGGAATTGACTTAACAGATATTGTGTTTTTTTACTAAGAGGACACTGTGAATCTGAGGTTCATTATGGACGTTTTTCTTATTCTCTCTACAGCACTCAGTCCTACGGGGCTTCTGCCCTTCTGAGTTTCACAGGAGTCCAAAAGCCTTCTGGCAAATGAGCCAGCTGGAAGACCTCACCATAATGCTGACCAAAGACCACGTAAAGAATCGATTGTTCATTTACTGTCAAGAAAATTCATCAGGTATTTATTGAGCAGTTATGTCAGAACTAATGCTGTTCAGTCCTGCAACATCATGATAAATAGAGAAAACACGGATGCTGTCAAGGATTTCATTTGACTGGGATCCACAATCAATGCCCATGGAAGCAGCAGTCAAGAAATCACACAACACAGTGCACTGCGAAAATTTGCTGCAAAAGATCTCCTTAAAGTATTAAAAAGCAAAGATGTCACTTTGAAGACTAAGGTATGCCTGCCCCAACCCGTGGTATTTTCAGTTGCCTCATATGCATGGGAAAGCTGGGTAATGAATAAGGAAAACTGAAGAAGAATTGATGTCTTTGAATTACGATGCTGGAGAAGAATATTGAAAATACCACAGACTGCCAGGAGAATGAGCAAATCTGTCTTGGAAAAAGTATAGCCAGAATACTCCTTGGAAGCAAGGATGGCGAGACTTTGTCTCACTTACTTTCAACATATTATCAGGAGAGGCTAGTCCCTGGAGAAGGACATCGTGCTTGATAAAGAAGAGGGTCAGCGAAAAAGAGGAAGACCTTCAACAAGATGGACTGACACAGTGCCCGAAACAATGGACTCAAGCATAGCAAAGATGGTGAGAATGGTGCAGTGTTTTATTCTGTTGTACATGGGGTCACTGTGAGTCGGAAATGACTTGTCAGCACCTAAAGACAATGCAATATGTCATGACTGGGATAGTTATATATAGTCTTATCCAGAATACTTCAAAGAAAATCCTTCCATTACAGAGGATATAATCCAATGTGAAGACAAATATTACTTATACAATATAATTAGAAAACTATCAACACAGAGAAAGAATATAAACATGACATGAATGCCACGGTGTAAATTCAGGACTAAGATAGGAGAAGACACCAAAGTATCTATACTTAGTAGCTCCATAGAATATTTACAAGGTTGGGACTTGTCTCTACAACATCAAGTGTTTTTATTTTTTCAGGAAAAGCCAAACCCTAAATAAACAGTTTGTGTATTCCTTGCAAAAATTTTCAGTCATGGAACTGAATACTATGGATACTGGAAAACAAGAGCCATATTTTCAGCTCATCTAATGCAAAGAAGAGAGAGTTTTAAGACAAATGGTTTAGGTACTCTTATGACAGGAATCCCAGAATACACCAACAGACACAGTTAAGGCTATGCATCTGATACACCTGCAAAGGACAGGAAAAAAGACCAACATGGAGACCTGACTGCACGGTCCCGGTTAGAAGTGCAGGTTCCCAAGATTCTCAAAATCTTCTCTCAGATGCCCAGCTGCCAATGATTCCATCTTTGTAGAACCACCACTTCCCCATTCTCACGGGAGATTTTTGTCTTCAGGAAAGTCTGGTTAACCAACTTCTACTCAACACGTACCAGTGACTGTGCAAAAACAACTCAGTGATGACAGGAAACATGGTGAACATGACATCGCAGAAACGTACTTGTGAAGATGGTTGTTGAAGTGGCAAACATTTTGCTACCTATATATTTACCACACACACACACAGAAAATTTATCTCCTGGTAAATCAAAGGTCAGTTTTCCAGAAGACCTTGGCTTTTCTACCCTTTTCAAGACCAAGCACCAAGCCTGCCAGAGGGCTGAATTCCTACATGTACGAAACTAATTTCTTGCTTTTTTATTTTCAGTTTTACTTGTTCCTCTCGTTCCACTCCCTTACATTCTTTTAAATCAGATTTTACTAAATGCAATCTTGCAAGGAACCTCAAATGCTCTTGTCTATATGTGTGGTAAGAATTTAAAAAAAAAATCCATAGGAAATTAGATCAGGACATCAGGCTGAGAAAATATGTCTATACCTCTTTCTTCCCTAGAGAAGACATAAAAAATTCTATTAGAGAAAATAAAATTACAACATTGGCAGTAAACACGAAACAGTGTCCTTGTGGATCAAACTTGAGGAATCTATGGCAGCAGAAAGAATCAGCTTGACAGAGGAGGACACAGATCAGAGAACACAAAGCAAAGGACGGCTGTAAAACACGGGAACATCTCTGGGGTTCTCCACATCAGAGGTAAGAGATGTGAGAAGCAGGAAGGAATGTAAGAACAACTATCAAGGTGATTTTGGGTATGACTAAATTCGTATCAACTGATCTTTTTTACTCTAATGACTGACACTTTTGAGTAGTGAATGTGGATACTTATGTGGGAGGGGTCGTAGAAGGCCCACGGGGGTAGTGGCATCCAGAAGGAAGAAAGAACATGCTCCCTCCAAATACCCGCCACTGGTAAATCCATAGGGAAGTTTCACCCATACTATCCCCATGATCAGAGCCCCTGGGTGGCAGTTAAGCGCCCAATTACTAACCACAAAGTTAGAGATTCAAACCCACCCAGAGGTGCCTCTTACCAGCCCTGGAGATCTGCTTTCAAAAAAGTAGCCATTGAAAACCCTGTGGAGTGCAGTTCTACTCAGACACACATGGGGTCGCCATGAGTTGAATCAACTTGACTGACATGGGTTTGGTTTTGGGTTCTGGTTATCTCCATGATTGCTGGAAGCAAGCTGTAGTATACAAACAAAAATGGAATCCCACAAATAAATCTGAGACAAAATCAAAAACCTCTAGATATTTGAAGAAAATCAAGACCATGACAAAAATGAAACAAAACTGAAAATAAATCATTGAATATCAGGAAATCAAAATTACTATAAAAATATTTATAGGAAGGGCCTTATTAATGCATAAAACTCAAAAGCCACAGGGGAAAATATTCTAAAATTTAATTACATAAAAATCATAAATTTCTCTTCTACACAGGCACCATAAACAATATTAACACAAAATTTCCAGGTGGGGAAAAAGGCATTTCAACCTATATAGCAAAGAATACACACCAAGAATCTCTGAAGAAATTCTATAAACTACTAAGGAACAAACGGCCTACACCCCTGACAAAGTATCTAATAAACTTAAGAAGAGAGATGCAACCTCGCAAGTTATCAGGGAAATACAAGTGAAAGCAATGAGAGAATATTTTCTACCCCTTGGATTGATAATAATTAAAAACACCAATGATAAACAAAAAATCTAGTGCTTGTGTGGGAGCGGGGAAGTTAATACTCCTGTATGGCAACATAAATCAATACAGACTTTCTTGCTATCAAAACTTAAAATAATTGTGACTGAAAAAAAATGTATTTTTCCATTTTTAATTGATTTTTAAAACCTGAAACAGACCAAGCTACTGTGACACATCCCTCCTACATGACAAAGCACAGTCTTCTTGAGAGGAAAATACAATATGTCACCCACCTCTTCCCAAGTTGGGGATGGGGGTGGCAAAGAAATGAGCTGGTGTGAAATGAAAACCATTCTCTTCTAACGCCTCAAAACGTGCCCTTGGGGACACGGTGTCGCGGGCCGAAGTTTTATCTCTGTCCTCATCCCCTTCCTAGAATAAGACATATTCTCCTAACTCCCCTGGGAAAAGGTACACAGATAAAAGCCACAATAACAGCTGCAATGAAACGAAAAGCCCAAAATTGGGAAGTTCGTTATTGCTGCTCTTTTATTTTACTTTAGTTTTCTCTTTTTTACATAAAATATTTGGCAATGGAAAAGCCAGTCTTATAGTTATTCATCCCATTACAGGCAATTTTCATTTATACCTCACTCGTATCCTAGTGAATTATAAGCCCTTGAGGAGAATATATGGGGAGAAAAAAAAAAAAATACTCACACTTTGAAACATAATAGAGAACCCAAGCTGGAAGCTAAGGGGAAATGCTTGGTGGCTGGAGAGTGGAGAAGATGCAAGGGGATTTAAGGGACCAAGTATTTTCTGGGAAAGATAAACAAGAAATTTAGAAAGCCTGGAAGCAAGGAGGGCACCAGAACAGCCCAAGGATCAAGAAGAAAAACTTCAGGGCGATTTATTTTAAAATCGGACCAATATTTGTACATTGTACTCTTTGTATCAGTTAATTTTGTCCTAACTACAAACATCTGAAAAATAGTGACTTGAAACAACAATCTATTACTTAGTTCAAAATTCAGTGGACTGGCAATTTGGGCTGGGCTCAGCTGAGTGGTTTGTCTGGGATCATCTGTGTTTACTCATGTGTCTGCGGACAGCTGCTAGGTCATCTGGGGAACTGACTGGCCTCAGATTGCCTCAGCTGAGACAGCATGTCTCTGTTTTCTGTGGTCTTTCATCTTCCAGTAGGCTAGCTCAGTCTAGTTCACGTAACAGCTGGGTAGATTTCTAAGAGAACAAGCAGAAGAATGTAAGGCCTCTTGAGGCAGGGATTTGGAACTGGCATGACATGACTTTCACTGCATTTGACTGGTTGAAGCAAGTTCCAAGATCAGCTCAGATTCAAAGGGTGAGGAGATAGACTTCACCTCCTGTTGGGAACAGCTGCAAAATTGCATTAGAAAGGGGTATCAATACCAGGGAGAGTATAGATAATTGTGTCTACATTTGCAATCAATCTACCACCACATTTCATCTGTTAATCGAGAAGCAGAACCTGAATTCCTTCCATGTATCCGAGGCTGTCCTAGGAGCTATGAAAAACTTAAAAGGATAAAAATACTGTTTTTATTTTTTGTTCCTTGGGGATCAGTGTCAGCATGTTCTCTGTACAAGTTCTTGTTAGGTACCATCGAATTGATTCCGATTCACAGCGACTCCTATGTACAACAGAACAAAACACTGCCCGGTCCTGTGCCATCCTCGTGATCGTTTTTATGCTTGAGCCCAGTATTGTAGCCACTGTGTCAATCCATCTCATTGAGGGTCTTCCTCTTTTTCAATGACCCTCCACTTTACCAAGCATGATGTCCTTCTCCAGGGACTGATCCCTTCTGATAATATGTCCAAAGTATGTGAGATGTAGTCTCGTCATCCTTGCTTCTAAGGAGCAGTCTTATCAGTGTACCCATGCGGAAAAATATGTTCTGAAATTTACAGAAGGTGCATGTGTTCATCTTCTACTTAATTTATTTCAAACAGCTATGACCTGAGAGCTGGAGGTATGGAAAGAACAGCTCAGTTCTCGTCTCTTAGTGACCCAGAGTCGACTGGGAAACCCAGATGTGAAAAGCACTTGGGAAATAGATGAAGAAGGGATTCACTCTCTTTCATTAAGGAAATGATTTGAGTTGGAATTTAAAGATGAGCAAACATTTGCTACACTCTGAAAGTCAGGAAAGGTAGTCCAGGTAGAAAGGATGACATGAAAAACAAAAGGACGTACGGCAGTACAAAGCACACCAAGCAAAATTTACTTCATTCAGTGTGGACAGCTCAGCTGGAAGGGTAGAAGGGAGGTTAAGAGGGGTGCGGTGATTAAGGGGGAGAAGACTGCAGATTCTCGCCAGGTGCAAAAGTGCCCGAGTAGGCTCCCCCACCTGGCTCTGATCACTTGTTCTCTTAACGACATAGTTCATGTCTAAGACACTATTTAAAACCTCACAATTCTAGCAGAATGTCCCGTGTTTCTATGAAGTCAGAAACCTAATTGGACATTGTTCTATTTGCCATTTCTCCACTGCCTTCTGCCGAAGAAATGAGGATATTGATCTCCTTACGTTTGCCTCAATTTTAGACACCCCGAAATTAAATTATCATCTCCGAGTTGGGATGAGACTCTTTTATAGCACTTCTGCCCTGTCTGTTCCTGCCGGAGAAGTTATTTTCCTCCAGAAACTTGTTTTTAGTGTAAAATTGGATTCTGGCAAAGTCTTGATTCTTATTGACAAGTCTCCTTGTTTACTGTTGTTCATTCTTAAGATGTTGCCTCGTTAAAGACCAAAAGGTTAACAACTGAACCCTCTTTGCCTGGAGTAAATCATACTCAATTTTCTGGTGCTCATTGCAAACAATCCGCTCCAAAGGAACTAATTAGGGCTGAGAACACAATATGTGAGTTTGGACGGCATCGTCTGCATAGTCTCGATAGCAGGCTTTGTTTTGTTCCTCCACTCGGCAGTCATTCTGTGTAAGTCTGCTGAAGGAGGGGATGGGTGCACTCTGGCATTCTGATGACAACGATGGCTGCAATGGCAGAATGTGGGCCATAAAATGCACTGCATCTCAAATCTGTCAGCTTCCGAGAGCTGCACTCATGGCTGCTGGCAGACACGTAAGGTGCTGAACTGCCGTTCATGGGGTTCGGAACTGCGCTGCAGGCTTTCCAAGTGCAGCTCAGTCAGGGGCATTCTGCTCTTCCTCTCTCTCTCTTTCTGTGTGTGTGTGCATGTGCGTGTATGCATATGTGTGTTTATGTAGGTTTAGGAAGGACGGGAGGGATTTGTCAATAGACAAAAATAGCTCATGTCTCATGAGTCAGATTTTGCTGCATAATACAGCACCTCAAAACTTAGTGGCCTCACTCAACAACACTGAAAATCCAGGCCTGGCTCAGGTGATCGAAGTTGGGTCCACTCGTGTGTGCAGTCAGCTACGGGTGGAGGATGGGCTCAGCTAGGATGGTTCATCTCTGGTCCGTATGGTCTTTCACACTCTGGGAGGCTAGCCTGAGCTGATTAGTATGGTGGCTCAGCAGGGTCCACTGGCGGATTAACAAGTAAGCAAGGTATGCAGGGGCTTAATTGTGTTTACTTACGAATCTGTATGGCACAATTTCACAAGGGTGAAATTGCACACTAGGGATTAGTAAGCACAAGTAAGCTCATGTGTACCTTGTTCATTGGGTAATACATCCCGGCAGGATCCCAAGGGAGTGAATCGAAACATGCAAGGCCTCTTGGCCTAGATTTGGAACTGGCAGAGCGTCACATCTGCCATATTCCCTTGGTGAAAGCAAACCCAAAGCCAGCCCAGAGTTTAAAAGTTAGCAAATAGACTTCACCTCTTGAGGGCAGATTACAAAGTCACTGAAAATGGGCGTAGATAAAAGCAGGGATGGAAAATTTGGACGAGTTTTGCAATCTACCACAAATCACAAGGGAATAATTCATTTATTATTACTGAAATCACCAGAAGCAGCAAATTACGTATCTGTTAATTATTTTTATAAGAGGCTGGGTTGGAGTTGTGTTGAAATACGAAGTAGGGTGGATTGATTTTCCATCTTCTTCAACTTGTTCTTGTTTTACTGGCTTGGGAAGCCCTTTGATAAATTCCTTAAGGTACCAAATTTGGCCAGACTACTATTAGAAAGGGTTAAGTGGGAATAAAGGAGCTTCTTTATCCTCCACCATGTAAGTAGTAGCCTCTTTCTGTGTTATATCAGTTGTAGAAACAGCTCAGGGAAGCAGGTAAGGGCAGTGATGTGAAATAGGACACGTGAGTAAGCAGCCACACAGCATTGGTTCTCTCCATCTACATGACAATATCAGGTAAAGAAGTGGTGGGGTGCCAAAGGTTTTTGGTCCCAAGGATTCCAAAAGAATGTATAATTTAAGAATATTTTCCCCTATGACTTTTGAGCTTTATGCATTTCTTAATAAGAACTTTCTATAAATATTATTACAAAAATTAACTCAAAATGGACCATAAGTCTAAGTGTAAAATGTGTAATATTTCTAGAAGAAAACGTAGCAGAAAAACTTTATGACATGACACTAAAGACATAATCCATAAGAGGGCAAATTCACAAGTGGGACTTCATCAAAATTGTGCTTGACAAAAGACCCTATTAAGAAATGAATCAACAAGCCACAGAGTGGGAGAAAATATTTGCAAATTATGTATCTGACAAAGGACTTGTATTCATAATAGGCAAAGAACTCCAAAACTCGAGAGCAAGAAATTTTACAATAGAGCAAAGATTTGAATGAAAGAGGACATATAGTGCTGAAAAAAAAAATGTTCAAAATATTAGCCATTAGGAAGATGTAAGTTAAAGTCACAATGAGATACTACTATAAAAACTGTACACTCATTAAAACCAAAAAATCAAACCCATTGCCATTGAGTTGATTCCGACTCATAGCAACCCTATAGGACAGAGCAGAACTGACCCATAGAGTTTCCAATGAGCACATGGTGGATTCAAACTGCCGACTTTTTGGTTAGCAACCGTAGCTCTTAACCAGTATGCCACCAGGGTTTCCTATATACTCATTAGAATGACAAAAATTGATTAACTGGCAACACCAAGTGTTTACAAGCATGTGAGGCAATCGGATCTTGCATACTGCTGATGATGCCGAAGGTTAGGGACTGGGAGAGAGTTTGTTCACAATAGCATAGGATAGTAGAGTTTGGGGGTTGTTCTCTATCCTGATTGTGGTAGAAGTTACACAAATATATACATGTGTCAAAATTTATAGAACTGTACACTAAAAATACCCATTTTAAGTTAATTTAAAAAATAAAATTGAAATATGGACATAACGTGTTTATAGTTCATGTCATTTCAAAAATGATTTTAAGTTATTTTCTATCTTTTGTATTTTAATATAATGCTACCACATTATCATGTCTTGGCTTGTCAACACATATCTTGAGTTTTCTTTTTTCTCTGTAAATATAAACCAATTTGTGGCCAAACTGATGGTTTTAGTTTAGAAGAGCTAAAAAGTTCTAAGATTAGGGCAAGTTGGTAGGGAAGATACTCAGAAATTCAACAGGAAATGAAAAAACATATAATCTTCTCTGCCTAGCAGTGAAGAAGGTCTCCATGAGCCAGAGAGTTTGATGGTCTTTCCTGTACCGTTCCTTAATTAAGCCTTCAGCTGGCATGGTAGACACTGGTGAGCTATGTTTACAGGTGAAGAAACAGAGGCTCGAAGAGCTGCACATAGTGTTCAAGACACAGCGGGAATTCACATCACGTCTGACTACAACGTCTTTGCTCTTTTTAATGAAGAATGGAGCTTCCGTCCCTGCTTTAGTCCAATGATATGAGGCTTTTTTTTTTTTTTTTTTTTTTTTTTTGGTCTGAAAGTCTATGCACTTTCTGTGAATTCAAAGCAGAGCATTTTCTGAGAGGTGGTGGTGACATGTGGCTTTTGGACATGTGGGAGAAATCATTATATGTCCCTCTCCTACTCAGCTTGGAGGAAGGGCGTCGAGTTCAAGGGTGGAGTCTGCACGGTCAATATTATCTTAAGGCAGCAAATTTCTTGACCTCAGCCCTAGAACCAGCTGTTTCACCAACTACATTTGAGTATAAACTTGGGAAACCTAAGAGAGGGAGTCAGCTCTTCCCTCTGGAAACTGAGCCAAGAATCAATCTAAGTACTCCACTGGACAGAAGACAAAAAGTCTTCCCTGAAATAAATCTTTAAACTTTTCTCTCCGTAAGAATCACCTCCACCAGGGACCCTTCAGAGTAGAATATAAAACTGTCTGTCAACAACGGTCCCCATATTACCTGCAGGGGACCATCACGGAACAGCATCAGGTGGCTCCAGTCATATCGGATACTGAAGTATTACATATTATTTGTTCTTCTTTATTGTAAAGTAATAATGTTCAACCTATAATATTTTTATAATACTGTAAGTAAGAAAAGAAGAAAATCCCTTATCATTTTACCACTGGAGATTTTTCTTTTCATGCTTTTCTCTAATTTTACCAAAACGTGATCATCCAATGTTACAAAATTCCGTATTTTGCTTAATCCCTTAGCATTATATTGTAGCATATTCTCACACCCTTAAACAGTTTCTAAGAGCAGGATCTTTATCAATGACTTCATAGCATTTCATCATGTGACTACATCCTCTTTTGTTTTCATTTCCTACCGATAACTCATTGTTCAGTTCTAATATTCTGTTATTATGAATAACAGTGCTATTCATGCAATATTGTGTGGATCCCTCATTATAATCTAGGGATAAATTCCTACAAATAGGACTACTTAGCATGTTGATACCTAGAGCCAAACTGTCCACCAGGGCACCTATGCCAATTCACAGGCCAACTAGCATGGTACAAGAAAATGAACATTTTTCTAAATTCTGGCCAATGATAGGCATTATATTATGATGTTTTTTCCTCTTATTATAGGAATTGCCTTTTTTTCTTAGAATTAGTAAGATTTATTATATATAGCGAATACCTCTTTCAAATTATTGGGTGTCATTTAATATAATTCATGTTGTACTTCGCTTTTTTAATTATGGTAAATATGTAAATATATGACATATATTCATATATAATCACGAGATATTTGCCATTTCAACATCTTTTACGTGTACAAATCAGCAACACCAATCACATTCATCATGCTGTGTGACCATCAGCACCAACGAACTGCACCATCATTTCCAAATCCTTCTATCGCCCCTAACAGAAGCTCGGCGCCCCCTAAGCAATGGTTCCCTCTTCCTGCCTCCTTTCTATCCCTAGCAACCACTAAAAAACTTTGGTCTCTATACATTTGCCTCTTCCAGATATTTCATGTAAATATAATACATATATACATAAATGTACAGCTGGCTCAGTTCTCACAAACAGAATTTACCTATGTAATCAGCACCCAGGTAAAGACTCAGAACATTAACAGGACACCAAAATTCCCTTGACACCCCCTTCAGTCACAGGCACCCACTTCCGCAATAGTGGTGACTTTGTACACAGAAAGGAAAGCTCATAACACCAATTTCTGGATGTATCAGACGTTGATATAAAATGTCTGGTAGCCTGTGAAGAAAGAAACTATATCAACTTAAAGTTTAAAATAAAATCCCAAGCAAACTGCCTTCACCACCCCTCCAAGGATAACCTTTATCACCACTGAGTATGCTATTTCTGGATCCTTTCCTTTAATGCATAGTACAAGTTTTCCTATATTCATTACTTGATGCCAAAAATCAGCCAAAAGTAGCCTTAACAATGCATTTTTCTGTCCTTCCCTAACACGCGCAGCAAGCTGTAAAATCTAGAGTGGCTTACAATAAGTCTTTTAAGAGAACAATGATTCACTTGCTCAAATAAAGGCAATAAATCCAACTGTGATGAAGAGGGAAGTGAGTCATTGTCAATTCTGTCAAGTTACAAGAACCACACAATTCGAGGGTCACAGATGAATGAAAAGAGTAGACAGCACATTTAGGATAAGGTCAGAGACGTGGGTGGTGGCAACTCCAAAGGCAGGGCCATATTATCTCTCATTTAAAGAAAAATTAAACGTGAAATAAATTTGGGGAGACAAAAGGGATAGAGTCTCTTTCAGCAACAGATTATTCCCTGGGGTAGATCACACAATGTTAAAGTTACAGCCTGCAGACTCAGGAAGATGAGAAAGTTTATAGCTTAAAACTAGAGAAATTTCAGGCTTTGAACAAATTGCAACAATAGAAGAAAAATCTACTCTCTTCATTGCATTGACAGTTCTACTCCAAGGTTGCCTCTAACCTCCCAATTGCTAAATTTGATTCTTTTCAATTCTTATCTTACTTGACCTCTCTAAAGCCTCTGACGCTATCGATCGCTCTTTCCTGAAATCCGTCCACCCTTCGGCTTTGGTGAAACCATTCTCTCCTGTTTCTCCTTGCACTTCTCTTGTCACTTAGCTCCATCTCTGTCTAAACCTGGTTTCCCCCAAAGGCAGAGCCTGAGCAAGAACTTGTGTACAGAGTTTACTCTGGAGGTGATCCAAGAAGGAGGAGAGAGTGAAGAAGAAGGAAAAGACAATAAAGGGGTATTTTTTTTATGTCACTGCTGTGGGCAGCTGGGCTCAATTCCATTGTGAGCATATGATTCCTAGAGCCACAGCTGAGGCCAACTCTCTTAAGGGGTTCTTTCCAAAAGCAGAGTCAGAGACAAGGATTTGTAGGCAGGTATTTTATTGGGAAGTTATCCCAGGATGAAGGAGTGAGGGGCCAGAGACACTGAGGGAAAGAGAAAACCCAAATATAAAAGTGCACTATTGAGGTGACCACTGAGGGTAATGGTGCTTAATCCCACCTTCAGCCTTCTCAGGAATTCATGGCATGCCTCTGAGAATCGTCTATGTGAGATTGACCAGGAGAAGTATTCAACCATGACCTCCTATCCCATTACAACCTATTTGTTGCGGGCCACCCTGAGGTTATTAACTCCCTGGATTTCCAGACTGTGTATGCATGCTTGACTAGCTGGCTCCTGCCAGTGTCTGAAGTATTAAAGGAATGTGGGACATAAAGTGGAAGACAAGTGTCACAGACTGAAGGTGACATGTTGTCAACATGCAGTGCATCAAAGGCTATAAGGAACTGTCCCCTATGGCATGGCTGAAATCAGAGACGAGGCAGAGAGGACATGAGTCAGGGCCAAGGGGTATCTAATACCATCCCCTACACGTGCTCTCCTTCCTTCACCCACCAGCCAGTCCATGCACACAAAAGCTTGAGAATCGATACCAACACCACCATGCTAGCAAACTCAGTCGGTCCAGTGGCTTCAACCACAACCACGGACTCTTAAATTTAGCTCTTCAGGCCACACTTATCTCTGAAGTTCTATAATCACCTGGGAGATTTTTTTTCCTGAGTCACCTCCATCTCATACAGAGCCATGATTTAATTAAGTACCTCTGTGCTTCCGTAATGGGGGCACATGATTAACAATGCTTGAGAGTAATTTTTTGGCTTGAACATCTATTTCTGTTGCTCTTCTGCACTTTACTGGGTTGAACTCATTCCTCTTGCAAGTGGAAAAGAAATATCTCTTTAAAAATGATTGTGAAGAATTGACAATCACAGAAAACATACCCACAATCTTCTTGCCTTTGAAGGGTGGTTGCTAAAGGTGGTCTAGAAAAGGCCATTGACAGCATATTGTCAGAAAAAGAGTCTGAAACATGCATTCATTTAATTCAGAGGTATTGGTCACGGGGGTAATGACTGGCTGTGAGCTTCTGGTTTCTCACTTCCTAGTCAGCCAGGCTCTGAACCTCTGTTTCCTTTCTCTATCCTCCGACATATTCTGTCCTCCAGGGACGACTTGCCTCCTACCAAGTAAGGCCATTTGGCATAGTCTGCTGATGCTTTGGTTCGTCTATCACCAGCCCTTCTTTCTACAAGGGAGGGCTCATGAAGCCAGGCATGTGAACTCTGGTCTTACTGACGTCTGCTACATGCATGTGTGATTCATTCATTAGCTTCCCCAATGGCCTGTCATTACAGTTAGCACGCAGTCTTCTCAATACTTGTCAGTACAACAAATACAGCAAAGCCCAGATGAATGCAAGGGTAAATACTATATGACTCAAATAATATTTTGGGAAGATCATAAGGTACAACAACCAAGATGCCAAGGATGAGAAAAAGCAAACTTTTTTTTTTGTTGTTCGAGCAGAGAGAGATGACAGAGTAAGATAAAAAAAAAAATCAATAAAAATCTAATAGGGAAGGTCTGTCCAGCTTATGGGATTTGTAGAGATTTGAAAAGATCCACAATAAATAATAACCTAAGAATACCATCCTGCTGTGCCTTAATGTAAAATGAATTCTGATTCATTCCATCTGTACCAAAGCCAACCAAACCCACCACCGTTGATTCCGACTCATAGCAACCGTACTGGGCAGAACAGAACTGCCCCATAGTGTTTACAAGACTATAAATCTTTATGGAGGCAGACTGCCACATCTTTCTCCCATGGAGTAGCTGGCGGGTTCGAACCGCCGACCTTTCAGTTAGCAGCCAAGTGCTTAACCACTGCACCACCAGGGCTCCTGTCATTCTATCTGTAAGGGGCCTCTAAAGAGCCTATAGACCTCACTTTGCACTCTGGCCTTTCAGAATTGACACATTTCAGAGCAGATCTGAGTTACACTGATTCTTCTCTGGGTTTATCAACAAACCAACACAGACTTGTTTCGTATCTTGTCTTTTTTTGCTCTTCATAATGAATAATGCCTTCTTCACTTCTCTGCAGACTGTTACACGTGGTCTCTGTGGGTTTTCCTGCGCATAATTTTGGGTTAGTCTGAGTTAGGTGCCTCGTCAGGGAACTAAATCTAACTCAGATGGAAGACAGCCAAATAACCCAACTGCCTGGAATAAGGAAGAGTTCAGAACTTTGCCAGAAAAAAAAAAAAAAGAGGGTGAGTATAAAAGCTGGAGAAGACAGGTGTCATCAATATCTTCAGAGAGTTGGTGGTTAGGCCAGGCTCCTCAGGAGCAAAGCCTGAGATAAGGATTCACGGGTACAGGCTTTACTGACGGAGTGCTCTTCCAGACAGCCCTGTAAGAGAATGAAGTAAGAAGAACTGGATGGGGAAAAAGCCAGATCAGCTAAAGTCTGACCCACAAGGGGCTGTGGAGCATAAACCACAAGACAGGGGCACTTCCACATGAATCAAGTAAGCTGTGATTTTGTCCCGCCATATCGCTCAGGCATTGGCCACTGACAGCCCTATGCTTTGGGGAAGGTGGACAAGAAGCACACAACCTCCAGCAATAAGCCAGCACCCCACAAGCCAAGGACAACCCTCCAGAGAAGGAGGCACTCCCGTAAGTCATTAGCAACCAGCATCCACAGAGCTGGGTGATGGGTGACCCAGCCTGAATATGGGATCTGGTACTTTCCCAGGTGTGTTTCCACACAAGAAGTTGAAATTCACGCTGCTGAGGACCCCTGAAGTCCCTGACTGCACCGTCCTCCTTGTTAGCCCTAGGTAAATGAAATGGCATATGGGACTGTGCTCAGCTCAGTGCTGGGACGCGGGCTTCTTCCTCTACTCCTCTCTCCATCCTCAAAAGCATATTTATAGGTATGCTTGAAACTGCCCCATACAGCATTCTGCCTATGCCGGACCTCTCTACTCCGTTCCTTGGAAGCTAATTGTGCAGTAGGACAGAGAAGCCATTAAACCAAACCCAACCCACTGCCATCTAGTCCATTCCATCTCGTGGTGACTCCATGTATTACAGAGTAGGACTGCTCCAGAGTGTTTTCTTGGCCGTAATCTTTATGGAAGCAGATCACCAGGCCCTTCTTTTGTGGCACCACCGAGTGTTTTCAAAGCACCAACCTTTATGTTAGTAGTTGAGCACAAACCATTAGCTACAAACCCTGGTGGCCTAGTGGTTAAGTGCTATGGCTGCCAACCAAAGAGTCAGCAGTTTGAATCTGCCAGGCGCTCCTTGGAAACCCCACGGGGCAGTTCTACTCTGTCCTATAGGGTCGCTATGAGTCAGAATCAACTTGACGGCACTGGGTTTGGTTTATTTGGTTTTGGTTAGCTAAGTGCACTGTGTCACAGAGAAGCCATTATTTCCTGAAAAATACAAAGCGCATCTGAGGCAGGGTGGGAAAGCCTACAGAAAAGTCTTACTAGTTAATAGCAGAGAACAACTCTGAGATCAGGTTGCCTGAGATTGGTGATATCAAGGCAGTAGGAGACAGAAGAGTGCATGGTAGGGCAGAATGCAGTCACAAATAGATGACAACCAGAAGCCAGTGGAAGAGAAGGACAAACATCTAGAACACTCAATTAGAGAAGAGTGCATATCAGGTCTAGGCAGCTGAAGTCTTGCCATACTCCCGGGCTGGAGCAGAGCCAGCATGTTGAAGACACCATTGGCAACAACAGCCCAAGCTAACCTGGACTTCTCTTTTGCAAAAAAAAAAAAAAAAACCCTGCTCACAGAATAAGGGGAAACACAAGCCATGGCTCCATGGAACTAAACCCTACACTCACCAGCCCAGAGGGTCTATGACCTCTGTTTATAGTGACTGTTTTTTGGCAAGAGGGTTGAGAGCGGAGACAGTCTGTCAGTAACAGCTTACTTTGGTAACTCAAGCAACCTGGCTTCCCATTAGTTTTGCCATTCCAAATAATTCTAATTAATCTAAATGATAGTCTTGGACTCTCTGGTTGCCATTAGGGGAGCCAAGAATTATTTCATGGCAGCAGGAACTGGTATTTGGTGAACAACTTTTAATCAGTATCAGTGCCTCTAATGGAAAAGGACTTGAAGTCCAACAAAGCGATAATGCACATATTAGTTTTTATACTGAACATGCTGATAGCCTCAAGAAAAAAAATAACACACAAAAATCCAACTACACCAATCTCTAGTAATACCACTAATAGGCCACATCATGGCTAGAAAGCTAGATTTAATAGCACCAATCCTCTCTTTCTAGCAGACAAAAAAAAAAAAAATACCTAGCTATGCACATTACTAGGATGTCCTCTGCTTGTGACATGCTTGTGGGCATAGGTGAGGTCTCCATTATTTAAGAATAATTGACTTGTCAATGCAAACTATTGGCTACCTCATAACTTGTGCCTACAACTCAGAAGGGAGGGCTATGAGCATTTTTTGGATGGCAGGTTCTTTCCTAACAAAGATGCATCTGTTTTTTTCTAACAGTCACGTTGCTGGGTCTTGTCTACGCCCAAAAAAAACTAGAATGGCTAGAGGCTCCATCACTCTGGAAGTGACACGCAGCTCACCTTGTGGTGGACTGCTCTAACGTCTGATGAGTTGGGGGCTTGTTCTTTTTAAAAGAAGGCTCCCTTTTAAATATTTAAAACATTTTTAAAATTTGTATTCAGTAAAGTTCTTTTTTTTTTTTTTTGCTACTGTTGTGCAGTATTGTACATTTTAACGAATGTAGAGAGTCATGGAACCACCACCAAAATCAGGATACAGGATAGTTTTCTCTTCACAAAAATTTCCCCCATGGTGCCCCTCTGAAGTCACAACCTTCCTCTAACCCAATCTCCATCATCCTCTAATAATTTCTCTGAATTTATAGTTCTGCCTTTTCCAGATGTCACGTAAACGGAATTATACAGCACGTAACCTGCCGAGTGTGACTTCTTTCTCTTACCATAATTTTTTTGAGGTTCATTCAGGTGTTGGTATGTATAAATACTCCATTCCTTTTTATTGCTGACTAGTATTCCAACGTGTGATTATATCAATGTGTGTGTATCCATTCACCACTGAAGGGAATTTGAGTTGCTGTTTCCAGTTTTTGACAATCGTGAATAATACTGTTACAAACATTTATGTACAGGTTTTGGTGCAAACACAAGTTTTCACTTCTCTAGGGTAAGTACCTCAGAGGGGGATTACTAGTTCATGTGGTAAATATACATTTTAATTTACTAGAAACTGCCATTTTTCCACTGCGGCTCTCCCGTTCTACATTCCCACCAGAAATGTAGGCGACCCAGTTGCTCGACATCCTCACCAAAATTTGTGATTGTCAGTAGCCTGTTTGTTTGCTTTCTCTCTTGGCCTTTCAGATAAATGTGTAGTGGAATCTCATTACAGTTCTAGTTTGGATTTTCTAATGACTCCCAGTGGAGAGCACCTTCTCATGTGTTTATTTGCAACCTTCGTATCTTCTTTGTTGACATGTCCATTAAGATGTTTTCATATCGCTTTCATTGAGTTGCATATGTGCTTATAATGGAGCTTTGAAAGTCTGTTATATATTCAGGATATTCTGGATAAATGCCAAATAAATACTAAAGAGATAATTTTTTAGTCTAAATATTTCTAATTTCTTCTCATTCTCATTCTCTCTCTCTTATTTATTATCTTTTGACTTTGACCGAATCAGCTCTTGACAATGATTTGGAGAGAAAGGACTTTGGGACTGGTCTCATTGATTCCAGAGCCTCTTACACAAGACTCTCCTGATGGGATCCCAGAGGTCCCTCCCATGCTCAGGAATAATGGAGGGCAGGCCATCATAAGGGCCATGTCAGTGATAACTTTGGGAAACTCTCCCATTGCATCCTGGTGGTTCTTCGTGAGAATCACAAGAATATGGGGTTGGGTGGTTCCAGTCCCTGTTGTGCTATGAATTCTTCTACAACTCTTTAAACTTATGAACCTGTTTCCTGATTTTTCAATTAAGGCAGTTGAACTAGGTGATTTCTCCACTCTTAAAAATTCAAAAATTCTATGTCACCTGGAAACTTATATCCTACTAAGAGATTATCACACTTGAACTTGTCCTAAATTGGGCCTATTCTAAATGATGGGATTATGTACATCATTAAAAATAGCAACACACTGTATGGCACGCATGCCATTTTAGATGATAATACCACACAGAAAGCATAATACTTAAAGACATTCATAACAATTTCCTTCAACGTTGAACACACACACACCCATGCATACACACACACACAGAGCTTTATCTGTCCAAAGTAGTTCTTGCAAGCATGAATCTGGCACCAATTCTTGTGTCACTTGGATTATTCTCCATCATGCTGCATGGGATCATGGCAGGTGACAGGCTGTAACCTAGTCTAACCCAGCTTCACATACGTGTCTTTTTACAAGTTAGAAGAAAGCAGGGCTTTGTCACAGTTTAGAGAGACTCTGGAAGGATCTTCTCCACAGCTGCTCTATTTGTCAATCTGCCATCTCTTCTTGGGGTTAGTGTAACCCTGTCCATTGCAGCCCCCAACAGAAATGCATTGCTCAGATCAAATATCAGAGGATATTTAAATAATTTAGATTAAGTCACAGAATAGTCAATTCTATTAAAATGGACTGGCTGCCACAGAAGTTCAAAGTGTCTGCTTCACACCAGCTAGGATGGTTACAGTAATAAAGGCAGATAGCTACAAGTGTCGTTAAGGATGTGCAGAAATTGGCACCCTCATACACTACTGGTGGGAATGTAAAATGGTGCTGCTGCTTTGGAAAACAACCTGCTAGTTCCTCAAATGACTGGCTATATAGCTACTCCAGAGAATTGATAACATATGTCCACACAAAAACTTGTACACGATGTTCATAGCAGCATTACTCATAATTGCCAGAAAGTGGAAACAACCCAAATCTCCATCAATTAATAAATATGTTATATCTATACAACGAAACATTATTCAGCTCTAAAAAAGAAGAAGAAAGTAGTGACACATGCTACACAAAACAAAGTACTTTCGTGTGACTTCATTTATGTAAAATGTCCAGAAGAGACAAATGTATAGACAGAAAATACACTAGTGGTTGCCAGGCACTGAGAGCCTGGGAGAACGGAGACCAGCTAGTAATGAGCACAGGGCTTCTCGCCGAGGTGGCAAAACTGTTCTGGAATTAGATAGTGGCAATGGTTGTACGTCTTTGTGAGCATACTAAAAACCATCAGCTTATATACTTCAAAAGGTGACTCTTAAGGAGTGTGAATATTATGTCATTTTTAAATATTTAAAACAAATTGAAGAAACCAAAAAAAAGAAATTTAAGAGTAATAAACTAAAGGGTTGGCGTGCAAATGTACATTTCTAAGTATCAGGAAAAGAAATAGACGACATCGTGAATGGTTTTATACATACCGTAAGAAATGTAGATGAGCTACTACAGCAAAAATTTTTAGACTGAATCACAAAACAAACCACAGTTCCATGTACTGTGTACAAAAGATGAGCCTAAACCAAGTGATTTAAACAAAATAAAAAAGGTAGACAAGTTATACAGGCAAATGCAAATTAAAAACAGACAAGGGGCCTAATCTTAATATCAAACAAAAAAACAAAATTTGTCAAAGAGGGGACTTACTATGCTACAAGGCAAAATACCATCATGTCGTAGTTTACAAAAAGGACAGCTAGCAGCCACGTATGTATATCTATTCAAAAATAGCAATAAATTTTAAAAATATATCTGCTGTGAGAAAGAAGTAGGCTTCTGGCAAATTTTGGCTTGGTTTATGGTACCTGCTACATGGTTTAAGGAGCCCTGGTGGTGCAGTAAGGAATCCTTGTAGTGCAGTGGTTAAAGCACTTGACAACGTAAAGGTCAACGGTTCAAACCGCCAGCAGCACTGTGGGAGAAAGACATGGCAGTCTACTTCCATAAAGATTACAGCCTGTTGGGAAACCCTATGAGGTCACTATGAGTCGGAGCCAACTTAATGGTAGTAAGTTTTGGGTTTAGTGGTGCACTAGTTAAGTGCTCAGCGGCTGACTGAAAGGTCAGTGGTACCAACCCACAAGCTGCTCCACAGGAGAAAGATGTGGCAGTCTGTTTCCATAAAGATTACAACCTAGGACACTCTATGGGGCAGGTCTACTCTGTCATATAGGGTCACTATGAGACGGAATCCACTCAACAGCAAGAGGTACTACATAGTTTTCTTACTCTGTGCAATACATAGTAATAAATACCACTTATCTCTAACAACAGTACTGGAAGGTAGGTCTCATCCCCATTTAAGGTAGGATAAGCAGGAGACCACTGTTCGTAAAGGCAAGGTCACTTTCCCCAGCAACAAGCTACCAGTTAGTGGAAAAAGCTGGAGTTTAATCCTAGCTCTGTCTAGCTCTAAAACTCATGCCGTTTTTAATACTCTGCAACTTAAATAGTCCTATTTCTTCTTCTATCCTGATGTTCGCATCCTTGGTAAGGTCAATGGAAAAAAAAAAAAAAAGGTCAATTCATTGAGCACCACCAAAAACAAAACTCTGGACGAGTAGGCACACCTACAATGTTGGTGACCTAAACCCAAATAATTAACTCACAGCTCCAAAATCCCCGCTGAAATAAATCCAATATATTGTATAGCATTCTAGCGAAGGGTGTTATCCACTTGCTTGGAAATTAAATGAATTTCATGAAGGAAGAGTGCTCGCAAGAGCAAAAAAAGGGAAACTCCAAGCAGGCTGCCATTTACTGACTATGGGAGAGACAGTACCAGAGCGAGCGTGACGGGATCCCAAGAAGACACCACGAACTCTCCGGGCTCCGCACAGTGGGAACCATAAGGCAGGCGGTCAGGGGAGAATCCTAGGCTCCTTTGGATCAAACGGGAAATAGTTCATTTCCTAAAAGGAAGCTGGGGTGCTAGTGCCAAAAAAAAAAGATGGAATAGATGTTTTATTGTTGCTGTTGGCTGCTGCGGAGTTGGTCCCCAAATCATGACAACCCCATGCACGACAGAACACAATGCTGCCCAGTCCTGTGCCACCCGCATGATCAGCTGCAGATAGGACTGTTGTGATCCATGGGGTTTTCACTGGCTGATTCGCAGAAGCAGATCTCCAGCGTTTTCTTCCTAAGACATCTCGGTCTGGAAAAACCACTGAAACCTATTCAACATCATAGCAACATGAAAGCCCCCACCGATGAATGGGTGGTGATTGTGCGTGAGGCACACTAGCCAGGAATTGAACTCAAGTATCCCCCATGGAAAGTGAAAATTCTACTACTGAACCCCAGATTCCTCCATGGAATGGATGTGTAGTAGACGAAAATAACAAATGTCTAACACATATCTTCATAGGGCTGCTACGAGGATTAAATAAAGACTGTCGGCAGAGCTCTCAATAAATGAGTGTTAAAATCAACAAGGGGAAGGCTTAGGGTCCTATGGTTAGGTGAGTTAGAAGACTTGACCTTCCTGACTCTTTAAAACAGATGGCCAGTTCTATTTTATTTTCAATTAATCAATTTCCAAGGGACTACAGTCAGTTCAGCCATTTTCCTTAAATTGATCTGAAAAGAATTAGCACAATCTGCTTCAGAGCATTTTCCTTTTTTTCTAACCTTTATTTAGCAAGGAAAACTTTCCCTCTGGCCCTTCCCCTTCTATTGTCTTGTTTTAATGTCCCTTGAAAATTAAAAAAAGGAAAAAGAAATTGATTGGCGGATGACAATTCTAACTGTGGCTGTATCCTTGGAAACCACAGAAAATGGCTATTTTTGGCTAATTTGTTATTGTGATTTTCATGACAACAGCCAAGGGTATATTTTAACTACTGTTTTTACTCTAATTCAATTAGAAAATAAAAAATGTTTAAAGCCAAACAGCCCTTAGACTCTCTAAGGCTGTCTCTATTTCTTTATATGCCTCAACGGTGAGTATAATAGGAGCCAGGAGACAAAGCCAATACATAAGCAGCTTGCCTTCCCTGGGTTTAGCTGCAAGAAGGATGTCTAGGTTGTTCAAAGAGAGAGAGGTGATATATGGCTGATAATGTGTTCAAATCCCATGCAGGCAGGTCATGGCCATTGATCCAAGACCCACCCCCAACCAGTCACCTTTCTTTGGGGTATATGGATAATTAGAAGCAAAAAACTGTGTCCTCTCAAGATCTGGGATCAGTAACGTGAATTTCTTCCAAATGGGACATATATAACTGCTGCAAATACTAGCTAAAATCCATCCTCCTAAATCTAAGATTATTGCGTGACTGGGGTTTTAGGGGGAAGGACCTCATATCTCCTGAGGGTTCATACTTATGCTACAGATCAGGAGGAGGGACAAATGGCCAGTATCCTCCTTAATTCTTCTCATTTCTACCCAGCCAGATGGAAACTAGGCCTGATACTGCAACTCTAGAGCATAGGAAGGGAATGTAGTTATTTTCTAGCTGTGAACATTCATCTTTATTTCTTCCCGGTCATTATCTCAAGATAAGTTGAGGACAGGGTCCTTCTACCTATGCTATAAGTTCAAGAAAGTGCAAGCATCCCCTTCATCACCCCCTAGCATATGAAGTATGGACTTGTGACCTAAACTCAGTCTGCCCAATGCTTTCGCCTGTGAATCTGAATCTCTGGGATAGGATATAAAAGAACAGGATCAGTTAAAGGCTAGTCACCTAGACTGCCATATGTGGTTGGAAGTCCAATGGCAAGGCAGCTATTACCCATGGTCAGTAGAACTCAGCAGCGTACGCAATCTTTCACCAGTGTACTTGTGGTGGTCCCAGCAATGGTGACTTCTCTCCAGGAGCAAATGCCCCAGATGGCTTGCTAAGCAGAGTGTTCCTGAGGAGGATGATGGTACTTGCCTCCATTAAGCCCACCAGGCCTCCTTCACCTGCCTTCCTCCTGATCCTAAAAACAGCAGGAATAAACAGCAGGGAGGGTGGGGTGGACAACAGCTAGTTTTTGTCATAAGCTTTGTTGTGTTATTTGGATGTTAGAAATTTTATAATATACAGATTTTATAAAAATAAAATTTAATTATAAAAATATATATATTTTGAGAGATAGGTATGTTGGAGTGAGTTTATTTTAGCAAACTATCCACCTACCTAACTTCATCCTACGAAAGAGTTTCCTCCATCAAGTACTTGAGAAATGAACTGAAGTAGAAAGAAGTTACATTGCTACTGAATATTCTCCTAGATGGGTGGTAAGAGAGGCAGAATTTGAAACTGACCACCTGGTTTTCAGTAGTGCTAGAGGATGCTAGAACGGTACAGCCATTTGTATGCAAGGCACAACTATCAGAAAAAAAGGTGAACATGGTTAAAGTGAAGAGCAATAGGGTAATGATCACAATGATCTGACCCACAGAAAAATTTGTCTATGGTTAAATGATCACGGAATTCTTTATTACAGAAATAGATGGGCAACCCACTAAGGTTCTGCTTGAGATTTATAACCCCCAAAGTTTTGTGTCCAGCAAAGGCATGATCTGAGCCACCATGATATATACCCTTTGCTTTTGAATCCATATCAACTCATAGTAACCCTACAAGTCAGAGTAGAACTCCCCCATATGGTTTCCAAGGAGCAGCTGGTGGATTCAAACTGCCAACCTTTTGGTTAGCAGTCAAGCTCTTAACCACTGTACCACCAGGGCTTCCACCACGATACAGGACCCCTTTATACTAGAGCGGAGCTCTGGCGGCACAGTGGTTAAGAGCTACGGCTGCTAACTGACAGGTTGGCAGTTTGAATCCACCAGCTGCTCCCTGGAAACCCTGTGAGTAAGTTCTACTCTGTCCTATAGGATCGCTATGAGTCTGAATCGACTCGACAGCAATGGGGTAAGTGTTATACTAGAGTTAGTTCCCAGCCTCAGACCCTTTGAACTAAGAGAAGGTTTTATACCTTTGAGGAAGGATTCTGCAATAATATCATGGGTACTTACAATGAATCTGCCTTCTAGTCTTTCCCCAAAGGGTTTTATGGCCATGCACCAGGCTAAGTGGGTGCTGGGTAAGAGATTTATCCAGACATTTGAGAGGCTACTGGAAGCTGAATTTGAATCAAAGCTAATCCCTAGGGACCTAGAATGCCGCTGTAATCCACATAAAATAGCGAGGACTCTATAGAGGTCAAATATTGAATAGATTGTGACTTCAGTCTACGTCATAGTAGTCCCAGTTGGTCCTTGAAGCCATACCATGTTCCCAAGTATATTTTCAACCAGTTGTTCTCAGCAACTGATATAATCATTACAATTCTGATCTGACCTGTGGAATAAGGTTTATTTTGGTAGGAAAGCCAACAAAAGTTTCTAGAACACTATTTCTATAATAAAATACTAAATCAAAAACATGACATCCCAGAGAATGATGTCTCAGAAGTATGTACCTCTATCAAAGGCTTGAAAGACATAGAGTGTTGATTCTTATACTGTCATTTAACTCACCAATTTAGTATAGAATACCAGTGAGACTTTAAGAATGACAATTTATAGTCATATGTTTAATCAGGCAATGACTCCATTTGCAGCTGGTTTGCTAGATATGATCTGCTTACTGGAGAAAATTAGCTTAATCCACGGCAGCCACTGGGCTGCTATTGACATAACCAAGTTTCCCCTCCCCACATTCCAAGGAGAAGACATACCAGAAACCTTTTTTTTTTTTTCCTGGCAGAAACAGCTGGACAATTTACCATGCAGACTAAATTGTAAAGCAGAATTGCATATTTGTTTCACACATTAGTTTGCAGGGACCTTGATCTTCTCACTACCCTATGATTTATCATGCTGGTTCATCATACTGGTGCGGCTAAGTAGCCATACGTCAAAAATACAGCAAAAGCCTTGGAAATGCTTACATGACAGTGGTCAGGAGAAGAATCCCATACAAATACAAAATGCTCTCGATATCTGGAGGTACAGTGGTCTGGAGCATGTTGGCATATACCTCCTTAAGTGAGAGATTCCAGTGTCTTCTGTTCCCTATTACTCAGAAAGAGACACAAAGTGGCCGTTTGGTATTTTAGCAGCAACATATATCGTATTTGGCTGTGTTTCTTCAAACCTATTTACCGGTTTATTAAAAAGGTTTTCAGGTTTGAGAGAATTTGAGAGCAAGAGAAAGCTATCCAGCTGGTCTGGTTTGCAGTGTAAGCAGCTCTGCCACTTGGTTCTCAAACCCAGCTGTTCTCATGGTGCTTGAAATCTGTGGTAGGTGGGGGTGCTGTCTGCAGCCTGTGATAAGCGCTGAGGGGAAAATCCCAGCTCTTAGAACTTTATGAATAAAATGCCTATGCCTATGCATCGTCTAGAAAGTAATGGTTATTTTGGAAAAAACCTTCTTGGTCTCACCTTGTACCTACTTGATGCTCGTTCATGTGACTATGCTAACTGAGCTAGATATCACGGACTGTGTGTTATCCAGAAACTCCAAGGCATGAAGTCAGATGCACCCAGCAGTACACCTTGATCAAATGGAAGAGGTGGGTATGGAACTGAGTCCAAGCAATTCTTGAAGCATGAGAAATTGCATGAGCAGATGGCTCACACACACAGCATGTCTTCTTTTGGCATATCAACCCACACTTTTGATTTCATGGGGAGTTCCTTATGACTAGAGCAACTATAATTTATCATACAAACAGGGACACTTTGAGTTTTGAGCTTAAAAGTAGGCCAGGACAACAGGCGTAAACTTGGAATGTCCTAGGAAAACCATTATGTGTTGTCAATCTACCTATAATGTGGTGATTCTCAACTGGAGATGATCTTGCCCTCTGGGCTACATTTGGCAATGTCTGGAGATATTTTGGTTGTCACAACTTGGAGGATGGATGCCATGGGCATCTAGTGGGTAAAGGTCAAAGAAGTTGCTAAATGTCCTACAATACACAGAAACAGCTCCTCCACAAAAAGAAATTATCCAACCTAAAATATCAGTAGTGCTGAGATTGAGAAACGTTTCTATAACTTACTACTTGACATAGAAGGAGAAAAAATTAAATTATGGAAAGTTCTTCCTGATAGGCTAGCACCAGATGAAAGTGGACTGCTACAGCATTACAACCCCACTCAGAGGTTGACTGGTTAGGAAATAGTTTAGGAAAGGAGAATGTTCCCGGTAAGTAGGCATTCAAGTGTTACAACTCCTTTTCCACTTGGATAGGAAGTAAAGACATCCTAAAGTAATGATCCATATAGATTCTACTTGGATAGGAAGTAAAGACATCCTACGGCAATGATCCATATAGATATATGAGCTAATGGTTGGGCTACATGGCCATGTCCTTGGAAGGAGCAAGACTGATAGACTGTTGACAAAGAGAGTTGGGGAAGAAATATGTTAGTATATTTCTTATAAGTGGACCTCAAGATCCCACTGGAGAAGAAACTCAATTATCAACTAAGGTGCCTTACTCTGAGTGTCAACTGGCCCCTTTTCTCAAGTGCCTCGGCAAGTTTCTAAAATGTAGCTGTATTTGCAGAGATGGTGATTGTACGCAGGTTCAAAAAAACGGTCTTCATTTTGCCAATGTTCGTCTGGATACCACCCTTGTTGAGTGGCTTACACTTCAACGGCAGTGACCAAGCAGAACTCCCAAATATGGTACCATACTTAAAAAAGTTCGGCCAGTCTTCTGGTAGCAAGGTAATTAGATCCCTTTAATCATGGAAGGGCCAGAATTTTTTTTTTTTATTATTCTTGTTTTAAATGATACTTATTCTGGACTCAGATTCTCTTCACCCTCTAAATATTTTTCATTCAAAAGTCTTATAGGATTTTTATGATATCAGCACAATGATACTTCTAATCCAAAACCATATAGTAAAATGAATAAAGAAAGAACCCGTGGGATTTAAAATTTTTTCATGTACTACATCTTCCAGAAATAGCTTGCTTCATAAAATGGTAAAGTGGTCTATTGAAAATCAGTCACAACACCTCCTGGGAAATGTTGTTGTTGTTAGGTGCCGTTGAGTCAGTTCCAGCTCATAGCAACCCTATGAACAAAAGAATGAAACACTGCCCCGTCCTGTACCATCCTCACAATAGTCGCTATGTTTAAGCCCATTGTTGCAGCCATTGTGTCCATCCATCTCACTGGGCTGGGAAATAGCACCTTGAAAATTGAGGGCACTGCCTTTGAGGACATGACTTATACTCTGAACTAGATATAAACATTTGATTTTTTTTAAGAAATCTGGAATAAACAGGTCCATGAAACAAGGAGTTAAAGAAGACATGGTTATTCAGAATATTCTCTAATGTCACATTATTTTCTCTTTGCACTTCCACAAGTCTAGTTCTGCTAGTTTAGCTTTCACCAGAAAACACAGAAATGTCTTCATTAATTTCAAAACCGAGCCTTCCACTAGAAAATTTCGAATCTCTTTGCTGCTGAGGGAATAGGCAAAACATGGGGATTAAGTTGTTGCCAGCTATGATGGATGATGACAACCGAGGGGAAATAAGGTTGTTGTTCAACAAAGGGACCAGGGATTAGCACAGGGATTAGAGCAGAAGCCCACGGGGTGGGGGAGCAACCTGCCCTTCTGCCGTAATGTCCAGAATGGTAAACACCCAGTTTTCTGACCGATGGAAAAAAAAAAAGGGAACAGGAAAACAGCAATGACAATGGAAAGAAACCTACAATGACTGGTGTTCAGTTATAGAAAAAAGGCTTCAGCTTCTGTGTGTACTCAGTGATTCACTGTGTCATGTACATGTTTATATTGCTCTTTAATTTCCTCTCTTGCATCCCCATCACTTTATAAAAGGTGTTCTCTATTGTGATTATTCAAAGAATTTAGTCTACAAGTTGCAATATTTTTTTTAAGGCATCATGACAGAATGAAAATAACAATATACATTCACCCAAAAAACCTGTACTTGAAAATGGATGCAGAAACTGATAGAAACCTGAGTTGCCTTTTCTTGGTTATACTTTAGATAATTTCATTATACTCAGCAGGAGAATTTTTGTTTAAGCATATGTGTTAAAAGGCGGCTGTACCCAAGACAGGAATCATTCCCAAAGCCAACTCTTCAGACAGGGATTGGACTGGACAATGGGATAGAAAATGATGCTGGTGAAGAATGAGCTTCTTGGATCAAGTAGACACATGAGACTATATGGGCAGCTCCTGTCTGGAGGGGAGATGAGAGGACAGAGGGGGTCAGAAGCTGGTAGAATGGACACGAAAAGAGAGAGTGGAGGGGAGGACTATGCTGTCTCATTAGGGGGAGAGCAATTAGGAGTAGATAGCAAGGTGTGTATAAATTTTTGTATGAGAGGCTGACTTGATTTGTAAACTTTCACTTAAAGCACAATAAAAATTAAAAAAAAAAAAGCCAGCTATATGTGGATGTTGAGCCAAAGAAGAGGGCTGTAAAAGACAATGTTTCTATTTTGGGCTGACCAGCATAAAAATACTTTATTTGGCAGGTACTAAGCCCATATTTGAAGATACTTCCTCATACCACATCTTAGCACCCATTGTGTGAGCTGCAATATTAGTATATCCAATCGGGCATTCCCACCTAGGACACTGAATGATGAGGGCGGAAAGCAAAGGTGCAGGGTCAGTCAGCAATTATGTGCAGAGGCTACACTGGAGCTGACAGTCCAGTGTCGTGGTTAACACTCTCCAGGAACGGGGGTGATAGTGGAAGTGGCAGCAAGGATCCAGCACCGTTACAAGTCGTGGGTATGCCGTGGTGATGGTCCCCGAGAAGCTTTCTATTGTCTGTGATTTGCCTCCTTTAATCCCTGCCCCAGCCTCGTTTTCCCTTAATCCTTTAAATAATTGTTGCTGGCTAATTTACCAAGTATGGTTTCTGATTTTATAAATATATATGTGTATGTGCGTGTGTATACACACATATACAGGAAACCCTGGTGGTGTAGTGATTAAGAGTTTGGTGGCTAACCAAAAGGTCGGCAGTTGGAATCAAATCTACCAGGTACTCTTTGGAAACCATATCGGGCAGTTCTACTCTGTCCTATAGGGTCGCTAAGACTTGGAATCTACTCGATGGCAACGGGTTTTATTTATATATATATAAATATATATATACACACACACACATATATATTCTTGGCAACATATATATAGCCAGGAACACATGAAATGGAATACCTGTTTTAAAGTATTCAGTAGTAGACCAGCCATTCCAATTGGAGCTATTTATTATACCTCATCGGTAACTCCCTCACTGGGCTAAGTGCAGGGAGTTTAATTTTTATTCAATCTTTTAGTTCCTGAACACCAATTTTCAATGGGAGCCTTCTAGTCAAAGAGAATTCTTCATCACTCTCTAATGGGACACTAGTCTTCCTACTTCCAAACCCTCACCTACACTGAAATTCTCCCCTTACAATTCCAGATCCTTATCTTATTATTTAATTTTATTCCTTCTTTTACATTCAGCAAACGCTGAACAGCTATGGTGTGCCAAGAGCCTCCATAAAATCTGTGGATAAAACGTTGAACAGAACAAGACTCTTGTCCCTAGGTTGTTCACGTTATAAGATCATCCACAAATACATGAGTTATTGGAACTCAATGTGATCTATACCTTGCAAGATTAGATCAGGGGGGTAAATGTTTCTGCCTGGAAAGGAAGGTGTCTCAGGTGACATTTGAGATAGGTCTTGAATAGAAGGAAGTAGGAGACTTTGCCATCCTTCAAGACGCAGTTAAGATATTACTTCCTTTAGGATGTTTTCCTGTTCTCAACCAGTCAAGATAATCTTTTGTTTGTATAATTTTATATTTGATTCTTCTTATTGTCCTTATATAATATGCTGGAATCAACTCAACAGGAATGTGTTTGGTTTTGGTTATTATACCATTCTGTAAGTGACTCAATGTCATGCACCACATTTTACTTCTCTGTTTCCCCAGTACTCAGTACAGTATGAGAAGCACTCAGTAAATGGGTATTTAATAAATGAATGAATAAATAATCAAGCCAGTAAATAATAAATGAAGCCAAATTGTACTTGTCCATTTTTTTTCTGATGACCTCATAGGAAATTTGTTTTCATTTGTGAATGTCCTTACCCAAGCCAGGCATGACTTAATGCTAGAAGCATCATGAAGTAAATAATATAGTCACTTGCTCTCATTGATTTTACTGTCCACTTTTGGAGAAACAAATGATAAATAGAAATGCACTGCCAAGGCTTTTACCATGTCACCTTCCACTGTGATTTACCGTTTGATAAAAATCCAAATTATTTTGGTACAATCCAAATACCAATTATTGTATATCTGTATGGTTCTACTGAAATGAGAATGTAATCCATGACACCTGGAGTTCTATGGTATCTAACTGTCTATCTGTCTGTCTCTCTGTCTACCTATCATCTATCTATCATCTGTCATCTTAGTACCAACCAGCACAGAGTAATCAGGCAGTAATAACACAAATATCTCTTCCAACCACTTTCTTCTGTGATACTTAGGGCACTGTTTCTTCCTCCAGGCCTCTCTGCCTTCTAGTAATCCCTCTGCTGCTGTAATTGATGGGGTTGGCAAATCAAACTAGGGGACGTGGACTCCACCTATCCTTTAATTGAGCAGGCCTTAAAATACACAAACAAATGAATGTAAGCAAAACATGGACATTCCCTTGCTTCAAAACTGTTTTTCTTGACATCCTTTGAACACACATTTGAAGCAAAATAAAAATTTTATGGATATCTCTGAAAAAGCAGAAATCCTTCAGTAATCCCAGTGAAGGATGGAAGAGGAATCAGACTTAGGGCTGCCAAGAATGCCAAAAAAGAATGTGTAGTGCCCTTGCGAGTATTTAAAAACATATTTCTTTATTTAGCTCACAATTCTGCAGGTCAGCAGTTTGGGCTGGGTTAAACTGGGTGGTACTTCTGGTCTTGGTGGGGCTCAATCATGCATCTGTGATCAGCTTCCAGGTTGTCTGGTTACTAGATGTCCTAGGATGCCCTCAGTTGTGAAGTCCTTCAGTGGACTGGTCCAGGCTTCTTCCCCATGGCCACTCCTTCCTGTTCCAAGAGCTACCACAACCATACAAAGCCTCTTGAGGCCTAGGTTTGGAATGGTCATAACATCATTTTGGGGGGATTCTATTGGTCAAAGCAAACCACATACTCAGTTCAGACTCAAGAGGAGGAGAAATAGATTTTACCTCTTAATGCGAGGGGCTGCAAAGTCATATTGCAAAGAATTTGGTTGCAGGCAGGATTAGAAGACTGTGGTCATTTTTGTAATCTACTGCCCCTGATGTTCAGAGAGAAAGAAGACTCATGTATAAAGCATGCTGTCTGTCAGTGACTAACAACATATAGAGCATCTCATCTCAATTGACTAATGGATAGAATCCAAGGTTTAGAGTTAAGAAGACTCCACTGTGACCATATGTTTGATCTTGGACAAGCAAGAACTAACAACGTTATTTAACCCCCCAGAGCTTCCATATCTTTCATAGCCCTGTATTAAAATGAAGGGAATGATAATATTTAACTTACACGATTACCATGAAGATAAAATCAGATAATTTATGAGAAAGTACTTTCAAGTCTGTAAAATATCAAGTCAAATATTAGCATAAGCAGACAAGTCTGGGAGTTAAGAGCCTTGGCTCTAGAGCCGATTGTCTGGGTTAGAATGCTGTGCCTGCTACTGATTACCTTCTTCCCCTCAGCAAGTTCTTTGACGCCCTATCAGTATCAGGATCATCAGTGAGGCACTCTGCTAGAACTCATAGGTCAGACAAGAAATGCTAGAAGACCTGGTATAATTAGGCACATCTTTATTGGAAACCAGGGACATTACATAGACTTAGGTAACTCATTTAAACTTTGTTTCCTCATGTGTTAAATAGGAATGTTTCAACTTGGCTACTCACAGAATTATGGGAGGAATTAATTAGTACAAAAGTTTTTTTTTTTTTATGGTAGTTATAGATGTTGAGTGCTGAGAACTTCCTCCTTTAGATAAATCTACATCTGAGGAAGACTGTCCACAGGAACATAGTGTACTCTAGGACCACCATTTGACACTAAATTAAGAGACTCAAAAGTTTTTTTTTCCCTTTTTTTTTTTTATATACACCTTGCCATATACTCCTAGTTGCTCTTCCCCTAATGAGACAGCACACTTCTCTCCACTCTGTATTTCCGTGTCCATTCAGCCAGCTTCTGTCCCCCTCTGCCTTCTCATCTCCCCTCCAGACAAGAGCTGCCCACATAGTGTCATGTGTCTACTTGGTCCAAGAAGCTCGCTCCTCACCAGTATCATTTTCTATCCCATAGTCCAGTCCAATCCCTGTCTGAAGAGTTGGCTTTGAGAATGGTTCCTGTTTTGGGCTAACAAAAGGTCTGGGGACCATGACCTCCAGGGTTCTTCTAGTCTCAGTCTCAGACCATTAAGTCTGGTCTTTTTTATGAGAATTTGAGGTCTGCATCCCACTGCTCTCCTGCTCCCTCAGGGGTTCTCTGTTGTGTTCCCTGTCAGGGCAGTCATCGGTTGTAGTCAGGCACCACCTAGTTCTTCTGGTCTCAGGCTGATGTAGTCTCTCGTTTATGTGGCCCTTTCTGTCTCTTGGGCTCATAATTACCTGGTTTCTTTGGTGTTCTTCATTCTCCTTTGCTCCAGGTAGTTTGAGACCAATTGATGCATCTTAGACAGTCGCTTGCTAGCATTTAAGACCCCAGATGCCACTCTCCAAAGTGGGGTGCAGGATGTTTTCTTAATAGATTTTATTCGGCCAATTGACCTAGATGTCCCCTGAAACCATGGTCCCCAAACCCCACCCCCCTACGCCCTGCTACACTGGCTTTCAAAGCATTTGGTTTATTCAGAAAACTTCTTTGCTTTTGGTTTTGTCCAGTTGAGACTCAAAAGTTTTAAAAGCTCTTGGTGATGGCAGTAGAGATTTAGTCAGGACCCTCATCATTTTAGTAAAAGCAGTCAATTAAAATGGAAGAGCCCAAGCTCTAGAGTCAAATGGAACTGGGCTGAAACCCTAACTCTGCCATTTATCTAGCTTTTTGTGACTCCCTCTGGTTTCTACAATTCCTAGATCTTAAGTATCCTAACTTGAAAAATGGAGGTAATATTAGCTACTTCAGTGTTTTGTGTTATTATGGCTTCCATATCACCATTATTGTTACTGACCTTTGTTTCTTCTGGAACTTTGGGGGTGACTGGATGGAGATGATAGAAGTTCCAAAGAGCTGACTTGAATTTAAGAGAAGATAAAGGGAAACCATCCCTTGCCTTTCCTCATCTTGCTTTCACTTCTGTCACGCATCAAACTGCCTGGCCTGACCTCAGAGGATGTACAGCTGAGATGGATAAGGATAAAGCCTCCAGTCATGCTGGAGAAAGAAAGAGAGGGAAATGAACATTAACTGGGATCCTACTGTGTGCCAGAAATAGTGAAATGCTTTGACAGGCAGAATCCCATGTCATTTTCATAAATGTCCTTCAAGCAGACATTATAAGCCCTTGTACAACTGCACAAGATCATATAGCTAATGGGTGACATTACTGATATTTCAAAGACCACTTGGCTTCAAAGCCAAGATTTTTGCAACTATAAAATGTTTTGTTGTTGCTGTTGTTATTGATGGATTGATTGATTCACTCACTCATTTCATTTCATTAATTCTTCTTAGAGAGTCACATTAGCATAGAAAAAGAAGAGCAGAGATCTTTATGCTGGACAAACTTGAATTTTAATCTCATTTCATTTATATACACATACACAAACACACACACACATGCATTCTTTCTTCATCCATTTATTCAATGTCTATCAAGCACCCATATTACATGCCTGAGACTCTCATGGGACACTATGATGGAGACTGAATCTACTAGCTGTGTAAACTCAAGTAAATTATTTAACCATTTTGACCCTATGAAATACATATGATAATCACTACTTGGATTAAAAGTACAACCAGAATGCTCCTTAGAAGCAAGGATGATGAGGCTACATCTCACACATTTTGGACATGTTATCAGGAGGGATCAGTCCCTGGAAAAGGACATCATGCTTAGTAAAGTAAAGAGTCAGAGAAAAAGAGGAAGACCCTCAAGGAGATGGACTGACATAGTAGCTGCAACAATGGGCTCAAGCGATTCTGAGGGTGGCGCTAGATCGGGCAGTGTTTCACTCTGTTGTACACAGAGTCACTATGAGTTGGAACCGGCTTGACAGCACCCAACAGCAACAATAACACTTGGCTTAATGGAGCTAACACATGTTAAACATTTAGCATAGGCCATTGTACACAACAGGCACTTAATAAATTGTTGTTTTGTGTTGGCTGTTAGAGCCTGTTTCTTTCATTCAACAAACATGTACAAGCAAGGAGCTACAAACATGTCCCCAGTCTCCACCCAGCATGTTGCCCTGCTTCTGGCTTCATGGCAGAGAGTGGCTGCTTGTGATTGACAGAAAAGAATTTCTTACGAGCAGTTGAAAACCTGGATTGAAAAGTGAAATGGGAGGACCAGGAAACCTCCATTCATGTTGATGCAGAAGAAGGTTCAAAAGCCAAAGTCAGAACCAACTTACTGCATTTATAGAGTCAGACATATCACTTCAGGTATACTCTGAATTTCTGTCACTCAGTGACTCTTTTCCTACCAGTTTTGGTTAAAGTTCCCTAACATTCTATTTCTGCTTTTTTTTTTTTTTTGTAATCTACTTCTGTGTATGATCTGTTCCGCCAACAATACAGGCTGGTAACACATAAGGCACTGTCAATGCCTGTCTTACCACCTCTGATTCTCCAAATCTTAATTGGTTGCAACAATCCATGAGTCCACCTCTGGTTTTTCTCCCAATTCCAGCCTCTCTTCCTACCTTCATTGCTGTGACTTAATACAGGGGTCTCTGGGTGGTATAAATGGCTAATGTGTTCAGCTGCTAACCAAGACGTTAGAAGTTCAAGCCTACCCAGAGACACTTCATAGAAGTGACCAAAGAGATGAGTGAACCAAAGTACTAAGTTGGGAGTTTATTTAAAATGCAAAAGGGAAGTCATTAGAGGGTTTTTATTAGGAGAATTGCACGATATGTGTTATATTTTTATGAAGTTCATTGTGAATCCTTTTGAACAATGGATTAAAGAAGAGTGAATGGCCGTGAGGTCAGCTGCGTAGTTAAGAGATGATGGTGGCTGGCTGATGGATTGGATGTTGGAGAGGAAAAGTCATGGATAATCCCTAGGATTTTAGCTTCAGCACAATATGGATGCTAGTGTCATTTACATGCAGTGACAGGGGTTATAAATTTGATAGAACAGGTTTGGGAGAGTAACTTGAAGTTTGGATATGTTGAGTCAGATGACTATAAGATATTCAAATAGGGATAAAATTGAAAATTACGTGAGTCTGAAACTGAGAGGATCAATCCTACCTTGAGATACATATTTGGTAATCAATAACTAACAGATGGTATTTACATCCAGTAAATAAAGCAATCACTTGTAGAGAGAGTGTGCCAAGATCTCTGAGACTGCCTGACATTTAAAGGTTGGTAGAGAAGAAGATCTTAAACGCAGGGAAAGCAGGATGTTTCCAAGAGAGGCAAGTGTTTCACGAAAGTGGCAGTCAACTGTATTAAATACAACTGAAATGTCAAGTAGGATAAAGACATGTCCTCTGGGTTTGGAAACAGAGCTTATTGGTGACCTTAATGAATGCAGTTCCAGTAGCGTGGGGACAGAAGAAGCAAAAACTGCAACAAGCTGGTGAGTGAAAGGGCCGGGCTTACAAGTGAATTGGATATCGGGTAATCAGAGATCAGATACAGATGCTCTTTCTAGACATTTCCTGTGAAGGGAAGTGAAGAAAATGGTGAAGATAGCTTATAAAGAGATGTAGGTTCAGAGAAGATTTTCAGTAACAACTTATTATTTACAATTCTCATCTGATCTGAACACTAAGCTTGAAAAGCACTGACCAAGACAAACAAGGAGGAAATGCCCTAGGTGGGACTGTGTTTGGAAACTTTGTCAGGAGTGCACCTCATTAATGTTTCTAAGTAGTGGGGTAACTGCTACGTTTGGTTCTAATTGACTAGTTTCTTCCTCAGACCATTTGACTGCATTCTTCCCATTCCCCAGAGCTCACTCCAAATCTGGGTTCTGGGAGGCTGGATGTTGATTCAGGATCTCCACCCCTTCCCACCTTTACCTAAGACTACTGGTTTCTTTAGTAGACCCTCTGCCTGATAACTTGATCGGCTTTCAACTGGATGCTTGAAATCTTTGAAAAAGAGAACGCTGGAGAGGCCTACTGAGTATCAGCCTCTTGGCCAGATGACACTGCTCCCTTGGCAAGTGCCCTTCTCAAGCATTGCTCTGTGGTTCGTAAGAGAGAAGACTGGATGCTAATGCTGATGTGACAAGTTTAATGGAAACATTAGTCACTGAACTTCATTAGATCTCCACCCAATCTGAGCTACTTTCCAATGAGCTAGTCTGACACTCATTTTCTGTTACTTTATGACATCAAGTGTTCTATCTCCCTCAGTCATTTTCATCTCTAATCCCATTCAAAACCTACTTCCCATGGCTTCTATGACACGAAGCGTATCACTCAACTCCCTCATAAATGTGAAAGTCAGCGGAGACACTGGATGGGCCCATGTGTCCTACAGCAGCCTATAATCTGCCCAATATGTTTTGTTACATAGCTGCTTGAGCCAGCCTTGAGGGAGACCTAGGCTGGTTATGCATGTACCTCTAAAACTTATGTCTCTTCCAAGTACATCTTCCACAGCACGTAAGCTTCTTGCCTCAGAGTTCTGTGTGTATTGTTTTCTCCCTGTGGCCAAGCAATTACAAAAAATAGATTCCAAATCAAATTTTTGGAAAATTTCATCATGCCGTCATACTTAGCCAGCCATATTTGGTAAAGTTGTATAAGTATGATGGCATTACAGGGTTATTTGCCTTTACTCACGGAATTTGATCTGGATGAGGATGATGGCTCATGAATAATAAAGACCCAGCTAATGTCCCAATGGAGGAGAATGGGGCAAACCCTGTACGTGGAGTGTGAAAAGGCAGCGATACATCCGGTCATTCCTAATTGTCGTTATCTCTTTAACGGAAATTTCACATCCAATCTCCTTTCCACAGGCTCTTGATTCCTTGCTTCTAACTGTCTACAGTTTGCTTTTCTCAATAATTATTTTAAATTAGATAAATTAGAGTCTAACCAAAACTAATTTTGCATAATATCCCAGTCCATTTGTGCCGAGCCTCTGAAAACCTCTAAGCTATTTCTCTAGGCAGTAGGGTAGCTAATTATTTACCCTCCCAGCCGCCTCCAAGGCACTACTGAGCCTATGTTTAGAACAGAGAATGATTCTGCTCGATTAGGAGGAAAAATGCCCACAGCTTTCCTAAGGTAACATGAAAATTCCATCTATCCAAGGGGACTAAGTAATTTACTCTCCACAGATTCCTCTGGATCCTGAAATAAGGCACAGTGATACACAGACATGTGGTCATTACGCCCCAGATTACCTCATTTAGGAAGTCAATTCTTAAACATTGGGGATATGCAAATTCAATTATTCCTGAGCTGTGGAATGATAAGCATGCAGGGAAATCTTTTTTAGCATATCCACCTGGAGAAGGCTTCTCTCCCAGCTCCTCTGCCACCTGTTGAATTAATTTGATCAGATCCCTTGACATCTAGCAGGGTCCGCATATGACAGGGGCAGACAAGCTTAGCCCGTTGTCAGAGGAAACTGCAACGTTACACAAAAGAGTCACATCTCAGCAGAACATTACGGAGAAGAGGCGAAAACTAGAACAAACGCTTCAGCCAATCGGTCACCAGATATCCCCGAACAACGCACCTGGGCAAACCCGGACCACTGAAGTCTAATTAAGAAGTTTCTCCCCGGGCTCACTGGCGATCAGCACGATGGCACAGGAACAGTGCTTAACTGGCATGGTGCTTGCGAAGCAAGCACTTGGGAATTAAACTCTTTCTTACCGTTCTTTTTAAGTATTCCTGAACCACAGGGAAATTCTGTTGTCATGATTCTAGAGAAGCAGAAATAAATTTCATTCTCAATCTGATTTTAATCTACACACAGAAAGAAACATCTGGCATCGTATTCATCACTCCCTCGCTGACACAAAAACTCCCAAAGGCTTGGGATGCTTGGTGTCTAGAGAGCCAAAAAATGATTTAAAAAATACCTCGTAACGTTTCCTGTCCCAAAGAGTTACCCCATGAAGCACGTCCCAGCGTCTGTCTTGGACCCCTTTTGGTCATAAAGTTGAGTTTCCTAATACTCACTTCCAAATGGACCATCTCCATTGCTCCCGCAAAACGCAACACCTTCTCTTTGCCCTCGTCCCTGCTCTGATGAGAGATGCCTCCCTTTGACCAGTGATAAACCCCACCTAAGTATCTACTCAAGGAGCCCTGGCGGCACAGTGGTTAAAAGCTACGGCTGCTAACCCAAAGGTCAGCAGTTCAAATCCACTAGCTGCTCCTTGGAAACCCTATGGGGCAGTTCTACTCTGTTCCACAGGGTCACTATGAGTCAGAATCAACTCGATGGCAATAGGTTTGGTTTCGCCCAGATTTGTTGCAGGGTCCCTCGCTTAACTAAACTTCTTGTGGTAAGGATCATTTTCTTATTAATCTTTATATCCCACAGGTCTGGCACATATTAGGCGCTCAATAAATGGACAGATATTTTTGGACTGAATTAATGAAGCTGAATTTTCATTGGGTGAAAATAAACTATATTGCCCATATCCTTATTAATTTCAGCCTCATTATTTACATATAAGTACCACTACATTACATTATGGAAACCCTGGCAGTGTAGTGGTTAAGTGCCACGGCTGTTAACCAAAAGGTCAGCAGTTCAAATCTACCAGATACTCCTTGGAAACTCTATGAGGCAGTTCTACTCTGTCCTATAGGGTACAGCATTGTAATACCTTCTGGGGTTATAAAAAATATATAATTTAACATTACCTACATTTGGCATGTCAGAGGAGAATGTAAAACACTATTTAGATTGATTTTAGAGAAGAAGCAAGGTTCCTGGACTCTTCTAATTTGTCCGCGGGTTTTTCTATCTCAGAATCATCCCAGTCTCCCTATTGCAGTATTAAGTTATTCTTTTGTTGTTTCAACCCCTTTAAGCGCTAGTTTTTATCCTTCCTTCCAATGCAGCTATGGTTCTCCCAGCTTAGCCTCCACATTCCCCACAGGGCTGCTGCCCACTGAGCTATGGTTCTCCCAGCTTAGCCTCCACATTCCCCACAGGGCTGCTGCCCACCATGCTATGGTTCTCCCAGCTTAGCCTCCACATGCCCCACAAGGCTGCTACCCACCATGCTATGGTTCTCCCAGCTTAGCCTCCACATGCCCCACAGGGCTGCTGCCCACCGTGCTATGGTTCTCCCAGCTTAGCCTCCACATTCCCCACAGGGCTGCTGCCCACCGAGCTATGGTTCTCCCAGCTTAGCCTCCACATTCCCCACAGGGCTGCTGCCCACCGTGCTATGGTTCTCCCAGCTTAGCCTCCACATTCCCCACAGGGCTGCTGCCCACTGAGCTATGGTTCTCCCAGCTTAGCCTCCACATTCCCCACAGGGCTGCTGCCCACCGTGCTATGGTTCTCCCAGCTTAGCCTCCACATTCCCCACAGGGCTGCTGCCCACCGTGCTATGGTTCTCCCAGCTTAGCTTCCACATTCCCCACAGGGCTGCTACCCACCGTGCAGTTTTCTATTCTGTCACATCCTCTGGTCTATGCAGCCAGACCTTCACACCTTCCTTCAGGTATCATTTCTGAGGGATTCGTTCATTATACAAATGCTGGGGTACCTCTGGGTGATGGAGAGTGTGCTTTTCCAAATACATGTATGAGCTTTTTTTCTTATACGTTTTTGAGTACGTTGTCTTTTCCCTGAGCAAAGATCAGGTTAATCAAGAGACAGAGGCAGAGATGAAAAGACAGAGTTAAAAAAAAAAAATAGTTTTTGTTATCCAAAACAGGCATAAGAGTTTATTTACATCAAGAGAATAGATGTGAAAGCCACATTTTATTTCAAGAGAGACAAATTTCTAAGTTTATTTTTCTTGTAAACATATTCAGAGACCATCTTGGCAAAGAAGAGTGTACAGTTTTACTTTATGTCTGGGGTAGGAAAAAGGGGAATATGCTGTAGAGGAAGTAGGGAGCTCTAAACTTGTCCTTTATAGCTTGAAGAATTATGGGAGGTGAGGAGGAAGGGAATGGATTGTAGACCTGAATATAAACGCTGGCATTATGAAACTTCTACAGAGAAACATAGGAAAATAGCCTCACAATCTCAGGATGGGCAAAGATTTCTTAAATAGGACCCAATCAGTACTAACTAGAAAAAGAAAATGATAACTTGATAACACGGGCCGGCAAAAACAGGCCTTGTTAGGTTTCCGAGACTCCCTTGGCTTCCATGAGGCATGAAGACCTTGAGAAGTTTCTGTGTGAACCTTTATAGTTCAAACAGTAACACAGCCAAAGGCCAGTGGCTTCCCCTATGGCAAGGGTACAGTAGCCTTACAGTAGGGGTGAGGCCAGAGCAACATGGAGGACACAGCTGAGGTCAGAGGTCTTTGAAGCACTTGAGAGAGCTGTGGTGATGAGTTTTTCAGGGAACCTACTGATTCCTGGCTGAGCTGAGAAGGTTAACCTCCAGTTACAGAAGACAAAAGTTTCAGTGGCAGACACCAGAAGAACACTTAGGAATGGGAACAGCCATGCTTTAGCAGCCACAAGTGCAGCAAGCAACCTAGCCCAGTCTCTTCAGGGCAAAGATCAATGAAGGCCCAGACGACACCATGTGGATCTGAAGTCACTTGGGCCTCACATTCCCGAATACATGGAAACAGCATACTACAGAGGAGCAGAGAGAAGCTGTGACACTCATAAAATACAGAACAAACTTCTGAAATGTCTAAGCAGAAACTACAACATCTTAAAAAAGAAATATAAACTGTGGACTTGAACTGAGATGACTGTGTGAGACAAAGCACACTCTGTGCTCCTTTGTCTCCTCAATTAGCTTGATGTTTAAATGCAAAGGCTCTGGAATCAGATGTCTTCGGTTCAAGCCATTGATCTGCAGTTCACCAGGTGCATTAACTGAGTAAATTGCATAACTTTTCCAAGCCTCAGTTTCCTTACCTGATCAACAGGAATTACATTAATAGCGATACTTGTTGGTGTTAGTTGCTACCATGTCGGCTTCAACTCATGACAGCCTTATGTATATCAGATTGAAATGTTGTCAAGTCCTGTGCCATCTATACCTGTTCTTATTGTTATCAGGTGCCGTCCAGGCAGTTCCAACTCACAGCTACCCTATGTACAACAGAACAAAACTGCCCAGTCCTTCGCCATCCTCACAGTCCTTGCTATGCTGGAGCCCATTGTTGTAGCCACTGGGTCAATCCATCTCACCGAAGGTCTTCCTCTTTTTCACTGACCTTCTCCAGGCATGATGTCCTTCTCCAGGGATTGGTCCCTCCTGATAACATGTCCAAAGTATGTGAGGTGAAGTCTCGCCCTCCTTGCTTCTAAGGAGCATTCTGGTTATACTTCCTCCAAGACAGACTTGTTCGATCTTCTGGCAGTCCATGGTATATTCAGTAGTCTTCGCCAACACCACAGTAGAAGCATATATAATTCTCCATTAAATAAAATGGTGGAATTTGCTTCCAGCTCTGCTAAACCTCCAGACAATTAGAGAAGCTAGGGTTTTTATTTATTAAGGGTGAGTAGTCATGACAGCAAGTCGTCCTAAGGGGGCTTTGGGCTTCTTCTAGCATTCTGTTTGAATCCAACTGGTGTTTACAACTAGCAAGAGTGTTTACACTTTGTGGAAATTTACCTAAGTGATGGGGGTGTTTTTCTGTATGTATGTAATACCTTAAAAATGAGGCTAGAGAAGTGTAAGAGAGCTCCAAAAGATTGGTAGAATTGCTGAGTCTTAAAGAAGCCTTGTTCCTGCACTGGGGGAAAAATGCACATGGGCTCAAAGCAGGGAGGCTGGTTATTACCAAGGACATTCTAGACCCAAATTTTATATGAAAACAGCCAAAGGCTGTCAGCTCATTTTTATCACAGGCAAGCAGGCCATTTGTGTACAAAAAAGCACAATCCTTGAATAATCATCACATTTCCTTGTTTTACAAATGTGGGGCCATCACTTCGCAGTGAAGGTGATCACAGCAGCCACTTTTGTTGTTGCTGTTTCTGTTTTATTGTCCTCAGTCTAAAACTAGAGGCAAATAACTTGTTGGAGTTGGGATTTATGGAATTTTTCGACTTTGTTTAAGATAGAACGTTACAGTGGTTATCGAGCACTTCCTAATTTTCCTTGCAAATGCCCCCGGCAAAGCAGTGCTGAAGGCATCTGTTACCATCTACAGAGAAGCACGTTAGCTTAGAGTCAGACAATTAGGGGTTCAAATTCCACATCTTTAACTTGGCTTGTTATGGATCTTCAGCATGTTATTTAATCTTTTAGACGATGGTTTCCTTGCTAATGTGGGGATAAAACCATTTCCCTTACAGGACTGATGTATTAAAACAATATTATATTATGTTTAGTATTAACATTAAAATAATATATTTTAACATTCCATGGCTCCATTTGTATACGTTGGAAGTGATGGAGTGGCTGTGTAGGGCAAGGAAGGTTCTTCTTTTATCTTTAAAAAAATAAGTCGTCAATTCCTGGGTATGTCTTTTTCTGTGGGCCTATCTTTCCATCACTCGGACGAGTATATGTAATCCAAGCGAAGCTGGGACCTGAGATGGCAGTCCTAACTAAGTCATTATCTTCCTTCAGTTTTCCACTCATTCATTAAACTTTATATAGAGGAAGGCATCCTACCGGCTTTGGTAAATAGTTAATGGGTCAACAAACACACTCAATTATGGTGCCTTATTCATCCTTGGTGGTACAATGGTTAAGCACTCTGCTGCTAACCTAAAGGTTGGCAGTTTGAACCTACCCAGCAGCTCTGAGGGAGAAAGGCCTGGTGATCTGCTCCCATAAAGATTACAGCCTAGAAAACCCTACAGGGTAGTTCCACTCTGTCACGTGGTGTCAAAACTGACTCCACAGCATACACAACAACCCATCCAAGTTCTGCTGTTCAGTTGTGTACACAAATTCACCAGTAACCCAGCGCTTAGCCAATCATTTTTCCGTTCAACACACAGGCCTACACAGACCAGACATTGTGTTGGGCGGTTTGCCTTACATTATTTCACTTAGATTTCTATCACCAACTCCAGAACTTCATCATCATTTTCAAAATGGGGGAAGGGGGGAAGCCAATGAGGATTGATCAATTTGAATGTGACAAGGCTCTGAGAGGGTGAAAAACATAAACGCCTTTCTGGAATCAATCATGGCCCATTGCCTCTGGCCTTTGGGCATCTCTGATAGGAAAGGGCAGCCACGCACCCAACTCAGGATCACTGTCAACTGCGTTCTCTTTGATTGCATGTCTCCAAGTCTTGGAAAAGTGGCTCAGAGTCAAAGCTATCTCTGCCAGGGGAAAACATTTCTTGTAGGAAAGTACTTGGTCTTCATCTGAGTCTCTATGCTCTTGAGTAATTAAAACACGTATTTAACTTTAGTGCACACAGCCAGATTCAATTTAGATTCCTATACAGGGCTCTTAATTAAAAAGTAACATCTTTACCTAAAATCCAGTAGAAAAAAGGGGTTTAAAAAACAAGACAAAAAACCCAGAAACCATCAATACACAGAAAGTAAATTCAAATTGCCCTCAAACATATGAAAAGATGGTCAACTCTACTCGTAATAAAAAGGGCTGTGAATTAAAACTACACTGAGATGTCATCTCTCACCTACCCAATTGGCAACAATTTGAATGACTGACAAGGGAAACTCACTCTGCTGGCAAGGCTGTAGGGAAACAAGCACCCTCATACACAGCTGGTGGGAATGAAGAACGGAACAACTTCCATAGAGGAGAAATTGGCAGTACCTGCCAAAAGTACATACACGTTTGCCTTTTGACACAGGTATCCCACTTCTGAGAATTTTACCTTGAGATTTTACTTCTACAAATAGGAAACTGCATAGGCAAGGTATTTATTGTGCCATTATGACTAACACTGAAATATTGGAAATGAAAACCTATCCATAAGACAAGGCAGTCATTAAAAAAAAATGAGAAAGATCTTTATAAACTGATATGGAGTAGTTTTGGCATAAACCAAAATCTAGTGAAAGCAGTCACCTATGGGGATGTCTGGGAACAGGGTTGAAACAATGGTCTAGGAATGAGATTAAGTTTAACTTGATAGATATATTCTAACTTTTGAATCATGTAAGTATTTTATATATTCAAAATAAAGTTAGTCAAAATGGATGAGAAATGAATACCCTAATATTGAATATAAATGGAAACAAATGAACCTAGTATATATCACACTGATAAAATAAATAAATAACCACACAGAGGAAAAATAACTACTTAGATAACTTTTGAACCTAGTGGAATAAGAACAAAAAGAATCACAGGAAGAAAAAAAAAAGAAAATTTGAGATTTAATTGGTAAGTTTCTTGTTAGTAATGGTATTGATACAGTATTTCTAAAACGGTTTTTTTTGCAGTAAAGAGCAAATACGTGAATGTGTGACTGTTGTTGGAAACCTGATTCTCAGAGAAGCGGTTTACAAATACGGGATGAGGAAAGGTCAGAAAACCCTGTGGTGCTGGATTTGAGCTGGAGGTATTATTATGGCATAAATATCATTCACAAAATATTTTTCCGAGCTCTGCATACTTGAAAAGGCCTAGACTGAAGACTGGAAAATGTTTTTCTATGTATGGCCACATGGAAGTACTTTAGATTTTGTGGACAATACATGGTCTGCATTGCATATTCTTCTTTGTTTTTTTCTTTGTTTCTTTGCCTTTTTCTTTTTTACAATCCTTCAAAACTGTGAAAATATTTTGCAGCCTACAGGCTATACCTAACAAATGGAGGCCACAGGCAGGACGTGGCCCACAGGCCAAAGTCTGCTGACTGCTGGGCCTAGAAGCAAAGACATTCCAGTAGCAATAGCACACCTAGCCCCCAGATTTTGGTTCCTAAATACAATTCTTATCTAAAGGGACTCAGAGCTCTTTGTAGAAACAAATGATTCTAGATCCAGGACAGGGAAGATACGAGATGATCCTGGGACATTTTATGCTAGAAAGGAAGGAAGAATCACCAGGGTACAGGAGAAAGACAAAAGACAAAAGAGAGTGCTTCCACTGGAAAACTGAGGACAATGTGAGCATGATGATGGGTTATAAGACGTTGTGGGGAGGGGATTAAAAAGAATCCATGAGTGGTGCAAAGAAGAAAGGATGGAATTACAAAATCACCATTCTGTAGCTAGAATGTGATTATGAATAGAAAACAACACAACTGGGTAGAAATTGCTGGGGTATATAATAGTCACACAGTCTCAAAGTAACCCCACATATCACTTATTAATTACAAAAGATGGTAAGAAACTTAACTCTGGAATCTGGAGGAAACGACCTTAACTGAGTAATAACTGAGAATTGCCAGTGAATGGACATATGAAACAATGTGCCTCCTGCCGGGATGCAATGGGAAATACACATCACCCACACAACAGTCTGGCCACAAAATGTGTAACATGGATCTAATCATGAGGGAACAAAGAGAAAAGTCCAGACTGCGACATTCTATAAAATAGCCGACCCAAACATTTCGAAGAAATCAATATCCCAGCAGCAACAGCACACAATGGCAAGACAACTGTGCTAGATGAAAGGAGACTAGATGGAGGGACGTAACCACCAAAAGCGCTGGGTGATACCAGCCTGGGTCTAATATGGACAGGAAAAAAAAAATCTATAAAGAAAATTTTTGTATAAAATTAAGGAAATACGAATATGTATTGTCTACTAGATATTATCATGTGAATTTTTTAATTTCTTGGGTATGCTAATTGTACAACAGTGGCTTTTTCCTTAGCAAGTACCTGCTGAGGAATTTGGGGGCGACATGTCATGATGTCTTCAACTTAAATTCAGATGGCTCCATAATATGTATAAGTGTTAATATTCAGTTAGAGAGGGAGAAAGAGAGAAAGAGAAAGCGAAAGTGGTGATATATTTACCATTAGTGAGTGACTCCAGATAAAAGAAACTTGGGGATTCTTTGTGCTTTTCTTTTAACTTTAACTGTAGGTTTAAAAGCGTTCTTTAAAAAAATGGGGGGCGAAAGGATGTATGGCTTTTATTCAAGTTACAAAATAATATAGATTGTAAGTTCAAGGGTGTTTATAGATGGTTTTTAGCAAGAAACAAATAAAAAGTAAGCTAAAAAAAAAAGAAAGAAACTAAACGTACCTCAAAAGAGAAGAGATTGAATAAATTATGTCACATCCATGTGATAAAATATGGAGCCATTTATATATAGAAACCAAAATCTAATGAAAACAGTTACCTTTGGGAGTGTCTGGGAACAGAGTGGAAAGGATGGTCTAGGAACAACCATGTTTGTTGGTGCCATTGTTGTTAGGTGCCATCGAGTTGGTTCCAACTCAGAGGCCCCATGTCCAACATTGCCTGGCCCTGAGCCATTCTCTCAGTCATTGTTATGTTTGAGCCCATTGTTGTAGCCATATATATGGGAAAAAAGAACTGTTCGGAAAAGTGTGAATGATTGCTCTCATTTGTGTTACAATACATAACTTCTGGAAGGCTGTATGAAAAACCATTAACAGTGATTTCCCCCAGAGAATAAGATGGAGGTCAGGAAAAGAATTTTAATTTTCACATTATACACTTCTTTATTGTTATAATTTGTTTACCACGAGCATGTTATCACTTTTGTAACAACAACAAAAAAAGTCTCTGCCCCGTCTTCTCTAAAAAAATCAAGGCTTATTATACTATATAAAATAATTAGCCAAAACCGTATTTATTGCTTACTGATAGCTTCGTTCTGTTGATTAATTAGACAATCTTTGGTGTTTAGCCAAGCTGTGTGGGGTCAGGAGCACAGCCACAGGTACACTTGGCAAACACTGATATAAGAGAACATACAAGGACGAGGCCATGATTTAGTGCCCATAGCAACTGCCTGGTTGGGTTAAATGTCACGAACACATCCCATGTCTAGATTCCAGATGGCCCTGAAAGCCAGGAGGGAAGTCATTGTTTCCAACATCACTAACTATTGGAAGGCCTTTGTAAACTGTAAATCGGAGTACACATATACATCATTCTCACCTCCTGGGATCCTTAGATTAACCCCATAGTCAGAGCAGTTATTATGGTCTCCACTGTTTACAAACTGGGAAAAATGAGTTTAGAGAGATTAAGGGACTTGTCCAAGCTTGTATTCATTATGACAGTATGACCTTTTCCACAGTGTTCCGGGTGCCCAATAATAGCTGGAAAAACAACAACAAAAAAAAACCTGTTGCCGTCAAGTTGATTCCAACTCATAGTGACCCTATAGGAGTAGAACTGCTCCGTAGGATTTCCAAGAAGCAGCTGGTGGATTCAAACTGCCAACCTTTTGATTAGCAGCCAAGCTCTTAACCACCATGCCACCAGAGCTCCTATAGCTTATTTAAAAAATCTGCAAATAACAGTAGCAGAGATATTTTCATCATGAAGGTCTGAGGCCAGGAAATATGAGGGTCAACCCCATCTTGATTTAAAGGAGATTGTGTGCCCCCTTTCAATCAGGTCTATTCATTCGTTTAGACATTCAGAAGCATACCCTGAGATGAAACAACCAATTTTTAGCATTTTCTAGGAGCTTAGGGTGAATCTGCTGCAAAAGACCTCTTTAGAGTTTTAAAAAGCAAAGATGTCACTTTGATGACTAACGACCAAGTTATGGTCGTTTCAATCACCTCATATGCATGCGAAAGCTGGACAATGAAAAAGGATAGAAGAAGAATCGATGCATTTGAATTGTGGTGTTGTTGCATATGCCAGAAGAATGAACAAATCAGTCTTAAAGGAATACAACCAGAATGTTCCTTAGAAGCAAGGATAGCGAGACTTTGTCTTGCTTACTTTGGATATGCCATCGGGAAAGACCAATCCCTAAAAAAAGGACATCATTTCTGATAAAGTAGAGGGTCAGAGAAAATGAGGGAAACATTTAATGAGATAGATTGACACACTAGCCACAACAATGGACTCAAACATATCAATGACCATGGATATGGAGCAGGAGCAGATAACATTTCATTCTGTTATGTATAAGGTCACCGTGAGTCAGAATGGACTCCATGACAACTAACACCAACAATGCAGGACAACATCTCAGGAGCCTATGGACTAAGTAATACCTATAGTCAAAAGGTCGACAGTTCAAATCCACCAGGCACTCCTTGGAAACCCTATGAGGCAGCTCTACTCTGATCCTATAGGGTTGCTGTGAGTCGGAATCGACTGGACAGCAACATGTTTGGTTTTTGGTTATAGCCATTTCCAGAGCCCTGGTGGTACAGTGGTTAAGAGTTTGGCTGCTGGCCAAAAGGTCAGCAGTTTGAATCCACCAGCTGCTCCTTGTAAACCCTATGAGGCAGTTCTACCCTGTCCTATATGGTCGCTATGAGTAGAAATCGACTTGACAGCAATGGGTATAGCTATTTTCAAGACTTTATCTCTATCTTTTACATGAGAAGTTCAATGACACAAGAATCACAAACAGCACAGATTTGATGGCACCTTTTATTCATACATGGAGCCTTGGTGGCACAGTGGTTAAGAGCTCAGCTGCTAATCAAAAGGTCAGCAGTTTAAATCCACCAGCTGCTCCTTGGGAACCCTATGGGGCAGTTCTACTCTGTCCTATAGGATATCTATGAGCCACAGTTGACCCAACGGCAGCAGGCTTGGTTTTATTCACACATAGATCAAGTCTAGTGGGTCGAGAAAGTTTAGGCAAACAAAGTATGACGGCTGAGATGTTTTCCTATCCTATGAGCATGAGTCAATGGTGTTAGTTAAGCCAAAGGCAGCTAAGCAGCCTTGAGCAAGAACTGCTAGGACTGTAATCAATATGTTGCCTCTGACATTTACAAACACCCTTTAGAAGCAAAACACATTTTAGAACCTTTTAATGTCATTTTATGAAGCTAGCCTGCCTTTTAAATGTCTTTTCATTCCTCCTGAGGATTAAATCAGTTTCAGGGAGGATCCCATTTTGATCAGTTGAACAACAGTTGGGGGTAAGAAACTTAAAAAAGGAAGGCTCTTAACCTACTTGTAATAGCCACTGCCATTGTGACTGCTGGTCTTTCAACTCTTCTGCTTGCCTTCTCCTAATGACTTACGAAAGGCAGTGACAGCTTCCTTCCCTGATGGAAGTCTCTGCTTGAGAACCAAATGAGCTGGTGAGAGATGCAGACTTTTTCGTCTTTAAAAGAACCATGTCCCTGCCAGTGTCTAGCACACAGGAGATGTCCATTAAAGATGTCCAAAGGCACTTTCTTCCTCTTAAAATAATCTGCAAACCTGAGGATCCCTCTGGCGAACACAGGCAGGTTCAAGACCCTGCACGGGAGACGATGGTCTGAACAGAACCCAGAGTGGGACAAAGGCTTGGATGCAGGCTACTATGACTTGTGGCTGAGACAAACACAGGAACATATGAGTGGGAAGTGTCTATTAAAGTTGTGCCAGGCCCCAGGTGAGTGTACATGTCACACTGCACCATAGTGGTCCTGGAAACCTCTGCACTCTCAGAAGACTCCTAGACAGTGGCCATACATGGTACATGTCCAGCCTTTGGAGATTGAAGCCAACGAGAGCAAGACAAGGTAGTCAAGTTTTTTGACAAAATGAAGCAGAGCTCAAAACAAGACCCACAACCCTCCTTTTGAACATACAGCTGGCTTTAGGTCTTTCAGTACAAAAATTCTGGGGAGTCACCAGCTAAATAGGAGACAGAAGTTCTACGTAGGAAAACCAAGATAGAAGTCATATCCAAGTCAAACATCAGGATGGTCTCTAATAACTTAAAATTTCTTCCAGAACAGAAAGCTCTCTCCTGAGACTTTCAGATCAGTGTCTTCAGCAGATAATAATAAAGGTTATAGCCTTAGGGCTAAGGTTGCCCTAGTTACGTGAGTTATAGGAACAGCTGCCATTTAGAAGCATGACCGTGGAGAAGTATTGATGATGTGCACAAGGGAAGTGAATCAGCAACTCCTAAAACAGACAGCTCTCTGCTCAGTAAAAATGCCTGGTTGTCCTTCAGCTGGAAGCATCTGCCTGGAATAATTCAAACTGCCTAGCTAGGATTGTTCTGCGTGTACAACTGCCCTTCCCAGGTTATACCAATGGAAGCTAAACCTTAATTGGAATCCAGTCTGGGACTCAGCTTAACCTATAACATTAATTACTGCAGCTGGTCCACAAGACCACGTCCAAGTACATAAGGATCACACCCAGTTACCTTATCAATTGATTAAGTTGCCATTTGCCTCCCTCTGCTTAGCTTTCAAACTAGAGAATTTCCCGTTGCCGTCGAGTCGATTCCGACTCATAGTGACTCTATAGGACAGAGTAGAACTACCCCAAAGGGTTTCCAAGGGGTGGCTGGTGGATTAAAACCGCCAACCTTTTGGTTAGCAGCTGTAGTACTTAACCACTATATCACCAGGGCTCCTAGAGAATTGTATTAGTTGTCAATTCAAATCTTATGTTTAGGAATACGGAAACTGAAGCTGGTGAAGAGGCAGAATGATTTTCCCAAATATCCGTAGTCAATTAGACCAGAAGAGGATGAAGCTTATCTGTTTCAGAATTGTCCACCAGTTCACAATATTATCTTAGTCAACTCACACATTCCAGGGTTCTTGAATTTCAGTGGCCACCAAAACCAAATACTTTCAGCATACCTCCTGAAAATAAAGGTTTCATGTCAAAGAATAGGAAGAAATCCATCCATTACTCTGAGACCACTGATACTAGATAGCTTGTTTGCTTTATCTCTATGAGTTCCCCTCTATGAGTTCCCTTTGATTTCATCTGGTTTCTTTCAAAATATGACTATCATTTCATGTGAAGACTGCCTCAGTTACACTCAGAGCTCTGAGTAAAATGATGGAACTGAATGGCATAAGACTTAAGAGTCAGAAGAAGTGAGTTTAAGTCTAGATTCTGAGGTTCCAAGTCTGTGTGCTAGATAAGTCACTTAAGTCAGCTTCACCATCTAGAATAAGAGAAATTGCTCAAGATAGAAGTACCCAGCACATGCATGTACCCTTTATTTCAAATGATCCTATGTAAGTGGGAAAATGTACATACAATAGTGGTAGAAAACAAGAAAGGGTTCCATCAGTGGACCAGAAAGCTGATAAAAGAATACCGATAAATGGTATTGACAGGCATCTTAGTTACCTAGAGAAACCCTGGTGATGCAGTGGTGAACAGCTACGCCTGCTAACCAAAAGGTCAGCAGTTTGAATCCACCAGGCACTCCTTCAAAACCCTATGGAGCAGTTCTAATCTGTCCTACAGGGTCGCTATGAGTTGGAATCAACTCGACAGCATCGGGTTTGGTGTTTTTTTGTTTGTTTTTTAGTTATTCTAGGAGGGCTGCTATAACAGAAATACCTCAAGTGGATGGCTTTAACAATGAGAAATTTATTCTCTCACAGTCTAGGAGTCCAAATTCACGGTACAAGCTCTGGAGGAAGGTCCTTCTCATCAGTCTCACTGTCCTAGGAGCTTCTTGGTGCAGGGACCCTAGGTCCAAAGGATGCACTCTGCTCCTGTCACTACTTTCTTGGTGGTATGAAGTCTCCTTGTCTCTCTGCTCACTTCTCTCTTTTATATCTCAAAAGAAACTGATTTAAGACACAACCTAATCTTGTAGATTGAGTCCTGCCTCATTAACATAACTGCCTCTAATCTTGCCTCACCAACATCATAGAGGCAGGACCTACAATATACAGGAAAATCACATGAGATGACAAAATGGTGGACCATCACACAATACTGGCAATCGCGGCCTAGCCCAGTTGACACACAATTCTTGGAGGACACAATTCAATCCGTAACTACAGGACAAATGGAAGAGCAAAAATCAGAGCTTAAAACACCACAAGTAAAAGACATTTTTCAAAATAGAGCCCCAAAAAGTTTCAAGCACAGCCGATGCATGCATAAGTGGGATTATGCCCTGGGCACAGTCATCATGGTAATAAGTTAGCAGGTCAGCCAGAAAAGCAACAGTCTTCCCCTCCCATCCTAGTCCATGTTTAAAGAGCAGAAGCAGTAAGGAACAGAAGTGTGTGACGCCAGGACGAATTTTATCTAAAGAAAGCAGGCCATTTGTGTGACTTCTGGAGCCTGAGAGGAGCAAGGTAGAACAGAGATAACTTTGGATTTACACATCAGGTGGTGTCCTTGAGTAGTGGTGAGCATGGCTGCTAAAGTAAACGTTGGCAGTTTGAATCCACCCAGAGGCACCTTGGGAGAAAGGCCTGGCAATCTAATTCTGAAAAATCAGTCATCGGAAACCCTGTGGAGCACAGTTCTACCGAGACACCATGGGATTGCCATGAGTAGGAAACAACTCAACAGCAAGTGGCCGCATCAGACAATCAGGGGGAACAAAGAGATGAGGGAGCTCCTCCCAGACTAAAAATCGCCAAGGCACCCGCCCTACCTGCAGAATAAAGAGCTCTTTCTCTGGGGTGGTGTGCTGCCCGGCCTGACTGCCTGTTCTCTCTCTAGAAAGCCTATCAGATTCTGCGTCTTTAAACCGACCATGATGTACAGAGAACCCAGTATCTGTTCTCCCATCCAAGGAAGAGGGTTACAGGGGAAGGAGATTTACATAGCTCCGGAGGAAAGACAAGCCTTCTAGGTACCCTAATCACTCGGTCTTTGGGTCCCTACGAAGCCTATCTTGAGACAACAACATGAGTGCAGGTAGTTTATATGGGACGTGGTCTCAGGAAGCAGAAATAAAAACACTTAAAATTGTAATACCCAAGTAATAGGAACTGCCAAAAGAATGAAAAAGAAAACGATTAAATTGGTGTTTCCTCCGGGGTGTGGAACTGAGGCTGGCAGGGGAACGAAGATATTTTTTTTTTCTTTTTTTTAATGTTCAGACTTTGTTTTAAAAAGAATACTGTGATAGACACTCAACAACCCAATAGTTTACCAGCTGCAAATGACGTTCCCAGGCCTCAGCAGCGAAGTCATCGGGATTAATAACAACCTAACCAGTGCAAAAAAAAAAAAAAAAATCTTTTTTTTTTTAACCAGTGCCCAGAATTTCAGTGAATAAATAACCTTGTCGTTCCCAAACCTGGAGCCGTGGCTTCATTTTATAAAGTCATGTTAATTCCACTCATAATCCCCACGAAGTGCAGGGACTTCTGTTATTTCTTATCTTTAAGCCTTATTTTAATCTCTGCTGAACTCAAAAGGATCTGTTTTCTAAAAGAGCCTATGGGGGTAGGGAGGAAAAGACAGTAAGAAATGACTGGGATGTCGGGAGCTGAAAAGGAATGACAGTGATTAGGCTACAATAATTAGATATTTATTCTCTTGCATAACTCAAGGGGCTCTCCGTTTCTTTTGCAATAATGTGAATTTCATACGCCTCTAAATTACTTTAAGGAAGCCCTGTTTTCAGTGAAAGTACATCCCACCCTAAAATATTCAATAATGTACCAAATCAAAACTTTATGAATTCAGCTTCTTACTTCAGGGACGAGACCCTGTTTCTCACATTCTCTAGTCCCTGGGAGAAGGGGAGGACATGGAATTCAGACAATATGAAAATAAACCAACAAGTGTCTGAACTGAAGCAGAACCCGGTCAGTTGACGGGTTGGTACTTGAGCATACTCAGATGTCTCCAAACTCCGCTTTCCCTAAGGGCGGCGACATCAAAGGACATTTGGTGAATGTAAGAATCAAATCCAGATTTTCTCCATTAATAAAAATGATCTGTTTCCTGTGTTACTGGGGCTCTTGACCTTGAGGTTATGTCTTAGTCATCTAGTGCTGCTATAATGGAAATACCACAAGTGGATGGCTTTAACAAGAGAAAATTTATTCTCTCACAGTTCAGGAGGCTAGAAATTCAAATCAAGATGTCATCTCCAAGGGAAGGCTTTCTCTCTGTCAGCTCTGGAGGAAGGTCCTTTTTATCAATCTTCCCCTGGACTACGAGCTTCTCCGTGTCTACAAGCTTCCCAGGTCTAAAGACTATACCCCGGTTGTGGTGCTTCTTTCTTGGTGGTATGAGGTCCCCAACTCTCTGCTTGTTTCCCTTTCTTTTTAACCCTTATAAGACAAAAGGTGGTGCAGGCCACACCCCAGGGAAACTCACTTTACAGTAGATCAGTGATGTGACCTTAGTAAGGGTGTTACATCCCACCCTAATCCTCTTTAACATAAAATTACAATCACAAAATGGAGGACAGCCAGGCAACACTGGGAATCATGGCCTAACCAAGTTGACACATATTTGTGGGGGGCAACAATTCAATGTATGACAGGTTACCAAGACCTAGGAATTAACGCACCTTTTGGGGAGGAAGGGAAGGGGAATGAGTGGTGTTGAGTACGTACTGTATCCCACAACTATTTTCCACTTGGTTCTTTAAAAAATGGGAACTGAGTCAATGAAGAATCTTCATTTTCATCCTGTTTTTACCCTTGTACATCCCACGCCCCTCCCCCAACATACACACATAAACACATAGACACACCAAACTCATCTTCCACCTCTACAGCTTATGTCAAGGAGGGACAATCACCCTAAAAGCACAGTAACATGAGTTTGTTCACACAGGGACAACTGTTCTATTTGCCTTCAAGAGAACTTGCATACATCACATTGCAGTTTTATATAATAATTTAAATGCATCGAGAAAGGGTTAATTTTCAGTAGGTTAGGTTATGCACAATATACGTATTCAGCAACTTTGTCAGGCTAAATCTTGTTCCATTTAGGAGTTTGGGAATTTAAAGGGGTACAATTCAGATGCCTGGAAAATTCACAAATGTGTATGTGTGAGTATATGCGGGTGTGTGTTTGTGTGCACATGTGTGCACACACAGAGACAGTGAGAGACAGAGACAGGGAAAGAGTCAATACAGAAAATTACTGTCCGAAAGTAGCATAGATACAGGTGGGTCGCACTTTGCTCCCTAGCCCTATCACTGCCTTGTTTTATGTTCTTGGGCAAGTTATATATACTTACTGAAAATCGCCTTTCCTCACCTGTAAAATAAAAACTCATAATATACTATATGGGTTCTTATAAAGATTAAATATATATAAAATAGTTAATATAAGTACCAAGTACTTCAAACACAATAAAATGGGAGCACTGCTGGCATCGCCTTCCTGTGCTGATTTTTAATGCTACTCTCTTCTGCTAAGGGACCTGTCCTAGACAGCAACCACATCACAAAGCACTGCCTGTTACGACAAAGCCAGAGTGTTGACAAACTTCTCTCTAAGAAATCTCACCCTCAAAATCAAATCCCTGTCAGCTCTCAAGCAGAGCTCCTGTGAGCTGTGCTTCCCGAGACTCAGCTCACCTACCAAGAGGGTGAAGACTCAGAGAAATCTGTCAGAAGGAAAGACGAAAGGTTCATATGGCAGAGCAAGAGCTCCAGCTGGCACCACTCATGGTGGCAGGCTTCCTTTCTTAGCATAAACTGGACAGTGGCTGACCTCTCTGCTGGCTTTCACAAATCCTGTGGCTCTTCTAGGAAAAGGGAAATTAGGAACTAGAGTGTTGAAAATAATTATGTTCCTCCGTAGCACCACAAGGAGCCCCGGTGGTGCAGCAGGAAAGAGCTCAGCTGCTAACCAAAAGGTTGGCAGTGCAAATCCACCGGCCGCTCCTTGGAAACCCTGTGGGGCAGTTCTACTCTGTCCTACAGGGTCGCTATGAGTCAGAATTGACTTGATGGCAACAGGTTACGATTTTAGAGCACTACAAAGGAGGGGGATGAGGATGAAAATGGAATTAGTGAAAGCAGCCTCTGTTCTCCAAATACAGAAATGAGGTTCCAGTGATAACACTGTCTACAGCTATGCCGTTCAATACAATAGCCACTAGCCACATGTGCCTACTGATATTTAAAATTAAATTAATTAAAGTTAAATTTTAAAGTCACTTCCTCAGTCATACTAGCCCATTTCAAAAGCTCAACAGCCACATGTGGACGGTGGCTATGACTTGCAGTACAGCAAAAGAAAAGGGACATTTTCATCATTCAGAAAGCTCTGCTGGAAATTACAAATAACTTTTACGGGGAAAAGCTTTTGGCTAGCAGCTGTAGCTTTTAACCACTGTACCACCAGGGCTGCAGCAGATGCTAATGTGGAGCCAAGAAGACCCTATGGGGCAGTTCTACTGTCATATAGCATTACTATGAGTCAGAATCAACTAGACGGCACCCAACAACAACAGGGGCTATTATTATCCTCATTTTTTTTAAATGACAAAATGAAGACTCAGAAAAATGCTGTGATTTGCTCAAGACTTCACTATCTCGTATCTAATAAGTGGCCAAGCTGGGCAAATATGAGACAATCAAAGGAACAATAAGTCTTCAGAGTAGGAAAAACCTAATATTCGAAAAGAGTTACCAGATGGCCAAAGAGAAAGAAGATTTTAATAAACTCTTATTGTTCCTCTTGGTGTTTTTAGTAGACATATCTGCTAAGAAACAGCACATTCTCTCTTAAGACCTACAGCCTTTCTTTTGTCCTTCTGTGCCCTAGAGTGTGTGTGTGTGTGTGTGTGTGTGTGTGTGTGTGTGTGTGTGCGTGCACGCACAGAGAGAGAGTGGCTTCTCCCATAATCTGAACTTTTTCCTTATCCTGCCTTAAGAATTTATCACCAGCTTTGTAATTTAGGACGACGACTTTTCTTCACTACCTGCCATATAAAATGTATGTCATCTCAGAAATTAGGTGCATGTATTCTGGTCATTGTGGTAAAGTTAAACAGGATTTGAACAGTCACGACACAAGACACAAATGAAGAGGCATCTGGAAAAATAACAGATTTTATATCTATTTAGATTTGCCTCGATCAAGACGTAGCGTACCCATTCCCAAAGACACGACTGCATTCACTGTTCATTCTAGAATGTAAGTTGTTATGGTGATGAAGGTGGGCCAATCGGGATAGGACCAGGAAAGACATTTCCTTTGAAAGTATGACCTGGCCTATGTAGACTTTGGAGAACAGTTGCCTCTTTTGGGTAAGGCTTCCATGCTGCTGATAATAGCCACGTTGATTTAAAAAAAAAAAAAAAAAAGGCTCCTCAGAGTTAAACTGGTCTCTGTCATTTCTATGTCCCCTACGAAGTCAAAGGACAACAGCTAATAAAGGGGACCAGGAGAGGGTTGATTTGATGGTACTTGAGAGCCAGCTGGTCTGTCTTCTTGCTGATGTTCTGATGGTTTTTCCAGTACAGAATACCAAGAAGAAGATATTAATGTAACACCAAATTGATGGACTCAAATATAGGTCGCCCGGTGTTAAGAGCACCTCTTAGAGAAACAAATGCCTTAAAAGCGATGCCATAACTATAAGTGAGAAGATCCACAGATGTGAGAGCCTGTAATAATAAGAAGCTACCATTTTCCAAATGTCTTTTTTTTTTTTTTCTGTTCCAGAATTTAATCTATGGTCCCACATTGCAGCTACTCCGATTTAATCAGGGCCTTCTTTTTTCTTTGTCTCTCATGACCATCTCACTTTTGAAAAGTACTGATCAGTTTATTTGTAAAATATTCTTCAACTCTGTTTTGTCCAATATTCTCTCATAATTGGAATGAAAAGTTAAACAGAAAAAGTTGCCATTATGAACATTTATCCGTTTATACGTGAATTTGTTAACTCATTTAATCTTTACAACAAGCCTAAGTGGTAACTGTATGTCCATTTGAACTGAGGCTCAGATGAATGAAGAATCTTCCAGAGCCACATTCAAAGTAAATGGGTGAGCCCGAGTTCTGATCCACAATGATGGTTCCAAAGCCACAAGCCAGCAGAGGTCTCGTAAGGACCACATACAAACTTGATATGCCCTTATGACCTGATGTGACTGTAACAATTCCACATCAAATCAGCACACCAGAATCAACTGAATGGCAGACCCTGTTCATGCTCCTGTATACCTGAAGGTCCTTTGTCAGTTAAAGAGAAAGCCAAAAGCCGAAATCTGGACTGACAAGGAGGCCAGAGTGACACATTATTTCCTGATGATTTTCTGTAATTATTTCACAGACACTCATGAGCCATTCGTGTTCAAACTAGCATTATCCCATTGCATAAATTATCAGGCACCAGAATTCCATCTGTAGTACCACTGTGATGTAATACCGGAAGCTTCCTTCAGAACTGCAACACTCATTCCCTCAGCTGCTGGGAGCGCTGATGACTGACAGCTCTCCACCAAATCCCCCCTTCCCAGAAGCAGCCCACATGGATTATAGAGGGGACAGGGAAGGCAGGCTGTCCTTGCCCAACTGAAGACAACTCTTTGGGACTATCTCAGTTCTGGATCTCCCTATGGGATTGACTTGAGTCCTTTATTGTGAAAATAACATTCAAATTTCTCTCTGCCCATTCCCACTTTCTCCACTCCCCCAAAGAATTCCCTGCAGGTAAGTCCCCATATAAGCATTTGCTTCCTGGAAAAACTGATCTGCAGCACCATCTGATTTTTATCTCCTTTCTTTCAACAGTATGATTGAACATGTTCTTCATTACCCAAAACCAAACCAAACCCAGTGCCATTCAGTAGATTCCGACTCATAGTGACCCTATAGGACAGAGTAGAACTGCCCCATAGAGTTTCCAAGGAGTGCCTGGTGGATTCGAACTGCCTACCCTTTGGTTAGTAACCACTATACCACCAGGGTTTCCATGTTCTTCATTAGAGAGTAACAAACCCTATATCACTTAGTCAAGACGTCAGCAGAGAAGACTCTGTGCAGCCTTGCAAGTAAAGAAGGAACTATCTGCAAAGGGGCCATCTTGCAGTGGACACATTAACATGCAAGGGATCTCCAGAGTTTATTTCTGCAGGATGACATTTCCATGATGCTTGGAACTCTCTCCTGGCTTCAGTCCTCTAGGTTGAAAGAAGACAGAACTCTCCTCCGTGTCACCTCCACTGCTGACTTTCCTCCTCTGGACATACTTCCCCCAATCAAATCGATATAAAGTACCAATATAAAAGACCCTTCTTGATTTTTCTGCAGGCTAGAAGAAGGGTTCAGGATATTATCATGTAAATGTATCTGCAGAGTGGCCACTTAGAGCTACCAAGAGCAGTGAGTAAGAAATGTGGAATTAGATTAGAATAATGAGTTTTAATCAGACAAACCCAGAAGTTCAGGCAGTCTACAAGAAAATTGGTCTAGACTCTTAAAAAGCATCAATGTCATGGAAAAAGCGGGATAACTAGTCCAGGTTAAAGGGATAAAAGAAACAACCAAAGGCAGAGTAGGTACCTTGGTTGGATACTGCTTCAAAGAACAAAGAAGCATAGCTATAAATAACATTCTAGGCCAGTTGAGAAAGGTTGAGTATGGACTAGATGTTGATTGATGGCATGAAATCACCATTAGTATTCTCAGAAGTAATTATGGCATTGAGAGAGTGATGGAGAATGTCCTTAGTCTTAGAAAACACATGGTGAATGAAGTATTGAGAGAGAGGACTCATGGTGTCTGAATTTTTCAAACGCTTAGACAAAAAAACAAACACAAATACATACAGAGTTAAAGCAAATATGGGAAAATATTCACTGTTGGATCTGGACGGAGTGCATACGGGTAGTCACTGCTTTACTTCTGCAACTTCTCTCAATGTTTAAAAACATCCAAAATAAAAGTTGGAGTGAGGGTACAATAAGAATGGATTTCACAAGAGCGAAGCTCTAAGAGAGAAAAAGCTGCAAAAGGACCAAAAGTCTGGAGAGATGGACTGCATAGAGTACTAAACGCCACAAGCTGTGTCCAGAAATAAACCTAATTTAATTGCCTAATCCTATTTAATATCTATTGGTTGTATTCCCATTTTACTGATGTAAAAAACAGACTGATAGAATTTGAGGCACTTGGCCAAGCTCACACAGCTGTTAAGTAGCAAAACAAGGATGCAAACCAAAATCTCTCCAGTTCCGAAGTCCATTTTAATTACCTCTCATCAATTTAACATCAATAATAATTCTTTCTCCTTTAGATTAAATAGTAAAGAGAGAGATTTGGGTCTTCATTATATAAGAGAAAGAGACAAATAGAGAGAAAAATAAGAGTGAGAGAAGTGGGGAGAGGGGAGAGAATCCATTCTGGTTTCCAGAGATTCGGCAATTATTTTAGATCCTAGTCCTCAGAATTATATTGGGAAAGTGGTAGGTTCTCAAATCATACTGAAGCTCTGGTGTCCTTTACCAGGCATCAGGGTGCACCATGGATTGAGATTGTTCGTGTTGTCCTGAAGGTCTAGAATAGGTTGCTATGGTCAGCTCTCCCATCACTCTATAAATATGCCAGAATCGACTCGACAGCAATGGGCTTATGCCAGGCACAAGCTCACTTTGCTAATAGCTAGTCATTCTGTTGGGGAATTTTTCTTTTTAAATGATAAACTAGCAACTTTTTGATATAAATCACTGAATTCTGCCTTTCATTTGATCAAAATAAACTTTTTAGTGAGCTAATTAGATCGAGGATCCTCTTAACTCAAGATTTTTATTGAATATCTGCCATGAAATATTTTAGTGTACTACTTATTTCTCGTAACTAGAATAAGGTACAATCTTGTAATCTTCTAGTCAGGAGTTATGTCAATCTGTACTCTAAGGCAAGGGGCGAAAGAAGTGATGGTTTAGACCTTTCACGTACCTACAGCTCCCACCAGTCTTAGACTGTTAGACACTCTGAGATTTCACTTGCATTAAGAAAAAGACCTCCAAAAGAAATCCTTGGATTTCCATTAGTAAAATAGCTTCTCCTAGGCACAGCCCTATACTAGGTATGTGATAAATCCTGCAATGATACACACTACTGAGTAGGATTTCTCAATGGCAAACCACCCCCTCCTCCACATAGCTGGTTTGTTTTGCTTCCATTGCTGCACTTGTTACCATTGTTGTTAGCGGCTGTCATTAGCTGCTGTTGAGTCAATTCAGGCTCATGCTGACACCATGTGTGTAGAGTAGAACTGCTCCATAGGGTTTTCAAGGCTACGACCTTTCAGAAGCACTTCCCTAGGTCTGTCTTCCAAAGTGTCTCTGGGTGGGTTTGAACCACCAACCTTTTGACTAGTAGTCAAGTGCTTAACCGCTTACAGCACCCAGGAACTCTTGTTGTACTTGCTGTTGTTGTTGTGTGTTGCCGAATGGATTTTGATTCATAACGACCTTATAGGATAGAGTAGAGCTGCCCCCTAGGGTTTCCTAGGCACTTGTTAGTGAACTATAAACTGTAGATCTGTAGCTTTCCTATTTGCATGTGAATTTTACTAAGACAAAGACTGAGGCTTTCTTAGTTTCTGTATCTCCACAACTAGTATAGCGTCAAGCACACAATACATGTTCCTACTTCAGCTAAATGAATAAATGGGTTGGTGGAGGTCAGTTTTGATGGAAAATTTGGGATATATTTTGATATGTAAAAAACACGCAGACCATGTACAGCAAGTTACCAAATCTTAGTTTCCTAGGGTTGGCATTTCCACGACCCCTGCCCGAGGCCAAGGCTCCAGAATCTTTTGCCTGGACTTCCACAACAACATAGAGTGATGAAACTGCTTCTACTCTTACCACATCACTGCGACCCATTCACGAAGCACCCATAGGGTCTTTTGAAAAAAATAAGTGATGTGATATGACATAGGAAAGCTTTACAACTTTTAACATCTTTCTATTGACCTTGAATTAAATCTTAACTCCTGGTCATGCCCTACAAAGCCACGTCAATAACGTTCCTAAACATCCAACACCATTTCTTACCACTTTTACACTCGCTCTCCGCACCCATTGTGCCTTCCTTTCCACTATGAGGGACTCTTTGCCCTCCATACCTTCTTGTGGCCTATTCCTCATCTGTCAAGTCTCACATTAAATGTCACTGCCCCAGAGAGGCCCTACTTAACCACTGTAGGTCACACCACTCATATACTCATTTTTCTATTGCTATGCCTTGTTCCTTTTCCCTCATTGTGCCAGTAAAAATCTCTAATGATGTATTTCATTCTTTCTTTGCTTGTTTATTGTTTATCTTCACTGCCAAATAGTAGGCTTCATGAGAACAAGCACTCTGCCTGTCTTATTCTTCCATGCTAACCCAGCACTTGGTATACACTCTATAACACGTGGTATACACGGAATAGATGTTTATGGCCATGGAAAGTCATTGAAGAGATCTTACAAAGAGATCTAACAAGACATTGGAGCCCTGGTGGCATAGTAGGTAAGAGCTTGGCTGCAGTTCAAATCTACCAGCCACTGCTTGGAAACCCTATGGGGCAGTCCTACTCTGTCCTATAGGTCACCATGAGTCAGAATTGACTGGATGGCAATGAGTAACAAGAGGTTCATCCCATATCTGTATCAGGGATTCGGCCAAGGCAGATGGAAGAAAGAAAATCTTGACTAGGCAGGGTAAAAGGCAGGGCGGTGAGTTTGGGGGAAATCAGCCCTTCCTCCCTCACCTCAGGAAGAATGGTGTTTTCATGCTGTAAAAAAGGGAGGAGGTTGGGTTAACCACCATTGTCATGGCAATAGGCAGCAAATGTACTCTCTGGAAGCATCTTTTGCCTCTCTTCTAGGATCTTTATGTTCTTAGACCCTATTATTTCAATTGTTCTATCAAACTGTGAGCTTCATGATAGCAGGGACATACGTATTTCTGTATTGCCACAGCCTAACTCAAGATCTCATCCAGAATAGGTGCTAAGAATACGTTTCTTGAACTGAACAAAATATAGAGGTACTGTTTCCAAAGACTCCTATTTTAGAAGATGACTCAGAGGTCAAGAGGAAGTCAGGATCTTACAAGATCAAGAAATGAGAGAGTGAAGATGGAATCATGACACCCATTCAGTCTTGAACTTTAGGTCAATAAATGAAAATTCAGAATTCTTTTCATATCTCATTTCCTGAAAGATTTTAACCTGCCTAGAATATTTTCATACTCAAAAAGGCAAATAATGATTGAAACAATCTCATTTTCTGACTCTAAGGAGACCTTATTAAGCTCTACAAATAAGTCTATTCTAGATTGTGTTGGAAAAATTGGTCCCACTGTGGCAAGAAAAATGGGGCCCTATATGTCAAGAACCAAACGGTGCATTGAATAGGAACCTGATTGGAAGGCCTAAAGAAGAAAATTCAGTTGATTGCAATCCTTGCATATGACAGAAATTGAATTTTCTCAGCCCAATTGTGCTCTCCGGGTATCTGACAAGTCTAAACTGCCAGCTTAAAGGCGTTCAATAAATTTCAAGTTGTTTTTATGTCAAAGGGTTGAATTTAGATAAGCCGTGTTGACTTGAAATTGGACAGCTAGAATTTGTATTTTCAGTCACTGGAAATTTCAGGGCAGATTTGACAAATTTTGATGATTCTTTATTGACATGATGGATTTTTACAAATCATGGGATTCTGTAAAGTGCCACTCTTTTCACTTTTCTATTTAATGCTTTTTGCTGTTAAAAAAAAAAAAAAAAAGCCCACTTTCCTCTAAAAAGTTTAAATAATATTTAGAATACGGAATATAATAAATTGGTAAGAAATCCAGATTTTGTGCAGCTTAGAAAAATGACATACTGCAGTACACAAATATGCTGCAAAAGACCTCTTTAAACTGTTAAAAAACAAAGATGTCACTTTGAGGACTAAGGTGCCCCTGCCCCAAGCCATAGTATTTTCAATTGCCTCATATGCATGTGAAACCTGGGCAACAAACAAGGAAGATCATAGAAGAATTGATACCTTTGAATGGTGGTGTTGACGAAGAATATTGATTATACCACAGACTGCCAGAAGAACTAACAAATCTGTCTTGAAAAAAATACAGCCAGAATGTTCCTTAGAAGCAAGGATGACAAGACTTCATCTCATTTACTTCAGACATGTTATCAGGAGAGACCAGTCCTTGGAGAAGGACGCCAGAAGTCATGCTTGGTAAAGTATAGGGTCAGCGTCAAAGAGGAAGACCCTCAACGAGATGGATTGACATAGTGGCTGCAAGAGTGGGCTCAAACATAATAACAATTCTGAGGATGGCGCAGTGTTTCCCTCTGTTGTAGGTAGGATCGCTATGAGTCAGAACCGACTTGACAGCATCTAACAATAACAGAATATGCTACACTTGTAAAGAGGCTCTTATTAATGTTAACTTTCCACAGCCGCTGTTTTCTGGGCACCTCACAAATTGCATAATTTGTCTTGTGTTTCTAAGTTAATTTACAGGTGTGGTGTCAGGAGCATGGTGGGAGCTGAGATTACAAAGCAGCGTTGATAGATTCCGCCTATGACATAGGTCAGTGCTTTCTCTAGAGAGTCAGAGAGAGTGGAGAGAGAGTGCTCCCTTCCATAACATCTACATGCCAAGCAAGGCTTGTTTGCTCCTGTTGAATAGGCTCCCCAGCCATGAGTGCTTCCTTTGGGGAGTTCTTTTCCCCCTCCTTCTGAAACACGACTCTCAGAAGCAGGTTGAGATTAATAGTGCATCAGGCTGTACCTAATCTCTCAATATTTCATTTTGCTTTAAGCCTATAACATTTGTATTTCTGAAATTAGGGTGTCTAATGCCTGGGGAGGGGCCCACTTGGGTTAGGTTTATTATCTACTAAATGGCTTTCTTAACAGATCTCTTTATCTCTTTGTCTGCCAACTAATCTCAATGATCTATCTTGAACAGATGCTATTACACCAGAATGTATTATTCCTTTTTTTTTTTTAAGATTTTCTACACAGCTTTCAGATACTTTATTATTGAAAGTAAGCCCTAAGTGGCACATCACAAGACACGTAGCAGACGTGTAAGGTGCACACTTGTGAATAAGTATGCATGATAAGACGTCCATGACCCTCCAAATATCCTCAACTCCTTGGTTTTAGAATAAGATCTCAATTTTATCCCCAAACTCCTTTTCAAGCCCAAGTGAGTCAAATTCCTAGGACAGGGGACTTTGATAAAAGGCGAGTGTTTTTTTGCAACCTCAGGCTTGGGCAAAGAGCAGTGGAAAACATAATCAAGGAGAGAAGCTTGGGTCTTAAGGAAAACATAGAAAGTTATGTTTAAAACATGTCAACCAAGACAGGGAATTGAAGAAAGAGACACAAGTGAGAAGAAATAGAACAGGAAAGGACCTCGGGTGTGGACAGAGGTATGTAAACTCACTTAGCCAGTATATAATCAGCTTTCTGATGATCTGTTGCACAACGAGCTTAAACGTTCTTTTGTATCTATCAGTTGGCTTGCTGATTCCACAAATCACTTACCACAAGGAATGCTGAGGTATTTTGGGGGAAGTGGGGAGGAGGGTTGGAATAAGTCATCACACTGAGAAGTCCTGTGACTGGGGCTGGAAGGGGCAGCATCCTAAAACTAATATTGATAGATGGAGTTAAGGGTTTGGAGTGAAGAGATGGAGATGGGTTCAAGATAAGAAAAGGGTATAAGGGTGTGGGCAGGGCTTTGGACTGGAGTCAGGGTTGGGGAATGTGGATGGTGATGGGAATGAAAAATGGAATAGCATGATGGAGCCTGGTCAACACCAGCTGTGATGGAAAGGCTGAACTAAGCAAGTCTTTAATTGAAAGGACTAAACCACAGCCAAGAATACAGGGCATATTTGGGATCCAAAATAGAAGATTTTAGAATGGGCTACTCATAATATTGACATAAAACATATGAATGATTGCTCAGAGCAGGAAATTGGAGTATCATGAAGTAAACTAAGACTGAAACCCAGCCTTTCTTTATGGGCCAAGAAGCCTGGGTCAGGGGATGTGGTTGCTGGCTGGGCACTGGCTACTAACCTCAACATACTGGGCACTGAACCTATAGCTGCAAAACTAGTACAGGCTCACCAACTGAGAGACTGCAACACCCTCTCTTCTAGAGCAGAATAAGCTCAAAGACCTGGGTAGGCTGAGCCTGAAAGCTGCACAAGAGAGACAGGTATGTAAGAAGTGTGTGGGTGAGTGTGATGTCTATCTCAGACAGTTCCAAGGGCAACCAAGTCATGATATCTACTTCTCGTTATGTGGCAACTTTACCCATCAGGAACATCCTAACATGATTACCTGGTTCAAAATTAGGGACAATTCCCAATAATTAGAGCCAGAAATCATTTGTAACTGCATTTTGCCTTTGCTGATGCAGATGACAACAGACCAGGGTTAAGTTAAGAACAAAAATGTAAGCAAAACAATGAACACATTTTTAAAAAGACATTTAGAATATTTCAAATGGAAATATTCACTGGTTTTATTTCTGAGAACAATTGGAGGCTCACTGAAGGGAATTTCAACCTAACTTGAAATTAAATTTGATTGCACATCAAGATGAAAACAAAATGTGTCTTGGGTCTCAAATGGGATATACTGCCAAAGTTGGAGCAAAGCAGATTTGTCACAGATATAAATTAATTTTTCTTATTTTTTGTATGCTTCACAATATAGAAGTCAACATCTGTTTGTCCTCTCATTCAAACAAATACACTTGTGGAAGACTAATAGAAGATTATGATACAGAGATGAAAAAAGAGAGATGTACTTGTTTGTAAGAAAAAGGGAGACACTAAACACAAGGAAGAAACAGAGGCTCTGAGAGGTAAACCAGAAATATAAAGAGAATTCACAACAAAAGACTATTAAGAAAAATTCCTATTTTTAGTGTCATTTATTAAAGATTTGTGAATACGGATAGTTCTGACATTCAAATGACAGCAAACTGAGAGGCTTTTGGTCACTTCACCTTGATGACTCAGCTCTCACCGACAGGCATTTCTCCTGCATATTATGACTACCGGTGGAGTGACGAAAACCAGACGTCCTTCCCGATCCTTTTAGGCAAAATTTATTTTCAAAAACTAACAGTTAGAAAATTGGCCTGGTAGAAATCCAAAGAACAAACTGTGTTAGCTTTCCTCTGTTCCCTGCTGTTTCAAATAGGACATCCTCAAGGGCAAGAAGAAGGAGCAAGTAGACTTTTTAAGAACAAAGTGTTTTTCTATCGTTGATAGAGATTAATAGGCAGCTCAGACTTCAGGTTCACTTTGGGTTAGAGACTTCTTCCTCCTCCAGGGAAACACAAGAACAAGGTAGGCTGCCAGGCAGATAGTAGTGACAGCACCAAGTGCAACAAAGTCATAAGCACTACCCACCCACCCTCCAACTCCCATACCGTCATCAAATTTAACCCAATGCCAGGGACACCGCTAAGTTGTACTGAACAGCCAAATGGCTTAAGGAAATGACATTAAGAAACCACACAGCCCATCTCCTGGCTTCTGGTCTATACACAGTCTCATCTGAGAAAGACAAGATGCTTATTTCTAGAGACCTGCAAGGGACTGTCACAGCCAGGGAAGTACCTTAAAGGAAATGGTTACAGCCCAGTAAGAGGAACAAAGGACTGGGATTCAGAGTCCCGGGTTCTGTGAAATGGGGCAAGCTCACTTCAGCCCTCTGCACCTCAGTTCCTTCATTTATAAAAGGAGAAGCAGTAATCTCTATGCATTAGGGAGGAGTCCCTGGGCAGTGCAAATGATTAATAAACTCAGTTGCTGTCATAGATTGAATTGTATCCCCAAAAAATATCATCAACTTGGCTAGGCCATGATTCCTAGTATTATATGATTGTCCACCATTTTGTCATCTGATGTGATCTTCCCATGTGTTGTAAATCCTACCTCTATGATGTTAATGAGGTGGAATTAGCGGCAGTTATATTAATGAGTACGAAACCCTGGTGGCATAGTGGTTAAGTGCTATGGCTGCTAACCAAAGGGTCGGCAGTTCAAATCCGCCAGGCACTCCTTGGAAACTCTATGGGGCAGTTCTACTCTGTTCTGTAGGGTCGCTATGAGTCAGAATCGACTCGATGGCACTGGATTTGGTTTTTTTTTTTTTAATATTAATGAGTCAGGACTCAATCTACAAGATTAGGTTGTGTCTTAAGTCAATCTCTTTTGAGATATAAAAGAGAAAAGCTAGTAGAGAGATGGGAGGGACCCTCATACCACCAAGAAACAAGAGCCAGGAGAATAGCATGTCCTTTGGACCTGGGGTCCCTGTGCTGAGAAGCTCTTCAACCAGGGGAGGATTGATGACAAGGACCTTCCCCCCAGAACCGACAGGAAAGAAAGCCTTCCCCTGAACTGGTGCCCTGAATTTGGACTTCTAGCTTCCTAGACTATGAGATAATAAATTTCTCTTTGTTAAAGCCATCTACTGTGCTATTTCTGTTATAGCAGCACTAGATAACTAAGACAGCTGCTAATCAAAAGTTGGAGGTTCAAGTCCACCCAGAGGTCCCTCAGAAGAAAGGCTTAGTGATCTACTTTTGAAAAATCAGCCACTGAAAACCCTATGAAACCAGGAGGAGATTCAAATGGCCACCATACACATGAAAAGGTGAGCGATATCATTAGCCATCTGTCTTATTTGTCTAGTGCTCTTATAACAGAAATACCACAATCAGATGGCTAGAAGTCTGAATTCAGGGCACCAGCTCCAGGGGAATGTTTTCTCTCTGTGTTGGCTCTGGGAGAAGGCCCTTGTCATCAATCTTGCCTGGTCTAGGAGCTTCTCAGTGCAGGCATCCTGGCTCCAAAGGACATGATCTGCTCCTAGTTCTTCTTGCTTGGTGGTAATGAGGTCTCTCTCCTCTCTGCTCACTTCTCTCTTTTATATTTCAGAAGAAATTGACTCAAGATATAACTTAATCCTGTAGATTGAGTCCTGCCTCATTAACATAACTACCTCTAATCTTGCCACATTAACATTGTAGAGGCTAGGATTTACAACACATAGGATAATCACATCAGCTCACAAAATGAAGAACAACCACACGATGCTGGGAATCATGGCTTAGCCAAGTCGACACGCATTTTGGGGGGACACAATTCAATCTATAACATCATCAGAGAGATGCAAATCAGAACCATATGAAATATCATTTAACTCCCTATGGGGCATTTCTACTCTGTCCTCTGGGTTGCTATGAGTCAGAATCAACTCAACCACAATGGGTTTGGTTTTTGGTTTTTATGATGACTAAGATTAAAAAAAATGTTAATGAGGATATGGGAAATTGGAACCCTTATCCATTGCTGGTGGGAATGCAAAATGGTACAGCCATTGTAGAAAACAGTGTCTTATTTCCTCAAAAAACTAAAAAATAGAACTTCCATATGACTTAGCAATTCTACTCCTAGGTATATACCTGAAAGACTTGAAAGCAGAGACTCAAACAGAGACTTCTACACCAATGTTCACTGCAACACTAGTCAAGTCACAATAGCCAAAGGTGAAAACAACCTAAATGCCCATCAACAGATGAATGGATAAATAAAATGTGACACATACATACAATGAAATACTAGTCAGCCAGCAGGAGAAAAGAAGTCTTGATACACGCTACAATACAGATGGAGTTTGAAGACATCATGCTGACTGAAATGAGTCAATCACAAAAGGACAAATATTGTACGACCTTCCAAAAACCACCCAGTGCCGTCGTGACCTTACTTATACAAAAAAACAAGAACAAGCACATGTATAGAGACCAAAGTTTCTTTGTGGTTATCGGGGTGAGAGGGAGGGGCAGGGAGGGTTATTGCTTACGGAGGACTGAGTTTTGGTTTCTAGTGATGGAAAAATTGCACTGAATCAGGGTAGGGTTGCACAGCTGATTACTGTAAGTTTTGTCAATAAGTTGTACACCTATAAAAAGTTGAATTGGCAAAAGTTGTGTGATAGATATATTTACAGAAAGAAAAGAGTAACTGCTGACTGACGCTACTTATGTACAACCAAACACCTCATGGGATTTGGTTTCTTGGCCTGGAAGTTTAGGGTCATGGTTTCATGGGAAAATACAGCTTGCGGTTGAGCGGCCTAATAATGTTTTTAGTTCTTCTGTTTTGCTTCTTAGTTCGGTGTGTAGTTACTGGGGTCTTAAAAGCTTACAAGTGGCCATCCAAGGCACAAGTGGTCTCTATGACAGAGCCAAGCATCTAACAGTATTCTATGTCTGACATGTGAATTCTAAAACTGCCAAAGACAGACAACTCATCAAGTTACCAAATTAATCTCTACTGAGAAGTCTCAGTAGGAGTTGGGACAATTATTTGATCATCATTATTTTCTCCTTTAGCTTATAATTCTCAGCTCAGAGCATGCTTTTTATCCTGAAAATAACTCTGGAAACCTAAGCCAAATTCAAAGTTGGTTTGTGCACAGTAAAGTCACATGAGAATGCCTGTCTTAAAGAGTCTATTGCATCTCCAACTCTACAAAACACCATGGGAAATAAAGGAGAAGAAAAAACACGGGCCCTGTCTTCTGAATGCATCTCGTAGCTCTGGCTCCTGGGTTTTGTCATTACAGGGTGACAGCTGTCATGGACTGAATTGTGCAACAAAATACGTGTTGATAGCCTAACCCCGGTACCTTTAAATGTGATGCTGTTTGGAAATACAGGGTTTTCTTTTGTTACGTTAACTAAGCCATACCAGAGTGGGGTGGATCCTAAACCTACTCCCCTCTGAGTGATAAAAAAAAAAATGCAGGATAGGAAAGAGACACAGGCAGGAGGGACAGATGGCCTGTGAGGAACCATCTGCAAGCAAGGGAGCAGCAGGGATCATCGGCAGACACTAGGAGAAAGGCCCGCAGAAGGAGTCGACATGGCCAAGACCTTGATATGGACATCCAGCCTCCAGAACTGTGAGAAAATAAATGTCTGCCCTTCAAAGCCAGCCACTTGTGGTCTACATGTCATGCAGCACTGGGAGGTAAGGCTATAGCCTGGCATTGTTCAGTTTTCACAGAGAGACTGGACATTAAATGGGCAGTTCTAAGTAGAAACTTCTCCATTTCCTAAAATGTGTTTAAAAGCAATGCTTCCCACCATTATTCAATGACCTTTATGCAAAAACTCACAAGAGAGTGGCCTTTCTGACCTCAAACCTGGGACAGTAGGCATCTTTCACTGAAGAAAAGGCGAGTCCTTTGTCAGAAAGAAGTAACCCATCAAGTCGCAAGTTGTCCTCTTTGTCTTTGCCGCTAGGAAACCCAAAATGAAATCCTGTGCTCGAAAGCTGTTGTTTACTTCAACCTCAATGCATTCTTCTTCTTCTTCTTTTTTAAATAATATGGGATTTTATCGTTTCTTTGGTGAAAGTTTACACAGCAAATTAGGTTCCCATTTAACAATGTCAACACAAGTTTTTCAGTAACATTACTTACATTTTTCACAATGTCTCACCATTCTCATTAATTGTATTCTGGTTATTCCGTTTCTGGTACTTTAGTTTTCCTGCCACCTCGTCTTCTCATCTTTGCTTTAGAGTAACTGTTGACCTTTTAGTCTCATATAGATGGTTTTTTAATGGAGCCCCATATTTTGTGTGAAATAATCTGTTGTTTCACTAAAAGGGGACCTCAGGGGACATTTTCGATTCAAGGATTAAAGAGTATCTCAGGGCCATAGTCTCAGGGAGTCCTCCAGTCTCCACTGGTCCAGTAAGTCTATGTATTCTTATTCTGACTCGGCCTTTCTCCCCATCTCTTATGAGCCTTTTATTTGTCATTCCCTTACTGTTTTTTTTTACTGTACAACACAAGTAGGTGTTTATATATTTATAACACACTTGGATGGGAAACCCTGGTGGCATAGTGGTTAAGTGCTGTGGCTGTTAACCAAAGGGTCAGCAGTTCTAATCCGCCAGGCGCTCCTTGGAAACTCTATGGGGTAGTTCTACTCTGTCCTATAGGGTCGCTATGAGTCAGAATCGACTCAACGGCACTGGGTTTGGTTTTTGGTTTGATGGAGGTTAAAAAAAGATATATATAATATAGGGCTGCTATGAGTTGGAATCAACTAGACAGCAATGCGTCATATATGTGTATATACGAGAATTAAAGTTCCTGGTACAGACAGCGAAAGCCGTAGTTCAAAGACTTTTCCATCAATGGCTTCTCAATGCTTGAGATGTAAAAGCTAAAGGAGTGCACAGGATTCCAGAGCCTTCGTGACCTGTTCCTGCCACTCAGCATATTCCCTGCATTAGAGCCACACTGATTGACTTGCAGGTTTCCTAATGTACCTGATTTTCCCGGTTTACCCTTGTGTTTCTCTCCCTACCACGATGCTATTGTCCTTGAGCACCCTGGCAAAATACTTTGTCTTCAAATCACATTTCAGATTGAACTTTCTCCGTAAGTCACGAATGACTGCCCCCGTTAGAATTAGGCCATTTTTTATTAGTTTTGGGTTTTGTTTTTTTTTTAATATTCCCTGGGGTCTTATTGCAGTTTGTGATTCTTTTATGATTTCTTTAATATTTCATGTGTCTGTATGTGTGTCTTTTTTTCTGTCTTAGCCTAGAAAGTTTTGGAAGACGTAGACTATGCTTTTTTTGTTTGTTAGTTATTGTGCTTGTTTTTCAATAGCTTGTTTTATTTTTGTTGTTATTGTTGAGAATATACACAGCGGAACATATACCAATCCAATAAATTCTACGTGGAAAATTCAGTGACATTGATTACATTCTTCAAGTTGTGCAGCCATTCTCATCCTCCCTCGTTTTCTGAGTTGTGCCTCCCCCATTAACATAAACTCACTGCCCCCTAAGTTTCCTATCTCATCTTTAGAGTTGCTGTTATCAATTTGATCCCATATAGATAGATTAATAAAGGAGCACAATGCTCAAGGCAGACATTCTTTACTATTTGCACTAAACTATTCTTTGATCTTAAGAAAATTTCAGAGTATATTTTTAGTTAAAGGTTCAAGGTTTAAATACTATCTCAAAGCAATATTTTCAGTGGTTCATCTAGCCTCCATGGTCCCAGAAAGTCTGGATTCCATTAAAATTTGAAATTCTGTTCTACATTTTCCCCCTTTTGATCAGGATTCTACTATAGGATCTTTGATCAAAATGTTCACTAATGGAAGCCAGGCACCACCCAGTTCTTCTGGTTTCATGGAAAAAGTAGTTGTTCATGGAGACATTTGGCCATATCTTCTTCCTCTTTCTGGCTCTCCTTCCTCTGTAGTTCCAGGCAAAGGGAGACCAACTCTTGTACCTTGGATGGCCACATGTTTATGACCCCAGGTACTATGCAATGAACTAGGAGGTAGAACAGAAGCTTTAAAGTTGTTATTAGGCCAATTAACTGGGTTGTTCAATGAAACAATGACCCTAAACCTCCAAATCCAGGACACAAATCCCATGAACTGCTTGGTTATACACAAGCAGGCTCAGCAGCTACTCTTTTCTTTTTTCGTTGTTTTTGTAAATATATCTGTCATACAACTTGTGCCAATTCGACTTTTTACAGGTGTACAACTTAATGACAACAATTACATTCAGCGACTGTGAAACCCTACCCTTAAAGCGATTTTTCCATCACCCTAAATTGAACCTCAGCACTCCATGAGCAGTAAATCCCTCTTCCTCCCTCTCTCCCACCCCCGGGAACCACTAATGCTCTTTGGTCTGTATACATACGCCCGGTCTTGTCTTTCTATATACCTGAGGCCATACAGTATTTGTTCTTTTGCGACTGACTTATTTCATTCAGCAGGTCTTCCAGCTCCATCCACACTGTGGCATGTAATCAAGACTTTCTCCTACTGTCCGAGTAGTATACCACATTTTGTTTATCTATTCTTCTGTGCGTGGAAATTTAGGTTGTTTCCACCTTTTGGCTATTGTAAATAGTGCTGCAAAGGACATTACTGTACATGGACAATGTTTTTTCATCTTTCATCCCCAAAGCTTAGCACAGAGCCAGACACAGAGTAGGGCCATAATAAATATGTATAGCCCAACCCACTGCCATCGAGTCGATTTATCATTGAGTGATAAATATGTACAGCAGGACTTAATGAGTGAATGTATAAACAAACAAATGAATGGGCCATTATTGTAATACCGTGTTTGAAGAAAGGGAACAATGGATAAAAACCACAGGATGCTTGCAGCACATTCCAAAGATAAAATATTGAGGTAATCTAATTATTAGTGATGAGTGACAAAGCACTCACTCATCTTTAGAAATTCTGCCGAAGGGAAAGACCTATCCAATGAAATCAATTATCGCCCCAAGAAAGCTTTCCTGAAGTGTATGGAGTGAGGGAGGAGCGGAAGTAAAAAGGTTCCCCCTTCTCTACACCAGTGGGAAGGAAGAGACAGTATCACATACAGAAGCCTTGCCATGTTCCAAGAAACGGTCCAGGGCCTCCATATGGACTCAATCAATCCTCACACCAACCCTAAGAACAGGTAATATTATTATCATTATTTCAAATCTGTGCTAAATCCTCTGAATTTTGGAAGATAAACAATTTTAACATAAGACAAAGATATCTACTACACTGTCATTTATGGTTTTTTGTTTTTTTTTTTTTAACTCCTGGCACACTCCATGTATGTGGCAATAACAGGAAAAAGCTATGATTTCTTGAATAGTTACAGACACAGCTAAAATCCCGTAACACTTTATTTAGAAAGTTCAGGTAGGTGCAGGGACAGAATGATAATATATTGAAATATCACATTTGAGAAAGCTAAAGAAAACATATGTTGCCTACTGAGAAAGTTTAACAGGCAGAGAGGAGACTAAATGGGATGGGAAAGACCACAGCCCAAGAGTAAGGGTCAGAGTTTTTGATCAGCCTCTTTTAGCCATCTGTATCTGTTCTTTCGCCACCTTAGTTAGTGCCTGTAGAGTAACACCTTTCCAATCATTCAGCAAATATTTATCAAGTACCTACTATGTACCCGACATCGGATACATAGGAGAACAAAAAAGCGAAACGTCTGTGCCCTCGTGCAGCTTATCCCACCCTGCACTTGAACGATTTTTTGCATTATCTTATTTGGGGTATTTGCTTTCTTACTTTATGTAAGTTTTCTTAGAAGAGTAGTTCAATTTGATTCATTCATTCATCAATAAATAATAAAGATATTTATACATATAAAGAATAAAAGAATTTTATAGTTAGTTAAAAAGTGATATGTTACAAGAAAAATTGTCAAGTAGTGTAAGAAAGAAGTAGAACTAGAGAATGGGGCTCCAGTAATATTACTTAACAGAGTGTTCAGGGTTGTCCTCATGAACAAGCAGTGGAGTCAGACGGAGCAGTCATGGAGAATGCTCCATGCCAGGAACATGCCCAGTGTACTGGAGAAACAGCAAGGAAGTGGGGCTGAAGGAGAGCGTAGAAGTTAGGAAGTCAGAGAAATATGGGGAAGTGGAAGGGTATGGGGTCAGGAGAGGGGGGCTTGCAGGTTTTTGTAAGGGTTTTGGCTTCAACGCTGAGTAAATCTCACAGCAACTGGAGACTTCTGAATAGAGAAGTGACATGATTTGACTTAGTTTAGAAAGTCCTCACTACTGCTGTGTTGAGAACATTCTACAGACACGGACAAAGAAAGACAGCTGGAAGGAAGCTCTGTTACTACATCCAGGAAAAGACAATGGTGACTCAGACCATGAGGGTACCAGTGGAGGGGTAAAAAGTGGCCTGATCCTAAATACATCCTGGATATTTTGAAGCTAGTGCCAAGAGGACTGGATGCAGTACGAAAGAAAGCACATTTGGCCCGAGCAGCTTGAAGGATGAAATTATCCTCTCTCTGTCAGTTCTGGAGGAAGATCCTTGTCATCAATCTTCCCTTGGTCTAGGAGCTTCTCCATGCAGGAACCTTGGGTCCAAAGGACTCACTCTGCTCCCAGCACAGCTTTCTTGGTGGTATGAGGTCCCCCGTCTCTCTGCTCACTTCTCTTTTATATTTGAAAAGTGATTGGCTTAAGACAGAATCTAATCGTATAGGTTGAGTCCTGCCTCATTAACATAACTGTTTCTAATCCCATCTCATCAACATTGTAGAGATAGGATTTACAATACATAGGAAAATCACATCAGATGACAAAATGGTGGACAAGCACAGAATACTGGGCATCATGGCACAGCCAAGTTGACAGAAATCTGGGGGGAGACACAATTCAATCCATGACAGCTGGTTAAGATGATGGCCTCAAATGCTTAGAATTGTCAGTCTCCCCTATGAGGCACCCCATAGCTAGCTGACTGGGTAAGGAGGCTCTGTGTAAACAAGACTGAGTAGAAACTAGAACATAGGATTATAAATGTTGATGTGAGTCCATCTATACTCACAATCCAATGAGTGAGATCAAGGAAAGCTTGGGCCACGTTTGCATACTAAACAAGCCCAGTGATTTTGTTGTACAACTTGCTGGACCGAAGTATATGTCTCTGTATGATGTCTAAGAGCCAAGCTGCAAGTTTGAGTTTTTATCTGTCACATTCTGCTACATGAATGTAGTTTTGGAGTGAATTGAGAGTTGACTTTGATGAAATTTATGATTTTAACAAATGAGTTTAAGTCAGAGAGAGGCAAATGAATTGAAGGTCTAAGAAAGGAAGAGAAGAAAATGTTTGACCATGAAATTGACCTGCTGTACCCCTACATTGGCGCCCTGGTGACACAGTGGTTAAAGCGATCAACTTCTAACCAAAAGGTTGGTGGTTCGAAACCACCAGAGGCTCCGTGGGAGAAAGAGGTGGCAGTCAGCTTCCGTAGAGAATTTACAGCCTTGGAAACACTATACGGTGGCTATGAGTTGGAATCGACTCAATGGCAGTGGGTTTTGAGTTTGGTACCTCTACATTGCCTTATGTAAAAATTATATTCTGTGTTCCTTTTTTTCCTTAGGGCTTTTTATAGTTTCTGTGGTTAGGGAATAATTAGAGCTGTGAGTTCTCATAGTGGGGTCTAAGTTCTCCCTGTATGAGAATCATTTGGGCTTCTCCTTAAAATGCAGATTCCTTGATCCTCTCTGGATTTACTTAATCAAAATTGGCTCCCCAAGTGATTCTTATGCACACTAAAACTAGAGGACCACTGAGATAGATAGCGATCCTTCACCCTTCTCTACTTATTAATGAAGTTTGTGTTTCTTTGGTGGTCGTGCAGTTTTGATGATTTGACGTTGGACATCAAGGAGGACATGCATGGGCACTATCTTTCATGTCAATAAGTTTAAAGCCCCAGATCATTTTGAAGACTATCACATAGTATCGATAGGTACGGGCTGCATCTCACAAGAGGACACACATACGCACACACATACACAAACTATTCTGGAACCCAAAAGAGAAACAACTACAGCTTCCTGGAGATGCATTTGATGTAAATTGAGAATAGGATAAAATATATAAATTAACAAAGGAAAGGAGCTTGGTTTACTCCTTTGAGCTGGATTTGATATGACACACTGTCTACCTCCATGGTGTTGATATTATCAAAAGATCAGGAAACTTCCCTAAATTCTTCAATTCAGACTTTATAAGTAACATCAAGGAGGTATATTAGGTGTGGAGCAGGTTTCTAAAGTAATAGTAGCATTCGACATCGTCATGAATGGAAAAGTGAGTGTGTTCTGAAGTTTCTAGAAACTATGTTTTGCTTCTCTGCACTTGAACCATGTGATGTAATTTTTGTTTGTTTGTTTCTTTGGAATACTTGCTTTCAGAGCTGAGGCAGGAATTCACTCATCCTTCAGACAATTCCTATGTTAGATGGAGGTTCAGTGTGCCTGGCACCTAGAATGGATATAATGAGGATATAATATGTCCTGAGGCAGAAATTATATTAACGTAATCAGGAGATGCCTTGCAAAAGATGTGAGGCTGAAAGTAAATTCTAAAAGGTGATTAGAAGTTTACCAGTCACAATATAAACAAAGACACAGCCGACCCCTTGCCATTGAATCAATTCCGACTCGTAAAGATGCTAGAGGACAAAGTAGAACCACCCCGTAGAGTTTCCAAAGAGCACCTGGTAGATTCAAACTGCCGACCTTTTGGTTAGCAGGGGTAGTTCTTAACCACTGTGCCACTAGGGCTCCAGGAAAGACACACCAAGTCAAGGAAAATCATGTCTACAACCTGACCAGAGCAAGGCTGCTCAGCAACAGCCTATAGGTCAGTCAAGAGCCAGCAAAAATAGAGAAGGCAGCCGCCTGAAAAAGCATCGGGGCCCGTGCCTTAAAATGCCATTTAAGCCATGTTAGGAAGTTTGAATTTTAATTTGTAGTCAGCGGGGGCGGAAGAATTTAATCAGAGCAGTAACAAGAATGAACTTTTACAAGATCAATTTGGCCAAAGTTTGGAGAATGGATTAGTGGATAAAGAGTGGAGGGAGGATGCTAGTTAGAAGGTTGACGGGGAATACCATCTTAAGTGCTCCTTAATAGCAGACCTAATACTGCTATTTGCACAATGGTTTCCTGGGGCCCCTGTGGAGACTTGGAGAAAGGCAGTGGCTCTTTTGAAATATTAGGTACTACAATGTGTCTTCACTCTTAGACATCATACAGAGAAATATACTTCGGTCCAGCAAGTTGTACGACAAAATCCCTGGGCTTGTGTAGTACGCAAACGTGGCCCAAGCTTTCCTAGATCTCACTCATTGGATTGTGAGTATAGGTGGACTCACATCAACATTTATAATCCTATATTCTAGTTTCTACTCACTCTTGCTTATATAGAACCTCCTCACCAGGTCAGCTAGCTATGTCTGAGAGCCTCTGGGGTGCCTCATAGGGGAGACTGACAATTCTAAGCATTTGAGGCCATCATCTTAACCAGCTGTCATGGATTGAATTGTGTCTCCCCCCAGATTTCTGTCTGTCAACTTGGCTATACCATGATGCCCAGTATTCTGTGCTTGTCCACCATTTTGTCATCTGATGTGATTTTCCTATGTATTGTAAATCCTATCTCTACGATGTTGGTGAGATGGGATTAGAAACAGTTATGTTAATGAGGCAGGACTCAACCTATAAGGTTAGATTCTGTCTTAAGCCAATCACTTTTCAAATATAAAAGAGAAGTGAGCAGAGAGACGGGGGACCTCATACCACCAAGAAAGCTGTGCTGGGAGCAGAGTGAGTCCTTTGGACCCAAGGTTCCTGCATGGAGAAGCTCCTAGACCAAGGGAAGATTGACGACAAGGATCTTCCTCCAGAGCTGACAGAGAGAGGAAGCCTTCCCCTGAAGCTGATGCCCTGAATTCAGACTTCTAGCCTACTAGACTGTGAGAGAACAAACTTCTGTTTGTTAAAGCCATCTACTTCTGGTTATTTCCGTTATAGCATCACTTTATTGTTATTGTTGTTAGGTGCCATTGAGTCGGGTCCGACTCAAAGCGACCCTATGCACAACAGAACGAAACACTGCCCCATCCTCTGTCATCCTTACAATCGCTGATATGCTTGAGCTCGTTGTTGCAGCCACTGTGTCAGTCCACCTTGTTGAGGGTCTTCCTCTTTTCCGCTGACCCTGTACTCTGCCAAGCATGATGTCCTTCTCCAGGGACTGATCCCTCCTGGCAACATGTCCAAAGTATGTGAGATGCAGTCTCGCCATCCTTGCCTCTAAGGCACATTCTGGCCACACTTCTTCCAAGACAGATTTGTTGGTTCTTTTGGCAGTCCATGGTATATTCAATATTCTTCGCCAACACCACAATTCAAAGGAGTCAACTCTTCTTTGGTCTTCCTTATTCATTGCCCAGCTTTCACATGCATATGATGCGATTGAAAATACCATGGCTTTCGTCAGGCGCACCTTAATCTTCAGGGTGACATCTTTGCTCTTAACACTTTAAAGAGGTCCTTTGCAGCAGATTTACCCAATGCAATGCGTCTTTTGATTTCTAGACTGCTGCTTCCATGGCTGTTGATTGTGGATCCAAGTAAAATGAAATCCTTGACAACTTCAGTGTTTTGTTTATCATGATGCTGCTCATTGGTCCAATTGTGACGATTTTTGTTTTCTTTATGTTGAGGTGTAATCCATACTGAAGGCTGTGGTCTCTGATCTTCATTAGTAAGTGCTTCAAGTCCTCCTCACTTTCAGCAAGAAGGTTGTGTCATCTACATAACACAGGTTGTTAATGAGTCTTCCTCCAATCCTGATGACCCGTTCTTCTTCATATAGCCCAGCTTCTCGGATTATTTGTTCAGCATACAGATTAAATAGGTATGGTGAAAGAATACAACCTTGATGCACACCTTTCCTGACTTTAAACCAATCAGTATCCCCTTGTTCTGTCTGAACAACTGCCTCTTGATCTATATAAAGGTTTCTCATGAGCACAATTAAGTGTCCTGGAATTCCCATTCTTCACAATGTTATCCATAGTTTGTTATGATCCACACAGTCGAATGCCTTTGCAGAATCAATAAAACACAGGTAAACATACCTCTGGTATTCTCTGCGTTCAGCCAGGATCCATCTGACATCAGCAATGATATCCCCGGTTCCATGTCCTCTGCTGAAACCAGCCTGAATTTCTGGAAGTTCCCTGTTGATATACTGCTGCAGCCATTTTTGAATGATCTTCAGCAAAATTTTGCTCGTGTGTGATATTAATGATATTGTTCTATAATTTCCACATTCAGTTGGGTCACCTTTCTTGGGAATAGGCATAAATATGGATCTCTTCCAGTCAGTTGGCCAGGAAGCTGTCTTCCATATTTCTTGGCATAGACGAGTAAGCACTTCCAGTGCTGCATCTGTTTGTTGAAACATCTCAATTGATATTCCATCGATTCCTGGAGCCTTGTTTTTTGCCAATGCCTTCAGAGCAGCTTGGACTTCTTCCTTCAGTACCATGGGTTCCTGATTATATGCCACCTCTTGAAATGGTTGAATATTGACTAATTCTTTTTGGTATAATGACTCTGTATATTTCTTCCATCTTCTTTTGATGCTTCCTGCGTTGTTTAATATTTTCCCCATGGAATCCTTCACTATTCCAACTCGAGGCTTGAATTTTTTCTTCAGTTCTTTCAGCTTGAGAAACACCAAGCGTGTTCTTCACTTTCGGTTTTCCATCTCCAGCTCTTTGCACATGTCATTATAATACTTTACTTTGTCTTCTCGAGAGGCCCTTTGAAATCTTCTGTTCAGTTCTTTTACTTCATCAATTCTTCCTTTTGCTTTAGCTGCTCGAGGCTCAAGAGCAAGTTTCAGAGTCTTCTCTGACATCCACCTTGGTCTTTTCTTTCTTTCCTGTCTTTTCAGTGACCTCTTGTTTTCTTCATGGATGATGTCCTTGATGTCATTCCACAACTCATCTGGTCTTCGGTCACTAGTGTTCAATGCATCAAATCTATTCTTCAGATGGTCTCTAAATTCAGGCGGGATATTCTCAAGGTCATATTTTGGCTCTCATGGACTTGCTCTGATTTTCTTCAATTTCAGCTTGAACTTGCATATGAGCAACTGATGGTCTGTTCCACAGTCGGCCCCGGCCTTGTTCTGACTGATGATATTGAGCTTTTGCATCGTCTCTTTCCACAGATGTAGTCAATTTGATTTCTGTGCATTCCATCTGGCGAGGTCCATGTGTATAGTCGCCATTTATGATGGTGAAAGGAGGTATTTGCAATGAAGAAGTCATTGGTCTTGCAAAATTCTATCATTCGATCTCTGGCATTGTTTCTATCACCAAGGCCATATTTTCCAACTACTGATCCATCTTGTTTCCAACTTTCACATTCCAATCGCTAGTAATTATCAATGCATCTTGATTGCATGTTCGATCAATTTCTGACTGCAGCAGCTGATAAAAGTCTTCTGTTTCTTTATCTTTGGCCCTAGTGGTTGATGGGTGAACTTGAATAATAGTCGTATTAACTGGTCTTCCTTGCTTGTAGCCATGTGGATATTATCACATCACGGACAGCATTGTACTTCAGGATAGATCTTGAAATGTTCTTTTTGACTATGAATGCAACACCATTCCTCTTCGAGTTGTCATTCCCAGCATAGTAGACTATATGATTGCCCAATTCAAAATGGCCAATACCAGTCCATTTCAGCCCACTAATGCCTAGGATATCAATGTTCATGTATTCCATTTCATTTTTGATGATATCCAATTTTCCTAGATTCATACTTCATACATTCCAGGTTCTGATTATTAATGGATGTTTGCAGCTGTTTCTTCTCATTTTGAGTCGGGCCACATCAGCGAATGAAGGTCCCGAAAGCTTTACTCAATCCACGTCATTAAGGTTGACTCTACTTTGAGGAGGCAGCTCTTCCCCAGTCATCTTTTGAGTGCCTTCCAACCTGGGGGGCTCATCTTCCAGCACTATATCAGACAATATTCTGCTGCTATTCATAAGGTTTTCACTGGCTAATGCTTTTCAGAAGTAGACTGCCAGGTCCTTCTTCCTAGTCTGTCTTAGTCTGGAAGCTCAGCTGAAACCTGTCCTCCATGGGTGGCCCTGCTGGTATCTGAATACTGGTGGCATAGCTTCCAGCATCACAGCAACACACAAGCCCCCACAGTACGACAAACTGACAGACACTACTAGATAACTAAAATACCAGCCATCACCTTTGTAGCTTGTTTGGCACTGCTGCCCCTTAGCTAGAAACCAGCTCTATTAAACCAAAACTATCCTAGAACCCAAACTGCGAGTTGGTCTTTATTAAAAAAGTGGAGAATGTCTTTCCTCTCTTTGACTATATGTTGTGTTATATGACTATCTTAGTCTGGATTCCTAGAAGTACAGCCTGAGACAGGGGCTCAGGTAAACACGATTTATTGATGGAGTGCTCTCAGGACAACAAGAGTAAGGGGAGCAGGACACAGCAGGAGAAAAATCTGAGCAAGGGTGTAGTTTCAGCTAACGGCTACCTTCAGCCTGATCCCATGGGGAGCTCAGGAGCACAAGTTGCACAACAGAGCCTATTCCTCCTTGAGGCAAGGAGGCAGCCTCTTATATTTCCATTTCAGTCAGTCATTGACTGAACCTGATGAGGTGGGAGGGAGGGTATATAACCACTGCAGCAAGGTAGCCTTTATTTGGCTTAAGGCAATTTTCTGGAGACGAGGGAAGTGGGCAGCTATTAGCCTTTAGCAGTCAACACTCAGGATGCTGAGGAATGGGTTCACCCACTCAGTAAATGGAATCTGAGTGGGGCACCAGCAGCATGCCCACTCTGGATTTCAGCGCCATGCTGCTTGTAGGCCAGGTTATAAGGTTTAAACAAAGAGGTCCTCCTGTATTCATTTACACCACTCCTGCTTCTCAAAAGTGCTTCGGAGCCATGAAGCACATGAAAATGAAACAGTGATTTAATCAGAATTTCCCTTTCTGTCTACAAGGATGAGGTGATGGATGCATGTGAATTGCATGGTAGAATGGAAAAGAGGCTTAGGGTCAAAGAAGCTTTGGGTTTCAACAAACACCTAGTGCAGTCATGACACATAGTACACATGACAGACAGCAATGATGACTCCAATTTTTTACTCCTTTTCTGTGTCCTCATTCTGTTGCATGCAACTTAGCACCTCTTCTCACTAAAAAAGAGAAACTCTGTTTTCCTATCCTTTGAATTTGGAATAGTCTTGTGTCTTGCCAAGAGAATGTGACTGAAGGGCTAGTGTCCTTGTTTTGGGCCTAGGTCTTAAGAGGTTTGGTGTGTTTCTGTCTGTTCTCTTGAGCCTCCACCATCACCACGAGAAAGCATGCCCAGGCTAGCCCATTGGAGGATGAAAGACACATAGAGGAGAGCTATGTCATTCCAGATGTCCCAACCAAGGCTATTCTGATCACCCAACAGCCAGCCAACCAATCTGCAGACTCATGAATGAGCCCTCCCAAGATCAGCAGACTCACTTAACTGTCCGCTTCCAGCTGATTCCAAAGACAATAATCCGTTATTCTGGCTGTTTCACAACATTTATTGTGATGAGAAATAACTGTTAGACTAAGTATACAATAAATGTTTATTGCGTAGGAATCACTGTGCCATGGCAGCAAAGGGGAAGAGAGCTGTACGACCATACAAGAGTTGGGCTGAGGCAGAGAGTAAGGAGTAGGTTTTACTCCTTCTTCCCACTCCCAGAGCTACATCCAACCAAGGGCTCACCAAAAAGGCCGGGAATCACTGAACAATACTGCTGGAAGGAGTTACACTGATGGACCTTCTCCAAGAAGTTCCCTGCTCTAGTAACTTACAATACCTGAGACTTGGCGTAAGCCCAGTTGGAAGGAGGAATGCAACTATCAGCATCCACAGAACAGAACGCTTAGGCTTGCGATATCCTGCAAGTGTTTTCAAGCTCATTCTCCCTTCCTCCTTAGCTGGCAACCAGACAATTAAGTGGAAAGGCACTTAAAAGCTGCGGCCTCTGAAGCATACTTTATTTTGGTCTTAGTCTCTCTAGTTTCATGGGCCTATTTTTTAATTTTGCCTGGCAGCCACTACAGGAAACAGGGGAGGTAATTCAAAGAGCTATTTTTATGAGGCCTTTGAAACTACACCTGTAAGTACATAATTCCTACAGTTTTTTTTTTTTTTTAATTCTCATATTGTAAGTAATTTAGTTTTTTCTTGGATTCTTTCCTCCTCTTGCTTTTTGCACCTCTCTCTCTCCCTCCTGCTCTCAGCACCATTACTTCTAAGTAGACTAAGGTCTTGGTTAAAATAAAGACGCTGCGTGCCCCAGCCCCCAGTGGTTAATTTGAGCTGTATCAGCAACATGGCATTCCTTTTCTGGCTGTGCCTATTAAGACTCACACTGAGGAAGTTTGACAAGAAAATTTTCCTCAGTAGGAGATAATTTTCTACTTGATGACCCACCCTACATGGTAACTCCTGTGACCATCCAGCCGTACTCTTCAATTTTTTTATCTGGAACTTGTATCAGGGAAACATGAGTTTTCCAGCTTTTTTTTTTTTTCCCTTTTAACACCAAATGATGCTGGCTCCATACAAAAGCACTGAGGCGCAGCATGGTAACACTAAGTGAACAATTAGTCCTGGCAAGACACAGGTCAATATGGAAGCTCTGTGATTTTAAATCTGTGGAAAGAAGAGTACATCCGACCCTTCTCTCAACTCTTAACTCCACATTTGCTTCCACCTAACCTGGCGGAGAGCCTCCACATGGCCCCTGCTTCTCTGACTTGTTCTTAATCTAACTGACTTTTTCTTGGGGTCTCAGCACCAGATAAGAAGCTATTAGAACACTTCTCTAACCTAGGTCCTTGGTCCCCCCTCAACACACACACATACACAGGCACACAGGCACACACGCATACTTGCACAGGCATCTAGGCTTAAATAGTCACAGGAAAGTACCCTCCTCCCCCACTGTCCTACCCACAGAATAGTCAGGAGAGAGCAAGGAGGAAAATGCCCGAGGAGGGACCCTGATGGCGACGGGGAGGAGACAGGGACAGAACCTGCTGCATCTTTCCCCCAGAATGGCACAGCCTGGACACGGGTGGCAGTCCCGGCCACTCCCTTTGCATCTTGGACCCACCATACTCTTCTAGTACCTTACTGCCACCCACAGCAGGGATATGTAACCTTTTGTGAGTGCATAACCCCTTCTGAGAATTCTTCAAAAGCTCCTACCATTCTGTTATAGGCACACCTGTAAGTATACGCATACAAAAGTTTGTCTACTATTTTAGTTGCTCTATGACTCATTGGCCCAAGTAAGATCTACACACAAGTTGTCTTTCTATTAATGGCATCAATGTCATTGTATCATCCCACTGCTGCCTGCTGATCTCAGGTCAATCCCTTAAGGTTTCCACTCTCTTGGCTTTGGTTGACAGCTCTGCCCTTAACCAGCCTGAATTTTCTGCTATTCAACTATGGCAGATACATGGGAGCCCAAATGTCACCCAAAAGTCATATAGAAAGGTGTTTTCTCCAGCACCTGGGTTATGCACAGCACATAACTTCCCTCAGGGTGTAAGATGATGCTAATTTTACAAACTAAAATTTATCTGAATACTCACATACACACAAAAAAGACAAGACTTACTGGTCTGACAGAGACTGGAGACACCCCAAGAGTATGGCCCCCAGACACCTTTTTCACTCAGTACTGAAGTGATTCCTGAGGTTCACCCTTCAGCCAAAGGCCCATAAAACAAACAATAATACACATAACCATGTATACGGGAGTTAATAGGTACAATAGGGGCAGGGACGAGAAGGCAGGAGGGGACAGGAAAGCTGGACGAATGGAAATGTGGAAACCAAGGTCGAGAAGGGGAGAGTGTTCACACATTGCGGGGTTGGCAACCAATGTCATAAAAGAATATGTGTATTGTTTAATGAGAACCTAAATTGCTCTGTAAACCTTCATCTAAAGTACAATAAATAATAATGATAATAAAATGTATTTGAAAAATAAGAAGACTCTCTCAAGTCAGCCTGCCTTGTTCTAAAATCTAGTTCTACCATTCTCTAGTGAGCTAAGAATAATAGCCTTCCTGAGGCTCAGATTCTTCATCTTTAATGGGGGATAAAGATAATAGCTCTCACCTAGAGTTCTTGGGGTGATTAAATGAGATAATTCTTAGAAAAGAGCTTAACACAGGTTCTAACGACAAGTGCTAAGTGAACCATAGTATGTTATTATTATTGTTGTTGTTGTTGATGCTCACAAGAGTTACCATGTAGGGTGAATTGTTGTTATTCTAGCAGAAAGTCTTAAAAACAAAACATTAAGTTATATTTAGTTATTAAGTGTCTAGGATCTTAAAAGCTTGTGAGCAGCCATCTAAGATACTTCACTGCTCTTAACCCTTCTGGAGCAAGGGAAAAGGAAGAAAAACAAAGACAAGGGAAAGCTTAGTCCAGAGGACTAATGGACCACAACTACCACAGCATCCACCAGACTGAGTCTAGAACAACTAGATGGTGCCTGCCTACCACCACCAACTGCTCTGACGGGGATCACAATAGGGGGTCCCAGACAGGGCTGGAGAAAAATGTAGAACAAAATTCTAACTCACACACGCACACTCACACAAAAAGACTAGACTTACAAGTCTGACAGAGACTGGAGAAGCCCTGAGAGTATGGTACCAGATAACCTTTTAGCTCAATAATGAAGTCACTCCTGAGGTTCATCCTTCAACCAAAGATTAGACAGGCCCATAGAACAAAATGAGACTAAAGGGGCACACCAGCCCAGGGGCAAGGACAAGAAGTCAGGAGGGGAGAGGAAAGCTGGTAACAGGAACCTAAGGTGGAAAAGGGGAGAGTGTTTACATGTTGTGCAGTTGGCAACCAATGTCAGAAAACAATATGTTTATTAATTGTTTACTGAGAAGCTAGTTTGTTCTGTAAACCTTCATCTAGGCTACAATAAAAAAAAGTCTTGGGGTGGAGCAAAGATGGCAGAATAGACAGAGGCTTCCTGCGAGCCCTCTTTACAACAAAGACCCAAAAAAACAAGTGAAACAAGTATATTTGTGACAAGTTGGGAGCCCTGAGCATCAAAGGCAAGCTTAGACAATGAACTGAGGGGCAGGGGGAGGAAGAGACCATTCAGAAGTGGAGAGGAGTTACCGGATCTGAATAGCAGGGAGCCCTCAGGCACCATTCCTGGAGCGGCAGCGGCGGTGGTGGTGGCGGGCTGGTCCTACCATTTGGCCGCAGTTTCCTCAGGGAGAAGCAGCAGCCACATAGCCCACTCACACCTCCGGAACCTGAGCAGAAGGGCGCTCTCGGCAAAAGCTAAATACTTGCATATATTTTACCGTGCCCCTCCCCCACCCCCAAGCTGGCTTCAGCGGCTGAATCCCTGGGCCTGAGATAGACCCTGGTGAGCACCTAGAGCCATCCTCTCGGCCTTGGGGAAGGAAAAAAATTCCAAATGGGGGAAAAGATAATTTGCTGGCTCCATTTACTGGGGGAGCTCAGGACAGAAGCGGCTCCTGTCCAGGCATAAACTGTCTGTGGACCTTGAGCACCTTTCCCTTCTGCATGGACCTGTGTGGGCCTATTTTGGGAGAACGGGCCCTTGTTGGCAAATTCTGACCATTTCAGCTGTGCGGTGGAGCGGTGGGTGTTTGACATTTGATGTTGCTTTGCCTATTAAATGAGGTCCTCACCTACGCACATCAGGGACCTATGGACTGGTAGCTCCACTCAGGTCACCCAGCCACCTGCGACAGGGGTCCAAAGATAACTGGTACCCCCCAGCCCTTACAACCAAAAACTTTGGGTGCCCATGGTCCCTCTGCAGAACCCACCCACCAGCACGCTCTAGGGAACAGAGATGCATTTTCCTCAGAGACACTTGGGGGTTGGTTCTCAGCCCCCTGCCTTGTTCAGAGCGTGACCCCCTGCTGCGATCAGATACCAGTATATATGCCAGTCACCCCTGCCCCTCTAAGACTGTAGGACAGAGCCTGTACCACACACTTGATATCAGATACCTGGAAATCTGAGCTGAATTCATACAAGAAAAGGGAATGGAATCCTACACTGATATACCTGATAAACTCTAGCCAGCTGGGGACAGGACACTAGAGGTGAAAATAATCCAGCTAGTTCACTCAAGCAACCCATACGGGTATACCAAAACAAAACAAAGCAAGCAGCTACGACACAGTAACCAAGCATAAACTAATACAATAACTTCCGGATGCTTGGAGACAACAGTCCATATCGAACCACATAAAGAAACAGACCATGAACACCTCAACAGGCTCTCAAAACAAAGAATCCGGGATCTTCTAGATTAAAGTGCATTCCTGGAATTATCAGATGCAGAACACGAAACTTTAACATACAGAACACGTCAAGACATCAGGAAGGAAATGAGGCAATACACAAAGCAAGCCAAGGAACACACAGATAAAGCAACTGAAGAAATTAGAAAGATTAATCAGGAACATAATGAAAAGTTTAATAAGCTGCAAAAATCCATAGACAAACAGCAATCAGAAATTCAGAAGATTAACAATAAAATTACAGAATTAGACAACTCAATAGAAAGTCAGAGGAGCAGAATTGAGCAAGTAGAAGCTAGAATTTCTGAACTCGAAGATAAATCACTTGGCACTAATATATTTGAAGAAAAATAAGATAAAAGAATTTAAAAAAATGAAGAAACCTTAAGAATCATGTGGGACTCTATCAAGAGAAATAACCTACGAGTGACTGGAGTACCAGAACAGGGAGAAATAACAGAAAATGCAGAGAAAATCCTTGAAAATTTGTTGGCAGAAAACTTCCCTGATATTGTGAAAGATGAAAAGATATCTATCCAAGATGCTCATCGAACTCCACATAAGGTAGACATCAAAAGAAAGTCACCAATACATATTATAATCAAACTTGCCAAAACCAAAGATAAAGAGAGAATTATAAGAGCAGCGAGGGATAAACGAAAAGTCACCTACAAAGGAGAGCTGATAAGAATAAGCTCAGGCTACTCGGCAGAAACCATGCAGGCAAGAAGGCAATGGGATGACATATTTAAAAAATTGAAGGAAAAAAATTGCCTGCCAAGAATCATATATCCATCAAAACTGCCTCTTAAATATGAAGGCGAAATTAAGACATTTCCAGACAAACACAAGTTGAGGGAATTCGTAAAAACCAAACCAAAACTACAGGAAATACTAAAGGGAGTTCTTTGGTTAGAAAATCAATAATATCAGGTATCAACCCAAGATTAGAACACTGGGCAGAGCAACTAGAAGTCAACCCAGACAGGGAAATCCAAAAAAACAAAGCAAGATTATATATATATATATATATATATATATATATATATATATATATATATATATATATATATATATATATATATATATATATAAAACCCAAAACAGGGTAACAAAGATCTTATTATATAAAAGAAGACAACATTAAAATACTAAAGAGGGACTAAGAAATGTAATCATACACCTTCCAAATGGAGAGGATGATACGGCCATACAAAGAAATAAAAGTTAGTTTTAAGTTTAGAAAAATACGGGTAAATAATAAGGGAACCACAAAGGAGACAAACTATCCTACTCATCAAAATAAAATACAAGGGAAAAACGGAGACTCAGCAGAAACAAAATCAACACCAACAAATATGAGGAAAGGACAATATATAAAGACAATCTACTCAGCACATAAAATCAAGTGGGAAAAAGAAACTGTCAACAACACACAAAAAAAGATATCAAAATGATAACATTAAATTCATACCTATCCATGATTACCCTGAATGTAAATGGACTAAATGCACCAGTAAAGAGACAGACAGTGGCAGAATAGATTAAAACACAAGATCCGTCTATATGCTTCCTACAAGAGACACACCTCAGACTTAGACACACAAACAAACTAAAACTCAAAGGATGGAAAAAAATATATCAAGCAAACAACAATCAAAAAAGAGCAGGAGTGGAAATATTAATTTCTAACAAAATAGACTTTAAAGTTAAATCCATCAGAAAGGATAAGGAAGGACACTGTATAATGATTAAAGGGACAATACACCAAGAGGATATAACCATATTAAATATTTATGCACCCAATAATGGGGCTGCAAGATACATAAAACAAACTCTATCAGCATTGAAAAGTGAGATAGACAGCTCCACAATAATAGTAGGAGACTTCAACACACAACTTTTGGTGAAGGACAGGACATCCAGAAAGAAGCTCAATAAAGACACCAAAGATCTAAATGTCACAATTAACCAACTTCACCTCGTAGACATATACAAAACACTCCGCCCAACAGCACCTGACTATACTTTCTTTTCTAGTGCACATGAACATTCTCTAGAATAGACCACATACTAGGTCATAAAGCAAGCCTTAGCAGAATCCAAAACATCGAAATATTACAAAGCATCTTCTCTGACCATAAGGCCATAAAAGTGGAAATCAATAACAGGAAAAGCAGGGAAAAGAAATCAAACACTTGGAAACTGAACAATACCCTGCTCAAAAAAAGACTGGAATATAGGAGACATTAAGGATGGAATAAAGAAATTCAGAGAATCCAATGAGAATGAAAACACTTCCTATCAGAACCTTTGGGACACAGCAAAACCAGTGCTCAGAGGCCAATTTATATCAATAAATGCACACATCCAGAAAGAAGAAAGGGCCAAAATCAAAGAATTATCCCTACAACTTGAACAAACAGAAAGAAAGCAACAAAAGAAAACCACAGGCACCAGAAGAAAACAAATAATAAAAATTAGAGCTGAACTAAATGAAATAGAAAACAGAAAAACAATTGAAAGAACAAGACCAAAAGCTGTTTTTTTGAAAAACTCAACAAAATTGATAAACCATTGGCCAAACTGACAAAAGAAAAACAGGACAGGAAGAAAATAACCCGAATAAGAAATGAGATGGGCAATATCACAACAGACCCAACTGAAATTAAAAGAATCATATCAGATTACTACAAAAAACTATACTCAAACAAATTTGAAAACCTAGAAGAAATGGATGAATTCCTAGAAACACACTACCTACCTAAACTAACACAAACAGAGGTAGAACAACTAAACAGACCCATAACAAAAGAGATTGAAAAGGTAATCAAAAAACTCCCAACAAAAAAAAAAAAACCCTGGTCCAGACAGCTTCACTGCAGAGTTCTACCAAACTTTCAGAGAAGAGTTAACACCACTACTACTAAAGGTATTTCAGAGCATAGAAAAGGACGGAATACTACCAAACTCATTCTATGAAGCCACCATCTCCCTGACACCAAAACCAGGTAAAGACACCATAAGAAAAGAAAATTATAGACCTATATCCCTCGTGAATGTAGATGCAAAAATCCTCAACAAAATTCTAGCCAATAGAATTCAACAACATATCAAAAAAATAATTCACCATGACTAAGTGGGATTCATACCAGGTATGCAGGGATGGTTCAACATTAGAAAAACAATTAATGTAATCCACCACATAAATAAAACAAAAGACAAGAATCACATGATTTTATCAATTGATGCAGAAAAGGCATTTGACAAAGTTCAACACTCATTCATGATAAAAACTCTCAGCAAAATAGGAATAGAAGGAAAACTCCCCAACATAATGAAGGGTATTTATACAAAGCCAACAGCCAACATCACCCTAAATGGAGAGAGCCTGAAAACATTCCCACTGAGATCAGGAACCACGCAAAGATGCCCTTTATCACCACTCTTATTCAACATTGTGCTGGAAGTCCTAGCCAGAGCAATTAGGCTAGAAAAAGAAATAAAGAGCATCCAGATTAGTATGGAAGAAGTAAAAGTATCTCTATTTGCAGATGACATGATCTCATACACAGAAAACCCTAAGGAATCCTCCAGAAAACTACTGAAACTAATAGATGAGTTCAGCAGAGTAATGGGATACAAGGTAAACATAGAAAAATCAGCTGGATTCCTCTACACCAACAAAAACATCGAAGAGGAAATCACCAAATCAACGCCATTTACAGTAGTCCCCAAGAAGATAAAATACTTAGGAATAAATCTTACCAGAGATGTAAAAGACTTATACAAAGAAAACTACAGTACACTTCTGCAAGAAACCAAAAGAGACTTACATAAGTGGAAGAACATACCTTGCTCATGGATAGGAAGACTTAACATTCTAAAAATGTCTATTCTACCAAAAGTGATCTATGCATTTAATGCAATTCTGATCCAAATCCCAATGACATTCTGTAATGAGATGGAGAAACAAATCACCAATTTCATATGAAAGGGAAAGAGGCCCTAGATAAATAAGGCATTACAGAAAAAAAAAAGAACAAAGTGGGAGGCCTTACTTTACCTGATTTCAGAACCTATTATACCGTCACAGTAGCGAAAACAGCCTGGTACTGGTACAACAACAGATACATGGACCAATGGAACAGAATTGAGAATCCAGACATAAATCCATCCACATATGAGCAGTTGATAATTGACAAAGGCCCCAAAACAGTTAAATGGGGAAAAGACAGTCTTTTTAACATATGGTGCTGGCATAACTGGATATCCATCTGCAAAAAAAATGAAACAAGACCCTTACCTCACTCCATGCACAAAAACTAACTCAAAATGGATCAAAGACCTAAATATGAAATCTAAAATGATAAAGATCATGGAAGAAACAATAGGGACAACGTTAAGAGCGCTAATACATGGCATAAACAGTATACAAAACATTATAAAGAATGTAGAAGAAAAACTAGATAACTGGGAGCCCCTAAAAATCAGATACCTATGCTCATCCAAAGACTTCACCGAGAGAGTAAAAAGACTACCTACAGACTGGGAAAACATTTTTAGCTATGACATTTCTGATCAGCGCCTAATCTCTAAAATCTACATGATACTGCAAAAACTCAACTGCAAAAAGACAAATAACCCAATTAAAAAATGGGCAAAAGTTATGAATAGACACCTCACCAAAGAAGACATTCAGGTAGCTAACAGATATATGAGGAAATGTTCATGATCATTAGCCATTAGAGAAATGCAGATCAAAACTACAATGAGATTTCATCTCACTCCAACAAGGCTGGCATTAATCCAAAAATCACAAAATAATAAATGTTGGAGAGGCTGTGGAGAGATTGGAACACTTCTACACTGCTGGTGGGGATGTCAAATGGTACAACCTCTTTGGAAATCGATTTGGCACTTGCTTAAAAAGCTGGAAATAGAGCTACCATACCATCCAGCAATCCCACTCCTTGGAATATATCCTAGAGAAATAAGAGCCTTTACACGAACAGATATATGCACACCCATGTTTATTGCAGCACTGTTTACAATAGCAAAAACATGGAAGCAACCGAGGTCCCTATCAATGGATGAATGGATAAATTATGGTATATTCACACAATGGAATACTACATATCGAAAAAGAACAGTGAGGAATCTGTGAAACATTTCATAACATGGAGGAACCTGGAAGGCATTATGCTGAGTGAAATTAGGCAGTTCCAAAGGGACAAATAGTATGTAAGACCACTATCATAAGAACTTGAGAAATAGTTTAAACCGAGAAGAAAACATTCTTTTGTGGTTACGAGAGGGGGCAGGGAAGGAGGGTGGAAGAGGGGTATCCACTAATTAGATAGTAGATAAGAACTACTTTAGGTGCAGGGAAAGACAGCACACAATACAGGGAAGGTCAGCATAATTGGACTAAACCAAAAGCAAAGAAGTTTCCTGAATAAACTGAATGCTTCGAAGCCCACCATAGCAGGGGCAGGAGTCTGGGGACCATGGTTTCAGGGGACATCTAAGTCAATTGGCATAATAAAATCTATTAAGAAAACATTCTGCAGCCCACTTTGAAGAGTGGCATCTGGGGTCTTAAACGCTAGCAAGCAGCCATCTAAGATGCATCAGCTGGTCTCAACCCACCTGGATCACAGGAGAATGAAGAACACCAAGGACACAAGGTGATCACAAGCCCAAGAGACGGAAAGAGCCACATGAACCAGCGACTACATCATCCCGAGACCAGAAGAACTAGATGGTGCCCGGCTACAACCGATGACTGCCCTGACAGGGAACACAACAGAGAACCCCCTGAGGGAGCAGGAGAGCATTGGGATGCAGACCCCAAATTCTCATAAGACCGGACTTAATGGTCTGACTGAGACAAGAAGGACCTAGTGGTCATGGCCCCCAGACCTTCTGTTAGCCAAGAACAGGAACCATTCCCAAAGCCAACTCTTCAGACATGAATTTGACTGGACAATGGGATGGAGAGGGATGCTGGTGAGGAGTGAGCTTCTTGGATCAGGTGGACACTTGAGACTATGTTGGCATCTCCTGCCTGGAGGGGAGATGAGAGGGTGGAGGGGGTTAGAAGCTGACGAAATGGACACAAAAAGAGAGAGTGGAGGGAGAGAGCAGGCTGTCTCATTAGGGGGAGAGTAATGGGGAGTGTGTAGCAAGGTGTATATGGGGTTTTGTGTGAGAGGCTGACTTGATTTGTAAACTTTCACTTAAAGCACAATAAAAATTATAAAAAAAAAAGATATGGAGGAAACTTAAAAAAAGTCTTCAAGAAAAAAGTTATATTTAGTTATAAAATAAATATGTATATCTATACATGAATATGATAGAACTATATATTCCTTCACGTGCATGGTGGCAGTATGTGCCCAATTTCTCTTGGCCGTTTAAGAAACTGAACTAAAGTTGACTCAGAAGCCCTCCCGGTACTGTAGATACTCAACTCTGTTATTCACAACTGAGACTTGTCTCGGGTTTTGTTTTTGGTGCTCCCATTCTGAGGTTTTGGAATCGACGTGATGTTGGCTTTTGAAAAATAACTTGGAAGCTTTCCTTTCTTCTCTCTGCTTGGGAACAATTTAAATAGTATCGAAGTTTCTGTTCCTTGAAGGTTGGAATAATTCACCCGAGAAACCATCTGTGCCTGGCACTGTTCTGAGGAAGAGGTCTTTAAGACTTTCTCAATATCTTGCATGTTTGCCCATGCATAAGTCTTCTCCGTCTCTCAGGTTTAATTTTAGGAATTTGTATTTTCTTGGCAGAATTATTCATTTCATCTAGCTATTCAGATTTATTTGAAGAGAGTTTTGTAAAATATTCTTTTAGGTTCTCATGATCACCTTTGTATTAATGGTTATTTCTCATTTCTCTATTATGTGTAAGAGTACTTTTTTTACCGTGGTAAATATGTAAAAACAACATTTCCCATTTCAGCAGTCTTCACATGGACAATTCAGTGCCAGTAACTTGTGTTCATCATGTTCAACCATCACCCTCATTTGTTCCCGAATGTTCTCATCAGCCTTAAAAGAAGTTCGGTTTCCTTCATGTATACTTCTTTTTTCATCCACCCCTACTCTTTCATTTACTTAATTAGGCAAGCCTGGGGTTACCTGTATTGTTTTAATTGGTTTCCCAAAGGACAAGCTCTTGGGTTTACTTATTAAGTCTGTTGTTTTTCTATTTTCTAAGAAATCCATTTCTGCATTAATATGATTATTTCCTTAAGCCCTTAATCATTCTTAGAGTTACTTGCTCTTTTTTTTTCACTTTTTGGTATAGATGCTTATGCATTTATTCTCACTTCTGTTTATTGATGTAAGCACTTAGCTGTTTTATGTGGCTTTCAATATGTAGTATTATTACTATTATGATTATTGTCATTATGCTTAAGTGTACTAATATCCATTTTAACTTCTTTTGAAATAAAAACTCTTTGAAAGGATTTAAAATTTTTAAAGTAACCATTTCATTCACTTTTGTTTTTAAACTAATTTCATATTGTATTGCCTTTTGATCAGAGTCCGAATTATACTTAATTTGGGGATTTACTGACGTTTCAGTATGTCTTTATTAGATAAGAGAAACCCTGGTGGCGTAGTGGTTAAGTGGTACAGCTGCTAGCCAAAAGGCCGGCAGTTCAAATCCAACAGGCACTCCTTGGAAACTCTATGGGGCAGTTCCACTCTGTCCTATAGATTCGCTATGAGTCGGACTCTACTCAACGGCAACGGGTTTGGTTTTTTGGTTATTAGATAAACCTTACTAATTATTCAGATCCTTATAACTTTCCTTTTTTTTGGGGGGGGGGGCTTGGAGGGAGGTTTTGGTACCTTGTATTTTATTAATCCTGGCCTAAGAGGTAAAACCACCTAATACTATAGTGTTTCTGTCTACTTCTCAATTTCTTGTAGGCTAAGCATCGTTTTTTTTTTTATATACATGTATTTTTTTGAAACTTAGTAATTTGGTGCATAAAGATTCAAAGATTTCAGTAATAAAGTGTACAAAGTATAACATCCTTCTTGCAGATTATATACTTTATCATTGAAAAATGCCTGTATTCAATGCATTTGATGCTTTTAAAAAATTCTACACAGCATTGGAACCAGGCTTAGAAGGACTTGAAGCTTTTACAGTTTGAAAGACCTTCTTCATGAAAAGTTAAGACAATTATACTTACAATGTTTGGTACAGGGCCCTGAAGTGAGGAATCCTAAACTTCTCCTTTATCATTTTCACAGCAAATCTGTCTTTGCTTGTATAGTTTATACTCTGATTCGTCTTTCTTTGTCTTAGAATTTCTTTCCTTCGCTCATTATTTTTCATGCATTCATCCATCGGATATTTAATTGAGTGCCTACTTTGAGCAGAGCACTATGCTAAATATTGAGTATTTCACTGATGTTGCTGTCAGACGCCATTGACTTGGCTCTGGCTCACGACAGCCCTGTGAATGAAACGCTGTCCAATCTTGCACCACCTTCAACATCATCGGTATGGTGGGGTCCACTGTTTTGCCCGTTGTGTCAACCTATTTCATTGAGGGCTTCCCTCGTTTTCTTTGGCTCTGTGCTTTGCCGAACATGACGTCCGTTTCTAGTGACTGATCTTTCCTTAAAAGCAAGAATGGTGAGACTTTGACTCACTTTCTTTGTACACGTCATCAGGAAAGTGTTGAGTACGCTGAGAATTTTTACAGAAGTTCCTTCTTCTACACAACCCTTACTCCTGGCTGTTATTCTGGGTTCTGTTCTATATCTATTTCTGTTATTTCTCCAGGGTTATTAGGAAATTTCAAATTTCTATATTCTGTCCAAATTTTCCAAAGTGAACCTGAGATATATATTTTCTACTCTTTTCTGGCCATATCCTCTGGGCAATTACATACAGGTCATATTCAGCGTATCCAAGACCCACTGCAATCCAATTCTCCCTTTTTTAAAACAACACTGCCATGGCCCACTGCCAAAATATAAACTTTACCATCATTCTCAACTACCCCCATGCCATGATCACCCATATGCAATCACCAAGTCTATTACAAAAAGTAAACTCTTCTAGTTGAGTTCACCCCCTCATGGCTTTTCCTGGAGTACATAGGAGTCCCTACCTGGAGCTCTCCTTACCTCCTCTATTTTACATCGCTCTGCCTGCACACTATTTTTCATTCTCTAGCAAGGAAATCTTTATTCAATAGAAACCTGATCATTTTTCTCTCCTGTCTACAGCACTCAGTGACCACCATTCACTCACAGGGTGAAATCTAAAATCTTCACTGGGACATAAAGCCATCTTAGTCTGGCTGCTTACCAGGCTGCTTTCAGTATCTTACATGCACTCAGTCTCTGATGCTAGATATTTTCAGACGTCACCTTCTCTGCCTGGAATACTTGCCCCTCCCCTTTCCTTTCCAGTTACATTATCATTAATATGTTTGTTTTGCTGCTATCATTCTGTTTCATTCCTCCATTTTCCCTGTGTCCTTACTGTGATGATCGTTGGTCTATTTGAGCCCACTGTTGCGGCTATTGGGTCAATCTGTGTCATTGAAGGTTTCGCTTGTTTTCACTGATCATCTACTTTAGCAAACATAATGTCTTTGTTTAGCAATTAGTCTTTTCTCAATTCTAAGGAGCATTCCAGTTGTATTTCTTCTAAGACTGATTTGTTCATTCTTCTGGGAATCCATGGTATAGTCAATACTCTTCACCAACATCACAATTTGAACGTATCAATTCTTCTCCTGTCTTCGTTTCTCATTGTCCAGCTTTCACATGCATATAAAGTGATTGAAAATATCATGGCTTGAGTCAGGCACATCTTAGTCATCAAAGGGACATCATTGCTGTTTAAACCTTTAAAGAAATCTTCGCAGCACATTTGCCCAATGCAATATATCATTTGATTTCTTGGTAGCTGCTTCCGTGGAGGTTGATTGTTGATCCAAGTAGAATGAAATCCTTGGCAATATTTCCAGTGATTCCAGTGATGAGAAGGACATATTTCTAGGGGTAGTCCTTAATCAGGGATACGTTTAACAACTGGCTCTCTGAAAAATTAAAAAGACCTGACTTGTAGTGTTTGCCAATTTGATGGTACAGATATTAATATCATGGTCCATTTCAAGTTATCAACCTTATGTCACTGAATGTGGACTTGGCAAAATATGCACATAATTGGCTTTCAAAAGCCGGTACAAACAGGCTCCAGCACCTCACTGCCCTTAAGATTTCTAAAATGTAATTGACCCTACAGTTCTCTAACAGCTATATAAAGAATGAACTAGTATCTCTTACATTCACCCACGCAAAAGGAAAAATTTCACACACAATTTCTTCGCTAAATGCTTTTCCTAGCATCTGCTAGCTTTTCTTGAGTTTTATTATTTAATTTAGGAACGTAGGTTACTATTATATAATTATATTTACATTATACATTATCTCTTCCAAGCATTATTTTGGATATTGGCTTATGGATTTAAAACTCTGTTTCAAACCAATGTTATTTTTAGACTTAACTCTGTGCTTGACTGATTTGAATTATTTTTGACATAAAGGAGTGAGAACGACTTGTATACAGTCACTCTCACCCTAATTATCACCCAACAACCCTATGATATTGGGAATGAGGAATAAAAGGGTTGTTTCTCTTTGTTTCTCTTCTCTTTGTCCTATGGTAATGGAAATAGGAGCACCAGGCCACTGTTACGTTACTGTATCAGTCCACAGCCCATCATTTCTCCCATGTTTGTTTTCATTAGGACCTGTTAATAGTATAGAAACATCTTTGGTCACGGGTAGAGGGCTAACACACTTGAAGAATCAGTGTACAACCTGCTCATAGATTGAGATTTTTGTTTCAAGGCTCACAAATTGGTCTGTATAATTGTGGAGTCATTTACTACTTTAAGTCAAATTTTCATGTTAGAAACATTCAAATGTGGATTGAATAATCTTGCTTTCAGACAGCTACTTGGCATTGTCTGACAACTTCATTTTCATTTGAAAATGTCCCATGTACCTGTATATTTCCAGAAAAAGCAGGTTGAGCTACAATTATCCAGATACTTGGTTCACACTCTCTTTTAATTTATTCACATATGCTTTGATTTTGTCTCTTTTTCTCTTATGTCTGATACTGGTGTATATTGTAAACAATTTACCATTTAAGATACAATTTTTCCTGCCCAGTATTATTAACTAAATATTTATGATATCTGCTTTAAAGTATTAAGTTTCTTGAAGTTATTGGCAGTGAGCTTTAGAGAAAGAAAAAATATTTTCAAAGCCAGACAGGACTTGGGTGAACTTCCGCTATGCTTGTTTTAGCTGTGTGGCTTTGGGCAAGCTGGTTTATCTCTCTGATCCATATAGAGATTAAAAGGGGATAATAAACATAAATGTCTGCATAGTTATTAAGGATTATATGAGATAATATATGCAAAACACCCAGCCCACTGCCTAGAATTCTTATCAATAAATATGAGCTCATTTACCCCTTTTTCATTTGCATTCTCCCTCCACATATCTTAGTTGATTAATAACAGATCTGTTGTAGAATCTACTTAAAAAGGCTTTGGAATGTCTCCTTGGAACTATGTTTCATAGGACAGAATTTGATAAACATTCCTAAGTCCACATAATATGACCTACATAACCACAAGAGAAACTACTGGATTCTGTCTGCCCAGGCGTAAGGCCACTAAGGTTGAGCTATAGCTCGAGGAGTTCATTGACTGATAATGATAACTTGCATCTGAAGATCTCCCTGCATAGTCAGCAATTAAATTCTTTTAAGAATTAAGTGTACCTTTATTAAAAAAAAGAAACCTGAGGCTCAGAGATGTTAAGAAATTTACTTAAGATCACACAACCAGGAAGGGTCAGAGGCCAGATGGAAATCAAGCTCTCTTGGCTCCAAATCTTAGATTCTGACCCTATAGCCTGCAACATTCACGTGATAGTTGTTACTACACAAAATCTACACAGTGAAAAAGGAAGTCAGGAGAATTGATGTATTTGAACTGTGGTGCCAGAGAAGAATATTGAATATACCATGGATATCCAAAAGAACGAACACATCAATCTTAGAAAAAATACAAACAGGATGTTCCTTAGAAGTGAGGACGCTGAAACTTTGGCTTACTTTGGAAAGACCCATCACTAGAAAAGGACACCCTGTTTCGTAAAGTAGAGGGTCAGCAAAAACAAGGGAAACCCTCAGTGAGACAGACGGACACAGCATCCACAATAATGGATGCGAACATACCGATAATCAAGAAGATGGCACAGGACGGGTCAATGTTTTATTGTTATACATAAGGTTTCCACGAGTCAGAAGTGACTCAATGGCAACTAACAACAACAACAATTACTACATAAATATATGGCCATTTTGAAGGTGTTAATTAGCTCAGTTGTGCATGCAGCCTATTTCTAGAATGTTCTGTCACCTCTCCATTACCAGCATCTTGTACTGTCACGCTAGGCTGAGCTCTGCAGGGTTCACCCAACCCTGCTGCCACTAACTCTAAGCTGTATAGATTTTTTTTCTTCTGAAGACAAACTTCCTGGCAGCTTCATAATGCTTACATTGCTGGTGACTGCAGTGCAGGTGTGGTTGTGTAATTAACTGAGTAGAAAAGAACGAGGTCCGTAGAAACTTGGAGTTCGGAGCTGTGAGAAACCAAAGCATCAACTTTCCAGTCCTACCACCTTGCCGGTCCTCACTGCTTAAGAATGGCAGCAATTCGAATTATCAAAAGCAAAAACAGATCACTGGTTAAATTACTCTGGTTATTTTTGTAAGGAAATCATTACACCTAACTATAAGCAAGGCTAAGATACTGCTTTCCTAGTGAAATGAAGGGGGCAAGTGTAAGTTCAGGATCTCATTATCCAGCTTCTCATAAAGCTTCTAAGTATACCCCTGATATGATTCCTGCTGGTATTTTACTACCATATTGATTTGGAACCAGTACGATCTTCATGAGGGTTTTCTCAAATAAAAATCCACTCTGGGGATCGCTTCTTATGTGTGACTTTTGGAATTCTGCTAAGATACAGAAAACGGAAATAAGTGGGAGAGCACTAAAGGGCTGTCAGTACGTATTCTCAGCATTGGGGGGCAAAGAAAGGGTCCTGTTTCTCTGTGTGAGTAAGCTAAATTTTATGAGATACTTTCAGTAATGATGCAGCCAAAGTTCTCAGTCCAATTTTATGTCTGTAATTTCATTTTTCCAACTGAATGTTTTGTTAGAGCTTTTTGAATACAGATTTTTAATGCAACTCCACTTAAAATAATATTTTTTCATTGCTGAAATCAGAGGTGAAGGGGGGAAGTAATTAAAGGTTAAAGAAGAAAGAAACTTGTATATATTGGAAGAAGCCAAAAGGAGAAAGGTTTATAATAGGCCCTGAAAGATAAGAAATTTCTGGGTGAGAATTCTAGCAGACTGAGAGTGGACCATGAGATGGAAGAGCATGAGAAAACATTTAAATACAGGAACTCTCACGGTTACATGGGAAAAAGGAAACTGTCCCATGAGAAATAGAATCATTGGAAATGAGATTGAACCTAAAGTATCAGGCCCCTGCGATACAGAGACAGGACATTTCAATTGGCATTGAAAGACCAGTGCAGGCCCTTGAACAGACAGTTTTCATGAAATAAATCTTGCTTTAGGAAGATGAGCTTGGCTCTTGGTGGGCTGCCTACAGAATGTACCAAAGAGGAGAATTAAAAGGAAAAGGATATTAAGTAACTTCTTTCATGCTCTGAGGAAGTGAGAGAGGCAAATGGAATAGCCTGGCCTGGAGTAAACCAAAATAGAAAAATCAACTCATAACGACCCTTTAACCAATGCCAATGCCGTCGAGTCTTTAGGACAGAGTAAAACGAATGGCCCCATAGGGTTTCCAAGGAGCAACTGGTGGATTCAAACTGCCGACCTTTCGGTTAGCAGCCGTAGCTCTTAATCACTATGCCAGGGTAAGGCACTAGAAGGATGGCAAGCATGAGTAGGGACAGACTGTGATCTGAAGCAGGAAGAAGCAGTGTGTGGAGCTGATGGCAAGCCTGGTAGCTGTGGTGGGAGAGAGGTTGCCCCTACCTAATGACCGTGTCCAGACAGGCCAGTGGGGAGGGCAAAAGACACCCTCAAAGCTGATAACAACCAGAGATGCTGATCGGATTTCAGTAGGAGAGAAGCCCATTATAGAATAGCAAGTCCTGAGTTTCAGGCTTCTGCTCATTAATGTGTGAGAGGAGGGATAAATGAGACATGAAGCCCAAGACCCAGAGGGGATGAGGGCAGTGAGACCACCAAATCCAGTCTGAGAAGTTGGCAAACAAGTGTGTGAAACAGCTGATTAAATATTCTCCTGGTAAAACTTTGGACTGACTCACCGTGCCTCCCAAGGTCTTAGGAAATTTGTTGAGAAAAGTTTTGAATGTTGAAACGTGATGGCTACTTCTTGAAGACTTTGATAAAGTCCCACATCACGAAGTTTCATTTGAAATGTGCCTACCTAAAAGAATAAGGGGAACAATACAGCTTTTCTATGAGAAACTTTTTAGGCCTGGTGATTGCAATTCAAGACGGTGATAATTCTAGTAATTTGGAGCCTAGTGTAATTAAAAATCATGAATTCTGTACCTGAATCTAGGGTTGCAGACCACAAAGACATGAAGGTAACGAACAATCAAAATAGCATTAAAACTTTTTTTTTGTATTCAATTTTATTTTTGGTGGAAATATACACAGCAAAACCCATTCCCATTCCACAGTTTCTGGACATAATGTTCGGTGACATTGGTTACATTCTTCCATCATGTCAACATTCTCTTTCTTTCTGTTCTAGCTGATTTACTTCCATTAATCTCCCTGCCCTCCAACCTTCTCAGCTATGCTTTAAAATAGCTGTTGACCCTTTGGTTTTATATAGTTGTTTTTTTTTTTTTTTTTAATGCCGCACTTAAGGGTGACAATCTTTACTCTTTGGGGTAAGCTGTTATTTAGTTTAAAGGTAACTTCAGGGGATAGTTTCAAGATTTGAAGAGAAACTAGTGACATAGTCTTGGGGACTTCTCCAATCTCAGTAGGTCTAGTAAGTCTGAACTCTTTAAGAATTTGAAGTTCTGCTTCACATTTCTCTCCCTTTGTATCAGAATTCATCTACTGTGTCCCTGATCAGAACATTCAGTAGTTGTAGCCAGGTACCACCTACTTCTGGTCTCAAGGTGAAGGAGGCAAAGCTTCATGAACACATTATTCCCATAGTCCAGTTTCTTCTCTTATTCTTGGGTTTCTTTCTTTCTCTTGTGTTCCACACAAATAAAGACCAATAGTTGTGTCTTAGATGGCCACTTATAAGCTTTTAAGACTCTGGATACTACTCACCATAGTAGGTGAGAGAATATAAACTTTAAGAACTGCCTTATTCCAATTGACTAAATTGTCCCATAAGACTACAATCCTAAGCCCCCAAACCAAGAGAATTGATCCCATGAGGTGGCTGATTATTTCTAATTAGTATCAGCATCTGCAGCCCACCCCTTTATTACTACTGTTTTTAGGGGGTTGTTTTTATTGTTGCAAAATCATATACAACCTAACGTCCATTTATCACTTTTATTGCCCATTATCACTATTTATTGACATTAGTTACATCAGTCATGTTATGCAAACTTCACCCATATTCATTGTCACCTTTCCCATTTCTATAAACCAAGAGTCACTACTACATAGAGAGTACTTCTCCCACTTCCCCATCCCCACCCTTGGTAACCACTAATGAACATTAAAACCAAAAGCTGAACCCACTCATTCTGGCCCATAGCAACCCTATAGAACAGAGTAGAACTACACCATAGGGTTTCCAAGAAGTAGCTGCTGACTTTTGGTTAGCAGGTGTACACTCAATCACTGTGCCACCAAGGCTCCTTAGTTTTTGTATATTTACCTATTCATGTAATTTCATAGAAGTGAGAACATAGAATATTATTTTGGTGATTGACTTATTGTGCCCAACATAATGTCCTCTGGGTTTATCCACATTGCAAGTTGTTTCAGGGACTCATTTTATTTATTGCTGAGGAGTATTCCACCTTATTCATGTACCACATTTTATTTACCCATTCATCTGTTGACAGGCACTTGGGTTGTTTCCATCTTTTTTGCTATTGTGAATAGTGCTTTGAGGAAGAGGTGTGCATATGCCATCTTAAACTCTTACTCTACATCTTTAACAAGCTGTCCAGAAAGATCCATCTCTCCCTTGTTAGAGTTCCTCTAGTTTACTGGGGCAGCAATGAGGGGTGCTTGGGACAAGAACACTACCCTTGGAATCAGAGTCTGAGCTTTTAATCTAAGCTTCTCCATGAGCTGAGACACCTGGAGCAAGTTATACAAACTCTCTCCTCCTATCCCATACCCTTACCTAAAAATGTAAATATTAAGCATTTATTTGAGTCTTTTTTGGGTTTATACCTATGAGTGGAATTGCTGGGCCATATGGTAATTCTACTTCTAGTTTTTTGAGGTACTATCCCACGGTTCTTCACAACAGCTGTCCCATTTTGCTTTCCTATCAGCAATGGATACAGGTTCCAATTTCCCCACATCCTCACCAATATTAGTTTTTTTTTTTTTTTTTATCTTAGTCAATGGTATCTGATAATGGTTTTGATTTGCATCTCTGATGGCTAATGATGTTGCGCATCTTTTTATGTGTTTGGTAACCATTGAATATCCTCTTTGGTGAAATGCCTATTCAAGTCCTTTGCCCATTTTTAATTTGGCTATTTGCCTTTTTGTTGTTAAGTTGTTGAAGTGTTATATACATTTTGGCTATTAGATTTTTATCAGGAATATGGTTTCTGAAGATACTCTCCCAGTCAGTAGCTTGTCCTTTCACTTTTTTGGTAAAGTCTTTTGGATGAAAGAAGTTTCTAATTTTTATGTGGTTCCATTTATTTATTTTGTCTTTTGCTGTTCATGGTTTTGCTATTATATTAGATGATCCATTGTTAAAAGCTAGGCCCAACATTCTTTCCCCTGCTTTTTATTCTAAGAATTTTATGGTTTTATTTTTCACATTTAGGTCTTTAATCTATTTAGAATTTGTTTATGTTTATGGTATTAGAGATATATCCTGTTTCATTTTTCTGCGTGTGGAAATCCAATTTTTCCAATACCATTTATTGAAGAAAATCTTTTTTCTCTATCAAATGAACTTAACATTCTCATAAAAAATCTCAGATAGGTACTTGTACACCAACGTTCATTGCAGCACTATTCACAATAGCAAAACGGTGGAAAGAACCTAAATGCCCATCAATGGATGAATGGATAAACAAAATATGGTATATAAGTACAATAGAATACTACTCAGTCAGTATGAAAAATGAAGTTTTGATAGGTACTGCAAAATGGATGGAGTGTGAAGACATTATGCTGGGTAAAATAAGTCAGTCACAAAAGGACAAATATTGTATGACCTCATTTATATAAAAAGACAAGAACAGGCAAATGGACAGAGACCAAAGTTCATTAGTAGTTACCAGGGGCAAAAGGGAGGCAGGAAGGGGAGGGTTATTGCTGCTGAAGAACTGAGTTGTGGTTTAGGGTGATGGAAAAATCACATTGATTAAGAGTAGGGTTGCACCGCTGATTAATGTAATCGCTAGCAATAAGTTGTACATCTGTAAAATGTTGAATTGGCAAAAGTTATGTGATAGATATGTTTACAAAAAAAGAAAGAAAAGAGTAGCTGTTGAGGCTGCTTATGTACAACCAAACACCTCATGGGATTTGTTTCCCAGATCTGGAGGTTTAGGGTCACTGTTTCACTGGGCGCCCCAGTTAATTGGCCTAGTAAGGTGTTTAGTGCCTCTGTTTTACCTCCTAGCTCACTGCGTAGTAGTACCTGGGGTCTTAAAAGTTTGAATGACAATTGGTCTCTATTCACCTGGAGCAACAGAGAGTCAAGGATAGCAGAAGGAAAGGTGTGTACAACTGTCTCCAAGAACAACTACCTCCTTTGCCATGAGACCAGAACTGGATCATACCCAGCTACCATTACCAAACATTTTGATCAAAGATTCTATAGAAGAATCCTTATCAATAGGGATAAGATATAGAACAGAATTTCAACTTCTGATGGAATCCAGATTATCTGGATTCATGGAGGCTGGATGAATCCCTGAAACTACTGCCCTGAGATAGTCTTTAAACTGTAAACAAAAATGTCCCATGAACCCTTCTTAAAATCAAACAAGATTTTAGCTTAACTAGTAAAGAATGTCTGGTTTGAACATTGTGCTCTTTTAAGATCTGTCTGTATTGGATTAAACTGACAACAGAAACTCTAAAGATTAGATAGGAAACTTGGGGAGGGCAGTGAGTTTATGTTAATGAAGGAGGAACAACTCAGAAAAGGAAGATGAGAATGGTTGCACAACACGAAGAATATAATCCATGTCACTGAATTCTGCGTTTAGAAATTACTGAACTGCTGTATGTATTCTCAACAAAAATAAATTATAAAAATGTAAATATCAAAACATAGCTTGCATATTTTGTGAGGATTATTTCTTTTTTTTTAATGAGAGCTTACATTAAGATGTTAGCACAGTGCCTGGCACAATTCAGATGTGTAATAAAGGTAATTACTGTTAGAATTAAATTAGGTAATAAATGTAAGGCCATACATCTTCTCAGCAGAATATTTATTAACCATCTACTATATACTAGCTGATGTCTTAGGTACGGGAACTCAGCAATAAACAACTATGACACCGTTTCTTCCTCAAGAAGTGTACATTCTGACAGAGGAGACAGAAATTAGCATGTTAAACAAACAGATAAATGAGAATTTTACAGAGTGGGGAAATGGAAAGGGGTTTTTCAGTGGCACAAATGGTTAAGTGCTCAGCTACTAACCAAAAGGTTGGTGGTTCGTGTCCACCCAGAGATGCCTTGGAAGAAAGATCTGAAAATTTATCTCTGAAAAATTACAGCCATTAGAAACTCTATGGAGTGCAGTTCTATTCTGGAACACATGGAGCCACCACAAGTCAGAATGACCTCAACTGCAACTTGTTTTTTGTTTTAAGGAAAGGGAAGAGTGATGATGACCGGCAGGTGACACTCTAGTTTGAAAGTTCAAGGAAGACCTTTCAGAGGAAGAGCTTTAGAACAGAGACTGAATAATGAAATTGAAGCAACGATGTAAAGATATGGTGGAAGAGCTTTCCATGCAAAAGGAACTAAACACCAAAACTCATTGCTGTCCAGTCAATTCCAACCCACAGAGACCCTGTAGGACAGAATAGAACTGACCCATAGGGTTTCCAAAGGGCAGGTAGTGGATTCAAGCTGACGACATTTTTGTTAACAGCCGAGCTCTTAACAACTGTGCCACCAGAATGCAAATACCCTGGGACAGGAATAAGCTTAGTGTGTTAGAAGTTGAGAAGGAAAGCCAGTGTGACTAGAGTATGAAAAGGGAGCAATGAAAGGACAGGAGGTTCAAGGGGAAGACAGGGGCCAGGTGAGGCAGAGTTTTGTTATGTTAAAAAGTTTTGGTGTTTCTCTAAATATGATGAGGAGTATAGGAGATCTCTAGTAGCCAACAATGAGTTTTAGGGTAGCAACAATGAAAGCAGTGCAGTCCCCTAGCAGCCTGTGGTGATGATGTTGGTGAGTGATGATGGTGTCTTCAATTAAGATGGAGGGTATTGGACATGGTAAGAAGGGTAGGATCAGGGATTTATTTTGAAGGTAAAGCTGACAGAATTAGCTGATAGGCTGAATGTTGGGTATGAGAAAAAGAATTAGTGGACAACCCCTAGATTTATTTTTACCCGAGCAGTGGGTGACTGAAGGTACCCTTTACTTGAGTGAGGGGCACTCAGGAGAATTCTGTTAGGGAAGATAGGGCAGGGGATCCAGAGTTCTGTTCTGTATATATTATGCTCAGAGTGTAATTAGATATCTAAGTGGAGATGCTGGGCAAATATTTAGATAGCCAAGCCTAGAATTCATGGAGCGGGAGACGTTAGAGCCAGATAATATGCCTAGTAAGAAAGAGCTACAAGCATTTTTCTAAGTTGCCTTTGGTACCAATGCACGTTCCCATAGACTCTACTGTCTGAAGTTCTTTGCAGACATGATATTCATTTTTATTCCTGCTTAACATCTAACAGTACTTGGGACATAGTTATCTGCCTCATAAATGTTTGATGAATGAATGAATGTTTGATGAATGAATGAAATTTTTGACAAATGAAGAGCTCTTCTTGGTCTAGGAAAAAGAACAAAACAGGATAGAAATCCTCATCTCAGGCTGCTTCAGCCAAGAGAGAACTCCAGATCGCACTGCAGAAGAAACAGAGAAAGGGGTCATCACCCTTACCCGCCATCCCTTTTCAAAAGTTTGAAAACACATCCTGGGGAAGAGACATTGTATTCCTTGAATGTTTTAAACCAATAATTTCAATTTTGAAAATAATATTTAAGAGAATTTTTTTTACATTTTTTTATTGTGCTTTAAGTGAAAGTTTACAAACCAAGCCAGTCTCTCATATAAAAATTTATATACACCTTGCTATATACCCCTAGTTGCTCTCCCTCTAATGAGACAGCACGCTCCTTCCCTCCACTCTCTCTTTTCGTGTCCATTCAGCCAGCTTCTGACCCCATGCATCTACTTGATCCACGAAGCTCACTCTTCGCCAGTATCATTTTCTATCCCACAATACAGTTCAATCCCTGTCTGAAGAGTTGGCTTTGGGAACAGTTCCTGTCTTGGGCTAACAGAAGGTCTGGGGACCATGACCTCTAGGGTGCTTCTAAACTCAGTCAGACCATTAAGCCTGATCTTCTTACGAGAATTTGAGGTCTGCATCCCACTGCTTTCTTGCTCCCTCAGGGGTTCTCTGTTGTGTTCCCTGTCAGGGCAGTCATCAGTTGTAGCCAGGCACCATCTAGTTCTTCTGGTCTCAGGCTGATATAGTCTCTGGTTTATGTGGCCCTTTCTACCTCTTGGGTCATAATTACCTTGTGGTGATGTGTGATGTGGTGAAACTCATGAGAAATTGTGCACTACAGATTAGTAAGCACAATTCAGCCCATGCATACCTTGCTTGTTGGGTAACCCGTCCCTGTTCAGCATGTGTACCAAGTGGAGAATGTGGGAAGAGTATCAATGTAGCAATGTAGACAGAACCTGTAAAAACAGTGTGGTGGCAGTGTCTGATCTCCTCCAGCTTCACCAGGGGAAGGAGAATCAAGATCAACAGTCCAACGATGATTCCTATGAGGCAAGGGTCAGACATGCCTCCTCTCTCTGCCATCTTTACCAATTCTGATACCAACCATCTCTCCCACAGCACTCTATACTGGGTTTGATAATTCATTGCAATGGCCACATAGAACTCACAGGCCACAAACCAAAAAACACCAAACCCACTGCCGTCAAGTCAATTCCAACTCATAGTGACCCTATAGGACAGAGTAGAACTGCCCCATAGAGTTTCCAAGGAGCGACCGGCAAATTCGAACTGCCAACCTCACTGTTAGCAGCTGTAGCACTTAACCACTGCAACACCAGGGTTTCCCACTCACAATTATGAGGTTTATTAGGAAAGTTACAGTTCAGGCTCAGGGACACTCAAGATACAGCTCTTCCATCAGGATAGCCTCTTCCCAGCTGTGCTCACAGGCATCCCTCTTCCCATCCCTCAGTCTCTGCCGAAAGGCACTCAGCTTTCTTTTTCCATGGGCCAGGAAGCCTACCACACCACCTCCTACTGCCAGCAGTACCCTATCACACAGTCCCACCCAATCACCTTGGTGGGAGTTATAAAACCATGACTAGAAAGGCTACACAACCAGTAATCAATAGCACCACTAAACCCAACTGGAAAGCAAGCTGCTATCTAGAACAAACACTGAGACCAGATCATCCCAGAAAATAAGTGTTATCTTGTTCCCAGCACCTATCATCCCAGAATTTTCAGACAGTCTGATTGACAAGTGAAATGATAGGTGACTTTGGGACAACAAGGAATCTGAAGCCATGAAATCAATCATATTTCATTAGCCTCACCTCCTTTATGCTTCACAGAGCCTCTAGAACCATGTTTGGTCAGCAAAAGTTTGGGGGGGGGGGGTGTATATAAGCAGGATTTCAAAAATTTGGGGTTTCAAAAATTGGGGCTCAAATCAAGGCACTGGAGGCTCCTGGCCAACTGTAACTGAAATCAATAAACCCTCTGCATAACTCTCCTCACTGAAATTGAATGTCAGACCCACTATTGCTTCTACCTAGGCACTGGGGAATAGCTGTGGTAGGGAATGCGGGAACAGAAGGCATAAGCCTACCCTTGGAAAACTTACCTTCCAGCCCTAAAACACAGTGTGCAACTCTGTGCCAATTCCTTAACTCCTCAGCCTTGGTCTACTCAACAGTAAAATAAGGACTATTTTATCTCCCTTTCAGGGTTTATGACTGTGAAAGGCATAATACAAATAAAATGTCCAGCATGGTGCAAAGCACAGAGTAAGCGCTCAAAGGATAATTCTGCTTCTCCATAACCATTCCTTTGACTTCTAGAGCAGGATGCTTATGCCTCTACTTGTTTCATTCCACTTTGCATTTTAAGTCATGTACTGTCATCCTCCCCCCACTATATTGTAACCTCCTGGAGAGAAGCAGGAGCCCTAGTGGTGCAGTGGTTAAGAACTTGGCTGCTAACCAAAAGGATGGCAGTTAGAATCTACCCGGCGCTCCTTGGAAACCCTATTGGCCAGTTCTACTCTGTCCTATAGAGTTGCTATGAGTCAGAATCAACTCAGTGGCAATGGGTTTGGTGTTTTGGTTAGAGAAACGCAACCTTGCTTTATTCATCTCTATATCTCCCCAGCCTTTCCAGAGCAGAGAATTTCCAAACACTGCTGTCAAATTAATGTCTGTAAAATGAATCAATGAATAAAAGAATGAAGACAGAGAAGAGGTCTGTACTCATTTATTTTTCTGAACAGACCCAGGCTCCTCATACCATGAAAGTGACTCCCACCAAACTTGTATTAAGTCATCTCAGGTAGCAGCAAGCTCAGGGCCTGCTAGAACATGTCCCTGCTATGTCTTTATCAAGATGCCACTGATGACAGCCTTTGAAACCTCACCTTTACCCGCACTTATCATGTCACTATGTGGCTGGCCAGGTTAATGTCTTGAAAATGAGTTCCCTTCCAGACAGAAGGAACACAATGTTTGGAGGCAGGTAAGAGACCATGCATACGAACTTCTCTCCCTGCTGTTGTTGTGCATCAGGTGTTTAAATTACTTGAATTCAAATAGAAATAGCTCTTTGTGTCCTGGGATTCTGACAATATTTCTACAATCCCTAAGGTTGTCTTCCCTTTCAGATGCTGTAGTCAATCTTCGACTTCTCCTTTTATTTTTAATTAAAGCCCCCATTGCATATTGACTCTGCAAACTCTTTTTGAAAGTACCTGATGAGATGAGAGGTTCATTACTTTCAAATCAATTCCCAATCTGGTTGTGCTTCCTCTCAGGCAGTGGGGCCTACAGCCCTACAGGTCTCCTCTCCTGCTGGCAGTACTGCTCTGAATACAGACACTGAATACTCAAGCCACTCATATAGTCCCTGAGAGCCAGATGTCCCTAACTGTTTCCCCCAAAGGGCCAGGCCATATCCCTTACGTGATGGTTAATTTTATGTGTCAACTTGGCTGGGCTATGGTGCCTAGCTGTTTGGCCAAACACTAATCCAGATGTTACTGTGAAGGTATTTTATCAATGTGGGTAACATTTAGAAACCAGCTGACACTAAGTAGATAGCCCTCAACAATGTGGGTGGGCCTCATTCAATCAGCTGAAGGCCAAAAGAACAAAAAACTGAGGTTTCCCAGAAGGAAGGAATTCTGCGTCAAGGCTGCACATATAAAGCCAGTTAAAGTTTCAGCCTGTTGTCTGGCCTCCCAATTTTGGACTCAAGACAGTGGGAGTTTCCACCCTGTCGCCTGGCCTACGGATCCTGGACTGGCCAGCCTCCACAATCACAGGAGCCATTTCCCTAAAATAAGTCAATCTCTGTTGGTTCTCTTTCTCTGGAGAACCTTAACTACTATATCTTGGATGCCAGTAAAATCTTCTACTTCTCACTGACCACTCTGTCCTACCTACTGCAGGAACCATATTAAAGTGACAAAGATCTAATAAGTATCAAAGGATGCATTTTGCAGAATTACAACTTTTCACTCACCTGTCAAATGAGGCTGTTGGTCTTGGTAAACTTTTAGATCTGGCACAACTCTTCTGTTCACAAAACTCACATAAACCTAAGCCTTAGGAATTATTATACCAAACACTCTCATTTTAGAGATGATGAACCAGGACCCAAAAGAAATTTCTGATCACTCATCCAGCCATGAAGCCTACAATCTAATCAGCAAAGAACTGTTGAGCTTCTACTATGTGTCAGGAATTTACATCCCTGTTTATATGTGAGAAAACTGGGGCCCAAGAGTGCATAAATTACTTATTTATGGTCACGAAGAAGGTCAGGGTGAGGGACAAATTCTTCTACCCAAAGTCATTATATTCTCTTCTCTTCTAATTAACTGTTAATCATATTTTTTTCTCAACAGAAAGAAGTACCATTTTCTCATTTTAATTTGGAACTCTGCAAACAAGGTCAGACCTCAATGCTTTCTTCTAGTGTGTGATTAATTTATTTCCTCTGTGGTTATGTTTATTTAAAGTTTCATTAAATAGGAACCATTTAGAGCCAAGATGACATGGATCAAACCAATGAACAAGATCAGAGAAAGTAAGATACGGTTCATTCTATGTGTGATCACTCACCTGCTCTTCTTTAATATGGTTGGTGGTCTTGGCTCAGAATACCCCTGGAGTAACTACTACCCCTGAATGCCCCAAGCACAAGAAGGGGTGGTACCTGGTCTGTAGCTCTGAGGAAGGTTGTGTAGATCCATGAAGCTAAAAGCAGCCTGGATTTAAGTGTATGTTCTGAATGACACCGGCCTTGGTTCCTGTCTTGGGCTAACTGTCCAACTGCTACGGTAATTACAGCCAGACTAGGAATTGGAAAATTCAGTGAAACACTATTCCTTAGCTATAGAGTTTGAGGAAAATGTCAGGTAATTGGGTTCAATACCTGTAATTTTAAATTTTTGATGGGCACAAATGTATCCATAACTGATAATAATTTTAATTTTGTTTTGTACTTTAGAGTTTAGAAAGAACTTTCATATGCATTCATTCTTTCATTTCATCTTTACATTAACCCTGTGATATAAGCAGGAAAGTTATATTATCAAAAATATTTTGGTAAAGAACTGTAAAGTCAGCAAGATTAGGTGACTTTCCCAAAGTGACATGGCTAATTGGTAAAAGCTAGGACAATCTGAAGATCCTGCTTCTTAGTTTGGTGTTCATTTTATTATGTTATATTTTCTTGCATACACACACACACCAGAGAAACATTCTTCATATATTTGTAACCACATATATACATCAAATTAATGTGAATATGTTGCACATTCATTATGTTTGGTTTTCACTAGAAATAAGTACTATTTTGCCAAAGGTAAAGTGACAATAACGAGTTGAAGTCAAGTCAAACTGCAATCTTATCTCAACCATAGACGGTGGCTTATCTTATAAAGGATTTCTCTCCTGTACCTTAAGAGGGCTGGGCAATATAGCAGAGTTGTGCAAGGTACGGGAAGTGGGGTTCACATATGTGTGTGCACTTAAATGCCCTTAAATTCTATAATAATGTTCTACGTCCTAAGCAATTTCACAAAGGGCCTGACACCTCTATCTTTCAATATTTGAAACTCACACCAAGAGATTCTGTATTTTTTCCCAAATATATATAATGATGTATCAACCATGGCAGAACAGCAGAAAGCAGGGGTCAAAATATTTCACTGTGCTCATACTTGACAGCACCAAGTATGAGCACACTAACATGAACATCTAGATTTAAAATGTGTCCCATCCCAAGAGTATGGCCCCTCAGCACTGTTTTAGCTTAGTAATGAAGTCTCTCCTGAGGGTCACCCTTCAGCCAAAGATTAGACAGGCCCATAAAACAAAATGAGACTAAACATGCACACCAGCCCAGGGTCAAGGAGGAAAAGGCAAGAGGGGACAAGAAAGCTGGTAATGGGGAACTTAAGGTTGAGAAGGGGACAGGGTTGACATGTCGTGGTATTGGCAACCAATGTCACAAAACACTGTGTGTATTGTTTAATGAGAAGCTAGTTTGCTCTGTAAATTTTCATCTAAACTACAACAAAATAAAATAAAATGTGTCACATCATATCTTTTTAAAGTGTCTTTTCTCCAATGGTCTGATTGATTGGCAAACTTAAATACTCAAATAAACCTGAAGAAAAAAAGACACCATGGTACATAAAAGCTCAACTCTTGATTCCCTACATTTTTACTCTCTTGCTTGTGTGTCCTTGTTTCCATCACTTCCCTTATGGTGCCACCGTTACCCCATCCTGGGGTTCTGGGCTACTAATCCTGTACTGTTCTCGGGAATAAGATTGTCATCCTGTCCCTATTCTATGGAATATATTGAAAGATCATCCATCATTTGTATTTTCACTTTAAATGATGTTGAATACCATCCAAAACCCCAAACCAAACCCAATGCTCTCAATCCCAACTCATAGCAACCCTATAGGACAGAGTAGAACTGCTCCAGAGGGTTTCCAAGGAGCTTCTGGTGGATTCAAACTGTCGACCTTTTGTTTAGCACCCTGAACTCTTAACCATTGTGCCACCAGGGCTCCTTGAACACCACAGGTGTGAGAAAATGACAAAGAACTGAGCATTATTCAGTCGACAATATGTCACCCTATCAAGCTGATCCCTCATTGGCATCAGCAAGAACATGGATCCAATCTGTGTTCCAGAAATCTAACATGGGATACCCAATGTTCCACCAAACTTCAGGATTGACAGCGTGAGGCAATAAAAAGACCTCCGTAAGAAATCCTTTTCTTCCAGACACTGGAGGAACTTAGTTTCCAATATCAATTTTTTCCTACAGCTTTAATTAAGGCCCCTGTAGCCTATTGATTCACACGGTATGAAGATTTATCTTGGAGGCAGAAGAATCATAAGCCAAATAAACAATAGTAAGCAGGGTATCAGAAGGATCAGAGAAAGACTCAAGCTTGATCCAATCGACGCATTAGAGACAGAAGTAGGAGCTGCAGGAGGGGAAGAACGAGCCTGCCAACTTCCCCAGTGCCCTTATTTGTGTGTGAGCATTCCCGTCTGCTTGCCCTTCTGTCTTCTTCATATGTCACTGATGGAGATCAGACGTGGCTGGTCCTGGAAGAGGTACTGTTGGCCAGTAGTTTGAGGTCTTCCCCTGGGAAGTTTATGGTGATGCTTTCACAAACAGCTCTGTGTGTCAGGATTTAGAGTCTTTCAGTCAATGTTTTCTGAGCCTGCCATTTCATGCATGTTCACAATGCCACCAATAATGTTGTCTAAAAGCAAAACAGAAGTCTTAAGGAATCTTGTTCTCAATCGTATGGGGGCGGGGTATCTTACGCATGCTTGTTTGTGTAACGTTATTGGAGCAAGGCGATAGTAGACATGCTATAGATTTGTAAATGAATGAACCCACTCAGATCCAGCATAGGACCCTCAGAATGTCTGAGTGAGCCACGTCATGATTAAGTGGATGTTTGGGAGATAATCAGTCACAATCGACACGATGGCAATAGGCTTGTTTTTTTTGGTTTTGGGGAGATAATAACACCCAAGAGGACAGCTGTCCAGAGCACTATGTCCAGACCCTACAAGCTATATTCTTAAGGCATTTCCACCCTTGAACCAGCACTTAGCCATATTACACTATGTACATCTAGGACAAGCACTTATGACAGAGACCGTACTGAGAAAATTTAGCTTCTGGGTAAAAATTATTGAGGTACAAACTAATCCCCTGAGGATGTCAAGGCCTCTGAATTAGGGAAAAAATAAAACCACGAATTTTACCTGAAAAAGTGTTTATGTAGCGAAGAAAAGTAGGAGGAGAAGGAGAAAGAGGAGAAAAGGAAGTAGAGGATAAAGACGAGGCGTAAGTGGAGATGTTTGTTGAGCCTCTAAGTGCCAAGCGTGAGCCAAGCATGTTCAAGTTCATCCTTGTACCAATCTATCACACAGAGGGTCTTCCACACCCTTGCTGGCCCTCTGCTTCACCAAACCTGATGTCTTCATCTGGCAACTGAGCCCTCCTGATGATGTGTCCAAAGCAAGTGAGTCAGAAAACTCTGCTGTGATCCACAAGGTTTTCATTCGCTAATTTTCAAAAAAGTAGACACCAGACTTTTCTTCCTCATCTGTCTTAGTCTGGTGGCTCCACTGAAACCTGTCCCCCATGGGTGGCCCTGAAGGAATTTGAGATACCAGTGGCATAGCTTCCAGTATCACAGCAATACACAAGCTACTACAGTACAACAGACAGATGAGTGGTGATCAACCAATCTTTTCAGATAAAACACTGAGACTTATATCAAGTATTGGACCAGTGTCACCCAACTGAACTCAGGGTGTTTACTCAAAAGTCAGTGTGCTAACCACTAAAAGAAGAGGAACAGAGACGAAGAAGAGGAAAGAAGACAGGATAGAGATGGAGACAACCTTAAACATTATTAGTGTTTAATATATTTCGACAGATTTTTATCTACATGAGAACACCTTGAAATGAACACTAGTAAAAAATGGTAATACGTGGAAAAATGAGCAAAAACAAATCGTCTTCTTCCCCTGGCCCCTAGTTACCCAGTTTTCCTCTCTCTTCACTGATAGTAGTTTCTTGTATATTCTCAGAGATGATAAATAGAGATGGAGCTAGAGATGAGAGAGACAGAGATACAGAAAGAGTCCCGGGGTGGCAAATATGGTGAAGCACTCGACTACTAGCTGAAAGGCTGGTAGTTTAACCCTACCCAGAGGTGCCTTGGAAGACAAGCGTGGGGATCTGCTTCTGAAAAGTCACAGCCTTGAAACCCCTATGAAGCAGTGCTGCTCTGCACATATAGGGTTGCCATGAGTCGAAACCGACACAACAGCAAATAACAACAGCAACAGGTACAGATATAGATGATATACAGATATATAGATATGCAGATATGTAAATACATGTTGCTATGGCTAGGTGCCATGGAGTTAGTTCCAACTCACAGCTACCCTGTGTACAACAGAACAAAACACTGCCCGGTCCTGCGCCATCTTCACAATCGTTGTTGTGCTTTAGCCCATTGTTGCAACCACTGTGTCAATCCATCTCATTGAAGGTCTTCCTCTTTTTCACTGACCCTTTACTTTACACGCATGATGTCCTTCTCCAGGGACTGATCTCTTCTGATAGCATATCCAAAGTATGTGAGATGCAGTCTTGCCATCCTCGCTTCTAAGGACCACTCTGGTTGTACTTCTTCCAAGACAGATTGTTCATTCTTTTAGCAGTCCATGGTATATTCAATATTCTTCACCAACACCACAATTCAAATGTGTGAATTCTTCTTCAATCTTCGTTACTCATCATCCAGCTTTCGCATGCATATGAGATGATTGAAAACACCATGGCTTAGGTCAGGCGCACGTTAGTCGTCAAGGTGACACCTTTGCTTTTCAACACTTTAAAGAGGTCTTTGTGGCAAATTTGCCCAATGCAATGTGTCATTTGATTTCATGACTGCTGCTTCCATGTATGTTGATTGTGGATCCAAATAAACTGAAATCCTCGACAACCTCAATCTTTTCTCCATTTATCGTGATGTTGCTTACTGGTCCAGTTGTGAGGTTGTTTGTTTTCTTTACGTTGAGGTGCAATCCATACTGAAGGCTGTGGTCTTTAATCTTCATCAGTAAGTGCTTCAAGTCCTCTTCACTTTCAGCAAGCAAAGCTGTGTCATCAGCAGAATTCAGGTTGTTAATGAGTCTCCCTCCAATCCTGATGCCCCGTTCTTCATATGGTCTAGTTTCTCAGATTATTTACTCATCACACAGATTGAATAGGTACGGTGAAAGGATACAACTCTGATGCACACCTTTCTTGACTTTTAACCACGCAGTATCCCCTTGTTCTACTGGAACGACCACCTCTTGATCTATGTACAGGTTCCTTATGCGCTCAATTAAGTGTTCCGGAATTCCCATTCTTGGCAATGTTATCCATAATTTGTTACGATCCACACAGTCAAAAACCTTTGTGTAGTCAATAAAACTCAGATAAACATACTGCTGGTATTCTCTTCTTTAGATATATGGTGTAGGTATCGCCTACTGGATAAATAACACCATCCTCTCAGGTGTCCAAGTAAGAAAATTAAGTCATTCTTGACACCTCCCTACCCTTCAGTGCCCATATCCAATTAGTAGATCACTAAATCCTGTGAGTCTCACTGTCAAGTAAATATCTCTCAGATTTACCTACTTCTCTTCATCTCACCACCACCACCAAGGCCCAAGCTATAATTATCTCTTACCTGGACAGCTACAACAGCCTTCTAACTGATTTCACCATGCCCACTCTTGCACTTTTCAATCCACTCTATAATCAGAGAGAACTTTACAGAAGACAAATTTGTTCAAATGGCTCCTCTGCACAAAATTGCGTGTTATTACACTTAGGATCATCATAAAGCCCTTGAGGATCAGGTGCTTACATTTTTCTCCAACCATATCTTGCACCAAGGTCCCCACTGTTTTGTCTCAGCTTCAGCCCACTGGTTTTCTCCCAATTCCTTAAATAGCCCATGCTCCATCACACCATAGAGCTGCACTTGTTACTTCATCTGCCTGGAATGTTCTCTGCCTAGGTAACTCCTATTCCTCAGTCATATCTCAGGTAATCAGCACTTTCCCTGAAAAGTCTAGTCAGGAGAGCTGAATTCAGAAACCTCGCAGGGTGAGACAAACACTCAGAAAATGGCTAAAAAATACTTACGAAAATTTGTTAATAAGTTATCTCAGTTTCCTGTTTCTTCACCTCTAAATGAGATGAAGTACCTGCTCTGTAAGGTTGTTTGGAAAAATAAAGGAGACACATGTCAAGAGTTTAGCATCAGGCATTGAGCATAAACATTAAGCACCATGCAGGTGCTCACTGTTTACTGGTTTTTAAACTTCTCCTCAGTTTCATCCACCCTCTTAAAGTCCAGAGACTATGAGAAACAGATGAAATAATGCAGAGGTCAGCAAACTATGACCCACAGATCAAACCTAGCCTGTGGTCTGTTTCAGTATGGCCTATGAGCTAAGAATGTTTTTTACATTTTTAAATGATTTAAAAAAAAAAAAAAAGAATAAGAAGTAGGAGAAAAGGAAGAAGAAAAAGTAGACGGAGGAGAAGGAAAGAGAGGGAGGGTAAGAAGGAGGAAGAGGAGAAGAAAAGGGAGGAGGAGGAGAAATAAACTATATGTGGCCTGTCGAGTTGATTCTGACACATGGTGACCCCGTGTGTGCAGAGTAGAACTGCCCCCATAGGGTTTTCAAGGCTGTGACCTTTCAGAAGCAGCTGAGGAGCCTCTGGGTGGTTCAACCCACCAATCTTTTGGTAAGTACTTGAGTACTTAGTCATTTGTGCCACCCAGGGACTCCATATGTGATCCACAAAGCCTAAAATATTTACTATCTGGCCCTTTACAAAAAATGTTTGCCAGCCACTGAGATAATATATATGAAAATGCTAAAAGAGTAGGATCCCAATAAAAGAAGAGTGTTATGATTTTTGTTACAGAGTCCTCACCTAAACTTCCTTTTTTTGTTGTTCAATTCCAAAAATGCCAAACTAAGGTAAAGGATTATAATTAACTGCAAACATGTGAAACGCAGGTCTAGGAGGTATTTACAAAATTTGAAAAAGCACATCCTTTCTGTACTCCCAAATCAAAGTCTGGAACAGCTGAAATCACATCTCTGCTTGTGAAGCAGTAACTTGCAAAACTCATATCCATGTTTTTCTCCATGCAAAGATCAGGAAAACTGTCCTTACTCATCAGCTCTTCTAGGCTAGGAAGCAGTATGTTGTCATGGGAACCCCAAACAGACTTTGGGATCAGGCCAACAGCTCTGAGACTTCCGAGGTATGCAAACTTTGCCTCTATGAGTCTACTTCCTCATTTACATATAAATTCCACCCCTTTCTGTGCTCAAATTTAAATCCTCCATAGAACTTAATTTTTGGCAGCTTCTGTATAGCCATAATTAATGAAGAACAAGTTTGAAACAGCACAAGCTGAGCATATGGGTATTCCAGAGACACATCAACATCATTATCAAGAAAAATGAGATGTCACTCAGTGTGTGCATAGCACTTTTCAGATCCAACCCAAATGAAAATTAATATCCCTCCCTCTGGTACAATATGGACCAAACATTATACAATCTGCCCTAATAGCAACAGTACAGGTAGGCTTGGCATACAATACTGAATGTAAAATGCGAAATAACTGGACATCCTATCTATATGTCTGATACATGGACAATCACAGTTGTGCCCTGGTTAGCACTGGGAGCAAGGGCATGGCATAAATAATTTATTGATGTGCCCAAGTCTTCTTCTTCTTCAGAGAATTAATTTTGAATTTTCAGTCCAGATATTTAAATGTAAAGAGATTCACTTAAAAACTGTCACATGCTCAATAAACAGACAAATGAGGGTTTCAACACATAGTTTTTAAGTCCTCAGGTGGGGATACAGCATTTTGATGGGGATGCCTTATTCTGCATCTTCTTTCAGAATGCTCCTATCCTGAGCTTGCAGGTTTTAATGGAAAGGGGATTACCATTGTTCACAGTTGCCTGCTTGCCAAGCATACCACAACTGTGCTATCATTTATCCCTTATTGCAGTCAGATTTTATAGGTGCAGAACCTGAGGTTCATCAACGTTAAGTAAGGTCATAGGAGGAAAGGAAAACTTCCATTGATAAGAATACTGTATACCTTCAAGAAGCATGTAGTCCCTAGCAGTACAAAAGTTTAAGTGCTCAACTAATAACCTAAAGATTGGTGGTTTGAACTCACTCATAGGTGCCTTGGCTGACAATCTACTTTCAAAAGGTCTGTAAAAAACCTGTTGCTGTTGAGTTGATTCTGACTCATGCTGGTCTGCCCCACAGCTTCCAAGGAGCAGCTGGTGGACTAAAACTGCCAACGTTTTCATTAGCAGCCAAGCTCTTAACCCCAGGGCTCCTTCAGAAGGTCACAACTTGAAAATCCTATGGAACAATTCTACTTGCCAACACACGGTGTCACCATTAGTCAAAAGCGACTCAATGGCACCTGGTTTCTGTTTGTTTTTATTTCAAGAAGCAAACAGAAATGAGTGATTCCTCCATGGGAAGTCTCATGCACATGTGACATGGAGTGGCAGGATGGGCACACGATGATTAGGAGTCCTTACATAGAGATAATCAGATGAGCGCAGGTCGTATTTCTCTTTCTGTCAAAGCACCTGTGTCTACCCAGCGTACCAGAATTTCTGTTTTTCTTGGCATCTGGAAGAGTGAAATGGACTGGTCAATCAGGAGCCACCAGCAGAGAAGAATGAGTGATAAAATCAGCTGGTAGACTTGGAAGACACCCTGCACCTTGTGGACCTTTGAAAACAGCTGTGAATCCACAGAGGAGACAACAAATACTGTCCTTTGTTTCTTACAAAAGAAATCACAGTGATAAGACCTGGAAACACACCTATGTATTTCCGGTGCCAAGAGCATTACAACATGTTTGTAAGGCGTCGGAAACCAGTGTGTGGAAACATCTTCCAATCGTCAGGTGTGTAAATTTATCAGCAGAGCGTTTACTTCTAATCAATCTCAAGTCAAAGTGAAAAAAAAAAAAATTATCCCACCAAGAATATACTTGGTGAGGCGGGGCCAAGACGGGAGAGTAGTCAGACGCTTCCGGTGATCCCTCTTATAACAAAGACCTGAAAAAACAAGTGAAACCACTATATTTATGACAAGCTAGGAGCCCTGAACATCAAAGGCAAAGTTAGAAAACAGACTGAGTGGTGGGCCGGGGGAGAGACAGCTCAGAAGCGGAGAGGAGTTACCAGACCTAAATCACCGGGAACTCTCAGGCACCATTCCCTGGAGTGACCACAGCTGGGCTGGAGGTGGTATTCCAGACATGGTTTCCTCAGGGAGAGACAGCAAGCCACACAGCCTACTCACACCTCCAGAACCAGAGAAGAACACTCTCGGCAAAAGCTAAGTTCTTGCACCTACCTTACTGCACCCCCAGCCCCCGAGCCTGTTTCAGTGGCTGTCGATTTCCCTCCACCTGAGATAGGCTCTGCTGCGTGCCCTGAGCCATTCTCCCGGCCTTGGAGAAGGAATAAATTCACAACTGGGGAAAAGATAATCTGCCAGCTCCACTAAGCTGGGGAGCTCAGGACAGAAGTGGCTCCTGTCCAGGCATAAACAGTCCATAGACTTTGAATATCTTTGCCTCCTGCAAGGACCTGTGTGGACCTATGTCAGGAGAACAGGCCCTTGTTGGCAGATTGCAACAGTTTCAGCTGTGCAGTGGAAAGGTGGGTGTCTAATGTTTGACATCACTTTGCCTATTAAACAGGGTCCTCATCTACCCACACCAGGGGCCTGAGGATTGGAGGTTCCACCCATGTCACCTAGCCACCCACAACACAGGTCCAAGGATAAGCGGTACCTCCCAGTCCTTACAACCAAAAGCATTTGGTGCCCATGATTCATCTGCAGAACCCACCCACCTGTGTGCTGTAGGGAACAGGGACTTGCTTTCCTCACAGACACATGAGGGACAGTTGTCAACCCCCTGCCTTGTACAGAACGTGACGCCCCGGTGCAACCAGATATCTGTACCTACACCAATCACCCCTGCCCCTCTAAGACTGTAGGACAGAGCCTGTACCACACACTCGATGACCAACTAGCTGGACACTTGAAGCTGTATCCATACAAGAAAAGTGAATGGACTCCTAGGCTCATATACCTGATAATAGCTCTAGCCATCTGGGACACAACGTTAGAGCTTCAAAGGCTAAAATAATCAAGCTAGCTCACTCAAGCAGCCTATTTGGGTATATCAAAACAAAACAAAGCAAGAAGCTAGAACACAGTAAACAAACATAAAATAATCTAATACAATAACTTGTGGATGGCTCAGAGACGACAGTCAATATCAAATCACATAAAGAAGCAGACAATGATCACTTCAACAAGCTCTCAAAACAAAGAATCAAGGGATCATCTAGAGGAAGGTTCCTTCCTGGAATTACCAGATGCAGAATACAAAAGATTAATATACAGAACTCTTCAAGACATCAGGAATGAGATCAGGAAGGAGATCAGGCAAAACACAGAACAAGCCAAGGAACACACAGATAAAGCAGTTGAAGACATTATAAAGGTATTCAAGAAAAGATTGAAAAATTTAATAAGCTGCGAGAATCCACAGAGACAGCAAGCAGACAACTCAATAGAAAGTCAGAAGAGCAGAACTGAGGAAGTGGAAGGCAGAATTAGTGATACTGAAGATAAAACACTTGGCACCAATATATTCCCCAAAAAAATGACATAAAATAATTTTAAAAAAATGAAGAAACCCAAAGTATCACATGGGACTCTATCAAGACAAACAACCTAGGAGTGACTGGGGTACCAGAACAGGAAGTGATAACAGAAAATACAGAGAGAAATGTTGAAGATTTGTTCAAAGAAAACTTCCCTGATATCGTGAAAGATGAGAAGATATCTATCCAATATGCTCATCAAATTCCACATAAGGCAGATCTCAAAAGAAAGTCACCAAGGTATATTATAATCAAACTTGGCAAAACCGAAGATAAAGAGAATTTTAACAGTGGCTAGAGATAAAAAAAAAAGTAACCTAAAAAAGAGCAATCAATAAGAATAAGCTCAGACTACTCGGCAGAAACCATGCAGGAAAGAAAGCAGGGGGATGGTTTATATAAAGCATTGAAGAGAAAAAGTTGCCAGCCAAGAATCATATATCTAGCAAAACTCTCTCCCAAATATGAAGGCAAAATTACGACATTTCCACATAAACAGAAGTTTAGGGAATTCGTAAAAACCAAACCAAAACTACAAGAAATACTAAAGGGAGTTCTCTGGTTAAAAAATCAGTAATATCAGATATCAACCAAAGACTAGAACACAGGACAGAGAAACCAGATGTCAACCCTGATAGGGAAATAAAAAAAAACAAATCAAGATGAAAAATATTCAAAACAAGGAAAAAGCGATGTCATTACATAAAAGAAGACAACATTAAGACAATAAAAAGGTACTAAGAAATGTAGTCACAGATCCTTTCATATGAAAATGAAGTCAAGGAGATATGAAGAAATAAAAGTTAGGTTTTAACATAGAAAAATAGGGATGAATATTCAGGTAACCACAAAGGAGACTAACAATCCTACTCATCAAAATAAAATACAAGAAAAAAAAGAGAGACTCAGCAAAAACAAAATCAACAACACCAAATAAGAGGAAAAGACAATATATAAAGATAAACTACTCAGCACAAGAAATTAAGTGGGAAAAAGAAACTGTCAACAACACACAAAAAAAGACATGAAAATGACAGCACTAAACTCATATCTATCCGTAACTGCACTGAATGTAAATGGACTAAATGCACCAGTAAAGAGACAGAGAGTGGCAGAGGAGATAAAAAAAAAAAAAAAAAAAGATCTGACTATATGCTTCCTACAAGAGACACACCTCAGACTTAGAAACGCAAACAAACTAAAGCTCAAAGGATGGGAAAAAATACATCAAGCACACAACAATCAAAAAAGAGCAGGAGTGGAAATATTAATTTCTGACAAAATAGACTTTAAAGTTAAATCCACCAAAAAAGATAAGGAAGGACACTATATAATGATTAAAGGGACAATATACCAGAAGGATATAAGCCTATGAAATATTTACGCACCCAATGACAGGGCTGCAAGATACATAAAACAAACTATCAGCATTGAGAAGTGAGATAGTCAGCCCCACAATAATAGTAGGAGACTTCAACACACCACTTTCGGTTAAGGACAGAACATCCGGGAAGAACCTCAATAAAGACAGAGAAGATCTAAATGCCAATCAACCAACTTGACCTCATAGACATTTACAGAACACTCCACCTAACAGTATTCAAGTATACCTTCTTTTCTAGCACACATGGATTATTCTCTAGAATAGACCACGTACTAAGTCATAAAGCAAGCGTTAGCAGAATCCAAACATCAAAATATTACAAAGCATCTTCCCTGACCATAAGACCATAAAAGTACAAATCAATAATAGAAAAAGCAGGCAAAAGAAATCAAACACTTGGAAACTGAACAATACCCTGCTCAAAAAAGACTGGATTATAGAAGACATTAAGGATGGAATAAAGAAATTCATAGAATCTAATGACAATGAAAACAATTCCTATGAGAACCTTTGGGACACAGTGAAAGCAGTGCTCAGAGGTCAATTGATATCAGTAAATGCACACATCCAAAAAGAAGAAAGGGCCCAAATCCAAGAATTATCCCTACAACTTGAACAAATAGAAAGAGAGCAACAAAAGAAACCCTCAGGCACCAGAAGAAAACAAATAATAAAAATTAGAGCAGAATTAAATGAAACAGAGAACAGAAAAACAACTGGAGGAGTTAACAAGACCGAAAGCTGGTTCCTTGAAAAAATTAACAAAATTGATAAACCATTGGCCAAACTGACAAAAGAAAAACAGGAGAGGAAGCAAATAACCCGAATAAGAAATGAGATGGGCGATATTACAACAGACCCAACTGAAACTGAAAGAATCATATCAGATTACTACAAAAAAACTATACTCAAATTTGAAAACCTAGAAGAAATGGATGAATTCCTAGAAACACATTACCTTCCTAAACTAACACAAACAGAAGTAGAACAACTAAATAGACCCATAACAAAAGAAGAGATTAAAAAGGTAATCAAAAAACTGCCCCCCCAAAAAAGCCCTAGCCCTGGCAGCTTCACTGGAGAGTTCTACAAACCTTTCAGAGAAGAGTTAACACCAATACTACTAGAGGTATTTCAGAGTTAGAAAAGGATGGAATACTCCCAAGCTCATTCTATGCAGACAGCATATCCCTGACACAAAACCAGGTAAGGACACCACAAGAAAAGAAAAGTACAGGCCTATATCCCTCACGAACTAGATATATATCCTTCATGAACTTAAGACGAAAAAACCTTCAACAAAATTCTAGCCGATAGAATTCGACAAAATCTCAAAAAATAATTCACCATGATCGAGTGGGATTTATACCAGGTATGCAGGGATGGTTCAACATTAGAAAAACAATTAATGCAATCCATCGTATAAATAAAACAAAAGAACCATATAATCTTATCAATTGATGCAGAAAAGGCATTTGACAAAGTTTAGCACCCATTCAAGATAAAAACTTTCAGCAAAATAGGAATAGAAGGAAAATTCTTCAACATAATAAAAGGCATTTATACAAAGCCAACAGCCAACATCATCCTAAATGGAGAGAGTCTGAAAGCATTCCCCTTGAGATCAAGAACCAGACAAGTATGCCTTTTATCACCACTCTTATTCAACATTGTGCTGGAGGTTCTAGCCAGAGCAATTAGGCTCGATAAAGAAATAAAGGGCATCCAGATTGGTAAGGAAGAAGTAAAAGTATTTCTGTTTGCAGCTGACATGATCTTATACACAGAAAACCCTAAGGAATCTTCCAGAAAACTACGGAAACTAATAGAAGAGTTCAGAAGAGTATTGGGATACAAGATAAACATACAACAATCACTTCAATTCCTCTACATCAACAAAAAGAACATTGAAGAGGAAATCACCAAATCAATACTATTTACAATAGCCCCCAAGAAGATAAAATACCTAGGAATAAATCTTCCCAGAGATGTAAAAGACTTCTACAAAGAAAACTACAAGACACTACTGCAAGAAACCAAAAGAGACCTACATAAGAGGAAAAACATACCTTGGTCATGGATAGGAAGACTTAACATTGTAAAAACGTCTGTTCTAGCAAAAGCCATCTGTAGATACAAGGCAATTCCGATCCAAATTCCAACGACATTTTTTAATGACATGGAGAAACAAATCACCAACTTCATTTGGAAGGGAAAGAGGCCCCAAATAAGTAAAGCATTACTGAAAAACAAGAACAAAGTGAGAGGCCTCACTCTACCTGATTTCAGAACCTATTATACAGCCACAGTAGTCAAAACAGCCTGGTACTGGCACAACAACAGATACATAGAACAGTGGAACAGAATTGAGAATCCAGATATAAATCCATCCACATACAAGCAGCTGATATTTGACAAAGGTCCAAAGTCAGTTAAATGGGGAAAAGACAGTCTCTCTAACAAATGGTGCTGGCATAACTGGATATCCAGCTGCAAAAAAAATGAAATAAGATCCATACCTCACACCATGCACAAAAAGTAACTCAAAATGGATCAAAGACCTAAATATAAAATCTAAAACAATAAAGATCATGGAAGAAAAAATAGGGACAATGCTGGAAGCCCTAATACACGGCAGGCATAAACAGTACACAAAACACTACTAACAATGCAGAAGAAAACTAGATAACTGGGAGCTCCTAAAAATCAAACACCTATGCTCATCCAAAGATTTCACCATAAGAGTAAAGATTACATACAGGCTGGGAAAAGGTTTTTAGCTATGATGTTTCCGATAAGTGCCTGATCTCTAAAATCTACAAGATACTGCAAAAAGTCAAGTACAAAAAGACAAATAACCCAATTAAACAATAGGAAAAAGTTTTTAGCTATGACATTTCCAATCAGCATCTGATCTCTAAAATCTACATGATTCTGCAAAAATTCAACTACAAAAAGACAAATAACCCAATTAAAAAATGGGCAAGAGATATGAACAGGCACTCCATTAAAGAAGACATTCATATAACTAACAGACACACGAGGAAATGCTGACAGTCATTAGCCATTAGAGAAATGCAAATCAAAACCACAACGAGATTCCATTTCACTCCAACAAGGCTGGCATTAATCCAAAAAATGCAAAATAATAAATGTTGGAGAGGTTGTGGAGAGACTGAACACTTAAACACTGCTGGTGTGAATGTGAAACGCTAAAATCACTTTGGAAATTGACTTGACGTTTCCTTAAAAAACTAGAAATAGAACTACCATATGATCCAGCAATCTCACTCCTTGGAATATATCCTAGAGAAATAAGAGCCTTCACACAAACAGATATATGCATACCCATGTTCATTGCAACACTGTTTACAATAGCAAAAAGATGGAAGCAACTAAGGATGAATGGATAAATAAATTATGGTATATTCACACAATGGAATACTACCCATCCATAAAGAACAATGATGAATCCATGAAGCATTTCATAACATGGAGGAATCTGGAAGGCATTATGCTGAGTGAAATTAGTCAGTTGCAAAAGGACAAATATTGTATGAGACCACTATTATAAAAACTCAAGAAATACTTTAAACAGAGAAGGAAATATCCTTTGATGGTTATGAGAGCAGGAAAGGAGGGAGGGAGGGGGTTTTCACTAATTATATCGTAGATAAGAACTATTTTAGGTGAAGGGAAAGACTACACGCAATACAGGGGAGGTCAGCACAACTGGACTAAACCAAAAGCAAAGAAGTTTCCTGAATAAACTGAACACTTCGAATGCCAGAGTAGCAGGGGTGGGGGCTTGAGGACCATGGTTTCAGGGGACATCTAAGTCAATTGGCATAATAAAATCTATTAAGAAAACATTCTGCATCCCACTTTGGAGAGTGGCATCTGGGGTCTTAAACGCTGGCAAGCAGCCATCTAAGATGCATCAATTGGTCTCAACCCACCTGGGGCAAAGGAGAATGAACACCAAGGACACAAGGTAATTATGAGCTGAGGAGGCAAAAAGGGCCACATAAACCAGAGACCACATCACCCTGAGGCCAGAAGAACTAGATGGTGCTCGGCTACAACCGAAGACTGGCCTGATAAGGAACATAACAGAGAACCCCTCAGGGAGCAGGAGGACTGTAGGATGCAGACCTCTAATTCTCATAAGAAGACCAGACTTAATGGTCTGAGACTAGAAGGGCCCCAGAGGTCACGGTCCCCAGACCTTCTGTTGCCCAAGACAGTAACTATTCCCAAAGCCAACTCTTCAGACAGGGATTGGAATGGACTACAGGATAAAAAATGATACTGGTGAGGACTGAGCTTCTTGGTTCAAGTTGACACATGAGACTATGTGGGCAGCCCCTGTCTGGAGGGGAGAAGAAAAGGCAGAGGGGGTCAGGAGCTGGCTGAATGGCCATGAAAATAGAGAGCGGGGAGAAAGAGTGTGCTGTCTCATTAGGGAGAGATCACCTAGGAGTATATAGCAAGGTGTACATAAATTTTTATACGAGAGACTGACTTGATTTGTAAACTTTCACTTAAAGCACAATAAAAATTTTAAAAAACATACACTTGGTAATGCAGTATTAACAATTATAAATGTGGTCTTTATTGATGGGTATCATGTAAAATTGTATTAAACCAAGCCTCTGGATTTGTAAGGTACAAACCTACAAGCACTACTAGACAGTGGGAACATCAATGTGTCAAATTGCCTGTTTTATGCATCACGGCATGTCCAATTGCACCTTAACATACCTTATAGGTTGGACGAAGTCTGGTGCTCCCAGACAAAAAGGCCTACCACATAGCAAAGTTAACCTGAAGAAACAAGGGTTCCAGTGACAAATCCCGTAACATTTTTATCAGCAAGTCAATGGGTATAGTACGAGAGTTATTTCATTACATAATTATGGGTCTCGATACAATGTAGCAACAACTTTAATGTATTTACTTGTAACTATTTATGCTTTAACTTCAGAATAGCTTTGTATATTTTTACAGAATTATCCATATCAATATTTAAATAAACATCTGTATACATAGACGATAGCTGGAGAAAGAGGGAGGGAGCGAGGAAAGTAGGTAGGTAGGTAGAGAGAGAGGTAGGGTAGATACATAAACAGGCAGATAGATATACACAACTATGAAATGAGAATTAATAAATGTATTATTTAAAATTGTATTAAAATAGTTATTAATAAATATTTGGGGGGTTTTAGGTATTTGTGATATTTTCAGCATTTTTGAAGTTATGATTTGTGTGATTTCTTTTCTCATTATATTCACTTTTTACCTACTTTTATAATCAAAATGTTTGATTTTTTCAAGAGACCTACACACATACACATACAAATTGTGTAAGTATTTCTTCTCATAAAACCTAAACCCACCCCTGCGCTCAGAAATACATTGTGTCAGCACTTCATCCTATCTCTGAATTTTTTCACTCTTCCTCTGCTCCCAGTGGCAGATAATTCACAGAGATTGTTTACAGGGATCATCCAAAGAGCATGCTGGGAACACCAGGACTGGCCAACGGTGGAGCAGGCAGTCGGGAGACAGTAGGTTGTTTCATGGTGCTATTTTGATTTTCTTCCCATCCACCTGGTCCAGGAATTCAGTGCCTGAAAACGCTGGAACAAACATCCCACCCTGACTATGTCCCTGGTTGATTGCTGTCCTCCCATCCCCATTCTATTCCATCCACCCTGACTATGTCCCTGGTTGATTGCTGTCCTCCCGTCCCCATTCTATTCCATCCACCCTGACTATGTCCCTGGTTGATTGCTGTCCTCCCGTCCCCATTCTATTCCATCCACCCTGACTATGTCCCTGGTTGATTGCTGTCCTCCTGTCCCCATTCTATTCCATCCACCCCAACACATTGATGTGGAGGCCTTTCCACACATGCTGGTTCGTGACATGGTGACAGATGATTCCTGATATATATATATACATACTTTTTTTATTTTACAGACTTTATTTTTTAGGGCAGTTTTCTGTTTGAAGAAAAACTGAGCCGAAATTACAGAGAACTTCTAAATACTCTCTCTCCCCCGCCCACAGATCCCCCTATTATTAGCACCTTGTGTTGGTGTGGTATATTTGTTACAATTGATGAACCAATATTAATACAGTGTTATAACTAAAGCCCACAGTTTACTTAGCATTCACTCTTTGTGCTGTACAGTCCTATGGGTTTTGGCAAACACTTAATACCATGTGTCCATCATTATAGGTAGCATCACGCAGAATAGTTCCACGGCCCTAAAAATGCCCTGTGCTTCACATATTCATCCCTGAACCCCTTACAATTATTGATTAGTTTTGCCTTTCCCAGAGTGCCATGTAGATGAAATCATAGAGCATGTAGCCTTTTCAGACTGGCTACTTTTACATAACAATATGCATTTAAGGTTCCTCCAGGTCTTTTCTTGGCTTAATTTCTTTTTATCAATGAATAATAGTCTATCATATGGATGTACCACAGTGCATTCACCTATTCAAGCATATCTCGTTTGCTTGCAATTTTTGTCAATTATGAATAAAGCTGCTCTAAACATTCACACGCAGGTGTTTGTGTGGAGATAAGTTTTCAGCTCAGCTGGGTAAATACCTGGGAGCACAACCGGTGGATCACACAGTGGTTTCCCATAGACAGCACGGTTGGGTCACGTGTTAAGACTGTGTTTAGCTTTGTAAGAGGCTGCCAAGCTGCCTTCCAAAGCTACTGTATCACTCTGCATTTCCGCCAGCAGTGAATAAGAGTTCCCATTGCTCTATATCCTCTCATCAGCGTTTGGTAGTGTCAGTGTTTTGGATTTTAGTTATTCCAATAGGTGTTTTAATTTGCAATTGCCTAATGACATACAACGCTGCGTATCTTTTCATAGCTTATTTGCCATCTGCATATTTTCTTTGGTGAAATGCCCTTTTACTGTCTATGGGATCAGTAGTAATGATCACTCTTTCATTTCCGATATTAGTAATTTGTATCTTTCATTTTCTCTTGGCCAGCCTGGCTAGAGGCTTATCAATTTTATTGATCTTTTCAGAGAACCAGCTTTTGGCTTTCTTGATTTTCTCTATCAATTTTCCTGTTCACAGTTTCATTACTTAGTGCTCTGATTTTTATTATTTATTTTTTCTTCCTTACTTGGGGCTTAATTTGCTTTTCGTTCTTGATTTCCCTAAGGTGGAAGCTTAGTGACTGCTTTTAGACCTTTCTTTATTTCATATATTTTTTTTTCAATGCTATAAATTTCCCTCTACTGCTTTCACTAAAAAAAAAAAACCGTTGCTGACTCATGGTGACCCCATAGGGCGGAGTAGAAGTTCCCCATAGGGTTTCCAAGGAGCAGATGGTAGATTTAAACTGCCAACCTTTTGGTTACCAGCCTGAGGTCTTAACCACTGAGCCACCAGGACCTCACTGCTTTCATTAAAAAAAAAAATTATTATATCCCATTAATTCTGAATAATTGCATTTTCATTTTTGCTGAGTTCAAAATAATTTTTTAAAATTCTCTTGAGGCTTCTTCTTTGGCGTTATGTAAGAGTATGCTGTTTAATCCCCAAATATCTTGGCATTTTTTCAGCTTTCTTGCTATTACTGATTTCTAGTTTAATTCCACTATGCCTGAAAGTATACACTGTATGATTTCGATTCTTTTAAATTTGTTAAGGTGTGCCTTATACCCCAGTGTTTGGCCTACCATGGTGAATACTCCTTATGAGTTTGAGGGGAACATGTATTCCTGCTGTTGTTGAGTATTCTATAAATGTCAACTAGATCCATGTGATTGCTGTACTGCCCAGTTTAAATACATCCTTACTGATTTTCTGCCTACTGGGTCTGTCAGTTACTGATAGGGCGTGTTGAAGTCTCCAACTATAATACTTCATTTGCCTATTTGTCCTTACAGTTCTATTGGTTTTTGCCCCATGTGCTTTGATGATCTGTTGTTAAGCACATACACATTCAAGATCATCATGTCTTCTTGGAGAATTGATCCCTTTGTTGTTGCTCTTGTTTGCTATCAAGTTGGTTCTGACTTACAGTGACCCTAGGTACAACAGGATGAAACAATGCGTGGTCCTCCATCATGCTCACAATAATTGCTATGTTTCAGCCCATTGCTGTAGTCACTGTGTCAATCCATTTCATCAAGGGTCTTCCTCTTTTTCCCTAACCCTCTACCTTACCAAGAATGATGCCCTTCTCCAGGGTGTAATCCATACTGCAGGCTATAGTCTTTGATATTCATCAGTAAGTGTTTCAAGTCCTCTTCGCTTTCAGCAAGCAAGGTTGTGTTATCTGCATATTGCATGCTGTTATTGAGTCTTCCACCAATGCCGATGCCACATTATTCTTCATATAATCCAGCTTCTCAGATTATTTGCTCAGCATACAGATTGAATAAGTATGGTGAAAAGATACAACTCTGACGCATACCTTTCCTGATTTTAAACCACACAGTATTCCTTGTTCTGTTCAAATGGATGCCTTTTGTTCTATGTACAGGTTTCTTATGAGCACAATTAAGTGTTCTGGAATTCCTGTTCTTCACAATGTTATCCATGGTTTGTTATGAACCACACAGTTGAATGCCTTTGCATAGCCAGTAAAACACAGGTAAACATCTTTCTGGTATTCTCTGCTTTCAGTCAAGATCCATCCAAAATCAGCAATGATATCCCTAGTTCCACATCCTCTTCTGAATTCACTTTGAATTTCTGGCAGTTCCCTGTCAATGTACTGCTGCATTTGTTTTTGAATAATCTTCAGCAAAATTTTACTTGCATGTGATATTAATGATATCATTCGATAACTTCTGCATTCTGTTGGAAGGCCTGGAATGGGCACTAATATGGGTCTCTTCCAGTCAGTTGGCCAGGTAGCTCTTCCAAATTTCTTGGCATAGATGAGTGAGCCCCTCCAGCACTGCATCCATTTGTTGCAATATCTCAATTGGTATTCCATCAATTCCTGGAACCTTGTTTTTTATCAATGCTTTCAGTGCAGCTTGGACTTCTACCTTCAGTACTACTGGTTCTTGTTCATGTGTCACCTCCTGAAATGGTTGAACGTCGACCACTTCTTTTTGGTACAGTGACTGTGTGAGTTCCTTCCATCTTCTTTTGATGTTCCTGCATCATTCAATATTTTGCACACAGAATCCTTCAATACTGCAACTCATGGTTTGAATGTTTTATTCAGTTCTTTCATTTTGAGAAATGCCGAGCATTTTCTTTCCTTTTGGTTTTCTAACTCTAGGTCTTTTGTACATTTTCACTGTCATTCATGGCATCACTGGGTGACTTCAGTCTGCCAACTTTTTGTTTAACAGTTAAGCACAAATAGTTTCTGCCACCCAGGGACCTAAATCATTATGTAAGGCCCCTTGAGAAAACCACTTTAAATAAAAAGACATAGATTAGAAGTAAAGAGAAAGATATACCGTGCTAACACTAATCAAAAAGAAACTGAAGTACATACATTCATTTCAGATAAAGTAGACTTAAGAGCAAGGAAAACCATCAGGGACATATAAACATCTTATATTATGTCTATCTATGTCTTTTCATTTAAAGTGGGTTTCTCATAGGCAACAGAGTTGGGTCTTGGTATTCTGGGGTTTTTTTTAATCAATTCTCACTACATCTGTCTTTTAATTGATGTATTTAGATCACCGATCATTCACAATTATAGTGACTATTGACGTAGTTGAATTAATATCTACCATATGTGTAACCGTGTTCTATTTGTTCTCCCCACGTTCTTTGTCTGTTTGTTTATTTATTTGTTTGTTCTACTTATTGTATTCCACTCCTTTTATCCCTTCTCTGGTTTTAATTGAGCATTTTATATAATTATATACTCTCCTCTTAGCATATGAATTATATTTCTTTTAAAAAAAACTTTTAGTGATTGTCCTAGAGTTTGTAATATACATGTACAACTAATCTAAGACCACATTCATCTGTGAGGATCATAAAAATTACAGATAACGTCATGAAGAATGAGAATTCTAGAACACTTCATTGTGCTCAGGAGGAACCTATATAAAGACAAAAAGCAATCATTCAAGCAGAACGAGGGGATACTCAGTGGTTTAAAATCAGAAAAAGTGTGCATCAGGGTTGTATTCTTTTACCATACTTACACAGTCTGTATGCTCAACAAATAATCTGAGAAGCTGAACGATGTGAAGAGCACGGCATCAGGATTGGAGGAAGACTTATTAACAGTCTGCTATATGCAGATGATACAACCTTGCTTGCTGAAAGTGAAGAGGACGTGAAACACTGGTGAAGATCAAAGACTACAGCCTTCAGTATGCATTACACCTCAACAAAAGAAAACAAAAGTCCTCACAACTGGACCAAAAGCAGTATCATGATAAACGGAGAAAATATTGGAGTTGTCAAAGATTTCATTCTACTTGGATCCACAATCGACACCCATAGAAGCAGCAGTCAAGAAATCAAATAATATTGCATTGCTCATAGCTGCTGAAAAATGTATTAAAAGCAAAGCTGTTATCTTGAGGACTAAGGTGCACCTGACCCAAGCCATGATATTTTCGATTGCATCATATGCACGTGAAAGCTGTACAATGAATAAGGAAGACCAAAGAAGAATTGATGCCTTTGAATTATGATGTTGGCAAAGAATATTGAACATACCATGGACTGCCAGAAGAACGAACACATCTGTCTTGGAAGGAGTACAGTCAGGATGCTCCTTAGAAGCAAGGATGGTAAGACTTCATCTCACGTACTCTGGACAAGTTACCAGGAGGGACCAGTCCCTAGAGAAAAACATCATGCTTGGTAAAGTAGAGGGTCAGTGAAAAAGAGTAAGACCATCAATAAGATGGACTGATACGGTAGCTGCAGCAATGAGCTCAAACACAGAAGTGATTCTGAGGAGGGTACATGATCGGGCATTGTTTTGTTCTGTTGTACATGGGGTCACTATGAGTTGGATCCAACTCTTAACAGCACCTAACAACAACGACAACATTCAAATAGCACAATGCTACTTCACAGATAGTGCATGTTCCTCATAACACAGTATTTCCAATTCTTCCCTTCCATCCCTTAATACAGTGCTGTCATTCATTTAACTTGCCCTTAAACTATAATTATCCAATGTATTGTTGCAATATATTTTGAATAAACTGCAATCTGCTATACCAAATAAAAGAAATATTTTATTTTTATTCCTTCTCTAATGCTCTTCCTTTCTTTATGTAGACCCAAATTTTTGGCCTATGTGATTTTTGTTTTCTCTGAAGAACTTATAGTGGTAAGTAGTGTTAAGTTTTAGGGGATAGAGTAAGAGGTTCTATAGTCCTATGATTTTTTTTTTTTTTTTTCTTAAAGCTGGGCAGATCTATTGTCAACGAATCCCTCAAGTTTTGTTTGTCTGAGAAAGACTTTATTTCTTCACTTCAAAGGATAATATCGCTATAAACAGAATGCTAGACCCCTGGCTTTTTAAATGTTTTATACCACTCTCTTCTTGCTTTCATGGTTTCTGAAGAGAAGTCATACGTAATTCTTCTCTTGTCCCTCTATAAGTAAGATGTATTTTTCCTCTGTCTTCAAGATATTTTCTTTTTCTTTGGTTTACTGCAGTTTGAATATGATATGCCTAGGGGTGTATTTTTTGGCATTTTTCCCATTTGGTATTCTTTGAGCTTCCTGTATATATGGTCTCGTGTCTGTCATTATTTTTGAAATTTTTTCAACCATTATTACTTTAAATACTTCTTTTCTGTTTTCTCTTTCTTTTCTGATATTCCCATTACATGTATATTACACATTTTGTAATTGTCTCAAGGTTCTTGGATGTTCTGTTTTTTTCTTTTTATTATTATTTTTATCTCTTGGCTTTTCAGTGTGAGAGTTTCTATTGACATATCTTCAAGCTCAATGATTCTTGCTTTGGCCACGTCCAGTCTACTGATTGACCCATAAAAATCATTCCTCATGTCTGATACAGTACATTTGATTTTTAGCAATTTCTTTTCAGTATTTCTTAGAAATTTCATCTCTGTGCTTATGTTAGCCATTTTAACTTATTTTTCATAGGTATTTTAAATTCCTTTCTGATAATTCCAAAATTTCTGCCATATTTGTATCTGACGGTTTTTTGTTTGTTTGTTTTTGGTGTCTTCAGAAGGTGTCATTCTCCTTTTAGCATGTCTTGTAATTATTTGTTAAAAGCCAGACATGATATATCTGGTAAAAGGAACTGAAAGAACTTAGGCATTTAGTGTGAGGTTTTGTTTATCTAGGCTGTAGTTAGACTGTATTTACTGTTTCCTGTAACTGTGGTGTCAGAGGCTAAAATTTCCCTAGTGTCCTTGTTTTTGTCTCACCTGTTGTCTTTGGGCTTCCCTAGGGGTTCCTTCTTAAATAGGGTCTGAGACTTGCAATTCTTTTTTTTTTTTTTTTTTTAGCTACAATCTCCTGTTAGTATACAGGAGCTTTATTGATGTGGTGGTAAGTTTTAATGGAGAAGTTCAGAGTTCTGTAGTACTAAAAGTGGTTCTCAGTCTTTTAGTGAGTTTATGCCCCTGGGCTGTGGCCTTTAAAAGTGCTTCTCAGCTTCCTCCCACCTCTTAGGTGGGACAGGAAAGCTAAAAGAGGTTTCAGTTGGGTATTGGGTGTTTTCCTTCCTCTAAGTTGAAGGCTAGAGAGGTAAGGAGTTGGATATTTCCCATTCCCCAGGTTGGTTAGGCATTGGTAAAATCCAAGTTGGTAGGTTCTGAAAAAAAATAATTTCCCTTGAGAGCAGGCCTTCTTAAGGAGAACAGAGACCTCTGGGCATATTTCAAAATAGATACTTTTCCCCTCCCCTTACAGGAAGCACAAGGAGATTTTTCACCAATCCTGTGCAGCCCATCAAGGTAAAATTCATAAATGTAGGGGGAGGGACTGAGGCTGAGAGCCTTCCTCAAGTTTTTACTCTCAGTCTACTCCACATTGAGTCACCAGTAATTTGTCAGTTACAGTTTAGTTTTTCCTACTGGCATTATCTCCAGCTCCAGGCTTCTGCCCCTTGGCTTCTGATTTCAATAAGCTGTGATTCTCTGTATCAGTCCATCTCTCCAGTTTCAGCATGCCATTTACTCGGTGACTTTAATTCTGCGATGGTAAGATAAAAACAAAAGAGTTATTGATTTTTAGTTTGTTCAGCTTCTTCTTCTTGTCAGAATAGGGGTGACGACTTCCAAGCCCTTTACATGTAAGACCAGAAACCAGAAATTCCAGAACTGGTTTGGGTAGATGCTCTGTGTGTGGAAATTGCTAGCTAAGTCAGATAAGAATTGCATCACACACTCATTGAGTTGGTGGAGGTATATGACAGCAGCATTGTTCTCTAGAGGCTAATCAGAGATGGATATAGAACATCTTGCCTTCTCTTTGCCACTGGGGCACTTAAACCTTCCCTCTGTCTAAAGAACTCTAGTTTATCACTGATGAATGCTACCATGTGAGGATACAGTGCTAGGAAAAAATACAAATGGAAGCAAAACGCAGTGCCCATCTTCAAAGAATTCACAACCCAATATTTGTTGTTAGGTGCCGTCGAGTCCGTTCTGACTCACAGCAACCCTATGCACAACAGAATGAAACACTGCCTGGTCCTGCCCCATCCTCACAATTGTTGCTATGCTTGAGCCCATGTTGCAGCAACTGTGTCAATCCATCTCACTGAGGGTCTTCCTTTTTTTTGCTGACCCTCTACTTTACCAAGCATGATGTTCTTCTCCAGGGATGGATCCCCCCTTACACGTCCAAAGTATGTGAGACACAGTCTCACCATCCTTGCTTCCAAGGAGCTTTCTGGTAGTACTTCTTCCAAGACAGATTTGTTCATTGTTTTGGCAGTCCATGGTATATTCAATGTTCTTAGCCGTCCATGGTATATTCAATGTTCTTAGCCAACACCACAATTCAAAGGCGTCAATTCTTCTTTGGCCTTCCTTATTCATTGTCCAACTTTTGCATGCATGTGGGGCAATTGAAAACACCATGGCTTGTGTAAGGTGTACCTTAGTCCTCAAGGTGACATCTTTGCTTTTTAACATTTTAAAGAGATCTCTTGCAGCTGATTTGCCCAGTGCAATGTGTCTTTTGATTTCCTGACTGCTGCTTCCATGAACATCGACTGTGGATCCAAGTAAAATGAGATCCTTGACAACCTCAATTTTTTCTTCATTTATCATAGAGAAACACAAATGAATAATAATTCTAAAGCAGTGTAAGGTTTTGTTCTATGGGACCCCAAAGGAGAAACCACTTAGGATCATCAGGGGTGATTCAGAGAGGAGTTCGCACTGGAATTTTTCTGGATGATGAGTGGAATTTGCTAGCATGGGAGAAAAACGGGGTGGATGATCCGGTCAGCAAGACAAGCAGGGCTTACTTTTACTTACTAATCTGTAGCGAGCAATTTCGCAGGGGTTTCACCACATCAAATGTGCTTACCTGTGCTTACTAATCTGTAGTGAACAATTTCACATGGATTTCACCACAACCTGATGTGAAACCCATATGGAATTTTTCACCACAGATTAGTAAGTAAGCACAAGTGAGCCCATGCTTACCTCGCTTACTGGGTCATCCACCCCTGTCAGGGACTGTAAATTTCAAAAGAGGTTTTGACTCTGTAGGAAGATTCTGTGGGGTTGAGAGAGAGACAGATGCCAGCCATACCTAGAAGTAGAGTGTTTGATGTGGTGAAAACATGTGAAATTGTTCACTACAGATGATCTGATAAGCAAGGTAAGCACCATGCTTACCTTGCCTATTAGATAATTCACAGCCGCCACCTAGCAATATTTCCTGGCTGTATCATCTCAAACAATTGACTCAAGCTTTCAATTAAATGAAGAAATTGTAAGCATGGGCAAAGCAATTAAAGGTCAGCCCCAGTAAAGTAAGGTGGGTGGGATTAATTCTCTAGATTGAACTTCAAATTCAGTGTTAGTTAATTAACTCCATAGAGTTTTAGCTTCTTTCCTTGTCCAAATTTAATCCTCTCTTCACCAGTCAATAGAAATACAAGAAAATATGATGTTTCAGAGACATATAAACACAGAGCGTCCAGCACTAGGCATGTGGGCAAACCTTATGAGACCACAATTACTATTTCAGGCCTTGGCCAATGTTGTCCAGGGTAGGCTTGGTAATTACCCCAATACTGAAGCCATTCTCTTTCCTAGCTGAGACTGCCAGAATATTCAGGTGGCATATGACATGAGTATAAATAAGGAAGACACATTTTTGACAGGTATATTTGAACAAATATCTCCTACCGAATATTATCTCCAGGAAAATAATTGCCATGAGAGCTTATTACAAAATTACATTTAATTCCAATAATACTTGCATCTTAAAACATGCTAATAACTTTTGTTATTGATATGCATTTCTTTCTAGAGACTGAGAAACCTATTGAAAATCACATCAGACGACAAAATGGTGGATGATCACATAATGCTGGGAATCACGGCCTGGCCAAGCTGACACATATTTCTGGGGGACACAAGTCAATCCATGACATATTTACACTGTAAAACATGCTAATAACTTTCATTTTGTTGTCGATACATGTTTCCTTCTATAGACCGAGAAACTTATTGAATGCCTTCAGAACTGAAAAAATATCTTCATCCTCTAAGTTAGTGGTTCTGAAATGGGGATGATTTTGGCCCCTAAAAGACATCTGGCCCTCTCTGGAGACGTTTCCTGTTGTCACAGCTAGGCTGGATGTGCTACTAGCAGCAGGTCGGTCAGAGGTCAGTGATGCTGCTAAACATCCTACAATACACACAACAGCACACCACCCTCTTCCCAACAAAGAATTATCTGAGATAAAGAACTCTGGGATGTGGCCTCCTCCAGCTCTGCCACTACATGCCTAAGTCCTTTTGATTCTTCCTACTGAATATCTAGGAGCCCTTGTGGGGCAATGACTAAGTGCTTGGTTGCTACACTAAAGGTAGGTGGCTTGAACTCACCTAGCAGCTCTGCAGGAGAAAGACCTGGGGATCCGCTTCTGTAAAGATTACAGCCAAGAAAATCCTATGGGCTAGTTCTACTCTGTCACAAAGGGTTTCTATCAATTGGATTCGACTTGATGGCACCTAACAACAACAACTGAACATTTGTTTAATCTGTCTTTTCCTTTTATACCCATTTCTAAAGCCCTCTCTAAAGCCCATCTCCTATGCAAACAATTTCAGGAACTTCTGAGCTGGTCTTCTGTTTCAAGTCTTACCCGTTTTCATGGTAGTTGCTGCACAGCACAAAGCCAAGTTTCTAAAATGCAAATCTGACCTTATTGCTCCCTGCTACATTTAATGGGGTTTACCTATTAAGTAATATACCTAAATTATTACACAGAAAAACTCATCATTTTGTTTTATAATCATGCCAAATATTGAGAAGGTAAAATGCATCCACAAATGTCGATCCATGGTATCTGGGTCATGCTCTGGTTATGAGATCCTGGAGGCACACGCTGTACACCCTAGAGACCATCTTCCCGTTCTACTAATAAAACAGTGTAGATAATCTCGGGGCTCCCCCAGAGAATTAGAGGATTGAATAAAACTTAGCTGTCAAAATGCTAGTGCTAACTTGCTACTCTTGTTCTAGCCAAACTATTTTTCTGTAATTACATTATCAATATAGAGTCACAGTCCTCTCCAGACCAATCTTAGGATCCAGGCTCTCCATATCACAGTGCTCCATGGATCTGTGACATTTTATAACAATTCTTAAGTGACTTAGGATAAATGTCACTGGGCTATTGGAAAAGTCAATGAACGACCTTCGTATGATCATTAACTAGCTCCCTCCTTGTCCGTGTATGACTCTCTGCCCTCCTACACAAACTCTAGATGTCAGAATTATCTGAATCCAGCCACCCTAATTAGCATAGGCCAAATCTTACTTTGACCATTTCATGTTCAGAGCTACAGAAGTTGTCTATCAAGTGTTGTGCACTGTAATGGGGCTTGACTTCTGTAATCCATTCAGCCTGCATTTCCGTTGTGTTCATGAGAAAGCCCAGGTAGGCTGGTTTTCGATGCATTGAGGAAAGCTGTTCTATTTTAGATTCTGTGTGAACTGTGGACACATTTACCATCTATATGAAGGCTTCTGTTTACAGCGGGAAGCTGCGGATCACATAACCACTTGGAGATTTGGCTGCTGCTTTTCCCCAGTGTTAGTCACATGGTGAATAAACTAACTTAAAAAGAAGTCTGTGATCTAAACTGGAAATGTTTCAGACCTCTTGCAATGCTAGTAAAAGAAAGAAGACTGAGATCATAGTCAGCTACATTATTAATAATATCCATTATAGCAATTACATAATCACAAGGCCATCTGTTGGGTAGTGACAATGTGGGACACACTACAGAAAAACAGCACAGTAGAATCCTCTTCCCCACCAGACAAATCACAGGACCAGTCCTTTTGTGCTTGCTTGTTTTTTCTCTAACGTTCACAAGACTTATTTTGGTATAAAGTTAAAGCAGAGCTGCCTTCCTCTTTGTGTATCCATGCAGCCAGTGGCTCTGCCCTGCAAAAATAACCCTGGACCCCAAAAGCCAAGAAGAATTTCAGAATGAGAACTGGGAGATTACTGGGAGGAACTCCGGATTAAGTCAAAGAAGGAAGGGAGGAAGGGAAGAAAGGAAGGAAGGACAGAGGGAAGGAAGGAGGGAAGGAGGAAATCTAAAACAAGTATCTTCATCTGTAAGAGAAGGTGAAACTTGGAATAGATTTCTAAGGAAGCTTTAATCTTTGAAAATCTTTGTTTTAAGGAAACCATTTGGCCTAAAAATAATGCTTTGAAGAATGTTTCATTCAAATTAGTAAATGAAAAAGTACACAGTAGAAAAAAAGAAAAACAACAATGAGGAAAAAGGGAGAGAAGAGAAAGGGAAGATGATGAGAAGAGAGGAAAGAGGAGAAAGATAGTTCTATTTGCATCTCTCTCCATGGTTCACACTCCATTAGCGTGAGTCACACTCCACAATTCACACCTCATTAGCAATATGAGGCAGCAATAACCACTGGACTTGCTGAGTATCTTTTCAGGCCAGGCGTGTGTTAGGCCCTTACAGCACATTGTCTCCAATCCTCAACCAAGCAGTGTAAACATTATGCCATTGCCCAGCTGAGAAAACAGAGATCCAAAGACCTCCTGATTAATTCAACTGTATGGGTCTCTGCCCTGCACCCTAACTAATACCATCTGACAGACAGTTAAAGTTGAAAGCTGGCCTGTCAACCCACTCTAACATCTTGTTTGGGTTTGATTTTAAAATCAGAGGAAGAGAATGTAAATACACTGATTTGTGTTCTGTTTAGTTTTGCCTAAAAATTTAATTTAGATGCTTGCAACTCAAAGGCTTTTTCTGTTCCCAGGGGTCTGGGCAGGTAGAGCAGGTGTAAGTTGGCCTCCTTGTCTGGCCACCTTAGAGCTCCCCGTCCCTGGCTTTTACAGCATCTACCCTCTTGAACACAGCTTTCTCTCAAGGACACTATTAAACACATCCACTCAGTAGTATAAACAACTGACAATGGCTGAAGGTGCTGCCCTCTCCCAGTGAAATTCTCATTTGATACGGGATCAAAGTTCCAAATCCAAGAGCAGATAATGCAGCAGCAACCTCCTAGGAACACTCTTCAGAGCCCGGGTTTAGCAGAACACACCACTGTGAAGAACCTGGACAACAGGGTTTGTTTTCAAGTGTATTTGGGAAACCCTGGGCCCCAGATTCCTCCAGGAGATATTCACAAAGCACGTTAGCATCCACAGTTAAACCACTTGCAGGAAAGAAACCTGGTTAATTTAGTTTAATTATTTCTCTACCCAATTTATTTAACCATGAGATTTCCCCGCCCTTCCTTCCCACACCCATAAATGCCACACAGAACTACTCCTGTGCAGGCACGCCACGGAAAAGGTTGAGGGTACAGTCCTAGATGCTCAACCAGGAGAGTATTTTCCAAAAGACACATCTCCCAGGTGCACATGGAAGAATATTTATTCTGAACGAGAGCAGACTCTGGCAAAGCCTCAAAGATAGAGCTTCAAAGGTTACTTTCAGAGTAGAAATCCTATCAGTTCACAGAGCAGCCCTGCGTACTAATGGATGTTTCTAAGCCAACCACAAGGAAACATGTTAAGCCATGCTTTATGCTGTGGCTGTTACTGTTTTGATTTTTTAAAGGATGGCACATAAAGAATGGGGATTCTAGTCAGTTTTCTAGAATCTAGATCACACAAAGCCTTTTGTTTCTAATGCAAATATCCATACAACGATTCAGAAGTTTGGAGGTGAGTTCAACCCCCCATATAGGCCACAATGGTATGCCTACCCTGCCCCCTAAGGCTGCTCTTTCACCTACATGTTTATTTCTACAAATCTGCAGTAGGCCTCCCTTCCCCGGTACAACCAGGTCACTCCCACTCCTCATATTTCTCCACCCTTAATTCACGCAGGTGGCTCATCCCTGCTCACAGGCTTCTTCTGAGTCAGGTGGAAAGGCAGGGTGCAAGCAGCCCAGAGCTGGGAGTCAAAACATCACTTTCTTGCTCCACGACCTTCCTGAGTACATTACATAACTTCCCCACGCCTCAATTTTCTCTTTCCTAAAACTGGATAACGGTAATAAAAAGTAGTTGGTACGTGTTGGCCCAACCTAAAATCCTCTTCTCCCCATGATTGCATACACATTTATTTTCCAGACCACCATTCCTCCTTCTCTGCTCGTGACAGCACAGGTGTTGGACTGGCTCTCAAAGACTTTACGTGTGTCTTTCCTTGTCTCTTGTTTTGCCTACTTTTCTACCCCTTTTTTTCTCTACTCTTTTGATCATCTTTTTTTTTTCTCCAAGGCCTGGCTTACTTTCTTTTTTATGGATTCCCGTATGTTTCCTTTTATACTTTGGTTTTGAGTGTTTCTCTTCTCTGCCTGATTCTAAATAATCTGTTTCCTCTCCTGATTGTATTATTCACCCAGACCCTCCTTACCAGGCCAGGGCACCCATCCACCAGCTGATGTGAGTGTTAGCTGCTAACAGCTCAGAGCTCCAGCCTTCTGCTAAAAAAAATGCCCTCTGCCAACAGGAGCTGCCTCACTGAGAAATGTCTGGCAACGCCCTCTGGGGTGGCCTGGGACCAATGACAGCTGATGCAGGGGTACAAAAGGCCAGCCCCTTCACCTCAAGGTGAGCCAACTCTGTGGTGGCATTCGCACACCAGACCTCCCCATGGATCAAATCGAGGCTGCATTTCAGCCACATTCACATCTTTACCTTGCTCTTTTCTCATCCTCTCCTGCATGTTAGCTCCTTACAAGTTTCATCTGAAATCAATGCCGCAATAAATCAATTGTGTAAGAATCCCTGTCTCAGTCTCTCTTTTTATGAAACCTGAACTAAGACACTCCCCCTTCAACCTCTCTCCCTCATTAACCTTTCCCCTTCACTCTCCTAATATTATTTGGTCCTCTATCTTTAAACTTGGAAACCCTGGTGGCACAGTTGTTAAGAACTATGGCTACTAAACAAAAGGTTGGCAGTTCGAATACAAGGTGCTCCTTGGAAACCCTATGGGGCAGTCCTACTCTGTCCTGTAGGGTCGCTCCAAGTTGGAATCAACTCGACGGCAATGGGTTTGGTCTGGGTTTGGATATTTATCTTATTACAGGCATGTATTTCCTCTCTCTGTTAACAGTAAAAACAGATATTTTTCTTTGAAGTCTTCCTCTCTTAAAACCTTTCTACAATTTCTAGGTACCTCTAAAATGTCCCAATTTTGCCAAGCTGTTCTAGTGGTTAATCTCTGCTTGAGAAGCAAACAGAGCTAAAGAAAGTTTAACTAGCAAGAGATACAATAAATGTAAGCTCCAAAATTACTTTGCAAATCTGAACTCAGCAACTGATTGGTCATCCACATGACCCCTTGGACACAGGAGGCAAGACAATATGGCTGCCCTGAGACGTGACCATCTTGCCCCATCTGGCACAGATAGTCTGGGGTCTCAAATCTCTGATAAACTCTTAGCCCATAGCTCTTCCTTGTGCCTCTCTGGACTCCACACAGGATCTGGTCTCTGTTTGGTGTACCTTAGTAAAATGGTTCTGTTTTGAGCTATGTTGGGGAAACCAATTAAGCCAGATTTCCCCACCACTGGGGACCCCCTCAGTTACCCCATAAATACACGAATTGCATTAATGTATTCTTACTGCTAGATAAAACACAGGAAATGGAGGATGGAGAGCAGGACACTCAAGTTCTCTAATTCTGCTAAGGCCGTTGATCTATTTTATCAGCCAATTACCCACTTTCCAACCCATTCTATGATGTACCATCACTGAGCTCAGTATCAACTGAGACTTGCGTCCTGTCTCCTGTACTGCAGGCCTGGATCTGTGTAGGTTAAACCCTCCTGCAGCCTGGATCTGTATGGGTTAAACCCTCCTGCAGCCTGGATCTGTGTAGGTTAAACCCTACTACAGCCTGGATCTGTGTAGGTTGAACTTTACTGCAGCCTGGATCTGTACAGGTTAAACCCTGTATACTTCTGAAAACCTTCTCTGAGTGAAAACTTCTCCAAGAAAAACTGAACAAAAACTGGCCTAGATTGCTTTGCAGATAAATGACCTGAAAATGTCAGCCTCTAATTGTTTCAGGAGGTGATACATTTACCTGTGAACACAAGGCTCCTTTGCATTCATGCTATGGCCCGCCTTCCCACTCGCAGAGGATAAACGGAAAACCTCTTTTCTTTCACCTTTGTTTAATTATAGGACCACTTCCCAGAGGATTAACTCCTTTAAAATTTTAATGGAGTCGCTGACTCTTGAGTGGTTTCACCATGATACGGCTCTATAGTTATGTTTCTTTGGCTCTTGTAATTGTGTGACTACAATGTGTATACATGCTAGAAGATTAAATGGGCTGAAATATGACAAAAGACGTGGTTAATGAAAAAAAGGGTTTATGGACTCAGCTGTTTCTTCTAACCTGCCTGGATGGTAAGTGCAGGCTTGCATATCTCTAAGATCTACTGCTTTTCTATGAAAGATTATGGCAGGCTTTGAGGAACAATCCCACACCTGGAATAGGGTCCAAAAAAGGCGGGGGGGGAACTTTCTACTCTTTGTGATAAATGAAGCTCCAGAAGCCAAGATTCTCTCTTCATGGTTCTACAAATCTGGGGGCACAGTCAATTCCCCCACCCCATGCATCTGAAATGAAACCATATGCTGTCACATCAGGAAATGAAATTAACTAAGCACTGTAACCTGTAAACAAGACAAGAAAGTGAGTAGCCTGAATTTATCTGAAAACCTGTCTCTTCCTTCAGACGATGTTTTAAAGTATTTTTAAATTTAATTTTGCTGTTGTCATTGTTAATATCCACAGCAAAACATACATCGATTCAACCATTTCTTAATGTACAATTCAGTGACATGTACAATTCAGTGACGTTGATTATATTCTTCAAACTGTGCAACAATTCTCACCCTTCTTTTCTGAGTTGTTCCACCTCCATTAACATAAACTTACTGGCCCCCAAGGTTCCTATCTAATCTTTTGAGTTGCTGTTGTCACTTTAATTCAATATAGGCAGTTCTTAAAGACGTAATGCTGGAGGCAGGCAATTTTACTATTAAGCTAAACTACTGAGTTTTTGTTCAGGGGATATTTTTGGTTTATGGTTTAAAGATGATCTCAGGACAATAGTTTCAGGGGGTCATCCAGCCCTCTTGGCTATAGAAAGTCTGGAGTCCATAAGAGTTTGAAATTCTGTTCTCTATTTTCCCCCTTTTGATTAAAATTCTCCTATAGAATCTTTGGTCAAAATATTAACCTCATAGTTGTGTGTCTGGGCTGTTCCCATATTTTCTGGGGGGTAGATTAGCAGTTCAAACTCCCCCAGCCACTCTTAGTTATCTAGTGCTACTTTAACAGAAATATCACAAGTGGATGACTTTAACAAACATAAATTTATTTTCTCACAGTTTAGGAGGCTAGGAGTCCAGATTCAGAGCGCTGGCTCTAGGAGAAGGCTTTCTCTCTCTGTCGGCTCTGGAGGAAAGTCCTTGTCTCTTTAGCTTCTGCTTCCTGATTCCTTGGAGATCTCCATGCAACTTGGCATCTATCTTACCCCATCTCTCTGCTCACTTGTTTAACCTCTTTCATATCTCAAAAGAGATTGACTCAAGATACACCTTACATTAATCCTGCCTTATTATTATCAAAACAAAAACAACCCATTCCCAAATGGGATTATAACCACAAGCATAGAGGTTATGATTTACAACATATATTTTGGGAGGACATAATTCAATCCATAACAGGGGGAGAAAGACCTGGCGATATATTCCCACAAAGATTACAGCCTATAAAACCCTACAGTGCAGTTCTACCCTCACATCGGGTTGCTATGAGTCTAAATCAACTCACTAGCACCTAACGACAACAACAAAAGATCTAATTTGGGTTTCGGTTATTAGGGGCTAAATTTGTCTCTAAAAAATTAAACATTTAAGGAATGCTTGCCCTGGTAGAGCAGTGGTTAAGAGCTACAGCTGCTAACCAGAGGGCAGCAGTTTGACTCTACCAGCCGCTCCTTGGAAACCCTACGGGGCAGTTCTGCTCATGTGGTCACTATGAGTCAGCATCAACTCGACAGCAACAAGTGGAATAAAATAGTGATATTTCTCCTAACTCCTTTAAAATTTTGTGAGATTTTCTAAGACAGACCCTGGAGAAAGATGACGGGTAGCTTTAATATCTAAAAGACTGGTGTATGTCTAGAGAGCAGAAATAATCCAATGGTGGGAAGTTGCTGTGTGGTATATTTCTGTTCATTTTTTAGAGCTCTACTAAAGTGAAATTAACAGCCTGAGTAATTAATGAGATCCTCATTATCAAAAGTCGTCAAGCACAGGCTAGATGCCATCTTCCAAAAGAGTTTTTAGCATTGAGGATATTTGTCCTAGATCCATTCTGATGTTAAATTTCTGTGATTCCAAGCTTGGAGAGTAAGTTCAGGACTAGTGTTCAGAGGGGCAGGCACCCCAGAGCGACCCAAGATCTAAACAAAGCCTCTAATGACTACTGAGCTGTGTTCAAATATTTCTTTGTCTAATGATCAAGGTGAATGAGGTTGAGGGTCTCTGAGCTTTCTTTCTGTATAATAAATCTACACAGAGAATTATGTTGCTGTTGAAACATAGAATTTACAGTAATACACCCTTCAGCTTTTTATAAAGACCTACTTTTCAAGTTGCAGCCCTGTTCATCGAGGAGCAGCCGTATTCTGCCATCTTTGGCAATATGTCAGTACTGTTGGAGAATCCCTTGGAAATTATTCAATATGGCATTGAGTGCTTGGTTGCTACTTCTTTCCATCTTCTTATCAAAATCAGTTAGGAAAAAAGTTTCAAAAAAGCTGCTTTTGAATCTACATTGTATTTTCACTAAGAAATAATGTAACTGCAAGTGCCTCCATACTTGTTCCCGGCATTAAACAAACACTATATAAAGCCGCTGCTATTCGTTTTTTTTTTTTATTATTATTCATAAGGTTTTCACTGGCTAATGCTTTTCAGAAGTAGACTGCCAGGTCCTTCTTCCTAGTCTGTCTTAATCTGGAAGCTCAGCTGAAACCTGTCCTCCAAGGGTGACCCTGCGGGTATCTGAATACTGGTGGCATAGCTTCCAGCATCACAGCAACACGCAAGCCCCCACGGTACGACAAACTGACAGACACGTGGGATTTCATTTTACTTGGATCCACAATCAACAGCCATGGAAGCAGCAGTCAAAAAATCAAAAGATGGACTGCATTGGGCAAATCTGCTGCAAAGGACCTCTTCAAAGCATCGAAGAGCAAAGATGTCACCCTGAAGACTAAGGTGCGCCTGACCCAAAAAAAAAAAATTTTTTTTTTTTTTTTGTATTTTCAATCGCATCAGATGCATGTGAAAGCTGGACAGTGAATAAGGAAGACCGAAGAAGAGTTGACGCCTTTGAATTGTGGTGTTGGCAAAGAATATGAATATACCATGGACTGGCAAAAGAACCAACAGATCTGTCTTGGAAGAAGTGTGGCCAGAATGCGCCTTAGAGGCAAGGATGGCGAGACTGTGTCTTACATACTTGGACGTGCTGTCAGGAGGGATCAGTCCCTGGAGAAGGACATCATGCTTGGCAGAGTACAGGGTCAGCAGAAAAGAGGAAGACCCTCAATGAGGTGGATTGACACAGTGGCTGCAACAATGAGCTCAAGCATAACAACGACTGTAAGGATGGCGCAGGACCAGGCAGTGTTCCGTTCTGTCGTGCATAGAGTCACTATGAGTCGGAACCGACTCAATGGCACCCAACAACAACAACAACATATAAAGCCAGTTCCCAGGTTGTCATTCAGCCAACCCCCACCTCTTCCCAATTGTCTTAGTCAGGATTCTCTAGAGAAACAGAACCAGTGAGATATATAGATACCAAACCCATTGTTGTTGAGTTGATTCCAATTCATAGTGACCCTTATAAAACAGAGTGGAGCTGCCCCATAGGGTTTCCGAGGAGCAGCTGGTGGATTCGAACTGCTGACCTTTTGGTTAGAAGCAGAGCTTTTTTAACCAGTGCACCACCAGGGCTCCTTGGTATAGATATAGACAAAGAGAGAGAAATTGATTTACTTCAAGGAATTGAGTCACACAATTGTGGGCATTGGCAAGTCCAGAATTCCCAGGTCAGGTTGCAGGTGAGGCTGATGCAGGCTTGCATTCTGAGATCAGAGGTGAGGTGACAGGAAGAGGGCAGAGTGGAGAATGAAATGAGAGTTCTGTCAACACACCTATTTATGGTTTGGAGCCAGAACACACCTAGGAAAACTCCCTTTTCAACTGATCAATTGATTACATTATATTAGATTACATTAGGGGAAGTAATTACATTAAACTACATTACATAAGGTAATCTGCTGTACCCAAGACCAACTGATTTAATCACTACCACTCCAAGACAGCAACTAGACCAGTGTTTGGCCAAACCCCTGGAAACCACAGCTTAGGGAAGTTGACACATAAGTTAACCGTCATGCCAGTATTGTCCTACTGGGTCCTATCAGCATAATCCATCATTCAGTCACTTCTCTTCATCATTTTGCTGTTCTTGTTTACCTCCTGGACTCCAAATGAGATGCTTCTGTCCCAGCTAGATGTCTCTACTGAGCAGTGGATTCCAAAACCTGAACTAACCTAGAGAGTTAAGATTGTGTAAACTGCAGTAGAGCAGAAGTAGAAGGTATTAGGGTGCCCATAACTATCCCATATTGAGAAAATGTAAAAGTTGAGAAGTTATAAAGGGCATTGATGACACAGTCTTTGCTCTCAAGAAACTTACAGAAGAATTGCTACTTAGTGGGTCTCTAAAGTAAGAATATGTGGTGGAAATTTTCTGTCTTTCTGAAAATGTTATTGCCCCATAACCTTAAACATTACAATCCCCTACCTTGGTGAAATGTTCAACTTTGAGAGTTACATGGGAACTGAGACCAGCTGCTAGGATCTCAGCTTCCTGTCTCTCATTTCAGCACACACTAGCTAGGGGCACTAAGTGGAGTGGTGGGAAGAGTTACCTATACCATTTATTTATCTTTTGGGTTATAGGAGCAAATATGGCTGAATTCATGTTTAGCCAGTTTTGTATAATACAACTTCATTTATAATCTTTGAAATAATTTAGAAGATCGGTCCAAAGAGTAAATAAAGTAATTTTATGCTTTAAAAACAACATAAACAATTTATCTTTTTTTTTTTTTTTTTTAATTTACCTCTCTTCCTTGATGTGCCTATCACTTACTAAATTATTCGCATGGGAGAGCTCTTCCTGACCATCACCTTTTTCAATTTTTCCCTTGGCTCATTTTTCTTCATTGTACTTATCACTGCCTGGCATTACTGTGTGTGTGTGTGTGTGTGTGTGTGTGTGTGTGTGTGCATTCATTTGTTGGTTTGCTTATACTGTCTCTCCATTGACGATGTAAATTTTTTTAGACCAAGGATTTTGTCAGCTTTGTTTACCACCATATTTCCAATTCTCAAAACACATATCAACACACAGTAAACCCTCAATAACTATTGAGGAAGGAAGGAAGGGAGGAAGGGAGGGAGGGAGGGAGGAAAGGGAAAAAAAATTTGCAAACCATATATTTGATAAAGTGTAAAAATGGCGGCACGGGAGTGTCTGACCTACTCTTTGTAACTATTTTTTACAACTATATGTATCCCTTAAAAGCATTTTTATTCTGTTATCTGCATCTTTACAAAAAAGAATTGACTGCATTTAATTTTCAGGGACTTAAACTTTTTTCATTAACACTATACGGCTAGGATCCTTCACTGTTGTCTCCACAGTGCATGTTTACAGTGTATTTGACTGCTGTGTGATATTCCACTGTAGAAATAAACCAGTTTATTCATACACTCCCTTTCGGATGGGTATTGGGGTGGTTTCTGGGTTTTTCTTCTACTCCAGTTCTGCCACGAACTTTCTCGTACATGTCTCCTGGTACACATGTGAACGATTTCTCTTGGCGTATGCCTAGAAAGGAGATGGATTTCTGGGTCTTAGAATATGTGAATTTTTACATTGACAAGAGAATGTCCAGCTGTTTCTCAAAGGGTCACTGTAAGTCACACACTCTTCGGTAAAATGTAGGCTATTATTTGGATGGGGGAAGGGGTCATGACAAAATGATGTCCTCTATTCTTCAGTGAAACTCTATCTAGCCCTGTCTTTCCCTTCTATCCTCCCCTCGTTTACATCTCTTTCTTAGAGTCATGGAATGTAAGGGCTGGAGGGATCCTCAACATGTCTGTACCCCACCCTTTGGCAGATGAGAAAACTGAAGTCCAGAGAGAATAAAACAGCATGCTCAAGATCACACAACTAATCAATTGCAGAACCAGGGTAAAAAGCAGGTTTTCTGATTCCCAGGACGTTGTCTTTTGTTTCATTTTCCTCACCCCTCATTTCCCCACTTCCTTCCAAAGCCAAGGTGCTGAGAGGAGGAGCAGAAAGGAATAGGCATGTTCCAAAATTCAGAACAATTTTAGTTATTCTATCCCCACTGTGGTGTTTGGCTGACCCTTTCCCAGGAGGAAGAGAGTGAGAGCTGACCCCACCCACCAGGATTGTAGGCTTCCAATGACAGGTTGTTTTAGGGAAGAAAAACTGTGGATTTTAAGATATAAGACATGTTTAGGACAATGAAGGGGCCAATGGTCAGACTGTAGTGGACTGAGTGACAGAAGTCATGGGTTTGAATCTCAGTTCCATAACTTTATCTCTGGGGTAACCTTGGATAAATCACCAAAACCTCTGTAAGACTCTGCTTCCTTGTCTATTGTCTTCAATAACAGGTGACCCTCTAACTCTCAGGGTTGGTGAGAGGATCAACAATGCAGTAGGTACCAAGCGTATTTCTATCCCAAGCTCCTGACACCTGACCTGGTATATAGCAAACCAGACAAAACTCATTGCCAATTCTGATTCATAGCAATGCTGCAGGACAGAGTAGAACTGTCCTGTAGGGTTTCCAAAGCTATATATATATATATATTTTTTTTTTTTTAGGTAAAAGTTCACAGGTCAAGTTACTTTCTCATACAAAAATTTATACACATATTGTTATGTGACACTAATTGTAATCCCTATAATGTGACAACACACTCCCCCTTCCCACCCCGGGTTTCCCACGTCCTTCCAACTAGCTGCTGTCCCTTCTGTCTCCAGATAGGAGCTGCTCACTTGATCTCCTGTATCTGCTTGAACTGAGAAGCACACTCTTCACGAGTATTGTGTTTTATAGTCCAGCCTAATCTTTGTCTGAAGAGTGGGCTTCGGGAACAGTGTTAGTTCTGGGTTAACAGAGTGTCCGGGGGCCATGGCTTCGAAGGCTCCTCCAATCTCTGTCAGACCATTAAGTCTGGTCTTTTTACGTGAATTTGAGTTCTGCACCACATTTTCTCCCACGCCGTCAGGGACTCTCTTTTGTGCTCTCTGTCAGGGAGGGCACTGGTGGTAGCAGGGCAACATCTAGTTCTTCTCGTCTCAGGCTGATGAAGCCTCTGGTTTATGCGGGCCTTTTGTCTCTTGGGCTAATATTTTCCTTGTCTTCGGTGTTCTTCATTCTCCTTTGCTCTGGGTGGGTTGGGGCCAGTTGATGCATCTTAGATGGCTGCTTCCAAGCTTTTAAGACCCCGGACGCCACTCACCAAAGTGGGGCGCACAACATTTTCTTAATATGACAATTGACCTAGATGTCCCCCAAAACCATGATTCCCCCAGGCCCTTCCTGCACCTGCTACTCTGTCCTGCGAAGTGTTTGCTTGTGTTCAGGAAACTTCTTAGCTTTTGGTTTAGTCCAGTTGTGACTTCCCCCGTATTGTGTGTTGTCCTTCCCCTCACCGAAGATTCTTGTCTACTATCTAGTTAGTGAATTCCCCTTTCCCTCCCTCCCCCACCCTCATAACCATCAAAGAATAGTTTCTTCTGCATTTAAACCTTGTCTTGAGTTATCATACTAGTGGTCTCATACAATATTTGTCCTTTTGCAACTGACTAATTTCTCTCATCATAATGCCTTCCAGATTCATCCATGTTGTGAAATATTTTGCAGATTCATCATTGTTCTTTATCATTGCATAGTATTCCACTGTGTATATGTACCACAATTTGTTTATCCATTTGTCTGTTGATGGGCACCTAGGTTGTTTCCATCTTTTTGCTATTGTGAACAGTGCTGCAGTGAACATGGGTGTGCATGTATCTATGCGTGTGAGGGCTCTTAATTCTCTAGGATATATTCCGAGGAGTGGGATTGCTGGATCGTATGGTACTTCTATTTCTAGTTTTTTAAGGAAGTGCCAAATCGATTTCCAAAGTGGTTGTACCATTTTATAGCAGTGTATAAGTGCTCCAGTCTCTCCACAACCTCTCTTGGATTAGTGCTAGCCTTGTTGGGGTGAGATGGTATCTCACTGTAGTTTTGATTTGCATTTCTCTAATGGCCAAGGATCGTGAGCATTTCCTTATGTATCTGTTAGCCTCCTGAAAGTCTTCTTTGGTGAAGTGTCTGTTCAAATCCCTTGCTCGTTTTATAACTGCGTTATTTGTCTTTTTGTTATTGAGGTTTTGCTGTATCTTGTATATTTTCGAGATCAGACCCTGACTGGATATGTCTTAGCCAAAAATTTCTTCCCAGTCTAGAGGCTGTCTTTTTACTGTTTTGGTGAAGTCTTTTGATGAACATAAGTGTTTGATTTTTAGGAGTTCCCAGGTATCTAGTTCCTCTTCTGGTGTTTCTGCATTGTTAGTTATGGTTTGTATTCTGTTTATGCCATGTATGCGGGCTCCTAGCATTGTCCCTATTTTTTCTTCCATGATCTTTATTGTTTTAGATTTTATATTTAGGTCCTTGGTACATTTTGAGTTAGTTTTTGCACATGGTGTGAGATATGGCTCGTTTCATTTTTTTGCAGATGGATATCCAGTTATGCCAGAACCATTTGTTAAAGAGACTGTCTTTTCCCCATTCAACTGACTTTGGGCCTTTGTAAAATATCAGCTGCTCATATGTGGATGAACTGACGTCTGGATTCTCAGTTCTGTCCCACTGGTCTGTGTGTCTGTTGTTGTACCGGTACCAGACTGTTTTGACTACTGTGGCAGTATAATTGGTTCCAAAATCAGGCAGTGTGAGGCCTCCCACTTTGTTCTTCTTCTTCTTCAGTACTTTACCTATCTGGGGCCTCTTGCCTTTCAATATGAAGTCAGTGATTTGCTTCTCCATCTCATTAAAAAAATGTTTTTGGAATTTGGATCAGGATTGCATTTTATCTATACATCTCTTTGAGTAGAAATGACATCTTCACAATGTTCAGTCTTTCTATCCACGAGCAAGGTATGTTTTTGCACTTATATAGGCCTCTTTTGGTTTTTTGCAGTAGTGTCTTGTGGTTTTCTTTGTATAGGTCTTTTACATCTCTGGGAAGATTTATTCCTAAGTATTTTATCTTCTTGGGGGCTATTGTAAATGGTATTGATTTGGTGATTTCCTTTTCAAAGTTCTCTTTGTTGGTGTAGAGGAATCCAGCTGATTTTTGTCTGTTTATCTTAAATCCTGATACTTTGCTGAAATCTTCTAGTATTTCCAGTATTTTCTTGTGGATTCCCTGGGGTTTTCTGTATATAAGACCATATCATCTGCAAACAGGGATACTTTTACTTCTTCCTTACCAGTTTGGATGCCCTTTCTTTCTCTTGCCTTATTGCTCTGGCTAGAACCTCCAGGGCAATGTTGGATAAGAGTGGTGACAAAGGACATTCTTGTGTGGCTCCCGTTCTCAGGGGGAATGCTTTCAGACTCTCTCCATTTAGGATGATGTTGCCTGTTGGCTTTGTATAAATGCCCTTTATTATGTCGAGGAATTTCCCTTCCATTCCTATTTTGCTGAGAGTTTTTTTTATCATGAATGGGTGTTGGACTTTGACAAATGCCAAGGCTGTAGTCTTTACAAAAGCAGCCTGCCACATCTTTCTCCCATGGAGCAGCTGGTGGGTTCAAGACCTTTAGGCCCTCAAAAATTATTCACTGTATGAATAAATTAATTCACATTTGAAGTGCTTTGAAATTTATACAGTATTCTACACACACAACCTATTCATCTGAACATATAAAGGAAACATACTCTACTCAGTATTCCCAAATGAATACGAAAACCACTTAATCATTTGCGTTGAAATTTTTTAGACCCAACCTAAAAAATTTCTAAGATTCCAGCTTAGTCATGAAATCAAAACATAAAGGTAGTATTTTGTGATCAGACTGTTTTAATATAGGGTTTGAGTATAAATCCATAGCTCAAAAGCAGGTTGCTGTTAAGCAGAGATCCCCGTTCTATGATAGTTACTGTCTCTAGGAGGCTGACACGTTCTACTAACCCCCTCCCTTTACTCCTCATAGACAAGGTCAAAGGGTCAAGTGTGAAGATGCTGCATGGACCACAGTTTCTGAGAGTGGAGCCTCTAAGGGCTATCTACAGAGAAAACAGCAGGCATGAGCATGAATATAACTTCTCTCCCCTCTCCACAAGGCTGGAGGTAAGGGCAGCACCTGGCTAGCAAGTGGCTACCCATATCCAGACCCGACAAGGTCTGGGTTGAATTTTCCAGGCCAATTCCTCTGTAGGTCATAAGGAGAAATTCTGTCTACCTTGTCTACCTCTCTTTCTCCATTTCCTCTGGTGTCTGCTGGTGTGCTTTGAGTCATCTTGAATTTTTCCCTTGAGTGGTGATCCAGAGCTAGGAGAGAGTCCTGGAGGAAGGTGAATGGGGAAGGAAAGTCTCTTCATGGCTCCCTGGAGCTCTAATGTGAAGTTTGGACCCATGTCCCCAGATAGCAATAAACTGATGCTTTGCCTTACTCTTCCTAAGTTTTACAAAGATCTTCTTTAGAAGGCTCACAGTGAAGAAGGGCATCTGAGGACTTAGGTTTTCCTATGTACTCGAGCCAAATAATGTTGAGTGGGAAGTGTCAAAGAGAATTCAAAGGATCTATTTTATAGAAAATGTGAAAAATCATAAATTAAACAGAAGCTGCAGGTCTGCTTGGCATGGAGGAGAGAGTTAGAGCTCACAGGACATAAAGACAAATAAGAATAGAAAACAAGCAGAAATGTAGAAAGGTCTGCAGTACAGTCACGAGTTCGCGATACGGTCTGTGAAATAGGATTTTATGTGATTTGGGTGTTGTACGAATATACTTAAATTATGAGCAAGAGCATTGACTGATTTTCCACCTTCGTGTTGTTTAATAACCTTCTGTTTTGCTTCTAAATTGATACTTCTTCTTTGCCTCTTGCTGCCGTGTTTGGTAGCCATGACGCACTTCACAGTAATATTTTGAAAGGAAATTAAACAGAGATAACACTAGAACACTCAAGAGACACGCAATACGTGAGATTGAAAGCTGCTGACTACAAGTCAAAGCAGCCACTGCTATACAGTAAACTTTTCATTTGTGGGTAGGGAAAGTTCACAGTAAAACGACAGTAGAAGGAATGGAACGGTAGTGCACACACATAAGCCAGTAACGTAGGCATTTATCATGACGATCAAGACACACGTATTATAAGTTTTATATCTGCTGTATCATTATACACCTGGCAGCACAATCGCTTTGTATACAAGACATACAAGATACACATGTTGCACGTGGGAGGCTGTTGTATAGCTACATGTTGTTCTCTGATCAGGATTTCTGAACTCTATCACAACCTTATGGTACCACAGATGTATATGTGGTCAGAATTGCCCAAAGGACGTTATGTGGTACATGACTGTATTTTATACCACAACAGAGAAGGAAGACAATAACACCGAAGTCTAACCGAATAAAGCTAAAGGTCTTTGTAAAAAATGCAATGGCTTTATAATAAGAATAAAACAAACAAAACCAAACCTGCTGCCTTCGAGTCAATTCTGACTCATATCAACCCCATAGGACAGTGTAGAACTGCCCCATAGGGTTTCCAAGGAGTGGCTGGTGAATTCAAACTGCCAACCTTTTGGTTAGCAGTGTAAGCTCTTAATCACTACACCACCAGGGCTCCATAATAAGAATCCAAAACAAAAACAAAAACCAAGCCCAGTGCCATCAAGTCAATTTCAACTCATAGCGACTCTATAGGACAGAGTAGAACTGCCCCATGGAGTTTCCAAGAAGCACCTGGTGGATTCGAACCGCCGACCCTTTGGTTAGCAGCCATAGCACTTAACCACTACGCCACCAAGGTTTCCAATAATAAGAATAGCCACATGCAAATAAAGTAAGTTGTAAACAAATTAAAAAATACAAGACAAGGGCCATATGTGTACTATTCGGCCCCCTCTTCAGGGCAAATCCGAGAAGGAGTCTGAAAAAGGATCATCACAAAGAACGACGTCAACACAGAAAAGAACGTGATACATACTACACGTTAGATTCGTGCCTGTGCTTCTCCCCAGCTCTGCATAAGTCAGCACAGGTGATAAATCCTGAGCTGCCCATCCTCTTGGCCCTGCCTGTGCCACTGTCTGCATGAGTCCCTGGAAGGAATGCTAGATTGGGAGAAAACAGACACCCACTTTCTGACGCCGGAAGCCTGACTAGACGGTGCAGCTACTCTAAGAGTAGCCTGGATAGTTTTCACTGCTTTATCATCACTCCAGTGACAGGAGTCAACACATTCCATAAAACACTGTTTTATCAATATCCCTTAATGTCGTCGTGATTGGCAAGAACCTTGTTATTACTGACATACTAGTTGCCACCGAGTTAACTCTGACTCGTGGCAACCCCCCACGTGGCAAAGTGAAACTGTGCTCCAGAGGGTTTTTGATGGATGAGTTTTTGGCAGTACATCACCAGGCCTGTCTTCCAAGGAGCCTCCGGATGGACGCAAACCGCCAACCCTTTGGTTAGCATCTGAGAGTGTTAACCATTTTCTCTACCCAAGGACTCTTGTTATAACTGTTGTTGTTGTTGTCGTCGTGTGCCATTGAGTCAATTTCGACTAATAGCAACTCCATGTGACAGACCAGAATTGCCCATAGGATTTTCTTGGCTGTAATCTTTATGGAAACGGACCACTAGGCCTTTCTTCTGCAGAGGTGCTGGGTAGGTTTGAATCCCAAACCTTTTCATTAGCAGTCAAGTGCTTAACCATTGTACCACCAGGCCTCCTTAACGGTCATTAAATTGTACAAAATGGTAAGCTGACATATAGAGCACAGTGAAGACTACTGAATACACCATGGGCTGCCAGAAAAATGAAAAAATCTGTCTTGGAAGAAGGACAGCCAGAATGCTCCTTAGAGGGGGGTGGTGAGACTGTCTTACGTATGTAATGCACTTTGGACATATCATCAGGAGCGACCAGTTCCTGGAGAAGGTTATCATGCTTGGTAAAGTAGAGGGTCAGCAAAAAAAGAGGAAGACCCTCAACGAGATGGACCGACACAGTGGCTGCAACCATGGGCTCAAGCACAACGGTTGTAAGGATGATGCAGGACCAGGCAGGTTTTTTTTCTGTTGTACCCAGGGTCGCTATGAGTCAGAACAACCCAATGGCACCTAACGACAACAACAACTTCGAGATAAAGTTCAATATGTATAAAAGAAAACGGTTCCATTCAAAGGGAAGAAATTTTGTCAGACACTGTGTTGGACACGTTACTATGTAATTTCATTTCTCCCTTCATGAGTGGCAAATATTAATTTCATTTGACAGATAAAGAAAACAAGGCACTGAGACATTAATTTGTCAAAGCACCAGTGCCGATAAGGGGCATGGCTAGAACTTGATCTCAGCTCCTATGGTTCAAAAGCCACGCTTGCTCCTACAATATTCTGACTCATAAGTGAGCCAAAAGACAAGCATTTTTTACAAAGCGCTATCTGGTTATTATTGGGACTGGTTTAGTAAGAAATGCAACCAACTTTAAAAATGTTTTTGCCTCTTCATTTTGTTTTATATTTGCATTATATGAATCTTATACACGTTGAAAGAGGCAACATTGTTTTTTTATTATTTTACCATAGGACACTAGTTACACCCTGACTGGATTTACACAATACAACCAAATCAACCATCCTCAGTTAAATCGGATTAAAACTTCCTCGACTGTTTGTTGGGATGGCCCAAAACGTTGGCGCAGACTCCTCTTGACTTTGTAGTTTCAATCACGTAAAAACCGTCTCTGAAATCTGTAAGATGGCTCAGCTCATAACCTATTCTGTGTTTAGAAGGCAGGCTACAGGAGCCCTGGTGGCATAGTGGTCAAGAGCTGAGCTCCTAACCAGAAGGTCAGCAGTTCAAATCCACCAGCCACTCCTTGGAAACCCTGTGGGGTAGTTCTAACCTGTCCTATATGGTCACTAGGATTTGGAATCTACTCGATGGAAACAGGTTTGGTTTTTTGTTTTGTTTGTTTTAGCGGGCTATGGAAGATTTGAGACGGTGATTTAGTCTCTTTGGACCTCAAATTACTTATTTTTAAACACAAGAAAATAATGCTAACATTGCAGGTTTTTTAGTGAGGACTGTATCAAATCAGATAACATGAAGTGCTTAACACAGATACCGCCTGAAGCAGCTCTTCAGTAAGTCCTAACCATCAATTTAAACTTTGTAAAAAGTGGAAGGGCAGGGGAATAAAGGGGGTTATTTTTTGTATTGTTTTTGTTTACTTAAGACAGCAGGGACTCTAGGTGGCTTACTCCGTAGGGCAGGATAACTCATCACTTATACTCTTTCCTGGGACATACTGAGGCTCAGGCAAACTGCTTCTGTACCAGAGAACCCCCCTACACCAGAGCAGCCACCTTCCACATCTACAAACCTTCCCTCAACAAAATGTTCGGACCCACTTTGGTTTAGATGACATGATCCAGACTCCACAGCTGTGACACCCCGAGAAGGGAGTTCACTGTGACTGTTTCTTCTCAGCTAAGTTAACAGGTTTAAGAACTTTAGGCACCTGGGACAGCTAGATTATTACCTAGCTGACAACCGGATTGTCTACAGGAATTAGGCTGCAGATGAGTCACGTTATTCTTTTGTTTTTCTGTCCTGTCAAATAAAATCTTTTTCAACAGAAAGGAAATAAATAATGGGGCTGCCAGGTTTTCGGACAGCGCCCCCGTGAAGGTCCCCGCACTCCTGGTGAGGTTAATATGGACCAGCGGCTCCTACACGTGACAGTCTTAATGGCTCCCAGACGCTATTAATACAACAATTAACACAGCCTGCAAGCAGCTCCGCCCACAGATCTTTCCAGATGAGCCAACCCTCTCTCAATAAGAAAGGACGGAGAAGGGACCCACATGTTGAAAATGAATGTTCATTGAGAGCCACTGTCATGGACTGAATTGGGTCCCCAAAAAATACCTGTCAACTTGACCAGGTCATGATTCCCAGTATTATCTGATTGTCTACCATTCTGTCATCTGATGTGATTTCCCTATGTGTCGTAAGTCCTATCACTGTGATATAATGAGAAGGATTAGTGGCAGTTACTTTGATGAGATCTATAAGAGTAGATAGTGTCTTAAGCCAACCTCTTTTGACATATAAAAGAGAAGTGAGCAGAGAGATAGGGGACCTCATACCACCAGGAAAGCCATGCTGGAAGCAGAGTACGTCCTTTGGACCTGAGGTACCTGCACTGAGATGCTCTCAGACCAAGCGAAGACTGATGACAAGGCCCTTCCTCCAGAGCTGACAGAAAGAAAGCCTTTCCCTGGAGCTGATACCCTGCATTTGAACTTGTAGCCTACTAGACTATAAGAGAGTAAATTTCTCTTTGTTAAAGCCATCCACTATGGTACTTCTGTTACAGCAGCATTAGATAACTAAGACAGCCACTGAGAACAGTTGAATTTTTTTTTAATTTTTAATACAAAAAAAATTAAGACAAAATCAAAAGTTGAGACAACAGTATAAAAACCTCTAAGAACACATCACTCAACTTCAAAATTTTTCAACATTTTTCAGTTTTATTTCATCTGTTCTCACTTTTTCCTTACTTCCTTACTTAAAAGCAAATCCTATTATGGGTTTCTCTGATAAACTTACAGCATGCATTTTTATTTCACTTTTTTGTTTACATAATGACACAAGTAAGAAAATTAGCAATAATTTCTTGATATACAATATTCAGTCAATGTTCAAATTTCTGTTCATCTCAAATGGACTTTTCTGCAGTCCGTTTATTCCAGTATGATTCCAAATAATACTCACGTACTGCATTTGGCTATTATGGCTCTGTATCAGCTACCTACAGGAGTCCCTGGATGGTACAGTGAAGTACTCTACTACTAGTAAAAAGTTTGGTGGTTCGAACCCACCCAGTAGGTACCTTGGGAGATAGGCTTGCTGATCTGCTTCCAAAAGTTCACAGCCTGGAAAACCCTATGGAGCAGTTCTACTCTGCACACATGGGGTCTCAGTGAGTCAAAATTAACTGAATGGCAACTAACAACAATATCAGCTATCTACTACTGCAAAATAATCACCCCAAAGTTCAGTGGCTTAAAACTTATTAGCTTATTAGCCCCTCATTCTACAGGCCAGCAATTTAGTCTGGGCTCAGCTGGATGGTTCTTCTGCTGGTCTTGCCTTGGGTCATTCATGTAGCAGCAGTCAGTTGGTGGTTTTAGCAAAGACTAGATGGTCCAAGATGGCCTCATCACATGTCTGGTGATTTGTGTTGGCTTTGGCTGGGACTTCTCACTACATGGTTATTTACCCTCAAGCGAGATAGCCTGGACTTTGTCATAAAGCAGTCTCAGGACTCCAAGAGGGCAAGAACAGAAGCTACGAAACCTTTACAGGTATAAGCTAAAGAACTTGCACAATGTTAATTCTGCCACATTGTATTTGTCAAAGCAAGTTAGAAGGCCAACCCAGGTTCCAAGGATTGAACAGTCAACTCCACTCCTCGATGTGATGAGAAGCAAAATCACAGTATAGAAGAAATGATTATTGTGACCGTTTTTGCAAACTATCGCATTCTCTTAAATCTCCTTTATTCTCCCACATTTACTCTCCCATTTTATGACATTGATTTGTAGATAAATTGTCATTTATCCCAAAGAATTTTTTGTTTTTCTGTTGCTTATTAGATTATTTATCTATACTCTATATTTTCCTTAATACCACACTTTATTTCTTGTTCTTTTTCTGTTTACATGATTCTGAAAGATTAAGCTTGTAATATTGGTATTGTGTCATGTATGGACCAATACTGCCTGTAATACAGATTTTATATAAAAATACAAAGGACTAATTATATTCTGGGTCCAACTTTTAGGTAAAAGTAAGCCAGGTGCCTTTGAGTCGACTCATCTCATGGCTACCCCACTGTGTGTCATAGTAGAACTGTGCTTCATAGGATTTTCAACGGCTGATTTTTCAGAAGTAGATTTCCAGGCCTTTCTTCTGAGAAGAAACCCTGGTGGCGTAGTGGTTAAGTGCCATGGCTGCTAACGAAGAGGTCAGCAGTTCAACTCCACCAGGCGCTCCTTGGAAACTCTATGGGGCAGTTCTACTCTGTCCTATAGGGTCGCTGTGAGTCAGAATTGATTCAGCGGCAGTGGGTTTGATTTTGGTTTTCTTCTGAGGCACCTCTAGGTGGACTCAAACCTACAATCATTTGGTTAGCAGCTGCACATTAATCTTTTCACTACTCAGGACTTAAGTAAAATACTTCATAAGTAATACTGAATGTTTCATTTTATATCATATCATGAGCTACATAATTACTTATCTTTTCCAATTTTAGTGATGCTAACATTGATCAATGGGCAGATGGTGTCAGCTCAATTCCTCTTTTATAAAATAGCCCACCAGCCTTTCTCCTGATGGCTTTTCACCTAATTGCCTAAGTCCATTCATTCATTATTTCCAAAGACTGATTTTTCTGATTCTATCATTCCTTCTGCAAGTATTAACAAGAATCTTTCTTAAAAGAAATTAATCTCATCAAGGATGTTCTAATCTGAAATACATTTTGTATAGAAAAGCCAGGCTCAATGTTTATCTCCTCTTAATCAAACTTGAGAGTAATGAGTTCATGGCCTACTAAACTCCTGTGGTGACTATGAGGTGTTTTTTACTAGTTTTTGCATTCTTACTATCACAAAATTTTATGTAATTCATGTGTTTCAATCCTTTGCAATCATTATTCATTTAGGTGCTTAAGTTATCCCATCTTGGACTACAGGAGCTCTCTTAAGTTGGCATGTGGTACTAGTTTTTTTTAATGTGAATTCTCACAATTTTTTTTGTTCAACCTGGTGCTGTTTTATATGATCATTAGTCTTTGATAGTTTCTAGGTTTCTAGTACAAAAGGGCACTAAGGCCCATCTTGTATATTTTCTGTCCCAAACTTGAGAAGTCTGGTTACATTCAATGGGGAATAGTGTATAGATACCACAATCAGGGGTGTTCATTACTACTGGGTTGTCACTGATTCTAGGCCTTTATAGTCACGTAGACAAACTGGTGGAAGACTGGCAAGTGGGTTTTATCGTGACAATATATTCAAAAGCTTATAAGGTAGTTCCATTTCAAGTTTTCTATCATAGGGTTTTTATTTCTTTTATGTTTTACTTGTATATTTTTTCTCTTATGCCAAAAAAATGATTCTGTACAACATCATATATGTTTATTATCATGAAAACAGATCAATGGGCTGGCTCCCTCACTAAGTCAGTGAGGCTAACTAAGAATAGAGTTATTCTGGCCCTATGATGTAGCAGACATTTGAGCCTATTTTGATCTACATGTGCCTGCAAGTGTGACTTGAAAGAGCTGAAACCTTGAAATCAATGTGGAACATTAAAGAAATGGGACCTAGCTCCTTCAAAGAACTCCTGTACAGAGATGGCAATCTGTACTAAAAATTGGCATCTAAGTTAACCTCATGCCTGAGGATGAGCTATCCCACCCAGAACAGATCCTAGAAATCAAGGAAGGTGATTAAAAGGGCTGTGTCCTTGAGGTCTGATACAAGTCCTGGGTATGGCTCTCCCTAAACCCAGCCTAGTGCTGACAGCAATGTATGGTTCTGCATCCAGTAGGCCTGTTGCTTTGGGCTTCCCTGTACTTGTCTACAGAGTTAGCACAAGCCAAGCAGTCTGCGTCTACATGCCAGGCGTGCAGGCCAAGTCAGGGACAGTCTTGACCATCATCATCCCAGGACAATAGTAAGGACATAAAACCTGTAACCTGTTACTGTCAAGTCACTTCTGACTCACAGAGACCATATAGGACAGAGTACAACTGCTCCATAGGGTTTCCAAGGAATGGCTGGTGCATTCAAGCTGCTGACCTTTTGGTTAGCAGCCGTAGCTCTTAACCACTATGCCACAAGGGCTCCCAGTAAGCACATGGAGACACGTAAAGGAGGACAGGGCCTGTGAGAGCAGTAGGTAGAACTTCCTGCTCACCTGTGCATTTAGGGATTTGAGTACTGGATTTTTGGACTCTATTAGGGAAGAGAGTACTTACATCCAATCTCTAAGTCTAACATGGTCAAGCTAAGGCTTTCTCCATGGTGAAAGAAATAACGTGCACCTTCTGTATTTGTTTGCCAACCACGCCCTCCCCCATAGAAAGCATGTTATTTGCATAAAAATACAATATTTTTGTAATCACACCATGCTGATTTTTTTATAGCAATATGTAAAAAAATTGGCATAGCAGGGAAAATACCTCCCAGCAGGGAGGGCAAACAAATGTAGAAGGCCCATGTTATTTGCATAAAAAAATCAGTATGGCTCCAGTCCATAAGTTTGCAACACTGCTCCAAACAATGGGTCGAACTAACAGCAATTTAGATAAGAACGATGAAAGAGGAGAAAAGAGATTGGAAAGCAAGAGACTCAAGTTCTGATCATGCCACCATCTCATATAACTGTCATGTGACCTTCGGTATGACACAAAAACTCTTTAAATGACTTTTTTTTATTACAGTGGTGGATACATATGTAACAAAACATTTGCCATTTCACCAACCTTCACACATACGGTTTAATGGCGTTAATTATGTTCACCCTGCTGCTCAAACTTCACCATAACTCACTGCCAAGTGACTTCCATTCTGCTTAACAGATCATTATCCCCTAAGCAATGACCCATGTTTGTCCCCTCCCACCCACCTGCTCCTGGTAACCACTAACAAATGTTGGTTTCTATGCACTTGCCTGTTCTAGATATGTCATGTAAGTGGGATCAGACAATATTTGTCCTTCTGTGACTAACTTACTTCCGGCCGTGAAGAGAAATGAAGTACTGATACATGCTACAGCATGGATGAACCTTTAAATCATTAATGCCTCAACTTTCATAGAGGATAGCTCACCTCAAGGGGTTGCTCTGAAGGATTAACGAAGCACTGCGTGTGAAATACCTGCACATACTGAGCAATCAGTAAATTTTCACTGAATCATAATCTTTCTTCTAAATCTGTTTTTTGTTGCTCGAAGAAACGTTTTCCTTGGCAACTTTTTTTTGGACTATATCTAGGGCAAACCCTCTGAAGGCAAGTCGAACTTGATGATATTCCTCTTCCTTCATTCCATCCTTACGGCCAAATAAATAAATAAAAGCTCTGTATTTTGGGAGCGGCTAGGTTAAACTGATGCGTGCATTACTGTCTTTCTCACACTTCTGGCCTAACCCTCGCATTATAAACATTTTGCATGAGTATGAGAATCAAGCCCCTTTGATGTTTTCATTTGCAATTTAAACAGCTCTATTGATTTTTTTATTGATACGCCCTAGGAAATTGAAAACACCACAGTGTCTACCCTATCTGCTTTTGAGACAAAGCCGAAGAGCCAGTCCACAGTTTTCAAACAGGCCCTATTTGTAATGTAGATGACATGCACAGAGTGCTATAACCAGTAACAGTCATCTAAAACTCCTTCCTCCTACCATGTAATTGGATGGCAGCTACAAGGAAACCACGAGCCCAATCCTCCCAATGGTTCTTTGTGAACACATTGAACCAACCCATTAAGCCTCAATAATAATCCAGTTAATTGTTTAGAAGCATTACCTTGGCTCCTGTGTGTGGCTCTTCTCACAGAGAGATGAGGTGCCGGTCTGCTTCACAGGAGGAACAACCCAGGGAATTATCGATATTCTCCAGGAGTGAGCCCTCTAAGATGGGTCTGTGATGGATCAGTCCATTTGCTATCGTTAGCAATCTCGCTCGACACCGAGAGGCCTTTGAATTTTCTCACCCCTACTGGATACTGTGCATCATTCCTCCTCTAACCACCCAAAAATAAAATTAGGGCCTGCGTGGATATGTAGAGGGTCTTTTCCTCACGTGCAGTAATAATCACCTCCAACAAGTACACTTTACTTATGCTTCAGCTCATGGTGCAGTGATTGAGAGCTCAGCTGCTAACCAGAAGGTCAGCAGTTCGAATACTTGGAAACCCTACAGGGCAGTTCTATTCTGTTACATAGGGTGGCTATGAGTCGGAATCGACTCGACAGCAACGGATTTGGTGGGTTTTGGTTAGTTCCATGTGAATCCAAAATGATGGACAAGGAAGGGTATCCTTGCTTTCACCCTACAGATGCTAAGACTGAGGCTCAGAGAGACCAAACGCTTTGGAATAAGACAGGCCTGTGTGGAACTCTGGCCCTGTCACTTACCAGAAGCAGAACTTGTTCTTTCTAAACCTCGGTTTGCACACCTAAAAATGGGGTGATTCTGGCACCCACCTCCACTGGTCGTTGTACAGATGAAGTGAAATAGTTCCTGTGACACTCTGGAGTAGGAGAAGGGCATAGGGAGTGTTACTACTGTTAGCCACGAAGCTATACTTACTTCCCTCCCTTGTTCATACCTGGGCTCTTAAACATAACACACTGAACCACATGAAATGGCTGTTTTTAGAAGTCAAAAACGGTCCGATATCATCAATTCTATATGGTTCAACTTAATTTATGTTCCTCCTGGAAACCCTGGTGGCACAGTGGTTAAGAGCTACCGCTGCTAAACAAAAGGTTAGCAGTTTAAATCCACCATGCACGCCTTGGAAACCCTATGGGGCAGTTCTACTCTGTCCTACAGGGTCACTATGACTCGGAATCGACTTGATGGCCATGGGTTATTGAGAAATAGACTGAGATTTTCAGGGCAAGGATCGTATCTTTTTCACATTTACTCACTCTGAGAGCCTGGCGCCCAAAAAGCACTCACTGAATGACTATAAAAAGTAAGTAACATGTACATAATATATCTGTATTGTTTGACTTCAAATCACGGACCACATCAGCTCATCACAGACTCTTTTTTGGTAAGTCCTATCGCCAGGGGGAAAAAAGTTGCTTATGTTGGTTGAAATATGACCCATGAAAATGAAGGTGTATTTTGTCTGCAGGCTATTTCATGCTTAGTTGAAAAGAGAACGAGCAGTGTCTGAGTGGTGAAGGGCTTTGCAGGATCCCCAGGGGTCTTCACACTACCAAGATCAAGAACACACCACTGCTTACATCGTCTCTGGACTCAGAGCTGTGGACCGCGCTGTGTCAAGCAGAGACCTTGCATCAGGAGAAGATTGAGGCTGTCAGGGACACGACGTGAAGGTGGGCTCCATCAGGGACTTCCCTGTTGCTCTTTCTGGAGGGGGGAGCCAGGCTGTCTGAGTTTGAATCCCAGCTCCAGCTCTAAATAACCACATGATCTTGGCAGGTTACTTCACCTGCTACGATCAATATTTATTTCTCGTTTCTCAAAGCTGTATTTTTAACTGTCACAACAAAAATAATGTCATTAAATATTATTGAGAATATTAGAAAGGATCAAGAAATGTGCATAAACCCCCCCCCAAAAAATTTAAAAAACCTGCTGCCGTCTAGTTGATTTCAACTCACGGTGACCCCATGTGTTACCGAGTAGAACTGAGCTCTGTAGGGTTTTCTCGGCCGTAATCTTTATGGAAGCAGATTGCCAGGACTTTCTTCCATGCCACTGGGTGGGTCTGAACTGCTAACTTTCCAGTTACTAGTTGAACACAAACCATTTGCACCACCCAGGGACTGTGTAATGTGCATAAAAAACAAGGGTCAAAATAACACTGCCTAGAAATGTTTTGTTTGTGTGACGAGGAGTAAGAAAGGGGGACATTTGGTGGTGTTGGGCTGGGAGGACTACCCTGACCACTGTATTTAAAGTCTGTGGGTACTTTCCAAGTTGACTCCACTTGGAGTTGCGTGCACTTCCTTTTAACACTGGGAACAGCACATAAAACCATGGCATTTTCCACATGCTCTCTTATCTGATTGCTCATGAAATACCACAAAACTTTTGATAGAAGATAGCAATTGGTTGAAAGTTACTAGTAGTTCAACAGAGAATATTAAAAATAAAGAAGAGAGTGGGTGTATTTACTTAGGATAAAACCTCTATGTAAAAAATTTTAACCAAAATAGAATGTTCATGATTATTCATTCCCAACAGGTAAATTCTATGAATAATTAAATGGAAAATGCTCCTTCTACTTTAAATTGAAAACAACTGAACAAAATAAATAAATAACACATCAAGAAGTGGAGCACAGTAGGTATTGATAGTCTTCTAATTGAATAGGATTAACATAATGATAAGCTTGCTTTTCTGAACCTTGTGAGAAATTTGAATGCCACCCATGGTGAGATCTCCCTCTGTCACATCTCAGATGGGTTCCCTGTTGCTACTCTAACAAAATACCAGAAACTTGCTGGCTTCAAAGGACACAAATTTACTATTTCACTTAATGTCTCTATGCCTCAGCTTCATCATCTTTAAAAGATAATAATTCATACATACTTGACATAGTTTTAGAGATTATTAAATGAGTTAATAAAGGTAAAGCAATGGAAACCTGCTGAACGCTATAGAATTGTTAACAGTCAGGCAACAGAGGCATATTTGTTAAGAAAGGCTAACTGCTGTAAGAGATAAACCCCCAAATCTTGGTAGCTTAATACTATATATGCTTATTTCTTGCTACAAAAAGTATAACTAGAGTCAGAACACAGGGAGCAGACTCTGAACCCTACAGTTCTTTTGTTTCCATCCTTCCTTAGGACACTGAGTCTTTTTGATTCAGCTATAGGGAGACAAAGAGAAGAAATGAAAAATCCCAACAGAGGCTTTTCTGGGCCAAGTCTGAAATGGTTTACATCACTCTGCCCACACTCCATTCCATCACTGTAATATGGTTGGGAAATGTCATCTAACTACGTCCCCAAGAAGAACAAGAAATGGATTTGGGGAACAGCTTAGCAGTCTCTGCCACAGGGAGCCACAGCACACACACACAGGGGGCGGGGGGGTACATTTCCAGTGGCTCCTTTTGCAAGTGGGTAAGCCATTCAGCCAAGGGACACAAAACGCACCTCATCCACCTTGTGACACAAGACTTGTGGAGGACATAAGTGGCTGGGGTTAGAGATTTCTACAGCCCTGACCCTATGCCCAGTTGGAAGCAGGGACTGTGGACCTAAGAGCAACAGTTGCATTGTGAACACAGCGAAGAGTTACAATGTGAACATTCAACAATATGATTGCTGAACAAAGCAAGAACCACTATGGTGATAAGCAGCAAACAATTAAATAAGGGAATCTTGGGTGAGGAGACAAATATACGCTAAGAAAAATATATATAGGCTAGATATGGATTTAATTGCTATTGACGTATAGGCAGTAATTGAAGTCAAGGGAGCATCTGAGAGCAGGCTGATGGACAATAGGACAAATGGAGAAGAGGAGGAAACCAGAGAGAAGGAGAGAGGACCCACTGGGGGTGCGGCAGGAGAAGAGGAGGTGGGGTGTAACAAATGGCAAAGGAGAAGAGCGTTCGAAGAAGGCAACTTGTTGACAACGTCAAATGCTACCAAGAAATAAAACAACCATGTATTGCCTTTAGAAACCGGGAGGTCACTGGCATCTCTACCAGGAATAACCAGGTAGAGTGTGTGGATGAAGGGAAGGCTGCTGAGCACAGACTGTAATGTGATAAGGAACAAAACCCACTGTGGTTGAGTCTATCCCCACTCATAGTGACCCTATAGGACAGAGCAGAACTGCCCCACGGGGTTTCCAAGGAGCTGCTGGTGGATTTGAACTGCCGACTATTTGGTTAGCAGCTGAGCTCTTAATCACTGCACCACTACGGCTCCAGTAAGGAATGAGGATGGTATACAACTAAAGGAGTGGATGTGGCATATAGGCAACTCAAGAGGCTTATTGTGGAAGAGAGGAAAAAGATGGGAGGGACGTGGTGGAAGATGAAAATACAGAACAAACTTGAATATATTTGCAAGCTCAGAGGAAGGAGACAATGAGGGAAGAGTTGAAAACAGATGACAAGGATAATGGACAGGCAGGAGGTGGGGGGTAAGCTGAGAACCCCGAAGTCTCAGTACCTTCAGTTCCATTCTTGGGATATTATGGAGGAAGGTGGGGAGAGAGGAGCCCACTCTACCAGAACTGGGCACTGGGAGAACAATGCAAAGTGATTGAGTCTGAAAGGCCCAGTGAAGAACAAGCAGAGCTGATTTTATGCCATTCGACATCACTACCTGTAATTATAAAAAAGAGGAAGCAGCATGATTCATACTCTGCCTAAATAAAACGTGCCTTTGGTTTCCATTTGATAACCTGAATCCTCTCACTGTACATCAGGGAACGGAGCAGACCCCAATCCTTCATAGAGAGTTGGGCAGCTCTGAGCTAATTAGGAGACTCATTTATTTATACCTGCTTCAACCCAAAAGGATTTAAGGTGATTAATTAAAAATAAATTAACCCAGCTATTTCACTCCTTCTCTCAGATAAGGATTTAATGCTAGAACATTACAGCAAGCAAGAAGTTTGAGCTATTGCACCCCCCAAACCGGTCACCTGAAAGCTCTACCGAGACCTCAGAAGTGACTTCATTACTGAGCTAAAAGGGCACCCGGGGGCCATACTCTCGTGGTTTTTCTCTGTCAGACCAGTAAGTCTGGGTGTGTGTGTGTGTGTGTGTGCACGTGTGTATGTGTGTGCATGTGTGTGTGTGTACGCATGTGTGTGGGTGTGTGTGGGCATGTGTGTGTCAGAGTAATTGGTGGTGATAGCCGAGCACCATCTAGTTGTGCTGGACTCAGTCTGGTGGAGGCTGTAGTACTTGTGGTCCATTAGTTCAGTGACTGATTTTTTTGAAAGTAGATTGCCAGGCCTCTCTTCCAAGCCACCTCTGGGTGGATTCAAGCCTAAGTTAGCAGCCAAGCATGTTAACTATTTGCAGTACCCAGGGACTCGATAACTCCTGTCAAGTGAAGGAATGAATGAATCAGTAGAATTGGCATGTGTTTTTTCTGCCACTGTTCATCATTTCAGCTTCATCTTTCAGTGCTCCCCATACCTCCCCCAAAAACCAAACCCACTGCCATCGAGTCAATTCGGACTCATAGCGACCCTATAGGACAGAGGAGAACTTCCCCATAGAGTTTCCAAGGATGCCTGTTGGATTCAAACTGCCGACCTTTGGGTTAGCAGCCATAGCTCTTAACCACTATACCACCAGGGTTTCCCAGCCACACCTAAATGTTTTCTCTTCTCAGGTGGTCCCTGCTGTTTCATGCTCCTGGCTCTTCCCACGCACTGTCTCCACTGACTGGATGTCTTCTCCCCTTACTCCACTTCCCAGCCCATGCACGCTCACAGACATCCTCATCAGCCCCAAAGATCCTTACTCCTTCCTCCAGTGCCAAGTATCTTAGCTCAAGTATTTTTGTCTCCGTGAAGCTGCCTCTCACCACCCAGCAGGTTTCCTCACTCCATCACTCAAGTGATGTTTACTGAGCCCTCCACATGCCTCACACTGTGCCAGTCGCAAGAGGAAAAGACTTCAAGCAAGCACACCTGTGGCTCCCGAGCTTGTGCAGTGCACTGCCTCTCCACCGCTGTGCCTTGCTCATCTCTGTCAGGCTCCTGAGCTTGTACAGTGCACTGCCTCTCCACCGCTGTGCCTTGCTCATCTCTGTCAGGCTCCCGAGTTTGTGCAGTGCACCACCTCTCCACCGCTGTGCCTTGCTCATCTCTGTCAGGCTCCTGAGCTCATACAGTGCACTGCCTCTCCACCGCTGTGCCTTGCTCATCTCTGCCAGGCTTCTGAGCTTGTGCAGTGCACTGCCTCTCCACCGCTGTGCCTTGCTCATCTCTGCCAGCATCCATCAACCTGCAGCGCAATCCCGTGTTTACATCTGTCTCCCCCAACTAGACCCTGAAGGCTGCAGGGCAGCACCATTTCTTCTTTGTCTCCATTCCCCCAGTGCCTAGCACAGTATTTGCTGCTTGGTAAATATATGGGTGAATGAAACAACTTAATGATCGAAGGATAGGAATGTTATGGCCTCTGCCCTTCATGGTGACAACCTGCTTCTTTTCACTTCTAGCCCTGAAGAGTTCTTCGCTTTTGCTGTTAATGTCTGTACTTGTCATCTGCTTCTCTCCTTCCTCCTCCCTGTTCCTAACAATGGTTACCAGCCCACGGTTGTCTGTTTGGTACCAGGCATTATGTTAGACACTATACAATATATTTTTGTGCCACTGAATCGATCTTGACTCATAGAGACCCGTGTGACAGCGCAGAACTGCCCCATCGGGTATTCTAGGCAGTCATCTTTATTGGAGCAGGTCACCAGGTCTTTTTTCCCCTGAGAAGCTGTTGGTGAGTTCAAAACAACAACCTTTCAGTTAGTAGCCGAGCGCTTAACCATTGCACCACCAGGGCTTCGTACACAATATGTAGTGTCTCATTTAATCCTTGCAATAACAGTGCCAAGGCAGCATCACCAGCCTTATTTTAAAGTCCTTCCTCTTCCTCTTCCTGGCCCCGTTCTCTTGGTAAATGCCTTCCCTGCTTTGGTTTTGCCAGGGGCACCTGAGCAGCCTCAACGTTGCTCACCAACAGCCTGGTCCCTTTACCTGTCCTGTCCCCCCTGCTCTGTTGCTACACTTCCCTTTGACCATAAATTGTCCAATACAGATCTTGGCAAGGTAATAAGTCTAGGCTGTATCGATTTCCTTGACAAGTGACAAATAGAACATCAGGATGAGTTATTTCAGTAAAAACCAAAAAAGAGTTACAACTTATGACAGCCGCCAGTGAGCCCAGTGCTACCTGGAGATTTATATCAGGCCCTCTGTCAGAGAAAAAGCTCACAGCCATCCAACCTCCCTCTCTAGCCCATGATGCCAGAATTTGGACATTCAAGTTGTGTGGCAGGGTCCACAACCGTCTTAGTATGTCAGCGCTCACAAAGGGGTTTTTCTGTACACAAGCCAAGGGGGGTAGTAGTGAAGGTGTGAGAATGATCTCATTCTAACCCAGCCTCACCTGTAACACAGTACAGAAGACGATCGTATGAGAAGAATGCAGGGTGTCTTTATTCACCAGGATTGGAAGGGTACAGGCTTTGAATCTAAATAGACTGTAAAAACACCATGGCAGAGGCATCTGACCTCCTCTAACTTCACAAGGGCGAAAGGGAATCAAGATTAACAGCCCAAGGCTGATTCCTAAGAGGCGGAGGTCAGACACGCTTTCTCTCTCCCCGCCATCTTCACTGATTCCGACATAAACCGTTCCTCCCACAGCACCCTCTGCTTCTCCACTGGGCTTGATAATTCATTGCAACGACCAGACAGAACTCACAGACAGTACTCACCATTACAGGGTTTATTAGGGAATAACAGGTTACAGCTTAGGTTCAACAACTCTCAGGGTATAGTTCTTCCATCAAGACAGCCTCTTCCAAGCCACGCTCGCAGGCAGGCCTCTCTCTGGTCCCTCAGCCTCTGCTCTGCTCTGGCAAGTGTTACAAAGCTCCTTCAGCTCTGCCAATAAGTGCCCTGAGGCACCCAACTCCGCCTGTCAGCCTCAGTCCAAAGGCGCTCAGCTCCAGCTCCGTGGGTTGGCAAACCTAGCTCCACCAAGTGCCCAAAGGCACCCCACTCCACCAATAAGCCTTCTGCCCAAAGGCACTCAGCTTCTGCAATCCATGGGCTGTGCCATCTCCTGCCGGTCTCCTGGTTCTGCTGCCACCATTTCTCTACTGCTGCTTCTTATCACCTTTGGTGTTACAGCTCTTTCTCTCTCTCTTGGTTTCTTGGTTCCAGGAACTTCTCAACACAGGGATCCCTGGTTCCAAAGGACACATTCCACTCCTGCTTCTTCTTTCTTGGTGGTGGTGAGATCCTCTCTTTCTGCCTCTGGGATGGCTCGTTTTAACCTTAGCAGAAGGCAAAACTGACCGACCCCCTTGGTGGGCCACAAATGCCTTATTTGCATAGTCTCACCCAATCACTTGGGTGGAAGTTACAAGACCATGGCAAGAAAGGCTATATAAGCGATTCATCGCACAGCACAGACAACACTGGAGTCTCCTCCACTCCTCCACCCGCTGGCTGGGTGACCTTCAGAAAGTTAATCTTTTCTCGCTGTCTGTTGCTTTAACTGTGAAATCACACAATATTATCAAATTCCATAGACTCGTTGGAAAAATTCATAGTATAAATAAAGGGGCTACCATCTCCCAATAGATGTTAATTCCCTACATTTTCCCTCTTGCCCTTCTTCTCCTCTCTGTTCCTTTCACCTTACGTCATGGAAATCTAGACTCTTGGAACTACGAGGAAATTGAGATGCCATCAATGTCAAAACACCAACCATTGCAAAAAGCTCTCCATGAGAGAAGGTCACCTGGCTGCCATGGCTGAGCCACCCACATTGGCTGAAAGTTTGCTATTTTACAAGGCAATTGATGTTAAATGAATGAACCGATAAAAAGAAAAGATGTTCCAGTTCTTCTGTACCCCTCTGCTATGACTCTGCTGTCCTTGGTAACCAAAATCTCTCTGTCCCAACACTACCCTTGTTCTGTTGTGTGGGTTTGTCTACCCCAATAGACGGAGGCCACTTTTATCAAAAGATCCATTACTTTTTCAGCAGAGTGCCTGGTACAGATGGCTCACTAAATATTTGGGGGAAGAATGCATAAATGAGATGAAGAGTTCCAGAAATCTTTCCTTATCTTCAACAAACATCCTACTTAACGACCCACTCCCCTGCCATTGTATGTGCATATTTCATAAAGTTACTAGGCTGACTGTCAGGAGGTTTGGGGTGGGAGAGGCTGTCTCCCCAGAGGGGATGAACGTTCTCTGTGTGAGTCATAGGAGTAAGAGGTTGATCATTAGTCAAGAAACTGAAATTTGGATGCCAGCTCTTGAAGAGATGGGAAAAGGCACTCCTGCCTGTCCTCACTTCCCCCTCACTTTATTCTTTTCAGAATGGATTAAGAGCTTTCTAGAGGTGCTCGGGGATCCCTGAGTGGCGAAAACAGTCAAGCACTCATCTACTACCTGAAAGGTTGGCAGTTTGAATCCACGCAGAGGTGCCTTGGAAGAAAAACCTGACGATCTACTTCCGAAAGATCACAGCCACTGAAAATCCTCTGGAGCACAGTTCTACTCTGAAACACAAGGGGTCACCGTAAGTTGGAATCTATGGCAATGGCTTTTTGTTTGTTTTAGAGCTGCTTGATGGGAACCTGGGAGGCGATGAAAAAATAGGTGTGAGACTGGGCAGGGAGGCAATACTGAAGGGGTCACTGAGGATGAGCCATTTGCGTTATGTAATGACATGTTATTTCTCTGTGCTGGTTTCCCTTTAATTACTACTGAGCCTTTAGGAGAGTCCTGCTTAGCAGCTGAATCCTAGCTGTAGCTGTGCACTGGGGATTTACAGAAGAGCCTGTGTTCACTCTTGGACCAGAGCTGAGCATTGTCCCTCTGGGGTCAGCACAGTGGCAGCGGCAGAAATCAGTGGGCCAATGGAAAGCCAGATCTACAGGGGAACCAGATTCTGAGCCAACAAGCCCAGGAACTCCTTCCTCACTGGGACCTTCTCTTGCCGTGGTCACCCCTGGAGGATTTGCGTATTCCTTTAAAGTTGTTTTTTTTTTTTTCTTTTTTCTTTATAGAAGGCACCAGGCTTGTTCTCTGACACAGCTCCTTCCTGCTCATCCCATTCCCATGCTTCCACCCACTGCTTCTGGCTACGCCCTCTGCAATGACAAATGACAACCCTCAAAGACTGTCACCAGCTGTTATGTCCGTCTCTTCTAAGATTTCCCTTGCAAGTAAAACATGGCCAATTCCCAATATTACCTGATTTCCAGGTCCCGGTCTCCTGGTCTGGTAATGCACAGGTCTTCCAGATGTGATCATCTTTTAATGTGGGCTTCTGTAATTCTCTGCCACCGAATGCAGAGTGCATATGGCATCACGTTCACTTTCTCCTGTAAGGACCGATTCTGCACAGGGCTTTGTATAGGGTAGGCACCTGATAAATGCTAATCGGTGACTGAAGGAAAATGAGAGAAATTCCATTGTCTCAGATCTAAATTATGTATTAAGACTGTTCTGGTTCTTTGAACTGATAATAAATAGATAAAAGAGAAACACTGTGGAGCATAAATTCTTAAAGTGTGGGATTTACTTTCTTTAAATCCTTCTCTAGTTCTTAAAAGTGGACAGTCAGCAAAAAGGAAGACCCTCAATGAGATGGATTGACACAGTGGCTGCAACAGTGGGCTCAAGCATAACAATGATTATGAGGATGGTGCAGAACCGGGCAGTGTTTCCTTCTGTTGTGCATGGGGTCGCTATGAGTTGGGACTGACTCATTAGCATCTAACAAAAAGTTTTGGATGCCAGAAGTTGGAAATCAAGGTTTCAGCTGGGCCACACTCCCTACAGAGACCCTACGAGAGAATCCATTCCATGTCTCTTCAAGCTTCTAGTGGTTTCTGGCTTCCTTGGCTTCTGGCCACATCTCTCCAATCTTTGCTTCTGTCTTCACATTGCCTTTTCCTCTGTGTCTGCCTTCTCATCTGTGTGTCTCTTTATAAGGACACTCGTCAGTATTTAGGATCCACTTGGATAATCCAAGATGATCTCCTCACCTCAAGATCCTGGAGTTAATCACATCTGCAAAGACCCTTTTGCCAAATAAGGTAACATTCACAGGCTCCAGGTATTAGAATGTGGATATATCTTTTTTGAGGAGGGGCACCACTCAAGCTACTACAAAAAAGAATCATGCTCGTTGGCAGAGCAGAAACTGAGATTCCAAAGGTTTGATAATGTCCAAGGTCACTGAGGTAGAATGGGACAACTACTCTTTTCTTCTCTGCTATGATGCAGTCATGAGATTGTAACTTGGTATCCCAGAATCCTAACCAACCACCAGACATAATTCAGATCAAATAAGCAAGGCTTATGAAAAGCTTTGCTGAGACAAGTCTTGAAAGTTGAGTGAGGAATAACGTTGTTTTTTATGAAAGGATGATGATGCATACTTAAGTAATAGTCAAATACTAAATAATGTGAAACCTGCCATAATGAAAATGAAGTACTTTCAGACTGACATATATCAGAGGAAGTGAGGCTGTTACCATCTGGGGTCAAGAAAGGAGGGGGCTGAAAGGTCTCATGGATGGGGAGCATTTGGGTGAGAACTAAAAGGAGGAATGGGATGTGGATTTGCCAAGAAGAAGAAGATCTCATAGGCAAGGAGAATACTGAAGCAGAGGCATGGAGGAAAGAAGTCTGGGGGCCTCCTAAGAATCTGAAGAAATACAAATTGGCTACAGAGAAGTATACACAACAGGGATTACTGAGTGACAGGTGAGTCTGGAGGGCTTGGTAGGGGTGGGTGGTAGAGAACTTCAATGCTATACTTCGGAATTTAGGCTTGGCAATACACAGTTGGAGCCACTGAAGATTTTTCAAGATACATAGTAAAAAGAAGTTGACGCAAAACAGAAGGCAAGGGAAATGAGATTTGCCTCTGGTCCTTCCAGCTTCTGTTTTTGTGACTTCATTATCTGAAGCACAATCCTCATCGAGCCATGGTTGACTTCTGTTCTGGGGAAAGGCACGGTGGAAGAAAGGCTGGTTCTGAGGTATGTTCGAATCCTGGCAGTCTATAATGGTACAGTATCAGTCATTTGTTCCCAGGTAAAAAAGTGATTCAATTGCTGCTGGTCCCAGAGCAGAAACCTTGAGTACCAGCCCTTTGAAGCTCTGGAATGGGTGGCCTATTTCCACTGGCTGTCTCTCAACCAGCAGACCTTTCATGTCGAGATGCTGGAAGGCCTAATGATATTGGATACAACATTCGGTCACAACTTCTCCAAAATTAAGGAATGCAGTCTTCAAACTCACTGAGAAGAACCCAGAGCCGGGTGGCACAGGGTTAATAGGCGATTAGGAGACCATTTACCGCCACTAGAGGGCAAGACCAATCCCCTACCGCTACTCCCTCTCCAGCCCTGGATGAGACCTGATGGCAGGAGTGGAGGGCAGAAAAAAGTGGCTGCCTCACCTCTGATAGCACTATCAGCTGGTGCACCAGCAGCTCTCAAGGTCAAAGCCAAAGGAGGGACCGAAAACAAGCATCTACACAAAGACCCCTTCCAGCACATATTTTCTTGTCCCATGAGTCAATTCATCTGTTTCTCCCATCATTTTTTCTACTTAGAAATTATGAGTAAGAGAAAACTGACCTTCTGCTGCTTCAAACACAAATTGGCATCTGGTGATAGGAACCAGGGGATGGTCTCAAATGAATCACAGAAGCCTTTACAGTAAAGGAAAATATTAATTAATGCCTAGCATTCGTAGAGCATGCTATATATAACGCACTTTCACATGCATAATTCCACTCTATCTTTACAAAATTAATGAAACAATACATAAAGCGTGTTTAGAATTGTGCTTGGAACGTAGCAGATGTTCACAAAATATCACTCCCCTTCTCATTTACCACTAAACTATTTCTGCTGTCACCATTTCACTCTGCCTCTGGGGTGTCACCTCCCATTGCTCTCTGCAGTGAAAACTGGGGTAATATTGTTCTCTTCCTTTTTCACTTACAAACAGAATCCTACCAAATTCCTTTAAAATGAACCTGCAGAGGTGCAGAGTGACAGTTTTTGTAAATCACTGTAATGGGAAAAAAAATTATTTCTCTGCTCAACATGAACACATCCAGGGTTGGTTAAATTAAAACAGTCAAAAGCCAGCAGTCAACCGCTGCTGCCTGGACGACCACATTGCATTAGGACACATTTGGTCCAGATAACTGTCACATGATAAGTCATGCAAATGATCACAAATAGGGGCACAGCCGTACTGCCGTGCCTTAGTCAACGTCAGGTAGGTGGGAGGATGTCCCTTTAAGACCAAGCCATGGAAACTATCAACAAATATAATAATTCCTCTGTGGCCGGAGTCCTGCCAGGTGTAAGATATTCCTCCCCCTGGCATCTCAGGGCATCTTTCCTCTGCAAAAAATGATCCATGCACACTAACACCCAGCTATAGCTCTACTGCAGGAAAAGAGTGGCAGAGCTACTCCTTTCCGTTTTCAGTTGTTGTCCACGACGGTAAATACATCTAGCCCCTTTCCTTGTCTGTCAACATTGTGCTCGTCCTTCAGTGTCACTTCCATATCTCCGCAGACAGAATGAACCACTCATCCTTCTGGGCTCCCACAGCTGGGTACTGGAATGACTCATCAGCCCTTAATTCTTCCTGCTGCATGTAATGTTTGGTTGTCTGTATGTTGGGATCCTCCACAAGAATGAAGGCAGGACCGCATTCTCTTTATCTTCGTAGTCTCCCCAGGACCTAGCATGGTGCCTGGCACTTGGTAGGTGTTCAGCAAATGTTTGTGGAATTTAAATGAGAGCTGGGTAAAAAGTATAGAGCAAACACAATCACTTCTTGAAAGATCTGCAGACCCCATGTTGTTAGGGCCCTCCTGGTTCAGATACATGGACGCCTGTTCTGAAAATCTCATGTGGAGACCATGTTTCTTGCCTGACAGTATGTGTTCAGTAGGGCCCTGTGGTGAGAGAATCTTCCTCAGGATGGTGCTGATGATTAAGCGCAGGCATTACACAGGTCCCGAGGCATTACTGTCTTCTCAAAGTTGTAAATAAGAGAAGATTTGTTTTACTCGGCATGGGAGTTCAAGGTGATCAGTCCCTGTGAGAAAGAGCTGGGAAGAACTGGAGCTCACCCCCAGTGTTTCATTGGCCAGAGCCATTGGCTCTTGACTTTTTTAAGACCCTTGGAAATAGGGATGCTGCTGCCACAGTTTCTTCCCTTATTTTAAGGTTGCAGTTAAACAACAACTATGGTGTCTTAGGAGCCCTGGTGGCACAATAGTTAAAAGCCTGGCTATAATTCAAAAGATTGGCAGTTTGAATCCACCAGCCCCTTCCTGGAAACCCTATGGAGCAGTTCTATTCTGTCTTATGGGGTTGCTATGAGTGGGAATCGACTCGATGGCAAACGGTTTGGTTTTGGCTTATGGTGTCTTCTTTTTGGAGACAATGTGGTCTGGTAGAAAGAACATAATCCCTGAAGGTCTGGTTCAAATCTCAAACTTACCAACTGTCAGTTGTGCGAGCTTGTGCAGGTTATTGAAATCCTCTGGACTTCAGCTTCCTCATCTGTGAGGGAGGATAATAACATCTTCCATATGTAAGAAATCGTTCACTGTTCTCTATCCCTAGCTTGGGGTGCATTAACATTACTCAAAGTAGTCCCCCCAAAAAGACACACAAGTTCTCCCCACTCACCCTGCTAGGTATCTGGCAGTCTTCTTAACGCTTATGGATGTATTAGGGTATAGTGAAGAGATGTTTTCCTTGGACGGCTGAACACTGTGATGCATGAGGCTAAGAAGCACACAAAGGCCTCAATACCACATAGAATACAAACAGGTGATTGCTGTTGTAGATAGAACAAGCAGCCCTCTCAGATGATGCAGGATTAAGACGGAGCTCTGAGTCATTGGTTGCAGGCTGCACCCCTCAGTAGCGTTATCTTCTCGGCCAGGTAGCTCCCATCAGCCGAGGGACGTTTTCTGGAGGAGGGCAGCTGTGAGCTATAGCAGCTAATATTCAAGCAGCCAGGGATGTGTGTATTGGGCAGTAAAGGGTGACCTGAGCACAACGTTGACCATATTCACAAAACACAGTTAAAACTGTGCCTGACTAAGAAGTGTCACATTCAATTATGATTAGTACTCGTATTCACCAAGGTAACCCTGATCCCAAAGCAGTCTGTCCCATCACCTGACAGACCTCAATGCTAACCTCAGATGATACTTGACCCTGACTACACATGAATTATAAAGCACAGGCAGACACTGTGAGTGCTCGACCTTTGTCCTTTGGCACTCATCTTTCCAGTACTTTCCAATGACAACCCAAAACAAATGCCTGTTACACTCTGGCTGAGAGCTTTCTTTTGGCACACTCACATCAGGGAGGCCAAAGTGCCAGCAGCTTAGTGTCCATTGGAGCTTCCCCCATTGATAACAGATGGGAATTAGAGGATAAATGCCCAGTGTCCTCAATCCTCAGGTGGCATAAATCTGTAGCATGTTCTGCACCATTTCCCAGAGTTTCCCAGCAGGGTTGGGTCCTAGCTGTTGTTGTTGTTGTTAGGTCCCATCAAAACAGTTCCAACTCATAGTGACCCTATGTACAACAGAACGCAATGCTGCCCCATTCTGCACTATCCTCACAATCATTGCTATGCTTGAGCCCATTGTTGCAGCCACTGTGTCAGCCCATCTCACTGAAGGTCTTCCTCTTTTCCATTGACCATCTACTGTACCAAGCATGATGTGCTTCTCCAGGGACTTATCTCTCCTGACAACATGTCCAAAGTACATGAGACGAAGTCTCACTATCCTTGCTTCCAAGGAGCACTCTGGCTGTATTTCTTCCAAAACAGACTTGTTTGTTCTTCTGGCAGTCCATGGTATATTCAATATTCTTCATTAACACCATAACTCAAAGCCATCAATTCTTATTCAATCTTATTCATTCTCCAGCTTTCACATGCACATGAAGTGATAAAAATAAAAATATCATGGCTTGGGTCAGGCGCACCTTAGTCCTCAAAGTGACATCTTTGCTTTTTAACACTTTAAAGAGGTCTTTTGCAGCAGATTTGCCCAATGCAATGTGTCAATTGATTTCTTGACTGCTGCTTCCATGGGTGTTGGATTGTGGATTCAAGTAAAATGAAATTCTTCATGATATCAATCTTTTCTCCATTTATCATGATGTTGCTTATTTGTCCAGTTGTGAGGATTTTTGTTTTCTTTACGTTGAGGTGTAATCCATACAGAAGGCTGTGGTCTTTAATCTTCATCAGTAAGTACTTCAAGTCCTCTTCACTTTCAGCAAGCAAGGTTGTGTCATCTGTATAACGTCGGTTGTTAACGAGTCTTCCTTCAATCCTGACACCCTGTTCTTCATAGAGTCCAGCTTCTTGGATTATTTGCTCAGCATACAGGTTGAATAAGTATGGTGAAAGGATGCAACCCTTACACACACCTTTCCTGATTTTAAACCATGCAGTATCCCCTTGCTCTGTTCGAAAGACTGCCTCTTGGTCTATGTACATGTTCCACATAAGCACAATTAAGTGTTCTGGAATTCCCATTCTTCACAATGTTATCCATAATTTGTGATGATCCATACAGTCTAGTGCCTTTGCACAGCTGATAAGACACAGGAAGCATCTTTCTGGTATTCTTTGCCTTCAGCCAAGATCTATCTGATATCAGCAATGACATCCCTTGTTCCATGTCCTCTTCTGAACCTGGTTTGAGTTTCTGGCAGTTCTCTGTGCACTGCTGCAATCGCTTTTGAATGATCTTCAGCAAAATTTTACTTGCATATGATATTAATGATATTGTTTGATAATTTCTACATGCTGTTGGATCACCTTTCTTTGGAATAGACACAAATATATATGGATGTCTTCCAGTCAGTTGGCCAGGCAGTGGTCTTCCAAATTTCTTGGCATAGGCAAGTGAGCATCTCCACTGCTGCATCCGTTTGTTGAAACATCTCAACTGGTACTCAGACAATTCCTGGAGACTTGTTTTTCACCAATAACTTCAGTGCAGCTTGGGCCTCTTCCTTCAGTACCATCAGATCTTGATCATATGCTACCTCCTGAAATGGCTGAACGTCAACCAATTCTTTTTGGTACAGTGACTCTGTGTATTCCTTCCATCTGTGCTTCCTGTGTCGTTCACTATTTTACCAGTGAGTGGCAAAGCTTCCAGTATCACAGCGACATCAAGCCACCATAGTACAACAAACTGACAGATGCGTGGTAGCCCAGTTGTGGTAACTTACTTTAAAAAGTACGCTTTTGGACTCTCTTCTTTTTTATGTCTCATGTTTGGCTGCTTCTTTTTATCACCTCTCAAATAAGCTTCTTGCTCTCAAATCCTTGTCTCAGGGACTGCTTCTGCGGAACTCAACCCTAAGACCATACTTAACTACTAAGACTCAATATCTAAGATCAAGGATAACCTAATTCTTACAAATTTTGTATTCCATTAACAGGATGCATGATAACTCTTTGTTATGACATTATTTGATTACCTACAACATCCCATTTTCCCACAGGGCTGGAAAATAGAGTTAACCGCATTTGTATGCACACACACATACACAATCTCATTTTGAATGTCATAAATGCAACAAACTTCTGAAGCACATGGCTGTCTGAGGTGCCCAAGGAACCCCTGACTGATTCTTCTTTACCCCAAATTTGCCTCCTGGTGCCTGCCCCAGCACCAAGGCTTCCTTCTTCACTGATGAGCAGGCCCTGGCAGCCAGCCTTCCTCCACCTCCTCATCTTCCTGTTCCTTCTCCTCTTCCATCTCTTTCTCTTTTCCCCAAATGCATGATCATTACAAGATACCAGCCCATTTTGAATTCTCATTTTTGCTACTATAGAAAGTCATAATGGTAAAGTAAAATAAGTCCTGTCAAATGAAGTAGACCTATTATTTCCTGTACTGCTATGTGAGCTGAGTGACAAATGGGCCACCAAAACACCAGGGCAGTTGGCCTTAATTATTACTAAATTTACCGAATTAAACAATGAATTTTAAAGAAATAATTCTAAGATGTCATTTCAATTAAGGCACTGTCACTGAGATAACGGATGTGGATGGAGTCTGGGAAAGTCGGTCATGGCACTGTTATAGTAAGAAACCATTAACTCCAAAGAAGTAAGTGGATGAAAAAGAAAGAAAAGAAATCCACACTTTCTGAGGCTTCTGGAAGAAACTACAGAGTTGCTAAACTATTAAACCTCTCTACCTTCTCAGTCAAGGAAGGTGTATCTTGATTAAGCTCAATAATCTAGAACAGGTCACCTCAGCAGTTCTCTCACTCTAGTAGGGCAAAGCAGAAGTAATTACCTCCCTTGACTTGAGGGAAAAGCAGGGCAGATTTTTTAGGGTGAGAGGTTCTAACTGGCATAAGGCTTGGTTTTTTCTCCCCAAAATGAATTCCTCTGTCAGACCCAGAGAAATAAATCATAGCAGCTTCATAATGTTAGGAAAAGTGGGACATAAAGGAAAAAAGAATTACAGCCACAGAGCTTAGAGTTAGAAAGAATCTGTTTAACGGTCATATACTTAAACTACTAAATCGTCCAAACAAGAATGAGGGTCTAGAAATGGGGGCCTTCTCAAAGGCCACATAGTCTTGACTACAGACCTGTAGTTTCTCAACTTCTCTGTCCACAGTCACACAGGTCTCTACTGATGTTCAATGTAAGGAAATATCCTGAAAAGACTCTCAAATTAAAAAATGAAAATAAATTTTCTAATATGTCACCCAGAAGAGGCATGTGTGTGACTTCACTTGATCTCAGTTTGTTTGTCTCTAATGTGGATATAGTATCGACTAACTAAAGGTTGGAGATCCTGGGTGGTGCAAACAGTCACATGCATGCTAACCAAAAGGCTGGTGGTTCGAATCCACTCAGATATACCTCAAGAAAGGCCTGGCAAACTACTTCTGAAAGATCACAGCCACCGAAAATGCTAGGGAACACAGTTCTACTCTGATACACGTGGGGTCACCATGAATTGTAACTGACTCGATGGCAACTTTTTTTTTTTTAACTAAAGGCTAAAGGTTAAACCCTAAAGAACCAGGTTAGCTCTATTTTATTTATTTAGTGCATGCCTCTCCCACTAGATTGAACACTGAAGAGGTTCAGTATATCTGAACAATAAAATGTGTTTGTGAGTCAAAGGTCTGGCCAAAGATGGGGTAGTGGGGTGGCATGAGGGAGCCAGCAGATAGCACTTGGCCTCAAATCTCCTTCTCTCCCTGGGTGAACAAGTACTACTTCCTATGACCATGAGGACCGACCATGTGGCAAGGATGGAAGGCATACCATCAGCCCAACAATGTTCTACCAACCCTCAGCAGGCATTCGTTGTGTATTTTCTTGATATTTTGTTTCTGAAACTTATAATTTTTCTTAAAACGAACAGCTATGCTGGCCCTAGACACCCCTGGGCATTTCTGTGCACTTTCACTATCTAAAAAAATTAAAAAACAGACAATTTCATTCTTAATTATGAATATTCATGTGTTCAGCTGAGACTGTGCACGTCATTATAATTCTCAAATTAGTTCAGGAAAAAAAACTGACATTTTACTCAAATTCCTTTGTTCTTTACTGAAGCAGAATAGGGTGGCATTTTGCTTCTGAAAGGAAATGGAAATTTTTCCATGTCTTAGTCATGTGAAAATTTCCCCTTTCCTAATAAAATCCCATTATCTGCAGAGCTTCCTTCTAGTTACTAGCAGAATCCAAGTAGTCAAGGGGGTGAGGGCACTCCAAAATTTATGAGAGAAGGGCTGACCTAGATAGGATGAAAGCAAGCTGAAGGTGACATCATGAGTCACATCCCATACGGCCTTCAGTCCCCACGACCTGCCTATTCATATCCCTCAATCTATAGAGGAAAAGCTGAGGATCAGAAAAAGTTGGATTGCCTAAAGTCACATGGCTCTGACAGAGCAGAATAAAAACTCAAATGTAGACCTGTGGACTCCACGTCCAACCCATCTTTCCAATCCACCATAGCTGCTCATGTATCCCATAAGCTCCAAAGATCATTGTTCTGTTTGTAGTATCGTTGTACATTCTTACCAGTCCAACTTTCTGGTGAGTAGCTTTTAATGTGCCAGCTGACATGCCAACTACAACGTTCTCATGTTTCAGAGACAAATAAAAGGATACATAAGGAAACTAAGTAATCTGACAAATATCACACAAAGCCATTTAAGGTTATATACGATATGTTCTGGACCTTGGGATTCTTATACATTCAAGTATAAATAGAGGAACAAAAGATGAAAGAAGCCATGTATAGGACCATTTGTCAACCATACCAGGTGAGGCCTAAATTCCTCCACAAATACATGAACCATATTGGTTTTCTACGCTATGTAACAAATTAGCACAAACTTAGTGACATAAAACCCATTTGTTACCTCACAATTTCTATAGGTCAGAAGCTTGGGCACAGATTAACCGGGTCCTCTTGTTCAGGGTCTCACAGGCTGAAATCAAGGTGTCAGCCAGGTTGGCATCTCATCAGAAGCTCAGGGTCTTCTTCCAAACTCACATCGATTAATGATAGAATTTATTTCCTTGCAGCTCAAGGCCATCCGGAGAATCTCTCTAATCTGAAAGTCTCAGCTCTCTTTTAAAGGACTCACCGGATCACTGTGTGCCACTGGAGTTTCCTCTGACTTTAATACAGTACTCCAAGTCAAACTAATTAAGGACTGTCTTAGGCTGTGTTCTCTAGGAGACACAAAACCGGTGAAGTATATATACATATATGGACAGAGAGAGAGTTATCTCAAGTAAATGGCTCACATGGTTGTAGAGACTTGCAAGTCCCAAGTCTGTGGGTCAGGCATCAGGCTGGAGTCTTCTCTTAACTCACTAGCTGCAGGGGCTGATGAAGCCAAGATTGGCAGGTACGACAGCAGGCAGCTGGCTCAAATCCTAAGAACCAAAGGTTAGATGATGACAAGCTGGATGCAGGATCCAGAGCAAGAAAGCAAGCTTTGCCAGAATGTCTACATATAAATATATACATAACGTGTGTGTGTGTGTGTGTGTGTGTGTGTGTGTGTGTACTGAATGCAGGCCACATCCCTGAAGAAATTCCCCTTACAACTGATTGGCTGATCACATCAGATCGCATTATGGAGGATGACTGTATCATTATTTAAAAAAAAAAATCATTACATAACTGTCAAATTACATCATTACATAACTGCCAGATTACATCATTACATAACAGCCCAATTACATCATTACATAACTGCAAAATGACAGAGAACCATGGCCCAGTCAGGCTGACACACAACCTTAGCCATCACTTGGACTTTTCACCTTTGCTGTATAGTTATTGTGGAGCTGATATCTATTATATTCACAGGCCCTACCCCCAGTCAAGTGAAAGGAAATATCTGTGATATTTACAACAGGGGGCAGGAACCTTGAGGCAACCTTAAATCTCTGCCTACGATAAATGCGGTAACAGTTTCCAACTTGTCATTCTCAGATTCATGTTTGATATTCTACTGGTAATCCATACACCAATGTGATACGTGCGATAGTATCCCTGGGTTCTGTACTTTTTAAATGGATGTCAGATTATTAATCAATCAAGTAAACCAGAACAAATACCTACTGCTACATCTGGCATAGAACTAAGAAGTCTAAAAAGTTCAAAACAAATAAAATTCTCCATCTATTCTCAGCATACACTTCCAATCTACTCTGAAGACATCGCTGAGAATTCTTATTTATAAAAATTGGTAGGTCACTTCAACACTCACAGGCCAAGTCCCCAGTGAAAGACACAGGGACTTAAAAGGAATGGGACTCCAAACAAACAGAAGGGCTGCTCCAGGGTGTGTAATCCTAGATCCAAGAGTAACATGGCCTTTGTGAGCTTCATTGGAATCTAACTTTAGGAAGAACCCAGCATTAGGAATAACTAAGAAAATGAAAGTCCAAGAAATCCCGGGCTAAGCATCCAGAGACCTAGGAGGTGGCCATAATGTGCCTCATCCTTCTGTGCGACCCGAGCATCCCACCACGGACCACCACACTCTACCTGTAAAGTAAGAGTGGCCTCCCCAAGTTGAAAGGATACCTATGGTTTCTCCTCCTCCAATATGCTATGAATTTGTGGTCAGCGTGGAGGTACAGTCCCTCAGCACCACTAAGAGTCATTGGAGTGACAGATCTCACATCTCAAACATCACAGCCCCCTTTTCAGCATGCAAGCAATCAGGGGAAGCATCTTCTTCTTTGTGGTCTGCAACTTTATCAGCAGGTCAGTATCTTTTCCCCTGTTTTTTCTTCCAAACAAAATATTAACTATTCATGAGCTCAGGTGTAGTTGATGGCACCTGTCTGTGCCTCCTCTCCTGTTATATGGCAAGTCATTTAACCAACCTTAGTCTATTTCCTGTCTAAATGGAAAGATGGTGGTGAAGGAATTAACAAACGTGGTGTTCAGGCCAACTACCCAGCAGTGGTCCTGGCACATGGTAGGCACTTCTGGCCTACCCTCACCACCCTCCATTCCCTTAAGAAGGCGGATTTTGAGGGCATTATTTTTTTTAGAGGCAGTCTGCCTGCGAAGTGAGCTCACAGAGAATTCAGGTCTAGTAGTCAAAATTAATAATGGTATTCGATCTAATTTTCCAAGCCAGAGGAGTGGAAGTCTGAGCTGTAATCAATCTTTAGAGGTCAATTCCCAGGGGATTTACCAGGTAAAGGGCTTGGCGCCCCCTTGTGCAGGAAAAAGCAGCAGTGTTATCAACCCTAGGTCCAGGTGCGTTTCCAGCAAGATGCCCTAAAGCTCTCTCAGACACCTGAAAATACGCCCACTCTCACATATGCCCCCAAGTCAGCCAACTCTTGGGTTAATACCAATTCTTTATTTTGAAGAATTTCTGAATACGACATATGTGCCTTACACAAAGGACAAAAACGAAAAGGGTCTCCCTTTAGTCTCCTTCCCACTCATGAGCTCAGACAGCCATACTCCGTCCCCAGTGGCAAACACTGTCACCAGACTCCTGAGAATCACAACAGATAGTGAATGTGTGTGTGTGTACACACACACAGGTAACATGTTTACAAATGTGCACATACATTCTTCCACAGTGATAAATGCTGTATGTACTTTACCTTACTTTTCCCTGAACTTTACTTATTTTTACATGATAAATGTTGGGGGTCTCTCCATGTCTGCACATTTCAGTTGCTTCATTCTTTTGAGTGACTACATAGTATTCATCGTGTGAATAGACTGTAATTTATTTACATAGTCTCCTTTTGACGGATGTAGGTATATACATGTGTATATACATACATGCACATATACGTGCATATATTTTCTCAATCTTTTGCTCTTGCAAACAAGCCATTGCTATTTCTGTAATTAATAATCTTTTACTTACATAAATTTATATTATTGTGATTATAGCATTTGGATAAGTTCCTAGAAGTGAAATTGTGCCAGGCACGGTTCTAATTGCTTTACGTGTATTTATTCAACAAATACTAATTGAGCATCTAAAATGTGACAGGCTCTATTCTAGGTGCTGGTAATACACAACAGGGAATAGACAAAATTGTTCTTGTGAGGTTTTTACATTTTAGTGATAATACTTCATTTAATCTTCACAGGAACTCTCTGAGATAGAGACATTATTTTCCCATTTTAAAGAAGGGAAAACTGAGGCACAGAAAGATTAAGTAGCTTGCCTAGGATGATACAGTTAGTAAGCACTGGAGCTGGTCCCAGGGTTCACGTATCTCACTACATGCTATGCTTTTGTAACCCATCTTAAATGCCCCACATTACACAATTAATTCAACTTTCCCAGAAGGCCCTATTTTTTAGAATAGGTTTTCACCTCAAAAGAACGTGACTTGCCTCCAAACAACCTATCCACATGTACACTTCCTAAATGTGTCTTAGGTCAGGTTTCCTACACGTAGACCTGAGTCTAGAGTTCTTGTGCCAGTGATTTACTGAGGGAGTACTCTCAGGAGAGGGATGTGATCCCAAGCTGGGCAATGATGTGATCTCGTTGAACTCTAGCCTCAGCCTAAGCCCATGGGGAACTCTGCAGCACCAGTGGCATCACAGAGATGTCCCACCTGGCAGCAAGGAAGAGAGCCATTTGTATCCCCATATCAGTAAGTCACTGGTTGTGGCTGCCTCCAGGAAGAAGGTCTAACCTCTGAGGAAATTTTAGGTGAGGGCAATTCCCAGGATAAGGGTGCAGGTGAGAGATGTTAGCAGTCAGACATCACTATACCTAAGGGGTATCTATACTGGCCCAGTAATGGGAATCTGAGCAAAGTGCCAAGAGCATGCAACACAATGCATATAGATCATTTCCATCTGACTTCCCTTCAGGTACCTCAGAATCAACAAGTCCAAGACTAGTTGCATCATGGCTTCCTGCTGTCCAGCTCCTGTATTCACCACGGTCAACAGCACCACCATCCCCAGAGTTGTCCAGTGCAGAAACCTCCTGGCCCCTTGCTCCTTCATCCCGTTCATACTCTTCATCTAACCAGTTTGTAACTTATAACTCCCAATACGCTGCCTTCTTCTAATGAGGGTGGGTCCTGGTAACTAGAGAGTCTTTCTGCTCTTCTAGGTCAGACACCATATTCTCCCACCCGGGTGTTCATTTCCCAGGCTCCATCATTGCCTTCCCAGACCTATCTCCCATACTGCAACCACAGTGATCTTTCTCATACGCAAATATCATCTTGGTACTCTTTGCTCAAGTTGTTTCAATGACTCTGAGGAAGGAACTGGCTGTTGCTAGCTTCTGTACGCTCCGTGCCACTGCTCACACATCCCATTCCATCCCACCCACATGCATCATTCAACCCAATTACTTGGGCTTCCCCAAACTCCGATCTCTTGGCTTATAATAACTACCTTACCTTTATCAAGTATCTTCTCAGGCTGAACTTTCTTTGCCCCAGAGTAACGTTGATCTATCCCTCTATAGGGCACTCAAAGCACTTGGTGCGTAACTTGTAGTAGCTAGTCTCCAAAGATGGCTCCCCAAGGAACCATGCCTCTCAGTGCCTGTGCTCTTGTGTAGCCCCTCCCCTTGAATGTGAACTGGACCTGTGATTGGCTTGTAACCAACAGAATAGAGTGGGAGTGACACTGTGTGATCTCTGAGGTTAAGTCAGAAAAGGCCTTACAGCTTCTAACTTTGTCTCTTGTTATGTCTGCTCTGAGGGAAACCAGCCAAGTAAGGAATCAATCTACACGAAGCTGTCAAGCTGTGAGGAAACGAAGCTAGCCATGTGGAGAAGTCACGGGAAGACATAGATGGCTGTCAGGCTAACTCAGCTGTTTCAGTCAGCCCAGGAACCGTACATGTGAGTAAAGAAGACTTCAGATGACCACAGCCTCAACGACCATCTGACGGCAACACGGGGGACCCAGGCTAAGTCCCACCCCCAACGTGACGAGAGATGATAATTTGTTGTTTTAAGCCACTAGGATTTGGCGTGATCATTACTCAGCCATAGATCAAAAGAACTGCATCTTGATCGGCACACGGGCTGCTGGTGTCAGTGGCTGTTGAGGTGGCTCCGACTCGTGGGGACCCCAGACACAACGGAACGAAGTGGTGCCCAGCCCCGCACCCCCTTTGTGACCGCTGATACGCTTGAGTTCATTGTTGTGGTCAGGGTGCGTTTTGAGAGCCTTCCAACACAGGAGACTTATCTTCCAGCACGATATCAGACAATCTGTTGTGATCCTAGAGAGTTCACTGGCTGATTTTTGGAAGTAGATATCAGGCCTTTCTTCCTAGTCTCTCTCAGCCTAGAAGCGCCACTGAAGCTTGTCCACCATGGGTGGCCCTGATGATTATTTGAAATACTGGCAGCATAGCTCCTAGTGTCATGGCAACATGCAAGCCACCATAGCACAACAAACTGACAGGCTGGTGATACGTTTATAGGTTTTGTTGTTGTCTTGTGCTGTCAATTCCGACTCATGGCAACCCTATGTGTTACAGAGTAGAGCTGCTCCATAGGGTTTTCCTGGCTGTATTCCTTACAGAAGCAGATCACCAGGCCTTTCTTCGTGGTGCCTCTGGGCAGATTCAAACCAGCTGAGTGCAAATCATTTGTGCTACCCAGGGACCACGGTATATTGGCTACTGTATAATTAATTATCTATCTTTCTGTTTTCCGTATCAAGCTTTCCATGGGTAAGGACTATATACGTATTGTTCATCTCTGAATCTCATAGCCTAGCAGACTAATAGGCATATAGACTTAAGATGTGTGTTGTAAATAAATCAATGAATGGAATTCTGGAGGTGGTAACTTCCTTGCATACTGAGGTCCATTCCACCATGATTGCTTCTATGAAAGTTCAATTTTACAAGCATTTACTGGGTGACCATTATGTGATCTGTGAAGTCCTAGGCATGAGTTTGGAGTCAGACAACCCCCGGTTCAGATCCCAGCTTTGTCACCTACAAATTGTGTGACATGAAGCAATTGCTTTAACCTGTCTGAGCTTCCTTTGCCAGCTACAAATTTTAGATAAGGAAATACCTAACCTTTTAGATGTGGTGAAGACTGCATGATGTAATTTTTAATCCTCACAGCAAATAATTCATTCTGTTTTTTACTAATAAGTGTTGGTTTAATTGACAGCATATATAAAACACTCTGTCCCGTCATTAGCAAAAAGAACTAATGAAATTACTAGTATACTTAGTAGGGTCTCCATAAATACATTCATTTCTTCGTTCTGTTCCCCTCCATTACATGGTCAGGAAGTCAGCTTGAACTAAGACTGAAAAATCTACAGTACATTTGAAAAATTATGGCAGCCAGAGTTAGTTTTGAGTAGTTATTACATGCTCAGAACTGCTATCACCAAAATGAATCCAAGAGTGTCCATATCTGTCGTTAACACCCAATTTCAGATTCTGAACCAAATTTTCCTATGAAATGAGCTTCTCTATAGGTCATCAAATCTCCCTCCAGCATTCTCCCATTTCCTCCTTCAGGGAAACATTAGGAAGACTGTGTGTTCCAGCCACTACTTTGGCAAGTTTTGTTGGTACCATTCAGTAATGAAGCAAGCTATTGAAATTGGGGGCTCTTGGCCTTCTCTCCAAAAAGAGAAACCTTTGCAGCATGACATTTACATGCCGTGGGATGTTTATCAGCAAAGAGCATTTCTTCCTGAAGCTGCAAATGACTCCATGAGGTAAAATTATGGGGTGATCTCTTACTCATGCCAAACAGGAAGGGAAAAAATGTCAGCATTTATATCCAGAGGATTAAGGTCTCTGTAATGTGTTCTTCCCATGGTGCACTTAGCATGAAGGGCTGCTTCTACGAGCCATTTTTAAGGTATTTTACCTGGAGTAACACAAATACCTGATCACCATAAATGGGCAGAAAATAACAAGGACTTTGATTTCTAGAAAGAAATGTACTCATTACCATCAAAGAGAGGAACACTGAACTGACTGAATGTATATAAATTGACTGAAGACCTGTCTAGTGGCTGATACACCCTTTTCTCTCCATTAGTCTATGACTGCATTTTTTTTTTTTTTAATCTAGTTCCACAGTGCTGCTTAATGATAAATACAAGGTGAAGGTGAGTCTCCTTTCCCAGCAAACTCAGAAAAATATACCTTGTCTCCTACTTTGGAAACTGTGGTTTGTTTATATAACTAGTTATCTTTCTGTGATCTCGGGGCTAGCCTAGCACGTATACTCATATATTAAAACTTCCACGTGACAATACCAGACAATTGCCCCCAGAAAGTCAGCATGAGGTATGAGAATAGTGTAGGCTCAAAAACCAGAGGGCCTTAGGGACATCTCTTTTCTGTCCTCAACCAGCTGTGTGGCCTTGAGAAAGATGCTTCTCCCGGCACCAGCTCTATGTAGGGTGTCTCCTGCCCTCCCCATATTCTTCCAGTTACTGATCGCTCATCCTTTTAGAATCCTTGCTCCAAAAATCCCTCCTGGCACCCCCCACCCAGGCTTGGCTGAGTCCCAGTTGCATGCGTCCCCATCATCTGTGCTTACTTCTCTGACACTGTGCTAGAATTCTTGATTTTTCTCTCTCCTTGAAGAGATGCTTCATTCCTGCAGGGTAAAACTGCGCTGTATTTATCTCTGGAATCCCACCAACTAGCACTGGGCCTGGCATATCATTGGAGATCTGTAATGCCGAACGGAGCTGGGTGGATGGGAATAATCAAACGATAGACCCAGAAGGGTCCTTGGAGAAGATCTTGTGCAATTCTTTAAAAAAAAAAAAAGCACTGTGCTTTAGGTGAAAGTTTACACAGAAAATTAGTTTCCCATTCAACAATTCATATACAAATTGTTCTGTGACACTCGTCACTGCCCCCACATGTCAGCACTCTCCCCATTTCCACCCTGGCTTCGCCGTTTCCATCCCTCCAGTTTCCCTGCCCCTCCTTGCCTTCTCATCTTTGCTTTGGGGCAAATGTTGCCTGTTTGATCTCACAGTTGATTGTTCTAAGGAGCACATTTCTCACAGGTGTTCTTGTTTATTTTATAGGCCAATCTATTATTTGACTGAAAGGTGACCTCTGGGAGTGACTTCAGTTCCAGGTTAAAAGAGTGTCTTAGGGCAATGGCCTCAGGGGTTCCCGCAGTCTCTATCATTCGAGTAAGTCTGGTCTTTTTTATGAACTTGAGTTTTGTTCCACGTTTTTCTCCCATTCTAACTGAGACCTTCTATTGTGCCCCTGGTCACAGCAGTCTGTGGTAGTCGCCAGGCACCATCTAGTTCTTCTGGTCTCAGGCTAGTGGAGGCTGTGGTTCATGTGGGTCATTAGTCTTTTGGACTAATTTTCTTCCTTGAGTCTTTGGTTTCTTTCACTCTCCTTTGCTCCAGGCAGGTAGAGATCAACAGTCATATCTTAGATGGCTGCTCGTAAGCTTAATGCTACTCACCACACTAGAATGTAGAACATTATCTTTATTAACTATGTGATGCCAATTGACCTACATATCCCCCAAGACTATAGTCCCTAGCCTTCAAGCCCAGTAACTCAATCTCAAGAGGTGTTTGGATATGTCTAAAAAGTTCCTGTAACTGGACTCTATTATATATGTGAATATACACACAGCACATACAAATATGTCTACATAAACCCCCACAACCACACCCATACATTCACTTGAATGCCCTCCCATATGCCCTCCCCATCTATATAGCATACACATCTACTTATGTAACCACTCACAAATGTTTGCTTGTTGTTACTGTTGTTGCAGTGTGGTTATCGACAGGTATGAATTCATTGCTGTCATTTTCTTCTTGTACAGTTCTTGATTTTATCAACGTAATTATGAAACCCAAGGAAGCTGATGGATCACCCAATGTCATACACTGTACTACTCACCAACTGGGACCTGGAATTCAGTTCTCCTAAGTCCTGGAGTCTCTGGGTGGTGCAAACAGTTAAGCGCTCTGGTCCTAACCAAAACGTTAGAGGTTCGAATCCTGGGCACTAAGGAAGAAAGACTTGGTAACCTGCTTCTGAAAGATCACGGCCATGGAAAACCCTGTGGAACACAACTCTATCCTGAAACGCATGGAGTTGCCATGACTTGGAGTTGAATCAACAGCAACTATTTTAGCTTTTTTTGAGAGTCCTAGTCCAGAGGTCTCTTGGTTAAATTAAATCAATAATATATACAAAACACCTACCATGTACAAACTTCTGTGCAATGAGCATGGCTCATGACCTCGAAGAATTTCTACTTCAAGTATAATGCAAAATGAGCCCTTATAGATGTAAACATAAAATGGTATGGGATCACAGGGGTAATGTCAGACTGACTGCTCTCAGGGAAACTGTGGCAGACAATTTCGGTGCTTTAAGTCTCACCTTGGCACCCCTCTGGTTTCAGCTTCAGCTCTGTTCAGCTATGCAATCTACCTCGCATGTTACCCATGCTAACAGCTTCCTACCCTGAGTAAGCACTTTATTTTCTGCTTCTGGGCCTTCTCCTGTGCTAGGGAGCCACTCAGCACTTATGCAAGCCCTGTGGAATGGAGTTAACAGCATCTGGGGCAATGCTCAATAAATAGGGGATGGTCAAGAGGGGATGAGTGCCCTGGCCTCTTGCCCTTCAGATAGACAAGACTGGGAGGTATTCTGTGTGTCTTTAGGGATGGAAATCCCGGAGAAACTAAACCCTTATTCCATCCCTAAAGACACACAGAAAGATGATCTTGAACATACAAGCTGTTATTAACTTTTCTTCCTTCCCTGCCTCTCTCCCTGCTCCTTCATGTCTGCTTCCTGGGATCACTTCCCAAATAAGCTGCCTGTAGAGCCTGGTCTCAGGAACTGCTTTTGGAGAAACCAAAATCAAGACACAAATTCAGTGGTGCTGGGCTACTTTATGACTTCCATGGGTCCTTGGCACTTTTGCCTTCATGGGCCTATTTACCTACATACCCACCCACCCTCCCATCCATCCACCCATCATCATCCGCCCATCCACCCATCACCATCCATCCATCCCCAAAGAAAAACCAAACCATTGCCATTGGATCAATTCCGACTCATGAAAAGTCCATGTGTGTGAGAGTAGAACTGCTTCACAGGGTTTTCAATAGCTGTAATCTTACAGAGGTAGATTTACAGGCCTTTCTTACATGGTAGTGCTGGGTAGATTCGAACCGTCAACATTTCAGTAAGTAGCCTAGTGCAAACTATTTGCACCGCCCAAGGATATATATAAATTGTGTTTCACCACTGTGTTGGTATAAAGGTGAATGTAGTTCAAGCTGGATTCATTATTGTTGCTGTTAGCTGTTGTCAAGTCAATTCTGAGCCATCTTTTTCCTCCGATTTTAGAAGAATTTAAAATTAAAACATTTTTGTGGGCCTCTAACAGTACCAGGGCTCTCATGCTTCCGCTGCCTGATGCAGGTCAGCCTGCTGAGGTGAAGGAACATAAGGAAGGGCTCAGACATAAAGTGTCCTGGAGCTAAGCCTTAAAGGGTAGGCTTCATTTGAGCAGACACAGGTCTGTTCTTCCTATCCTTCAGGTACAGATTACTGGTTTTTTAATACTTTTTTTTTTTAATTACACAAGTAAATCACGTTTATTGTGGTAAGTGAGAATAATACAGAAATATTAAGATAAAAATGTCAGTCACTTTTAACTTCACCAACCAGCATAAATATTTGAGCATATTTCCTGCAGGTTTTGTTTCTGGGTTTTTGGTTTTTTTTTGCATAGTTCACACTAGTGAGATATTTACTCACACAATTTTACCTCAGTGCCTTGGGGATAGTTTTCTTTCTTCTTTCCCTGGCATCTATTATTGATAATGAGAAGCCTGTCTTTTGTCTGATGGCAAGTTCTTTGAGTAATCTGTCTTTTCTGCCTGGTGACTTTCAGAACTTTTCCTTTACGCATGAATGTTGTTAATAGTTTTATTACAATGTGTCTAGGGTAAAAATTTCACATTCTCTCCTCATTCTTCAACTTCCCTTTCATATTTTCCAACTTTTATCTCTCTCTGCTGTATTCTGGATGATTTCCTCTGATAATTCTTCCATTTTACTAATTCACTCTTCAGTCATGTCTACTCAACTGTTTAAACTATTCATTAAGGTTCCCACCCCACAGTGGCAATATTTGTCATCTCTGGACCAGCTACTTATTGGGTTTTTTCAAATTTGCCTGCCCTCTTCCATTATTTTCATTTGTTATGGATCTATAACTCTGAGTAAATTCAATACACTTATATTAAGATATTTTTCAGCTGACTTATTACTTCTACTTTCTCGGGTATGAAAACTTCCTTCTGTTGTACCCACTGAATATCCCTGATGGTGGGGTTTCTTCAGTGTTTTGTGATATTTCCTTCTCAGAGCATCTCTAAAATTGGAATTATCTTCAGTGGAAACCTGATAAATGGAGGCCTAGATTGCAGAAGCCTCCCTTGGCGGGTGTTTCAGCTGGGGCCACAGGTGCACTGGCTCTGACTATCTTTTCATATAGCTCTCAGCTCAAGTTTCCCGTGCACACAGGCAGTGCCAGCTCAGGGCCATGGTCTTACTCATAAATCTGACCTTGCGTTAGACCAAAAATGGCAGCAAACTTTCTGCCAGGGCTACACACAGTTTGCCTTTCTGACAGACAAATCTACAATTATTTAAATTTTTCATGCTGCATTTTGACCCCTTAAAATTTATAACAAAAAACCCAAACACTGCCGTCGAGTCGATTCTGACTCATAGTGACCCTATGAGTATTTAAATACATGTTTTTAAATAAATATTTAAAAACATGTTTTTAAATAAATGTTTAAATAAAAGTTTCTTTACCTGGTGCCTCTGGAACTTTAGAAGGTACATAGATGGGCTTCAAGAGATTTGTGAACCTCTTGAAATTCTTTGAATATTGGGTGTATTTTATTCATGCACCTTTTTTTCTGAGGAGAAAGCCCATAGCTTTCATCACATTTAGAGAGCAATCTCAGATCCAAGAAAGCTTGGAAACCACTATTTTAAAGTCTTAAATGTTTCTTAAATTTAATCCTTAGAAATATACAGGGGCTACAGGAACCCTGGTGGCACAATGGTTAAGTGCTTGGCTGCTAACCAAAAGGTTGGCAGCTCAAATCCACCAGCCACTCCATGGGAGAAAGATGGGGCAATCTGCTTCTGTAAAGATTTACAGGCTTGGAAACCCCATAGGGCAGTTCTACTCTGTCCTACAGGGTCGCTATGAGTCAGAATCGACTCAACGGCAACGAGTACAGATTAAGTCTGGGGACTTTCCTGCTATCTTTCCATTTCTACTATAAGTCAGAACTGAGAGGGAAATGTTCAGACTGATGTGAAGGGTACCACCCCACGCGGACTCCAAGAGGCTTTCTTATAGGAAATGTGTATGAATATATGTTGAGTTTAAGTGAGCCAGGGGAGAAAGGTATTTTGGGAGGTTAGCCCAATGACTGAAAATGCCTTAACCAAATGTTATATATTGAATTGTGTCCCCCAAAGAGATATGTTGAGTCCTAACCCCTGTACCTGTGAATGTAACCTATTTGGAAATAGGGTCGTTGAAGGTGATATCAGTTAGGCTAACATGAGGTCATACTGGAGTAGGGTGGGTCCCAATACTACATGACTGCTGTCCTTATAAAAGAGACGAAGACACAAAGAGACAGGGACACAAGGGGAGTACACCATGTGACTCTGAAGCTGCAAGCCAAGGAATGCCTGGAGCTACCACGAGCTTGGGAGAGGCATGGAATAGACTCTCACTCAAAGCCTCAGAAGGAATCCCTGACCTCGGACTCCCAGCCTCCAAAACTGTGAGACAACAAATTTCTGTAATTATAAGCCACTCAATTTGTATTATTTTGTCACAACAGCCCTAGAAAACACCAAACAACAGCCAACCGAAGCCTTCTCCTCCTCCAGACTCCTCATCCTCTACCCCAAACCCCATGAAACATGGGGCACAGAAAGATTGCAAGATAAATATATATAAAGAGAGAGAGCTTGCAGCACATAAAATAGCAGCATACAAAATAATTTTATGACTGAAATCTTGACTGCAGATAAAGGGAGTCACTAATGACAAAAGGCCCAATTCACTATACCATTTCAGACTTATGAATGCCTAAAAAGCACAGCTGGACAATAAAAAAATCAAAATCACATAGAACTACAAGAACAATTTGGTAAATCCATCATTATAATAAGAGAGTGTAACAATTGAACACTGATATGGGACATCTACGATTATGCCTTCATGAACAGTATCTGATCATGTTGTTGTTGTTGTTGTCATTCTTAGGTGCTGTAGAGTTGGCCCGACTCATAGCAACCCCATGTACAACATAATGAAACACTGCTCAGGCCTGCGCTACCCTCACAATCGTTGCTATGTTTGAGCCCCTTGCTGCAGCCACTGTGTCAATCCATCTGGATGACGGTCTTCCTCTTTTTCATTGACGCTCTACTTCAATAAACATGATGCCCTTCTCCAGGGACTGGTCCCTCCTGATAACATGTCTAAAGTACGGGAGATGAAGTCTCACCATCCTTACTTCTAAGGAGCACTCTGGCTGTACTTCTTCCAAGACAAACTTGGTCGTTCTTCTGGCAGTCCATGGTGTATCCAACATTCTTCACCAACACCACAATTCAAAGGCATCAATTCTTCTTCAGTCTGGCCATGTTATCCATCACAAATTGAGGCCCAGTGAGGGAAAATAATTTTCCCAAAGTCACACCACTGGTGGGTGGCTGAACGCAGATTCAAATCCAGACTGCTCTGACCCCAAAGCCAAAGTACACCCCAGTAGAGCCTTTTGTCTGCTAGCTAGAGCAAGGAAAGAGACTGCAAAGTAGGAGTTGTTTTTTAATATACATAATTCATTTGGTTGAGTATTTTTCCCCTCCTCGGCAGCAGTTAGTTGCTATTTTTCCCCACCTGTTAATTACTCGGGGTTTGTGTGTGGGCGGATTTGGCTTCCCGCAGCCGCCAACGCGGGTTGTCACACTGTCAAGGATTCCTCCATTAACAAGCTGTCAATACGCTGCCAACAGCCACCATTTGGTTTGTTCAGAGAGCGGGAGCTCTGTGTGGAGACTTGGCTCTATCATTTAGAGGAATTAAAAAAAAATAAAAAATAAGGCAAGAGACAGATGTCTTCCAGTCTGTTCCTCCACAACAGACTCAGGGATATGGGAGGAGGTGGGAGAAGGGCTTTTAAAATAAGGATAAAGAAGGAAAAAGCTAGGCATGAAGGAATGAAGAGCAAGAAGGATGCGCTTAAAAATGCACTTCCCTTCCCTCCAGATTTTTCACGGGACGGGTCTCTGAACAGCATGAAATCATCTATGTCCTTGCCACCGTGGACTTTTCAAACCCAAACATTAAAAAAATAGTTGAGAAGCCACAGTTTGGAGTTTTAAAGTGAAAGATGCCATTTGCCTACAACCTTTTCAAAGTCACCCTAATGAAATCGAGGGGAAACCTGCCACTCCGCTCAGGAGCTTCCTGAGGCCACTGTCCTTTCTGTTAATTATGGAGATTAACCTCAGAGCTGACAGGCTCTCTCATCTCATCACTAACAAGATGTTCACAGAAATGCCATAGTTTCCATAGTGCTTCAAACAAGGGAACAAAAAAGCCCAGAGTTTGAGCAACTACATTTAGAGTTTGGGTCTCAATAAAAAAATGTTTTTGCACCTGCAGCCCCAGACAGCTACATCTGCCTGGCTGACACAACTTCCAGCACCTGTGCCCACTAAAATATGCTTGAATTCTCTCCAATCAACAGGACTTCGCAACTGGCTCAGCAGAAAGCCTTATTTTTCCAAAAATTGTACTGAATCTGCCCTTGTCATAAAAATGAAGTTTCAGTACTCAAATTTCTGGAAATTATGAAATACATCCATCTCCTTTTCAGTTCACTGTGACATATGACATCACTATTTAGGCCCAATGAGTCAGTCAGAAGCAGAGCATTCATTTGTTGTTGTTGTTGTTAGCTGCCACCATCCAGTTGGCCCCGGCTCACGGCAACACCATGCACAATGGAATGAGACCCTGCCCAGTCCTGCGTCATCCCCATAAATGGTTGCGACTCTAAGTTGGTTTAAAAATAAAGAAAAAGCAAGTGTCCTAGATGGTACCATCACTGAAGACATGGACAGATATTGTCTCATCAGAGGAGGGGTCATACATGTTTGGGGACTGCATAGACACTAACGAGCAATAGATAGGATAGAAGAAACTTGAGCACCTGTGTCCCAGCAGGATTCATTCCAAGCATCAGGTAGGATACCCTGTTAGGAATAAACTAGAAGGCAAACAAGCAATAATTCAGGTTTCCCCCACATTCTAGCTCCATCTTGCTCCTAGTCCCCTATGCATTATCCCATGTGATGCCTCTTTGGGAGCTCCTGTTTGGGTCCTAACTAGGGAGGAAAGCTTTAGATGTCAATCAGGCAGCATCCTTAGTTCCCCTTTTGCTGTGGCTGGCAGGAATCTCAGAGGTGATATTTTTGGAAAGATTATCCTGGTTTCCAGGTAAAGTACTGAAAGCTATGCTACAGAACAGAGGTTGGAAAACGACAGTCCCGGATCAAAGCCAGCCTGCCACCTGTTTTCCATTTTACATTTATGTATTGTCTATTGTTGCTTTTGTGCTCAGGAGCAGTTAAAAAAAGAGACCAGATGGACTGCAAAGCCTAAAATGCTTCCTATTCAGCTTTATTTAAAAAAAAAAAAAAAACACTCCTGTTACAAAACACCTACAAATTCTGGATAGAATGTTCAAAATATAGTTTTAAAGGGAGAGCTGAGATGTCAAAAAAGTTACTCAGAAATGAACAGAAAGATGAAATTCATAAAAATAAGTAACCACTTATGTTGATGCATCACCCAGGGCTAACCTCTTCCCCCTAAAGTCCTAGGATCACCACACACAGACACCCACCCACAAAAAGCTGGACCATAAAGAGTAACAACCTCACCAGGTGAACTATCAAAGACTCTACCTCACAAAGAATGCTATTGAGGAAGTTTGCCTGTCTTAGTCTTGTCTCTGGGTGAAGAAGATAGAAGTCTATCATGAGAATTCATAACCACCATCCAACCCTCAGGCACGTTTGAGGCTGGAATTCACATGAACTGTGTGGCATAAAAACACCCAAGCCAAGAATTTAGTTTAAACTAGTTGAGATTGGTAGTATCTTCGGAGCCTGACAAAAGCCAATGCAAGTCCTCTCTGAAGGGATACACCTTAAATATAAGCCTTAACAAGTTCCCACTGACAATGTTTCAAAAGAGATGTGGTCACAATAAAAAATTACAAATTAGAAAAATAAGCCAATTGAAGGGAGTCAGCAAAGAAAAATCATTTCTAAAAATAACAACAATACAACAGCTATACAGTATGTGCTAGGTACTCTTTTAAGAACTTTCCATGTATTAAATCACTTAATCCTCAAAAAACCCAACGAGTAGAAACTATCTTCACCCCTGTTTTCCAAATGAAGAAAGTGAAGCACAGCATCTTAAGATTTTAGAATGATCAAATTCAGAATCTGAAACATGTACATGTGATACAGTTAAAGAAATAAAACAGGTGATCAAAATTATAATTATCAAAATGAACAGGCATATGTGAAAAATAATTCAAAGAGAAGGTAGAAATGAAAAATACAGCAAATGAAAATAAAAACTCATAGGGTAGGTTAGATAGCAGATTAGACACAGCTGAAGTAAAAATTATTGAACTGGAAATAGTTCCAGAATGAAAAGAGAATTAGTTAACTGGAAGATGGATGTAAATAAATAACCGAGCGGTGGGTCAATGGCAGAATTCTCACCTTCCACGCAGGAGACGTGATTCAGTTCTGGCCAAAGCCAACTCTTGCAGAGTCTGTCACTGGAACCTCGCATATTGTTATGATGCTTAACAGATTTTAGCGGAGCTTCCAGACTAAAATAGACTAGGAAGAAAGGCCTGGAAGTCTCAACCAAGGAAAATCCTATGGGTCACAATGGTCTGATCTGCAAACGATCCTAGGGGTGGCCCAGGATCGGGCAGCATTTTGCCCCACTGTGTATGGGGTCTCCATGAGTCGGGAGCTGGCTCAAAAGCAGCTAACAGCAACAAACAAATACAGCACAGAGATGAAAAGTTCAAGAGATGTGGAGAATAGAGTGATGAGACCTAAGACGTGCCTGCTTTGAATTTTAAAAGGAGTTAATGTGTTGGTACATAGACAATAGGTGATGAGATACTGGCTCAAAACAGAACCATCAAACACCAAGTGACAGAGAAAGCCTTTGAAACGCCACAGAGAAAAACAGATTACCTCCAGAACAATGGCGATTAGATAGATGCCTGACCCCCAGCAGCAAATGGAATCCATTCAAAATACTGAAACAAGATATTCATCAACTGAGAACTTTATAACCATAAAGACAATATTTAAGGAATGCGCATGACATAAAGACAGCTGCAGACAAAACCCAGGTTCGCTTCCAACAGATCCTTACTAAAGGATCTTCTAAAGGATATACTTTTCAAAGAAGTGAAATGATTTCAAAAGGAAGACTGAAAATTTAATAAAGAATAGTGAGCAAAGAAAATAGCAAATTTATGGGTAGATTTCAGCAAATTTGACTGTATAAAACAATGTTAACATTGTCTCATTTGTATGGAAAAATATAAACAAGATAAAAAATTAATTAGGTAACAATATAATATAAACTCTAGGAGAATGTTTGGCAATTAAATATTTTAAATGTCTTACATTTCAGGGGAAGAAATCAAAGCCATTGATTAATTTTAGACTGTCAAATATGCAGTAAAAAAAAGTTCTAGGGTAACCAATTAAATAATAGAAAGAGTGAAAAACTTTCAAAATAGTACAAAAAAAACTTATGGAAGGGAGAGGGATACCTCACTCAGTTCAAAAGGAAAAGAAACAGCTGGGCAAACAGACTTTGTAAAATGAGATGAAAACAAATCCAAATATATCAGTAATCTAATCACAATAAATAAAATAGACTAAGACCCCTAGTTTGAGGATAAAGACAGTCAGAACGGATAAGAATATGTCTAAACCATGAGGGCAAAGAAAAGCTGTAACAGGGAGGGAAGAAGCCATGAGAAGATGGAGACAGATGGGTCTACAGGATCAGGAACACCAAGAATTGCCAGCAGCTACCAGAAGCCGAAAGAGACAAAGACTTTCCCCTAGAGCTGACACCTCAAATGCAGACTTTGAGCCTCCTGAACTGTGAGAAAATAAAACTTTGTTCTTTAAAGCCAAAAAAAAAAGTTGTAAGATAAATGAAAAAAGACTTATTATACTGAGCAAATACCAACACATAAGCTAGTGCCACACAAAGTAAAATTTAAGGTAGAGAGCTTGATTAGCAATAAATGAGCATAATGATAAAAAAAGACTCAATTCACCAGGAAGATACAATTTCAAATGTATATCCACCTAAAATACATACGCTCAGAATATAAAACTCAAAACCAGACTCAACTACCCAAAGACTTAGACAAATTTATAACAGATTTTAACACACCACTCTCCATAATTGACAAATCACGCAGAAAGAAAAAAAAAATCGAGTTAAGATTACAAAAATAAAATTGTACTTACAGCCCAAAAAATTGAAGAAAATACATTGTGTTCAACAATAGGTTGGTTGGCAGCTGGATGGCAAGAGTATGTTTTAAAGACATTTTGAGATTTATTTAAGAAGATGTTAAAAGTAATTCTGGCAAGTAATCCTGGCCAGAATTAAGACAGTGGGAATAAGGACAAGGAGAGGTGAGCCATTTTAAGAGACCAAGGAGGAATATGCACAGGGCTTGGTGACTGATAAGCTGTTGGGTGTGAGGTAGAGAAAGGAGGCAAAGAAGAGATCTGCTCTCCAGATTGAAAAAATGTACAGAATTTTATTCTATTCTCTGAGTTAGGGAGCATGAGAGAAGCAGGCTTGGAGTGGCCTAGTTGAGTTCTATATTGGACGTGATAATTTTGAGGTGTATGAGGTAAAGCCAAGTTTCAATAAGTTGATTTTGTGGTCAGGGAATCAGAAAAAAAAAATTTGGTTTGGAGATATATTGGTTCAGGAATTGTTAGAATTGGTACATTAATTGAAATACTTGGAAGTAAGGATATGACCCAGCAAGATGTATAGATTGAAAAGAAAACACTGAAATTGAAGGGGTATGGGGAAAGAAGGCTGTGTCAGTTATCTATCACTGCATTAAAAATACCAAAATTTAGCGGCTTTAATTCACAGTTTTCAGTTTGACAATTTGTACTGGGCTCAGCTTTGTGGTTTTTCTGCTGGTCTCATCTGCAGTTACTCACACGGCTACAGTGAATTAGTGGAATGGTCTGATTGGTTTAAAATGGCCTCCCTCCCTTGTCTGGTAGTTGGCGGGATCTTGGTTGCCCTCCATGAGGCCCCTCCAGCAGGCTAATTGCAACTCATTCACACTGTGGTCCTAGGGTTCCAGCTATACATAGTCAGAAGAGGATGGGCTTCCATGTGCAAACACTTTCTAAGCACTTGCATCGTATCTGCAAATTTCTTTAAATCCTATTCACTAATTTCCTTCAGGTAAATGATGTGACCATGCCCAGAGTCAATAGGTGGAGAAATAAGCTCCAACTCTTGATGGAGGATCAGCAAAGTCACAGTACACAGGGGTATGCACGCAGGATGGAAGAGATGACTGCAGCCATCTTTTCAATCTACTCAGAGATCCAGCAAAGAAGAGCTGAGCAGGAGCAGCCAGAAAAGCCAAAGAGTGCGTAGATGTGTAACCCAAGTACGAGAACAACAGAGTAGTCCCCATATCAAATACCTCAGAAGGGTCAAGAAAGATAAGCCTGATGACAGTTCGCAGGATTTTTCAACAAAGACATTGCTCAGGCCCTTAGCAGGAAGAGTTTTGAGAATGGTGAGGGCAGGGCTGCCTAATGCTGAGGAGGGGATGGGAGGGGGTAACTCAGGGCTCGCTGGGGAAGCCTGGCCTTGAAGGAGGAGCAGCAGCAAGGACTGCAGTAGCAGGAGAAGACAGAATACCAGAACGTTTATATTCCTTTTTACTGTAAGTTTAAGTGTTTAGTAAGTGTTCGCAGGAGAGGCTGAGGCAGAGAATGAGCAGGTGCAGCTTCAGGGAAAAAACCAAACCAAACCCATTGCCATCAAGTCGATTCTGACTCATAGCGACCCTATAGGACACAGTAGAACTGCCCTACAGGGTTTCCAAGGAGCGCCTGGTGGATTCAAACTGCAGACCTTTTGGTTAGCAGCCGTAGCACTTAACCACTACGCCACCAGGGTTTCCACTTTGGGAAAGAGAAGGGGAAGAAAGGTAGAGGCTTGACCCTCAGACAGAAAAGAGGAGTGCCTCTTCTGCCATAACGAAATGAAAGGCAGAAACATTTTTCCGAAGAACAAAGATGACTAACAGCCAAGAAGGATGTGGCCCCACGCCCTCACTCTGTGAGGCTTTTTTCCCCACACGTTACGGTGGATATGGACTGTCGATGGTGGAACATGAGCTTAGCGTCAACACAGATCTGGGTCCACATTCTGACTTTAACACTCAGTGACTGAGCAGCCTTGGAAAGGAAATTAACCCTTCAGGTGAGCTAACTTTAAATCCACAACATGGAATCATGATCCCAGACCCACACTGTCCTGTGAGGATTATGTATATGGGGTAACAGAGGTGAAGCCCGAACAGGTGGCATCAGTTTTCTCCTCCCCTCTGCAGGGCTGGCTCACCCAGTAGGTTGCATTAAAAAAAAAAAAAATCAGTTGCCTTCAAGTCTACCCCGAGCCATGACAACGCCATATGTATCAGAGTAGAACTGAGTTCCATAGGGTTTTCAATGGCTGATTTTTCAGAAGTAGATCTCCAGGCCTTCCTTCCAAGATGCCTCTGGGTGGATTTGAACCTCCAACCTTTCAGATAGCAGCCGACTGTTTGCAAAACCCACAAACTCTAGTGGGTTGCCTTGTATTGGGAAAATTATGAGCTCACCTTTCTGAGCTCTAGCTTCTTTACCTACAGAATTGGGGACTACATTAATAAACTTTCCTGGTTCCTTCCAGCTCTGACGTTCTAAATATCCCCAGGTCCCATGAAAGTCTTCAACCTATAGTAGACCAGGTTTTCAAAAGTAGCCCAAGTTTACATGATGGCAGAAAGAAGGCCCAGAGTGGACACCTGAAAGCTCACAGCAGCCTTCACTGACGCTGTGCACACTTGAATGACGAGGCAGGACTCATAGGACCTGGTTAAAAAAGGGGGCTTAGTGGTAACTTGATGGTGACCTTTCTGAGTGAGGTGTTTTCTAGAAGCTGAGCCATCCCCACTTGGAGCTTGAAACTTGACAGGCTGCCAAATCTCATTCCTTCGCTCATTCAAAAAATACTTCCTCAGCACCTATTACATGCCAAATGCTCTGTCAGACATTGGGGATATAACATCGATCAGAACAGGCAAAATCAATGCTTCCAGCAGCTAACATTCTAGTAAAACAGAGTAAGTCATATGGTAATAGGAGTCCCTGGGCAGTGTAATGGTTAACACACTGGGCTGCTAACCAAAATGCTGGAGATTCAAGTCCACCCGAGGTACCTCAGAAGTCCTGGTGATTTACTTCTGAAAAAATTGAAAACCTTATAAGCCACAGTTCTACTCTGACACACAACGCGTCTCCAGGAATCAGAAATGATTCAACGGAAGATGGTTTATAGTAATAAGTGCTTTGGAGGAAAAGTAAAGCAGGCAAGGGGAAAGGAAAACCTGGTGGATGGATGCAGGTGTCATTTTAAATAAGGAGGTCACAGGAAGCTTCACTGAGAAGGCAAAACTTGAATAAAGGCCTAAGAATAACGAGGGCATTGGCCATGTCAATATCTGGGGAAGAACAAACCGAGTAGAGGAAACAGTAAGTGCGTAGGCCCTAAGGCAGGAATGTGCTAGGTATGTTCCAACCCAAATGCAAGAACAACACATGTCACGGCCATAACACACGTTGACATGTGAGACTCCTCTTCAGATCTTTGCAGATATGATCACATCTGCACAGATGATCACATCTGTAGTTAATATCATAAGCAGATATTACAAATCAAATGGAGACAGGGCCCCATGTCCCTCACCTCTGCAGCATACACCATTATGTCTACACTGACTTACTGAAAGCTCCTGTAGCCTCTAGGTATGATTTCCTCAGCAGCCATGCTTGTTATATCCTTGTTATTATATTTCATTAGATTCCTTTTCTTTTTTACAGGACAAAACTATTAGTTGGAAAATAGATTTCATTCAGCTGGAAGCTCTTTGCCTATTGGCACTAAGTAAAACAGATTTTAAGATTAAGACTTTCTTTCTTCAGAGAATAAATTCTACAACTCAGTGCTGCATTCTTTATTTCCTACATAATGACAATCCCATAACTTGCAGTTTCTCTTGTTCTTTCTTAGGCCTTCAATTTTATTTTTGCTCCTTAGGTGACAAATATCAGGCAATCTCCTGGAGCCAACAAGAAGTTAATTTTGAGATAAGGATGTAAAAGTGCTAAAAAGCATTCATTATGAGCACAAGGGTGTCTATCTAAAAGGCTGACTTTCTGGTATCCGCAGGATGCGGGTAAGAAGCTCTATGTGTGGACTGGTGTGTTCCATGTTATTCTCACAGCACATTCCGAATTAATCCACCTGAGGTAGGTAATTCCGGCCTTTGTCAGGAACTGACCTGTCTTTTCTGTGGCTCTTCACAGTTTTCAAAGCCTTTTCAGATGCCTTAATTTACAGTTACAGAGTTCTCTTCTCTCCATCAACCTCCTACTTGCTAAACTCCACGGACAGCTCTGGGTTCTCAGGGACCTTGGCCTGCCCCCTGACCTGTTCTTCCTTGTCGTCTCAGCAGTATCACTCTACACAGTGTCTCCACATCGCTATCTTTGCTGGGCCTTCTTGGTGGACTTCTCTTTCTTGACACACTCAAATTTTGGTGTTCCCACATTTTATCCCACCCTCTTTCTTATGACACTTCCAAGTCCTCTCATTAAGTCTTCTGCCACACATATGCCAAGAGCCTCCAAACTGGGACCTTCCAGTCTTGATCACTCTGCCCCAATGATCTGCCTCTGGGTACTGAGTTGTCAGGAGGACCTGAGGGTCTCACAGATGCCTCAAAATCAACAAGTCAATAACCAAATGATTTGGTACCCAGTACCTTTGCACATGATGTTTGGTGTCAGCTTTGCCTCATTCCCACAGTGGCCCCAACGGTTCACTTTACAAGCTACTCCCCTTCCAAACTTTTGCTCAGACATTGTGTCCTCTATGATCATCACTTTCTCTTCTGTACTACTACCATAACTAGCATAGATATTTATTTCTGCATGTAAACACCATACTGTCATTTTCTCTTGCACTATGATCTTCGAAGACGTCAATGGTTTTATTTAACTCTTATTTCCCCAGTGCCTAGCACAACAGCTTCGTAGGTTTGTGCTGAATAATAGAGTAAAGGTAGGAATATGGGAAAGAGGAAAAGGGGGAGGGAGGACAGAAAGGGGGGAAAAAAGGAAAGAAGGATGGAGTGAGGGAGGGAAGGTGAAAGAGGCGGGAGAAACGGAGGAGATAAAGGAAGAAGGGATTTTGTTTTATTTTCAAAACCATCCCCATGTTATAGATGAAAAAAGAAAGTTCAGAGAAATAATGGGATCTGCCCAAATCACATGGCTAGAAACTAAAATTCCCATGTTCAAATGGAGTCCTTTGATTTCAAATAACCAGCACTCTACCCTGCACTACAAGTACCTCAGCCATCATGTCTTCACCAGCTTTCCTGGAGAGTGTCATGGGCATGTTTTAAAGGTAAACCAAGAAGGATAATGCTCTTGACCCACGACTAGGACAGGGTCTTTCACTTGAGCTCTCCCTGGGCTTTTTAGAGTTTAAGAAGCAAAAAGTGTGTTGATCTCACTGGTTGGCAGGAAGTCATCGAAGCATTTATCAGACCAACCCTACAGGATCGATGGTGTCCAGACACATTCAGTCTCATAACTGTGTTCATAGTACACAGTCCCTGGTGAACAATGGAGAAGTGTGTCTGGGAATGGCTCCAGAGCTTTCTGAGCCCCTCTGTCCACTACCATATGGATGCACTCCCTCCAGTGCCTGCAAAATGGCAAAGCCAAAGGCAAAAAAGGAAGGCACTGGCAGTTTCTGCCCCACTAGAGCTTTCTAGCCCCAAGAGAGTGAGGGCTGGAGGGGGAGAAGGGCCTAGCTCTGTCCTCACTTCTTGCTGGGCTGGCTGATGCCTCATCTGGACCTGCTCCCATGAGTATGATGCAGCAAGAGAAGAAGCCCTAGTGGTACAGTGGTTTAGCACTCAGCTGCTTACCAAAAGGTCAGCAGTTCAAACCCACCAGCCGCTCTGCAGGAGAAAGATGTGGCAGGCTGCTTCCACCTCAGTTTTAGAGCTAAGACCAAGCTCTTCCAGGGAAGCCCAGCCCAACGACGGAAGAAGCATGGTAGTGATCTAAGACATGGGCATTTTGGTCAAAGGCAGGACTCCTCTGGGGGCAATCCTTGCTCTAGGGCTACTTTGGGAGTTGATCCAGACCTTGTGAGATCTGTACCACCATCAGAGGCTCACCCCACCTAGTCCTGCCCCCACTTTTATCCTCCAGAGACTTTACACCTTCCCCAATAAACCTCTCGCACCCCTCTGTCTCAGCGCCTGCTTCCACTTACCTATTCTCGTGTCTCTTGCCTACTCTCAAAGTGGTTTTATTCTCCTTTGTTCTATTTGATGATATGTTTATTCGATGATATTTTTACTCTGTTTATCACCATGCATTGATCAACTGGAGGTAGAGTGTAGCATTAGCTGGGGGGAGAAGATGTGATTTTCAAAATGCAACTACTGACCTCATTTACTACAAGAGAAATGATATCACCAAGGATCATCTTTCAGACTAACATTAAGCCTCGATGGCCATGGCTTGGTTCCCAATTGCACATACGTGTAGACACAGCCTGAGCTCTAAAGGGCTGCTTTGTCCTGCTGCCGCTTTCAAATTTTCTCATTTCCAACTCTTCTAATCCTGTGATTAAAAAAGATATGGTTTAGGGCATTTAAATACTGAGTTTTGAAATGATATATAACTGGTACAAACAGATAAGATTAAACATAAAGGCAAGTGTTTTTTTGTTTTCTTTCCAAAATGTAGTCCGTTTTTCCCTCTTTAATCTCATTACTAGCCGGCTACAGACTTTCAATTCACAGCCTGTTTCCACCAGTGGAAATAAGAGAGAAGAACTCCCTTGGTGGTGACAGAGTGGAGGAGAAAACTGTGGGGAAGATGGACATGGAAGGTGTCCTATGGGTTTGTAATGGATGCCACTGGTGTTCCACCTACACCCCTTCACTTGGCATGTGTACCCATCCCCAACTGATATGCACACTGGCTGCTTCTGACTCACTGACCCCTCATCTGAAGAACTGCCATTGGCTGAACTGGAGCTGCCTTATCCCAGGTCTTGGCTATAGCCAATGACCAGCTGACCAGAAAAAAAAAAAAAAAATCCGTTGTCTTCTAGTCAATTTCGACTCACAGCAGCCCTGTAGGGTGGAGTAGACCTGCCTCATGGGATTTCCAAGGCTGTAAACTTTATGGAAGCAGCCAGCTAGCCACATCTTTCTTTCACAGAGTAGTGGTGGGTTCGAACTGCTAACCTATAGGTTAGCAGCCAAGCACTTAACCACCATACCACCAATGAGTGGCTGATACAGGGGTGCAAAAAACTAGGGGTACCCTTGTAGTCTTCCTGAGGTAAGTTCTTTCTTTCAGGTCAGTTCTGTGCCTCCTATAAAATTTTACTACGACTTCTACATAGTAGATGAGTAATGACCATGCTGGATCCCTGGTGGTACAGTGGTGAAAGCGCTCGACAGCTCACCGAAAGGTTAACAGCTCAAACCCACAAGCCACTCTGTGGGAAAAAGAAGTGGCAGTCTGCTTCCATGAATATTACAGCCTTGGAAACCCTATGGGGCAGTTCTACTCTGGCCTATAGGGTCACTATGAATTGGAATTGACTCGACAACAATGGGTTTTGGGGTATTGGGGGGCAGTTAATGGCCCTGCTATTTATAACACTGATGAGAAAATGGAATTGAGTCTGCCTTGAATTTACTTTATAAGAATTAATTCACTTAGCATTAATTCTTTAAGGACATACTCTCCACATGGTACTATGCTAGGCTCAGTATGGGTACAAGAAATAGAGGAATGTCCTACTTATCAGCATGGCAGATCACCCCGAAACTTATTGGCTTAAACAAAGATGACATTTATCTTGTTCATGAGTCTGCAATTTGGGAAAAGGTTGACAAGGAGAACTCATCTCTGCTCCATGTGCCATCAGCTGGAGCAGCTCAAAGGCTTAGGGCTAGAATCATCAGAATATTCTCACACCCACATTCTGGCCGTTGATGCTGGTGGTCAGTTGAGCCCTCAGCTGGGACTGTGATTGGAACTACTCCATGCAGCCTTTCACGTGGCTGCTTGGCTTCCTCACAGCATGGTGGCTGGGTGTCCCAGAGGACCAGGGAGAAGCTGTATCACCTTTTACGACTTAGCCTCGAAGTCACACAGAATAATTTCTGCCATAGTCACTGACCCGAGCAGACTCAAAGGAAGGGAACATAGATGGACACCATCTCTTCATGGAGACACACCTATACCACATTGTAAAAGATCTTGTAGGATTGGATATATATTGGTGCAACCAACTTTGGGAAAAAAACAATTTTCTGCAAGGTGACAAGTTGCCATCGAGTTGGCTCCAAGTTAAGGTGACACTATATACAACGGAGCAGAACACTACTGTGTACAACCCAATCCTGTTGACCCTTTCAGGCACTGTCACAGGGCAGTGTGGGTGTAAGCCAGAAAGGAAGGATCAGAATGATCCCAGGGCAGTGGGTTACCAACTGTGCTCAGGATGCCTGGGCCAGAGCAGAGGGCCAAGGGATTGTCATTTTCGTAACACCCCTAAGGACAGGGCACCCACTAGCTGTGTCCTTCACCAGCTCTTTCCCTCTACTTCTCCAATAAGGGCTGAAGCTATAATAGCCAAGGATGTTCATTTTATGGTTGATTCCAATTTTTTATTTTTTAAGTAGAAGACAAGTATCAAGTGAAATAAAATTCAGTAAAGATTTTTGAAAAGACAGAAATATAGACAAGGGAAGTGAAAGCTCTATGATTTTTAGTTATAGACAGGCAATTGAAGGCTATACATTCCTCTCATGCCCAGAATTGTTAAAGAACAGAATTTTTCATTAACCCTTATTTTTTTGTTTTGTTTTGTTTTTTACTGAGCACATTCCTCTAAAGAAATCAGACTCATGAAGACCTATTTTGTTAGTCCTATTTGCCCTGATACTCAACTAGTAGGAAACAAGCAGAGAAGGTAGATGAGACAGGGCATGGTTCTCGGTGCCAGCAGGGTCTGGATTCAAATCCCAGTCTTATTAGTTACCAGCCGTGTAACCCTGCACAAGTTGCTTAACCTCTCTGGGCCACATTCAGCAAATCTGTGAATATGTACCTATGTGAGCCAGGAAATGTTCTAGGTACTGAAGACAAAACAAAACAAGCAAACAAATAAATAAACAAAAACAAAACCCCACATCTTAGTGGGAGAATAATCAAATAAAAACCACGTGTCAGGTGGTGATAAGCGTTAAGAGGAGAAATAATACACGGTAAAAAAAAAAAAAAAAACAGCGTCATGGTGACATTTCACATGTGCATGCATGTTTCAAGCTTCTTCTGGCTTCATATCCTATTGGTCAAAGCAAGTCACTAGGAGTAGAAGCATATACTTCCTCCACTTCACTATGAAGGGCCGTGGGTAAGGCTGTACTGGTGAGGGAGTGAAGAACTGAAACGTGAGCACCGAACTTCTGAACAGTGACTATTTCAGAATGACTGTTCAAAGACCCATATGCCCATAACCCCACCCTGAGGCAGCCAACTGCCTTGGGCCAGTTTGAACAGTTACCCCTATTACAGAATCATCCTACATCAGTTTCCCTCTATTAGTTATGGCCTCCTTAGGGTCAGGAGCTGTGTTCTACTTATCTCCGTAACCCCTGAGTGCCTACATATGGTATTTTTAGTGGATGCCGTGTTTGGGTCTCCACCATAGAGTCCATTATCCCATTTCATGGCAGTCATGTGCTTTGGGTGACAAGGAGCACACCTCTAACTTCAGGCATGAACACAGCCCCCTAAAAGTTCATATCCAGTAATGGGAATATTCACCACTTGCCTGTCAGTTTGTCATGCTGCGCTGGCTTGTATGTTGCTGTGATGCTGAGCTATGCCACTGGTATTTCAAATAAATCAGCAGAGTCACCTATGGTGGAAAGATTTCAACGGAGCTTCCAGACTAAGACAGACTGGGAAGGAGGACCTGGTGATCTACTTCCGAAAAAACTGGCCAGTGAAAACCTTATGGATAGCAGCAAAACATTGGCTGATACAGTGCCAGAAGATGAGACTCCCAGGTTGGGTGGCACTCAGAATAACAGCGGCTGCAACAGTGGGCTCAGGCATAGCAACGATTGTGAGGATGGCACAGGATCGGGCAGTGTTTTGTTCTGTTGTACATGGGGTCACTGTGAGTTGGAACCAACCTGATGGCACCTAACAACAACAACGACAATGGGAATATATCAAAGGCTAAGTTTAACTCCTTGGCTGCTAACTAAAAGGTTATCAATTCAAACCCACCCAGGCGCTCCACAGGATGAAGACCTGGCAATCCACTCCTATAAAGATTACAGCCTAGAAAACCCTACGGGGCAGTTCTACTTTGTCATATGGGCTCACTATGAGTCAGAAATTGACTCAACTGCACCAAACAACAAGTTAATCAGTGAATGGCATTCCCCTGGACACAAATGTCAGGCAGGGGTGGTTCTATCAGAGTGAAGCTAACAACTTCTATTGCTGGTAATAAAAATGAACACCCACTCTCCTCCTGGAGGTACATGAGAAGCCACGTCTTAGTCTCCTAGTGTTGCCATAGCCATAACTAAATACCACAAGCGGGTGGCTTTGAAGAACAGAAATTTATCATCTCACAGGTACAGAGGCTAGAAGGTGTCAGCCACATCAATTCCTCCGAGGGCTGTGAGAGAGGAACTGCTTCCTGCCTCTTCTAGTTTCTGGTGGCAGCTGGCAATTCGTGGTTCCTGTGCTGATTACAGGTGCATCTGCCGCCATCATGACACGGCACCTTCCCCCTGTGTGTGTCTTTGTTTCCCTGCTGGTCCTTCTCTTTTATAACATGCCAGTGACATACAGTTGAGACACACCCTACTCCGGCATGACCTCATTAATCTAACTGACAACATCTGCAAAGAAAAACCCTATTTCTTCATACACGTTCACATTTACAGCTACCCAAAAAGAGACAAACCCATTTGTTTGTTCGAACTGCTGACCTTTTGGTTAGTAGCCATTGCTCTTAGCCACTGCGCCACCACGGCTCCTTTACAGCTACAGGGGTTAGGATTTCAACATATGTTTTGGGGGGGGGGACATAAGTCAAATTGTAACTACCACATAGCCCTGGCCACTGGTAGCCAAATTGCTACCATGAGTGAAGCTAATCTCCCACAAAGAAGATTCCATATCTCTGTGCTGCCATTCGTTGACACTCTCTATGCCCTTCATTTGGCTTCATTTTTCTCCATTAACACCTGAATTTTTATATAGTTGTTTACTGGGCCAAATGTATTTATTTGTTCATTTGTTCACTGTCTATCCTCTCACACTAAAATGTGAGCTCTGCATGGGCCAGAGTCTCTGTTTTGTTCACCGCTAGATCCTCGTCACCTAGAATAGCACCTGAAACAAAACGTACTCACTAAAACTGTGTTGCATAGAAGCCTGAATTGACTAATTGTTTAAGTCATTTATTTTTTCCATTTCTTGCTCCGAACAAGTATCCTGATACAGAGTTCTATACATGCTTACTGAAGGAATGACTGGATGGAAGAATTAACGGGAACAGGAGAAGTAAGAGCAGTCTTCAAGCGTTCAATGGCTACACTGTAAAAAAAGCATTAGGTTCATTGTGTGTGGTTCCAGAAGGGAAAGTTATATTAAACCTCAGTATCCTGAAAAGCTTCCTAACGAGCTGTTCAAGAGGAAGGCGCTCACACAGTAGACGATGGCCTTCTGTCGCTGGGGTGCAACAGGTTAATCTGTGCTACTAACAGACACTGTAGAGAGTATTCTTGTAACAGTGACAGGCTAGATGCTGAATCTCTTTCAATGCTGAGAACTGATACTTCTAGTCTTCTCTCTTGGGGCTCCAGACTGCACATCCATCTCAAAATCTAAACAGATGGGGGTGCTTCTTCTGTATCTATCAGTCACTTGCAAGAATTTTTTCCGTTTTAGCCTTGGCTTTGACACTTGTGAACCTGTGCCTTTGAGCAGGTCAGCTCACCTCTGGGAGCCTTACTTTACCTAACTGCAAAGGGGATTGGAGTAGATAAACAAAAATACCCCAGGCTTACTTTTAAGGGTTCATTTGCAGCTTGATGCTGTGCCAAAGGCTTTACAGTATTCTTGGTTTAATGTAATTTTCATAATAACAAAAAAAATTTACATTATAAAGGACATACTACCCTTATCTTCTTTTTACAGATAAAGAAACTAAGACTCAAAAAAGGCCAAGTAACTTGTCCCAAGTCACAGGACAAGGAAATTCTGGACCTTGGAATCTGAACTGTTAATCAGGACACTGACTTGTCAACCTGCAAGCCCATACATCACTTAGGGTTGACTCTAGATCACCTAAGCAGGCTCCTTCAGCTTGACAGTCTCTGGGATTCTGTAAATATCCCCCAGGCCATGTGGTCAGGATTCCAGACTTTGCAAATGAACTCAGGGCAGTACAGTAGGTGGCCTCATTCTGCCCTACTGACTCCCCAAGGCTAAAAACCACCACAAACCTGGGCACTAAAAAACAAACCAAAAAAAAAAGCCCTAAATGTCGTGTCTGAAGCTCAAGGAGGTTGTATAATTTGTGCAATGTTACTCACAGCTTGGCTGTTTTTGTTTGGTGTTCTGGGGCCAATTTCTAACTCATAGTGACCCGGTGCGACAGAGTAGAGCTGCCCCATAAGGTTTCCTTGGCTGTGATCTTTACAGAAGCAGATTGCCAGGTTTCTCTCCCATGGTTAAAAATTTTTTTTTTTTTTTTGGTTAGGTGGGTTCAAATCCCCAACTTTTCAGTTAGCAGCCAAGTCCTCAACTGTTGTGCCATCAGGGCTCCTTCACTCTCAGCTGATAAGTGGCAAAGCGAGAAACTAGCAAGACTTGAACCAACACAACTGAGTACAAAATGCACACCCCTTTTCCTTTCCCTCTCTCTCTTCATCTAAACATTATCCTTCAAGAGGTGAAAATAATGGTTCAATTCTAGTTTATTCATATTTCTATAGGAGCGTAGCTTCTCCTAATTTGAATTGTTGAAAGAATTAGTAAAGCTACCATATGTCCACTTTCTCTTCAAGTATCCTTCCATCCCTTCCCCCTTGGAATGTCCAGAGGAATTGTGTAGAAATTATGTAAAGTTCCTTATTCTGATCTTTGCCTAACGTGTCAGTTAGCTATTGTCACAGTAATGATAAAAAAAAAAAAAAAAAAAAGTTCCTTATTCTGATCTTTGCCTAACGTGTCAGTTAGCTATTGTCACAGTAATGATACCTAAGAAAAAATCCCATATCTCAGGAGTTTAAGACAACCATCACTTATTGTCACAGGTATAGGGGTCCGTTGGGATGGCTTGGCTTCAGGCTAAGCAGCTGGGGGTTGGGAGAATTAGACTGAGTTCAGCCAGGTGGCTGTGCTTCAAGCTGTAAAGTGCTACTCCATGTGTTTCTCATTCTCCTTGATCCAGTTAGGTGGACCATGTCCTTCTCATGGCAAGAGAGCTAGCCCAATCACCTAGATGCTTTTTAAGCCTCTACTCACATCAGGTATATTAACGTTCCATTGATCAAAGCAAATCACATGTCCAAAGTCGGTGAAGCACAGTCCACCTATGAAGGTGTCAGGTTAGTGAATTTTTCTGAACAATAACCCTAGCTGTTACCGTTAGGTGCCATTGACTCGGTTCTGACTCACAGCAACCATATGTACGACAGCATGAAACGCTGCCCGGTCCTGCACCTTCTTCACGATTGTTGCTACACTTGACCCTGTTGTTGCAGCCACTGGGTCAGTCCAGCTTGTTGAGGGCCTTCCTCTTTTTCGTTGACCATCTTTTTCACTCAGTTTCATTTTAAGCTTTCCCACAACTCGTCTGACTGACCACACTTTCAAATTCTGATTCTACCACTGAATAACTGTGCAACCATAGCCAGATGCTGTCAAGTCAAATCTGACTCAGGGTGACCACATGTGTGTCTGAGTAGAATTGCACCCCCACAGGCTTTCCAATGGAAACCCTGGTGGCGTAGTGGCCAAGTGCTACAGCTGCTAACTGAAAGATTGGCAGTTCGAATGCACCAGGCACTCCTTGGAAACTCTATGGGGCAGTTCCACTCTGTCCTATAGGGTTGCTAGGAGTCGGAATTGACTCTGTGGCTATGGGTTAGGCTTTCCAATGGCCGATTTCTCAGAAGTAGATCCCCAGGCTTTCTTCCAAGGCATCTCTGGGTGGACTCCAACCTCTATCCTGTCAGCAGCCAAGCACATTAACCGTTTGCACAACTGGAATACTTACATTTCCTCGTTTATAAAAGCAGAATAATCATAGTAAGTAACTCATAGGTCTATTAAAAATAAATGGAACAATTCATAAAAATCATGTAGCTCAGGATTTTGCACAAAGTACTCACTCCATAAATGATGCTGGTGTTGCAATTGTTTACAGTTAACCTTACACTTCACTTGGGGCATCAGCCACGTGTCTTCCCTTTCAGGGCCTGGATCTTCTCCTACAGCAAAGTCTATTCTTCCAAATCCATCTTCCTTAAATCTGTTTCTGCAGTATGGTGACTCTTTTTTTAAAAAATCCACGCAACAATTCTCTGCCAATAAACTAGAAGCCAAAAAAAAAAAAAAAAAAAACATGGTATACGCTTGCCTCTCTAGGCATTCTGCAGATGGCTTGCTGCCTGGAAGCTACGTCCTGGCTGCCCAGGCCTCAGCTAAGTGCTTCGCTTTCATCTGCTGCGTGGGAAGCCCAGGAGCTCAGAAGAGGACAGGGCTGAGCGTTCAGCAGGGCCCTTTGAGATAATCTTCTTCAGAGTTTCTTTTGGGGTTTAATGTCGTGAAATTCAAAAGAACTTTCAGGATTTTATGATCATTTCTCAGAATGAGGTTGATTACGTCACAGACCATCATTGAGACCTCAGAGAAATACCTTCTTCTGAGGTCCTCTTAGTATCTTCTCAAAGGAACACATCATCTGCCTAACCTCCAGGTGTCATTTTAAGTTTTTCTACAACTCGTAGTCTGACTGACCACATTTACGAATTCTGACTTTACCACTTAATAGCTGTGCAACCTTAGGAAGATTACTTATATTTCCCCAGTTCGAATTTCTTACTTCCTCTGTCTCTGACCCCTTAGACCCAAATTTAAAGTGCTAATGTGACTAGGTTAGGTAGAGGGGCCTTGGTGGCACAGTGCCTAAGAGTCCGGCTGCTAACCAAAAGTCAGCAGTTCAAATTTACCAGCTGCTCCATGGAAACCCTATGGGGCAGTTCTACTCTGTCCTATATGGTTGCTATGAGTCGGGATCAACTCAATGGCAACAGGTTTAACATGACTAAGTTAGGCCCACTTGGATAATATTCATTTTGATGAACTCAAAGTCAACTGATTAGTAACCTTAAATGCATATGCAAACCCATCCTGCCACGTAATGTAACACAACCACAGAAGTTATGTCCCCTCCTATCCTCAGGGTCCACCCACATGCAAAGGGAAGTAATTATACAAGGGTGACGATCACTGGGGGTCATTTTAAGATTCCGCCCTATCGGGCAGGTCTACTCTGTCCTGTAGGGTTGCTATGAGTCGGGATCAACTCTACAGCAATGGGTTTGACTTTCTTGGTTTCACGATGCCAGGTGAGAATTTTAACTACAGGAAATCATGAGTCCGGTGAACAGAAAGCCAGAGAAGAGCAGCATGGAGATACACACCAACTGTCACCGCAGGGAGGTTCAACCATCTCCTTTTCCTGCACGTGGATCCTGTTCAGTCTGTAGGCTCCCACATGACTCTTGACATAACACTTAGTACCTTGGAGAAGCCATGACTGTGCTTCCGAGATAAAGCTTCAGAGGCTAGGACTTTCCAAGGACAGGAAGCAATGACTGTCTGTTTGGGGAAGAACCCAGTGCCCCTGGGTGATCTACCATCCCTCTGTGACTAGGATGAGGTTCAATTAACTTGAGACAACCTTTCTCAGCCTCTGTGGAAAGGAAAAAATGGAGCAGCCTCCTGTTGTCGTCACACAACTAGAACAGACGCAGCAGCTTCCTGTGGTGACCCCACCCCAAGGCAGTGGAAGAAGAAGGAGAATGAAAGGAAGAGGAGAGCCTACATCCTCTGTGGCCCGACTCCTTCTGATCTAGCTGCAACTTCTGTTGGGAGGAAGCGAAGGCTGGAGAAGGAAAGTACCGTTCGCCATTCCCTGCTGCCGGGAACTGAAGAGACCAGTCTGTGGCCCAGGACACTGTGCAGTTAAAAGGGGCTTAATAAGGAAACTGAAGGGTGAGGTCACAGAGAAGAAAGAACTGGGACAAGGGAGCCAGACAGCCTGTGCGGTGTGCTAATCGTGGGATTCTCCACATGGTTACCAAGGCTTTCTGAATCTTTTTCCCTCATCCAATAAATGAGGATGCACCTCCCTAGGACTGCCCTGGAGGATTAAATAGAATAATACTTATAAAAAACTGTCTCCAACCTGTATCTTTTCAACCATTGTTTTAGGAAATTCTCAAGCCTTATGTTGAAAATAAAGTCAGAGTCAATTTTGATATCTGTAATCCGTGAGAGCATCCATCCTTTCAGCCTAGGCCCCCTCCATCCAGGACCTCATTAGTTCTATCTGGAAAATGGTCAGTCACAAAGGCTGTGCTCTAAACTCACCAGGTTGGCCATCAGGCCATGTCCCTCAGAGGGGAGATGGACCTGCCTGCTCCCTCCTGCCTTCTCAGAACTAAAGTGATGGAGTTAACAAAAGAACATGGAGCAAAAATAATTGCATTTTAACCTTGAACACAAAAGCTAAATGCTCTGCTAATATCTTTACACAGCAGAAAACCTTTTAAGAAGGGAAAGGAAACAGGAACAAGAACCACAAGATACACAAAGGGGCAGGCAACCCCTGAGTGGCTGAGTTTGAGATGTTCCTGGGCTGGTAAAGCAGCAGCTACCCAAGGGCCCTCCTACCCTCTTTGTCAGCTGAATGAGAACGTGCCACTGGGCCTTGAAGACTACAGGTGTGGAAGAACTGGCCTTACATGAAGTGACCTCCATTTTCTTTCTCAGCTACCACACATTCACTAGGGGTTAAGAATGTCAAGATAAATGGAAAATACTCCCTAGCCACAAGGAACTCACAAACAACAGGAAAAACAGATACTGTATTAATCAAGGTAATTAATGCTAGTTTCTCCAAAAGACTCAAAATTTCTGGGGCTTGATACACGCTCATTTCTTGCTCCCACTGCATCCAAGTATGGGTTGGGTGACCTTCTTTCATTCTTTAGTAACACCATCCGAGGCACAGGATCTTCCAAGTCAAAAAGAAATGGCTGGAGGATCCTGTGGGATGATTTCAAGGGCTAGGCCCAGAAGCGGTGCACATCACTTCTGCTCACAGCCATTGGCCTGACCCTGTCGCATGGCCCCAGCCTAACTGCAAGGGAGCTGGGGAGCACACAGATATTTGCTGAGAATTAACAATATCTGCCATAGACTTAGACTAGAGTTTCCATAGTACAGTGGTTATCACATTCGCCTAACACGTGAAAGGTCCCCGGTTCTAAACTGGGCGGAAACACACAATATCTTGGAAACACTGCTGGTGTAGTGGTTAAGTACTACGGCTGCTAACCACGAGGCTGGCAGTTCAAATCCACCAGGTGCTCCTTGGTAACTCTATGGGGCAGTTGTACTCTGTCCTATAGGGTTGCTATGAGTCGGAATAGACTTGATGGCAGTGGGTTTTGGTTTTTTTTTGGCCATAGACTGACAAATAAACAGTTTTAATGCAATAAGTTAAGAACACATTTTACTCATGTTGTAGGTTTGATGGTAGCACAATGAAAACCCATTGCTGTCAGGTCAATTCCGACTCATAGCAACCCTATACGATAGAGTAGAACTACCCCACAGGGTTCTCAAGGGTGGCTGGTGGATTTGAACTGCCCACCTTTTCGTTAGCAGCAGAGCTCTTAACCACTGCGCCACCAGGGCTCCTTAGCACAATGAAAGATGTAGTAAATCTGCTTGGGCAGGTTTAAGAAGGCTTTATGATATGTGTCCTAGAAAGGGAGTAACAGCAAAGAGGGGCTTTCTCAGGCAGAGGCATGAATGCACAACACAGTACGGCAAGCCCAAGGACTACAAAATTTGGCATGCCTGAAGAAAGCACAGATGGGGGATGTGTAGGGCAGAGACGGGACAATGTGCCTGAAGTAGAGCACACATGGGGGATGTGTAGGGCAGAGACTGGGTGGCGTGCCTGAAGTAGAGCACACATGGGGGATGCATGGCATAGAGACTGGATGGCTGCCTGAAGTAGAGGACGCATGGGGGATGTGTAGGGCAGAGACTGGATGGCGTGCCTGAAGTAGAGCACACGTGGGGGATGCATGGCGTAGAGACTGGAGAAGTGAATGGGAGCTGAGGAGGTAAATTTCTCAGAAGTGGTAAAGGCATGCTTGAATCCAGACTCGTTACCAGGTGTCAGGGAGGAAGTCTCCAACCAGGATGTGGCCAGGTATGTGTGCCAAGTCTTCCAGACCCTCAGTCAATCGGCAAGGCCTCCTATGTTTCCTGCTTCTACGACATAAAGGTAGCAAGGTAACGCTGACCACTCCACTGTGCTGAGAGGAACAGTACAGGGCTTCTGTCTCTCATTGGAGTACCACACAGAAGGAAGAAGGTGGTTTAGGAGTTGGACATACCTAGACTCCAATGCTGACTCTACCACGTGTTAATCTCTAAGTCACATTTTCTCTTGACTAAGAACAACAATGCATATTTAGTGAAATGCAGCTTATAGAACTGCAAGTATGGCCTCTGGCAGAGGAGGCCCTTCGTACATATTGTTAGAATTTCCAGCCTCTGCCCCATGCCCACTTTTCTGTCACTCTAATGCAATGGTCTTGGTGTCACGATTACTGGCCTTAGATTGCTTGGAGTGCACTCGTTGTTTTCACTGGGCTGCCCTTGAGCTCTACGTCAGTTGGAGTAAAGCTGTTTACTGCCTGAACCCCATGCTCCTACACACCCACTGGGCAAATTTCTTCAGTGTTCCTGTAATCAGGAGACCTCTCAGTCTCTCTGTGAAGCCAGCCTGACATTGGAGTCTAGAAGTCTTCTCAGATCCATTATCTCATTACATATTGACAATCACCCTCTGAAACAGACAGTACCATGCTCGTTTTACAAATGGTGGAAATCACAAAGGGATTGGAAAGGCAAGGCCAAATGTATTCCATTTCCTTTAATATAATTGCCCTATACTCTCTTTTGTCATTAAAAAAAAAAAAAAACCAGACTCTTGATTCCTGTCTTAAAAGATAGTAGGAAAAGATGGCAGTATTTTGCCAGGAAATGAGGCAGCTCTAAAATCAAAATTTGTATACCTAATTTCCCCTGTAAAGTAGGTATTCTCAAAGCACTAAGCAATAAACACCTAACTCCAGAGATAACACACAGGAGACACTGGAAATGTTGATGTTTCTGACTTGCACAAACTGAAATCAACTGGGCACAGGATCATCAAGCCACACCACGGAGCAAGACACGGTGTGAGCACACCAAAGGAATGACTCTCCCCCTTTGTGGTTAGCGCTATTTTACTGAGAAACTGCATAACCTCATACACACATAGAATCATAAAACGTAGACATGTACGTATCCACACACTTAAACGTATATAACCAGGTACACTTACGTACACACATATATGCCCACAAGTAACACAACCAGCCTACATACATTTTGTTTGTTTGTTTGATCCTGGCTGAGGTGGCCACAGTAAGAAAACAAAACAAACCCATTGCTGTTGATTCAAACTCATAGCAACCCTACAGGACAGAGTAGAACTTCCCCATAGAGTTTCCAAGGAGCAGCTCATGGACTCAAACTGCTAACCTTTTGGCTAGTCGCCATAGCTCTTAGCCACTGTGCCACCAGGGCTCCACAGCAAGAAAGGGGGTAACAAAAGCCTTTGGATAACCTGACCCTTCCTCCCTTCATCAGAGAGTATAAATGAGATTAGAGAAGTGAAATGAGGCCTGGAGTGTACAGGATGTCATGGCCAACACCCTAAGTCAAAGAGCTCAATGACCCACCCTATTCCTTCCATTCGTTCCAGTAGCACAAACAGTCAGAGCCCCACACGTGTCCTCTTAGCCCACCTCAGAAATTACCTGCAGACTCTTCTATATGCCATTCTCTGGTCCTGGGAGTGGGCCCAGCCCGTGCCCAGGACAGGCCAGAAGCGCCAGAGAGTAACCACCCTGAACTCTGAGATATGAAGGAGTTGGTAGATAAGTACCTCAGCTTCCTGACTCTCTCATGGGGCAAGATCTGAGGTGTGTTCTAAACAGTCTCTCACAAGGTCCCCAGCAGACTCAAGTCCCTGCTGCCCATGGCAGTAACCTGCTTAATCAACGCAGGCTTGATCAGCCTTCCACCACCACACCTGTCTGGCCCCCTGCCTGTCCTCCCTCCCCTAACACTCACTGTGCTTTCTGAGATCATCACCCAAATAAACTACTCACTCAACACTCCAGCGTGTGTTTGCAGGGACCCAAACTAAAACGCTCCCCAGTTCTAAACCACACAAACCGGATCTTCAGCCCCTAACATCACCGTCTCTCCTGCCACAGCTCCTGATCCTGATATGTTTCCCAGCCAGGGCCAGAGCTCATGATCACCTCCTCCTCTGTACAGCAGCTATTCACTACATTTCGTCTCCCCTGCTGGTCTGGAACAGGGTCACCATGTGTCTCTGTAACCCGAACACCCAGTGCAGTGCCAAGACAGAGCAGGGGCTCAGCATCTGATCAGCTCAATAAGTGACTGGGGAACCATCTTGGCCTCACCCTCTGCCTGTCACATGCACATTCTCAACACCTGCAGCTTGATTCTACAGCCCTGGACCTTAGTCTTAAAGAGCCGCTTAGAAGCTTGTGGAGGTGCTGGCCCCAGGATCCAGGAGCTCCATGGGAAGCCAATTAGTCAGCTTTGGTAACATGCTTTACTGTATCTGTAGACACATGAATGGGCAAACCTACAGCCCACAGATATTGGTCCCTTTGTCTGTATGGCATGTGCCCAGGGACAGATTACCCAATAAGCAAGGTACATACCATCAGGTGTGGTGAAAACCAGGTGAAATTTTGTACTGTTGTTGTTAGGTGCTGTCAAGTTGGTTCCAACTCATAGCAACACTATGTACAACAGAATGAAACACTGCCCAGTCCTGAGCCATCCTCACAATTGCTGTTATGCTTAAGCCCACTGTTGCAGCCACTGTGTCAATCCATCTCATTAAGGGTCTTCCTGTTTTTCACTGACCCTGTACCTTACCAAGCATGATGTTCTCCAGGTACTGAATCCTCCTGATAACATGTCCAAAGTATATGATACGTAGTCTTGCCATCCTTGCTTCTAAGGAGCACTCTGGTTGTACTTCTTCAAAGATAGATTTGTTCGTTCTTTTGACAGTCCATCATGGTATATTCAATATTCTTCACCAACACAATTCAAAGGTGTCCATTCTTCTTTGGTCTTCCTTATTCATGCCCAGCTTTCATATGCATATGAGGCTACTGAAAATACCATGGCTTGAGTCAGACACACCTTAGTCTTCAAGGTGACATTTTTGCTTTTCAACGCTTTAAAGAGGTCTTTTGCAGCCAATCTGCCCGATGCAATGCATCTTTTGATTTCTTGACTGCTGCTTCCATGGGTGTTGACTGTGGATCCAAGTAAAAGGAAATTCTTGAAAACTTCAATCGTTTCTCCATTTATCATGATGTTGCTTATTGGTCCAGTTGAGAGGATTTTTATTTTATGTTGAGTTGTAATCCATACTGAAGGTTATAAACTTTGATCTTCATCAGTAAGTGCTTCAAGTCCTCTTCACTTTCAGCAAGCAAGGTTGTGTCATCTGCACATCACAGGTTGTTAATGAGTCTTCCTCCAATCCTGATGCCCCATTCTTCTTCATATAGTCTGGCTGCTCAGACTATTTGTTCAGCATAAAGATTGAATAGGTATGGTAAAAGGATACAACCCTGACACACACCCTTCCTGACTTTAAACCACACAGTATCCCTTGTTCTGTTCGAACAATTGCCTCTGGGTCTGTGTACAGGTTCCTCATGAGCACAATTAGGTGTTCTGGAATTCCCATTCTTCGCAACGTTATCCATAATCTATTATGATCCACACAGTCGAATGCCTTTGCGTAGTCAATAAAACACAGGTAAACATCTTTCTGGTATTCTCTGCTTTCAGCCACCATCCATCTGACATCAGCAATGATATCCCTGGTTCCACATCCTCTTCTGAATCCAGCTTGAATTTCTGGCAGTTCCCTGTGGATATACTGCTGCAGCCGCTTTGCAATGATCTTCAGTTAAATTTTACTTGCATCTAATATTAATATTGTTTGATGATTTCTACATTTGGTTCTACCACCTTTGAGAATAGGCATAAATATGAATCTCTTCCAGTCAGTTGGCCAGAAAGCTGCCTTGTTGCAAATTGCTTGGCACAGACGAGTGAGCACCTCCAGCGCTGCATCCGTTCGTTGAAACATCTTAGTTGGTATTCCATCAATTCCTGCAGCCTTGTTTTTCACCGATGCCTTCAGTGCAGCTTGGATTTCTTCCTTCAATACCCTCAGTTCCTGATCATATGCTACCTCCTGAGATGGTGGAACGTTGGCTAATTCTTTTTGGTACAGTCACTGTGTGTATTACTTCCATCTTCTTTTGATGCTTCCTGCATCATTTAATAATTTCTCTGTGGAATCCTTCAATACTGCAACTCAAGGTCTGAATTTTTTCTTCAGTTCTTTCAGCTTGAGAAATGCCAAGCATGTTCTTCCCTTTTGGTTTTCTAACTCCAGGTCTTTGCACAGGTCATTATGATACTTTATTGTGTCTTCTTGAATAGCCCTTTGAAATTGTGCACTACAGATTGTTGTTGTTAGGTGTCGTCGAGTCGGTTCCTACTCATAGCGACCCTATGCACAACAGAACAAAACACTGCCCGGTCCTGTGCCATCCTTACAATCGTTGTTATGCTTGAGCTCGTTGTTGCAGCCACTGTGTCAATCCACCTCATTGAGGGTCTTCCTCTTTTCCACTGACCCTGTACTCTGCCAAGCATGATGTCCTTCTCCAGGGACTGATCCCTCCTGACAACATGTCCAAAGTATGTAAGACGCAGTCTCACCATCCTTGCCTCTACTGAGCTTTCTGGCTGCACTTCTTCCAAGACAGATCTGTTCGCTCTTTGGCAGTCCATGGTATATTCAATATTCTTCGCTAACATCACAATTCAAAGGTGTCAACTCTTCTTTGGTCTTCCTTATTCATTGTCCAGGTTTCACATGCATATGATGCAACTGAAAATACCATGGCTTGGGTCAGGCGCACCTTAGTCTTCAAGGTGACATCTTTGCTCTTCAACACTTTGAAGAGGTCCTTTGCAGCAGATTTGCCCAATCCAATGCGTCTTTTGATTTCTTGACTGCTGTTTCCATGGCTGTTGATTGTGGATCCAAGTTAAATGAAATCTTTGACAACTTCAATCTTTTCTCCATTTATCATGATGTTGCTCATTGGTCCAGTTGAGAGGATTTTTGTTTTCTTTATGTTGAGGTGTAATCCATACTGAAGGCTGTGGTCTTTGATCTTCATTAGTAAGTGCTTCAGGTCCTCTTCACTTTCAGCAAGCAAGGTTGTATTATCTGCACATCACAGGTTGTTAATGAGTCTTCCTCCAATCCTGGTGCCCCGTTCTTCTTCATATAGTCCAGCTTCTCATATTATTTGTTCAGCATACAGATTAAATAGGTATGGTGAAAGAATACAACCCTGACACACACCTTTCCTCACTTTAAACCAATCAGTGTCCCTTTGCTCTGTCCGAACAACCGCCTCTTGATCCATGTAAAGGTTCCTCATGAGCACAATTAAGTGTTCTGGAATTTCCATTCTTTGCAGTGCTGTCCATAGTTTGTTATGATCCACACAGTCGAATGCCTTTGCATAGTCAATAAAACACAGGTAAACATCCTTCTGGTATTCTCTGCTTTCAGTCAGGATCCATCTGACATCAGCAATGATATCCCCGATTCCACCTCCTCTCTGAAACCGGCCTGAATTTCTGGCAGTTCCCTGTCGATATACTGCTGCAGCCATTTTTGATGATCTTCAGCAAAATTTTGCTTGCGTGTGATATTAATGATATTGTTCTATAATTTCCACATTCGGTTGGATCATTTTTCTTGGGAATAGGCATAAATATGGATCTCTTCCAGTCAGTTGGCCAGGAAGCTGTCTTCCGTATTTCTTGGCATAGATAAGTGAGCACCTCCAGCGCTGCCTCTGTTTGTTGAAACACCTCAATTGATATTCCATCAATTCCTGGAGCCTTGTTTTTCACCAATGCCTTCAGAGCAGCTTGGACTTCTTCCTTCAGTACCTTCGGTTCCTGATCATATGCCACCTCTTGAAATGGTTGAACATCGACTAATTCTTTTTGTTATAATGACTCTGTGTATTCCTTCCATCTTCTTTTGATGCTTCCTGCGTCATTTAATATTTTCCCCCATGGAATCCTTCACTATTGCAGATTACTTACTTACAGATTAGTAAGTAAATATAACTAAGCCCAGATATGGTGAAACCCAGGTGTAATTGTGCACTACAGATTAATAATTAAACACAAGTAAGTCCGTGTGTACCTTGCTTACTGGTTAACCCAGATCTTGAGGACAGCAAAGGCACGCTCTGCTTAATTCACACTTAGTCCTGGGCATTGGTGGTGGGAAAGTTTAACCCTGCTGGACAGTGCTGTGAAGGGGGACGAAGGTGTCTCCTCAGCAGGGTATTTCTTCCTATAGCCAGAAGAGCAAGAACTCTGAGGTCAGGCAGAATTTGTTTGCATCCTAATGTTTCTGAGGTTGTTCATGAAGGACTCTGAAAATGCCAAAATTCTGTAGCAAAGGAGCCTCTGGGAAGGAGCTCAGGCCAGTCAGCATCTCTGATTGTTAGCCAGTCACACGCTATGGTTTATTTCAAGCCTGTTTGAGACCAGTGGAGAATGAACAGGAGGCCATAGTTGCACTGATTACCTTTCAGATGAAGCTTCAACTGTGTGGAGGGAGCTGGTTTCCATTCATTAAATCACCTTAGAACAGTGTTCAGCAGATTTCTTGGCGGGTATTAGCAGGAGCTCGATCTAGGGATAGGGACACTTTACTGAGGTTCAGAGTAAACACCATACAGTCAGCACCACAGCACAGGACGGACACTGGCATTCCAGCACACCTGGTGACGGCTGTACCTGGCCAGCAGCACACAAAGCTGGCTTCCAAACATTGGAGAGTCTCACTGCAGATTTGGCAGTGCTGCAGGAGCTGTGTGAGACCCTGGCCTGGGTGTCATGGAAACCACGTTTCATATGAAGGTTCACCGAAGGTCTCATAATCTACTGAATGAGGCAAGCTCCTTTGCCATTCTGCACCTGCTTCCATTTCTTCATTTCAAAGTGGCAGATGATCCTCCTTCTTAAAAAAGGAAGTGGGAAAAAGGAAACTAACATCTGTAGAGCAGCAGCTATGTGGCAGGATTACACCAGGTGCTTTACATAAATCATGCCATTTAATCATCACAAAAGCCAAAAGTTGTAGTGTAGATCAGTAAGGGTTTGATCAGGAAAATACAAACCACTCTAGGTATTTCAGTAGGAAGGGATTTAATGCAGGGATTATTAAATACAGGGCAGGGGAAGTGAAGACCAATGAAAACCACTGCTGGCTTTGAGGAAATAAAAAATTCTCAGATCACAGGAAGCCCCTCCCAAAGATCTCATCTGTACCGTGGCGGGTTAGCCAGTAAGCACAGTATGCACCAGCTTACAATAGGCAAGCTAGCACGGGCTTCACTGCGTTTACTGACTAATCTTTAGTGCACCTTTCACCTGGGTTTTATCACTTCTCTGTGCACTAGATTACTAAGTGAACACAATGAAGCCCAGATGTGGTGAAACCCAGGTGAAATTGCGCACTGCAGATTACTAAGTGAGCACAAGCCCAGGCATACCTTGCTTATTGGGTAATCCGTCCATGCCTCTGTGCCACGTTGAAGAGGGGATTCCCAGAAGCTCACCTGGAAGCCACTGCAAACATCATGTCTGTTCTATGTCCACATGGCTACTCACCATAATCAAAGGAAAACAAACAACCCTGATGACCAGAGAGTCTTAAAAGTGGAGATTCTAGCCTTCCAGCCTCTACAAAGCAAGGAAATCCTTAGAATCAACACCTAAAATTCAGCATAGAGAGATGCTATTATGTTCATTTTATTACTGAGGAAACTGAGGATCAAGAGGTTAAATAATTCTGCCCAAGTTTCTCTAAAACCAAGTGTTGCTGCTAACCAAAAGGTCAGCAGTTCGAATCCACCAGCTGCTTCTTGGAAACCCTATGGTGAAGTTCTACTCTGTCCTATAGGGTCACTTTGAGTCAGAATCGACTTGGCGGCAATGGAATTTTTTTTTTTTTTAAGTTTCCTCTGCTAGTTCATGGTGGGGCTGGGATATGAAAAAGCCTGGGTCCCTCTGGCTGTAAAAGCTAGAAGACTGAATGAGATTTTGAGTGATGTGGAGGCACAAATTCATCCACCTGGACCCAGAGAGGATATTTGTATGCTTGGATGCTCCTCATGAACCAATCCTGCCAGCAAGAGGGAGATAACCAAGGCACTCAGACTCAGGTTTTCCCCACAACCATGCAAGAGTCTATTTGATGCTCACCCAAGGTAACCAGGAAGAGTTTGAAGGCAATACTACCAAATTCTGAAAAGAAAAAATTCAAGCACAATCAAGGGGGTGTAAGTTAAAACCACGATGAAACACTCTTTCATATCCACCAGAATAGCAAAACTGAAGTGTGAGGATATAGAGTCACACCGACTTGATCTTGTTGTCTCTCATAACCTCCCTCCCTCAGATCCAGTTCCACGTATCTGCACAACGACCTTGGGCACAGTGACTAACAAAGGCTATGTAGTCTTATGTCCACTGGCAAGGGGGATCATGAAGTCAAGTCTACCTCTGCTGGCCATCTATCATCAGGGGTAGACAAATGGACACGTTCCATTGTCCAAGCCAATCCTGACTAAGGCAAAGCGTGTGACAGTCTCTGCCTCTAAAGGCCTGTATAGAGATAGCAGTAATAGTCTCAGAACCTGCCTAAACCCATGAGGGTGAATGATGAAAGTTATCATCAGGACCAGCCCAAAGCAGATTCCCATGATGTGAAGGTCAGACATAACTCCACTCTCCAACCTTTTCATCAATTCTGACACCAGCCGTCATCACTGAGTCTGCCGCATGTCCCCTTCTGGGCCTGTTGCCACTGGCTCTGCTGCTGGGCCCTCTCCGGGCTTCCTGCTGTCTTCAGTGTTACAGCCCTTGATCCATGTTACAGTTCTCTTAGGAGGTTCCTGGCCCTCTCTCTCTCTGCTTCTTCTCTCTCCTTGCCTATCTTGCCTTTTCTCCTTTCCTGCTGCTTTCTTCTTTCTTCTGTCAGCCAGCCCTCTACAGGGTTGGCTGCATATATAAGCAAACTCTTTGTCAGTTTCAAGGCATGGCCCTCCCACTAGGGCCACAAACTGACCAATCCCCTCTTGGTAGGCCACAATTAGATCATTTGCATAATAGGCTATAGTCACTTCATTTGTATAAGTGTACTGACCAATCCCTATAAGGTGCGTAAAATGGACCAATCACAGTGCGGGCTGCAGCCCAGGGCCAGACAAAAAGTATCAAACCACACGTTGTTTACAGCTTACCCAGGAAATGTCAATCAACCTGGACAAAAGTAACAAACCCTCTGGGGTAGAAAACTAGGTCAAAAGTAACTCCTCAAGTGAGCTACTTGCATCAGGTGGACACTGGAGACTATGTTGGCACCTCCTGTCTGGAAGGAAGATGGGAGGGTAGATGGGGTTAGAAAGTGGCAAAAGGGTCGTGAAAGGAGAGACTAGGAGGGAGCAGGCTGACTCATTAGGGGGACAGTAAGTGGGAGTATGTAGTAAGGTGTATTTAAGTTGATATGTAAGAGACTGACGATTTCTAAACTTTCGCTGAAAGCACAATAAAAATTATTAAAAAAAAAAAAAGTAACTCCTCAGAGTTTACGGAAAAAGATCTCTCAAGATGTTTTTTCCAAGAACCAAGACAAAAGGCCACATAAAGGAACTCATTTTTCCACAAGGTCTTATCACCTTGTATTAGAAATTTCCAACAGAATATCATTGTAATTATCTGACTTCGGAATACAGTATGTGAAAACGTAATGAATATACACCATAGGAGTTCCTAGGTAGTGCAAACAATTAAAAGCTTTGCTACTAACCAAGAGGTTGGTGGTTCAAATCCAGCCGAAGTGACTTAGAGGAAAGGTTTGGCGATCTACTTCCACAGGCCAGCCACCGAGAACCCCGTGAAGGCTGTTCTGCTCCGGCACCAATGGACACGCTGAGCCGCGGTCGACTCGACGGCGACTGGTGCGCACCTGTGAATACCTGCAAAGATAATTTTTAACTATCAGCATGACGTGCCGTTAAAAATGCCTGAAATCTTATACATGACCTACGTTACCCCCCTAAGTAAGACGAAGTCATCTTAAGTCAATAATTAAGTTATATGACTGTCTTGATGGGTCTTAGAGGGCAACAAGTCATCGTGAAACAACCATCGATTTTTTTATGTAATCCCTATTTTGCTGACTTGGTCTCCATGACTTCGCCCACCCAAGACACCACATCCTCTTTGCAATCCTGAATGCAAAATCCTCCCATAGGGTGAAGAGGTGACTCAAAGACAAAGACTAGGAGTTTCAGCAAATCACACATTTCCACCCTGGGAAGGGAAAAAAAAAAAAGAATGCAAATACAAGGAGCTTCAGCAAATCATCCATTTCCATCCAGGGAAGGAAAAAAAACCAGGAATACCCTTCTCTGTGTGCTATTTTGGTCACATGAGATTAATAGCCTGTCATACTGTCAGGAGAACCCAGACCGCATCAAGTCGACACAAGGCAGCTCTGTGTGCCAAGACAGGGCACATTTCTGTGCAAAGAGTGCCAGGAGGATGCACTGTGTGTATAGATAGAATATATACCTGCCACTCGCATCCCTTGATCCTGAAACACTGCTGGACTCCTGCTCCCCACACACTCCCAAAGTACGAGCTTTTTTCCCCCATCTCATTCAGCAAGCAGCTGCGAAAGCTATTATAACTGCCTACAGAGCAACAGAAAAGGATCTGGTAAGTGTTTAATGAGGGGGAGGTGTGATAAAACGGATCCAAAAAAAACCCATTGCCCTGGAGTCAATTCCGACTCATAGCGACCCTGTAGGACAGAGCAGAACTGCTCCACAGGGTTTCCAGGGCTGAAATCTTTGCAGAAGCTGACTGCCACAGCTTTCTCTTTCAGAGCAGCTGGTGGGCTCGAACCTCCAAACTTTGCGTTAGCAGGCAAGCACTTTAACCACTGTGCCACCAGGGCTCCTTGCTAAAAATGGATAGGGCAGTTTAACTGGGTGACTTAGAAAAGAATGAGGTAAGATAATGAATGTGTTGCCATAGAAGCCAGGTCATAGTCTCTAGTACTGCTCTATTAACATTCTATATTCTGAGAAATGGGTAAATCTTTTTTTTAACTCATGAATATTATCTTTATAGAGATATCAACAGTCTAGTCAGGGTACTTCATTTTGCCACCCATTAGTGGAGCAATACATAAATGAGAGATAAAGATATGAAACATGCCCTCTAGAATAGAAGAGCGGAAAAATCCCTTGTGAATTCTAAAAGGATTCTCTATAATTTATTTTTGTTCCTTATTAGGTTGGCTGTCACATTCCTCTTTACCTCCAATAAACATCTTATTTTCCAAGCCTGGTCTTTAATAAAATATGCACACAAGGGGACTCAAGAACTGTTTGTAAAGTCTGGCCTCGTAATCAAATGTACCCCAACTTTCTGTATCAACAGAGTCATGATCGACTCTGGAAGTCGCTGGGCTGTGAAAGCAAATCTGATGCCCCGGGATGAATTTATTTATAACTCCTCCTTTTGGCCCCTGGGATTCAAGGTGACTTTTAAACAAGTACTAAAATAGTAAAATACAAATTAAAATAAAAATTCAGGACTCTACAAATGTAAACTTAAACGTAAGATCAGCAAGGGGCAAAGGATGGTGCAATACAGGTATAGAGTTCATAATGTCTTAGTTGTGGACTAGATGAATCAACAATTTGACGGAGCATCCTCATGGTCAAAGCAAAAGGATAAAGCATGGAGAAAATAAATGATTAAAATACATCATCCATCAGAACAAGCCAAGCTTTTCTTAGAACTCAGTATTGAAAGATGTTTCTCATTTGGAGATTCCTCTATGGACCACTGGAAGGTATGTTTATCAATCTAATTACAAATACAGTAATGGGTTGCATTAGGACCTTCAGGCATGAAACCGAAGTTCAAACTGACGTATTCCATCCTGAGGTGTAAGGAGAGAGAAGGGTGGAAGCCATGAAGGGTAGAAGGCGAGGGAACAATACAGACAACCTACAGAGCACTTTCATTTGCCATGCTTAGACCAACAATAATAAAATTTCCAAGGAGAAGTCCCGCATACTCACTTCCAAATATCATTTCTTTCAACTAACCTTTAGGTGATAATTAGAGAGCAGACAGTTTAGAATCCGACCTAGAATCCAGGCATACACAGGTGTGGATTAATCAGCAAGCAATGTACGCATGGATTTTCTTGTGCCTACTTACTAATCTGTAGTGAACGCTTTCACATGGGTGAACAACAGGTGAAATCGTGCACTACAGATTAGTAAGTAAGCACAAGTGAGCTCGTGCATACCCTGCGTATTGGGTCATCCACCCCTGGATACTGCTTTGCTTTGTTTTTTTAATAATCCGGGTGGACAACCTTTTATGAAAACAGAGAGGCAAGTTCAAGAGTCTCCACCAACCCTGAGGTGGCACAGTGTCATTGCAAAGGCATTATCCCAGTGGAGCAAACTCTGGGGATGGTTCTCAAGAGTTTACAGTGCAACAACGCCATACTGAGACCTTGGCCCCATTCGCGCACTAGCAGGGGCGGAGACTGTTAATATTCACCCTGTCTTCGTGGCCTCTCTACATTTACAGGCCTCCTTTGCAGTTAGGTTGGGGCTACAGGACTGAGTTCTAACCAAAGGGAGGTGAGCAAAAATGATGTAACCCCTGAAAGAGTCCAAGGTGACCCTCCACCTTGTTTTCTTCCCTTGCGCGGGGAACCTTACAGGCCATATCATCCAGATGGTGTGGCTACAATACGGAGGAGGGCTGGCTGCCTGACCTACATCCACCTGTGACCTGAGAGAGAAATTAATTGTGCCAAGCCACAGGTATTTCAGTGCTTACCTAGTGTCAAGTAAGCATCAGTTACCCTGCACACTGGAAAACTACTTTCATCTCACTGTTTGTCATTTTTTTAAATCAAGTTTTATAAATTTTATTATGGATGTCATATATTTTTGGTTTAAGCATTTTTGTGAAAATATAAAGTATCACAAGATATAACTACCAACTATCACAGCATGTGTACCTTACAGATGGAATTCCTCTCTCTCTCTCTGTCAACATAAACCCATTGCTGTTGATTCCAATTCATAGTGACCCTATAGGACAAAGTAGGGTTTCCAAGTCCGTAATCTTTATGGAAGCAGACTGTCACATCTTTCTACCGCACAGCAGCTGGTGCATTCGAATCTCCAACCTTTTGGTTAGCAGCTAAACGCTTAACCTTTGCACCCCTAGGGCTTCTTACTGTCAACAGAAAAAAAAAAAAAAAAACAAACCCATTGCCATCAGGTTGATTCTGACTCACGGTGACCCTATAAGACAGAGTAGAACTGCCCCACAGGGTTTACAAGGAGCAGCTGGTGGATTCAAATCGCTGACCTTTTGGTTAGCAGCAGAGCACTTAACCACTATGCCACCAGAGCTCCATTGTCAACATAGAAACAGAAAGATAGATAAATGGCAGTACACAGACAGATAATGATAGAGGCAGACGGACAATGCTTAGCTATGCCTCTGGAAGTCTGGTGGGCATGGTTTTCACTTTTGCTTCAACCAGTGATCAGGTAAAGCCCACGTCCATTAATTTATAAATTTTGGCATTGAACCCCGAGTAGCAGACTGAGATTAGCAGTTAGAAGGTGGTAGGAGAGCATTTTAAGACAAATAGTTCTACTCCAGAGGCTGCTTCTCAACTGCCGCTTTCCACCGCCTCAGGCTCATTATCTTTCTTTCATTCACTCATTCACCTTTTCCAACACCAGTTGATGCTTGACCGGTAACATCAGTGATAGGTCATTGTTTTTCCTTTCCTATTGCTTGATGATTTGTGCTTCCTTTTCTGTAAATTGCAGGTTTTCTTTAAGGATATTTCTTTATTGATTTGTAAGAGCTCTTGATAAATTAAAGATATTAACCTTTTACCTGTCATGTTTGTTTGAAAATATTTTCCCAGATTTTTTTCTTCTTTTCATGGTGGTTTTTGATATATAAAATTTGTGTGCATAGTATGATTAAAATCCATCAATTTTCCTTTATGATTTCTACTGTGGTCATAAAGTTTTTATTTACTCCAAAATAATTATAAACATGTGCTTACATTTTTCAAAGCATTCTAATAGTTTAATTTCTTCACCTTTAAATCTTTTACCATTTGAGATTTAGTGTTATGTAAAGATTTTGAATGCTCCTTAATTTTGCTTCTTTGAGTGTTTTTATTTTTCACAAGTAATTTTCTCAGCACTATTAAAGAATATTTATGCTTTTCCCCCACTGATTCAACATGCTACCTTTTATACGTTGGGTCAACTTCCATACAGCAGTAAGGCATTTTGCTTTATAATAAGAATGGTTCCAGTGTTTCCATTTGAAATATGATGCCCAGTGTTTTTGTCAGGTATATTTTTAGTATGTATAGGAATTACTCTCCTAGTCCTATTTTATTTATAAATTTACTTTAATCAAGAATAGCTAGTCATGCATTTTCCCTTATACAGTAGATTATCATGATTTTTTTTTATTAATGAACCATCTTTAGATTCCCGGAAAAAAAACCTACTTAGTCATAACACATAAGTCCTTTAATATACTAGATGTCATGCACCGATCTTCTGTTTAGAATTTTGCATTTCTATTTCCAAGAGAGATCAGTCTCAAGCTATCTGTAGTTACGCTAGTTATAAGAAAAAAGGGAGCACCTGCCTTTACGTGCTCAAATACGTCAAGTGGCCCAAGCATTTTGTTCAGTAATGGTCTGGAAGAATGCATCCCTAAAGCCATATGGGCATGACACTTCTCCAACGGTTATTTTCTTAGACATTTTTCATAACTTATTTCAGGTTCTTTTTAGTTTTTTCTATCACTTAGTCATTTTTTTATATATTGTCCCATAAAATTATACTTTTATCCATTTATTGATATGTTTTGGCATGTACTGCCACAAAACTCTGTTTTCTGACATGTGTATGTGTGTATAAATACATATAACTATTTCATTACATTTCCTTAATCATTTCTAATAGAGTATATAACTATTTGTTTTTATTCCTCTGATTACCTTTATGAGTTTTGCTCATTTTGCTGGTCTTGATTTAAAAAAAAGAAACTTTAGTACTTATCATTTTTATTGCTTTCAAATGAATTAATTTATGCTTATGTTTTCATTCACTTCTTCCTCGGATAGATTGCTGTTGCTAAACAAAACAAAAACCCATTGCTGTTGAGTCGATTCCAACTCATAGCGACCCTATAAGACAGAGCAGAACTGCCGCACAGAGTTTCCAAGGAGTGGCGGATGGATTCGTACTAGCAACCTTTGGATAGCAGCCATCGCTTTTAAACACTGAGGCACAAGGGCTTCTTGTTGTTACTTGCCATCAAGTCAATTCCAACTCATGCCCACCTCCTATGTTATAGAGTAGGACTTCTCCATAGAATTTTCTTGGCTGTAATGTCAATGAAAGAAGATTGCCAGGCTTTGTCTCCCATGGTACCGCTGGGTGGGTTCAAACCGCCAACCTTTAGGTTAGCAGTCAAGCATGAACTGTCTGCGTCACCTGGGACTTTCCGTTGGATAGGACTTTTCATTTCTATTTTGCCATTAGGAATTAGATTATGTCCCTTTGGAACAGTTCATTTGTTTCATAAAAATCTACTTTTTCTGATATCAACAGTTCCCTTTTGTTAAAAATTGCATGTAAATGTGTCCATCCTCTTACTTTAAAGCTCCTATTCCATTTGTCTGGGAGTAACTACCAGAAACCTCATGTCATTGTAGGAGTTTTCCACATTTACATTTGCCAGGTGAAGGTGGAAAACTCCTGGAATTTACATCCAAATTTATATGAAATCTCTTAATTTCCTTACTAATGTTTCTAAATACCTTACTCCCATATTATCCTGCAAGGCAATTTTAAAAGGTGGAAAATACCAATTCAAATTAGAAAGAAAAAGCACGCTAGAGTCTGTGTGTGTACATATGCCTGTGCCTGCATGCGTGCAAGGAGTTGTACATCTGAGCACACGTGTGGGTGCATGCATGCTATGCGCATAGGGTCTGAAGACAAAGATGGCCAAAGAGAGTGAAAGGTGACTACGATAGAATAAGTACCAGAGATTTAAAAAAAAAAAAAGGTAACTTTATCTCTGGAGCATGTTTATTAGCTTTGTGACTCTCTACAAAGAATGACAGTCGAGCAGAGCAGCTGTATCCAGATCTCATAAAATACGGTGAGCTATCATGTTTCCTACAAAAGCAGAGGCATGTGGGCAGCACAGGAGATAAGCTCCAGACATTCAGAAGGACAGGAGAAAGCTAATTTAAATAAAAGGATGAAATCAAGGCTTCATGAGACAGTGATACTACCAGGAGCTGCAGAATTTTGCCTTAGGTTCTTGTGCGTTGTAAAAACGGCATGGAGGCAGTGCCTGACCTCCTCCAAACCCACAAAGGGGAAGGAGAACCAAGATCAACAGCCTAAGGTGGCTGCCCATGAGGTGGAAGCCTGACAAGCCTCCTGTCTCCGCCATCTTTACTAATTCTGACGCCAACCCTCCCTCACACAGCACTCTCTACCTCTGGGTACGATAATTCGTTGCAATAGCCACACAGAATTCACAGACCATACTCACAGTTATGGGGTTCATTAGGCAAGTACCGGTTACAAGTCAGACTCAGGATACATCAGGACAGCCTCTCCCCAGCTGTGCTCCCAGGCACACCTCTGCCTGGCCCTCACTCTCTGCCCAAAGGCACTCGCTCCACGGAGTGGGAAGACCACCATGCCATCTCCTGTTGGCAACCCTCTCCTGCTGGTCTAGCCTTCCTTGGCAGCAGTGGGCTCCCCCTCTCACTTCTGGAATTGGCTCTCTTTTAAGGCAAAACTAACAATCCACTTCGTAGGCCACAATTTCCCTATCACACAATCACCTGGGTGGGAGTTACAAGGCTATGGCTAGAAAGGCCACACAGAAAATTAATTGCAGCACAGCATATAGGTCTCTAGAGGTAATATCTGAACAAACAATCACAGCTTCCCTAAGTCTTTGAATAATCGAATTTGTAACAGTGTTGTGATATCTCTATCAACTCTTCATTTAGGACCTCAAAACCATTTCTTCACATTTCGAGGCTCATGCTGGCTGCCTATCTGGACTGCCTAGCCTCACAAAAGCCCCCTGTCTGTAAGTCCTGTGTTCAGCCAGCCCAACTGAGCTACTTAACCCACCTTAGGCAAAGACTCTAGAGAACCTTCCACAACACAGGTCCTAGCCAACTGCCAGATCCTGGGGACGGGGCTGAATCAACCTTCCGTTTTTAGAAAGAATAGTAGCAAAGATCATACCCTGCCAAAGGGAAGATGTGAACTCTGGGCTTCCTGACGTGTTACCGCAGCATGCTTTTTGGGAATTCACTGTTCCCCTGAGGAATTCTCTCTCCTTCTAGCACAGGAAGACCAGTTACCCACAGAAGAGGAGAGACTAGGAGCCAGAACACACCTGCTCCTCACTCATTTACTCAAAATTAAACACAACAAAGATATGATTTTTTTTTTCCCCCTCCAGCAGGGTATAAAAATATGTCTCTTTCAAAGGAAGAAACATTTTAATACAGCCCTGGGATTTTCACACAGGTTTTTGAAAGGGAGTTGAATCCACTACCTTCGTTAAGAGCGTTTACCTTTCCCAGGCATTCTGTCTTCTACTGTTTACAGTCTGCCAGATGAGCTCACCTGCTCCATCAGCTTACAGGCACAGGTATTCAGAAAGGTAGAAATGGGCATCTTGGGAGGGGACTGTCATGAGTAAAGACTCATCCTCACACACCTGTGACTTCCTGGGGACAGTTGCTCCCACAGAGTCCACTGCGACCTTGTTGACAGGTGGCCTGAGGACCCACTTAGGCTCTGATCTTCCTCACCTGTATCATGCTATTGGCAACCTGAGAGCTTTAGCATCCTGCCATGAAGCCAGTTCCAAGGGGTCCCTAAATATGCCATCAAGAACTACTTTACATACCAGTCTCCTTCTAAATCATTTTATTACATACACAGTGCAGTCAATATGTAAACCAAGAAATATGATAAACAAAGACAGAATGAGGCACAGGTGTTCCATGCAGGCTTCATCAAAGCACAATAAAACCAACCCATTAAATAGGTTTGGATGTGTTACTGTCTCCTTCAGCAGATTTTTATGGGCCCCCTCCGCACCACATCTACATTAACAGAATAGGAAGAATTGGGAAGTCAGATGTTATTCATGTAGTGCAGTGGTTAGCAGGCCCTGGAGCAAGCGGGGTGGGGGGCACTGTGATTTCCCAGGGAAGTAGCCAAAGAGAGGAGCCCTGGTGGCACAGTGGTTAAGAGCTCAGCTGCTAACCAAAAAGTTGGCAGATCGAATCCACCAGGTGCTCTCTGGAAACCCCATGGGGCAGTTCTACTCTGTCCTATAGGGTAGCTTTGAGTTGGAATTGCCTGGATGGCAATGGGTTTGGTTTGCCAGCGTGAGACTTTGCTAAACGTTTCACACAAAGTCTGATTTTGTTACCTTGTGTTTGTGCCCTCACCTTCTTCTGGAGACACACACAGCCCATTCAGAGCTATACTGCATTCTCCCAGATTCCCTGAACCCCAGCCCCGAACAGCCCTGACATACAGCTTTATCCTGGCTTTGTAACACCAGGGTCAGTTTCCAAGACCCTTAAATGATACATAGACATTGCAGGATAGAGTGTGACCCAGATATTAGCTGCACATGCTGTTTCTCTCCTCTATTCTGCCAGCTCTGACTGGTTAGAGTACCAGGCTAATGAGGCCAAGGCCTCCCACATTCCCACTTCTGAGGGGTTTCAAGAAAGAGTGCTGATTCAGGTCTCAAAGATGTGTGGGAAATCCTTATCTGGACATTTAGCACAGACACTGCAGGGGGAGAGTTTCTGTATCAGATGTATCAAATACTTTATCCTCAATGTCCCTCCAACTGAGACACCAGTGATCCACACATTTATAGTGCACAGCAGTGATTTCATGAGCCCCATTTCTCCAGTTCATCTACGAGGCCAAACAGGGCAAACACGACACATCAAGTGAAAGGGAGGCCCACTGGAATGGTTAATGGCAAGTTTTACCTCAAGCTTGGCTCTCTTGTGTTATGATGGGTTGATCTGAGTCCCACTAAAAGATATATCCTGCCCGAACTCTCAGTACCCATGAATGTGACCTTATTTGGAATAGAGTCTTTGGATATATAACTAGCTGACGTGAAGCCTGTCTTATTCTGAGTTCTCTAGAGAAGCCAAACCAGTGAAGCATATATATATGTGTGTATATACATATATACATACACACACACACATATGTAGAGAGGGAGAGAGAAATTTATCTCAAGGAAATGGGTCACACGGCTGTAGAGGTTGGAAAGCCCGAAGTCTGTGAGTCAGGTGTCAGGCTGGAGGTTTCTCCTTACTCACGTAGCTGCAGGAGCTGACAAACCCAAAACCAGCAGGTCAGACAGCAGGCTGCTGGCTCAAGTCCCAAGAACCAGAGTTCAGATGATGACGAGCAGGATCCAGAACGGAGCAAAAGCCAGTGAGCTTTGCCAAAAAGTCAATATATATATTGGATGCAGGCCATACCCCCAAGGAAATTCCCTTCCAACTGACTGGTTTCTCACAGCAGATCTCACCGCGGAGGAGATTACATTACACCAGACCTCGGAGGTGATTATTACGTAACTGCCAGACTACATCGTAACTACCAAACCATTGGGAACCACAGCCCAGCCAGCTTGACATGCAACCTTAGCCACCACAAAGTCATATCGTAGTAGGTTGAGCCTACTGGTGTCCTTATGAAAAGAAGCAAAGAGACACAGGGAAGACAGCCGTGTGCCACATGAAAACAGAGGCAGAGTTTGGAGTTATGCTGCTACAAACCAAGGAATGCCTGGGGCTACCAGCAGCTGGAAGAGACAAGGAAAGATTATCCCCTAGAATTTTCAAAGAGAGCACGGCCAGGCTGACACCCTGAATTCAGACTTCTAGCCTCCAGGATTATAAAAGGATAGATTTCTATTGTTTAAGGCACCCAGTTTGTGGTACTCTGTTACGTCTAACTGAACCCATTGCTGTCAAGTCGATTCCAACTCATAGTGACCCTGTAGGACACAGGGTTTCCAGGGAGTGACTGGTGGATTCGAACTGCCAACTTTTTGGTTAGCAGCCAAGCTCTTTGTCACTGCCACCAGGGCCCTAGGAAAGCTACAGATGGTGAGACGTTGTTTTCAGACAGAGAACAAGACAATAAGGACTTCTGATCTGGATTCTCCCCATTTGTAAAGCCCATCCCTCAGAATTATGTTTAAGAGGAAACCACCTCGAATGAAGTCTTGTGTCACTATAGTCACTAATATTCCTTGTTTCAGGCATGAACGAGACTACCCACCTTATAAATACTCTTACTCAAAAAAAAAAAAGGACAAAAGTAAAACTTGGTAGATTATCCCACCAAGTGATCAGCAGCAGCAACAGTGAGAGAGCTCTAAAAATAACAAGCATGCAAACAGGAATGCAAAAAATATAAATAGCCGCAGCCATTTTCAGCCAAAGAACAATCCAGTAACGATCTCCCGACATTGTGCCAGCCCAGGGTTCTGCGGCGTGCCATGGGATCAGACTGATTGCTTGCGTTTGGGAAGCATTATTCCTGTTTGAGAAGGGGCTGTAGGATAATCTTCACACAGCTCTTCCGGGCCTTGAATGGGGTCTCTCTATAGCTTGGTTGTATTTTGTTTACACAGCTCCTCGGGGAAGGTTAACAAGAAGGTATAAAATGATACTGTTTACAGCCCTTCTGCACCTCAGTATTCAGAAAGCCAAAGTGCTAAATGTTACAAAAGGCACCCAGAGAAAATGAGAGGCATTGTCAACACTGTGGATTAAAACTCCAACGCTGACACTCTTCTCTTACTGGCAATTATTTTTTCAGGTCAGATATGAATCAAAGAAAGCGGTGCACTTAAAGGTCATGTAATAACCCTGGGTGGTCAGTGCTTCTGGAATGGCTGGACAAAATGCCAGCAGTCTGTCAAGCCACAGTGCTGGTGCCACCAGCCCTTGTTTCCAAAAGAAGTCAGTAAATTTAGTTTGAAGTTTCCTAGGAAAGGAATTGGCATTGTGGTACTGAAGTTCAAAAATCAACTATTTGGGAAACCTATAATGAGAACTTTAGATGCATAGTGAGAAGGAAAATAATGCCGCTAAAATTTGTCTGCTACCATTTCAACATCCAGGATATGGAACCAAAAGCCAAACCTGTTGCCATTGAGCCAATTCCGACATCCAGGACGGTACACTTAATGTATCAATGAAAGGACTGTGACCTAGAACTTGTACTCAAGGACACAGAATTAGAGCCCCTGGAGATCCAACAAACAAATTGTAAAGAAATAAATCATAATAAAATACCCACCAGAATGGCTAAAATAAAACAGAACCAATGCCAAGTGCGGGTAACGATATGGAGCAACTGGAACTCTCAGCATGTGCTGCTGGTGAGTAGGCTCGTGGCTAAACTGGAACAGCTGCTTTCGAACACTGTTTCGAAATATCTACTACCACTGAGGATGTGTCTACCCTAGACTCAGCAATTCCACTCTTAGGGAAGTATTCAAGACAAGTATATACACACGTTCACCAAAAGACACGTACTATCATCTTCATAACGGCACTATTCATAACAGCCCCAAACTGGAAACATTCCCAATGTCCCTTAAAGACTGGTTAGTAAAGTGTAATATATTCATATGACGGAATGCTACACAGTAATAATAATGAATAAACAAATGGGCACAGCGCTATGAACAAAGCTCACTTATATACTGTTGAGTAAAAGAAGTTTGAAGCAAAAGATTACATACTGTTTAATCCCATTTATATAAAGTTCAAAATCAAGCATAACTAATCACTGGTGTTAGAAGTTAAAGAAGTGGCTATTTTGAGGGCAGAGAGTGAAAAGAGGCATAAAAGGGGTTTCTAGGGAGCTGATAATGTTGTATCTCTTAATCTAAATATTCCTTATGCGAATGTGACCAATTTGTAAAAATTCAACAAACTGCACACTTAAAATTTGGAAACTTTTCTGTATGTATGTCACACTTCAGTAAAACACTTATTTTAAAAATTGATTATAGAGATTGTAGTGGATATAAAAGAGAAAGGAAATTAATTCCACATAAAATTGTTCATAAATAACTAAACAAATATCACTACAAGAATTCAAATATTGAGCCAAAGAAAGATTTCCAGAAATAAAAGAATTAAATTTGCAGATGAAAAAGGCAGTAAACTCCCCCTCAAAAAAATGTTTTTTTAAGTAAACAACATGATCTTATCCCATCAAAGTCATTGAAATTCAGAGATAAAACCCTCATTAGGGACTCTGGCTCCTGGTAATGGTGGATGTATAATTCTGAACAACCCTGCCACTGAGGACAACTAGTGGAAAAGCTAGACAAAAAAAAAAAAAAAAAGTATGCTGAAAAACATTTAAGAGCTAACAAGGCAGTAAAGAATTAACATCACAAGATCTAGGAAAAGGCAAAGATAAAACATGAGCCCTCTCCTAAAAACTACTTTTGCTGTAAGGATTTCACAAATCCAGAAAAGTCAGGAGAGTACTGGCAATTTCTATTGCTTGACCTGGCTGAGGGATCATAGGCGCCCTCCTTGTACTCTGTGGGGTTTTTTCGTGTGAGCTAGAGTTGATGATACAACACAAAAGGCAACATCAAGCCAGCAATCAAGAAGGAAAAGAAAACACCAGAGTTGATCTCAGACTTATCCAAAATAACACTATCAAAGCCAGAAAACAGTAGACAAGTAGTCCAAATGTTCTGAGCGAAAAATACCTCACAAGTACTCCTTCCAATATAAAGCATTAGAGCGACAGACATTCTCTAGCACGCAATAACTAACAAAATCCAGCACTTGTGGTTCTGTCTTGCAAAAAACTACAAGAGGAGGAAATTCTGTGAGCAAAGAAATAGATACACCAAAATATAGACAATAAGAAAGGAGAACCCATCAAACAAGGGCTGGTGGCTAGCGATAAATTCATTTAAAGATAAAACTTACTCCAGGCAACTGTGAAAATTATGAGATCACTGGTTCCCTTAATATCACTTCAAATTTATCTCAGCTAAATTAAAGAAGGATTATGTTTAATACTTTGAGTAAAAATCGCATGTGCTTCATGATCCCACTCTCTCTCTCTGTGTCTCTTTCTCTCTCTCTCCTATCTGTACACTATTAATAAAGGAATACCTGCAATTGTGTCCACTAAACATTAACTACAGGTGTTTGAGTAGTGGAATTTTAGGTAATTCTTCTTCTTCTTTGAATGCCCTATTTCATTGTATTTTTTATTTGAAAATGAGCATATATATTTATAAAAATAAGTCATTTTTGTCAAGAATCAAAAAACAAAAATAAAGTGTTTACACAAAAGTTAGGTAAGAAAGAGTGTTTCCCTAAGCAACACTGAAGGAGGTCTTTAAACGTAGTCAGCATGCAACGAACACATAATTTAGCAATCAACAAAATGACTGTCAGCATGTAAATTATTCATATTTTAATTTTTTAGCTGTTTACTCTTTTCAAATATTTATTCCTTTTCTTAAAGCAAACATATTCATTCAGGAGTCTAAAACAAAAATGGAAAAAAATTTGTATCAAATTGGGTTTAAATTACATATTGGACATGTGGGTTCAACAGAAAAAAGAAACTACCGAGAGTTGAAAGTAGTCAAAAGATATGCGTTATGGATTGAATGGTGACCTTGTTGGGAAATAGGTTCTTTCTTTGAAGACATTATCAGTTAAATTAATGAGGTCATTCCAGAGTAGGGTGGTCCTAAACCCTTCTGAAAGGAGTCTTACAAAAGAGGAAAAAGACGTGAGACAGAGTCACACATGGGGAAGGCACCCTGTGAAGATACTTCTAGAAGTCAAGGAAGGCCTGGGGCTGCCAGAAGAACCTGGCAGAGACAAGGAAGGATCTTCCCCTAGAGAGGACACACCAAGCAAGCATAGCCCTGCCCACACCCTGAATGTGGACTCCTAGTCCCCAAAGCTGTAAGACAGCAAATGTCTGTTCTTGAAAGTCACCCATTTTGTGGTATTTATGTTACAGCAGCCCTATGAAACTAAGATAATATATTAAATGCTTACAGTACTGCATGCTTTATTAAATTCAGCTTCTATGAAACCACCGTTTTCCACCCTAAAATGATTTCTTCAGCCCAGTTGCCGTATTTCCATTCCTTAGTGCCACCAGTTCTTCTGAAGCAGACCAAAAGCTTCCAGCACTTTTGATACTCTTTTCTCCATTGCTCATGACATCCAGTCAGGTGCTGCTATCAAAATTCTACCTCTGAAAAACAAAACACACCCTCTGATCCATCCATTCCACTGCCTCCAAAGGCAAGCCCTGATTACTAGTCAAAATTAGTTTACAAAAAATTTATAAAAGTGTTTTTAGGCCAGATTTACATGGTTCCTCTCAATGGAGCACAGGCCCTCATCATTTCTGGATAAATAAGTGAATAAATGGGGGGAAAAAAACTGAATAAGTGAGAAAAGTGAAATATAAATCATTTTCAAGAAGTGACATTTCATTACTTCCAATTATGAAAAATAAAAGAATGTCAATAAAGCCTTGTAGGCTTATTGTAATGAACTCATACGTACTATATAGAATAAAAATAAACTGATTTGACCAAGAAAATGAAGGTCTTGGAAGTATCAAAGAACTAAAAAACATTTTTCAGTAGATAAAGAATCTCACTGCAGTTTTATTCCTTCCATCAATCTAGCAAAGACTAAAGCATTCAGCATGCTTCCTCTGAGTGTCTATCGTGTGCCAAGCATGGTGGTTGCCTCTAGGGCGGAAAAAAAGGCTTAAATTCATCCCGCCCCTCAAAGAGCACCCAATCCGGTCAGTTTATATAAATTATTGCACATATTTAATGGTGTGTAATTTTTTTTTAATGGAATTTTAGGGAACCCTGGTGGCGTAGTGGTTAAGCGCTAAGGCTGCTAACCAAAGAGTTGGCAGTTCGAATCCACCACGCGCTCCTTGGAAACTCTATGGGGCAGTTCTACTCTGTCCTATAGGGTCGCTATGAATTGGACTTGCCTGGATGGCACTGGGTTTTCGGAATGCAATTTTAAAACTTCAGAAAATCTGAAGTGGCTGACTTGAGGTTTGGGTGCGACTCCTTGTGGCTAGTTTTGTTTCCACCCCAGCAACAGCCATTTTCCAAGCAGACATAATCATGAAACTAAGAAATGTCCGACAATGATGATGTAACTACACTGCGACTCCCAGAGAGAGGAAGGTCTGGTACTGATGCTGTAGCTATCCTGTGACCCCGTCCCCCTCATATAACCTTATGATTACCACATTGTAGCCAATCTAAGAAAGACGTGTATACTTTTAAAACCAATTGCCTTACGAGTTCCTGCCACAGGAAGTCCCACCTTAAAATAATCTACTACCAATCAAGTAATGTCTTTCAATGATCTAAGCCTGTAATCACCAATCAAGTAATCTCTTTCACTGATCTAAGTTTGTAAATACCAATCAAATACTGTACTTCAGGTCCTTTGTATCCCCCTTATGAAACATCACTGCTTAGTCACCGTATTGGATTACTAGATTCCACGATATGGAGTTCAGTCTATTCCCAGCTCAAGATGTCTCTTTTCTTTCAATAAATCTCTCAATTTTATATTAATCAGAGGATGAATAGTTACTCTAGGACAACGGGATGAAAACAACAAAGCTGCAGTTTACTATCCAGTGACCTTTCTGTTCATTCATGTGCTGAAGATACAATGGTGAACAGAAGACAGTCATAGACTTCTAGGGAAGACAGATATGAAGTGTAACAGGAATCTAAATAGAACTTTAATAAAGATATATACAAGGCACTATCAGAGCAGAGCTGATACATCTTAAATCTATCTGTGGATATTCTGAAACACAACCCAAAGAAAATGGAGACTGGGCTGAATCCTGAAAACTAAATGAGTATTTCTGAGGCAGTCAGGGCAGGAGGGGCACTCAAGGTCTGCCTCAGGGTTTGCAAGGAGAAAACGCTCAGCTTTCTTGACCACAGGGTGTATGGAGTAAAGAGGCACTAAACAGGCAAGTAGTACCGTAATATAAACCCAGGGAGCATTTTCAGTTTTTGGAGCATTCACTCTGAGAAGAGTGAAGAGTCAGGATGGTAAGGGATGAGACTAGAGGCAGTGAGAGCAATGACGAAGTGTTAAGAAAAACCAGATGAAAATTGATGAGAGCCTGAACTCCCTAAAGATAAAATGTTTGAACCTTACCTAATGTATTTTTTTTTTTTTTTTTTAGTGAAATAGTTGCCTCAATTCTCTCTTAACAGGGCTAGGGGTGTAAATGGCAAACTGCAGAAGTAATTAAAAGCAAATAACCTGCACTATGAATTTCAATTCTTTACTTTCTGGGTGAGACCTCTACTCAAACAATGAGCACTAGCAGGCAGGGGAAGAAGGTTTCGTTAGATCTGTGTCTCTAGTAAACATGACAGGGTTACTAATCTGTTTTGAGTCAATGACCTCTGAAAATCAGATGAAAGCAATGGACTTTTTCTCTGGAAAATTACATATACACAATTTTTGAGTGTCTAAGAATGGCCAAGATTCAAGCTTTTATATGTAACTAGAATACTTGGTGGACACTGTAGGGAACAACACTTCAAGAGCTTCAGAAGATTTAGGACTCACCCAGTGAAGAATCACTGATTTAGGTGTACTTAAAAATGGTTACATTTTTTACTTGAAATACTAATGCCCGCTTTTAATTTTTAATTTAACTTTGGTTATGTTACTTCATTAAAAAACCATATATCCTAAAAGGGCCCCAACTCTAGAAGAAACTAAATTTTTATCATGCAGATGTGGACAAATTATATAGGAATAAAGTGATCTTCAGCACGGCATGGATTATACAGAGAATGGCTTCCTAATCAGAAAGGGAGACTCGATATTAATGAAGCCATACTAAAAAGCTCCCTTGTTGATCCCAATAGTAACTGGTCAGGTCGTTGCTATTGCTGCTTTTCTCCTGGTCCAGGGATGAATTCTGACCCAACCTCCATCATTAGCCACAACACGGAGGGTTGTCCCAGCTGTCCAGAGAGTCACAAAGACACTCTTCCCTGACTCCAGAGGCTTACGCTCCAATGCAGGTCCCCGTGGATGAAAATGACATGACAAAAAGAAACAGGGTAAGAATGAAAAGGTTTGCCTACACATCCTCCACTGAGTTCATACATTCAACACGCGTTTCAGGAGTACCTGCTGTAGAGCAGGCAGTACAACAGATGCAGAGGCTCCAGCACTAGGAAGACAGAGTGGCTGTCTAGGAGGAGCCCGCAGCATAGCAGGGAGCACACGCCCCGATCAGGTGGGGAAGGAGATGCCTAAGGCACATGCTTGTCTTGAGAACGTGAACATGTCTGTGTGGGCTGGAAAATTGAGAGGCTAGCTCTGCAAACCCAAAGCGTCAGCCAAACCAAAGAACTCCTTAACATCCAAGGCAGTGTGCCAGGGGGAAAGAATCTGACTTTGAGGAGACAGTATTTGGGATGAGCCAGCTACTTCAGGTGACGCACATGAAAGGGAGGTTTGGTTAGGGGATAAATGTGCCTGCATGTAAAAACTCACCAAAAATAACAGAGGTTTAAACTAGATAGACTTTTTTTCTTTTTAAAATAATAGTGGAATCTGGTAACAAATTCCCATTTTGAAAATTCATCTGTGACCCCGGTTCCTACCACCGTGCTGCTCTGCCATCTCCAGGACGTTACATCCACGGGGTTCAGCATTAGACCCAAATTCTAGCGGAATGCGGAAAAGGGAGCATGCCCACACCTTAAGGGCCTATCAGAAATCCCTGACATTCCACTGGCCAGTACTTAATCACATGGGTACACAGAGCTAAGAAGTGGGGAAATGTGGCCTTACTTGTACGATGCTCATTTATATTTTCTTTTGACTCAACTTCCACATTTGGTGAGAGGGATTCTGTATCCAACTGCCAAGGTTGAGTAGTAAAAATTAAGCTCTCTAGTTTGCCTATTTGAGAGTCACAAAAAAGATTTATAACACCAGGTAACAAGGGGCCTGCTCTTTTGAGTGAGAGTATCAGAAGGCACTGGAAGCGACCAAAATGACCTTGGAGACCATGCAAAGAGTGATACCAAATAAGCACATGGATTAGGACATGGTTGTCCTACATCATTAAGGGCAAGAACAGAGGAGAAAGGGCCAGGCATGGAGGAACACAGCCTTCAGTGACTGCTGAAGCTACACAACAAACATCAACATGAAGAACAAGGAACAAAAAGTCAGTAATGGGCCTCAATGATGCGTAAGCTTTGCTGGCACCCACTGGCAGCTGAAGATTCAGCCAGAACACCACCTGAAACTCTGAGTAGGAATCCTTTTCACTGAAGGTAGCGATGCTATCCACAGTCAGATGAGGTGGACGGGATACCTGGGTGCCTTAGTTTCCTAGTGCCGCTCTAACAGAAATACCACAAGCGGAGGGCTTTAAAGAACAGAAATGCATTTTCTCAATTTAGGAGGCTTGAAGTCTGAATTCAGGGCAGCGACTACAAAGAAAGACTTTCTGTCAGCTCTCAGGGGAAGATCCTTGTCTTTTTCAGTTTCTGTAACCCCTGCGTTCCTTGGTTCCTTGGTGATCTTCTCATGGCATCTGTCTTCCTCTATTTCTACTACTTCTGTGTTTAATCTCCTCTTTTTATAACTCAGAAGTGATCAGGTTTAGGACACACACCCTGCACTGACATAAGAAGGAAACCCTATTTCCAAAGGGGATTACATCCACAGGTATAAAGGTTAGGAACATACATAGATATTGGGATGTGTGTGTATATATATATTTTTTGCGGGACGGCGGGGGGAGGCACAATTCATTCCAAGGAGCTGATGGGGAAGGGACCTTTCAGTGGGCCTGAATCAAGTTCATGATTCTCCCACACAGCCAGAATTTACAGGCCAGCTTCTCTTGTGGAATTTTAAGAGTTCAGAGTTACCTTTCTTGTAAACCAGGTATCATGGATTGAATTGTGTTCCCGAAAATATATCAACTTGGCTAGGCCATGATTCCCAGTACTGTCCACCATTTTGTCATCTGATAAGATTTTCCAGCGTGTTGTAAATCCTACCTCCGTAACATTAATAAGAGGATTAAAGGGAGTTATGTTAATGAGGCAGGACTCAATCTACAAGATTAGGTTGTGTCTTAATCACTTTTGAGATATAAAAGAAAGAAGCAAGCAGAGAGACATGGGGACCTCATACCACCAAGAAAACAAAAGCCAGGAGAATGGTGCGTTCTTTGGACCCAGGGTCCCTGCACTGAGAAGCTTCTAGGGAAAGACTGATGACAATGACCTTCCCCCAGAGCTGACAGAGAGAGAAAGCCTTCCCCTGAAGCTGGCAGCCTGAATTCTGTCTTCTAGCCTACTAGGCTGTGAGAGAATAAAATCTGTTTCTTAAAGCCATCCTCTTGTGGTATTTCTGTTGTAGCAGCACTAGGTAAGACACCAGGTACGTTTTGTTTTTCAGTAGTTTGGTGCTATATGAAATCATGAAAAATCACAGGCTGGAGTCCCAGAGACCAGGTTTCAGATTGATGTCCCTTCTTACTTGCATTGCAGCCTGAAGCAAATTGCTCTGGCTTTCTGGACCTCAGTCCCTTCCTTACATTAAATGTAAATGTTAATTTGGTGAAAAGGAATACCTCTGCATTACCTCATCTTCTCATTCATTTTATATCACTTAGTAAAGTTTTCCTTGTGCCACATTTCTGGTTAACTGCATTCCTGGGTATTACATAATTTTGTTGCTATGATGACAAAGACCTTTCTCCTAATTACATCTGCAAGTACGCAAGAAAGCTAATGATGTTTTCTATGTGTATTTTTGTAACAAGCCACAGTAGGAAACTCTTTTATTAGTCCTAATAGTTTTTGTAGTTGATTTTCTTGAATTCTTTAGGAAAATAACACCACCTACATATAATAAACATTTGTCAAAAGAATAAATAAATTGAAGTGACCCTATATTTCCAATGCTCATTACTAGTCCTGTTTAAATTTCTCCATTCCTAACAGCTCATTTTAATTCCTATTTCAGTTGTCTTATAAATGTCTCCAAATAATTTTCCATAAGGATATATAGATTGTATACTTTCCAAGTTATTACATATATAAGAATATAATTCTCTTGCCTTTGTCCCAAAACCCAATATATATTGACCAACTATCTTTTGGAATTTAAGGTTTCCTGGGATGGCTTACCAGACTATAAGTTACATGAAGACAAGGATCATTTTACCTAAATTTCTAGCCAGCAGTGTAGCTAGAACACTGTAGGCACTTATATTAGTCAGCTTTTGCTTGGTTCTACTGCTGTAATAAACAAACCCAATACCTCACTTGTTCTAAATAAGGGTTTATTTTCTCATCACATTGCGTGTTGGCTGCAGGTAGGCTAAGGCTCAGCTCCACGGCTGTAGCTCTCTTTACATCTTTTTTATCCCAGGATCCAGGCTGATAGAGCAGATCTTATCTGGGACATCTTTTCTCCTGGCAAAAAAGGACAGGACAATGACAGAAGCATATAAACTCTGTCTTAAATCTTCTGCTCACATGCAGCATGCAACACCTACTCCTTTTCCACTGGCCAAAGGAAGTCACATGATTAAGCCTGATCTGAATGGGGGGACCCATTTCTCCTAGAGGGAAGTACCGCAGGTCACATGGCAAGAAATGAGGATTATTAATCGTTTTAGAGGTAGGACAGCAAGTTGGGGATAATAACACAGTCTGCCATGGTATTTTCAATTGCCTCATATGCACATGGAAGCTGGACAATGAATAAGGAAGACCAAAGAAGAATCGATGTCTTTGAATCATCGTGGTGGGCAAGAATATGGAATATACCATGGACTGCCAGAAGAATAAACCCATCTGTCTTGGAAAAAGTACAGCCAGGATGCTCCTTAGAAGTGAAGATGGCAAGACTTCGTCTCACATCCTTTAGACACGTTACCAGGAGGCACCACTCCCTGGAGAAGGACATCATGCTTGGTAGAGGGTCGGTGAAAAAGAGGAAGACCCTCAAGGAGATGAACTGACACAGTGGCTGTAACAATGGGCTTAAACACAGCAACAACTGTGAGGATGGCGCAGAACCGGGCAGTTTCGTTGTGTTGTACGTAGGGTCACTATGAGTCAGAACCAACTCAATGGTGCCTAACAACAACATAGATAGAGATATCTCCTACTGGATAAATACCAACATCATCCTCTCAAGTGTCCAAGTCAGAAAATTAATATTTATCCTTGACACCTCCCCACCCTTCATTGCCCATATCCAAGTAGTAGATTGCTAAATCCTTTGAGTCTTACCTCCAAGTAAATACCTCTCAGATTTATCTACTTCTCTTCCCGGTGGCATAGTGTTTAAGTGTCGCAGCTGCTAACCAAAAGGTCAATAGTTCGAATCCACCAGGCACTCCTTGGAAACTCTACGGGGCAGTTCTCCTCTGTCCTACAGGGTCACTATGAGTCAGAATCAACACTACGGCAATGGGTTTTGGTTTTCTTCACCTCACCGCCACTAACAAGGTCCAAACTATAATCATCTCTTACCTGGACAGCTAGAACAGCCTCCTAACTGATTTCACCATGCCCACTCTTGCACTTTCAATCCACTCTATACCCAGAAAGAATTTTACAGAAGACAAATATTAAACTGCCTACTATTCCACTTGAGGTCATTATTACACTTGTGAGGATGGAGCAGGACCAGCCTTGTGTTCTATTGTACGTAGGGTCACTATGAGTCAGAGCCGGCTTGACAGGGCCTAACAACCACCACCACAGGACTCAACAAAAATGTGCTGAATAAATAAATGATGATTTATTTTTTACTTACTTTATTTTTTTTTTTTTTTCCTGTATGGGCCTTTATTGGATTGCTTTTTCTTTATCCCTAAATTTTCAAAATATCATCAGACTATATCTGGGAGTTTTTGACTTTTAGTGAATCTCTTCTTTAGATTTTTGGGGGAAGTTTTTTGTTTGTTTGTTACAGGATTATTTTGTTTTTTTAATCTTAGGGAAATGTACTTCTTTCATTTTTTTTTTTTTCCCTCCATTATACTTACTTTTACAATCTATTCCGTTCTGTGTATCTCTAAATCTTGCTATAAGTATAGCTGATATTCTGCACTTATCACCCAGGTATTTTTTCCTCACAGTTTTAATATCTTTATTTTTCTGAGCGCTAGAAATATTTCTGCAGCAGCTACCCAGCTCCTCAATCGATTTTCTGTGAAGGTCATCGTTGTCCACTGTGTCAAAGGGAATGAAAAAAAATAAATGGAGTACCCGATAATATCTGACCCGGCCAGTTTGAGGCCTAGTGCGATTGCTCGTTCGCTGGCCCCGTTCTCACCCCAGCGGCAGCCATCTTGGGTGCCGTTTCTAAGAAAGGAACGTCGGGTCCTGATGACGTAACTACACTGCGCTCACCATAACCTCCTGCCCGCCATGTACCTTTGTAGTTACCACACTGTAATCTGCCTAGAAACGAGGAAGACCATTAATGAGGTGGATTGACACAGTGGCTGCAACAATGGGCTCAAGCAAAATAAAGATTGTGAGGATGATGCAGGACTGGGCCCTGTTTCAGTCTGTTGTACACAGGGTGCCGTGAGTCGGAATTGACTTGATAGCACCTAACAACAACCACCACAGTCAATCTAAGAAAGCTACATACATCCTTTTAAGCCTTACAAGCTTGCATTACAGGAAGTCCTGCCTTAAAATGATTTATTACGGATCAAGGAACGTCTTTCAATAATCTAAGTTTGTAAATACCGATCAAGTAATAAGTTTCATACCCTTTGTTTCCCCTCTTATAAAACATCACTGCTGAGTGGCCATTTTGGATTGCAAGAGTCTACCACCACATGGATTGCAGTCTATCCGCTGCTCAAGCTGATTCTATTATTTCTTAATAAATCTTCCAGTTTTACGTTAATCAGAGTACAGATGGTTCCTCTACAACAATTGTTTTCATATAATATATTTCTTTAAGTTCTGTTTGTGATTGCCTTACCTTGAGAGGATCAGGAAAAGCATGTGTCAGCCTGTATAGAGAATTATTCAACAGATTATTATGTATTTATTTCCACTTGAGAGGAATTTAAAAAATTATCATCATTTTTATTTTGGATATTGTGTTAGAGCTTGAAATGTGCAATAAATCAGTGAAACCTGGTTAGATAATATGTTTTGATTTTGATAATACTAGGAAGCCTATTAATCCCCATTTTTCCCATTGTCCTAGCACAATTATTAATAGCTCCTATTTTAGCTCTCTAAAAGGCCCCGATCTGGAAAATAAATTATATGTTCACTTATTTACTAGTCAACTTTTGTCCTTTACCAAAAAGAAAGAAGTTAAATTAAGAATAATTAGACCCTACACCTTTGATTGTTTTTAGGAGCATCTAGGCCATTGGAAAAACAATTTCTCACTTCTGATATTACATTTCTGAGGTAAACAGACCAGTTCAGATCTGGGCTTGTTTTGATGAGCAAAAGCAGGAAAGAGGCATATTACAAAAGGTCTCCTCTAAAGAAGAACACCAAAGACACAAGGAAAATATTAGCCCAAGAGACAATGGGGGCCACATAAACCAGAGACTCCCTCAGCCTGAGACCAGAAGAACTAGATGGTGCCCAGTTACCACCAATGACTGCCCTGGCAGGGAACACAACAGAGAGTCCCTGACGGAGCAGGAGAAAATTGGGGCGCAGAACTCAAATTCTAGTAAAAAGATGAGACTTAATGGTCTGTCTGAGACTGAAGAGACCCCAAAATACATGGCCCCAGAGTCTCTGTTAACCTAGAACTAAAACCATTCCCAAAGCCTACTCCTCAGACAAAGAAAAGACTGTACTATAAGACATAAAATCATACTCGTAATGAGCGTGCTTCTTAGTTCAAGTAGATACATGAGACCAAATGGGTGTCTCCTGCTTGGAGACAAGATGAGAAGGCAGAAAGCGATAGGAGCTGGTTGAATGGACACGGGAAATCCAGGGTGGAAAGTAGGAATGTGTGATCACATTATAGGGATAGCAACTAGGGTCACATAACAATGTATATAAAAATTTTTGTATGAGAAACTAACTGGAACTTTCACCTAAAGCATTAAAAAAAAAAAAAAAAAGTCTCCTCTGTAGTCAAAGAATGGGATTGCTGCATTCAGTTAACGCATCCACAATTCTCTGGTCTCTACAGATGAGAAAAATCAGGGTCCCCAACAAGCAGATCTATGGCAAGCCACGTCCATTGTAAAAGACTGTATTTGCCTTCTGTGATATTAGTCTGGCTAGGGACTCCGGGATCTCTTCTTCTGTGTTCACAACACCCCACAATTGGTACTCTCATTCTTTTTGTTAGTTTATATTTTATCTGTCTGGATAAACACTCAGAAGAACTCATGGGAAGTGAAATAGGAAAATGATAAATTGTTCAAATTATTCCAGAAGCCATTCTGCAACATCCTTTATTAAGGATTTGTTTTTTTAACACCTCAATCATATTTTTTATCTCCAAAAACTGTTTCCTGTTTTCAGATTGCTCCTCTCATGATTCTCTACTTATTTTTTTTTATTGATTTAATGTCCGCTCTGATTCCACTGGATTTGTATTACTATTTATTTATACTGTTAATAGCAGTAAGTTTGTTTGAAGAGACTGTTAGCCCTGATTGGTTTCCTTAATTTTTATTACTGCTTTTATGTATCTATAGCAAGATAAAGAGTGATTTAGCTATGGAAACAGTTATAGATGCTATATGTACAAATACTGAAGATTTTTATCTTCTTACTCATTCTTATGTGGGGGCAGGATACCTATGTGTTTGGTTTTAGGGTGCTGTTGAAGGTTATATGGGTCCCTGTTCAAATCTTTAAGAGAAAATGAAAATGTTTGTGTTAATGAGAAATAGTAGTCTTTTGAGGGATGATGTCAGGGTGGTTTAAGGAACACAGGCTACATGACCTCTTTGCTGGAATTTGCCCTTTATGCAGCTCATTGTTACACCCTGTTTCTCAGAACTAGCGCCAACTTTGGAATCATTGTCAATGAGGCTCCTATTACAATCATTACATTCTTGGTGCTTTATGTATATAGAAAATTGTCACTTTGCTGGTAGAAGTATTGAGGAAGTTGGTTTAGGATTAGAGGCTGTACGTGGTTAGCAGGGGCTAGTGTCTGTGTTTCTAGTTCTATTTAAACACTAAACAAAATGTTGACAATTTGAGAGCTTCAACCAACATTAAATAAAAGTTGCAATGAAAGATATGTCAGTTCACCTGAGTCATTTTTACTTTTGAGCTCCACCTATGCAAACCTGCTGGAAAAATATGCACAAGATGGAGGACACACGGCAACAGTCCCTGGGTGGAAAGACCTCAAGAAAAGCTTAAGAGCTCTGGGATCCCCTTAAGGCAAATGCAATGCATGGAAATGCTTCATTCAGGTGTCCTTCCTCTATTTTGAGCATTCAATCAGCAATCAGAAGGAAAACAAATCATTAATTTGCACTTCCAGTAGAAAGAAGAAATGTGTAGATCTTCAATACTGTCTCCTACTGAAAAACTCAACAAGCCAAGTACATGAATATCAAAGAGATTAAGGTCTAATAAGGTTAACAGCTTTATTCTAATTTGGTAACTAGTTAGGGAATTCCTGGGTAGGGCAAAGGGTTAAGCACTCAACTATTAGCTGAGGGAGCACTGGTGGTTAAACAGTGGTTAAGAGCTCAGTTGCTAACCAAAAGGTCGGCAGTTCAAACCCACTAGCTGCTCCTTGGAAATCCAGTGGGGCAGTTCTACTCTGTCCTGTAGGGTCGCTATGAGTTGGAATGGACTCCACAGCAACAGGCTTGGTTTAGTTCGGGTGCTGCCTGAAAGGTTGTTGATTTGAACCCGCCCACAGTCACCTCTGAAGACAGGTTAGAAGACCAGTTAGTGGAAGGGGCAGGAGTGTGTTGGGAAGGGGTTTGGTGAGGTTCTTGTGGGTCTCAGCTTGATTCAGAGCAACATTTGATATGAGTAGGCAATGGTTTCGATAAAGTTCTAAGTAAAAGAAAAGCATGAACCTAGCCAAGTTATTCAAGTATAAAGGCAACTGAGAAATATTCTAAAATATGCAAGAGTTCAGGAAATTCAATACCCCTGAGACTATGAATAAAGTTGTAAGAATAATAAAATTTACTTTAAAAAGCAATAAATCAAATTAAAGAAAACATGAATGGAACTACTGGGGTAAAAGAAAAGCCGATGATCTGTTTAAAAACAAGAAAAATTGACAGCTGTAGGAATTACAGTTAGAAAAAAGAGAGTGAATGTTATAAAGTTTGACATTAAAATACTGAGATAACTAATAAAATCAGAAATGTTGAGAAGAGGGGAAAAAAGTATGTGTGCTAATTTTTTTTTACCTTTTATTGCAAAAATTTCCAACGATACCGTCCAAAGTTAAATTACATGTTCAAATATTATTTCAAACTCACAAAGATTTTCATAACAAAGAACACTTTAGGACTAATATATTTTGTAAAATGAGTCCAGGTAGTGCAATGGTTAAGCACTCAGCTGCTATCTTAACTATCTGGTGCTGCTGTAAGGGAAACAGCACAAGTAGATGGCTTCAAAACAAACAGAAAGTCATCCTCTCACAGTCTAGTAGGCTGCAAGTCCAAATTCAGGGCACCAGCTCCAGGGGAAGGCTTTCTCTCTCTCTTAGCTCTGGGGGAAGGTCCTTGTCATCAATCTTCCCCTGGACTAGGAGCTTCTCCGTGCAGGAACCCTGGGTCCAAAGGACACACTCTGCTTTCCTGGTGGTATGAGGTTCCCTGTTTCTCTGCTCACTTCTCTCTTTTATATCTCAAAAGAGGTTGGTTCGAGACACAATCCGGTCTTGTAGATTGAGTCCTGCTCATTAACATAACTGCTGCTCAACCCATTTCATCAACATCATAGAGGTAAGATTTATAACACATAGGAAAATCGTATCAGATGACGAAATAGTGGACAATCACACAATACTGGGAATCACTGCCTAACCAAATTGATACACTTATTTTTGGGGGACACGAGTCAATCCATGACAGCTGCTAACCAAAGAGTCTGCATTTCGAATCCAATAGCCACTTGCCCTGCAAGAGAAAAGACCTGGCAATCTGCTACCATAAAGATTACAGCCTGGGAACCCCAATGAGGCAGTTCTGCTCTCTCACATGGGGCTGCTATGAGCCAGAGGTGACTTGACGGCACAAAACAACAACATACTTTGTAATAAAGCAATGTTTACCTTAAGCGTAATCATTTTAATGACAAATTATGTTGTATTTTTTTAAGGTCATCCTTCCAAAATTCTACCAACATATCTAGTAAGTTGCCTGTTTAAATATAGAGAAGTCTGAAGTAATATTCATCAAAACTTTATTATTTCTGTTTTTTTGGTTTTTGTTTTATTTCTGGGAAGTAAGATTTGGAAGGATTTTTGTCTTTAGTCTTTTCTCCATTGCTTGAATGTTTTATGGTGACACTGCCTGGTCCCGTGTCACTCTCACAATCATTATTATGCTTGAGCCCATTGTTGCAGTCACTGTATCAGTCCATCTCCTTGAGGGTCTTCCTCTTTTTCACTGACCCTCTACCTTACCAAGCATAATGTCCTTCTCCAGGGACTGATCCCTCCTGATAACATGTTCAAAGTATGTGAGAAGTAGTCTCGCCATTCTCACTTCTAAGGCGCATTCTGGCTGTATTTCTTCCAAGATATATTTGTTCATTCTTTTGGCAATCCATGGTATATTCAATATTCTTTGCCAATACCATAATTCAAAGGCATCAGTTCTTCTTCCATCTTCCTTATTCATTGTCCAGCCTTCTCATGCATATGATGCGAATGAAAATACTATGGCTTGGGTCAGGTGCACTTTAGTCTTCAAGGTGACATCTTTGCTTTTCAACACTTCAAAGAGCTATTTTTGCAGCAGGTTTGCCCAATGAAATGTGTCTTTTGATTCGACTGCTGCTTCTGTGGGTGTTGACTGTGGATACAAGTAAAATGAAATCCTTGACAACTTTAATCTTTTCTCCATTTATCATAATGTTGCTCATTGGTCCAGTTGTGAGGATTTTGGTTTTCTTTATGTTGAGGTGTAATCCATACTGAAGGCTTTGGACTATACTGGTGGGAGTTTAAAATGTCAGTTTCTAATAAAATTTAAACACATCTACTTCACAATACAGCAATTCCACTCATAGGTATGTACCCAAAAGAAATGAGTGTATATGTCCACAAAAACATGCACAATAATATTCATAGCAATAAAGCCATTTCATTTTAATATTCATAGCAACAAAGCCACTTCATTTTAATAACAGAAAGCAACCCAAATATCCAGCAACAGGAGAATGACTATGTTGCTGGGTAGAAATGCCAGGTTCTGCTTGTCGTGACCTGTACAAGAGGCTGAGGTGGGAGAAGAAAAACACCTTTATTTTGTTGCACAAGGAAAGGAGCAATGGGGGCTGCTGCCTCCAAGACTGCTCACAACCAGCTTGGAGAGGTGGGATTTTACAGAAAGCAGACGAGGAAGCACAAATTCATCATGAATGTTCAGGACTGATTTTCATGCAGGCATTCAGGGCTTGGGGATGACTATGTATATTCTTGAGACAAGGGTTTGATCCCCCAGGATGGAGGAAGAGGTCGATTTTCCTTCATTAGCGTGTTAAGTCTCCACCCAGAGATGCTTATAAGTATTTTTTACTTAATGAGCTGGTAGGTCACTTAAAGTGTTAAGATGGCACAGAAAACCTGCTAAAACCAGTTGAGGCCATCTGTGGCCCATTCTGTAGTTATCTTGTCAAGGACAATTTTAGAAGAACGTGTAGCTTATTCTGCCTGGCGTAGGAGGATAAGCCAGAGCAAGTGTTTCTTAGAGCTGAGGTCTGAGGCTGCCTGCCTCAACTAAACTGTGCTTTATTTACACCATGGAATATTAGTCAACAATAAAAAGGAATGAGCTCCTGAAACACACAACGACATGGATGAGTTTCACAGATGTTATTCTGAGCAAAAGAAGCCAGACACAAAAGACTACACACTGTTTGCCTTCACGCATAGGATGTTCTAGAATAGACACAATTTATCTATGGTGATTAATGTGAGAATGGAAGTTACCTCTGGAGAAGGAACTATTGACTGACAAAGAGGCAGGAGAGACTTTCCAGAGGTGATGTAAATATTCTATATCGTGATCTAGGTGTTAGGTACACGAGTATGTACAAACAGTAAAATCTATCCAGTTGTACACTTAAGATTTCTACACTTTAGTATATGCATATTAAGCCTCGGTAATGTTGGTTTGAACGTAAGGCCATTTCCTCCACCCGAAAGGAACTGAATACCAGTCATTGCCTACACAGATTCCCCCAGCCCCTCGCATCTTCCCTCTGGATGCTGAGTAGATTCCAGGTTGCCTGGAGCCGCCACCAGCTGGGGAGGATCGGAATGCTGTGTGGATTCAATCCAAGGAGAGAAAAGGGTGACTGACCTCATTTCATTACTTTGGATGGAGCTGTATTTATGCTGTTCTCTAAAACAGCACAAATGTAAACGAGGTGTAAACTGCTTTCACATCTCATTTAGGGAACAGATGAGGCGTGAAACGCATTTCACAGGCACAAGTACCAGGGGGGTATGTTAGCATGGTGCAGTGTAGAACACTTGTTCCTCTTCCCTCAGGGACGCTGGATTCTTTCTGAACATGGTTACTGTAGGGGTGGGAGAAGGGGCAGAGGGTGTATGTATAGGAGGAGGAAGGGGGGTTCTGCTGTCTCCTGTCCTTAAGATACCCCCTTGCTTTTCTCTGTCTGAGCAACTCCTCCACCTCCATTAAAGTCCAGCTCAAACAACATTCTCTGCTCACCACCTACCCACCTACTCTCCTTGATTCAATGGCTTTCTCTCTGCTCACCTCCAGCACTTGGCCCGGCACTCCAATTTGTGACTGGTCTCCATCTGGCTTGTATTACCAGGGCCTGGAATGTGTATTGTGCCTATGATCCAGTGCCTGGACTCAGTAGTTGCTCAATTAACACTTGAGGAATGAATATAAGCCCAAGCAAGGGAGAGAGGAAGGGAAACTATTTTATCTAAGGATGATGTTTTTAGCAGGCAAACTTTCTCCAAACTCCCCGAAGAAATATAGTTCCAAAGACTACTTCAAAGCTTAAATGATTTGCATCATGTTTTACCTCTTAAAGAGGCACACGTATACACCTCTCAGGGAAAGCTTACCTGTAAGAATAAATGTCAGAAATATGTGTTTTGATCACTGGATCATGTTTTGCCTCCTTTTTCAAGAAGGGCCTTGATATCCCAGTCTGGTAATTATTATATCTTTATCACCTATTCCCAAATATCTAGCTGATTTTATAGGCCTTTGCCTAATACCAAAGGTAGATGTTCTTGAAGAAGAAAGCTTGGGCTTACATTCCCATGCCATTGCCTGATAATAGTTGTTTATGTCTCTGTCAACTGCAACTATATATTGAATATTGACCTAAGAAGACCAGAATGAAGACGATACCAAGCTACAATATGATAAAATTATCAAACTAGAAAATTTTACTTAGAAAATTCCAGTGAATTCAGAGAAAATTGAGGTGGTAGCACACCACAAAATAAATACTTCGCAATGTATGATTCAGAAAACCTGAGATCAAGCCTAGCCAACTTGACCTCAGAAAAATTGTGTAACATCTACCTGATCTCCATTTCCTCCTATGTGAAATGGGATAGATTCTGGAGTGCAGTTTATGCTCGCCCTATGATCTAATGATTGCTTTCCTAGGGATATATCTCAGACAGGCGCCCGAATTCAAACACACAAGATATTCATTCCAGCGTTGCTTGTGAGAGCAGAGTTGGAAACAATCCAAATGCTTATCAGTGTGGTTGGGAATAAATAATATCTGCATATGCAAATGAGGGAGTATCTACTAAAGGAATGGAATAGATCCATCTATCCTATTAAGCTAGTTTCAAAAACAAAGGTTGAGTGAAAAATGAAATTTGCAGTTTGGAATTTATACTGCAATGACATTTAGATGAAGAAACACTCAAGCTAGAAGGGAATAAGACTGAGTATTAGGGACGATGAAGACAAAAATAACACCTATAGGGTTGCTGTGAGTCTTATTCGACTCCACGGCAACAGGTATACATGAAGTAATGATAATCCAAAGGCATTAAACCTTGGTTTAGCCAAACAAAGACAGAGAACAGCAGGTAATTATTTCTGGTGGACACGTTTTTATTTTTCCTTTCCATCTCAAGTCAAAGACAAAAAATTCCAAGATTTTGAAAGGCTTTAAATATGGCTTTACATTTTAACAGCGTTGACCGTTATATTTGCAAAGAGGCCAGGCTCCACACATTTAAATGAGGCATGCTGCATATCATAAATAGAAGACTGACACAGATTTTGTTCAGTATCGACAATGGAGGCATCCTTTATTGTGAATGCAATGTTAATTGGGACCATGCTAACATTTAATTAATTTTAAGTACAATAGACCATTTGTCAACAAAGGGGGGTAAAAACATTAATTGAAACATATGCGAATGGTTATTTGCTGGATGTTGGAAACATACCACAATTAAAGTTAATCACAGTGTGATTAATTGATGTTAATTGATTCAGGATGGATTCCTGTGGCAAAACGTAAGTATGTCAATAAAACTTACAATTAAGCCTCATTATGTATGGGGTAGTTCTACTCTATCCTATAGGGTCGCTATGAGTCAGAATCGACTTGACGGCACTGGGATGGGTATGAAGAGCAAAATACTAAGGCAGGCAACGAAGGGGCAGAGCAGCAGTAGGCTGCTTCCCTAGTGAACCAGAAGGAAAGACAGACCAGCAGGCCTAGGAGGACAACAAAGGCACAGAGATTCTGGGAACGTGGAAGAGATGTTCAGGAAAGTCTTCAGCCGAATGTGAGAACATCCTTGGGTCTGGAAAATAGTGACTGATTCTTCAAGGCTTTGAAGATAGGAGGGTTGAGTAGGGAGTTGGGTCCAGGAGTGCAGGGGGAAGGACAGGAGGACCGAGTATTTCTATCCATCAAGTGTAGCAAATAGGCAAGGCTCAGATACCCAGTGGCAAGTACAGATGCCCAAAGTCAGGGTTTTCCAGAGGCTCTGAAATGCACAGGAATGGGAAGGACCTGCAAGCCCTATGAGAAAGGAGTGGAGTTTCACTACAGGTGGCAGTTAGATTGGATCCTTTGCCAGCCCACATCAACAGGATTCACAAAGCTCCATGGTTCTAGTTCTCAGACCTGACTGCTATTCAGAGCCACAGATGCCCAGTTGACATTCCAGGCAGTCTTATTCAAGAGGTTCAGCTCTGCAGGTGATTCTGACGGGCATTCAATACCAACACAATCATTCAGCTTTTCTGTACCCAGAAAATCCACGTGATTGCCACTTGTTTGCACTATATACATGGCACACGAGGACTTCCATGATGTGGTCCAATCAACCTCCCTGAATTCCTCTCCAAGCAACTTTGCCCCATGGGGGATACTTAGAACTTGCCAACAAAGAGCTTTTTTATAGGTGGTCAGTGTGGGTATAAAAACTTTTTGCTTTAATCTGAACTCCCCCCAAACTAGAACCCAAGACAAGAACTTGGGTGCAGGTAGTTTATTTAGGAGGTGATCTCAAGAGGCAAATGTGAGGGAATGGGAAGGTAACACAGAGAATGGAGAGAAGCCAGGGCAAATTTCATTAGTCACTGGTTAGCTCTTTGGGCAACTGGGGCTCATTGTTGTTGGGCAAGTTTTGGGAAACCACGCAGAACATACCTTTCTTGCCAGGGAAGTCAAGGAGCTCCTCCACTGATTCTGTTCCCCAGTTGGTTAAGGGTTGCTCTGGGTAGGAATTTTGGTAATTCCTCCAGCACTCTGGTTGTGCCTGAGCAAAGCTGAGTGATTTGCCTGACTTTAGAGAAATTTCCAAAGCAGGAAAGCAGAGAGACACCAAGTCATAAGCTTGATGTGGGATGTGGACAACATGTCAGAGTCAGGGCACCTGAAAGGAGGTGACTTGGTGCATGGCAAGTGCCATATCTGCTATGCTCATGAATCTCAATGTAGTCCATAACAGAATACAAGCTGGTTTTTAGACCAGAGTCATTGACAAATCATTTGTAAGGCACCACTGAAGCCTTGGAGCCCTGGTGGTGCAGTGGTTAAGAGCTTGGCTGCTAACTAAAAAGTCTGCAGTTCGAATCCACCAGCCTCTCCTTGGAAACCCTGTGGGGTAGTTCTACTCTGTCCTATACGGTTGGTATGAGTCGGAACTGACTTGATGGCAATAGGTACTGAAGTCTTAGAATGCTTTCTCCCTCGCAGTTCCATTCACAGTCCCTGCAGAGGAAACAACCCTCGAGGCTATTCGCAATATTTGTCATCACACATACACCATGGGACACTGGTCCCCTTGCAAAAACTGATTGGATTAGAAGTACCTAAGAAGCTAATCTCTGGGCCAGCCAGTGGTCCATGAAAGTAATGAAGAAGAGGTTTATGTAGTCCTTGCTGGAACTGGTGTAGAAACAAAGGGAGGATAACTGAATGCCACAAATGAAGAAGTCCTGATACTATAAGAATGTGGCAAGATGGCCTAAGGCAAGAGCTACCTTGAGAAGAGCAAACACCTAATGCCCGAATTACATTACAGTGTCCAAAGAAAGAAAAAAAAAAACCAGACCTCGTGCCATTGAGTCGATTCCAACTCATAGCAGCCCTATAGGGCAGAGTAGAACTGCCCCATAGGGTTACCAAGGAGCACCTGGTGGATTCGAACTGCCAACATTTTGGTTAGCAGCTGTAGCTCTTAACCACTACTCCATCGAGGTTTCCTTCCAGTGTCCACAAAGCCCCATTCTATGGTTTTGCTCTTGCAAGAGGCCTGAGTCAGCCCCTCACTGTCGACTGTGACTTCACAGTAGTCCCCGTTACCGGAGCTAGCCTGAGTGAGGGACGACCATAAAAGCCCAACACAACAGGTTGATTCCCATGGCCGGGCTTTCACAGATGCTCCATCTGAAACTTACTATGGTCACCAGCACATACAATGTCCACCTTGAAGGCTACTTTCCTCCATCTATCATCACCTTCACACCTTGGGGCCAAAAAGTATCCCAATAAACTGATCCTACAGGTACTCATCAAGCAAGGTCTTGGGGATGGAGAATTGCAGGTGAAAAAAAAACTCCACTCAAAAAATGGGTAAGGTAAGATGTATGGAGGTTTACCAAGGAGAGAGGAAAAGGTGTTGAATAGGTGGAGACTTTGATCCAGTTCAGGGATATTTCTTGAGGTACATATATCCAATGGGACACTAGAGATGACATCCAAAACAAGACTCCCTTCCTGAGACAAGTCACCACTTTCAAACTGCCTTCGTTGGCTAAAGCAATAGCACTTGTTTATAGAGGAGTCAATATTAATAATGCATGGGGAAATTATAGATCCTGCCTTTGTTTCTCTCTGCATGCTTGCTTTATTCTTTGATATTGCTGTCAGACTTTCTCCATAGAGTGGGACATCTACCTGAATTCACATTCTCCCAACTTTGGGACCAATCACTATGACCAGGAAGACACAATATTATGAGTTTGAGAGACTTGTCCGACCCTTTGGTCTGAGACATGGGACATGGTACCAAAGACAGGTGTGGGTGTGTGGATGTGCGTGTATGCACGTGTGTGTGTGTGAGTGTGTGTGTGTGTTGGGGGTAAGGAGAATATGTACTGTTCAGGTCAGACAAACATAATAACCACTACCCATCTCCACCATGTTCTCCATTTCTTTATTCCGTAAGTCTATTAGCAATTACTATCAGTTCAAATCTGCCAGGCGCTCCTTGGAAACTCTATGGGGCAGTTTTGCTCTGTCCTATAGGGTCGCTATGAGTCGGAATCAACCCAACGCCACTGGGTTTGGTTTTTGGGTTTTGTATGGAACAGGTATTGTGTTGGGCAAATATGCTGCAAAAGACCTTTTTAAAGTATTGAAAATCAAGGATGTCACTTTGAAGGCTAAAGTGCACCTGACCCAAACCATGGTATTTTCAATCACCTTATATGCATATGAAAGCTGGGCAATGATTAAGCAAGATGGAAGAAGAATTGGCGCATCTGAATCATGGTGTTGGTAAAGAATACCGAATACACCATGGACTGCCAGAAGAATGAACAAGTCTGTCTTGGGAGAAGTACAGCCAGAGTGCTCCTTGGAAGCAAGGACGGTAAAACTTCATCTCCCATACTTTGGACATGTTATCAGGAGGGACCAGTCCCTAGAGAAGTACATCATGCTTGCTAAGGTAGAGGATCAGCGAAAAAGAGGAAGACCCTCAATGAGATGGATTGACACAGTGGCTGCAACAATGGGCTCAAGCATAACAACGATTGTGAGGATGGAGCCGGACCGGGCAGCGTTTCGTTCTGTTGTGCATAGGGTTGCTATGAGTCAGAACTGACTCCACACTACCTAATAACAACAACATGGAACAGGCAGGAGCAGTGGTAGTTCTAGTGGTAGAATTCATGCCTTCCCTGCTGAAGACTAGATTTCAATTACCAGCCAACGCACCTCGAGCACAGCTACCACCACTCTCTCAGTGGAGGCTTGCATGTTACTATGATCCTGAACGGGTTTGAGCGGTGCTTTCAGACTAAGACAGGCCTGGCGATCTACTTCCAAAAAATCACCCAGTGAAAACCCTATGGATCACAAGGGAATGATCCCATTACATACAGGGTCTCCATGAGTCAGGGGCCAACTAGACAGCAGTTTACAACATGGAACAAACATCGTACTGAGCTTATACTGGTGAGCAAAATTGATATAGTTTTTACTCTTAAGACAGGGCTAGAGCCATACAGCCATTTTTCTTAGCCTCAAGACAGCTCCTCATCCAGCCCATTTCCTGGAGTTCTACCTTTTCCTCCTCAAAACCCTTAAAGAGAAACAGCCAAGGGCTAGCCATAATTGGCTGGAACAGTTCCTGCCCTCTATCCTGGCATTCCAGATAAGCTTTAGCCACCTCATGCATAGTAAATTATCCCCTCTGGGTGGAGAGCTAACATGCTAATGAGCAAAAAATGGCTAACTTCCTCTTTCAGGGGGAATGGAACCCTTGCCTTAGAAAATGCTTACTCATTCTAAAACACTCTCTGCCTGTGCAAGTGCCATTTTGTATTTTGAAAGTGATCCTGCCTATATAAACCAGCCTCACCCAGCTGCCTGGGAGGCAATCTTGGATAGCATGGTGCTGCGGCTGTCTCCTCGCTTGGCCAACCAATAAAGTTGCCTTTCGTTCTCCCCAGCTTGGCCTCTGTCTTTTTGGCCATGTACAAAGTTGCGCCAAGCAGAACCTGGAGTTTCCAGCAACACCCTGACAGGACTCGCAGCTTAGAGTTTCTAGCTAACTTTAAGGACAAGCTGCCTAACCTCTATAAACTTCAGTTACATCACCTGTAAAGGAAAGATCATATTTACCTTTCATTGCCGTTGCAGGGAAAATTAGATACAGCGTCCAGTGCTCTGTATTAGCAGCTCAAGCTGTGATGCCGGACCAGGGGTGGCAGCTGTGGTGTCCCGGTTACCTCTAATTCTGCATGAGATTTTGGCCATTGCTCCTGGCTGTATAGATTCCAAGCCTTGTTCTTTAGCCTTGCTGGAGATTCTGTGCACAGCCTAATATCTTTTAATAAATTGTCCTTCTGCTCGAACCAGTTTTAACTGTTTGCTACTAAACACCTTAACTGATAATGAAAGTGCTTAATAAATGGTAACTATAGTTACTAATCTCTCAGCCTCTCATTCCTTTATTAAGAAAAGTACCGCTGAGGGCTATGCAAAGTGAGACCCTGGGGAAGCAGACCTAGGAATTAAATCTGACCCCAGCCTAGCCATGGCAGTGGTGGGAGGCAGCCTCAGTCTGATGGACAGGCAGGGCTAAGAGATCTCCGTCATTTTCCAGGGTCCAGAGGAAGTAGGGAGGCAATTCTGCCTTCCACGTGTAGAGGTGAAATAATGATTTCTCCAAAGGGGCTTTCATGCACTGCACTGATTAAAAGTAATAAGATGCTGCTGCTTCAACTCCAGATTTAATTCCAGACACTTAAATGTGTTATGGTCTTTCAATTGAGTCCTGTGTGTTCACTGGAGCAGGAGGATAGGGGATCTTAGATTTTCTTTGTCATTTAGGACATGTTAAGGAGAGCCATGTCTACACCCCGACCTTCAGAGGATGGGTGCCAGATATGATGGCCCCGTCATCCCAAAGCCTTGACCTTGGAGGGGCACAGATGGCTTCCAAGTGAAAGAAAGTCTCAGATTCTGCCAGCCTGAACCTGGGACAATGGTACTGTCAGGCATCCCTCGGAGGGCAGCAGGCCACTCCCCAGAAGTCTGAGTGGGTGCCTCTTTGAGCACCCACCTGAAAGAGAAAACCTGCTTTCCCCAAAACACATCTGCCTGGCAGTCTACCGACTTTGGAATTTTCCTGGTCTACCTTTTCCTGCTTCACCATCATCCAGGTTCTGCCATTTTGATTCTTGTGATACCTTGATATTTGAAAGTTAACCTTCTTCAGCCTAAGTTTCCTCATTTTTAGACCAGGGATCAAACCCTTTGCTGTCGAGTTGATTCCGACTCATAGCGACCCTATAGGACAGAGGAAAACTGCCCCATAGGATTTCCACGGAGCAGCTGGTGGATTCGAACTGTCAACCTTTTGGTTAGCAGCTCAGCTCTTAACCACTGTGCCACCAGGACCCCAAAACTGAATGGTTGTACCTAATTCATTGATGTACCTAAGGTATTGAGAGTGTTAAATGCAATGTCTATAAAATGCTTACATGATGTAAAAGCGCCATCATCTCATATTAAGAGATAAAGAAATGAGGCTAATTGTATCATTACCCTCACTTTACCAGAAGGCAGGGCAGAAGGAGTTTGAAAATCGTCTACAGCTTGCTTTATTAACTTGCCATCTTGGCGCTGGAGAGAAGACCAGGCACATTGACCACAGGTCCATGGGTCACTTTCCCAGTTAGAGTTCACCAAGAGATGCGAGGACCCCTTACACCGCAAATTCAGCTCTTTGGATGTCAGAAAGTCCTTCAGAAATTTGCCATTTCTATTTCAGATTCCAAGGAGCCCTGGTAGTGCAGGGGTTAAGAGCTATGGCTCACCAAAAGGTTGGCAGTTCGAATCTACCAGCCACTCCTCGAAAACCCTATGGAGCAGTTCTACTCTGTCCTAAAGGGTTGCCGAATCAGAATTGACTAGACAGCTATGGGTGGGTAATTGTAGATTCCAGAAGGGTGACATTCTTTTCTGTTTGAAACCAGAAGGCAGGATATGTGAAGGATCCCTGTGTCTTTCTAAACCCACATGGCTGTGGAGTAGCTGGAACAGGATCCTGAGGTCCTAGTAAGGAACAACCCTTACTCTTCAGCGAAAGTACAACGCAGCACTACAGAGGCCCCTAAAAAGAAATCAGCTTCCTCCAGAAATGTGAATATTTTCTGCCCTGCCCTCAAGCCCATGCACTGTGGAAAGACTCCCTGTTGGGTTAAAACATAAAACAGCCCAGCTTTTAGATCATGAATCAGAGAGAGAAGACCTCTGGGCCCGTGGTTCTTAAGGCATCTCTTATCAGTCTCACCTGGGAACTTCTTAGAACTGCAAACTCCTGGGCCTCAGCCCAGACCTCCTAAATCAGAAGCTCTGGAGCTGGGACTCAGCAGCCTCTGGGGGGTTCTGATGCAAGCTCAAATTTAAGAGCTGCTGGTCTATGAGTGGCTTGGGTGGGTCTAAGAGTAAGGAGTTCTAGAGACACAGGAGTTAAAGAGCTCGACTACCAACCAGAAGGTCAGCTGTTTGAACCCACCAGCTGCCCCTTGGGAAAAAGATGTGGCAGTCTGCTCCCATAAAGATTTACAGCCTCGGAAACCCTATGGGGCAGAACTACCGTGTCCTTATACGGTCGCTATGAGTCAGAGTCAACTTGATGGCAATGGGTGGCGGTGAGCCCTAAAAGAAAGAGACTTAGATGGCACTTGGCTGCCCTGTATTCTAATTAGCTTGATCTCCAGAATTTCTTCTGAGGAATGGGGTATTTATATCTTAGCTACCCGAAGGCTGAGGAATGGGACTAGATGAGAAGATCTCTGGAGGAAGCTCCCTTTCTGTTTTACTATCTATGATTCTACAGCTCAAAGCACTCTAATGTTGTCCAGGGAGTTCATTTGCTATTCAGCCAGCTTCTGATTATGCAGCCCCAGGTATCTGAGCCCATGCCAAAGTAGTTAAGGTCGAGCAAAGAGGAGACACAAAAATGCTACTACACCATGTGTCCATCAGGGCCTCCGCACATACTTACAAACTTGGCACATGCTGCAGCCTCAGTCAGGGATGTGAATAAAGGAGAAAGAGGCTCCCTGTATTATGGCCTGAATTGTGTGTCCCTCCTCTCCCCCCTCCCCCGCCCCCATATGGTTGGAATCCTAACCCCCATACCTGTGGATGCAATCCTCTTTGGGAATAGGGTTTCCTTTGTTATGTTACTGAGGCCATATCAGCATAGGGTGTGTCCTAAACCTAATCACTTCTGAGTTATAAAAAGAGCACATTAGACAGGGAAGCAAGCACAAACAAGGGGAAGACAGATAACCACACCAAGATCACCAAGGAACCAAGGAACTTGAGGCTTATAGAAGCTGAGACAAGGATCTTCCCCAAGAGAGAACATTCCCCTAGAGCCAGTGCCCTGAATTCATGCTTCTAGCCTTCTAAACTGTGACAAAATAAATTTCTGTTCTTTAAAGCCACCCACTTGTGGTATTTCTGTTATGGTGGCATGAGGAAACTAAGACACCCTGCATTGCTGATGGATATCCCAAAACAAGACACACAAATGCAGGCCTCTAGGATTTCTCTTCCTCTGTTCTCCCAAGTACCTGGGACTGCCTGTCCCCTAGACCTGTGAAGCTAAAGCCAGCCTATTTCAAACAAATCTGCCACGTTCTGTTCCAAAGAGATTTGTTCTCCTGAATTTGCCCCAGACTGAAAGCTGCACATGTCCAAGGTTTAAGAGCTTATGTTAAAAGAAATTGAACATTACCTCAGGATAATGTCTTCCTACTGCTACTTAAATTTCCAGAGGCATTTATAAAAATTAAACATCAATGGGAAGCCAAGTCCTTTATTTATGAAGCCAGCACCAGACATTGATCCTGTGATAAAGTTGTTATTTTTCCTATTGCTCTTGTCGGCGTGCATTTCATCATCACTGAGTCTGATGAGCATAGGGTGGCATGGGAATTAAATGTTTATTGACTTGCAGTTCCTAGTCACTTTAAAAAAAGTCTGTGGTTCTGTCTTCACGCCTTTAGTAAGCTAGTTATGCACAAATACCTATGAGCATATTAAAGCTCTTAGTCAATTGGTGTTTCTAATATTTGCTTCTTGTTTTTTTTTTTTTTTCAGTGTGACACTATGTTCTGAGCTTTATTAACACACGTAGAATCCAGTCAGCCATCCTGAAGTTAGACTAAATGTCGCTCAAGCCACTTAGCACAGGTAAGGCAGATGCGAACGTGGGAAGTAACTTCATCCACCACCCCTCTGTCAGTTTGCCGTACCGTGGTGGCTTGTGTGTTGCCATGATGCTGGAAGCTATCCCACCCGTATTTCAAATACCAGCAGCGTCACCCATGGTGAACAGCTTCCAGACTAAGACTGGCTAGAAAGAAAAGCCTGGAGGTCTACTACCAAAAAAATAGCCAACGAAAACTTTATGGATCACAACAGAATATTGTCCCATATAGAGCTGAAAGATGGTGCAGGAACAGGCCAAATTTCGTTTTGTTATATCTAAGGTCACCATAAGTCAGAACAGGCTTAATGGCAACTAACAACAACAAAAATTTATAAGAAAAATGGACTTGGCTGAGAACATTAGAGAATGATGACTCATTCTGAACCCAGACACAGAGGAGCCCAGGTCAGACTAGATCAGTGGAAATGAAAATATCACCCGCCCTGAAATTGCAACTTGGCCAATTGATTGAAGGAGAGGGAGGGAGAGTTGACTGTGGGTCAGCAGAGCACCAATATGGAAAGTCAGATGAGAGAGGACATCTGAAAGGTGCCCTGGGCATGAATGACAAGTCTTCTCAGACACTGTGTGAGCCGAGGCAGTAAGAGGTTTGGCCTGGAGGAAGGAGAGGTCCTGAGACATCCTCCTTCCCTGCTCTGACAAACACATGGAGTCCAAACTGCCCAGAATTGAGGACCAGAAAGAAGAGGTGTGGCAGATATTACGGGCAGGGATGGGAAAAGGAGAAACAGCAGCTGAGCCCATAAGTAAGAGTGTGGTCTCCATAGGAACACACATCCCTACTGTGACATTCAAGGCAGTATCTTTCTTCCTGCCAAGGTCAGTCCCTCTTCCTACATCCTGGGTCCCTTTGGGGGAATCTTTCAGGGTATCAAGTACTCTATCTTCCTCCTGTATAATCAACCCATCCTTCCTCAATCACTTCTTCCCCAAAACACTTAAACAGGCTCAAGTCTTTCCCACCTTAAAAATATCTTCCACCCGCCCCACGTTTCCTGCAGCTATAGCCCTAACTCGGTCCTCCTCTTCATCACCAAAGTCATCCAGAAAGTTATCTATCCTTGCAGACTCCATATGCTCCCGTCCTACTCACTGCTTGATTCATTTAAATCGGTCTTCCACCCCCATCACAGGCTTAAAAAAGCCTCCAGGATCATCAGTGACCTGGCTGTTGCTAATCCAGGATGTTATTCAGCCCTTACCTTACCTGAAATCTCAGCAGCAGTGAAGATGACACCCTTGACTCAGAGTCCTTCCTTGGCTGCCATGACCCCACAGTCTCCTGTTCTCTTCCTACCTCCCCGGCTGCTCCTGTCGTAACTGCAGGCTCCTCTGCGTTCCCCAGAGCACTGGTGGTGCAGTGGTTAGGAGCTATGGCTGCTAACCAAAAGGTCGGCAGTTCAAATCTACCAGCTGCTCCTTGGAAACCATATGGAGCAGTTCTACTCTGTCTTATAGGGCTGCTGGGAGTTGGAATCAACTTGATGGCAATGGGTTTGGTTTTCGGTTTCTACCCAACATGCTAGAATTACTCCAGGCTCCCCGAGTCATCCTTGACCCATCTCTTCTTTCCTCCCCTCTTCATTCAAAATATCACCAAATCATGTTAATATGGACCCTTTGGTATTTGCTTAATATGTCCATTTCTGTATTCACTCCTCTCAACCTTTAAGAACTGAATAGCTTCCTCCAAAACAAAGAGATTTGCCAAAGATCACACAGCTAATTAATGGCAATTTTTTTTTTTTTTTAAGAGTAGGCCCAGGTATTCTAGCTCCTGATGCAGTAGTTTTCCTCTTTACCCTAATATAATCATATTTTATCCAACACATTGCATTAGGCAAATCTGCTGCAAAAGATCTCTTTAAAGTGTCAAAAAGCAAAGATGTCACTCACTTTAAAGACTAAAGCGCACCTGACTCAAGCCATGGTGTTTTCAAGCTCCTCATATGCATGCGAAAGCTGGACGATGAATGAGGAAGAACTGAAAAGAACCGATGCCTTTGAATTACTGTGCTGGCGAAGAATGCTGAATATACCAGAAGAACAAACAAATCTGTTTTGGAAGAAGTACAGCCAGGATGCTCCTTAGAAGCAAGGATGGCGAGACTTCATCTCACATACTTTGGACATGTTTTCAGGAGGGATCACTCCCTAGAGAAGAACATCATGCTTGGTAGAGTAGAGGGTCAGCAAAAAAGAGGAAGACCCTCAACAAGACAGATTGACACAGTGGCTACAACAATGGGCTCAAGCATAACAATAATCATAAGGATGGTGCAGGACCTGGCAGTGTTTCGTTCTGTTATATGTGGGGCTGCTATCAGTTGGAATCGGCTAGATAGCACCTACAATAACAACAACATCCAGAAAAGCCAAATATTAATCATGAGCGTGATGACATTTATCATCAAGGTGTTGCTGAGGAATAATCGAGGAATGTGTGGTCTCTCTAAGCAGAAATTTTCTCCTTGGAGTTGTCAGGGCCAGAAAAACAGAAAAATTCCATGTATGTCCTTCCTGAGGGTCATTCCCCTGGAAACTTAAAAAAAAAATTGAGCCTCCAACTCTCTCCATCTCATCTGGGTAACACAGGGAGCTGATGACAACCGAGGAAGATAGGAGACAAGCAAGACTGAAACTTCAAAGGTTTGGCTCTAACTGTCAGCAAGAAGTGAGAACAGCAGACGAGACAGCAACACTCCCGAAATAATCAATCTGTGAAGCACGAAGCTGATTTGTTCTGTGTGGCTCCAGGAGGCCAAATGAGGACCCAAGAGAAGTTGCTGATAGACAGATTTTAGTCCAATATGAAAAAGTTCTGTTGGAGCAGTTCTAGATGCCAAGAGAGGGAATGGGCCAGGTGGGACGCTTATGTGGAGGCTGCTGGCCACTTTTCATAGGTGTTATCAAGAAGAATATTGTACTCAGGAGAGCAAGATAAAGCAGTATTTGGTTTTTATACCATGTCACATGGCTAAGATAGTGCTGGGTGATTTGACCCCCTCAACAACACTAAGCAAACCAACGACCAATTGCCATCAAGTTGGTTCTGACTCACGGGGACCACCGTGTGTATCAGTAGAACTGTGCTCCTTAGGGTTTGCAATGACTGGGTTTTTTCGGAAATAGATTTCCAGGTCTTTCTTCTGAGGTGATCTGAGTGGACTTGAACTGCCAACTTTATGGTTAGCAGCTGAGAGTATTAACTATTTGCACTACCCAGAGACTCCTACGAGAGAACAGCAAGCAGGTATTATTTCCTATTTTATAGGACTGGAAATTTAGGCTCACAAATTTAGATAAATGTCCTTGATTACAGAGCAAACAACTGGAGGGTCCAAGATTTCATTCATTCACTGAACGCAATGTATGGAACATCAATTATGTTGTACAATCCTATAGCAGGAATGGCAATCCCATTCTACAGCAGGCCTGGCAATCCCATTCTACCAAGGGGGGGCAGACACTCAAGTGGGTCATTAACATACAGTGGGATGAGTTCCCTGATGGAGGTTAGTGAATCCAGTAGGCTACTGAACACAGACGAAGGACACCTAATCTGTGGTGCGGATTCTCCCACAGGAAGGTAAGTACAGTGCTTACCTTGTTTACCAGATTATCTGTAGCGAACAATTTTACATTTTTTCACCACATCAAGGATTCTGCTTCTAAGTGTATCTGGCATCTGTCTCTCTCCCAACCTCACAGGGCCTTCCTACAGAATCAAAGCCTCTTTTCAAAATAAAATTCCTAAAAACTATCTCAAAATGGATCTAAGACCTAAATATAAAATCTAAAATGTAAAGATCATGGAAGAAAAAATAGGGACAATGCTAGGGGCCCTAATACATGACATAAATAGTACAAAAGCCATAACAGTGCAAACACCAGAAGAGAGCTAGGTAACTGGGAGCTCCTAAAAAATCAAACACTTACGCTCATAAAAAGACTTCAACAAAAGAGTAAAAGGAGAACCTACAGATTGGGAAAAAAAAATTGGCTATGACGTATCTCATAAGGGACTAATTTCTGAAATCTACAAGAAACTGCAACACCTCAACAACAAAAAGACAATCCAATTAAAAAAAAAAAATGGGCAAAGCATATTATTAGATTCTTCACCAAAGAAGACATTCAGGTGGCTAACAGACACATGAGGAAATGTTCATTGATCATTAACCTTTAGAGAAATGCGAATCAAAATTACAATATCATCTCACCCTAACAAGGCTAGCATTAATCCAAAAAACACAAAATAACAAGTGTTAGAGAGGTTGTGGGGAGGCTGGAACTCTTAAGCACTGTTGGTAGGAATATAAAATGGTACAAACACTTCGGAAAATGATATGGTGCTTTCTTAAAAAGCTAAAAATAGAAATACCATACAACCCAGCAATCCCCCTCCTAGGAATATACCCAAGAGAGATAAAAGCCAGCACACAAATAGACGTGCACACGCATGTTCATTGCAGCACTATTCACAATAGCAAAAAAATGGAAACAACCTAAATGTCCATCAACAGATGAATGGGTAAACAAATTATGGTACATACACACAATGGAATACTACGCAATGATAAAGAGCAATGATGAATCCATGAAACATCTCACAACATGGATGAATCTGGAGGCGTTATGCTGACAGAAATAAGTCAGTCATGAAAGGACAAATATTGTATGAGACCATTATTATAAGAACTCAAGGAAAGGTTTAAACACACAAAAAAGCATTCTTTGATAGTTACAAGGGTGGAGAGGGAGAGGAAGGAGAAGTCACTAACTAGATAGTAGACAAGGGTCAACTTTGGTGAAGGGAAAGACAACACACAATACAGGGAAAGTCAGCATAGCTGGACCAAAGCAAAAGCAAAGAAGTTTCCTAGACATATCCAAACACTTTGAGGGACAGAGTAGCTGGGGCTGGGGCTAGGGATCATAGTTTTGGGGGACATCTAGGTCAATTGGCATAACATAGTTTATAAAGAAAATGTACTACATCCCACTTTGGTGAGCAGCCATCTAAGATACATCTCTTGATCACATCCCACTTGGAGCAAAGGAGAAGGAGGAAAACCAAAGACGCAAGGAAAATACTAGCATAAAGGACTAATGGACCAAATGAATCAGAGGCTTCACCAGCCTGAGACCTGAAGAACTAGATGGTGCCCAGCTACCACCAAAGACCACCCTGACAGGGAACACAACAGAGTCCCAGACAGAGCAGGAGAAAAATGTTGAACAGAATTCAAATTCACATAAAAAGACCAGACTTAACGGTTTGACAGAGACTAGAGGAACCCCCAAAACCATGGCCCTGGACACTCCGTTAACCCAGAACTGAAAATATTCCTGAAGCCCACTCTTCAGACAAAGGTTAGACAGGACTATAAGATAAAAAAATAATACACACGAGGAATACGCTTATTAGTTCAATCAGGTATACGAGACCAAATGGACAGCTCCTGCCAAAAGCAGGATAAGAAGACAGGAATGGACAGGAGCTGTTCAAATGACACAGGGAACCCCAGGATGGAAAGGGGTGGGGTGCTGTCACATTGTGGGGACTGCAACCAATGCCACAAAGCAATATGTGTATAAATTTTTGAATGAGAAATTAACTTGAGCTGTAAGTACAATAAAAAAATTAAAATCCCTGACAGGGGCAGATGACACAGTAAGCAAGGTAAGCATGGGTTTACTTATGCTTACTTACTAATCTGTAGTGAACAATTTTGTCATCTTTGATGTGGTGAAATCCATGAATTGTTCACTGCAGACGATATGGTAAGCAAGTCTTCCCTTTGTCTGGGAGCATCTCAGCGCAGAAATCTCAGGTCCAAAGGATGTGCTCCGCTCCCGGTGCTGCTTTCTTGGTGGTATGAGGTCCCCAACTCTCTGCTTGGCTTCCTTTCCTTTTGTCTTTTGAGAGATAAAAGGTGGTGCAGGCCACATCCAAGGGAAACTCTCTTTACATTGGATCAGGGATATGACCTGGTAAGGGTGTTACAATCCCACCCTAACCCTCTTTAACATAAAATTACAATCACAAAATGGAGGACAACCACAGAATACTGGGAATCAAGGCCTAACCAAATTGATACACACATTTTTGGGGTGACATAATTCAAACCATTACATTCCACCTTTTGGCCCCCCAAAAATCACATCCTTGCAATATGCAAAACATATTCATCTCATCAGATCACGGCAAAAGTCTTAACTCCCAAGCCCAAAACCCAAAAACTCATCTTCATCTGTGAAATCTACAATACAAGTTGTCTGCTTCCAAAGGTACCATGGCAGAACAGGTACAAGCTAGACATTTCCATTACAAATGGGAAAAACTGGAGGAAAAGAAGGGATAATCGTTCACTGCAGATGATCTGTGAAGCACCATGTTCACCTTGCCTGTTGGATAATCCACCCCTGCCCAGCCCAGCCAGAGAGGAAAGAAGTGGTCAAAGAACATGCAGGCAGAGCCAAATCCTGAAAAATCAATAGAACTTAGCAAGGTAAAGAACGAGGGAGGTGTGGAGAATGCTGTTGGGGTAACCCAGGTCTCCTTTACCAGGGCAGTGCTCTCATTGGGCAGCTGCTGTGAATGTTGACTGCCATGGTTCACAGCTGTTCTCGTCTCAGGACAATCATTCCAGGCCAATGGGAGCCTCTGCACCTAGGAGGTTACATCCCCCACCCCCAGGGACACCCTATATCCAATGACTGACATGAGGATATGAAAGGGCTCTTGCCTCAGTGTGGGACCATGTCTATCTACGGTCCCCAGAGCTCCCCATAGGATCAATGGAGACCACATCCTTGCATAGCTCTTTCCCTGGACCTGATCCTGCTTCCCTCCCTCCTCTTCCTCTGAGACCACTCCCTTAGTAACTCTTGTGAATCCCAGTCTTTCTCTCTACTTCTAGAGAAGGCAACCTAAATCAAAGGGAAAGGATGTTGTAGGCATGGATGTGAGAGAACACAGCACAACATGGAACTGCAGTTGGTTGGGGCAGAGGGGTGCACTGGGCTGTGTCATGATATAAATTTGGGCAGATGGACACTGACATCTAGGTCAGTCTCATTCAACCTCTCCATCCTACCGAGCTGACCCTGATGTCTTACGTAGCTGCTCCAGACAGGATATTGCACGGCACATTAGACCATGAAGTGAGCTTTTAGAGGAAGAACTTACAAAGCCAGACTTCTCATATTCAGTGGCATTTCACAAAGCAGGAACAAAGACGAGGCCCCGGAACTGCTTGCTTCTCAGAAACCACTGCCATGACAGAAGTCGCCACAGACTCCGGAGTGCAAGTTACCTGTTAGGCTATGTTTGTCCTCCCCTGCCTCTCAAAAACAAACAAACAATAAAACCCCAGCAGCCTCCCCACCCCACCCCTTTCATTGGCTCCATTTGCTTTTCCAGTTCTCCTTTCTAGGCTGTATTCATAAGGTCTTGCCCCTGGGTCTCCGTTGGTACTCCATTTTAATTCTAAAACTTTCCAATGCCGATAAAGCTCTTTAATCAGAGAGCTGGCCTGCCAAGAAAAGAATGCTAATTGGAAAGCTATTTCTAGTGGTCCTAGGGAATTTAGAGATGGGTATTTTTTTTTTTTTTGTCTATCATGCCTTTGGTACAGAATAGACTCAGGAAGGGCAGAAAATAAAACATGGTCCTGAATTTGAGAAGTTAATCCAGGAAATATACAAATTCTTAAGAAAATGAGAGGCATCAGGACTTTGAAAACTAAGGGTAATGGCCCAATTAGAGGCAGCTGAAATCTAGCTCTCTTTTCTTAGGAAGCACAGCACTGGGCAACGGTAAGGGGGATAAAGCTCGGAGTACCCAGGCAGGGCTCACATTGAGGGACCGTCAGGTCCAAGTACAACCCAGTCTCCTGCATCACGATCAGGTTCAGAGCAGGAATGGATTATCTGATAAGCCAGGCGTGCACAGGCTTAATTGTGTTTGTTTACTAATCTGAAGTGCACAATTTCACCTGGTTTGACCACGGTACAGACATGGTGAAACCCATGTGAAGTTGTTCACTACAGATTAGTAAGTAGGCACAATTAAGCCCACGCATACCTTGTTTACTGCAAACCGGTGCACACCATGTTTACTGGTTAACCCAGCCCTGGTTCAGAGTATAACTCCACTTCGCAGTCAACACGTAGCCTTCTATGTCCCAAGCCCTTTTCTAGGCCCTGGGAACCACAGACAGGATTAAGACCAAGTCTTGGCCTCACAACCTAGGAGGAGAAACAGATACACAAATACTCTCAGCAGAGTTGCCCAAGGACAGAAAAGAGTTATTCCACCTGCGGGAGCAGGTGGAGGGCAGGTTACACTTTCCCTTCATGGACTACGCACAAGAAGACCCACATTTCTTTCCCATACATGTGACATGCACTCAAAGCCAGAACGTCAGCCACGTGTCAAGACTTCATGTCTTCCCCTGTTCTTTGGTTATAAACAACACAACGATTCCGGATGACTTAAGTAAAAAAAAAATAAAGAATATCTTTGAAGGTGGTTATGGTTCACAGAAACACAAGAAATGGCTGAAAGACTGAACTAGGACAAGAACTAGAACCGGAGAAGCTGCAGGATCCAGGGACGACCAGTTGCCGTGGATTCGATTCCGGCTCACAGTGACCCCATGTGTGTCAGAGTGGAACTGTGCTCCTTACAGTTTTAACGGCTTGTCTTTCAGAAGTACATCGCCACACCTTTTTACCGAGGTGCCTCAGGTAGATTGCAACCACCTATATTTTAGTTAGCAGCCGAGCACATTAACTGTCTGCACCACCCATGAACTCCTGGGGATCCAAGTAACAGGAATTAATAGACCATTGAAGAATCAATGGACTCCAATAGAGTTTTTCTACTGTTACCCCACTCAGAAAAATAGCATCTGACTCCACGATCTATGAGCATACACCCAACTATTGCATCCTTCTCTACAGGGTGGTAAGAAGTGATTCTACAAATGGGATAAGAGACTCTTTCCAGGGGAACAGAGGGTGGATACCCTCAGAATCCAACACGGGGCACACTGGCCACGTGAGTCATTAGCCAAGAAATGCTTTATCAATTCCCAGTGGCAGTGTGCAGACCTACGGCCTCAAAGAAGCCCTTATTAAAAAGACAGGAATACAGCTCTCTCCTTAGATACAGTGATCAGAAGTTCTGGGATGGGGCCCAGGAGCTAGTATCTTAATGAACTCCTGTGTGTCTCTGTCAAGGGGTCAGTAAGGCCAGAACGTCTCGTGCATGTGGTCTGCGGTTAGCGCTGTACAGTGACCACCCCTAGGGAGGGGCTCACATGTTTGTCTCAGAATCAAAGTGCCATGAAAGCCATATGTATCTTTCCTATCCTTTTTGCACTGCCTATATTTAAACCCATTGTAACCATATCACAAGATTTGAGGAAAACAAACAAACCCATCACTGTCGAGCTGATTCCAACTTATAGCGATCCTATAGGACAGAGTAGAACTGCCTCATAGGGTTTCCAAGGAGTGGCTGGTGGATTCAAACTGCCGAGCTCTTAACCACTGTGCTGAATTCCTCCCTGTACACATGCCTCATTCTGGAATATTGTTTAATTCAGGAAGGACTGGCATGGGGGTGTGACTCAGTCTCCACCATGACCTGTAAAAACCCCTATGGCTGCCCCTCTGGATTACTAGCATAACTTAGAACACTTGGAATGTCTCGTTTTCAGGAACGCTCTTACAAGCAAACCTAATGGACTTCCCGGCTCCATGCCCAGCATTTACAACAGTGGCTATTTCGTATTAGGCTTTCAATTTTTTTTCTTCTAATTTTATTATGTTTTAGGTGAAAGTTTACAGTGCAAATTTTCATTCAAAAATCTATACACAAATTGTTTTGCGACATTGGCTGCAATCCCCTCTCAAAGGTATTTGTTGAAGGAAGGTGGGAGGGTGGACAGCAGGGCAAAGTGTTACAACAGAATTCTTTCATTTCTAAAGAGAAGGGAGGAAGAAAAGGAGGGAAGGAGGAGAGAAGGGTAGGAGAAGGGGAAGAGAGGGAAATGGAGGGAGGAGAGGGGGCGAAGGATGGGAGGGAGAGGAGAAGGGGGGAAGGGAGAAATTTTCCAAGCTACCCTCCAAAAATTCAACTAGACAATGCATTTACTGAGTGCCTTTTCACTGAGACCCAAGAAAAGTAGGCTACAGGAACCAACAGGGACATCTGGCCAAAGCAGCCTTCAGCAGTATTTTAACCTGTGAGTGTCAGTGAGGCGTTAGTATTCTTTATCAATACAAAAAAAAAAACAAATAAACAATCCTTTGTGCCTGAACTCTTTTCAAAAATGGACTTAGTCCTCTAAAAAAAAAAAAAAAAAACTCTCAAAACCCATCAGTGCTAGATTATCTATTGTTCATTACTGCATGGGAGGGAGGTGGGATGGAGGGAAGGCAATGGTTAGAATTCTTTGCCAGTGGACCTCCTTTCTCATTTAATCCACAATGCAAATTGGGGGACAATTTCAAGGTTTAACAATAGAATCCAACTGATCTTTGCAGGATTGCAAATAAATGAGGCTGTATCCTCAGGAGTGCTATTAGCACTAAGGTCTCTTAGCTCCTATTGTTAAAGAACATTCATTACCAGGCTCTCATATAAAATCCTGAGAAGGAAGCAAATATGAGTCTGCAGTGTTCTCAGTAGTTCTTACGCAGTTGCCTCTCGGGGCTAATTACAGCTGCTTTTGTAATTCACCAGCGATAAATTCCTTCAGATGCCGTCACAGCATGGGCAGATTGGCCACCCCAAGTCATGGGTGTGTGTTGACACTGCAGGTCTATCCAGTGACCCCAGTTAGGGACAATCCCACCAATAGCTACCTTGTGGCTGGTGGCCCTCTGGCACCCTGGGATGGCGACCCAATTCCTTCCTTGTTTTTCTGTTTTCTGCTGATCAGTTTAGAAGATAACTTTGCCATGCTGTGTTAGGCGGCACCCGCCTTATTCTCAGCTAATTTATTTTGAATTGTCTTAGTACAGACTTTTTAGCCCACAATGTCTACAGAGCTATGAATTCATTTCCTCCTCTACCCTCTTGAATTTGATCAAGGAATGAAAAGCTTTACAGCAAGACTCGGGAAGTACAGACAAAGAGAATCAAGCCAAGCTAATTCCAAAACTGGGGAACAAATGTGTCTTGTCCATGGTAGGAAATGACAAGACAAGTGGTGACATCATCTCTTTAACAAAACCTAATATCTGATCATGTCGGAAAACACATTGTACTCATTTATTAAACTTCTGTAATATATCTGGACCTTTACATTTTTTTTCTTTTTTTTTTTTCACGCAATCCTCCCAACAACCCAATGAAGGTTACCCATTACCTATTGCCATCGAGTCGATTCCAACTCATAGCGACCCTATAGGAACGAGTAGAACTGCTCCCTAGGGTTTCCAAGGAGTGGCTGGTGGATTTGAACTGCCGGACTTTTGGTTAGCAGCCATAACTCTTAACCACTATGCCACCAGGGTTTCTGCCAAAGAGGGTAAGTGTCTATAAACCCTATTTTACAGTAATAATAGTAAAGAAAGAGAGAGAAGAAAGGGAGGGGGCAGGAAGGGAGAAATGGAGGAAGGAAGGAAAAAACTAATAAGGCTTCGGGAGGTTAAGTAACTTGCCCAAGATCACACAACCAATAAGATTTGAGCTTAAAGCGGTTCCACTCAATGCCAGAGCCCTTTCTCCATTATCTTTATTTTGAAATCCCTTTGCTTTGACCTGCCAAGCAGCTAAGCCAGGAAGTGATTATGGGTGTTACAAAAGGGTTCTTTATTTTCAAAAAGGATTCACAACAGGGTTCCTTGAAATAGCCACCTCCCCTATTGTGCTGAAAATATAAGCCAAGCTATAAAATTTCTATATACAAGCAACACTTCTGCACTGCATCTGCTGTGTAAAGCAGAACAGGGTTCTAAAGTCGTCACTTTCTTTTTTTAATGGCAGTATCGAAGATAAAAGACCAATGAAATCAATTATCATGAAATCATGTAAATTCAGTGATTAGTGTTTCTGGCACATTATAATGTTCAAAAATGTCATTTGCCTTTTTTTTTTTCCCCAGGTGTCTTAAAATGCAGGCTGTGGCAGAAGGCAAAAAATGCCCAGGAATTCTTTCTCTCCCCTTGAATTGATATTCACGCATTGAATATTGATGGCCACGTGACTTGCTTTGGCCAAATGGACTTCAGCAAATGTGATGCACACAGAGGCTTTAGAAGTGTATGAGAATTCTGGCATGCCCGCCTGCTGAGCTGACAGGGCGTTTTTCACCTCACCTTCACCTGAGACCACCATGTGATTGAGCCCAAGCTAACCTGTTGGAAGATAAAACCGAGACACTCCAGCCGATCATCTCCCAGACCCCAAATGACAACCTGCCAACCACCGGACATGGGAGGGAGATGATCCTAGGTCACCCAGCAGACCTGTCAGCCAACAACAGAAGCAAAAGAGAGCCTGCTGTGATCAACCGAGCCAGCCCAAGCCAGAAGAACTAGACAATCCACAGTGTAAGCTAAATAAAACAGTTTTAAGTCTCAAAGTTGAGGGATGGTTTGTTACATGACAAAAACCAATACACAACCCAGACATAATCCTAAGGCATTTTCGGCTATGTTCCTAAGTCTTACAAGAAGTAGATAAGAAGACCGTAGAATGGCAAGAAGTAGAAGCCAGCAAAGAGGGAGAACAAGGTGTCCAAAGTATGAACTGAGGCATAGTAAAGTTAAAGGATGCAGAAAATCACAGTTAGTATTCAGCAATTCTGTCTCCCAGTTTAGTAATCTTTCCACTACACCAATCTTTTTCTCTGAAATTTTTAGCCTGACTGGACAAATTCCACACTCCCATTGTAGTTTCTAGCCCTGGGGGAAGCAAGTCAATTGGAGTTTTAAGTTAATAATAAATGAAGAATTTTTCCAGTGTGCTTCTTCATTTCTACCCCTCTCCTCAGATCTCTTTTGCAGGTTACTCAAGTCAGGCAGAAAACTAGGGAGGGAGTGGATGAAAGGACAGACAGAAGCTACAGTGATGCTGTATGACTAAAGGGTGTTTTTCACCTTCAAAGCACATTGATGGCGAATTACAGGAGACGCCTTCACAGGGCACATTTCTATAGAACATCTACTTTCGAGTTGCCTAGGAAAGGAGAATATGTTACTTATTAAAAAAAAAAAAAAAAGTAATGCAAGAATGATGAATGATGTTCCTGGATGTGCAGAGGGAGGGGTGGTACACTGAGGAGCTATCAGTCTTGCTGGGCAGTGGCCAAGTCAACCACTCCACCTTCCACACTGGAGAGGACTGACAGTCTGTTTGGAGGAAGGATGAGAAGGTGGCCTATCCCCTCCCTCAACCATGAAAACACACACAGTCCCCAAAGGTAATCCGTTAGGTTTTTATTCAGGTCCAAGCAATACAATTCCCCAGAGACCTCAGGTTAGGGATGGAGAGAAATGTTTAACGGCTAATATACAGCAGATGCACTTCAATACAAGCTACTCAGGTATTTAAATACCTTCATAAAACAAACAACAACAACAAAAAACAGTTGCCATGGAGTCAGACGCAGGTCGACAGGCCTTTCTTCCAAGGCACCTCTGGGTGGGTTTAAACCAGCACCCCTTCAGTTAGCAATCCAGCGCTTAACCATTCGTGCCGCCCGTAAAAACCCATTCCCATTGGATAGTTCTGACTCACAGCAACCCTACAGGACAGAGTAGAACTGCCCCATAGGGTTTCCAAGGAGCATCTGGTGGATTCAAACTGCTGATCTTTTGGTTAGCAGCCGAGCTCTTAACCACTGCGCCGGGAGGTGACAATAATACCTAACATATAGAATTATTTTGAAGAATAGATGACATTGCATGAGTAAAGTCTTAGGGAATACTTTGCAGCTGTTTCAATGAAAAAGGTATATGTATTTTTTTATATACACAAAAAACTCATTGCTATTGAGTCATTTCTGACTCATAGTGACCCTACAGGACACAGTACAACTGCCCTACATGGTTTCCAAGGAGCGGCTGGTAGATTCAAACCACCGACCTTTTGTTTAGCAGCCAAGCTCTTAACTGCTGCACCATCAGGGATCCTTGCACCACCCAGGTACTCCTAAATACCTCCCTACCGGCCAGTGAATAGTACAACCGCCATAAATGGTTGTTGTTGTTAGGTGCCATCAAGTTGGTTCTAACTCATAGTGACCCTATGTACGACAGAACGAAATAACATCCTATCCTGTGCCGTCCTCACAATCATTGCTATGCTTGAACCCATTGTTGGAACCACTGTGTCAATCCATCTCGTTAAGCATCTTCCTCTTTTTCACTGACCTTCTAATTTACCAAGTGTGATGTCCTTCTCCAAGGACTGGTCCCTCCTGATAACATGTCCAAAGCACAAGAGACACAGCCTCTCCATCCTTACTTCCAAGAATCATTCCAGCTGTACTTTTCCAAGACAGATGTGTTCTTTCTTCTGGTAGTCCATGATATATTCAATATCCTTCACCAACACCATAATTCAAATGCCTTCTTTATTCATTGTCCAGCTTTCATATACATATGAGGCAATTGAAAATGCCATGGCTTGGACCAGGCACACCTTAGTCCTCTAAGTGACATCTTTGCTTTTTAAAAAGAGACCTTTTGCAGCCGATTTGCCCAATGCAATACATCATTTGATTTCTTGACTGCTACTTCCATGGGCATTGATTGTGGATCCGAGCAAAATGAAGTCCTTGACAACATCAGTATTTTCTCCATTTATCATGATGTTATTTATTGGTCTAGTTATAAGGATTTTTGTTTTCTTTATGTTGAGGTGCTGTAGTCTTTGACTATATAAATGGTAGGATTCTCCTGTTGCCATGGAGTAGATTCTGACTCACAGTAACCCTATAGGACACAGGAGAACAACCCCATAGGATTTCCAAGGAGCAGCTGGTGGCTTTGAACTGTCAACCTTTTGGTTAGCAGTTGAGCTCTTAATCATTGCACCACCAGGGCTCCAGTTAATCAATAATGTAAATTCTAGTACCTGTGGTTTATCTCAGAAACCATTCATTGCTATAATGGCAAGACACCTTTCCATTTTGGAGACTGAGTCTGCTGTAGCCCACCCATTTTTATTGTTTTTTTAATGTGCTGGGGATTTGCCTCCCGGTTCAAAAGGCTTTGGGTGGGAGAGGGAGGTCACTCACCTATGTAAGGAGGATCCATCTACACCAATCCAGAAGAAATGCCTGACCCTGCCAGGCTCAGGTAGTGGCTGGGGAGAAGACTGGGGCCCACAGACTGAGACAGATGTCAACACATGGCACTCGGGTGAGTGTGGGGAGCCCTGCTTTGCTTGACATTCCATGTGTGAGTCCTTCTCTGCCCCCTCAGGTGGCCTCTACACAGAAGAGCCTTGTACCACAGCCCTCCTCTCCCACACCACAGGCTCCCCAGGGCAGACAGAGCCCACCTAAACAGCCTGTCAAGAACTATTGTCTGTCTGTCTTTTTCTCATTTTTATTCTTGTCTTCCTCCCTCTGCCTTTGTTCCGCTTCATAAAGTGGTCCCCAACCAGCTGCCTCCTCACGAACACTGCCAATTCTCTTGTGATTGGTCTGGGCAGGGCACACAGCCATCTAGAGTTGCCTCCATGAGAAACTCAAACAAAAGATCCAGGCCCTGGTGGTGCATTGGTTAGGCACTCAGCTGCTAACCAAAATGTTGGTGGATCTAACTCACCCAGCAACTCCGCAGGAGAAAGACCTGGCAATCTGCTACCATGAAGATTAAAGCTTAGGAAACCCTGTGGGGCAGTTCTATTTGGTCACATGTGGTTGCTATGAGTCGAGAATCAAAAGGACAACACCTGTGATTTCTACCCCCAAAAAACTATCTGCCACTGAGTCCATTCCAATTCATGGTGACCTCAAGTGTGTCAGAGTAGAACTGTTCTCCGTAGGGTTTTTAATGGCTCGTTTTCAGAAGTAGGTCTCCAGGCCTTTCTTCCAAGGTGTTTCTGGGTGGCCTCAAACCACCAACCTTTCTATTAGCAATCAAGCGTGTTAACCATTTGCACCACCCAGGGACTCTGACCAAACCAACCGAATCTCAGAGAAAACCAGCAAAAATTTCCGGGTAGAAATTATCAAGACATATTGATTATTCAGAATTAAAGACATTTACTATTGTTCTATTATCAACTTCTATCCGGCATCAGTTCTTCCCTGAGTTATGTATCCTTGTAAGAGATTTTTGCTCTCCCCAAGTTTTCCAGGGAGTTAGAAAGAATAGACCCTAAAACAAGGTGTTCAAGGGGTAACTGGCAGCTATTAGTGATTTGTACAACTGATATTTTGGCTCCCGGTGGGGTTAAAGTTCCCATTTAACTTTTAACCACCTCTGGGGTTTGTTGTTACTGATATAACCATAGCAGTTGCTATTGAAGTTGAGACAATTCAAGATGATCTAAATCAAAGAGCAATTATTGAGAGAACTACTCCAATTACCCCTTGGAGAGTTTGTAAATAATCAATTTAAGATCTTCATTAAAGATTAGAAAGTTAACATTTCTTAGACTTAAATATTTTCAAAGAAGGTAACAGATATGACCTCTTCTAAGTAATACAGCTCTTGTTGGTGCCTTTGGGGTGGTTCCTGTTGAAAACAGACAAATGCTCCGATGATTTTCCAAATATAGTAGAACCTGCAAAAGCTGGAATCTGTGTAAGGCGTAAACCTGACAGAGAAGAAAAGCTCAAATGTTTTCTACTAATACAAAGTGATATAAACAGAGTAAGACTGCACCCTGTCAAAGGTGGAAAACTGGTGAGGCCGGGAAAAACAAAGCAGTCCTGTCATGTTCATGGTATTTGTAGAATCATGGGACTTTCTGTTATAAACGCCCACAATAGGGAATCCACCAAGAGTAAAAAGAGATGACTGTCTAGAGATATAAATAAATTTTAATCCTGTTTGGTCTGGGTGATGACATGCTAGGTTAGAAATGCTGAGAAGTATGGGTATAAAAGTCATAATCCATAATATATAACGTCCTCACCTGCAAAATCCCCAAATGCTGAGTTGTTCTATTCCTACCCGCTTTCACCACTATGTTCCCAGTGTTCAGAAATAGGAAGAGGGGAATAAAGCATTATCTTGATGATAACCATTTCTAGACCTCTGTGTAGTGCACGAGGAGCCCTGTGGTACAGGGGTTAATGCAGTAGGCTGCTAACTGAAAGGTCGGCAGTTCAAAACCGCCAGCTGTTCCACAGGAGAAAGAATGGCAGTCTGCTTCCATAGAGATTTACAGCCTTGGAAACCCTATGCGGTTGCAATGAGTTGGAATCAACTCGATGGCAGTGGGTTTGGTTTTGGTTGGTTGTAGTACACTGTCCTCATTCCTTTGCAGTCTTCGATTGTCTGGAGGAATTAGAAGGAAATAGCAAAGCCGGGTCACAGAGCAGGCAAATATCTAACCTAGTTCTCAGACCCTAAGGTCTACAGTAACTGGGTTATGAGCACTCTGTCCATTCCCTGTCAGGGCATCCTTCGTGACATTTTAATACAGTGAGAACTGGATTTACATAGTCTTAGTCGTCTAGCACCGCTATAACAGAAATACCATAATGGATGGTTTTAATAAACACTAATTTATTCTCTTACATTCTAGGAGGCTAGAAGCCCAAATTCAGGACACCAGCTCTAGGGGAAGGCTTTCTGTCTCTGTCAGCTCTGGGGGAAGGTCCTTGTCATCAGTCTTCCCCTGGTCTAGGAGTTTCTCAGCACAGGGACCCTGGCGTCCAAAGGACGTGCTATTCTCCTGGCTCTTGTTTCTTGGTGGTATGAGGTCCCCTGTTTCTCTGCTTGCTTCTCTCTTTTTTATCTCAAAAGGGATTGACTCTAGATACAACCTAATCGTGTAGGCCGAGTCCAGCCTCATTAACATAACTGCCTCTAATCCTGCTTCACATAGGATTTACAACACATAGGAAAATCACATCAGATAACAAAATGGTGTATAATCACACAATAGTTGGAATCATGGCCTAGCCAAGTTGACATATATTTTGGGGGGACATAATTCAATCCATAACACATAGCAAGAGGTGTTTTCTGCTTGTTGTCTGCATATGGGCTGGTTGCAGGAGCAGTGGCAGAAAGAACCCCATTTCCCCAAATCTATCCAGAACTGTCCCCAACTCTTAGTTTTAGGGAGACCTATAGAAATATTGAAAGGGGTTGTATATATTTTTCAACACTATTTTTGTTAGGTGCTGACTCATAACAGCTTCATGTGACAGGGCGGAACAAATTATGCTATAATTGTTATGGAGGAACCCTGATGACCCAGTAAAAGGTCAGCAGTTCAAATCCACCAGCTGCTCCCTGGAAACCCTATGGCACAATTCTACTCTGTCCTGTAGGGTCGCTATGAGTAGGAATCATGGCAACAGGTTTGGTTTGTTTTGTTGTTGTTGTTTTAATCTTTATGAAGCAGATCACCAGGTCTTTCTCCTGAAGAGGGTTTGAACCTTCTGGTTAGCAGATGAGCACTTAACCATTGTGCCACCAGGGTTTGGTTTAGTAAAACTTTTCAGTGACACCAGGTCCTTGGTAGTATCTTCCACTGGCAATCATGAGTGAGAAAAAGAATAATTTTGCTCTCCCCTTAAACAGAGCCTCGCCAAACACCATCTTTCACTCAACAGCTCTGACTTCTGAGAGGTCCTGCCTCGCCTTTCCTGAGTAACATTTGGAAAACAGTCAGAGCTCATGAAGCCACTGCAATGGACAACTCTCCAAAAGAAGAAGAGTGAAAAAAAGGACAGAGAGATGGCAGGGCCTGGCCGTCAGAAAACTCATCAGAGACCTAGCAGCAGGAGCAGCTATGTTGATAAATAAGTCAAGAGACAAGAACACTACCAGGCCACAGTCAGAACATTTCCCCCATGCTGGAAGAGCCCTCAAGGGATGTGTCATTTAAAGCAGATACAGGCAGAAATCAAGCCTGATGAATGCAACCTGTGCACCTCACTTCCATTCAAAGTCAGGCATAGTCCTCAAACTTCATCACTGCTGAGTTCTATACAATGTTGTTGTTGTTGTTAGGTGCCATCGAGCCGGTTCTGATTCACAGCAACCCCATGTACAACAGAACGAAACACTGCCTAGTCCTGTGCCATCCTCACAATCGTTGCTATGCCTGAGCCCATCATTGTTGCTACAGAGTCAATCTGTCCATTGAGGTTCTTCTTCTTGGCTGACCCTTTACTTTACCAAGCATGATATCCTTCTCCAGGGACTGGTCTCTCCTGACAACATATCCAAAGTATTTGAGAGGAAGTCTCGCCATCTTCACTTCCAAGGAGCATTCCAGCTGTGCTTCTTCCAAGACAAGGCTTTACAGTGGAAACTTCAAAATTAAGGACCAGATGTTGAGCTTGGCACAATAAAGTCTTCAGGGATGATGGCCTATATTATTTAGGGTAATGTCAGCTGGTATAACAAATAAGTCTAAATTATATATAACACCTCAAACACAATAGAAATGTGTTCCACGTTCACATAACAATGCTTGGCAGAGAAGCGATTGTCCCACGTGGTCATCTAGGGAGCCAGTTGATCGTTGACATGAATCTTCAACACATGGTTCCCAAAGGCACCTTGAAAGTTATCTCCATTCCCACTGAAAACCAAACCTGCTGCCATCAAGGCAATTTTGACTAATAATGGCCCTATAAGACAGAGTAGAACTGCCCCATAGAGTTTCCAATGAGTGGCTGGTGGGTTTGAACTGCCGACCTTTTGGTTAGCAGCCAAGCTCTTAACCAGGCAGTTGGAAACGTTGAAGGGCATGAAGGAACTTGCATAGGAAACTTCGTGTGCCAAATCTGGAAACAGTGCTCATCATTCACACCCATGGTCCATTGACTAGACCCAGCCACATGACCACACTGAACTGCACAGAAGGCTGGGAAATGTAGCCTGGGAAGGAAAAAACAAATGCTTTCCTAAAACAGCAGTGGGCTTTGCCTCAGGGACAATGATTAGTTCACAACTTCTTAACATTCTTTTTCGAATTTTGGTGCACCAAAAAGGTGAAAGAAATCTCTGCATAGACACTTTGGAATCCAGTTCCACATGCCTCTGTGTCTACGTGACAGCAGGAGACTGTGAAGGCTCTGATCTTTGTGCCTCAGCATCACCCAGCTCAGTGCTGCTTCAAGTCTATTAGCAGCTGGCTCAAGAGTTCTTTTTGGATCCATAGATAATACTGAAAAATAAAAAGCAGGCACAACAAATGGCATTGTTCAAATATAAATATAATAACAGTACTTCTCCATTCAGGCAACACACCATTATCCTGCTGTAGGCTGTCAGGATAGAAAATGGAGAGGTCGGGTCGGAATATGCTTTCCACTGAAAACACAGAATTTTTTTTTTTTTCTTTTTAATTTGCAGCATGCAACAGCAAGACCTCTTTAAAGTGTTAAAAAGTAAAGATATCGCTCTGAAGACTAAAGCATGCCTGACCCGAGCCATGGTGTTTTTAATCTCCCGAATCTGAAAGCTCGGTCCCTCCTGTGCCCAAATTTGGAGATTCAGGTGCTGAGCCATGTTGCAGAGGAAGCAACCTCTTGCTTTCAAATGGGTTCGGGCACCATGGTGTCCTGGAAAATATCTTCCTCTCCAGGGGTGTTCAAGTCCGGGGTCAGGCATCTCAGGTCCTATGCATGTGCCAAGATCCTGGTTCATGTATGCACTGGTTTCTGGGGCCAAATTCAAACTACAGTTAAGGCCCCTCCTGGTGGGGCCAAACTGCCGTTAGAAGCCACGGCTCGGCAGGCTCCAAGGGAGGGGGGAAATTGCAGTGGAGTGGGGAAGCCTCAGCGTCAGCTTCACTCCGTCTGTCGTCATCGTTGCGTTCATCAATAACCAAAAAAATCCCAAACCTGTCGTTATAGAGTCAATTCCAACTCATAGTGACCCTACAGAACAGAGTAGAACTCCCCCATAGGGTTTCCAAGGGGCAGCTGGTGGATTCCAACTGCCAACCTTTCGGTTGGCAGCTGAGCTCTTAACCTCCACGCCACCAGGGCTCCACATTCATCAATCAATAGGGAGGCCCTAATTGTTTATTCCTCTCTACAGTGAGGTCCTTTGAGGGCAGGATTACATCTTATTTATATCTTTATCTCCTGGCAAAACATCTGGCACTTAGTAGAGCATAAATGAGTAAATGAATGGGACGCTCAATCCCAGTGATAGCCTGGTGACATTTAGGCAGTTATCCAGAGAAAAGTGTTTGTGCTCTGCACAGCACTGCAGATCCTGGGGAAGAAAGGGACGTTCACACCCACCACCCCTAGCTCTTTCTGAAGCTATCATTAAAGTCCCCATCAGAAAGCTTTTAACCAAGACTCCTGACAGCTTCCTTCAGGATACTGTGCTATAATGCTGAAGGCTGGATTGAGAAAGCAGAGAGGATAAGAAGACCACGATTTCTTCTCATTAACACTATAGAGAAAGACTCTGCTTCAATGAAAATATATATATATATATATATACATATACATCTTGAATGGATTTAATGTTTTTTCCTTTTCACTCACAACTGAAATCAGGTTATTTTCTTCATAGCTTGTGGCAGTTTGTTTTCTATAGTAGGTCTTTAAATTGAGTTCAGACGGTAATAATTTACTTCAGAGCAACTGATGCAGTTGAAAAAAAACCAAAATGGATGAGGAAAAATGAGAGAATGGTGCTGGCCAGGGCAGCTGGCTAGATTTTTTCCCCCCCTCTTTTTGAGATTATTTATCATTAAAGCACAGCATCTTTCTTCCAGGCCTGGAAGATTCAAACGAAGACTAACAAATCATACAGTAAACCAGCAATAAGCTGAACAATTACTCCGAGCCAGAAGACATATCACTTTGGGGAAATGTGACTTGAATTGCTGAGGTTTTGAAATTCACCTCCGGATGCTCCTGGGCCATGCTGCCAGTAACGGAAAAATTCCAAGCTATTTGGTATTCTTTCCCAGGCGAGCTGGAGCATGGTTATTATATGATCACTGTTGTTATTTAACATTCAACGAGTATCCACGGGGGTTAGGTACTGTTCGGATTCCATTAAAGAGGGATCCTGTCTTCAATCTCTTTGCATCCTGAATGACAAGAGAAACACGGGAAATGAAACTTATCTCAGAGGTTTGTTGTGATCTGTGCCTAGGATCTTTGACACACCTTGGCATGCTGGGGTGGGTCTGGCAACTTCCATGGGGAGAGAATGTCCCTCCCCAAACTGGCTCCAGTGCACAAGACATTTCACAGGTGAGTACCAGAGGCCACACGGGTAACGCGTGCTCAGCCCCAGGGTCGTTACAAGTAAGCAACAGAGCAGGCTCTTGCATCACATAGGTTTGTAGAAGACAACACTTGTTACTTTTTCTTTTTCGTTCTGGCAGATAAAATGACCAGTTAATCTGAGTGATTTGTCAACAGGAGGCAGCTAAACAGGGCAATCTAATAAAAAACTAAGCAGTGGATAGATGGAATGTCAGAGCTGGGCAGAGGAGGAGAGGCTGCATAGCTTGCCGTGGGTCACAAAGCTTTTTAGTGGCGTAGGCCATCAGATCTATAATCCACACAGAGCCACTCCCCCATCTCCCAACCCCCCACCCCTCCACTGCTAGTCTCTACCAACACACATACTCTAAATAAAACATAAAAGATGTGGGGATTAGAAAGGAACGGAGTTAGAGAAAGAAGCTGGCAGTTTGGAAGACCTCATCCATATGTTTGCATCTCTTGTCTATATCAATCTTTTGGGTGATGGGTTTTGAGATAGTAGAGCCACATTTGGTCTCTGAGGAGCCTGGGGAAAAAAATAAATTTTGTTCATCCTCTTTTAGCTTCACCTCATTAAGAGCCCAAAGTGTTCAGGGACAGTGACTCTGGGTCTCATCTGATTAAAAGCTCAGAACGATCCAGAACAAAGTAGCTCTGGAAGAAAAGGATTTTCCAAAAGCTCTGAAAAGATGGTGTGTCCCATTGAGATATGGATGACTATTCTAGAAACGCAAAAAAAATAACAAGTAACGATACAAGGGATGGAGCTGGAGAGAGGAATGAGTGGGCTTCCATCTTGTTTGCACAAGTTTCTGCAATACAATCCTGCATTTAGAAAAGTATGTTAACAAAGTCACAAAGGAAAAATACATTCTAGAATTTATCCTTTCTTTTGGTACCTAGATATTAGCTGGGGTCACTTGAGTTTTGAAAATCAAATGAAATTGGCTTGACCCCATTCCACGTGTTGCAGGAAATCTATGCCCTGCTCAAGATTTTACTGGACTCCCTTGCAGCTTACCTTTCATAGTCATGTGAACCCAGGCTGGGTAGCTGCTCTCCAGCTAACTAGCATCTCATTCCCCCACTTGCCATTTCTCTTGGCCTCCTGCTGACCCAGAGGCAGAACAACTTGACTTCTCCAAAATACCATTCCCGCAATACTCCTGTGTGTGACTTTTACTGACTCTTTATGGTAAAAACAGTAAGTGTTACATTGCAGCAAAAAACACAGCAGCAGACAACTTAAACCTAATTGTTAAATAGCCCTGTGCTTCAACAGCGCCTCAGCAATACCTACTGCATGCCCACACACTAAGACAGGGAACAAAGGCCCTGAGATCAGAGGGTGCCTATTTGAAAAATAGCGAAGAGACTGGTGTGGTTAGAGGAGAAACAAGTAAAAGAGAAATAGACTATACCATCAGAGAGGTAATTTTTTGTCAGAGAGGTAAGAGGGGGTTGAGTGTGGAACCTAGAGACTTAGTAAGACAGAGAACAGAGGGGCCCCCAAATCTGCAAACAAAATAACAAGAAGTAGGCCAGGGCACAGAAACGAAGCCATCCCCCCAGAACACTGGGACAGGGTATCTAGAAATAGCCCACAAATGTCTTTAAAGTTGCCTTTCAGAAGCAGCTGGAGAAAACCAGGCCCAGGGAAATGCGCAGAACATCCACCTGTGACCACTGTGTGACCTTCCACCAGGGGCAGTGAGGGACTACAGCTCCAGCCGGGGAATCAAACCGGGGGAGCGAGAGACTGTGCAGGCTCGACACCCCATAATAAGCCCTGCTACAAATCCCAGAGGCCTCCAGGACAGGAGCCATCTTGGAAAGCTGCTGCTTGCACACCTTAGTTAACATATCCCTGCCTGTGTCTACGAATAAACACGAATCTTTTCCCACCCAAGAACTTTTAAGAACTCGGGCCCATCTTTTGTTCTGTGAGATGAGGGGAAGCATTGCTCTAGGCCCTCCTCATCTCCACTTGCAAGCCTCTTCAATAAAGCTTTGCTCACACGGAAAACTACGTGCCTTACCTGCTCATTCTGGACCAGTGAGAGGCAAAAACCTTATTCTGGTAACACCACCACCAAAGAGTCTTCCCTCCTCAAGACCACTGGCTCTTATTGGGGTGCTCTTTCTCCTTCCAGATTATTTTGGTATCTATCCACTTAAAGACTACTTCTAGCTTCCCAAATTCCTTTTCACTTTTAATACAGGGGGTTAAGTTAGCTTCGGTTTTGCCCTAGCACACCATGGCTCTGCCCAGAGGACCCATTAGGATGTTATCCTCAACAGTTCCTAAACAGTTTCTAAAGCAATAAATTTTTCTCCCAATCATACAACCCATCGCTACCCTGGTTCGAATTTTTATCACTTCATGCCTGTGCAGGATTCTTCCCTACTTTCAGTCCTTTCCCTTTCAACTGAATCTCAGGCCAGCAGATAAATCCTCTAAAAACCTACTTACCTCTCTGCAGTCACAGACTCTCTCCCCCTTTCTGTTTAGTTGCTCCTCACTGCCACCCACATTAGCAAACACATTACAAAACTCGATTTTTCTAAAGAAATATCTTGAAAGGCATTAAAAAGAGTCTCAATATATCACCATCTAAAGAAAATCAATGCCGATCAAAAAATAAAGCTACAATTAACGTGGCATTAAACAGGAGCCGTTAAGTGCATGGGGGTCAAGCAATCGAGTTATGTTCGCCACGTAGAGTAATAATTAATAACAGAAGATATCCGTGGCACCTCACATTCTCGAAACACTTCACAGACACAGGCTAATTAATTACAGAGATAAAGATATTGCAGGTCTATCTTTTGATATCCGTGGGTTCATTAAATTCCCCGTTTGGTTAACAAAGTAATTTCCTGCACTTCTGAATTCTTGAGCATGGTGGAAGGAAAGGAGAGAGCAAGAGAAATGGCAAGTCAGGGTTAGCTTTTGTTGTTCCTCCACTTCCCAGGAATCAGTAGGAACAAGTCTATGTGGGGCCCACAGATACTCACCCACCATCGCTCTTGGGAAGGGGATATGAGAAGACTGTCCAATCTTCAGCCAACCTCCACCTTAGAGCCCATGACCATCATCCTGACACTTACCTCCTGGGTGTGGACACATCTTGTCACCAGGGCTACCCTGCTCTGTACACCACAGGAGGGGCAGGGGTCTTCCCATTGGGCTAAGGAAGCCAGGGCCTTTCTGAGATCTCTCTATATGCTCTGGTTATTAAATAATACCCCAAAACACTCTAGGGCCCACCTCAAAGGCCTAGACCCTACTCTATACCTGTGCTACCTGGACTGTCCTCCCTGTCCCCACACAGGTCTTTGCTAGAACATTAACATTCCTCTTTGAAATCACACAGGAACAAACCTTGGGCCCTGGAAGCACAATTCTGGACACCCAGCACTGCCATGACCCACGAGACCACAGGCTCTGACCTTCCTTAGATTCTATGGACATCCAAGCCCACAGAAGCCTAGTTTATGTGTTAGATGAGAACTGAAAAACTACACATTCCTAATGAAAACTATTGGAGACAATTCCCTACCACTATTGCCTAATTGGATGCCTGGTGGCACAGTGATTAAGAGCACAGCTGCTAACCAAAATGTTGGCAGTTCGAATCCACCAGGCGCTCCTTGGAAATCCTACTGAGGCAGTTCTACTCTGTCCTATAGGGTCGCTAAGAGTCGGAATTGACTCAACGGCAACAGGTTTGGTTTTTCGTGTTACCTAATTGCCATGCAGCATCACAAACGTGCTGCAGGTATGAGCATAACATGAACTTGATTGAATTACAATACTAACTTCTACCCGACATCATATTATGGAAAAGAACCAACATCATATTGTGGAAAAGGATTGAATTCTGTAGCAAACTGGTCTGGTTTCAAATCGTAGGTCTACCAAGATGAAAGGGTATAAACAAATTTGGAAGTGCCTGGTACATAGTAATTACTAAGTAGAGGTGTTTGTTTAGTGCTAGTTAAACCATTTGCCTCTTGTTTTGGGGTGCTATCAAGTCAGTTTTTGACTCATGGTGACCCCATGTAATAGAGTAGAACTAATTGCCTCACTGGGTTTCCTAGGCTGTAATCTTTACAGAAGGAGGGAGTCTTTCTCCCACAGAGCAGCTGAGTGGGCTGGACCACCAACCTTTTGGTTAACAGTTGAGTACTTAACCATTTGCACCACCAAAAATCAAACCCATTGCTGTTCAATTGATTCTGAATCATAGCGACCCCACAGGACAAAGTAGAACTGCCGTGTGGGGCTCCCAAGGCTGTAAGCTTTATGGAAGCAGACTGCCACCTCTTTCTCATATGGAGCAGCTGGCAAGTTCAAACAACCAACTTTTCAGTTAGCAGCCAAGCACTTAAACTACTGTGCCACGAGGGCTCCTTATTTGCCTACCAAAAACCCCCCAAAACCCAACCCATTGCCATCGAGTCAACTCTGACTCATAGTGACACTATAGGACAGAGTCCTGCCACGTAGGGTTACCAAGAAGCAGCTGGTGGATTTGAACTGCTGACTTTTTGGTTAGCAGCTGTAGCACTTAACCACAGTGCCACCAAGGCCCCATTATTTGCCTTTTACTAGCATAGTTATCAGGTCTATAGCCACTTCCCCAACAGCCCTAGGGTAACACAAACTGAAACAGAGACTTCGGCTGATTGAATGTAAGAACTGTTTGTATGTATTTATTTCCACGGGAGCCAAAGGAAAAGATTTCTCCAAGGTCTTCCAAGCTCTGAAATTTCAAAATCAACTTTAATTACTCCCATCAATTCTACCCTTTCTCAATACAGCTCCACATAGTCCTTTGATGTTCTAAGGCTAACAGAACCAGAGGCATCCCTTCCAAGCCTCAGTTTTGTTCCAGATAGAGATAAATGCCATTCCCATTGTACTCTTGGTTATAAGGGACCATAACTAGATTCAAGGTCTGGATGTCAATTAGCAGGAAAGTGATATTACAAAGAAATTTCCTTTTTAAGGTGTCAATTCCCCAGGAGTTCATAGGGTTGGAACCAAAGTCTGAATGTTTTCTTCCGTTATGAGTCAACTGAGAGTTCTAGATTAATATTAGACCTGAACACTATGACAAACATTACCCTTCAACATCACAACAACTTCATGAAACAAGGTTTTTAATTCTTGTTCTACCACTGGGAAAACTCAGGGCCAGAAAGGTGAATGATACAACAAGGACTCAAATCAGATCTGAAGGGCATAATACCTAGTCTCTAACCACTTGAATACAGGGAAATAGTTTCTTTTCTCCTTCCTCTTTTGAAGGGAACCAGGTACCCTCAGAGTGAGTTTCCCTGAGAGGGAGCCTCTCCAAGCTGAATGTCGATAACCCTCTCATCATGGTCTGGGTGCTTGGGACTAATTACATTCAGAGAAGAAAGGGATTAAGCAAGAGCCATAAATAAGGCCATAAGTGAGCATAGATGCTGCTCAGAAAAGTTCTTTCTCCACCTTGAGTCCCTACCTCCCTGAGGAAGATCAACCAGAGTGGACCAAGGACCCAGAGACAGAACCAATGCTATGTGCTCACCAAGCCTCTTACCTTTCTTCTGAGGACTACAACTAGACTACACTCCCCAATGTCCCTTGCAGCTAGATGTGGCCATGTGAATGAGTTCTATGTGGCCAGAAGTTATGCATGCTACCCTCAGGGCTGACCTATAAGACCTCCCTCACCATCTCCTAAGGACCTCTGGTGGTACAGTGGTTAAGTGTTCAGCTGCTAACTAAAAGATCAGTGGTTCAATCCCACCAGCTGTTCTGCAGGAGAAAGACGTGGCGGTCTGCTTCCATAAAGATTACAGCCTTAGAAACCTATGGGGTAGTTCTTCTCTGTCCTATAGGGTCACTATAAGTTGGAATCGACTCAACAATGGGTTTGGTTTTGTGGTTGTTCACCATCTCCATAGTCTCTCTTTTTTTTTTTTTTTTTTTGTCTTCAATCCAGATGCAGAGAATCCAATGGCTGTCTCTGATGCCCCAAGGGATGGAAGAAGCCTGGGTCCCTGAATGACTGCATGGAGCAGAGTACTCACACACACACTGCGTTAAGCTAGGACCTGAATGAGCATAAATCTATACTGTGTTAAGCCAGGGAGAATTGCAGGTTTTGCTGCAGCACCTAGAACACCCTGCCTAATGCAGACCTTCACTCTTGGTAATTTCTCCATGTAGTCAGGAGCTTGGCCCCTCTAGCCTCTCTTCTCACCTCTCCCATGAGCCCTTGCTGCCTTTCCACTCCTCATTAGCACCTCTACCTCAACCTGCATGGAGAAAATCAAGGAAGATGAAATTTAAATCAGTCCATTTTTTTCCCTGTTTGCAACTTTGGAGAAAGCAAAAAAGAATAAAAATTCAGTGGATCAGAGAGGAGGTTGAAGTTACAGCCAAAGATGAGCTGTGAAAATCATCTGTGGATTTCAGTTTCTGAGACTCTCTTACTTCATTAGTCAAGGTCTGGCTTTCTACCAAGGAGCCAAGTGTGCAGGGTCACTCCTGTCTGCACATTTGTCTGTGCTCACTCTGGACAGGTTTGCTCCAAGTGTGAGCCTCCATCCTCCACAAAACATCTCAGAGCTAAGTGTTGATAGCCCCCACATCACAGACAGGTGCCTCGTCACATGACTCCTGCTTCCACTTCAAAGCAAAGTGTCTCAGAATGTCATCAATGACAGAGATGTTGGAAATCATCTGGTCCTACTCAGCCATTTTGCATATGGGTAAACCAGGTTGAAAGAGGGGAATCAGTTTGCCCACAGTGACACAGCAACAACTAAGACCAGACCTCCTGCTTCCCAAGAGAGATGAGAAAATAGTGTTTAATGTTTAAAAGGCAGGTAAAGAGTATGCCAAAATATCAATGGAGGAATAGAAAAGAGCCAGGCATCCCAGCAAATAGCATTGTTCAGACAGCCAAGAAAGAGGAGACAAAGGGAAAAGGGGGGGGGGGGGTACGAAGGGAGGGAGGAAGAGCAAGAACTCTGGTTCCTCAGACAACTTTGTCTGTGAAGTCATACTTGTGATAGCTGCTGGCGGTCTCTGGGAGATGCCCCACCAGATAGCCCTCCTCATGTGGGTTCTGTACTGAAACTAGAGTGTCAGGCCTGGGCCAGCTTACAACGTGTGGATTTGACTGGCCCCATCATCATTACTCACATAAAAACTGACATCAAGAGCACCTTGAACCGGAAAGAACATTCCAGAAGTGGTCTATGCAGGACACATAGGGAAGGAAAATGCTATAATCCTGGCTATTTACCTCCAAAGTGGGGAGATGGCAGGATGGGATAGAGATGAAGAGAGCAGAATTGCATAAGATTCTTGGGTCCTAATTAGCCTTGGTTGAAAGATTGACCTCCTTCCATCTTTGGATCCCTCCTCAAGGATCAGCCCTGGGAGCTGCTTTAAACCTTGGGAAATCACTTGAATTAAACTCACCCTAAAGACACCCCTGATTAGGAGTCAGATTTGAGGGTATAAGTAGGTCCACTTTAAATGGCCAAGCCTGTAGAGTCAAGTCCCTGAGATTTGAAACCTCCTGCCCAGGACCAGATGATACCACTTAAATCTACCCCACTCATCCTCATCGAGAGCTCTGGGGCCAAATGTTGGGGGAACTACATTTCCAGACCTTCTCTTACTCTTTGATTCCATTTTTTCAAGGAAAATGTCACTTATCTCATTCTCAGAATGGAGCAAGGAGGAAGAATTGCTCTGGGAAAAGCAATAAAGTAGATAAAGCGTGTCTCCTCCAGGGTGTTTCTAGTCACTCCCTGACTCACCAAGACTCTCACTCACTGTCTGGATTCCCCCAAAGATACTGGCTCAACCAGAGTCCCAGATGGATGATTAAATAAAGACACATCTTCAGGAAACACAGGAGTGTGAGGAAGGTTATGGAAATAAACAAGGAATGTTGAGGCATTCAGAGAACAGCAACAGTGGGATACCATTACTAACCTCTACAACTGGCAGGACAGGGACGGGGTGGAGGGGAATTAGTGTCCCTGGAGCTCAGTGAGGGCTGGACTGTGGAGGAGCCACAGAATTGGAGGTATTGTCATGGAGGGCACAGTGACAGCCAGGGGCATTAGGGAGAGGGTGAAGCAAAGAGAGAGACCTCCTGGTCTCCAATTTCCTAACAGGGCTTTCTATTAGCCAAACCCAGCTGGAAGACAATGGGCATGAGAGTTCATTAAGGCAGTCCATGAGAATCAGTCTCCCAGAGCACACAGCACTACAGAGAAGGGAAGAGAATGCGGGAGGGCAAAGGGAAAAATAATCCACTCAGACCCCTATCTCACTACTCTGTCCAGGCTCCTCTTTCCCTCTCCTTCCTAATTCTTCAGGCTCCAAAATTATCTGTCCCTACTTCTCCAAGTTAACCTTCACTTTCCCCTCAAAGTGAAGGATCTCAGCTATTCTGAAGAAGAAAGCAACTAAGCAATTCAGACCAGGAGTGAGCACCCTTTAACTCATGCTGCAAGTGATATTTAGTTTACCTTGTTTTGAAAAGCAATGAATGGCAAACAGGGAGCATTACTGCCATTACTTCAACCTCCAGTTCTCATTCCAGACATCACTAATCCATTACCGTTCCCTCTCATACTAAATGAGTCTGGATGCAGCCCCAGAATCCTTCCCCAGACAGTGTCTGAAGCAGCTACTACTAATCAATCGAAGTTTGTGTTTGAGTGTAAACCTACCAGAACTCCTTGCGATAAACATTTCTCTAATAGAATTTTAAGCTTTGTGTCAGTAAATAATTTAGGATATATACATAAATATAAAAACATATACCCATTGCAGTCAAGTTGATCCGACTCATAGAGACCCCTATAGGACAGAGTAGAACCGCCCCATAGAGTTTTCAAGGAGTGGCTGGTGGATTCGAACTCCCAACCTTTTGATTAGCAGCCAAGCTCTTAACCGCTGCACCACCGAGACTCCTTAAGATCACTAATGAGACATATATTTTTTTTCTTATTGTATATTAGATGAAGGTTTACAGAGGAAATTATTTTCTCATTAAACAATCAATACACTTTGTTTTGTAACATTGGTTGCCAACCCCAACATGTCAACATTCTTCCTCTCTTGACCTTGGTTTCCCCATTACCAGCTTTCCTGTCCCTGCCTGCCTTCTTGTCTCTGCCCCTGCAATGAAACATATATTTAGATGTGCAATTGCTTAGATACCTGCTTGAAAAGAGAGGCCCAGTCTCCTAGGAATCCTTGGTCAATGAAGAATGGGTCTTCAGAAGAAGAACAGGGGAACTTCCACCCTACCTATCCAGTGTCTTTCTCTTCTCACCACCAATTAATCTTAGAAATGCTTCCCCCTTCACAGTTCTTCAAACCCCCCTTCAGAGATTGGGCTACAACTAATTGTGGGGTGTTGGTCCCAGGTATCCACCTTCCCCAACTTCTGTCCTAGCCTTACTATCTTCATCACCAGCCTTGCTCTTTGGGCCGCAAGTACTCAGGGAATTTGCTCCCCTCAAGGATATGAGCAGGTAACAAGAGGGATCAGATACTATGACAGAGACTGGCTAGCTGCTCCCTAAACCTGTGTCCTCTTCCTTCTGGGTCCGCAGCTACACTATATTCTCCAGCTTCTCTTGGATATATGACTTCCATGGACATATTGACTAAGTTAGAGCCAATGAGAGTTTGAGTTGAAGATGTACTCCGCATCCAAGCTGGGCCCATAATATCATCCAAAGCATAAACCTATGCTCTGTTTCCCACTTCCACAGCCATCTTGGAAACCACGTGGTGAAAATCACTTTGAGGAGAGTAACTCACCCATTAGGAGTATCCATTTGAACTTTACATGAGTCAAAAATAAAATTCTATCTTGTCAAGCCTGAGACTTGAGGGATTTATCTGTTACAGCTGCTAATGTTAACGTAACACAGACTCCTACCCTCTCATTCACATACAAGTCCACCAACTGAATTTTGTCCCCATGTACTCTGATTTCATGATATGTTGGCTAAGAACCATAATCACCTTTTTGGAAATAAAATATTTTAGTAGTTTTAGAAAGGCATTACAATCTACCAAGAATTCCTAGGAGTCACACAGCCAACCTAATGAAAAACACACAGGTTCCTCAAGGAAGTAATCCTTTCTTCCAGGTGTGGTTCTTGTGGTGGTCTCCCAAGGCTGATTTCCTCTTCTTCCAGGAACAGCCTCATTGTTGGGTGGCAGTGCCGGAAGGAGGAACAGAATCCAACCCTCAAGGTTCTCATGGCCTGGAGCTCCACCCCCAACTCCAAAGGGGAGCCTGTGTAACTAAGGCCTCTGGACGCGCTAACTGGCCCAGTAGGGCATCTACGAACTAAGCTGATCCAATCGGATTGAATCTCAACGCTGCCTGATAGTACTGAGACAATTTCACTCTCTTTCACTGGATTTGGCCTTGTGATAAAATGAGCCAGGGACCACGATGTGGAACTTGAGAATTGAACCAACTCAGAGGAAGCAGCATTGCAAGAATGATCCCGCCTTTTTATAGGTCACTCCATGGAGGTGAGGAGAATGGTTGAAAAGAGGCAAGAAGAACTTCAAGAAGACGTGACTTTATTAAACCAGGCAAGATACGACAGGCCCTCAGATTAGAGTGGGGACAGTGGCAGTGTAAAGGAGTGACGAGATTTACTAACAAGTATGGAATTAGAATCAGTAGGATTCAGTGAGAGATTAGATACGGGTTTGAGAGTAAAGTTACAAAATGACCCATGAAGGCCGGTGTAACCGGTGGACAGAGATGCCGTTTACTGAACTGGCACTTGAGAACCTGTCGTAGCTATCGCTGCTATTGTTTTATTATTGTGAAGAGATTATATTCTAACGCACCAAAACATTCCAGAGTATAGTTCAAATCTTCTACAAGCTGAAAAGTGCGAAACGTTCAATTTAAGTCTAGTTGGATTCTGTGAATTTCCAAAGTCTACCTTGCTTCTAAGATGCAACCAGGACTCCCTGGAGACGTCACCGGGCAGGCTGAGGAAACAGACAGAAATAACTTCCAGAAGACTCAGACTTCGAATTGCTATTTGGGCTACTAAACTGCTTCGACAATGACTCCTGAATAAATTTTTTAGTAACTGGCATGAATGTTTAGCAGTGGAGTATCTAAGGAGAAGTTTAATATTTTTATTTCCTCTGGTGTGCTCCAATATGATTAGCTTTGTGTCAGTAAGGGGAATGTTTCTACAGCATATGAAAGCTGAACTGTTATACCGAGATGCTTTTTGTACCCCATATGAAGGCAGTCTCCAGGGAGGATGCTAATATCTGATTTCAAGTGGGTAGAGAGAATTGAAAGTGTATTTCTAGAAGCAAGAAAAGGTAAAAGATGGACTCAGAGGAGGTAGGCTCCTAATGTAGAAGTCTTGGCCCCATAGCCACATTCTCTCCTGTCCCCGTCCATGAATGCCTACCAAGACCTTGGCTGATCTGTGGCCAGAGACTGAAGAAGGACTTGAGAAAGAGAGAGTCTTCAGTACCAAATAGCCTATAAAAGAAACGTGGAGTATTCTTGGGGTATTTTGCAGCGTAACTCCAGGGCTTGTTCAATGTCTTTGTCCCAAACAATTCAAAATCATATTGCTAGAATAAGGCAATGTCAAATGCTTGAACATGCTTGGATTTTTGTGTTTTAATCCAGATTTTGGGCATCTAGATGATTAAACCAAAAACCAAACCAAAGCTGTTGTTATCGAGTCAATACCAACTCACAGCAACCCTATAGAACAGAACATAACTGTCCCATAGGATTTCCAAGGAGCGGCTGGTGGATTCAAACTGCTGAATTTTGGTTAGCAGCTGAGCTCTAAACCACTGTGCAACCAGGGCTCTGGGTGATTAAAGTACCTGTAAAATTCCAACAACATCATAGAATTATTAGATTACATTTACATCTTCCTCTTGGCCTAACTCATGAAGAAAATGAATTCCAAGGAACTCAGAATATCTCATGAGGTTTTGCTGGTAGGGAGGAAAAGGGCACCAAGCACTTGGTTGGGGAGCAAGATAAGGAAAGAGTGACGACAGCTGAGCATGGCCAAGGGGTGCTCAAGTCCAGGGCCAAGGGCACGGAAAGTGGTACCTACCTCTCTTTAGCACCTGTGAGCTCACAAAGCACTTTCACTTCCATACTAGCACCATTTGGTCCTTGTTTCCTGGGGCAGGAGGGTGGGGCCTGCTGTCTCCATTATATGGGAAAGCAAGCCAGACATTTCCAGTGAACTTGCCCAGCGTTTCACAGATGGCAGAGCAGGAAGGCCCAGGACCCCCAATCCCAATTTTGTGCTCAGTGTTATCTCTTGAAAGACTGCAGTCCTTCTTCCTGATTTTGTACTGGCCACAATCACTCTGGCAGGCCACGAAGCAGCCTTATTAATGTTATTCTCTGCTGAAGAGAAAACAAACTATCAGCTCAGTTCAGTACATCTATTTTAAAGCTGACTTTGTGTAAATGAGGAGGCAGGGAAACAGTCATTTGGATTCCCAGCTAAGGATGTTAGGATGTTACGCTACATTTGAAATTGCATTCTAATTACACTGTATTGATTATCTCAAAGTAATGTTCACAAACTAATAGAATCCAAGCCAACATGAGATTCATAAACATTAATATGGGGTTCAATTTGTTGATTGTATGCATATATGCACACAGTAACCAAAAAAACAAACCTGTTGCCGTCGAGTCGATTTCAACTCATAGTGACCCTATAGAACAGAGTAGAACTGCTCTATGTAGGTTTCCAAGGAGTGGCTGGTGGACTTGAACTGCCAGCCTCTTGGTTAGCAGCCAAGCTCTTAACCACTGCACCACCAGGGCTCCTTGCACACAATAGATGATCTCAAATGGCTACCACAACCATCGTCCATGATGCTTGGTTAGGCTGTACAAGTGAGTATGTGTGTGTTTGTGTGTCTGCATATGTCTCCGTGGGTGTATGAGGGTCTTTCAATGTGACATAAATGAATCTATTTTGAGTCTACAATTGTCCTTCTCTAAAATGAAAAAGTGAGACAAGAAAACAAAATAAACTAATGCGTAGGTTTGATCAAGCTCCCCAGGAGCTGAGCCAGGCACATGGTTTACGCAGGAGGAGCTCTCAAGAGAAAAGGAGAAAGGGGTCAGGATGGGGCAAAGGGAGGCCCCAAGGAAGGATGTGGAGATAAGCATCACCCTGACCCCACAGGGAGCACTGGAGTATGAATTGCACCGTACAGCTGGACCCAGCTTGAGGCAAGGGGACTGGCTTTTTTTTACACCCACATTCAGGCCTTTGGGTGGCAACACAGTTTGCATTTGACTACTAACCTAAAGGTAGGTGGTTGGAGTCTACCCAGCGGCACCACAGAAGAAAAGCCTGGCAATCTGCTTCCATAAAGACTGCAGTCAAGAAAACCCTATGGAGCAGTTCTACTCTGTAACACATGTGATCACCATGAGCTGGAATCAACTGAACGGCAACAGGTTTGGTCATCCCTTGGCTACAGGCCGTGGGAGATGGAGAAGGGGTATACAGTCCTGGGCGAGGGTCAATTTTCCAGAGAAGGGAGCAGCTATATGTCAGTATTAACCAATACTAACAGCAACTGGCCCAGAAAGGGGAGCATCAAGAGTCCTCACTATATATTACATATGTTTTTATTTTTTGAAAAGCAAACTCACCCAGAGTACAGCTTGTGTCTTCTGCATTTTTTGATCATTGGCTATTGTCCCGCAGATCAGAAACCATTTTATTTGTGAGCCAACATCAAGGCTAAATAATGTCGACATGCTCACTGGTGACCTCACGCTGTAGGAAAAAGAGCATGCAACAAAAACTGATGAAATTTGAGTGAGGTCTGTAGTCTAGCTAAGCGTATCACGTCAATGTCAATTTCATGGTTTGGACAACATCCGATAGCTTTTCTAACACGTTCCCTTTGGGACAAGGGGTGGTGGGTACCTGGGAACCCTGTACTATTTTTACCACTTCTTGTGAGTCTACGATTATCTCAAATTAAAACTTAAAGAAAAAGCATAAGATCTAGAGTCATAAGATTTGAGTTCTGGTTCTTGTACTTACGAGTTATGTGTAATCCACTATATTATAGATATTTTCGGGGAAGCGACCATGCTTTATTCTTCTACATATTTCCTGTCTTATCACATGACCTGTGCCCTAAAAAGTAGATGATGAAAGAATAAATCTCTTCATGATTCAATGAATGAATAAGTGAGTAAATAGTAGACCTCGAACAAATTACTCAGGCCCCTTGAGCCTCGGCATCTGCATCTGCCCACTGGGTACCTGCAAGGATCAAAGGGAATTCTCTACACACAATGCCCTGAAACATCTAAAGATGTTCTTTACACTGTCAGCAGGACTCGGGCCAGGCTGGCAGGCTCAGAATCCCATGGGGAGATGAAGAGAAATGCAGGTTCTCAGATCTAATTCGGGATGCGTGGGGTGTGGCCCTATAATCTGTATTTTCAATCAGCTCACCCAAGCGACAAGCATGTAGCAAAGTTTGGGATCCATTTATGCAGAAGAGCCCCAGTGTGTTATTAACAAGCTAAGGTAGAGGGAACTGAAAGAGACTGGTGGGAAGGAGAAAGAGAGAGGAGAGAAGCAGGTAGTGAGACATGAGCTTGACATAGGAGCTGCCATCTCCCCCTTGGCCTTCCTCCTGCAGGTGGCTGCTGGGCCTTCTATCAGCCAGGGGAGCCACAAAGAGAGCTGGTCATGCTTGCAGCCCAGATGCTGTGAGCCCACAGATCTGAGATGTTTGTGGACCCCTTCTGTCTCCCCCCAGAGTATGCTGGGAAGGTACTGGATAAAAAAAAAATGACTCAGATATTGTTTCCAGAATAAAAAAATAAAATAAAACAAGCAGGTAGTATTGTTCCTATATATACAATGTCTGTCGTTATGGAAACTTGTCTCAAACAAAGCTCCTTTCAACACAATAAAAGTCCTCTGTATTCGGCAGCATCATTTCAGAAGAGGAGAAGGAAGGAATGTGTGAGGAAGACATTGGTGTAAAAATCCACAGTACTTTAATGCCCAAATCCTTTAATGGATTATGGAGACTTGGCAAATGGTCTTAACTAGCTGTCAGGTTTTCTTCCTTTCTCTCTGTGTATCTGTGTGTGTGTGTGCGCACGCAGGCGCGTGCACGTGCTAGCATGTGTCATGTGTGTTAATACATGGAATAAACGGCCCGTTGACCCACAGGAAGCAGAGAGGTGGTGGTCCCCTCACTCTATCTCAGGAATGATTTCTCTCCTTCGGGACTAAGGTCTCCTACATCTGTTTCCTTCCTTTTATACCTGGGACTGTCGGTCCCTGCAGGTATGCAGCAGAATAGCCTTGGGCTTGAAATCAAAAGATCTGGATTTCAAGCTTATTGTGTTGGCGGCCAAATCGCTCAGCCTTCACATCTCCAGCTTGGGAAAATTCTACTTGCCTTGACCTCCTCAGTGGAGGCTGTGGGGACACCGTGAAAGAATGACTGTGGCTGTGCTTTGTAAACTCCAAGGCAGGCAAGTGTCAGCCGTGTTTATTGCTGGACACATCTCAAGCAGTCTTACCCATTAAGGTCCCTATCCCCTGTGACACTTTTGGGAAACCCTCTCTGGGATGTCCCTAGGCATTCTGATCAGACATGTATTACCCAACAAGCAAGGTAAGCATGTGCTTAGGGCATCCACAGAAGAGGGGCACCAGTTGTCCAAAACAACGACCCATAGATGCCAAGCAGACAGGGCACAACAAAAAGCGAGCACCATGGTGGAAGGGAACCGACCCATTTTCTTGGTTGTAGAATACATGGAATAATGCAGTATACAATAAAAATCCTAGAACCCCACATCCACTAAAAATTTTATAATCCAGTTCATCTCGTCCCACTAAAATGGCATACGCCACTTTTGCATTCAATCCCTAATACCATAAAAACCATCATGGGTAGCTGAGACACACACGGACACACACACATATACGTGTATATACATAACTCACACATCCCGTTGGAATGTGTGAGGAAACAGAGGAGGGGACACCATGAATTATCAGTGTTTAGGCCCCCACATGGCTTGATCTGGCCCTGATTGTGATACAAAGGATAACAATTGTGGAAAACATCACTATGCCGAGCTCTACGCTAAGTGTTTATTTACTTCATTTACCAGGTAGAAGTCTCCTGAGGTAGGTGTTATTGTGCCATGTTTCAGGAAGGGAAGGGAAGCTCCAAGAGGCTGGGCCACTCCCCCAAGGTTGTGTAACTAGTAGGTAGCTGGGTGGGTGGTCATCTCTGCTTCTGTGCCTCCACAGCCTGTGTTGGCCCCACGAGATGTCACAGTCTATGTTCTGCGTAACCAGGGCCTGTGCCGCTTTCCAGCTGCTCCATCTACTTTCCTGTATCTCCTGGTGGGTTTTTCTGGAGCTTCACAGATGAATTAATATATTTGCCCGATGGATTTTATTATCTCGTTCAATTTATGAGAAAGGGTCCATTCGTGGGCTGCCATGACAAGCCATCTCTTTTCACTGTGGCATTTCCCCCACTCCAGCCTGTTTACAATGTGATAAAGAATGCCTTTCCAATGCAGTCCAAATTCTTCTCAGGCGTCCTGGGGGTGGGGAGAGAGAGACACAGAGAGAGGAAGTGTGTGTGTGTGTGTGTGTGTGCGCGCGCGCGAGCACACTATCAGATTGATTGCTATGTTTCATCAAGGTCACTGATTCTGTCTTTCATCTATGCAACAATTGATGTAAGATTCCAGAGAAATGCCCTTTTGTTCTAGAGATGCAACCAGAGAAGCCTGAAAAAGCCAACATTCACAAGGTGTTAAACTTAAAAAAAAAAAAACTCTCTGTAATCAATGCTAATTTGACATGATGGCATGCAACGTTTCTCATCTCCAAAGCTCTTTGCAAAAATTAATTACCAATTAATCTAAAAATTTAGAGCAATATTTATTTATTACCTGTGCACTCTGAACTTGATAGTGTTTGTATTTAAAAGTATAACTGGTAAAACTATCCCACGATGCTTTAAAATGGAAATAACTGCTCCAATAGTTCATAGAAAAGGGCAGATCACAAGTACGTCAGAGAGATGAGACTTTGTCAGATTATTTTAAGAGCTGTTGGTATCTCCCTGGGAAATGCAATGAAAATATGCAGTTGGAAGTTTGCTGAAGGAATTTCTCCCAAGTAATAATGCTAATCAGTCAAGAGCAATGAGCTCTTAGAGAGTGAGCTGGTCTACTCTTTCAGAGTGCACTGAGCTACTATTCATAGCTACGTCCTGAAATAGTGCATTGTGGAGAGGAGGCAAATTACATTGTCCCAACAGACAAATGAGTCATTAAACCTGAATGAGGGAGAGAAGGGGGAGGAAGAGGAAAGCAGGGAAGGAAAGAAGGAGGGAAGGAAAGCGGGATGAAAGGAAAGAAGGGATGGAAGGAGGGAAGGGAAAGGGAAGGGAAGTGAGGGGAGGAGAGGGGAGGGGAAGGGAGGGGAGGGGAGGGGAGGGAAATTTAGTCTGAGGTTGACCGGACAATGTTTGGCATACTAAAAGCATGGACCGTTTCTACAGAAGAAGCATGAAATGCAAAGACATACTGGGTGTTAATTTCTGTTTTAGGATACGAAAAGTGAACTCTTTTCCAAGACCACAAAGTAAGTCAGCAGCCTACTGCCTCATCCAAAACAAGCCTCTGTTTAGCTCCACCTGGTGGTCCTTCTGCCTTCAAACCACACAAAAAAAAACCAAACCCAGTGCTGTGGAGACCATTCGGACTCATAGCGACCCTACAGGACAGAGTAGAACTGCCCCATAGAGTTTCCAAGGAGCGCCTGGCGGATTTGAACTGCTGACTCTTTGGTTACTAGCACCTAGCGCTTAACCACTAGCCACCGGGGTTTCCTTCAAACCACAAGGTAGGCTGAAAGCTACAAAAACGTGCGGAAAATTCATTTACAGTACCAGGTTTGGGGCACACAATTATCTGGGGGGTGGTTTTCTAGAGACTAATCACTACTGGGCAAACACCTGAACAGAATCAGGGTCTCCACCCCGCCCCCCTTTATTTCTTCCATTTTGGCACAAGTTGTGGTTACAATTTATTTCAAAGCTGACAACAGAGCTAAAAGCCAAGATGACACCCCATGAATTCAGAGCCCAGCAGGAACAAGTCTGTCACCCCCCGGCCGTGAAAAATCTTTTGAATTTCCACGATGGCGGCAAGCAAATCGTCTGAACAGAGGCATCGTTTGGACTTTGAAAGAAGAAGAAAGCACGTCACGGCTCTGAGACCCAGAGAGCTTTCAGGCAGGGGTGTGTTTTAGCAACACTAGCTTGTGGGTATTACGATTTTGAGGTTTTTTTTTAGGTAGACATGAGAAGACTGGGTGGTACAGTGGTTAAGCACTCAGCTGCTAACCAAAGGTCGGTGGTTCGAACCCCCCAGCTGCTCCACAGGAGAAAGATGTGGCAGTCTGCTTCCGTAAAGGTTACAGCCTTGGAAACCCAATGGGGCAGTTCTACTCTGTTCTATAGGCTTTCTATGAGTTGGAATCGACGTGACAGCAACGGATTAACAGGTTAGATAGACATAATGATTAATATTTACTCAGGGGGTCCATGGTGCACGTGGGCGAGAGGGTGGGAAAGTTCACGGAGGATTTCAGAGGTTCACATTCCTCCCAGAAATATCAATATCTGATCCAGTGACTCTGTGGATCTCTGGAGGGCCATGAGGTCTTCGAGGACCACTGGGGGCATGACTGCTGGTCGTCACAAGCTTCCTTGCTTCCCACAGAACTTCCCACGCTGTTGTCCAGCCTGCTTCAGGGACAGCTGACCCTCAGGACTGCTCCCCTAGTCCTACTGTGGCTGTGTCAGCAATACCTCCGTGGGAAGGGAGATGACACAGCAGTGAGCTGGCAAATATCATTTTAAACTAAATAGTGTATTTTAAAATGCGTTTCACACATTGCAGGCACAGATGGCGAGGCGTCCACATCTTAGGAGACAGCTGTGCTGAGGAGAGGACAGGTGTGCACGGAGGTTCATCTTCATGCCAGCTTTCTGGCACGGCTTCCCCCCGTGAACTGGCGTTAGCTGATCTGCCTTCGTGCCCTTGGGCTTGGGATCTTGCTGGCAAACTCTAGTCCACCTAGACCATGCCAGATGGGTTACTTGTGGTCCTGAGCTGGGGTTGCTTCCAAACGAGAACAGTTATTTGTAAAATGCAAAACCATTTCACAGCACCAAAGATACATTCCCTTTTTGCTTTTGCTTGTCTTTTTTTTTTTTTTTTTTTTTGCAGTGGCGGTCATTATTGTTCGGGAGCAGCTTTTTGTTGTGAATTTTGTTGTTAGTTTTACAAGAAGGAGACAAGTGAAAGAAGAACGGAAGCTGGGTGAAATGTACTTATCTGGATCAAATGCCCAGATTTCCCCAGAGACCCCCAGCTTTTGAGGACCACTGAAGCCATCCCCCTCCTTGTGCCGTCCTCAAATTGACCTAAAAACTTAACCCACTGCCGTCAAGTCGATTCTGACTTACAGTAGTGACCCTACAGGACACAGCAGACCTGCCCCGTAGCATTTCCAAGGAGTAGCTGGTGGATTTGAAATGCTGACCTTTTGGTTTGTAGCCAAAGCTCTTAACCACCGTGCCACCAGGGAACCAAAAAAAAAAAAACAGAGCAGTTGAAGTGGAGTCGATTCCAGCTCACGGAAACACCAGTGCTGCACAGTTCTTCAGCGGCCGATTTTTCAGACGTGGATCACCAGGCCCTTCTTCTCAGGCACCTCGGAATGCGTTCGAAACATCAAGCTTTTGGTTAATAGTGGAAGGCCATTTACACCTCCCAGGGACTCCTGGCCTGGGGGAGTGGTTGTCAAAGTGGGGGTGCCGGATCTTCAGCAGCATGGTCACCTGGGAAATTCAAATCCCCAGGCCGGATCTCAGACCGGGCTGAGAGACTCAGGATGGGGGGACCCAGCAATCTGCGTTTTAACCAGCCCTCCAGGTGGTTTTAATTCATGCCGAAGTTCAACAATCACTGGTTCAGGGCACCCAGTGGGAGATTATTTACAGGTAGATAAGGCCCTGATCTGGCCTATTCCAGCACCCTGGGCTTAAGGGGCCATTCCCTATGGCAAACTAACACGTTTCTTCCTGGCTTGGCTCCACGGTCTCTCAAAATTCCTTTGTATTTCTGCATCCCTGGGACTTTGGTTCATGGCGAGAACTGGGTTTCTGCACTGGCAAGGTGGAGGGTCATATCTGGAACCGTTGAGGGCACCATGGCAATGCCATCCTCTGACGCCATCCACAGTAAGTTCTGCTGGCTTCTCCCCGAGGCAGGTCCTGTAGGCCTCAAGCACGGTGGATGCAGTTTAGTCTGGGGCTTGGAGGGCATTCACAGGGGAGCCCTGGAGACTGCCTGGAAACAGATCACTGAAATACAAACTGATTAGTGCTATAGAGAGCCCTGGGCCAACAGCCTGGGCACAAGATGCAGCCCTAGGGAACACAAGGACACAGTTCTTAATCTCTGCAGCCCCAGCAGAGACCCAGCAGCCCAGGCAGGGAAGAGACACAAAAAGCTCGATCCCTGTGAAAAGACAGCTGCAATAGCCAGAGTGGGGCTGCCTGCCTGGACCCCAAGAAGCAGGCAGGGAAGGAGGCCTCCCCAACTGTCCAAATGGTGCACTGTGGCTCTCTCTGAAGCCCCAAATGGTGGTGGGGTGTGTGTGTGTGTGTGTGTGCACCACTGATGACCCTATGGAGCACAGTTCTACTCTGCAACACATAGGGTCGCCATGGGTCAGAATTGACTCGATGGCAGTGGGTCTGTTTGTTTTGTTTTGTCCCTTCTAACAGTGGAGGGGGCCGACTGCCACCACTCTAGCCTCTGCCAAAGGCAAGGTGAGCCTTTTCTGTCCCTTCTCGCTGACTCGGGCCCCCTTCCCTCACTTGCAAGTGCCCTCTGCCCCAGCATTCCATGGGTCCACCTGGGAGCTCTGTGTCTGTGAGCCTGGGAGACCGGCCCCTACCCAGTCCTGGTTCCACCATGAACGAGCCATGCCCTTCACCTCTGTGAGCCTTCACGCGTGTGCACTGAAACATGGAGGAAGGAGCTCCTTCCTGCCAGCACTATGGGAACGGGTAAGGGTACAATGAGACGTCTGTAGAATGCAGCTGGCTCCTTGGGCAGGGGTGGTTATTAAGAAAGAGATTTGCAATGAGGATGTTGGTCTGGAGTCTCTCCTTGGACCAGTCTAAACCGAAAGTAAATCCACCACTGTCGAGTTGATTCCAACTCGTAGCAACCCTATAGGACAGAGTAGAACTGCCCCACAGGGTTTCCAAGGCTGTAAATCTTGACAGAAGAAGGCTCCCACATCTCTCTCCCGAGGAGTGGCCGGTAGGTTGGAACTGTCAACCTTTGGGTTGGCAGCCGAGCACTTCAACCACTGCACCACCAGGGATCCTTTCACCAGTCTAGACAGATCAAATGGGGGCCATGGCATCGTGGTTTCTGGGAGTGCCAAGGCTCTGGTTTCTGACTGATGTCTACCCAAAAGCAGGCTGCCTTACGACCTAAAGAAACCCCAAACCAGGGCATAAAAGCTAGAAGCAGGGAATGACAAGCCAAAAAGGTAATAAGAAGGATTGAAAAAGAAGCTGGCCCTCGCTGCAGCTTCGCTGATTTCATCTCACCTTCTGCGGACAAGAGCACAGGGTTGCTCCTCCCCTTGCATTGGCTGTCTGATCCCCAAGGCTCAGTGGCATGCCCAGTAACCACGACATCTAAGTCTGCAGGGCTTCCAGGGGGGCATGAAAGGGCTAAAAAAGCTGTGGCCCCATCTTCTGGGCATGAAACTCTATCACAACCCCTGGCCCCCATGCAGCAGCTGAAACAAGATCAACCAAGGCTGCATATTTGCCAGAGATGCCTTGCCTCTGGGGCCCAGCTGGAGGTGTCAACCCCGGTCTGGAGACAGACCTTACTCCTGAAAGCCCAGAGCAACAGGCTGTGTAGAGAAGACGCCAAAGATTCCATAATCACTCAGGGAGCTCCACTGGGAAGTTACCAGGATAAGGACAGAAAGCAATGAACAAGGGACCCTCTGATACTGAACAACCACGCTGTCAGATTGGTACTACTATTATCCCCATTTTATATATGAGGAAACTGAGACTCAGAAAGGTCAGGCAGTTGCCCAAGGCTACAGGGCTGGCAAGAGACAGAGGCAGAACCCTATGCCTTAAGTTTAGAACCCACTAAAATATCCCCTTCCCTGTTGCATTCAGCAGAGTCAGGAAGAAGGTATAATCCCAAGACCCCTTAGTTTTAAGGAAGGCTGGTTCCCAAGACAAGACAGCACTTGGGCAGGTGAGGATGTGCTGGGAAGATGTGAGTTAAGGGGCCAGTATGCCTGGGGTTAAAAGCCAGCTTGGCCACTTACATCTCTCGTTTCTCTCAGTCTTGCCTGTGCCAAAATGTCAGAAGGTTTTTCATCCATTTTGCTGACTCATGACCACCATTCCTCAATTCTGAGTCCATTCACATCTCTACTTCTCTCCTTTCTTCTTTTCCTTCTTCTTCTTCCCCCTTTTTCTCCCCCTTTCCTTCCTCTCTTCTCCCTTTCTCTTCTTCTCTCCTCTCCTCTGCTCTCTGTCTCTCCCTCTGTCCTCCCCTTCTTCTCTCTTTCTCTCCATCTCTTAATCATCTTTTTTCTCGCCTCGCCATCTCCATATCCTCCCATTACCTTTCTTTCCTCTGTTTTTCTCCCTCCCTCTCTCCCCTGACTTCCTCTCCCAGTTCCCCCACAATATCAAGCATTAAAGTGACAAGTCAAAATGACCCACAGAGACTTGACTTGGAGTACCTCATCCTTGCACATAAGCCCTCAGCATCAACCTGGGCTTGGTGCCCTACAGCTGCCTGATTAAAACACCAAGGGAGGTTTTGTCTCCAGATAGTTTTATAGCGTTTGCTGAAGGGGGCAGTTGTGCTTTGTCTCCATGCCAAAATGAAGCAAAGCTTTTTTGGAAGAGGAAGTAGAAAATAAAAAAATCCAGTCAGTCTCTCAGTATTGTTCTGCGTGCCAGCAACTTGATGCTTTTTCAGGGTGGGAGGAAAGTGACTGCAAACGCCACCCTCTGCGATGGCCCAGGCCCCCTCCTGGCCAGTGTGCTCCTAGCACAGGGAGGGCTGCTTTGAACAGGAGACAGTCAAACAATGGGAACACTGGGCTGGGAGCCTTCAGCCCAGACGCTGGGGCTAAAAATGACTTCTACCCACATGGGTAGTGTTATTCTGCATAAAGGGGACAGGAGGGAGCCAGAGGCTTTGTAAAGATGGCTTAGAAAAGTGCCAGGGAAAAGGAGAATCGTTTTATCTATTTCTGCAGCCCACAGCCTTAGGAGCCACCGAGGCAAAAGAGAGAGGGAGAGATGTTACTAGCATTTGCAAGTCCATTTTGGAAAGTAGAATTAAATCCAGGTCTGGGAGAGCTGAAGACTCTCTGGTCCCATCCCTTCCGTTTTCAAATGAGGTGACTGAGGTCCAGCCACTTCGGATACCTTGTGCACGTTGCCCCTCCCAAAGCAGACCAAGAACAGAGCACTGCAGACCCTCACTCTCTTTCCAACACCTCCCACATCTGCTTTGCAAACAGAGAGGAGCAGAGAGCAGCATCACCTGCCCCTCGCGTTTTTTATCAAAAGGGGCCTGGAGCTCAACCCCACAGATCTTGGGGGCCCCAGGGAACAGCCAGCCAGGGCTTGTGACCCCAAATGCTGAGTGCACTGCCACGCTTTGGAGTAACAGGTTCTCTTTCATAAGCTTGTCAGAGAGGAATAAGGGTGTCTCCCATTCATTTTCATTGCACTGTTTATTTCAATAGTGTACTCTCAGACGACAGCTCCCAATTCTCATTCCTCATACGGGTAGCTGGTTCAGGTTTTTTCCCTATCTTTCATTAACTTCCTTCTCCACCATTTCCTGGTGTCTTGGGTTGGTTTCCCTGAAAGCAGACCCTGAGAAAAGGATTCTGGTGCACAGGATTTGTTAAGGGAGAACTCTCAGGAGAAAGAAGGGGAGGGAGGCAGGAGAGGGCAGAGGAAGGAGCTAAGCAAGGGTGTGGTCTCAGATAAAGTCTAGCCTTGACTTCATCCACTGGGGACTCTGGAGATAAATTGCCATACAAGTTCTCCCCACCTTTAGGTCCAGCCTTTCGTGCCCCCGTATCTGTTTGTCAAGAAGCCCTGGTGGCATAAGGGTTTAGTGCTCAACTGCTAACTGAAGGGTTGGCAATTCAAACCCACCCAGTAGCTTGGCAGGAGAAAGATCTGGTGATCTGTTTCCATAAACATTAAAGTCTAGAAAACCCTATAGGGCAATCCTACTCTGTCACGTTGGGTTGTTATGTTGTTTTTATTGTTAGGTGCCATTGAGTTGGTTCCAACTTACAGCGGCCCTATGTACAACACAATGAAACACTGCCCAGTCCTGTGACATCCTCACAATCGCTATGCCTGAGTCCATTTTTTGTAGCCAGTGTGTCAATCTGTCTCATTGAGGGTCTTCCTCCTTTTTGTTGACCCTCTACTTTACCAAGCATGATGCCCTTCTCCAGGGACTGGTCCCTCCTAATAACACGGCCTAAATATGTAAGACGAAGTCTTGCCATCCTCGCTTCCAAGGGTTGTTATGAGTCAAAATCAACTTGACAGTACCTAACAAAACAACATGAGTTTGTCGTTGTCTATGGGCTAACCCAAGATGAGGCAAGTTGTAACTTCCAGGGCCAGGCAGCTCCCATACACTGAGAACAGTTGTCTGGAGAAAGGGTGTATCTGTGAGCTTCTGGCAGCCAGCACTCTCAACAGCTAGGGGAAGGGTACACCAGCTGATAAATGGGATATGGACAAGGTACCAACAGCATCCAGTACAGTTGGATGGCTGGAGTTAGAAATCTCCATAGCGTTCTTCAATGGATCCTACACTCAAAATGCCATCTCCTGGATGCTACTTATAAGCCAAGCAGGATCAGAAGAGAAATGTGTCATCCTTTTTCTCTGGTACCCCAATACAGAATCAACATGTCTCATCTTCATTCCCAGGGGCAACTTCCCTAGATAGATCCCATCCTCTCTCACTTGAACCAGCTCATCCTTTCCAGTCTCCCTACTTCCAGCCTATCTCTAATTCATCCTTCTGCCAGCAACCAGAGAAAACTATGTAGTGACAACTGCTCCTTGCTTAAAAAAAAAAAACCTCAAAAGCAACACACTGTCCTCAGGATAAAGCCCACACATGGCAAAAAAGACTCCACTTGACCTGACCCTAGTCTGGCACTACACTCACACACCACCACCCTCCCACTTCATTCTCCAATCATATTTAATACGCCTTATGTTTACAACTCTGTTCCTTTGCCCAGCGACCCTGATGACTGGTATACTTTTATCCCCTCACCTACTTGGTCATCACTTCTCCATTCTTCAAGACTGCATTGATATGTTTCCTCTCCTGAAGCCTTTTCTGAGCTCGCCAGCCACCACTTCGCTTTGTGCAAGCCTTGATATTGCAGTTCCCACGTTGCAGAGAAGTTGTCGTTTTGTTAATCAGCATCCCTCATAAACCACCAGTTATCTGCAGGTTTGAGCCATGTCTTACCTATATTTGCATTCCCTTCTAATTCAATACCCAGCATAGAGTCAGCATTCACAGATCTTCCCTGAAAAATTGCATAAATGCTTGGGCAAAGATATTGAATGACTCAAACATTTTATTTCTGTATTCCATCACCAATCCTGAAAAGTTAGATCATAAGTCTTCTAAGTGGTTAGCAACTCTTTCAAAGACTGTCATGTCTGAGTGACTTTCTAATTTCATGCTAATGGCACTGTTCATAATCATTTCTGTCTCTAAGTCACCACTTACACCTTCCAAGGCCTTAAAACATTACTTTTTTTCTTCTGTCCAAATGCTATACATTATTGGGTCACAGTCTAGCAGTTTGTCCTACAGAAAGGGTGCCCTCACTAAATACTGAGTATGTAATTTTATTTTTCTTCTTTACACAGAGAAGATTCAAGAAGACTTTGCATCAAAATTGCTACAATTTTGGTGCAAAACACAAATCTCCTTTTAACCGCTGGAATAACATCCCTTCTGATGATAGGTGCAAAGTGAGTGGTCTCAGTTTTTCTGTGAGAAGTGAAAATAACAGCCATTTTCTTTAGGAAGTATGGTAAACATTATCAGTGTTCACCACTACCCAGTTATCCCCCTTCCTAAGTATATGGAAGATGGGCAACTGTGCCTTGTGATCAGTTCTGGGCATGAAAGGAAAGCAGAGGGGAGGTACCTCACTTCAGTGCTGAAGCAGGGGATGCCTGTGCACAATTTTTCAGTCCCCCTCTTCTCTTGCTCTGGTGATCCTCCAGGCCTCCTGTTGAGAGCAGCCTGATTTGTTGAGTCACAGCTTAGAGGACAGCTGCCCTGGAGACCTACCTGGACCTGCACAAACTTTGCAAGAACAAGAAATAATCTTCTCTATTAAATTACTGGGATTTTGAGATTATTCGTTCCTGCAGTATAGCCTATCCCATCCTGACTAACACAGCAATATCGGAAAAGAAACCACCCCACTATCCATGTAACTCAAAGTTTATGAACAATTTGACCCTAGAAGTGGCCTTGATCTAGTGCTCCCAGACTGGCCTCATGAATGTATCAGTGTATAAAATACAGGAGCCTAACACTTAGAGTCACTAATTAGGGTACCCAGATGCTATGTACCCTTGGCCAAGCTTGGCACAGAAGAAATGGAAGTTTTCTCTTGAAGGATCATTGTGATCTATACTTCGGACCTGGACTAGCAAACACTCATAGCAGGAATGACTATTCATGTATTAGAGTAGGCACTCTCCTTGGGTTTGCATAAGGACAGCCAACCCCCCACAATAAAAGATCTCTTATTACATTTCAATCCTTGGAAGCTAGAAAAAGCAGATCATTTCAATACCTGGAAGGCTAGAAACACCAGATGATTTCAAACCTTGGAGGGCCAGAATCATCCCTCTTCACCACGCTCCTGCTGAACATCTGCACATTGCTCTCAGGCCTTGGAATACCCTGTAACAAACCAAACCCCAAAGTCTGCCAAAGAGTAGCCCAAGCTTCTGAGAATCACAAAATAGAAGCTGGTCTCCAAGAGCCGTGGGAGCTTCAGATCCTGCCCTGCCTCTCCACAATGTGGGAAGACAATAGCTCTGAGTTTGGTCAGAGTGAACTAACTCTGGAACCTAAAAATAAATAAATAAATTTTTTTTTTATTGTATGTTAGATGAAGCTTTACAGAACAAACTAGTTTCTCATTAAACAGTACACATATTGTTTTATGACATTGGTTAACAGCCCCACGACATGTCAACACTTTCCCTTCTCAACTTTGGGTTCCCTATTACCAGCTTTCCTATCCCCTCCTGTCCTCTCGTCCTTACCCCCGGGCTGGTGTGCCCCTTAAGTCTCATTTTGTTTTATGGACCTGTCTAACCTTTGGCTGAAGGGTGAGCCTCAGGAGTGACTTCATTACTCAGCTAAAAGTGTGTCCGGAGACCATACTCTCGGGGTTTCTCCAGTCTCTGCCAGGCCAGTAAGCCTGGTCTTTTTTTGTGAGTTAGAATTTTGCCTTATATTTTTCTCCAGCTCTATCCAGGACCCTCTCTTGTGATCCCTGTCAGAGCAGTCAGTGGTGGTAGCCAGGCATCATCTAGTTGTACTGGACTCAGTCTGGTGGAGGCCGAGATAGATGTGATCCATTAGTCCTTTGGACTAATCTTTTCCTTGTATCTTTAGTTTTCTTCATTCTCACTTGCTCCAGAAGGGGTAAGACCAATGGAGTATCTTAGATGGCTGCTCGCAGGCTTTAGATCCCAGACGCTACTTACCAAAGTAGAATGTAGAAAATTTTCTTTATAAACTATGTTATGCCAATTGAGCTAGACGTGGAGCCTAAAAAAAATTTAACGACTTTTTTTTTTTTTTTTAACTAAATACCTATCATAATCTAGGCAGTATTTTAGGTGCTGAGGATCCAGCAGTGACCAAAACACAATTCCTGACATCATGGAGCTTATGTTCTGGGGTTGGAAGGCATGTAAAATAAACAGATGAACAAATGCACATATCAGATAATGTCAGGTTGTGCTAAGTGTCATGAATACCATAAAATTGTGCTGTGATAGAAACTGAGTTGGATTAGGGATGATGGCTTTGGATTAAGTGGCCAGGAAAGGTCTCTCAGAACAGATGGCTTTGGAACGGAATCTGAATTATAATAGTACTAATAGCTAACAACAAAACCCTCAATGAGATGGACTGAGGCAATGGCTGCAACCATGGGCTCAAGCATAACAATGATTGTGAGGATGGTGCAGGACCAGGCAGTGTTTCGTTCTGTTGTACACAGGGTCGCTATGAGTTGGAACTGGCTCAAGGACACCTAACAATAACAATAACAAAAAAAAAAATTTTTTTTTTTTTACAATAACAATAAAAAAATAGCTAACAATAATTGAGGGCGTTTTTTCTTTGTGCTGAGAAATGTCCTAAGCACTTTACATATATTAGTTATTTTAATCCTTTCAACAACTCCACAAGTTGGTACTATTAACTCTATTTTACTGAAGAAGAAACTGAGACAGAGAAGTGCTCGGTTATTTATCCAAGGTCACACAGCTAGAAAGAAGGGGAGGCAGCATTTTAGCCCAAGCAGCCTGGCTCCACAGTCCATGCTCTTAGCCACTTCACTATACGGCCTCTTAACAAATGCTATAAAGAAATATGTCCTTGGAAGTTCTGGGCAGAGCACCCAGGCAGAGGGTAGAGCAAGCACAAAGTTCTTAAAATTGGAAAGCCCTGCGGCCCACAGCACTGGGTGCCACAGCAATCTCTATGGGGACCTCGCCATCATTTCCAGCTCTGGCCAAATCTAAAACCAACTGTTAACACCAGAGCAATTTCTGAAGCCTCTCACCATGGTACCTGATAACCTCCAACACAATGTTGCACACAAAAGAAAGAAGACGTTGCATATTTTACGTGATCTTGGTCTCAAGCCCAATGTAATTGCTCTCTGAAATATTAAAGCCCTGCTATTGCTCTACCAGCCATCTGGGACCTTGTAAAGTCTCATTTCATCTTGGTAAAGCTTCTTGCAAAGTAAACACAAGCCCACTCAAGGAAGTCTTAATTCAGTAGCATTCAGAATAGGCCAGCAGCTGATCAAGACAGACCTGGAGGCTCAACAGAGGCCTAATACGCATTCAGCACGTGCATTCAACAGGTATTTATTGAGGAACCCCAGCGTGCTAAGCTTATGTTGGACATGCGGGAATACAGAAACAAGGATTTTTTTTTTTTTGCCATTTTTAAGTGTACAAATTCAATGATATTAACTACATTTTCACCATACCATGCAGCCATCACCACTATTTCCAAAACTTTAGAAATAAGGATTTTGATGACTTTAAAAATTAAAGTTATAATTACTGAACATTTTGATCAAAGATTCTATAGAAGAATCCTGATTAAAAGGCGGGGGGATGGAAATACAGAACAGAATTTCAAATTCTCATAGAATCTAGACGTTTTGGAGCCATGGAGGCTAGATGAACCACTGAAACTACTGCTCTGAGACAATCTTTAAAAATTAAAACAAAAATATCCCCCGAAATCTTAAAATCAGAAATTGTTTAGCTTAACTAGGAAAGAATATCTGCCTTGAGCAGTGTCGTGGATTGAATTGTATCCTCCTAAAATGTGTGTCAACTTGGCTAGGCCATGATTCCCAGTATTGTGTGGTTGTCCACCATTTTGTGATCTGATGTGATTATCCTACGTGTTGTAAATCCTAACCTCTATGATGTTAATGAGGCAGGATTATTGGCGGTTATGTTAATGAGGCAGGACTCAATCTATATGATTAAGTTGTATCTTGAGTCCAGCTTTTTTGTGATATAAAACAGAGAATTGAGCAGAGAGGAAGGGGATATAACCACCAGGAAAGAAGAGCCAGGAGCAGAGCATGTCCTTCAGACCCTGGGTCCCTGCAATGAGAAGCTCCTAGACCAGGGGAAGATTGATGACAAGGACTTTCCCCCAGAGCCAACAGAGAGAGAAAGCGTTTCCCTGGAGTTGGTAACCTAAATTCAGACTTCTAGCCTCCTAAACTGTGAAAGAATACATTTCTGTTTGTTAAAGCCATCCACTTGTGGTATTTCTGTTATAGCTGCATTAGATAACTAGATGGCACATGAGTTTATGTTAATGGGGGAAGAACTCGGAAAAGGAGGGTGATAACAGCCGCACAACTTGAAGAATATAATCAACATCACGAAATTGTACATGTAGAAATGGTTGAATTGGTGTATGTTCTGCTGTATATATTCTCAACAAAAAAAATAAAAATAATTTTTTTTAAAACAAAATTTTAAAAATTAAAGTTACAGCAATTTTTGGTGCCCTGCTCGACATGATGAAAGGTTCCCCAAAACTACTAAAGAGCTGACAGAATTTTGGCGTTGGAAGATTAGGGGAGGGTGGTTTGTGCTTTGAACCTCTGATCAGGGAAAACACTCAAGGCTCTTAAAGTGTTCAGCAACATTTGAACAATTTTTTTGTTGTTTTGTTTTTTCTTCCTCCATTTTGGCGAAACACAATTATCTGAAAGACTGACAGGATATAAGATACAATGTGAAAGATCTCCAGTAAAGTTAATACCTCGTAATCCAGATGCGGGGAGGTAGGAGACCTGGAAGCAAGGCTTTCTCCACTGCAGCTAAGCACCACAGGTGTTCCAGGGCGTGCACAGGTGAGAAGAATAAAACACTATCACTGGGACATGATAAAGGCTCCACTACAGGGGGACGTGGGTAGAGACTGCAGTTGTTTTCTCCCTCTTGGGTTAGGTGGGCATGTCCAGACAGCAGACCAAAAGCGAAGATAGATAATACCAATGAAGAGTCCGGAGCTTTTGGATCAGTAGTTCTCATACTTAAGCTGGCATCAGAATCACCTGGAGATCTTGCTAAAATACAGATCACTGGTCCTCGCCTCCAGAGTTTCTAATTCAGCAGGTCTGGGTGGGCCCAAGAATTTGCATTTCTAATTTCCCAGTGGATGCTGATGCCCCGGTCCACACTTTGAGAACCACCGTGTTAGAGAAGTGGGAGGACAATGGCAGAGGAAAGGGGGGGTGTTCCTAGAGGCACATCCATTATTGGTGTCAGATGGAGGCAGGTGGGGGCCAAGCTTCAAGAGCCTCATCCTTGATGGTTGTTCAGTGAGGTCTGTGCATGCAGCCCACCACCAAAGGCACTTCTCTCCTGGGAGGAAGGAAGGGAATTGCACAGGATGTGTGAGGGCATTATGCCAACCGTGTCCTCAAGGGTCATGTTACTTAATCCCACCACAACCTTGTCGCTAAGTACCATCTTCTGTTTTAGACGTGGAAACCAAAGACCTGAGAGGTAGGCAGGTGGATCGGAATTCAGATCTTCCTAATACTGATGGATGAGCTCTGTCCTACGACGTAATTAGCTTTAGCTTGCTGCCTTCTGTGAACTGCCTCCAGATGCATCAATAAAATACCATGAAAAATTACCAAGACAGGTTGCAGGGCTCGGCAAACAGAGTCCTGTCTGGTAGGTGGACCTAAGAGACGTGTGCAAAGCAGCGGTGCTTTAGGAGGCTGCTGGGGCGGTGGGAGGAGACAATCAAAGAGTCGATTTACTGATGCTGCTGTCAAAGAGCCTAAGGATGAGGCTACTCCGAAATCATCCGCTCACCCATGAGGGCCCTGTCAGCACAACCACCATATCTTCACCTTCACCATCACCCCTGCGACCACCATACAGTGGACCATCCATGAAAACCAGTAAGTAGCAACCCGGAGCTATTTCTACAACATGAAAGCCACACACATACACACACGCCCCTCAACAATAAAGCTAAGGCTTCGGCGTGTTTGTGACACAACACCCCTATTCAGGGAGGGATTATTCAGAAGGCAAGGCGTCAAGGATTGAACTATGTTCCCCAAAAATAGGTGTATCAATTTGGCTAGGCCACAATTTCCAGTATTGTGTGACTATCCACTATTTTGTCAGCTGATGTGATTCTTCTATGTATTGTAAATCCTCTCTCTATGATGTTGATGAGATGGGATTAACGGCAGTTATGTTAATAAGGCAGGACTCAATCTACAAGATTGGATTGTGTCTTGAGCCAATCTGTTTTGAAATATAAAAGAGAGAAGGAAGTAGGGAGACATGGGGACCTCATACCGCCAAGAAAGAAGCACCGGGAGCATAGCTCATCCTTCAGACCCAGGGTCCCTGCACTGAGAAGCTCCTTGGCCAGGGGAAGATTGATGCCAAGGACCTTCCTCCAGAGCTGACAGAGAGACAAAGCCTTCCCCTGGTGCTGATACCCTGAATTTGGACTTCTAGGCTACTAGACTGTGAGAGAATAAACTTTGGTTTGTTGAAGCCATCCACCTGTGGTATTTCTATACTCACCTTGCCTTTTGGAGAATCTGCCCCTACCCCTTTTTATCTGTTTATGGACCCTGGGGGATTTCCACTCAAGTGAACCCTCACCTGACTACTGCAGGGTGGTAAAGAATATGGTTCTCATTTTAGCTTCTAACTCATTTTCTCCTCTTCAAGCTTGATGGGCTAACTGTTCTGCCTTACACATGTGCTTAAAGTAAAATGCCATGTGTGACATGAGATGTGTTATTGTCAGGTAAAATGACCTGGATACGTCAGAAATGATCCAAGGGTTGAGGAGAGAAGGGCTCCAGAGAAGACCTGAGTCCCAGTGAGCACCCCTCTCTTCTTGTCCTGATGCCCCATTTTTATGGGTTTAGCTTCCGCTTCTGGACAGCAGAGACAGGGAAACTGAGGCTGGAGCTCTGATGGCTAGGAGGCCTGTGCAGTCCTAACTCTTCTAGCTTTTTGTTTGGCACATTCCATAGTTTTGCTAAATTGTCCCTAACTATGTATTTGTTTCATGATCTAAACACATGGGAAGGGGCAGTGGTGGTTCAGTAGCAGCCTTTTTACCATCCATGTGGGAGACCCAGGTTCGATTCCCATCCAGTGTTTCTCGTGTATAGCCACCACCCTCATGCCAGTGGAGGCTTGCATGTTGCTATAAGTCTGAACAGGTTTCAACGGAACTTCCAGACTAAGACAGACTAGGAAGAAAGGCCTGGTGACCTACTTCCAAAAACCAGTCAGTGAACACCCTCATGGATCATAATGGCGCCGTGGTGCAGGCGTTTTGTCCCAGTGTGTTTGGGGTCACCGGGAGTGGGGGCCAAACTGACAGCAGCTAGCAAGAACAACAAATACATGGTAAGTACCCCTTTGATTGTAATTGGCCCGACCCCAGGTAGCAGGACAAGTTTGGAATTGGCTACTATCCTAATGACCAATGAGTTGACATCCTAAGTGAACATGGGGGGGAAATGCTAAGACTTTATGGGTGTTTATGTGTGTGTGTTTTCAGCAACGGCAATGTACCTTGTGGCCCACCTCAACCCTGTCTTTCCCAAGGGCATACACAAACACATTTCGACCCATTGCTCCTCCCAGTTAAGCAAATGCACCATAACTTTCTGAAAACAATTCAACAGTGAAAATCTAAAGCCTTAAGAATGTTTATAGCTTGAGATCCAGTGAAAATCTAAAGCCTTAAGAATGTTTATAGCTTGAGATCCAGTAGTTCCACTCTTGGGAATCCAGCTTGAAGAAGTCATTCTAATGTTCTAGTGTTTTATGCACAAAGATATGCATCACAAGAGTGAAACAACTGAAACAAAAATAAATATCCAACTCCAGTGAAAAGCCAGAGCTGGATATCTGAGTTTTCAGTTTGAGCTTCTTGGGGGAGGAATCACCAAAGCCTGCGTGTCTGAAATGCCCACACTCATTTATGAAAATGAAGGTACACCTATGCTCTGAGATACGTAGCCAGTACACATGTTATCAAAAGTTTGTGCTGTCATGAAACATGCTTACAGATTATAGTCATTACATGTTGAGTAGAAGATCATTTTCCTGGAATACCCAGGATCTGCCATATTCCCAAACAGTATTTATTTGAAAGTTCTTGGTGGTGTGAATCCTGGACAAATGATAGAAGCTAGATGATAGGTTGAAAACACATTTGGTTTTTCTCCTTCCCAGGAACCCATGAAATCCACAGGAAAGGGTTTTTTCTTAAAAGCATCATTAACCAAAACCAAACCAAGCCCATTGCCATCGATTCCAACTCATAGCAAGCCTATAGGACAGAGTAGAACTGCCCCATAGGATTTTCAAGGAGCAGCTGGTGGACTCCAACTGTCAACCTTTTGGTTAGCAGCTGTAGCTCTTAACCACTGCACCACCAGGACTCCACAGAGGACATAAAGCACAGAGGAGGAGATAACAGCAACAAAACATTTAACACTGCAAAGCAAATGAGTAGAAGCGAGTCTGGAGCTCGGATGGCAAGACGGCCTGTGGAGCCTTAACTCTCCTAGCTTTTTGTTTCACACAACTGATAATTGACTTAGCAAATTTAAGAAATCTGAATTTTAAAATGGCGGCAAGTAGTCCAAGGCTGACCTGAGTAACACAGCAGAATCCTCAAAAAGCTTGGGTGCTATGAGCATCTAGTACTTTTGGAAGTGAGGAAAAAGAGAGAGAAGATGAACTGAAAAAGGGTAAACGAAGGCTGTTTTAGAAGGAAGAAGAGTTCCAGGTGTCACCCCCATTCTACAACTCAGGATAATGCCCCCCCTGGAAAGAAGACTGGAAGTATTTTTCCAAGAAGGTTAGGCAGGAAGTCCCTGGACAGGCACAGATGAGGGTGGGGAACTGTATGGGTTGACTAGAGCCCCCCCAAAATTCACATTCATCCAGAACCTCAGAATGTAACCTTTTTGGAAATAGGGTCTCTCTGGATGTAGTGACTTAAGTTTAGATGAAGCCAGACTGGATTAGGGTGGGCCCTAAATCCAATGACTGATGTCCTTATAAAAAGAAGAGATGGGACACAGACACAGAGTCACACAGAGAAGAAGACCATGTGATGACGGAGGCAGAGACTGGAGCTACACTGCCACAAGCCAAGGACTGTCAGCAACCACCAGAAGCTAGAAGAGGCAAGGAAGAGTCTTGCCCGGAGCCTTCAGAGAAAGCATGACCCTGTCAACACCTTGATTTTGGACTCTTAGCTGCTGAGACTGTGAGAGAATAAAATTCTGTTGTTTTGAGTCACCCATTTTGTGGTACTTTGTTGCGGTGGCCCTAGGAAATTAATGGAGCCCTGGTGGTACGGTAGTTAAGAGCTTGGCTGCAAATCGAAAGGTTGGCAGTTCAAATCCACCAGCCGCTCCTTGGAAACCCCATGGGGCAGTTCTACTCTGTTCTATGGAGTCCCTCTGAGTCAGAATCAACTCATTGGCAATGGGTTAGGAAATTAATACAGAATTCATACCAAAAGTAGTGGAGTTAGGTAAAGCTATGCATACCAAATCAGTTCTACTCTGTGCTATAGGGATGCTGTGAGTTGGAATTGACTCGATGGAATGAGTTTGGTTTGGTTCAAGCATACCAACCACAGAAACCCCAGCTCTCTTTTCTGTCTCAGCTCCCAGAACTCTGGCAGCCACGCCTTTACCCTCTGCCCAGCCCATGAGGCAAGACCTGAAGATACAGTCATCAGGGATTTCCCAGACAGATACCCTACAGCAATGTTCAGTCTTCAAGCAGACTCAGTTGCTCAGGATTTCCAAATTTTTAGTCTCCAGTTCTTATATATGATCATACAACCAAGAATCACCAGGCTTCTAAGAAAACCTCTAACATACAAGATAAGAAACAAAAGAAATAGAAAAAAAAATGAAAAGGCAACTCAGAGGAAATATGATTTCTGCGGAAAGAAAAAACTTCCAGAAATATATATTGTTAATTGCCTTCGAGAAATAAGAGAAGAAATTGTTTCTATGAAACAAGAACAGGATGCTAAAGATAGGAAACCATCTGAGAAGAAAGGTTTTAGAAATCAAAGCCTGAGGGCAAAAATTAAAGATGCAATAGAAAGTAGAAATATAAACTTGAGGAAAGATTCCCAGAATTAGAGAAAAAAAAAAAAAGAGTGAGAGAGGTGGAAAACAGGATACAAAAGTCAGTAAAACTGGAGAACCAGTATCCAAATGGAAGGAAGGAAGGAAGGAAAGAGGGACAAATGAAATTAAGAAAGAGGAAGAGAGGGTTAAAAAAAAAAAAAAAGAGGGAAAACAAAAGGCATAGGGAGGAATCATTAATGGAGTTATTCAAGAGAATTCAGAAATGAAGAACATCAGTTTCCAAATTCCAAGGATTCCAAATGCCAGTTCGAGTTCCCTGAAATTCACTGTGAAATTTCGGAAGACTCAATGTAGGGAAGATTCTATAAGCTTGGGGAGGAGGGGGGCGAGGACAAGTCACATGAGAAGGAACAGGAATAAAAATGGCTTTGAATTTCTCAACAATACATTGGAAGCAGAAAAAAAAAAAAAAAAAAAAAAACCAATACCTTCAAAACTCACAGGGTAAATTATTTCTGTCCCAAAATTCTAGTCCTAACCAAATTTTCAATCAAATAGGAAGACAGGATAAAGAAGTTTTCCCTTGGGAAAGAATATGGGCTACAAATAACCAGTGGGTACCAGCGTGGACACTTTGTTTGAACTTTTCATTTCAATGGGCTTTGTGGAGCTTGCAAGGGGATTGCCTGAACAGGAGGAAAGAGCACCAAAAAAGAGATGAAAAATCTGGAAAGATAAAAGTGGAGTATCAAAGAGTAAACTCGGCAGAACTCACCATTTTTTACAGGATCTTCTTCCTTCTTTAACCCTATGATTCTGGTTTTGGCCCTAACTCCCAGAGGATTAAGGAACCTATCTCAGTTGATAGAGGGGCCTGGGTCCATGGTTGAAAACAGTAGAATTCACTCTATCTAGTTCCTGTGCGTTGTTGTTGGGTGCTGTCAAGTTGATTTTTGACTCCTACTGACCCCATGTGACAGGGTAGAACTGACCTAGAGGGCTGTCTCGGCTATAATCTTTGCTGGGGCAGACTGCCAGGTCTTTCTCCTGCAGAGCCTCCAACCTTTCAATTAGTAGCTGAGCGCTTAACAGTTGTACCACCAGAGCTCCATTCCTGCAGGATAGAGTCTATCGAAAGATGCTATGTAGGCACAGATGTAGAGCAACGGAATATTCATTCAAATCCATTGTACAGTATCTACTGGGGCATGACCCAGTATTTCAGTTTGAGTTCTTTAGAAGCAGGTGCTGAGATGGAGTTCGGCAGCAGGGAGCATATTCATTAAAGGTCACACCTGTGAATGGGAGGGGACCACAAAAGGATTAACAGAGGGAAAAGATGAGCTACTTTTCAGGCCTACAAAGGCTTGGCCAGCCCTTGGGTGCTCTGGGTATATATGGTGCACCATAGCTGTTCCCCTACTAGACCAAAAGTGCTGGGCTGTAATACCCCCACTTCATTCAGTCACTGGTGTGGGATGCCTCAGGGAGGGCCTGCCCTCAGGTAAGGTGGTATTGTAAAGCTGAGGCAAACCCTGAAGGACCTGATAGCTGGAGTAACAAGTCTTCCTTTGAAGAGAAATCTGCGTAACTCATCTCTGTGTCCACCACATCCAGCAATTTTGCTCCAAGCAATAAACCCAACAGAACTGTGTGCATGCGTTTTCTGAAAGACAGTACAGAATGTTCAGAATAGCACTGTTAATTTCCCCAAACTGGAAACTACCCATTTGCCTATCCGCAGTAGAATGCATAAATAATTTGTGAAGTATCTGTGATGTACCCAATGGAATACTAAACAGCCATGGGAATGAACGAACTAAAACTATGTACAGCAGTATGGATGAATCTTACAATGTTAATTCCAGTTCATAGCGACCCTATAGGACAGAGCAGAACAGCCCCTGTAGGGTTTCCAAGGAGCAGCTGGTGGATTTAAACTGCAGACCTTTTGTTTAGCAGCTGTAGCTCTTAACCACTACGCCACCATATATACATAATATGTATCTCATTGGCTGTTTCTCTAGAAACACTGACTGAGACAGTGGGCCTTAGCTCCTGCTTCTTCAGCTCTGCTCAGGCTCAGACCCCCTGGTCGTGTCCTGAGTCTGCCCGTATGGGCCACAGAGTACATTAACCACAGCCACACCACCCGGCAGGAATCTGCATTGAATGGTGCTGCCGAAGACCCAGTATCTGATGAGCCAGGGATGTGCCATAAACCCCCAAGTCACCACAGAGCCACGTCTCCCCTGGCAGTGCCATCATGCCCCTGGCAGGCATAGAGGTCTGGTTCCGTTTGACCATTCCTGCTAGAGGGCCAGGTCTTTCGGCTTGGCTGCAGCCCAGCCCCCGCGCACTCTCAGCTGTGCTCGTGACTGGCTGGTTAACCGAACTCAACTCCAACCCACTGCTGTTGAGTGGACTCACACTCATGGTCCACTACCTACCTAAAGGTTTGAACCCATCCAGTGGCACCATGGAAGAAAGACCCGGCAATCTGTTTCCTAAAGATTACAGCCTCGAAAACCATGTGGAGCAGTGCTACTGAGTAACACATGGGGTCACCCTGACTGGGTGGTTACCAGTGCCACATTTTAGTTCCTAGCCACACTTTGGTACGCTAGGATCCACCCCTTCTGCCAGGTCAGATACTAAACTCATATTTCTCCTTCCATTTCCCCACAAATCCATGAAACAGAGGTCTCAGCGGTCATTTTGAAGGAGCTCAGCTGAATATGACCATGGAGTCCCTTCAGCCTGTGGTCTCACTGACCTTGTAGGGTCCACATCCGTCTGGACTGGAGGAAATGTGGGGTCAGCATACGGCAGACCTGCAGCTGTTTCCTTTCCTGTGTTTAATAGTAGTAGCAGCTCCTGTTTATAAGGTTAACTATGTGTCTGGCACTTTGCCATGTGTTTCATAACAGTTAATCCATTTATTAATAACACTTGTTAATCCCATAGCAACTCTGCCTGGTTGATAGATTTACCCACATTTTATAGATGAGGAATCAATGGATTGGAGAGGCCAAATGACACACTCAAAGTCACACAGGAAATTAGAAGCTTTTTTTTGCAAAACAAAACAACCCTGTGCACCTATGGATGCCTCCCCTGGAGACTGGTATATAGATTCTGTTGTGTATTGACAGAGGAGCCCTGGTGGTTAAGCGTTTGGCTGCTAACCAAAAGGTCAGCAGTTCGAATCCACTAGCCGCTACTTGGAAACCCCATGGGGGAGTTCTGCTCTGTCCTGTAGGTTGCTATGAGTCAGGATTGACTTGACGGCAACAGGTTTGGGGTTTTTGGTGGTATATTGATGGGATTTTTTTATACTGAGACCTGCAAAGACACGGGATCGGGGCGATGCCCAGGAAGAGGGATCGTTGCCCTCCCACATCCATTTCCTGAGAGACAGGAAACAGTGACCGAGGAGACTTGCTGGAGGCAAACAAAAGCTTTCATCTCTCTGGCTGTTTTCTCTTGAACCTCAATCTGATCATGGAGTGAAGTTTGGATTAAGTAGAGCAGCCTTGTCGCCATTCTTCTGCACGAGAACGCTGCCTATCCTGCCGTTCCATTGTGTCTCTCTGCCCACAACAATCTGCGTTTTCTCTACCTGCGGAAAATTACTTCCTTTGAGAAGCCTGACCCTCCATCTCCCCTGGCCCGGAAAGAACTAATCACTTGTTTTCTTTGTGCTCTCTCAACAGAGTGTTGTATAATAACCAAGTATTTACAAAGAGGCAGTGTCGGAGTATGGGAAAAGCTTTGAAATGGGAGTTAGATGACCTGGATTGGGGGCTGTCACTTACTAGCTCTGTGATCTCAAACAAAGTCCCAGTTCTCATCTGCAAAATGCAGATAACACTTGCCCCACCTGCCTTGCAAACAGGCCTAAATGAGGTAGATGCCTGTGACCGAGCTTGCAAATTCTGAAGCCCGGGGCCTGGATTGAAGTGATTCTGTTTGTTTTCTTTGGGGGGTGTTGCTCTCTCCCCGTGTGTTTGCTTCTCTCTCTAGATTGTGAGGGTGGAGACTTGCTCAGGAGGCTTTGTATTCCACACAGAGCCCTCCAAGTACGTGCTACAGTGCTTGAGGGGAGTGGGCTCTTAATAAATGTTTGTGGAAATTAAAATAATACAGCCGTGAAAGGTGAGGTCTCTCATTCCAGACAGACAAAATGCAATCACCACCTCTCCCTCTCTGTCTGTTTCTATCTTTCCCTCCCTCCCTGCGTGTATGTGTGCAGGTGTGCTCGTGTGTGCATGTGTGTACACGTGTCTGAATGTTTCCGTGTGTGTGCGTGTGTGCATGTGTGAGTGTGCGCAGGTGTGTACAAGTGTCTGAGTGTTTGCATGTGTGTGTATGTGTGCGTGTGTGTCTGTGCATGTGTGCATGTGTGTGTGGGTGTGCGTGTGTGCATGTGTGTGCATGTGTGCATGTGTGTGCGTGTGAGTGTATGCATGTGTGTGGGTGTGTGCGCATGTGCAGGTGTGTACAGGTGTCTGAGTGTTTGCACGTGTGTGCATGTGTGTGCCTGTGCATGTGAGTGTGTGCATGCGTGTGTGTGTTCAGGTGTGTACAGGCGTCTGAGTGTGTGTGCGTGTGTGTGTGCATGTGTGAGTATGTGCAGGTGTACGGGTGTCTGAGTGTTTGCATGTGTCTGTGCGTGTGTGTGCATGTGTGTGCGTGTGTGCAGGTGTGTACAGGTGTCTGAGTGTTTGCATGTGTGTGCAGGTGTGCATGCATGTGCATGTGTGAGTGTGCAGGTGTGTACAGGTGTATGAGTGCATGGTGTGTGCTTGTGTGTATGTGTGTGCGTGTGTGCAGTTGTGTACAGGTGTCTGAGTGCACGTGTGCATGCGTGTGTGTATGCATGTGTGTGTGCATGTGTGTGAGTGTGTGTGTGCAGGTGTGTGTTTGCATGTGTGTGTGTAGGTGTGTACAGGTGTATGAGTGTTTGCATGTGTGCATTCGTGTATGTGTGTGTGCATGCGTGTGTGTGTGTGAGTGTGCAGGTGTGTACAGGTGTATGAGTGCATGTGTGCATGTGTGTGTGTGCGTGTGTGCGCGTGTGTGTGCATGTGTGTAAGGGTGTCTGAGTGTTTGCATGTGTGCGTGCGTGTATGTGTGCATGTGTGCGCGTGTGTGTGTGCATGTGTGTACAGGTGTCTGAGTGTGTGCATGTGTACGTGTGTGAGTGTGTACAGGTGTGTACAGGTGTATGAGTATGTGCACAATTGTGTGCATGTATGAGTGTATGTGCATGTGAGCGTGTGTGTGCATTGTGAGTGTGTGTGCACTGTGTGTGCATTGTGTGTGTGAGCATGTGTGTGCATACGTGTGAGTGTGTGAGTATGTGCATATGAACACAAGCACACGCGTGTGTGTGTTTTCCACCTCAGCGGCACTCTTTTCTTCTGTTTCCTGAGCTCTGGCATCCCAGCCTGCAGAGGAACTCTGGGGCGACTGACAGAGCCAGACAATGACTGTGAAAGAGGAGCCCTTTCTTCAAGGTCACAGTCGGCAGCTCATTTTTGTGTATCGGGACCCACTGTGGCCAGCCCTGAGCCTTTCAACGTCACAGGCATCCAGCTGGGTGTGGAGCCCTGGAAGGCAGCACAAGAAAGGCCTAAGGGAGAATGGTACCCCAGCTGGGCGGGCCTCTCACAGCCAGCCCTGCAAACGAGGCTCTGTGCCCAAAGGGGGACAAGAGTCCCACACAAAGCCCCAGCCACTCATTCCTGACACTGCTCTTTGTAGAAATAGGGAGAAACGACTGGTGCTGTGCAAAGCAGAACGTTTGCCAATTCAGGACAGGAACCACATTGCAAAGAACAATAATAGGTACATAGGTAGGTAATCTAGAAGATACAATAGCAATTTTCTGTGCAAATGACTTCCAGACGTCTAGAATAAATTCTTCCACTGACACAAATTCATGGTCAGGTTAAAAAAAAAAAATCGGAGGTATTTAGACAAGCTTGGATTCGAATCTTAGTTCCACATTGTATCTTTGAATGAGTTGTTTAAGCTCTCTCATCTTCCATTTCATCTCACAAAGGTCTGTGAAGTACCTTCTATGAACAAAGTATCTACTGCACTGGATACTAAGGACAAGCTACAATAAGACAAGGTCCCAGCATGAAGGTACCCGCAGGCCGGTAGACAAGGGACCACATGTGAGGGTGTCTAACTAGACACACAGCAGGTGCTCATTCTATGAGAGCTGTATTTTTTTCTGTTCATCCCTCTCTCCCTCATTACTGTCCCAAGCTATTGCCTGAAACATTGCTATTAAATCTTGGCTTCTTTAATTCAGGAATCCAAAGTTTTCGCCATTCAAATTTATATTTAATCTCCCCCACGAATCACATCCCTAATGGATTTTCGAATAACAAATATCTGGTATTCATAAACTATTCCTCAGCACACTGAGTTGATAGAATTAAAGTTCAAATAAAGAAACTTGATTTATCTGCTAGATGGCTGTCGCATGGGTCAGGAGCTTTTAAAGGCTAAAAATAGTTCAAGGGTCTCCTTCACTATCTGCACAAAATCTTGGAGTCCAGGTACCCTATGTCGGAACCAAAAAAAACCTATTGCCATCGAGACTCATAGTGACCCTACAGGGCAGAGTAGAACTGCCCCATAGGGTTTCCAAGGAGCTGCTGGTGGCTGAACTCTTAACCACTGTGCCACCAGGGCTCCCTAGGTCAGAAAAAAAAAAAAAAGCCACCACTAAATATGGCTTTATTTAAATATGGCAATATACATTGTCCCTGGGAAAGGTGTCTCTCCCTCCTATCAGTCACCTACATCTTAGTGTGAGTCCATTTATGATTTTTGTCTGAAAGCAGGATTGATGGGGCAAGAGAGACCATGCAAGGTTAGGCACGAGTAGTGACTTCAGCAACCTCAGGGAGGGGGGCGGGGGGGGGACAGGACAAAGGACTGGCAGTGTAACCTTTGTAAAAACAAATTTTACGGGTTTTAGCTTTGCCCATGTCTAGCTCTGAGAAGAATTTACTGAAGAGCCTTAAATGTTGTTACTCAGATGAATTGCTTTGCTTATCCAAATTTACCACCTTGGGGCAATATCCATTACAAACTTTTTCAAAAGAAAGGTTTATGTGTACACAACAAAAAATATATATGGATCTGTGTCGTGGGGTTTATAAGGGAGCACATAACACTAAGATTAAGGGTGTTTCCTGACTAAGATGTCATTACCGCATCATGTCACCAAAGGAAGGACACACATGGACAGTCATTGGATGAAGCCCCTTGAATATTAATGGTCAATACAGCACAATTTGAAGAGCAGAGGTAAGAAAAGACCAGCAGAGCCTCCAGATGGCTTCACATTCTATAAAGATGGTTTTATTTACAGACTTATTTTCCCCTAGGCCATCCCCCAGTAAAAAGTCTAGAGCTCCATTCCCCAAGCAGGAAAGAAAGTTAGGGTTAGTTGCTAATCGCAAAATTGATTTCCCAGCTTGTAACATTTTTATAATCTTTTCTGGTTAGAACAGCAAGAAACAGCAAGCCTCGGGTGGGTACCCATATACACCACCTTTCTCTAAACCAAGCCCAGCCAAACCTGTGGCCATCGAGTCAATATCAACTCATGGTGACCCCATGTGTTACAGAGTATTCTTGGCTCCACAGGGTTTTCTTGGCTGTAAATCTTTACAGAAGCAGATAGCCAGGTCTTTCTTCTGTGGCACTGCTGAGTGGGTTCGAATCACCAGCCTTTAGGTTAGTAGCTGAGAGCAAACCATTTGTGCTACTCAGGGATTTTTCCCACCTTTTTCTAGCCCCCAGTTGTTTCCGCTTATGCCCAGTAAAGAGAAGCAGCAGGTCTGATTTCTTCACCAGGACGAGGCAACCAACAGTAAGTATCTGCACAGCCCAGTTATAACTAGTGAGAAGCTTGAGTGAGGTTCCGACAAGGTGACTGATGAGCCCGTAACGCACCATGAGGGTCAGTATTTGAAGCCCGAACCCAGAGTTCTCCATTGTGTGTGGCTGCTTATAAAACTTCGTGCTATTGAGAAACCTGAAACCGTTTCTAAGGTCTATTTCAGTCACGCCATTTTTAAAGAAACTTCCATTTTAGTTTCTATCTCAAAATATAAATAATCTGTATCTCTGAGGCTTCTTTCTTTGTTTGCCTTTATGGAAACAATATTGTACCTGGGAAAGAGGTAGAGAGAGAATGGGTTGGGGGCATAGCATATTCTTAAAATTTTTAAACTCTTTGTTCATTGACGGTATATTCAGTGAAACTATTTTCAATAGCATTCTACTAATTTTTTTTCCTAATTTCTTTTCCTTTATAAAAAAAAAGTTTTCTTTTGTATTTAAGCTAAAAAGTTTGTGAAAGTCCTTTTAAATTCAAAGAAAATGAAGCCAGGCATTTTTGTGCAGAGAGCAATTCCAGACCCAGTAGGGGAGCGCATATGACTGAACAAAAACTCTTCCTACAAAAAAAATGTGAGCTCCCTGCCCAGGGTTCACGCATTAATGACTGCATGACTCATTATTGTATATGTCTCCAAAGCTGAGGTTCTCTCCTTTGCTAACCCGCCCTGGGCAGCAGATGTCTAAATGGTAACCATGGGACGGCAGGTGTGGCTGGAGTTGTTTTTCTCAAGGTCTTTTCTGTATCTCTCTTCTGATCCCCATGATCCAGCTAACACCAAGTTACAAGGTTACTTGGAGCTTTAGTCAATGTCTGGCATCAACACCATCCCCATTAACAGTCACGTGATTCTCACCAGGTGTGTATCCTGCATCTCATCTTATATTACAGACTAGCTGATAGTAGCTTTCCCAGTGTCAGATGGCTTATAACTTCTGGTTTTGTTTCTTGATTTTCCTCTGTGAGCACTACATATTTGCCAAATGTTGAGCAATCATGGGGATTGGGGGAGTGTCTTGGTTAAGGTTCTCTAGAGAAACAGAACCAGTGGTGTATATATACATACACAGATGTGTTGTTGTTAGATGCCATCAAGTCAGTTCCAGCGCCTAGAGACCCCTTGTACAACAGAATAAAACACGGCCCAGTCCTGTGCCAATCTCACAATCATTGCCATGCTTGAGCCCATTGCTGTAGCCGTTGTGTCAATCCATTTCGTTGAGGGTCTTCCTCTTTTTTGCTCTCTCTACTTTACCAAGCATGACGTCCTTCTCCAGGGACTGGTGCCTCCTGATAACATGTCCGAAGTATGTGAGATGAAGTCTTGCCATCCTTGAGAGAGAGAGAGATTAAATTCAAGGGGTTGGCTCATAAGACTGTGGGGGGCTGGCAACCCCAAAATCCATAGGTCAGGTGGCAGGTGGAGACTTCTGCAGGCTTGCATCCCAAGATCTGTAGGTCAAGCACTAGAAACGGTGCATGGTGGAGGCAGACAGCAAATTCTGCCAAATAACTGCTTATAATCTGGAGATGGAGCACAGCCTAAGGAAACTCCCTTTTCAACTGATTATGTTACATTACAGTACAACCTGGAAAGTCATTACGTTACGTTACGTTACTTTACATTACTTTATATTACATTACATTACGTTACGTTACATTACTTTATATTACATTACATTACGTTACATTACATTACTTTATATTACATTACATTACAGAATAGCAACTAGACTAGTATTTGGCCAAACCACTAGGAACCATAGCCTAGCTAAGTTAACACATAAAATTAACTATCACAGGGAGGAATTCAATTTGGAATAGTACAGTTAGAAGATCATCAACTTGCTGGATAGAGAAACCTAGTTTCAAATCTCAATTAAATCCTTTAAAAGTGGTCTGATCATGGGCAAAACCCCATTGAAAACCCCTCAACCTCAGTTTACTCAGTATGAAACAAGACAGTAAATTTGTTTCATAGAGTTGTTAGGGTGGGAGATAATATCAGCCTATGGAAAGGACTTGACATAGTATCTGTCATACAATAGACACTGAAGGTAGATTGAGTTATTAGTCCCAATCTTGTTCTGTCTCTGTATACACATTCTTTGTCATGTGATTCTGCAGTTCTTTTCACTAGGAGCCACGTGGACTTCTTTGTCCCTTGATTTTTGGGCTTAGTCATTTGACTTGCATTGGCCAATGGATGTTGGTGGCAGTATGCCAGTTCCAAACATAAGCATTAAGAGGAAACATACATTCCCATTTTCTCTCTTGCACCTCTGCCGTCACCATGAGAAAGACTTGCCCAGATACTTCAGACTGGGCTCTGGAAATAACATATCATATTTTTGTGCAAATACCACGCATCTTCAATGTTTGTTTGCCAGCTGTGCCCTCCCCACCATGACGTATTTTCATAAGTACTGTTATGCCAATTATTTTTACATATTGCTGTAAAAGAATTAGCATTGTGCACTTATGAAAATACCTCACAGGGAGAGGGCATAGTTAGCAAACAAACGTAGAAGATGCACATTATTTGCATAAAAAATATGGTCTATAAAGCGGAACTGAACTCAATCTGCAGTGAGGAGCTAAGCCCAGCCTGACAGAAAATAAAGCAGAGTTTCTCAGGGAAACCCCTCCCATACCAGATGATGCTCAGCCAACCCACAGATAAGGAAGAATAAGTTGTTATTATTATTATAAGCCACCGGGTTTGGAGGCAGTTTGTCACACAGCAATAGCTGCCTAGTAGAATACTTAGAAAGTTCAGTTTTCCGGTTCAAAATGAAGTTTTGGCTAGCAGCCACGATTTTCTATCAGTGTTCTCACTGAAATACCAATGAAAACATAGCAAAGGTGAAATATCATACTATCACAAAAACATAGACTAATAAGCAATTCATGTTTCTGGAAAGAACTGATATAACCCAGAGAGGCATCCACCTAAAAATTAATAACAACAAAACTGGAAATTGAAAAGCAATCCCTCTCTACTATCGGTACCCATTCTTAGCTGTTGTGTAATGAAGGCCGAATATCAACCCCTCCTTTACCCACTCCTCAAATATACCATAACCCAGTGCCATTTTTTTACATCCAAAATGAGATTGCAATGTCCAGAAAACACATAAACAGGAATTAAGGCAGTATGCCGTAGGGTAAATTGCATATCTGGGGCAGGGCGAGCTCCATAAGAAAAGTGTCCTTAGGCAAGAACAGAGACAAGGAGACCCCTGCTAGTAGTTCCTGTTAGGAATTGCAGGTTTTCAGATATGACACATTTCACATACAACGTTCAGTGCCCAACAGTGGTGGTGAGGATAAAGATACCACCCCAACAGCGAAAGTGAAAGCCTGTCAGGAATAAGGACCCAGACTGTGAACTGTCCATGTTTATCTTCCCTTTAACTGAATATCTGGGGTGAATTCAGCCACAGCACAAGTGGTCAGAGAATGGAACCGAAAGTCTGGTGGTTGAACAAGGCCGAGTCTGGCGTGATGGAAAATATAACAGAAAAAATAGATCCCATGTTATGACAGCAATATCCAAGAAAATTACACAAACATTTTCCTCTTGACCCACCAATCCCACATCTCAGGATCTATCCTGGAGATACTCTCCCACAATGGTGCTCAAAATTGTTCAGAGGACTGGTTAAATAAATGGTGATATCTCCACCAGTTGAGTGCTTCGTAACCATACAAAAGAATGAGGAAAAGCTCTATGTGCTAATGCAGAGCGATCTCCAACATACATCGTTAAGTGATAAATGGAGGGTGTGGAACTATACTAAGAATGTGCTACATTTCATATAAACAGGACATAAGATCATACACACACACTATTATTTTGTCAAAGGAAATATAGGAAACGTAAGTCACAAACCAGCAAAAATAGTTACCTGTAGAAGGCAGAGATGGGGAAGAGTAATGGAACAAAGGAAAGGAGGATGGAAGCAAGAATTTTCTGAGTATTCACTCATATACTTTAGACTCCTGCACCCCGCAAATGTAAAAGCTTCAATCCAGAAGGAGAAGAGAATTAAAAATAGACAACTAAATATTTCAACGGGCACTTGAAAACAGTATTCCATCTATACATCCTTTTGAAAGATATAACAGCAAAACGCAATGTGTGAGCCTCTTTTAGGACCTTGAGTCAGGTAACCCAACTCCAAAAGAAATTTCTGAGACAATCCGGTAGATCTGAATACAAAATGGAAATGAGATAATTCTAAGAACTTGTTATTTTTGTTAAATATGGTGATGGTTTGGTGGCTATATGAAAAAAAAGTCCTTGTCAGTTAGAGATCCATGAGGAATTATTCAAGAACAAACCGATAAGGTATCTAAGGCTGTGAAAAATGCTAGGAAAGAAAAACACCAGTTGGAAGATGGGAGAATTGAAAAGAACAAACAAAATTGGCAAAATATGGGTCATTGTTCAAACTGGATAGTGGTAATGCACTACCCAGTTTGAACATTTATTATTAATTCCTGTACTTTATGTAAGAAATTTTCATAATAAAAATTGTAATATAAAAACCTTATTAAAATACAACCCAGAAATCCCACTCCTCGGAATATACCCTAGAGATACAAGAGCCTTCATACAAACAGATATATGCACACCCATGTTTATTGCAGCTCTGTTTACAATAGCAAAAAGTTGGAAGCAACCAAGGTGTCCATCAACGGATGAATGGGTAAATAAATTGTGGTATATTCACACAATGGAATACTACGCATCGATAAAGAACAGTGACGAATCTCTGAAACATTTCATAACATGGAGGAACCTGGAAGGCATTATGCTGAGCAAAATGAGTCAGAGGCAAAAGGACAAATACTGTATAAGACCACTATTATAAGATCTTGAGAAATAGTAAACCTGAGAAGAACACATACTTTTGTGGTTACGAGGGGGGGAGGGAGGGAGGGTGGGAGAGGGTTTTTTTATTGATTAATCAGTAGATAAGAACTGCTTTAGGTGAAGGGAAAGACAACACTCAATACATGGAAGGTCAGCTCAATTGGACTGGACCAAAAGCAAAGAAGTTTCCGGGATAAAATGAATGCTTCAAAGGTCAGCGGAGCAAGCGTGGGGGTCTGGGGAACATGGTTTGCGGGGACTTCTAAGTCAATTGGCAAAATAATTCTATTATGAAATCATTCTGCATCCCACTTTGAAATGTGGCGTCTGGGGTCTTAAATGCTAACAAGCAGCCATCTAAGATGCAGCAATTGGTCTCAACCCACCTGGAGCAAAGGAAAATGAAGAACACCAAGCCCACATGACAACTAAGAGCCCAAGAGACAGAAAGGGCCACATGAACAAGAGACCTACATCATCCTGAGACCAGAAGAACTAGTTGGTGCCCGGCCACAATCGATGACTGCCCTGACAGGGAGCTCAGCAGAGGACCCCTGAGGGAGCAGGAGAGCAGTGGGATGCAGACCCCAAATTCTCATAAGAAGACCAAACTTAATGGTCTGACTGAGACTGGAGGAATCCCGGCGGCCATGCTCTCCAGACCTTCTGTTGACACAGGACAGGAACCATCCCTGAAGACAACTCATCAGACATGAAAGGGACTGGTCAGCGGGTGGGAGAGAGACGCTGATGAAGAGTGAGCTAATTATATCAGGTGTACACTTGAGATTGTGTTGGCAACTCTTGTCTGGAGGGGGGATGGGAGGATAGAGAGAGAGGGAAGCCGGCAAAATTGTCAAGAAAGGAGAGACTGAAAGGGCTGACTCAAGACGGGGAGAGTAAGTGGGAGTAGGGAGTGAGATGTATGTAAACTTATATGTGACAGACTGATTGGATTTGTAAACGTTCACTTGAAGCTTAATAAAAGTTATTATAAAAAAAAAAAAAAAAAAAACCTTATTAAACATGGGAGGCACCATTCTCGAAAATGGAGACTAGAAAAGTATACCAAAATGCAGTATGTAATGTGTGAACCTTGATTTGATTTCATTTTGGAAAACCAGCTATAACAGATCTTTTGGAGATAACTGGGAAAACACAAATGTGGACAATCAGATCATTGCAGGGGATTATTTTTAATTTTCTTAAGTACAATAATGATATTGAGGTTATGTAGAACACCCTTATTCTTAGGAGATTCAGGCCAAAGTGGTTAAGATGTATACAGCTTAATTTCATATGGTTCAGCAAACATATCTTACTATACGTATCACTTTTCTATATGTCTGATGTTATTTATAGTAAAAACTCGGGGGAAATGTTAGTAAGTTTAACAAGAAATTGAAGACAACCTTAAAACTTTGAGCATAAAAGAAGTCTTGAATAAAGGGAAAGATATCCATTGTACTAGGATAAATAGACTCAAAATTGTGAGGATATCTATTCTTCCCTAAACCAATTTTTAAATTGAATGTGACTCTAAATAAAATACCAATAGCAATTGTTGTTTCTTTTGTTGTTATGGGAGTTTGGGGAGAGGGGTAGAGAGGGAACCTGAAAGAAATAAGGATGGTCTCTTGTAACCGGCTGGCGGAAGCGTAAACCAGTACAAGTGGTTAAGAAGGCTATTTGGCATTAGGTACTAAACTAGAAGACACGTGTTACCAACGACCTAGAAATTCCGTTTCTTGAGAAACTTTTACATATATCCGCCAGTGACCCAGTGCCTATGCAACAGAAAAAAATGTTCAAGAATGTTCATAGCGGTAGTGTGGGTGGTTAAATACTCCAAAAGACATCCTGGAAACAACTCAAATGCCCGTCGACAGAAAAGAGAAATCAATTCTGATACAGTCATCTAATGGAATACAAATAGCAGTAAAAAAATTAACACAGTTGAACGCCACGAGCATAATATCGAACAAAAACAATGGATCACAGAAGAATTCATTCCATCTAATTTCATTTACACACAGTTCCAAATCAAGCAATGCTAAATAATTCATTGTAATATGTGTAAATATATAAATACAATCAAAATAGTGTTATCATCTGCAGATTGGCTTGGGAGGGGATACACAGAAGCCTTCTAAGTGCTGGTAATGTGCTGTCTCTTGGGCTGCTGAGGACTGCGCTGCTCATTGTAGCATCTTTATTTATGTTTTTCACTTATGATAAATATTCCTTTATCTTATTCAATCTTTAAGATTTTTAAAATCATTTTTAATTATATTGAATTCACAAGTAAATGAATATTGTATATTTAACCTGAAAAATAAATGGTACGTTTGGGTAATGAAAGGGGACAGATAAACCGTATTAGTAAAAAAGAATTATAAAACACAGTAATTGAAAATAATTTGGTTCAGGATAAGAAAAGGACAACTCAATGGAAGAGCCTAGGGAGCCCACAAATGACCTTAAAATTATATGAGGATTTACAAAAAAAAAAAAAAAAAAAAGATGAAGTTTACTGATCTGACAGAGACTGGAGAAACCCCTAGAGTAAGGCCCCCAGATACAATTATATCTCAGTAATGAAGTCACTCCTGAGGTTCACCCTTCAGCCAAAGATTAGACAGGCCCATAAAACAAAACAAGACCAAACGGGCACAACGGCTCCGGGCCAGGTGAGAAGGCGGAGGGGGGGGGACAGGAACCTAACTAAGGTCAAGAAGAGGAGAAGGTTGACGTGTCGTGGAGTCAGAAAGCAGATCACCAGGGCTTTTCTCCCGTGGAGCGCTGGTGCATTCTAACCACCAATTTTGGTTAGCAGCCGGGTGCTTAACCATTGCACCACCGGGGCTTCCTACTGCGAAATAATCAAACTCAACAATAAACCTGAAGGCAGCAAGGAGCAAAACCAAAGCTACAGAAATTGAATCTATGATATAAAGGACAAAGCTGAGAAGCTCTTCTGGAATCTAGAGGAAAAAAGAACAGAAATATAAGTATCAACTATACATAATACAAATGAAATAAAAAAAGAGGATAACTCAACTAAATGTCAGAAGATAAAGACCGCTAAGTACCATCTCCAGATGAGGCCAACCCCTGGCCAGCCTAGCGTTGACTGCAGATGCATGAGTGAGACCATCCTAGACCAGAAGAACTGCCCAGCTACACAGCCCAGACTGCCAACCTGCAAAACTGTGAGCTAAATCAGTGATTGTTGTTTTCAGCCATTAACCATTGCTTTGGCTTGTGAGGTAGCAACCGCTAACTGACCCAGTCACTCTAGCTGTCATTTATGTGAGAAGGCAAAGAAAAACATTCTCAGGGATGGACGGGACCCCAAAATATATCCTCTTTAAAAAATAGTTTGAAGATGAACAGGAAACGCTGGAAAAGATGAAGCAAAATTAAAAGGACAAAAAAGGAGAAGTCATAGGATAAAACTATTAGTACAGAATACTCATAGTAACTAATACAGTTTGGCTAAATTCTTACATGATTTTTTAATTGCAAATATTAAGAATACAGCTCAAAGAGCTATAATATAAAAATAATTATGAAATTGCAAAAAATGAATTGAAGTACAATATCGTATAAATAAAATTTGAGAAAGGGAAGAGGAAAACGAGTAAACGAATATTCAGATTCTTATTCTAAAATATAAAGAGGACTTAAAAGACACCAATCTGTTACATCAATTACAGAAATGTGTAAGAGCCACTTTTTGGCAGAACCATTAAATGAATTAAAAATACAATACTAAAAATAGGCTGCAATCAAAATATGCAAAATGCTGGAGAGGAGAAAAGCAATGAATGGAAAATCCACATAGCAAAAGACAGAAACAACAACAACAAAGAAAACCATTAACATCAACAACCAAATAAAAACAAAATGATAGAAGTAGGAGAAAATATATTAGTTATTGCAATGAGCATAAAAGGCATAAAATTCTGTACTAAACATGTTTGATATTAAGAAATCCAATTAAGCGAGACACCCAAAGTTGAAAAAAAATGTCAAGCAAACGCGTATAAATGGAAAGCTAGGAATGGTCTATTAAAATCAGACAAAGCTGAATTGAAGGAAAATATTAAAAGGGATCTTTGTTTTATAATCATCACTTTGTAAGGATGAAGAGTGAAATTCGCAGTGGAGTTATAAATGTCCATAAATCTTTACGCAGAAATCCACACTGTCTCAATATATAAAATGAAACGTAGCAGAAAAATAAGACAAAATTATTGAAAGCACAGCGATATTCTATTGACGGATCAAATAGACTCAAACGAACAAGTAAAAAAATCAAGGTCCTTTGGTTGTTAATCTTTTCAAACTCTCGGGCCTCTGAGAATTCATGAAAGCCCTCTTTTCACTCAGAAGCACGTGTATGTTGCCTACATTGCAGAAGATTTATGGATGCCCTGAAGCCCGTTCATAAACTTCTTTCTGGCCCCCTCTGGGTTAACAGGAAACCCTGGTGGCACAGTGGTTAAGAATTACAGCTGCTAACCAAGAGGTCGGCAGTTCGAATCCACCAGGTGCTCCTTGGAAACTCTGTGGGGCAGTTCTACTCTCTCCTTTGGGGTTGCCATGAGTTGGAATCGACTCGACGGCAACGGGTATAGGTTAAGAGTCCTAGATAAAAGGATCTGAGTTAAATAATTAATAAAGATTTTTTAAATAATCATCAAACTTTAACCCTATGGAGAATGCCTATTTACATAAATCCATCATATATTAAACCATGGAGACAACTTGTTGTTGTTAGGTGCCGTTGAGTCAATTTCGACTCATAGTGACCCCATGTGACAGAGTAAAACTCCCCCATATGGTTTTCCAGGCTGTGATCTTTACAGAAGCAGATTGCCAGATCTTTCTCTCAAGGAACCACTGGTGGGTTTGCACAACCAACCTTTCCATGAGCAGCCAAGCGATTAACCATTATGCTGCCAGGGCTCCCGGAAGACAACTTTTTAGAGTTCTAAAAAAAATGTTTATTTTGCAGGTCAGATTCTCTAAATAAAATGCAATAAAGTTAGGGATTAATTAGAGCATGGTAACCCTAAAAGTAAAACCACTTAGAATTTTTTTAAAAATCACTTTGCAAAATAACTCTTTGGTCAAAATGCAAAGAAAATGACCATAATAGACATTAGTAAAAAATAAAAACACTACATATCATGTCTTATAAGTAATATTTTGCTCTTGGGCAAGGGCACACAGGGGTCAAAAGTGGCTGGAACAACACCTCAGAGAATTTCTACCGTTTATGCAATATTAATTAGCACCATAACGAATTCAGTGAGTTTTTACTTCATGCTCCCCAGAGCAGGCCTGGTTCTTGCTCTTTCCAAGGCCTGGTTGTTCATCTGTTCTTTTGATCCTATGAACTATTTCATGTTTTTCTTTGTTAGTTATTAAGCCATTGTCTCTCAGATCATAATATATCCTCATTTACTATGATCTGTGCTGCTGGGCCTGGGACTCTGCAGACCAGGTTTTTCATTTGTCAACTGGATCCACATTCAACTCTGCCAATATGGGGAAAGAGAGGGTGAATGGTAGGCAGGAAGTGAGGTAAAGGGGCTTGCCCTCCTGCCTGCACGCTATTTTTTTGCAGTGACACCTGGATAGCAACTCTTTCCACCCAAGTAATAGCTGATCCCAGTAGCAGTTGGTTCTAGAAACAGTTGGCTCCAGTAGTAGTTGGTTCTATTCTCCAGCTTCTATTTTCGCACTCTCCAAACCATTCTTAAGTTGTTGTTAGCTGCCATCGAGTCACCCCCCCCCGCCCCCCCCAACTCCTGGTGACCCCATATATTACAGAGTAGAACTGCTCCATAGGGCTTTCTTGGCTGTAATCTTTACGGAAGCAATTAGCCACGCTTTTCTTTTGTGGAGCTTTTGGGTGGGTTCAAACTGCCAACCTTTAGGTTTGCAGCCAGTCACAAACCACTTGTACCATACAGGCTCCTTAGTCTCATTATACTCCCCAGAGTTACCAGCACCAGCAAGGCAGAGACTTTTCCTCAAAGGTCTGAGTCCCAGCTCATTATAGCCTCTCCTGAAAGTATCTACGTTCTGATAACCCCAGCCTATTCCATTTGTATCTCCAGCCCGAGGAGTGGAGCTGTTCCTTACAGTTACTAATTCTGTAATTAATCTTGTTGTTGGGTACCATGGAATCAACTCCAACCCATAGCAACCCCATGTGACGGAGCAGAACTGCCCCATAGCGTTCTCTTGCCTGTAATCTTCATGGAAGCAGATCACCAGGCCTTTCTCCCACAGAACCCTTGGGTGGTTCAAACCGATGACCGTTCGGTTAGCAGCCGAATGTCATGCCACCAAGGGTCCTTATATTAATCTTAGTGTTTTACATTTGCCTTTTCCAATACCCAATTAACCCATACTCCTTTTTAGACCCTCACTGTTAAAATAACTGGTGTGGGTTCTCTTTTCCCGACTAATTCACTTTCCAGTATATTCCTTCTTTCTTTTTCTCAGGTTAACCAGATCTGTCATGGTTGACTGCAATTGAGGAAGCCTAGCTGCCACATTCTTTTCACCCCTGTAGAAACTGAGATTCAGAGAGGGTAATGAACTTGCCCGAAGTCACACAGCTAATAACAGATGAAGCAAAGACTCCAACTCAAGTTCACCTAATTCTAAAGCGGTCTTTGTTTTCTCCTCCAAATGACAAAATATCATTCAAAGATTTTCTTAAAAGAGAATTTGTCGCCTTCATGTCCAAACGAGATGGCATTGCCTTACTTCTCCACTAAATGCCAAGATAAACACTGGAAATAACTCAAGGGACAACAAAGGGGGAAGTCTGAAAGTTGGGAAGGGAAGGTGAATTTGTCTGGGACCAGAGGACTGGAGAAACAACAGTGACAGGGCATCTCACAATTCCCCCACCAACAGAAGAAAGTGGTGGAGGCCTGGCATTTCCTAGTGACAGAAGGTGGCCCAGGTAGGCTCAGTTCTCCCCCAGGCTGAACAACAGTTCATCTACAGCACCTTCAATACCATGTGGGTCCAGCAAGGGGGATCTATCAGAAGTACCACTGATAATCCACAGCCAGAAGAAGTGCTCTTCTTCCTCACCAGGGTTGAGATCTCCTCTCCTACCCAGAGATTCATGCAGCTGAGAGGCACCAGGAAAGGTGTCAACACAAAACCAGAGCCCAGCCCAGAACCACTATCCATACCCCATAAGCAGGAGAGACCCCAGCATAAAAAATGTCCAGCCCAGGGAATCCTCTTCCTCCCATAAGCTGCGGAGTATCTCTCTCCAGTCAGCCCAATTCCAGGAAGCTCCTTCTGTACCCTCATGCAGCACCAGCAAAGACCAGTGACAGCCCCAGAGGTATGAGATAAACCAAGTGGACCAAACAAAACCAAATCGCTCCTGAAAATTAGACTGTCATTGGAAGTACAGCCCACAAAATAAGCCAGGACCTGTTTGCCAAAACCTGCATGCCTGCTAAAAATAAAAATAACTGGAACCCAGTGTCTCCTAATAGTCAAAATGTCCAGAATAAAATAGAAAAAAAAAATGTACCAAGAACCAGGAAAATTACAATTTGAATGAGAAAAGATAATCAACTAATGCCAACAGTAAGACAAATCAGATATTGGAATTCTTGGACAGAAATTTTAAAGAAGCACCATAAAAATGATTCAACAACCATTACAAATTCTCTTGAAACAAATGAAAAAATAGAAAATTTCAGCATAGGAATAGAAGTTTTAAAATGAACCAAGTAAAAATTATAGAAGTGAAAAATACAATAACAGAAAGAAAAAAAAAAAAAACACAGGATGAGCTCAATGGTAGGACAGAAATGTCAGAGAATAGAATAAATGAATTTGAGGACATATCAAATAGAATTTACCAAATCTGAAAAACAGAGAGAAAATAGACTGTTACGAATTTAATTGTGTCCTCCCAAAAGATATGCTGAAGTTCTAACCCATGCAGCTCTGAATTTGACCTTGTTGGGAAATAGCGTTTTTCTTTTGTTATCAGTTAAATGAGGTCATACTAGATGTCTTGGTCATCTAGTACTGCTATAAAAGAAATACCACAAGTGGGTGGTTTTTAACAAACAAAAATTTATTCTCTCACAGTATAGGAGGCTATAAGTCTGAATTCAGGGCACCAGCTCCACAGGAAGTCTTTCTCTCAGTCGTCTCTGGAGGAAAGTCCTTGTCATTTTTGATCTTCCCCTGGTCTAGGAGCTTCTCAGCACAGGAAACCCTGGGTCTGAAGGACATGCTTTGCTTTTGGCACTACTTTCTTTGTAGTATGAGGTCCCCATCTCTCTGCTTGCTTCTCTCTTTTATATTTCAAAAGAGATTGACTCAAGATACAACCTAATCTTGCAGATTAGCATAACTGCCTCTAATTCTGCCTCAGTAACATCATAGAGATTAGGATTTACAACACATAGGATAATCACATCAGATCACAAAATGGTGAACAACTATACAATATTGGGAATCATGGCCTAGCCAAGTTGACACACATTTGTGGGGGACACAATTCAATCCATAACAGTCATTATTAATCCTAATCCTTTTTGAGTGGTGTCTTACAAAAGGGGAGAACAGACATGAAAAGACAGTCACACACAGGGGAAGATAGCAGGTAAGAATCCATCTACAAACCAAGGAATGTTGACAAATGTCCAGGGCTACCAGAAGCTAAAAGAGACAAGGAAAGATCTTCCCCTAGAGCCAACAGAGAGCTCTGCTTCTCAGATTCTCAGAGAAAGTCCCTGCTGATGCCTGAATTTCAATTCCTAGCGTCCAGAGCTGTTAGAAAATTAATTTCTATGCTTTAAAGCCACCCATTTTGTAGTGTTTTGGTATGGCAACCCTAGGAAATTAAAACATAGTCTAAAACAAAAAAATTAACAGAGCCTGAGGGACCTACAGAACAATATCAAAAGATCCAACTTTTGTATCATCAGAGCCCCAGAAGGAAAGGAGAGGGAGAGAAGAGATGAAAAAGTATTTGAAGAAATAATGGCTAAAAACTTCCCAAACTTGGCAAAAGACAAACACACAGATTCAAGAATCTGAAGAAATCCCAAGTAGAATAAACCCAAAGAAATTCATGCCAAGATACATCATAATTAAACTTCTGAAAACAGAAGACAAAGAAAAAATCTTGAAAGCAGCCAGAGGGAAATAACACATTGCCTATAGAGCAACTCCAATTTAAATGACGTGGATTTCTCATCTGAAACCATGGAGGCCAGAAGGAAGTGGCACAACATTTTTCTAGCACTAAAAAAAAATAGTGTCAACCATGAAATCTACATCTGGTGAAACTATCTTTCTGAGATGAAAAATAAAGACATTCTTAAATGACGTAAAGCTAAAACAATTTGTCCCTAGCAGATCTACCCTAAAAAAGGATGACTAAAGGAAGTCCTTCAAACAGAAAGGAAATAATACAGAAAAGAATCTTGGAGCATTGGGAAGGAAGAAAGAACAATGAAAAAAAAGAACTATGGGTAAATACAATAGACTACCTTTCCCCTTGTGAGTTTTCTAAAGTATACGTGATTATTAAAACAAAAATATAATACCACCTGATACTCAAGACAATCATATTTAAAAGTGAGGAGGATAAAGGGAACTAAAAGAAACACACTTCACTCAAAGTGGTAAAATGCTGATACTAGTAGACTGTGATGTCACTTATGTACATTGTAATATCCAGAGCAACCACTAAGAACTATACAAAGCAATACACTCCCAAAACTACAAATAAATCAACATGCAGTCCTAACAAAATGGCCAGGAACCCACAGAAAGGCAAGGTAAGAGAAACACAGAACTGAGAAACAGAGGAAACAAATAGCAAAATGATCTCTGCCCTAACATACCAATAATTACCTTAAATGTAAATGATCTAAACACACCAATTAAAAGGCAGAGAATGGTGGAGTGGATTAAAAAACACCACTCAACTATATTCTATTTACAGGAAACATAGTTCAAATTCAACAACATATGAAGGTTGAAGGTAAAGGCTGAAAAAGGTATACCACGCAAACTTAATCAAAACAAGCAATAGTGACCATATTATATGATAAAGTAGTCTTCGGAGCAAAGAAAATTGCTAAAGACAAAGAGGAACATTACTTAACGATAAAAGGAACCATCCACCAGAAAGACAACGATCCTAAATATGTACACACAAACAACATAGCCTCAAAATGCATGAAACAAAAATTGTTAGAGTTGAAAGGAAATGGACAAATCCACAATTATACTTGAGAATATCAACAACTCACTATCAGCAAACAATACAGAAAATAAATGAAACAAAAGGTTGGTCCTTCAAAAACCCAATAAAATGGATATACCTCAAGAAAAGCTGACAAAAATCAAGAGGAAGAAGATAGCTGTATTAAGAATAAAACCAGAGTATATCACTACAAATCTTGCAGCCATTAAAAGAATAATAAGGAAATGTTATAAACAGGTTTATGCTCATAAAATCAACAACTCAGAAGAAATAGACCAATTCCTTGAAACCACAAACTACCAAAACTTGACAAAGAAACAGATCATTGGAATAGTCCTATCATCATTAAAGAAATTGAATTCATAATAAAAAGCTACCCCCCCCAAGGGGTGGCTGACTAGGTAGACGCTACCTCGGATCCCTCTTGCAACAAAGACTCGGAAAAACAAGTGAATCAATCACATACATGACAATCTGTGAACCCTGAACAACAAACACAGATTAAAAGAGTTGACCTGAGTCACAGAGACGGAGAACGAACGAACTGCGGGGAAGCAGCAACCGTTTTCAGAGCCTGAAGCCAGCGTCCCAGTCAGGTGACCTTGGCGCCGGGCTTAGGACTGGGTGCAGGGGAGCTGAACACGACATCTGTGACGGCGCAAACACGGGGTGCAGCCCTAGCCTCCTGAACTGAACCCGGGAGGGGGCCCAGCCGGTCCACGCCAATGGCATGGCCACGCGGCTGGCGGGACAAGAAGTCCCCGGGAGGCAGCGACTGATTTTGGAGCCAGGAGTGCAGCGTCCCAGCAGGGGAACCTTGACGCTGGGCTTTGGACTGGCAGCAGAGGATCTGACGGCGGCTTCAGCGGGCCAGACCCTCGGGGACAATCTCCACACAGCCAACACACATAGGCGACATGCCCCTTGAGAATCTCAGATAAAATACTCATCCCAAGCAAGATAAGCAAATTTGGCTATATTCCAGGGTACTACTCTCTGCTGTTTTTCTGAACCCTCCCCTCCCCTTCCGAGGCGGCTTCATTAACATTGGAATTTCCTGAGCCAGAGGGAGAACGGCTCCGGCTCCACGACTTTGCTTTTCCATTTTTTTTTTTTTTTTTTTTTGATCTTTTCCTAACCCATTCTTCCGGCCTGAGAGAAGCAACCACAAAAAACCCAGGGACCAAAAATCCTTCCTTAATTGGACCAAAAACACAGAACCAGCTCCAGCCAAGCATATATGATCCAAATCTCGGGCTTTCATCCTTACAGGGAACAAGGTGGCTGTTATAATGCAAAGGCAGTTCTGACAGGGATCTGACTGCATTTTTTTTAGCGGATTTACTGGAAAAACAAGTTCCCAGGTCTGATATCTCTGCTTGTTGAACAGAGCCCTAACTGACCCACAACAGGGAACTGAGGGCTGAACCTCCCCCCAGACCACCTAGCCTCTTGCCTTAGGGGTCTAAGGAGGGTGACACCTACCAATCAGTAGAGGTACTTGCATTGGGGGCCTAAGGTACAGCTGCAGAGCTCTCCCACCAAGGTGCTATAGGAATAGAGACACACCTACCTCACTGACACTTGGGGGAAGCCTGTAAGCATCCTGCCCCCCCCCGGAGTGTGAACCCCAGCTGCTAATAGAATCTGGTGCACACAAATATCACCACTACTTCTCGAGGTGGATAGGTGTTAGGGTGCAGCACACACTTGATGACCCAAAATCAGATTCTACTCAAGAACAGTGAATAGACTCAGGCATGTATATCTGGCAACAGCCCAAACCAGCTGGTAATAGGTCATAAGTAAGTCAAGGGCTACAACAAACAAGACAGCACAATCTAGTAGCCCATCCACGTATATTGAAAGAAAACAAAACAAGATAAGACTCAGTGAGCAAATATAGAATAAATCACTACTATATCTTTTTTTTTTTATATATATTAGTGATGGCTCAGAGACAGCAGTCGATATCAAACCACATAAAGAAGCAGACCATGACAGCTTCTACAATCCCCCAAACAAAAAAATCAAAATCTTTCCCAAATGAAGATACGATCCTGGAATTATCAGATACAGAATATAAAAAACTAATTTACAGAATGCTTCAAAACATCAGGGATGACCTCAGAAATGAAATAAGGCAAACTGCAGAAAAAGCCAAGGAACACACTGATAAAACAGTTGAAGAACTCAAAAAGATTATTCAAGAACATAGTGGAAAAATTAATAAGTTGCAAGAATCCAGAGAGAGACAACATGTAGAAATCCAAAAGATTAACAATAAAATTACAGAATTAGACAACTCAATAGGAAGTCAGAGGAGCAGACTCGAGCAATTAGAATGCAGAGTGGGAAATCTGGAGGACCAGGGAGTTAACACCAACATAGCTGAAAAAAATCAAATAAAAGAATTTAAAAAAATGAAGAAACCCTAAGAATCATGTGGGACTCTATCAAGAAGGATAACTTGGGTGTGATTGCAGTCCCAGAACAGGAAGGGAGGACAGAAAACACAGAGAAAATAGTTGAAGATCTGCTGACAGAAAACTTCCCTGACATCATGAAAAACGAAAGGATATCTATCCAAGATGCTCATCGAACCCCATTTAAGATTGATCCAAAACGAAAAACACCAAGGCATATTATCATCAAACTTGCCAAAACCAAAGATAAAGAGAAAATTTTAAAAGCAGCCAGGGAGAAAAGAAAGGTCTCCTTCAAGGGAGAATCAAGAAGAATAAGTTCAGACTACTCAGCAGAAACCATGCAGGCAAGAAGGCAATGGGATGACATATACAGAGCACTGAAGGAGAAAAACTGCCAGCCAAGGATCATATATCCAGCATAACTCTCTCTGAAATATGAAGGCGAAATTAAAATACTTACAGATAAACACAACTTTAGAGAATTTGCAAAAACCAAACCAAAGCTACAAGAAATACTAAAGGAAATTGTTTGGACAGAAAACCGATAATACCAGATACCAGCACAACACAAGGTCACAGAACAGAACATCCTGATATCAACTCAAATAGGGAAATCACATAAACAAATTAAGATTAATTAAAAAAAAAAAAAACGCTCATAACAGGGAATCACTGAAGTCAAAATGTAAAAGATCACAATAATCAAAAAGAGGGATTAAATACAGGTGGCATAGAACTGCCATATGGAGAGTGATACAAGGCGATATAGAAGGATACAAGTCAGGTTTTTACTTAGAAAAATAGGGGTAAATATTAAGGTAACCACAAAGAGGTATAACAACACCATAACTCAAGATAAAAGCCAAGAAAAACGTAACAACTCAACAAACATAAAGCCAAACGCTACGAAAATGAGGATCACACAATTTACTAAGAAAAACGTCTCAGCACAAAAAAGAATGTGGAAAAATGAAATTGTCAACAACACACATAAAAAGGCATCAAAATGACAACACTAAACACTTATTTATCTGTAATTACGCTGAATGTAAATGGACTAAATGCACCAATAAAGAGACAGACAGTCTCGGACTGGATAAAGAAACACGATCCGTCTATATGCTGCCTACAAGAGACACACCTTAGACTTAGAGACACAAACAAACTAAAACTCAAAGGTTGGAAAAAATATATCAAGCAAACAATAAGCAAAAAAGAAGAGGAGTAGCAATATTAATTTCTGACAAAATAGACTTTAGACTTAAATCCACCACAAAGGATAAAGAAGGGCACTACACAATGATAAAAGGGACAATTGATCAGGAAGACATAACCATATTAAATATTTATGCACCCAATGACAGGGCTGCAAGATACATAAATCAAATTTTAACAGAACTGAAAAGTGAAATATACACCTCCACAATTATAGTAGGAGACTTCAACACACCACTTTCGGAGAAGGACAGGACATCCAGCAAGAAGCTCAATAGAGACACGGAAGACCTAATTACAACAATCAACCAACTTGACCTCATTGACTTATACAGAACTCTCCACCCAACTGCTGCAAAGTATACTGTTTTTTCTAGCGCACATGGAACATTCTCTAGAATAGACCACATATTAGGTCATAAAACAAACCTTTCCAGAGTCCAAAACATCAAAATATTACAAAGCATCTTCTCAGACCACAAGGCAATAAAACTAGAAATCAATAACAGAAAAACTAGGGAAAAGAAATCAAATACGTGGAAACTGAACAATACCCTCCTGAAAAAAGACTGGGTTATAGAAGACATTAAGGAGGGAATAAGGAAATTCATAGAATGCAACGAGAATGAAAATACTTCCTATCAAAACCTCTGGGACACAGCAAAAGCAGTGCTCAGAGGCCAATTTATATCGATAAATGCACACATACAAAAAGAAGAAAGAGCCAAAATCAGAGAACTGTCCCTACAACTTAAACAAATAGAAAGTGAGCAACAAAAGAATCCATCAGGCACCAGAAGAAAACAAATAATAAAAATTAGAGCTGAACTAAATGAATCAGAGAACAGAAAAACAATTGAAAGAATTAACAAAGCCAAAAGCTGGTTCTTTGAAAAAATTAACAAAATCGATAAACCATTGGCTAGACTGACTAAAGAAATACAAGAAAGGAAACAAATAACCTGAATAAGAAACGAGAAGGGCCACATCACAACAGACCCAACTGAAATTAAAAGAATCATATCAGATTATTACGAAAAACTGTACTCTAACAAATTTGAAAACCTAGAAGAAATGGATGAATTCCTAGAAACACACTACCTACCTAAACTAACACAATCAGAAGTAGAACAACTAAATAGACCCATAACAAAAAAAGAGATTGAAACGGTAATCAAAAAACTCCCAAAAACAAAAAGCCCTGGCCCGGACGGCTTCACTGCAGAGTTCTACCAAACTTTCAGAGAAGAGTTAACACCACTACTACTAAAGGTATTCCAAAGCATAGAAAATGACGGAATACTACCCAACTCATTATACGAAGCCACCATCTCCCTGATACCAAAACCAGGTAAAGACACCACAAAAAAAGAAAATTACAGACCTATATCCCTCATGAACATAGATGCAAAAATCCTCAACAAAATTCTAGCCAATAGAATTCAACAATATATCAAAAAAATAATTCACCACGACCAAGTGGGATTTATACCAGGTATGCAAGGCTGGTTTAATATTAGAAAAACCATTAATGTAATCCACCATATAAATAAAACAAATGACAAAAACCACATGATCTTATCAATTGATGCAGAAAAGGCATTTGACAAAGTCCAACACCCATTTATGATAAAAAAAACTCTCAGCAAAATAGGAAAATTCCTCAACATAATAAAGGGTATCTATGCAAAAAACCAGCCAACATCACTTTAAATGGAGAGAGCCTGAAAGCATTTCCCTTGAGAACGGGAAGCAGACAAGGATGCCCTTTATCACCGCTCTTATTCAACATCGTGCTAGAAGTCCTAGCCAGAGCAATTAGGCTAGACAAAGAAATAAAGGGCATCCGGATTGGCAAAGAGGAAGTAAAATTATCTTCATTTGCAGATTACATGATCTTATACACAGAAGACCCTAAGGAATCCTCCAGAAAACTACTGAAACTAATAGAAGAGTTTGGCAGAGTCTCAGGTTATAAGATAAATATACAAAAATCACTTGGATTCCTCTACATCAACAAAAAGAACACCGAAGAGGAAATAACCAAATCAATACCATTCACAGTAGCCCCCAAGAAGATAAAATACTTAGGAATAAATCTTACCAAGGATGTAAACGACCTATACAAAGAAAACTACAAAGCTCTACTACAAGAAATTAAACAGGACATACTTAAGTGGAAAAACATACCCTGCTCATGGATAGGAAGACTTAACATAGTAAAAATGTCTATTCTACCAAAAGCCATCTATACATACAATGCACTTCCGATCCAAATTCCAATGTCATTTTTTAAGGTGATAGAGAAACACAACACCAACTTCATATGGAAGGGAAAGAACCCCCAGATAAGCAAAGCATTACTGAAAAGAAGAAGAAAGTGGGAGGCCTTACTCCACCTGATTTCAGAACCTATTATACAGCCACAGTAGTCAAAACAGCCTGGTACTGGTACAACAAGAGGCATATAGACCAGTGGAACAGAATTGAGAACCCAGATATAAATCCATCCACATATGAGCAGCTGATATTTGACAAAGGACCAGTGTCAGTTAATTGGGGAAAAGATAGTCTTTTTAACAAATGGTGCTGGCATAACTGGATATCCATTTGCAAAAAAATGAAACAGGACCCATACCTCACACCATGCACAAAAACTAACTCCAAGTGGATCAAAGACCTAAACATAAAGACTAAAACGATAAAGATCATGGAAGAAAAAATAGGGACAACCTTAGGAGCCCTAATACAAGGCATAAACAGAATACAAAACATTACCAAAAATGACAAAGAGAAACCAGATAACTGGGAGCTCCTAAAAATCAAACACCTATGCTCATCTAAAGACTTCACCAAAAGAGAAAAAGACCACCTACAGACTGGGAAAGAATTTTCAGCTATGACATCTCCGACCAGCACCTGATCTCTAAAATCTATATGATTCTGTCAAAACTCAACCACAAAAAGACAAACAACCCAATCAAGAAGTGGGCAAAGGATATGAACACACACTTCACTAAAGAAGATATTCAGGCAGCTAACAGACACATGAGAAAATGCTCTCGATCATTAACCATTAGAGAAATGCAAATTAAAACTACGATGAGATTCCATCCCACTCCAACAAGGCTGGCATTAATCCAAAAAACACAAAATAATAAATGTTGGAGAGGCTGCGGAGAGATTGGAACTCTTATACACTGCTGGTGGGAATGTAAAATGGTACAACCACTTTGGAAATCTATCTGGCGTTATCTTAAACAGTTAGAAATAGAACTACCATACAACCCAGAAATCCCACTCCTCGGAATATACCCTAGAGAAATAAGAGCCTTCACACAAACAGATATATGCACACCCATGTTTATTGCAGCTCTGTTTACAATAGCAAAAAGCTGGAAGCGACCAAGGTGTCCGTCAACGGATGAATGGTTAAATAAATTGTGGTATATTCACACAATGGAATACTACGCATCGATAAAGAACAGTGACGAATCTGTGAAACATTTCATAACATAGAGGAACCTGGGAGGCATTGTGCTGAGCGAAATTAGTCAGAGGCAAAGGGACAAATATTGTATAAGACCACTATTATAAGATCTTGAGAAATAGTATAAACTGAGAAGAACACATACTTTTGTGGTTACGAGGGGGGGAGGGAGGGAGGGTGGGAGAGGGTTTTTACTGATTAATTAGTAGCTAAGAACTGCTTTAGGTGAAGGGAAGGACAATACTCAATACATGGAAGGTCAGCTCAACTGGACTGGACCAAAAGCGAAGAAGTTTCCGGGATAAACTGAATGCTTCAAAGGTCAGCAGAGCAAGGGCGGGGGTTTGGGGACCATGGTTTAAGGGGACTTCTAAGTCAATTGGCAAAATAATTCTGTTATGAAAACATTCTGCATCCTACTTTGAAATGTGGCGTCTGGGGTCTTAAATGCTAACAAGCGGCCAACTAAGATGCATCAATTGGTCTCAACCCACCTGGAGCAAAGGAGAATGAAGAAAACCAAGGTCACACGATAACTAAGAGCCCAAGAGACAGAAAGAGCCACATGAACCAGAGACCTACATCATCCTGAGACCAGAAGAACTAGTTGGTGCCCAGCCACAATCGATAACTGCCCTGACAGAGAGCAAAACAGAGAACCCCTGAGGGGGCAGACGAACAGTGGAATGCAGACCCCAAATTCTCATAAAAAGACCAGACTTAATGGTCTGACTGAGACTGGAGGAATCCCGGCAGTCATGGTTCCCAAACCTTCTGCTGGCCCAGGACAGGAACCATTCCCGAAGACAACTCATCAGACATGAAAGGGACTGGACAGTGGGTAGGAGAGAGATGCTGATGAAGAGTGAGCTAATTATATCAGGTGGACACTTGAGACTGTGTTGGCATCTCCTGTCTGGAAGGGGGATGGGATGATAGAGAGAGTTGGAAGCTGTCAAAATTGTCACGAAAGGAGAGACTGGAAGGGCTGACTCATTAGAGGGAGAGCAAGTGGGAGTACAGAGTAAGGTGTATATAAGCTTTTATGTGACAGTCTGACTTGATTTGTAAACGTTCACTTGAAGCTCAATAAAAGTTAATTAAAAAAAAAACATAGAAATTAAAAAAAAAAGTGAAAAAAAAAAAAGCTACCCCCCCTCCAAAATCTCCAAGCCCAGAGAGTTTCACTGGAGAATTCTACCAAACATTTAAAGAGTCAACATCAATTTTTTTTTTCTTTGTGCTTTAGGTGAAAGTTTACAGATCAAGTTAATTTCTAGTACAAAAACGTATACATACATTGTTATGTGACCCTAGTTGCAATTCCTGTAATGTGACAGCACACTCCCCCTTTCCGCCCCGTGTTTCCTGAATCCACTCAACCAGCTCCTATCCATTTCTGCCTTCTCATCCTGCCTCTAGACAGGAGCTGCCCATTTAGTCTCCTGTAAAAAAAAAAAAAAAAAAAAAATTTTTTTTTTTTTAACTACTTGAACTAAGAAGCACACTCTTCATGAGCATCATTTTGTGTTTTATAGTCCAGTCTAATCTTTGTCTGAAGAGTTGGCTTCAGGAATGGCTTTAGTTCTGGGTTAACAGAGAATCTGGGGGCCGTGTCTTCTGGGTCAGCATCGATTTTATACAATTTCCTGAGGAAAATCGAAGAGGATAGACTTCCCAACTCATTTTGTCAGGCTAGTTTTCCCTGATACCAGAAACAAAGTCAGTACAAAAAAAAAAAAGAAAACTGCAGACCAATACATCTCTCATGAACTTAGACACAAAACCCTCAACAAAATATTAGCAAATTAAATCCAGCAATGTACAACATATATGCATATACACATACAGATATACATATACATATATGCATATAAAAACCATATACATACATATATAAACATATACACATACATGTATACATATAAATATATACATGGAGCCCTGGTGGCTCAGTGGTTAAGAGCTTGGCTGCTAACCAAAAGGTTAGCGGTTAAAATCCACCAGCTGTTCCTTGGAAATCCTATGAGGCAGTTCTGCTCTCTCCTATAGGGTCAGTATGAGTTAGAATTGACTGAACAGCAATGGGTTTGGTTTTTTTTGGTATACATATCTATTTTATATATATATGTATGGAAACCCTGGTGGTGTAGTGGTTAACAGCTATGCCTGCTAACCAAAAGGTCAGCAGTTCAAATGCACCAGGCACTCTGGAAACACTATGGGGCAGTTCTACTCTGTCATATAGGGTCACTATGAGTCAGAATTGACCCAATGGCAACGGGTTTTTTGTTCTTTATATATATGTGCATATATATACATACCATGACCAAGTGGGATATATTTCAGGTCGGGGTGGTCCAACATATGAAAATCAATCACTGTAATCCACTCTGCCAACAGGCTAAAGAAGAGAAGTCATATGATCATGTCAACCAATAGAAAAAGCGTTTGACAAAATCCGACATCTATTCATAATAAAAATTCTCAGCAAGTTATAAATATAAAGAAACTACCCCAGTTTGATAAAGGGCATTGTTATGGGTTGGTCTGTATCCCCCAAAAATGTGTTTCAGTCCTAACCCTTGGTACCTGTGAATGTGACCTATTTGGAAATAGCTTCCTTGCAGATGTAATTAGTTACCGTGAGGTCATCCTGGGTAGGGCAGGCCCTAATCCAAACTGACTGGTGTCCTCATAAAAAAAGAGACAAAGAGATACAGATGGAGGGTGACCACGTGAAGAAGGAGGCAGCAGCTGCCACAAATCATGGAACCCCCGGGGCTACCAGAAGCTGGAAGACACAAGAAGGATCATCCCCTAGAACCTTCAGAGACGGCATGGTCCTGCCAACACCCCGCATTCTGAATTCTAGCCTCCAGAACTGTGAGAAGGTAAATTTCTGTTGCTTTAAGCCATTCCGATTGTGGTACTTTGCTACGGCAATCCTAGGGAACTAATAAAAGCATCTACATAAAACCTACTGCTAGCATCATGCTTAATGATGGAGACTGAATGCTTTCTCTCTTAGGATGTTAGAACGAGGCAAGAATGTCCATTCTCACCACTCTTACTTAACACGGTACTGGACGTTCTAGTCACTGCAATTAGACAACGAAAGGAAATAAAAGTCATGCAGATTGGGTGACAGACTGACTTGATTTGTAAGCGTTCACTTAAAGCTCTATAAAAAATATTTAAAAAAAAAATCATGCAGATTGGAAAGAAACAGAACTATCACTATTTACAGATTACAATATTGTCTCCTCAGAAAATTTACAAATCTACAAACCTGTAGATTTTGTACAAATCTCAAAAAAAAAAAAATCCTATAACTAATATGTGAGTTCAGCAATGTCACAAGACACAAGATAAACACCCGAAAATCAATCACATTTCTTACATGCAAGAAACCAACACGTGGAAACCAAAATTGAAAACAATACGATTTCCAATCACTTTAAAGAAAATGAAATTGTTTGGCAAGGGCCAAGTCTGGGCGGAGATGACGTATGGCCTAGAAAGCCCCTGGAAATTTGTAGCTGCAGAATACCCATATCCTGGCCACTGGGGACAAAACCTGGGAAGAACACTTGATCTGCAAACTTTACAAAAAGGTGACTCAGGTTCTCAGATCATACCTGACTTTGTTTAAAATACAGCATCCTACATAGGTTTGCAGCCATTTCATTTTTTCCGGCTTTTCCTCGGTTATTTCATTCTTAAGATGTCTACCTTTCACCTATTCATGCCCTTACAGGAACTTGTAAGCTGGTGAGAAAGCAAAGAAGAAATATTTTGCAATATGGAAGCAAAATGCCTTGACTGAAGAAAGCCTCAGAGGCAGACTGGGGAGAAGAGCAAAACACCAGACAAAATATACGAGTCATGAGGATAAAGCTGTAAAAGATTTTGGTTTCAATTTTTTTTGTTGTTGTTGATGTTGCTGAGAACATACACAGCAGAACATACACCAGTTCAACAATTTCTCCATGTACAATTGAGTGACACTGATTAGATTCTTTAATTGGTACAACCATTCTCACCTTCCTTTTCTGGATTGTTCCTCCTCCATTAACATAAACTCACTGCCTCCTAAGTTTCCTATCTTTTGAGTTGCTGTTGCCAATTTGATCCCATACAGATAGATCATAAAAAGAGCCCAATGCTCAAGGCAGACATTCTTTACTAGTTAAGCTAAACTATTGTTTGGTTTTAAGAAGACTTCAGGGGATATTTTTGGTTTAGGATTTAAAGATTATCTCAGGGCAATAGTTTCAGGGGTTCATCCAGCCACCACCATTCCAGAAAGTATGAATTCCATGAGAATTTGAACTTCTGTTAATCAGTATTTTTCTATAGAATCTTTGATCAAAATGTTCAATAATGGTTGCCAGGCACCATCTAGTTCTTCTGGACTCGTAGCAAAAGGGGCAGTTGTACACAGAGGCACTTATCAACTGATTCCATTTCTTCCTCCTTACTTTCCCTTCTTCTTCTGTTGCTTCAAGTGAAAACAGATCAATTGTTGTACCTTGCATGGCCACCTTCAAGCTTTTAAAACCCCTGGTACTATGCAATGAACTAGGAGGTAGAACAGAAGCACCAAACATGTTAGGCCAATTAACTGTGATGTCCCATGAAATCATGACCCTAAACCTCCAAACCAAAGAACCAAATCCCATGAGGTGTTTAGTTGTACATAAACAGCCTCAGCAACTACTCTTTTTTTTTTTTTTGTCATTGTTGTAAATATGTCTATCACACAACATTTGCTAATCCAGCTTTTTACAGGTATACAATTTACGGACAGTAAATTACATCAATCAGCTGTGCAACCGTACCCTTGCAATTATTCCATCACCATAAACTGAAACTTAGTGCTCCTTCATCTTGCTGTTAAAAGCACAAGTTGTCCCAGGAAGTCCCCAGGGAGTTATGGGGACTCTACTGCCCACAAGCACTTCAGACCCTTCCCAGAGAACAGACTTACAAAAAGTCACTGTCAACATTTTTACCAAAAGAGAGAAAGAAGTCAGCACTCTGCACTTTCCTGGGTTTGTGATTGCTTTGCTCTTCCCTGGTTTTCATTCCTAACTGGAAGACCCAATATAGGAGCGCTCAGATCAGCTTCTTCGCCAAACCAAAGAGCTTCCAGTGGGTGAGAAGAGAGAACTGATTGACAACACTCAAATTTCAAACTATTATGGTACAGTTCCATACATTGCATCCCAGAGCATCAAAATCAAATTTTTACATTAGTACTAGAGAGCAAATATATAAGAACATTATAGAAAGCATTAGTAGAGCACCCATTCATTCATTTAATGTTTAATTATTGAACACCTTCTACATGCCAGATATTGTTCTAGGCACTGGGGACATGGCAGCAAAAGAAAAAATAAAATGTATAAATAACCCTGCCCTCAGGAAGTTTACATTGGGGAAGAAGGAAACTGGCAAATAAATAAACAACTAAGTACATAATATCAGATGCTGGTATTATGAAGAAAAATAATGTAGGCTAAGTGAGGCAGAGTCAGAAAAATAGGGAATGGGAGAACGATTTTATTTTAAATACTCAAGGAAGGCCTCTCTGAAGAGGTGGTGTTGGAGTAGAGATGAAATGGAATAAGGGATAAGCATGCACATACTTGGAAGGAGAGCATTCTGGGCAGAAAGAATGGCAGGTGAATGGGGATAGGCACAGTCACGGAGACCAAGGAGGAGTGTGCCAGTGGGGAGAGCAGGAGGTGGTGGGAGCAGAGGACAGAGCACATATGGGCTTGCGGCCAATCTAGCCTTCACTTTGAGTGCTATGGGAAGATGTTGGAGAGTTTTGTACTGAAGAGTGACATGATTTGACCGATGTTTTAAAGTGTCTTGCTGGCTGCTATAGGGACAAGACCAGTTAGGAGGCTACTGCAATAATCAAGGGAAAAGATGATGGTGGCTTGGGTCAGGGTGGGAACCACAGAGGTGACAAGAAGTTGTTAGACTCTGAGTGTATTTTAGAGGCGGAGCTGACAGAACAGGCTAGGAGGGGAAAACAGGAATCAACACTGATCTATGACTTTGACCCAAGAAACTGACAACATTAGCTGAAAAAGTAGAAAACTACAAAAGGAATAATTCAAGGGAAGGCACAAATGGAATTCAGGAGTTCGATTTGGGATGTATTAAGCTTGAGCTGATCATTCGACACGCAGTTAGGGATGCCAAGCAGGCAGTTGGACTTACAAGTTTGGAGCTCGTGAGAAAGGTTCATGCTGGAGCCGTGAATTTGGACGTTGTCACTCGGAGAGATGGGGTTTAAAGCCATGAGTGCCTTCTTGTTCCAGCTGCTTGAATTTTGATAATTGACTGAATGTATGCGATGGTTAACGGTCAAGAATAGATAGAACAATAGAAATCTCTGGAGCCTAAATAACCCAAGTAGAAAAGCCTATGACTTTCAAGGCTGTAATCAGTTTACTGCTCTGATCAAGGAATTCGATGGGCACAAATGTGAGCACAAAATATGACGAGGACCAAAGAGGAGAATTTAGACCAAGATCATACATCAAGACAACATCTGCTTTGTTATAAATATACATAGTTGTTGTTAGGTGCCGTGGAGTCAGTTCCGACTCATAGTGACCCTATATACTACAGATACATTTGTGTATTTATATGTAGTCTTAGCCATCTAGTGCTGCTATAACAGAAATATCTCAAGCGGATGGCTTTAACAAAGAGAAATTTATTCTCCCACAGTCTAGGAGACTAGAAGTCCAAACTCAGGGCACCAGCTCCAGGAGAAGGCTTTCTCTCTCTCTCAGTCTGGGGGAAGGTCCTTGTCATCAATCTTTCCCTAGTCTAGGAGCTCCTCAGCGCAGGAACTCCTGGTCCAAAGGACACACTCCACTCCCAGAGCTTCTTTCTTGGTGGTATGAGGTCCCCTATTCTCTCTGCTCCCTTCTGTCTTTTATACCTCAAAAGAGATTGACTCAAATACAACCTAATCCAGTAGATTGGGTCCTGCCTCATTAACATCATAGAAGTTAGGATTTACAACACATAGAATAATCACATCTGATCACAAGATGGTGGATAATCACTCAATACTAGGAATCATGGCTTGGCCAAGTTGACACACATTTTTGGGGGACACGATTCAATCCATATATATATATATATATCACACAATTCAATATATGTGTATATATGCATATATACACTCATTACAATTTTTAAAAAATGAATTTTTAAAAGGACATGTTACATATATTTCTATACATAGATTTTATATATATATGGATTTTATACATATATAGAGCTTATAGACAGAGAGAGATTATACACACAGAGATTGTATATATAGATTATACACAGAGATTATATATATATGTATATATGTGTGTGTATATGTACATATATATATATCACAGTGGGCATTTATGCTGACTTATCCATAAAACACAGAATCGAGTTCTATCATTTTCTTCAGTTCTCCCTTATCTGACTTAAGACCTTCATAACCTCCTCTCCCTTCCTGGGTCCCTTGGCTGCTCATCTCAAATCAAAATCCCAGTTTATTGTAAGAGTACTCTTACCAGACCACACACTCAGAATTGGGGACAGCAGTGTTTTTTACAAGCTAACTTGGGATCTGTTATCATTTTTTAAAGATGACACTTGATTTCTCACCTGATGTGCTAAAGAATGGCAGAGAGGAGGCCTCGGAGGAGAGAATGAGATTTTCATAGCTTAAACACTAAAAATAACAGCCCCATCGCACTGCATCTCATTACCAAGCAGCAAATGCTCTCGCCTCTTACTGCCACTGTGGTGTTTGTGAGATGCCTTTCAGAAGCCCACACATTCGTTTACACTCTTGCCCACCCATCACTCCACCCCTCCCACACACACACACACACACACACACACACACACACACACACACACACACACACACACACTCCACCATTCCTATAGACTATCCTGTTACCTCTGGTAAACTTGGAAAATCTGTGTCAGAACTAAAACCTGCCCTTGTCACGTTATCATAATTTACTGCCCAGGAAATGAGCCTGTTGCTGCAGACTGTTTTGTTCCATATGTAGCAGATTTGGGCAGAGCTGGCAGGAAAAGTGGATGCGGCTGCACGCTTGGTGTGTGGGAAGGATCAAGATTCAGACCCAGGGTGAATTAGAGAAAGAGCAAATCTGAGCCAGAGGCACGACCCGGCTCACTCAAGCTTTGTCAATCACTGTTTACATCATGGTCACCCATAAAATAGATAATGACAATATTTCCACGTACTTCTAAGCTGCTACTCCCTGGGGGATGTCTAAAAGTTCATAGCAGCCTTGTGAATAAGTACCAAATCTTTAGCAGACAATGAAAGAAACTCGAAAGGGCATTTTATCAATCACTGCAGTAGACTGAGCCTATGCCCCAGGCAACGGACTATTTGCAAGGCTACCTAAAACCAGCAGCCAAAGGGCAAAGTAGAGAGCACAGAGAGCACCTTCTTGCCCTGAGCTTGTTTTACCTTTAAACCCTGTTGTAATTCTCGTGGAAACCAGTACCCCCAGAATCTTCTCCAGAAGGGAAGTAACTAAATTAAGTAGCACATCGCACCTCAGGCCTTACCTCTCTTCTTCCTGCCTCACCAAGCTCCTTCTTCACTGCCTTCAGGATAGCTGCATTTTTTAATCCTGTCTAGTCCTTGAAGTCGTATAATAAAGGATTACCACCTTCAGCTCCATTAACACTGGATGCACTAGGCTCCATGAAACAATGGCAACATCTGTGGGGTGCTTTACACTTTACATGCCTTCACATCCTTTACGAGGTGAAGGCTTCCTACCAGGCTATGGGATGAGCAAGATAAGTGTTAGCCTCCCGTTTTACTGTTGAGACGATGCAGCTCAGAGTTAAGGCAGCACAGAAGCCAAGGTCAATGGTGAAAGGCTGGCTGTAACTGGAGGCTCATCAGTGGAGGTCCATCTGAATTAACTATATTAACTTGGCTTTCTGTATAGGAACAAGAAAAAAATTCCGGGGTCAGACAGACCTGATGCTGCCACTCAGACAAACGTACTAATTCCTCCAAGACAATTCACTCATCTCTAAGACTGATCTATTGTACCCGCGAAGGCGATTATGATTAATGGAGATTGAGAAGCAAAAGCCCCAGGCAAAGAGCCCAGCATGCGTCCTGGGAACATGAGTTCCTCCTGTCCCCCTTCCTTACTCTGTCTGCACCAGCTTCCAGACCCGAGGCACTAGTATCATTACCATAATTGTTACTCATATTGCCATCATACCAAACCTGCTCTCCTGCTTACCATGTACCAGGCAGTGTGCCAAGTGCATTACAGGCATTCCTATATGTATGTCATCCTCACCACAACCCCATGAAGTGGCACAATTATCTGCCTATTTTACTGAAAAACATAAAGCTGATTTTCAAAGCAGTCACGCAGAGTTAAGATCCCCTCTCTGATCTGTCTGGCTGCAGTGTCCCAAGTCCTAACCAGACTGCTATGCTACCACAACTCCCAGTTGCTGCCAAATTGATTCGACTCCTGGAGACCCCATGTGTGTCAGATTAGAACTATGCTCATACAGTTTTCTTTTTTAAAAAATAATTTTTATTGTGCTTTAAGTGAAAGTTTACAAATCAAGTCAGTCTCACACAAAAACCCATATACACCTTGCTACACACTCCCAATTACTCTCCCCCTAATGAGACAACTCTCTCTCTCCTTCCACGCTCTCTTTTCGTATCCATTTTGCCAGGTTCTAACCCCCTCCACCCTCTCATCTCCCCTCCAGGCAGGAGATGCCAACATAGTCTCAAGTGTCCACCTGGTCCAAGAAGCTCACTCCTCACCAGCATCCCTCTCCAACCCACTGTCCAGTCCAATCCATGTCTGAAGAGTTGGCTTCAGGAATGGTTCCTGTCCTGGGCCAACAGAAGGTCTGGGGGCCATGACCACCAGGGTCCTTCCAGTCTCAGTCAGACCATTAAGTCCAGTCTTATGAGAATTTGGGGTCTGCATCCCACTGCTCTCCTGCTCCCTCAGGGGTTCTCTGGCTCATAGAGTTTTCGATGGCTGACTTTTCAAAAGTAGATCACCAAGACTTTCTTCCAAGATGCCTCTGGGTGGACTCAAACCTCCAACCTCTCTGTTAGCAGCTGAGCCCAACATTTAACACCACCCAGGGACTCCCTCCTAGATTCCTCCTCAGCCCAGCTCTTCTCTGCAGCCTCTAAGGTCTGCCCTCTCCCCTCCATTCACATGACCTGGTCCTCACTCGTCCCGAGATACCTTATAAATAGGCCAATGAACAGCTTTTTGGAACTCTGGGCCCTGGTCCTATTCATCTAAGTTTGTCAGATTTAGCAAATAAAATCATAGAACACCCAATTAAATTAGAATTTCAGACAAATAACAAACATTTTTTTATTGCATAGTATGTTGTTGTTAGGTGCCATCGAGTTGACTCCAACTCATAGTGACCCTGTGTACAACAGAACGAAACACTGCCTGGTCCTACACCATCCTCACAATCATTGCTATGTTTGAGCCCACTGTTGCAGCCACTGTGTCAATCCATTTCATTGAGGGTCTTCCTCTTTTTCATTGACCCTCTACTTTACCAAGCATGATGTCTGTCATGGATTGGACTGTGTCCCCCCAAAATGTGTGTCAACTTGGCTATGTATTGTGTGATTGTCCACCATTTTGCCATCTGATGTGATCTCCCTATGTGCTGTAAATTCTACCTCTGATATGTTAATGAGGCAGGATTAGAGGCAGTTATGTTAATGAGTCAGGACTCAATCTACAAGATTAGATTGTCTCTTAAGTCAATCTCTGTTGAGCTGTTGAGCAAGCAGAGAGACACGGGGATGTCAAACCACTACGAAACAAGAGCCAGGAGGACAGCGTGTTCTTTGGACCCATGGTCCCTGCACTGAGAAGTTCCTCGACCAGAGAAGATTGATGATAAGGACCTTTGCCAGAGCCAACGAGCGGGAAAGCCTTCCCCTGGAGCTGGCACCCTGAAATTGGACTTCTAGTCTACTAGGCTGTGAGAAAATTTCTGTTTGTTAAAGCCATGCACTCGTGGTATTTCCGTTTTAGCAGAACTAGATAACTAAGACAATGTCCTTCTCCAGGGACTGGTACCTCCAGATAACATGTCCAAAATATTGCATATTATAGCACATACTCATACTTAAAAAAAAAAAAGTTTTGTTGTTTATGTGAAATTCAAATGTAACTGGGCATACTGTATTTTGTCTGACAACCCTACATGCTTTCCAAACCCAGCCACCTATGCCTATTTAGTCTGTCCTATATCTGCAAATCCTCTCCCACAATCACGCTGTGGTGGTCTGTTACATTAGCGGACTTTGGAGGACCATGCCTCCAGGACCATATTTTTACACACATAACATGTACCTTCTAAGTTTGTTTGCCAACTGGGCTCTCATCCCATGAAGTATTTTCATAAGTGTGCAATGCTAATTTTTTTACAGCAACACGTAAAAAAAATTGGCATAGCAGTGCTTATGGAAATACCTTGGGCAGGTGGGAGGGCGTGGCTGGCAAACAAACAGAAGGGCTCATAATTTGCGTAAAATACGATACTCACACCCTGGTAGAGTTCTTCCTTAAATCTGCGCTGACCTATGACTTGCTTTAGCCAATAGAATACCATAGATGCTGTGTCAGTTCCAAGAGGAAGCCTTAAGAAGTATTGAAGTTTCTCCTTTTGCACTCTTGGGTACCTGAGTGCTCATGTAAAAAGTCTCACTAACTTGCTACAGACCCCGTGGAGAGATTACATGGAGAGACTACATGGGGAGCCTCACAGGGAAAGAGAGGCTCTGAAACTACATGAAGAAAAACCAAGGAAAGCAGTCAACAGCGAGAACCAAACCAAAACATCTTCATTGGGGCCGTTCCCGCCAGCCCCCAGCCATTCAAACCAGCCTAGATCAGGTAACAGATATGCCAGGGAAGATGCCATTTTGGACTGTACACCACGTGAAACAGCCATTCAATCGCCACTGTGTCCTGCCCTAATTCCAGACTCTCAGATCATGAGATGTAATGAGAGCTGTTGCTGCTGGATTTGGGGGACATTTGTTAAGCGTCCATAGATAACTGACACACATGCCCAGTGATGATTTTCCATAAAGTTCAGGAGTTAATATCATAAGCCTCCAGTTCAATCCAGTTATTCCATTATGGGCATTCCTCCCTTCCCCCATCCATCCTCACACGCTCGGTTTCTAGATTCAAACTGCCTCTGTAATTGTGACTTTAAAGGCCACTGGAGTCCAAGAGCCAGTCCCATATTTCTCAGTTACAGCAGGGAAGGAAGATGTGACAGGGCACAGTAGGCGGCTGTCTTGTGGTGCTGCATAACAGAAGCAGCACAGCACTCGCCAGAGCACACCCAGGGAGACATTAGCCGAGCAAGCTGCAGAGAAGACTATCCAGCACCTGCCTACTCTCAGCTGGGGCTCCCGCCAATCCTATTAGCTTTGTGCCTACATAATCACAAAGTCCACCTACGTACCTTTCAAAAAAAAAAAAAAATCAGGAACTGTGGGCCCTAATATCCGTCTGAATTATTATCTGGGTTGGTACGCCAAAGGGAGGGCTGATAAAAGCACAGCAAGAACAACGTCTGGCAGCACCAAGGGAAAAACACAGGGGTTCTAATGTTGATTCACAGTTAAAAAACCACGATGCCACCCTCTGACCCTCCGAAGTGGTTAAATCCTATCTGTACATTACTCAAGCTTCATGTCCAGCACAACGATTAGTCTTGATTTTAGTGGAAGATTTCTGCAGAGGAAATTAGGGAGAAGAATTCATAATTCCCTAGAATTAGAATTTGATGTTTTAGGCCCTTCAAATATGTGTATCGTCTGAAATGCATCAAAGGGTAAAAATCTTTTGACAAATTTGGTTAATGATGCTGGAAAGGGAAACTAAGAAGTAAGGCACTCAATGGAGAGAGCATGGCTTGGGGTCTTTGCATTAAGGCAATAAAAAATTAACTCAAGGTATGGTAGTTCTGGAGACCCCAGGTGGTGCCAAAGGTTAATGTACTAGCCTGCTAACCAAAAGGTTAGAGGGTTGAGTCCACCCAGAGGTACCTCAGAAGAAAGACATGGAGATCTAGTTCCAAAAAATCATCCACTGAAAACCCTATGGAGCATGGTTCCACTCTGACACACACAGGGTCGCCATGAGTCAGAATTAACTAGATGGTAACTGGTTCTTTTATAGTAGTTCTTCATTTTGATTTAATAAGGAAGACCAAAGAAGAATTGATGCATTTGATTATGGTATTAGCAAAGAATATTGAATATACCATGGACTGCCAGAAGAATGAACAAATCTTTCTTGGAAGTATAGCCAGAATGTTCCTTAGAAGGGGGGATGACAAGACTTCATCTCACATACTTTGGACATGTTATCAGGTGTGACTAGTCCCTGGAGAAGGACATCATGCTTGGTAAAGTAGAGGGTCAGTGAAAAAGAGGAAGGCCCTCAAGGAGATGGACTGACACAGTGGCTGCAGCAAGGGGCTCAAGCATAACAACGATTGTGAGGATGGCTCAGGATCAGGCAGAGTTTCATTCCATTTTACACAGGGTCGCTATGAGTTGGAACCAACTTGATGGCACCTAACAATAACAACATCCAGAAGAACCGTGAGGTAATAAATATCTGTTGTTTAGAGCTACCTACTTTGTAACACTTCACTATGGCAGTCAGGGGACTCTAATGCAGTGTCCATATGAGGGATTTATTAAAGGTATGTGGGCCTAAGTTAGAATATAGTTCAAAGGATCCATGTAGCCTCAACGAGGTGTGGAAAGAGGGGTCAGCATAAACCCAGAGTCTCAGCACAGAGGCCTGAGGAAATCTAATGTCTATTGTGAATCTCATACAGACCGTGATCTCTTTTACTCAGGTTAAAAAAAGAAATCATTTTAATAGCTGGAACCAAACATCCTCTTATAAAAGATCTATCTTTGCTTAGGAAAATATTTTGCTGAGCTGCAGTGATCAGGGAAGATGAAACCCCAAAAGCTCGTCTGTAAGGAGACAAAGGGGAGATAATCATTCTACCTAATAGGTGTTTTGAGGTTGGGGTAAGTTGGTAGAGAAGAGAGAGAATGAATTTGGAGATGAGAGAGAGGGGTTAAGACACAATTGTAAGAGACTCTTCTTTTCTAAGACTAATGTCAACCCATTAGTTTCTTTATCTTCAATCTCTTCTCACTAGGATGGTTTCTACCTCTAAGTCTATAAATATGATTCCCCGCTCCTAAGAAATTCCTCCCCAGCCCTGCTTCCACTCTAAGCCTTGTGTTTCCTGTTCGCTCCCTGTCATGGATTGCTTTATGTCCCTCCAAAAAAATGTGTGTATCAATTTGGCTGTGCCATGATTTCCAGTATTACGTGGTTGTCCTCCATTTTGTGATTGTAATTTCATGTTAAAGAGGATTAGGGTGGGATTATAACATCCCTTACTAAGGTCACATCCCTGATCCAACGTAAAGGAAGTTTCCCTGGGGTGTGGCTTGCACCATCTTTTATCTCACAAGAGATAAAAGGAAAGGGAAGCAAGTAGTGTTGGGAACTTTATACCACCAAAAAAACAGCACTGGGAGCAAAGTGTGTCCTTTGGACCTGAGGTTCCTGCTCTGAGATGCCCCCAGACCAAGGGAAGGCTAATGACAAGGACCTTCTTCCAGAGCCGACAGAGAGGGAAAGACTTCCTCTGGAGCCAGCGCTCTGAATTTGGACTTCTAGCCTACTGAACTGTGAAAGAATAAACTTTTTTTTGTTAAAGTCATCCACTTGCAGTATTTCTGTTATAGCACCACTAAGTGACTGAGACATTCCGCCACTTGAGTCGCCCCTGAGACATCCCAGTCTGGGCTCCATTTATCTACCCAGGTGCCTGTGCTACCCATCACTCCTAAGCAGGGCCATGAACCCAAAGTCCATGGTCTACAGAGTCAAGTAGCCTCCCAGTTATCCTAGGCCACATCTGTCACTCTTAACACCTGATAAACTTCCAACTCGAAGGCACCTAACAACAACAGCATATATATATATATATATATATATATATATACACACACATACATACACACACGCATATATATATAATATATGGATCCAATTTCAGCCCTCCAAAATGACATAAATACATTAAAAAAAAAAATCCAGTGCCATCGAGTCAATTCCGACTCATAGCGACCCTATATAAATACAATAAAATTTAGGATTATGAATAATTTCAATATTTTTATTTTTCTCATTTCCTACAACTATCATAAATATAATATGGTTTCAGAATGAGAAAAATTAAATGCCATCCAATTTTTAATCAAGAGTAAGCCTGGGTCAAGTTCACCAAGAGCCAAATATAACATTTATTCACCAGCCAATCATGGAGCAGCTCCTACATGGCCAGGCACTGTGCTTGGAGCTAAATGTTCTAAGATTAATAGAGCCCACTTCGTACTCATGAGCTCTCACTCGGCATCGCGGGAGTTGTTTGTTACTTGACAGTGACCATGGAATGTCGGAATCGACTCGATGGCAGTGGGTTATGGAATGTGGTGAGTGTGGTGGGAGCACAAAGGAGAGAATGCTGACTTTGTTGAGGGAGGGATAAGTTAAGCATCACAGAGGAAGTGAAAACCCTTGAAGTTATCTCCATTCACTCATTCATTCAATGATCAACAGCTATGTAGTAAACACCTACATAGGTGTGGGTGTAGGACTGAAAGCCTTGAAGGGCTGGTGGGCATTCGTCTGGTTGTAAGCCCCTGGGTCCCAGCTAATGACCACCAGTACCCTAATTCTTCCCATCATTTCAGCTTTGAGATCCAGCCTTCCTCCCTGCTTTCTCCTCCAACCTACACATCTGGCCGATTGCCCCGATCAATGACAGATCCATTCTCTCAGCTCGCATTTCCTGAACGCTGGCCCCTAGCTCTGGGCAAGACTTTGAGTCTACACTGGAGATGCCAGTCAGGCTCCCCCATCCTTGTTCTACCTTCTGAAAGTCACCTCCGAGAGTCCCTGCTGAGTGGAAAGTGGGCCACAGGACCCCGCCCCTCAGTCACAGCTGATTGGGTAGACAACAACCACCATCACCACCACCACCCCCACCCCCACCCCCACCATCACCACCACCATCACCACCCCCACCCCCACCACCCCCACCCCCACCCCCACCACCCCCACCCCCACCCCCACCACCACCACCTCCCCCACCCCCACCCCACCGCCACCCCCACCCCCACCCCCACCGCCACCCCCACCACCCCCACCCCCACCCCCACCCCCACCACTCCCACCACCCCCACCCCCACCCCCACCCCCACCACTCCCACCACCCCCACCCCCACCCCCACCCCCACCGCCACCGCCACCACCATCGCCACCCCCACCCCCACCCCCCCACCCCACCCCCACCACCATCACCCCCACCCCCACCACCACCACCACCGCCATCACCACTGCCACCACCATCACCACCACCACCCCCACCACCGCCATCACCACCGCCACCACCATCACCACCGCCACCACCACCCCACCACCTCCACCACCACCACCACCACCACCATCACCACCACCACCACCATCACCACCACCCCCACCCCACCACCACCACCACGACCATCACAACCACCACCCCCACCCCACCACCACCACCACGGCCATCACAACCACCACCACCACCCCCAACACCCCCACCCCCGCCCCCACCCCCACCACCCCCACCACCCCCATCCCCACCCCCACCACCCCCACCCCCACCCCCACCACCCCACCCCCACCCCCACCACCCCCACCCCACCCCCACCACCCCCACCACCCCCATCCCCACCCCCACCCCCCCACCCCACCCCCACCACCATCACCCCCACCCCCACCACCCCCACCCCACCCCCACCACCACCACCACCACCACCACCACCACGAGTTGCTATCCAGTCAACTCCAACTCATGGAGACCCCACTGTGTCCCGGTAGAATTGTGCTCCATAATGTTTTCAATGACTGTTTTTTTTTTTAAGCAGATCACCAGGCCTTTCTTCCAAGGTACCTCTGCATGGACTTGAACCACCAGCTTTTCAGTTAGCAGACAACCAAAAAACCAAACCCGTTGCTTCAGAGTTGATTTCGACTCATAGCGACCCTATCGGACAGAGTAGAACTGCCTCCATAGGGTTTCCAGGGAGCAGCTGGTGGACTCCGATGGCTGCCCTTTTGGTTAGCCGTCAAACACTTCACCACTGTGCCATCAGAGCTCCACAGAGGACCCCAAATACAAAGTGGCCCAATCAGTTTCGAGAGTTTGGAATGGACTAAATTTGAGTGCCAGTCCCTGAGACAGCTGTCAAGGCAGGTCCAAAACAGCCTAATTTTCCTGATGCACTGAACATTGGGGAAATCAGGTCTAAGGAAAGAGAGACAACTGAAGCAGACCCCCAGAGAGCATAGCATCTCCTAGAGAAACACGTAGTGAGCTGCTGTCTTGGCATCTTCTGCCCTTGGTTCTGGAAAATTCTTTCCTGTTTCCCTCTGTTTTACAGAAGCTTGTTTGAATGGATTTCTCTTTCCTGTGAATAATACTATCTGATGAAGGCTATCTCCCAGGCAAGGCTTCCTGAAACCTTGGGGATTCCCACAAAGTTACTGGATATTTTCTCTAGTTAGATCAAGACTGATGTGTGCTCAGGGCCTGACACAAGGCAGATGGCAAATAAATGATTGTTGGTTGAATACATATGGGAATGAAAAGCTGGCCTAAAGGGTCTTCTTGGGCTGCCCGAGAGTCTTCCTTTACCTGCCTGATGTTCACAGCCACGACAAGGCAAGTGGCCACCCAGGTCCATCCACAGCTTGGATTCTCTGCCTCAGGTTTGGCCCAGTAATCTCTGAACGCCTGTTTTCTTTGGCAGTCTGCCCTGCACTGAGCCTTTCCACTGGATATTAGAGCTCTTCCCTGCTCCCGGGCTCTAGTGAGTGATGGCTTTGGTGACAAGTGAAATGTTCAGTGTTCTCCTGAGTCCCATCAGTAGTCAGAAGTATAAGGACCAAAGCACCAAATCAAGCACAGATGGTCCACTAGTCAGGATTCAGTTCCTACTTAGCAGGAACAGGATTCACAAGTAGTTTTAGAAATGAGGTCAAACCTATTTATTTCCAGATGATCCAGGACAACTGAAAAAATGCGAACGGTAACGGAAAATTTTCAGTCATCATAAGGTTGTCCATCACATCTAACTGGCAATTTGATTCCTGAAATTCTGGACATATCCTTTTTTAGTTAACCACGTAGATATTCCACCTATTTGGACTTTATTTTTCAAAGTAAAGGGAAAATGGTTCTTGTGCAGGGCTTTGTAAACCAGAGCTCTGTCCAAACTAATCGTTCCTTATCTAGTGCTGTCAAAGCAATTAATGTGTACACCTATTTCAGCATTACTTTTTCCCTTACGTTATTCATTTGATGTTTACTGAGCACCTACTGTGTGGTAAATTCCTTTTGGACACCAGGATAAGGTAGTGAGCAAAACAAAGTCCTTCCACTCCCGTGGAATATATATTCTAGTGGGGTTACACCTGAGTCATAAACTATCTTACTCGACTTTCTAAAAGTACACACGAAATACTAAACACTGCACTTGCTGTACATTATTGCTATCGGTTTGATTTAGAGCAGGCCATACTGTTACCATGGTCCATGAAATAGATCACAAATGCGGTACATATCAGTACCACGGCCCAGGAAGTGTATCAAAAACTGTTTTCACCCCAAAAATAACACTCCAATGTGGCACAGACCGATGTCCTTGTTTTTTAGACAGTTGTATGAGTGTCTGCCGTGATGCCAGAGCATACTAAAGTGGCCCAAACACCTGCCAGCACACCTCCAGGGGCGGAAAATCTAACTGGGACATATACTTCCCAGTGCCCATGAAAGATCTGGAAATGCTCCATCTGTCTCACAAAGCATATAAATTCTAATCGGAATCTTTCATCAACTACTCATTTACACCATGCTGTGTGTGGTAGGAACTCCCTGTAAACTATGACTGCTGTCTAAATAAAGACTCCTCATGATAAATTTCTCTTGGTTTTGAATGCTTGGGAAACTTTGTGTCTTCTACATAGCTAGTGTACTTCTTCTCATCTGACAACAAGAACTAGACAAACCACTGGATTTTCCTTTTATTGTCTTCTAAGAAGTTCAGAAATTGTGCATAAAGCTCCATTCATTACCCATCACCCCAGGTTCCTGGTATAATGACCCAGTCCCTGCTGACCCTACTCATTTTCTGATCTTCATCTAGCTTTATATCAGCTTTCCCATTGTTATAAGCTTTACACTAATGTTTGAAAATGTTCGGGGAATCCCTTCCTGAGAAACAGGAAGAATATATATTGTTAGTAAATAAACAGGTGTGTAGCAGACTGCTTTAAAATATGGGGGTTTGAGTCCTGAAGACCAGAGTTCAAATATCAGCTTCAACACTTATTAAAATTCTCAGCTTGCTTGAGCAAACTGCTTCAGTTTTAGTTTTGCTCATCTAATAAATAAGGATAATAATTATAAGATATTGTAAGGGTTACATAAGAGAATGCATAGAGAATCCTGGAACACATATAGATGATATCTATATGAACCAATAAAAGCCACTGAGAGGCGACTTTGATTTACACGATATGAAAAAAAAAATGTTTCTTGAATACAGGAGAGTGTCTAAAATGAAGACCTTAGAGCAGGTTAAACCAGAAACCAAACCCATTGCCCTCCAGTCAATTCTGAGTCATAGCAACCCTATAGGACAGAATAGAATTGCCCCATAGGGTTTCCAAGAAGCATCTGGTGGATTCAAACTGCTGACCTTTTGGTTAGCAGCTGGACACTTAACTACTGCAGCACCACGGCTCCTTAGAACCAGGTCACATGGGTTCAAATCCCCAGCTCCATTATTTACTGTTGGCCCCTGGGCAGTGAGAATGGTTAATGCACTTGGTTGCTAACCAAAAGAGTGGCAGCTTGAGTTCACTTAGAAGTACTTCCAAAAAATCAGCCACTGAAAACCCTATGGAGCACAGTTTTACTCTGACACACTGCGGTCACCGTAAGTACTGGTGTAGATAAAAACTCTCAGCAAAATAGGAATAGATGGGAAATTCCTCAACATGATAAAGGGCATTTGCACAAAGCCAAAAGCCAAAATCATCCTAAATGGAGAGAGTCTGAAAGCATCCCCCTTGAGAACGAGAACCAGACAAGGATGCCCTTTATCACCACTCTTATTCAACATTGTGCTGGAGGTCCTAGAAAAAGAAAATAAAGGGCATCCAAATTGGTAAGGAAGAAGTAAAAGTATCTCTATTTGCAGATGATATGATCTTAAACACAGAAAACCCTAAAGAACCAACAAGAAAACTATTGGAACTAATAGAAGAATTTAGCAAAGTACCAGGATACAAGATAAACATATAAAAATCAGCTGGATTCCTCTACACCAACAAGAACGTCAAAGAGGAAATCACCAAATCAACACCATTCACAATAGCCTCCAAGAAGATAAAATACTTAGGAATAAATTTAACCAGAGACGTAAAAGACCTATACAAAGAATATTACAAGACACTACTGCAAGAAACCAAAAGAGACCTACACGAGTGGAAAAACATAACTTGCTCATGAATAGGAAGACTCAACATTGTGAAAATGTCTATTCTACCCAAAGCGATCTATAGGTACAATGCAATCCCGATCCAAATTCCAATGGCATTTTTTAATGAGATGGAGAAACAAATCACCAACTTCATATGGAAAAGGAAGAGGCCCCAGATAAGTAAAATATTACTGGAAAAGAAGAACTAAGTGGGAGGACTCACTCTACCTGATTTTAGAAACTATTATACCACCATGGTAGTCAAAATAGCCTGGTACCGGTACAACAACAGATACATAGACCAATGGAACAGAATTCAGAATCCGGACATAAATTCATCCACCTATGAGCAGCTGATATTTGACAAAGGCCCAAAGCCCATAACTGGAGAAAAAGACAGTCTCTTTAACAAATGGTGCTGGCATAACTGGATATTCATCTGAAACAAGACCCATACCTCACACCACACACAAAAACTAACTCAAAATGGATCAAAGACCTAAATATAAAATCTAAAACGATAGAGATCATGCAAGAAAAAATAGGGACAATGCTAGGAGCCCTAGTATATGGCATAAACATTACTGGCAATGTACAAAACATTGCCAGAAGAGCAACTAGGTAACTGGGAGCTCCTAAAAACCAAACACTTAATGCTTATCCAAACACTTCACCAAAAGAGTAAAAAGACAACCTACAGACTGGAGAAACAATTTTGGCTATGACAAATCCGATTAGAGTCTAATCTTCAAAATCTATAAGATGCTGCAAAACCTCAACAACAAAAAGACAAACGACCCAATTAAAAAGTGGGCAAAGGATATGAACAGGCACTTCACCAGAGAAGACATTCAGGCAGCTAACAGATGTATGAGGAAATGCTCGTGATTATTAGCCATTAGAGAAATGCAAATCAAAACTACAAGATACCATCTCACTCCAATAAGGCCAGCATTAATCCAAAAAACACAAAATAATAAATGTTTGAGAGGTTGTAAAGAGGCTGGAACACTTACACACTGTTGGTGGGAATGTAAAATGGTACAACCACTTTGAAAGTCGATTTGGCGCTTCCTTAAAAAGCTAGAAATAGAACCACCATATGATCCAGCAATCTCACTCCTTGGAATATCCAAGAGAAATAAGAGCCCTCATACAAATAGATATATGCACACCCATGTTCATTGCAGTACTGTTTACAATAGCAAAAAGATGGAAACAACTTAGGTGCCCATCAATAGACACATGGATAAACAAATTACAGTATATTCACATAATGTAATACTATGCAACAATAAAGAACAACAACGAATCCATGACATATCTCATAATGTGAATGAATCTGGAAGGCATTACGCTGGGTGACATTAGTCAGTCACAAAAGGACAAATATTGTATGAGACCTCTACTATAAGAACTCAAGAAAAGGTTTAAACACAGAAGAAAACATTCTTTGATAGTTATGAGGGTGGGGAGGGAGGGAGAGGGGTATTTCCTATCTAAAAAAAAAAAAAATCTAAATAGTAGGCAAGATTTATTTTAGGTGAAGGGAAAGATAGTACACAATACAGGGGAAGTCAGCAAAACTGGACTATACCAAAAGCTAAGAAGTTTCCTGAGTACAACCAAACACTTTGAGGAACAGAGTAGCAGGGCTGGAGTCTGGAGACCACAGTTTCAGGGGACATCTAGGTCAATAACAAAGTTTATTAAGAAAACGTTCTGCATCCCACTTTGGTGAGTGGCATCTGGGATCTTAAAAGCTAGCAAGCGGCCATCTAAGATGCATCAATTAGTCCCAATCCACCTGGAACATAGGAGAATGAAGAACATAAAAGACACAAGGAAAATATGAGCACAAGAGACAGAAAGGGCCACATAAATCAGAGAATCCATCAACCTGAGACCAGAAGAACTAGACAGTGCCCGGCTACCACCAATGACTGCCCTGACATGGAACACAACAGAGAGTCCCTGATGGAGCAGGAGAAAAGTGGGGTACAGGACTCAAATTCTAGTAAAAAGACCAGACTTAATGGACTTACTGATACTAGAGGGACCCTATAAGACATGGCTCCCAGACTCTCTGCTAGCCCAAAACTAAAACCATTCCCGAAGCCAACTCTTCAGACAAAGATTAACTGAACTTTAAGACACAAAATGATACTGGTGAGGAGTGTGCTTTGTAGCTCTAGTAGATACATGAGAGTAAGTGGGAAGCTCCTGTCTGGAGGCAAGATGAGAAGGCAGAGAGGGACAGGAATTGGTTGAATGGACACGGGAAATACAGGGTGGAGAGGAGGAGTGTGCTGTCACATTATACGGAGAGCAACTAGGGTCACACAACATGTGTGTGTAAGTTTTTGTATGAGAAACTGTCAAACTGTAAACTTTCACTTAAAGCACAATTAAAAAAAAAAAGGACCGGTGTAACCCTCGGCAAGTTTCTTTACCTTTTTATGCCTCGATTTCCTACCTCGGTGATTCTGGCTTATCTCCCAAAATGAGAATAAAAGCAATACCTACCTCACAAGGTTATTTTAAGGAGGTGATACAGTACAGGGACTTCAAAAAATGCCTAGTTAATAGTAAGCACTCAATAAATGCAACTCCCTTACTACTGCGACAACCATTACTATTATCATTTGACTCCTAGATTCAAACTAATTGTTCAGAGACATCTACTCCAAGTAAAATTCAATATAACAAACAAAGAGATTGAATTGGTCTTGGAACACAAGGATTATTTCTCCTGGGTTAATTTTCACTTCCACACCGGGAGCCTGGTTGGCAATAGCATTAGACAGTAGCCATTGGATGGAAATAAATGTACAACAGGAGCCCAGGAAGGCACATATTGTAACTTCTTTATAAAAGAAAGGAATTGTTATGGGGAGGGGATGTGTCCCTCTTATACCCTTAGAGTTTCAAGAGCCAAGTGAGCTGAAATAGCCCAAGCCCCTCATTTCTCAGTTCCTGGAGATTTTACTTTAACTCTTTGCAATATGTTTTCACTCTTTGCAATGCTGTACCCCATTTTGCCAGCATCTTTTCTGACCCTCATGGTGACCCAAAGAGTAGGATGGGAAAGTTACAACCAGAGATGGATCACCCAATAAGCAAGGGAAGCGCGTGCGTAGGGCATCAACAAAACAAGGGCACCAGTTGTCCAAAGCAAAGACCCATAGATGCCATGCAAACAAGACACAAGGAAAAGAGAGTGCTGCAGTAGAAGGGAGCTGGCAGGGCACTAAATGAAATCGATACCAGCTCCAGTACAAGAGAACGTGCTCGCCGGAGATAAAGTCCCCAGAAAGTCACAAGGACAACCATGCAGAAGATTACTTAAGCTATGAGGCCCCTACCACTTCAACACCTTCGTAGACATCTGTCTCCTACACTGACAGTGCCCTCGTGTAATTTAAACTCAGCCAGTCTGTTGGGAATACACTATTTCTTTCTAACAAATAAGAGATGGGGGTGGGCTGTCGAGTCTAAATCTTGCTACATTCACCCAATATGTGACTGGATCCAACATGAGTGGTTACTGGGCAAGGACAGATTATTTAATAGATAACAAGTCTTGTGACCTATTTTGAGAAAACCATCTTGTATACCCACATTTGCTGATCCAGCGACTCCAGCCAGAGAGCCAGTGACGCTTTTTGCCATGATACAAACACAAAGGTATGCTCTTGTGCACATCCTGGTAAACAACTAATGGGAACTCCAGTCCCAGATGACGCACAGATCCAAGTGAACTCAAATTAGTTGACCATTGCAACAAATTTAATGAAGTTCCTTCTTAACTGTATAGCATTTTAAACAAAGAATCCCTTTTACAAGGATCAGCACAAAGCTGGTTGCTATGAAGCAGAGGTTAAAAATGCCCCAAATGTCCAGCTTTTCCAAGCTGCTGTCCCGCTCCATCATCTCTAACATCAGCTACTCCCTCTCTCCTCAGTACTCTTCTTCCTGGCTTTGGGTTCCCTAATTCGCTTCAACATCTCACAGAACTCACGAATTGTATAAAGGAAATGGTACTTGTGGAGGGTGGCAAGTCCTAAATTCATGGGTCAGGTGGAGGCTTCTCCCAACCCACGTGTCTGCAGGAGCAGATGAACCCAAACTGACAGTTCAGACCACAGACTGCTGGCTCACTACGCTGCGGAAGCTGGTGAATCAGGTCACACAACAGGCCGCCCGCTCAAGGGACTGTGGAGGCTGGTGAATCCCAGAATCTGCAGGTCAGACAGCAGGCCTCTGGAGAGGTCGATTGATCATGAACCGGACGTGGGATCCAGATGCAGAGAGAGAGAACCTCACCAGGACACACACATATATCTTAGATGCTGGCTACACCCCAGGGAACAGCGTAACTTCAGCAAGGGTGGACCTTGAGTCATGCCCTCCTGCAAGGCTGCACCCCAAGACACACCTTAGACCAATCCTGCCTCATGAACCCGTAGAGGTCAGAATCCACAACACATAAAATGGAGGACAACCCACAATACTGCGCAACCATAGCCTAGCCAAGTTGACGCATACGCCCAGCAATCACAGGTTCCATATGCCTTATTTGCATAATCTCAGCCTTTGTTTGTGAGTCACAAAGACCATGGCTAGATGGGCCATATTAAGTAATTCGTTGCACTGCATATTTGCATAGAGTGTTATGTCCTAAGTTTTGTAAACAACAATATTAATAACTTGAACTTTAAAATATGTTCAGCATACACACGGACTCAATATAGCACACATTTAATGTAATAATAACACGGGTAATAATTTAATATAGTACTAACATAGCAAATGTCCAAAAATAACAGAAATATTAATTTTTATCTAACATGAAAAGTTTTAATTTATGTATCAAGTGCATTTCATTGTTTATCGTCTGCTGCGTGGGCCACAGTGCTTGATATTACTCTATATATGCCAATAAATGAGCGATTAGGCACATCAAGAGGACACAAAACTCAATATTTATTTTTCGTACAAAATACTTTTCTGTTTTGCAACAACCAGCGCGTTTCTAAATTCCTCATCCAAGAAAGCAACAAAGGGCATGGTTTATCAGAACACTACATTTGCCTATTCTATCTGAATATTTATGTGTCTCCATGTAAGGAAAATGGAACAATTCCTTGAGGAGATAAATTAAATGAATATTTAGATAATAAAAGTTACTTAAATGTATTTTATTTTCCATTTCCCTTCAGACTGACTTTCTTTCAAGAAATTGACTGATACTGTTATGACTCCAAAAACAAACTTGCTTGTCAAGAAGTGGTGCTATTGCTACATCGATCATGTAGGTATCTCCGAATACGGGAGTTGAACAATTCCACAGATAAAATGTACATCTTATAAATTTTGTACACAATAACTATCATATTTTCCTTTTCATTTTGGACCAATGGGGAATAACCTCAATTCTCTCTCACTAACCACGTAAGAACATGCCAGTGGTACTATAATTACATTGCTCGTGAGGTATGTGGTCCTGTCCTGAACAAAGCGAACCATAACGCATCTTCAGATTGAGCACACCCTTGTATATGCATCATGCTCTTGGCAATTGCTCTCCCCCAGAGGGTGTCAGCAGTAGTCCCATGAACTGTGAAGACGCAGCATCAAAGGATGAAAAGTGAGTGCTCAAGTTTTTAAGTATTATTTCAAGACAAAAAACACTTGTGGAGACCTAGGAAGGGCCCACCAACAAACACTGTATGACAAATGAGTGAAATTATTTCTGACTGCCTTGTTAGTACTATTTGTTTTGACTACCTCACACCTGAAAAACAAAATTACATCTTCCAAATCAATTTGTTTACTTACTAATTTTCAAATATGAAATTTCGTGTTAACCCAAATTCAAATGCAAATTTTATTTTATAAATTTTACTTGTTTTATAAATTTTATTTTCCGTTATCCAAGTTTATCTGCTACAGTAGAACCAAATTGCAGGCCCTGTAAATAACAGAAATACGGATCCTACTTCGTGGAATAATTTTTCTTCTAAGGATGTAAACTATTGGATCGAAAGAGGCCAAGTAATTGTCAGCATCACAGTGGATCATTTGAAAATTCGTGTCAAAAATTTCTAGATGGTAAACAAACAAGGTTCTGTAGCCAGAATATATTTCTAGAGTGCAAAGCTAATGGAGAAAATTATAAGAGGGAGTGGCTACTGTATTCTCCATCGGTCAGCTCCATATATTGTTTTGTTCGCCAACTATTCAGTCCTAAATTATCTAATTCTTGATTTACTACAGATAGATTTAGCGATTGGTGGAACTCGGATACGAATGATAAACATGAAAACAGTTCAATTCACAGAGATTGTATGTTGTCATATTTAAACCAAAGGCATGGTTTTGCCTTAACTCATGAACTGGAAACACAAATTAGTGAGAACATCAGTACTGGAAAGCTGTCTTGAAACGCATTGTTACCGTCATTATAACAATCGCTGAACGTGGACTATCTTTTCAAGGTAGAAATGAAGTGTTTGGGTCAATAGAAAATGGAAATTTTGGGGGTTTACTTTAACTCATTGCTCACTTTGATCCATTTTCAGCAAGTCATATCTCAAAATATGGTAACACAGGAAAAGGCAAAAACAGTGAAGAATTAATAAACTTAAGAAGTGATAAATTTTGATCAACTATTTTCAGTGAAATAAGTATAAGCTTGATATTTCAGTTTGTCTGTAGATTTCACTCCTGATCTTTCTCATACCAACCAAGCTAAGTATTGTTTTAAGATATGTATCTCCAACAGATGGAAAACTTGTCAAGCTTAAAAAGTCATACCAGTGAAGAAATTGCAAATCAAGTGCCATTAATGTGAAGCTGGCAAAACTGATTTTTCTAAGTGCAGAGGCCAGTCCTATGACGATACTGCCAATACGTCAGGGCGTTATAACAGCACGCAACAGAAAATTTTAAAACGTAACGAATATGCCATTTTCTACTGTTCGGTTGTTGTTTTTGTTTTGTGCCACTGAGTCGATTCTGACTCATGGTGACCTTATAGGACAGAGCAGAACTGCTCCATAGGGTTTCCAAGGAGCAGCTGGTGGATTTGAACTGCCAGCCTTTTGGTTAGCTCTTAACCACTACACAGCCAAGTGCTTAGTTCTGCATCCCACTTTGGTGAGTGGCATCTGGGATCTTAAAAGCTAGCAAACGGCCATCTGAGATGCATCAATTGGTCCCAATCCACCTGGAGCAAAGGAGAATGAAGAACATCAAAGATACAAGGTAACTACGAGCCCAAGAGACAGAAAGGGCCACATAAACCGGAGATTACATCAGCCTGAGACCATAAGAGCTAGGTGGTGTTTTGCCACAACTAATGACTGCCCTGACAGGGAAACCAACAGAGAACCCCTGAGGGAGCAGGAGAGCAGTGGGATGCAGACCCCAAATTCTCATAAAAAGACTAGACTTAATGGTCTGACTGAGGCTAGAAGGACCCCAGTGGCCATGGCCTCCAGACCTTCTGTTAGCCCAGGATAGGAATCATTCCCAAAGCAAACTCTTCAGACAGGGATTGGGCTGGACAATGGGATAGAAAAAGATGCTGGTAAAGAATGAGCTTCTTGGATAAAGTAGACACTTGAGACTATGCTGGCATCTCCTGTCTTGAGAGGAGATGAGAGGGAAGAGGGGGTTAGAAGCTGCTGGAATGGAAACGAAAAGAGAGAGTGGAGGGAAGGGGCAGGCTGTCTCATTGGGGGAGAGCAATTAAGAGTATATAGCAAGGTGTATATAAATTTTTGTATGAGGGGCTGACTTGATTTGTAAACTTTCACTTAAAGCACAATAAAAAAAATTTAAAAATATAGGATTTATTACAAAATGAGCCTCAAAATTGAAATATGAGCTATTTAAAGCAAAATTGGTGAAAGTCAATTTTTCATTGTGGGAGATGAACAGAATTTTACACTGGTTGTTGAAACAACTCATTTTCACTGACTCATTTTCTTTCTTTGTTGTAGAACATGTGGGCTATTCTTTTTTGTAGAAAATGTGGTGTATAGTAAAAATCTTAGTACCACGCATTCACTAAAAATTTTATAATCCAGTTCATCTCATTCTGCTAAAATGGCATTTGCCACTTTTGTGTTCAATCACTGATATTATTGTCTCATTGAAAAAGAAGTTACATGGTGGATAGCTAAGACACACATACACATATATACACACACATATATATATATAAATATAACTCACATACCCAGTTTGAATGCATGAGGAAGCAGAGGAGGGGTCACCACGGATTATCAGTGTTTAGGGCCCCCGTATACCTTAATCCGGCCCTGGGACAATTATTATCAATAAAATAAGATGAAGAGCCCTGTGCTCGAAAAGTAAAGTGAGTATTTCAGGGCTGCCCAGCTAGTGAGTAATGAAGCTGGGTCCAAAACCAGCTATCTTCTTTCCTCAAACTACTCATGCCCTAAATGAGATTTCTACACTGCAGGGGTTTTATCTGTAAAACAATCACTCCGCAGTGTCCACTGAGACATCTAAACAGACAACTCCAGCAAGCTTAGGCTCCTCCAGGAAGGGGCCTCCCCTGCCCCCCAAGAGAGGGGGGTGTTGGGAGGACAGGGCACCTCGTTCCCTTTATTTTTTGTCCGTTGTATTTCAGCACACAGTCCCATCACCCCTAAGCTCTCCGTGAAGCACCCACCACAGCAGTAAAGAGGTACCTCTTAATCCCTGGTGCTTAAAACAGAAAACACGTTAAACACGTAATCACAAGCTTAGCAACAGCTGAGTCTAGAGACTCCAAAAACCCCTTGGAACTACTTGCCAAATAGTTCTACTCTTTGCCAAAATATCTTTCCCTTTATTTAAACCCTTCTGAATAAGAAGAGAAATGTAGCTAAAATCATGGTTTTCTCTACCGAAATGAACAGCTTCTGCTTCCTAAGAAAAAAGGAAACCCTCCAAAAGATACCTGTGGCTATTTTGGCTCTCGGGAGGAGGGAAAAATCTCCAAGCCATCCAGAATCAGGCTACGTGGAAACTGACCGTACATGTGGGTTGGGACCTGGCTGGTTATTAAGCTATTGTCTCTCAACACCACCCACCCTTCTCTTCTTTGTTTTATGGTTCTGAGGCTGGACTCCACAGATAAAATGTCTCTTTTACCATCTGGCTTCCTTTTAGGATACGCCAGTAAAGGGTGTTAGAGGAGGCTGGAAGGCTGAAGGAAGGAGGAGGAATTTTTTCCCTGCCATTTTATTTCCTGTTCCTGTCCGTGTCACCCCAGCAATGGTTCTTTACCCTAGCAGCAGCAGTTGGTTCCAGGTCCATTTTTGTCCTGGACCACGTCTTATTCTCACATATTCCCAGAATCAGCCTCACTGGGTTCCCTTCAGAGACACCAGCACCAGCTAGGGGGCAGCACCTGCTCCATGGCCCCCGTGTTATCTCTGCAGGCCCCTTCAGGCAAATTTCTAAACCGGTTGCTGGCCAGCTGGTAGTGACTCTATAGAACAGAGCAGAACTGCCCCATGGGGTTTCCAAGGAGTAGCTGGCGGATTCGAACTGCCAAGCTTTCGGTTAGCAGTGAAGCTCTTAACCACTGCACCACCAGGGCTCCATATATATAATAATGCACTGCTAAAATATATTTTTCAACACAAATATTTGTATGTATATGCATACTTCTACTTTATATAAAAATGTTAATATATTTATATAATGTATGTAAACAGTATGTGTTTTATAAATAATATTTAATATAGATATTTCCCTGTGCTCTGAGTATTACTGTATGCTCCAGGCCAATGAAGCTCCAACCACTCTCTCCTGAATTGTATTCTGCCACATGGGTTATTTACTCCACTGCGGCTTCTCCTTGCGCCATTTATTTTGTCTTACGGAGAACGATTGCGACTCACGCTGACAAAAGCTGAGTGTGTGATAGTGCCTGATCTGCAACAACAAAACAGGAAGAATCGTGCCACAGGCTGGACAGTGGCAAGTGGTGACTTCCCGAAAATGGTGGAGGAAAAAGTAGGTAAATATGAGCAGTGATTGGGGAACGGTGGAAGTCTTTGGTTTAACATCATAAAGTGCATTTGTCTTGGAGGATCCATGGAGTTGGGGTACCCACCCAGGCTATTGCCCTGCAGCGAAGCTGCTTCCCAAGAGTCCAACATTTATATACAGAGACGACCTTACAAGTATTTGAGAGGCCGAAGGAAAGCCTCCTGACAAATATCTGCTTATTGCCAAAACTTTTCCAGAGTGTTTGTAGCATTTTTATACTCCCCCAAGCAATGTATGAAAATTGTCCTCCGTCTTCAACAACACTTAGCATTGTACATCTTTTTAATTTTTGCCATTCTAGTGGCTATGATTTGCACTTCCTTAAAGGCTAATGATATTGAGCAGTTTTTTGCGTGCTCATTAGCTATTTGAATATCTTCTTTAAGTGCCTGTTCAAGGATTTTCCCCATCCTATCGACTTGACTGTCTTTTTCTTGATTTGTAGTTAAAAAAAAATAAATAAAACTAACTGGATGTCAAAAAATAGAGGTTATATATACAGCAATCAACACCCACGGAAACAGCATCAAGAAATCAAACAATGCATTGCCTTGCGAAAATCTGCTGCAAAAGATCTCTTTCAAGTGTTAAAAAGCAAAGATGTCGCCTGACCCCAGCCACGGCATTTTTAATTGCTTCATATACATGTGAAAGCTGGACAGTGGATAAGGAAGACTGAAGAAGAATTGATGCCTTTGAATGATGACTGGTGAAGAATATCGAATATATCACAAACTGCCAGAAGAGGACAAAGAAATCTGCCTTGAAGCACCACCAGAATGCTCGTTAGAAGTAAGGATGGCATGATTTAATCTCACGTACTTTGGACATATTATCAGGAGGGAACATTCCCTGAAGAAGGACATCATGCCTGGTAAAGTAGAGGGTCAGCGAAAAAGAGGAAGACCCTCAAAGAGATGGATTGAGACAGTGTCTGCAACAATGGACTCAAGGATAACAACAGTTGTGAGGATGGTACAAGACTGGGCTGTGTTTCATTCTGTTGTGTGTAAGATTGCTATGAGTCGGAAACAACTTGACAGCACCTAACAACGACATACAGCAAACTTTTTTAACCTTTCCACAACGATACAGCAAGTCATCCTTCCATTAGGTATAATTGTCCCTAAAGATTATGTTGTTCAGACAGCTCAACACATTTATTCAATAGACAGGTAAAGGTCCATGTATTCTCATCACGATTCTATAACTTGTTTTGGTTAGCTAGTTATTTTCCTCCTCATCCTTGAGCTTCCAAGCCCCAAATTATTCTTCTGTGATTTGATTAATTTTCCCAAGGAGTTAGATTTGAACACGTTCTGTAGTTAACATGTTCTGGTATATGGTATGTACACATGTATACATATGTATAATAACTTAGAAATATTGTGTGGCCTCATCTTAATCGTTAAAGGGAATAGAGGAGATATTCACATTGCAATCTTGGTAGTTAGATTCATATTCACTTAGTAAAAAATAATTTTTATATCACTAAAAAAAAGAAAAAAAAGGGTAAATGAAGAGCTATGCCCAAGATCCACTTAACCATGAACACAAACAATTCACAACTCAAATTAGGTTTCCGAAATGACCAGAGCTTTGCTGAAGCAGAACCCACAGAAACAGCCCATGGCCGAAGGTGTGAAAAAAGTTGTTTAAAATACAGACTTCAGAAATGGTGTGCTACGGGTAATGATAAGGTCCAGAGTCTGCCTTTGAGCATGGTGGCTGAAAGATGGGATGGTGACAAGCTGTAATGGAGGAAACCCTCACTAAAAGTCATCAAAACACTCCGAGGGGAAGCTGATCAAAGGTTCACGCAGTAGGTGTTGATGTTGTACCTCCTAATATTTAGAGTTAAAAGAACTGACTTGTGGTCCCGGATCTGCCTCTCATAAGTTGCATAACCATTTTTATAAGCTGTAAAATGGCAACAGCAATGGTGATAACGATGATGATGGTCATGTTGATGGTAATGACAATGAGATGATTGCTTGGCGTAACTATCAAAGTCAATATAAATGTAAGGTGTTGCTCTCACAATTTTAAGAGGAGGAATCTGGTCACTATATCAATCGGGGTTCAGCCAGAGAAACAGAACTAGTAGGAGATACATGTTAAGAGATTTATTGCAAGAAATTGGCTTATGAAATTCTTTTCTCTAGGCAAGTCCAAAATCTATAGGGCAGGACATCAGGAAGGTGAGGCTGGAAACTGTTGGGCAGGAACTGAAGCTGAAATCCACAGAATGTTCTTTTTCTGGGAAATCTCAGTTCTGCTCTTATGGTCTTTCAACTGATTAACTCAGCCCCACCCAGCTTATCTGGGATAACTTAAAGTCAACTAACTATGGACTTAAATTGTATCTAGAAAATACCTTCAAAGCATCACCCAAATTAGTGTTTGATTGAAAAACTGGGGACTGTTTTTATAGCCTAGCCATGGGGCCCTGGTGGCACAATGGTTAAGAACTATGGCTGCTAACCAAAAGATTGGCAGTTCGAATCTACCAGAGGCTCCTTGGAAACACTCTGGGTCAGTTCTACTGTCCTATAGGGTCGCTATGAGTCAGAATCAACTCAACAGCAATGGTTTGCAACTTGTAGCCTAGCCAAGTTGGCACATAAAACTGACCAGTCACATACTATCTGTGCTTGTGAGCCAGTTATTTAGCTTCTTTGAGTCTGGGTTTCAACATTTCCAAAATGGAAATACCTGTGTACCTCACAGGACTGCCATGAGGATCCAATGAAATGCCATGTGCTTAAATGAACATTCGCTATAACACAGAGTGCAAATTCAGTGTCTGTCAGGACTAAGGAACTGAATTTAGCTAGCCAGCCCTTACAGAAAAGAAAGCTGGGCCCTTGGCCTCTCTGGTACCATTTCCTAGTTAACAGGAAAAAAATCACCACCTACTCATCTGTCTCACTGATAATGTGTGTAAATTTGCCTGCTTGCCTAAAAAACTAAGTGTGATTGAGATCAGTGTGATTCATACCACAGTTCCTTCAAAAATCCTCATTTAAACACTGTTTCAAGATGTTTCACCATCTCCAGCCTGTTGTCCAAGCTGACATCTTCCCAGGTCCTGGCCAAGGCTCAGTCCGCTTGCTTTGTCCTTAGGGATCTGAGCAGAACAATTGCTGTGGGTCTCAGGATCTCCTGAACCAATTTGCTTCCTTATAATGATATTTAAATCAAACTTGGTTTGAGTAAATGGCCGAGCCATCTCCTTCATGAAGGAGAAAAACCTCCAGCACATATCATAAACCCCTCATAAAGTAAGCAATTTTAGAGATTCAGATCAGAGGTGAATTATCTCCAAAATAAAGATTTCTTCTACAGGCGTAATAGCGGTGCTCTGAATTTTCCAAAATTGTGTCTTAAAAGGATGTTCTCTAGGCCAAAAAATAATTGCAAATTCATCCCCACAGATTGAGAGAAATTCAGGGACTTACTCTAAGAAAATACTTTAGCTGCTTATAGATGATGGCATTTAGGAGAATATAAGGTTCCACAGTACTTAGGGTTAGGCATTAATAGGCACTTGTGAACAGAACCAAAATAATGTTAAGGCTGATGGGAGAGATGACCTTTGTCAGTTTTCAAAAATGCCAGTCTCCCCAAATAGAATTTCATTCATCTGCTTTAATTCTCATTGGGTCAGATCACATCATATATTTTCTAATCATCAATTCCCAGCCAACCAAGCAATTGACTCTCAAGATATCCTTAAATGTCTGCCTCCTCCATCTTCCATGCTTCAACTCCCTGTTTTTCTCTCTCACCTTCCTATATGTCTCACCCCCAGTCAAAGAGTAATTAGTCTCCTCTAATCAGTAAAAGCCTTCAAATACCCACTATGTGTCAGGTGTTTTCATAAGTTGAGATTACAATAAAATACAAAACAGAGTTCTCATGATTTAAGAGACTGGTTCAGGAGATAGGTAATTAAACAAGTCTTTTTTTTTTTTTATAATGTAACACAAGATGTGAAATAAGAGAAAGAAGTACAGGAGCCCAGGAGGAGGAAGGCCAAATACAACTCAGCCAGGGATGTGGAAAGCTTCATGGAGAAGATGACACTTGAGTTGCCCCTTGAAGGTGATGAGGCTCCTTCCGGGCACAGGCGACAATAATGATTTACTACCTGTCCTCACTAGGCCAAGTGCTATATGTGCATTAAGAAGGAACCATAATAATCCTCACTCAGAGGCCTTGCTTTTGTAAAGTCACATAATAGTATGGGTGATGCTAAAATAATAGTCACTAACACCCACTAAAGGCCTCTGTGTGGAGGTGGGTAAAAGAAGAGGCTAGGAGCATTGTCCAGGCCGAGCAGCGAACAGTGACAAAGAAGTGCAAGCATGAAAGAAAGAGCGTGGTTAACTGATAAGCAGCGCTGTACTACCTTGTGAGTCCTCTTCTCTTAAAAATATGGAGTGAAAATAAAAACACTCAGCCCTTTGGAAACAATTCAACCTATTGATGACTCAACTGACCTCATATTTCCCATCACCATGTGTCTGTCAAGGAGCCCTGGTGGTGCAATGGCTAAGCACTTGGCTACTAACCAAAAGGTTGGCAGTTCAAACCCACCCAATGGCTCTGCACAAGAAAGACCTGCTGATCTATTTCTGCAAAGATTACGGCCAAAAAAAAACCTATGAGGTGGTTCTACCCTGCCATGCAGAGTCACTATGAGTCGAAAATCAACTCAGTGGTACTTAACAACAACAGCAACATGTATCTATCAGGACCTTCTAAGAACCTGGCCATTCCTGAAACGAGAGACCACACCTGATGGATCTTCTGTATCCCCCTACGCATGAAATCCAGAGATAAAAACGCAACAGCACTCAACGCATGCTAGTTAACTGATGAACTCTTTGGCTAATACTTTGCTTTTAGAATTAAACACCACATCTGACGTCCAAGGCTATAATCACTTGGAAGAAATCTCTAGCCAAATCAAAATAATCAAACATTATATTCAATGCCTGGAATTAAGATGTGGGAGGTCTGTTACGATTTGGGACACCAATTTGCTCTTCTCTAAAAAACGCCTCTATGGCACAAGAGAAATTCAGTTGGACTTAAATCCAACCACTAAGCTGACTTCCTTTATGCTTCCCTCCATATTGCGAAGGGACCATGATTTATTTAGAGATGCCATTTTGCTAATGCAGAGTCCTGGTGGTGCAGTGGTTAACAGCTTGGCTGCTAACCAAAAGGTCAGCGGTCTGAACCTACCAGCTACTCCTTGGAAACCCTATAGAGAAGTTCTTCTCTGTCTTATAGGGCCATTATGAATTGGAATTAACTCGATGGCAACAGGTTTGCTTGTTTTTTGTTTTGTTTTGTTCTTTTGTATGGTAACGCAGAGCCCTTGGTGGCACAGTGGTAAAGTGCTCGGCTGCTAACCAAAAGGTCAGCAGTTCAATCCCACCAGCTACTCCTTGGAAACTCTATGGGGCAGTTCCACTCTGTCTTATAAGGGTGCTGTGAGACTCAATGGCACCTAAGAACAAGAACAACAACACAACGTTACAAGGATTGAAGAGCTTGTTAGAAGTACGACAAGAATGAATGTCTTTGGAGGAGTGGAAGGCGGAGGAGATGGGTAGACAAGATGATGTGGAGAGCCAGCCGTGAGCTCTGTGCCTGAGCAGCATGGAGAAGGTCAGAAACATCAGGAAACCTCATTTGGCTGAAATAGATCCTACATAAGGCTGCCGCAAAATTTTTCCTAGAAAAATGTAGGGTGCGTTTGTGAAAAAAGTAAGAAAAGGCCATTTTAGAGGCCTAATTGGAGGATGTTCCTAGAGACAACTTGTATGCTTCTTTATCAAAATATCTTGGTTGGAGAAATTTCCACATTTCATTGACTGGACAGGGTTGTCTCTTTGTAAACAGTTAAGTAAAATCAAGCAGAATATTTCAGTCTTTCCATTTTTTCCTAACCCCTTCCCCAGGATAAATGAGCCATCTCTAAGATGGTTAGCATCCATCCAACAACAGGTCATACAGGAAAATCTCTTTTAAACAATGAACACACCTTGCGATATCTCTTGTCCCTCCATAATCTCCAATAACCCTCAAGTCACTTTAAATAATCATATGCTAAGCTGTGGTGATGGAGCCTGGTGGTGGAGTGGTTAAAAGCTTGGCTGCTAACCAAAAGGTCAGCAGTTTGAATCTACCAGCTGCTTGCTCCTTGGAAATCCTATGGCGCAGTAGTACTTTGTCCTGTTGGGTTGCTGAGTTAGGATTGACTCCATAGCAACAAGTTTGGAAATCCTGGTGGCACAGTGGCTAAGAGCTATGGCTGCTAACCAAAAGGTCGGCAGTTCAAATCTACCAGGCGCTCCTTGGAAACCCTATGGGGCAGTTCTACTCTGTCCTATAGGGTCGCTATGAGTTGGAATCAACTCTACAGCAACAGGTTTGTTTTTTTTGTTTGTTTTTGGCTTTAAGCTCTGGTGGCACAGTGGTTAAAGCAATTGACTGCTAACTCAAAGGTTGGTGGTTTGAAACCACTAGCAACTCCATGAGGGAATGATGTGACAGTCTTCTTCCATTGAGATTTACAGCCTTGGAAATCCTATGGGATCACTATGAGTCAGAATCAACTCTGTAGCAGTAGGTTTGGTTTTAAGTAAAAATAGTGTACTTACTGTAAGCAAACAGTTTCAAAACCCATCTTCCTTCAACCCTTCCAATTAACCTGCCATCCCTAAAGTCCAAGTCAAGTCCCTGAGTGGCACAAATGGTAAAGTGTTGGACTACTAACTGAAAGGTGTGCAGTTAAAAGTGACTCAGAAGTGCCTTGGAAGTAAAGCCTGGCGGTCTGCTTCTGAAGGGTCACAGCCTTGAAAACCCTATGGAGCAGCTCTACTCTGCACACACGGGGTCGCCATGAGTCAGAAATCGACTTGACGGCAAACAACAGCAAAGTCCAAGTCATAGAAAACGTCAAACCACCACTGTTTCTGGTCAACTGTAATTCAAATAACCATAGCAGCAACCTATTCAAGAAAGAGGACTGAGCGGATGCAGTTATCACCCCCCAACACCTCGTAACATCCCATTAAAATCCCAAGAAGTATAAAGAAGTTAAAAAGTGAATAAATTCATATTAGCTGTCATGAGTTTCCCTGGGATGTGGCCTGCACCACCTTTTAGCTCTCAAGAGATAAAAGAAAGGGAAGCAAGCAGAGAGTTGGAGACCTCATACCACCAAGAAAGCAGTGCCAGGAGCAGAGTGTGTCCTTTGGACCAGGGATCCCTATGCCTGTGAAGCTCCTCAAGATTGAGGACAAAGACCTTCCCCCAGAGCCAACAGAGAAAGAAAGCCTTCCCCTGGAACTGACGCCCTGAATTTGGACTTGTAGCTTACTTTACTGTGAGGAAATAAATTTCTCTTTGTTAAAGCCATCAACTTGTATTTCTCTTATGGCAGCTCTAGATGACTAAGACATTAGCCTTGAATACCAGGGGCAGAAGGAGCAAAAAAAAAAACCCAAACCTGTTGCCATTGAGTCCGTTCCAACTCATGGTGACCCCATGTGTTACAGAGTAGAACTGAGCTCCACAGGGTTTTCATGGCTGTATCTTTATGGAAGTAGAATGCTAGGCTTTTCTTTCACTGCACCACTGGATGGGTTTGAACTGCCAACCTTTAGGTTAGTAATTCAGAGCAAACTATTTGTGCCAGCCAGGGTCCTTAGAAGGAGTGCCAGTGGATATAAAATTTTAACATGTTTCTGGTACAGAGAAAACATGTGGAATCATACTGACCAATAAAACAGGAAGGAGGGAGCTACACTGAGAGAGGACCTTGCCTGTCTCCGTGCTCCCTGCCCCTTGTCCCTAAGTGAAGCCTGCTGTTGCCAGGCCCCATAGAACTTGCAGCAAGCAAGAAGTAAGGAGGGAAATTTCCCAGACTGCTGCAAGGTTTGAGGATAAAAGCCCCCACCAGATACTGAGCAAAAAGAGGAGGACATGTGTCACGGATTGAATTATGTCCCCCAAAAATGTGTGTATCAGGGGCGGAGCCAAGATGGCGGACTAGGCAGACGCTACCTCGGATCCCTCTTACAACAAAGACACGGAAAAACAAGTGAATCGATCACATACATAACAATCTATGAACCCTGAACAACAAACACAGATTTAGAGACGGAGAACGAACTAATACGGGGAAGCAGCGATTGTTTCCAGAGCCTGGAGCCAGCGTACCAGTCAGGTACGGCACAAGCACAGAGAGCGGCTCCACCCCCCTGAACTAACCCCAGGAGGGGGACCAGCCGGTTCCACAGGCGGCGTGGGACGCAGCCGGTAGGAAAAGTCCCCGGGAGGCAGTGACTGGTCTTGGAGCAGAAAGAGCAGCATCCGAGCTGGGGAACCATCCCGCAGGGATTTGGACTGGACGCAGGCGGCTTCATTAACATCTGGATAGCCTGAGCCAGAGGGAGAACTCTGATAGGGATCTGACTGCATTTTTTTTTTTAGCGGATTTTCTGGAAAAACTAGTTTCCCAGTGATGGCTCAGAGACAACAATCCATATCAAACCACTTAAAGAAGCAGACCGTGACAGCTTCTCCAACCCCCCAAACAAAAGAATCAAAATCTTTCCCAAATGAAGATACAATCTTGGAATTATCAGATACAGAATATAAAAAACTAATTTACAGAATGCTTAATGATATCACAAATGAAATTAGGATAACTGCAGAAAAAGCCAAGGAACACACTGATAAAACTGTTGAAGAACTCAAAAACATTATTCAAGAACATAGTGGAAAAATTAATAAGTTGCAAGAATCCATAGAGAGACAACATGTAGAAATCCAAAAGATTAACAATAAAATAACAGAATTAGACAACGCACTAGGAAGTCAGAGGAGCAGACTCGAGCAATTAGAATGCAGACTGGGACATCTGGAGGACCAGGGAATCAACACCAACATAGCTGAAAAAAAATCAGATAAAAGAATTAAAAAAAATGAAGAAACCCTAAGAATTATGTGGGACTCTATCAAGAAGGATAACCTGCGGGTGATTGGAGTCCCAGAACAGGGAGGGGGGACAGAAAACACAGAGAAAATAGTTGAAGAACTCCTGACAGAAAACTTCCCTGACATCATGAAAGACGAAAGGATATCTATCCAAGATGCTCATCGAACCCCATTTAAGATTGATCCAAAAAGAAAAACACCAAGACATATTATCATCAAACTCACCAAAACCAAAGATAAACAGAAAATTTTAAAAGCAGCCAGGGAGAAAAGAAAGGTTTCCTTCAAGGGAGAATCAATAAGAATATGTTCTGACTACTCAGCAGAAACCATGCAGGCAAGAAGGGAATGGGACGACATATACAGAACACTGAAGGAGAAAAACTGCCAGCCAAGGATCATATATCCAGCAAAACTCTCTCTGAAATATGAAGGCGAAATTAAGATATTTACAGACAAACACAAGTTTAGAGAATTTGCAAAAACCAAACCAAAGCTACAAGAAATACTAAAGGATATTGTTTGGTCAGAGAACCAATAATATCAGATATCAGCACTACACAAGGTCACAAAACAGATCGTCCTGATATCAACTCAAATAGGGAAATCACAAAAACAAACAAATTAAGATTAATTAAAAAAAAAATACACATAACAGGGAATCATGGAAGTCAATAGGTAAAAGATCACAATAATCAAAAAGAGGGACTAAATACAGGAGGCATTGAACTGCCATATGGAGAGTGATACAAGGCGATATAGAACAATACAAGTTAGGTTTTTACTTAGAAAAATAGGGGTAAATAATAAGGTAACCACAAAAAGGTATAACAACTCTATAACTCAAGATAAAAACCAAGAAAAACGTAACGACTCAACTAACATAAAGTCAAACACTATGAAAATGAGGATCTCACAATTTACTAAGAAAAACGCCTCAGCACAAAAAAGTATGTGGAAAAATGAAATTGTCAACAACACCCATAAAAAGGCATCAAAATGACAGCACTAAAAACTTATTTATCTATAATTACCCTGAATGTAAATGGACTAAATGCACCAATAAAGAGACAGAGAGTCACAGACTGGATAAAGAAACACGATCCATCTATATGCTGCCTACAAGAGACACACCTTAGACTTAGAGACACAAACAAACTAAAACTCAAAGGATGGAAAAAAGTATATCAAGCAAACAATAAGCAAAAAAGAAGAGGAGTAGCAATATTAATTTCTGACAAAATAGACTTTAGACTTAAATCCACCACAAAGGATAAAGAAGGGCACTACACAATGATAAAAGGGACAATTGATCAGGAAGACATAACCATATTAAATATTTATGCACCCAATGACAGGGCTGCAAGATACATAAATCAAATTTTAACAGAATTGAAAAGCGAGATAGACACCTCCACAATTATAGTAGGAGACTTCAACACACCACTTTCGGAGAAGGACAGGACATCCAGTAAGAAGCTCAACAGAGACACGGAAGACCTAATTACAACAATCAACCAACTTGACCTCACTGACTTATACAGAACTCTCCACCCAACTGCTGCAAAATATACTTTTTTTTCTAGCGCACATGGAACATTCTCTAGAATAGACCACATATTAGGTCATAAAACAAACCTTTGCAGAGTCCAAAACATCGAAATATTACAAAGCATCTTCTCAGACCACAAGGCAATAAAACTAGAGATCAATAACAGAAAAACTAGGGAAAAGAAATCAAATACTTGGAAACTGAACAATACCCTCCTGAAAAAAGACTGGGTTATAGAAGACATCAAGGAGGGAATAAGGAAATTCATAGAAAGCAACGAGAATGAAAATACTTCCTATCAAAACCTCTGGGACACAGCAAAAGCAGTGCTCAGAGGCCAATTTATATCAATAAATGCACACATACAAAAAGAAGAAAGAGCCAAAATCAGAGAACTGTCCCTACAACTTGAACAAATAGAAAGTGAGCAACAAAAGTATCCATCAGGCACCAGAAGAAAACAAATAATAAAAATTAGAGCTGAACTAAATGAATTAGAGAACAGAAAAACAATTGAAAGAATTAACAAAGCCAAAAGCTGGTTCTTTGAAAAAATTAACAAAATTGATAAACCATTGGCTAGACTGACTAAAGAAATACAGGAAAGGAAACAAATAACCCGAATAAGAAATGAGAAGGACCACATCACAACAGAACCAAATGAAATTAAAAGAATCATTTCAGATTATTATGAAAAATTGTACTCTAACAAATTTGAAAACCTAGAAGAAATGGATGAATTCCTGGAAAAACACTACCTACCTAAACTAACACATTCAGAAGTAGAACAACTAAATAGACCCATAACAAAAAAAGAGATTGAAACGGTAATCAAAAAACTCCCAACAAAAAAAAGCCCTGGCCCGGACGGCTTCACTGCAGAGTTCTACCAAACTTTCAGAGAAGAGTTAACACCACTACTACTAAAGGTATTCCAAAGCATAGAAAATGACGGAATACTACCCAACTCATTCTATGAAGCCACCATCTCCCTGATACCAAAACCAGGTAAAGACATTACAAAAAAAGAAAATTATAGACCTATATCCCTCATGAACATTGATGCAAAAATCCTCAACAAAATTCTAGCCAATAGAATCCAACAACACATCAAAAAAGTAATTCACCCTGATCAAGTGGGATTTATACCAGGTATGCAAGGCTGGTTTAATATCAGAAAAACCATTAATGTAATCCATCACATAAATAAAACAAAAGACAAAAACCACATGATCTTATCAATTGATGCAGAAAAGGCATTTGACAAAGTCCAACACCCATTCATGATAAAAACTCTTACCAAAATAGGAATTGAAGGAAAATTCCTCAACATAATAAAGGGCATCTATGCAAAGCCAACAGCCAATATCACTCTAAATGGAGAGAACCTGAAAGCATTTCCCTTGAGAACGGGAACCAGACAAGGATGCCCTTTATCACCGCTCTTATTCAACATCGTGTTGGAAGTCTTAGCCAGGGCAATTAGGATAGACAAAGAAATAAAAGGTATCCGGATTGGCAAGGAAGAAGTAAAGTTATCACTATTTGCAGATGACATGATCTTATACACAGAAAACCCTAAGGAATCCTCCAGAAAACTACTGAAACTAATAGAAGAGTGTGGCAGAGTCTCAGGTTATAAAATAAACATACAAAAATCACTTGGATTCCTCTACATCAACAAAAAGAACACCGAAGAGGAAATAACCAAATCAATACCATTCACAGTAGCCCCCAAGAAGATAAGATACTTAGGAATAAATCTTACCAAGGATGTAAAAGACCTATACAAAGAAAACTACAAAGCTCTACTACAAGAAATTCAAAAGGACATACTTAAGTGGAACAACATACCTTGCTCATGGATAGGAAGACTTAACATAGTAAAAATGTCTATTCTACCAAAAGCCATCTATACATTTAACACACTTCCGATCCAAATTCCAATGTCATATTTTAAGGGGATAGAGAAACAAATCACCAATTTCATATGGAAGGGAAAGAAGCCCCGGATAAGCAAAGCACTACTGAAAAAGAAGAAGAAAGTGGGAGGCCTCACCTTACCTGACTTCAGAACCTATTATACAGCCACAGTAGTCAAAACAGCCTGGTACTGGTACAACAACAGACACATAGACCAATGGAACAGAATTGAGAACCCAGACATAGATCCATCCACGTATGAGCAGCTGATATTTGACAAAGGACCAGTGTCAATTAACTGGGGAAAAGATAGCCTTTTTAACAAATGGTGCTGGCATAACTGGATATCCATTTGCAAAAAAATGAAACAGGACCAATACCTCACACCACGCACAAAAACTAACTCCAAGTGGATCAAAGACCTAAACATAAAGACTAAAACGATAAAGATCATGGAAGAAAAAATTGGGACAACCTTAGGAGCCCTAATACAAGGTATAAACAGAATACAAAACATTATCAAAAATGATGAAGAGAAACCCGATAACTGGGAGCTCCTAAAAATCAAACACCTATGCTCATCTAAAGACTTCACCAAAAGAGAAAAAGACCACCTACAGATTGGGAAAGAATTTTCAGCTATGACATCTCCGACCAGCGCCTGATCTCTAAAATCTACATGATTCTGTCAAAACTCAACCACAAAAAGACAAACAACCCAATCAAGAAGTGGGCAAAGGATATGAACACACATTTCACTAAAGAAGATATTCAGGCAGCCAACAGACACATGAGAAAATGCTCTCGATCATTAGCCATTAGAGAAATGCAAATTAAAACTACGATGAGATTCCATCTCACACCAGCAAGGCTGGCATTAATCCAAAGAACACAAAATAATAAATGTTGGAGAGGCTGCGGAGAGATTGGAACTCTCATACACTGCTGGTGGGAATGTAAAATGGTACAACCACTTTGGAAATCTATCTGGCGTTATCTTAAACAGTTAGAAATAGAACTACCATACAACCCAGAAATCCCACTCCTAGGAATATACCCTAGAGATACAAGAGCCTTCATACAAACAGATATATGCACACCCATGTTTATTGAAGCTCTGTTTACAATAGCAAAAAGCTGGAAGCAACCAAGGTGTCCATCAACGGATGAATGGGTAAATAAATTGTGGTATATTCACACAATGGAATACTACGCATCGATAAAGAACAGTGACGAATCTCTGAAACATTTCATAACATGGAGGAACCTGGAAGGCATTATGCTGAGCGAAATTAGTCAGAGGCAAAAGGACAAATATTGTATAAGACCACTATTATAAGATCTTGAGAAATAGTAAACCTGAGAAGAACACATACTTTTGTGGTTACGAGAGGCGGAGGGAGGGAGGGTGGGAGAGGGTTTTTTACTGATTAATTAGTAGATAAGAACTGCTTTAGGTGAAGGGAAAGACAACACTCAATACATGGAAGGTCAGCTCAATTGGACTGGACCAAAAGCAAAGAAGTTTCCGGGATAAAATGAATGCTTCAAAGCTCAGCGGAGCAAGCGCTGGGGTCTGGGGAACATGGTTTGCGGGGACTTCTAAGTCAATTGGCAAAATAATTCTATTATGAAATCATTCTGCATCCCACTTTGAAATGTGGCGTCTGGGGTCTTAAATGCTAACAAGCAGCCATCTAAGATGCAGCAATTGGTCTCAACCCACCTGGAGCAAAGGAAAATGAAGAACACCAAGGTCACACGACAACTAAGAGCCCAAGAGACAGAAAGGGCCACATGAACCAGAGACCTACATCATCCTGAGACCAGAAGAACTAGTTGGTGCCCGGCCACAATTGATGACTGCCCTGACAGGGAGCACAGCAGAGGACCCCTGAGGCAGCAGGAGATCAGTGGGATGCAGACCCCAAATTCTCATAAAAAGACCAAACTTAATGGTCTGACTGAGACTGGAGGAATCCCGGCGGCCATGCTCCCCAGACCTTCTGTTGACACAGGACAGGAACCATCCCCGAAGACAACTCATCAGAAATGAAAGGGACTGGTTAGCGGGTGGGAGAGAGACGCTGATGAAGAGTGAGCTAATTATATCAGGTGGACACTTGAGATTGTGTTGGCAACTCTTGTCTGGAGGGGGGATGGGAGGATAGAGAGAGAGGGAAGCAGGCAAAATTGTCAAGAAAGGAGAGACTGAAAGGGCTGACTCAAGGGGGGAGAGCAAGTGGGAGTGGGGAGTGAGATGTATGTAAACTTGTATGTGACAGACTGATTGGATTTGTAAACGTTCACTTGAAGCTTAATAAAAGTTATTAAAAAAAAAAAAAAATGTGTGTATCAGTTGGGCTGGGCCCTGATTCCTGGTATTGTGTGATTTCCCTATATGTTGTAAATCCTGCCTCTATAATGTTAATGAGGGAGGATGGGCGGCAGTTGTGTTAGTGAGGCAGGACTTCACTTACAGGATTGGATTGTGTTTTGAGGCAATCTCTTGAGATATAAAAGATAGAAGCAAGCAGAAAGACAGGAAGACCTCATACCAACAAGAAAGCAGCACCAGGAGCAGAGCACGTCCAATGGACATGGGGTCCCTGCACCTGAGAAGCTCCTCAACTAGGGGAAGCCTTCCTCTAGAGGCTACAGAAGCTAATGCCCTGATTTTGGACTTGTAACCTACTAGACTGTGAGAAAATAAATCTCTCTTTGTTAAAACCATCCACTTGTATTTCTGTTATGTCAGCACTAGATGACTAAGACAATGTGTCCTCATGAGCTATGAGAACACCCAGCAGGGCCATGCCTCTGGAGGCACAGGTTGTGCTCTCTGCACAAGGCTGCCTACCCAAAGGTTGATGCTGTTGTTGTTAGTTGCCGTCAAGTCACTTCCCACTCATGATGCCCCCAGTACAACAGAAGGAAATGTTATCTAGTACTGTGCCATCTTAGAGGTCATTGGTATGCTTGAGTCCATCACTGTGACCACTGTGTGTTTTAAATGCCTTCCAACCGAGGGGGCTCATCTGCCAGCACTGTATCAGGCAATATTCTGTTATGATCCATAAGGTTTATGTTGGCTCATTTTCAGAAGCTGACTGACTGCCAGGGCTTTCCTCCTAGTCTGTCTTAGTCTGGAAGTTCCATTGAAACTTGTCCACCATGGGTGATCTGCTGGTGTTTGAAATACTGGTTGGCATAGCTTCCAGTATCACAGCAATCTGCCAGCCCCCACAGTACAACAAAATGACAGATGATGGCCAAGGGGTGAGTCGGAGCTAAATTCCTCCCACACTTATCTCATCAAGCCAAGCTCTATGGTGCAGGGGTGAAGGGCTGCACCCACTGATAGCCACAATAAAGACAGCCCTAATACCAAGAGAAACACTTACATAGGGAAAAACAACCAGTTATTACTTGCAAAGGGGTGAGATTCAGACTTGTCATCAGCAGCACTGGATGCAAGCATACCATAGACGAAAGCTGTGGTTGACGTAAGATGCACCGCCCTGGCCCCTCCCCTGTCAGGGATGGACTTGCTGTCCAGCTGCAGGGCATACGGTCAGCACACAGCCTCCAGCTGTCGGCCCCTTCAACATCAGCATCAGCTGCAGAGAGCCGCCTCACCTGAAGCCAAGCCCTTCTCAGAGCGTCTTGTACCTGGTGACTGAGACAGGCAAGGATACAAAGGCCCAGCCATTTGGCCTGACACAGAACTCTCATGGGTAATACTTTCTCCAGAGCCATAGCTGAGGCTCTGTAGGGTCTGCTTCTCAGTTCATCTCTTTCTGTCCCCAACCTTGCGTTTTGCTCCTTCTTTTCCCTAATAGACACCACACTCCTCAAACTCCACGTCAGTATCTTCTTTTGGAGAAACCAATCTGCAACCAAGCTCTAGAGGAAAATAGCCTTGAACCTAGAATTTTATATACAGCCAAATAGCACTCAAATGTGAAGGGCAAATACTAAATCACGGAAGACTCATAGAGTTTACCTTTTTATTTGCCTTTTCTGGAGGAAAAAATTATTTGAAGATACACCTAAAACTAAAAGAAAAAAACTCAAGAAAATGGAAACCATGTAAACAGTAGGCCTAACTGACAAGTATACTAACAAAGACAACCACAGAGAGAACTGTGCAATGGGCCATGGGAAATGGAAAATCCAAACTAGAACATTGAGTTAGAGAGAGTTCCAGAACAAGTCTTCACAAGAAGAAGGTGAATTTCGATTTGGTAGGTGATGGGATGAAGAAGCAGGAAAATCTTGGTAAAACGGTGAAGAAATTGTGTTTTGTTGTTGTTGTTTTCAGTAAGAAAACCAAAACCCCTTGCCATCAACTTGATTCTGACTCATGGCGCCCAACAAGAAAAAAATGAAGGAAAATTAGAAACTTTCGGCAAAACACAAATCTATGAACAACAGGTACAAATATGGAGCAAATTAAAATGTCATGATTTTGCAAAGCAGAAGAAAATTAAAATAAGTTCAGATGTTAAAAACAGCATGGCCTTATGGTACATACAGTTTGTATCATTTTCTGCTTTCAGTAGGGCCAGTCACTCTACTTGAACCTGGGTGAATAATATATAATCATAATATTGCTGATGACCTGCCTCGGTGCTTGATGTTTAATTGAGGCTGTCGGCAAAGCAGAGAAGGCTCAAGTATATTTATGAAATAAAACGAAAATGTGGCAAACCTTGCAGTGTTTATAATGATGCAATTAGAAGAATATGAGAGCTGGAAGGAGGAAAAGTGGAAGGAAATTCAGGGCTTCTAATTTCATCTTACATCTTTCATAGCAGCAAGTCAAATTAGTCCTCATTTGACAGACCAAATACTTGAAGTCTACTTTTTTCTTAATAGACTTTATTTTTTAGAGCAGTTTTAGGTTTACAGGCAAATTGTGCAGAAAGTACAAAGAGCTGTCATATAGCCCCTCTCCCCTCTGCACCCCGCCTGTCCTATTATCAGGATCGTGCACAGGTGTGGAACGTTTGTTACAGTTGGTGAAGCAGTACTGATACGTTACCATTACCCAGCCGCACTAGCTAGCCTATCCGCGGTGGCTTGCGTGTGGCTATGATGCTGAACAGGTTTCAGCAGAGCTTCCAGACTCAGATCAACTAAGAAGAAAGGCCTAGTGATCTACTTCTGAAAATCAGCCAATGAAAGCCCTATGGATCACAACAGTCCAGTCACAACTGACCATGGGGATGTCGAAGGACTACGCAGTAGTTTGTTCCATTGTTCATGGGGTCCCCATGAGTTGGGGCCAGCTCAATGGCAGCTAACAGCAGCAACATCATTATTAACTAAAGTTCATTTTTAAATCTAGGTTCACTCCTGTAGAGTCCTATGAGCTTTGACAAATGCATAATGACACATGCCCACTGTTACAGCGTCATATAATTAATTTCATTGCCCCGTGAAGTATACTTTTTAAAGTGATTAATATACCCATAGAAGAACCCAAATGAATAATATAACTATGAAAGACAGGATGAGGAGAAGGAAGGTAGGAAAAGGAGACATTTCTCTATCTTATCACTCATAACAGAGACGATAGTCATGATTCAATCAATAAATGAAGAAATAGAGGTTTCACATACTATGTAGAACCCTGGAGGTAGCCAATGGAAGAATCAAAGGCAGAAAGGACTTACCTGTGGGAAGTCGATCAGAGGAGAGGAGAGAGGAGACACTGGTCTATCCCTGATAGGAAGGGAGCAACTAGCAAAATATTGTACAAGTACCTTGGTTATCTTCCTTCTGTGTACCCGGAAAGCCCAGCATAGTCATACCTGCGTGATATCACAGGGCCAATTCATACTTCTTGATTGCCTTGAGTTAGTCACTAGCCTTGTGGCCTTGAACACTTGAGCACTCCACCTCTTGAAGCCTCAGTTTATTCATCGGTGTAATGGATAAGTCTAAGGTCCAAACTTCTGTGAGTTCACACTGTGGGTAGACAAGATTTGGTGTATGTGAAAAGCAAGACTGAAAACACACCCCTTTGAAAAGAAATACAGATCTTAAGGACATTCTCATTATTCAACTAATCAGAAGTCAGAGTGCAATCGTTCAAACGCCTTTAGCAATGAGTTAGAGACACCTGAGCTTTTTTTATGATGTCACCTGGAGATCCCAGCTAAGTAGTTCCTGCCTAGACTGAACATCTTAGAGTTATGGGACAGCTTGCTTCACTTATCGGGGCCTCAGTGTGTTCATCTGCAAAGTGGCAGGAATGAAAAAGGAGCTCCTTGCCTGACAAAGGCTAGGATTCTGGAAAGCTGCCTGGCCTGGCTCAGCATCTTAACAGCTCCTGAGTTCCTGGCCCATAGATGCAGCCCAGTGGTCCAGGAAAGAAACTACACACCCCTTCAACTCCCGGCATTTCCAGATCTTTCCTGAATCTGACCCAAATACACACAACTGTGCTCCTGGCCAGTTCTTTCATCAGTCCTTCCCTCAAGCCCTGGATTTGCTCTTTGTCTGCTTCCTTGAACTCTATGCCCCAGTCTCCCCTCCCTCCTTAGCCACTCCTGCCCAGAGCAGGAATGCCAGGTCTCCTTCACCCAGGCCTCACGCCTTGTGCCAGCTGCAGGCTCACTCCACAGGAAAGGAAAGTCCTGCGCAGCCCTACTATTAACGCCACTTTTCAAGCAATGAGAGCTCAAAAAAACCCAATGCTGTCAAGTTCACTCCGACTCATAAGGACCCTGTAGGGTTTCCAAGGCTGTAAATCTCTACAGGAACAGACTGCCACATCTTTCTCCTGCGGAGGCACCAGTGTTTCCGAACTGCCAACCTTTCAGTTAGCAGTCGATCATTTCAACCAAAGCTCACAAATGAAGCACCCAATACATAATTGATATTATCATTAAAGTTCAAAAAGCAATCATCAGTGAAAATGGGACCGCATGTGGAACGAAATCTTCACCAGCCGATAAGGACCAGAAAGAAATGCCTGGTACACCATCAGGGCATCATTTGGCCCAGAGAACTCACTCCCCTGGGAGATAGGAAACAGGCTTTAATTATCCCATCGGCAGGTTGCAAAAGACGTTTAAATATATTCTCTACAACAGTCACAGTGTCAAAACCACGATTTGCCTGCTTGAGCAGGTGTCAGGCATTGTAAAACGTATATGTCCTTGTGAAATTAAATGAGAAACTTTCTCAAATAAGAAGCATAATCTGGGATCCTAATTACAGCACAGGTGGACACCTAAAGTCAGGAGGCAACGAGGGAGGAACACTGACTTTCCGTTTTCCCTTTTCTTCCCCGAGGCACTGAATTCTGAGCACACGGGGAAGTCAAGATACGATGTACCACCTGAACATCAGGGAGGGATTCAAAGCCATTTTCCCTGCTCTTCTTGCCTTTAAACTATTATCGGTCCTCAAACAGGTACTACCTTTCTCTGCATGTTCTATGGATCTCCCCAGTATTGTCTCCTTTGACCCTCCACAACAGCCCTGTAAGTTTCACAAGGCAGCATCTTTGTCCCATTTTACAGATGCAGAAACTGACCACTGGGTAGTATTCCAAGCACTGATTCTAAGAGACCCGCTCTTTCTCCTCCATGGCCACTTTATGTAACTGCCTTTCTTCCTAGTTCAGTAACTAACCCTCTGCTAGAATGACTACAGTGCTCACCTCCCTGCTGCTCCTTCATGGACTTGGAGACTCCTGGACAAGAGAGTGATAAGTGAAACAGGCAACCATCAACATGGTGCCCCTTGAGCAGTTCACAAATAACAGGCATTAATGCTGAGTGACCGATGGACTGACTGAAATAGTGACATCAGGAAGAGTTCTTCAAATTTAAGGATATTCAACTCAACAGTTGCGAAGACGCTTGCTCTGGGAAGGCACTGTGCACAATGTGGGGGATGTCACACATGAAACAGGGCAGGATTTCTTCCATCAAAAAGCACACACTTGAGTCGAGGAGATGGACAGACTCTTCTGAATATAATGGCAGCCTCATGAATATACAAAACGTTCCAAAAGCAAAGGCGAGAAGGAGATGACCCCAGCTTGGGGTCAAGGGAATTTTCATGGAGGTCACAGAATATGAAATGGTCTTTGAAAGACACGGAGAATGTTGACAGGTGGCGATGGGGGCTAAGACAGTACTTTTTGCATCGTTACCTGGTTAACTCCCTCTCAGATGGAAGCTTCCCTTGGAACCTTCTAACCTGTATGATCTGCCCCTCCAACCAAATCTTTCTTGGGAGAAGTACAGCCAGAATGCTCCTTAGAAGCAAGGGTGGTGAGACTTTGTCTCACATACTTTGGACATGTTATCAGGGGGGACCAATCCTTGGAGGAGGACATCATGCTTGGTAAAATAGAGGGTCAGCAAAAAAGAGGAAGACCCTCAACGAGATGGACTAACATAGTGGCCCAAACATAGCAATGATTGTGGGCATGGCACAGGACTGGGCAGTATTTCGTTCTGTTGTACACGGGGTCGCTAGGAGTCAGAATCGACTCGATGGCACCTAGTAACAACAACCATAAAGTTGGCAGTTCAAACCCACCCAGCAGTCTTGCAGAGAAAAACCTGGTGATCTGCTCCTATAAAGATAACAGCCTAGAAAACCCTACCAAGCAGTTCTGCTCTGTCACGTGGAGTCACCATGAGTTGAAATCAAGTTGATGGCACCTGACAACAACGATGACATTGGGCTCCCCTAACATGCCTCCTTCTGTCACGAGCATACGTTTATCCTGGCACTGTCCTTATCTCCTCTACTCGATGATAGTCCTTGATCACCACTCCAAACACAGGGCTTGGCACATAGTACATTTTTAAAAACGATTTGGTCAAGGTTTGAGTGAGCGAGTCAGTGAACCAGTTAGGCAATGAATGCAGGGAAAGAAACATAGTAGCACAGAACAGTCATGAAAACCTCCCTGGTATGTTTGAGGAAGACTGCCTACCTCAGCTCTGTTGAAGCCAGGAGGTGTAGGAGAGGCAGCAATAGGTGAGCCTGGCAAGGCAAGTGATGACCGCCATAGATCTTATTCCAGAGGTAACGAAGAGCCAGGAGAGAAGAGAGCCCTCCTATGACCTTCATTTTAGAAAGAAACCCCTGGCAACAACGGGGGGAATGGTTTGGAACAGCAATCACCTAGACAAGAGAGAGTTAATGAGGCACTTCCCAGGGAGTGGGCACTGGAAATGTCCTACTGATGACGACACTGCCTCCAAATGAGATGAGGGTAGCAGAGTGGAAATGGCTACGTCTTCCTGCTTGTGACCCTAGCATGACATAGGACAAAAGCATAGGCTTCAGAGACAGACACACCAGGGTTTTAATCTTTCTTCTACCTAAACGACATCTATCAGTTTCCTAACTTCTCTGAACTTCAAAAGAGGATGTTTTTTTTTTTTTTTTTTAATCTTTGACTCCAAAAAGAAAATTTCTTTTTGTATTTTGTCACTTTTGGATTAGGGATGAGTCTTCAATAACTCAGCTAATAGTCGATGATACTTTAGAAATATGGTGGTACTGACCTTTAGGACTCTTCCAAATATTGAAATGAGGTAAGTAGAGTGCCGGGTTAGGGTTGGATGAATGGTAACTATTGTTACTAGCATTGTAAGGCTCACTGTCCTTTCCCTCTCCACTCTGAGTAGCCAGTGATGCTCTTGGATGTGACTGGGAAAAACCATAACCTTAAGTTCCACCACAGAAGTCTTTCTGTTTTGCCTTGAATGCCTCTCAGGCTGTAAGCGTCAATTATTAAGGCACCAATAACCCCTCCAACTCATCGATAGTTATCAGCCATGAAGAAGTGGGAATGGACATGAGCGTGGATCTATTCTAGAGATTGGGAGGTCAGGAGAAGAGAGGTGAGCATCGAGACAGAGGTGAGAGGTAAGCTTGCCTGCTTCTAGTTCTGCCTAAGGCTGGTCCAGACTAAGGGGAGTGGAATACCCAACCATGATGACAGGACTCCCATAGTCTGGACTGCCCTCACACAGTTGTCACAAGAGGGCCTCATGATTCGACATGAGCTGAGCTGATATTAACAGCATTGGAAGATGCAGACCCAAGTCAAAGTCTGCACCATTTGATGGCTTCTTTCTGAAACATAGTATGTTGAGAGTTGAACCATAGTGCACGGAGACATCCACTCACACACACACATGCACGCACGCAGGCACACACACACGCCTCTCAGAAATGGGTAGTGGTGAGGGCAGGTTGGAGACCAGTTCCTGGGACAGGAGCCATCATGCATCTAGTGGCAACAAAAGACTCCCTTTGGTCTTGCTCTGGCAGTGGCCAGCTCAGCACACATACTCTATTTCCTGCGAAAGCCCACACATGTGTCATGAAGTCGGTCCTCACAACTCAAGGAACTGGGTCATGGGCATTATTACTAACCTGTTTTACAGGTGATGACGATCAATAATAACGAAAGCAGCCCCGACTCAAGGGTAGTTGTATGTTTTGCGTGTTTTATGCAACCCAACAGTTATGGAGTGCCTCTTATGCAGTGCATGTTTCAGGTATATTTGCTACAATCCTCACAAGTCTCCAAGGATGGAATGACCTACGTGAGCCCCCCTAACCCCCAGAGCCATCCTCAGGTTCCAAAGGGAAGCAGCATGTGTTAGTTACCACGGTGGTGCTGTTGGTGCTGGGACGTCCATTCCCAGACACTGGAGCATTGGCTGCCATGGACTCCCAACTGGCTTCCTTCTTGGGAGACTTGCCTTGGCCGTTGAGAGCCACCTCGTCTTCGAGTTGCTGCACTCACCCCTGGGGGGAAGCTAATGGAACAAGGGTTGAGCGGCCCCCTTGTCTCAAGGCAGGGACAGCTCCGTAGTGTGGTCCACACTGCAGAGCCCCCTGTGGGTCAGACCAAAGCTGAGTATCCTAAGACCACACCCTTGCTTGCTGCTTCCCTTTCCCTCCTGCCCCTCCTCCTCTTTTCACGCTTCTCCTGACAGCACCTCTCAATATACCATGTACCCCAATCCCTGCCTCAGGCTCTGCTCTAAGACCAAAGCAGTCACCTACTCTTTGGGAACCCCAGTTTCTTCCCCTATGAAGCCCCGATAATATGTCACAGGTGGTTGCAAAAATTGGATGAGAAGATGTGAGTCAAGTTCCTTGTATGAACCCTGGGCTCAACAAATCCTGGCAAGAATTTTTTTTCTTCTTCCTTATTTATATTTCAAGTGCATTTTTGTTGTCTGGGGATACAGCACAAAGTGACCTGAGGCAGCAGCATCGGGGCAGCGGTGGCTGAGTGACCAGAGGCTGCCATGAGTTTCTAAATGCAGGAGCAGCCAGCCAGCCCGTGTGTTGGGCTGATCAGAACTTGTGCCAACCAAATGCATTTTGTACCCAATTTACCACAAAGGGCAGGGAGCTGGGGGAGGACTGTTGGGAGAGGGACAGGTGGCAGGGCAGTGGGGTACCATTGGAGGAGTTTCAATTCAGTATGTTTGTAGGTTAGCTTTGCTGTTCACCTTTTAAGCAGAAGGGCCAAGAGATTGCACAGTGGATAAAACGACTCTCTCTGAAATATTGCTTCCTGACACCACTGTTTCATCTCCCCAGGCCTCTGCTTCCCTCTCCCCTCGCCTTGCAGGCTGGCTTCCACAATCACTGCAGGGCGAGCATGAACTGATGAGGGCACCTGGCCTCGTCAGCAGTGCTTCAAAGCTGGAGGTCAGGTGTGTTTCTAGGATTTAATTAAGCTGGAAATAAAATCCAGCCCTGGAGTGGTTCATCATCTTTATTATCACATTTCTTACCACTTGTCAGGCCACGGTGGCTTCAGGTCTTGAAAAGAAATGGGGCGCTTCCTAGACAGGGCTGGGTTAATCTACTTCACATGGCATTTCAGGTGCCTTCCTCCATTTTAGCAGGACAGGGACAAAAAAAGACAGGATTCTCGGAGGACTTTCTGGGGAAAGGAATGATCTTGAACAAAGGAGAATGTGTTTTGAAATAAAGCATTATTTCAAAATATATTTCCTTATATTGAAATCATATACGCATGCTATAAAAATATATAAGGTATAAAAATTCTAAAAATCATTTGTAATCTAGTGAGATCTCACTGCTAACATTTCGGTCTCCTTCCTGACAAGTATGGGCGTGTGGTGAGGAGACCCTGCCCATGGATAGTGAAAGGGAGAGAATGATGCAATAGCGGGTTGGGATTTACTGCATAAACCACTGTGTTTTGTCTTTTTACATACAGATTCACTAAGGTCAACGGGGGCTTTTCCCCTTCCCAGCACTCTGAACCCAAGACAAAACCAGGACTTAAAAGAATTTCCATGCTAAGTAATACTACATTCCATCACCTTGCAGTGGTCATGTTTTGTGCACTTAATAGCATATCCTATAGTCTCTTGGATTAATCAAATGAGATGAGGGGATTTATACACCGCTATGCAAAAAAAAAAAAATGCACTAAGTAGGGGGCTTAACAGTCTCCCAAAGTAATATTATTTGACATCTGAGGCCATTAGGTTGCAGAAGCAGAAGGTATTCACTTTTTAGCCTGATTTGCGTTCAGCAGGTGGCAGTTCCCTTCAGGTCCCCTTAGTGTGGTGAGGTTTGGCAGCTCTAGGGAGCTGACCTTTCTCGCCCAGATGTGATTGCTTTCACACAGTTCACACAGAAACACTTAGCAAGCCTCATACTGTTCACTCCACCCCACACCAGCTATGCTGGCATTTTGTGACTGTCATGTGGCATTCGCCAGCTGAAAATTCACCGAGACGGGGAAGCTGTGCTGAATTAATAACTTGCAAGGTAGTAATTTAGTCAGTTTCTTTGCAAGTACTAAGTGCCACTTTGGCCAATGACAAGTCACAAAATCAGAGACTGGTGAAGAGGCAAGGGACCTCCGAGAACTTGTAGACCAGCCTCTTTATTTGAGAAATCAAGGCCCAGGAACAGGAGGGGATTTTTTGTTGTTGTTGTTCAAGGTCACAAAGCTAGGATAGAATAGCCGTTTTCAAATTGCATGTTAACAGCAGCTTCAGGTTGTAAATAGAATGTGACATGTGTAACAACAAAATACATATAAAACATCCGAGAAAGGAGAGCCATGATGGTAGCAGGGGGAACCCAAGCCTTACCCCTCATCATCTAGCTCAGCTCTGAGATATCTTGGGAAAGCTCTGGAACTGCAGAAGGCAGAAACTAAAACCACCTCTTCATAGTGTGCTGGCTCCAGTTATAATTCTCACACTTCCAAACACACTCTATATAAACGATCTCCATTAGACAGATGGATAATCTAATTGGAAGAGTATGACCTTCTCATTTGCAAAAAGAAGACAATAATGGCCTCTGGCATAGCAAGTGGAATATCTGTTAGAAGTCGAGTAGAAAAGGCAAAGGAGTGAACACTGTAGTATCCTCCCGCAGCATCAGGTCTAGCCCTCGTCCACTATAGCGCTACTATGTGGTGTAGGTGTAACTGACCCCCAGTTCCATAGCTGGTCCAGGATTGGCTTAAGCCAGTCAACTACATGCAACCACTGAACTCACAAATGTCAATAGTAGACTCAGATCCACCGTAACGACACCGACCCTGGCTCGGACAAGTCAAACAAGGATGACTGATCGAAAAGACACAGAAGGAAAGCAGGCTATGAAAATACAAAGCAGAGACGCCAACAACACACTGTGAAGGAGTTACGAGCTTCTAAAGAATAGACTCACAGTTGCAGATTATAAATTTGAGTGAGTGGAGGCCACATCAGACTTTCTAGATACTCAGCTATCCCCCTCCATGAGTGAGACGGCAATTGGGTTAGTTGCACGCCATCACTTTTGGGATACCACATAACATATAATTAAAGAGTATGGTCCAGTACAGTACACCTAGGTATGAGGATAGCCCTATTTATTATCCTCAGGCTTCCTAGGCTAACACAACCTGGTCTAGTGGATCACTGAACTAAGGGTTGTTAAGCCACAATAAGGATTAGTTGCCCAGGTATCCCTAGAAGGCCAGCCAAGATGACCTTAAACCTGCCAGGTGGTCTTTCCTATAGTGTAATTATAACCCGTGGCCACAGTGATTAGTTCTAAGATAGGCATATGTCCCAATTGGTTTAATCAAAGGACAGTTCAGGACTTTTATTTGACAGTTTAGGTAGAAGTATTTTCCCCCAGGGATACAATCAGGCACGTAGGTAGTTATGCTTCCTACTGGAGGCCTTCCTAGAGCCTGAGGGGAAGATCACCTTAGGATGAACTTGACACCATAGAAAGAAAAACAGAAACTTGTTCTTTCTTGAGATCACTGAGTTGCTTGATCAACCTTCACCTGAAGTCAGTCCTTCTAGAATTGCAGTTACCCATGCCAGTAAATTCTCTTTATTGTTTAAACCAGACTGACTTTTTTTTTAAATACTTACAATGAAGAACACTCATTAACATGCAAACACATGGTGGTTTTCTAAAGTCTAGCAAACCTGAGATACTTAATTTCATAAGAAAAAATAATTTTAAGAACTCTGATTGCAGTATTAGGCCAGTAAATCCAGCCCTAGAGTCAACGGTTTAGATCAGCAAACATGTGGAAAACTACTTTGTGTCAGAGTGTACGTTAGCAATGGTTGTTAAACAGAATCCCAACTTTATAGGCAGTAACATCTTACCAAACGCTGACAGTGGCAATGAGGGTGGGAGAGTCTGCAAATCACTTCAAAAGTTTAAATTCAGGAAAAAAAAAAAAATCATTTGTTTAATCAGAATAGGACTGAACTGACTCTGTGTGGGACTCTGCTTATCTCTGAATGTGGTAACACTGGGTATTCAAAGGTGATGAGAAGTTCTGATCGTAAGTTAAAAATGGGAAAACAGATTCAAAACTAATTGTGTTGAATATCTTTCCTTTTTATGGTATGTTAAAAAAAAATTTTTTTTTAATCTTCCAATAAGAGAGAGTTTGTAAAAGATAAAAAGAGAGAGGGAGAGAGAAAAAAGAAATAATTAGATGGGAAGGAGGTGAGAACTATTGTAATTCAGTCATGGCTCACACTTGCCAAATTGTCCAAGCTTCACTCTTCTGAACTACTTCATTTTAACCTCTGGGGACTTGCAAGAAAAGCTACTTTTGAAAGCAACCAGAAACAAGATGCTAATGAACGAATAGCTTCATTTTCCCTCTACTTAACACATCAGCAACATCATTTCAAAAGAACGTAATGAGCTCTTAAGAGAAGCACAGACCAAATTGGTGTATGCCTACTTCTGATTCTGACACCCATGTTTCCAGCACCTGCCTCGGGAAATCACCGCCTAAACCAACACCAGAGGGTTAAAAGCAACGGAGCTGAAATTGATCCCATCCTCATTCCCCCCAAATGTGTATTTTTCCCTGAGTCTCTTGTTACTAATGTCCCACTTCCAGTCACTTGCTATGTTCTATTTTATATATGAAATTTCTCTTGCATCCATCTCCTTTTTCCATTCCACCACCACTATTTCAAGCACTCGTGCCCCTTCCCACATACCAGCCTTTTAGCTGCCCTCCTCGCCCCTGGCTTCACCACCCCTACCTCTAATCATTCCTCCCCACTGCTAAATGGTTGATTTTCCTGCAATAACAATCTGTCCAAAAGCCAATGATGACTTTCCCCATTTGCCTCTTGACAAACCCTACCCTTACTTCAAAGGTTATTTAAGACACCCAGATGGCACCTCCTCTAAGAAACTTTCTCTAATCCCCCCAAATAGAAGTTTCTCTTCCCAACCATTCCCATAGGTCCTCTCCCACCTCATGTCATTTTAGTAATTGTAAGTTTATGACAGTAATCAACAGTTCTTTTATAAAGGTGAGACTTGTCTTTATATGCCTAAAAAAAAAAAAAACACCATTACCGTCAAGTCAATTCCGACTCATAGCGACCCTACAGGACAGAGTAGAACAGCCCCATAGGTTTTCCAAGGAGCAGCTGGTGGAATCAAACTGCCAACCTTTTGGTTAGCAGCCGTAGCTCTTACCCACTGCACCACCAAGGCTCCATAGCAGTGGTCATACATTGAGGGAGTTATTGGCCACTTGTTGAGGTTTTCTCTGTCTGCTTCTCTAAAAACTAAGACTCACTCTTCAGTTCAGGCCCAGCATCATTCTGCATTTTTCCCCCATCCCCTGCCACAGCTGATTAGACCCAGAAAAAGGGTAGGACCATAAGACGCTCTTCCTTGGACTTGAAAATTGATTGGCTCTGATAATTTAAAAAGTAGAGATTATCTTTTGGGTGTATTTTAGTTCAATTTCAAGTAATTTTTAATAACTTATTTGGAAATAATTTAAGACTCACAAGAAATTGCCAAACTAGTACAGGGAATTCCCAGGTGCCCTTCCCCCAGCTTCCCCCAAGGATAATATCTTACATAAACATAGTGCATTGTTCAAACCAGAAAACTGACACAGGTTCAATTCTAATAATTCTGTCTTAATTATATTTTACAAAAGTGTTCACCTGTGATGAATTGGAAGTTTGTTTATAAACTGGTTATTCACCAAAGATAATTTGGAAAGAGCTGGTTTATATCATCTTACTTCAAAAATAACGAAGGTCTCAACGTAAAACTAACACAATGGAAATGCCACAGGCTAGGGGCTAGGCTGACTTGATTGAGCCTCTGCCCATTCTGCCCCAATGTACTTGTTGACAAATCCCATATCCTAGAAACTGGATTGATAATTAACTGGAAAACAGGGAAATTTGTTATTCTTTGTAACAGAACTATAAGGATCACAGGGTATGTTTGCAAAAGGACTTTGAAATATGCTTTCAAACATAAGCCAATGTTCTTTCTATACTAATGAGGTGCTATGTATGGTCAGCTTACAGGTACACCATACACAGGCCATGTCCCTTTATAGCAAAATGATAAGAACTCCTTATTTTACACAGCACTTAACAGTTTGCTTTCACATACATGATAACCTGTTTAATCTTCCCCAGAGTGATTTTCTCAGTTTTAGCTAGGAAGCTCAGGACGGGTAAGTGGCCTGGAGAGTCAAACAACCAGGATCCATCAGAGTTGAGGTAGGTCTTCTTTTTCTGACTCCAGCTACATTTCACTTCCACACATTTGTATTCATTTTCCAAAACTGTAACATTTATTTCAACCCTTTGGTTATCCAACCACTCAAGGGAATAAAAAGATAATTTGTGCAGGTCCTATAAAGTACATTGCTAACTTAAAGACCAAGTTGAAAAAAAAAAAAATACTGTCTTACATTGGTTGGCCCTTGTCACATATGGTTTTCTTTAATTTGTGTGTAATTCTGCCCTTTTCTTCCCCTTTTCCCAAAAGTGGCACCATGGAGGTTGCTAAGCAATCGTCCTTGACAAGGTCTCAGCGCCTGTCAATAAAATGGAACACCTTCCATTCTCTGTTCCCTTTTAGTACTGAGGAGGATGTCAATCAAAGAACATCAGTAAATGCTGGCTTCCAAGAGAAGGAAGAGAGGCCCTGACAGCCAGGGGAGAAAAGATGACTATTTTTAAACGAAAAAATCTTTTCTTAAAGTAAGGCAGGCTGAGTAAGACGGAGACAAGTTTCACTACTCTGCTTTTCTAGGAGGTGAAAGGGCTCCTTCAGGCCAAGCAACTGACTTAATTTGAGAGGGCCACCCTGTTTGTTCAGAGAACAGTTTTCAGTGGTATGTTACTGCTCTCTGTAAATCAAAGAGAAAACTGCCTCAATGAATAGATATCTGAAAATAACAATTTTTCCAAAGCTTCAGGAAATTAGAAGACTCAAAAACTTGACCATCATATTTAATCAAAGCAAAGCCCTCAGAGAATGGAGATAGGCAAGCTGAATGTGACTGAATGGTATTAAGCTTATCAACCTATATTTATATTCAATAGATACACTCCACGTTGTTGTGTACATACCTACACAATGGCTGCCATATCTGAAAGCAGCACTGGATTATACAAGTACACAAAGATTAAGATAAGGGGACATTTACCCCTCCCCCCCCCACCTCCCACACACACATACAATATGTACAACTAGTTTGATACAGGCATTAACGTCTGGTCACAGATCTGCAAGGTGGAGTATTTAATCAAGCCAAACAAAATCTGTCTTATGTTTAAGATTGAAATAAACAATCCAACGACTATTGCACCCCACCACCTCCCAAAAAGGGAACTTTCAAATTTTCTTGCCTGAAACTGACCTAGTTCTCCTTAGAAAATACTGCTCTGTTGCATTAAAATGTACGAAGTTGCTCTTGAGCCCACACCTGAATCATTTTTCTGAATCGACTCATTAACTTTTGCTCAAACATATGCATATGTTCCTAGCAGGTGGCAGCCTCCTTCAATCCCTGGTAATATCAAGATAATTCCAGAGCAAACACGGAAATGTCAGTGTTGCTAAACTTTTTAATTACACCAGCATATTACTTTCATGTGACATAGGCAACGACATGCTGCGAGCGCTACTTCAAATAGCCTGCTCTGAAAGCAAGTGTGGGTGAGGAAGAGGGTACAATGGGATCAACGCAAAAGCCCACGAGGGCAAAGTGGTCAAATAACACAGATGGGGAAGCCATGAGAACGCAGGTAGAGGGGAAGAGCTAACTCAGTGACAGGTGTCACTTGCGGGTGACAAGTGTTGAATTCTCCACCCAGAGTGGCACAGGAGAGGACCGTCCCATGCCCCACCTCTATGCCAAGCCAGAAGGCATGAGATCAGCCACTGTGGAATAAGAAACACGGAACAATTTTCTACAATTTTTCTCTTAAAGAATAGGTAGGAGACCTGTTTGTTTACATACATTGCTGAGTAAGAAACAGTGCATTCTCAATCATACTTACGTTTGATTATTCATTTTTAATCTTCCTGGCATCAAGAACTCTAAGGGACTTTGAACCCATACTCCAATTCCTACTTCCCATCCAGCCTACTCCCCAGCCTTCAGACCTAAGCAGAATTTCAAATTGTGTTCATACTCGGAACACAGGTACTCAAGTTGGGAACCCTGAGGAACCATGGTTTAATTTTTGGTCCCAACCCGTCACTTGCGTGTTAGAGAGTTGTAAAATCATGCCTGCTTTCTCTACTGGGGCATAATCACCGTGGTGCAGTAGAACAAGTGCAAGCTTTGAAGTCTTTGATCCAAACCTGGGCTCTACCCCTTCACTCTGAGCCTCAGGTCTTCTCCGTAAAACAAGCTAATAATGCTTACGCAGTAGAGTTGTTATGAGTGAAAGAAATGCCTAGCACAATACATGCCACATAAAAAACCCAAAAACCAAGCCCGTTGCTGTCGGGTTGATTCCGACTTATAGTGACCCTATAGGACAGAGTAGAACTGCCCCACAGGGTTTCCAAGGAGCGGCTGGTGGATTCAAACTGCCAACCTTTTGGTTAGCAGCCAAGCTCTTAACCACCACACCACCAGGGCCACATAATAGATGTCTAATAAATGCTAGCCCACTGCCCTCCACTTGAGTGTGAGATGGGTTGACTTCTTCATCATACATTCTCAACAGCACAGAACTTAATATATTGTATTGAGTGCTTTCTATTTTTTAAAAACCCTTTTTCATATTCCCTCTACTCTTGAAGTCATCCCTCAAACCCACTTGTGCTTTCAACATGGCATAAAAACTCAGAAAATGTAGCAGAGTCTTGTCAGGTGGCTAAATAACTCTGGAAGACAATAGTAAGAGGAATTCATAGATAAACTTGTCTTTGACACTAAAAGATGGTGACGGTGATGCCATAACGTCATGTGAGTAATAATATCAAATCTCATGGAACGCTTTTACTTCCAGATTACCCAAATGTAAAGACTGTTCTCTGTTTTGTGACTCAGCCATCCTCCACAATGCTTACTGACACTGTATCATGACTCATGGTTTTAAAAATGCCAGCCTATTACCCAGAGGTATTCCCCTGCACCCTACACATACGCCTTATGTGTAAAGGGTTGAGGGCATCGAGATGGTGTGAAACTGTGGAGGACAAAACCATGTACAAATACCATGTGATTTGTCACATAGGATGTCAAAGTACCTGCCTCATTGCATAATTTTAATAATGCTGCTGTCTTAAAAAGATACAGAAGCACATCTCTAGCTGTCTGAAAGTGATGCCCAGACACTGGCATGGGGAGAAGAAGCCAGAATTAAAAATACAAAACTAAAGATGAAGATTACATAAGGTTTCCCATACCTTTTCTCCATTCTTGGAATTTCTTCTAAGTGCGTGAGTGAAACAATATCATTTTAAAAATACAGATGTGCTTCACTTAGTCCCGTATTTCTGCTTCTGGAAGAGTGGAGGCCCACCACATTTTAAAATTGGATCAGACTTCCACTATGAATTCCTACCTCCTCTATCTCTGAAAATCTTACAAAAACGAAAACGAGAATGAATCAAATCCCACAAATTCCATTGTCAGTGAAACCAGGAGACACATAATTGGCAGACTCCAAGGTTCAAGCAAGGGCTGCCCGAAGCAGCTGCGACCAGGCAGAAGCTGCATAAAAAGAAGTGCAGAGAAGGAGCAGGGAAACGGTAAAAAGCCCTGGTCGTGGTAGATCTCAGGAAGTGCTGGTGAAAAATACACTTCCTGAAGATGAGGAAATCACCCCGACATGAGCTCTATCCCTTCTTGTCACAATGAGTGCAGGAACCAGGATAAGCAGGGCTGGCGACAAAAGCCCCTCAGGACCCAGTTTGGTTCAGAAAGGCAGAAGAAACGGGACTATGCTTGAAATAACATTGTACAGATGAGCCATGTGTTCAGGAAGCGGTCTGTCTCCGTGGCAGCAGAGAAGAAGACGGACGTTGGATTGTGAAGCCTGGAAGACTAGTCTGGGCATCCTGCGGTCCTTCCCACCACCAACAAGGAACAACATAAAAAGAGTTCATGCAGGGAAATAGATTAAAATACGATTAAGAAGAAGATATAGGTAAAATATTGATATAAACTCACTACAAGAAAAACAGAAAAGAATGGCAAAATTTATCAACAAAGAGCTCTTACCAAAAATATGGTACCAGGGAGCAGGTGGAAATTGTGACCAAGCACTTTATAAGGGTTTTGTGGTTCTTGAGAACAGGCACAGCAGAAAACACACCAACTCAACAATTTCTATATGTAGAATTCGGTGACATTGATTACATTCAAGTTACGTAACCATTCTCATCCCCCTCTTCTGAGTTTTTCCTTCCTCATTAACATAAACTCACTGCCCCTTAAGTTTCCTTTCTAATCTTTCTAGTTGCTGTTGTCAGTTGGACCCAGATAGGTCTTAAAAGAGCACAATGCTCAAGGTAGACACTCTTTACTAGTTAGCTAAACTACTGTATGGTTTTAATATATTTTTGGTTTAATGTATAAAGATTACCTAAGGGCAATAGTTTAAGGGGTCCATCCAGCCTCAAGGGCTCTGGAAAGTACAGATTCCAAGAGAATTCGAAATTGTGTTCCGCATTTTCCCCCTTTTGATCAGAATTCTTCTATAGAATCTTTGATCAAAACCTTCAGTAATGGTAGCTGGGCACTATCCAGTTCTTCTGGTCTCATGGCAAATGAGGCAGTTGTTCATGGAGTCAATTACCCACATACCTCATTTTGTATTCCTACTCCTGATTCTCCTTCTTCCTCTGTTGCTCAAGGCAAATAGAGACAAATTATTGTGCCTTGGATGGCCACTTGCAAGCTTTTAAGACCCAGGCACTACACAACAAGCTAGGAGATAGGACAGAAGCACTAAATGTGCTATTAGGCTGATTAACTAGGATGTTCCATGAAACAATGGCCCTAAACCTCCAAACCAAGAAACCAAACCACGTGAGGTGTTTGATTATACATAAGCAGCCTCAGCAGCTGCTTTTTTGTTGTTGTTATTGTAAATATACGTTATATTTAATATTGATGAAATAAATATCTCCTTGAATGAGAACCAAAATGCAGAAATGCTGAAACTCAAAGAAAAGGTGGTGAGACAACGGGAATATTTTTCCAATGAGCTCTTTGTAAGAAAATTACTAAGATACAAATAAATCATGTAATAGAAATACAGACACATTCCACAGAACAAAGGAAACACTTTCTTAATTTTATTGACTAATATCAGTTGGTAGGGAAAAGGAGGAAGAGGTTTTAAGAAAATTCTGTGAATATTTTTTACATATATATTTGTATAAAAAATACAGCATATATAGTCATATATATAAAAGAAAGGGGGCACAGTCATAGAGGCTTCCTAGACACATCCAAACACCTTGACAGACTGAGTTACTGGGACTGAGGGCTGGGGACCATGGTCTTGGGGAACATCTAGGGCAACTGACATGATATACCTTATAAAGAAAATGTTCTACATCCAACTTTGGTGAGTACCATCTGGGGTCTCAAAAGCTTGCGAGTGGCCATCTAAGATACATCTATTGGTCCCATCCCATCCAGAGCAAAGGAGAATGAAGAAAACCAAAGACACAAGGAAAATATTGATCCAAAGGACTAGTGGACCACACAAATCACAGCCTCCACCAGCCTGAGCCCAGAAGAACTAGATGGTGCCCGGCTACCACCACTGATGGCCCTGACAGAGATCACAATAGAGGACCCCAGACAGAGCAGGAGAAAAATATAGATCAAAATTCAAACTCATAAAAAAGACCAGATTTACTTGTCTGACAGAGACTGGAGGAACCCCCCAAGGCTATGGCCCCCAGATACGCTTTTAATTCAGAACTGAAGCCGCTCCGGAAGTTCAATTTTCAGCCAAAGATTAGACAGGCCTATGAAAAAAATAATAACACCTGTGAACAATGTATTTCTTAGATCAATCAAGTATATGAGACCAAATGGGCAACACTTGCCCAAAAGCAAAGAGGAGAAGACAGGAAGGGACAGGAAAACTGGACAAATAGACACAGGGAACCTGGGGTAGAAAGTGGAAGAGTACTGACACATTGCGAAGATTGCAACCAATGTCACAAAACAATTTGTCTACGTATTTTTGAATGAGAAACTAATTTGCTCTGTTAACTTTCACCTAAAGACAATTAAAAAAAAAGAAATCACATTAATTTAATTGTATCACATGTCTGGGAATTCACAGATGCCTAAAAATATAAAAGATCATCGGAAAATTATAATTATGGAAGTAACCACTAAAACAAAAATGCAAACATTTCTAGATTTCAGAACCATAAGCAAACCTACACAAAACCTCAAAGAAAACAAAGAACTAACCACATAATAAAAGGCTTTAAAGAGAAAACAAGACAAAATAAGAGAACAATTCAACAAAAGCATTTGTCACACCAAAAAAAAAAAATGTAAATGTGCTTAACTTAGAGAGATTTTCAGGTTGGCTCACAAAGCAAAACCCAACTTTATGCCAAAATAAAACAGACACATCTTTTAAAAAAGTGATTCAGAGAAACAGAAAAGAAGGCTGAGCAAGAGCTAGACCACACAAACACAAAGAAATAAATAAAACAGGGATCACAATAAATTCAGGCTCCAAAGTGATAAATGAAGAAAAAGGAAAGGTGCTATACTTGCTATTGAAATTGGAGATTTTTGAATTATGAACATCTATGCACCAAATGGAGCCCCAGTGGTGCAGTGGTTAAGAGTTTGGCTGCTAACCAAAATGTCGGCAGTTCGAATCTAGCAGCCGCTCCTTGAAAACTCTATGGGGTAGTTCTACTTTGTCCTGTAGGGTCGCTATGAGACAGAATCAACTCAACGGCAACGGGTTTGGTTTTTCACAGGTTTATGCACCAAAAACTCAAGCAGTGATATTCATAAAGCGGAAACCTGAAGAGCTACGAAGAGAAATAGAGATCCCTTCTTAATCGGAGTCCGTTATTTCTCTCAGCTCTTGACAGCAATCAAGTAGGAAAAAAAAAAGCAAGATTATAGAAGACACAAATAATAGAGCCAATAAGGTAATCCTCATTGGTAATATATCAAATTCAGTACCTTGATAATAAAGAATGTACTTTATTTCCATGCCCATGGAATAGCCATGAAAATTGACCATGTATTAGGCCATAAATAAAACTTCAATGAATTCTAAAAAGTAAAAATAGAACAGCCAGCTTTTTCTAATGACAATGCAATAAAACTGGAATCTAATTGCAAAAAGAAAAGACAAAAGGGCCCTTCTACCTCGAAATGTTAACATTTTCTCTTAACTTTTGAGTCAAAAAGGAACTAAATGGAAACTACAGAATTTCTAGAAATTCAGAGTAAGGGAAACTTAAGTCATCAGAACTTACGAAAATCATCTAAAACAGTGCTGAGAGAATGAATACTTAATAACCTTAACTACAAAAAAAAAAATATCACCTAAAAAAGAGAATAAATTAATTATACATTCCATTCAAACTAAAAACAGTAAAATAAAACAAAGAAAAGAAATTAACAAAGATATTGGCAGAAATTAATGAAATAGATTAGCCCCCAAGGGTCTGTCAGTTTGTCGTACTATGGGGCTTGCGTGTTGCTGTGAGGCTGTAAGCTATGCCACCGGTATTCAGATACCAGCAAGGCCACCCATGGAGGACAGGTTTCAGGTGAGCTTCCAGACTAAGACAGACTAGGAAGAAGGACCCGGCAGTCTACTTCTGAGAAGCCTTAGCCAGTGAAAACCTTATGAATACCAGCAGAACACTGTCTGATATAGTGCTGGAAGATGAGCCCCTCAAGTTGGAAGGCACTCAAAAGATGAAAACTGAAAAGGGCTTGAAGCACTTACTAATGAAGATCAAAGACCACAGCCTTCAGTATGGATTGCACCTCAACATAAAGAAAACAAAAATCCTCACAACTGGACCAATGAGCAACATCGTGATAAACAGAGAAAAGATTGAAGTCGTCAAGGATTTCATTTCACTTGGATCCATAAACAACAGCTGTGGAAGCAGCAGTCAAGAAATCAAAAGACGCATTGCATTGGGCAAATCTGCTGCAAAGGACCTTTTCAGAGTGTTGAAGAGCACAGATGTCACCTTGACGACTAAGGTGCACCTGACCCAGGCCATGGTATTTTCAATCGCATCGTATACATGTGAAAGCTGGACAATGAATAAGGAAGACCAAGAAGAACTGACGCCTTTGAATTGCGGTGTTGGCGAAGAATACTGAATATACCGTGGACTGCCAAAAGAGCGAACAAATCTGTCTTAGAAGAAGTACAACCAGAATGTTCTTTAGAAACAGGGATGGCGAGATTTGTCTTGCATACTTTGGACATGTTGTCAGGAGGGATCAGTCCCTGGAGAAGGACATCATGCTTGGCAAATTACAGGGTCAGCAGAAAAGAGGAAGACCCTCGATGAGGTGGACTGACACAGTGGCTGCAACAATGAGCTCAAGCATAACGACGATTGTGAGGATGGCGCAGGACCGGGCAGTGTCTCGTTCTGTTGTGCACAGGGTTGCTGTGAGTCAGAACCGAATCAACAGCACCTAACAACAACAATAAAATAGAACTAGGGATATAACTGAGCCAATAAATTAATCTAAAAAAAGATTCTTTGTAGACAGGAGACAGTCAAAAATATATAAATTCCCTGTCTTATGATTTAAAAAAAAGAAGTGTAAATACAAGGAGTTAAAATTGGTAAGATGGATAGAAATGTAGAGACTCTTAAGAGAGCAGTTTGCTCAATTTCATACAAATATATTGGAAACCTAGATAAAATGGATAATTTTACCTAAACTGACCGCAGGAAAAAAATACATAAAATCTGGAATTTCAAATTTTCAGTGAAAGTTCCTTAACTCTCCTTTAGGAGCCCATCCTTGTAAAATCAGATTGAGACTTCCCTCAAGTCTTTATTGCTCCTCCCTCAAGTGGTCAAACCCCGCTCTCGGTCTGTTGACTTGTTTATTTACCTTAAAGCAAGATTTCTCAGCTCTGCGCTATTCATACTTTGGGCCTGCTTATTTGTTGTGGGGGGCTGTCTGTGCGTTGTAGAATATTTGGAAGAATTGCTGACTTCTAACCACTAGATGACAGTGGCATTGCCTTTAGTTGGGACAATAAAAATGTCTCCAGGTATTCCTAAGTGTCCCCTAGGGGACAACACCTCTCCTGGTGGAGAACCATTGCCTGGTAGGAGAATCCTCGGTGAGCAATAGGACAGGTCTGAACATCTCACGGGCAGTTTAGGGGACAGTAAGGAATTCCTCACAAAACTTCAGGGTAAAAGCCTTCCATGGTGAGCTTGCAGCTTCTTTTTACTCAGTTGGGCAGTTAAGACTCAGGGGGTGCGAATTCAAAGCTCTTACTTACTGCGGATTCTGCTTCCTCATCCCTTTTTCCCATGGGAACAAGTAAACCTTCTGTATCCACACTCTGCCTTCAGAGAGTTTTTTCGTAGGAAATGCAGTGCCGTTCTTATGCTTAACATTTTTAGCCAGAGCCTTTTTTTCCCCTGTTATTATATTAGGTAGTTTATATATATATATATATATAATGTGGATGTTATATTACGTATATATTTATGTTGTTGATGATGCCACGTGCCGTGCAGTTTGCTCTGACTCATAGCAACCCGATGTACAACAGAATGATACATTGGCAGGTCCTGCACCATCCTCACAATTGTAGCTATGCTTGAGCCCATTGTTGCAGCCACTGTGTCCACCCATCTTGTTGAGGGTCTTCCTCTTTTCAATGACCCTCTACAAGCATGACATCCTTCTCCAGGGACTGGTCCCTCCCGATAACATGGCCAAAGTACGTGAGATGTAGTCTCACCATCCTTGCCTCCAAGCAGTATTCTGGCTGTACTTCCTCCAAAACAGATTTGTTCGTTCTCCTGGTAGTCCATGGTAATATGCAATGTTCGTCACTAACACTGTAATTCAAAGGCATCAGTTCTCCTTTGCTCTTCCGTATTCATTGTCCAGCTTTCACAAGCATATAGGCGATTGAAAATACCATGGCTTGGGTTAGGTGCACCTTAGTTCCCAAAGTGACATCTTTTGCTTTTTAACACTGTTTGTATATATTTATATATACTGTATGTATTTACATACATAATTTTGTTATAAGGAGCCTTGGTGGTGCGGTGGTTAAGCACTCAGCTGCTAACCAAAAGGTCGGTGGTTTGAACTCACCAGCTGCTCTGTGGGAGAAAGATGTAGCCATCTGTTTCTGTAAAGATTACAGCCTTGGAAATTCTATGAGTCTGCATTTATTATATGTATTATCTTAATATATGTATTATGTTAATATTATCATAATATAGCATGTTATTGTCATATAGGTGGTTTACAAGTAAACATATAAATATATACATACACATACACACACACACACATAGTCACTAATTATTCTGACCCTATAGTTTTTTTTTTTTTTTTTATAATAACTTTTATTAAGCTTCAAGTGAACGTTTACAAATCCAATCAGTCTGTCACATATAAGTTTACATACATCTCACTCCCTACTCCCACTTACTCTCCCCGTCTTGAGTCAGCCCTTTCAGTCTCTCCTTTCTTGACAATTTTGCCGGCTTCCCTCTCTCTCTATCCTCCCATCCCCCCTCCAGACAAGAGTTGCCAACACAATCTCAAGTGTACACCTGATATAATTAGCTCACTCTTCATCAGCGTCTCTCTCCCACCCGCTGACCAGTCCCTTTCATGTCTGATGAGTTGTCTTCAGGGATGGTTCCTGTCCTGTGTCAACAGAAGGTCTGGAGAGCATGACCGCCGGGATTCCTCCAGTCTCAGTCAGACCATTAAGTTTGGTCTTCTTATGAGAATTTGGGGTCTGCATCCCACTGCTCTCCTGCTCCCTCAGGGGTCCTCTGCTGAGCTCCCTGTCAGGGCAGTCATCGATTGTGGCCGGGCACCAACTAGTTCTTCTGGTCTCAGGATGATGTAGGTCTCTGGTTCATGTGGCCCTTTCTGTCTCTTGGGCTCTTAGTTGTCATGTGGGCTTGGTGTTCTTCATTTTCCTTTGCTCCAGGTGGGTTGAGACCAATTGCTGCATCTTAGATGGCTGCTTGTTAGCATTTAAGACCCCAGACGCCACATTTCAAAGTGGGATGCAGAATGATTTCATAATAGAATTATTTTGCCAATTGACTTAGAAGTCCCCGCAAACCATGTTCCCCAGACCCCCGCGCTTGCTCCGCTGAGCTTTGAAGCATTCATTTTATCCCGGAAACTTCTTTGCTTTTGGTCCAGTCCAATTGAGCTGACCTTCCATGTATTGAGTGTTGTCTTTCCCTTCACCTAAAGCAGTTCTTATCTACTGATTAATCAATAAAAAAACCCTCTCCCACCCTCCCTCCCTCCCCCCCTCGTAACCACAAAAGTATGTGTTCTTCTCAGGTTTACTATTTCTCAAGATCTTATAATAGTGGTCTTATACAGTATTTGTCCTTTTGCCTCTGACTCATTTCGCTCAGCATAATGCCTTCCAGGTTCCTCCATGTTATGAAATGTTTCAGAGATTCTTCACTGTTCTTTATCGATGCGTAGTATTCCATTGTGTGAATATACCACAATTTATTTACCCATTCATCCGTTGATGGACACCTTGGTTGCTTCCAACTTTTTGCTATTGTAAACAGAGCTGCAATAAACATGGGTGTGCATATATCTGTTTGTATGAAGGCTCTTGTATCTCTAGGGTATATTCCGAGGAGTGGGATTTCTGGGTTGTATGGTAGTTCTATTTCTAACTGTTTAAGATAACGCCAGATAGATTTCCAAAGTGGTTGTACCATTTTACATTCCCACCAGCAGTGTATGAGAGTTCCAATCTCTCCGCAGCCTCTCCAACATTTATTATTTTGTGTTTTTTGGATTAATGCCAGCCTTGCTGGTGTGAGATGGAATCTCATCGTAGTTTTAATTTGCATTTCTCTAATGGCTAATGATCGAGAGCATTTTCTCATGTATCTGTTGGCTGCCTGAATATCTTCTTTAGAGAAATGTGTGTTCATATCCTTTGCCCACTTCTTGATTGGGTTGTTTGTCTTTTTGTGGTTGAGTTTTGACAGAATCATGTAGATTTTAGAGATCAGGCGCTGGTCGGAGATGTCATAGCTGAAAATTCTTTCCCAATCTGTAGGTGGTCTTTTTACTCTTTTGGTGAAGTCTTTAGATGAGCATAGGTGTTTGATTTTTAGGAGCTCCCAGTTATCGGGTTTCTCTTCATCATTTTTGGTAATGTTTTGTATTCTGTTTATACCTTGTATTAGGGCTCCTAGGGTTGTCCCAATTTTTTCTTCCATGATCTTTATCGTTTTAGTCTTTATGTTTAGGTCTTTGATCCACTTGGAGTTAGTTTTTGTGCATGGTGTGAGGTATGGGTCCTGTTTCATTTTTTTGCAAATGGATATCCAGTTATGCCAGCACCATTTGTTAAAAAGGCTGTCTTTTCCCCAGTTAATTGACACTGGTCCTTTGTCAAATATCAGCTGCTCATACGTGGATGGATCTATGTCTGGGTTCTCAATTCTGTTCCATTGGTCTATGTGTCTGTTGTTGTACCAATACCAGGCTGTTTTGACTACTGTGGCTGTATAATAGGTTCTGAAGTCAGGTAAGGTGAGGCCTCCCACTTTCTTCTTCTTTTTCAGTAGTGCTTTGCTTATCCGGGGCTTCTTTCCCTTCCATATGAAATTGGTGATTTGTTTCTCTATCCCCTTAAAATATGACATTGGAATTTGGATCGGAAGTGCGTTAAATGTATAGATGGCTTTTGGTAGAATAGACATTTTTACTATGTTAAGTCTTCCTATCCATGAGCAAGGTATGTTTTTCCACTTAAGTATGTCCTTTTGAATTTCTTGTAGTAGAGCTTTGTAGTTTTCTTTGTATAGGTCTTTTACATCCTTGGTAAGATTTATTCCTAAGTATCTTATCTTCTTGGGGGCTACCGTGAATGGTATTGATTTGGTTATTTCCTCTTCGGTGTTCTTTTTGTTGATGTAGAGGAATCCAAGTGATTTTTGTATGTTTATTTTATAACCTGAGACTCTGCCAAACTCTTCTATTAGTTTCAGTAGTTTTCTGGAGGATTCCTTAGGGTTTTCTGTGTATATAATCATGTCATCTGCAAATAGTGATAACTTTACTTCTTCCTTGCCAATCCGGATACCTTTTATTTCTTTGTCTAGCCTGATTGCCCTGGCTAAGACTTCCAACACGATGTTGAATAAGAGCGGTGATAAAGGGCATCCTTGTCTGGTTCCCGTTCTCAAGGGAAATGCTTTCAGGTTCTCTCCATTTAGAGTGATATTGGCTGTTGGCTTTGCATAGATGCCCTTTATTATGTTGAGGAATTTTCCTTCAATTCCTATTTTGGTAAGAGTTTTTATCATAAATGGGTGTTGGACTTTGTCAAATGCCTTTTCTGCATCAATTGATAAGATCATGTGGTTTTTGTCTTTTGTTTTATTTATGTGATGGATTACATTAATGGTTTTTCTGATATTAAACCAGCCTTGCATACCTGGTATAAATCCCACTTGATCAGGGTGAATTATTTTTTTGATGTGTTGTTGGATTCTATTGGCTAGAATTTTGTTGAGGATTTTTGCATCAATGTTCATGAGGGATATAGGTCTATAATTTTCTTTTTTTGTAATGTCTTTACCTGGTTTTGGTATCAGGGAGATGGTGGCTTCATAGAATGAGTTGGGTAGTATTCCGTCATTTTCTATGCTTTGGAATACCTTTAGTAGTAGTGGTGTTAACTCTTCTCTGAAAATTTGGTAGAACTCTGCAGTGAAGCCGTCCGGGCCAGGACTTTTTTTTGTTGGGAGTTTTTTGATTACCGTTTCAATCTCTTTTTTTGTTATGGGTCTATTTAGTTGTTCTGCTTCTGAATGTGTTAGTTTAGGTAGGTAGTGTTTTTCAAGGAATTCATCCATTTCTTCTAGGTTTTCAAATTTGTTAGAGTACAATTTTTCATAATAATCTGAAATGATTCTTTTAATTTCATTTGGTTCTGTTGTGATGTGGTCCTTCTCATTTCTTATTCGGGTTATTTGTTTCCTTTCCTGTATTTCTTTAGTCAGTCTAGCCAATGGTTTATCAATTTTGTTAATTTTTTCAAAGAACCAGCTTTTGGCTTTGTTAATTCTTTCAATTGTTTTTCTGTTCTCTAATTCATTTAGTTCAGCTCTAATTTTTATTATTTGTTTTCTTCTGGTGCCTGATGGATTCTTTTGTTGCTCACTTTCTATTTGTTCAAGTTGTAGGGACAGTTCTCTGATTTTGGCTCTTTCTTCTTTTTGTATGTGTGCATTTATTGATATAAATTGACCTCTGAGCACTGCTTTTGCTGTGTCCCAGAGGTTTTGATAGGAAGTATTTTCATTCTCGTTGCTTTCTATGAATTTCCTTATTCCCTCCTTGATGTCTTCTATAACCCAGTCTTTTTTCAGGAGGGTATTGTTCATTTTCCAAGTATTTGATTTCTTTTCCCTCGTTCTTCTGTTATTGATCTCTAGTTTTATTGCCTTGTGGTCTGAGAAGATGCTTTGTAATATTTCGATGTTTTGGACTCTGCAAAGGTTTGTTTTATGACCTAATATGTGGTCTATTCTAGAGAATGTTCCATGTGCGCTAGAAAAAAAAGTATATTTTGCAGCAGTTGGGTGGAGAGTTCTGTATAAGTCAATGAGGTCAAGTTGGTTGATTGTTGTAATTAGATCTTCCGTGTCTCTGTTGAGCTTCTTACTGGATGTCCTGTCCTTCTCCGAAAGGGGTGTGTTGAAGTCTCCTACTATAATTGTGGAGGTATCTATCTCGCTTTTCAGTTCTGTTAAAATTTGATTTATATATCTTGCAGCCCTGTCATTGGGTGCGTAAATATTTAATATGGTTATGTCTTCCTGATCAATTGTCCCTTTTATCATTATATAGTGTCCTTCTTTATCCTTTGTGGTGGATTTAAGTCTAAAGTCTATTTTGTCAGAAATTAATATTGCTACTCCTCTTCTTTTTTGCTTATTGTTTGCTTGATATACTTTTTTCCATCCTTTGAGTTTTAGTTTGTTTGTGTCTCTAAGTCTAAGGTGTGTCTCTTGTAGGCAGCATATAGATGGATCGTGTTTCTTTATCCAGTCTGTGACTCTCTGTCTCTTTATTGGTGCATTTAGTCCATTTACATTCAGGGTAATTATAGATAAATAAGTTTTTAGTGCTGTCATTTTGATGCCTTTTTATGTGTGTTGTTGACAATTTCATTTTTCCACATACTTTTTTGTGCTGAGGCGTTTTTCTTAGTAAATTGTGAGATCCTCACTTTCATAGTGTTTGACTTTATGTTAGTTGAGTCGTTACGTTTTTCTTGGTTTTTGTCTTGAGTTATAGAGTTGTTATACCTTTTTGTGGTTACCTCATTATATACCCCTATTTTTCTAAGTAAAAACCTAACTTGTATTGTTCTATATCGCCTTGTATCACTCTCCATATGGAAGTTCAGTGCCTCCTGTATTTAGTCCCTCTTTTTGATTATTGTGATCTTTTACCTATTGACTTCCATGATTCCCTGTTATGTGTATTTTTTTTTTTAATTAATCTTAATTTGTTTGTTTTTGTGATTTCCCTATTTGAGTTGATATCAGGACGTTCTGTTTTGTGACCTTGTGTTGTGTTGATATCTGATATTATTGGTTCTCTGACCAAACAATATCCTTTAGTATTTCTTGTAGCTTTGGTTTGGTTTTTGCAAATTCTCTAAACTTGTGTTTGTCTGTAAATATCTTAATTTCGCCTTCATATTTCAGAGAGAGTTTTGCTGGATATATGATCCTTGGCTGGCAGTTTTTCTCCTTCAGTGTTCTGTATATGTCGTCCCATTCCCTTCTTGCCTGCATGGTTTCTGCTGAGTAGTCAGAACATATTCTTATTGATTCTCCCTTGAAGGAAACCTTTCTTTTCTCCCTGGCTGCTTTTAAAATTTTCTGTTTATCTTTGGTTTTGGTGAGTTTGATGATAATATGTCTTGGTGTTTTTCTTTTTGGATCAATCTTAAATGGGGTTCGATGAGCATCTTGGATAGATATCCTTTCGTCTTTCATGATGTCAGGGAAGTTTTCTGTCAGAAGTTCTTCAACTATTTTCTCTGTGTTTTCTGTCCCCCCTCCCTGTTCTGGGACTCCAATCACCCGCAGGTTATCCTTCTTGATAGAGTCCCACATAATTCTTAGGGTTTCTTCATTTTTTTTAATTCTTTTATCTGATTTTTTTTCAGCTATGTTGGTGTTGATTCCCTGGTCCTCCAGATGTCCCAGTCTGCATTCTAATTGCTCGAGTCTGCTCCTCTGACTTCCTAGTGTGTTGTCTAATTCTGTTATTTTATTGTTAATCTTTTGGATTTCTACATGTTGTCTCTCTATGGATTCTTGCAACTTATTAATTTTTCCAGTATGTTCTTGAATAATCTTTTTGAGTTCTTCAACAGTTTTATCAGTGTGTTCCTTGGCTTTTTCTGCAGATATCCTAATTTCATTTGTGATATCATTAAGCATTCTGTAAATTAGTTTTTTATATTCTGTATCTGATAGTTCCAAAATTGTATCTTCATTTGGGAAAGATTTTGATTCTTTTGTTTGGGGAGTTGGAGAAGCTGTCACGGTCTGCTTCTTTAAGTGGTTTGATATGGATTGTTGTCTCCGAGCCATCACTGGGAAACTAGTTTTTCCAGAAAATCCGCTAAAAAAAAACTGCAGTCAGATCCCTATCAGAGTTCTCCCTCTGGCTCAGGCTATTCAGATGTTAATGAAGCCGCCTGACTGGTATGCTGGCTCCAGGCTCTGGAAACAATCGCTGCTTCCCCGTATTAGTTCGTTCTCCGTCTCTAAATCTGTGTTTGTTGTTCAGGGTTCGTAGATTGTTATGTATGTGATCGATTCACTTGTTTTTCCGTGTCTTTGTTGTAAGAGGGATCCGAGGTAGCGTCTGCCTAGTCCGCCATCTTGGCTCCGCCTCTGACCCTATAGTTTTATATATAACACAAACAATATCTCCATAGCATTCTTGATCAGGCATCTACAAATCCAGTGAGAGCCTGATGAATGAAGGTCTTCCCCCAGACCCCACACTAACAGAGATGAAGAACTGGAACCAAGTTCTAGCTCCGCCACTTACTTACTAGCAACATGACCTTGGGTGGATTACTTAATCTCTCTGAACTTCACTTGCCTCAACTATAAAATGCTTGTGACACTGTCTATCTCCCAAGGGTAAGAAGTAAATGACATAATTCACACAAATACCCTGGAGAACACCTGCTCCGATATAACTCATCAATAAAGTAAAATGCAGCTGTAACTCCTCTCATTATTTTTCTTATTCTGACACTCTCTGAGAAGTCAGGTCATATTATAGCTCTCCCTACCTCATGGAATTGCCATTTGAGCAATGGACTTATTGTGTAAAGAAAGAAAATCCTAAATACCAGAGGCCAAACAAGTGTATGCTGTTAATAATGGCCCTTATCAGTTCACTAGAAAAGTCTACTTATACACATGAGCATTTTACACACAAAAATTACTTTTCTTATTTTTAAAAGGTTAAAGTTACAACGATTTTAATAAGTGAAAGGGGTATTTTAGATGTTATCTTCTGATACCATCATCTGTTTGGGGAGTATATATAATATTAACCTATCCTTAACCTTATTTTTTAGGATTACGTCAAATTACAACATAAAAGGGCCATGCTTATCTGCTTTCTCCTACAACAATGAAATTAAACAAAAGGAATTACAACTCTAGTTCATTAAAAGCACACATGGGCATCATGATTAGCACATCGCACACCTTATTTCACTGAAAACTCACAACCACTCTTCAGTCTGAGTACTAACATCCACATTGTAGAGATGGTAAAATGACCGTTCAGTGAGTGACGCTGAGTAAGAATCACCCATAATTAGTAAGACGTGGGCCAGGAGCTAAATCTAGATGGAGCCGATTCCATGGCCTGTCGTACTTCTCATGCATGTTGCCTTCTCACCTAAAATTATGGAAAATGGGGTGGTGAAGAAATCAAAACAAAACCTCCCGCCTGCAAGAAGGTTTTAATTAGAATTCACAGACATGAAAGGATTTGGGCTCTAACATCTGGTGAAATGTGGCAAAATTAAAACATCATTATTCTATCTTCCTCTGTGGACTACACTTAAAACAACAAAGAAAAACAGAAAACTGCATCTTCAGTGGAACAAGGAGATAACTACAGCCACTAACTACAAAACTAACTGCCAAATACAGCAAAATTTGTAGGAAATTGAGGGCAGGCCGTGAGAGAACCTCTCAGAGGTCTTGCAAGGTGAGCGGTGTGGTCCCAGAAGACACAACAATTGGTATTTTCTTGGAGCACTGAAATGAGACAATGGGGCAGAGCCCGGGATGAGCAGAAAATGTTCTCACAGGGCCCTGGTTTGATGCCTAAGAACAGCAGGAGCTGCGGTGCTGAAAGGGGAGTTGTTAATTCACATCATTTTCCTTCTGTGATCCACCTTCCTAACCTAGAGGGATCACCTGGAATAAAGCAGGCAAGAGCAACAAGGGTAGGCATCAAAAACAAACAAAAACGTACAGCTGCTGATTCACCGGATGGAAACGATGCAGATTCACCTGGCAGGACTACATAAACATTACATTGGACATCTGGCTCTTACCGTGTAACAGAGGTTGCACTCCAAACAGGCCTCCCCATTAAAACAACTGGAGAAATTATAAAGACATATTTTTAAATACATCACTGAACTGGCATGAAGGAAAAGAATATAAGAGTCCAAAAACAAAGGGAGATCAAAGACCCCGAGAGTGAGGAACACTGAAGCTGATCGCACACTGATAACACCATGTCTACCAAACCCCGCAGACATTGAGCTGCTACTTTGGCCGTGATGCAGGCAAAAGGACTGTAGAGCAAACCCAAGACCCACAAAAGGGTAGAGTCTAATCAGAGGTTCTTATGTAAACCTGGGACCCTAAATGATTAGACCTCAACGTATGTATCCTACTGGGCAATTCTCTCAAAGGCAAAATAACTCTGCTATACAGATTTTTATACAGAAGAAGACAAGAAGGAAAAGTGCTTATTTTAAACCTGATGCTCAGTGGACTCCCCCCACACCCCCCCCAAAAAAACCTGCAAAATTTGTATACAAATTTAGCCCTCCCAAAGTTTTGTGTTGAAAAGTTTGTATTACCTGTGTAGTCCAAGAAGCCGAAACAGAGAATTTAACTTAAATAAGGTCCTGACTTCCAGAATGGCAGTGGGAGGCACTTCGAGGACCACTTCACAATGAACCATGACTAATGAAAACTGTAAAAATAAATAAATGAATAACAACCATTTGAAGTCTCTGGAAATTGTCCTAAAGACATACAGTAAATGAAGAATAGTCAATTCCAGAAAATCTACTAAATGTCAGTAAGAACAGTGATAGTCCGTGGCTCTTGAGCCATGACCCACTCCCTGCTTTCACCCTTCCCCCAGTTCAGCAGGACAGAACCTCCACTGCAGATGACTATGGTCAAGAATATGAGGTTTTCTATTCCCGTAACTCTCATCAAGGGTTACAGAATTTCTCTGAGAGGATCAGTGTCATGGGTTGAATTATGTCCCCCCAAAAATGTGTGTATCAACTTGGTTAGGCCTTGATTTCCTGTATTGTATGGCTGGCCTCCATTTTGTGATTGTAATTTTATGTTAAAAGGATTAGGGTGGGATTGTAATACCACCCTTAGGTTACCTCCTTGATCCAATGTAATGGGAGTCTCCCTGGGGTATGGCCTGCACCACCTTTTATCTGTCAAGAGATAAAAGGAAAGGGAAGCAAGCAGATAGTTGGGGACCTCACACCACCAAGAAAGCAGCACTGGGAGCAGAGTGCATCCTTTGGACCTGGGGTCCCTGCGCCTGAGAAGCTCCTCAACCGGGGAAAGATTGAGGACAAGGACCTTCCTCCAGAGCCAACAGAGAGAGATAAACCTTCCCTTGGAACTGACACCCTGAATTTGAACTTTTAGCCTACTTTACTGTGAAGAATAAATTTCTCTTTGTTAAAGCCATCCACTTGTGGTATTTCTGTTATAGCAGCACGAGATGACTAAGACATCTAAAAAAAAAAAAAAAAAGACATCTAGGTCTCCAATATTTCTCTTCTCCACACCCAACATGTAAGGCTAAATTTAAGGCAAGTGAGTCCAAGAGGTCAGCGACTCCCTTCCTCTACCCAAACCTCAACTTGTAGGTTGGAGGTTTTATCTAATTTACAGCATGTCGAGAATATTGGGGTGCCAATCACAGCCACCCTAACTCATACATGGGGTAAGGTTCCATGTTGGGAAAGGCAAGCCAAGAAAACCAGACTAGAGCTCATACCCGGCACACTGCTTATAAAGCAAGGATGTCCTCCAAGAGACTTGGACCACTGCCCCCAGCCCCAGATTTAGAATAGTGACTCAGAGATTTTTCCCAGAGGGCGAGGCAGGCCATAGGACAGAATGCTCCAAAGCTCTCCCCAGAGGAATTAATTCTATTTAGAATAAAACATAGGAAATTTCAAGCCTAAGAGCACTTTCAAAAACAATGTTAAGTGAAAGAAGCTTGTCGCACAGACCACATATTGCATGATTCCATTTATACGAAATGTACCAGCACCTATCAGTTGCCATCAAGTCGATTCTGACTCACGGTGACCCCATGGTGTCAGAGTAGAACTGTGCTTCACAGGGTTTACAGTGGCTGGTTTTCTGGAAATGGATTGCCACGTCTATCTTCTGGGTGGACTTGAACCACCAATCTTTTGGTTAGCAACCAAGCACATTAACCGTTTGCAATACCCAGTAGCTCCATATGAAATGTACAGAAGAAGCAAATCTATAGAGATGGAAAGTAGATTACTTAGGAAAAAATGGAGAGTGATTGTTAATAGGTATAAGGCTCCTTTTTAAGGTGATGAAAATGTTATAAAACTGATTGTGTTGGTGGTTGCACAACTCCATATAGTAACACGAATAAACTAAAAACCATTGAATCATACACATAAATGCATGAATTGTATAGTATATGAATTACATCTTAACAATGATGTTTCATTAAAAAACAATAATAAAATTACTCTCCAGTTGATTTTGCCAACTTGACAACTGGAAGAAGCAAATTTACAAGTTGATACTAAAATTAACATGAAAAAAAAAGAACAAAGGTATTTGTAAAGATAAACAAGGTATTGACACTTGCTTGCCAGATTGCAAAACCTATTATGAAGGGTCACTATTGAAGTAGCGAAAATGTTTTTTCTTTGGTGTTTTAATATCAGGGAGAATATATTTTCTCACTTGTTTTACTGTAGCTGTATAAACTGTGATTAATCTCTAGTCCTTGGAAAATGATGCAGGCTCTGTTCAAAATATAGCTGAGCAGCCTGTTCTGCTCTTAAACATAACGAACACCCTAATACCTTACGACATATTTTCCCTTACTCAAAATTGGGGATTGAGAGCTTGACATGACTAACGCCATAATGATGCTCCAAGTAATCTCCAAACGTTTTTTAATTGCACCAGCTGCACCAGTCTCCTCCAAAGGGGTGCGGAGCTATCTCAGCTCCTGTGGCCTTGATGTCTCCTTTCTCTGTTCTCTTGAGAAATAGCCTTCAGCCTGCAAACCGACAAGAAGGTTTGCTTTCTTGCTCCCTATCTCAGCCACAGTGGACTTGGCAAAACAGCCCCACTAGCCGAGAGATTCTTATGAGAGTTTTTCAGCCCGTTATAAATATGCTGTTTAGAGTCCAAGGTTCCTGACATGTTTATCTTTAGTTTAGTAAAGAGTTTTTGTAGTTGTTTTGTGATGTATAAGACCATTTGTGGGCTCAAGACATTAGGTAACCTGATCTTTCCCACATAAAACCCTCCCAACAACCCTTTAAAAATTTAACCCCCTCTGTCTCTTGAATACCGGTATTCAATAAAGCCTTCTTACCTCCCCCTGTCTCAGTATTGGCCTTGAGGCAGGCGGCTCGAACCCACAATTTGCAGTAACACTATGAGTCGGAATCGACTCAACAGCAATGGGTTTTATAGCAATTCAGGTAGTGCACACAAGCATAGAAAAATAGATCAACAGAAAAGAAAAGAAAGCCAGTTTCCCAACCAAACACCAAACCCATTGCCGTGGAGCCGATTATGACTCAGCAACCCTACAGGACAGAGTAGAACTGCCCCATAAAGCTTCCAAGGAGCAGCTGCATTTTATCATTTTTTTAAACTCTACATATACATGTTGTTCACAAATCCCTCGAAAAGCAGAGCTGCTCCACGGAGAACCACACTGAACTTCTACCCCCTTCGAAGGTCAGAATACCAAATATGTAAAGGCGGTACACCCATAGGAACAGACAATGCAGTTGATTTAATGAGAGGAGGAGTCCCTGGGTGGTACAAACTGTTAGTACGTTCAGCTGGTAATCGAAAGGTTGCAGGTGCAAGTTCACCCAGAGGAAATGTTACCGGATGGAAACGCCAGGTTCTTGCTCAGCATGACTCGTATTGGCCGAAGGAGACGGAGGTGGGAGAACAGGAAAGTTACCTTTATTTTGTTGTTCAAGGAAATGGAGTCAGCCGGAGCTGCTCCTGCCAAGGCTGCTCCCCAAGGGTCGGCAGGCAAGTTACTTTTTAGGGGTTTACAAGTAGGGAGTTACTTCAGCAACATTCTTAATCATGCTGCGGAGGTGCAGTGGGGTTTACATATAAACTCCAAGCAAGAAAAAAAAAAAAAAAAGGAAAAGCAGGATTCAAATGCAAAGCTGGCGGGGAGCAAGGCCAGCAAAGGAAACAGGATTTTTAATACAGCCTGTGGGGGCCCTGTCTTAGTATTTGGAAGAAAGGCCTCCCAATCTGCTTCCCCAGCCTCAGTGAAAAGCCAATCATTGAAAACCCTACGGAGCACAGGTCTACTCTGACACACATGGGGTCCGCAGGAGTCCATGGCAACTGGTCTTAATGAGAGGAGTTTGGAGACTCCAAACTGAAGTGACACGCTGCATAATTACAGTCGTCTAACCCTGTATCATATTTTAAATGAGGAAATCAAAGACTCAGACAAAATCATTTCCATTAAAGGATGAATAATAATTACAAATGAAACTACATGAGTCATTGCGTAAATACTCCAAAAAGATTGGAAAAATGCTACAAGAACAAAAAGTAAATGAATAATACAATTCGGAAGATGAATTACTTTAGAAAACAAAGAAAAAAGCATTTAGACACACTGCCTTTTATTTTCAAATAAGGAGAACATAAACTCCTTGATTAAAAAATTTAAAAGACAAGACAACAGAAACTGATGAAGAGTTACCTGTCAGCTCTCTGGAAAGAAAAAGATAATGAATGGCTTAGCACTTGATATAATGGAAAATTCATGATCCTTGGCTGAGACATATTCAAATTTGAATCTCAGCACTGCCACCTACTTCTGTGGCCGTGAGTGAGTGAGTGAAATCTGTCTCTGAACCCGTTTCCTCAACTGTAACGTCAAGATAACGAGATCTACCTCACTGGGTTGTTAAGCGAATTAAACAATAATGCAGCATAGTAATAGGGTCATAGGATGCGCTCAATAAGTCTCTTTTATCTGTTCATCTCCATTTGTCCCTGCCTTTTTCCCCTCTGTCCGTCTTTCAGTCTCTTAGTTTTTCTTTTCAGTAAAAATTACACCCAAAGCTTAGTTATCTGTGCTAAAGGGAATAAGACAAATGTAAAGATTTTAAACCCAAAAGATTCCGTAAAACCATTCATTTTAATCTTCTTTCCCAGCCCGAGTTTTTCCACAGCTCATAACAGACAAGCTGATGTACCAAATGCTGCTGTTCTTCAAGACCAACAATGGAAAGAAACAAAGAAAGCAAAATTTATTTCTATAAATAAGAGCCCCTACACTTGATTAAATCTCCCTTATTCTAAAATAACTGAGTAAATGTGACCCATTTGTACCAGGTCGAAAGACAGCACTAATAGTGTAACGGGGTGAGTAAAGCAGGAAGGAGCTGGAAAGCATACTGTTTGATACATTGCTATTGAAAATGGACCACTGACTTCACTCTCTGGGTTATTTTCTCCTTGTTATGCTCTCCAATAGAACTTTCCGTGATGAAGGAAATGTTCTCTATCTGTGCCATCCAATATGGTAGCCAAATAACCACACATGGATATTGAGCACTGGAAAGGTGGCTAGTTTAACTAAAGAACGACCACGTTTTTACTCAAATAATGCATGCCTTCTACGTTTATGCACTGCTATGCCTTTTTTTCCCCCACATTTCTGTTAAAAAAAAAAAAAAAAACCTCCCTGGGGGAGGGCACAGTTGGCAAACAAACGTAGAAGGCACACGTTATTTGTGTAAAAATATGGCAATGTTTTTAATGTAATTAATTGCAATGCAAATAGTCATATGTGGCTAGTGGGTACCATATTGGACAGCACAGCTCTAGCCAAATTAAGTCATATTGTCTGGTATGTGAAAATCATTGTATTTGGACTCATTTTCTCCATCTCAGTAAGTCTTTTCTCACTAAAAGAGTGATTATGTCCCCTCTCCAGGTAATGACCAACTCACAACAGTGGAAGGTCTCGGTTTCAATTCCTCTGTCTGTTTCTGCCCGTAGAGGGGCAAGTAACACTACAATGGCCAAAGACGAAGGTGGTGTCAGTGAGCAAGGCTAGATCATCAACTGGTTAACTCGCCCAGTAGGCTTTAACGTATCGCTGTGCTTTGCACGATATAGTACAAGATGTTCTCAGGGACATCCGCTCAGCACACCCAATGGCTGTTTCCTAGGGCTGTTTCTTTTAATGTTCCCCTAGTAGGCTCATGACTCACCCTACAGTGCAAATCTTTGGGGGCCATTATTATTCAGTCCAGGTTCAAAACCCTTTTGGGTCTGGCAGGAAATATTTGCATTTCAAAGGGAAGAATGAACTGCACATCCTGATTTTTTGTTTTTCCTCTCGGCCATGATTTTAGTAACTATTAGACAGCTGTAAACTCCAGAATGAGCTCCTGGCAAATACGTGAGCACAGATACATATGCTGCCATGTAAGTGTAGAGCTGTGACCCCTGAACCAGCAGTCAAACTGGAAACAGGAACCATGATCTCTTGTCAAACTGAGGACCAAGACTTACGCCTGAAGGGAACACCCTGACACTTCTAGAAGGTAAATAACACTGATTAAATCCCTAATCTGAGCTAATGCTCCCTTACTCCTGAACTCCAAGATCTTGTGTTACCCTTTCCCAACTATGGAGCCCTGGTGGTGCAATGCTTAAGAGCCCAGGCTGCTAACCAAACGGTCGGCAATTCAAATCTACCAGCCCCTCCTTGGAAACCCTATGTGGGTTTTTCTACTCTGTCCTATAGGGTTGCTGTGAGTTGAAATCAGCTTGACGGCAACAGGTCTGGGTTTGGTTTGGGTTCCCAATGATGGTATACGCCACCCACAACTCATATATGGCCCTCAGCCATACATCACCCTTCTGCGGGTGAATATTTTTACATGGGATTTAAAGCAAATGCTCCATAAAGAAAGAGACCATCTTATTCCTTTTATTCATAGTGCCTAGCCATCACCTAGTATATAGTAAGTGCTCATTAGATATCTGTCAATTATACAAAGAGAACAAGCCATAATCAAGATAAACCGAACTCCAACTATGCCATATTATTCTTAGATGTTTTGAAAGACACTTTGAATCTGTTTTTAAATGGTAATGTTTAATTTATATGGATCCTTCAATTTATTGCCACCCTTACCCATTTGCCATCCAGTCGATTCTGACTCATAGCAACCCTATAGGACAGAGTAGAACTGCCTCACAGGGTTTCCAAAAAGCGGCTGGTGGATTCTAACTGCTGACCTTTTGGTTAGCAGCCAAGCTCTTAACCACTGCGCCACCAGGGCTCCAGTGCCACCCTTGTGAAGATGACATCTCAGAACCACAGCTTCTCCCCCAGAAAATGTTTTTCTTTCTCAAACTAAAACACTAAAAAAAACAAAACACTACATACATACATATTATTTAAACTAGTGTTATAAAAATACAGTCTACCCCCTTAATTTGATGTATATGTGTATACATACACATAATACGTATATATTATACAGGAATATTATGTTGTTGTTGTTAGTTGCCACCAAGTCGATTCCGTCTCATGGAGACCCCATGTATGCAGAGTAGAACTGCTCCACAGGATTTCCAAGGCTGTTTAACCTTTCAGAAGCAGATTGCCAGGCCTGTCTTCCGAGGCACCTCTAGGTGGGTTGGAGCTGCCAATCTTTCAGCTAGAAGTGGAGCACTTAACTGTTTGCGCCACAGGGGACCCAGGAATATTATAGTATATTCCCACCTAATTCTTATTTACGTAAATATTTCTCCAAATTCATTTCATATTAACTTTCTTCTGCTATAAACTAATCTCTAGTTAATGACTTTCCTAATTTCACTTCATTGCTTAATGTCAGGTCAGACTAAATCAGATCTATTCAAAGAGTTTTTATGTGACTGTAGTTGGTACATAGGGTGGCTACAGGAAGCTAACGTCAGACCTTGGAGTAAGTGTTACATCTCAGATGTATATTAACAGATGAGACTGGCAATGGACAGAAGTCTCTAATGGGCTTGGCTTTTCCACATTCAGGCAGGAAAGAGCAAGGCTTTGTGGGAATCCCATCAGGGAAGTAGGGTGTAGTTTTATAGCACTAGTTTAAACAGTTGAATAAACCTAAAGAGAGGAGTATGATACATATGGAGTCTAAGAAGTGTGGCATTAGAGAACAAGAAAGTTGCAGTAGTTTCTTACCAGATGAGAATGTTCTGGTTACTACAGGGACATGCTCCGCTATACAGCAAAATGGCCTGCAGGCTTTTCTGTGGCCAGGATACAAAACCCCACATGGTCTATTCCTTCTGAGTCTCCTTCCAGACAAACCTTCTGATTACAAATTCTGTATACCCATTATCATAATACCAGGAGAAATATCCTTGGGTGGTGGGCATCATTATTGTGATCACAGGAGAGAAAATTTTAGCTTGTAAATTATTAAATCGACCCTCTACTCTAAACATGAATCAATGCCCTGAGCCTCGTCAAGTCTGGGGCACTGGCAAGTTAAGTTCCTGAGCCCCGGAAACCTCAAAAATCAAACCTGTGATTGTTCACTACCATTCTCAAATCAGAAACCCTCCCAAAAAGTCAGCCAATCTCTCTTCAATGTTTTCAGTTCATTCTCTTTACTATCAACATTCTGTGTCTGAAAACACCTTGACAACTACCATTCTGGTCACTAAATTTGTAGAAGTATTCTTTTCTCTCTAAGAAGCTAGAGAAACAATGAAAGATGAATATTTGCTAACTACTGATAAATGTAAAGTTGAAACTTCTTGTTTCTTGACTTTATGGATGACTGCTACACCCTTTATATTTGGCTTTGAAGCAAAAGTCTTCTGAGTCAAATACACAAACCCTATAGAGACCTGAATGATAGGGAGAGACTGTATTTAAGGGCTAAAGAGACATGGTTTGAATTCTAGACCCACCATTTACATTCACTAGCCCTATGAGATTAGAGAAATCCTTCAGTCTCTTACCTTCAATGCCCTTATCTGAAAAAAGAATAATATAATATCACAAGATTATTACGAGAATTCAAGGAAACGATATATATTTAAGTGTCTGGCACTTAATGGGTATTCAAAATTATTCATTTCCTTTCTCTCAATGTAATCTTCTCTGGCTAATAGCTTTGGCATTCAGTAGCATTTACAGGACTTGTAATATCTTACTGAAAGGACTCATTGTAATTACTAAATTCCAACCACTTTTTTCTGAAATTGCAAACTATAACTTTATGGTCCTACATTCAATATTAGTTCTATCCTTATTTTCAGTTGTAACTCTAAAAAGCATGGGTTTTATTATTATTTATAGTGAAAAGTTTTCCCAACAATTCTTTAAGGGGAACTTGGATTTCTTACATACTATTGTGGATTGAATTGGGTTCCCACCCCCTAAATATATCCTGAAACCCTAACCACTGTACCTGTAAATATGACCCTGTTTGAAAATAAGAGGTTTTCTTTGTTACATTAATTAGGCCATACCCTGGTAGAATGGGTCCTAAACCTAATCACTCCTGAGTTATGAAAAAACAGAATAGACATAGACACACACACAGGGAAGAGAGTTGGCAAGGAACGCGTGGTGCTACCAACAAGGAAGCATCCTTCTTAGGGCCAATGCTCTGATTTGGACTTCTAGCCTCTAGAACTGTAAGAAAATAAATTTCCGTTATTTAAAGCCACCCACTTGTGGTATTTTTTGTTACGACAGCACTAGATAACAAAGACACATGCCTAGTCTACCTGTAGACATCAAATGTGCGGCTGGACACAAAGCTAACACTTTTCCTTTAAAATGATTACCATAATAAAAGTGTTACCCTCAGGATAGGTTGCCTGTTGTTGAATATATATAGTTAAGTCTAAGATTCAAAAGCTTTTTTGTAGTCCAAGAGAAAGCTAAAGAATGCACATCCAACTGACCTAGGAAACAAAGCATTCTACCATCCACTTACGTTTATTACAGTATTTGCCCCACTGGTTGCCTCCACCTGAAACCTGTCCTCTAACCTTGATCCTGGACGGTCAATACCAAGCTCTTGGTTTATACCCGGTGTCCTTGAACAGAAAAGATTGCAGAGTGCAGAGCGAATAATTACGCTGACATGCAGATAAGCACAAGCCCAAGATCTGAGGAAAAATAGGTCAGAATGGAAAGAAATTGTATTCTGGGCAAGCAAGTACTTTTCTTACATTAATTTTAGATTTCATCAAGCCTTGTCTATCCCTGCTGCCAGCTATGTTTTTGCTGAGTAAAGCACCAGGATTTGTAGGGAAAGGAATTAAACATTTTACAAGGTAATAGAAATATTGGCAGCCCAACCCAAATATTGGCAGCCCAAAGTAGTCTTTAAGCTCTCTGGGAGGCAGAAGAGTCAGACTCTTATTTAGTAGTGATTTGGTTTTATTTATTAGTGATTTTATTGACTAGCCATTTTATTGACTAGTGATTTGGTTAAATCAGTCTTGTGCCAGAATCCAAAAGAGATGTAAATGGAAACATTAACCACAAATGATGCATAACCTTCAAAAAAAAAAAAAACGAATCCAGCGGTTTAACTCAGTTAAACTTATCCTGACCCCCAATCCCATCGCCAGTAACAGTCAGAAGCACCCCCATAAAATCTGCAAGCTTGAAAGTTCATGCCCTCCTGTTTTTTTCTGTCTCTGAACAACCAGCTCTCTTTAATTCCAGAGCACCACCCATCCATCTACCGGCATCCAAAAGAAAGCCACCACCCAAGTCAAGCATTTCATGACTTGGGGAGGCTTCCCTGAAGATTTGGGCCAACATATGGAGAGGGGTTACCTCACAGAGCTCACATCCTTCCAGGATCTCCTAGTTCCGCTTTCAACTTCTCTGGAGCAGCCAACAGAAATCTCTTCCATCATTCACACAAAAGAGATTCAGAACATACCCTGGCCCCTTGAAATACGTGGAGCTGACACAAGTGTTACCCTAAGCACTTATAAAAGTGCTTTCCCTCAGAGACATCTTTTCCTATCCCAGGAGAATTCAAGTGAGTATCATTTTCTTCAGCTGTGACATTCAAAATGGCGATCCTAGGTAGAGTTGGTGCCCAACACGTGGGTGTTTGTTATGTGCCAACCACTGTGTGTTTACTGCCTTTATCCCTCAGGGAGCAGACCTGCTCCTCATAGGTGCAGTCTGCATCAGACAGGATAGGAAACTGAGGTTCAAAGAGCTTTAATAACGCTTCGGGTCTCAAAGCTCATAAATGATGCAGGTAAGGTTCTAACTCAACTCTGATTGACAGCAAAACCTAAGATTAGCCCCCCACAACTGCCTCCACACTTACCTTCTTATCGAAGACCCCCACTCAACCAGTTCAGGGTTAGCATCTCCAGCTGTGGAATTCACTGAGGAGCAGGAAGTTCAAACCATAGCGAGAGAGAGAGAGCTCCTCTCAGTCCTCTTTTCTCTCTCCATAGGGAAAACCCAAACGCCCAGTGCTTTCTCTCATCAACTTTGCTTTTGTGCTGTGAAAGTTTGCAGGCTATGCCATACAGAATGTCAGAAAAGCCTACATTCCACTGATTTTGCAGTTAACAAAAAGCAAGGAAGTCATTTTGGACCTTTTCCTTGGAGGCAGAAAATAAAATAAAAAAGAGTAGGAATTTCGTCCATGTAGACACCATTCTAAATCTCCATTTTATTTCCTCCATTTCTGAGACCCTAAACCAAAGGGGTGACCAGCCTATTTTAATTCCACATTTATGCTGACATTTCCATTTGCAAAAATCATAGGGGACATATTTACAAATGCAACAGAGAGGGAAGGAAAAACTTTTCATGTTCAACCTAACCTACTGCCCACAGTGTCTTTAAATATTTCTTTCTTCAGAGAAGCAAATGTGTGTTGTAGCTCTGCACAAAGGTTGGGAAATGTCTAATCTCAAGGTCCCACGCTGCCTACTTTGAAGTTTCCTTGTGTGTTTGTATGTTCTCCTGAATTTCTCTCTCTCCCTCTCTCTCTCTATCTGTGTGTGTTGGGAGGGTGGAGAGAGACAGAGCTAGAGGAGAAGGGAAAACATTACCTGTTAGAGAAAATGAGTCTTCTAGTGGCCGGGTTGTGTAAAACACTTAAGAAGTAGCATCAACCAGCAGCCAGCCTGATTCATTTAAGCACTGTCTCTAGAAGGCTATGCAGCATGATTTGTGCAATAAAAGTACGGAAAAGTCTAACTATCCATCAACAGGGAAAGAGATCAATTACAGGGCAATCATACAATGAGTCCTATGTATTCAGCATGCATGAATAAATCAGGGCTTTATATACAGGCATGGAAAAATAACAATATATTGTTTAAAAAAAAGTTATAGAGCAATATGGACAGTGTAATCCCATGTTAAAATTCATATACGATACATATGTTTATACATTTTGTTATACTATACAAGTATCACATTATTAAAACAAAACAAAAAACCCATTGCCATGGAGTCAATTCCAACTCATGGTAACCCCATGTGTTACGGAAGAGAACTGCTCTTAGTTGTAATCTTTATGGAAATAGATTGCCAGTCCTTTCTTCTGCAGCACTGCTGGGTGGATTCAAACCACCAACCTTCAGATTAGTAGTCGAGCACAAACTGCTTGCTTCACCCAAGGACTTTGCATTATATTATACTATATTGTACTGTGCTGTGCTGTGCTGTGCTGTGCTGTGCTGTGCTGTGCTATGCTATACTATACTAACCCAGTACCCAGTGCCGACGAGTCGGTTCCGACTCATAGCGACCCTATACTATACTATATTATATTATAAATGGGTGATGGGATTTATGCCAAATAAAGAGATTTGGAAGGTGTGAACAGTGTCTCTGAGTGGGTGGGATTATAGGTGTCTTTTGTTTTCTTCTTTCGGCTTGTCTGCATTTTCAGTTCATGCCCTGATGAATATGTATTGATCCTTTAAAAACATTTTTAAAGCTTTCTTTAAATGAAAAGGCACACATACATAGGAGGACCCTATGGCATTGCAGCAGCATGCCAAACTCAATTGCAAGCACCTTCTTCCAGGGGTGGGTCTGACAAAGCTGAGTGCAAACAGGCTGAGGCTCTCACACGAGAGAGAAACCCTCTTCTCAGACCACCCAGCCAGGCAGGGGCACGTCACCTTGATACCCACATGGATTGTATTCTGTCACAGCCAGCAGCAGGCATGAACTCCGATGGCCAGGGGGAGCAGCAGCCTGGAATTCTGGGGTACCCATCTCAGTCTCGTAACCAATTTTTTCTGAGGCTTTAGGCAAGGGCCTTTACCCCTCATCTACCCCGTGAACACACGAGCCAGCCGTATGGGAACGTGAACAGAAGCCAGACACCATGAGAATGAAGTTCAACTTCGTAGACAAAAAGTACACATTCTTCCTACATTGTTCCAGTTACCTACTATTGAGCAAGACACACCACTCCAAAAATAGCACCCTAAAACAGCAACCATTTTATTATGCTCCCAGATGCGATGTGTCAGGAATTTGAGCAGGGCATAGCAGGGATGGTTCGTCACTCTGCTCTACCATGTCCAGAGACAGATAGGAAGACTCAAAAGTCAGGGGTCAACATCATCTGGAAGTTCCTTCATTCACATGTCTGATGCCTGGGTCAGGATGACTCAAAGGCTGGGTTCCACCGGAATTGTCAACCTGAGTACCTACTACATGTGGCTTCTCCATGTGACTTGCTCTTCTAACAGCATGGCTACTAGCTTCCATGAAGGAGCGTCACAAAAACAAGCAACCCAAGAAAACCAGGAAACAGCTGCATGACCTTTTATGACCTAGCCTTGGGACTCACCTAGCACCACTTCCATGTACTCTATTGGTCAAAAGAGTGACAAGCTCACCTAGATTTAGGAGGAAAAGTCGTAGACTCCACCTCTTGAGGAGAAGAGTGTCAACAAATTTGCAGCCATTTTTCAAAACCAGCACTCACATTTATTAAGTTTCTGCTTAGCAAGAACCACTGGAGCTGGTGGTACAAAGAAAAAACAAAAAGCATTGTACGGGGTCAGAAGGGCTCTGCCCTCTTTCTCCACTCACTCACTATCTCAGAAATGCATTTTTCTCTCCGCGAGATGGAAACAGTAATATTAGGTTGTACGTTAGTTTTTTACCATATAAAATTGCCAAAATACAGCCCTTTCTGATCTGAAAAAAAAACATAATTGGTGCAACCTAATACTTGCCCTCAATGCCTCATAGAAATGTAAAGCTAAAAAGTGATAAAAAATAAAATGTTTTCAAGAGAGAAAAAAACGGTTTAATGCTCCTATTTCCTGAGCTTTCTAGCATGGTTTTTATAACATTTCTACTAAATTTAAAGAGAAAATGATAGTCCAGGCTGGCTTTTTTTCCTTTTTTTAATTCTTGTTGCTGGTAGGCACCATCGAGTTGGTTCCGACTCCTAGCGACCCTATGTATAACAGAACGAAACACTGCCCAGTCCTGTGCCATCCTCACAATTGTTGTTAGGCTTGAGCGCATTGTTGCAGCCACCGTGCCAATCCATCTCATTGAGGGCCTTCCTCTTTTTCATTGACCCTCTACTTTACCAAGCATGATGTCCTTCTCCAGGGACTGGTCCCTCCTGAAAACATGTCTAAAGTATGTGAGACAAAGTCTCATCATCCTTGCTTCTAAGGAGCATTCTGGCCGTACTTCTTCCAAGACAGATTTGTTCGTTCTTCTGGTAATCCACGGTATATTCAATATTCTTTGCCAACACCATAATTCAAAGACATCAGTTCTTCATCAGTCTTCTTTAATCATTGCCCAGCTTTTGCATGCATATGCATCTACTGAAAACACCATTTTAATAAAAAATTAATTAATTAATCATAATTTTTCATCTATTGCCAGGGGCCATACAAGAGAATGAAAGAACCAAATATTAACAACACATACCTGTATCTTTTGAAAAATTGCCTTTGAGAGGTTGCATGCTTAATCCGTATCTCAAAATAGGTTTTTATGTTGGGACAAATCTTGGACTTTGTCATTGGACCCAATTTTAGGGCCATTCAAGTGATAGATCAGTTATGATTATGGTTCTATTGATATGATTATGGTTAGATACCAGTACACCATGTTAAACTCCTTTTCTAAAACCTCCTTGGGGGTACATTTATGGTACTATAACAATGCTTACATTTTATTAGCCAGATCCTGGATCCTCGTCAATTTTATATTATATTTGAGTAATGTTCTTCTACCGAATGTTACACTGTACTAGTTTGTAGCATCCTCCGTATTCAATGGGTTACTTCCTCTAAATACTCATTAAACCATGTTGGTGGTCATTAAACACCATCTGTACTTAACAATCAATCAAGTTTTCTTCTGTTGTAGATACATGAACATCGAAACAGTTCTGTGGTATAAGGAGATAATAACATACAGTAGAGATGGAGCCCTGGTGGCACAGGGGTTAAGCATTTGGTTGCTAATCAAAAGGTTAGCAGTTCAAATCCATCAGTAGGTCCTTGGAAACCCTATAGAGCACTTCTACTCTGTCCTATCGGGTTGCTATGAGTCAGAATGGACTAGATGGCAATGGGTTTTTGGTTTACTACATAGAGAGAGGTAAAAACAGGCTCTTTGAAGACTTGAAGAAGGCAAGAAATTCTTTATTGGCCAAAACTACAAGAGTAAGAAAGGTGAAATAAGACAAATTACCCCGAGGTAATTTGCTGCAAAATATAACTGTTCTGACCCTTGACTGGCTCTAAAGGTTGAGTCTGACAACAAATTCCAAGATGTGGAACTTCCGAACATGTTTTGAGTAACGAATTAAGTAGGCAACCTCTCAAAGGCAATTTGTCAGAAGGTACAAACCAGCATTATTAACATTCGGTTTGTGCGTCCTCCTGTATGGCTCAGAATCAGCCAGATCACTTCACTGACAGGGCAGTTAGTGTCCATGCGCAAAATAGTCAATGCCCAAACCGAGGCAATTAGCACAGCAATTAGAACACTGCATGTATCGGGGCAGCTGTGAAGAACAAGGAAGAATTCTATCCTTGCATCTGAAGACCCAGATTTGACCTTACTAGCCGAGTGGCCAATTTATCCCATTTTGCCTGGAACTGTTATGATTTTAGGGAGCACTGGTGACACAGTAGTTAACGTGCTGGACCGCAAACTGAAATATCAGTGTTTCCAAAGGCTCCACGGGAGAAAGATGTGGCCGTCTGCTTCCACAAAGATTCATAGCCTCAGAAACACTATGCGGTCGCTATGAGTCCAAATCAACTGGACAGCAGGGAGTTGAGGTTTTGGGTCACAGTTTTAAAACAGAAATTCCACATCCCAGGAATTCCCCCAGTCCCAGGAAAACAGGGACAATTTGTCAGCCTACTTCTTAGGCCACCTGGGGTGAACCAGTTTTCCCTGACCAAATTCAGCTTCTTCAACTATAAAATGATAAAGATGAAACTTAATTAGTAGGCTTGCTGTGATAATATGTTTCAAAGTGTACTTTTCAATGTCTACAACCTTTTGTTTACTGATCTGAGGGCATCTCACCACCTTCGCAGACCTCTAGTGATCTTGTGGTCTTGGTCAGTAGCTTTTTATTATAGAAATTCCACCGTGAGTAAAAGGAAGACGCTGTTGGTTCTCTTTCTTCCAGAAGGGCCCTGATTGCTGCCTGAAGTCAGAGGATCCTGTTGGACCTAGATCGCAGAAAAGGCAATGCGGAGGAGACTCACGTTTTAAAAAGCCCCCCTTCCCCACCCCATTTCCAATGAAGATTTGCTTTGCGCATTAACCATCCTTCATCTTAGAACTGAACCCCCCTTTCTTCCCACCCCAAGCAAAGAGTAACAGGAGGAGGAGCACAGGGAAGAAGCGTGAAAGCTCTGTGTTCAGCAAACTTTGAAAATGTTTGCCTTCCAAGAGCTATCAGGCACATTTCTTTTGCCGAAATGCAAATCCGCCATCTGAGAAGAAAGAAAATGCTTTCAGACTATTACGCTAATAAAGAAGACATGAAGCCACTATAGTCAGAACGCTGAGCAGTAATAATAATGGAATTTTCCCAGACTATCATTTAATTAAAAACTGCCAAAATTAGCACCTGCACCTCTCTCTGGGCTCAGAAACAGTGGAGCCCCTCCCTCACTCTTGCTTCCACCTTGATCCCCCCACTGTGCCCCCTCCCTTTCTTCACTCCAGATACCCACCCCCATCTTCTCCTCCCTGTGCCTCTCTCACACCTGGAGACAATAATGATGTGCGGCTCCAAATGAGCTGAGAAAATGAAAATTACTTTCCTACAGGTAATTTGACATCCCCCTTGTTCCAGGACTTGAGAGGCTCTGATATAATTACCTCAGAGAGGCTGCAGGCAGATGGCAAACTCGGCAGCCCCGTGTCCTCAGTCAGCAGGACACTGCCAAGATGCTCTCCGTGACATTTTGTTCAAGATGTTTCCAGCACACAAATCCGAGAGCTGGCAACCAACAAAGGAATCTGTGGAGCGTTGGTTAGCCTGAAATTACGGGCATCTCACACTTCCCCTGCTCTGTGGGCCTATGTTTCCATACCCCTGCCCAGCCCCCACAGGCAGAGATCAGAGACACCATCAACAGTGATGTACCTCATGGAGAAGCTGAATATGAAAATGGAGAGGGCAAGAGAAGAGTGAGCAATGGGTACAATGGAGGCACAGCAGAAAGGCTGGTGAAGAGTGTGCTGTGCCTGACTTTGGTCTTCCTGGGACATCATTCTCTTCTTTTCACCTGTGAAAGTCATATGAGAAAATCAATGTAAGCTGTCACCCTCTAGGCAGGTGTTTGGGCTTATTAAAGAGAACAACAGAGGACTAAAGACAGAGAAAGCAGGAGGTGCAGCCGAGCTAAATTTGGAATGTCTCCCTCCCTTGAATTCCCATGTCATCAACATCCTACTTTTCAGGACGTTAGCAGTCAGGGTAATTTAGTACTAGCTGCTGTAACAAATAACATCCAGATCTCAGTGGCCTAACATAATAGAGGTTTATTCCTTGCTCATGGCACAGTCTCATGTGGTGGCCACCTCTCTTTGTTGCCTCTTCTCCATGAAGTTTCAAGCTGTTTCTATCTCAAACACGTGGCCTCTGAGGTCACTGTTGAAGGAAAAGAGAGAGAGTGGACAATTGCACAGGAAGACATATAGCCAGAACTAGAAGTGTCTTTTAGAGGTGACAATGTTGGGATCTTGCTGGCCTTGATAAAAGTAACTAAATGAGGTCAGAGCAGTAGATGCCAGATTGCAGTGTGCCAAGTCTTCATGAGGAGTACTTTAAGAGGACATCTAAGGGTTCATTAATTTGTTCTCTACAAATTAGGAATTTCCAGCAACTGAGACAAAACAGATCTTGCTTTTCTCAGCTAGTCTCCTTGTAGATGCAAATCAGAGAATAAACTGGGCAGAGCAGGGGCCACTGGACTATCTAAGGGCCATGCCAGTTTTAGCCAATTTCAGGATTCCTCGAACAGGAGAGTCTCAGAATCCCGTTCCAAGTCACAGAGGTCATATTTGTTTTTAGGAAGAATCAAGTGAAACTATGGGTCTCAGGGATGGTCTTGAAAGGGGCAGGAAGAAGGGGAAGGAGGTAGGTGAAAGACAGAGAGGTGCAGCCCCCCAGGCTGACAGCTATGATGGTGGGCATTCATGGACCAACTTGACAAATGTGCCATCTTTTCTAATGCCCCCAGGCCAGAAGCCTCCTTCTCTGGAGGGAGCACAGAAGAGATTTGTGGGACGTGGAGGAGTCAGAGCCCAAGCATGGGAGTTGACTAAGGAAATGGCAGCTTTGCTCTGCCTTCAGGCATCTCAGAAGCACCCATTTGTGACCAGAAATTAATAAATCTCCTTAAAATCTCCTCTAGCTATAAATTAAGCTATCTCCTTTCATACCTTTATTAGTTCAACTGATATTCATGAAGTACAAACCAACCATGTGCCAAACTCTATGCCAGGTTCTGGGGTTCCTTCCAAGAGTTCACAGCCTGGGACCTTATTACAGGCAGCACTGAGTTATTTCCTTAAACTGAAGGAGAAATGAAACAAGAGAAGATGTGCTGCCTCTAACTGCAACAGAATAATAAAGCACTAAAATCACTGTGCTCAGAGAGGAGAGGCACATTTCCCTAGGTCACACAGCCAGGAAATGGCAGAGACAAAATTCAAATTGAAAGTAGGAGAACGGAAGTTTTTTTTAAAACATTTAATTTTATTTGGAAACCCTGGTGGCATAGTGGTTAAGTGCTACAGCTGCTAACCAAAAGGTCAGCAGTTTGAATCCGCCAGGCGCTCCTTGGAAACCCTGTGGGGCAGTTCTACTCTGTCCTGTAGGGTCGCTATGAGTCAGAACTGACTCGACGGCAATGGGTTTGGTTTTGGTTTTAGTGCCATATGCCTGTGAAGACTAGACAGTGAATGAGGAGGACTGGGTGTCTTAGTCATCTAGTGCTGCTATAACAGAAATACCACAAATGGATGGCTTTAACAAAGAGAAATTTATTCTCTCAGTCTAGTAGCTTACAAGTCCAAATTCAGGGCATCAGCTCCAGGGGAAGTCTTTCTCTCTCTGTTTCCTCTGGAGGAAGGTCCTTGTCATCAACCTTCCCTTGGTACGGGAGCATCTCAGCACAGGGCATCTCAGCACAGGAACCTCAGGTCCAAAGGATGTGTTCTGCTCCTGGCGCTGCTTTCTTGGTGGTATGGGGCCCCCAGCTCTCTACTTACTTCCCTTTCATCTCCTGAGAGATAAAAGGTGGTGCAGGCCACACCCCAGGGAAACTCCCTTTATATTGGATCAGGGATATGCCCTGGTAAGCACGTTACAATCCCACCCTAATCCTCTTTAACATAAAATTACAATCAGAAAATGGAGGACAACCACCGAATACTGGAGATCATGGCCTAACCAAGTTAATAACATTTTTGGGGGGACATAATTCAATCCATGACACTAGGGAACAACTGATGCCTTTGAATTGTGGTGTTGGCGAAGAATGTTGAATATCCCACGGACTGCCAGAAGAACGAACAAATGTGTCCTAGAAGAAGTGCAGCCAGAATGCTCATTAGAAGCAAGGATGGCAACGCTTCATCTCACATACTTTGGACATGTTATCAGGAGGACCAGTCCCTGGAGAAGGACATCATGTTTGGTAGAGGGTCATGAAAAGAAGACGACTCTCAAGAAGATGGATTGACACAGTGGCTGCAACAGTGGGCTCAAACATAACAATGATTATGAGGATGGCACGAGACTGGGCAGTGTTTTGTTCTGTTGTACACAGGGCTGCTATGCCAATTCAACGGCACCTAACAATGACAAGAACACTACCTCAGACACACCTCCCCACAATATGTCCACTCTCGACACAGTGTGCCTCCTCCTTCCACTGTCTATTTTGCTGCATTTTGGTTTTGGTTTCTGGGCTTCTTTATTACAGCCTCTTCAGCCCATACTTACTCCCAACACACACACGGCATAATTTGAGAACTGCATTTGCTAGAACATCAGGAAAGCTAACAAGATCATGTCCTTAAATGCTTTGATCATACAGAAGACAAACTCAAGCAGAAGTTCATATTGTTTTAGGGATTATAATGATTGTAATTAATACTAGACAACATAATGATAAGAACATGCTGTATTTATAATGCCTAATTAGAGCTATTTTATCATTATTTTCTTCCTAGGCCTAATGATCATGATCATCATTATTAATAATGATCATAACCACAGGAAGACAATGACAACGATGATGACAAACGGAGCAGTACCCGTTCCGTATTATGTAGGGAAGAATCTTCCTCCAATAGTCTCTCGCTGGGCAGAATGACTTTATTAGTTGTGAAATGACAGTTTTATTATAAATGACAAGAAGCATTACGCTACAGAGGAAAAAAAATGTAGCTCAGGCCATCAAGCACATCGCTGGGATAGCAGCCCTCCCCAGCACAATTAACATGCAGATGGATACACAGCCATCAGCCACAGCACAACATCCAAGCAGGCACCACGGTTCACCCACCCATCCAAAAGCTCTGCAGGTAGCAAGGGCTGGGTCTGAAGCCCCTGCTCCTTCATCGCGGCTGGTTCCTGGGACCACCACGGTATTATTCTACTTTCACCTAGACTTGTGGCATGACCCAGCATATCATAGATGCCCAATGGAAGAGATACTTAAAAGTTTCAGTGCACACATGGCTGAGATGTGTCCAAATACACTAGAGCCAGGAAAAATGCTGGTTAAGGCCTGGTTGTATTCACTGAGTCATGCCCTAACTCCACAAAGTTCCCAGGTCACCTGAGGGAGAAGAGGTTAGTGTTTCTTTTGCTGGCAGGGGCTACATAAATTCTACAATCTGAGCAATACGAAGGCCGTGATGCAGCACTCATCACTTAAAAGGATCAATGGTGGGTATCCCTTCTATGTCTGCCCCACTCCACAACTGCTGCAGGAGATCCAGCTTCCCCATGACTGAACAGGCAACCGCCCTGTACTCCACCAAAGAGGCAGAACAGGTGTAAACACTGAGGTAACTCATTTTGTTGTCATTGTTGTTAGCTGTCATCCAGGTGGCACCAACTCACAGTAACCTTATGTAACAGAACGAAACGTTGCTCAGTCCTGCACCATCTTCATCATTGCTGGTAGGGTTGAGTCCGTTGCCGTAGCTGTTGTGTCAATCCATCTCACTGAGGGGTTCCCTTGGTTTCACTGACCCTCTGCTTTACCAAATACGTTGTCCTTTTGTAGCAGCTGGTCTTTCCTGATGATGTGTCCAAAATTAATGAGTGGAAATCTCACTATCCTAGCTTCTAAGGAGCATTCTGGTTGTATTTCTTCTACGACTGACCTATTTGTTCTTCTGGCAGTATCCCTCAGTATCCACAAGGATTGGTTCCAGGACCCCTGTGGTACCCAAATTCGAGGATGCTCAAGTCCCTTATATAAAATGACATGATATTTGCATATAACCTATGCACATCCTCCCATATACTTTAAATCATCTCTAGATTATTTGTAATACTTAATACAATGTAAACGCTAAGTAAGTAGTTGTTATACAAAACAGTATTGTTTAGGGAATAATGACAAGACTCAAGGTGAGCAATGCTCAGACAACAAGTGCTAGAGAGAGATTGAAGATCTGTGAAAAGGCGGGAGGCTACAGCAGGGTATGCCTACAATCATCTCATTCACATGGATTCAGCCTAGTGCTCGGCACACGGCAAATTCAAGTTTTGCTTTTTGGAACTTGTTTTCTTTTCCCCTCACATATTTTCAACCAGAGGTTGATTGAATCTGTAGATGCAGAACCCACATATAAGGAAAGCTGGCTGTATATTCAATATTCTTCACCAATACCACAATTTGAATGCATCAATTCTTTTTAAGTCTTCCTTTTGAAGGAAACTTCTGCATGCATGTGAGGCTATTGAAAAGACCATAACTTGGGTCAGGTGCACCTTATCATCAAAGTGACATATTTTGGGTTTTAAATCTTTAAAGAGGTCTTTTGCAGCAGATTTGCCCAATGCAATACGACATTTGATTTCTTGACTGCTGTTCAGCTTCTAACTCCCCTCGTGTCATGGCCACCAAAAGAAGTAGCTACAAGGGACACTAAAACCATCTGTGAAAGGATAGAGGAGCAGAGGATGGGAGAGAGAAAATGGAGGCCACGCCACAGTGAGAAAAGGAGCATCAACACAAACACAGGGACAGCCTTATTCCCGTGGTCTGGAACATACTGAACACAAGCCAGAGACCTCGCAAACACTCGAGGTGTACTCACATTAAAGAATACTTAGGAACTCAGAAAAGTGTCATAGAGATTCATTCATTCATTCCATAAACATGCACTGACAGACCCAGGCACTGTGCCAGCAGTTGAGACAGCCAAGCCTGACTCCCAAGAAACTCATAGACTACAGGAATAAATAAATAAAGAAGTTATAAATTATGATAAGTGCTCCAAGGGAAGAAATTGGGGTCAACGCTAGAGAGCAACACCTGGCCTGAGTGTTGACGGTTTAACTAGTCTAGGTCCACTATGCATCAGTCATAGACACTGGAACCTCAGTATAAATAGCAGGTCCTATAAGTATAATTTTTTAAACAAATACCAGGCTATGTTCAAAGAGCAAAACCAGCAATATTAGCCACAGTGAGCACAAAGCTAGCCTCGAAATCTTAGACATGATGAAGAATTTTTCAGTTTATCAGTGCTCTCTGACACTGAGACTCGAGACAGAAATGGCTTAAGGAAACAGGGAGCTGCCGTATTTCCCAAGAATATTCTTCAGCTTATGAGGAGGCCAAACACTATGCCACATTCAACAGTCTCATGCAATACCAACGCATCCTTCCCTAAAATTAACCCTAGAACTTTGTCTACAATGCAGGAGGAGCAAACGGGCAGAGTTCACCAGGAAGGAGACAGTCATGAACAATGCCATGATTCAGGAGACAGGCAAAGCATTGCTCTACTTTTCCTTCAAGTTGCCCTTCTTCCCACTCACAATCTATCTTCTATGAGGCCCTCTCCCCACTCTAATCTCCCTGCTTCCATTTCTGCTCTTTAGCCTTCTACCCTCGCCCAAGGATTTTGGGTCTATCCTCCCAGGCCACAATTAAGTACCTACTGTTATTTGTAAGAGGAAGGGTAAAGTTTCCAGAGTCTTCCAAGTGGAACATCTACAAGCTCTTTCTCATGATAGCACTGGCCTCTTCTTTAGTATAACTGAGATGTATTATTATGAGTCTCTGCCTCTTTGCCAAGTCTTTCAACAGTGAGGAGAAAAAGGTGAGAAGGGGAAGGCAGAGAAAGAAACCTATTCTGCCACCCTTGGTTTTACAAAGCTACGTAAGATTTTTTTTTTTAAAACTGAAATTAAGCAAATCCACAGCAACTCAGTTAAGAATAGGCCCTTCCATCTCTGAGACTGAGCACCTTCACCTACCCTGAAGGCTGAGGGAGCTGGAGCCCACCTACCCTTTAGTTTGCTATCTAAACAGTCCCTGCCCTGAGCTAAGGCTGTGCCACTTTGAAAGGTGTGAATCAGGTACAGAATGCCTTTACTCCCCTGAGTGTCAAGGTTCAAATCCCATTTCCAGTCAGACAGAAAAGCAAACTTGATGAGGGACTTAGAGGCAAGCATCTACGCCCTTCTAAAATCCCAGAAAGGTCTGCCAACTTCTGGTCTGAGAGAAACAGGCTGCCCATTTCTTGGGGGCAGGGAGAGGGAGATGTGACAGGAAGTCTAGGAAGTAACGCATCCAACTCATCATCCACTTTCCACATATGGGCATTTGACCATCCTCCTGCTTTGAATCACCCTATATCTTTGCCATCAAATACTTAGCTGTAGTTCTAGGCTGAATTCAAATACTGTAGAAAGATTACCTCATTTATTTTCCTTATAAGGAGCTGATCTATGTTATAATATTAATAATAACCATTGCCGTCAAGTTGATTCCAACTCATAGTGACCCTATAGGACAGAGTAGAACTTCCCCATAGCATTTCCAAGGACCAGCTGGTGGATTTGAACTGCTGACCTTTCGGTTAGCAGCTGAGCTCTTAACCACTGCGCCACCAGGGCTCCTCAACAACCAAACCCGCTGCTGTCAACTCAATTCCAACTCATAGCTGCCCTATTAATATTAATAATATCTAACATATGAGGGCTTAAGGAGCCCCGATGGTGCCATAGTTAGGCACTCTGCTGTTAACCAAAAGATCTGCAATTCAAACTCACCAGCAATTCTGTGGGGGAAAAGACCGGAAGATCTGTCCCCATAAAAGTTACAGCCTAGGGAACCCTATGGGGTGGTCCTGCTCTGTCATATAGGGTCTCTGTGAGTTGGAATCAAATCGATGGCAGCGCAAAAACAACACTGAGAACTTACTATATGTTAAGTATTATGCTAAATTCTTTGTATATATTTTTGCTCATTTAATTCTCATGGCTATATTATCAACATCATTGTTGCCTTTGTCATTATAATTAACCTTATTTTTCAGATAAAGAAACTGAAGCTCAGATAAGTAATTTTTCAAGGTCATGCAACTTAAAAATAGTAGACCCACAACCCTTTGCTATTCTAATACTTAGCAATATGTCCTGTGTAATAACCACTAGACTAGATGTCTATTTAACATACTCATTTGGAAGTTTTTTAAGGGCAATGACTATATGCCCTTGGCTTTGACTCCGTCCTCCTTCCTTAATAACGCCACCACTTCCTTCCTCCACCCCAACAGAAACCCTGTAATAGAGTTAATGCTCAACAAGTGTTGTTTTTAATTGACCTGAACTACAGTTGTGTAAGAAGGAGCAAGGTGCTTAGGGACAGTAAGATGTATGCAACCCAACATGAGTTTAGTCATTGTCTTAAAGGTGATTCGTATTATTTCAGTTCTTCCGTTGAAAAGAAGCCTGGCTGAATCGGTGGTGATTTGGGGATCAGAAACTAGGCCATACTAGCCCTCCAGCCCTACGGATACATCCTCAAACATCTAAGAACAATTTAGATTGGCATCCGACTGGCTGCAGAAATGTGTGTGTGATACCAGCATCGTTGAATATCATGCCCTGCCCTGCCACAAGAATAGCTAATGCACTAGCATTGCTCCTATTGATTTATTTGGGACTAAACTTACTCCTTAGTTTTCTATTTTCATATAAGAAATTACCACAAACTTAGTGGCTTTAAGCAACACCCACTTATTTTCTCAGAGTTTCAATCAGTCAGGAGTTAAGCATGGCTTAGCTGGCTCCTCTGCTAAGAGTCTCACAAAGCTGAAATCAAGATGTTGGCTGTGGCTGTGGTCTTATTTAGAAGCTGCCAAAGAAACCAAAACCCACCACTGTCAAGTCGATTCCGACCCATAGCGACCCTGTAGGACAGAGTAGAACTGCCCCGTAGAGTTTCCAAGGAGCGCCTGGCAGATTTGAACTGCCGACCTGTTGGTTAGCACCCGTAGCACTTAACCACTACGCCACCAGATTCTTGAGCTTAACTAGGGAAAAATTCACTTCCAAGCTCCTTCGGATTATTGACAGAATCCAGTTCCTTGTGGCTACAGAGTTCATGGCAGCTTGCTTACTCAAAGCCAGCAATGGAGAGACAGTCTCTGCTGCTTGGATTCACTGACTTCAGAGAAGGCATAGGCCCTCTTTTAAAGGGCTCATCTGATTACATCAGGCCCACCCACCATAATCTCCCTTTTGATCAACTCAAAATCAACTGATTAGGAATTTTAATTACATGTGTAAGAACATTTCACCTTTGCAGTATAATGTAACACGGAAACCCTGGTGGCATAGTGGCTAAGTGCTTTGGCTGCTAACCAAAAGGTGGGCAGTTCAAATCCACCAGGTGCTCCTTGGAAACTATATGTAGCAGGTCTACTCTGTCCTATAGGGTCACTATGAGTTGGAATAGACTCAACAGAAACTGGTTTGGGTTTTGGTATATAATGTACCATATATCACAAGAATAATTCTATTAGTGAAAAATAATTCTGCCCACAATGAAAGGGAGGGGATTATATAGGGCTTAACACCAAGGGGAGCAATGACTACTTAGCTCACACTGGTCAAGGAAAGGAGAAGACAAGGGTCATCTTAGAGTTTTGCCCACTACAACCTCCCTCCATCTTCCCCCAGAATAGTTTGTACTGCCTCAAAATAAGAGACCTCAGCTCAAGTGTGGGTCAATCCAACATGACCTTGTCTCCCTCAAGAGACTCAATGTCTGAAGTAAGGTCTCATTTAAATTATTGACTCTATCACCCAAATGGAGCCTTGGTAGCACAGTGGTTAAGATCTTGGCTGCTAACCAAAAGGTCAGCATTTCAAATCCACCACTGCTCCCCGGAAACCCTATGGGGCAGTTCTACTCTGTCCTATAGGGTTGAAATTAGTCGGAATCAACTTGAAGGCAACGGGTTTGATTTTGGGTTTTTTGGTTTATTCACCGGATACTAACTCATCCCACTCTTAACCATCAAAACACATAAATGTTTATTTGGAGCCTTTATTTTTTACTCCTTTTCTGCCCTTTGGAGAAGTTCCCATTATCTCCAATAATGATTCAGGTCATACTCCAGGTTTCCGTTCCCTCCCTCCTGTTGTTTCTAACACAATAACATTAATGACAATGACAGCATCCGTGATGACAGAGTCAGGCAGTCCTGACAGAAGGGAACCATTCCCTCCACCCCTTTAAAGACTTACACATTTGCACATCTGTCAGGGGCTGATAGGAAAACAAACCAAATTAAGTTTAATGTCAAGCTGTATCACCCTCTATTTGTGAACTCTCTCCATTTCTTTGTCTCAAAATCTTGTGACCTTGATGGACAGCAGCAAGCCCCCAATTAGCATATTTCCCATTGCCATTTCAGGTAAATGAGTCTTCCTTTGGTAGGATTTGAGATTCTGGTCAGATTCTCAATTCCATCTGGCTATAGTCATTCTCATTATTATGCAAATGTCAGCTTTACCTGAAGGCAAGAGCTTTCTTCTTAATATTTAAATTCCATCTCATTTTCATTGATCTCTAAACAACATTCCATCTTTGAACTTTCCTTGGAGAACTTTTTAGGGACGAAATGTCCCCTGAGATTGTTTGGTTCTCTCTTTAAAAATAGATTGGGAATTTGGGAAGAGGAAGAGTAGAGGCAGCAGGGAGGATAATTATCCGTCCTCTTCTTTCAGAACAGGACATTTGGGTGACTTTGTCTTCTCTGCTGCTAGGAAAAGGCATATGGGGGAGAAATCAACTGGCAGAGATAGAAAAAGTCAACATGACGGCAGATCCCCTTTTGAAGAGGCCACAGGAACCAGCAAGAGGAGGCTGCCTGGGCAACTAACAAGGAATAAGAGGCTGGCAGCATATGGAGCTCAACACTGGGAATCCAGGCCAGTAGGTGGGCAGGTGTGGGGACTGGCTCGGCGACTAGAGGCAGGACTATAGATGCTGATCTCCCCAGGCACTGAGAGTCTGCAGTACAGAATACGTCACCACAACAGCATCCCAGTTATCAGAATTGGGACCTGGCATGGCAATTTGAGTTGGAATTGGCTCCATGGCAACGTTGTTGTGCCGTCAAGTTGGCTCCAGCTCATAGCAACCCTACGTACAACAGAACAAAACACAGCCCAGTCCTGTACCATCCTCACAATCGTTAGGCTTCAGACTATTGTTGCAGCCCCTGTGTCAGTTGGTCTTGTTGAGGGTTTTCCTCCTTTTCAATAACCCTCTATTTTACCAAGCATAATATCCAGGGACTGGTTCCTCCTGATAACATGTCCAAAGTATGTGAGACAATAGTCTCGCCATCTTTGCTTCTAAGGAGCATTCTGGCTATACTTCTTCCAAGATAGATTTGTTCATTCTTCTGGCATTCCATGATATATTTAATACTCTTCACCAATACCGTAATTCAAAGGTGTCAATCCTTCTTCGGTCTTCCTTATTCGTTTTCCCCCAAGGCAATAGGTTATACTAATTTAGTGGCCAAAAGATGTCATTCAGTCTCTCTACCAATTGTTTTCCACCCTCTCCAGCCCCCCTTCTCAGGAGACCTGTACCCTCTGTAGGTACATCACCAACCTGGCCATCTTTGATTGGACCCAGGAGGATACCTGACCCAAGCTAAACCAATCAGATTCTCCAAAAGGTAATGTGGAATTAAGGTTCATAGACTAGTTGGTCTCCCTCTCCTTCTCTCTCTTTGTCTTCTCAGTGTTTGATGTGTAAATTTGTACAAAAGCAGACCAACGAGTCCATTTCCCAGCCTGTACCTTCTTCATTAAGGAAAGTCTGCAAAGTGAGAGCAAAGCAAACACATGGAGAGAAACATGAAGTGTATAGAGAACTGATGACTCATGGCCACTAAATCCCGACTTTATGACCTAGTTCTGAAGTTTGGAACCCAGAGAAAGAGACCACTTTGAGGTAAGCAGTCATTGCTCAGGAGCCCTGGTAGTTCGGCTGCTAATAGAAAGGTTGGCCGTTCAAACCCACCCAGCAGCTCCACCAGAGAAAGACCTGGTGATCTGTTCCCATAAAGATTACAGCCTAGAAAGCCCTGTAGGGAAGTTCTACTAAGTCCCATGGGGTCACTAGGAGTCGGAATCAACTGGGGAGCACCTGACAACAACAACCACAGGCATTGCTCACTGGTCTAGATGATAGCCCAGGCATTTAAGACAGCTCTCCACTTCCTTCCACTCACAAAACGGCTCAACGGGATCAAAGATCTAGTTCCTCAGGGCGTTTTGGTGGCAGTTTCCCAAGGTCTTCCATAACAGATTCCTTCCCTCCTATTCCACATTACCTTATTTTTGGTCACGGGTGTAAAAACTGAAGTATGAAATTTCCTTTTCATTTTCTAATTTATGTCCAATACATAGGTCAACGTTTTTAACTTTTCTTCACAAGAAATAATTATCTTCCAACGTCTGAGGCTACACTGGATGTTTGTGTCGCATCAAGCCTGCATCTCTATCGTTTTCCCCACCTCACCACTGTTGTGGTTTTTAGTTGCCATCGAGTCAATTTCGACTCATGCCAACCCCACATGCACAGAGAAAAACTGTGGTCTGTAGGGTTTTAAAGGCTGTGAAGCAGATTACCAGGTCTGTCTTCTGAGGTTAATAGTCCGGTGTTTAAATGTTTGCACCACCCATAAGCCCCCTACCTCATCACTAAAGTGTGTGACCAGAAGAAGAGGGAGGAGGAGGATAAGAAATAGGAAAAACAGGACCGTGGAAGAAGAGAAGAAAGTTTTTACCATGTGTGCTATTCTTGGTGTTTGACATACATTATCATTTTAATCCTCTCAGCAGCCTCATGAGGAAGATATTGAACACTAGAGGGATTATTGCAGAGTGGACAAGCATGGGCTCTGGAACTAGATGTCCCAAGTTTCAGTCTGAGTTCTGCCATTTATTTAACCACTTTTTACCTGTGTTTCCTCATCGATACAATAGGGACGATGATAATGAGTTAATACACGTAACGCTCTTAGAACAGTGCCTGGCAAAGAGCACCTTGGCTATCACCATAGGTTTTCGAATCGGACTGCAAATATTTAAACACCATCTCTGCCACTTACAAGCTCTGTGAGTTTAAGGAGGTCATCTAACCTCTCTGACCCTCAGTTTCATCAGTCAGAAGATTGGGACACCTGGCAGGGCTGCTGTCTGGGCTGGAGATAATGAATGTGAAGCATCTAGCACAACGCCTGACAAGTAACACCTGGTTAGCAAATGATGGTTGCTTGAGTATCACCATTATCCCCAAAGCCTGCCCTGGAAGCTCACCTACAGAACGGAAGAAATGCATCTCATTTCCTCTTGGATCATAACAACGCCAGTTGGGCATCAGAGAATGACATGGCAAGTCTGCTCTGCTCTTCATGGTTTAGTCCACAGCCCAGACAATGCGTGCTAGTAACGGAGACTTCACACACACACACACACGCACGCACGCACACACTCTCTCTCTCTCCCTTCCCCAGGATCTCCGGGGTCTTTGTTCACCCACTATATGTAGCCAGAGGCTTTCATGGACTATGTGGATTCATCTTTGCAAGGACACAAAATGCAGGTGGCCCTCTCTTGGAGAAGTCTTATCATTATATCATTCCCCCTCTGTCTAGTCTGCCTTTTATCAGCCCACCTCTGCTGGGTGCCATTATCTCCACCTGACTATGAAAACTTTCATTTCAAGACACTTCTCTGATGCCTAGTCATGCAGCTTGGATGAAGGCCTTGCAAATAAACATGAGCAGAAAACTTCACCCAACAAAGGAGAGGTTATTCAAATGCTTTCTAGCTGAGAAAGCCAATTATCTTTTCCGAACTGCAGTTACTTGGTCTGTTTGCAAATGAATATATATATATGGATGAATAATGACACTGTATTTGGAGCATGGATAATAAGAATAACTGGCATTTATTGATTGCTTGCCATAAGTTAAGTGCTTTATGTAATTTATTCCAATGCTTCAAGGGATCTTATCCCACTAAGTACAGTTGGGGAAACTGAGGCTCAGACAGGTTAAGTAATGTGCCCAGGTAACCCTCAGGCAGTGAGTGGCAGAGCTTTCATTCTATTAATCACAGAACCCAATACCTCTATGTATTCCACCGTGCAGATACAGTGGTCTGAGCTGCTTCCCTAGCCCCTCAACCAAGGCTCAGATGTCTACTTGAGAACCTGTCTAGAGATTCTCAGCAATTCTGGGAGTAAAATGTACAGACTATGTCCCTGGTCGTAGGCAAGATCTGAAACAGACTGTGAATAAACTCTAGGGCTTTGGTGGGTATGCTCCTTCTAACTCAGGAGGGTTCCAAAACAGAGAAAGTGCAAACAAGGCAATCCCCAGGAAAAAATACAGGCATATGCAAAATACTGGAGAACTAAAACAAATGCCAAAATGAATTCACAATGCTCCCAACTCCCCTCCTCAGAGGCAATTCTCTTCTCATCTCCACTTAGATAAAGTTGCATTTCCACACATAGATTTTTTGATTCTCATTTCCATCACCACCATCTTCTTTTAAAAAAAATGCTTTTAAGTGAATCATTTGCTAACATCCGTACTCCTATTTCCAATTCAACGTAGCTATGTATGTGAGGAAGCTTAAAGCTCGACTCCCACCCGTGTTCAAAACTTGGGAGGAAGGCAGGCAGCCTGCTGGCACAGCCATCTGCTACATCTGGTACCTCGGAATTCTGATCTGGCCTGGCAGCTGAGGCCTTGGCTCAGCTCAGCCTGGACCACTCCCTCTGACCCTTGGGTCCTCAGAGCGAGCTCTCTTCCTGCTCCAACAGGCTGATACAGTCTCTTTTCAAAAGCCAAGGTAGTACAACTGTGTCGTTTTTCCTTTTCTTCTCCATGGGACTCTCTGGGGGTTTCCTCATCTGATGTTCAGTTCTGAGGGCTTCCCACTCCCTCAAGTCTTCATCGTGTCCAGGGCTGCAGGCCAGGGCACCCTGCCAGTCTGTGGTCTCAGGCTCTGAGTTCTCCTTCTGAAGTTGAGTGTTCCTCCCTCTGTGACTGCCAGTTTATGGTTTCCTGGCTTTCTGGAACACTAGGGGAGCTTTCTATCATGGCTTCCATCACATGCACCCCACTGAATAGCTCAACTTGATTTATGAGACTTGGTTCCAAAATATCAGTTCCTTTGGTCACATTTCTCTAATTTTCATGTGATAATAATAATAAAAATGAGGGCCGCCATCCATTATCAGTTGCCGTTGAGTACATTACAACTCATGGCAACCCCATGTGTTTCAGAGTGGAGCTGGGCACCATAGGGTTTTCAAGGCTGTGGTCTTTCAAGGGGCAGGTCACTAGGCCTTTCTTCCGAGATGCCTCTGGGTGGGTTCAAACTGCCAAGCTTTCGGTTAGTAGCCCAGCGCTTAACCGTTTGCACCACCCAGGGACTCATTAATTAAGTGCCAGTCAAACAGCTAAGAACGTTATACATGTTACGTCACTGAATCTTTGCAGAGAAATGAGGTTCGGAGAGATTAAGAAACTCTTCCAAGACCACGAAGCTAGTAAACGAGGGAGCTGGAATCCTAAACCAAGTCTGTTTAATTCGTAATTTTTAAATACAAATGACATAGATATGCTACGTAAAAAAAATCTTTTGTTCCTGCCCTCTGCCCTGTCTCTCAAAAGAGAATACCATACAAGAAGTTTTGTTTTTCTAAGTCTGTAGGGTTCTCTCCATCACTAGACTAACTGGCCTCCCAGAATTTAATTTCTCAACCCAGCAAGTCAACAGCAAAACACGTGCCCTACCGGTGCCGTTTATGTCACACCATACTAATATTAACTGTTTCCACGTCGGAATTCCAAACCAGATTCTGCACACTTCAGGATGAAAGGGTCTCCATATTCACGGGGGTTGGTTTATAAAGGCCCTTAAGAAAGGTGTGTTCTTGTTGCCATAATGGCAAGCCCAATGCTAAGACATGATCCTTGGGACTTGCAGACTCACGGGCACTCCTTTGTTGAACCCAGGAAGTGGTTAAGGATAACCTGAATGCCTCTGGCAACAGCAAGTTACACCCTTGGTAAGAGAAGAGAAGTTGGCTTTGCCCTCCAGTATGGTCTAGATGCTTCCTATGACAGAAGACAAAGAGAATCTTGGATATGAGGAAAGAAGACAAATTAGCGTTTGCAGAAGGTCTGCCCAGAACTAGTTGCTTTGCTAGCCCTCCATGTGGGATTATACTTTACCCACTGGGCTGTATGCAAACAACAGCGATGCTAAGTAGAAGACAGCCCCAAGTGGAAGTGCCATGAGAAGTATTATGATCTGCCCAGTTGGCTAAGGTCACTGCTACTCCAGACCATTCTCTGGATCCCATTGACTGCTTCTTTCCAGTCAGACACCAGAGCCCCTGATCAGCAGGGGAGGCCAAGAGTAGCTGGTGAACAGCCAAAATATCAAGACATGTCAATGCACAAGGAGCCTGGTGGTGCAGTGGTTAAGCGTTTGATTGCTAACCAAAAGGTTGGCAGTTCAAATCTACCAGCTGCTCCTTGGAAACCGTATGGGGCAGTTCTACTTTGTCCTGTAGGGCTGCTATGAGTTGGAATCACTTGACAGCAATGGGTTTTTTGGTTTTGGTCAATGCACAAACAGGGTAGGAGTGGAGAATTTCAACAAGCTTTATAAGGAGGCATTGCCTTGGCAAGCCAAATCCATCCAGACTTTCTTTGGGTCCTAAAGACAGGCCTGTGTGGTTTCCCCTTTTTGGCTACACAGCAAAGGCCTCCCGTGGAGGCTCCTGTGTCAGGAGTCTGACATGTTTTTAATGCTATATGCCTACCATTTAGAAGATACGCCAATCCCACCATCACAACGTGATGGTGGAAATTCTGGGACTTCTCAAGGACTCAGAGGCTGAAGACGAGAATTAGCTCAGAGGGTTAGAAAAATATCCCGGGTAAAAAGGTCAAAAAAAGTCTTCTGCTTCTTGATCTTCACCGCAGAATCACTGCAACAGGGGGGAGGGAATGGAGACTGAAAGGACTGATGCCTTGTTCCTTCTTCCAATGAATTTTCCTTTTTCGAAACCTCTATTAGTTTGTAGACTGACCAATATGGTCCAACCACATCCTATTACAAATAAGAGGACCAGCCAAATCAAGTTCTCAGTTGAGACCAGAACCAGGGCTCCCGATTCCCAACCACAAACTCCTTTCTCTGCATCATGAGCCCACTTTCAACACGAATACCAAACTGTTAGAAGGAAGTGGACCTGAAAGTACAATCTACTAAAGTAGAAATCACTGGAGAGAGGGGCCGTAAAGGGTCCCTAAGCAAAGCTTTGCCTCTCAACCTCAGGCCCATATGCCACTTTTCTTTGCCAGGGCAGCTCCTGAACTGCTGGGTGTCCTTCTGCTCAGGACATTGAGCAAACTAGGTCAAACGTACTATATTCGGCAACCTTTCTTAAGCTTGTGAAGGTCACCTCAGTCCTCAGCATTTTTGCATCTTTTCAAACAAATAATGAAAATGGATTTTTCTCAATATGGCATAGTTGGTCGGATTCCCTGGGAGCTGCATTCACACCGAGCCAGTATTGCCAGCATATGTTTCTCCTTGTAGAAGAGAAGCCAAATAAGATTACATCAGGGAATAAATTTTCATGAATAATTAAGGACAATAAGCTATAACTCATTAGAAAAATGGGGAGTATGGGCAAAGAAGCCCTGTTCACAATAGCAACACACAATATACAGCTTCAGGGGTGCAGTTAATGGCATCCAAACCAAACCCGTTGCCGTCAAGTCGATTCCGACTCAGAGCGACCCCACAGCTACCCTACAGGACAGAGTAGAACTGCCCCATGGGGTTTCCAAGGCTATAATATTTATAAGGAAGCAGATTACCGCATCCTTCTCCTGCACAGTGACTGGTGGGTTCAGACCTTTTAGTTAGCAGCCAAGTTCTTAACCACTGTACCACCAGGGCTCCAATTAATGAGATAGAGTCTGTAAAGCTACTAAAGAAAACCTCAAAATGTCACCAGGTTATCACCATCAAAAGTGAACTACTCCTTACTGATGGATGGGAAAGTGAAATATCGTACAAATGCTAATTCTACCAAGATCATTTAACATACATTTAACAAAATTTCAACAACAAAATTCTGATGCTACTTGTGGTAGGCAAAATAACGTCCTTCCCCCAGAGGTGTCCACATCCTAATCCCCAGAACCTGAGCATATATGACCTTACACGGAAAAGGGATTTTGCAGGTGAGGTTAGAGGCACAGACCTTGAAATGGGAAGTGGAGGGTGGGGGAGGGATTATCCAGATGGGTCCATGTGATCTAATCACATGGGTCCTTATCATCAGAGAATCTTTCCTGGTTGCACTCAGAGCTCTGGAGATGACTATGGAAGAATGTCAGACAGAGGCGACATCGCTGGCTTTGAAGATGGCAAGGGGCACACAAGCCAAGGAATGCAGTGGCCTCTAAAAACTGGAAAAAGCAAGTAAACGGTCTCCTCCAGAGCCTCCAGGAAGGAACACAGTCCTGCTGACCCCTTGGTTTTAGCCCACTGAGACCCACGCAGGATTTCTACCCTACAGAACGATAGGAGAAATTTGTGTTGTTTTAAGCTGCTACGTTTGTGGTAATTTTTTACACAGCAAAAGGAAGCTAATACACTATGTTTGTTGTTTTCCAGTTTCCTTCGAATCAGCTTCAATTCATGGCAACCTCATATACGACAGAATAAAACACTGCTCAGTCCTGTGCCATCTTCACAATCGTTGCTATACTTCAGTCCACTGTTGTGGCCGCTGTGTATTTCAAGTGACTTCCAGCCTAAGGGGTTTATCTTCCAGTACTGTTGTTGTGTTGTTAGGTGCCGTCAAGTTGGTTCTGTCTCAAAGCAACTCAATGGACAGCAGAAGGAAACACTACCCTGTCCTAAGCCATCCTCACATCGTTGTTATGTTCAAGCCCATTGTTGCAGCCACTGTGCCAATCCATCTCATTGAGGGTCTTCTTCACTGACCCCCTACTCTACCAAGCCTCATATCCAGGGACTAATCCCTCCTCTCAACATGTCCAAAGTATGTAAGACTTCATTGAAGACAAAGTATCACCACCTTTACTTCTAAGGAGCATTCTGGCTGTAGTTCTACCAAGACAGATTTATTTGTTCTTCTGGCAGTCGATGGTGTACTCAATATTCTTTGCCAACAACATAATTCAAAGGCGTCAATTCTTCTTTGGTCTTCCTTATTCATCGTCCAGCTTTCGCATGCATATGAGGTGATTGAAAACACCATGGCTTGGGTCAGGCATACCGTAGTCCTTAAAGTGACATCTCTGCTTTTTAACACTGTCAAGAGATCTTTTGCGGCAGATTTGCCCAGTGCAATGCATCCTTTGATTTCTTGATGCTGCTTCCAAGGAGGTTGATTGTGGCTCCAAGTAAAATTAAATCCTTGATAACTTCTATCTTTTCTCCATGTATCACGATGTTGCTTATTGATCCAGTTGTGAAGATTTTTGCTTTCTTTATGTTGAGGTGTAACACATACTGAAGGCTGTATGTAGTCTTTGATCTTCATCAGCAAGTGCTTCAAATCCTCTTCACTTTCAGCAAGCAAGATTGTGTCATCTGTGTATCACAGGTTGTTAATGAGTCTTCCTCCAATCCTGATGCCCTGTTCTTCTTTGTATAGTTCAGCTCCTTAGATTATTGCTCAGCATACAGACTGGATAAGTATGGTGAAAGGATGCAATCCTGATGCACACTTTTCCTGACTTTAAACCACACAGTATTCCCTTGTTCTGTTCGAACAACTTTCTGTTGGTCTAGTTCCAGCATTATATTGGACAATATTCTGTTGTTATTTATAGGGTTTACATTTGCTAATTTTTGGAAGTAGATTGCCAGGCCATTCTTCCTAATTTGCCTTAGTCTGAAAGCTCCTCTGAAACCTGTCTACCATGGGTTACCCTACTGGTAGTTGAAATACCAACTGCATAACTTCTTCAATCACAGAAAAATACAAGCAGCATGGTACAAAAAACTCACAAATGGATGGTGGATTCTGCTTAAATCTGACTAAGTTATGAAATTGTAAAATATTATGAAATTAGCCCAAAAGGAAAAAAAATGGAGCAAATGTCTTTCAATATTCTCAATTTGAAAAGCATTAGAGGAGACAGTCCTGTTAGTTATTAAAATGTAATATCTGGCACCAAAATAAAAATGTGGAACCAAAATAGATGCTCCAGAAATAGACCCTATTACATTAAACGTTTTAACTCTCTTAGAGGAAACATCACTAACAACAGGGAAAGAAAAATTTATTTAAGAAATAGTTTTGGGGTATCTGGTTAGCAAATTGAAATCAAAATTAGTTTATATCCTCGGTTTGTACCCTAAATCAAAATAAACTTCAGATGATTAAAAAAGTAAATATTTTAAATCTTTTAAAATGTGGCAAAGAATAAATTTGAATGTTTTAAGTAGGTGCAGCAAATAAAATTAAGATTTGATTCATGGGGGAAAATCTATTTAAGACTCTTGAAGAGTTATTTTGTAACTTTAAAATAATACAATTAAGAGGAAAAACAACGTTTAAAATGCTTTTAAAAGAAAAAACTTACTATCTTATACAAAATGCACACATTATTACATAAAAATAAGATGCCCAATAGATGAATAAACCAAGAATATAATCTGATCATCTATGCAGGGGGAATTTAAATGAGTAAACAAACACATGCCAAAATGTTCCACCTTACTGTGATCAAATAAAAACAAGTTAAATATTCATTAAGTACCATTTTACTCCTATTATATTAGTAGAAATGATGAGCATACTCAAAGATAACTGGGTTCTGATGAAGTTAGTACCTTTATACATTGTTGACTACATTTTAAATAGGTTCTATTTGTAAATTAATTTAACTATACATATCAAATGCCATAAAAATGTTAATATTCTCTGACCCACTAATTCCATTACTGAGAATTTATTCTAAGAAAATAATCCAAAATGGAAAGGAAAATCCTACATATGAAGATATTTAGTTCTAATAGTAAAACTAAGGCCCGTTTAAACGGCCAACAAGAAAAGAACCGTTACAGGAGCTCTTGCTTGCTGGAACGGTAAACACTCACTGAAATGACAAGTACAAAGGCTACACACTGATATGGAAAGTGGTTATACAAAATGTTCGATTAAAGCTGAAATACAGTAGGCTGAACTGTATTAAATTGCCATTTTTGTAGAGAAAAAAATGGTCAAGTATTGAAAATTTCATATGGTTCAACCTTATAGCTTTATTACGCATACAGGTAGGCGGTGCAAAGAGTTACGGCGCTTGGCTGCTAACCAAACGGCTGGGGGTTTGAGTCCACCCGAAGGCGCCCCGAATAAAGGCAGCCACTGAAAACTCTGTGTAGCACAGCTCTACTCTGACACACGTGGGGTCACCACGAGTCGGAATCGACTCAACAGCAACTGGTTTTGTACCAAAAACCCCAAAACCAAACCCAGTGCCGTCAAGTCGATTCCGACTCCTAGCGACCCCACAGGGCAGAGTAGAACTGCCCCATAGAGTTTCCAAGGAGCGCCTGGCGGACTCGAACTGCCGACCCTTTGGTCAGCAGCTGTAGCACTTAACCAGTATGCCACCAGGGTTTCCTGGTTTGGTACAGGGAGGTAAAAATAAGATTTTCCTGTGAATCAGACCAATGAGGAAACACGAAGACGTATTGATGGGATGGTAGTACCAAGGGTTAATCTTCTAACCTCTGTCATTTTTCATGCCAGTAATATTATTTGTAAAATAAATTTTAATGTTAAACATTAAAGACATAGTTGGTATATAGAAAAAGTTATCTCATGAAGTAAGTTGAAATATACAATTTCATTGTCTTCACTCCATTTAAAATTCTGCCTAAAAGTCTTTAATTCACAATACAAGATTCAAAGAATTGAGTTTCCAAACGGAGTAAGACTGTTCAGAAAAAACCTAATCAAAAAGTGGTTACTACTTAGTAATAAGGCAACATAACCCATTGCCACTGAGTCAATTTCAACTCATAGGAGCCCTATAAGACAGAGTTGCCCCATAGGGTTTCAAAAAGCAGCTGGTGGATTTGAACTGCCAAGCTTTTGGTTAGCAGCCTGAGTTCTTAACCACTGTGCCACCAGGACTCCAAGGCAACATAGCAGAGTGCAAAAGCACCAAGTTCTGAAGCCAAATTCTGTTAATTACTTGAGAGACATTGAGAAAAATACCTTATTTAATCTCAGTTCCCTCACCTATAAAATGGGGACGTTAACGGTATTTATGAAAGGGTTGTTGCAAAGATTGGTTGTATATTGACTACCAAGTGCTTAATAGGGCACCTGGCAAAATAATAAGTGTACAATAAATACGTGTAATTACGTAGATCATTATATCATCAAGTATGTCAGTTTGTCATACTGTGGTGGCCTGTGTATTGCTGTGAAGCTGGAAGCTACACTGCTGATATTTCAGACACCAGCAGGGTCACCCATAGTGGACAGCTCTCAGCAGAGCTTCCAGACTAAGACAGACTAGGAGGAAAGTCCTGAAAATCTACTTCAAAAAATTAGCCAGTGAAAACCACATGGACCACAATACTGCTTGATAGAGCTCTGGAAGATAAGCCACCCAGGTCGGAAGGCACTCAAAATACACAGTGGCCACAACAACTAGAGCATAGCGATAATCACGAAGATGGCACAGGACTAAGCCACGTTCCCTTCAGAGCCAACTCTGCAGCAACTAACGACAACGTCATTGTTAGCGAGGGCACACACAGTTTCGATCTGTAGACGAATAACCAGCACGTCCCTTGGCTATATCCTAGTGCTCTGCTCTCCCACCTTGGAATGGAGGGCCTTGTTCTCCCGTGCCTGCCCTTCCTTCAAGGCCCACCTCTTACACAGACTTCTCGGGAATTCTCCAACTAAATGTCCCATCTCTGTCCTTTAAGCTAATTTTTAATACCCACCTTTTAAAATACTTAGCATAAACTCTTGTACTACTTCTAATCATTTGTGGATGTGCTTTTTCATTCTCTGTGCAATAGGTTGGTCAAAGGCTGTCATTGACCTTGGTTCCCTTTTTGTCTGAGCAGTATGTATTCCTTCTGGGGACTGCTCTCTTAATAGGATAGAGCTGTCAACCTCAGGATACCACCTCCTCTGATCACGGGGTACATATGAATCCCAGCCTGATAGTGAAAGTCCCTTTTCACAAATGTCACCTAAAATCAGTATCTCTCTCCTAAAATAGTAAGTAAAAAGATTTTGAGCTGGCAGCTGGGTGACTATAGTAGAAGCTGTGGTGCTCTGTCCAGCTCTCCTATTTAGGGACAACACACTCAATTCCCCAAAGGCCAGAAGGGCTGTGTTGCAGAGCACTCAGAGCTGTGTCTCTTACCAGGAATTGCTCTCTGTGGCAAGGAACCATCTCATCAAAATTACGCCCCTTCTCAGGAGTGGTGCATGGCCAACGACTCCATGGGAGGGATATAAAGTCCTTCCCTTGACTTAGGAACAACTTTGAAGAGTTCCACAGCTCTCCAGAGAGGACCCTCTGAGGCCTCAATTACAATGCCATCATGAGTCACCTTCTCTCTCTGCCCAATCATGTCTTTTTCGCTTCCTTACGTATCTAATTCCCAAGACCTCCCCCCAGTAAATCTTCTGCATGCAGAATCTATTTCCTGGGAACCAAAACTAAGGCAGCACATAGACAGAGCCTGTCTCATAATGAAACTGAGCAGAGATAAGAAATGGAGAGATTCAATAATATCATTTGAACACCCTGATCCTGCTATCCCTAAAGCTAGCCAATCCACTCCTTGACCTTCAAAGTTACATGAGTCAATAGATTCCATTTTTTAACTTAAGCCAGCTAAACTTGGGTCTCTCTCTTTGTTTTTTGTTAGGCTCCACTGAGTTGGCTCTGACTCAGGGTGACCCTGTATACAACAGAATGAAACACTGCCCAGTCCTGTGCCATCCTCACAATCATTGCTATGTTTGAAATCATTATATAGCATCCACTGTGTCAATACATCTCATTGAGGGTCTTCCTCTTTCCCACTGACCCTCTCCTTTACCAAGCATGATGTCCTTCTCGAGGGACTGGTCCCTCCTGACAACATGTCCAAAGTATGTGAGATGAAGTCTCACCACTCTTGCTTCTAAGGAGCATTTTGGCTGTACTTCTTCCAAGACAGTTTCATTTGTTCTTCTGGCATTCCATGGTACATTCAACATTTTTCACCAACACCATAATTCAAAGGCATTAATTCTTCTTTGGTCTTCCTTATTCATTGTCCAGCTTTCACATGCATACTGTGATTGAAATTACCATGGTTTGGCTCAAGTGCACCTTCGTTCTCAGAGTGATATCTTTGCTTTTAAACACTTCACACGAGTGTTTTGCAGCAGATTTACTGAACGCAATACATCATTTGATTTCTTGACCGCTGCTTCCACAGGTGTTGATTGTGGATCCAAGTAAAATGAAATCTTTGACAACTTCAATCTTTTCTCCATTTATCGTGATGTTGCTTATTGGTCCAGTTGTGAGGATTTTTGTTTTCTTTATGTTGAGGTGTAATCCATACTGAAGGCTGTAGTTTTTGATTTTCATCAGTAAATACCTCAAGTCCTTTTATTTTCAGCAAGCAAGGTTCTGTCATCTGCATATCACAAGTTTTTAATGAGTCTTCCTCTAATCCTGATGCCACATTCTTCTTCATATAGTCCAGCTTCTTGGATTATTTGGTCAGCATACAGAATGAGTACATACGGTGAAAGGACACAACCCTGATGCACACTTTTCCAGATTTTAAAACATGAAGTATCCCCTTGTTTTGCTAGAATGACGTCCTCTTGGTCTATGTACAGGTTTCACATAAGCACAATTAAGTATTCTGGAATTCCTATTCTTTGCAATGTTATCCATAATTTGTTATGAACCATACAGTCAAAGGCCTTTGCATAGTCAATAAAACACAGGTAAACATCTTTCTGGTAATCTGCTTTCAGCTGAGACCCATCTGACTTTCACAATGATATATCCCTCATTCCACGTCCTTTCCTGAATCCAGCGTGATTTTCTGGCTGTTCCCTGTTGACATACTGCTGCAATCATTTTTTAATTATCTTCAGGAAAATTTTACATATGTGTGATATTAATGATATTGTTCGATAACTTCCACATTCTGTTAGATCGCTTTTCTTTGGAATGGGCACAAATATGGATCTCTTCCAGTAGGTTGGCCAGGTAGCTATCTTCCAGATTTCTTGGCATAGATGAGTGAGCGCTTCCAGCTTTGCATCTCTTTGTTGAAATATTTCAAGTGGTATTCCATCAATTCCTGGAGCCTTGTTTTCAACAATGCCTTCAGCATACCTTGGACTTCTTCTTTCACCATCTTCAGTGCTTGATCCTATGCTACCTCCTGAAATGACTGAACATCAACCAATTCTTTTTGCTATAGTAACTCTGTGTATTCCTTCTACCTTCTTTACATGCTTCCTGCATCGTTCAATATTTTGCCCATAGAATTCTTGTATGGCAACTCAAGGCTTGAATTTTTTCTTCAGGTCTTTCAGCTTGAGAAATGCCGAGCATGTTCTTCCCTTTTGACTTTCTAACTCCAGGTCTTTGCACATTTCTTTATAATACTTCGTCTTGTTGCGCTGCCCTTGGAAATCATCTGTTCAGCTCTTTTACTTCATCTTTTCTTCTGATCGCGTTAGCTACTCTATGTAGCTGTCTTTTTAACGGCCTTTTACTTTCTCCATGTGTGATGTCCTTGATGTCATACCGTAATTCATCTAGTCTTTGGTCATTAGTGTTCAATGAATCAAATCTGTTCTTGATATAGTCTCTAAATTCAGGTGGAATAAACTTAAGGTCATACTTTGCCTCTCGTGGAGGGCTTGTTTTTATTTTCTTTAGCTTCAACTTGAACTTTTATAGGAGCAATTAATGGTCTGTTCCATAGTCGGCCTCTGGCCGTGTTCTGACTACTGACATTGAGCTTTTCCATCATCTCTTTCCACAGATACAGTTGATTAGATTCCTGTGTATTCCATCTGGTGAGGTCCATATTTATAATTGTCATTTACTTTGTTAAAAAATGGTATTTCCAATGAACAGGTCATTGGCCTTGCAAAATTCTATCGTGAGATAGATCTCCCACATTGTTTCTACTACCAAGGTCATATTTTCCAATTGCTGATCTTCTTTGTTTCCAGCTTTTGCATTCTGATCACCAGTAATTATCAATGCATTTTGATTACATGTTTGATCAATTTCTGACTGCAGAAGTTGGTAAACTCTTCAATTTCTTCATCGTTGGCATTAGTGGTTGGTGCATAAATTTGAATAATAGTCATACTAACTGGTCTTCCTTGTAGGCATATGGATATTATCCTATCACTGACATCCTATCACATATACTTCAGCATAGCTCTTGAAATGTTCATTTTGACAATGAATGTGTCACCGTTCCTCTTCAATTTGTCATTCCTGGTGTAGTAGACCATATGATTGTCTGTTTCAGCTCACTAATGCCTAGGATATCTATCTTCAAGCATTTCATTTCATTTTTGATAACTTCCAATTTTCGTAGACTCATACTTTGTACATTCCACATTCTGATTATTAATGGATGTTGCAGCTGTTTCTTCTCATTTTGAGTTGTGCCACATCAGCAAATAAAGATCCTGAAAGCTTTGCTCCATCCATGTCATTAAGGTCAACTCTACTTTGAGGAAGTAGCTCTTCCCCAGTCATATTCTGAGTGCCTTCCAACCTGAGGGGCTCATCTTCCTGCACCATGTCAGATAATATTCCACCGCTATGGCTTTCACTGGCCAATTTTTCAGAAGCAGACCGCCAGCTCCCTCTTTCTAGTCTGTCTCAGTCTGGAAGCTCTGCTGAAACCTGTTCCCTCATGGGTGATCCTGCTGGTATTTGAAATACCGGTGACATAGCTTTCAGCATCACAGCAACATTCAAGCCACCACAGTACAATTACAACTGAAAAATTCCTGACTAGTACGTAAATGCTGTTTCTGTCTCCTGCGATGCTCAACAACATGCTATGCACATGAGCAGCACTTAACAAGCATTCATTGAACTAAACTGTTGCATAGAATGGCAGCTTTTTAAGATGCTCTACTAAAAAGAAAGTGGAACAAAGAGTTTGCTCCATCATGAAATACACTTGGGAAAAGCTACAGCTTTCATGGCCCTGAAGATTTAGTGTACATTAGCACATTTAAAACTCTGAGAAATCCTGCAATTTAAAAAAAAAATTAATAATTAAATCTGTGTAACTTTATTTTAGGCAGAGTTTAATTCTACCTGTTTGACCCTAGAACATTGTGTGGTTATGTAGCACCCAAATAAGATTGCTTTGGTTTACATTTTGGAGACCACCAAATTATAAACTTCTTCAGTTTGTCCACTGGCCCTCTAGTGTCCTGGGAGAACTAGCACAGCTTGCACAAGACACTGTATTTATTACTAGAGATTAGTTCTGGGATAAGGAGCCTATAAGACGCTATACTGAAAACGAGTCTTTGAGAAAGATCACTTCATCTCTTCAACAATCCCTGCAGGCCTCCTGGCTCCTACAGGGAAACAGATGGTGGAGAAGGAAGACAGGGTCTCAATATGCTTACAATCTCAGGACTTTCTGGAGGAGATGTTTATTTGAATGAGGTTCTAGTCTCGTGTGGCATCTTTGAGGGTCTTTGCCAATAAGAAAAAAAATAAGAAGGAATAGTTAAATTCTAGTAGGAGAAAAACGTTCTGGTTTGTCCAGTCAAATATAAAGCAAAGATGCATCTCATATGCATCTCCAGGGGTAGCAACTCTGAGGTTTGTAAGAAACAACTCCAAGGTTTGTAAGACACAAAGGATGGAGGATTAGAGGAAAATAAAATAAACCAAGGGAAAGAATGGAAGAGACAAATAGAAAACAAAGGAAAATGCATGATTCTCAAAGCCTGAGTAGAAATGGAAGATGCTTTGAATGGAAGCTAAAGACAGAAAGCAAGTGGACTATCTTCAGTCAAGAGCTGCTCCCTTGAAGCAGAACTGATGCAGGGATTCAAGTTCATACAATTTATTGAGCAGGAGAAGGGGAATAAAGGAAGCGGTATGGGGCAGGGGAGCCCTGGTGGTGCAGTGGTTAAGCGCTTGGCTGCTAATCAAAAGGTTGGCAGTTTGAATCCACCAGCCACTACTTAGAAACCCCAGGGGGTAGCTCTACTCTGTCCTATAGGGTCACTATGAATCAGAATCAACTTGAAGGCAATGGGTTTTGTTTTGTTTTTATTTTTCTTATGGGACAGGAGAAGGAGCTAAGCAAGGGCATAGACTCAGCTGGATTGAGCACCAGCCAGATACCAAAAGGAGCTCTGGAGCATAAACTGCACCACACACCTGCCCCATCATGAGGCAAGGGGCCAGCCTTTTCTTCCCCCATGCCAGCCAGCCATTGGCTGTGTTGTCCCAGGTGGGACAGCTACCCTTTGGGTCAGGTCAACTCCATAGAAGCTGTGAGCCATTAGCAGCCAACACTCATAGCAACTGAGGACTGGGTTCCCCATCCTAAGAAACATACACCTGGCAGTAATAAACACCAAGGTGTGAGGTGAGAATAATGCTGGCTGTGATGGTTAAGATTATGTGTCAACTTGGCTGGGCCATGATTCTCAGTGATTTGGCAGTTATGTAACGATTTAATTTGGCAGTTACATCATGATGCCATTTGGCAGTAATATAATGATGTAGTCATACTCCACTTCATGATCTGATGTGGTCATCCTCCATTTTCTCGTAATGCCAATTTTCACATAATGACCTGGTCTTTGGAACCTAACCTTGTTGCTAAGTGAGCAGTGGGTGTATAATGAACATCAGTACCCATCACCCACCTTCAATAATTATCAACTCATGACCAGTTTTGTTTCATATAAACCTTCTCCCACTTTCTCCCCCCAAATTAATCTGAAGCAAATCTCAGATAGTATATCATTTCATCAAGATGCATCTTTGGAAGTTAGGAATTTTTTAAAATTAATAATCACAACACCATTATCACACTTAAACAAAACTAATAATAATTCCTTATGATCACCAAATGTTCAGTTTGTTTTATATTTCCCCATTATCTTATTATATTAGAGGATTTTGGTGCTGGTTGTTCAACTAGTTGGCTGGTGTTTTTGTTTGTTGTTTTACAATTTGTTTGTTTAAATCAGGATCCAATAAAGATCATTTTTTTTTTAATTTTTATTATGCTTAAAGTGAAGGTTAAGGTCATACATTTTAGTTGCTGATCTTTCTTAAGTCTCTTTTAATCTGAAAGTTTCTCCTCTGTTTCCTTTTTATTGTTCTGTTGTTGAAGAAATTAGGTCATTTATTCTATAGTTTCTATAGTCTGAATTTTGCTAATCACAATCCTACGCTATCATTTAACATGTTCCTCTGTCCCTTGTATTTCCTGAGTTATAGTTAAATCTAGAGGCTTAATTGGATTCAGATTTGATATTTTTGCCAAGGATGCTTCATAGATGAGACACATAATGTCTGGTATCTCTCTTTTTGACAGTCATTGCCTAGACTCATGATGTCATTAAGGCAATATTTTAATTCTATCATTCCTTGTTTGTTTATTATTTGCAATACTTCTATAAAGGGAAAGTTCCCCTCACCAAAGGGAATCCTCCCCTCATCGACTATTTTATTGTTCTTAATTACAGGTGTATGGGAAAGAAGGAATAAATGCTTTATTTTTCCCTTTACTTCCCAGGTTTCACAATCACAGTTTGGTGTCTTAGCACCCTCCAAAGTTGACCAATGAGAATGTACCTTTTTGTTATTCTTTTTTTTTTTGTATCATTATTTTATATTTGATGCACTTAAATCTGTTGCAGGCATTATTCTTTTTAATGCTCAACTTTCCCAGCTTTGGTCACTGGGAGCCTTTTCAAACTGGCTTTAGAGACCTTCAATATCACCCTAGTCGCCTTTGATAGCTTCTCTGGTTTCTGACCTAAGATGTATTAGGCTGCCTGCCCCAGACCTGGAATCAGCCCTCTGGTTCCCTTTAGTGGGAAGTGGCATTTAGAAAAAGGGGGATGGTTCATGATTTCCTGGCCCTTTCTTTAAGCATCTCTTGGACAGCCCAGGGGCAATGGGAGGAACAGCAGCGGCCTTCACCCTCTTTAATTGATTATTTATTTCACTACCAAGTCCCAAACTCAGACAAACTCCCTCACTTTCTGTTGTTGTTAGGTGCCATCGACTTAATTCTGACTCATAGCAACCCAATAAGACACAGGAGAACTTTCCCATGAGTTTCCTAGGCTGTAATCATTACAGGAGCAGATCACAAGGTGTTTTTTCCCATGGAGCCACGGTCGGTTCAAACTGCCAACCTTTCAGTTAGCAGCAGAGCACTTAACCGTTGCACCACCAAAGCTCTTTCCTCACCTCCTAGCCCCCACATATCTTCTTTATAGTCCACAGTTCATAAAGAAAGAAATCAGAATCTGAGAGGTCTAATGCTTTTCCCTAAAAAGTCATCTTTTGAATCTTATTCTCCTGTGCCTAGGTGCCCAAATAATATATTTTAAAAATGCCATTCCCTGAACTTGACTTAAAGCCTAGATCCAGCTGTCCAGATATAGCTTAGCAACATCAAGTTTACCATATCTGAACCTCAAACAAAAAATCATTTTTTCCTTATCTGATGGCCCAGAGATTCTAGATGCCCTGACTAGGAAGACACACTAGTTTACTGATTGGAGAAAACAAACTAGGTATCCCAGGAGTTGCTTTCATCGTAAGTCCAAACTGGGCCCAGGAAACTAAAGTTCTATAAATATGTTCCCTGGAAATTACATGGCATAATCAGAGAAGGGAAAAGAAAAGGGCGTTGAGATCGTAGACAGAAATGAACGGAAGCTAATCTGACTCCACATTTGTGTTCTGTCCACTCCACTATACAACTTCGAGCTTTCAAATCTGTGAAAGTAATTACCTGGGGAAATCTTTATAGAAATGTCTTGACAAAGAGTTGGAGAATGGAAGGCACAGTCAGAGCCTGAAGCCCAATCTCTTTTGTACCTGGAGTCAGAGCCACTCTCTCCAGAAAGGCCAGGTTCAGGACTAAGCACTGTGTTGACCCTGAATTACTCTTGGGCAAGTGAACCTGGTTCAAAGAAACACCTGAAAGTTGAACCACATCCTTGCTGAGTTACTGGTTGGTTTCTATTTGATGTCTTGCTGGTGAAGCTATTTTTCTGGATTTGTAAAACACTGATGGCATAGTGGTTAAGAGCTCAGCTGCTAACCAAAAGGTTGACAGATCAAACCCGCCGGCCACTCCTTGGAAACCCTATGGAGCAGTTCTACTCTGTCCTACAGGGCCACTATGAGTAGAAATTGACTCAATGGCAATGGGTTTGCTTTTTTTTTTTTTAAGGTTGTTCATGTGAGGAAGAACTGGAGTTGCTATGAGGCCAGGATGGACCTAAGACTCTCTGGGGCACTGAAGGCTTGCAGAACTGACCGTCCATGTCCTCCGGTTATTCACATCACCCCAGCTGCAGTGGTCCTGATAAGCGAATTGCCAAACTATAATTTTTTCCATTCTATATTAGTCAATTTGCCTGCCCTTCCCATAACCCTTTTCATACCCTCCATTCCAACCAATAGCTTCAGGCCATGTGACTTCTCCCCTAGCAGAGAGGATACAACCAATTCAAAGCTAGCCATCCCCTTGGCTGGCCAAGAACCAACAGATTTTCTAGATCATTTGAGCTGAGACATAAGGGACTACCGAAAGTCACATAATGTTGGACACTGCCGCTATGAGAGCAGACACGTAACCCAAAGCTTGTACAAGCCAAAGTGACGGCGCTTCAGAGACTAAAAGCCTTGCAGATAACCTAGCATGAAAGAGGAGACTGAAGCAGATGTGCAAAAGAGAAGCACACAGGAAATAATGCAGCTCCAGAGAAAGAAATAGAGCAGCTGCCTGACAACTTTTTAAAACCTTGTAAAGCCCAGCTGCACTGCCTACAATTGGGTTTCATAAGATTTCTCAGGAGCTTTACTATAAATCCTGTTTACATAAATTAGCCTAAGTGGGTAGGTTCACGTGCCTGACAACCAATTACCTCATCTGATGAAAACATAACCATATATTTAAAAATCACTTATTGAGTGCAGGCTAGACCTGACCGTGCTGAGCGCTGCAGAAATCCAGATGAAGTAGCAGTCTCCTTCTACTGGAAACCTCAACTCAGAAATAGGTCCTCACTTTAGAGCAGGTATATGGAAAGTGTTTTAGAGCTTAAAAGAAAGAGAGTGTAATCTCTCTAAAGGAGATGAAAAAGGCTTTCCAGAAGAAAGGGGCAGCACTGGGAAGAAGCAGCAGCTGAGCTAGAGATCAGAGAAACAAACATTTGCTAGGTGGGCAAGGAGCGCATCCTGGGAAGAGGGGAGAACATGTGCTTAAACCACACCGGCACTGCTGATGAGGACTATATGACTATACTCCCATTTAAGGACTATAGGAAGGGCAGTCGATGTGTCAAGAGCAAAGAGAAGGAAGGTAGGAGGGAAGAGGAAGAAGAGGGAAAGCTGGACTTGCCAGCAACAATCAGCATGAGGGCATGCTAAAGAGTTAAGGTCTTATATTTCACCCAATAGGAAACCACTGATGATTACAGAGGAGGAAATAATAAGTACATGAATATTTTTAAAAGATGACTCCAACAGTAGAAGGGAAAGGGGAATCGGAAAGAGACAAGATTAGGGTCAGGAACACAAATTAGAGCCTGTTGCAATATTTCAGGCTAAAGTATCTCATGACTAAGGCAGGCAAAGTGGGGTTCAGGAGAAGGGTACACATACAGGAGGACTATTAAGAATGTAGAGAATACAGAACCCACCAAGCAAAACCACAGGGGAAAGAACAGGCAACCTGCTTCTATAAAGATTACAATCAAGAAGGTCCTGTGAGGCAGTTCTATGCTGTTCCACGGGGTTGCTATGAGTTGAAATTGACTTGATGGCACTTAGCAGTCACAATAGGGGCTAAATAGGAGTCCCTGGGTGGCACAAATATTTAAGTGCTAAACTACTAATCGAAGGGTTGGCAGTTCAAACCCACCGAGAGGTGTCTCACAAGATAGGCCTGGTGATCTGCTTCTGAAAGGCCACAGCCTTGAAAACCCTATGAAGCAGTTCTACTCTGCAAACATGGGGTAGCCATGAGTCAGAACCAACTTGATGGCAATTAACAACAGTGACTAAATATGGTAGGAAATGGAAAAACCAAGGGTGATATACAGATTTCTAGTGGGGTGACTGGGTGGATGGCTGGGCTCTTTACTAAAACGGGAAACTCCAGGTAGAGAGAGGAAGGACATAGATTAAGGAGGAAAAGATGAGCTCAGTTTGAGGCATGCCTTCAAGATACACATATGAAGATGACCAATATTCTTTTGTATATATTTAGTGCTTAACGAATGTTTGCTGAATGCCTGTTATATATCAGAAACTCTCCTATGTCCTAGGATACAACAGAAGTGAAAAACAGTCACCAGAACACCCTCACGAAGTGTGCATTCAAATTGGGAGGAAATCAAAGGATCGCATACATGGAGAATCACAAACTGCGACAACAGCTACGAACGGAAAGGGGTAAGAACTGCGAAGGCATACAAATGGGGACCACATATGGTAGGTGAGGGAAGATTCTCTGCAAAAACAACATCTGAGCTGCATGTGAACAATGAAGACAAGTTAAATAAGTATGAAGTGAGAGAAACACTCTCTGCAAAGGGGGAAAACCTGCAGAAGCCTTGAGGTCTGAAGGAGTCAGAGTAGAAAGAATCAGAAAAACAGGACAAGACAAGGCTGCAGAGGCGGACAAGAGATGAATGTTGGTGTGGGGGGTTGTTCTTGGTAGGCCACGGGAAGAAGAACTTTGACTTAGTCAAAGAGTAACATGAAATATTGGAGGGCTTTACGCAGAGAATGTTATGATAATAGTTCACTTGGATCTAGTGTAAAAATGAACTGATGGGGGACAAAAGTGAACCAGAAGAAATGAACTAAGAGCCTTTTGCCATTGCAAGGCCAAAGGCAAATATGACGTGGCAATTGCAGTGGTTGATGTTGTTGTCAGGTGCTGTCAAGTCGATTCTGACTCATAATGACCCTGTGTACAACAGAACAAAACACCGCCCAGTCCTGCACCATTCTCACAATAATTGTTATGCTTGAGCCCACTGTTGCAGCCCATGTATCAGTCCATCTCATTGAGGGTCTTCCTCTTTTTTGCTGACCTTCTTCTTTACCAAGAATGATGTCCTTCTCCAGGGGCTTATCCCCCCGATAACATGTACGAAGTATGTGAAATGAAGTCTCGCCATCCTTGCTTCTAAGGAGCATCCTGGCTCTACTTATTCCAAGAAAAATTTGTTCATTCTTTTGGTAGTCCATGGTAAATTCAATATTCTTCACCAATAGTGTATTTCACGGGCATCAATTCAACACCATAATTCAAAGGTGTCGATGGATGGATTCAAGAGTTACTTGGAAGTTAACGGTGACAGCAGGGATGAAATATGGTACACAAGTCAGAGTTTTCAGGGAAGACAGAAGTTCTGACTTGAATTTATTGAAGGGCCATTCACTGGGATAAGAAATATTACAGGAGAACCATGTCTGAAAGGAAAAATTATGAGTTAAGTTTTGGACATGTTTGAGTGGCCCTGGAATTCTCCAAAGAGAAAAGTTAGTCAAGGGTAGACTGTGTGGATCCGAGGATTGGAAGAAATACCTAGACTAGATTTGTAAATGTGAGAGTCGCCTTCAAAAACGGTCACTGAAGTCTTGGGTATGCACTAAATCTCTTGGTGATCATGTACAGAGTGAGGAGAGGTCCTGAACCAGTTCATCATTTATTACTGGAGGATGATGAGCCCACATAGAAGACAGAGAAGGATCCTCCAGAAGGGTAGAAGGAGAACTAGGAGACTGTTGCCACGAGAACCAAGATGAGAGTGTTTCAAGAATGATGGCTCACCATGTTGATATCTGCTGAGAAGTCACATAAAGTGAGAGCAGGAATTGTCACTGGATTTAGTGATGTGGAGATTATTGGTGATCTTCGAAAGAGCAATTATGGTGGAGGCAATGCAAGCAGAGGCCAGATTGGAATGGGTTGAGAAAGTATGTATGACAATGAGAGAATGAGTATAGAAAACATTATAGAAAAGTTTGTATGTGAAAGAGAGAGAAGAAATAGACCTATAGATGCAGAAAGAAGTAGGTACAAAGAAGACGTGGGGAAAGGGTTTTTTGTTCTAATTTTTTAAATGGAAAAATTGGAGTATGTTTAAATATTAATGAAAAGAATCCACGGGAGAAGGTGTGTCTTAGTCATCTAGTGCTGCCATAACAGAAGTACCACAAGTGAACGGCTTTAACAAAGAGAAATTTATTTTCTCGTAGTCTAGTAGGTTACAAGTCCATATTCAAAGACTTCCAGGGGAAGTCTTTCTCTTTCTATCTGTTCTGGAAGAAAGTCCTTGTCCTCAATCTTCCCCTGGTTGAGGATCTTCTCAGGCGCAGGGACCCCGTGTCCAAAGGATGTGCTCTGCTCCTGGTGCTGCTTTCTTGGTGGTATGAGATCCTCAACTCTCTGCCTGCTTCCCTTTCATCTTTTGAGAGATAAAAAGTGGTGCAGGCCACACCCCAGGAAGACTCCCTTTACCTTGGATCAGTGAGGTGACCTGAGTGAGGGTGGTGTTACAATCCTACCCAAATCCTCTCAACATAAAATTACAATCACAAAATGGAGGACAACCATACAATACTGGGAATCATGGCCTAATCAAGTTGATATACACATTTCTGGGGGGACACAATTCAATCCATGACAGGGCTAATGCTTAGGATACAAAAGAAAGAAGGAATAAAGGATAGCACGTGATTCTGAGTCAAGGGGAGAGGTTGGAGTCCAGTGAATCAAGAGATTGTCCTTAAACAGATCTTGATCTTGGAAGATCAGTTTGGGCTAGAATTTAGAATTGGTGATAAAAGCTATAGTAGAGAACGGTGTCACCCATGTGAGCATGGGGAATGAGAAGAGAAGATGGCCAAGGGCCAAGCACTAGGAGATGCCAATGCTTAAGGGTTAGACAGAAGAAAAGGAGCCACAACAGGAAACTGAGTATCCAGAGGGGGCACAGGAGAGGGCGAAGGTCTGGAATCAGGCAGTCCCTCTTCGTTTCATATCTAGTTCCCAAAATCACCTCCTGACCCATTTCCCACCTACTCAATCCCTAATCAGTGTCTTCTAATCTCCCACAAGGACAGTGGTGTGGAGAAGAGGGGTGTCAGGAGCAATAACACAGAAGAGATGTTTGATGGATGAAAATAACAACGTGGGTTTCCACTTACCCACCCCAACCCCCCCTCCCCACCCCACCTCCCGATTTACTTGCTGTATAACTTTGGGAAAGCCCTCTTTTTCTTCAATTTCAGCTCTCTTGTCTGTAAAATAAAGATGACATTTTCTTTAATAACCTCATAAGCCTGTCCTAAGAATTACATGAGTTATTGGCTGTTAGAGTGTTCTGAACACTTGTAAATCACAACAAGCATGAGGAATTATTATTAATCTTGAATCACTGTTTGCTTCATGGCTCATCCTTTCTCAAATAGCTCCACTGGCTCCCTTTCTTGGCTCCCAGGAAGGTAATAGATGGTACTGTCAGCATCCAAACACCATTGCCCTTTCCTTTTCAAGTCATTCCAAATCTGAGTCAGAGTTAAGCAAATGTAATGCATTTTGCAGGTAAAGTTGGCATGATGTGCTCCATTTGCTTTTTGGCCCAGGCCTTTAACTGCACTTGGAAGTAAACAGCACCCTATAGGGTGAAGAAAAAAGTGTGATTTGGAAAAAGAGAGAGAAAAGGAAACTGAAATGGATTCAGGGGAGAAGAAAAGTACATCATATAAACTTAAAATAATTAAGAATATATGCCATTTCCTCACTGCATTCGGAACTAAAGCCTACTTGCTAAATAAACCAATCATACTCCTATATTCCTGTTCCTGGATTTAATGGTCTTCCATGATGTGACCCCAACATTAGACCTCACTTCTTGCATGCGAATCATTGAATTTTGCCTGTTGCCCACCAATGACGTGCCCATTTCTGCCTCCACACCTTCCCCACATGATGCCTTCCAAGAGCAGTGTCTACATGCCTTCTGCCTGCCCCGCTTCCGTGCCCAGCTCAAAAAACCAGTCACCATCAAGTCCAATCCATGGTGACCCCATGTACATCACAGTAGCACTGTGCTCCGCAGAGCTTTCAGTGGCTGATTTTTGGGGAAGTAGATCACTAGGCCTTTTTTCTAAGGTACCTCTTGATAGGCTCAAACCTCCAACCTTTTGGTTAGCAGCCAAGCACGTAAACCATTTCTACCGCCCAGGGACTGAAGCCTGCCTCAGCCACTCTGGTTCTCAGTAGCTTCCTTCTCCTTAGAACTTCTCCAGAACTTAGAATCCAAACCACAGTTTTTCACATCACTCTAGTGTTCCTGACTCTGCCATTATTTCATATGCTTTGGCCTTTTCTCCCCAACTAATACCAGTGAAAGGAGCCTAGGGTACATAAACAGTTTGTGATCAGCTTCTAAGCTAAAAAGGTCGATGATTCGAACCCTCTCAGAGGCACCACAGAAGAAAGGCCTGGTAAACTATTCCCATAAAGATTACAACCAAGAAAACCCCATGGAGCCCAGTTCTGTTCTGTAATACAGATGTCATCCCTACCACAGGGCCAGCCCAGTTCTGTTCTGTAATACAGATGTCATCCCTACCACAGGGCCAGTTATGAAGGAGGTGTTGAGTATCTGGGAAAGATGGCTCGGGCAAGCAGGGGAGAGGAGGATAGGAAAACCCTAAAGACCAATACTCTGTTTCAAAATTCTTTCAAGCACAAAGCATACCAATGATATTCCAGTCCCTAGCTCTATAATACTAAGCCAGACCCTCAAATAGAGAATTTTTTATCCTATTCACCATTAAACAATATTTAATTTGCTAATATTTCTAATGTTATTTTCATCAGGGCAGTCTGTGATTTTCACAACATTTGAAACAGGATACTACTTTCTGTATTTTAGCACCTTCGTCTACTGGAGTGTTATTTGTGTTACTGTCAACTAATATATGCAGATTCACCACAATTAGCCATCACCATGGAAATTCATGTTGTCAGCTTTTCTGCATACGCTCATCAAGGAGATGGAGGCTTTACTGATGAAGCAAAATTCATTACCTGCCTGTGGATTTAAGTGCAGCAAATTCAAAGAAATGTTTTCAAATCCTATGGCATTCCCTTCTTACTTCTTGGGGATAAATAAAATGTGCTATCTAGTCTCCAACAAGCAACTTTCACTTCCTCTTCTTTGAGCTGGGATTGGCAGATTCTCTGGCAAAAAGGTTGCGGTTTTTAGTAGAAACATGGGTCCCTAAGAGATGACAGAGCCTACAAGCCTTCAGGGGGATCCCTTCCATTTGTTTGAATGACCTTGCATGCTGCATGACTAACCCAAGTCTTGATTTCCCCACCAAGCACATGGCTACCTGTACAGCTATGGTCGATTGTCTGCAAAGATGGGGGCAGCAATCAGCCCATTTTGGAGCAGGCACACCATTCCTCACATCAGCAGGTGGCGTCTATTTCCTCTCCCCTTGAATCCGGGCTGGCCCTGTGACTTGTTGTGACCAGTAGAATAGAACAAAAGCGATTTGTACAAATTTTGGACCCTAGACCTAAAGATTTCACTGTTTTCACATCCAGCTGTCGTGTAAAAACAGAAGGAGGGACCACATGGAGAGAAAGTGAGGACTAGCCAGCTGCCTGCCATTCCGGTCACCTGAGCTGAGGTGCCAGACGTATGAGTGGAGGCATCTTGGATATTTTAGCCTCTGCCAAGTTCCCAGCTAAAGGAAGACACGGGAACAGCCCCAGACAACACCATGTAGAGCAAAAGAATCTTCTAGCTGAGTTAGGCCAACCGACAAACTCACAAAAAAATAACTGGTTGTTGTTTCAGCCACTAAATTTCTGGGTTGTTTGTTACACAGCAATAGCTAGCCAATACAGCAGCTAAGGGAAAGAAAAAACAAAACAAAACAAACCCAGTACCATCGAGTCGATTCTGACTCATAGCGACCCTATAGGACAGAGTAGAACTGCCCCATAGAGTTTCCAAGGAGCGCTTGGCGGATTTGAACTGCCAACCTTTTGGTTAGTAGCCATAGCACTTAACCACTACACCACCAGGGTTTCCAAGGGAAGGAAGGACGCAACAAAATCCTTGATGGTCATTATTATTTGGAAGAGCAGGTACAGCCCTGCTTCTTTTTTGAACAAGTCTTTCCTTTCCCCTCCAACCAGACCTCATTCATTGCCTGCAAAGCCTCCTTTGTCCAGCCTTCAAGACACATCTTGAACCCTATCTGTGTGATTTTTCTCTGTGGTGGTTTTACTCCCTTCCCCTTCCCCGTGGTGGGATTAACCTCTCCACTCCTATAAGCTACCTCTGAACTCTGCACCTACCTTAAGTATTTCTCTGGTCCTTGTGTAGTTAAGCTATTTGTTCACTCATCTGTCTCCTCTATTTGGCTACACTCTCATTTTCAGTTCCACATCTTCAGTATAAGGGCTGGCATAAAGATAGCTCTCAATTCATGTTTGCTGAATGAATTAAAAAAAAAGCATTCCTACCTCTTTACCTTTTCCCTCACACGGACCCCCTCTATTTATCTGCATCGTATATCTAATTTTCTCTAGGAGGTCTTTCCTGACCTCCTTGACCACAGTAACCTCATCCTATAGCTCATTTTATGTGTAAAACTCATTTAAAAGTTGAACATTAAAATGATGTTTAGTATACCTGGTCTTGGCATATATACACTCTTACATTTAACACAGCCACCATGCAACAGGGCTCACCTCCTCTCCCTACGCTGTTACTCTGTTCATCCCATTGCTGGCAACCATGTGTGGTGGGGAAGTTGTTAATGTAATTGGTCAGATCTCACGGCATTCATTTGGCTCATTACTGTGCCGCAGAAGTGGGGTCCCAGGCTTCACCCTTTTCCTCCTCCATCCTGTTTTAGGCCTGGTTCCCCAACATCTTCAGACCCAACATCTTCTCCCTTCTTTTCCATCACATGTGCCTGAAATGGATAACTGTATCACTTGGAGGCTTGTACTCCCCCTACAGGGACTTCTCAGCAAATGGGTCTCAAGATTTAGACTTAGGGTGGAGTGGGGGAGGGATAAGTGGGAGTCCCCATTACAACTCAAGACCCACCCACATACTCTATCCAGCTTCTATCGGAGAGTCCTATTGTGGTAGACAGCTTCTAAGATGGCCCCCAATGATCCCCACCTCCTGGTACTCACACCCGTATGCAATGGCTTCCCTTCACCTGAAGGTGGACTGCCCTAATAACTTGCTTCTAGTCAATAAATGATAACAAAGGATATTACTTTTGTGATTATGCTACACAAGATTGTGGCTTCCATCTTGCTAAGAGATTATTGCCTTGCTGACTTTGATGAATCAAGCTGACATTAAAATAGAGACCCCACACAACAATGAACTAAGGACAGCCTCTGGATAACAGCCAACAAGTAACTGAGGCACTAAGTCCAACAACCTGAAAGGAATCAAATCCTGCCAACAAATGCATAAGTGAACTTGGAAGCACACCCTTCCTCAGTTGAGTCTTCAGATAAAACCCCAACCCTGGTCAACCTTTATGATTGCAGCCTCATGAGAGACCATGAAACAGAATCCGAATAAGCCATGCCTGAATTCCTGACCCACAGAAACTGGGAGATCATAAATGTGTCGTTTCAAGCCACTAGGTTTCGGGGTGATTTGTTACACAGAGATAGATAATACAACTATGTTAAAGACTTGAGACACTTGCTTAGCTATCAATAAAGTATTACTTTGAAACCTATACCATTATTGTAGGTATAACTTTCTTGAGAGCTCTTTGGAGATGAAAGGACACGGGAAAGTTAGGATTTGGTCATCTGTGGATCCTAATACTTTTAAAGCCTTACCCTAAGTGAGTAGCATTATCCCCATTTTAGAGTTGAGAAAATGGAAGATCAGATAAGTTGTTGTTTGCTCAAGTCTCATACAACTATCTGTGTTTTGGGAAACCCTAGTAGCGTAGTGGTTAAGAGCTATGGCAGCTAACCAAAAGGTCAGCAGTTTGAATCCACCACACACTCCTTGGAAACTCTACAGGGCAGTTCTACTCTGTGCTATAGGGTCACTACAAGTCGAAACCAACTCGATGGCAATGGGTTTTTTAATCAGTCTTTTGACTCAAAATACATTGCTTCTTCCCTCCAGTATGGTTGCTAGCATCATATGGATGGCTCAGAATCTTTATCCAAAGCCCCCCTGCTTTTGTCCACTAAATTGTAAGCAGTCTGAAAGCAGGGACTGCATTGGGCATGCTCCTATGCCCTGTGACCCCAGAGAGGTGGTACTTGATGGTGTCAAGGCAGATGTCTGTCCTTGCCCTCCTAGTACCCACACAATCTTCCAGGCAGACCTCTCCAATGCCACCTCTCAACATCATTTACAGGAATGCCCCGTCACCATCTAAACAAAGCAGTTCAGATTGGGGCTGTTTTCTGAATATGAAATGATCTTGCTATTTAACATAGATTGTTTTATGGTATTAATAAAATTGAGTGTTCTGGAAAATGCCTTTTAAGTGAACTGGGTCTAAGTCCAAGGTTCTAGAAAGCTTTTAGTTTAAATGCAAACCCACGGGAAATGTGAGACAGGCCAGCATTAAGACGATGTCCAGCAGAATGCATAGGATCTTGTGAGCCTGGTTCCCCTAGTCTGTGCAGCCCCTGTGGTCCATTTTATCCAGTAGAGTTAGATAAAGTTCAAGGGCTTGGGGACAGAGGGGAGGTGAACAGGGTGGGACGTGCCAAGGAAAATGAGAAGTAACTCCTGCTGGCCTGCAATTAAATTCAACTCAAGAAAGGCTGCAAGGTAAAAAGAGGTAGAACTGAAGGCAAAAAAAAAAATTACTTTAATCTATGACTAGCTATATGACTTTGGACAAGTCACTCTCTCTCTCTGAACTCAGTTAAGCTTTGATAATAGTACTTACCTCACAGAGCTGTTGTGAAAACAAGTGAAAAAAGGCAGCTGGCCAAGTTCCATCAACTGTGAGATGTTAGACCTACGTGAGACACTGTTCTCCATTGCAGTAGAGACTGAAATACCATCCATAAAACAAGGTAATACCTCTTAGTGGAACACTCTGGATTTGGCCCACACGTATTGGACGCCCTCTGATTTGAGTTGACACTACCTAAGAATTAGATATGAAGGTGCACCCATGTCTAGTCAGGAGTCAGAAACCACACCAGTTATTTTCACAGAGAGAAGGTATTATGAAGAATTGTTATCCTGGTATAAAATTGTTAACTAGGTTACTGAGGTATGCCCAAAGGTAGCAACAGCAGGAAGCAGCTACCACTCTAGGATAACCAACCTTTCTGATTTGCCTGGGACTGAGGGAGTTGCTGGGAGGTGGAACTTTCAGCACTGTAAAAGCTGGAAAATCCCAGGAAAACATATTCCACCTCTAGGGCTGGAGAAGGAGCCCTGGTGGTGCAGTGGCTCAAGCGCTTGGCTGCTAACCGAATAGTCTGTGCTTCAAATCCACCAGCTGCTCCACAGAAGAAAGATGTGGCAGTCTGCTTATGTAAAGATTACAGCCTTAGAAACCCTATGGGGCAGTTCTACTCTGTCCTATAGGGTTGCTATGAGTCGGAGAACACAGAGAAGATACTGGAGTTGTTAAAACTTAGAAGTTTGGAGGGTAACTGCAGCAATGGGACCCAGACTTCTAAGAAGGGGATACCAGCTGGCTGGCTCTGGAAGTGCTGAAAAAGCTGAAGACTGGATTCAGCAGCTGCCATGGGAAGGAACTCCCACTACTGAGGTAAAGAAGCATTGCTGGGTGCCACTCACAAGAACAGCAAGGAAACCAAAACCAAAAACTCCAAACCTACTGCCCTGTAGGTGGACTCCAAAACAGGAAGGAGTAAATCCCTTCTCCCTCTTGCGCCCCCTACTGGTCAACAGGAACTCAGTTGACAAAGCAGAAATGTGGTCTGCAGAGTTCCGGCCTCGGCATCTGAGAGCAGAATGCAGAATGACGGGTTGGGAACTGAGAGACAATAGTACTGATGACAACAAACCTAAGGAGGGAAGATCATATATTTGTTAAAGGATTTAACCACAGATCTTGCCTTTCTCAAATTATTTCCAAGCTTCTGAATCCAGTCTACCTAGGAATTCAGGAAGAAGGGAACTGCTGCAAAATGTTGTTGTTCAGCAGCTGCCCTGTGACCTAAATGACGGTCGAACCCTCCCTCCCCCTCCCCAGTACTGAGGAACAGTCCAGGGCCTTGGCAGTCTCAGCAGTGGGCCTGCTGTTCGGTCGAGACGCTCTCACTGTCTCGCGGCCTTTTCCTGGGGAGCCATGCTTCCGACTTTGCAAATTTTTAGACAGCTGGGCTGAGAGGAGCATTACGCAGCTTTAAAAATTGATGTGGGTCATTACTCTTTCATGAACCACTGCAAATCCGACAGCAGAAGGCCAACGGCGTGTGCATGGGAGCCGCAGCATTGCTGCGTTCTCTTCCTGGCAGGTCTGAGCCTTTAAGAGAGGACTGAGAGAGGCCCCAGCAGATACCACCCAGCACTTACCACAAAGGAGGCCACCCCGGACAATGACAGCAAATGTGTGTCCTGTTAACAGGGCTCAGGACAGCCAGCAGCAGCCCCCTCACCCTCCTCACCCAACTACACTCCCACACACACTTCTGCCTTTGGGCCAGCAATGGAAGAGAAGATGAAAGCTTGCAGCTGCAGCTGCCATCTCCAGCTCTGCTGCCCTGAGAGATGGAAAACCTTTTTCCAGAGGTTCCTATTCACCATTTTCCCAATTAGCACAGTATTTGGCCTTATTTTCTCCTTTCCTTTCTCCCTCCTTCTACACTTTCCTTTTTCCACATCTTCTTTTTCCTTCCCCTGCATTCATTCCTCTGTCTGTTGGTCCATCTTTCCCTTTTTTCTGGGTCTGGTCCCTCTTACTCTGCGTGTTCAGCCCTCTCTCCCTTTTTCCTCTTCATTTGTGGATCTACCTGTGCACATCTTTCTCTCTTTGTGTGTGTGTGTGTGTGTGTGTGTGTGTGTGTGTCTTTCTCTCTGTCTTCTATGGCTTCTACAGCTCCCCCTTGGCCACCAAGTCCAGCTCTAATCTCTCTGGGTAGAGTAAGAATAATACACCTTTGTCCTCTGGGGATGGAAATAATTCAGTTTCATTCTCTTGCTGCCTTTGCCAGTGAAAGGAGGGAGCTGGGGAAAAGATTGGCTCAATTTAGTGCACAAATAAAGAGTCCAAACCATGTACTAAACAATGACCCACAGATGCACAGTTCAGTCCAACACGTTTATTTTGCCTACTATGTGCCAGGCCATGTGCTCATCACTAGGGAATCAAAGAGGAATCAGATGGCATCTCTGAGCCTCAGATCCATGGTCTGGTGAGGGAGACAAACCTGTGAAAAATGCTGCATGAAGGACAACTACATCAGAATGGAGAAGGGGCCAGTCAAGGAAGGCTTCCTGAAGGAGGTGATGCTGAATCTTGAAGAATATGTAAGTTCAAACCCGGTAAAAAAGGGAGGGGAGGGCATCCGATACAGAAGGCACATCACAAGCAACAGTATGGAGGCAAAAACCAGCTTGAGGTGTGCAAGGACCCCCCCCCCACCCCCGCCAACAGTGCAGGGATACCACAGCACATAGAGTGACACAGGAAGTGAAGAGAGAGGGGACTGGGGATCTAGGAAAGGGTTGGTTCATACAACGCCTTAGGAGACAGACCACAACAGATACTGTCAGTACCATTTCCTCTCAGCACCCACTGTTCCAGTGACAGCTTCTTCCTGTGGACACCTTCCACTCACTGCCTGAAGGTGTCCTCCAGCTACTGAAGCTTGCTCAGCCCCTACTCAGGGCAGACCAGAAGTGCCATGTGGGTAAGATGCCTGGGAACATTCTCAGACAACGACCAATGGAAATTTTGGGAGAAATCTACGTTTATAATCCCTTGGGTGACACCTCTGGGGCATGTTCTACAGGGTCTCCCAGAGGCACCCTCCAGGCGTGAGCTCCAACTGCCCACAGTAGTAATCTGCCCACTAACCAACTGCCATCGAGTCGATTCCGACTCCTAGCAACCCTATAGGACAGAGTAGAACTGCCCCATAGTGTTTCCAAGGAGCACCTGGTGGATTTGAACTGCTGACTTCTTGGTTAACAGCTGTAGCACTTAACCACTATGCCACCAGGGTTTCCAATCTGCCCACTAACATGCCAGTATTGGCTGCTTCCTCTTCATCTCCCAAATGAATGATTTGTACTCGATTATTTGTCTTGGGTCAGCTATGGGCAACCCAACATGAGATTCAGGCTATTGCAGCCTCCTGTAGACATGAGGGAGCCCCTGAAGGTCTTCCAAGTAAAGGAGTGACATAGCTGGGTTTATATTTTAAGACACTCTGGTGATTGGTTTGCAGAGTAGATCTGAGGAGCAAGACAGAAAGATTTAAGAGGTTAGTGCAACAGACTAAGCTAGAGACAAGAAGGGTCTTGGGTCAAAAGGAGGCTCAGGTTCAGAAACACAGAGACGGGGAAGACTTTAGGATTGACGAGTTGCCATCCTTTCCTCTAAGGAGTCAACAGACTCTCATGATGCAAAAAACCCATTTCCATCGAGTCAATTCCAACTGATAGTGTGATGAAAAACAGGAAAGAGGTGAGGTCTGGCAGCAAGAGGATTCAGAGCAAGCCTCCTAACCTAGACAGGGGTCAGAGAAGAGGTAGACTTGTAGGGACACAGGTGTTAGCAGGTTCAGTCCACTCTTGATGAAGGTGAGGAAGAGAAGCCAAAAGGGAAAACCACACAGTACAAAACGTTCAGGCCAGCCCACCGAACACTTCCTTGAGATGGTTAAAATAGAGCAACACTGATGTACTGATTTTGTCTTCCCTAATTTCTCTGCTCAGCACTTATGGAGGCAGTGGTGAACTGAAAAGGTTACCAGGAAAAGGGACAGCAAGGAGAAAGGATGAGTCAGATGACTCAAGAGTTCAGAAGTCATTGCCTAAAGGAAACTTCTCAGGGAGTAGGACTGGTTCATCTCCACCCTCCATCTGCGTCGTACCAGATAGCTCTTCACACTTTCACCAACCTTAAAAGACTCACTTCCCAGGAGAAAAGGAGCTAGCATTTCTTGATAACTTTCTCTAAGCCAGGCACTGCACTAAACAATTGCCAACTCTGCAAAGTGGGTGTCTTATAGAAAATAGAGCCTCAGAAACATTCAGGAACTTGTCTGAAGCCACTCAACTTGAAAGGAGCGATCCAACTCAAGCTCAGGTCTGGCTAATTCAATTATTCTACATTGTTTCCTCCCTATAAGAATGAATTTAGCTTGACTTGGAACTTTCTTCACTGTCTTTCCCACCCTCTGCTCAGAATTGCCTGTGTAGACCTGCTCATTGTTTGGTGGATATTTACAAATTTTTAAAAATCTTTTGTTTTTAAAAATAAATTTTAAGTAGAACTTTTAGGAACACTCCCTACTTTAAAAAATAGAAAAATCGTAGAGATATATTTAGATATATAGCTATATCTCTTAATATCCTTGTGATTGTTAAGGTGGTGTGTGCAACTTGGCTGAGCCACGATTCTCAATGGTTTGGCAGTTATGATATAGTTTGGCAGTCATATAATGACGTAATCACCTCCATGATGAGCTACGATATAATGTGATCACCTCTATGATGGGATCTGCTCTGAGTAGCCAGTCAGTTGAAAGGGAGTTTCCTTGGGGGTGTGGCCTGCATCCAATATAGTTGGGCTTTCTGACAAGGCTTGCGGGCTTTTGCTCATCCTGGATTCTGCAGATGGCTCCTGTTCATCTGACCTCCAGTTCTTGGGACCTGAGCTAGCAGCTTGTCTGCTGATTCTGGGATTCAACAGCCTCCATAGTCTGAATCTTGGGTTCACCAGGCCCTGCAGCTGTGTGAGTCAGGTGAAACCGCCAGCCTAACACATGGACTTGGGACTTTCCAGCCTCCACAACCACGTGAGCCATTTCCTTGATATAAATCTCTGTCTCTGTCTTTCTCTCTCAATTTCTCTCTAGTTGGTTTTGTTCCTCTAGAGAACGCAGCCTAAGACACTCCTCCTCTAGGAATTTGTTCTAAATTCCTCATTCTCTTCCTTGTAGTATTTAGAAAGAGAGTGGGCCTTGGAGTCAGACTAGTTGATATTGGCTTTGCCATCAAATAGTTCTGTGTGACACTGGAGAAGTCACTAACCTACTATGATTCCCAATATCCTCGTGTGTAAATCTAGTACTTCATACGGGTTGTTAGGAGGATTAAATAAAATGACCTAAGTATGGTGCCTGCACCTAGAAGACAATTAGCCACCCCTTCCCATCCTTCTCCTTCTTCCCATGCCACTCCCGCCTCCCTGGACAATGTCACTCTTCTGTGAGCCAACAACCTTATAACAAAGGTGGCGTACCTCTTGATTTGCTTATGCATGAATTTAAGCTCTTGGCACAATCCCAGAAAGATTGTAGGCACAATCATTCTGTGCCTACATGTGTCTAAAGGGTGTTCCCTAAAGTTCTGTTTAAATTACCTAACCTTAGGTGCAAGGAGGAAAAGAAAAGCACATATCAGCCTGTGTGTAGGGATTCCCCTTTGCAGAAAATTGTGGTGCATTCCCAGGAGCCACGCTAAAGTTCAAGGTTCGGTGAGATATACGTTTTGGCTTAAAATATAAAATGAATCACATAATTTTGCACTGAAGAGAATCTAATGGAGAAATGTTTTAATTAAGGTAATTGGCTGAATCCTGCTTGACTAAGTAACATAAAGAAATTGGGTCAAAGAAAATAAAGTTCTTATTAGAAGTGCATTAGCCTTGGGAAGAAGGGTTATGGGGATGCTGGTCTTGCTCTGGTGAACCAGAGGGCTTGTGGGTGCACTCTAAGAGGGCTGAGCACCTGCCAAGGGGTGGGGCAGCAGCCCTGGTACATCAAACTTGGGCAAAAAAAGACTTTGAGACCCAAATTGAACCCAGAATGCTTTCCCCAAAACTGGCAAAAAATCAGAAATCTAGCAGCTGACAATCATAATCGAAAAGGGTCATTACCTCACATCTATCACTAGCCATACCACGCTCCCAAACCTTGGGATCTCCTCCCACAAGTCAAGATTGGGAGATAAGGAAGAACAGTGGTTGGAAGTAGCTCTAGCCTCCCTTTCCACATGCAGCACCTAAACAAATGTTTGCTTGTTTTGTTTTGGTTTCGCCTCTTCTCAGCTGAAATCAGCTGGAGCAGGTAGGCAGGCAGAGAGTTGGGCACATTTGAGGCTGTCTGTAAATTAAGCAAACCTTGAGGACGTTCCTCAGAATATCCTGCACCAGCTAAACCCCTTTTGGGTGGCATCTCTGCGTGAATGTCATAGGCTGCCAAGCCTATACCTCAAAGCATCATCTACGGCACTTCAAACTAATACCTAGTAAGAGGTCAGAGTTCACAAAAATGCCACCTTGGGAACCAGAGACACGAGTTCAAATCTCAGCCCTGGCACTTCCTAGCCTGCAACCTTAGGCAAGTCACTTAACCTCAGGGTGACCAACCATCCCTGTTTGCCCAGGACTGAGGGAGTTCCTAGGATGCAGAACTTTCAGTGCTAAAACTGGCAAGGTCCTATGCAAACCAGGATGAGCTAGTCACCCTAGTTAACCTCTCTGAGCTTCTATCTCCTCATCTGTAAATGTGAAAAGAAAAGACATCACTCTGATGACTAAGGTGCACCTGACCCAAGCCATGCCTTTTCAATCACCTCATATGCATGCGAAAGCTAGACAATGAAAAAATAAGACCGAAGAAGAATTGACGCCTTTGAAGTGTGGTGTTGGCGAAGAATGGTGAATATACCATGGACTGACAGAAGAACAAATGAATCTGTCTTGGAAGAAGTACAGCCAGAATACTCCTTAGAAGCAAGGATGGCAAGACTTCGTCTCACGTACTTTGGACGTGTTGTCAGGAGGGACCAGTCCCTGGAGAAGGACACCATGCTTGGTAAAGTAGAGGGTCAGTGAAAAAGAGGAGGAGCCTGGATGAGATGGATTAATACAGTGGCTGCAACAATGGGCTCAAACATAGCAATGATTGTGAGGATGGCACAGGACCAGGCAATGTTTCGTTCTGTTATACATAAGGTCACCATGAGTCAAAGCCTACTCAACACCAACAAACAACAACAAAGGTGTAGTGAAAGATCCATCAGGCATGGTGGCTGTGAAGACTAGAGGCTATATTTGTACCAGAAAGACTCTGTCAATCCTTCCTGTTCTTCCATCCTAGGAACTTACTCCTTGCTTTAAAAAAAATCAACAATAATAAGAAAAATGAAAAATAAGCAGGAAAGCTATTGAGATGGTGAAGGAAAAGGGGAAGGCTGGAGAAAAGGGAATGAGCAGAGAAGCCAACCACAGCCAGCGCAGCCCAGGACTGTAAGGCTCATCTGAGTCCTGTAGGAGCCTAGAATGGGCATTGCAATGATCTGGGAGGACACGGCAGAGGGACAGAATGGAAACAAGCTCCTTCTCTGGGTACTCAGCTCAGAAATCACCAGAAGCGATGCTTAGGGTGCCGTCTATTCTGTGGCCTTCCTTTTATCCCTTTTCCCTGAATACTGACATGCCTCCCCCAACTCTGCCCTCCCCACTGCTGCCCCTGAAACCTAGCAGGATGGGGCATGGGGGCTGCATCCTGTCAATTTGGTCAGACCTCCTGGTGTGGGGACCATTTCAGTGACCACGTCTAATTCCAGGTGTCCTTGAAGGTGACAGCCACATTGCTAATGCTGCTCTCTGCCCTTTCCTGGCAGGCACAAGTCTTTGATGGAAACACTCAGTGACCAGGCACTGTGGAGGGGGTTTCAGTTGCTACCTTTTGAAGGAGACTTAGTTGTCATTGCTACCTGAGCATCGTGTTCATCCCTCTGTGCTCAAGGGCCACCGGGAAACTGCACTTGTTCAAACATGAGACAGGTTCCAGCCAGATGACCTATCTCAGCAGTCAGGGAGGCAGTTTTTATAATCACCCCAAGTTTGTGGGGAGAGCCCCCAACATGGGCTCTGGATGCCAAGTATTTCAGGGGTGATGCTCACAGGGGCCTGAGAAAGATCACTGGACCAAGAGTTAGGAGACCTGGGTTCCAATCCTTGGTCTGCTCCTCTGTGGCTGTGTGACCTTGTGGGAGTCACTAAAATTGTCTTCGAAGCTCCTCATTGATAAAGTGATGATGAGGGTACAAACCCCCCTGCTGGCTATTACCAAAAACCACATCCATTGCCATTGAGTCAATTCCAACTCATAGCGACCCTATAAGACAGAGTAGAGCTGCTCCATAGGGTTTCCAAGGAGCGCCTGGTGGATTCAAACTGCTGACACTTTGGTTAACAGCCTTAGCTTTTAACCACTGTGCCACCAGGGTTTCCATCCTGGCTATTAGGCAGGCTTAAAATGGGGATGCTAAATCCACTCATAGACCTGCAGTAGTTTCAAAAGTATTGAGATAGTCAAAACCTGGAAGCTATCCAATAATAGAATAATGGATAAATAAATTGTGATACATTCATATAAAGGAATACTATCCAGAAATTCAAATAGAATAGACTTCTGTGACATGCAACCACGTGGAACATTTTACAGACATAAAGAAGCCAAATACAAAAGACTACATATGATTCTACTTACATAAACTTCAAGAACACACAAGCTCATCTATGGTGATAGAAATCAGATTAGAAGGTACCTTGAGTAGGGGCAAAGATTGGCTATAAAGGGGCACAAAAGAACCTTCTGGAGTGTTGGAGATGTTCTATATCTTGATCTAGGTTGTGGTTACATGGGCATTTGCATATGTAAAAACATAAAGCTACATATTTAATGTCTGAGCACTTTACTGTATGTGTGTAATACCACAATTTAAAACTATAGTAGAGTAGACAGATACCCAGCTCACTACATCGGGCAGGATTCACAGTTAGGAACTTTGGTCTGTGCTAAGTCTTTCTTGTCCACGACCTCTGCAATCCTTGGAAGTTAGAGTACAAAATACACTGCCTTTGGAAATGGGTGGCAGTGCCATCTACGATTTAAAAGCAAAATGCACACACGTGAGTTCACACACAAATACAAAAAGATTCCACCAGCCCCTGGCTACTAAGAGAGACGCAGATCTCTAAATGATCTACTGTCAGGCTTGATCACGCTGGTTTGTTTCTGATCTGAGAGGAAGGAAAGCAGAGACTCTGCAGTCAGTTTGAAAGTACTGCTCGTTCTGACCGAGGGAAATATGATTAGAATGCACTGAGGCAGAAATAATGGCTCGCCTCCCCCCAGGACCAGCCCGCCCTCCCGCCTGTACCCGCAACAAGCCTTGCATTGCTAACTATGGGGTGTTGGGCGGCTGGTGGCATCTCAAATCCATCCTGACTCATCATGCAATCAGATACTATACAACCTGAAAAGCCCAAATGCTTCTAGAAGGATGGCTCACGCAGGCACAGACATAAACATCCCAGCCCTCCAGTGACTACAGGGAGTTGTCTCTTTAGGTCAGCGTCCTAAAAGTAGAGCCTGGAGGAGAGAGTCAGGTGTGTGTAGTTTATTATGGGGGTACTCCTTGGAGAAACCTGTAAGGGAGCGAGGGCAACAGGAGAGGCCAGGTGAAGGAAGGAAGCATGTGTGTGTGTGTGTGTGTGTGTGTGTGTGTGTGGTCTCAGCTTGAGGCAAGCTCCAGCCTGATCCCACAGAAGGCCTTGGAGCATGAACTGCATCGTGGTTACTCACTCAGTAGTATAAGGAGTTTGCAATCAGCTGCTAACCTAAATGTTGACGGTTCCAACTCACCCAGTGGCACTGCGGAAGAAAGTCCTGGAGATCTGCTTCTGTCAAGATTGCAGCCAAGAAAGCCCTATATGGAGCAGCTCTACTGTGTAACACAGGGGACCGCTACGAGCCAGAACGGGTTTGGATTTGGGTTTTATTCCCCTGCGGGGAGGGGGGGATAGGTCGTTTTACCTACCAGTAAGGTGGCTGCCATTTGGCAAGGGCAGTTCTCTGACAGCAGCCAAACATTCACAGTGGTCAGGAAGGGTGAGCCTGTCCAGTAAAGGGGACCTGAACTGGGCGCTTACAGACCCTAACCACCACCTGTATGCATACAACCCCAGGTTCATGTCTCTAGCCAAAACTCTTCTCTGAATTCCAGACTCTCTTTTCTCACTTTATTCTCTTTTCTCACTCTATGAAGACTAGAGGCTGTATTTGTACCAGAAAGACTCTGTAAATCTTTCCTGTTATTCCATCCTCAGGACCTCCTCCTTGCTTTAAAAAAATCAACAATCAGGAGAAAAATGAAAAATAAGCAGGAAAGCAATAGAGATGGTAGGGGAAGGGGAAGGCTGAGGAAGAAATAATGAGCAGAGAAGTCACCCACAGCCAGCACAGCCCATCGGTAAACCCTGTTGGTTCTACATTCAAAATATAATCCAGAGTTGGACCACTTCTCATCATTCCCACCACCACCACCCTGGTCCAAGCCACCATCATATCTTGCCTGGAGTATCGTAGTAGCCTCCTAACTTACCCACCTCCATTGAGTCGATTCTGACTCATAGCAACTCTGTAGGACAGAGTAGAGCTGCCTCATAGGGTTTCCAAGGAGAGGCTGGTGGATTTGAACTGCTGACCTTGTTATTAGCAGCCAAGCTCTTAACCATTACACCACCAGGGCTCCAGCCTCCTAACTGGTGATTTACCCTTTCACACCCTGAGGCCTGTCCTCAACACAGCTGCTAAAGCAGCGCCGTGAGGGAAACTGAATTGTATCCTTCCTCTGCTCAAACTCTGACGAGTCCATCTCATGCTGAAGGAATCTGAGGCCCTCACTGTAGCCCACAAGGCTCTCACTGTGGCCAATGAGGCCCTGGTGATCTGGCGCCTTACCTCCAACTTCGCCCCTTACTGCTCTCCACAGCACTGACCCATGCTGCTGCAATGCCCTCCTTGTTGTTCCTCAGACTCTCCACAGTCCCACCTCAAGGCCTTTGGACCAGCCACTTCCCTCCTGGAATGCTCTTTCTCCAGACAGCCTCATGACTACGTTCTCATGTCCTTCAGGTCTTGGATTAAAAATCACCTTCTCAGTGGCAATTTTCCTCACCTCCCCAAGCCCTGTCCCCAAGCACTTAAAATCCCACCCCTGATTTGGAGCCCTGGTGGTGCAGTAGTTAAGAGCTCGGCTGCTAACCAAAAGGTCAGCAGTTCGAATTCACCAGCCACTCCTTGGAAACCCTATGGGGCAGTTCTGCTCTGTCCTGTAGGGTCATTATGAGTCAGAATTGCCAGCAACAGGTTTGGTCAGTGCAGAAGGAACAATTCCTCTCAGATGTGCCTTGAAGGAATCCCATCATTCTCACCATTGACCTCACCTGAGAACATGTTAGAAAAGCATATTTTTAGCCCCACCCCAGACCTACCAAGTCAAACTCTAGGAGAAGCACCCAGAAACCATGAAAACACAGTCTACCCAGTTAAATGTGAAATTTCAGATAAATGATGAATAATTACTGGTGTACTTATTGTATAGGATATACTTATACTAAAATATTATTCATTGTTTACCTCAAACTCACATTTAACTGGGCATCCTGTATTTTTCTTTGCTATATCTGGCAACTCCCTGGTGAATTGAACTCTGTCCTTGGGGCAGGCCAGGAAAAGCCTTTCCACACCCCATTACTTGAGAGAAGAGTGAGAGGTTCCAGGCTTCTGCTGCCCCTCCTTCACCCCCAGAAAGGCACATGCAATGGCAGAAGGCTCCAGGCTTTGCTCACTTGGAGAATGTGCTCATCTCCTCCCGTGTCTGAGCTTCGTTCTCTTTGCTTAGGCTTTTCTTCCCACCCCTACCTGGGGCCTCCCCATCTGCCTTTTAACTCCAGTTTGCTCTTCAAGGAAGCCTTGGTGGCAAAGTGGTTAAGAGGTTGGCTGCTAACAAAAAGTCAGCAGTTCCAGCTGCTCCTTGGAAACCCTACAAGGCAGTTCTACTCTGTCCTATACGGTTGCTATGAGTGGGAATCGACTCAAGGGCAATGGGTTTGGTTTGGGTTTTGGTGCCCTTCAAGACTCACTGCCTCTCCCTAGAAACCTTCCCTGGGAAAAGCGTGTGCATAAAATCTGAGTTAAATTCTTCCCGGTACATGTGCAAACACCATCCTAGCAGTCACTGGTCTCAGACAGGAGACTCCTGTAGATGTCACCGTCTCTCCCATGGGCACCAAGTCCTTGGGGCAGGATGCTGTGTGCTCATCACTCTATTCCCAGCACTCTACTAACACCTGGCTTTCAGAAAGTGTTTGATGAATCAATGAGTGAATGAATGAATGCATAGTAACTTCTCAAGATAACAGTGCCCAGTTTCCTAGGGAACAATCAAGAGTAGATTTGAGGAAGGGTGGAGATCTCAGTGGCCTCTCATCAGAGAGAACAAGACTCACAAGGAGGGTACACTTGTCCCTGTACTCTGATCCAGGGTCTAGCAAAGTCCCTGGCAGATAGCCTATGACTTGGATTAACTCCACGGTCAGTCAGACTGTGGACCCGAGACCCTGTAACCAGTCCTGGCCACACCCATTTTCCAGCATCTCGGCTAGGGCCCTCTTGGAACTGGTCTTGAGCTACATGTGGTTTTCTTCCTCCATTTCCTAGGTCCTGAATTCACCCTACTAAATGTGGTCTAACTTAGGACCGATTAAACTAGGAGCCAAGTTCTGCTCTTTACTCAGCTGCCTCTCAACTCCCAGCCCTGGAGGATGTCTCTTTGTTGGATGGTAACCTGGATTTCCCTCCTAATTGCTGCATGGGTCCTGAACACCTGTTCTTTATGCCAGTCCATGAAATATTCCCCAATTAAAGCCTAGGAGAACGACAAAAAGCAAGACCTGTCTGCAAATGGAGAATTACACATTCAACAGCAACAGCAACACTAGGTCAGGCAATGGGTCGTTAAATCACTGAATATATACATCCTATGCAGAAGAAAAGCAATTCCAGAAACGTTTATGGCTGAGATTTAAAATGACTGGAGTTGAGACGTTCAGAGGTAAGTGTCCCAGGACAGCCTTCATGCTGGCTCTGGGTCTCAGCTCAGAGCCAGGGAAGGCAACCTTCACCACTCTCCAGGTAATGCCCAGGAAAGAAATTCATCTCGAGAGATGGTACGGCAATCTGTGTGACTTCTAGATGAGGTTAGAGAACGCAGAGAAAATTTCAATGAATATATTTGCTTTCTCTTTCAAACTTTGAATATTAATTCCAGTCTCTCAGAAAAGGAAGAGCACAGAGTCAAAACCTGGGCTTATCTTCTTTTGTGCCCGCAGTGTGATTGGAATGTGGTGTTAGTAAGATGACCTTGATGGTGACGTTGGCTTCCACAGGAATTGAGGAAGCTATTGTGTACTCTCTTCAGTAAAAAAAAAAAAAAAATGCCTCTGAGATTAAATAACACTGATGCCTTTGAATTAAGATGTTGGCAAAGAATACTGAATATACCATGGACTACCAGAAGAATGAACAAACCTGTTTTGGAAGAAATACAGCCAGAATGCTCCTTGGAAGCAAGAGTGGCGAGACTTCATCTCATGTACTTTGGACATGTTATCAGGAGGGACTATTTCCTGGAGAACAAGATCATGCTTGGTAAAGTAGAGGGTCAGGGAAAGAGAAGAAGACCCTCAGTGAGATGGACTGACACAGTGGCTGCAACAATGGGCTCAGACATAACAAGGATTGGAAGGATGGCACAGCCAGGCAGTGTTTCCTTCTGTTGTACACAGGTCACTATGAGTCAGAACCAACTCGACAGCACCTAACAACAGCAACACAATGTCTTTAGCACCTGAACCATCTGATGATGCACTACCATCTCTTTTGCCTTGAAATCGCCTGCTTGTATCTTGTACTGACGAACATATGCAAAATATAAGTCCAAAATTCACCTGCTCTAAGATGAGGGACAAGAGGAGGTGCCTCCGAACAATACCGTTGATGACAAGATTCCAGCAAAGTCCTTTAGGGCTTGAGTGTGCCAAAGATTGATGAGCTCAGGTCAGAGGGGAGGGTGCAAGGGACTAAAAGAGACCTCAGATTTCTGACTGCAGGTCAAAAGCTTCTGTCCTCCTCAGTGGTACACCCTGGTTTCCATGGATTGACAGGATAAAAGTGGTAGGGAACTGAGAGCAGAACCAAGGACAGAAAAGCCCTCCTCTTTCTTACCCAAGTCTGATTCAGAGTGTGCAATGGGGAGCCAGGCTGGGAGCGGCCCATGCCCTGGCTTCCCCATTTGATGACTTCTGAGGACATCAGGGACGCTCCTGAGGGTCATCTGCTTGTATGATTCCTTCTTTTTCTCTTCTCCATGGGACTTTATGACTCAAAAAGGCCACAGGTGCTAAACAGGGCTGCTGGCACCACTCATCCACTAGAAAATCTCTCAAGCCATGCCCTGCCTTTAAATATGGAAATCTCCTGCCATTCTGGAGTGCTTCCAGGAACAGATTACCCAATAATCAAGGTACACATGGGCTGACTTGTGCTTGGTTACTAATCTGTAGTGCACAGTTTCACCTATTCAAAGATGCAGTGAAACCAGTGTGAAATTGTACACTACAGATTAGTAAATAAACAGTTAAGCCTATGAGTCCCTTGCTTACTGGTTAACCCGCCCCTGAGTGCTCCAAACCAGACACCAACCAAGTGATTTCCAGGCCAAGGGGGCTTCCTCTCCCAGCGAGAGCAAAATGGAAGATTGGTGTAACTAGCTGAAAAATTTAAACCTCCACGAACGACTCAAACCCCAAAAGCCAAAGACGACTCAGGCAGAAGCACTTTTTTTGTCCCCAGTTAACTATAAAATTGTTCCACACCTGCATTTCACTACCTGCTCAGGGGTATGTGCCTGTTTGGCTCAAGGTTTTGGGAAGGGAGATTCAGTCTTCTCACAAAATAAGGCCATAACCTTTGGATGTCAGCATTTTCAGAAAGGAGACATGGCTCCTTCTCTCATCCCCAAACCACCCCCTACCTCACTACTCCTCTTCCTCGTACTCAGCAGGGAGCAAGACAATGCAGTTGATTCCTCCAGTTAGTAGGAACTTACTCTGTAGCTCCCTGGAGGAGGTAGGACAGGGAGGTAGTATATGGCGAGCACTAATAAGGCACCAAGAATTGTGCTGGTACTTTTATTCCATTGCCTCATTAAATCCACAACATCCCAAGAAGTAAAGGTTATTGTCCCATTTTACAGGTTAGGAAACTAAGCCAGTGGTCCAGCTCCCTCCAGCTCATCAGTGGTAGAGCCAGATGGTGATCTGAGGTTGCCAGTGCTAGGACATGAAGACACCTCTTCCTGGATGGCTCTTGACTCATTCTGAGATATTCTAAAACTCACTTAAACTCCTGGTTGGAGCTATTAATATTACCACTCCTTCTAAATTGGAATAATCTTGTCTGTTCATCCTCTCCCTCTTTCCTGTTTCCTTATCCTGTGGTGCTGCTGAATTAAATAATGTCTACAAAGCTTTCTGAGTTCCTTGAAGGGAAGTTTCAAATAAACACAAGTTATTAACCTTCAAAGCACCCAGACTTTTGAATGAAGAAGTTATAAAAATTATCATAAAGTCCTGCTGGGGTTTGATAATGAACAGAAGCTTTACTGAATCTTCAAACACTTCCTTTTCTTACTGAGAGCAAAGGTGAGTCCCTCCAGCCAGAATGGGCACTCATTCTAATGCCAGTCCCTAGCTCTTCTCTCTTCTGATGTAGGGAAGGTCAAGTGCCTCTTTCCAGAGCCTTCTGCAGTGACCTCACAGAGATTCTGAGCAGTGGGTACCTGAGGCATCTGAACAATACAGCTCCATCATTCTCTGGCTCTGACTCCCCAGTGCAGCCAAAACAACATGACATTATGACAATATCTAGCAGGAGAGAAGATGCCACTGCTGGGAAGTCAAGATCCACAAACTAAGTATTCAAAAGAGGTCTCATTCCTAGCAGCTGTGGCCCTCTGCACACTGACAGTACAACTATCATGGGTCAGAGAAGGACCTAACTTTGTCCACCCAAGCCAACCATTCACAGAAGCAAGCAGGACTCAAGCTATACCTCTCCTCTTGAGATTGTGCTATGAGTGGGAGAAGGGGAGGGGGAGGACAAGGAGAGAGGCTAATAGAGACACCCCATACCCTCTACTGGGCCTCTACACCATCTAGAAGAACCGACATGTTCAAATGCTGATTCAGGGTTGAGAATGGAGGAAAGGGCATGAGGTTCAATGGCAAAGTTGTCACCTCATTATCAATGGCCTTTATTATGGATTGAATTGTGTCCCCAAAAATGTGTGTCAACTTGGCTAGGCCATGATTCCGGGATTGTGAGACTGTCCACCATTTTGTCATCTGATGTGATTTTCCTATGTGTTGTAAATCTTACCTCTGTGATGTTAATGAGGCAAGATTACAGGTAGTTATGTAAACGGGGCCAGACTCAATCTACAAGATTAGGTTGTATCTTAAGTCAATCTCTTTTGTGATATACAAGAGAGAAGCAAGCAGAGAGACAGGAGGACCTCATGCCACCAAGAATGAAGAACCAGGTGAGTGCATCCTTTGGACCTGAGGTCCCTGCTCTGAGAAATTCCTAAACCAAGGGAAGGTTGATGACAAGGACCTCCCCCCAAAGCTGACAGAAAGCGAAAGCCTTCCCCTGGAGCTGGTACACTAGGTAACTAAAGCAGCCTTCTACCATATACTTTAGCCTTTAACTTAGCTTTGAGCTTAGCTCTGGGTTCACGATGCACCATTCTGAACAGTGATTACTGGACATCTCTGTGCCCAGTTTAGTGCTCAGGGCTACTATGGTGGCTACACAAAAGCCTGGCTACCTCACCTGCCTTCAGTGCTCTATGAAGCCAGCTAAGATAATAAACTTGTGGTGGAGATGTGGAGGAAGGTGCCTAATAATCACACCAGACGTGATAGGTCTGACCTAAAAGCACTAAACCCACAAAAAAAAAAAAAAAAAAACTAGCTGCCCAAAATCATGTTTGCTCAGGACCTATCAGCTCTTCTGGGAAGAATGGCAAACTGCAGTAGGGGTTGGTGGGTGAACCCCAGATCTCCAGAATGGAGACTCTTGAGAAAAGTGAAAGAACAAAGATGCCTCCTGCCTCTGGGGAAAATACCCATAGGTGGGGCAACCTCCCTAGAGGGAGGGGAGGCCTGAACTGAGGGGTCTAGGCTCTTACTAGAAGCCTGGTGGAGCAATGGCTTAAGCACTCAGCTGCTAACCAAAATGTTGGAGGTTCAAACCCACCAGCAGCTCTGAAGGAGAAAAGACGTGGTGATCTGCTCCCATAAAGATTGCAGCCTAGGAAACCTTATGGAACAGTTCTAATCTATCCTATGTGGTCACTATGTGTTGGAATCCATTCAATGGCACACAGCAACAACAGGCTCTTCCCTGAAACATTGTTTTGAGGTTGGCAGAGATAACAACTTTTCAGGGCAGTATATGTGAATATTCTCTGATCCCATCACAAGGCAATGGGGCCCAATTTATTTGAGAGGGAAGAAGTTATAAGAAAGTCTAAAGATCGCAGACTATCCTGTTAGAAGCTACAGCACTCAAGGGGAGCAAACCCTTTGCCAATTACAGTCTCGCAAGGCCTTCTATAAAACCAAAACACCAGACCAATTGCTGTGACGTCAGTTCCAACCAGGCTCCGCACTGGTTTGTTCAGTTCAAATCCCTGCTGAGAATTTGCACTTCTAACAAGTTCCCAGGCAACGCTAATGCTGCTGGTTAGGCACCAGTTCTGAGAACCCCTAGTAGAGCAGTGGTTTACGTAAGAATCACTTGGGGATCTTATTAAAATGTAGATTCTGATTCAGTATCTCTGGGGTAGAAATGCATATTCTCAGCAGGGGTTCAAAGCCATGATTCCAACTCGCAGCAACCACGTGTATGCAGAGTAGAACTGCTCTATACAGTTTTCAAGGCTGTGACCTTTTGGAAGCAGGTCACGAGGCCTTTCTTCTGAGGTGCCTCTGAGTGAATTTGAAATATCAACATTTCAGTTAGTAGTCAAGTGCCACCCGGGCAACCAGACCTTCTCTTGTCCCCCCATATAGAGTTCCCAAATCCTGTCACAGAGATCTGTACCCACAGTAGCTATTGGAAAGCTTTACTGATCTTGAATATAAGGGCAGGAGCTTTAGAGACAGAGGGACTAGGGGTCCCACTCATTCTACCTGGGAAGCCCTCAGAGTCAAAGAACATTATCACTAAGTCTTAGCTTCTGCTGACATGGATTGTGCCACGTGTCTTCAAAGGCAGATAACACTAAATGGGCACACCAGCCCAGGGGCAAGGACAAGAAGACAGGAGGGGACAGGAAAGCTAGAAAAATGGAAATGTGGAACCCAAGGTTGAGAAGTGGAGAATGTTGACACATGGTTGGCAACCAATGCCACAAAAAAATATGTTTGTTAATGGTTTAATGAGAAACTAATTTGCTCTGTAAACCTTCATCTAAAGCACAAGAAAAAAAAGATATATGAGAAAATACTAGTTGTTGTCGGGTGCCATCGAGTCGGTTTCGACTCGTAGCGACCCTATGCACAACAAAACGAAACACTGCCTGGTCCTGCGCCATCCTCACAATCGTTGTCGTACTTGAGCCCATTGTTGTAGCCACTATGTCAATCCCCCTCATTGAGGGTCTTCCTCTCTTTCATTGACCCTCTACTTTACCAAGCATGATGTCCTTCTAAAAAACAAACAAACAAAAAAAACCCAACTGTAAAATAACAGAAATGGTTGAGGAAACATGAACTCTGACTAGACATTAGGTAGTACTAAGCAGTCACTGTTAAATGTTTTTAGGTGTAAGGGCATTTTGGTTACATTTAAAATAAAATAATTTTTATTAAAAGCAGACTTTTTTTCACTACTGTTAAGATTATCACCGCACATGCTAAAACAGGAATTTTGGAATCACACAGATGTGGATTTAAATGCTTATATGGTGTTAGGCCCGGTGCATAACTTCCCTCAGCCTCAGTTTCCTCATCTGTAAAGTGAGGGTAGAACAGCACCCACCTCATAGTAACACTGGGAGGTTTGCCTTTTTTAACTATGTATAAACTACTAAACAGTGTGTCCAGTACAAGGTGAGCACTCAGTAAAGGGTCACCAGTCTAATTAGTGACTGAGCTGTAAGCAAGACGATACTAACCGTAAGAAAGGAACCCGCAGGAGGGAACGATGTGGTAGCTGAGAAAGGCTTCTATCTTGGTCATCTAGTGCTGCTATAATGGAAATACCACAAGTGGATGATTTTAACAAAGAGAAATTTATTCTCTCACAGTCTAGTAAGCTAGAGTCTGAATTCAGGGCGCTAGCTCCAGGGGAAGGCTTTCTCTCTCTGTCGGTTCTAGGGGAAGGTCCTTGTCATCAATCTTCCCCTGGTCTAGGAGTTTCTCAGCCCAAGGACACCAGGTCCAAAGGATGTGCTCTGCTTCCAGTGCTGCTCCCTTGGTGGTATGAGGTCCCATGTCTCTGCTAGCTTCTCTCTTTCATATCTCAAAAGAGATTGATTTAAGATACAACCTAATCTTGTAGATTTAGTCCTGCCTCGTTAACATAACTGCCACTAATCCCACCTCATCAACATCATAGAGATGGGATTTACAACACATAGGAAAATCACATCAGATGACAAAATGGTGGTGGATAATCACACAATACTAGGAATCATGGCCTAGCCAAGTTGACATATATTTTGGGGGGACACAATTCAATCCATGGCAGCTTTCCCTTTCTCAGGTGAGGAGGGCAGCCCCCTAGGGAAGAAGAAAAGTTTAATCAAAGGTCAGAAGATGTGGCAGCCTGGCTATGTGGAAGATGAGCCAGGCCAGAACAGACAGTTAAGAATCAGGGGAAATAAGGCTACCTTGCAAAAGAGGACCTTGACCTTCAGGCAGAAAGATCGGACAGTGGGCCATGGGACACCCCTGCTAGTGTTCAGGCTTTGGGCTATCTATATTCACCAATAGACAACGGTGTATGTCCTAGGACGGAACAGCTCACAGTTGTGGCACCACCCCTTTTTTCTCTCTTTGACCTTCCAGACAGGAACCCACAAAACACTGTTACCCCAGCTTTGGCTCACCATGGATGGCAGTAGGTGGCTGCCCTCAGCTCTTCAGCCAGAAGGTTGTGGGGGTCCTTAGTAGCAGTCTTGGGGATCTGAAAATCCCCAGAAAATGCTTGCCACGCTACTTTTCTAAAACACCAGCCCAGAGAGTGTGCCGGTGTGTCTTCTCCATTAACCACAGAGCTCCCCTCGGCACCCCCACCCCTGGAGAAGCAGCCCATTTTTCTCCACCACCAGTAAAGGCAGCCCGTGGATATTAAGAGAAATATCCTATAGATGAGGGTGCTTGGAAGGGGGCCGCCTTGATGAAAGTGGGTTGTTCTGCCAAGAAGTCTTGAATATGCTGTCTTGGTTTGAGGCTGGAGTGCAGAGCAGTGGCAGCAGGCGACAAGAATTGCCTTTTATCTAATTGGAAAACTCCCACCACGTTTAGAAGTACTCGTTTAGACAGGCAGATCAATAAAAGAAATGGGAAGCGGATGGCCGTGGAGATGTTATGGAGACAAGCTGGGCCTCTATACATCTGCTTAATAAAGATTAACTCATCCTAGTTGTAGTGGAAACCCAGAAGATCCTCCTGGCTCTAGGATGCAGCAAGCTTCATTTGTCTTCAAAGTGCAGATAATTCTCAGGAGAGATGAGAGAGACCCCTTCTCCTGTCTTCTCTTTACCTGGGTTCGAATGTTCCGGTAGAAGGGAAGTGTTGTGGGTTGCATTGTGTCAGCCAAAATTATGTGTCAACTTCATTAGGCTATGATTTCCGGTACTTGTGTGGTTGCCCTCCATTTTGTGATTGTAATTTTATGTTGAGAGGAGTAGGGTGGGATTGTAATACCCTTACTAAGGTCACATCCCTGATCCAAATGTAAAGGGAGTTTCCCTGGGGTGGCCTGCACTACCTTTTATCTTACAAGAGGTAAAAGGAAAGGGAAGCAAGCAGAGGGTGGGGAACCTCGTACCACCAAGAAAGCAGTGCTGGGAGCAGAGCACATTCTTTGGACCTGAGGTTCCTGTGCAGAGAAGCTCCTAGTCCAGGGGAAGATTGATGACAAGGACCTTCTTCCAGAGCTGACAGAGAGAGAAAGCCTTCCTCTGGAGCCGACGCCCTGAATTTGGAATTCTAACCTACTAGACTAAAAAAAAAAAAAAGACTGTGAGAAAATAAATTTCTTTGTTAAAGCCATCCATGTGTGGTATTTCTGTTATAGCAGCACTAGATAACTAAGACAGGAAGAGAGAGGCAGAAGAAGGACCTTGGGAATTTGATTAGGATTTTTATAGCATCTTTCTAAAATCGTTTTTCCTTGACCCAAACAAAAGTAGAAGGGGACAAAAAAGTAGAGACCCACAAGAAAAAGGGATAGAAAATAAGGGAGGAGAGACAATTTGGGAGAACTGCCTACCTCCCTTGCCACTTCACATCACTTTCTTGTGTGCAAGTCACAACAGACGATAACGTAGACGTCATGAGCTCTGTCTTAAGAACTCCCTAGCAGAAGCCCTCTTTCATGGCCATCTCTCTTACATGTCATTGACTTGAACCAAAAAAAACCAAACCTGTTGCTGTTGAGTCAATTCCGACTCAGTGACCCTAGTGGACACAGTAGAACTGCCCTATAGAGTTTCTAAGGAGCACCTGGTGGATTTGAACTGCCAAACTTTTGGTTAGCAGCCATAGCCCTTAGCCACTACCCTCACCACCCTCATAAGCTTTTGTCTGGCCCAGTCCTTGCTGCCATCCCTGCTCTCCTCCCCCTCACCCCCTTACCCTCCTCCTATACCCAGGAGCCATAAACTGCTGAGCCCACCTTTCATTTCAAACACACAGCATCGAAGCTGGTTCTCCTCAAAGGGAAAAACGCACCATGGCTGAGGGCCCAGAAATAGAAAAAGCGGGGTGTGTGTGTGTGTGTGTGTGTATCTGCCTGCCCACATGCGTGCACTGGGCTGGGGTATTTCTTTTACACTAGGAAATTTTTGAGGAAGCTGGGAACCCTGCCTTGCATTCCCGCATCCCTCCTTTGCCTCCTGCAAAAGTTCCTCTCTGGGCAAGAGCTGCAGGCGGGAACCTGCTGACACTCGGCTTTAATAAAGGCCTTTTCTCTTGCCTGGTCCTACGTGGAGACACAGGCTCATACCTGGGCCATGGGCCGGTTGCCATGGAAATGACTGCAGAGTCACAAATAAGGCGGTATTATGTTCTCTCAGCAGGACCAGACTAGAGCTAGAAGCTAGAGAGTGAAACAGGAAGAGAGAGAGTGGGAGACAGAGCCAGAAAGAAAGAGAGAACAGACATACCAGACACAGAGGGAATGCAAATAAAGAGGTGGAGTGCTGTTCGATGAAAGAAGATTTCAGACTGGGTGAGACAAGACACTGGAAAAGGGCACTGTTTTCTTTGAGAGGGGCTTGCATTTTCAAAAAGGGAGGGAGGAAAACCTATTACAAAGGGCCCCCCATGCACCTTCATCCCTTCCACTGGCTTTTTTCTCTCCTCTCTCATTTGGCAATCTGCAGAAAGCCTGCAAAGGAAGAGCTGGGGGATAGAGAATGGTGCAGGAGACAAGCCAGGCCATATCTCTTTTCTTCTCGGCCCCCAAATGCAGAAAGGCCCTGCTCTGATTCCCAGCAGCGAAGCTGTAGTCTGTTGGTCCCTGGCTCTCTGACAAGTTTCGTGCCAAACTTCCACCTTTCTAAACAGCAATAGCCCCTCCAGGACTGCCGGAGCTGCTCTTGACACCCTTGTTAAGATTTCTCTCCCAAGTCCGGTGTCCCAGAGGGAGGAGTGGCCACACTGTCTTTATAAGATCACTTTTTCATTCAAAGCTTCATTGGTTTCCTTGGTGTGGAAAAAAGTCTGAGCATCAAGGCCTAGATTCAGATTTTACAAGCAAATAAAAACACCAAGTTTATTTCAGCTGAGTCATGAGCCTTTATGTAGGGCAAGGAACTCTAAAGTTCTGCCCTTCTTAGCCTCGCTTTGAGGGGTTCTGTTTGTTTGTTGTTATGGATGCGTATGTATAGATTTCAACGCACACGATGCTTTTGAACAACACACACAAAATATCTCAGGAATCTTCCAGTCCATTATCAAGAGAGCCAAATTTTCAAAATGATTACAACCTCACGTGCTATCTCTGCCTTAGTCTAGATCCTAGACCAACTGAGGGACCTCCTCTGTAATGTGGTCTAAGCACTCCTAACAGTCTTGCCAACCCCCAATTTTTCCCCCATCAACTAACCTCAGTGCCTGGAACTCCACCATTCATGTTACCCCTTTCTGCTTTCAGAAGGTCTCGATTCAAAAACAAAGACGTTAGGGAGGGCTCCCCTAGCTTCTCAGTGTGAATGTGTTTTCAGATTAGCTGAGAAAGTGGAAGTTGGGGCGAATGAATTCTGATGCATACAGTAGGGAGCAGGGTGTTCACACCTGTCTTCTACTGATGAGAAATATCTGGTATGGAATCCAAACACTTGATTCATTGACCAGATTGAGGGAAAGAAGATGAAAAAAAAAAAAAAACACTCTAGGTGAATGCACACCATCGTCTCCACAGATTTTCTGCAGCGAAATTTTGTCTGAAGACACGGCTTTGATGGGGTGGGCTGGGCTGGACCACATGTCTACACACCACTCAAAGGGCGCCTTCATTGTCCTGGAGGCAGGCCCTTAGTGGGTCTGCCTCTTCATCTTCAATCACTAGCTAATCTTGAGCCTGGAAGACAAAGTCAAGGTAATGCCACTATTTCTCCCTAAGGCATAAAGCTGCCTGCTTCTGGGCCTACCAAGGTGGGTATTCTTCCCAACCAGCTGCCTCAGACTCCCTCTCAGCTCCATCAGTGTGGAAGCACCAAGAGTTGCCTAACAGGTGACAGGGCCTGGAGCTGTTTGCTCATCTCTCTGAAGGTTCTCTGACCTGGCAAAATGGCTCCAGACTGCTCATGGCCCTGATCTCAATCTGTACTTCTCCTTCCACACTACAGAGCAGGAGATAGAAAGTGAGCCTTGAGCTAACTCAAGAGGCCAAGTGCAGATTCTAGGACAGCATCCCAGGCAGCGAGCCAGCAGCCACCCTAATATCCCCCAGGTTTTTGGACTATAGAGAGAGTAGGAGACGCCACTTTTCTTACTGGGACTGGTAGTAATTTTGTTAATTAACAAGTTGGCGAAATCAAGGAATCACAAAAAGTAAAAGCAATGCATAAGGTCCTCAATAGTTTATTGCAGCTTAAAACAAAAATAAATGTACTTTTTTTTTGCTAACTTTTTATGGAAAACCAAACTGTTTTCTTACCAGAACATCGATAAAAATTCTCCAACGTCTTTCTTCAAAAGCCACATCCATAATGCATCATCTACAATCTTCAGAGTCTGTTCCTTTAAGCAAAGTGGAAATTTAAGGACACTTACAAAGGAATCTGAGTGCAAAATCCTTCATATTTTTCTATTTTTCTGCAATCGTTTATCATTCTTTCGCCCACATCTAATTCAACAGCAATTTTTTAGCAGCTCACATTTATTGAATCTTGTCAAAGCATGCAATTTTGTTTTCATAGAAACCTCTCTCTTCATTTGTAGTGTTCATTGGTCTAAATAATATTTAGTTAAACCATACATCAGTTAATCTAGTGAACTGGGTTAGCAGAGGTTGGTGAAAAGAGGCTCAACTGCTGTTTTGTTTTGTTTTTTTCTCTGAAGGCAAATCCTCAACCTAAGAAGTTTGTCTGGAATTGACCTTTAAGGAAAATCACATTTTAAATAGCAGAGGCAATTATCATAGACTGAAAATCGTTGGTGCAAAAATTAAGAAAATAGCTCCTACAGACAGAAAAACAAATGAGGGAGAGGAGGACTTCCAACATGACGAAATGAGGAGGTTGCCAATCGTCTCCCTAAAAGCAACTATTAAAACTGGGCAATATGAAAACAGCCATTTCAGAACCCTGGAAATCAACCAAAGACTTACAGTAAACAGAGGCAACCACTACCTTTGTAAAAGAACAGTGGGAATCTGTAGGATGCATTCCTGCAGCTGATCCCTCCCACACCCCCTCTACCCCTCAATCCTATATCAGTTAGCACAGTAGTCCTAATGGGCAGGGCAGGCAGTGAACAACCAAGGGCTTCATTGCCAGAAGGGAATGACTCGATGTGGAGTTAAAGATGAACAACCCACACCCAGCAGTGTTGCCAGTGATAAGTAGCGACCTCAGTGACTAGAAAACAGGAAGACCAGCAGTTACAACAGTCTGCACCTGCAATCCTGTTTGGGACAAGCAATGGACTAGAGGAGTAGCCAGAAATTTAAAGGGAATTGCAAGAAATGAGACACTCATACCAGTACTCGATAGTCTTTTCACATATTTCTGGCTAACATGGAGTTGATAGGCATGTGCAGGGGAGTCCAAAGAGAGCCTTAGGAGAAATAAAAGCCAGGGCAAACTTTAAAACTACCCGAATTTTGAATGTACTCTTGAACCGACACACAGATTCATCAGCTTTGTGTGGAAGCCTGACCGGCTAAAGCTATGTGAGGGTAACTTCGGAAGAATCAGTGTTTGGCCACCAAGCTATTCAGACATAAGGACAAACTCTAGGAAGCCAGGCGTAAAAATAAAAACAAAAATATACTTATATTTTTTTTTAATTTTGAGCAAAAGTATCAGCAGCCACCCACCACAAAGAAGACAGTTTTCATAGGGAAGTTACTAAACGAACAAACATACATTCTCAGGAAGAAAAATCAGAATCCAGAGTTACTACAATAAAAAAATACACTACCTAAAATTTCCAGTTTTCAACAAGCAATAATAAGACATAAATACTGCATAAAAACAACATGGGGCGGTGTCTGACCTCCTCTAACCTCACAAGGGGGTTGGAGAATTAAGATCAACAGTGCAAGGCTGACTCCCATGAGGCAAAGGCCAGACAAGACTCCTCTCTCCGCCATCTTTACCAATTCTGACACCAACTGCCCCTCCCACGGCATTCTCTACTTTCTTCCTAGTTTGTCTTAGTTTGAAAGCTCTGCTGAAACCTGTTCAACATCATAGCAACACGCAAACCTCCAATGAAAGATGGGCAGGGCTGCATAGGAGGTGCATTGGCTACAAATCAAACCAGGGTCTCCCACATGGAAGGCAAGAACTCTGCCACTGCACCACAACTGCCCCCATAAACTTAAACTGTAAGTACATAAAACAGTACAAAGAACAAAGCAACAAACAAATCTTAAAATGTTTTCTTATGGCAGGTGGGAATGGAAGTAGAAAATTGGGATAAAAATCCAAAAGCCAGACCCATTGCCCCTGAGTTGATTCCAATTCATAGCTACCCTACAGGACAGAGTAGAGCTGCCCTCATAGGGTTTCCAAGGCTGTAACTGTTATGGAAGCAGACGGCCACATCTTTCTCCTGTGGAGCATCTGGTGGTTCGAATACCAACCTTTCGGTTAGCAGCCAAGCACTTTCACCGCTGCGCCACTAAAAGGATTAAATCGGTAAAATAAATAAACGAATGAATGAGAGAAAGGGCATCTTCAAATAATTTAGTGATTCCCTCCTTTCCTTTCCCATAAGCGACCCCAAGATCTGTTAATGGGTTCCAAGGAAATTTTTTAAATCTGTATTTCAATGTAATAAACCACAGAGGATGTGCCTGTGACGTGCTAGGTGTCACAAAAATAACAAAACGTAGACCTTTAGTTGAAATTTGATTTTTCAGCTCCATGTGAAATAGAATGATCTGGGATCCGTCACTCATCAATGTACCAGGGAAGAACTCTTTAAGCTAGCTCACACCAACGCCACGAACTTTGCAAGAATCTTAAAATGAAACCAACACTTTCTTTCCTCGTGAGTTTGTTATCCTGTTTTGTCGACTATTTTTGTTCCTGTACTTTCAAACACTAGACCTAGATTTTTTTTTTAAGAATTTGATTGCAAGTTAGAGACGCACACATACTCCTACAGTAAGCCTCTGTTGGAATATGCAAAATTAAACAGATTGTGAAATAAAAGCCCCTTGTGTGCCAAACACGTGGGTATATTCACTTCTTAGTTCTGCTTAACCAACATGACTCTGCCTAAGATACAGTTTCCATGTGGGAAAAATGCAAATGAGAACTTCGAAGATACTCAGTAAATTCTCATCAGTTTACTAATAGTATTTCTTATGCTTTGCGTTACCTAGAATAGGAAGGTTTCAACTTTCTTTGTGGTGTGTGTCAGCAAAGAAGAGACTATGTTCTAACCATATGCGTTAGAAGCTTTGTGGCCAGAAGTGGAAATCCAGGCCTTGCCATGAGGTCTCAGGCCAGCCCACCCTTAGGGCCAACTTGAGCCACAGTGGCAGCCCCATAGCTTCAGATCAGCTTCTTCCTATTGGCATTCTCTGCATTGTGCACCCACTCTGTCCACTTCCGAGGGCACACCTGCAGAGAAGTATTCCCACCTGGGATCTGCCCATCCACATGGGTCCCCCAAGCCATGAACTATTCTCTTCTGATTTCCTTGTAATTCTGCCAGCCTTGTAGAACTCATCTGAAACTGCTGATCATTCGATCTGGGTAGAGAAAAAGTTTACTCTTCTTTGATTCATGCTAATTTATTAAGAGTTTTCTAAAACATGAAACTGCCAGGCAAATGTTTAAGAAACACACTCATTGGTAAGCAGCTGGAGAACATCCATCTGAATTCAAAAAGTAAATGTACTTGTGTCAAATGTAATCATTTGAGGAAGTCCAGCAGCACTTTATCAGCTATTAGACATGCTGCAAGTGAGAAAATGCAACATTTTTTTTTTTTAAAGTCTAATGGTTCAGTTTGACCAAGGTGGGCCCTTCCCACAGCCATCTGACCTGGTTACTCCTTCTACTGCACAGCCACTGAAGATGGGTGAGTTAGCCTTTTACGGGTAGAGAGGAGCCCTGGTGGCACAGTGGTTAAGAGCTCAGCTGCTAGCTAAAAGGTCATTGGTTCAAACCCACCAGCTGCTCCATGGCGGAAAAGACCTGGTGATCAGCTTCTGTAAAGATTACAGCCCAGGAAACCCTATGGAGCAGTTCTACTGAGTCCTATAGGGTCACTATGAGTTGGAATCAACTCCACAGCACATAATACACAACAACAACACGGGTAGAGAAGGAATCCCTGGGTGGTGCTAACAGTTAAGCACTTGGCTACTAACTGAAAGGTTAGCAGTTCAAACCCACCCACAGGTACCTCAGAAGACAGTCCTGGGGATATGCTTCTGAAAGGTGGCAGCCTTGAAAACCCTATGGAACAGATCTACTCTGCACACACAGGGTCACCATGAGTCAGAATCAACTTGACAGCAACTAACAATAACATGGGTAGAAATCATGAGAGTTAATGAATTAACCAGGCCAGCAGGTAGAGACCCTTCTCCAGTCTCCCTCATATGCATGTGAAAGCTGGACGATGAATAAGGAAGACCAAAGAAGAATTGATGCCTTGAATTGTGGTGTTGGAGAAGAATATTGAATATACCATGGACTGCCAAAAGAACCAACAAATCTGCCTTGGAAGAAGTATGACCGAAGCATTCCTTGGAAGCAAGGATGGCAAGACTATGTCTCACATACTTTGGACATGTTATCAGGAGGGATCAGTCCCTGGAGAAGGACATCAAGCTTGGTAAAGTAGAGGGTCAGCAAAAAAGAGGAAACCCTCCATGAGATGGATTGACATGGTGGCTGCAACGGCTTAAGCAGAACAACGATTGTGAGGATGGCACAGGACCAGGTAGTGTTTCATTCTGTTGTACGTAGGGTCGCTATGAGTCGGAACCTATTCAATGGCACCTAACAACAACAACAATGAAAAAAGTAAACAATACTTAAGGACACTTGCATAATATAAGCAGAGAGATGGAAACTCTAAGAAAGAATCGAAAGGAAATGCTAGAAATCAAAAATGTTGTCACTGAAATGAAGAATGCCTTTGACGGGCTCAGCAGTAGACTGTGCTCAGCCAAGGAAATGCCTGGTGAGCTTCGACACATGTCAACAGATGCTCCCCAAACTAAAACACAAAGAGAAAAAAGAATTTAAAAAATGGAACAGAATTACCAAGAACTGTAGGACAATTACAAAAGGCATAACATATGCATAATGGGAATAACCAGAAGGAGAAGAAAGATATCATGGAGTTGAAGAAATATTTGAAGTAACGATAGCTGAGAATTTTCCAAAATTAATGACAGATGCCAAGCCACAGATACAGGAACCTCAGAGAACACCAATCAAGATAAATACCAAAAAATCTATACGTTGGTGTATTATATTTAAATTTCAGAAAACCCAAAAACAAAAATAAAATCTTGAAAGAAGCCAGAGGCAGGGAAGGGAATCTTAACCTATAGAGGAACAAATATAAAACTTACATTGAACTTCTTATCAGAAACCATGAAAGCGAGAAGAGAGTAGAGGGAAATATTTAAAGTATTGAGAGAGAAAAAACACCAACTCAGAATTCTAGGATTCTGTATCCAGAAAATTATCCTTCAAAAGCAAAGAGGAAATAAAGACTTAGACAACAAAAACTCAGGGCGTTTTTTACCAGTAGATTTGCCTTGCAACAAACAAAAATTTCTTCAGAAAAAACGACAATGATGTAAGTCAAAACTAGGATCTACGTAAAGAAAGGACACATGTCAGAGAAGGAATAAATTAAGGTAAGATAAAACCATTTATTTTTCTTATTCTTAATTGATATAATAACTATTCAAAGTGATAATAGCAACAATGTATTAGATGATTATAGCATATGGATAATTGAGTTGAATGACAGCAATGTCATAGGAAGTGAGAGGGAGGAATTGGGAATAGTTTGTTATAAAGCACCTGCACTATCTCTAAAATAGTATAATCTTATTTGAAAGTTGACTTAGGCTAGTTGTAAATGAATATTGGCAATCACTAATTAAAAAAAAAAGTACAACTGATATGCTAAGAGAGGAGAGAAAATTGAATCATATAAAACCAGAGAGGAAGAAAAAGGGGGAAGATAAAAAAGAAACAAAGAACAAGTACAATGAATAGAAAACAGTTATGACTGTGGTATATATTAATTCAACTAGATCAATAATCATTTTAAATGTGAATGTTCTAAATACACCAATTAAAAGCCAGAGACTGTCAGACTAGTTAAAAAAAAAAAAACTATATGTTGTCTACAAGAAAGTCACTATAAGTACAAAAACACAAAAAGATTGAAAGTAAAGGAATAGAGAAAGACTTACCATGCTAACATTGATCAAAAGAAATTTGCTCAACAACAACAAAAATTAATTATTTTTAAAAAAAAGAAACAAGAAAGCTCGAGTAGCTATATTATTTGCAGTCAAGGCAGACTTTAGAAAGAAAACTATCTTGCATAAGGAGGAGCATTACATAATGATAAAAGGGACAATTCTCTCAGGAGACATACTAATCCTTTTTATTGTTTTATGGCATTGGTTAACAACCCCACAACATGTCAACACGCTCCCTTCTCAAACTTGAGTTACCCATTACCAGCTTTCCTGTCCTCCTGCTCCCTTTTAGTCCTTGCCCCTGGGCTGGTGTGCCCCTTTAGTCTCACTTTGTTTTATGGGCCTGTCCAATCTGGAGTGACCTAAGCTGAAAATGTATCTGGGGGCCATACTCTCAGGGTTCCTCCAGTCTCTGTCAGGCCAGCAAGTCTGGTCTTTCTTTTTAATTTAGAATTTTATCCTACAATTTTCTCCAGCTCTGTCCAGGACCTATTGTGATCCCTGTCAGAGCAGTCAGTGGTGGTAGCCGGGCACCATCTAGTTCTACTGGACTCAGTGTGGTGGAGGCCGTTGTAGATGAGGTCCATTAGTACTTTGGACTAACCTTTCCCTTGTGTCTTTAGTTTTCTTCATTCTTCCTGCTCCCAAAGGGGTGAGACCAGTAGAGTGTACTAAATGGCTGCTCATAGGCTTTCAAGACCCCAGACGCTACTCACCAAAGTAGAATGTAGAACATTTTCTTTATAAACTATTTTATGTCGAATTGAACTAGATGTTCCCCGAGACCACAGTCCCCACAGCCCTCAGTCCAGCAATTCAGTCCCTCAGGGGGGTTGGATCTGTCTATGGAGCTTCTATGACCTTGCCGTGAACAAGTTGTGCTGGCTTCCCCAGCATTGTGTACTCTCTTACCCCTCACCAAAGTTACCACTTATCTATTGTCTATTTAGTGTTTTTCCACCCTTCCCCTCCCTTGTAACTATCAAAGATTGTTGCTTTTTGTGTGCAAACCTTTTCACGAGTTTTTATAGTTGTAGTCTCATACAATATTTGTCCTTTTGTGATTGACTTTTTTCATTCAGCAGAATGCCCTCCAGATTCATCCATGTGACATAACAATCCTTAACATGCATGCATCTCATAATCGAACATCAAAACACATGAGGCAAAAACTGATAAAACTGCAAGAAGAAACAGACAAATCCACTCTTGTAGTTGGAGACTTCAACACCCTATCAGTAACTGACAGATTCAGCAGGCAGAAAATTAGTAAGGATAGAGGTGAACTGAACAACACCATCAATCAACTGGATCTAATTGACACTTATAGAATACATTAGCCAGCAACAACAGAGCACACATTCTTCTCACGCTCATAAGAAACATTCGCCAAGACAGACCACAATCTGGGTCGTAAAACCTTAACAAATCTAAAAGAATAGAAATCGTCATGTTTTTTCAGACTACAGTGCAATTAAACTAGAAACTATTAACTGAATGATACCTAGAAAATGCCCATATATTTTGAGATTAAACAACATACTTCTAAATACATGGGTCAAAGAAGAATTTCTGAAAAGAAATTTTTTAAATACTTGAACTAAATAATAATGAAAATACAATTTGTGGGATGTCACAAAAGTAGTTATTAAAGGAAAATTGGAGCACTGAGTGCATATATTAGAAAATAAAAAGATCTTAAATCAATAATTTAAGTTCCCACATTAGAAAACTATAGAAAGGAGATTATACACCTGAAGCAAGTAGAAGAAATAATAAAAATTAGAGCAGAAATCAATGAAAATGAAAAGAGAAAATCAGTAGAAAAAAAAGCCAACAAAACCAAAAACTAATTCTTTGAAAACCACAATAAATTGATAAGTTTCTGGCCAGGCTGATCAAGAAAAAAAGAGAGGAGACACAAATTACTAATATCATAAATGAAAGAAATATCATCACTATTGAGCCCAGAAACACTAATAGAGTAACAAAGGGATATTATGAACAACTCTATCTATGCCCATGAATTTTACAACTTAGATGAAGTGGGGCAATTACTTAATAAAACAAACTATCAAAACTCATGTAAAAGAAATAGATCACCTTGATAGGCCTGTATCTATTAAAGAAATTGAACCAATAAGAAATAACCCTTCAAAAAAAAAAAGATGGTTTCAGGCTCAGGCAGTTTCACTGGTAAATTCTATCAAACATTTAAAGAAGAAATGATATGCATTTTCTACAATCTTTAAAAAAAAAAAGAAGAAGCAAATGTAACACTTCCAAACTCATTGCACGAGGCCAGAATTACCCTTCTGTCAAAAACACATAAAGACATTCCAAAAAGAAAACTACAGTCTAACATGTCTCATGAACATAAATGCAAAAATCCTCCAAATATCAGATTGAATACAACAATGTGTAACAAAAATTACACGCTATGACCAAGTGGGATCTAAGCAGGTATGCAAGGGCTGGATCAACAATGGCAAATCTATTATTGAAATCAATCACATTAACAGACTGAAGTAGAAAAATCATATGAGCATATCAATGGTTGCAGAAAAAAACATTTGACAAAATCCAACACCTACCCATGCATGATAAAAACTCAAAGAAAACTAGGATTAGAGAGGAAGTTCCTTCATTTAATAAAGAACATCTATTAAAAAAAAAAAAAAAAAACCTACAGCTAACATCATGTTTAATATTAGGAAACTAGATGCTTTTCCCCTGAAGATCATGAATAAGGTAGGGATGTCCCCTCTCACCACTCCTATTCAACATCCTACTAGAAATCCTAGCTAATGCAATAAGACAAGAAAAGGAAAAAAAGGTATATAGATTGGGAAGGAAGAAATAAAACTGTCTTTGTTCATAGATGATTGTCTATATAGAAAATTTTAAAGATTGGCAAAAAAAAAAAAAAAAAACCCTCCTGAAACTGATAAGTAATCATAGCAAGGATATGAGGTTAACATACAAAAATTGATTGCTTCCCTATATACCAACGAAACTCATACCCATTGCTGTTGAGTTGACCCCAACTCATAGCAGCCATATAGGACAGGGTAGAACAGCCCCATAGGGATTCCAAGGGGTGGCTGGTGGATTTGAATTGCTGGCCTTTTGGTTATCAGCCGAGCTCTTAAGCACTGCATCACCAGGGCTCCATATACCAATAAAGACAACTAGAATTTAAGATTAAAAATACAATAACATTTATATTAGTGCCAAAAAACACTTAAGTATAAATCAAATAAAAGGTATACAAGATTTATATGAGGAAGACTACAAGACTCTTATGAAAGAAATTGTTTTGGTTATTTAGTGCTGCTACACCAGATATGCCACAAGTGGATGGCTTTAACAGTTTATTCTCTTACGGTCTAGCAGGCTAGAAGTCTGAATTCAGGGTGTCAGACCCAGGGGGAGGCTTTCTCTGTTAGCTCTAGAGGAAGGTCCTTGTCATCAATATTCCCCTGGACTAGGAGCTTCTCCACACAGGAACCCTGGGTCCGAGGAACATGCTCTGCTCCCAGTGCTTCTTTCTTGGTGATATGAGGTCCCCATGTCTCTCTGCTCACTTCTCTCTTTTATTTCTCAAAAGATATTGGCTTAAGACACTAATCTTGTAGATCTCATCAATATAACTGCCACTAGATCTCATCAATATAACTGCCACTATTCTATCTCATTAACTTCATAGTGATAGGATTTACAACACATAAGGAAATCGCATCAGATAAGAAAATGGTAGACAATCATACAATACTGGAAATCATGTATTCTGTCAACTGGGAGCCAAGCTGACAGATATTTTTGTGGGACACTTTCAATCCATGAACAGAAATCAAACAAAATCTAAATAAATGGATAGATATTCCATGTTCATGGATAGGAAGGCTCAATATTGTTAAGATATCGATTCTTCCCAACTTGATCTATAGATGTAATTCAATCCAATCAAAATCCCAACAAGTTATCTTTTGACTTTTGACAAACTGATTCTAAAATATATGTGGAAAAGAAAAGACTCAGAATTAACCAAAACAGCACTGAGGAACAAAGTCAGAGGACTGACAGTAGTCCGGACTTCAAGAGTTACTATAAAGTTACAATAATCAAGACAGAGTGGTTTTGGTGAAAGAATAGAAAAATAGGCTAATGAAACAGAATAGAGAGCCCATAAAGAGAATCACATAAATACACTGTATTTTTATGCAAATAATGCACACCTTCTATGTTTGTTTGCCAACCACTCCCTCTCTCATTTGAGGTATTCTAAGCCTGCTATGCTATTTTTTTTTACAGAAACATGTTAAAAAATTGGCATAGTGATGCTTAGGGAAGTACCTTAGGGGGAGAGATGGGTTGGAAAACAAAGGTAGAAGGCACGCATTATTTGTGTAAAAATATGGCACTCAACTGATCTTTGACAAAGGAGCAAAGGCAATTTAATGTAGAAAGTAGAGTCTTTTCCACAAATGGTACTGGAAAAACTGGACATTCATATGCAAAAAAAAAAAATGAATACTAACACAGACTTTACATATTTCACAAAAATTAACTCAAAATAAATCATAGACCTATCAACTCAATGGCACTAGGTTTAAGTGTAAAACACAAAATTATAAAACCTTTATAACATAGGAGAAAATTTAGGTGGCCTTGAATTTGACAGTGAGTTTTTTGACACAACACAAAAGGCATGACCCATGAAAGAAAAAAATGACAAGTTTTTTATATTAAAAACATTTGCTCTGTGAAGGAAACTGTTAAGAGAATGAAAAGACAAACCACAAACTGGGAGAAAATATTTTCAAATCACATATCTAATAAAGGGCTTGTATACGAAAAGAATGCTTACTTAAAACTCAACAATAAGAAAACAAACAACCCAATTACAAAATGAGCAAAAGATCTGAAACAACTTACCAAACAAGATATACGGATGGCAAATAAGCATATGAAAAGATGTTCACCATCTTATGTCATTAGAGAATTGCAAATTAAAAATAACAATGAGATACTACTACACACTGTTTTATAAAAAAAAAAAAAAAAACTGTTGCCAGTCCAGTCAATTCCAAGTCATAGTGACCTCACGTGTTACAGAGTAGAACTGTTCCATAAGGTTTTCTTGGTTATAATCTTAATGGAAGCAGATCACCATCACTTTCAAATTAAAATGGCTAAAATCCAAAACACTGACAACACCAAATGCTGACAGGGATGTGGAGCAACAGGAACTCTTACTCATTGCTATGGGAATACAAAATGGTGCAACCACTTTGGAAGACAGTCTGGCAGTTTCTTACAAAGTCCTTAACATACAATCCACCAACTGTGCTCCTAGGTATTTACTGAACTTATATGTATTAGTTGAGAACTTAAATGTACATAAAAACCTGCACACAAATGTTTATAGCAGTTTTGTTCATAATCACCAAAAACCAGAAGCAACCAAGATGTTCTTCAATATGTGAATGAATAAGCAAACTGTGGTATATCCATACCATGGAATATTACTTGCCAATAAAAAGAAATGAGCTATCAAACCATGAAAAGACATGAGAGAACCTTAAATGCATATTGTTAAGTAAAAGAAGCTAGTCTGAAAAGGCTGTATACTGTCTGACTCCAGCTATATGACATTCTGGAAAAGGCAAAACTACAGAGACAGCAAGGAGATCAGTGTTCGCTGGGGTGGGGGTGAGGGAGGGACAGGAGTAATGAAGAGGAGGGGCACAGGGCATGTTAAGGGCAGTGAAACAGCTCTATGCACTACTCTATGGTGGATTCACGGCATTATACATTTGTCAAAACCCATAAAACTGTATAACACACAAAGTGAGTGCACCACAAGTGGATGGCCTTAAAGAAGAGAAATTTATTCTCTCACTGTCTAGTAGGCTACGAGTCCAAATTCAGGGCATCAGCTCCAGAGGAAGGCTTTCTCTGTCGGCTCTGGAGGAAGGTTCTTGTCATCAACCTTGCCTTGGTCTGGGAGCATCTCAGTGCAGAAATCTCAGGTCCAAAGACGTCCTCTGCTCCCAGCTGCTTTCTTGGTGGTATGAGGTTCCCAACTCTCTGCTTGCTTCCATTTTCACCTCTTGAGAGAGAAAAGGTGGTGCAGGTCACACCCCAGGGAAGCTCCATTTACATTGGATCAGGGAGATGAGCTGGTAAGGCTGTTACAATCTCACCCTAATCCTGTTTAACATAAAATTACAATCACAAAATGGAGGACAACCAGAGAACACTGGGAATCGTGGCCTAACCAAGTTGATACATGAATGTCGAGGGGACATAATTCAATCCATGACAGTGAGCTTTAAGGTAAACTATGGGCTTTAGTTAATAATAATGTATCAGCATTGTTTCAATAATTGTAACAAATGCAGCACACTAATGCATGACGTGAGGAGCCCTGATTGAGGAACAGTTAAGCACTTGGCTGCTAACCAAAAGGTTGGAGGTTCGAACCCACACAGCAGCTCTGTGAGAGGAAGACTTGGCAATCTGCTCCAGTAAAGACTGCAGCCTAGAAAACCCTATAGGGCAGTTCTGCTCCATCACATGGAGTCACCATGAGTTGAAATCAACTGGACAGCACCTAAAAACAACAGCAATGTGTGGTGGAGGATTCCTGGGTGTCATAAACAGTTAAGCACTCAGCTACCATCAGAAAGGTTGATGGTTCGAACACACCCAGAGGAACCACGAAAGACAGGCCTGGCAATCTGCTTCCAAAAGGTGACAGCCTTGAAAACCCTGTGGAGCAGTTCTACTCAGAAGACATAGGGTTCCCATGAGTCAGAGTCGGCTCCATGGCAGTTATAGCAACAACGACGCGTGGCGTTAATAATGGGGGAAATATGGGGGAGGGGGGTAGGTATACCTGGGAACTCTCTGTATTATCTGCTCAATTTCTCTGTAAATCTAAAACTGTTCTAAAAAATAGTCTATTAATTTAAAAAAAAAAAAAAGCTGGACCCAAAAGGCAAGAATAAGTAAAGGATAAGCAAGGAAATTGGCAAATAGCTGGGTAAAGCTTGCGAGCATTGAATGTAAGAAACAAAATTAATAACAACAATAATGATTTATTTGGAAGACTTAAAGCAGGTAGAACTAAAATGCTACAGAAAAGAGACCAGAATATGGGAAAAGAAATGATCTGAAGTTCTAAAGCTCTTGAATTGTTCAGAAGAAGATTACTGCTATTGCTCCAGTTTTAATCAACTGCGCACATTAAAAATTAAAATGGAACCAGTAAACCAATAGGAATACCCACTGCCGTCGAGTCAATTCCGACTCATAGCGACCCTGTAGGACAGAGTAGAACTGCCCCATAGAGTTTCCAAGGAGCGCCTGGTGGATTTGAACTACTGACCTTTATAGTTCACAGCCGTAGCACTTAACCACCACACCACCAGGGTTTCCACCAATAGGAATGGGGCAAGAAATTTCAAAGACAGTTGAAGCCAAAAAAGAACAATAAAGATTTGCTCTGAGAGAAAGGAGGGAAGAAGAAAAAGGCAGAGAAAGACCGTGGGGACAGACAACATAAAATAAGATGGTAGACATAAATTCAAACATATTCACAAACTTCAAATTAATTGAATTTAATGTATTCATTAAAAAAAAAAAAAACAGAAATTCCCCATTTAGATTTTTATAAACCTCGTTATACGCTAAAAATACAAGCTCTGGTAGTGCACTGATTAAGTGCTCAGCTGCTAACCGAAAGATTGGGGTTTAAATTCACCCAGCAGATCCAAGGGAGAAAAACTTGGTGATCTGCTTCTGTAAAGTTTATAGCCTAGCACACCCTATGGGAAGTTCTACTCCGTCACGTGTGATCACTATGAGTCAAAAACTGACTCGACAGCACCCAACAACAACCAAAAACCCAAACCCATTGCCATCGAGTCAATTCTGACTCACAGCGATCCAAATGGACAGAGTAGAACTGCCCCACAGGGTTTCCAAGGAGCGCCTGGTGGATTTGAACTGCCAACCTTTTGGTTAGCAGCGGTGGCACTTAACCACTACTCCACCAGGGTTTCCAAACAACAACAGCTGTATGCGATTTGATGGAAACTCGCCTAAAACGCAATGACATATAACTGTTAAAAGTGCATCGATGGAAAAAGATATGTTAGACATATCCAGCTAAGGGGGAAAATGCTGGAGAAGCAATATTATCATCAGAAACGGAAGACTTTAAACAAAATTAGAGAGACAGATAGGTAGACAGATGATAGACAGGTATATAGATAGGCAGGTACATGGACAGACAGATAGATATAGTGATTATTATCTAGGGATTAAAAGGGGCACTTCACCAGTAATAATAAAGATAACTTACACTTATAGGGCACTGACTATGTGCCAGACACTATTCTAAGTGCTTTCCATATTCATTAACTTATCTAATCCTCACACCGATCCCAGGGCATAGCCATTTTGCAGATGAGAAAACTGAATCACAGAAAGTAAGTGGCTTTTCCAAGCTCCAGAGCTAGTAAATGACAGAGCTATGATTCAAACCCAGGCAGTCCAGCTCTGGCATCTAAATCGTGAATTTTTGTCTTAGAGCATAGCTTCAAAATACATGAAGCACACACTTATAGAACCACAGAGAGAAATCGGCAAATCATAATGGGAATTTTAATACACATGTCTCAGTAGCTAATTAAGCAAATGAAAAATTAGTGAAGGTATAGAACACAATTAAAATACTTGATCTAATGGCTCTATATAAAAATCCATTCCTAACAATTAGAGACTACATGCTCTTTTCAAGCAGCATGAAACATTTATGAAAATAGATCACTTGAAAACTTGTCAAGCAATTCTCTACAAATACTGGAGAATGAAAAGCACAGAGGCCATGACCTCTGACTACAATGTGATTAGATTAGAAATCAATAACAAAACCCAAAACCCATTGCCATCAAGTCAATTCCAACTCATAGTGACCCTATAGAACAGAGTAGAAGTGCCCCACAGGGTTTCCAAGGAGTGGCTGGTAGATTCAAACTGCCAACCTTTTGGTTAGTAGCTGAGCTCTTGACCACAGTGCCACCAGGGTTCCGTCGATAACAAAAAGATAACCCCAAATAACTCATACATTTTGGAATTTTAAAACACAATTTTAAATAAATTATGGGTTGGGTCAAAGAACAAAATCATAATTGATATAATAAAATGTTTAGAACTAAATGACGATAAAAACACCACACACCAAAAGTTACAGAAGGTAGTTAAAGCAGTGTGTAAAGGGAATTTTATATTTTTAATTAGAAAAGAAAGCAGATGAAAAATTAATGAGGTTCTTTGCACGACTCAAAATAGAAAAAGAGCATCTCAAGAAGATAGAAAGAAGGAAGAAAATGATAAAGAGCAACGGATTAAGTAGAAAAACCTCTGGTAAGTTGTTTCAAGAGAAAATAAAAGCTTCCACAAAATTAGTCCTGAGGAAGAGGCGTGCAAACTGCATAGGACACAGCCAGGAGGCCAGGGGTCTTCACCCACCACTGCATGATCTCCAGCAGGTTCTTAAACACACTGAGCTGCACTTTGCTCCTCTCTAAAATTAGTCAGATCAACTTTCAGAAACTCTGCAATTCAAGTCTCTGTGTCTCCCACTTCAGAGACAATTTATTAAGACTGTATACGGAAGTGTAAATGAGCTGGCAGCTACAGCATTGTTTGAGAGGAGAAAATGTCTTTTACTCTTTTTGCAAGAACTTTACAATACAACCAGGAAGTAAGGAGACACATCTAAACGGCAGCTCCTCCCTTGTGTCAGCTGAAATTGAGCTAAGAAAGCGCTAGAAAATTCCCAGCTGAGCAAGGAAACCACCTTCATTCAAAAGCCTCTCCCTGGGGAATTCATAAGTATCAACTGGAGAGTTTCTAAGATTATTGATTGCCCTGTGAGTCTGAAGTCCCAAATGGATGGTAAGTTCAGGATGTACACAGCTCTCAGCAAAGAGTAGACACTCAAAAATATTTCTGAATAAATGAACTAAGATGAAAATGCAGATGATATATATTAAAAAAAAATATATATATATATATGAGAAGTGCTAATTCAGGCTTTAGAATAAAACCAGTGTAGACCGATCACTCAGTTCATGAAGAAAAGAAAAGTTGGACCAGACACCTGAGAGCCCAAGTCTTTAAATTGGATTAGACGGTGATTGACAATGATGGATATTCTGACTAACTAGAATTAAAGACTTCAGCCTTTCATACTTGCCTATGGGTCTTTGGCAGGAAGGGACCATAAAAATCACAAGAAGTACAAATGCAGCCGGTGGCGCAATGGATCACTTTTACGTGACCTTTCTCACCATGGTCTTATAACTCCCACCACATGACTGGGTGGAACTACGCAAATAAGGTGCTTGTTGCCCACCAAGAGAATTGGACAGCTTGCTAATAATACAAATAAGGTGCACTGTGCCCTTGTAGGGGGTAGGACCATGCAAATAAAGTACATGGAACTCTAACTAAGGGCTTGGTCAGTTTTGCCATCCCCACTAGGCTTAACATGAGGCATTCCAGAGGCAGAAGGGAGGGAGAGAGGCGAGACCGCACCACCGATAAGAAAGAAGAGCTAGGAGTACAGCACATCCTTTGGACCCAGGATCTCTGTGCTGAGAACCTCCTAGACCCAAGAGACAGAGAGAAAGAGAGCTGGAACACCAGAGACAGTGAGAAGCAACAGCAGAGAAATGGTGGCAGCTGAGGGAGAAGAACCAAGAGATCAGCAGGAGATGGCACGGTAGGCTTCCCAGCCCATGAAGTGAGGAAGCTGAGCACCTTCAGATGGAAGGCTTGCTGGTGAAGTGGAGTGCCTTCAGGCCAAGGCTAACTGGCGGAATGGGGTGCCTCCGAACTAAAGCTTTGTAAGTAATACTTGCCTGAGTAGGGTAGAGGCTGGTCAAAGGGGTCGAGGGGCTAAGAGGTCAAGGGCCAGGAGAAGTCTGCCTGTGGGCATGACTGAGAAGCTGTCCTGATCGAAGAACTATATCCTGAGTCATCCCTGATCCTCAGTTGTAACCTGTTACTTCCTTAGTGAACCGCAGAATCGTCGGATATGATCTGAGTTCTGTGTGGCCATTGCAATGAGTTTCTGAGCCCATGAGAGAGGTAGAGAGTGCTGTGGGAGGGACAGCTGGTGTCAGAATTGGTAAACAGGTTGGAAGGTAGAGGCATGTCTGACCTCCACCTCATGGGAATCAGCCTTGGGTTGTCCATGCTGATAATGACTCCCCCCCTCCATGAAGTTAGAGGATGTCAGAGGCGCCCACTACAGCAATTTTACACAGCCCAAGGATTTCTCATGGCCTCTCTACCCAGAGAATGACCAACTGAATACAGTCAAGGATTTGAGAAAAAGATAGTCATATTGTAGACTGGTTCCTTGAGAAGGGCACCTCTTTAAAATTAGGTCACCTCTTTAAAATTAGGTCACCATAGCATGTAATCTAATCTGTTTTAAATGGGTTTATGATATATCCTCTTTTTAAAGGGGTGGGGGGGGTAAGATGTGCTAATAATATTCAAGTCATGAGACTATATAACCAATGTACCCAGTACCACCAGCTACCTAGATGGATATAGCCAAAATAACCAAATCCTTTGCTGTCTAATCAATCCTGACTCACAGTGACCCTACAGGGCAGAGTAGAACTGCCCCCTAGGGTTTCCCAGGCTGCAATCTTTACAGAGGCAGACTGCCACATCTTTCTCCAGCATAGTGGCTGGTGGATTCGAATCGCCTGCCTTTCAGTTAGCAGCCAAGCACTTAACCACTGCACCGCCAGGGCTCCTTTTCAGAGCAGACCACAGTCCAGCAGTAAATTTTATCCATGGAGGTCAGAGAAACTTTTCCAGTGTCTGTTCTTCCTTTGTTATGGGTAAACTAATATATAATGGAATATTTGCAGTAGTTCCAGAAGAATAAATCTGACAGTTTTTAGTTTCCTGTCTCAGACAAGAACTGGAGAGTCAGAAAAATTCTCCTAGAAGAAGGCTGTGTAATTGTCTTTGCGATAGTATAGCAGCCCCTCCGAGACTTAACTGTTTAAAAGAATGTCTCCAACAGCCCTTGGCTATGCTAAGCTTTCCTGAGCACTCAATCTACACCTCTTCTGGAGTATTAACCAAGGGCCAGCATCTTCGGTATGCCAACCACACCACATCACTCTTTCCAGGAACCAGGGGACTAGCTTCTTATTAGTGACATGAGTCTTGGCTGAGGAACGGGAGAAAATCTCTCTTTCCCATTCCCTTTTCCTCTATGAACGTGTTTTTCTCCTGATGCCTGCAAGCTTTGCCAGCTTACCATGAGAAACCAAAAAAACCCATTGCCTTTGAGTGGATTCCGACTAATAGTGACCCTATAGGACAGCGCAGAGCTGCCCCACAGGGTATCCAAGGAGCAGCTGATGAATTTGAGCTGCCAACCTCTTGGTTAGCAGCCAAGCTCTTAACCACCGTGCCACCAGGGCTCACCATAAGAAGGCCTTCATATATCCCACATTGGAGAGGACAGGGAGAACCCTTACATTTTCTTCTCCAGTGAAAGTCCACAGGTCCCTGTTTGCCTTCAATTCCCTGGACACTCCTTTAAAATGCGTTGACACTAACTTAAAATCATATTTACAAGGATCATACTCTTATTCCAAAAAAATAATGTGAAAATACGAAAGAAGAATGCCTCTTTGTGTCTCTGCTGCCTCCTCTGAGGCTCTCGTCCCATCTCTCTCGCTTTCTCTCCGCCCCTTTTATTTCCAGGCATATACTGGGTAGCCACAGAAGCTTCCAATTCCACGGAGTCATGTATTTTTTAAATGTCGGTCTTGAAAGGGCGCCACTGCCAATGGTTCAGTCACATTGCAGGAATTTAATTACCTAAATGAAGTACACTCGAAGAAATGCATGTTGAGCTTTTTTCCTTTCCACAACTCCACTTCAATTTGTATTTTTCCCCTTCTAATTGAAATTAATTTCCCTTGCCGTTTTGTGTTACAAAACACCTGGATGGGGTTATTATTCTGGAAAGGTAATTATAAAATTAGAAGGCTAACCACGATGCGGATTTCCTAAATCGCAGGTGGCAATAGTGCCAAGTGCCGACAAAAAAGAAAATGTTCACAAACTCAGTCTAAATTCTCCTGCAAAGAAAGCATCCACGGGCCTAGCAGTGCCCCATACCAGGAGTTCCTGATGTTTTCATTGTCAAAGAGGGTTGGTGGATGCTGTGATGCACTGTTCAGATCCCCTGTTAGGACTAAAAAGTTATTCCTCGGCTGCTGGGAGTGCTCCTACCAGATGGCCCTCAGCTGTCACCTCTTCCCCTCTCCCTCCCCTCGGCTCTGTGGGGGTTGCCTCAGCTGAGAAGACCCACCTCACCCAAGGTCTCACCTGCTTCTCGGAGCAGCTGCTCCATTGACTTGTCCACCTGGGGCCTTCTTGTTCCAGTTTGGAACAAAAAGGGCCATCCTAGCTTCAGGGTTGCCCTTGGGGTCATCCTGAGGACTTTGTTGAAACTGCATCACAGCCCAACACTCCTTTGCCCAATTCTGCCTCCTCCCCATCCCTTCCACAGGTCTGGATCCCATGAACACTTCATATGAGACCACCTGCACACTATCTGCATCTCGCGGTCAACTTCACAGGGAACCCAACCAACAACAGAGGGGAGATGGAGTTGAGTTAAAAACTGACCTTGCATTCACTGAGTCATAGACCTTTTATCTCATGGGTGAGAGTTTTTTCAGACCTATTAGAACCAGCCCAGTGGCCTAAAACCTGAGAAAAACCAGATGGCAACTCTGAGAGGTGATCAGGAAAAGGTATGTTAATTGCCAATGTGTATCAACAACCTCAAGAATATTCACATTCTTTGACCCAATAAATTACATTTTTATTTGTGTTAATATCCCATTTCACCCTCACAGTTACTGGAGGTGGCTTTAGAAAGTGCTTATGATTCAACAAATCAGAGTACATAAGTAAGTCATGTGTGGTAAAATAAACACAATATAAGAGCTAAGGTGAGTCCGAAAGAGTGGCCATATGGTCAGGCTGGCTTAAGGCCTTTAGAAGGCCCATCCCCATGTAGGAAACTGAAAAAAGAAAAAAGCAATACTAAATCAAACACAAATCATACATTCACACCAAAATTAAAATAGCTTTTTGTTTCTAGACTTCCTGGTAGTAAGATTCTCCACAGGTATATTTTTAAGCAATGAATGACTTTGGCATTACTGTTGGGTAGTCCAGACTGCTGAGGCTTTACACCATTACCAGGGATGGGTTGACAATTTTGCCTTAGGAAAAACCTACGGTTATAACTGTATGTATAACCAATAAAAACAAGATGGTGTCTCAGAAGACATGAAGCTGCTCCTAGGACAGAGGCCTGAGAAGAGGCTCATAAAGGGCCCCAGACGAGGTACAGTAGGAGAGCTACAGAGGGCGAGGAAACACATCTGTTCTCCCCATTCCTTGAGCATCCTCCACCCTCACTCCCCAGAGACTGAGAGCAACATTCCACCACACAATTCATAAAAAGTCATTTTGTAAGGGCCCAGATCAAGTTGGCCTAAGTTCTGGTGGTCCAGCTAGACCCGTGGATAAAATGGAGACACGCTAAAGGAACGGAAAGCCTTCGTTTTCTTCAAGCGATCCTCTGGAAAGGTTATTTTCCATACCAGACCTTTGACGAGAGTTAAGCAACAGAATTCCCAGTAACATTCTCTGCCACATAGTTGGAGGCAGCTCCGTCTAGACAGAGCTGTGTAAACTGACAATCAGCTGACACTCAAAAGGGCTTGGAGATTCCAAGGAGTGGAGCTGCACAGAAGGAGCCCTGGTAGCCAATTGTTAAAGTGCTCGGCTGCTATCTGAAAGGTCTGCAGTTCAAACCCACCCCCACCAGCCCTTCCATGGGAGAAAGATGTGGCGTTCTGCCTCCGTGAAGATTACTGCCTTGAAAGCCTAGGGGGCACCTCTACTCTTTCCTGTAGGGTTGCTATGAGTCGGAATCGACTGGACAGCAAAGGGTATTTAGAGCAGTATGGCAAAGGCAGGATCCCACCTCTGCTTTGCCCTGGGTCAAGCAAGCATCTGCAAGCACGGCCAAGTTTCTCCTCAGAAGGAATTTCTCCAGCAAAAGGATAAATGGGCAATGTATGCCACACTGACTTTTAATCTAAAATTTTTTTTTGCTTAATGCACACGTTACAAATTGTTGACCACGGACTTTTTTTTCTTTTTAATTTAACCTTCAGTAAATCACCCATGGCTCTGTGAGAAAAAGATCTGGCAATCTGGTTCAATAAAGATTACAGCCAAGAAAACCCTATAGGGCAGTTCTACAGTATCACACAGGGTCACTACGAGTCAGAATCGACCCATTTGGTACATAACAAGAACAAAGCACCCATGGCCCATAGAATATCTAATTTTTAACTCTAGGAATACATCCTTTAAAAAACCATCCTAAATGTCAGAAAACGATGTGCAGAAAGATGTTCACTATAAATCCCAAACCTGTCGCTGTTGAGTCGATTCCAACTCACAGCAACCTTATGGGGTTTCCTAGGCTGTAATCTTTATGGAAGCAGACTGCCACATCTTTCTGCGGCAGAGCAGCTAGTGAGTTTGAACCACTGACCTTTCAGTTAGGAGCTGAGTGCTTTAAACACTGTGCCACCAGGGCTCCAGTCATCAAGAATGGTCAATAACAAATATTAATGACTAATTACACTATAATGTTTCATAAAAAGGTAAGGTAAAATTTGCGTTTACTACAGGGCTATCACTGTATTTTAAAAACTAATAAAAATCATACACAGAAAGATATATATATATATGAATGATGACAATGTCTACTAACATACTATTATTGTTTTATAATCATATTATTGATGTTTTTATATATTTTCTCTATTTTTAAAAATGTTTTATATTGTCTTTCTTTAACTTTTATTATAAAACTATTTACATAATAAATTTGAAGGGAAAACTAGATGTGGGGAAGATTCAAGGACCTGACAGGTTCAGAGAATTTCTGAAATGGCAACCAACTGGAGCACAGAAGAGTACGGGAGTGGGACCTACTGGTTTTTAAAGGCGAGCCCTGATCTGACCCACAGACCACCACTACAATGAATGAACCCACACACAAGCGTGATGTGACATAGTAACCAAGTAAAGAAACCCTCTCTCCCAAGGAGACCAGCTCAAGATCAGCTGACACCTGAGTCACATTTCATTTCCTAAGTCAATGTCTGAATTCAATCCCCAGCTACCTTTCATTCTCACCAGAGCCACTGTCTTCAGAAAAAAATTCAGGAACTGTAAAAGAAAAAAAAAAATAAATGAAAAGGGCAAGCCTCACCTTCCCTGTGTGAAACCTCACAGCAATTTCTTGAATGGAAATGGTACTGCCTTCCAATTTCCCCCAGGAACTTGAAACAGGTGGAGAGTCCTTGTCCCTACAAAAAAGTAACTGCCTCTTGGTTATGGAGATATATTTGATGCCTTTGAATTACGGTGTTGGTGAAGAATATTGAATAGACTATGGACTGCCAGAAGAACAAACAAATCTACCTTGGAAGAAGTACGGCCAGAATGCTCATTAGAAGCAAGGATGGTAAGACTACGTCTCACATACTTTGGACGTGTTATCAGGAGGGACCAGTTCCCGGAGAAGGATATCATGCTTGGTAAAGTAGAGGGTCAGCAAAAAAGAAGACCCTCAACGAGATGGACTGACACAGTGGCTGTAACAATGGGCTCAAGCGTAAGAATTGTAAGGATGGCACAGGACAGGGCAGTGTTTCGTTCTGTTGTACATAGGGTTGTTATGAGTTGGAACCAACTTAGTGACACCTAACAACAACAACAACATGGTATTGATGTGAAAGTGGAGCTGTTCTGAACAATCAGAACTTTTGATTGACAGCAAATGGCCTTCCTTATGGTCAGAGCACTTCCACTCAACAAGTACAGTGGCTGTATTTCCCAAAACTCTTTAGACCGACCATAAATGGACAAAATGTTTTCTTAATTACTTCTAGCTGTGAGACAATGAATGAAGTCTAGACATCAAAATGATAGAACTTCTAAAATATCTTACTGGTTTGAGTCGTGATGAAACAGAGCATTTGTAAATAGAGCTGTTTAAGGAATCTGAGCTAAAGAGTTGTCATGGCTGCAGTTATAGCTTCAGTGCTGTGTGCTGTGAAAGGAATAAGGAATTCAGAAGATTCTGGAAATGCCTCTTTAGGGCTGAGGTTTCTGAGGCAATGCGTATGTCGTGAACAGTTTTTGTCCGACAGGTCTCCATCCAGTCTCCTACAAATGTGCTGTCTCAAAATATCCTCTTCTAACCACTGTCTAGGGAGCCCTGGTGGTGCAGCGGTTAAAGTACTCAGCTGCTAACTGAAAGGCTAGCAGTCTGAACCCACCAGCCACAACTCGGGAGAAAGATGTGGCAGTCTACTTCTGTAACAGCCTTGGAAACCCTATAACCCTTTGCCGTCGAGTCAATTCTGACTCGTAGTGACCCTACAGGACAGAGTAGAACTGCCCCATAGAGTTTCCAAGGAGCACCTGGCGGATTCATACTGCCGACCTTTTGGTTAGCAGCCATAGCACTTAACCGCTACGCATTCTATTCTGTCTTACAGGGTTTCTAGGAGTCACAATCAACTCAGTAGCAGTGGGTTTGGTTTGGTCTTGGAACTACTGCCTGAGAAGCCAGCACTGGTGTTTATTCCTTTAGTTCAAGAGATGGGTCTTTATCATAATGTAAATCACATGGATAAGGTAATATCTTAAGCTGTCGTCATTATTGTTGGGTGCCATCGGGTCAGCTTCAACTCACAGGGACGCCAAGTGACCCAGTAGAACTGCCCCATAGGGTTTCCTGGGTTGTAATCTTTACGGGAGCAGATCGCCAGGCCTTTCTCCTGTGGAGCCTCTGGGTAGGTTCAAACTGCTGACATTTCGGATAGCAGCCAAGCACTGTACATTTCAGAAGTTTCCTGATTCAAGCTCTGTGAAAAGAAAAGAAGGGATGGCTGAGGACCTTCTGAGAAGGTTGTGGAGGGAGACTCACCAAGGAGACACTGAGCGTCCCATGGCAGGAAGGTCCCAGGGACTAGGCTGAACCTTACCACTGTGTTGCCAGGGCCCAGCTCTCTCCAGCTCCCCATTGCTGGCAAGGAAAGGATGCCCAGGCCTGCATCAATAACCCATCTCCTGGAAGACTTCATGCTGCTTCCTTCAATCTGCAGAAAATCTACCTTTGGGGAAAAGTATAAAGAGGGTAACTAGGAAAATCTCAAGATACTGATTACAGACGGGGTCAGAGAAGGGATGAGACTGCCCCTTAGGATAGGCCTGGGTATGACTGATGATTGAGCCCTAGTCTCTCCTGAGTCCCATAATCCTAGGCCTACATTTCCTCAGTCAAGTTCCAGGACACTTGTAAACTAAGCAGTGAGATCTGTGAGGGCAGGCACCACACCTATATACTCACCGCTGCATTGTCAGCACAGGGCTCGGAATCTAATAAAAAAAAAATTGCTGTTGAGTCAATTCAAACTCCTAGCAACTGCCCTACAGGGTTTCCAAGGAGCAGATGGTGAATTCAAACCGCCAACCTTTTGGTTAGCAGACGAGCTCTTAACCACTGTGCCACAGGGCTCTAACAGCTTGTTGGATGAAAACCTAAACTCTCTCGGTCTTGGGGGCTGATTATTTATGGCTTCTCTGGCAGTACCTGCATATCCTCCGGAAGCTGCTTCTTGTTGTTGGGTGCTGTGGAGTCGATTTCGAGACTCAGAGCAACCCCATGTGACACAGCAGAACTGCCCCATGTGACAGAATAGAACTGCTCCAAAGGGTTTTCTTGGCTGTAATCTTTATGGGAGCAGATCGCCATGTCTTTTCTCCTGCAGAGCCGCTGGCTGGGTTTGAACTGCCAACCTTTCAGTTAACGACCAAGCACTTGACCGTTGTGCCACAAGGGCTTCCTCAGAAGCTGCCAGTGCTGCAGAAAATAGATGGTCTTTGTAGACCACCAGACCGCTGTTTTCCCCACGAGGGGAGACCAAGTCTTCTTTTCTGGATCACAGAATCTCAGCCTCTGTGACGTGGAGTGACAGCACAGACCATGTCCCAGCCTCCGCTGCAGAACATAGCTCTTTCACGCCGTGCCACTACACCACAGACTTACGGAGGACAGAAGGTGGGTGGGGGTGCAAGGTGGCCCCAGCAATGCCCCCAGGGTCCTGGTCACCTTCTCTATAAGCATATCTCTGCAGTCCTCAGTCAACACCCTTCCTAAGCTCGGAAAAGTTTGCTTGACAAAACTGTGATTTTCTTCCTCTGTTCTCCCCATTTTCTATAATAAGCCTGGGCTGGTTTTATAATGGGAAAAGCCCAGTGTTTAAAATAAATTCAAGTTTTCTGAGGTGAAAGAGAAACTTTGCTCACTGCTCATGGCTGTGAATCCTAGGAGTTTATTTTGGCACCGTGATCACCCACTCCCAGGTTCCAGATGGCTGTGCCTAAGTAGATGCAGTCTACTTTTTTAAAGGACCATACGCGGTTTCACTCTGCACTTCAACTGGGAATAAAAACTAGTCAGTTTTTGTGAAAAGAAAAAAAATAATAAAAGAAACTTCTCAGGATCCAGGGAACTAACCCTGCTTTTCCTCCCATGTTTCATTACTGGGACATGAAAATCATCATTTAAAGAAGTGGCCACTGAGTCTCTGATCCACCTCAGACTTACCCCTCAAAGCTGCCCTGGTCAGTTTGTGAAATGCACAGGGTTCGCTCTGGGCGCCTTCCTTCTGTACTTATCTCTCATGGTGCCCCTGGACTTTTACACCCACTGAACAAATTACCTAGTGCCAACAATTTGTCAGGCACTAAGCTCCCTAGGTTAGAAGCTACTCAGAACACACAATGGCCACAACAATGGACTTGAGCATATCAGTGACAGTGAGGATGGCACAGAGTGGGGCAACATTTTGTTCTGTTGTACATGGGGTTGCCATGAGTTGGAGTCTACTTGACAGCAACTAACAACAACAACAGGCAAGGCTCTGGAGGTACAGCCAGGAATGAACAAATCAAACACTCCCACATCCTGACGAAGCCCATGTCAGAAACCAAGACAGTTCCCAGCTGTGCCCCGGGAAATTCTAACAAGATGGTGGGCAGCTGGATGACACCTGGGCCTGGCCAAGGGAAAGGAACCCTCACTGAAAGGAGTGACTGCAGGAGAGGAGCGTCAGGCTGGCAGCTGCCACTGGGGTGACACTGGGGTTAGAGGGGTCCCGCACACAGTTCTGGGCTCTCCCCCCGCTCACCCACTCCCCAGGCCAGCCAAGCCCAGGCTTAAGGCTCCAGCAAAGCAGAACCGCCAAAACATTATTTTTGAAAAATTCACTATTTCTACCCCAAAATAAGCCTCAAAGTGTTCAACCAGGGAAGTCAGAACTTCTCTCAATTTCTTTACGCTGACTTTATAGTTTAGCTTTTTCTTTGTAATAAACTACATCAGATCCAGGGAAGAACCAAAATGTTTCAGTTCTCAGGGCCTCCAAAAACTCTTAACGTGGCCCTGCCTTCATATCGCCCTCGTTGGGTGTCATCTACTACTCTTGAATGTACAGTTGATGCTGATGCCCCCAACCGCTGATACCAAAGCCTTAGAAACTTCCCTCTCCAGCCCTGCAGTCACCTCCCAGCTTAAGCTTTGTCCTTAGGTCAGTTTAGGAGGCTGTGTTTACTGGCCTGAAATCAGATGTGGACCCTTCTTTCCCCCTCCCAGTATCCCTCCTCTTATGTCCCAGTTGTTTTCCTTGGCATGTAAACCTTAAACAAATAGCTCGTCTAGAATAAATGTGGCCTTTAAAATACACACATGCCCAATGCACACTTTCTCTCCGTCTCTTGGCCTCACGCCCTCTTCCTCCTCCAAACACCTCTCTCTCCTTCTTCTTATCCTTCAAACATCCATGCCACCCCCAAGCGTGAGCATTCCCACTGGGAAAATAATCTTCTCAATGACTCTGCTCCCCACCCCACCCAAGCCCCACCCACCTATAGCTACTCTCCAGTTTCTTTCTTTCTACTGCTGAGCTTCTCAAGCCTGGGCGTGGCCTTTCTGGGGTCACCAGTCACTTGCTCCTCACCTCCACCACCACCATGACAAGGCCCCCGCCTCATTAAGATCACCAATGGCCTCTTGGCCATCGAATCCCAGTATGTTCACTCAATGTCTAATCTCTCTGATACTTCCTGTAATCACGACAACCAAAAAAAAACCCCAAACCAGTTACTGTTAAGCCAATTCCAACTCATGGCAACTTCATGTGTATCAGGGTTGAACTACTTCCCAGGGTTCTCAATGACTGTGATCTTTCTGGAGCCCTGACGGCAGAGTGGTTAAGAAATTGGCTGCTAACCAAAAGGATGACAGTTTAAATCCACCTGCCGCTCCTTGGAAACTATGAGGCAGTTCCAGTCTGTCCTGTAGGGTCGCTATGAGTCGGAATCGACTTGATGGCGACAGGTTTGGTGATCTGTCTAAAATATATTATCAGACCTTTCTTCTGAGGCACCTCTGGGTGGATTCAAGCCACCAACCTTTCAGTTAGCAGCCAAGCACTTAGCTGTTTGCACCACCCAGGGACTCATAAGGACGACAGCTACCACTTACTGAGTTTTTACATTGTCCCAGGCACTATGCTAAGCCCTTCATGTCCATTACCTTATTTAATCTTCAGCAACCCAATGAAACAGCAGTTAGAGGGCCACAAGTTCTTTGACACTCCATTGGGAAGTGGGGTCTATCCCTTCTGCTTGAATCTGAGTTGGAACAGGAAGCTCTATAACTGCTTTGACCAACAGAATATAGAAAAAGTGCAGTCACATCAAGCTTTCAAGCCTCAACCTGAGAAGACAGGCAGCCTCCACTTTCTGTCTCCTAGAACACTGGCTCCTGGAACCCGGAGCTGCTGTAATAGGGAGAACATGTGGAGAGACCACCCACAGGGGCCCTGAGACTTCATGAAGTCTCCAGTCTCCAGGTGAGGTTCCAGCCCTTTGGAGCAGAGATAAGTTGTCTTCACCTGGCCCTGCTCAAGTTGCAGATTTGCAAATACAATAAATGAATATTGGCTTTTAACCCACTAAATTGCAGGGTAGTTTGTTATGCATCAGTAGATAAGAAAACATAGAGATTATTACGATGAGAACATGGTGCATCTGGGAGGTTAAGTTACCCAAGCTCACACAGCTAGTACACTCAAGCATTCAACCCCAGCTGCCCACAAGGGCTCTCCACTTGGGCTTTTTCTCCTCCTCTCCCATTCTTCCTTCTTTGCTTGTGTGCTGCACTGTGGGATGTTGGCTGTGCGTGCAAAGTGCTCAGCATTGTGTCTGGCACATAATAAGCAATGAACAAAAGGTCTGAAAAAAGAGGTTGTCCTTGCTGGCTTTGATTACATTCTATCCCTTGGCAATCTGGCTATAGTTCCCAGTGCCAGCTCGTGTGCCTCCGTTGACTAGCCAGCTAGCTACCTCCAGTCCCAGCCATTCACCTGAACCCGACCATCAATTTCCAATTGTGCACAAGTAGGTCTCCCATGAATGGTCAGAGCTCAGTACACAGAAAAGACTCCAGACTGAGGGCATCACCTCCCATCCTAAGTCAGACTGGAGCCCCTCTATCTTGATTTTTTTTCATTCAGCGGTAGCATAAATATTTCCATTTCCATGGATTTAAAAAAAAAATCACACAGCCTCTTTCCTCTTACTCAGCCCTGGCATCCAGCCCCCAGGTCACTTTTATAGTTTCCCTTGTAAGTCCATCCCTCCCTGTCACAACATATTACACTGCTCATGCTTCCTTTACCCATACCTGGATTAGCCTAGTTTCCAAGCTCCTCTCTTTGCCTAGCCCAAATCTAGCCCCTGCCCATTGTCACTCAACTAGTCTTTCTAAAATGTAAGGTTCTTACCTTGTTTCTGTCCTCTAAATTTCCTAAGGTCATATCTATTAGCTATAGGTTCAAGTTCAAATCCCTCAGGTTGCCCATGAAGTGACTCCAGTATTTGGCCCATCTTAGCCTCTACTGCTTCTCAATATGTCCCTTTTGTTCCTCAGGCCAGTCCCTCACTCTTTGGCAGAGTGCCCTATCTCATTAATACAAGTAGTAAGGGCAAGAGCGGAGCACAGCATCCAACAAACCTGTCTACCTCATCCATTATGCCTGCTAGCCGCTGTGGGCTTCCATTCTCTGGTACCAAACTCTTAATTATCTGGTGCTGCTATAACAGAAATACCACAAGTCGGTGGCTTTAATAAACAGAAATTTATTCTTTCACAGTTTAAGAGGTTACAAGTCTGAATTCAAGGCACTGGCCTTAGGGGAAGGCTTTCTCTCTGTGTTGGCTATGGGGGAGGCTCCTTGTCTCTTTTCAGCTTGTTTCTTGGTTCCTTGGCCAACTCACATGGTGTGGCATCTATCTTCCCCCAGCTGGGCTCACTTGCTTGGTTGTCTGCTCTGTCTGCTCTTTCATATCTCAGAAGAGGTTGACTTAAAACACACCCTGTATATTAATACCGTCTCATTAACATAACAGAGATAGCCCATTCCCAAACGAGATTATAACCATAGGTATAAACTCAAACCCGTTGCCATTCAGTTGATTCCAACTCATAGCTACCCAAAAGGACAGAGTAGACTTGTCCCATAGGGTTTTCAAGGAGTGGCTAGTGGATTCAAACTGCCGACCTTTTGGTTAGCAGCCAAGCTCTTAGCCTCTGTGCCACCAGGGCTCCAATCACAGGTATAGGGGTTAGAATTTATAACACATATTTGGGGGGGACATAATTCAATCCATAACACAGATTAACTTGCCCTCTGAACCCTGGGAATGCTTAGTGTCTAAAATCACCCATTTTACCATTTGGTTATACACTGCACTGCACTGTTAAATTACCTGGACCACATATATTTGTCTAATCTCTCCAGACAGACTGGAGAAGAAGGTCTGAGATTCACTGCTTTCTCAATATACTACCATCACCTTGGACAAAAAAACTATGGCCAATAGATGCTAGACTTTCTGAAGCCATGGAGGGTGGATAACCCCTGAGACTATTGCTCTGAGACAATCTTTAAACCTTAAACCAAAAATAACCCCCGAAGTCATCTTAAAACCGAACAATATATTAGCTTAACTAGTAAAAAAAAAAAAAGGTCTGCCTTGAACATTGTGCTCTTTTAAAAACTATCTATATGGGATCAAACTGACAACAGCAACTTGAAAATTAAATAAGGACCTTAGGGGGCAGTGAGTTTATGTTAATGTGGGAGGAACAACCCAGAAAAGAAGGGAGAGAATGGTTGCACAACTCAAAGAGTGTAATCAATGTCACAAATTCTACATGTAGAAACTGTTGAATTGGTGTATGTTTTGCTGTGCATACTCTCAACAACAACAAAATAAATAAAATTTAGAAGGAAAAAAAAAAATAACTACAGCTAGAGAAGTAGCCATGGAACCGACATCGTAGGAAAGCAGTTCTTAATCTTGGATGTCTGTTAGAATCACCCGAAGAGCTTTTTAAAAATGGCACCAAGCATTACCCCATACCAATTAATTCACAGTCTCTGGGGTGTATCTCTGTCATCCAAGAATCAGTGACTCTATTGAGCAGCTAGGAATGAGATCCACTGATACAAGGGCTTGTTAGAGGGGGTAGAGACTGTGAGAGAATCTGATTTATATTTCAAAAGATCACTTTTCCTGCTGTGTGCTTAATATTCTCTAGAGCAGCAAGAAGAGGCAGAGAAATGAGTTCAGGAGCCAGTTGCATTAATAACAACATTTAAAAAAATAATAATAATAACATTTATGGAGCACATATAATGTGCCAGGCCAGTCTAATCATTTGAAATGTGGCAAAAGATTTGGAAGGTGTGACCATTAAAGCTGTGTGTCAACTTGGCTGGGCCGTGATTCTCAGTGGTTTGGCAGTTATGATGTAGTTTAGCAGTCATATGACAATGTTAACTCTTCCATGATGAGATTTGATATAACACGATCGCCTCCATAATGGGATGTGCTATGAGTAGACAATCAGTTGAAAGAGAGTTTCCTTGGGGGTGTGGCTGCATCCAATATAGGTAGACTTTTTGGCAAGGTTTGTGGGGTTTTGCTCACTCTGAATCCTGCAGCTGGCTCCTGTTCATCTGACCTCTAGTTCTTGAGACTTGAGCTAGCAGTTCACTTGATGTCTTGCCTGTCGATCTTGGGATCTGTCGATCTTCACAGCCTGTGAGCCAGAGCCCTGCTTTCTGATCTGCCAATCTTGGGTTTGCCAGCCCCTGCGACTACATGAGTCAGGAGAAGCCTCCAACCTGACCCACGGACTTGGAACATTCCAACCACTACAACTACATGAACCTTTTCCTTGATATAAATCTGTGTGTGTGTGTGTGTGTGTGTTCATATGCTTTACTGGTTTTGCATCTCTAGAGACCCCAGCCTAAGACAGATGGTAAAGATGAGAGTGGACAAAGGAGGCTGAATTCAGGATAATAAAACTGAAGGTAGCTGACAGAAGTGGTGATTTCAAGAGACAGATCTAAAGCAAGGTCATCAAGCTTTTCTATAAAGAGCTAGATAACAAATATTTAGGTTTTGTGGGTCACATACGGTTCTGTTGTATAGTTGTCTTTGTGTGTGTGTGTGTCTTTTAAACCTTCAAACATGTAAAAACCAGTCTTAGCCCTTAGGCCACACAAAACAGTCCACAAGCTGGATTTGACCCGCAGGGCATAGTTTGCTAACCCCTGACCTAGAGAATAGCATTGGCTCCAGAAAAAAAGAAGCACCCAAAAGATGGTGGAGATGTAGACCTGGGAAATGAAAAAAAGGACAATACTCCCAGATTACTCCCATGGGGAGAAGTCAAAGCATGAAACCTCTGTAATCAAGGGCAGCTGACAGTGTAGAGTCCTTTGACGAGACAAGTAAGGTTTCAACTAAGGCCAGGAAGTCAGAAGAAATGGAAAGTAAACACACATTAAAGAAAAGGCGGCCGAAAAATCACAACACACCACAGGTGTTCAATAAGGGATAAATGATTGATTGATTGACTGATGGATTGCTTTCCTCTCTAGATGGTTAAGGACAGAATTTATAAGTAACAGGTAAGAGGCGCCCAAACAATGAATCCTTTAATGGAGAAATGAGGGAGACCATTGCATGCCAGATGGTACTGCAGGACCATTCTGTTCTTGGTATATAAACTCTTAGATGTCTGTGGGAACCCTACTCACTAGAAGGAGTCCCTGGCAATGATAAAGAATAATGACAAATCCATGAAACATCTCACAACATGGATGAATTTGGAGGATAGTATGCTGAATGAAATAAGTCAGTCACAAAAGTACAAATATTGCATGAGACTGCTATTATAAAAAAATAAGAAAAGGTTTACAAACAGAAAAAAAAATCTTTGATGGTTACCAGGGATGGGAGGCGGAGGGAGGGAAAATTACCAAATAGAAGACACACATTAATATCAGTGAAGGGAAAGGCAATACACAATACAAGGGAAGTTAACACAACATGACCAAAGCAAGAGAAGACAACGAGAGGAACGCAACAACAAAGGGCAACAACAGTAAATACCACAGCACGGACAGTCCTGCTGCCATAGCATTAACAAACACTAATTTACAGGTGGATTCTTAGGTAGATAGATAGATGTGACACGAGGTGTGAGAGGGTGTAAGGGAACGTACCCACCTGTAGATATAGGTCTGGTGGTGGATATTTCTACATACATAGCTATAGGTACTGTGTATATGTTAATACAGACAATAGAGCATACAAGGGCCACAGTCAGGGCAACTTTTTCGACAAAATCAAACACCTCACAGACAAAGTTCCTAAGCTCAAAGGCAAAGGACTGTAGCTTTCAGGGTCATCTACATCAACTGGCACAAAATAATTCATAAAGACAAAGTTCTGCATTCTACTTTGGCAAGTAGCATCTGAGGTCTCAAAAGCTTGCGAGCAGACATCTAAAATACAACTATTGCTCTCTTACTACATGGAGCAAAGGAGAGTGAAGAAAACCAAAGACTCAAGGGAGCAATCAGTCAAGAGGACTAATGGACCACACGAACCACAGCCTACACGACCCCAAGACCAGAAGAACTAGATGGTGCCCAGCTACCATGCCAATCACTCTGACTGGGATCACAACAGAGGGTCCTGAACAGAGATGAAGAAAAATTGTAGAACGAAAAAATCAAATTCACAAAAAAGGCCAGACTTACTGGTCTGACAGAGACTGGTAGAACACCCGAGACTATGGCCCTAAGACATCCTTCTGAGCAGGAACTGAAGCCATTCCAGGAGACCACCTTCCAGCCAAACAATAGCCAGGCCCATAAAATAAACAATCACACCCAAGAGGAACATGCTCCTTAGAACAATCAGTTATATGAGATCAAAAGGGCAATATTTCCCAAAAACAAAGACAAGAAGGCAGGAAATCAGGACAAAAGGAAACCAGGAACCTAGGACAGAAATGGGCAGAGTGCTGACACACTGTGGGAAATACAGCCAATGTCATGGAGCACTTTATGTACAAACTATCAAATGAGAAACTAATTTGATCATCATGAAGCTGGATCAATTCAACAGCAACGGGTTTACTCATGCAAAAAAGAATGGGCTTGCGCTTCAATGTGTAGTCACCTTGGCCTGCCAGGAAGACTTCATCTTTCAAGCCATGACTCAAAAATCTGACATGTTGATATTTGCTTTGCAGTTAGTGTGATATTTCTGAAATACCATCTCTCACAGGACATTGAATGTGCAACAAAAGATTTGCTTCACACCAGCAGACAGTCTGTTTAAGCAAAGAGGCACTGAATAAAAAAGAGTAACAATAGCATGGGCTCTGGGGCCAATAAGCCCAAGCGTGGATCATCCCAGATGGGCTACTCCAGTGGTTCTCAAAGCGTGGTCCCCAGAGCAGCAGTAGCAGCGTGAACTCACTGTACCCCAGGCCTACTGAATGGGTCCAGGCAATCCATGTTTAAACAAGCCCTCCAGGTGATTCTGATGCACTCTCAGCTTTGAGAACCACTGGTGAAGCTAAGTCATAACAAGAACATTTAAACCCTGCCTGTCACGGATAGAATTGTGTCCCCCCACAATATATGCCAGCTTGGCTGGGCCATGATTCCCGGTATTGTGTGACTTTCCATCATTTTGGCATCTGATGTGATTTTCCCATGTGTTGTAAATCCTACCTCTATGACGTAAATGAGGCAGGATTAGTGGCAGTTATGTTAATGATCCAGGACTCAATCTACAAGATTAGGTTGTATCTTAAATCGATCTCTTTTGAGGTATAAGAGAGAAGCAAGCAGAGAGAAGGAGGACCTCATACCACCGAGAAAGCAGTGCCAGGAACAGACTGCATCTTTTGGACCCAGGGCCCCTGAGCTAAGATGCTCCTAGACCCAGGGGAAGATTGATGACAAGGACCTTCGCCCAGAGCTGACAGAGAGAGAAAGCCTTCTCCTGAAGCTGGTGCCCTGAATTTGGACTTCTAGCCTCCTAGACTGTGAAAGAATACATTTCTGTTTGTTAAAGCCATCTACTTGTGGTATTTCTGTTACAGCAGACTAGATAACCAAGACACTGGCTGTTCCTTCCGGTTATAAATGGTACAGAGCACCCAATCCTCCCCAGGCTTTCAGAGCCCCATGGAGAAAAAAACTCCACTTAACCTTCCCATCAGATGACATCTTTCCTTGTTGCCTGTGTTCCAGCCACAGGGCCTTTGCACAAGCTGCTCTTCTGCCAGAAATTCCTCCACCTTATTTTTTCCTAGCTAACTCATACTCAGACATTACATCTTGTCTCAGAATTTATGTCTTGGTTGTTGTTTACCTAAGTACCCAGCATACAGGGGTGTGTTGGAGATGTCTTACACCAGCTCACACAAGTTGATTGCTAGCATCTCTTCTCAACTCCAAGTTTAGTGTCACAATGTTGGTAGCTTGGAATTGGCCATGGCAGGAGTATTTACACCACAGAAATTGGCAAATGCTTCACATCAGGACAATTTTACTTGGAAAGTGCTTGTTAAACAATTATCAACACAATACTGCCAACACAGTACCTGGTATGGTAATGACTAGATAAACGATTTAAAAATGGAATGAAAACATAAGCAATGAATAAAGTATACCGTTCTAAGGCAAAGGCAGCACCTCTATCTGGGCAACCTTACACACACTGGTGTTTCAGTGCACTTGTCCCTTTTGAGGGCAAACATTTTCATCAAAAGATCAAACTGCCAGAAATCCAAGTTCCCAATTCCATAACCAGTAGTAGTTGTCGTCAACTTGATTCCAACTCATGGTGACCCCATGTGTGTCAGAGTACAACTGTGCTATATAGGGTTTTCAGTGGCTGATTTTTTAGAAGTAGATTACCAGGCTTTTATACCAAGGCACCCCTGGGTGGGCTGAACCTCCAACATTTTGTTTGGCATCCAACTGTGTTGGCCACCCAGAAACTCAATTCCATACACAGATATAAGTTAAATCACCTTCAGGACATCGTTTCTACCCCATTGTCCAATGTGGCTGCTCTAGCGCCAGCCAATACATCTGCATTCCACCCATCAATGAGGAGGGAAGGGGCAAAGAGCATGCACCTCCCTTCTACTTACATGTCATTGCTAGAACTTAGTCATATAGCTATACCTAGTCATAAAAAAGGTCAGAAAATATGGTTTTTATTGCAGAAAACCATATGTCCAGCTAAAAACTAGGATTCTAGAACTAAATAAAAAGGCAAGAACAGATATTGTGGGACGATTTGCATCTCTGCTACAAATGTCATTTCTATCCCAGAAAAACACCATGGTTTGCAAGGAAAATGGCCATCATTCTAGCAGTGTCAACAAAAAGGCACCTGCCCCAGAAAACTAAATAAATTACATCGGATACATAAATTTAATAATCATTTAATAATAAACACCTATTGTGAGCTAGAAACTGGTAATAACAGGAAGAATCAAACATGAGCCCTTCTCTCAAGAAGCTCACTTTCTGTGATCCCATCTGCATCAGCTACCGTTGCAGCATAGCAAACCACTCCAACCCTTAGTTATATAAAACCACAACTATTTTTTATTGTTCATGAAGGCATAGGTTAGCCAGGTGGTTCTACAGGTCTGGGCCAGGATTGGCCGATCTCAACTGGGCTCACTCATGCTTTACTGATCTTTGGTGGCCTTGTCTGAGACATTCAGGCTGTTTTGGTTCTGGTCCACATTATCTCTCATCCTGTAGCAAGCTTCCTTTGGTGTTTATCACATGAGAAGAGAATGGGGTCCCAATAGAGAGGTGAGTACATGAGACCTTATGAGGCTTAAGTTCAGAACTGGCAACCATCATGTTGGCCAAATTCTACTCATCAAAGCAAGCCACAAGGCCAGCGCAGATTCAGACACGGGGAGGTGGACTACGTTTTATGAGAGGAGTTTAAAAGTCACTTTGCGAAGGAAAAGGCATATACACAGAGAGGACTGGACAATAGGGAACCTTTTTGCAATCTATTTCTTCATTTTAAAGGTCATCCACCATAATGATGTAATAGAATCAAAAGGCTCATTTGCCCCTCTAGCAACCAGCCCAACAGTTGTTTTTGGTTGTTTTCTTTCTGTTTTTTAACTGTGTTCTGCCTCGTACATGGGGGTTGCTGAAATTCTCAGGGGTGCTTATAGAACAACAACAACAAATGGGAATCATTATTGTATATAGTGTGACCGCATATACAGGAACAAAATACACTGGAGTGGAACTAATGATTTCTTTTGGAAGTCATTTAGATATTTCAGCCAAGACTATAATGTTCCACCAGGGAACAGTTTTCAAGTTCATATTTTTTATGCATGCTTATTAAGCATATTTTATTCATGTACATATATATAAGTAACCATATGTGGTACAACAGTACAAATATACAATCAATACAAAAGACAACGGAATAAATAGAAAATCAATCTTTTGTGCTCAATCTTGGCTGAAATAACCATTGATTAGATTTTGGAATAAAGAGCAATGCTTGGGTTCGGGTATACCTTGCTGCTATAAAAACACCAATAAACTGGCGCCCACAGGAATACAACCACTCCAATTTCAAGGCTGGAATAATCACTTTTCCAAAGAAATTATTCCTAAACAATAAGATAAGCAGGCCCAGCACAATGTCCAAAAGAAAAAAAAAAATTCAAAGAAAACTCTTCACTCTGCTTCATCATCATTTTTGATAAATGTTCTCTTGACTACAAAAGAAAAAGACAATGTACAGTAACCTTTAAATTTGGAAGGGATGAGGTCTACTTAGGGAAGTTATTGGCTTGAACACAAACAGTATTAGGAGAATGTATTCTAGAAGGAAGAAACTGACCCAGAGGAAATAGAGAAAATGGTAGTATTTGCAGACTGACCTCCAGTAAACCCAGTGCCGTCGAGTCGATTCTGACTCATAGCGACCCTATAAGACAGAGTAGAACTGCCCCATAGAGTTTCCAAGACCTCCAGTACAATCCCCAAAATCTATGGTCAGTTAAAGCAGAGAGAAATAGCAGTTTTGGAAGACTTTAAATTCAACTCCACCAGCCAGAACTGAGTGCTTGCTTGAATTCCTCCTACTAGACTTCTGACCCAGCGTGAAGTATTCACTGCCTACCCGGCCCATCCTTCGCAGTCATGAATCGCGATGCCTGTGTGGTGGATTAGTCGCAATGATGGGACTTAGCTACGTGATTTGCTTCCACAAATGAGACAGAATCAAGTATGACACAAACAGAGATTTGAAACGCACTTGCACATCAGAGATTGTTCTCTTGTTGCTCTTGGATTCCTGCACCATGTGAACAAGCACAGGCTAGCCTACTAGAGCATGAAAGGCACACAACCCAGTCACCACCATTCCCCAGCCAACAGCCAGCCATTGCTCCAGTCAATAGCCAGCCAATAGCCAGATATGTGAGTAACACCATATAGGACCATCCAGTCCTCAGCAGACCCATCAACTGACCACAGACGTATGAGCAAGCCCAGCCAAGCCCAGTGTAGGTCAGAAGATCCTCTCCTAAAAAAACTATGAGATAAATAAATGGTTGTAGCTAAGTTTTGGAATGGTTTCTTATGCAACAAAGGCCAACTGACACAAACAGTTCACTTGGGTCATAGACTATCCATGAGGGAGTATCCACCACTTCACTGCCAGTGCACGTTAACAGAGCTGGGATAGAGATCTGCTCGGGGCTGTGTTGCAGGTGAAGAGGGCTGGGGTGGTTTCTCCACAAGCCCAGTTATGATGGGGCTCACTGCTCACAGCAGCTGCTCACCTGTGCTCCCTGGAGGTGGGGCTGGACCAAGGGGTTGTTTTTCCCTTTTAAGCCCACAGTGACTGGGGCTGAAAGGAGTCTTCTCTCTTTGTCTGGAGAACTTCATCTTCCAACCATCCCTAGATTGCAAGCCCCAGAGGTAAGGACCTTATTAACCAGGCACACAGCAAGAGCTTCCTCCTCTCCACGGTATCTGACACGCTCTGACTCGGATTGTTTATTTGCAGACTGTCTGTGATCCTTGCTGGTCTACCACAATTGTGTTCATCCTCTCAAGTTAGCACCCTCAATAGCGGTGGGTCTCCCAGGCATTCTCCTGCCACCAATCTGGCCACCACCTTATCTCCCCAAAGTTCTGTCTCTGCCAGGTGTACCAGGTATTAGGATGGCACCCTCCAAAACTGGTCCTCCCAAATATGAAATATAAAGATGCTAAATATAAATGTATATAAAACTTCCAAATAAAATCTCTTTTAAAAATTTTAACAAGAAACTTGAGTTTGTTTCCGTAAACAAAACTTCTTATGCTTGGAATGGTTATACTCAGTCCCTGGTCAAGACAACTTAATAATGTTCTCTTCAAATCCTTGGTCAACAATGATCAAAACCTTTGTTCATACAGGGAGGCAATTAAAAAAAAAAGTAAAACCATCACTTAAGACTATGTTAAAAATGAAAACAGTTGAAATGTTTCAGGAATATAAGATCCTCTCCTTTTCTTTCACTGGCAAATGTGATGTGAAAATTTCCTGTGACATTGTGAACAGATTTCAAAATCAGTTGAACATTTTCAAGATAAAAGTTCAATTTGCATCATGCACTGTTGGAAGGACCACCCAGCAGCATGGTGTCTACCAGAAGGACACATCTGCTACAAATAGACAGACGTGGGTGAAACCTGCAGCAGCAGAGACGCAGGGCCTCACCTGTATCTACACACACTAGGAGGCCTTGCTTAGCCTCCCTGACTCCACTCCTGACAGGCCATACATAGGCTGTGCACCGTGATTCCTTGGGTACCCCGATCATAAACTCTTCAGCAGCTTCCTGGGCCCTTTCCCCACCACGGGCAAGGGAACCCTCAGCACCTGGCTGCCGAGGTCCTTGGGTAGAAATGCGAATTCTCAGCAGGGGTTCAAACCAGAATGAACCTATTAGAAGCCCTGGCTTCTGCAGAGGTTGGGATGTGACAGCAGATCCCACTATGCTCTGACCTCCATGTGCCCTAACGACCCTCAGATGAGTGCACTCATGGCAAAAGCAACCCATTCAGGGGCTGCATTCACTCCAGGTCCACTGCTTGGCTGCCTCAGTGTACCCAGGACACTTATTAAGGTACAACCAAATTCCTAGGCAGGTCGGTCCTAAACCTCTGTTGGAATGCTCCAGGAGGACCACAGGCCAAAGGTCAAATCCTAGCAGTGTCTGGTCAAGCTATTTAACATCTCTGAGCCTCCACTTCTTCATCCTGAAAATGGGGTACAAGACCCTGGTCTTGCAACAGTGTTGCAAGGATTATTTATTTATTTATAGGTTGCCTCATTCCAGAAGGGCTTTGGGGTGGCAGTTGAGAGGATTACAGATTGTTGAGTCTAAGGTATTTCCCTGCACACAGTAGACACCAAGTGTTTACGCTGTCCATCTTGCCACTTCCGCCAACATGGGAGCTGTAGGATTTACGCCTTCTCTATTAACTCAACCACATTTGTGGATTTTTCGTATTAGCATGGAGGTTAACAGCGTAGACTATGAAGACAAACAGGTTTTGGTTTCAAATCCAAGCACCACCACTGAATGAGGTATTTGACTTCAGAAAATATGACATAATCTCTAGCCTTAGTTTTCTCATCTGTAGAATCAAGTTAATGATAGTTTCCACATCCTGAAGATTTAATGAGTTAAACACCACACGGCAATATGCACAACACCAGGCATACGTTAAGGATTCAGTTATAAAAGTTTGCTGTTGTCGCTTCTTCATTGCTGTTGGTATTCTCATTTTTGTTGTTTTAATTAGTAACAAGACCACTAAGAGATAAAGCCTAGAATAAGCAAGTAAGAAAAGGTGAAAGGGAAGCTGCAAACTCAAGCCATGCCCCCTTCACCTTCATCCCCATGGCTAGTTCTGAGGACAAAACAAAGCTTCTGGGCTCGTGCTCAAAGATCCCTGCTGGGTAATCCGTAGCCCAGAATCCCCCAGGGCAGTGACCTCAAATCCTTCTTTGGGGTACAAGGAACAGTTCTGATTATTCCGATCACTCCCCTGCTTATAACCCTCCAATGTCTGCTCACTGCAATTAGGAGAAAACCCAAAGTCCCAACCCTGGTCCATTATTCTGCTTTATTTTCTTCACTCACCTTAAAACAAAACAAAAAAAAACAAACCCAGTGCAGTCAAGACAATTCTGACCCATAGCGACCCTATAGGACAGAGCAGAACCACCCCGTAGAGTTTCCAAGGAGCACCTGGAGGATTCGAACTGCCGACCCTTTGGCTAGGCGCCATAGCACTTAACCACTACCCCACCAGGGTTTGTTCACTCACCTTATGGTTGTCTAAAATTATCTTATTTGTTTCTCCCCACTAGAATGCAAGCTCTGTGAGGACCGATATCTGTGCATCTTGCTCATGACTGTATCCCAGCAACTAGAATAGAGCTGGCACATAGTAGGTTCCTCATACGTAAATTTTTGAGTGAATGAATGGATTACATCACTATATATTATATTTAATTTTATTAATATATTGACTTGGAACCCTGGTGGTACAGTGGTTAAGAGCTCAGCTGCTAACTAAAAGGTTGGCAGTTTGAACCCACCAGCCCCTCCTTGGAAACCCTATGGAACAGTTCTGCTCTATCCTATAGGGTTGCCATGAGTCGGAATCGACTTAACAGCAACAGGTTTGTTTATTAATTATATGCACAAATGTAAACACTGGTCCATTAAGAGCTCTAGAAATTTAGAATTCATAGGCAGTTTCATATGTGTTACCTCAAAATAAATTCATATTGCCCCATTTTACTTAACAAACATTTGCTAAATAAATGAATAAATGAATTTGCATGTCTACACATGAAGGGAAATTGTCAAAAACCGAGAAAGCCAAAGTCTGAATGAATTCCGTGCCAGGCACCAGTTTCGCCCCAATGTAATAAAAAAAACAGCTGCCATAGAGTCCGTTCCGACTCACGGCAACCCCGTGAGTGTAATAAAGGACCTCAGGGATTCTGACCAGGATGGCCAACCCGGTGGGGTCCGGCCAGGGGTGCTCAGCAAACAGCACTAACTGGAGAATCGGAGGGTGGAGCAGCGGTTGGAGACAGGCCACCAGCTGGCTATGAAGCCTGGAGCAAGATGTGTCTCTCTGTGAGCGTCATTCCTTCTCAGAAATCTCAGGCATTCGAACTAGATTATTCCTAAAGTCCTTTCATCACGAAAAACAAATGTGGTGATTCAAAAAACCACTCTTCAAATCCCGTGCCTGGACTGAAAGCTGCTCACTGTGTGCCTGAAGGTACCTGACACTCAGCGGCCTGCCCCTCCAACAGCTGAAATCTCGGGGCCCCAGTCTCACTGCCTAACAGCCCGTCAGGCGCTCCCCAGCTCTGCACAGCCCCCTACTTGGAAAAGCAGACCCTGTCATTAAGCCCTGTCACCTGGAAACACATTTCTGTGTTTGTTTGGCTTTGCATTTCCTTTGTGCGGCTCTAAATAGCACTTAGAAGAAAAAAAATCAAACTCAATGACAAAGTCTTCTCTCTCTGTCTCCTCCCTGTATTTCAGCTGACCTAGGATGGCCAATTTTGCTGATTTCCTACTGTAACTGCCTTCTCATTTACACACAGTGGAGGTCTGAGTCCTTCCTACTGTGTCGAGTAGTTCTGCCTGCTCCTTTGGGCTTTTAGTATTCTCCCAAATTATTCTGATTGATATAGACCTCCATCCATGCTAATTATGCATAGCTTCGCTTCTAAAGTGTGGTTTCCATGGCGACAGCAAGGGGAGAACAGGTGTGCGTGCGGAAAGCTGTGATATATTAAATGACAGTTACCCTCTGCCTCTCCTGGGCAGGCTGCCTTTCTCTGCGTTTATTTATAGCAGGCAGTAATTAATCTGTGTGAGTCTCATGGCTGGGGGCGGGGCGGGGGAGAGGGGTGCAGCGTGACCAGCGAGAGCCCTAATTATCCTCAGACCTTGGAATCTGAGAATCTCGTCACCACTGGACACTTCCAAGCTGGAATGGTGGAACTCTCACTGGTACAGGGGTGCCATTGCATAAACTCGAGACCAGCGTCTGCCAAGAGGGAGCGCTCTAACCGCTACTGTGCTGACGCAGGCATCTGTGTCGTGCAATCTGCAGAGGGCACCAGAAGTGGGCCCTCGGGCGCTCTCAAATGACCTGTCAAGGTGTAAAATTAGAGCAGGCCAGCAACCCAAACTTCAGGGACAGCCAAGCCCCACGCGCTCCTCAGCAGAAACGCTCCACAAAGCAAAGAGGAAAACCAGGCAGCGCCAGGAGTCGCTGGCCTGACCCAGGGCCCAGACTGCCGCTGACCAGGGAGAAGTGGTCGAGGTGGCAGCAGACCCGGGCTCTGTCCCACATCTGTGCTGACTCGCTGGCCGCTGACCAGGGAGAAGTGGTCGAGGTGGGAGCAGACCCGGGCTCTGTCCCACGTCTGTGCTGACTCGCTGGCCGCTGACCAGGGAGAAGTGGTCGAGGTGGCAGCAGACCTGGGCTCTGTCCCATGTCTGTGCTGACTCTCTGTACGTCCTGGATGGGACATTGCCTCTGTCTGAGCCTCAGTGTCTCTATCTGTAAAGTGATGGTGTTAAACCAGACAATCTCTGGGGTTTTATCTAGCTCCCAGAAGTTGCAGCCTATATGCGTCAGATCGAGCTAAGTTTTGCTGCAGTAACAGACAAATCCCAAATTTTAATGGCTTAAACTAACAAAAGGTGTATTTCTTTCTCCTACTTCATGTCCCTCATGGGTCATTGAGGGGCTTTCTTTGTATCATTATCTCACACCAGATCCCAGAGTGATGAAACAGCTACTCTCTGGAAAATTGCCCCGGGTGGTGGGAAGGGGGCAGCTCATACCAGCAATTAATGGGTCATTGGCCAGAATTGGTCACATGCCCTCACTTATCTGCCCAAAAACCCAAACCCATGCTGTTTAGTCAATTTCGACTCATAATGACCCTATAGGACAGAGTAGAGCTGCCCAATGGGGTTTCCAAGGCTGTAATCTTTATGGAAGCAGACTGCCACATCTTTCTCCCATGGAGCATCTGGTGGGTTCAAACCACCAACCTTTTGGTCAGCAGCCGAGCAACTTAGCCACTGTGCCACTAGGACACCTTCGCTTAACCACAGGGGACCAAAAAGCACAATCCTGCCGTACACCCAGACTACCAGCTGCCATCAAGTTGATTACAACTCACGGCAACCCCATGTGTTCAGAATATGACTGCCCTCCATAGGGTTTTCAATGGCTGTGGCATTTTGGAACCAGACTGCCAGGCCTTTCTTCTGAGGTGCCTCTGGGTGGGATGGAACCACTAACATTTTGGTTAGCAGTGGAGTGCTTAAATGTTTGCACCACCCAGGGACTCCACCCAGAAGGCAGAGAGCTGGTCATATTTGGTGAGCAACATTAATGGCTACGAGGTAGCCCTTTACATTAGTGCTGGGCAAGCCTCTGTGCTCTGGGTGGACTACTGGGGCTCCCAATGACAACTCTGTAAACCACGCTAAAAAAAGTGGATGGAGGCTAAGGAGAGAACACACAAAAGTGATCAAACAGCACCCGGGGGTAGTAGGTTCATGAGTGATTTTTTTTCCCCCTTTTTTCTATTTTCTAAACATTTACCGATACTGTCAGATTGAGCCTGTAATTTAAAAGATTCATTTCTTTTAAATCAGTATATATGCATTAAAGGCTTATTACAATGTGAGTACTGTGTTAGTCACTGTGAGAAATACAAAAATGCTTAAGTCAGATTCACCAATGGCAACTTTGGATGACATGTGAGTGTTTGTAGTAGTGAAGGGGTGGAGAAAAGTTAGAAGGCTGAAAGAAACAGTCAACGGTGAGGGCTTAGACAACAGGAATAGAATGGTGGAAATGGTACAGAGGTGGACCAAGAGACAAAGACATCAAAGACGACCATGGGAGGGGGACATAACAAAAACGAGGACATTGAGGAGGAGAAGGTGAGTTGGAGAGGAATATGACAACTTTGGCTTGAGTCGGGCAGATGCAGAAAGGCCAGAGGGAAGCTCTAGGCCTGGAGTACATGCTAGACTTGGATATGTAGATGTGTGGATCACCTATTTATGAAGGATAGGGGAATCCATAGAAGCGCATGAGGTTTCTAAGGGAGAGGAAAAGAGAGAAGAATATCCATGGGCAGAGCTTAGAGGAAGGTGAACGTTTAGCAGCAGGGATGGGAGAAGGGCCAATTATGAGGCCAGGAAGGGTGGAGCCAGGAGAGTTTTCTGCCACAGGAGTCAAGGAAGGCAAGGTTTCACAAAGAGGTCACTATAGTCCTTTCCTGCTACAGAGAGATTCACAAGGATGAAGAGTAGAAACACCCTTTCAGGTTCATGAGAGTAAAGAGAAGAATGGCCAGATGTCAACACGCCGAAGTGTGAGTGGGATGGGTGGACATGGAAGCAGGAAATTTAGGGCTCAAGGGAGGGCAGTGACAGAACAAGGGGAAGGTGCATTTAGGACAGGTAAGGTAGGTAACTGTTGTGTGTATAAGCAGAAGGGAAGGAAACCAGGTGAGGAACAAAAAGAAAAATGCACATGGGAAACAGGAAAATATACATTTGAAATGCCAGCAGTCAAGCAATTCTGACTTACAAAAACAGCAATTCCATATGGTTCCATCTAATATGAAAGTGACGAGAACTACGTGACTATTCACTAGGAAGACAGTCCATTACCCAGGTTTAGTTTTGACTGCCACATGCTACCCATCTCTCAGTGATACTGTACGGGCTGGGCTCTGGAGATACTAAGGTGGATAATACTCAGTCCTTGTTCTAGAGAAGTTTAGGAAACAGACACGAAACAATCACTGTGATTCAGCGTGGTAAATGCCCAATGGGTGTCACTTTAGAAAGACAGTAAGGACTTCCAGGAAACCAGGAAGAACCTAGAGGAATGTCCAGAGAGTGCTCAGGCAGGGCACTTGGTTCAGCCTGGAAGGACAGAGAGCATCACCATGTGAAGGATGGCAAAGGAGGCAGGCATCCCAGACAACAGAAGGAGATAGCATATTCAGGGAAATACAAGTTTTGACATTGTTGAGACATAAAGTATAAGGGGAGATCGTTAAGAAATTAAGCTGGAGATCAAGCAGGGGCAAAACATGAAACCCCGTGAGTAATTCTAAGTAAATGCTGCAATATGCATGCTCCATTACAGTCCTCTCTGTGCGACCTCCAAAAATTCTGCTGTCAAATCTTCCGCAGCATTCGTAAACTGTTGTGACCCACCACAGCTGCAACCCTGACCAAAGGCACCCAAAAGGGGCTTAGACTAGTGCCGGGAATACGAGCTATTATACCTGTGACCTTGGGAGTCAGGCACAGGTAGTCATCTGTTTGTGGAGGTAGCACAACATAGAAAGGATCTAGATGCTAGGTGCCTCGCTTCTGATCACATTTCTACCACTTACCAGCTGGGTAAGAAGAGAAGCATATTGCCTCAATTTCCACATTGGCAAAGTGAGGATAATATATTTACCTAAAGCAAAGCGGTGTTTTCAACATTAAATAAGATGATAAATATAAATTTACATTGCCTGGCACCTGTTGTTAGATTATTAGATGACATCGAGCTAGTTCCAACTCATAGTGACCCAACTCGTAGTGACAACAGAATGAAACACTGCCTGGTCCTATGCCATTCTTATGGTCATTGCTGCGTTTAAGCCCATGGTAGCCAAGGTTAATCCATCTCGTTGAGGGTCTTCCTCTTTTTCCCTGGTCCTCTGCTTTACCAAGCATGACTTCTGTCTCCAGGAACTGGGCCCTCCTGATAACATGTCCACAGTACGTGAGATGAAATCTCGCCATTCTTGCTTCTAAGGAGCGCTTTGGCTGTACTTGTCCCACAACAGATTTTTTCATTCTTCTGGCAGTCCATGGTATATTCAATATTCTTCTCCAACACCTTAAATTCAAAACCATCAATTCCTCTTCTGTCTTCCTTATTTATTGTTGAGATTTCACATGCATATGAGACATTTGGGCCAGGCACACCTTAGTCCTCAAAGTGATGTCTTTGCTTTTTAACACTTTAAAGAGCTCTTTTGCAGCAGATTTGCCCAATGCAATGCATTATTTGATTTCCTGACTGCTGTTTCCATGGGCGTTGACTGTGGATCCAAGTAAAATGCTAATGGTGCTCCACCCTCACCAAATGACTAATAGAAACTGTAATTGTCTGATTCCTCATTTCACGCCTCTTCATTCCCATTTGCCACTTATATTTTGAACTGGGATAACAAAATGGATCGAGGAGTGGAGATGAGTTGTCCCACCCCAAGACTCACAGAGAGCATCCCTTAATGGGGGTAATGTCACTTGCGTCTCCAATATATAAGAATTTAGACCAGAATATCTACTAATTTACAACCACACAGGACAAACACATTCGAACCCACAAAGAGAGTAACAGCTGGAGTTCAAATGCTCCCAAGGTTAATGGCCAACCTTGACCTCTGCTCACTGATGTCTCTGCATCCTGGATCCCTTTCTGGTTCCTAAGACCAGAGTCTAGCAATATCAGAGCCATGCTTTGTGTCTAAAATCATAAAATCATAAAAATCATAATATGTGAGACCCAGACAAGACTTTAGCTGTTCCCAACCAGGGATCCCAATACCTAGCAGTTCATCAAAAGAAGAACTGGGGTTAGGAGAACAGAGCGTGGATTATTTTCAGTTTTTCCAAAGGCCTCATACAAGCAGCATATTAATTTATTATAAGACTACCATGGAGCCCTAAATGGGTCTTAACGTAAGGTCCATGAAGCAAATAACAAGCGATTTCTTTTAAGGGCTTAAAATGAAAACCTCTTTGGTACCTAAGAAGCCTCATTTTAAGGTGAAGAAAGTAAGGTCTAGAAGAGGTCCCCAGGTGGTGAAAACGGTTTGTGCTCAGCTATTAAGCTGAAGGTTAGAACCCACCCATCAGGGCCGCAGAAGAAAGCCTGGCAACCTGCTTCCGTAAAGATTACAGCCAAGGAAACCCCGTGGAGCAGTTCGGCTCTAAAGCAGGGTTTCCAAGGCCACTCGGTTCTATAGTTGTGGAATTGGTCCCAGTACCCAGGTGTCTTTACTCTTGTTCCAAAAACTTCCCACCCTACCACTGTGATTCCCTCAAAGATGAAGTTGCAACTCATGTGACATGGTAACAGTGCTACCTCCAATTTCCCCAGCTACTCTCAAGCTTTTGGGAATCAGTGTAATAGACCTGACAGAGCTGTGATGACCCAGGAATCAAATCATATCCCTGGCATCACACTACTGCCACAAGGGCAGTTCTCAAGGGGAGACAAAGCTCAGATTGCTGAAATATCTGACTCTTACGGTTTCTCCTACATCTTTTCTATTTTTAAAATGACTTTAAAGAAATAAATAACTCTATAGCAATAAAAACAAAAGGAAAAAAATCAAGAACCAATAACACACACCCTTCAAAAATGAAACTTGACTTCAGAGTCAGCCTGACTGTGCTTAAAAAAAAAAAAATACAATACTAAAAGGAGAAAATAAAACCCATGTGTTGTTAATAGTTTTAGCACAGAATGGGGAAAACACTGAAAAAATATATATGTCGTTCTCAATGGATTTCCCAAGCACCGCAAGAAACATCAAAAAATTATTAAATTCCCAATTATTGCAATCTGTACATATGTTTTTCACAGCCGGAAAACAAAGTCGAAAATCAGCCAGGACAAGCGAGCAGAATATAGATGCATGTGAAGCCTTACCCACCCATGTCACCCAAAAAAAGGGGTTGAGCAATTCAAAAGCTGAGCTAACGAGATTTCCTATGGGGAAATGCCTGCCTTGGAGTACAAGAAGCACTATGAGCCTGCTGTCACTTTGTGTGCCCTCAGAGAATTAACAGTCTGGGAAGCCAGGGTCGAGGCTGACCTGAACAGCACGCAAGGGCTCGGTGTATTTTAAACAAGATGACTCTTTATTGCCAAAAGTGGCTGGCACTAAAATCTCTCCCTCTCCAAAAACATGCAACCACAGGAACTCAGAAAGGTCACTTCTTTTTTTGTATCTCTGGCTCTAGTGTCTAGCACTGCACTTGTGGTTAGGTGCCATCAAGTCAGTTCCAACTCATAGCAACTCTACATACAAAAGAACAAAACATTGCTCACTCCTGTACCATCCTCATGATCGTTGTTAGGCTTGAGCCCATTGTTGCAGCCACTATGTCAGTCCATCTTATTGGGTCTTCCTCTCCTTCAGTGACCCTCCGCTTTACCAAGTATGATATCCTTCTCCAGGGACTGGTCTCTCCTGATAACATGTCCAAAGTATGTGAGACAAAGTCTCACCATCCTCGCTTCTAAGGAGCATTCTGGTTTGGGAACCTTAGGATACAAAACTGAGGTTCCGACAAGTTAAGTATCTTGTCCAAGGCCACACAGCTAGTAAGTTTTGATCCCTTGCTTGAACACTCTCTACTGTTGCATCCTGCCTCTCCTCCTGGCTAATGACACACACAAGCAGAGCACATGTCCAAATCACCGCGTTATACTAATCACTTATTTTTCTTTGATGATCCCAGAATGAAAGCCAGCCTGGTGTAGACTGTCTGCATCATCGTCTCTCTCTGTCTTTGCCTCAGCACAATGTTATTTCTTCTTTCTTTTTTCTTCTTTTATTGTGCTTTAGATGAAGGTTTACAGAGCAAATTAGCTTCTCCTTAAACTATTAACACAGAGATTGTTTTTGTGACATTGGCTGCCAACCCCACAACATGTCAACACTCTCCCCTTCTCAACCTCGGGTTCTCTGTTTCCATTCATCCAGGTTTCCTCCTTGCCCCTGGGCTGGTGTGCCCATTCAGTCTCGTACCAATGGTTGAGCTATGCGTATTACTGTTTGTTTTATGGACCTGGCTAATCTTTGGCTGAAGGGTGAACCTCAGGAGTGACTTCAGTACTGAGTTAAAGTGTGTCCAGGGGCTATACTCTTGTGGTTTCTCCAGTCTCTGTTAGACTAGTAAGTCTGGTCTTTGTTAGCACAAGGTTATTTTGCAGCTCCTCCCATTAGGCTGGACTTGTGACTTGGTTTCGGCCAATAAAAAATGATGGAAGAAGCATTGAGATTGGGCCTAAAGAGCCCTGGGCTGTTTCCACTTGCTCTCTTGGAACCCTATGCCCCCCATGTGCAAGCCCAGGTCAGCTTAAATGCCTCCTACTACCACTAACTTCATTGTCCTTCCCTGCTTGGACAGGTTAAGTGACTTGCCCAAACACATGCAAGAACCCAATGTGGGAAGTGTTGTCTTAACTCCACTTTAGTGGTTTGTCTACCACAATTCATAAAAGATGCCATTTAACAAGGTTAAACAAAGGGTATCGGACAAATTAATGAAGCCACAGTAAAGCCAAACAAAAGATTCTTACAATTAAATCTCTGCTCTGGGCTTGTCACCCAAGTTCCAGGCCCATATTTCCAATAGTTTCCTGAATATCCCCACTGTAAAAAAAAAAAAAAATTTTTTTTTTTAATGACCTCCATTCATCAGATCCAAGTCAAAGCCTATGTCCCAAAGCAAGCACTAGACTACTTGCTTTATTTTGCTACTGTTGTTATTGTTTTTCATTTTCCATTTATTTCCTATTTCTGCAACGTACAGTGACAGAAAGACCCAAGTTCATCTCCCAATTCAGCCACTCAAACGTCTCTTACAACATTTAAGTCAAGGGCAGAATTTATTGCCAAGAAATACAAATCTCTTTGACCTGAACTTCCCTACAATTAATTTCCTGCCTAAAAATAGTTTTCTACTCAGATAAAACAGGGAGGGGAGGTGTTAGCCTAACCAGCATCTCTGGAGAAACAGCCAGTGCGACTTCACGGAGACAGCTCCTAAAAATGTAGCTGTAAGTTTTAGGATGTGGCTTTTTCAGAGGTGACATGCCACCAGAAAAGCAATGAGCGTTGTGTTTCTGCAACTTATTATGCTGTTTAATTAGAATTTGTCTGTCAAAGAAGCAGCTTAAGCAGCAGTTACCAAAAGGGCATAAATATCTCAGTATCAATATATCCGCCCCAGAATTTAAATAGAACAAAGAAAGGGCCAGGAAAATACCAGGGTGCTGTGACTACCTTGTCATATGAGCTGGTCCGGGTGGACTAACAGCCACCAGGCTCACAGACCAGCCCAGAATCAAGGCATGTTGGCAGTCTGTCTATCTCGGGGAGCTTCACCCCTCTTCACTTGGTGATTAATGTTTCACTCTATCGGCCCCAACTTCTCCCTAAAATTCACTCTCTTGGTATATTTAAATTTGCTGTATCTGCTCTGATTAAGAAAATTCACAGGTGACAATACCAGATCCTTTGGCTATATTGAAAACTTTTTACCTTTAGTAACTGTAAAACCAAAACCAAATCCATTGCCATCAAGTCAGTTCTGACCCTATAGGACAGAGTAGAACTGCCCCATAGGGTTTCCAAAGAGTGGCTGGTGGATTTGAACTGCCGATCTTTTGGTTAGCAGCTGAGCTCTTAACCACTGCGCCAGCAGGGCTCCTTAGTAGCTACAGCAACCATAAAACAATGTAGCCAGGTATAGCCTACTCATGCATTATTGTTGTTTCTATTGCTATTAACCAGGAAGGTAGATCTTCTTTGTCCCACAGCTCATTACTAGGGCTGCCTAAGTCATATAAGGTCTTGTTGTTCAAGTAACTTAGCAAAAGCTGCCACTTAATTGGGTTTGCAGTTGTTGTTGTTGTTAGGTGCTGTCGAGTTGGTTCCGACTCATAGCGACCTTATGCACAACAGAACAAAACACTGCCCAGTCCTGCGCCATCCTTACAATTATTGTTATGCTTGAGCTCATTGTTGCAGCCACTGTGTCAATCCACCTCTTTGAGGGCTTTCCTCTTTTCCGCTGACCCCGTACTCTGCCAAGCATGATGTCCTTCTCCAAGGACTGATACCTCCTGACAACATGTCCAAAGTATGTAAGACGCAGTCTCGCCATCCTTGCCTCTAAGGACCACTCTGGTTGTACTTCTTCCAAGACAGATTTGTTCATTCTTTTGGCAGTCCATGGTATATTCAATATTCTTCACCAACAGCACAATTCAAAAGTGTCAGTTCTTCTTTGGTCTTCCTTATTCATTATCCAGCTTTCACATGCATATGATGTGATTGAAAATACCATGGCTTCGGTCAGGCGCACCTTAGTCTTCAGGGTGACATCTTTGCTCTTCAACACTTTGAAGAGGTCCTTTGCAGCAGATTTGCCCAATCCAATGCGTCTTTTGATTTCTTGACTGCCGCTTCCATGGCTGTTGATCGTGGATCCAAGTAAAATGAAATCCTTGACAACTTCAATCTTTTCTCCATTTATCATGATGTTTCTCACTGGTCCAGTTGTGAGGATTTTTGTTTTCTTTATGTTGAGGTGCAATTCATACTGAAGGCTGTGGTCTTTGATCTTTATTAGTAAGTGTTTCAAGTCCTCTTCACTTTCAGCAAGCAAGGTTGTGTCATCTGCATAACGCAGGTTGTTAATGAGTCTTCCTCCAATCTCGATGCCCCGTTCTTCTTCATATAGTCCAGCTTCTCAGATTATTTGTTCAGCATAGAGACTAAATAGGTATGGTGAAAGTATACAACCCTGACGCACACCTTTCCTGACTTTAAACCAATCAGTATCCCCTCGTTCTGTCTAAGCAACTGCCTCTTGATCTATGTAAAGGTTCCTCAAGAGCACAATTAAGTGTCCTGGAATTCCCATTCTTTGCAGTGTTGTCCATAGTTTGTTATGATCCACACAGTCAAATGCCTTTGCATAGTCAATAAAACACAGGTAAACATCCTTCTGGTATTCTCTGCTTTCAGCCAGGATCCATCTGACATCAGCAATGATATCCCTGGTTCAACGTCCTCTTCTGAAACCAGCCTGAATTTCTGGCAGTTCCCTGTCGATATATTGCTGCAGCTGTTTTTGAATGATCTTCAGCAAAATTTTGCTTGTGTGTGATATTAATGATATTGTTCTATAATTTCCACATTCAGTTGGATCACCTTTCTTGGGAATAGGTATAAATATGGATCTCTTCCAGTCAGTTGGCCAGAAAGCTGTCTTCCATATTTCTTGGCATAGATGAGTGAGCACCTCCAGGGCTGCATCTGTTTGTTGAAACATCTCAGTTGATATTCCACCAATTCCTGGAGCCTTGTTTTTCGCCAGTGCCTTCAGAGCAGCTTGGAGTTCTTCCTTCAGTACCATTGGTTCCTGATCATATGCTTAGCGTTTCTCAAGCTGAAAGAACTGAAGAAAAAATTCAAGCCTCGAGTTGCGATAGTGAAGGATTCCATGGGGAAAATATTAAATGATGCAGGAAGCATCAAAAGAAGATGGAAGGAATACACAGAGTCATTATACCAAAAAGAAGGTGGGTTTGCAGAGCTGAGCCCTAATGGCCAAGTTTAAACAAGAAGTCTGGGACATTCTAGAGAGGATGCAACCAAGACCACAACCCCTAATCATGTAGATTCAAAGACAGGACTACTGGTTGGGATTTTCTTCAGAGGGTCCAACCAGGGCTGTAGCAGGTCAGGTCAGCAAGACCTGAGAGAAAATATCCCCTGAAAAGGGAGAGGCCAGTTGAGCACAAGACCCGAGCACTGCTAGGGCCCACACTTGTCCCAACATAGTTAGATACTAGAAGTACCTCTCCACACAGCCAAGGGTGAGGGCAAGCATAGGCACAACACACCAATGCTCATTCATTATCATGTTGTCTATGGCTGCTTCACACAACAAAGGCAGAGTTGGGCAGTCACAACAGAGACCATTTGGCCCACAAAGGCTAAAGTGTTTACCATCTTGCCCTTTCTAGACAAAGTTTGCTGACCCTTGCTTTGGGGAATGGTGGCTGACCTATGATATGATTGGAGAGCTGTGACCGTGGAGGCCCAGTCAGGAGCACCATTAGGCACACACTGGTAACCAAACCATCAAGGACATCACAGCAGAATGAACAAGAGGCCATGCAGTGGGCAAGGTGCAGCCTTCAACAGAGTTATCACATTGCAGCAAAAGACTCCAGGCCTCTCAGTTTAGTGTTGGAGGTAGAAAGGTCCTCTTTGGACTGAGCCCCAGAGTCCTCAGAAATTCAAATAAGAAGGAAGTTTCAAAAGGGACTTCATGCTGTTGGAACAAATGGCATTTAACTGATTAAAATTGTAAGAGTGATATGACATATTTTTTACCCCATTTTCAAAGAACATTATAGCGGGTTAAATTGAGGGAGCCCTGATGATGCAAACAGTTAAGCACTCCACTGCTAACTGAAAGGCTGGTGGTTTGAACCCACTCAGTGGATCCATAGGAAAAAGATGTGGCAACTTGCTCTTGTAAAGATTACAGCCTAGGAAATCCTGTGGGGCAGTTCTACTCTGTCACATGGGGTCACTAGGAGTCAGAATCAACTCGATGGTACCCAACAACAACCATTTGTTGATTACATACTAATGCCAGACACTGTGCTAAAGACATTAGATATATCGTCTCACTTAACTTCACCACCAAGGAAAGTAAGGCTCAGAAAGGTTAAATAGTCTGTGCAAAGTCATGCAATTGTGAGTGGCAGTGCTGGGACTCAAACCCATGTCCTCGTGATACCAAGTCTGTAAACAAATGGATATAAACTCCCTTCCCCCAGGGAAGGATTCAGTCCAAATGACTTCTCTCAACCTAGGCTATAAGCCTTCTTCCTGGGAAGGCCAACAAGGGAGTCATCCTCTTCAAAGGATTTGCACCCTGGAATCCTTGGTACGACTTCCCAGCTTCAAAATGAAGCCTCTTTGGGGATGAGACTGGGAAGTCAAATATTTTGCAGCAATTTTGCCAGATAAACCACAACCAAGAGGGTGTACCAGTTACGATTGATTGCCTCTCTGCTCCAAATTCACCCTTCAATACCTGCTCTGTGATAACAGGCTGGCTTCTAATCATTTCTCCTTCACTGTGAGCACAATATTAAGCTTGTCAGTAGAGGGGGCTGGATGGGCATTGCAGGGGAAAGAGGCTTTTCTTCCTGGTTCTGGTTGCTGTGTTCTGCTTTCGCTGGCTCCAGCTGCACAGTCTGTGGTGCATGTCGTTGGGGACACTCAGTGGTACTCTGCCCCAGCTGCAGGCCCAGAGGAGGTAGTCCCTCAGTGACCTCATAGCTTAAGCCCAGGCCCAGTGACCACCTTGCTGCTGTCTTTCTGCCACAGACACTACATGCTCCAGGTCTTGGGCCCACAATGACACTCCAACTCTCTCTGCCTGCCTAACTCCCAACCTGAGCCCATCTAAGCCCCAGAGTGTTGTCCCTGATAACCCAGTGACTGTGGACTAGCTCTGGCCCCTGCAACCCAGTGAACTTCTCCACCATCCAGCGTGCTGCAACCAGACCTTCTTCAATGAGACCTGGATACTCCCTTCCATGTTTGTCTTCCCCTGCACACCTTTTAGATTTCTTTGTCTATCTTTACACTTACTGTCATGGATTGAATTGTATCCCCCAAAAATATGTGTCAACTTGGTTAGGCCATGATTCCCAGTATTGTGTGGTTCTCCTTCATTTTGTGATTGTAATTTTATTTTAAAGAGGATTAGGGTGGGATTGTAACACCCTTACTAAGGTCACATCCCAGATCAAATGTAAAGGGAGTTTCCCTGGGGCACGGCCTGGGCTACCTTTTAACTTACATGAGATAAAAGGAAAGGGAAGCAAGCAGAGTTGGGGACCTCATACCACCAAGAAAGCAGTGCTGGGACCCGGGTGCATCCTTTGGACCCAGGGTTCCTGAGCAGAGGAGCTCCTAGTCCCAGGGAAGATTGAAGAGAAAGACCTTCCTTCAGAGCAGACAGAGAGAGAAAGCCTTCCCCTGGGGCTGACACCCTGAATTTGGACTTCTAGCCTACTAGACTGTAAGAAAATAAATTTCTCATTGTTAAAACCATCCACTTGTGACTAAGACACTATCCTATCATGGAGCCCTGGCGGCAAAGTGGTTAAGAGCTCAGGCTGCTAACCAAAAGATCGGCAGTTTGAATCTACCAGGTGCTCCTTGGAAACTCTCTGGGGCAGTTCTACTCTGTCCTAGAGGGTTGCTATGAGTCAGAATCGAGTCAATGGCACACAACAACATCCTATCATAGCTTAAAACTTCCTGATAGTAAACTCTCCCAGTGTTGAAATCACCAAATGCAGTGACTTGAAAGCAGACTAATTCTGAGGGGAAAGGCAACCAAGCCCTCCACTGAGACATTACCTACATCTGGACATTGACAGGATTGTGCTGCTGCTTTCATGCAATCATCCTGAGAGGCCATGTCTTACTTCTTTGAAAACCCCTCAGACTATGGACATCTGGAGCTCTAGTGGCACAGTGGTTAAGCGTTTGGCTGCCAACCAAAAGATTGGCAGTTTGAATCCACCAGCTGCCCTTTGGAAACCTTAGGGGGCAGTTCTACTCCGATCTATAGGGTCGCAATGAGTCGGAATTGACTCGATGGCAATGGGTTTGGTTTTGATTTTATGGAGATCTGTGCTATCAAAAGTTATTTGTTGATAAATGAAAGAATGAATAAATGCACATAGAAACAAACTCAACTAAGATTGAGAAATTAAATGCAATGAGAGATTAGATGGGTTACTATACCAGGACCACAGTCCAACACCACCTCACTTCCTATGTGACCTAGAAAATACAGACCAGTGTGACACAGAAGATCAGAATTTATCGACACCAGAAAACACTCTACACAATATTTCAAGCCTGTTTCAAAACACAGAGTTCTTATTCTAAGTGTATATAAGCTATGCGTGTCCATATTAGAATATCTACTTCACTCTTCTTCAATTACAGCTCCTTTGTATCACAATAACAGCCCATATCTCATAATAAAACATCAGTGCTTGTATCAGAAGAATTACAAAAAGAAAGCTTTTGATGTTTTTCTTCAATACCCTTATTTTTCCAAGATGAAAATCTGATAGTTCATGATGTTCACCCCCAGGAACTAGGCCACATGAGTTCTAGAGGCATCCACAAGTCCAATGCTTGGTGCAAATGCATCTTCCCCCAACACCCAGGAAACATACGTCAAAAGCCTGGATCACATGAATATTGTGCAGTAAATAAGGGGAAATGAGAAATGCACCCTGCCCTTGCCATGTGCTAATTACAAACCCCAGAAGCCATCATTTGTGATAAGATCCCCTACCAGACTTCGGAGCCCTAGCGGCACAGTTGGTAAGAGCTTTAGCCGCTAACCAAAAGGTCAACAATTCAAACCCACCACCCACTCCTTGGAAACTCTATAGAGCAGTTCTACTCTGTCCTACCGGGTCAGATCGCTATGAGTCAGAATGGACTCGATGGCAATGGGTTTGGTTTGTTTTACCAAATTTTAGATAAGGAAGTGTGATGTCAGGGGAAAGGAATGGCCTCTGGCAGGCATAGAGCTGTCACCAGTTAACCACCCAAATTCCCCATATGCACTCAGACTCCACATTGGTAACAAGTGTTTTAAATTTCTCCACTTGAAATTAATAAAACTGATATTTGTTGAGCTCTTACTCGGTCCTAGACACTGTGTGCAGTGTTTTATATGATTACCTCTAATCTTCACAATCGTTCTTCAAAATAAGTACATTATCCCCATGGGAAAAGAAGCAACTCAGAGAGATTAGGTCATTCCTTGAAGAGAGGCAAATATGTACAGTCTGAAGTCTCATTTTCTCCACAATTTTTGACAGCTTAGCAGAAAGCAAGGTCAGCAGTTCCGAGTTATCTCAACAGAAGAATGGACGCTTCATCAGCTCCTTCATCCCAATAAGATCAAGGAGCGCCTGCTGTCATGTAGAGGCAGAGACATTCTTCCCCAAGTCTACAGATGTATATAGAGCCTTCTGGAGGTAGAGCCCCTCTCTTCCGGAACTTGGGCCATGATGCTGCATGCCTCTAGACCTGATCTAAGCCACAGGAATGTAGATCATTGTACTCTACTACTTCTCTGCTTGTAAATTTCCCCCAAAGACATCCTATTTTATATCTGCACCTTGTGGTGCTAGTGGTGGATGGCTGTGACCTTCTTACAAGCTATTTCTCAAAGTCTCAGGATTTGAACCAAGATTTTTCTGACCTTTGAGCTTCTTTTCACTCTGTGTGTGTGTATGTGTGTGTGTGAGAGAGAGAGAGAGAAATTCTCACAGGTAATTAACAGGGTTTCTTCCTACCACTCACATCTCTTTGCTGTAATACGGATAGTAATGACATCCTTAAAAGTTTTCACCCAGTCATGGGTTGGCAATAGGAAGAAGGTGACAAACACATCCATTGTTTTCTCTGCTGCCCTTGATGACTCTTACTCAGCATTTTTTCTATCTCAGTTCTGCAATCCATGTCCAGCTAATATTTTTATTTTTCATTCTACCAGTAAAGGCTAGTTTTCCCTAGTCATCCATCCATGCGTTCACTCACCTATTCACCAAATATTTATTATCTACTATGTGTCAGGCATGAAGACAAAATAATAAATACAACCCCTGAAGACTCCTGAACTGGAAGAATAAGGAATTTTCTAAACATTGTTATTGTTGCTGTTAGGTGTTATCGAGTCGATTCCAACTCATAGTGATCCTATGTACAACAGAAAAACACACTGCCTGGTCCTGCACCAGCCTCACAATTCCTGTTATGCTTGAACCCATTGTTGCAACCACTGTGTCAATCCATCCCATTGAGGGTCTTCCTCTTTTTTCACTGACCCTCTAGTTTACCAAGCATAATGTGATATCCATCTACAGGGACTGATCCCTACTGATAACATGTCCAAAGACAGCTTTGTTCATTCTTTTGGCAGTCCATAGTATACTCAATGTTCTTCACCAACACCATAATTCAAAGATGGCAGTTCTTCTTCAGTCTTCCTTATTCATCCTCCAGCTTTCACACGCATATGAGGTATCTGAAAACACCATGGCTTGAGTGAGGCACATCTTAGCCTTCAGGGTGGTATCTTTGTTTTTTAACACTTTAAAGAGGTCTTTTGCAGTTGGTTTGCCCAATGAAATGCATCTTTTGATTTCTTGGCTGCTGCTTCCAAGGGTGCTGATTGTGGATCCAAGTAAAAGGAAATCCTTGACAACCTCAATCTTTTCCCTGTTTATAATGATGTTGATTATTGGTCCAGTTGTGAGGATTTTTGTTTTCTTTATGTTGAGGTGTAATCCATACCAAAGGCTGTGGTCTTTGATCTTCATCAGTAAATGCTTCAAGTGCTCTTCACTTTCAGTAAGCAAGTTTGTGTCATCTGCATAACGCAGGTTGTTAACTAGTCATCCTCCGATCTCAATGCCCCGTTCCTTTTTGTATGGTCCAGGTTCTCGGATTATTTGCTCAGTATACAGGTTGAATAGGTATGGTGAAAGGATACAACCCTGAAGCACACCTAACTTTAAACCACACAATGTCCCCTTGTTGTTTGAATGACTGCCTCTTGATCTGTGTAAAGGTTCCTCATGAGCACATGAGTTCTGGAATTCCCATTCTTCAAAATGTTATCCATAATTTCTTATGATCCACCCAGTCAAATACCTTTGCATAGTCAATAAAACACAGGTAAACATCCTTCTGGTATTCTCTCCTTTCATCCAGGATCCATCTGACATCAGCAATGATATGCCTGGTTCCGCATCCTCTTCTGAAACCGGTCTGAATTTCTGGCAGCCACTTTTGAATGATCTTCAGCAAAATTTTATTGGCACTTGATATTAATGATGTTATTCAATAATTTCCACATTCCGTTGGCTCACCTTTCTTGAGAATAGGCAGTGGGTTGGCCAGGTAGCTGTCTTCCAAATTTCTTGGCATAGACAAGTGAGCACTTTGAGCTCTGCATCCATTTGTTGAAACATCTCAATTGGTATTTCACCAATTCCTAGAGCCTTGTTTTTTGCCAACGCCTTCAGTGCAGCTTGGACTTCTTCCTTCAGTACCATTGGTTCCTGGTCGTATGCTACCTCTTAAAACGGCTGAACGTTGACCGATTCTTCTTGGTATAGTGGCTGTGTGTATTCCTTCCATCTTCTTTTGATGCTTCCCGTGTTGTTTAATATTTCCCCTGTAGAATCCTTCAGTATTGCAACTCTAGGTTTGAATTTTTTCTTCGGTTCTTTCAGCTCAAGAAATGCCGAGCACATTTTTCCCTTTTGGTTTTCTATCTCCAGGTCTTTGCACGTGCCATCATAATGTTTTGTCTTCTTGAGCCACCCTTTGAAATTTTCTGTTCAGCCATTTTACATCATCATTTTTTCCTTTTGCTTTAGCTACTCAACATTCAGGAGCAACTTTCAGAGCCTCTTCCGACATCCATTTTTGTATTTTCTCTTTTTCCTGTCTTTTTAATGATCTTTTATTTTCTCCATATATTATGTCCTTGATGTCATTCCACAACTCCTCTAGTCTTCAGTCACTGGTGCTCAATGCATCAGATCTGTTCTTTAGAGGGTCTCTAAATTCAGGTGTGATATGCTCACGGTCATACTCTTGGCTCTCAAGGACTTGTCCTAATTTTCTTCAGCTCCAACTTGAACTTGCATATGAGCAATTGATGGTCTGTTCTGCAGTCGGTCCCTGTCCTTGTTCTCACTGACACTGAGCTTTTCCATCGTCTCTTTCCACAGATGTAGTTGATCTGATTCCTGTGTATTCCATTTGGTGAGGTCCACATGTATAGTTGCCATTTATGTTGGTGAAAAAAGGTATTTTTACAATGAAGAAGTCGTTGGTCTTGCAAAATTTTATCATGCCATCTCCAGCATTGTTTCTATCACCAAGGGCTTATTTTCAACTACAGATCCTTCTTTGTTTCCAAATTTCTTATTCCAATCTCCAGTAATTACCAATGCATCCTGACTGCATGTTCGATCAATTTCACACTGCAGAAGTTGGTAAAAATCTTCGATTTCTTCATCTTTGGCCTTATTGGTTGGTGCCTAAATTTGAATAATAGTCATATTAACTGGTCTTCTTTGTAGGTGTATGGATATTATCCTATCACTGACAGCGTTGTACCTCAGGATAGATCTCGAAATGTTCTTTTTGATGATGAATGCAATGCCATTCCTCTTTAAGTTCTCATCCTGGGCATAGTAGACCACACGATTGTCCGATTCAAAATGGCCAATACCAGGCCATTTAAGCTCACTAATGCCTAGAATATGAATATTTATGTGCTCCATTTCATTTTTGATTTCCAATTTATCTAAATTCATACTTCGTACAATTTCACGCTCCAACTGCTAATGTGAATTGATGTTTGCAGCTCTTTCTTCTCATTTTGAGTCATACCACATCAGCAAATGAACGTCCCAAAAGCTTGTGTCCATCCACATCACTAAGGTCAACTCCACTTTGAGGAGGCAGCTCTCCCCCGTTGTATTCTGAGCGCCTTCCAACCTGGGGGGCTCATCTTCCAGCACTGTACCAGACAATGTTCCACTGCTATTCATAAGGTTTTCACTAGCTAATGCTTTTCAGAAGTAGGCTGCCAGGTCCTTCTTCCTAGTCGGTCTTAGTCTGGAAGCTCAGCTGAAACCTGTCCACAATGAGTGACCCTGCTGGTGTTTGCATACCGGTGGCATAGTTTCCAGCATAGCTGGAAGCTTTCTAAACATACCCTGGGACAAATGAAGTTGCTTGTAAGGAAAATTTGATACAAAGTAACATGAAACATGGTATTAATAAGAAGGAATTTTAGAACTGGAAGATATAACCAAGGTCAATTCGTCCATGCTCCTATTTTATAGATTTATTCATTCACTGTGTCTATGCTTAGAGCACTAGGCAGGTAGTAAATGATCACGAACGAAACACGTCGAGTTCCTACTCTCATGGAGCTTATATTGCAGTGGGGTAAACAAGTATTAGATTGGTAAGCTCAAACAGAAGAGGCAAAGATTTCTTAAATAGGACACATAAAGCACTAATCATAAAAAATTGATAAATTGGACTTATCAAATTAAAAACTTCTGATCATCCAAACACATCAAGAAAGTAGAAAGGCAAGCCACAGACTAGGATAAAATATATACATATATCTATATATTTATACACATATATATGTGTATGTATGTATATGTGTGTATATGTATATATATATACATATACACACATATAAAAAAAAACTGTTGCTGTCAAGTCAATTCCAACTCATAGCAACCCTAAAAGACAGGGTAGAACTGCCCCATAGAGTTACCAAAGTGCACCCGGTGGATTCAAACTGCTGACCTTTTGGTTAGCAGCTGTAGCCCTTAACCACTATGCCACCAGGGTTTCCATATGTATGTATATATATATATATATATATATATATATATATATATGTATGTATACCTATATATACACACGTACATGTAATGTACATGTATACGTATATATGTATATATATGTATTTATATATGTTATTGATGTTGTTAAGTGCCATTGAGTTGGTTCTGACTCATAGCCACCCTATGCACAATAGAAGGAAACACTGCCTGCTCCTGTACCATCCTCACAATCATTGCTATGTTTTAGCCCATTTTTGTAGCCACTGCATCAATCCATCTCATGGAGGGTCTTTCTCTTTTTTCCTCTCTACTTTATCAAGCATGATGTCCTTCTCCAGGAACTCATTCCCCCTGATAACATGTCCAAAGTGTATCTCCAACAAAGGACTTTCATCTAGAATATGTAAAGAACTCCTAGAAATCAATAATAAAAAATTAACAAATAACAGATATATAAATGGTCAATACACACACAAAAAGGTGCTCAACATCATTACTCATCAAGGAAATGCAAATTAAAGCCAAAATAAGTTATCTGTAGACACCTTCCAAAAGAGCTAAAAATAAAACAAAAAACTGAAACTACTAAGCATCGTAACTGGCAATTTCTGACAAAGTTGAACATACGCCTATCCTATGACTCAATATTCCCATGCCTAGGTATATACGCAAAAGAAGTAAAAAACAATTACCCTATCACACAGTGCTGCCCAAACACCTGGGTGGGAGTTACAAGACCATGGCTTGAAAGGCCACGCAAAAGTAATCAACCGCTCGGCAGAGCACATACAATATGTTTATATGAAATTGTTGAACAGGAAAACTAACACATGCTGTAGAAGTCAGAACGGACCCTGGGTGGCACAGTTTATGCTCCAGCAGTGTCATGGAAGAGAGGCCTGGTGATCTGCTTCCATAAAGACTACAGTCAAGAAAACCCTATGGAGAAGTTCAACTCTGTAGCACATGGGGTCGCTAAGAGCCAGAGTCAACTCGATGGCAATGGATAAAGAAGTCAGAATAGTGGTTAATCTGGGGGGTTATCAATTGGTGAAAATATCTCATATCTTGATCTGTATGGCGGTCATTTGGGGTATATGTTTGTAAAATTTCATCATGCTGAACACTTAAGATTATGCATTTTACTCTATGTTTATGCCTTAATAAAAACATTTTTTTAAGTATAAATATAAAAATAAGTAAACAAATGTGAAAGTACAAATTATGGGATGTGCTATGAAGAACTTGTGAAATGATGAGCAACCAAAAAAACCCATTGCTGTCGATTCCAACTCATAGTGACCCTATAGGACAGAACAGAACTGCCCCATACGGTTTCCAAGGAGCAGCTGGTGGATTCGAACTGCCAACCTTTTGGCTAGCAGCTACAGCTCTTAACCACTATACCACCAGGACTCCAAGATGAGCAAATCAAAAAACTTCATTGCCCTCAAGTCGATATTCTGACTCATAGTGACCCTATATGACAGAGTAGAACTGCCCCGTAGGGTTCCCAAGGAGCGGCTGGTAGATTCGAACTGCCAACCTTTTAGTTAGCAGCTGAGCTCTTAGCTACTGCGCCACCAGGGGGCTCCAAGATGAGCAACCAGACCTCCCTATATCCCACAGCGAGTGGTGGAAATGAGACAGGAACCCAAGTCTTTGGGAACACCCTCTTGCTCTCTCTACACCACATGTCTTCTGCAACAGAAAGTAGGACTTTCTCATCACACAGAGCAAGGCAAGTGGCAAGGCAAGCTTTTTCCCTAATGGAGCCTAGAATCCCTGCTCAGCAGGCTCTGTGGAATTTGGGGTGTTTATTTAGACAGTGAGTCATAGCTCTTGGGGATGAGAGCCCTTCACCAGCTCAGGATTTAAATAATGATGTGTCAACATCTGCCTCCGATGACTCAGATTTAATCTTAACAGTGACCTTGTATGCTTGCAGGATTATTAGAAGCAGCCACACAGACACAAAGAATATTAAAGTAGTTTGTCAAAAACCTCTCTGCTTCTGTCAAGAAAAACTTCCAGAACCGAGGAATGCAGATGCTTCAAACATAAGAAACTTCAACTGGAAACGGAATGAAGAAGGTGCCATTTAAGCCTATTTTGCCAAGAACGATCAGCTGCCGGGAATAAACTTCTGCTGTTTGCAGTCTCAAAAGAACTTTTCTATTTTTCATGTTGTTCAAGGAGCTGCTACGTTGCAATGCTTTAAAGTGAAAATTAATGCCTCTTGGATACCCTCTTCTCTTCTCCACCTTGTGCTGATGTCAAAACTCCTGAGTGGTTGCCTCAAATCTTACTGGACTTAGTGTCCAAGACCCTGATTTCTTATCCTACCTCTATCATTGCTAGCTTAGGTGTTCAGGCAAGCCACAACCACTTCTCCAAGCCTCAGTTTCCTCACCTGTAAAACTGAAAAAAAAAGGTGAGTGTAAAAGGAGGCATATTAAAAGGTAGCCCAGAGGTTACAGAGAGGCCAAGCACATATTGTGGGTACTCAATACTCATGAGTTGAATCAGAAGCCTCCCTGCTATGCTGTGCCACTCAGGCCTCTCACCTCCCATTCGGAAAGCTGGCCCCAGAGTATATGGGCCTCAAATGCTGCTGGGAACAAGCCTCACCTGGGCTGTGGAGTTGACCAGCAGGCCTCACATAGAGCCTCAGGAAGTTCAATATTCCCAACGAATGCCTGACAGTGTACTAAAGGCCAGACAGGCTGCAAGACACATTCAATTAGATTGGCTTGTGGCAGCCTCATCACACCCCTACAAGGCCTGATGATGCCCTAGAACAGATAAGAAAGCTGAAATTCACAGTGCTAAGTGAACAAACAGCTAATAGGTGGCTGAGCCAAGATTTGAATGCCAGACTGACTGGGCTAAGTCTATAGTTTTCTCAACTCAACACAATTTTCAAGGCCTTGAGAGAAAGACATACAAACCTGGAAGAGGAAAAAAAAAAAAGAGTAGTTTTTTATCGCTGGTAACCAGCTACCCCCAAAACCTAGTGTCTTAAAACAATTACTTTTTTTTTTTTTTTTTTACAATTCAGTAGGTCAGGAATTCTAGAATTCAGTCAGGAATTTGGGAACTTGGGGCCAGAGGATCCACTTCCAAGATGGCCTCTTCACTCACATGTCTGGTACTCATCAGGGCTGCTTGGCCTTTCTCTTTCTCCATGTGACATGTCATCTGCCACGGCCCCTCCAACTTGATAATCTCAGGCAGTCACACATGACAACTGGCTTCCAAGAGGCAGGAAGCAGAACTGTCAGGCTGGCTAAGGGCTACACCCCAGAATTGGCACAGTGTCACCTCGCAATATTCCATTGGTCAAAACATCCATGGGGTCCATCCAGAGTCAGAAGGATGAAGACATAGGCTCTACCTCTTGAGGGGGAGTGGCAGGATCTCATTGAGGAGGAGGATGCAAGTTGGGACATGTTGTTGTGGTCATCTTTGGAAGACATAAACTGCCATAACTCCTAAAGCTTCTGTATGTCCAGAAGTCAGAACTTACGTCATGGATTGAAATGTGTCCCCCAGAAGTGTGTGTCCACTTGGCTAGGCCATGATGCCCAGTACTGTGTGGTTGTTCTCCATCTTATGATCTGATGTATTTATCCTATGTGTTGTAAATCCTAAACTCTGCAATATTAATGAGGCAGGATTACAGGCAACTGTGTTAATGAGGCATGACACAATCCACAGGATTAAGTTGTATCTTGAGTCAATCTTTTTTGAGATATAAAAGAGAGAAGCCAGGAGGGAAGAGACAGACCTCCCACCACCAAGAAAGAAGCACCAGGAACAGAGAGGCTTATTTTGACCTGATGTCCCTGTGCTGAGAAGCTCATAGACCAGGGGAAGATTGATGACAAGGACCTTCTCCCACAGCTGACACAGAGAGAAAGTCTTCCCCTGAAGCTGGCACCCTGAATTCTGACTTCTAGCTTCCTAGACTGTGAGAGAATAAATTTCTGTTAAAGCCAGCCACTTGTAGTATTTCTGTTAAAGCAGTACTAGATAACTAAGACAACCTAAGGCCTCATTACTCCTATTACCAGTAACTAATAGATGCAGCTGCTTACAGATTATGAAATGCTTTTGATGAGGTATATATCACTAAAGGCCCACAAAACCCTTTAGGATCGGCATTATTTACCAAGGAAGATAATGAATTTCAGAGAGGAGAAGGACTTGTCTAAAGACCTACAGCCAGAATGTGGCCAAGACCTTTGGGGTTCCCAAACCCAAATTGTATGGTGTGATGGGATTGTGGGGTGTGAGCATGAGAATGGGGTCTTTGAGGCCTTCCATTTGTTACTACAGGATGTTGGAGAAGAGCTGTGGGTTCAGCCTCCTGCATAAACAGGTTCAATCCCTGTGCCACAGACACTGAACAATAAACACTGTTTGTGGCTTTCCCTACCTTACTTCTCACATCAAGTGTCAGCACCCTGTCCCAGCAGGTGTACGGCTCTGGTTTCTAGGTGAGAATTGGAGCCACAGGAAGTAGAACAAAGCCACTGAAATCGAAGAACAAAAGAGTCCCCACTATGACTGCAATGCACAGTCCCCCCAGCTGCCCTTTGGTTTTCCAAAAACACAGTCTGGAAGAGGCCAAGTTAAACAGCACATTCCTTATGCCCCCCTCTTGAACTCCCCAGGTTTGAGAAGCCTAACAGCCACTGCCACTCTGAGCAAGCTGCCTATCTCTTATCCTGAGTGAAAATATGATCACAGCAACTGAGAAATACCATTACTGGAGCACTTAGTCTCATGGCAGAATTCTGCAGCAAGGACAAATATACCAAGGAACAATTAGAACCAGAAGTTTGTGCATTTCAAATAAAATGTGGTTTTAAGAAAAAGCCATGAAGCCATTTGTACGTTATTTCAATTTTAATAACTAATCTCTGCTTCCCTGGCCCTTCCCAGGGTTTCATCTTACTCCTCTCTCCCCTGCTCTCCTCCACCCCCAGCCCAACAAGTCTGGTGAAATCCATTCTTTTGCCCATCATTTATCTTGGCACTGTCTCTCCTGGCCATTTCTGCAGGATCATTGCAGCTCATTCCCGTCACTCACCTCCCACCTTTGCTACCTGCCTCTGGGGGGAAATGCAGTGATCCGATTAAAGCGTCCTGCTCTGTTAGCACAGGGAAAGGACATCCTGAGCAAGGGGGACTGTTCTCAGTGAGTCACCGTACCCCCGAGACCCACCGCCATGCTCGAGAAAGCTGGTGTTGCCCAGCTCTAAGCAGTTAGCCCACCTCCCTCCCAACACAGAGACACGGCTACAGGGCCAGGACGCAGGGGGCGATCACCACTGTGTGCTGAGTGGGGATCAGAGTGGACAGGTCTGAGTGAGGCAGGGCAATGGCGGACACCACTCAGAGCCAGGAGGGCTTTGGGCAGGCCTGTAATTCCAGACACTAAACTCTCTATCTTGGTGAGTACATTTTACATCTACTCAGGTCATTCTCCAAGTTTCAAACAAAACAAAAGGACAAATCAGAGGCATATGAGGCAGCGTGCTGGCTATGGAGAAGCTGGGAAGAATCAGGGCTGGTGCCATAAGCCATCAGAGTTCCTATTACCACTGCCCAGATTGGTGCCTGGGAGGCTAGGAAGTACCCCACATACTCATGCTCACCTGGGATCCCAAATGCCGGGGAGGAAACAGAATGAATGGAACTTGAGCCAATGGACCCAGCTGGCCCAGTCATTTACCTACAGCAGTTATCAGGGTCTTTTAAGTGCCAGGGCATGCACAAGGCCCTGGAGACATCACAAGGAAGAAGAAGGTCCAGGCCAGGACTTCACAGTCCAAGAAGCACGTTGAGCTACCTGGTTTAGACATGGATTTCTGTCCCCCATGGAGCAGAAGACTTTATGGGGTAAAGCGTGAGATCTAAATCACCCTGGAGCGGTGACTTACTTCAGAAACATGCTCTGCCCTCCTTACAGGTGGCAGCTGGGCCACTGCAGAAACACAGGAGAGAGGGTCGACCCCTGGCTCTGCCACCTACCGGCTGTGTGGTCCTGGGAAGTCACTTCAGTTCTCTGGGTTTCCTGTTCCCCATCTGTTCAACATGGACACTGCACAGCACAGACCCAGCACTTCCTTCCTGCTCACCAAATTCTAGAATCTAGGTCCACTGCAAACTGCCAAAACGAGGCTGCGTTTACCACAGCTGAGCCTCCCTGGCTCCAGATCATAGAAAATTTCTCCAGAGTGGAAGTGGGTCCTTCTCATCTTTCTTTCCAAGCGCCACAGTATTCCACCATTAATGCAAGGAAAGAAATGGACACTTACCGAGCATCTCCCATGTTCCATGGGCTTTACCCACATGACATCTCATTTCATTTCCATCCTAATACTGTAAGGAAAGCATGGCTACCCTCCCACTATTCCCATTTTACAGACAAGGAAACTGAGGCTCAGAGAGCCTAAATGACATGTCCAGAAATACAGAGCTTGAAAGTGGAAGAGCCTGAATCAAACCCAGCACTTTCAGACTCCAAAGTAATCTAGACCACCCACTCCCTGCAATGATGAGGCACAGCACAAAGCCCTCAAGAGGGTACGTGAACCCTGTCCTAGTTGTCTAGTGCTGCTATAACAGAAACACCAAAAATCGATGGCTTTAACATACAGAGATTTATTCTCTCAGTCTAGTAGGCTAGAAGTCCAAATCCAGGGTGCCAGCTCCAGGGGAAGGCTCTCTGTCAGCTGTGGGGGAAGGTCCTTGTCCTCAGTCTTCCCCTGGCCTAGTGACTTCTCAGCACAGGGACCCAAGGTCCAAAGAATGTGCTCTGCTCCTGGTGCTTCTTTTTTCGTGGTAGGAGGTCCCTTTCCTCTCTCCTGGCTTCTCTCTTTTATATTTTAAAAGAGATTGACTCAAAAGACAACCTAATCCTGTAGATTTTGTCCTGCCTCATTAACACAATTGCCTGTAATCCTGCCTTATTAACATCCCAGAGGTTAGGATTTATAGCACATAGGGTAAATACATCAGGTCATAAAATGGAGGACAACCACACAATACTGGGCATCGTGGCCTAGCTAAGTTGACACACATTTTTGAGGGACACAATTCAATCCATAAATTCTCACTTCTGCAAATATAGAACTCTCAGTGGTCGTGGCAGTTTATGTCTTCCAAAGATGACCACCACAGCCTCTCCCAACTCATAGGTTCCTCCTCAATGAGACCCTACCACTCCCCCTCAAGAGAGCATATGTCTTCATCCTCTCGATTCTGGATGGGCCTCATGACTGTTTTGACCAATGGAATATTCTGAAGTGACACTGTGCCAATTCTGGGGTGTAGCCCTTAGCCAGCCTGACAGTTCTGCTTCCTGCCTCTTGGAAGCCAGGTGCCCTGTGTGACTGTCCCGAGATTATCAAGTTGGAGGGGCCGTGGCAGATGACATGTCACGTGGAGAAAGAGAAAGGCCAAGCAGCCCTGATGAGTACCAGACATGTGAGTGAAGAGGCCATCTTGGAAGTGGATCCTCTGGCCCCAAGTTCCCGAATTCCTGACTGAATTCTAGAATTCCTGACCTACTGAATTGTAAAAAAAAAAAAGTAATTGTTTTAAGACACTAGGTTTTGGGGGTAGCTGGTTACCAGCGATAAAAAACTACTCTTTTTTTTTTTCCTCTTCCAGGTTTGTATGTCTTTCTCTCAAGGCCTTGAAAATTGGGTTGAGTTGAGAAAACTATAGACTTAGCCCAGTCAGTCTGGCATTCAAATCTTGGCTCAGCCACCTATTAGCTGTTTGTTCACTTAGCACTGTGAATTTCAGCTTTCTTATCTGTTCTAGGGCATCATCAGGCCTTGTAGGGGTGTGATGAGGCTGCCACAAGCCAATCTAATTGAATGTGTCTTGCAGCCTGTCTGGCCTTTAGTACACTGTCAGGCATTCGTTGGGAATATAGAACTTCCTGAGGCTCTATGTGAGGCCTGCTGGTCAACTCCACAGCCCAGGTGAGGCTTGTTCCCAGCAGCATTTGAGGTCAATAAATTCTGCTAACCAAAAGTTTAGTTCGAATCCACCAGCTCCTCCTTGGAAATCCTATGGAGCACTTCTACTCTGTCCTACGGGGTTGCTATGAGTTGGAATTAACTCAGTGGCAACGGGTTTGGTTAGTTTGTTTTCTGGTATTATAAAGCATCAATGTGGTAATAGATAACTGATGTGCAAAGGAACCTGCATTTGTATCAATGACCCCACAATTTACCCTGTGGCTCTTTGAGGGCATCACAGCTCTGCCCTCACCAAGCTTGTCACGCTCTGCCTTGAACAGTGGTTACCTGTGGAGGGACAGAGGGCTGGTCTCCCACACACACAGGATCTCCTATCCTTCCCACACACACAGGATCTCCTGCAGAGTGAAGATCTCCCTGGGGTATTTACTTGTGTATCCTCCATAGCCTTTGCCCAGTAAACACTGACGCACCACTTGCTGATTTGTGGGGAAAGCATTAGTCTCTCACAGGCTGCCATGGGTAGGAAGAGAAAACAGAAGGTACTTACTTTTACTGACCCCCGAGTAGTTGGCAACTCTGAACAATGCGCTGGAGAAAAGGGAGGAGGGGGTTATAGACGAAGGGAAATTAAAATGGAAATTTAAAAGGGAATTTTTTTCCCCTTTTATTGGCAACATAATTAGCTAGAGGAGCCCCAACTGATGCTATTATGACTACTCTGATATGAAACTGAGATGGAACGGGGGAGAATCAGATGGAAAACAATAACACTTAGCATTTATATAGCTTTTTACACACAGCACTTTGCGTTCCTTTTTGTACCTCACCAACATTAACTAATGAATTGCCACCACCCCCCAGAGTAGACAGGTTTTCCGTCTATATTTTACAAGAGATAAAAATAAAGCCTCGAGTTATTGAATACACTTTTAAAGCAAAGTAGAAGCAGATTCTAAGCTCCAGGTACTCTTCTGTGGTCTTTTGCATCATACCACAACCCTCAGGCTGATGCTTTTTACCTCTCTGAATCCAAAGGTCTACAGAGAGATACCTATTAATAGACTTAAAATATTAGTATATTTGAGCTAGAAAAGACATTAGGGAAGCTGTCATCCAAATCTCTCATTTTATACATGAAGCAAAGAGGTCTATTTCAGCCAAGGACTATCTAAAGTCACAAAACAAGTTCAGGGTAGCTGGGTTCTCCAGAGAACCAGTGAAGGGTGTATATATATATATATATATATATATACACATAGAGAGACAGAAAGAGAAATTTATCTTAAGGAAATGGCTCATGGGGTTGCAGAAGCTGGCAGCTTCCCAAGTTCATGGGTCAGCCACCAGCCTGGAGGCTTCTCCTGACTTATGTAGCTGCAGGGGCTGAGGAATCCAAGATTGGCAGGTCATATGGCAGACTGCTGGCTCACAGGTTGTGAAGGTTGACAAATCCCAAGACAGGCAGGTAAAACAGCAGGCATCTGACTCATAGGCTGGCTGCAGAGGCTGATAGTACCCAAGATCAGCAGGCTATAAGGCAGGCTGCTGACTCAAGTCCCAAGAACTGGAGGTCAGATAATGACGAGCTGGATGCAGGATTCAGAGCAAGCAAGGGAGCTTGGCCAGAACACCCATACATATTGGATACAGGCCACACCCCCAAGGAAACATCCCTTACAACTGATTGGGTGAGCACATCAGATCACATCAGGGAGGATGACTACATCATTACATAACGACCAAACTACATCATTACATAACGACCAAACTACATCATTACATAACTGCTGACCTTGTGTGCCAAGTTGACACACAACTTCAACCATCACAGAACAGGAGCAAAATCAAATCTATTTTGCCCAGCCTAGGTCAACCTTTAAAAAAAACAAAAGCCAAACCCATTGCTGTCAAGTTGATTTCAACTCATAGCAACCCTATAGGACAGAGTAGAACTGCCCCATAGGGTTTCCAAAAAGTGGCTCCTGGATTTGAACTGCCAACCTTTTGGTTAGCAGCCAAGCTCTTAACCACTGTGCCACCAGGGCCCTAGGTCAACCTTTACATCTCCAAATTCCAGAAGATACAGCTATTAATGTAAATCCCACAAATGACTTGTCCCAATCTGTGTTCACTACTCATTTGCTCATCAACTTTATTGAGCATATTCTGTTGGATTCCTGGGCACTAGGGATTTAGGGATGACTAAGGCTTGGGAAAGCCAGACAATGAATAAGGAAGACTGAAGAAGAATTGATGCCTTTGAATTATGGCACTGGTGAAGAATACTGACTATACCATAGACTGCCAGAAGAACGAACAAGTCTGTCTTGGGAGGAGTACAGCCAGAATGCTCCTTGGAAGCAAGGATGGTGATATTTTGTCTCACATACTTTGGACATATTATCAGGAGGAACAGTCCCTGGAGAAAGACATCATGCTTGGCAGAGGATCAGCACAAAAGAAGATCCTCAACAAGACAGACTATCACAGTAGCTGCAACAATGGGCTCAAGCATACCAATTGTGAGGATAGCACAGACCAGGCAGTGTTTCATTCTGCTGTAGATAGGGTCCCTATGAGTCAGAACCAGCTCAATGGTACCTAACAACAACAGCAACAACAACAAGCTTGGGTCAAACCATGTGTTGTGGGAAGTTAGTTCTGTCAATGAGCAGACCACAGAGTAGCTCTGTCCCAGTGGAGCCACAGAAGTCCATGGCGTGGGATACTTCGGTATTACTCAGCCACATGTAGTTACTCAATAAATATATAGTTACTAGTCAAAGTTCTGTCTAGAAGTACAACCAGAATGCTCCTTAGAAGCAAGGATGATGAGACTTCATCTCATGTGCTTTGGACATGTTATCAGCAGGGATCAGTCCCTGGAGAAGGCCATCATGCTTGGTAAAGTGGAGGGTCAGTGAAAAAAAGGAAGACCCTCAACAAGATGGATTGACACAGTGACTGCAACAATGGACTCAAGCACAGCAACAATTGTAAGGATGGTGCAGAACCGGGCAGTATTTCGTTCTGTTGTGCAGAGGGTCCCTATGAGTCAGAACCAACTCAACGGCACCTAACAACAACAGTCAAAGTTGGTACTTTCCAGAGCTAGTTTAGAAGCATCCTAAAGTAACTCACAATACAGCAAGGCCCCAAGTACTAGAGTCTAAACCCATGAGAAGACCGAAGAATCCAACCTTTTGGTTCATTCTGCCTTTCTTCCATTTATTAAACAAACATGTTGGGTGTGAACTATGATCCAGAGACTGTGCTAGGAACAGAGATTATGAAGTCATTACTCTCTACACTTTAATCCACTGAAAGCAAACAGAGCATCAGAGGTTTACTCAGAAAAGAAATTTCCAAGACGTGTAATGGGACTGATGGAGATTTGGTCCAGCTCCTACATGCCCACCATGTTATTTACTAATAACAGTGAATAGGGAATCAGACTGGAACCAAGAGACCAGGTTCTCATCCTGACTGTTACAATCTACTTAACCCATAACTGACTTTGCCCAGGATTTATCATTTTTCCATCAACTGTATTGTCATCATCAGTCGTCACCACCACCACAAAAACCCCAGCCAAAGAAATGTTATAAAACCATCTTTCCTAATTCTTGGTAATGAGATAGAGACTTGAGAGAGAAAAGTAAAAACTGCTGAGAATGGATCAGAATAAGAGCAGAAGGACAGAAAAAGGAAGAGAGGGTTCCCGGCGACAGAGGAAGCATATTTGCAAAATCTAGCACACGGTAGGCACTCAGTACATGCCTATTTCTGAAACTGAAGACCAATCTAACAATATTTTTGCAAGCCTGATAAAATTTCTTTGACTCCTGGCATGTCCTACTAGCCAAAAAAAAAGAAAAAAATCAGAAGGCCTCACTGATCAGTGTTCTGGGAAAAAAACGGGATACCTTTCCCAAGTTATCAGACTTTGATCATTCTCTCTCCTCTCCTCTTAAGCACGGTGTTACCAGCTGTAATTGATAGGAAAAGAAGTTCTACCAAAAGGCAGAATTGCCTGTGTGGGTGACTGTGGAAGAGAGAGAGCAAATTTCTTGCCAAAGAAAAACTAACCTCCCAGTACTTGAACTCCTGAAATCCCACCATTGGGTGCTTGAATTCCTTGTCCTCTCCATTCCTATCAATTATAATTGAGAAGTGTCACACCTTATGTTTCATTAGACTGTTGTCCTTTCATATGGATGTCCTTTCATAATGTTTTTCATGACAGGGACTCTGCCATGTTCTTCAGTTGGATTTCTTATTCCAAGCTAAATCCATACACCCTGACTTCATTCTTCAGCGTATCAACTCATGATGGTGTTTATAGACCTCCAGACATTTACACAGATTGTTCCCTCTGCCCAGAAAGCCTTAACCCTGCGTTTCTGCTTGTCAAACTCACCTGACTCTCTTGATTCTCCCTTCACCCCCCAACACAGTAAAGGACAACCTCCCTCATATCGTGGTGCTACATGCCCATGTCTACTATTAACATGTCTGTCTCCCCCATAAAACTATCATCTCTGAATCTCCAGCAATTAGCCAAGGGCCTCACGCACAGGGATGCCTAACACATTTGAATGTCATATTAAAATTGAATTCTATTCTAAAAACAACCTTTAAAATGGAGGGATTGAGTGTAGACAGAAGACATCCGTGGGCGTTGACAAAGGGAGAAAGAGAAGCCAAAGCAAGTTCAGAAGCTCCCGGAGAACTCATTTTACCTCCTTTTCAACTTACCCTGAAGTGTCATTTACATAAGATGAATGATACACAATCCCTCAGATTCCCCAGATCCTCATTGGCTGTTTGGTGGGCTACTCACTCATTTTCCACCTCACAGCTGCAGAGACCTAAGAGGCAGCCTGGAAAAGTTTATGAAGCCCCCTAAACTGCTTTTCTTACAAAGAGAGATGTTCACCTGGAGAGGCTGTGACCCAACCACTCATCCTGGGAGTGATCACGGCATGTCTCCGGAAGGCTGACACATCCTGGGTCTTGCTAGCTTCTCTCCCACTCAGAGAAGTGGAAAGGGCAGGGGGGTCAGGTTGTGTGTATCCCCAGATTCCCAAGGAACTGCCAGTAATTGCTGAAATCTCTCTTAAATATCACCCGTTCACCAGCCCTCTGAATCTGTCACTTCTCTCCTTTCCCTCCACTTTGACTTCTCTTGTGTTCCCTCAACTCCAAAGTGATCCCCTCAGTACTGAATCCATGCAAATGGCATTTAAAGAAAATTAAACAGTCAGGCTCTCCCAGTACCCGCTCAGTTCAGGCACAGAGTGCTGAGTTCCTGCTGATGGAAATAATTACTCAGCTTTAAGATCTCCTAGGTTTGTTCTCTCTCCAAGAAGGTCACAGCAAAATTGCCTTCCACTGTGCTATTTGGGAAGTAGGGAGAAGAAATTTACCATATAATTTGCTTTAAATAAACTTTTTAAAGGCATCTATAACCAAAAAACAAGGCTGAAGACGCTCATTTGAGCTGATTACTGCCCGGTTTTCACACGTGGTTCATTGAAGTCTCCCGAGGTTCAGATTTAGTCAAATAAGATGAGTCTGTGGGGTGAGCAGAGGGCTATGAAGGCAACAGTGAGGCAAGGGGATGAGGACACCAGGAAATGTTGCCTTCATCTCCTCTGTGCCAAGAGTGGTGTTAGCATCTGGGCAGAGAAAGACAATGAGGTGGGTAAGGAAAGGGTTCCTGCCCACAAGGAGCTCTGTGTGGTGGGGGAGACAGGCAGAGAAAGCGTAAATGACAATGGGATGGTCAAAGGACTGGGGGTAAAGGGTGGGTATGTCCAGCTCAGGCTGGATGGCCCAGAAAGGCCTTCACACAGGAAGGAAAGGTGGAATTGGCTTTGAGGGACATCTCCTCCAGGGACAGGAGCTCTAGTGGATGTGTTGGTGCCCTACCCAGGTCCATTTTTCCACACAAGTGCACCCATGCCCCTGCTGCTGTGAGTATTGACTGCTAAAGGCTCACAGCTCTGTCTTCTCCAAAGAATTGCCCAGGGCCAAAGGATCTGCCTTTCCCAGAAGGTTGCACTCCCCAATCCCCCCCTACAACACACACAACCTACAGCCAATGACTAATCGACCCCAGACCAAACATGTTGCAGTCAAGTCGATTCTGACTCATAGTGACCCTATAGAACAGGGTAGAACTGCCCCCCATAGGGTTTCCAAGGAGTGGCTGGTGGATTCAAACTGCTGATCTTTTGGTTAGCAGCCATACCTCTTAACCACTGTGCCAACAGGGCTGCAGCTAATTGACCGGTTAAAAACCGGTTGCCATCAAGACAATTCTGACTCATAGCGACCCTATAGGACAGAGTAGAACTGCCCCATAGAGTTTCCAAGGAGCGCCTGGTGGATTCAAACTGCCACCCTTTTGATTAGCAGCTATAGTTCTTAACCACTACACCACCAGGGTTTCCAAACTAACGGACAGAGGGGTACAAAATGCTGCCCCCATGCCCCAACATGAGGTCAACTCTATGGTGCAATTCATGCCCCAAAGCTCCCCATGGGACCAAGTTGAAGACGACTCCAGCTGAGACTACCCTTCCTTAGTCCCCTAATTCCTTCCCCTGATCTATATGGCTTCCCTCGATCACCTTTTGCTACAAAGGCACCCCCTCCCCCGCAAAAAAAAAAAACTAAGTGGACAAGTATCCTTGTCTCTAGAGAATCAGGCTTAAGACAAAGGCTTACACGTGACCGGCATTCCTGATGTTCTTGTTCCTAGGCTATGACCTATTGGCTGTAGAATAAACAAGCTGGACTTCCCAAAGGCAAGGAGTAGGAAAGAGTAGCCCCACAACATGTAAGTCCTGCACCCACTGCCTTTCCTATCAGCACCCTAGCCTACTCATGACAACCACCCTGCCTCCTCTGTCCCTTGTCACTCTCTGGGACTCAATCAGTCTCTCCTTTTGCAGTTTCTGTGCATAACAACCCATGGCACATTCAGCCACCAGAGTAATCCCCAAAAGCACACTCCAGACAATGTGACTCAATAGCTTTCAAAGCTCCCCAGTGCCAGTGGAGTCACATCCAAACTGCTCATCCTGGCATTCAAGTTCTTCCATAATTTGCCTCACTCCCAGGGTTTCCAGCCTCCTCTCCTCCCACACACTCTTCTTTGTGTACCCTGGTTAAATGGAGTTCTTCGATTCTCCCCAGACGTGGCCTGAGGTCCCTCCACTCATGCCTTGCTCACCTGCCTCGCCACCACCCGTTTGGGCTGCCCCACTTCCTCCACAAGGTCTCCTACAGCTACACAGTAGAAACAAATCTTTCTCCACTTATGTCTACATGGTGTTCATTTGTTCCCCTGTAAGAGAGCTACACTCAGTCTGTGTGCATCCTGAACTGTGAACTATCCCCATGTCCCCTCAGTGCAGAATCATAATATGTGTTTGTGGAAAGAACTCTGCAGTAAGTCACACTTTGCATTTTTCCCCAAGAGACAAGTCAAGGAAAGGTTTTTAGGTTTGACTGAGCATTTACTATATACCAGATACATTATCTCTTGATATTTTGTGTATGTGGTGTGACTTATAAGGAGTTACTGGGTGGTGCAAACAGTTAAGTACTTGATAAATTACACGATAACTATGAGCCCAAGAGACAGAAAGGGCCACATGAACCAGAGACTTACATCATCCTGAGACCAGAAGAACTAGATGGTGCCCAGCCACAACCGATGACTGCCCTGACAGGGAACACAAACAGAGAACCCCTGAGGGAGCATGAGAACAGTGGGATGCAGACCCCAAATTCTCATAAAAAGACCAGACTTAATGGTCTGACTGAGGCTAGAAGAATCCCGGTGGTCATGGTCCCCAAACCTTCTGTTGGCCCAGGACAGGAACCATTCCCGAAGACAACTCATCAGACATGGAAGGGACTGGACAATGGGTTGGAGAGAGATGCTGATGAAGAGTGAGCTACTTGTATCAGGTGGACACTTGAGACTGTGTTGGCATCTCCTGTCTGGAGGGGAGATGGGAGGGTAGAGGGGGTTAGAAACTGGCAAAATTGTCACAAAAGGAGAGACTGGAAGGAGGGAGTGGGCTGACTCATTAGGGGGAGAGCAAATGGGAGTATGTAATAAAGTGTACATAAGCTTATATGTGACTGACTGACTTGATTTGTAAACTTTCACTTAAAGCACAATAAACATTATTTTAAAAAATTAAAAAAAAAAAAAAAAACCCATTGCCATGGAGTAAATTCTGACTCATAGTGACCCTATAGGACAGAGTAGAACTGCCCCATAGGGTTTCCAAGGAGCAGCTGGTGGATTTGAACTGCCAACCTTCTGGTTAGCAGCCAAGCTCTTTAACTACTGGGCCACCAGGGTTCCAATACATAAAATAATGTGCACCAATTTTACTTGCACAGCTCAACAAATTTTTACATATGTCTACACTCATATAGAAGCACTCACTGTATATGACATTATGCCATGATTCCTTCCTCATACCTCCTCCTAGCTTAGCACCTCCAAGGACATTTCCCTCTTCTTCCCTATAAGGATCATCAAAATCGTTGCTATACCACCAGCCTGAGCCCCAAAAAACTAGATAGTGCTCTGACAGGGATCACAACTGACAGTCCCAGACAAATGGGCAAAAAAATGTAGGAGAGAATTCAAATTCATGAAAAAAAACCAGGCTTACCGATCTGACAGAGACTGGAGGGACCCCCAAGACTATGGCCCCTGGATACTCTGCTAACGCAGTACTGAAACCACTCCCGAAGCCCACTTTTCAGACAAAGATTAGACCAAACAAACCAAACCTGTTGCCATCGAGTCAATTCTGACTCATAGCAACCCTACAAGGCAGAGCAGGACTGCCCCACAGGGTTTCCAAGGAGCACCTGGTGGATCCAAACTGCTGACCTTTTTGTTAGCAGCCCAATGCTTAACCACTATGCCACCAGGGTTTCCAAAGATTAGACTGGCCTCTAAAAAAAAATTTTTTTTTTTTTTTTTTTTTTTGCTACATAAAGAAGAGAGTGTAGGAATCTTCCTTCTCCTTGCTTTTGGTTTTTGCTTTTCATGACTTCCCAACAAAGAGATGCCCCAGAACTACATCCACCAAAACCCAATTGGAGAAAATGCATATCGTTCTGTTAACAGGCCAGATAAGGAGGAAGACCCTCTCGGACCAAACACAGTCTGAACCTACTGTCATGTGACTGCCTAAAGGTCAGCTCGGCCCCCTAGCCATCGACCTTGGTGGTTTCCAGCAAAAACTGCTGCTTGACCAGAAATCCCAGGATTGGGGTCCTGTTTCTCTCCCCACTCTCTGGGGGGCTCTTTCAGATACACTTTAGCTGCACACTTTATAGAATGAGAAGAGGTTATCGATTTAATGGTATTAAAAATCAGAATGGTGAGTCACATTTGGCTCAGTAGCATGCCCAGTAAATTCGAGACAAAAGACTGAATCTTCGAAGGGATCTAACATTATTAAATAACTCTCTAATGGGTTCAGCTGGAAAAGTTCAAAAATAATTATTCTGGAGTTCCAAGAGTCAGTAGAGTCTCTGGTGTTTTTCCTGTTATTTTTCCCCTGGAATTTTAAAAGTTACTAAACTCTTTTAAGAAGCAAACCTCCAGCCCATTACAAGGCAGCCAAGACCATGATGGGAACCGTTTCATCACCTGAGAGCAATTTAAGCCAATGTAAGACCTTTTCTATGGCACAAACACAGAATATTTAGAAATATAGTTATATATTTCTCTATATAATTTATATATTTCTATATATTATTTACATAATAACTCCAAATTGTTATATATACTGTTATACTGTGAAAGAAAAAATAAAACAAAAACAAAGAGCAGAGTAGGAGAATATCATATGGGAAACTGATTTTAGGCAAAGTGGATAGAAGAGCTTCACTGAAAATACGACCTTTAAACTGTGACTTAAAGGAACAGAAGCGGCGAATCAAGCAGTGAGGGATGAGCACACAAAGTAGAGTCAACAGTCTGCTCAAAAAACTAAAGACGACCAGGGTAACTAGCAGGAGACAAACAAGGAGGACAGTCATACACAATAAGGCTGACTAGCAGGACCGGATCACGCAGGGCCTTACAGGTCACGGACAGGAGGCTGCATTTTGTTTTAAAGACATTAAGCTATTGAAGGGTTTTAAGCAGGACAGCAGCATGATCCACGATATATATAATATATATACATATATATATATATATTTTTTTTTTTTTTTAAGACCAACCTGACTGCTGGTTGGAAGAGAATAATAACGCAAAGGAGGCAAAAATAAAAACAATAAAAAACAAAAAACAATAGAGGCCTTTTTTTTTTTTTTTAATCAGTCCGAAGTCATTTATTCTATGGGAATAAAATGTGACCTCAACTAAAGAGAAGTCAGGAAGATGTGATTCTGCCTTGTAAACAGGGCTCCGATTAACATCAGGTACCAAATGGTTCAGACTGGAACCATCGGGAACGGCCTGGTGGAAATGGATTCACTGGGTAAAACCAAACTTCATGCAACTATTCTAAGGCTGGCAGCTCAGCGAGGCAGGTGAAATGGTGTGTCTGAGGCAGCTGTGCAAATGGTACCGCTGTTGGACAACTCTGACTGAATTGGAGATGTGGATGCAGGAGAGAAGGGGTGGTAGGGAAGAATACAGGCCCTCTCTCCTGCCCACTGGTTGGAGGCAGACAATGGAGCCAAGTGACCTTCTGCAGTAGGGTTTAACCAACTGAACGCTGTCAGACCTACAGATGGAGACCAGAAAGGGGGCTTCTTGAGCTATTTCTCTCAAAGTCATCCAAGGTGAAACCCTCACTGTTTCTGCATCTCCAAGAGGCTTCCCACAAAAAGAAGGACGTTCTGACACTTCAGAGAGGAAGAGGGCTAAGGGTAGCTCCCAATTCAGATTTTTAAAAAAAGTAAAAATATATGAGATCTTTTCACAGGGTTGGGGCTCAAAGTTTCTCCTAGCATTGGTCCTGGAACCTGAACCCCCAAACGAAGCGCTCCGTACAGTCACTGAAATTTGTTTTTTCTTTGAACATCTTTAAAGTTCAGCTGCCTTCATGGGGACTGTGGATTGGACAAGCAATGATAGTGACCTGGGTCCAGAAGATAGTATTAGACAAGGAGAGAAGAGTAGACTCCAGCTATATTTTACATATTGAGTCAATAAAACCTCCTAATGGGTTAGAAGAGGGGAATCAAAGGTGACTCTGGTTGAGCGGACAGTGTTTCTGTGAACTGAGATAGAGACAGCTGAGAGAAAGACACAGGGCAAACGGATGACAAAACCAAGACATTTACTCAAGCAGCCCTGGTGGCACAGCGGTTAAGAGGTTGGCTGCTAAACAAAAGGTCAGCAGTTCAAATCTACCAGTTCCTCCTTGGAAACCCTGTGGGGCAATTCTACTCTGTCCTCTAGGGTCGCTATGAGTCAGAATCAACTGGACGGCAACAGGTTTGGATTTTTTTTGTTTGTTTTATGATATATTCAGGAGCCCCTGGATGGCACAGACAGTTAACTGCTCAACTACCACTGAGCAGTTCCAACCACCGAGAGGCACCTTAGAAGACAGGCCTGGAGATCTGTTTCCTTGAAAACCCTATGGAGCAGTCCTACTCTGCACACCTGGGGTTGCCGAAAGATGAAATTAACTCAACGGCAACTAACAACAACAACAATTATATATTCATCTGAAGATGTAAGGTAGGCAGTTGGATGCATGGATCTGGGATGCAGAGAGAGATCCAGGCCAGAACGATAAACCTGAGGAAACGCCAGCATAAAAACAACATTTAGACCCATCAGAATGGAAGACATCAAGGAAGAGAAAAGAGGAGAAGAAAGCCCAGACTGAATTGTGGTCTGGTAGGGAGACAAGGGAAGGTAAATGAGACTAAGAAAAAGGCCAAGAGGAATCACAGACAAAAAAGACAAAGGGGAACAAAATTTCATCTGGCCAAGTGACTGTTCATTGTCCACCCTAGTCAAACACTGAAGCACTGTTCTCTAGGGCAGCAGTTCTCAAATTTGCTGGTCTCAGAATCACTTTATAGTCTTCAATATTTTTGAACATCCCAAAGAGTTTTTGTTTATAAGGATTATACATATTGATATTTATCACATTAGAAATTAACACTAAGTCGTTTTAAACTTATCTATTTGTTCATTTTAAAACAATAGTGATAAACCCATTACATGTGGACATAATGTATTTTTATGAAAAATAACTATATTTTTCAAATTAAAGGTATAATAAGAAGAGTGGCATTGTTTTATGTTTTTGCAAACCTCTTTAATATCTGGCTTAATAGAAGACTGCTAGATTCTCATATCTGCTTTTGTATTCAATCTGTTGGGATACAAATATCAGGTTCCCACTGTGGTCGAGTCGATTCCAACTCACAGCGACCCTATAGGACAGAGTAGAAATGCCCCATAGGGTTTCCGAGGAGCAGCTGATGGATTCAAACTGTCGACCTTTTGGTTAGCAGATGTCTTAGTCGTCCAGTGCTCCTGTAACAGAAGTGTCACAAGTGGATGGTTTTAACAAACAGAAGTTTATTCTCTCACAGTCTAGTAGGCTAGAAGTTCAAATTCAGGGCATCAACTCCAGGGGAAGTCTTTCTCTGTCAGCTCTGGAGGAAGGTCCTTGTCATCAAGCATTCCTCTGGTCTAGGAGCATCTCAGCGCAGGAACCTCAGGTCTGAAGGACACACTCGGCTCCCGGCACTGCTTTCGTGGTGGTATGAGGTCCCCACGTCTCTCTGCTCACTTCTCTTTCATATTTCAAAAGAGATTGGCTTAAGACACTCTCTAATCTTGTAGATCTCATCCATCGCATTAACATCATAGTGATAGAGTGTACAACACATAAGGAAATCACATCAGATGACAAAATGGTAGACAATCATACAACACTGGGAAACAAGACTTAGCCAGGTTGACAGATATTTTGGGGGACACAATTCAATCCAAGACAGCAGCCAAATGCTTAACCACTGCACCATCAGAAAACCACACTGTGCATTCATGAAAGAGTGGAAGTCAAAAAAGGCAAACATACAGTATTATCATGAAAACAGTTTTGACGTTGCTGACCCCTCCAAAAGGGGGGACCCTTAGCAGTCCACAGAGAGCACTTTGAGAACTAATGCTTTAAAAAGGGTGAAAGTGGGTATCCCCAGCCTGGGACACATCAGGAATAATTGAGTAGCAAATTTGCTGTACCTAAAAGCAAGGGCATTAACTAAAAGTTCCACACTGGGTGTTGAAACATCACCCCGTCCCCAGACTGATCAACCTGCCTCGGCTTCCAGAACACTAGTCCTCCAACCAGGATATTAAAGGCACCTTCTCTGAGGAACCTAGCCAGTCTAACAGAACAAACCTAAATATACTGGTATCAGCAGTTGCAATGAAATGGTACAGTATTTACCCTATGGTGAAAACCACAAATGGCAACTCATGTACACAGAGCTTCAAATGAGCTTTTTTAGGCCCTTGTAACTACCCACAGACAGTCAAAGACAACAACATATTTGAGGAAAGCCTCAAACATGAATTATAAAAAAGACAACAAACATACAGAAAAATTAGAGAAAGTAGCAACTATGAAGGAAGACTTAAAAACTAATCATTAATATCTTCAGAGAAGATACTGTATCTTATAAAAACAATCCCAGAATGCACCTAAAGAAAAATATTCAGAGGACATTTAAAAAAAAAAAAAAAAAGCTCTTTGGAAATTGAAAATATGACAACAGAAGTGAAAAACCCAATAGAAGTGTTGGCAGATGAAGTTGAAGAAACCTGCCAAGAAGTAGAGCAAAAAGACAAAGAGATAGAAAAGATAGAAAAGGTCCAACTCAAAACAGGAGGCATTTTGAAGGAGAGAACAGAGAACATAAATGGGAAGAAATCATCAACAAAATAATTAAGAAAATTGCCAGCACTGAAAGATTTTGAGTTATTGGGCCCAAAACATCAATCATGTCAAGGTTCAGAAAGCCTGGAATAGGGGATAAACAGAACCAGAGAGGATAAAAGTCTAGTTGAAGAAGAATGCCAGGAAGGCTCGGGCATTTAGTAGTCACCAAGGCAAATCAGGTTGTGCGCATGATGAGGTTAGTCCTGATATGTTCTGAGATGGAAATGAGAAACCTGTTGCTGAAGTCTAGAGGCCATGTATCTAATGGAATGGCAGCTCCCCAAGGCAGGTACATCTGGAGATCCTGGGAGGCAGCTCCCCAAGACCAGCCCAGTGCAGTGAAACACGCAGGCAGCATCTCATGGTGTGTGGCTTTGCCACGTTCCCAGGATTCTCTAGGTATAACGATGTCTGAGTGTCTTCTTATGAGGAAGTGAGAAAGCCTTGGAAAACATTAAGTCAGGATGACCTAGGCCCTCTAATTTGTCGTGTTCTTTGCTGTCATTTTCTTCAATTCTCTTAACAAAATGGCAAGATGGGAAGCTCACAGTGAGCTCTGTTTTGAAGTCACTTTTCTTAAAGGTGCGTGTCAGTAAACCAAAAAATGGAAATGGAAGAGACAAGAGGAGACAAATAATATTTATGGAGCCCTGAGGTACCAGGTACTGTTGTTATTGTTGTTAGTTGCTATCAAGTTGGTTTCAACTCATGGCAACCCTATATACAATGTAACAAAACACTGCCTGGTCCTGTGCCACCTTCATGATCCTTGGCATGTGTGAATCCATTGTTGCAGACATTATGTAGTGCCTTCCAGCCTAAGGGGCTCATCATCCAGCACTATATTGGACAATATTCTGTTGTGATCCACATGGTTTTCATTGGCTAATTTTTGGAAGCAGATCTCCAAGTCTTTCTAAGACTCTGTCTTAGTCTTACAGCTTCATTGAAACCTGTCCATCACGGGTGGCCCTGCTGGTATTTGAGATACCAGTGACATAGCTTCCAGCATTACAGCTACATGCAAGCCACCACAGTACGACAAACTGACATATGGGTGGGGGTCCATCTATCCATCCAGGATTGAGTCTATCTGTATATGCCATGCATGATTCTGGGAGTAGAAGGCCCACAGGCCTTAAAGTCACACTAGCCTGCATTATAATCCTGGTTATAAATTTATACTAGTTGTGTGACATACATAACGCACAATCTCTACAGCCTTATTTTGCTTATCTCTATAATGGGTTTCCAAACCCCTCCCTCATAAGGCTGAACCAGGTACGGTACCTAGATGGATACTGCATGGGTGGGTGGACGGGTGGACGGGTGGACCGGTGGACGGGTGGACGGATGGGCCAATGGTGGACAAAGCACTTCTATGTTCACGTATTTTTTTCCTCTTACCTTGTCCCCTCATTGTGGTTTTTTATTTACATTGCTTTGTTTTGGTTTAGTTCTTTGAAAAATATGATCAACTTCTGATTACCCATGCTAATAGAAAAAAAATAGAAGGGACAGGTAATAGAAATTATTGAAAATGAAAGGCAATCTAGAGATAATTTACATTTAGTTTAGAAATTTCATTCACGCCCTTTCAAACAGCAAATTTACTGACCTAATTATATTTTACTTTGGCAAATATTAAAATTATTTTTCATTCCCTAAGCACACACCAACTGGTGGCAGGTGAGGTAAAGCTAGACACAAGCCGAGTGGCAGGAAGAGGCAAACTAGGACTTAAAACTTCAGAGCAGAGAACACACAAGCTTTATTACCTTCAAGTGAATGATGGAGTGCTTATTTATAACCCTAAAAAGTGTCATTTAAATTTAATAAGAAATAATGTGTCATTTCCCTCTGGTTGTTTTTCTATCATATGATCTATAAAAAGAAATTACCCAGAGTCTGTTTGGAAACCATGGCTCTGGTGGCTCAGTGGTTAAGCACTCAGCTGCTAACCAAAAGGTGAGTGGTTGGAATCCACCAGCTGTTCCATGGGAGAAAGATGTGGCAATTTGCTCTCATAAAAGATCACAACCTTAGAAACCCTATGGGGATATTCTACTCTGTCCTGTAGGGTCACTATGAGTCGGAATCAACTCAACGGCAACAGGTTTGGTTTTGATGTTTTTGTGGTTCCTTTACAGGAAGCCCCATCTCAATCTTTGGGTGAGCACTTGGGATTATGAGAGAAGCCAGACTGGCTCAAGCCGTCTCCATAGGTATTCTGGTCATCCTGGCTCAAGCTAGTCCCCGGTGACACCTTCCATTCCTACCTATATCAAAGTCTAAGTCAGAAGCCCATCAGATTGCCTAATTTATAGTCCAGCAGAGTACAGAACAATCCCAGGAGATAAACAGTAGAAAGAGTTTCCTGTTTCTGGACAAACTCTCTGGATGGTTCTGCAAGGGTCCTCAGGGACATTTCAATGATGCTGTGAATAAAGTGCAGTCATGGAACTGAAGTGTTGGAACACAGGCAGCTTCACCACCAAGTGCTGAAGAATTGTGGTTCTCTGGGAAAGAGGCAGCACACCTTCTAGAGAAAGCCAGAAGAGGACCATCTGGGTTCTGAAGGCTGGTACGGAGCCCAGTGTACAGCCTGGTAATTGCTGTACAACCCACACTGCCCCATGGGAATTTTCACTCTTCTTTTTCTTACCCCTCTGCTCAGTACACCGACCGTTTCCACATCACACCACCACCATTAGGGTTCACATCCATGAATTCCTCAGAGTCAGGGAAGGAGGGAAGGAGATGGCCGTTTTTGGAGCCTGCTTAGGTCCAGGTGCTGAATGCTTGGCTCCATACTTTTACCCCCCCAGTAACTGCCCAGCACAAGAGTCTGACCACGGAGTAAGCTCAGTGAAGATCTGACAAATGATTATCATAAATATGGGTCTCAGACCCATGGAGTTAATTTCTCCTTTTGTGGTGGTTGCTCTGAATGCGTTGCACAGCAGGTGTGAGCTGGCCAGACCCAGAGCAAATACGAGCTGATCCCTGCTTGTGCCTGTTCCTTGGAGATGAGATGGAGCTGAGACTCATTAACCCACTGTTCTCCTGCTAATGAGAAAGGAGGAGACATTGCCAGGGCCAAGGCGGACAAAGAGGAACGCTCCAGTAGAGCAAGGCTTTGGGGTCTAAAGAGGTTATCTGTAGGGGGTAGGGGACTCCAGAAAGGCCCTGGGGTGTGAATTGAGGTGGAAACAGACAGTGGCAAGTGTGCCAGAGCATTCTGTCTGAATGGGCACACACACCCATTGCTAATTGTACTTTTAATCTGTTGATCAAACTTTAATTACTTTCAGACTGAAAATTAATCAGGGTGCACACAAGTATAGGGGCTGCTCCTGCTGCATTCCAGATTGGGGCGGGGGGTGAGCTGCCCCTGCCAAGCCCCTCACCTCTAAGTGTTCTTGAGGGAAGATCAACAGCTTCTGTCACCCAGTGACATTCTTTCCCCAGCAGGAGGGACACTCCAACATGAGAAAAGATGGTGGGCAAAGATGTGGCCAGCCCAGGCTGGGAAGGGGGCCAGAGCACAGGGCCTGTGTTTCAAGTCCCCCATATCACTAAATCACTCATTTTTCCCAAGATGAGAGAAAGGACACAACACCTCTGCACACATCCTATTCCTTCTTTCATTAAGTTTCCCTCTCCTCTGTCCAGACATCTCTCAAGCTTTCCCCTTCCTCATTGCCCAACCTCCCCCAACAACAGCGCATTCCGGAAGCAACTGTATGATTGTATGTGATTGTACAATGGGGGCCTGCACACTGTAACTCTGTAGGGACCAGCATGAGGGCAGGGTAGGAGTGGAAAGAACTCAGAGTTCCGAGTCAGAAAACCTGCACTAGAGTCTCCCGTTTACTGGCTGTGTGATCCTAAAGAATCCTCCATACTGACCTCTCTAAACCTCATTTCCTTATTTAAGAACTGGAGATAACCATGCCCATGAGCAGCGACGTCCTGCAGGCATCTGAAAGGCTGGGATAAATTATAAAACCAATAAATAATGCATGAGGTCAGTTGTGTGAATGGACCCTCGGAGACAAAATGTTTCTTGTGCCAGCTGCCAAGACAGCAATGACTGCCCTCATCTGTATCTGTGGTACTAATCAAAGCAGCAACAAAAACATCAATAAAAAAGAAGTGTCCATCAGAAGGGGAGGGAGCACCATTTAGAACCTAGAAAAGCAAGAGTCAGAGAGGCAGCAATTGACAGCACACATCCCAAGAAGGGGTAACCCTGGCCCTAAGCGTCCACCGCCGAGAGTGCTGCCCAACTGTCAGCCTGATGATATTGAACACAGGGATTGTAGTCCAAGCTTACCAAGACGTCTTATGGTGACTTGGTTACTATGTGGTTTCCCCATAGGGAGGGAAGGGGCTGGTCAAGTGGAAAGACGTATCCTGTCTCCTTGACAATCTCGCTTTGGAACATCATTGTAAAGCATAAGTAAGACTCCAGAAGAAGGCACTTTATAAGCTGCCTGGTGCTGTGCACTGCACTGACACCCTGAAGGGCCACTGCAAGAACAGATTAACCTATCAACCATGACATTCTGGCCCACCTGGCCTGTCCCTACAGAAGCCCAAGTTTTGTAAATCCTGAAAATGGAAAGGTGTAAATAGGAGTTGTTGAGCCAAGATCTGCTAGATGCAATGTCTGACTGTCTGTCTTAGGCAGGGTTCTCCAGAGAAGCAAAACCAGTAAAGCATATAAATAGAGAGAGAGAGATTTATATCGAGGAAATGGCTCATGTGGTTGTGGAGGCTGGAACATTCCAAGTCCGTGGGTCAGAACAGAGGCCTCTCCTAATACATGCAGTCACCAGGGCCAGAGAACCCAAGATTGGCAGGTCAGAGAGCAGAGCTCTTCTTCACAGGCTAGGAAGATCAAAGAATCCCAAAGATAGGCAGGCAAAACCACGGGTAAGCTGCTAGCTCAAGTCCCAAGAACTGGAGATCAGATAAACAAAAGCCAGCTGCTGGATCCAGACAAACGAAAGCCCACAAGCCTTGCCAGAATATCCACTTATATTCAACTGACTGGCTCCTCTCAGCAGTTCCCATCATGGAGGTGACCACATAATACCAAATCTCATCATGGAAGTGATCACACCATCACATGACTATCAAACCACTGAGAATCATGCCCAGCCAAGTTGACACACAACCCACAACCTTAACCATCACACCATCCAAGTGCTGCCAAAACAAAATATCACAAAGTGGGTGGCTTTAAAGAACAGAAATTTATTGTTTCACAGTTCTGGAGGCTAGAAGTCCAAATCAGAGTCTCAGCATATTGATTCCTCCTAAGGGCTCTGAGAGAGGGGGCTTTCTAGCCTCTGGTGGTTCCCTGCAATCACTGGCATTCCTTGGCCTGCATCTGCCTCCGTAGTCACATGGCCGTCCTTCCGTCTAACTCTCCGTGTCTGTTCTCCTCTTTTATCAGACTCCACTCAGACAGGATTAGGACCCACCCTACTCAGGTAAGACCTTGTGTTAACTTATGATATCTTCCAAGACCCTATTTCCAAATAAGGTCATGTTCACAGGTACCAGCAGCTAGGACTTCAATATATCTTTTCTGGAGAACACAATTCAATAATAACATGTAGAAAGAGCCATTTCCTTGTCCCTTTGCCCATCCTCTCTTAATCCACTTGGCTACAGACGCACCAGTTCATCTGCTCCAGTTTATTTCTAGTTTGGCTAGCTATTTGCATAGGCTTAAATAACTTTAGTCCCATTCGTCTTTAAGAAAAAGAAGTCTGCTTGAAAACCTTGCCAACAGTTAGCTGCTAATTCCACCTTCCAAATTCCACCTTCCAAATACCATTCTAATATTCTTCTCAAACTTGTGGCACGCTCTTACAACCCTATAATCTCTCATCCTGGCATTCTAATTCTTGGATTTCCTTTTGAAGCTCTCGTAGTAATGGAGTCTGCATTGTACAGCACAAGAAAAATTTTACAAAACTCTACCTTCTCTCTCGGGTTCTACACCTGAAATTCAGAGCACTCCTCACTGACTAAGTATAATTCAGCCTTACTTAACCACATGGCAATTTATTTATTATTTAGAATGGGCCAAGGCCTTGGACCAAAGTTTGGGCAAAAGCAGCTATAGTGTGACTTGGGTCTTCATTCATTCATTTAGCATTTACTCAGTACCTATCAGGCTCCTATACTGCAGGAATTGTGTTAAACTCTGAGAATAGAGAAATGATGACATTGGCCCTGCCCCAAGGCTTTGAAGCCTGACAACCAGGCATAAAATCCTTTTCCTGTTACTTGATAATTATTCAGCCTTTCTGTTTCTTTGGTTCCTCGTCCCTAAAAATGAGATTAAACATTATTTACTCAATAGAAATTCTGTGAGGGTTAAATGATATGCTGTATGGAAAGGTCTCAGCAGAGTGCCAGTTACATAATACATACTCAATAAGTTTATTAATCATGAATACTGTTTGTCATAGACAGCTTCTGACGTGGCTCCCAATGATCTCCATTTTCTGGTCTTCATGCCCGTGTGTAATCCCTTCTCCTTGAGGGTGTGCTAGTCCCAGTGACTTGCTTGTAGCCAATAGGATCTGGTCAAAGTAATGGGATATCACTTCTGTGATTGGTTTACAAAAGGCTGTGACAACCATCTTGCTGCCATTCTCTCTCTTGTTCTCTCTCTCTCTGGTTTTTATTGCATGCTTACTTTGACGAGAGGGCCACTGGGCAAGGAACTAAGGGTGGCATCCAGCCAACAGCCACTGAGGAACTGAGGCCCTCAGCTCAACAGTCCAAGAGGAACTGGATCCTGCCAACAAGCACATGAGTGAGCTTGAAAGCAGACACTGCTTCAGTTGGACCTTCAGTTGACTGCAGCCCCAGATAACACCTTGATTACAGCCTTGTGATAGGCCATAAATAAAGGCACCCAGCTAAGCCATGGCCAGATTTCTGACCCACAGAAACCATGAGATAATACATGCGTGTTGTTTTATGCTACTAAGTTTGAGACTAATTTGTTATACCATAATAGATAACTAATACATTATTGTTATTAAAGCTTATGCCTATTTAAAGGATAAGGAACAAACAGTGTGTAGCAGGAGTGATAAGAAGGGGTATGGAAAAGGAGATAGGCTGGCAGCCAGATCATCAAGAGCTGAGAATGTCATGCACAGTGGCTTAATTACTTTTGTGTGGCCTTTCTAGCCATGGTCTTATAACTCCCACCGAAGTTATTGGGGGGGACTATGTGATAAGGTAATTGTGGCCCACCAAGGGGATTCATCAGTTTTACCTTAAGAAAGCCAATTCCAGAGCAGACAGAAGGGTCCACCACCCACCAAGGAAGAACAGCCAGGAGCATAGAGCATGTCCTTTGGACCCGGGATCCCTGTGCTGAGAAGCAGGAGGCAGAGAGAGAGAGAGCAAGCTGTAACCCTGAAGACGGTGAGAAGTGGTGGCAGGAAAGACCTAGCAGCAGAGACCCAGCAGCAGAAGACAGCACAGTAGGCATCCCAGTCCATGGAGAGAGAAAACTAAGTGCCTTTGGGCAGAGACTGAGGGCCAGGGAGAGGCATGCTTGTAAGCATGGTTGGAGAGGCTGTCCTGATGGTGTTCCTGAGCCTGAATTATAACTGTACTTCCCTAATAAACCCCATATTCTTGAGTACAGTCTTTGAGTTCTGAGTGGCCAATGCAATTAATTATCGAACCCAGTAGAGAGGGCTATGTGAGGGACAGTTGGTGTCAGAATTAGTAAAGATGGCAGAGAGAGAAGGCTTGTCCAGCCTTTGCCTCATGGGAATCAGCCTTGGGCTGTTGATCTTGATTCTCCTTCCTCCTCCTGAGTTTGGAAGAGGTCAGACACTGTCCCCAAGCTGTTTTTCACATCATGCTAAATATTTGGGCCTTTTCATGTGGGCAAGGAGAAGCTATTGAAGGTTCTTTAAGTAGGGTAGGGACTCAACTTCTTCTTAAGTGATAAGACAAATACAGAGTCATAAAGAAAACGTCAAGAGAAGCAGTCAAAATAACTTCTTCAACGGGCATGCCACTCAGGATATAAAATGGGAAAACTTTCACAGAAGCGAGATCTCTTATTTTTAGTCCTTTCAGTTGTTAGGCAAATCAGTTTGGGATTTATATTACCAGGTTTAATGGTGAAGAAAAGAAACTAAAGTGAAGTTACTGAAATAAACAATTTCATTAAGTTCAAAATCAGTGAGTTCGAAATCAATTAAATTTGTAATACCTTTATTGAGGGCACAAGTATTGGATTAATAACAGTGAAAATAAGCTTTTAGGAATGCAAAAGGAGTGACTTTTGTAAACATCTTTTAACACTGCAGTTTCCTGAATCAATAAAGATAACACCACCTTTTATTTGTACACTTCTTTTTAAATCCTGAGCCTAGACTTTACATACACCTGCCCTTGGACAGGTCCCATAAATCAGTTGGAAAGTGACCCAGTTTTTGCACATGAGCCACATTACCTATGTATCTAGGTCTTGTTGCTACAATACAAAGGGACTGAGATAAGAACGTGGTCTATAACATAAATAAAAGGAAGATATTTCTGAAGTATTTACAAAAAGAGGTTCAAAGAAGAGGGCAGTAGGAAAGGAGAATTCAGTGTGAAAGAATGACTGCTGACTTGGAGCCACAAGACAAATCCTAGACCTTACTGTTGGAAGAGCCCGTAACAGTTACAGAACTTCACACATTTGTTTCTTCCACCAGTATTTACTGAGCACCTACTATTATGTGACAAGCAATATGCCAGCCCCCAGATAACCTTCTCCCCAATACCAGCATCATATATCTACAGAAATTTGATTTTGTTTTCTGGAGATTAAGAATAGGCTTAATATAAGAAGACATTCTCAATGAGAAGTGACCAGAGTATTAGTTTGAACATAACCACTAATTTAAGGAGCCCTAGTGGCACGGTGGTTAAGTACTTGGCTGCTAACCGAAAGGTTGGTGGTTCAAACCCACCAACTGCTCTATGGGAGAAAGACATGGCAGTCTGTTTCCATAAAGATTTCGGCCTTGGAAGCCTATGGGGCAGTTCTATTCTGTCTTATAGAGTCACCAGGAGTCAAAATCAACTTGACAGCAACAGGTTAACAGGTGGCGCAATGGTTAAGGCCTTGGCTGCTAACTGAAAGGTTGTCAGTTCGAACCCACCCAGCAGCTCCACAGGAGAAAGACCCAGAGATCTGCTCCCGTAAAGACTGCAGGCTAGAAAACACCATGGGGGCAGCTCTACTCTGTCACATGGTGTCACTATGAGTAGAAAATCAACTCCACAGCACCTAAAAACAGCAACAACCACCACTAATTTGCTAAATTGTCGTGCTTTTCACCTCTCCGGGGTCCAGAGATCCTCATAAGAAGAACGAGATAGTTGTACCCAAGTATCTATAAAACTGCCTCCAATTCTAAAAGACTCTGAATCAACAGTACCTTGACTACCCACATTCAGCTCATCCTTGAACCTCAGGAGAGACCTACAGCAGATGGTTCATGACTAAAAAAGAAGGTGGCCCTACCTCATCCTCTCGACAGCCTGCTCCAGGAAACAAAAGCTCCCAGCATCTCCAGGACTATGCTGAGCATGTTTTATCACCAATATCTGGCACTCCCCAAATAACCCCATAGGACTCTCACTCAGTGCAGCTGCTGATGGAGGGATCATTTGCAAGCAGAGGACCAAGAGCTGGAAGAGTAGCCACTCCACCCTTTTATTCGACAGATGGGTCAAGTGGGGTCCAGGGAGGGCTGTGACCTGCACAATATCACAGAGGGCATCTCTCTCCAGTCTGTACCATCACATCAGCATAAAACCGATCTCCAGCTAAAGCATCTCTCTAGATTTTGCCACATCTGGTGACTACAATTCTAATTCCTCCAAAATATGCCAATACCCCAGAACCATGGAAGCCTGACCTCCCCAACCTCCCTCTGTCCCTCCTCCTATTTCACATAAAAGAAAATCAAGGCCAAGGGACTCAAGTAACAAGATGTTTAGCAGCAGATCAAGAACTAAAACTCAGGTCAGCAGTTACCCCAAGCCTCATTCTGCTCCCTACACCTTTTCCTATTCATCCCATAGTCATCCACAATGCTGAACATAGTCTAACCATACAATCCAGCAATCTTGCTCCTAGATATTTACCCTGTATGCCCAGTGCTCCGCCCAGTGCTTTAACTAGGCTTCTGCATTGAAGCATCTCATACTATACCTACAGGGTTGGTCATACAGAACCCTACCTGGGTAAGGCTCATTCTAAGTGAGGTCCCAGTAGAGAAACTGAATGAAGAAAGAGGCAAAAAAAAAAAAAAAGGTGCCCAGAAATAGATCCATACTAATAATACAGTCAACTGATCTTTGACAAAAGAGCAAAGGCAATTTGATGGAGAAAGAAAAGTCTTTTCAACAAATTCTGCTGGAACAACTGGACATCTACAAACAAAAGAAGTAATAATAATCTAGACCCTAACCTTATACCTTTCACAACAATTGACACAAAATGGATCATAGATCTAAATGTAAAGCACAAAACTTTTAGATAATAACACAAAAGAAAAACCTAAATGACCTTGAGTTTGCCAATGAGATTTAGTTACAACACCAAGAGAACAATCCATGAAGAACATACTGATAATTTGAACTTTATTAAAATTAAAAACACCTCCTTTGTGAATGACACTGCTATAAGAATGAAAAGACAAGTCACAAACTGGAAGAAAATATTCGTAAAACACGTATCTGATAAAGAACGTGTCTCTAAAACATACAGAGAACTCTTAAAACTCAGCAATAAGAAAGTGAAAGACCCAATTAAAAAGTGGGCAAAAGAGCTGAACAGACTTCTCACCAAAGAAGATATACAGATGGCAATTAAGCATATGAAAAGATACTCAGCATCATATCGAAAATGAAAACAATAACGAGACAACGCTACACACCTATTAAAATTGCTAAAATCCAATTACTGGCAACACCAGTGCTGATGAGGATGCAGAAAAACAGGAATGATCCCTCATTACTGGTGGAAAGGTAAACTGGTACAGCCACTTTGGCAGTTTCTTGCAAAGTTTAGCTGTTTCTTACAGGGCTAAACGTGGGCTTTCCATACGATCCAGCAATCATGCTCCTAAATTTACCCAAATGAGTTGAAAACGTATGTCCACCACATGAAAACCTGTGCAAATGTTTATAACAACCTTATTCATAATTGCCAAAAATTAAAAGTAAACAAGATGTCTTTCAATAGGTAAATGGATCAACAAACTGTGGTACATCCATTCAATGGAGTATTATTCAGCTATAAAAAGTAAGGAGCTATCAAGCCACAAAAGGACATTGTTGTTGTTGCTGTGTGCTGTCGAGTCAGTTCCAACTTATAGCAACCCTATGGGACAGAGTAGAACTGCCCCAAGGAGCCGCTGGTACATTCGAACTGCTGACCTTTGGGTTAGCAGCTGAGCTCTTAACCACTGCACCACCAGGGCTCCCCAAAAGGATGTGGGAGAACCTTAAACACATCCTGTTAAGCAAAATACACCAATCTAAAAAGGCTACCTGCTGTATGATTCCAATTACAGTAAAACCTGGGAAAGCTGGAACCTGTGAAAAGCAGAAACCTGTCAGAGAAGGAAAACTCAAATATTTTCCACTAAAATGAGTGATAGAAAAGTGGTAAGACTGTACTCTGTTAAAGCAGAAAAATTGATAGACCCAGAAAAACAAGGTAGCCCTGTCGAGTTGTAGCTCCAACAGGCTTCAGTGTATATGACATTATGGAAAAGGAAAAACTATAGAGACAGTAAAAAGATCAGTGGTTCTATTATAAGAACTCGAGAAATAGTTCAAACAGAGAATGTTCTTGATGGTTATGAGGGGGAGAGAGAGGGAGGGAGGGAGAGGGGTATTCACTAATTAGATAGTAGACAAGAACTATTTTAGGTGAAGGGAAAGACAACACACAATACGGAGAGGTCAGCACAACTGGACTAAACCAAAAACAAAGAAGTTTCCTGAATAAACTGAACACTTTGAAGGCCAGCATAGCAGGGGCGGGGACTTGGGGACTATGGTTTCAGGGGACATCTAAGTCAATTGGCATAATAAAATCTATTAAGAAAACATTCTGCATCCCACATTGGAGAGTGGCGTCTGGGGTCTTAAACGCTAGCAAGCGACCACCTAACATGCATCAGTTGGTATCAACCCACCTGGAGTAAAGGAGAATGAAGAACACCAAAGACACAAGGTAATTACAAGCCCAAGAGGCAGAAAGGGCCACATGAACCAGTGACTACATCAGCCTGAGACCAGAAGAACTAGATGGTGCCTGGCTACAACCAATGACTGTCCTGACAGGGAACACAACAGAGAACCCCTGAGAGAGCAGGAGAGCAGTGGGATAAAGACCCCAAATTCTCATAAATAGACCAGACTTAATGGTCTGACTGAGACTAGAAAGACCCTGGAGGTCATGGTCCCCAGACCTTCTGTTAGCCCAAGACAGGAACCATTCCCAAAGCCAACTCTTCAGACAGGGATTGGACTGGACTATGGGATAGAAAATGATACTGGGGAAGAATGAGCTTCTTGGACTAAGTAGACACATGAGACTATGTTGCCATCTCCTGTCTAAAGGGGAAATGAGAGGATAGAGGGGGTCAGAAGCTGCCCGAATGGACACAAAAAGAGAGAGTGGAGAGAAGGAGTGTGCTGTCTCATTAGGGGGAGAGCAATTAGGAGCATATAGCAAGGTGTTTATAAATTTTTGTATGAGAGTTCAACTTGATTTGTAAACTTTCACTTAAAGCACAATAAAAATTAAAAAAAAAAAAAAGATCAGTGGTTGCCAAGAGTAGGAGAGAGGCAAACGGGAAGCACGGGGGATTTTTAGGGCAGTGAAACTATTTGAGAATGATACTGTAATGGTGGATACAAAACATTCTGCATTTATCAAAGCCCATACAGCTGTATAGTAATAATAACATATCGGTATTGGTTCATCAACTGTAACAAATGTACCTCCACCAATGAAAGGTGTTACGTAGAGGGGAAACTGCGGGCAGAAGGAGAGGGAGTACTGGGGATCCTGCTGTGCTTTCTTGGAGCCCTGGTGGTGCAGCTGTTAAGAGCTGGACTGCTAACCAAAAAAGGTCATTAGTTCAAATACACCAGCTGCTCCTTGGAAACCCTATGGGGAAGTTCTACTCTGTCCTGTAGGGCCACTATGAGTCGAATCAGCTCGATGGCATCCAACAACAACTGTGCTTTCTAGCTTGATTTTTCTGTAAACCTGAAACTGCTCTAAAAAAAGAATAGTCTATTAATTTTTTTTAAAAATCACCATCCTATCAGCATAATAAAATCTATTCAGAAAACATTCTGCATCCCACTTTGGAGAGTGGCATCTGGGGTCTTAAACGCTAGCAAGCAGCCATCTAACATGCATCTATTGGTATCAACCCACACGGAGCAAAGGAGAATGAAGAACACCAAAGACACAGGGTAATTATAAGTCCAAGAGACAGAAAGGGCCACATAAACCAGAGACTATATCAGCCTGAGACCAGAAGAACTAGATGGTGCTTGGCTACAACCAATGACTGTCCTGACAGGGAACACGACAGAAAGCCCCTGAGAGAGCAGGAGAGCAGTGGGATGCAGACCTCAAATTCTCATAAAAAGACCAGACTTAATGGTCTGACTGAGACTAGAAGGACCCTGGTGGTCACGGTCGCCAGACCTTCCATTAGCCCAAGACAGGAACCATTCCCAAAGCCAACTCTTCAGACAGGGATTGGACTGGACTATGGGATAGAAAATGATACTGCTGAGGAATAAGCTTCTTGGATCAAGTAGACACATGAGACAATGTGGGCAGCTTCTGTCTGGAGAGGAAATGAGAGGGCAGAGGGGGTCAGAAGCTGGCCGAATGGACACGAAAATAGAGAGTGGAGAGAGGGGGTGTGCTGTCTCATTAGGGGGAGAGCAACTAGGAGTATATAGCAAGGCATACATAAATTTTTATATGAGAGACTGACTTGATTTGTAAACTTTCACTTAAAGCTCAATAAAAAAAAATTTTTTTTTTAAAGTCTCCATCTATTTCTTTAATACCCTCAGATAACCCCTTCCAAGGGCTGAGGAGCCCTTGCTCGTTTCACCTTTCTCCTTTCCAGTATTTCTCCCCGAAGCATGTCAGATCTAATCTCTGCAGATTCCTCCAAAGGAAGTCACTGGAGAGGAGAGTGATATTAGCTGATAAGCTGGAATTAGTTAAACTGGCTCCTTGGGTGTGTAATGCACTTTACTAAATCAGAGATAATGAATTCCATGGAGAAGGCACAAAAAATAAGTACACAGTCTTAAAGGCACTTCATTCCAAGGGAAACAAAGGGACAGTCACAGAGAGTTCACTCAGAAAAGGCCTGGTTCCCTGGCTAGATAAGGACACGGACTAACCTTCGTGATTTGCCCAGCTGACAGAAGTCTTCCCCGACCATCTTCTCCGCTCATATTATTTTGCCTTTTCAAAAGCTTTTTGGTTGTTGAGAGCCATTCTTCTGTCTCACTAGGGTCAGCATCAGTTGTGGCCTGTGTGGGAAGAGAACTTCCTTACAAAGGGGAACAAGAGCTTAATTACTAAGAAATCATTTGCCTGCTGCATGCCCTGGAATTATAGATAACCCATCATGAGGGATGCCCTCACCTCAAAAATTACCGAAGGGGAGAGAGAGTGTGATGAGCCACCACAGGAAGAATCCTTTCTGAAAATACAGATATTGTCATTTTAAAATATGTCTGTGAGTTCTTTGACATGCCTCCCTTGGAAAGAACACACAAAAAAAACACCCAGTGCCCTCGAGTCGATTCCGACTCATAGCAACCCTATAAAGATGGCGCCTAATTCTACACTTAAAACCAAACCATGCTTGCTCTTTCACCTCTAACAAACAGAATGGCACAGAAGTATGCTATATGACTCCCAAGGGGAGATCCTAAAAAGGATAGCTCCCACTCTGCTTTTGTTCCCTTGGCTTGCTTGCTCTGGGAGAAGCCAGCCGCCATATTGTGAGGACACTCAAGCAGCCAGTGGAGAGGACCACATGGGGAGGAACTTCAGCCTCCCACCAACAGCCAGCACCAACTTGCTGGCCATGCAAGTGAGCCACCTTGGAAGCGGATCTTTCAGCCCTAGTTAAGCCTTTGGATGAATGCAGCCCCAGCTAATATCTAGACTGCTACCTCATGAGAGACCCCTATCGGGAACTGCTCATCTCGGCCATTCCCCTGACCCATAGAAACCATAAAAGATAATATTTATTGTTGTTTTAAGCTACTAAGCTTTAGGGTAATTTGTTATGTAGCAATAGACAACTGATACAATACATGAACCTGATTATTCGCTTCCACCTCATTCCTCTGAGGAAAATCCCAAGCCTAAGATGAGGATCAGGAAAGGCTGGGTGTAGATATGAGAATAAAAGGGAAGACGGAGAGAGAGAAAAGGAGAAAGGGTAGGAGGAAGGAAAGCCACCCTCCTCATCCACTCTGGCCTTCACTTCTCTCTCCCTTCTCTAAATTTCTGCCCTTCTTTGTCAACATGCTCTTCCTTATCCTCATGTGTGCTAGCTTTATCTCAACCTTTGGACAGCTGGTTCCTCGAGGCAGTGACAAGGGCTCATAATCTGTGCCGTCCACAGTGCCTGACACAGTGCCCTGCACAAAGTGAACCAAAAGCAGTGGGTAAAACTGTCAGGCCAATTATGACTGAGTATCAGAAGGGACACTCTAATACAGCTTGGTCAGGAAGCTGTGGTGGGGCCTAAACCTGCAGACAGAGGCTGAGCCACAAACATTCTGTGCGCCGCAGGTGCAAGGCAGGTTCTTGGAAACAGTAGTAGACTGTCACTGCTACTTCACTGGCCCCAATGAACCACGATGCCCAGTATGCATGTCTTTGTGTAGCCCCCTCTCACATTGATTCTGAACTTGGCCATGTGACTACCTATTTCCAATAGGACTAATATTAGCAAGCATAATGCAAGTAGAGGCTTGATAAGCAATTATACACTGAGGCCTGTCATCTTGGAACACTCTTTCTTGGAGCCCAGCTGCCATGCTGTGAGGAAGCCCAAAGAGCTACATGGAAAGGCCCACATGGAAAAGAACTGAGGCCCCCAGATGACAGCCCCTGCTAAGCTGTCAGTTAGCAGGCAGCACCAATTCTCAGCCATGTAAGTGATGCCATTTTGGATCTACCAGCCAACTCAGCAAGGAGCTCTGGTGGCACAGTGGTTAAGTGCTCGGCTGCTAACCAAAAGGTAGGAGGTTCAAACCACCAGCCACTCCACAGAACAAAAATGTGGCAGTCTGCTTCCGTAAAGATTACAGCCTTAGAAACCCTATGGGACAGTTCTACTCTGTCTTATAGGGTTGCTATGAGTCAAAATCAATTTGACGGCAATGGGTTTAGCCAACCCAGCACTCTAGGTGACATCATGCGAAGCAAAATAACTGCCTGGTCAAGCCAAATAATCATGAGAGGTAATAAATTGTGGTTGTTGTTGGCCACTAAGTTTTGGGGTGGTGCGTACACAGCAAGAGATAACTGAAATAGAGGTCAGTCCCAGGTCTGCAGTAGGGTCATCTCTCAGGGACACAACCCGTGAGGCTCAGAAATGGGCCTCAAGTCAAGATACGTCTATTGACAAAACATGTCTTTCCACCACTGCCTCCTAAATCATGAGACTCAATGACTAGGAAAGATCTCTGCAAACTCTGAAGTATCACATTGCAGAGGTTCTTACTGGTACAGGGTTGTTAAGGGCTGTCACTGTTTTGTTTCTATTTCTGCCTCACGTTTTCTTCTGTTTGTCCATATTTCTTGCTGAGACACCTTACCTTCTTAGTGAAGGTGAGATTCAAGCAAAACTGAGGGGCTATCTTAGTTACCTAGTGTTGTCCTAACAGAAATACCACAAACAGGTGGCTTTGCAGAGCATAAATTTATTTTTCTACAGTTGTGGAGGTTAAACGCCCAAATCATGGTCTCAGCCATGCTGATTCCTTCAAAGGGTCTCTCTCCTAGTTTCTGGTGATGCTGTCATTTGTTGGCATTCCTTGTGTTCCCTTGGGTCTGTCTTTGCTCCATGTGTACCTGTGTCTATTCTGCTCTTTTTGTAACTCAGAAGTGCTTAGGCTTAGGAATTCACCCTACACCCTACACATGACCTCATTAACATAACAAAAGAAAACCCCTATTTTCAAACAGGGTCATATTTAGAGATAAAGGGGTTAGGATTTCAGTACAATTCCATCCCTAACAGGGGCCAAAGGTATTGCTGACCCCTGAGATGGCCAATCTCTTTGCCCAGGCTTGAGTTCTGGACTCAGTGCACAACTATACGGCCTTGGAAAAGTTACCCTCTGAGCCTTGGTTTCTCCATCTGCAGAATCTGGAGGTCACAGCTTACCATGCGTGGTCCCTGAGAGACTCAATAATAAAGAGAAAACCATATCTCTATCCAGAACTGAGCCTAGGCTTCCTGGGAAGGTCTGTCCCCTTCTTCTACTCCTTTCCTTTTAGCTCCTCATCTTCAGTGCACTTCCTGTGACCTAGTTCTCCTGCCAAGGACAAGACCACAATCAACTCCCTTGCCCTCACTAGAGTTGGGGAACAAGGAAGCTGCAACTCTAGCTGAAATGACACTTGAAATTCTTCTGTGACTTGAGATCATGGGAGCCATCCTGGACCCGCTCCCAATTCCAAAGAAAACAATTTACCCATTTTCCACGATCCCAGAATATAAATGTGCAGAACTCTCCTTTCACTCACAAGAGAGGAGACATTTTGTGACAAAACAACAATGGCAGAGGAAGAGAAAGAGATGCAACTAGTAAGAAATATATCCACAACAATCTATATTATGAATATATATATATTTAAATCTCAGCAGGCACTGCAGAGTTACAGATGAGCTAATTAAAATGCTTACGCTTTTAGCAACAATCTTTATTGAAATCATTTCATAACCATCTAAACTGAGGTTTGTTTTCATCTATAATGCAATGCTACCTGAAAAATTCTGACCTAAATTATTTATGTGCCTAAAAATAAGTTGCCTTCCGCCATCACTGGCTTTGTGAATATAGCTCAGGATGTGGAAATTTTGGGTGAGCTCATGTGGCTCCCACGGGCTCTCCCTGCACCTTCCATGCCTGCTAAGAGGTCGAGCATGCTGGAACAATAGGAGGCCCCTGAGGGCCAAGCTGTTGAAATAACTCTCTGGGAAAAGGCTGGTCCAGGTTAGATGCTCCTCAGTACAGAAGGAATCATCAACAACATAATAAGGCCTAAGTGGATAATGGCTCTGTGTGGGTTCAAGCCCTCACCCCGATTCTTCTAGCTCTGCTAAAGATGGGGAGAGGACGCAACGGTAAAGGAATGGCACTAGGGAGTTTTTGGGGGGGCGATGAAACTGTTTTGAATCCTGATTGTGGTGGTGGTGGTTACATGACTCTACATGCATTCAAATTCATAGAACTGTACACCCCAAAACAAAAGTCAATTATAAATTTGAAAATAAAAAAAAATTTTTTTAAGGAAAAATTAACATTTAATGGACTCAGTAAATGATCAGTCCACCTCCCGATTTTATCCTGAATCAATCCACTTCCCTCCTTCTCCAGGGCAAGCAGCCCCTTTCTCCTGGACTTTCACAGTAGCCTCCTAAGTGGTATTCCTGCTTCCATGCTTGTTCCTCTGTAATCCACTCTCCCATGCTACAACTAGAGAATTCATGTCACTTCCAGGCTTAAAACTTTCAAAGGCTTCCCAGGGTGCCTTGGTTGAAGCCCAACACCCTTCACCTGGCCTGCAGGGCCAGTACCACCTGGCCTCTGCATCCCTCTCCCATCTCATCTACCCACAACCCCAAAAGCTTACTACCTGTCTACCCACTGCCATCGAGTTGATTCTGACTCATAGGGACCCCAGAGGACAGGGTAGAACTGCTCCATAGGGTTTCCACAGAGCAGCTGGTGGATTTGAACTGCCAACATTTTGATTAGCAACCAAATGCTTAACCACTGCACCACCAGGGCTCCAATAAGCTCATTACATTTCTTCAAATAGCCAAACTCTTCATGGCTACCTGGCCTTCATACATGCTGTTTCCTCCACCAGGGGTGCTCTTCCTGCTTCCCCTTCCTTCTCTTTATCAAACTAACTCCTCTTCATCCTTCAGGTCTCAGCTTAAATGTCACTTCTTCCCTGAACAGTACCACTTTCTCATAATGTCCTGTTCTTTGCCTGACTATGTGTTTGATGGCCGTCTCTGCCCCTCTGGGCTGTAATTGTCAAGCCAGGCAGGACCGTGGCCCAGCAGTGTTCCACAGTTCGCTCAGGAGAGCTGATTACACACATCTCTTCCCAATCCTGCATTCAGTGAAGTCACGTGGGTAGCTTGAAATTGACCAGGCAAGAGTGTTTACACCATGAAAATTGGCAAATGCTACAAATCGGGGCTATTCTTTTCGGAAAGGTGGCTTACCAGCACATTACTGATTGTGTCTGTTTGCTTAGTACTGTGTTCCAGTGAGCCTTGGTGATGCGGTGGTTAAGAGCTCAGCTGCTAACCAAAAGGTCGGCAGTTCGAATCTACCAGACGCTTCTTGAAAACTCTGGAAGGCAGTTCTACTCTGTCCTACAGGGTGGCTATGAGTTGGAGTTGGCTTGGCTGCAATGGGTTTATGCTCTGAGCGCTTGGCATAGAGCCGGGACCATGGACAATTCCCAGTATTTGTTAAACAAACCATAGCTACTGTCATTGGTGTTGGTTTCTTACAGAAACCCTGCGATGGGTCAAGTGGGAAGATTCCATTCGTCATCCTACAGTTGACGAAACTGAAGTTCAACAACGGTGTCCAGCTTGCCCAAGCCCACGCAGCTAGTTAGAGAGCTCTAATACTGTAACTTAGGTTCAGACCCCCAGTCCAGCGCTCTTTGCGTTGTGCCATACCGACACAAATACATGCATATGTGGGGGATGAGTAGCCCAAGGGATTGCTTAAGCAAGTTTTGGCCAGGAAGCAGAATCCTTAAACTCAGCTCAAAAAGTGAGAAGTTAATTAATTATTCTAATCCTTCATTCCTCCATTGAAAGGTGCGCCCAAGCCATGACTAAAAGCTACAGTATAAGGACCAGAAACCACTGCAGGAATTTCAGACCAAGAGGGATTTAATATATTAAGTATTAGATGATTAACAAACATTGGGTGGGCTGAAGAAACGCAAGAGACAAGCACTGTCACAAGACAGACCCCTGGTGACGCAGTGCAGTGGCTTAAGAGCTCAGCTGCCAACCAAAAGGTCAGCAGTTCAAATCCACCAGCCGTTCTTTGGAAAGCCTATGGGGCAGTTCTACTCTGTCCTATAGCATCACTATGAGTCAGAATCGACTTGACAGCAAGGGGGTTTTTTTGGGGGGGGGGGATACCACAAATCTATTGGGTTCAAGGACTCACCACTGAAATGGTGACTCAGAGATTGAGAAGCTGCTGCCACCCAGACTCCCTCTAGATAGCCCCTCCAGCCTAGGCTTGTAGAGGTGAAGGTAGAGGCTAAGAACACCTGGAAATAAGTCCTCTGCCTCAAACTATCTCCCTCATAACCCTCTCAATACCTGCAATTCCACTATTAGGATACAACTTCTTTTCCAAAGTCTCTCTTTGTTTGTAAACTTCTATACGGAGACCGTTTCTAAAAAGGAGCTGTTTCATTGCCACAGGAAGCCTTTACCCCAAGAGTTAAAGCTGAAAAATGGGTAGGTCAAAAACTCAGGGATGACTTTTTGCACTGCTAAACAGATGAGCTGAGAGACGCAAATGTGTGCCTCACAGGGCGGGAGAACACAAGTGGAATAATGGTTGTCAAGAGCATGTGAGGACAGAAGAGAAATCTTTCCCTTTATTTCCCTGGAGACAGCAGCTCAGAAGCCTGGAATTAAAGGTGACAAGCCTAGGTGTCAGATGGCAGATTAGCTTTGTGCAAGGGATCCAGCAGGACTAAGAGATTTACAGTGGCAGACTTCAGGTGGCTGCTGGTACCAAAGGCCAGTTAGAGCCCTTACTATCCCTAAAGCAGACCCCAGGAAGAAACCTGCAGCTGGAAGCCTGCACAGCAATAATGACCACAATCAGGTCACGGAGGGCTGGGTACTCGGTGAGCCCCTTGTTCGGAAAGCTTAGCATTCATCCAACGTTGGATCGGAAACTCCAATTCCACTGGAATAAAGCATCTCTCAAACTAGTCCTGAGAACCCGTGAAGATATTTCCTGATTAAGAGTGTGCTTGGCAGGCAGAATTCACGGACCTCTTGCAGTATGGGAAAGGTGACGGTCCTGGTCAGGTGATCCCTACATCAGAAATAGGGAACCCGCATCAACAGCTTAATGTTCTCACTCTGTCCCTTGCCCACCTGTTCTCCTGCTAAGGAAACAGTTCTGCCCGTAATGATAAGAGAAACCTCTTAGCATCTAGGAAGCCTTCCTATTTGGTGACCCCAATTGGCTCAGGTTTTGCTCGACTCTGCACCAAGTGAACTCGATGACTTTTGATAAAAGATTTCACCTTCCTGGATTAAAATGTATAAAATGCAGAGCAGGGAATACTTGGCTCCCTACAAGGGCCCAGCCACCCCCACGCTTCCATAATTCTATGTTTTACTGAAGTCTCTCCACCCTCCACTCCCTAGACAACTCCCCTAAAGTATATTCAACCATGCTGTCTTCTAGAAATGCAAATTTTGGATCTTTTATGAAACACAACATAGGAGGAGACCCATCCCCAGATCTGATTTGATTCTTACCTTTGGCAAAGTTAATACAAGAAACCATCCATGGCAGCAAATTAGGCCACTACTTAATGGCCTGAAATCCAATTAAAGGAAGGAGCCATAACAGGCTTTATGAGGCTGCCTGACAGTGGGGAAGAGTGTCTGACCTAATCTTGGATCCCAGAAAGGCCACCTTAAGAGGAAAAGCAATTGCCCAGCAGATTTGCTGTGGATGAAAGGAAGACATAAACTTCAGGGAGACTGGGCTCGTTAAAATGGTAATGCTCTTGTCTTCACCAGGAAAGCACTCCCTGGACACCTCCGGAAATGAAATTTGGAACAATCAGAGAACCAAGCGTTTCCTCCCTTCACCCGGTCTAATTATTGTCATTTTATGTATTGATGCGCAAGTCGGCCCATTAAATCCAGGCTCATCACTCCTGAGTGGGTGTCACACTTCACAGACACCTGCAGGAAAACAGAACTAGAATCTCAACTACGCTTATTAGTTAGGAACGTCAAGGAGGAGTCAACAAACCTAATGCTAACTGACACCATCTCATAATTCATTTGAAACTCTCTGAAACACTGACCCCTCAAGAAAATCATACAGTGTGTGCTTGGGGGACATATTGGGAGGGGTGGGGTAGCAGCATGGAACCAGGCTAAGAAGAAACCATAGGATCAGGGAATAAATATAAGTCAGGGAGCCTGTAACATCTGAATTTCTCCTATCCCCTCCCACCATGACTGTGTCATCTAATCAATACCCAAAACCAGAATTGTGGTAGTCATCCTTGATTTCTTAAAATCCACTATTCATTCATTCACTTGATGCGTATTTATTGATCACCCATTATGTGCCAGGCACTGTGCTGACCACTGAAGATACAGCAGTGAATACCCTCGCCCACTCTGTGCTCAAGTCCCATTGATATCTGGCTTCAAATAGGTTCTCTCGGATCAGATTCAGAGATCAGAAACTGCAGGCGGAAGTTTTATTGAGGAGAACTCTCAGGAGGTACACCTAAAAAGGAGTGAGGAGGAGAGAATTGGGCAGAAAGAGAAGCTAACTCACCATGCAGTTGCAACTGAGGCCTTAGCTGATCTACAGGGAGCTCTCGAACTCAGGTAGCCCTTCAATGTAGGACCAAATTGAGACCTTTGTTTCTCCGTATTAGCCAGTCACTGGCCATTGGAGGATGCCTAGAAAGAGGCATAGCTTAGGCGAGACAGTTCCTTGTCACTGAGGGCAATTCCCAGAGAAGGACATGACTGGGAGTCATGAATATCAGATATTTCCAACAGCTGGAGAATGGGTGCACTGGCTGAAAATGAAGGATATAATGAGCAGATCTGCATGGAGCTCACTATATCCACTGCCATATATCCCGTTTATCCCCTGCTAACTGTAGCACAGCCACTGTTGGTCTTTAGGGTGAGTCTTGTCCAAGACTCCTCACTCTCTCCTCTCTACCTTCAGATTGGCCCCCTGTCATGTGCTCTTCTAGTCTTGTCACTTCAAGTATGCTAAACACCCCCATCACCGTTGGAATAACATTTCAGTTACCCATCTGGAGACTGAGGAGGTCTTCAGACGTATTTAGGGAGGACTTTGAAATCTCTAAGGGAATATTTTTCCTTTTTTCATTTCAATGATATTTAAATTTTTTAAATAATTATATGTTGGATCATCTGTATTTCCATTTGCAGTTTGTTAACAACTACGTGGGCTACAGGGGAACTATGTTCATATCTCCAGGCTAATGAGATAAAGTCCAGAGACAAACACTAAATAAATGATGTCTTGAGCCAAATAAAGGTCAAAGTACTTCATGTCGCTGCCCAAATTAAGGTTTCTCAGTGTTATTTAAACACTGAGAAAAATGGTGAAACAGTTGAGTCATCTCTGACATACAGAACACGTAAGTCAAACCCAAAATAATCTATCCGATCACAGTATCACTGTCATATTGGGAGACGCAGTTTTGCTTTCCCCAAACAACTTGATCTGACACATTAAGTTTTAGCTTTATTTTCTAAACTGTATTTTCTAAGCTGAGTTTAAAAAACTGTTTAGTTTTGCTGTTTTATTTGAATACAATCTGTAAGTTCTCTTTGGTTTCATAGTTGCATAAGAGCTATAAATATAAGGACACTAAACCTAGTTTTATATTTGTAGATATTTTGGCAAAATTATAATGAGATCATTTAAGTCAACTTTGGGAGATTTTAAGAATTTTTTACCAAAAGGTAAAGTTGGAGGGGGTCATAAATACTTATCTGGGAAACACGGGTCTAAACTCCTTTGAATGGCCTATATGGTCCTCATGGTTTGGTCCCAGCATACCTGCCTAGCCTCCTCTCCTCCTTTGAAAGATTGACATTTCGAAGCCACTACTAAGTCTTTTCTGTGCTTCTAAGGGGTGAAACTCAAGGCACACAGCCCATTTGACAGAGCTCAGTAAGGTGGGTTTCTCCCATGAGCCTCTTCCCCAAGGGGAGGACTGATACTGTAGAAACTCTAGGAGTGGAGAGACTCAGTAACAATCTAGAGGCTGGGTTTTTAAAAATCCCAAAGAGGAACAGCAGAGAAGCTGTGCAAAGTGTGAAGAGGGACCCTTTAGAGCCAAGATCCTCAAAACACTACAAGCACTTAGAAGACAATTAGAGACAATTAGAGGACTATAAGAAAGCTCGCTTCTGCCCAGATTGGAATGAAAAATGTCTCCCATTAGGTTTCAGAGCTACAGAATGTGCTTTGCATGGCCTGAAAAATCAGATTTTCACTGTCCACATTTGTGAGAATCCCCAAATAGAGAAATTAATGTTTTAAAAAACTGTCCTTGAGCCAGTGGTCCCCTGAGGTATCCGGAAAAAGCAAAAACAAAACCATTCTAGGAGATACTTCCACAACTCAAACCCCTTGGGATTCTCACAATAATAACCAGCGCTGATGCAGATACGCTTATAATTAACCAATACAAAACACATGTGAAAAAAAAGCACCATAAACGCAAGTCAGAAGACAGGAAAGCAGGATTAATTAAAAATAAAAGTGCGTTTTAAAAAGCTGGAAGCAACCAAGGTGTCCATCAACAGATGAATGGATAAATAAATTGTGGTATATTCACACAATGGAATACTACACATCGATAAAGAACAGTGACGAATCTGTGAAACATTTCATAACATGGAGGAACCTGGAAGACATTATGCTGAGCAAAATTAGTCAGAGGCAAAAGGACAAATATTGTATAAGACCACTATTATAAGATCTTGAGAAATAGTATAAACTGAGAAGAATACATACTTTTGTGGTTACGAGGGGGGGAGGGGGGGAGGGGGGAGAGGGTTTTTTACTGATTAGTTAGTAGATAAGATCTGCTTTAGGTGAAGGGATGGACAATACTCAATACATGGAAGGTCAGCTTAACTGGACTGGACCAAAAGCAAAGAAGTTTCTGGGATAAACTGAATGCTTCAAAGGTCAGCGGAACAAGGGCAGGGGTTTGGGGACCATGGTTTAAGGGGACTTCTAAGTCAATGGGCAAAATAATTCTATTATGAAAACATTCTGCATCCCACTTTGAAATGTGGCGTCTGGGGTCTTAAATGCTAAGAAGCGGCCATCTAAGATGCATCAATTGGTCTCAACCCACCTGGATCAAAGGAGAATGAAGAACACCAAGGTCACACGATAACTATGAGCCCAAGGGACAGAAAGGGCCACAGGAACCAGAGACTTACATCATCCTGAGACCAGAAGAACTAGATGGTGCCCGGCCACAATCGATGACTGCCCTGACAGGGAGCACAACAGAGAACCCCTGAGGGAGCAGGAGATCAGTGGGATGCAGACTCTAAATTCTCATAGAAAGACCAGACTTAATGGTCTGACTGAGACTAGAGGAATCCCGGTGGTCATGGTCCCCAAACCTTTTGTTGGCACAGGACAGGAACCATTTCCGAAGACAACTCAGCAGACATGAAAGGGACTGGACAGTGGGTAGGAGAGAGATGCTGATGAAGAGTGAGCTATTTGTATCAGATGGACACTTGAGACTGTGTTGGCATCTCCTGTCTGGAGAGGGGATGAGAGGATAGAGAGAGTTGGAAGCTGGCAAAATTGTCATGAAAGGAGAGACTGGAAGGGCTGACTCATTAGGGGGAGAGCAAGTGGGAGTATGGAGTAAGGTGTATATAAACTTATATGTGACAGTTTGACTTGATTTGTAAACGTTCACTTGAAGCTCAATAAAAGTTAATAAAAAAAATAATTAAAAAAGTGCATTTTAAGTGATAAAAGTAATAAAAGCTACTGGGGAGAGAAGATGCTATATAAAAATCAAAAACCTATATTTTAAATGAAAATAATTTCTAAAAAAAAATGGTCATTAAAAGTCCAATGAATTGGTTAAAGGCCAGATTAGACACAGTTGAAGAGAAAATATGTGACGTGGGAGACAGAACTAAGGAATACAGCAAAGAGAGATAAAGAAATGAAAATTATGAGGAGTTGAGATATGGATGGGGTGGATCCAAATTTGGGGGCTTGAAGCTATACATTTTGGGAGATCCTCTTTGCTTAAAAATATAAAACTGGGAATAAAAAAAAGGGAATATTTATTTAGAATGAGAATGAAGGGAGCCCTGTGCAAGGACACTGAAGCTTGGATAAACCCACAGCTGGATAGAAGACTTTCATGTACCTCACTTGGTAATTTATAGATTAAAGAAAAGCAGACTGAAAATTAGGAAAGACGAAGGTTTAAACTACATAATTGACAAACTTGATCTAATGTACATATATAGAACCTTACACTCAATAATTAGCTCTTAGACATTCATCTGAAACACACATGGAACACTTGTAAAAATTGGCCACAATGAAGTTATAAAGCAAGCCTTAATATCAAAGAATTATCATCTTACAAATGATTTCTAACAACAATGTAATAAAATTAGAAAGCATAAACTAAAAGAAAAAAAAACTTTTGAAAATGCACTACTAAGCAACATTGCTGCTATAAAAATTCCTAATGGAAATTATAAAATATTTTAAAGTTAACAATGCAAATTTTACATATCCAAATCAATGGCTTTCAGCAACAGGTAGAGATAAATCCGTAGTGGTGAATGCAGCTATCAAAACACAGGGCGGTTTCGCTCACATCTGAGTTGCACACATATATAGTTCCATTCCATGTTATATGTCTACACATTACAGTCAAATTTCCTCTACCATGTGTCTCTCCCACTAAAGTGCAAAGACCTTGAGGTCCAGAATTTGTCTTTTCATATTTGTTTTCCAACACATAATACAGTTAGTAGCACATAGTTAGCACTCAATTAGTATTTGTTAATTGATTGATAATACTCCAAAGGAAAAATAAACACCCTAAAAGACAATAAACTCTAGTGTATGACATATGATAATAAATGGGTTAAAAATATGCAGGGAGAAGTGATACCATTACATTAAAAAAAATTACATTAGAATAGACAAATTCAGTGTGCAAGTAGAAACCAACTTTCTTCCTTCCCCTTTGTCTCTCTTTAAAGCCAGTTGGTGGTGGATTGTTTCTCTGCAGTGGGGAGGGAGGGATGCCAAGTGGCTGACTGATGTTCAAATATGACTCTTTCTCTCTTGGAGGGGCTTTTATGGGTTTCAAAGAAGAGTCTCCACTAGGACATCTGATCGGACTTCCTTTCATGCAGGCAATGCCTCTTCTTCCCCTAGTTGCTTGTGACTCCTTCCTCAGCCCCCTGGCCCTTGGCAATCTGTCCATGACCTACCTATGGTTCCACAGACCATCCGGGCTGCCCTCTTGAGTGTAATCCAAAATGACCTCCAGGCCAGCTCTTGAGCCAGGGCCCACAACTAGTCCCGAGGAATTCATGGACCTTTGATCTTCATTGACACTGGTGAAAAGGTTGCTATTTCCCACCACCACCATCTTTCTTCACTCTGATGCCAAGCAGGGTGTTCCACCCACCTCTTTTCTGTCAACCTTTTCAGGCATAACTAAGGCACCAGTCCCTAGGGATCCTATACTCCAGGGAATACACATCAAAGTTCCAAATGTTGTTGTTAGGTACAATTGAGTTGGCTCTGACTCATAGTGACCCTATGTACAACAGAACAAAACACTGCCTGGTCCTGCGCCATCCTCATAATCCTTGTAATGCTTGAACTCATTGTTGCAGCCACTGTGTCAATCCATCTCGTTGAGGGTCTTCCTCTTTTTTTGCTGACCCTCCACTTTACCAAGCATGATGTCCTTCTCCAGGTACTGATAATACGTCCAAAGTGTGTGAGATGAAGTCTCGCCATCCTTGCATCTAAGGAGCATTCTGGTTGTGCATCTTCCAAGGCGGATTTGCTCATTCTTTTGGCAGTTCACGGTACATTCAATACTCTTCACCAACACCACAATTCAAAGGCATCAATTCTTCTTCGGTCTTCCTTATTCATCGTCCATCTTTTGCATGCATACAAGGCGATTGAAAACACCATAGCTTGGGTCAGGTGCACCTTAGTCTTCAAGGTGACATCTTTGCTTTTCAACACTTTAAAGAGGTCTTTTGCAGCAAATTTGTCCAGTGCAATGTGTCCTTTGATTTCTTGACTGCTGCTTCCGTGGGTGTTCATTGCAGATCCAAGTAAAATGAAATTCTTGACAAATTCCATCTTATCTCCTTTTATCATGATGTTGCTTACTGGGCCAGTTGTAAGGATTTTTGTTTTCTTTATGTTGAGGTATAATCCATACTGAAGGCTGTGATCTTTGACCTTCATCAGTAAGAGATTCAAGTCCTCTTCGCTTTCAGCAAGCAAGGTTGTGCCATCTGCATAATGCAGGTTGTTAATGAGTCTTCCTCCAATCCCGTTGTTCCATTATTCCTCATATAGTCCAGCTTCTCCGATTACGTGCATACAGATTGAATAAGTATGGTGAAAGCATACAACCCTGACACACACCTTTCCTGAGTTTGAACCATACAGTATCCCCTTGTTCTGTTCAAATGACTGCCTCTTGATCTATATACAGGTTCCCCATGAGCACAATTAAGTATTCTGGAATTCCCATTCTTCACAATGTGATCCATAATTTGTTATGATCTACACAGTCAAATGCCTTTGCATAGTCAGTAAAATACAGGTAAATATCTCCAGAGGGTCTCCTTAAAGCACCCTTCACTAGACATAATCATCCTCCTCCCTTTCCCCATGGGAACATAGTGGGGAAATAACAGAGCACTCTATTACCTTCAAAGACATTCTCTCAGGCTTTTCAAACTCTATTTTTATCCTCAGTCTGGAGGCTGACTAAGGGTCACAATTAACGCCTTCACAAGAATGTACAGGTAGCCTAGCACCTCATTTTAGAAAAATAGGAATTGCATCTATTATTTTATGATTACATTTTTGCAGCCTCTACTAAAACGGAGATAGAAGAAGTCCTATTTTAACATTCTGTTACCAGAAGTGTAAATTCTACGGAACTTGGGTATAAATTGAGTAACAGAAGGCTGTCCTCTATAATTAAATAGCAGATGATTTCAGAAGGCTTAAGATCTCTTCTTTTGATGCAAGATGAGAATTTTGTTTCCATGAGGACAGGAGACCCTGCCACCAGCAGTCAGCATAAGAACTCCATCGGATCATCTGGAAAGAGAAAATGATACTAAAACGAGGGAAGGGAGGGACAATCATTTGGGCAGAAGGTAATTTCCTGCTGGTTGAAAAGGGAGGCAATGAATAGGGCACATAGGCAACACCAACTCAATATACAAGCAGCCACTCTACCCACAACATGGCTTCTAATGATGCACAAAGTAGAGTACAAGGGAATTTATAGCTGAATTCGGGATGACGAGAGGCAAAACAGACTTGGAGAAGTATGTTCACAACAGCCCTAAAGAAATGAGTCTGAACAACAGATGCTCCTCTGTATAATATATAAAATAAAGAAATGGAACTTTTTATGATCTCTGACACCCATCGGGATAAACAAGACCTCTGACTTCCCAGGAATATTCATCTGAGCTGCGAGCACGTTCATTAATGAATACATTTCACAGTCTCTAGGGAGCACTCAGGTCCTTGTCTTTTCGAGAGGCCAAATTTCTTTGTGATCAGGGTCTAAATTTCAGAGTTTTGCAACAGGAGCAAAGGACATTTAACTTTATTTTTTTCTATTTCTGGATAATTCTTTGTTCACTGAGGTTACAAGGAGCTGGTTATTTTCAGGAAGAAGACATTTCTCATCTCCCATTTCTAAGTGTTTTTAAGAAGAGACAAGAGTTTTACTACATTCTCATCAGACAATCCAAAAAGCTAGAGGGAATCTGAGAGTTGCAGCTGAAGTCCCATCATTCTGTGGCTGAGAAAACTGAAACTCAAACAGGTCAAGTGGTTTATCCAGGGAGAGAGCCTAGGTGCTCGCAAAGTTGCAATGTGTTTCTGAAAAGAAGGGCCTGCTTCAAATGGGGAGTCCACCTCAACACATGTTTCTATAATAGCAGCAGCAAGAGGAAGGAAGGTGTAGGATCATACACTGGCTCTAAAAATCTGTGCCCAGTAGTAACGCGTGTCCACTCACATTTTCATCAGCCAAAACGAGCCACATGGCTATGTCAACATCGAAGGAAGTAAGGAAGTTTAATCGTATCATGTGCCCCTCTTTGTGCGGCATCTGCAATGATAGGGATGTTGAATTACACCTTATTATTCCCTTGAGTAGTCATAAATGCTGCTGGCAAAAGGCTCAAAGGCTTTCTAGCCTTGAGCCAATATCCTCTCCTCGCCTTAACTCTCCTACTCATTCTCATAGGCTCAATTCAAATACACTCGCCAAAAAGTCTTCCTTGCTACACCCAACCCGAAATGACGTCCTAAGCCTCTAAACTACCCATTGCACACACGGTGGGCACTGGCATTTGACAGTTACTTCAGGCTACTTTGGTGTGTTTATCCCCATTTGCCAATAGACGACAGGCTCCTGGAGAGCAAGATGCCTTCTTCTGCCTGCGGGAGTCATCAGTGAACAGGGACACCGAGTTCCAATGGGATGCCCGTGGGAGGTATCATTTTTTTAATATACCCAATTAACAAATAATGCAGACAACCATAGGATGATTTAGACAAGACTTTCAAATAATAACAATGAGCACAAAATTAATAGTTACCAGTTCCAGTCCAGAAAAGTTGCAATTGTCCTCGAACACATGCTTAAACTCAACTTCAGAACCACATGGAATAAACTACACTCTGAGAACAAAAAACTCCCTCCAAGGCCATCAGATCAGCTTGAGTTTGACCTGGTAAAGTTTGCTTTCCTGAAAGTAGAGACCCAAAGCAGATTTGTGTCAAAGTGATTTATTGAAGGGTTGCTCTCAGAAGAAACCTATAAGAGAGTAAGAGAACGGGATACAGACAAGGCAAAAATTAAGCAAAGATGAGACTTCAGGTGAAGCCTAGCCTCAATCTGACCCCACAGGAAACTCTGGAGCAAAATTTTTACCAAAGAGTCTATCTTGCCTTGAGGAAAGAAAGCAGGGTTTTGTAAACCCCCTTCCACCCAACCACCAGTCAGTCACTGCTACATGCTGCCCCAGGGTAAGGGAAGTGGTGGGCATAATTCTCAGGCATTTCCCGGTGAGGTGACCCCAGTCATCCAAGGTCAATTCTCAGGAGAAAGGTGTACCTGTGAGCCCTATCAGCAGCTCCCGCAGCAGTTGGAGATGGCCAAACTCAACGGCAAAAGGGAACCCAGGGAATCTGGGTAGGGCATCGACATAGTCCATTGCGTCCTACAAACCAGAAGACACCTAGAGAGCACCTTAACATAAGCCCTCACTTCCAGAGGTCAACAGGGACGAGTGAGTGGCCTAGCCCTGGGCTGACAGGGGTGTTGGCAGCAGCTTCACCCTCTTACAAAGAGGTTCTCCATATACGTTCCCTACTAAGACAGTCACTAAGTGGAGGTCTCTGCGTCAGACTCTTACCTCTGCTCTTCTCTATGTCCAGATAACTACACACCTGGCTGAGGTCATTCTGACCCTGATATTCCATCCTAATTGTTAAGATGACAGCAAAGGGCCTTTCATGGGAAATTCAGTGAAAAGTGGGATGAATTTTGCCTTTGGGCAGCCACAAAGGATTAGCTTCAATCGCAGGGCTGTGCTGAAGGATGATATTTTGAGACAATGCCTTGAATTGATACCTCAAAGGGCTTCTTTCGAAGGGATGATTTATACATCACAAGACAAAGAGGATTTATATTAAAGAAAATGTATTCCTTTTCTGAACTGTTTTGAGGAAGACGAATAGCTTCCTGTAAACTGCAGTTCCATGTCTGTAAGCTGAGTGCTTCCAGAAAATTACGAAGGTAATGCTGCCTCTGGGACCCGCTACATCGTCTCTGTCACCACCCACACTGTGCATGGGGGTGTATATGTGTGTGTGTCAGTGTAAAAGAGGCCGTAGCAAGTTACCTAACCAGACCGTCCTTTACTAAACAATCCTCTAGAGTAAATATTATCCGAACTACACACGCATAGAACTTGGTGCTAATAATGGGGAAGGAAATTTTTAGCTTATTAAGGAGGTGGAGGAAGAGGAGAGGTTGTTATTGTTGTTTCCATATTTTCCCACCTGATTCCGCTTGTTTACTAAAAATCCCATTTTAAGAACCATTCTCCTTATTTTAAATAGCTCTAATGGAAGAAGAATTGACGCCTTTGAATTATGGTATTGACAAAGAACAAATCTGTTTTGGAGGAAGTACAGCCAGAATGCTCCTTAGAAGTGAGGATGGTGAGACTCTGTCTCACATATTTTGGACATGTTATCAGGAGAGATCTGTCCCTGGAGAAGGACAACATGCTTGGTAAAGTAGAGGGTCAGCAAAAAAGAGGAAGACCCTCAATGAGATCGATTGACAGTGGCTGCAATGATGAGCTCAAGCATAACAACAATCACGAGGATGATGCAGGAACAGGCAGTGTTTCGTTCGGTTGTACACAAGGTTGCTATGAGTCAGAACTGACTCGACGGCACCTAAGAACAATGGATTATTACATAATCTTTATACCAGCCTTCACGTACATGTGAGATGGAGAAAACCCAACAGAGTCTCAAGATTTTTCAAAACATGGGTAAGGTAAAGGCTTATCATTGCTTCTCAGGCCTCAGAGTAGAGGCAAATGGGGTCATACAGTTAGTGAAAAACTTCCTCTGAGAAATAAGAACAATTTCCATAAAACAATCTGGAAAGTAGTCTGAGGTATCCTGGGAGTACCGGGCTATGGCAGCAGTCTCGAGAAACTGAGAACTACAACGCCCTTGATTTTATTTAATTCCTACAGCAACTCTTATCCAGGTGTGTGCAGTAAGCCAGGTCAAGCAGCACTGGCGGCAGAGGGGTGTGCTTGTTTATAGTGTTAGCCAATTTCTATTACGGAACTACTTCCACATGGCCAAATGCAAGGTAACAAACAAGGAGTTGGGAAAAGAAGCACATCATAGACTGGCAAGTTGGAACAAATGGCTCTAAATAAACACACTGAGGCACAGAAGAGGTGGAAGGTTGGGTTGACAGCATGCAAAATCGCCTATTCCTACCTTTGTATCTTCCACCTGCATTTCTCTAGGTCACCAAAAACACTTTCATGCCACTTGTGCTGAATGCAAAAAGTTGTGTCACTGTAAGTGTAAGGCTTTGTAAGATACACTGAATACACTAAGTCCATCGCTGCCCAACACAGGAAGAAGGTCTTGAGAACTTTGGCTATGTTTTATTCAACTCTGTGTAACTCATATGCCTAATACAGTGCTTTGTCCATGTTGGACACTCATCAATGGTTGCTAAGGAAATGGCTTAGTGGCCCTTAGTTCTGAATGCCTCACAAAGGCTGGCCATTCAAATCCAACCATTCTCAGACCAGATGATTTTTCCATAGTCATAAGAGAAGTTATACACCCTCAAATTTGGAAGGGACCATAAACCCTATACTCCTCTGAGCCTAGCCCTCTATCCAGTAAATGATCTTCTCTCCAATTCCCCTCGTTGTTAGCTGCCTTTGAGTCAACTCCGACTCATGGTAACCTCATGAACAACGGAATGAAGGCTGCCTGCTCCTGCGCCGTCTTCCTGATGGTTGGTATGTTTGAGTCAATTGTCGCAGCTATTGCGTAGTTCCTTCCAACCTAAGGGGCTCATTTTCAAGCAGTATGTATGACAATATTCTGTTGTGATGCATAAATTTTTTTATTGGCTAATTTTCAGAAGTAGATTGCAAGGCTTTTTCTTCCTAGTCTGTCTTAGTCTGGAAACTGCACTGAAGCCTGTCCACCATGAATGACCCTGCTGGTATCTGGAATACCAGTGGCATAGTTTCCAGCATCATAGCAACATGCAAGCCACCACCGTACAATAAACTGACAGACAAATGGTGGCCGGTCTCCCCAATAAGTGGTTATACAGTCTCTAACTGAATACATCCAATAACAAGGAATTCATCAGCTGATATCCTTGCTACCCAGCGGTCACAGCCAGCCTTTGTAGTTCAGTGCTGTGGACTGCAATGTGCTAACAGCTCACACAATGGGGGTATGATCACCAAGGAGCAGAGGTATAACTAAGGTATGGCAGGTAGGGCGTGTGCCCTGGGTGTCACTTGACGAGGGGCACTAATGAGCAGTTTCTATTGACCAGAGCAGTTTCTATCACCCGCTGTAAGAGATCATTCATCAATATAAAACTAGTTGCTACAGGCACTGTTTTCCATAGATAGGCCCCTGCCAAGGAGACCTCAAAAACAAATCTCTCTCAATATGCTTTTGTAGGGTCAATCTTCCCATCATTCCTATGACATCCACTCACATTGAGAAGGGGAATGGGGAATGAACTGAGAGAAGATGGTAAAACGCCCTGAGTAAAAATGTATTCCTTGGAACTGGGCTTGAGCCTTCACAATTTTTCTTTCATTAATAACAGAAGGTGTAGAAGGTGTCATTAAGTCAATAAACCAAAAAAATACTAAACCCATCGCTGTCGAGTTGATTCTAACTCATAGCAACCCTACAGGACAGAGTAGAACTGCCCCACAGGGTTTTCAAGGAGCAGCTGGCAGATTCAAACTGCCGACCTTTTGGTTTGTAGCCTGAGCTCTCAACCGTTGCGCCATCAGGACTCCATTAAGTCAATAAGTTTCCCTAAGATTCTGTACCACCAACCGCCTACTGAGCACTCAACAAAGATTGGTTCTCTCCAACACGATGGGGAGGTGGAGATATCTTTCTCTATTTTTGTTTTATGATAGAGAACAGGACTGTTGTTTTCTGTTTAACGCATTTATGTCTGTTACCCCAACTAACACATCAAATTCAGTAACATTCTTTAAAAATTACTTTTGAAAACTCTTATCAGTCACCACTTTGTTTCAAAATGGCAGTCTGAGCTCTTAATGCACCATCCCAGACCTCTATGAATCTCATTCTGTAGGTTTCCTAGTAGCACCAGGAGATCCTGTGAGTGTTTCCCAGGAAAAGGGAACAAGGGATGTATTAGTGTATCATCACAGAAGCAAAGTTAAAAGGTAAAGGTGTCTTTCATAAGAGCTCCTTTAAGCAGGAAATGATCCATTTGGGGTTAAATCCAAAAGAGATATTTTCTTTTTAGTTTGTAATAACCCCAAAGTAGTTATTTTCTTGGCTCATCCTTTCCTAATATTGTAATCTCTTACTATATCCAAAATGCATTGGCACGGTCACCTTCACGCATGCTCACAGCAACCCTAGCAAAACCTAGTCTAACTAAAATAACTTTTTAAAAGAAAAATCCAACTGAGAGCATTATACTATGCTAAAATGTTCTATTCAATCAATCTGGCTTTTCTCAACTGCTCCCTTGTATGTTACCAAAAATCCAAATATATTAAATTTATTTTTTCCCTTCATCCACTAATTTTATAATCCTATCAGTTAGAAGCTATCAGGTGTTTCTGGCATGATTCTTTGTTTACAGACCCAACCTGCTCACTGCTGATGATTCTATTATCCTCCATAAGGCTACAGATTTCTTTTCTCTGGGTACTTGCTCCATTATTTTACAAGGAAATTAAAATCTATTCCAACAGATATTCATTCTTGGTTTTCAGTATCTTTCCTGTTTTCAAAAAGTGTTCTTTCATCTACTGTGATTCTATCTTCCAGAACCTTCTTCACTTCATACATTCTTCTACCAGCAACTGCAGAAGTTGATGAGCTAGACCCAGGAGAAGTGAAACTGGCCGGAAATGAGGTCAATGTTCCATTCCACACCTTCTCAGCTGTGTCCACAGAGATTTGGGACAAGTTTTGTTAGATTTTCTTGTTTTCTTTTATTGGTTTCTGTTTGTTATTCTTAGGGGAAGATATATTAGACAAATTGTTCAAATTCTCCTTTTTTTTTTTTTTTCTTCCTTCCCACTTGGCGTAACAGGATAAAGCTCAGTGCTTGGACATTATAACATCATTTCCTCTATTTTAATATATTTATTTCTTTTTGATAATTTTCCCCTAAGGAGGAAAGAGGAAATAACTTACCAGATCTGTTTTTTCATGGGCTTTGGAATCAGACAGACATGGGCTCAAATCTCAGCTCCACCACTTACAAGCTGAGGGACTTTTGGTAAGTTACTTGACCTCTCAAAGCATCATTACCACCTGTAAAATGGGATAACACCACCATGCCATCAGAGTTGTAATATCTCACAAAATCTGTTTTGACCCAGTTTTGAGGCACTGGCTAGAGGCTGGTCATTTCCCCTTCCTGAGAAGCTAAGTCCATACTCCAACCACATTGACCCCCCTTATCAGCTTCTCACACTCCTGGGCCACTATGCAGCCATCCTATTGCATCAGGGCCAGGTACTGAACAACTGGTGACAGTCCCTAATGCCCAGTAGCCTGTAAAATTATTCAAAATACCCAACCCCCAGAAAGCCTGGGAAACCTAGCTAACCCCATGCTGCTCACTATACATAAGCCCTCTCCTACAGTCCCAGCTTGTCACCCTGTCCCCAGGTACAACCCCCAGAGTAGCCGTGCCTCGTGTAGTGCTCTCCCCAGTATAATACAACCTTTAAAACTTTTAGGGTCCTGCTCTCTTCATCTGTGCCTGGCCTTACCCTACCACATCAAAGATGATATGATTAAAACAGCGTTGTTGTGAGATTAGATAAACTACCATGTAGGAAAGCCCTTAGAATATAAGAAAATTCAAACCCATGGCCTGCCATCAAGTCAATTCCAACTCAAGGTGACCCTCTGAGACAGAGTAGAACTGCCCCATAGGGTTTCCAAGGCTGTAAATCTTTAAGGAAGCAGACTGCCATATCTTTCTCCCATGGAGCCACTGGTGGTTTCGAACCTCTGACCTTTCAGTTACCAGCCAAGGGCTTAACCACCGTACCACCAGGGCTCTTTCCTTAGAATGCAGTAGGTACTTAAGACTTTCCCTTACCCCCAGCACTGCATACACCTCTACCCCATCCCAGAACCCCCACCCTAAGACAGCAAAAAATCCTTTTGGCAAGCCCTGGAAAACTCTATCTAGCCACCATCCCACCTATGTATCTGCCTCCTATACAATGCTTCAAGAAGACCTGAAGTCTTGCTAACCCCCAGAAATTTTGCAGTGACCTCACTGATTACAGAATTTGGCTAAATCTAGAACTAAAAAAACAAAAAAAAAGATACTGAAAAAAGATGGTCCAAAGTCTCCCTAAAGACCCTTGCTCTGCCCTCCCTGTTCTTTAGTTCTCTCATCAGTTTGTTCTTGTCCTTGAGCCATCAGTGTAAAATTTCTCTGCATGAGTGAATCTTTTTGTTTGTTTGTTTTTGCTTTGTTTTGAGAATCTTCCACATCTCAACCCATGATTAAAAATGCTTTTGTTTTCCTTCTGATTCCACTCACAACCTTTAAACAAATACAACCAGGAACGCATTTTTACCATAGTGAATTACAATAGCTCTGTAGTGACAATAGCTTTGTCTAAGCTCTGTGACTATTCCTACTTTTCTGACTCTTTCCTATCTTTTTGCAGTAAATTTCAGATGATTTATCCTAGGACTGATTTTTTTCTCACTTCGGGAGACTGTATTTGCTCTTTATGATTTGTTGTTGTTGTTGTGTGCCATCGAGTCAGGTCCGACTCACAGCGACCCCATGTACAACAGAATGCAACACTGTCCGGTCCTGTGCCATCCTTACAATTGTTGTTATGCTTGAGCTCACTGTTGCAGCCACTGTGTCAGTCCACCTCGTTGAGGGTCTTCCTCTTTCCGCTGACCCTGTACTCTGCCAAGCATGACGTCCTTCTCCAGAGACTGATCCCTCCTGACAACATGTCCAAAGTATGTAAGACGCAGTCTCGCCATACTTCCCTCTAAGGACCACTCTGGTTGTACTTCTTCCAAGACGGATTTATTCGTTCTTCTGGCAGCCCATGGTATATTCCATATTCTTCGCCAACACCACAATTCAAAGGCATCAACTCTTCTTCAGTCTTCCTTATTCATTGTCCAGCTTTCACATGCATATGCTGTGATTGAAAATACCATGGCTTCGGTCAGGAGCACCTTAGTCTTCAAGGTGACATCTTTGTTTTTCAACACTTTAAAGAGGTCCTTTGCAGCAGATTTACCCAATGCAATGCATCTTTTGATTTCTTGACTGCTGCTTCCATGGCTGTTGGTTGTGGATCCAAGTAAAATGAAATCCTTGACAACTTCAATCTTTTCTCCATTTATCATGATGTTGCTCATTGGTCCAGTTGTGAGGATTTTTGTTTTCTTTATGTTGAGGTGTAATCCATACTGAAGGCTGTGGTCTTTGATCTTCATTAGTAAGTGCTTCAAGTCCTCTTCACTTTCAGCAAGCAAGGTTGTGTCATCTCCATAATGCAGGTTGTTAATGAGTCTTCCTCCAATCCTGATGCCCCGTTCTTCTTCATATAGTCCAGCTTCTTTGATTATTTGCTCAGCATACAGACTGAATAGGTATGGTGAAAGAATACAACCCTGCCGCACACCTTTCCTGACTTTAAACCAATCAGTATCCCCTTGTTCTGTCCAAACAACTGCCTCTTAATCTATTACAGGTTCCTCATGAGCACAATTAAGTGTTCTGGGATTCCCATTCTTCGCAATGTTATCCATAATTTGTTAAGATCCACACAGTCAAATGCCTTTGCGTAGTCAATAAAACACAGGTAAACATCCTTCTGGTATTCTCTGCTTTCAGCCAGGATCCATCTGACAACAGCAATGATATCCCTGGTTCCACATCCTCTTCTGAAACCAGCCTGAATTTCTCGAAGTTCCCTGTCAATATACTGCTGCAGCCGTTTTTGAATGATCTTCAGCAAAATTTTGGTTGCGTGTGATATTAATGATATCATTCTATAAGTTCTGCATTCAGTTGGATCACCTTTCTTGGGAATAGGTATAAATATGGATATCTTCCAGTCAGTTGGCCAGGAAGCTGTCTTCCACATTTCTTGGCATAGATGAGTGAGTACCTCCAGCGCTGCATCCATTTGTTGAAACATCTCAATTGATATTCCATCAATTCCTGGAGCCTGCTTTTGTACTTATTATTTATAATCCTCTTCTACTTTCCTAGAAAATGAGTGACAGAGTTACTATATGTAATGAATTCAATTGTGTTCCCCCCAAAATGTGTGTCAACTTGGCTAGGCCATGATTCCCAGTACTGCGTGGTTATCCACCATTTTGTCATCTGATGTGACTATCCTCTGTGTTGTAAATCCTAAACTCTGTGATGTTAATGAGGCAGGGCTCAATCTACATGATTAGATTGTATCTTGAGTCAATCTCTTTTGAGACATAAAAGAGAGAAGTGAGCAGAGAGGAGAAGGACCTCCTACCACCAAGAAAGGGAGCCAGAAGTGGAGTACATCCTTTGAACCTGAGGTCCCTGCACTGAGACGCTCTTAGACTAGCAGAAGATTGATGACAAGGACATTCCCCCAGAGCAGACACAGAAAGTCTTCCCCTGGAGCTGGTACCCTGAAGTCGAACTTCTAGCCTCCTAAACTGTGAGAGAATAAACTTCTCTTTGTTAAAGCTATCCATTTGTGGTGTTTCTGTTACAGTAGCACTAGATGACTAAGTCACCATGGGAGGTCTTCTGGCCATGAAATTATATCCAAAAGAACCCAAGACCTATGGTTTGAAGGGGAGATCGTTGTAGTTAAAATGGGAATTAATCGAGGAGGGCAACTTAGTTTACTAATTAGGAGCCACTGGCACTAATCTCAACTTGGAAATAATTACACTTCCAACCCCTAATATTGAATGAGCATTTACATATTTTCCATGTGCTATCATTTTATCCTCACAAAAACTTGATAACCTAACTACTATTATTTCATCGATTTTATAGGTAAGGAAACTAAATCTTTAAAAGGTGAAATAACTTGTCCAGTGTCACACAGCTAATAAGTGGTGGACTCAAAATTCAAATCCAGGTTGATCTGATTCCAAAACTCAAGCCCTCAAACCCAATGCTCTTGTTTTCATTGTTGTTAGGTCCCACTGAGTTGCTTCCAATTCACAGTGACCCTGTGCATATCAGAACGAAACACTGCCCAGTCCTGCGCCATCCTCACGATCGTTGTTATGCTTGAGCCCATTGTTGCAGCCACTGTTTCAATCCATCTCATTCAGGGTCCTCCTCTTTTTCACTGACCCTCTACTTTACCAAGTATGATGTCCTTCTCCAGGGAGTGGTCCCTCCTGAGAGCACGACCAAAGTATGTGAGAAGAAGTCTTGCCATCATCGCTTCTAAGGAACATTCTGACTGTACTTCTTCGAAGATAGATTTTTTCTTTCTTCTGACAGTCCATGATACAATTAATATTCTTCATAACACCATAATTCAAAGGCATCAGTTCTTCTTTGGTCTTCTTTATTCTTTGTCCAGCTCGCACACGAGGCAATTGAAAACACCGTGGCTTGGGTCAGGCGCACCGTAGACCTTAAAGTGACATCTTCGCTTTTTAATACTTTAAAGCGGTCTTTTGTAGCAGGTTTGCCCAACACAATACGTTGTTTGATTTATTGACTGCTGCTTCCATGTGTGTTGATTGCGGATCCAAGTAAAATGAAATCCTTGACAACTTCAGTCTCTTGTGTGTCCCCAAATAACCCAGACCTTTTCATAATGATATTCAGAAATTTCATGCAAATCGATACCACAAAAGACCAAGCCTGTCACTTGCTAAATAACTTATCTTTAGTTTATTAGATACAAGAGTCCACAAAACAGCTTTAGGGCCTCAGAAATAAATTACAAGACTGGCGTCAGAAGGCAGTGACTGAGTTACGAAATGTGAACACTTCATCTGACGTGTTGAAAGCAGTGCAAAGATCTAACAGAGGACCCTTCAACAACAGAATCCAGAAAATTATTTTCATTCTTTTTTTAAATACCCCCTTCCCCCCACCTCTCAAAAAAAAAAAAAAACTGTTGGTTTGTGATCCAGGCCAAATGAAATGCTAAATTTAAAAAAGATTATGAGTTTTTCTCCAGGCAATGTAAAGTCCTAAGGCAAAAGAGCCCACTTTTTGCTGAACACGCAGTATTTTTTATTCACCTAAGGGGAACCGAGAGTAGGGTCAGGTGGCAGTAGCGAGACTGGCAGCTGTGCCCATTCTCCACCAGGACTTCCTGAGGACAAGGAAACAGAACACAGAGTCACAAACAGCACCAAGACCAGAGGGAGGGCACCATCTGCCTGTTGGGAAATCCTGGCATCAGGCTGTCATCAGTGACATGGAAATGAAGGAGCAATATCCGCTTCAACCGTCTCCTTCTCTGTGTCTCTCCAAACCAAAAGTTATATTGGAAATGGTAGTAAATACAGGACAAATGTCTCATTGCCCATCTTGTAATAAAGTTTCTGCTTTGCAATAAAGCTCCTAAAGTATTCTTTATGGAAAATTTCCTTTTTCTGTGGCTTTTATTTTGTCTTCCTAATCTCCAGGTGACATGTTATGAGAGGGCTGGTTGCACTGTTAATAAAAGCTTTGCTTCGCCAGTGTCTGAGTGACTGCTGTTGTCTCCAGGCTGCTGGCAGGTTAATGTGGCACCGTTCCAACACAGCCTTGAAAAATAACAATAATGTGATTTGGGTCTAGTGTCATTAAACTTGATTAGCTGAGTGAGCTCATGAAAATCCATAATTAACTAGAAAAACAAGAAGACAGATGTTTTGGCCAGGAAATCAAGAGAACCTGGTCTTCAGTTAGACTACCCTTCTTCCTACCTAAGGACCCAGGCAACTAGTGTACTCTTCTCTTCTTATTTGTATGCAATGAGCAAACAATATCCCCAAATATAACTCATCTCTTCTCCAATCACCACCACTCTCCATGGAGAAGTAGGGGGAAAGGAAATGCAATTCCTTCAAGTACGTGGAAGCTCACATGAAGCAAGTTGGTAAATGCCCTGAAATATGTCACCCTTAGCCCAGCCCAGCCCCTTAGCCCCTGTTCTGAGGTGCCCTATGCCCTACAGGTTTCAACCAGGGTTGATTTTGCCCCCTGGGGAACATTTGAGAATGCCTGAAGACATTGTTCATTGTCACAACTGCAGAGGGTGCCACTGGCATCATAGAGGCCAGGGATGCTGCTAAATGTCCTACAATGCACAGGACAGCTCCCCATAACAAAGAATTATACAACCCAAAATGTCAATAAGGCCAATGTTGAGAAACCCTGCCGGGGCCAAAGAAAGCCCAGAAAACCAAACTCATTGCTGTCGAGTCAATTCTGACTCATAGCGACCATACAGGACAGAGTAGAACTGTCCCAAAGCAAGTCCAGAGCAGGAGCACGTTCTGATGCAGGCCAGCTAAGCCCTCCCACTGGGGAAGCAGAGACTCGGGTCCTCAGGTGAGCCCTGTGCACATCAGCGATTCTGAGGCACAGGAACCACAAGGAGCCAGCGTCCAGTGGCCCAACGACACGCACCCAGACCCTGAAAGAGTTATCGCTGTAGGAGAGCCGGCAGCAGCTCAAGAAACGTGCTTAATGTGAGAACCACTCCTTAGGCTGGTGTTTGTCATAGAGGCTGTGACCTCTCATATCACACTCTGCTCCATGCCTGGGGAAAGTGACTCTCCATCAAATTCTTTCTCCAGCTCCTCATTTTCAGCTTAGGTCCTTAAAGAGCAGGGCAAGGACAAGGAACCACAGACTGAATAATGGGAGAACAGCTTCCACTCATGGATTTTTTTTACAATTTGGTACAAGTAACCTTTGAAACCTAGATTTCCTCAGGCATTAAAAGACAGTTGCTTATAATCTTTCTGTCTCACAGGGACAATTCAGAGAAGTGAGAAAAGAAAACTTTCTAAAGCCTCGTGTTTATATATTACCTGTTGCCATCAAGTCGACTCTGACTCGTAGCGACCCTATAGAACAGGAGAACTGCCCCGCCTCATAGGGTTTCCAAGGAGAGGTTGGGGGATTCACACTGCTGGCCTTCTGGTTAGCAATCAAACGCTTAACCACTGCGCCATCAGGGCCCCATTTGTATATTAGGTTGGACCATATGAAAGTGCCATTTCTGCAAGACAAAATTGGTTGACTATTGGCATGTTCATTTGATTCAACCTACTACGCCAGATATTTGGGAAATGCTAACAGTTCCCTAAACACTTTCAACTCTATCCCATTTGAATTCACAACCCGCCTGTGAGAAAGTCATTAATTTCAATTAATATTCCCATCTGCTAAACAGGGAACCTAAGGCTGGGAGTGGTTCAGTAACTAGTCCAATGCAGTACAGCTAGCATGTGGTAGAACCAGAATTCAAACGCAGAAATTAAGACTTCAGATTCTGAGTTCCTTCCACTGGCTGCTCAGCCCTAAGCAAGTAGAACATGCTGCTATCAACTACGTGATGAGACCATTATGCTCTGTGCAAGAAAAAATTTTATGGTTGTGGCTGGGGTTCAAGTCAAGGTAAGAGGGGCCTTTATTCTCAGCTAAGTGCCCCTGCCATGAGGGAAGAACAAGTCCAGCCACTCTCACACAAGAGCTGCATCAATCCACAAGAAGGGGCCTTAGGTGGTACGAAGGACCCGTGTCTGGCGACAGCATCCTCACTTCCTCGCGCCCCCAGGCCTAATGCACAGCTCTCGCTTGCCTCCTAAGCCCACAGATGCACAAATACATCCTTAATGAGCTTTGGTGTCAAGCAGCAAGCGTCTTGGGAGCAGAGCCCAAGTTTCTGATCAATGCGAGCAATATTTAGCCTTCCCTGGCCCTGCTGGTCTCGCTCGCCTGCTCAGCAGCTCTGCAGTGTTATTTTTAGTGTGTTAAGTTAATAGAGATCCCTGGAGTGATGCGGAAACAGGAAAGTCACTGGAGGAGCTCTGCTAAATTCCTAACCTCAGTGAGGCCTGCAGCTACAGGGTTTCACGACTGAGACCATCAGGGAGCAGATGAACAGGGCACCATTGTTTTATATATCAACTAAGGAATATTGTTTAAGGCTGCTCAGTACCTGGGTGGGAGGAAGGGAGGCCAGCACAATTCTCCTGCAGCTGTGATAAAATAAATAAATGATAAAATGAAAATAATGACAGTATTCAGGGAGGAAAATAAGCCAGTCAGTTTATATTACATTAAAATACATTAGGAAATAAAAATCATTCATTTTTAACTGATGTCTAACCTTCAGTTTCATATTTAAATAACCTCTACCCCTGCCTTCCCCCTGAAAAGCTGTCACTGTAATTAGAGCTGTAACAAAGGACATACAGACTCACCCAGAAAGGAGATTTATGACAGGCTTGATCAAAATTACTCTATTAATATTACTTTACTGTTTAACTACCATGTTTTAGTTCTAGGATCGTGAAAATGAGTCATATACTACCAAAATTAGGCATGTTGTTATTGTTGTTAGGTACCATCAAGTCGGTTCCAACTCATGGTAACCCCATGCACAACAGAACGAAACACTGCCCGGTCCTGCGCCATCCTCACAATCGTTGTTATGCTTGAGCCCATTGCTGCAGCCACTGTGTCAATCCATCTTGTTGAGGGTCTTTCTCTTTTTCACTGACCTTCTACTTTACCAGGTAAGATGTCCTTCTCCAGGGATTGATCCCTCCTGACAACATGTCCAAAGTATATGAGACGAAGTCTCGCCGTCCTTGCTTCTAAGGAGTGTTCTAGCTATACTTCTTCCAAGACAGACTTGTTCATCTTCCTGGAATTCCATGATATATTCAATATTCTTCACCAAAACCATAATTCAAAGGCATCAGTTCTTCATCAGTCTTCCTTATTTGTTGTCCAGTTCTCACATCCATATGAGGTGATTGAAAATACCATGGCTTGGGTCAGGCACACCTTAGTCTTCAAGGTGACATCTTTGCTTTTTAACACTTTGAAGAGGTCTTTTGCAGGAGATTTGAAACTAGGCATAGAGATGAAATTTGATTCATTCCTTCTATGCCAGCCACACGTACAGATGTGCCCACTCAGAGACTCTTCCTGTGATAAGTAGTCACAAGGTCCCTAGTGAGCATGGTCCATCAGTGTAAAATCTACATTAAAAGGAAGTCCAAGGGAATCAAAATAGAAGTCAATAACCTTTCCTCCACCTTCTGTCGCTTACTCATGAACATCCAAGGTGAGGTTCTGCCAGTCACAGGGATGACAAAGGATCAAATAGTTCTGGATCAAGGAAAATGCAGTTGGTGCCCACCTGACTGTCACCTTTATACATCAACCTGTGTGATAAGCTTTCATCAAATTTGGAACCAACACCAAGGAACACAAAGGCAATTTAGGCAAAACACAAAAAGGAAAAGGAAGAAAAAGAAAAAAAAACAGGGATAAAGCAGCCTTCTTGGAACAATAGATCAATTGACAAACATTTTCAAATGATAATTTTTTTTCCTATCATTTTTGATGTCATTTATTGAACTTCTCTATGAAGATTGAAGTTACAAAGGAAAACATCTTATGAAGGGGAAAAATGATTTAATTTCCTCATAAAACCAAATGAAGAAAGCACCCGTATCATTTACTACACTGTTTTACATAAACATGAATCACTTTACCTTGTTTGTGAAGAAACTGCCATAGATCATTGCTTCTAGAAGTGCGAACCAGAGGCTCCGAATTCTGCTCATAGACGCAAGATTTCAATTTGACTGATTTGCCAGAGGAAAACATGAAATTTTTCTCTCCGTAGATCTGAGGGGAAAAGCTTGACTCTCTTTCATAAAGGCTTTTGTCTAAAATAGTCAATACTATTGCAGTTGTTAAGAGCTCTGCCGCTAACCAAAAGGTGGGCAGTTCAAATCCACCAGCACTCCTTGGAAACCCTGTGGGACAGTTCTACCCTGTCCTATAGGGCCGCTCTGAGTCGGAATCGACTCAAGAGCACACAACAACAAGTTGATTACGGTGTTTATAAAAAGAAAAACATTTGGTGTTTTCAGGAGTTCTGGTCCCAGGAATTTGGAGCACCTAAAAAGTCACGCTACTTTATTTTTAAACAATATTTTCCCGATTTGTTTTGATTCCACAGAGAACCACTCACTCTATTAAATTCCTATTTGTCATGTGGAATTTGGGAAGCTGGAAAGGATAAGCGAACAGGAAATATTCCAGAATGCATTTGTTACGTATACTTGACCTCATCATCATCTCAGGGGCCAGCTGTTCTTTAGGGACACTGACAGAAAGGCGTAAAAGGAGGACAAGAGGGTGGGCAGGGGGGATAGCACGAGAACATTCCCAGGAGTGGAAAGATCATCAAGGCCGAGCCCGCTCAGAGAGCCCGGGGGGACGAGATTGGTGACCAACACGCCATCCTCAGCTGGAATACCCTTCATCGTCTGGGCACCCAGCCATTTTCCAAGTGTCCTCCAGGGCCTTCTGTCCATCTGTCCTATTGAAGAGTTGCTGACTTTTCCCCCAGACCGTGTACACTCTGTTTCCATCATAATTCAGCATTTGGCTTATAATGTCTAATGCAACCAAGCTTCAGTTTTTTTTAACCAGCCATTATATCATTAATGTCTCATAAGAAGCTACATCACAGTCCCTGAAGCTGATGTGCACTCCGTTTTGCAGTGGAAAAACTGGCAACTATTCACTGTAAAAAAGTGCCCGATAGAGCCTTTTGTCCTCAGTGAAAATCGTTAGCGAGCTCGGCTGTTACCCAAAAGGTTAGAGGTTTGAGCCTACCTAGAAGCTTCTCAGAAGAAAAGGCCTGGCAATCTACTTCTGAAAAATCACTCACTAAAAACCCTATGGGACCCTACTCTGACACACACAGGTCGCCACGAGTCGGAATCAACTCAACTGGTTTACCGTACTAGCCATCCGAGAAGAGAAAAGTTTGAGGATCACCGTTCTGAGCTTCCCAGCTTCTCGACCTTCACTATCCCAGCATGGCAGAGAACTAACCTGTTCTTAAAATCCACCAGCAGAGATTTCAGACCTTCTGGGCTCCGCTCATATACCGAGAAGGCCCTTTTTAACAGATGACTTGAATTCCCTGACTGCAATCTAAACGTACTCCCTCTTGTCCTTTCCCACTTAGGCGCTGCACCAAACAACGAGGGAACACAACCTCAACTGGCCGAACAGTCTTCTGACCTTCGGCATTTCATTTTCACATTTCTGTCTGAATCTCAAATCCAACTGAGGGTGGGGGAGACCCAACCATTAGATTAATAAGATTCACAAAGAAATAATGATTACCTAATTCAGCAGTGGAGAGAGAACGGGAGCAACCTTCAAATGTCATCATCGGAGGCCCTGTTGAAATGCCTCCTTTTTCTGACACAATTCTGTCAATTAGCTGAGCAGAGCAATTACCATGCCTTTCTCTCTTTTATTTGCAAAGAACCAAAACTTTCTAAGGATGATAAATGACTCCCTGGAAAATTCAATGCTGGCTCTGCTAAATTTGCACTTTCCATATTGTAAGGTTTTGGGCGTACCTCCCCTCCCCCCCACCCCCACCCCCACCCCCACCCCCAGTTATTCCTCATAATCAGTGGGGTGAGTGTGTAGAATTCAGTGATGGGGGCCTCCCAAGAAATCAGACACACTGCAATCTGGCCAAATGACCAGCGGATGAATACATATCTCTGCGTAATTAGTATAGTGGAAGACGTTGTTAGCCAAATGATGAAATAAATTTCATTTTAATTGTTTTGAATCCTATCCCCGGTTCCCCTAAAAAGAAGAAAAGGAAATGTATTCAGATTATGACCTTTGAGAATTCCGGACTCATTAGTGCTTCATACAACACGGCCCAGAATTAAAACAAAAAATGGATCTGTACCATTCCCCTAACAGCCGTGTGTATATCATTAATGGCACATAATTAAGGAGGTATCACTGTTGGTCCCGGGTCTCCATCGACAATGGCTCACAAACAGCATTTTCAGTCCAATATAATAGCCTGTTTACAGTGTGGCTAAACCTGTTCTTTAAAAAAGACAAAGGAGATGTAATTTTGCTCCACTGCTAGGACAAGGGACAATAGGAATGGTGGGGTGGGCAATGATGCATATCCTGGACCAGGTTTCTGGAAGTTTCTATAGCTTTGAGGGCTGCCCACAGCCACAGAAGAGGAAGAAGCAGGAAGGAGGTGAGGAAAACCAGGCACAGACACAGGCCGTGGAAGGGGTGGCGAAGGGAAAAGTTAGAATGAGGGCAACAAGGAGAGAGGGCACTAGGCAATCGCCCTCTCATGCCACCTGCATGCCTGAAGCAGACTGCTCTCCGCGAGGCTGTAACTGAAGCCAAAGTAAAGAACAAAGTCAGAAAAGAAAGCTCCTAGGCAAAGGGGCCTGAGAGATGTCTGTTTGGAGACTTTCTAGCCCAATTACCCCATTTTCGTCTGTCTAAAGGGGTCCATTCAGTTACACATTTGCTGTATCACAAACCACCCAAAACTCAGTGGCTTAAAACTACTTTTCATGATTCTGTGAGTTGACTGGTTCTGTCCCATGTGGCATAGCTGTGGTCACTCGTGTAGTGGCATTCAGCTGGGAGATGGGCTGCTAATGAAACTTCCAGCATGGCCTCTCATCCTTCCAAGTGTCTATGTGGCTTCTCAGCATTCAGTGGTCTATGCGAGCTTCCTAACAGCATAACAGCTGGCTGCCAAGAAAGAGGGCTCCAAGAGGACAAGCCTCAATATGCAAGCGCTTATCAAGTCTCGGCTTACATTACGTCTCTGCTTACATTACGTTTTCCAGTGTTCCATTGGCCAAAGCAAGTCACATGGCCATACCCAGAGTCAATGTGGGAGGGGACCACACAGGGTGTGAATACCAAATCCTGGTTCGTTGGAGAACACCAATCTACCACAGGGCACCGGTCTTCTCAGAGTTAAAGCCCCTTCAGAGGCTCTACCTTTTATTTCTGTTGAGGCTGGTGGAGGGCTCCTGTTACGGATTGAATTGTGTCTTCCTGAAAATATGTACTGGAATCCTAACCCCTATACCTGTGGATGTAATCTCTTTGGGAATAGGGTTTTCTTTATTATGCTAATAGATCCATTAGCAACGTACAAAAAAAAAAACAAACCTATTGCAGTTGAGCAGATTCCAACTCATATCAACCCTACAGGACAGAGTAGAACTGCTCCATAGGATTTCCAAAGAACAGCTGGTGGATTTGAACGGCCAACCTTTTGGTTAGTAGCTGAACTCTTTAACCATTATGCTACCAGGGCTTCGTATCAGTGTAAGGCATATCTTAAACCTATTCATTTTTAAGATACAAAAAGCAGATTAGGCACAGAGAAGAAGCACAAACGGAGAGGAAGATACATGCCATGTGGAGATTGCCAAGTAGCCAAGGAATGCCAGGTCTACAGAAACTGAGAGAGATCTTCCCCAGAAACAACTGAGCGACTTCCCCTAGAGCTGGTGCCCCAAATTCAGACCTCTAGCCTCCTAAAAGTATGAGAAAATAAATTTGTTTGTGAAAGCGACCCCCTCGTGAAATTTCTGTTACAGCAGCACTAGGAAATTAAGACAGCCCCTAACGTTGCCGTGCCGCAGAAACTGTCTGCCCATGAAGGCTCACAGACCATGGATTCAAGACCTGTTCCTAGTTCATACAAACGCAAACATACACAGAGTCCTCCAGCGTTTCTTTACTCTGTGAAGGGTTCCATGATCCATTCAATCACGCACGTCACAAACTGAGATTACCCCCTAAACGCTGCCCTCTCCTCCCCTCATACCTTAACGCCAATCCATTACCAAACACTCTCCGTTTTGAATCCTAAACAACTCTTGAATCTGGCCACTTCCTATTTCCAAGTGGCTATCCAGACAACTGCAACAACCTCTTAACTGGTCACCCAAGGCATTCACCACACTGCAGTCAGAGTGAACTTTGAAAAACCACAAATCTAATCATATTATGCCCCTCTTCCACTTGTAAAGCCTTCAAAGTCTTCCTATTACTCTTAAGATAAAGACTAGGGTCTTGTCATGGACTACCAGGCCCTGGATGTTTTCACTTTCCCTGCCTCTCAGTCACTCTGCCCCTGGTTCTCAGCCCTCTATCCATACCAGCCTTCTTCTCGTTCTCAAACCAGGGCTTCCAACTGGTCCATTCAAATCCCTGCTGAGAATTTGCATTTCTAACAAGTCTCTTCCTGAGAATTTGTATTTCTACCCCAGTTATACTGAATCAAAATTTATATTTTAACAAGATGACATGATTCTTAGGTATAACTTCCTGGGAACTTGTTAGAAATGCAAATTCTCAGCAGGGGTTTGAACCCAAGGAATGACTTTGTTCGAAGCCCTGTCTCAAACGCGCCCACGCTCCATCCCACCACAAAGCCTTTGCACACCTTCTGCCTGGTCCGACTCTGGCTCCAGACGAACCTCAAGCTTCACTTGTCCAGGAAGTCCTTACCTGGCCCCCAAGCCAGGTGAAATCCTGCTGGCGTGCACTTGGCCTTTCCAGCTCTTAACCCTGGCGATTCTTTACACCTGTGCATGCCGTTTACTAGAACGTGAGCCTCGTGAGTACAGGAATTGAGTTGGCTTTTGGTTACCTAGCACAGGGCATGTCACACAGTAAGGCCTCAGTAAAAATTTATGGAGCATTTACTAATTACCAAGTACAACTGATGTTGAGGATACAACAGTAAACAAGGCAATTCCCGGCCCTCGTGGAGCTTATAGTCTGGTTGAAGAGGCAGAAAACAAACGTACTCATGTACGTGCTACCGGGTCAGCTAGTGATAACTGCTACGAAGAAAATAAAATAGGCTAAGGAGGGACCAGTCCCTGGAGAAGGACATCACGCGTGGCAGAGCACACGGTCAGCGGGAAAGAGGGAGACCCTCAACGAGGTGGACTGACGCAGTGTCCGCAACAATGAGCTCAAGCAGAACAACCATTGTGCGGATGGCTCGGGACCAGGCAGTGTTTCATTCTGTTGTGCACAGGGTCGCTATGGGTCCGAACCGACTCAATGGCACCTGACGACAACAACAACAAGGGGATCGGGGAAATCACTGGGTGTGCAAACTGTTAACACGCTCCGCTGCTTACCGCAAGGTTGGAGGTTCAAGTTCAGCCAGAGACACCTCAGAACAAAGGCCTGGCAGTCTGCTTCTGAAAAATTAGCCATTGAGAACTCCCTGGAGCACAGTTCCACTGTGACACACACAGGGCCACCATTAGTCAGGGCTGACCTGACGGCAACCGGCTTTGATGTAAGGGGCGAGAGAGCGACCGAGGCCATGCTATGGTGGACATGATGTCCGGGGAAGGTCCAGAAGAGGGGAAATTGAGCAGAGAACTGATTAAGGTATGGGTGCAGGCCATGTGACTCTCCGGGTAAGAACATTGCAGGCCATCAGGAGGCCCCCAGGTGAGTCGAGAGAAAAGTCCTAAAAAATGAGGCTGGAGAAGGAGCCAGAGTCTTATAAACCATGATGAGAACATCGGGTTTTATTCTGAGTGTGTGACGGCAATGAATGAATGAATGAGTAAACAAGCAGACAACACAGGATGAACGGTCACCAGAGAAAAGGTTCCCGACAGGTGAAACAAGCTATGGTCGCTTGCCAGGACCACCAGATGGGCCTTTGTGGGTCAGCAACGGACAATGCTCTGTGAAGGGGAAGGGCTTGCTACCTTGGGTCTCTGGCTCCTCTTTCCAAATGCGTATTCAAAATACAATGTTTCCACAGAGCTTTCCAGAAAGCCTATGGACAACTCGGTAGGGAGAAAGTGACAATGCTCACAGCAGTGAGCTTCTGGATTCCCGGAGGGGGATTTTTGGAGCACGCAATATTTCTGATGGGCGATCACTCCCCTTGTCTCTCATACCCCCAAACTCCATTCTCCCAGGCTATCGTCTTCCATAATTGGGCCGGAATTTGGGTCCATCCAACATAATGACAAGTGCCCAGAGAGGGCCAATCTTGTTTCCCGGCTCAGGCCTCATTATAAGTCTCAGCTGATGGGCTGCTGGGCACTGACACTGCACATTTATTTGGAATTGCAAACACCTGTGTACTAGAAAACCGGGCCAGCAGAAGTCCGGCCTCCTCATCCCGCCCCCGTCCCCAGCAGCCTCTATTCTCAGGGGCCACCTGTCCTCCTGCCACCCCCGCAGCCGGAAGCCAGAAGTCACAGTGATTCATGCACCTAATGAAGGCAAACCTCTCCCACCTGGGCACCTGAGATGGCCTCATTAAGCTTCCCTGGCAGTGCAGTCCCATTGCAGGTGAAGGTGCTATCCCAGCAAGGGTTAAAGAAATAATTATTGTGGGGCTGGGAGACTTGGTAAATAGCTTTAGCCTAAGGAGGAAGCAGCTTTCCTGAGCCCAGCTGAGAAATACAATTAAGTTGTAATATTTTTGTCAAGGCTTTTTCCTCCTCCTTCAATGTTAACAGACAATTTATACTTTGCAATTCTCCGGGATGGCGAGTGTGCCTCACAGCAGGCAGGTAAGATTAAACTGTCTGTCATGAGGCGCTGGCCTTCCCGTGTTGCTACATACACACAGCCGGGGAGATCAGAGCCTTGGGCGCTGGACGGTCTGCTGACTTCGAACTCCGCCAACTCGGAGCAGCGCGTGCTGTCATTGCTTCTGTCCTTAACACTGCTTTGGAAATTGGAATCGGGGCCAAGAGGAAAACTCAAGAACTCCCTTAAAACTGGGAGTGGGGTGGCCTGCAGTCACCTCTTCAACTTAAAAGATGAAGATCTCTAGTTCCCCAAGGAGGCAAATGTGGAGTCCACTGGGGCCTCCCTTCCTGCAGGTTTGAAGAAATTGGTGACTGAGTCGCCGTGGTTAATTCATTTCCTCACACTACTTCATGGGGCGTATGCATTCAATGAGGTCACGCGTCTGGGAGGGGATGCAGCCCATCTTAAAACCCAGTCAGCCCTGGATTTCTTTGTCGTGAAGGGTTTCATCTCATCAAGTAACCAAAAATCTGTTGACTCCCCTTATCTTCCTATGTTTCACTGGCTTTAAAATGAGCACCTGCATCCACACAAAGACTTGTATGTGAACATTCACCGCAGCTCCATTCAAAATAGCCAAGAGCTAGAAACAACCCAAATGTCCATCAGCAGGAGAAGGGATGAACAAACTGTGGCCTAGTCACACCATGGAACGCTGTTCCTCAGTGAAAGAGGCCACCGACATATCCAAAACCATGGATGAATCTCACATGCATTGTGCTCAGTAAAAGAAGCCAGACGCGACAAGCACACGCTGTATGATACCATTGCTATGAAGCACGAGATCAGCTGAAAATAAGTTAGGGTGGTTATCTCCAGGAGGACAGGGGGTCGGCTGGGAAGGGCACAAGAGAAATTTCTTGGATGGTGGAAATGTTGTCTTGATCTCTGTGGTGGTCACATGGGGGTATAGACTTGTAAAAAGTCATAGAGCTGTACACTTAAGATTTGTTCATTTTACTGTGTTTAAATTAAACCTTTAATTTAAAAAAAAAACTTTTTAAAATTACTCATGACATCATTTAACTTAAACTGTATCCTCACCTCCAACCTACCAGCCTGTCCCAAGCCTCCAGCCATCTGCTCAAATAAAACTCCTTCAACGCTCTGGGACCAGTGGCTTTTCCACCAGACTGTGAACTCCCAGCTCTATTGGTCATCAGATGTTTGCTGGATGGATACCTGCGTCATGCTCTCCAACATACAGGGAATGAGCTAGCCCACAATGCTGAATTGCTCTTCCGGAAGGTCTAAATCTGTGTGCATTCAAGCACTCAGCCTCACCTGGTTCATCAGGTGCCAACACACACCTGGGAGACAACTAGCCAGGGGTAGGCTGTGTGACCAGACAACAGACTGAATGAATCCGCAGGGTGATGAGACTTGGGCCCATAATAGTGTTCCATTCCTCTGAGCTACTAGGAAACCCTGTTTATAAACTGTGACGAAAGAAAGCACAAATTTGGATAATCTAAACTCAATCCAAAAATGACTTTAAGACAGGGAGCAAAGGCCCTGAGATCAGAGGGTGCCTGTTTGAGAAATAGTGAAGAGACTGGTGTGGTTAGAGCAGAAGCAAGTAAAAGAAATAGAGTATACTATCAGGGAGATAATAGGGGGTTGGGTGTGAAACCTAGAGACTTAGTTAAGACAGAGAACAGAAAAAAAAAAAGAGAGAGAGAACAGAGGGGCCCCCAAATCTGCAAACAAAATAACAAAAAAATGGGCCAGGGTGCAGAAACGAAGCCATTCCCCAGAGCAATGGGGCAGGGTATCTAAAAATAGCCCGCAAACTTCATTAAAGTTGCCTTTCAGAAGCAGCTGGAGAAAACCAGGCCCGGGGACACGTGCAGAACATCCACCTGTGACCACTGTGTAACCTTCCACCAGGGGCAGTGAGGGGCTACAGCTCTAGCTGGGGAATTGAACCCAGGAAGCCAGAGACTGCACAGGCGTGACACCCCATAATAAGTCCTGCTACGAATGCCAGAGGCCTCCAGGACAGGAGCCATCTTGGAAAGCTGCTGCGCACACACCTTAGTTAACACATCCCCGCCTGTGTCTGTGAATAAACATGAATCTTTTCCCACCCAAGAACTTTTAAAAACTCGGGCCCCTCTTTTGTTCTGTGAGATGAGGGTATGCTTTGCTCTAGGCCCTCCTCATCTCCGCTTACAAGCCTCTTCAATAAAGCTTTGCTCGTGTGGAAAACTACGTGCCTTACCTGCTCATTCCTGACCAGTGAGAGGCAAGAACCTTATTCCGGTAACAACTTGTGTCTTAAAAGTGTTACTACTGCCTAAATATTTAGTTCAAGATTTTCTTACCTTCTGTTATGGATTGAACTGTGTCCCCAAAAAATGTGTTGTAAATCATAATCCCTATACCTGTGGTTGGAGCCCTGGTGGCACAGGGATTAAGAGCTACCGCTGCTAACCAAAAGGTCGGCAGTTCGAATCCACCAGCTGCTCCTTGGAAACGCTATGGGGCAGCTCTACTCTGTCTTATGTGGTCAGTATGAGTCAGAATCGACTTGATGGCAATGGGTTTGGGTTTTTTTTATATACCTTTTTTTTTTTTTTTTTATGGTTATAATCCCAATTGGGAATGAGTTCTCTTTGTTACCTTAATGAGGTAATATTAGTGTAGGGTGTGTCTTAAATCAATGTCTTTTGAGATATAAGAGCAAATTAAGCAAGGGAGCAGAGATGGGAGAAGAGAGATGCCAAGCCACATGAAGACTGCCCAGGAGCAGAAGCTCAAAAGAGACGAGGACCTTCCTCCACAGCTAACAGAGAGAGAAAGCCTTCTCCTAGAGCCAGCACCCTGAATTCAGATTTCTAGCCTCCTAACTGTGAGAAAATAAACTTCGTTTCTTAAAGCCACTCAATTGTAATATTTAACCCACTAGATAACTAAGACATTTGCTAAATGGCTGCAGTGAACAGAAAGTACACTAAATTAGCTAAGAAGGTGGCAGGCTAGGGGAAAAGTGTTTATAGACAGTTAACACCTGAGACTCTATTTCCAATGCAAATGGAGTTAATCTTTGGGTCTCCATTATTGGGGGTATCTTATTTAGACCAGGAACTGTCCATGTCAGGATTCATGTTTTTGTTTTGCACGTGCATCTCAGAGCCTTTGTCCCTTTTAACTCTGGGATGTATGCACAGGATTCTTTCATCAAAGTGACAAGAAAAAATCTTGGCTATAAAATGAATTTTCATGTATTCTACAGACAAACAGAAAGAGAGAGAGGGGGACCTCACATTTCCAGGGGAAGGTAAAAGGAGAAAGATGATAGTCCTGTCTTGCTTGTAAGGGGACTTCTTTTAACCTCTTGGTAGATTCAGTGCAGACATTTGAGGAATAGTAAAGAACATTATAGACGTGAAAATGTTAAAAGATGTACACAGTTAAATGTTAAAAGTGTAAAATAATATACAGCATTGATTTTTTTTTTTTAAAGATAAATACTGAACCAAATTTCCCCCTCATTTCTAAGTACTGAGTCTGTGATATTTGGGAAACAACATGCTAGGCTTTCATAAGAGGCTTTGTTCTTCTAAACCAACAAAGCACGCAGCAGTAATGCATTACACAGCCTCCAGAAACCCGACCCTGGTGAGTCACAGCCTGTATTTACAGAGCTACCCTATGCACAGTACTGTCCCCAAATAGCCAGGGGTCCACAGTCTACAGGTACCAAAGTCAGTCAGGAGACTAATAATTTTAACAATGTCCCTTAGACAACGGTATTTGCATGCAGCACATACAGAGAACAAAGAGATCTGAGGGTTAGGGAGTAGCCCTAATAACAACCTCTGAGAATTTCTCTCTGTGTCTCTCTCTTTCTCTCTCATGCATACACCATATACTGGCCCTGCCAGCATCCCATCAACAGGAACCAGAAAGCTGCCACCTATAAAAGATCCCCTTGGCCTAGATATCCCATAGAATACATAGGTGAAGACCTCTGAAGCTTACGGCCCAGAGCTCCAAACCACAAACCTCATTCCACACAAAGCCTCCCTCCCCTGGACCTGGAGAAGTCCCACATCCCATCAGCAACTGCATGAGCCTCCCCTAACTCCTCTTTCAGAGTCTCCCAGCTTCTGACAAGCACAGCCACAGAAGGCCTGCATAGCACAGTCCACACTCATCTCCTTAACACCCCCACCATGTGTCACATTCCCACTGGGGACCTGAGGACGTGACCTACAACTTGAGCCTCATACAACTGCAACTGTCTGCACAAGCTGGTGACAGCAGGGGATAGCTCCAATTGGGGATGAAATTTGAGAATGGTCAATCTGGTCAGGGAGGGCCCCAAAAAGAGGTGCTCACTTCAGTAATGAACTTAAGAATTGGGGGCCACAGGGGAATTGGTTCCCACAAGTAGGGACAATATGAAACAGAAAAAAAAAACAAGTAGCCACCATGCTCAGGCAGTCTTGACCCTCAGTGTCGGCTTTCAGCCTGTCCCGGGCCCAGTCCAGCCGAGGCAGGCAGCCTCAGAGCCCAGTCCTTTCAGGAAACACCTGCTCTGGTTTAATCCTCCTATACCGAGCAGGATAAGCTGCACGTTCTTCTGAAACTGTCCTTGACAAGATAGCCCCAGAACAGGCCATAGATGGCCTTAACTCGCCTCTGGGTGGAGACTTAACATCCTGATGAAAGAAAATCAGCCTCTTTTGTCATCCTGGGGGAGGAAACAGTTGTCTAAAGAAAATATGTCGTCATCCCCAAGCCCTGTGCGCCTGTGTGAAGGTCAGTCCTGAATATTCATGATGAATTTGCATTTCCTTGTCTACGGTCTGTAAAAGCCCACCTCCCTAAGGTGCCTGAGAAAAGGTTTGGAGGCAACAACCCCTTTTGCTACTTTCCTTGTAAACCAAAAAACAACCAAACCCAGTGCTGTCGACTAATAGCGACCCTATAGGACAGAGTAGAACTGCCCCCATAGAGTTTCCAAGGAGCGCCTGGCGGATTCCAACTGCCGAACCTTTGGTTAGCAGCCGTAGGACTTAACCACTACGCCATCCTTGTACAACGACTTAAAGGCGTCTTTCTGATTTTTTTTTTTTTTTTTTTCTGATCTCCCACCTCGGCCCCTTGTTTATTGGCTGTAACAAGTCAGGCCAAGCAAAACCTGGGGTTTTCACCCCGCAACACGGGCCTTCAAAAAGGGATTGTGGTGGAAATGACCCAAGTGCCCATCAACAGACGAATGGATAAAGAAAAGGCGGTACACACACACAAAGAAATATTAAGAGAAACAAAGTTTCAATACATGCTATAGCATGGATGAACCTTGAAAACATTATGCTGAGTGAAATAAGTCAGACACAAAAGGACAAATATTGTATGATCTGTGTAAGGAAATTTTAAAAACTGAGGTACTTCAGAAGATATGAAATGGCCAGTTTGAAAATTGGGTGCGAATCCTTGTTTGCTGGTTCCATTTTCACCCTAGCCGCAGCCATCTTCAGTGCTGTCTCTAAGAGGAATGTCCGGTGATAATGACATAACTACACTGCGACACACCCCTCACATACCCTTGTAATTAGCACACTGTAACCAATCTAAGAAAGCTATGTATATATATCAATAGAGAGAGAGAGCGACATATATCCTTTTAAGCCAATTACCTTGCTGGCATCACAGGAATTCCCACCTTAAAATGATCTACTACCAATCAAGTAATGTCTTTTGTTGATCTAAGCCTGTAATTACCAATCAAGTAATGTCTTTCAATGATCTCAGTTTGTAAATACCAATCAAGTAATGTGTTTCATAGCCTTTGTTTCCCTCTTATAAAATGTCAGTGCTAAGTCGCCATATTGGATTACTGGATTTCACCAAATGGAGTTCAGTCTATTCCCAGCTCGAGTTGTCTCTTTACTTTCAGTAAATTTCTCAATTTTACATTAATCAGAGTATAGGTAGTTACTGTAGAACAGATTCCACTTAAAAGAAACATCTAGAACAAGCAAATGCGTGGAGACCAAAGTGCATTAGTAGTTACCAGGCACTGGTGGGATTGGGAAATGGGAAGTTACTGCTTAAAGGGTACTGAGCTTCTGTGTGGGGTGCTGTAACACTTTTGATGATGGTTGCACAACATTGTGAGTGTAATTAATGTCACTGAATTGTACACTTAAAATAGGTGAAATTTTATGTGTATATACCTATATATAATGTAAATATGTGTGTATATATATATATATATTAACCACAATAAAATTTAAAAGTAAAAGAACAAAAGGGATGGTGGAGACAAGTGCCCGAGGTCACGGGCCCTGAAGCTTAAATCTCAGCTCTAGTGTAAAGACCATTACGATCTGTCTTTTACAGGTGGGTAAACTGAGGGCCAGAGATGCTGGGTAACACTTAAGAGATGGCGCATCTCTGGCCCTCAGTTTACCCACCTGTAAAAGACATCGCAATGGTCTCTACCACAGGCTTGTCTTGAGGATTCAATGGGTAATGTACATAAGGCTCAGAGCTTCGTGCCTGGCATATGGCGAGTGCTCAGAAGTACATTATAAAACAAAACCTGTTGCTGTCGAGTCAATTCTGACTCATAGCAACCCTATAGGACAGAATAGAGTTTCCAAGGAGCGCCTGGTGGATTTGAACTGCCAACTTTTGGTTAGAGCTGTAGAACTTAACCACTACACCACCAGGTTTTCCAGAAGTACGTTATAGATTAATATGAAGATACGTGAGTGTTGTCCGGTAAAAACTCCAGGCTTCATTCACTGTGACTTGTTATAGTCGGTAAACAAGAGGCCAAGGTGGGAGATCAGAAGGATGCCTTTATTCTGTTGCATTAGATGAGGAGCAATGGAGGCTGTTGCCTCCAAGACTGTTCACAGGCATCTTGGGCAGGTGGGCTTTTACAGAGGGCTGACAATGAAATGCAAATTTATCATGAATATTTAGGATTGACCTTCACACAAGCACTCAGAGCTTGGGGATGAGTACGCATTTTTTTAGACAAGGATTCAATCCCCCAGGAGGGAGGAAGAGGTTGATTTTCTTTCATTAGGATGTAAAGTCTCTACCCAGAGGCAGATTGGGGTCACCTGTGGCCCATTCTGTGGTTATCTTGTCAAGTACAATTTCAAAAAAAAAAAAATATAGCTCATTCTGTTCAGTGTAAGAGGATAAGCCAGAGGTGTCTCTTTAGAAGGGTTGGGCTCTGAGGCTGCTTGCCTCATTAGGAGCTCAACAGGATTTGGAGGGCTGCTGTTAGCCTGGAACAACCACAGCTAACATTGTTTCCAAGAGAAAAGGCATTATCCCCAGGGCTCTATTGTTATCATCTTTCAGAGGTCAGCCTGGGGAGCCTCCTCAGCCTCAAGGTTGGGTCAAGGTGTTCACTGGGTCATCATCATTAATATCCATTTTTCTTCCAGGTGGGAGGATGAGGAACAGGAAGGGAGGAGAAAAAGGGGGGATTGCTGTTACGGCTCACTTTGTGCCACGATGCCCTCATTCTCCTGGGGGCGGGAGACTCAGAAGGATACCACATTCAGACTCAAAGGCACCCACTGGGCTGCCATCCAGGGTCCAGACTTGCTCTCCTTTCTAGGGGACATCACAAGTGCCGACCTGCTCTCAGACACTGGTTCAAGCCCTCAAAGGCATCTCCACCCACCCCCCACTATCACAACTACCACCACCTTTAGCCCATCCTTGGGTTCGCCTGTACAGGTACAACCCAGGTAAGTGGATGCCAAGACATCTAGCAGTTTCCAGGCCCTCAGTCATCACTTTTTGACAAGATCAGATCAATTTTACATCCAGATGGCGGTAAAGAATGAAGAAGCCCCTACCACCACCTCCACAGACCACCTCTTTCTCCCTGCACAAGGCTCCTACCTAGAAAAAAGTCTCTCGTTCTCAACCTGAAAAGGTGCAGTACTGGGACTTGAAAGTTCACGGGGCTGAAGTGATTTGAACAAGATGGAGAGAAGGAGAGAGAGAAAGCTTCACACGAAGATTTGTGGTAGGAAGCTGAGTCAGACACAGGAAGTAGATGTCTGAATAATGAGAGGAAAGGGGGAAAGGAATGGGAAGGTTGGGGGCAGATAAGAAGTCGGGGGGCCCTCGGTAGGCCAGAGGAGGGAGACATCAAGATAAACACCAAGAGGGAAAAAGCCCAGACAAAACTCATTAACTTCTACCTCACAATCCTCATCTGAAAAATAAGGTGCTGACCTGCTCCCCCAGGATCTTGACAGAAAGCACTTCATAAAACACCATTCTATAAGGGCGTTTGTTGCAATATCAGCTCCATGCTTTGCGAGGCCTCCTCTTCATCTTGCTCCTTGCTTAGTGAATTGCAGCTAAATTAAGAGTGGCTTTGTCCCCCAGAGAAACCCAGTTTGAGCACCCACGATGTGCAGTATTGATGGCGTGCCTTCCGACTTTCATCAGTGAAAGAAATCTTTTGACCAAACGTTTGTGAAAGGCAGATAACTTAAAAAGGGGAAATGCTGAAGGCAGAGATCAGGAGGGAATAAAAGAGCAAAGGTGGGTGAGCAAAACAGCTTCTACATCCTGGTTTCTTCAGTTCAAGTTTAGATGGTTGAACCTCCCCCAAACGCCCAGAATGATTGCTCCTTAGCATCCATGTGCTCACCTTCAGTGCATTCCAAAGAGTAACACCCCATAGCAGAGGGTGCTGGAAGGTGCTGGAAGATGCTAGAAGTTGGGGGTAGACGCTATTGACTGTGAGGCACCAAGAGTTTCTGGAGGAGCCTCAAAGTTTTCCCTTACTTCCCACCTTCATGATCCCATTGCCTGAACTTCCCCACTGCACTCCCAGCTGCACAAACCCTGTCTGCACCTTCGTCCTCCATTCTCGTCCCACTAGGAACACATATCTGAACTCAGGGAGTCCTTATGTACTTTTCCGGAAAAGGGGGCCCTCGGGGCTCAATTTCACACATACTGCTGAGTTACTGATGTAACAGATATGGATAACTGGTTGACTGTGGCAACTTACAGTTCCTCTCCATGTTTTAAATACAGAAGCACTTCAAGCAGCAGAGAGCATGAATAACCAGGTAATATAACAGGCATAAATAGTGAGGAGTAGGAAAAAACCATGAGTCTGGAAGCATTTGGTGCAAACCTGAGTGCAAATCCTCAAAATAGCCCCAGAGCGAGGTCAGCACAACTGGACTAAACCAAAAGCAAAGAAGTTTCCTGAATAAACTGAATGCTTCGAAGGTCAGCAAAGCAGGGGGAGGGGTTTGGGGACTATGGCTTCAGGGAACATCTAAGTCAATTGGCAAAATAAATTCTACTAAGAAAACAACCTGCATCCCACTTTGAAGAGTCGCGTCTGGGGTCTTAAACGCTAGCAAGCGGCCATCTAAGATGCATCAATTGGTCTCAACCCACCTGGATCAAAGGAGAATGAAGAACACCAAGCTCACAAGGTAATTATGAGCCCAAGAGACAGAAAGGGCTACATGAACTAGAGACTACATCATCCTGAGACCAGAAGAACTAGATGGTGCCCAGCCACAACCGACGACTGCCCTGAGATGGAACACAATGGAGAACCCCTGAGGGAGCAGGAGAACAATGGGATGCAAACCCCAAATTCTCATAAAAAGACCAGACTTAATGGTTTGACTGATACTAGAAGGACCCTAGCAGTCATGGTCCCCAAACCTTCTGTTGGCCCAGGACAGGAACCATTCCCGAAGCCAACTCGTCAGACACGGATTGGACTGGACAATGGGTTGGAGAGAGATGCAGATGAGGAGTGAGCTACTTGCATCAGGAGGACGCTTGAGACTATGTTGGCATCTCCTGTCTGGAGGGGAGATGGGAGGGTAGAGAGGGTTAGAAACTGGCGAAATTGTCACGAAAGGAGAGACTGGAAGGAGGGAGCGGGCTGACTCATTAGGGGGAAAGTAAATGAGAGTATGTAATAAGGTGTATATAAGTTTATATGTGAGAGACTGACTTGGTTTGTAAACTTTCACTTAAAGCACAATAAAAATTATTAAAAAAAAAAAAGGCACAGCAAGGGCAGGAAATGGTTCTGAAGCTCAGACCCAGAAGAACTCCATCATGTTCATGCAATAAGTGATAGATTCAGTAAATCTGGAATTCCTCATTTATGTCTCAAAATCTTTTTCAGAAATGAATATTTTCTTCATTTCTTTGCATTTATTAATAATGATTTCATTTGAAAAGAGGAAAACAAAAAAAAGCACCACCATAGCATAATGCAATAGAACACCCCTATTTTTAGGAAATAAAAAATTCTCGAGACCTTGGTTCTCCAGGAATTGAGGCCTATAAACGCCCAAGATAAACTCAGTCTTAAAATCGAGGTAAAAAGGCTCTATCAAACTCTATGTCTCTTACTTAACTCACAACGTTAACTACCTTCGCTGCATACTTTTCCAGACAATAGTAGATTGTAAGAGACGAACTAGGGAGAGTCTTGGTAGAGGCAAGGATACAGGTATGAGAAATACACTGAAAGGAAGCATGTGCTGCATGTACTGTACAAATACTGTTCATTATGAAGACCTTAGGTCGGCATAAACAGCATGAATTCACATAATCTTGGAGAAGGCAGTGGGAAGCATAGACGAAACAAGGTTGACCATGACTTGATCATTGTTGAGACTGAGCAATGGGCTCCAATTGCCATCGAGTCGATTTCGACTCATGGTTACCCCATGTGTGTCAGAGTAGAACTACTCTCCACAGGATTTTCTCTGGCTGATGTTTTGAAAGTAGATTGCCATGCCTTTCTTCTGGGGCATCTCCAGGTAGACCAGAATCTCCGACCTTTCGGTTAACAGCCTAGCACGTTAACCATTTGCACTGCCCAATGACTCTGAGCATTGGGCACATGGGGTTTATTATAGGATTCTCCCACATTTGTATATGCTTGAAATTTTCCATAACAAAAAAAAAGAGAGAGATTTTAAGGCTAAGTTGGGCTTAGGGTGCTCTGCTTAAAAAGGGTGGAAATTACATCATATATTTCAAAACTATTTCTCTCAAAAATAATTCGACTAAAATGTGAAGGTATTTTAAAGGATATGCTCTACAAAATATGTTTAACTAAAAATACCTCATTTCTTGGCAGTAATTTCTTTATGTGGGGGGGCAGGGGGAGGTATGTATTTGTATATGTAAATATAGAACTCTCTCACTCTCTCTCTCTCACTCTCTCTCTCTCACTCTCTGTGCAAGGGTCCACATCTGTTCTTTCTACACTGATAACCTCTCTCTCCAGTAGACCAGCCAGCCCTGAGACACGTGGCCCAAGGCTCTGGACCCACGGCTATGGGAGGTGAGGATTATAGGCCTTCTGCCAGCTCTACCCTGAAGTTAGAGGCTCTCCCAGGCTGCCCACAGGTGCCTGGAACCAAGATTTTTATCTGTTGCTTGCCGCCTGGGCAGGCTGGTGAGGGCTGAGCTGGACTGAGTTCTGAGATTTGGGTTCGGACACACATATGTCACCACTGACCTCTTCCTGGAGCCTGAGGGACATCACCTCACTGCCTTAGTGTTGGCAGTTAGAGAAGATATGTGCTGCACAGCAGGGCACTCTCTCGGACCAAAAATAAATTGAATTTGCAGGAAATACAAGCAATCGGGTCTGAGCAAAATCCAATCATTCATTTCAGAGCAAGTTAATTTCTTCTTCATTTGTTCATATCAACACTGTCTCAATGGTTCGTGCTCTACAGCCCAGAACGGGGAAGGTGGCCAGCTTTGGCATTCCAGAGATGTCCTTCGGAGGCTCCAAATTATTTGTTGTTATGCACACTTAGAGCTGTCAGCTTTCTCTGTATGTTCCTGTCAAGGACCATTTGAGAGAGTCTCAGTAATTATTCTTGAGGAAACAATGCACCAAGATTGTTAATAACTTGCAGTCACTCAAGGCAGTGGGGGCCACCCACACCTCTTACAGCAGTCCCCATCTCACATGGACCATCTTATTGCTCAAAACGAACCTGAGCACTACTCCCAGTCAACACTCACTGTATTACCCCCACAACCAGTGTAGTCCATTTTAATTCCTAAATATCATGCAAGTCTATCCAGCCTCTGTTTCCATCTCCAACACTCTCATCCACTCTTGTAGGATATAGAAACAAAGGAGAACACTAATTTCTTTGGGTTTATTGAATCTGTGAGAAATCTCAAAATAAGGCCAGGGAAGGAAGAACCTCTGTACCCTGGGAAGGAGGATGTGGTATCCCTGCAGGGGAGACTTGCCATCGGATCCTCCCTATGCCTCAGCATTGACTCAACCCATCATCCAGATGTGGAGTCAATGAAGCCTAGCATCCTGAAGGAGGTCTGCTCGAGGGGTTGTCCCTGAAAGCCACCCAAAACGGGAAGCAGAAAACCAAAAGCTTCATCCCAAAGAGAATGAAAAGGGGAGTTGGGGACCCAGTTAGGAATTTGGCATGGGGCTGTTAGGTTAAAAGGTTGATGGATACATCTTGCAGCAAGGTGGGCTAATTCCGTGTGAAGCTCATTCTAATTCTTAAAAGACTCAAAGAGATAGTCTTTTCACCTGACCAAAAGGATATTTTGCTCATGGCGTTTTTCAAAATTGGGCTAAAAGGCCTTTAGCTGGAACATACCAACTCCATTTCTCCCCAGACCCCACCTCACTTGACAGTACAATACCTGGCCCGATTTACAATGAGTCAGTTCTGACTCATGGAGAACTATAGGACAGAGTAGAACTGCCCCATAGGGTTTCCGAGGAGCAGCTGGTGGATTCGGACTGCCGACCTTCTGGTTAGCAGCCGTAGCCTGCTATAGCTCTTAACCACTGCATCACCAGGGCTCCAATTTCTGAACCCTAGAGACATTTAATTTTTCAAACCCATAACTTGAGCATAAATGGCAGCTGAAAGCCCCCAGGGAAGCACACCCTATAGAACTGACACTTTTCTTCCTGTCCCAGTGTCTCTGGAGAAGGAGGGAGGTAGGGGCTAGCCCAGGACCTCATGCCAAATCCAGGCAGTAAGCCAAGCCAAGCCAAGCGTCCATCAGATATTCACAGACCTACAAACCAAGAGGGAAAAACGAAGTCCTTAGAGTCAGACTGGTGAGAAGCAGGATGTGCAGCTTCCCAAGGCTGGGCAAAGTGAGCGTGGGGGCCTCGCCGCGGAGCTGCTCTGTGCAGCTGACTTGCTGGGTCCTCCTCCCTCTCTATCAGCCCTCATGAACAGCCAAGTTTGAGGCACCCGTGAAGAGGCAGTCATGCGGTGTCTGCAGTCTTCTCCATCGACCTTACTTTTGCCTGTGGCTTGTTTCCAAGGACAGAGGAGCCCTGGCTGAAAGAGCAGCTGAAAGGCTTAGGCTGCAGCTGATCATTCTTGCTGTGTTTGCTCAAGAGACGATTCTACCACCACTGGACCTCGAGGGGGAAGGAGGCTACAAGTCAAGTCCTCCCCATCCCAAGTGGAGTCCCTCGTGCCCAGTAAAGCCCTGGAATTTTCATCTCCTGTCCCTGTGAGTCAGAATCAACTCAGTGGTAATGGGTTGTTGGTTGGGTTGCCCTTATAAAGAAGGTGGCTTGGTCCAACCATTTTTACCTCTTGAAACCCCTTTTAGAAGTCTAAATTATGTAGAAGCCCAGGCGGAACAAACTACTCCTGGGTGGCCCTGGAGGAGATAATGAACAGGAAGAAAGTGGTGCTACCCAGAAAGATCTAAAAACCAAACCCATTGCGGTAGAGTTGATTCTAACTGATAAAGACCCTACCAGACAGAGTAGAACTGCCCCCTAGGGTTTCCAAGGAGCGACTAATGGATTCAAACTGCTGACCTTTTGGTTAGCAGCCAAGCTCTTAGGAAATATATACAAGATACCTAGAAAAATGTCTAGCACATAATAACAAACAAAATGACATTACTTAGAAAGTAGAGACTTGCATTTTCTTTCCACAAACCACTTCCTACATTATTTTACAAATAAAACCTTTTAGATCAGATAACTGGCTAGTGCTCCTCCAGGAAGCTCTGCTAATCAATCCTCTAAAAAGCCATGAAAATCTTACTGTTTATGATTTTTAAAATCCAGGTCTACTTACTGTAAACAATGGCCAGTGTTAATCACAGTCACTCAGAAAGTAAATCTATTTCCGAACCCATTAAAAAACACCAACAGAAGACACGTTTTTACACGTACAATTGAGCCAAGCCCTAGGGATCCAGAGGCTAGACCACCTAAGGAGAAGTGCCCTCTTTCCAAATAAAGTGTGGGGTTTGGAGAAAATTAGACTCTAACTCAGAAGTTTTGATGGCTGACAAGAGAAAGGCATGATGTCGGCTCTGAGAGATGCTCCTATAAACCCCAGAGAAACGAGGCACAGGCCTTCAGGATACCACCTGGGATTTGGGTGGATAACTGGAATGGATCAAGTGGATTATCAAGGCTTTAACTAGACTGATTGCATCCTTGCTAGCTTAATCACAAAGGCACTTCTCCTGGGAGGGCAGGGCTCCATCCTTGCTAGGAACATAGAAGGGGAAGCCTCTGGCCTCCAGCCGGTGGGGGTCAATGCCCTCTGGAAAGCTGAGAAGAGGGGCGGCAGGTTCCTGTTGGATAGCTGTAAGAGTGAAAGCATTTGCTTTCCAAAGACAAGCTCCAGTGCACACCCACTCACATCTACAGATTTATTACCCAAACAATGGCTACCTGTTTGAGAAGCAAAATTTTATGTCTTTGACAAAGAAGGAGCAGTTTGAGCTAGGGATTTACAACAACCACGAACCAACAGGAAAATACAGTCTTTTGCATCCCCGGCAATGCAGCAATCTGAGAAATGATTATCACTGGGTTCCTTGAGGACATTCATCAGAATTACAATGAGGAGCTGGAAACTTCCACTGCAGAACGGCCAGGGGCTGGCTGAAGGCTCTTCCACACCTCCAGGTCTGTTCTCGACTCCCAGCAAGCCTGCCCCTTGCCCCAGCCCCTCCACCCTTTAGGGAGAGAGGGCACCTACTCTCTCTTCTCTGACTCCCTCCCTCCAACATCGAAAGGGAACCTGGAGAATGATGTCATCTAGGCATGGGCAAACTTTTTCTATGAAGTGCCAGATAGCAAACATTTTAGGTGTTGGAGGTCATAGAATCTCTGTTACAAGTCAATCACCCCACGAGAGAGCAAAAGTAGCTGCAGGCAATACAAAAACGAACGGCCATGGCCGTGTTCCAAACTTTATTTATGAACACTGACATTTGGATTTCATGTAATTTTCATGTGTCGTGAAGTATTATTCTGTTTTTCTTTTTTTTTAAACCAGTTAAAAAGGTAAAAGCTATCCTTAGCTCATAAAGGCCAAAGAAAAACAGGTGGCATACCAAACGTGGCCTGAGGGCCATAGTTCGCCCACCCGGATCTAACTAATTCACATAGACTGGGGAGCAGATAAGTAACCAAGCCAAACACCAAACCCATTGCTGTTGAATTGATTTCAACTCATAGGGACCCTATAGGGTGTCCAGGGAGTGGCTAGTGGATTGGCCTGGAGCTTTCGGTTAGCAGCCAAGCTGTTAACCCCTTCACCACTGGGACTCCAACTGCTGAAGTATTACCTCCCGGACAGTGACTTGCATGTGAGGGAGTCAAAGGAGTCTATTCTTTCAACAAATATCTATTGAGCATCTTCTAAATTCTAAGCACCATGCAAGACACTGAAGATATAACAGGTAACAAAAAAGAAAGGAAAAAAAAAAAAAGACCTAGTCTCTGAACTCCTGGAGCTGACAGTTTAATAGGAAGCTTCCCATTTGTACTGTATGAAAACACATCTGAGCAGGTCAAAAAGACACCTTAAAATGACCAGGCGGCTCCCCAGGACACTGAATCCACACCACGGAGGCGTCCCAGCAGACCTTTAACAAGCCCAGAGGCTGAGCCAGCCCCAGCACAGCCCCGCAGCAACCACGTCTGCTTCCTCCCTGCGTGGTTGGTAGATTTCCGGCTGCCTTTCATTGCTGGTGCCTGGGAAAGACAGGGGGTTTTTTTTGTTTGTTTGTTTGTTCTGGGATTGGGGTGCAGTGCAGAGGTGAGGGGCCCGAGCCAGGGAAATAATTGAATGACATTAAAGCTCAAAGCACAGAGTTATGATGGGATTAACATCTGTTCCCCGGCAAATTTACTGATGATAATTCAGAACTTAACGTTTTCCGGGCAACAAGACTCATTTACTCGGAGCGTTTGGAAATTCTGCTGTTCTGCCTCCCCAGCCTGTTAAGGGCGCAGAACGCAATCTGCACTTGCTTATTTTGTATCTAAGCAACTGTCAGATTCCATATCTACTAATAAGAAAGGGTATAATTATACCCTGATACTTTAATTAGTAGCAGATGCATGTGTTTGTGAATAAAATGCAAGATTTTTAGAGTCCAAGAACCTCAATTACAAGCAAACTTGGGATGCTGGATATCCAGGCCTCTGATTCTGTCTGCTGAGCAGCCGGACACAGAGGCCGGACAACCGACAGCCTTTACCAGATCCGGCCACGGGGAGGAGGGCTGCGGCCCATTTGCATGTGATTTGCATGCCATTGCCTACCTTCATGTAATAGGTGCCGACATTCTATGGCGATTTCGCAGTTATTGTTTTGCTACTTGTCTACTGTCCTATACCCACATTGGTAACATCTTCTTAATTCAACATTTTCTTTCCACTCACAAAATCTACCGAAGTAATGCACCCTAAAAGAGCAGGGAGAGTGAGAACTTAAAGACGGCAACCCACCCTAAATTGTGGTTGTGTTGTGATTTTGACAGCATCATCCTGAGGGTATTTTTGAGCTTATCTATAACAGAAGGTGTATTTCCTCAGGCAAAAAAAAAAAAAAAAGCTATAAAAAGAAAGCCTTTAAATGTACTAGCATAGTTTATTTTCCCCTCTCAGAATTCAAGGCCAGTTCCCACAAATAAAAAATAAAATAAAATGAATTGGTTTCCTCAGGGCTGAAAGCAGCTCTTCTTGTATTGAGGCCTTTAGGGAAGGACAAAAGTGATCAAAGATGTCCTTGGAATCACTAATATTGCTTACTTACATCCACCTGCTAAAGACAAGGCCCCCTAGGGCTTAAAAAAATCAGAATTCCAAGAGAAAGGAAGGGAGGAAAGAAAAAAGGGGAGACCGGTAGTACCTGCATTCACTATTCCTATTCGCCAGCAAGGTGACCAGGGCCATGACCTGATCCATAAGCCCACCACCCCACCACCCAAAAAAAAAAACCTCATTGCCATCAAATGGATTCTGACTCATGGTGATCCCACGTGTGCAGAGTAGAACTGCTCCACTGGGTTTTCTAGGCTGTGACCTTTTAGGGGCAGACCATCAAGCGGTTCAAACGGCCAATCTTTCAGTTGGTAGTCAAGCATTTAACGAATTCCTTGACCCAGGGACTCCTTAGCTGATGGGTTAGCTAGTCAACAATCCATAAACTGCTAGAGGCTGTCTCATACTCCTTGTATGGCTTTGGCGCCGGCACACTGCCCGGCACAGAATGGGCACTCAAAATAAACCAAATGGAGCTAGTTCTTTGGGCCTTAGTTCTCCCATTTGAAAAAGGCAGGAAAGGGACAGGACAATCTACCACCCATTCTATAATTCTACAACCCTGTTATCCATGGAGGCTGTGTGGCTCAGTGGTAGAATTCTTGCCTTCCATCCAGGAGATGCAGGTTTGATTCCCAACCAATGCACCTCAGATGCAGCCACCAACTCTCAGTGGAGGTTTGAGTATCGCTATGATGCTGAACAGATTTCAGCACAGCTTCCAGACTAAGACTCCAGACTAGGACAGACCAGGAAGAAAGACCTGGTCATCTGAAACTCAGGCAATGAAAACCCCATGGATCACAATGGTCTGATCCCATTGTGCCCGGGATAGACTTAGACGGTGGCTAGCAACAACAAAATTCAGAGATCTGCAGACTATTCAGGAGTCAGTTGTTCAGCCAAGTCCAAATTTTGGCTAAAGACAGAGAATAACTTGAATAAGTCCAGACCCTGAACTTAAACACTGAAATCTCTAAGAATAATGAAGCTCCACCCACCTGATATTTTCAGATGGCATTTCCACCAAATAGCTGGGAAACCATTACTGTTTCTTGAGTGGATTTTCAACAAAGTTTCCAACTTTTGGGTCTACTAACCAAATGAGAGGGTCCCACTGGTATAGACCCCTACAGGATAAAGAGGACTGGGCCTCCACAATTGGGAATTTCATGAAGCCTGTCTTCTTAGAAGCCAAGTTCCTCCAGTTCAAAGATGGCTCCAGCCTTTCCGACATGGATGTCGTATGACTCTACCCCACAGTCTAGTCCCAGAAGCCTCCTCTCCACCTCTGAATAGCACAGACACCCTCCACAGTCCACAGGAGAACCCTGCTCCACCATCGAGTCCCAGGGAGCCTATGAAGGATGAAGAAGAGAAAACCCTAGGAGTGAAGATAATTCTGCATAGACTTCTCCCAGCCTGGATTCAGCCAGACACCCGGGTACAGGCGGGGAGCAGGGCTGTGATCTGACCACTTCTCCTCCAAGCCCTGTTCTGTCCCCTTCAGCCACAGAGGGGTATGGCCAGAGTGCATCTGGGCTGTGTGGGGGCATAGCCTGCCAGCCCAGCGCATGCTGGGAAAGGATGCTTTCCTTCGCTGCAGACGGGTCTCTAGTAACCGGTGCTGCAGCCTGGCTGCCGCTGCCTTCCCTGACCTCGGACAGCAGAACCGAGAAGATTGGGAACATTTTACCCACACTTAATTCCCTTCAGCTTCACCATACCCAGTTGCTGACATCCATCCCCTGTGGGAAGACTGTGTGTGTTTAACATAGCTACAGGCAAAAAAAGAAGCAATTACTCTTGCCCAAATCTCTCGTTCCACAAGACAGCCTCCCCAGACTTGCCGGTGAGCCTCTTTCTTTATTATCCTCCCAACAATCTCTTTTCACAACCCAACTGTGCTCAGAACCCCCCCCCCACCACCCCCGCCCACCGCCTTTATCATTGTGTCTTGACCCTTGGCAGTGACAGAGCTCCGCAGGCTTCCTGGCGATGCCTGTCCATCCATTGCCATCTAGCGTTTGCTCCTTGTCAGCTCTGCCTAACGGAAAGCTGCTGGGAGCATTTCTTTGCGCTGTTTTGTTCATCCCCCTGGAATTAAACGCTAGGAGTGGGTTTGGCTTTGTCCGCCGCTTGCAGGGAAATTTCCGTTTCTGACATTGGAGACACACTGGAGACATGGAGCTTCTTGGTGGTATCTGTCCTAGGCTTCATTCTGAAGGAAGCCCCCTGAACAAGCTTTCTCAAGCCTTTTTACCTTAGGACACACATCCCTGGATCAGTGCTTCTCAAATTTTAGTGTACATACACTGCACATTGTCTTAGTTTCTTTAAAGAACCTCAACGTACATTCCGGAAGAGTACAGAAAAGCCTTACAGTAACTAAATGTATTTAACCATTTCTGAATCAGTGTTTCCCAAGCTCCCGTAACCATGAAACACAGAACCCTTTATTTATTTTAATCTCTTGTTAACAACTCACCATGACCACGTTCTGTGGAATAAACTCTGATAATCCCTGCTCGAAACATTGAACCACCATTGTGTTATATCCATATCCTTAGATTCAGGGAACAGGTAAATGTTTACAGAACAAATTCCAGTGAAATAGAAAAAAAAAATTAATGTGCGTTTGAATCACAGGAGGCTGCTGTTAAAATGAAGAGGCTGATCCAGCAGGTCTGAGGTGGGGCCTGAGAGTCTGCGTTTCTAACAAGCTCCCAGGTGATGTGGATGCTGCTGGTCCCTGGACCACCCTTGAGTAGCAGGGAGCTGGAGGGGCCTAAGAGACTTGTCAGGCATGGATTAGCAGCCAAATACAGGCAGCCCCCAGGTTACGAATGAGATCCGTTCCTAACTGTGTCTTTAAGTCTTTAAGTAGAATTCGTAGGCAAGTCGGAACAGGTGCGTACGGTTCTCATTCAGCCTTCCTTTAGTGCAAGAAAAGGCTCTAAGCCTTTTCAGGGATTTAAAAGCTGCGTCTACAGCACGCACAGGTGATTGTGATGAAGAATTTGTTGCAAGAAGTGGTTGGTTCAATCATTTCAAAAACCCATTGCCATCAAGTGGATTCTGACTCGTAGCAACCCTATAGGACAGAGCAGAATGCCCCATAGAGTATCCAAGGAGCACCTGATGGATTTGAACTGCTGACCTTTTGCTTAGCAGCCATCGCACTTAACCACTACACCACCAGGGTTTCCAAACGGCAAGTACTACTTGTCCGTAAGTCAGACGTTCATAACCCGAGGACTGCCTGTACTCAGAGGAGGCTTCTGTCTCTAAACGGCACCGAGCTCCCCTCCACAGCTCCCAGGAGAACCTGCTCCAGCCTGCTCCGAGTATCGTGAGCAATGTGAGGGAGTCGTTAAGTGCTGGAGCTTTCGAGTGGGACCCTGGGGTTTAAAACCTGACATTGCCACTTACAGTGCAGCCTTGGAAAAGATGCTGGACCTCTTTCTTCCTCAGTTTTCTCCCCTATAAAATAGGGACAGTAATACTCCCCATTGCACATAAAGCAATTAGCTCTGTGCCTGGAGCTGAGTGTTATTGTTGTTAGGTGCCATCGAGTCTGTTGCAACGTCATAGTGACCCTATGCACCACAGAAAGAAACATCGCCCTATCCCGTGCCATCCTCGTGATCGTTGTTATGTTTGAGCCCATCGTTGCAGCCACTGTGTCAATCCATCTTGTTGAGGGTCTTCCTCCTTTTCGCTGACCCTCTACTTTATTGAATAAGTAACCACAATATGGAAACCCTGGTGGTGTAGTGGTTAAGTACTACGGCTCCTAACCAAAAGGTCGGCAGTTCAAATCCACCAGGCACTCCTTGGAAACTCTATGGAGCAGTTCTACTCTGACCTACAAGGTTGCTATCAGTCAGAATTGACTCAATGGCAATCGGTTTGGGGTTTGATTAACCATAATATTGTTATCATTCACAGTTAGGGAAGCACCATATGCCCCATCTCGCTGAACAATTACCTGGTTCTATGGAGATGATGAATATTAGGACAGACAGGGGCTTCCGAGGCCAAGAGAGCAGCCCCTTGTATTGAGGGAGGCACAAAGGAGGCTCGTGAAGAAGAGATGAAGCAATAACTGCTGCCGCCTTTTGGTTCTGCTGAGCCCTCTGCAACAGCCTCGTCAGCCATAAACGGTTCTCAGGACCACAACAACCCACAGGATAACCTGCTCAGGGGCTGTCATCGGGCCGTGCACACGCACCTCCCCTCCCCGCCCTTCCGCTTGGTGGTGATGGTTTTGACTTCTGCACAACGAGGCTCTAACGCCTTCCATGTCCCCATCCACTAGGCAGGAACTGAGCAGGTAGCCAGCCCCCAGCACTGGGCATTTTATGCCCTCAGTGGGGAGTGGGTGCCACCCAACAGAGGTAGGTGATGGGAAATCCTGCTCACTTCCCAAGTTGAGACTCCAAAGATCTGGCAGGGTTAAGAGTTAGGAAGGACAGGAATTGTTTTGTTTATTCAAGATGGTCGTTTTAACCAGACTAAGGAAGAAAGGGCTAGTGATCTACTTCCAAAAATCAGGCAATGAAGACTCCACAGATCACAATGGTCTGGACCTCAGCCGAAGGTGGGATGGCACAGGACCACCTGGCAGCGTTTCGTTTCTGTGTGCATGGGGTTGCCATGAGTCAGGGGCCTAATCAACAACAACTAACAACTACCACCTGTATTAAAATTCCCACCTAAAGGAATAAAAATTGCAAACTTTTTTTAAACAAGTTATTCCTAGTTTCAACTTCCTCAGAGAGCTAGAAAGTACCTTCTGCATGCTCAACCCTTTTGCTATTTGAAACCATTATCAGCCATGAGCAGCAGCCATGAGCTAAAGCTTCAGAAGCACTGAGAGGTGAATACATTTGCATTGTTCTAACTAATTCTTCCCAAGGTCTTTTTCCATTATATTTCTCTACATTTGAATGGCATTTTGAGATAAAATGATTTTTTTATTCTGTTTTAAAGCAGGGCTGTTTCGAGGGTCGGGAGCATTTTATAACAAATCTCCAGGAAAAACCTTGGGAAAAAGTTCTCACAGGTTAGAGCCTTCCTCAAATGTAGAGGAAATGCAGAGACATGTCCTTCAGAGGACTAGTGTCAGAGCTTCTAGTTAGAGAGAGCTCAGAGTAGGGGCAGTCTTATCTTAACATCAACAAGATGCCAATGAGGTTGCTGCTGAGTCAGTTCCAACTCATGGTGACCCCATGCATTACAGACTAGACCTGCTCCATAGGGTTTCCTTGGCTATAACTTTTACCAAAGCAGATCACCAGGCCTTTTCTATCACGGTGCCACTGGGTGGGTTCAAATGGTCAACCGTTAGGTTAGTAGTCAAGCACAAACCATTTGGACCACCCAGGGACTACTGGTGGTCTTTTGAGATGCCTAGAGCTTTCCCCTGTCTGTTCCCCTTGCCTGCTTTCCTGTTACTGAACTTAAACTACGTTACTACAGCCTCTAGAAGGGCATCCTTTATCCTCACCACTACCAGCAACTTTCTGAAGATACTGCGCTGGGGGATGCTGCCCTTAGCCTCTCCGAAAGTAGCCTCACCCTGAGACTTGAGTGGCAAGAGAAGGCTCAAGTTGCAGGTGACAAAGGGCTAGGTCAGAAGAGCCTGCTCTCCACCTCACAGAACCTCTTGGTGAAAGAAGAAAAAATGTCACAGAGGTATGCCGTTTCCCATACGTTATAGATTGTTTATAAAAATGGCCACCATATTCCCTCCCTATCCCCATGTCCCTTCTCAAATGGCCATGGCAGCTCCTCCCATCAAGGGGTGGAGTCTATTTCCATGTTCCTTTAATCTGGACTGGCCTAGTGACTCACTTGTAGCTAATAGAAAGTAGTAGAAGTGGCACTGTGCCAGTTCTGAGTCTGGGGTTAAGAAGTCTTAAACACTTACACTCACCCTCTTGGATCTCTGCCACCACCATGAACTAGTCTGAGCTAGCCAGCTGGAAGATGAGAGCCCATGTGGACCAGACCGAATCAGCTCCAGTTGTCCCAGTTGGGACCCCATATGTATGAGAAATTCCAGCCAAGATCAACAAAACCAACCATGGAGTGACCCATAGCTAATGCATGAGTGAGCCCAGTCAAGAGCAGCCCTAAATTGTCAACGTGAAGACTGTGGGCTAAATAAATGTTTGTTGTTTTAAGTCACTGCATTTTGGGGTGAATGGTTATATAGCAACAGATAACTGACATCACACAATATAAGACCCTCTTTTGGCAAACACAATCCTCATGCCGTATCAGCCTCCTCATGAGGAGAGAGGCCGCCATATACTGCTTCCCTGCCTGGAGCTAGGATAGGAATCCTCTTCCAGACCAGGCTCCCTCCTACCTCCATAAATCTCCCAGATTTGAGTCCTATGCTATCAGACTATGCCAGCCACTGCCCATCCTTTCTGCAGCCATCTACCAGGCCCCATGAGGATTCACTCCTGGTTCACCATCGCCCTCCCCTAACACTCATGGCAAGAGCAATAACTTCATAGACGATTCTTTCAATGTCCTTACACCCTAGTCGTTAGACCACTTCTCCTCCAACTGTCTTATCCTCCACCCTTCCTTTGCCACTCCCTCCCACGGCAATACCTTGACGTTGCTATTGCTAATAACTACAACCCCTCCACAATTTCAATTTCAGATAGTCAACTCCCCAGACACTATCCCTTATCTTACCACTTGCTCCTGGTTTTCCTCCTACCTTTCTGGCTTCTCCTTTTGTGTCTCTTTGACCAGTTTCTCCTTACCGCTACATATTGGAATGTGCCCACAGCTCAGCCCTTAGATCTCTTCTCTTTTCTTTACTCATTGCCAAGATGATCATATCCAGTTTAGAGGCTTTAAACGCCCTCTGTATGTCCTTGACTTCCAAATATATGTCTCCAGCCTGGACCTCTCACCTGAAATCTAGACTCATGTATCTAACTGCCTACGTGTATTTTCACTTGTCTATATATATTTTGTTTTATATCAGACAGAGGTCTCTGGATGGTGTGAGCTGTTTGCACGTGACTATTAACATAAAGGTTTGTGTTTTGAACCCACCCAGTGGTATCAAAGAAGGAAGGCTTGGTGATCTGCTTCCATAAAGATTATAACCAAGAATACCCTATGGTTTTTTTGCCTGTAATATTATATATATTCAAAACTAAACACAATGGCAATGGGTTTGGTTTTGGTTAAGTACCAGGCATTTCAAACTTCACATGTCCAAAACTGGGGTCCTGATATATGCCCCCCACTCACCCATCCAAGCCTGCTCCTATCTCAGTATTCCTCATCTCAATTAAGCTAACTCCATCTTCCAGTTGCTCAGACCAAAAGCCTTGGTGTCACTCCTGGTCCTTCTCTTTCTCTCTCATCTCACACCCAGAACCCAGTCGATTCCGATTCATAGAGACCCCATAGGACAGAGTAGAACTACCCTCATAGGGTTTCTGAGGAGCAGCTGGTGGATTTGAGCTGCCAACCTTTTGGTTAGCAGCTGAGCTCTTAACCACTGGGCCACCAAGGCTCCAATCAACAGCCAAAACCCAAAAACCAAACCCATTGACGTCGAGTCGATTCCAACTTATAGTGACCCCGTAGCAACCATCCTACACCCAGTCTTTAGCAAATCCTGTTAAAACCATCTTCAAAATAGATCCTGAATGTTACTATGTACTTCTTGGCACTCTCTCTCCCCTGGTCCAAGCCACCATCATCTCATATCATTACTTCTGGAATATTGCAACTTCTTCCTTTTCTCCCCTAATCTGTTCTCAACACGGCAGCCAGAGCCATCTTGTTAAAGTTAGTCCTATCATGTCGCTCCTCTGCTCAAAATCTCTCCAGTGGTCCCCATCTCACCTAGAATAAAAGCCAAAGTCCAAGACCCATCAGGCCCTGGATAATCTGGCATCTGGCCTCTCTAAATCAATTTCTTTTATAAGGATCAGCACAAAGCTGGCTTCTATGAGGTAGAGGTTAAAGATGTCCCAATTGTCCAGCTTTTCCAAACTGTTGTCCCACTCCATCATCTGTAACACCAACTACTCCCCCTCCCCTCCATACTCTCCCTCCTGTCTTTGGGTTCTCTCCAGGACAGCCATCTTGGCATCATTGCTGATTTTTAACACGCCTGGCACACTTCTGCCTCAGGATCTTTGCACTTGCTCCCAACACTCTTCCTTCAGATGTCCATAAGGCTCACTCCCTAACCTTAGTCTTCACTCAGGCGTTTCCTTCTCTACACTTCAACCCAACTACATGTCAGTCCATGTTTCCTCCTTTGCTTATTCTTCATTTATCACTACCTACTTTTTTTTTTACTATACTATATACAATTAACAGAACAGAAAACCTCCTCCTTCCTACCAGCCCTTCAACACACCCCCTTCTGGAAATAGGGGTCCTTGCTGTCCTGAGGAAAATTCTCCAGATGATTCATTCAGCAAACTCTTCCTGAGCACCTAAACCCATTGAACCCTTTGCCCCTGAGTCAATTCCAACTCATAGTGACCCTATGTGACAACGTAGAACTTCCCATACGGTTTCCAAGGAGTGACTGGTAGATTCGAACTGACAACCTTTTGGTTAGCAGTTGAACACTTAATCACTGCACCACCAGGGCTCCCTTGAGCACCTGCTATGTGCCAAGCTCTATGTTAGAATGAATCAAGTGAGAACCTAAAACAAAGAATCTCAGCCTTTGCAAGGTCCTGTGAAGTCTGCCTTCAAAATTCCTGCTCACAATCTCATCTCTTGACTGTTTTTATCTTAACCCTGCCTGAGAAAGGCCTGCCATCTAAAAATCAATCGTACTTAACTCAGTTTCCACAGAGAGCAGCCTCTTTTCCCCTTACAAGAGTCCATTATATCCTGGACATGACAACACAGAGTTGTGAGGGGAAGAAAACATTCCTTTAGAATCCAGCAGTAGAAAAGCTATGCACCGTGGCAGCTCTAGGAAGCCCTCGTGGCACAGTGGTTAAGCACTTGGCTGCTAACTGAAAGGTCAGTGGTTTGAACCCACCAACAACTCCATGGGAGAAAGATGTGGGAGTCTGCTTCTTTAAAGATTACAGCTTCAGAAACCCTATGGGGCAGTTCCCCCTGTCCTATAGGGTTGCCAAGAGTGGAAATCGACCCAACAGCAACAGGGTAACAAGTGGCAGCCCTTCATACCCTAGGGATGTGGACATTTGTCTTAGTCATATAGTGCTACTATAACAGGACTACCACAAGTAGATGGCTTTAACAAAGAAAAATTTATTCTCTCCCAGTCTAGTAGGCTACAAGTCAAAATTCAGGGCATCAGATCCAGCAAAAGGCTTTCTCTGTCAGCTCTGGAGGAAGGTCCTCGTCATCAATCTTCCCTTGATCTGGGAGCATCTCAGGGCAGGAACCTCAGGTCCAAAGGACATGCTCTGCTCCTGGCACTGTTTTCATGGTGGTATGAGGTCCCCATGTCTCTCTGCTCGCTTCTCTCTTCTATATCTCAAAAGAGATTGGCTTAAGATTCTATCTAATCTTGTAGATCTCATCAATATAGCTTATTAACATCATAGTGACAGGATTTACAACACATAGAGAAATCATATCAGATGACAAAATGGTAGACAATCATACAATACTGGGAGTCATGACCTGGCCAAGATAACAGATATTTTGGGGGGGGACACAATTCAATCCATGACAACATTCCATCTCCATCTAGCTGTCCCCTTCTCAGGAGGTCAAGAAAGCAAAAGTCAGGAGCCATATTGTGGGCCCTTGATGAGGGGCCTTGTTGGGCTAGGAACTGTCCTTTTCCAAAAAGAGCTGGGTCTCAGGTTCACCACCTCCTCTTGAAGATAGCTTTAACATCGTGCCGGTTCCTTCAGTGAGTTAAATAAGTCTTCAAACCATTTGCTGCAGGGTCAGTTCCAACTTATGGGGACCCCATGTGTGTCAGAGTAGAACTGCGCTCGAAAGGGAATTTTCAATGGCTGATTTGACACGTGTATTTTTTCTGACACATGTGTATTCCACATTTGTGTGAGAGTCATGTTTTCAACATTTTGAAAATTATGTTTTGACAAATCCAATACCATTAGACAACAGATAGGCTCTAGTTTGGGTTTGAACTCATTCACTTGAAGGTTTGGATTTTTTTCTGGCGGGGGGGAGTTGGCAGGGGTGATGCAGCTAAAATATTTGGTCAGGGGACCGAGAGAGTGTGAATTTGATTGTAGCAGCTACTTGTTACAGTTTGGGGTTCACTCTTCAGGCCATTCCAAGCTCCTTTTATCTACCATCCTTTTTTTTTTATTCCTTCCTGGCCTGCAAACATCTCAATTCATCCTCTTCCACAAAGAAAAATTATTGTAAGGTCCTGCCCTCTCTTCACTGTGGAGAAAGGAAAAGTGATATTGTTTCCTGCTTGGAGATTTATCAGGAAAGCCTAGAAGACAAAATTAAATCTGAGATCAATCAAAACCTCAAACGAAGAGGAGGACCTGATTGCAGAGCTAAGGCCTGGAGAGAGCCCTGTCGCCCCTGGGGAGAAGGGACATGGGCCAGAGGGTACTCAAGGGCCAGGGAGCCTTGTCTGGTGACCCCAGCTCTGGATCTGAACAGGTGCCTGGGATGCCCTTTTTGTCCCAGGGCCTTTTCTCTGAAACAGTGTTGATTTTTCTTAAACCTATTTCCATCCTCCCTGCTCTGATGGGTGGTTTATGATGGTTTTCCTGGTCTTTTCTCAGCTCCTCTCCCCTAGCAGTGATGTCAGCGATGAAAGCGAGGGAGTTGAGAACACATTTATTTTAAATAAGCTGAGGATAGTCTTCCCGGGTTGTCAAAGAATGGCAATTAGCAGCTAAGTGTTGCGTCCTTCCTCTGTCATTTTCCTTAACTCGGTAAGGAATAAGTGGGGTTGATTTGGGATTTTCTTTTCTCATTTCAAATTGCAAGTAGCTGAAGTTGAAAATGTCACAAATACAAAAATAACATCTCTTTACACATTGCAGCTTAAAGGCATTTCACGGGGAGAACTATATGTTCTATTTATCTGCATTTGTTTGGCTTACATCACTCTTTCCCATCCATCTCCTGTTGATAAAATCACCGAATTCTTTCCTCTCCCTCTGTTTTTGCTTGCTTTCTGATCTTCTGCAGGACTTCTGCCCTCTCAACTTCCCCATCTCCTGCAGTTTCTAAACCCATCAGTCTTCCCAACAGCCCCTTTTCTAGCTTTGGCCCTGAAACACTCGCCATCCTGAACCCTGGACACAGTTTCCTTAGATGATAGGGTCTTTCTTCCTGCTGTCAGGCCTGTCCTGTCATCTCTGGATTGATGCCTGGTGGTACAGTCGTTGGTTCTAGGGCTCAGGTGACTGAAGACCTAGGCCCAGCTCCAAAGCCATCATTTATCAATTAGGTGATGGGAGCAAATCACTCAATGTCCTTGAGTCTGCTACCTCATCTATGAAACATGAGTGATGATCATAGCAACACCTCAAGGTTGTTGTAGGGACCGATGAGATGATTTATGAAAAAGCTCATCAAATGGTCTGGAAAGCACTAAGCAGATGCTAACTCTGGTTTTCTTTCACCAAATGCTGAGTCATGATTTCTACTTTTCAGAGATTTCCTGCCAAGGTTCTCCTGAGGCGATCCAACTAGATACCTGCCCCAGAGTAAAGAAGACTCAGGACGAGGCTGAGAGGACTTGAGTCCTGGCTCAGCCTCTTAGTGGCTGTGTAACCTTGAGCAAATGTTGAGTCTTTCAGGGCCTCAGTTTCCTCATCCATGAAACGGGGATAATAACTACTTGCCTTGTCTCTCACACATTATCAGGATTATCAAGTGAACATTAATTTTACAGAAATGAAAGCTATTATTATTTATCATTTTTTAATTTAGAGAATGGGGGAGTCTTTGACTTCTGTTCAAAACTTTGTTCCATGACCACCTGTCTCTCCTTATACGGTTATTCGACTCTTAGAAGATTTCTCCTAGGAAAGTTCATCCATTCCTTCAATCAATCGACAAAACTTTCCAGAGCACCTGCAATGCGCCAAGACCCTCTGCCAAGTGCTGGTATTAAAGTTGAACAAGACAGGGTCCCCGCTGTTGAGAAGGTTACAGGCTAGTGGGAGAGACAGATGAAGAAGCCAGAAAACAAGGTGACAGGCGCTGCAATGGAGTGAGACAGGGAGCTACAGAAACAGGCGAGGGACGGCCAGCTCTGTCAGGGTGTCAGGGAAGGCCTCCAGGGCTGAACCCTGTGCCCACTTCCTTGGCTGACTGAGGCACAGCCTCAGGCAAGTTACCTGCCTCTTTGGGCCTTGGAGGGTCCCTCACATAAAAAATGAGGAGATTGAAATAGATCATGTTTAAGGTGCATAAATGAGTCTACCATGTCCTGTTACCCAAAATCCTATTACCAACAAAAACAACTCCAGAGGCCTACCTGCTCTGGCCAAATTGAGATACCACACATAAATTCTCTCTCTCACACATACACACACAACCCTCACCACTCACTCTAAGGGAATTTGGCAATAATTCATAACCAGTCAGCCTTCCCACCTCCCACTCTTTTGGTCGTGGTTGAAAGGTATTGCAGAGGTCTTAAGGATGCAGGTGGAATAAATTCAGGTTGTATCGTGGCCTGACACAGAGCCACTGAAGTTAATATGGAAGCTATCACAGCTTCGTGAGGCATTTCAGGACTTTGAGCTATTTATAGTCTTTTCAATATGCAGACCTGATGCTTTACAGTTTCCATTAACCCCCTCAGAGGTTTTAGCCGTCAGATTAATTTCCCAGCTCGCTGAGGAATGCTGACCTTTATTAACCCCATTAGACCGTTTTCTTTGGGGGGTTCATGTCTCTGAATTTAAAAAACGTTCAACATCTTCATAGGCCTGCTCAATTCACCTTGTACTTCTTAAGCCAAAAAAAAAAAGTAAAAAAGAGTTGCTGAATTATAAGAATCCTAAGTGTCCTTCCACAAACACCTTTCAGAACAAACAAACTCACCATGCGGATGCACAAATAGAAGAAATTATCCATGATCCGTGTGTAAGCTGGTATTTTACCTACTTACATACACAGTAACATACATGAATTTGCAAGTATTTAGTTAATGAAATTGTAAAAAAGACCACATACGTGGTCTGCATTCCAGTCCCAGTTCTACCACTGACTACCTGTGTAACTTTGCATGTGGCCTTCCACCTCTTTGGGCCTCAGTTTCCTTTTGTGTACAATTAAGGAGCTGGACTAAATCAGTGGTTTCCAAAATTTTCAGCACCAGAATTCTTTCTTCAAATGATATTGTAGATGGGTGTTCAATCTATAAAGGAGATTCTCCAGCAGAACCTATGGGTCCCAAATCCCACCTGGTTGAATTTCCTCGCCCCATCTTGGAGCTCCCAGTGTGTCTCGTGGAACCTTGGGTCTCCCTGGAGTGCAGGCTGAAACCCTCTGCCCTGAGTGAATTTTAAGTCTTCATCAAAACCCAATCTTTGCTATTCTTGTTGCCAAGCTCTTGCCTACGTCAGTCCATCTTAACACATTGTACTGTTTTAAACAGTCCAAACCTATGACAGAAAAACCTCCACAACAGATATTCATCATGGTCACGTTAGTCGGAGTAACCACAAGGGACTCAGCCTCCCACCTCAAGGCGCAAAGACATTGATAAGAGACAACCAACAGAAGTGGCCCTACATCACAAATGGATACTGTACAATGGGCAGATTGGCCAAATGGCTCAGCTTACCCACGGAGGCACTGGGAAAGGGGTAGTCCAGAACTCCCAGCACGCAACGGGGAGCTTCTGGAACACACGGGTCCACCTACTGTCCACCAGCTACCAGGCACTAGAAGAAAATGAAAAGATGAAGCTGGGTCTTCAGAAAAGATCACCATCTACTGGAAGAGATTCAACTTTGATCATGAGTAACACAATGGGAGAAGCCCAACAGCTGTGGGCAGAGCTGAGTAAAGGGAGCACCATCATGAGGCACAGGCCTTCAAATCCCAAAGTTCCTAGATGGGAAGCATTCACTTTAACTTCTACCCCCAAGGGCCTCCAAAACTCTGGAAGGTTCATTAACTCCTGAGGACCCACTAGAGTCCTCAGTCAAGAAGTGTCTGCAGGCTCCATTGCCCACCCCACCAGCCAGATGTTCTCCTCCTGGGCCTGATGAGGAAAGACAGCAACCTGTCCATTCCTTCAACAGGTATTGAGTGCCTGCCACGTGCCCTGGAGCTTCTGGCTGGTGCATACGGTTAATGTGCTCAGCTGCTAACTGAAAGGTTGGAGATTCGAGCCCACCCAGAGGCACCTTAGAAGAACAGCCTGGTGATCTATTTCTGGAAAACCACCCATCGAAAACCCTATGGAACACAGTTCTACTCCAACACACATGGGGTCACCATGAGTAAGAATCAACTCAATGAAAACTGGTTATCATGTGCCCCGAAATGTACCAGGAATTAAGGAATAAACAAGACAAATGTCTTCCTTGCAAAGCCACTAAATCCAACACATATTTATCAGTCTTCACAGTACAGGGCTTTTCAACATTTGACACAGTTGACCACCTTGATCACTCATTTCCTGTGGCCTCTGTTCACAAACTCTCCTGGTTTTCTACCTACTTCTCGGGTCTCTCCTGTGTCCCTTTGCAGACTTATGTTCCCCTGCATGGTCCAGGACTCCATCCTAGCATCCCAAGCCCTCTCTTCTTCTCACTCTCAAATGGGTCTATTAACCTTGGGCCCCCAAATCCCTTAGGGAGTCAATGAACTTGAGCATGCAAAATAAAAATAAATAAATAAACCTGCATCGTTATTTTCACTAGCCTCTTTCTGAAACGTAGCAGCTCCTTCAATTGTGAATGCAGACAATAAACCACAGTAGTATTAACTGTGACTTTGTCCCCAAGAAAAATCCCAGCTATCTTTACCCCACACAACAGCTTTTCCTTCCACCTCACCCTCTTTCCTCCAGCCCCTCCTGTAGCCCCGCTCAGAGAGCAAGAGGGAAACTGAAGAAGTGAAAGGCCTGAAATTGAGGAGGAGCCTCCAGGGTCTTCTCTCCTGCTAAGTGGCCCAAGTCAGTGGGCGTCCTGAGGCTCCAGCCCCGTCCTTAATGAGCTGGCAAGAAAAGATTTCTCAGCCCAGCATGCTACTCCTGCCAGAGTCAAAAATGCTAAATGGCAGCTCTCTGTTCTAAAGAAGGAAGGTCACACTGGGCCTGCCATGTTAGATGACACAGCAGCAGGCCGGGCTGGTGTGAACCTGGATACACCTCCCTGCCACCTATGCTCACAGTAATTGGCCAGGTCTCTCCAAGCAAGCCCTGTCCCCTATGCTAATGACTTCACAGCCTGGCACTGCCAACAGCTTTATGCCCTTGTACCCAGTGCTGCTTGCATATGCTCTCAGGGCTGTGCTCGGCCATGAATTCAAAGCTGCTCATGTCCACGCAGGCCCTGGGAGGTAGGCTGGAAGCTGCAGCCCACATACCAGGAGCCACCTACCAGTTCTATTGACCATCTCTTCAGAACTGCAACATGTGGGACGGAGGGATGGGCTAGGTAGAACAGTGCCAGAAAGATGTTCTCTTTTTTCCTTTAGAACCCTTACGCAAAACAGGAACTGCTCATTCATCCATTTATTCAGAAAAATCTCCCTAGCACCCACTCCATGCCAAGTTCTATACTAGTTGCTAGGCTTACACCAAACCAAACCAGCTACCATCAGGCCGATTTGAACTCATAGCAACCCTACAGGACAGAGTAGAACTGCCCCATAGGGTTTCCAAGGAGCAGCCGGTTGATTCGAACTGCCAACCTTTTGGTTAGCAGCTGAACTCTTAATCACAGTACCACCAGGGCTCCATGGTGCTAGGCTTACTGTAGTGAGCAAAACAGACATGGTCCCTGGTCTGTCTTGTGGAGTTGACACGCTCAGGGTGGAGCCAGATTTGAATCAAGCAATCACAGAAGCGAAAGTGTAACTGTGTTCTGCAGTCGCGGCTACACAGAGGTTCAGAGTATGACGAAAGCGTAGGTCCTGCGCTTTAGGAAAAGGGGCCCAGACTGAGCCTGGGGCTGGGGTGCACGAGGGACTTCCTCCCTGTGGATTCAGCAGTGGAATGTACCTGATGCGGAAGCAGGAAGTAACAACCAATTAGGAGCACTTTACGGAGCCCTGGGTAGCCCAAACGATGTGCACTCAACTATTAACCTAAAGGCTGACAATTCAAATCCACCCAGCAGCACTGCAGAATAAAGGTCTGGCAATTTGCCTCTGTAAAGATCACAGCCACGAAAACCCTGTGGAGCAGTTCCACTCTGTAACTCATGGAACTGCTATGAGTCAGAATCGACTTGACAGCAGCAGGTTTTTTGGTTTCGGCTCACAGGGAACAGTGTGTGCAAAGGCCCGGTGCTGACAGTGAACAGAGCCCAAGGAGGAGTGTGGTGGCTCAAGACGAGGCTGGAAAGGTCCTGGGGAGCAGAGCTCTTATTGCATGAAGACAACAGCAAATATAAAAATGAGCAGAGGATGCAGCTCGCTGCTGTTGTTATCACAGCACCTCTGTGTCCTAGAATGGGCCTTTGACACTGTCAGCCAAAGGCTGAGGGATGTGATGATTTCAGGCAGGGATGCGGAGTCAGCAGAGGCCATCCTCGGGGTCCCAGAACTTTTCATGGTCCTGTATGCTCCCCAGGCACACACATAGGTGTGCAAAGGTGCAGGCTTGGTAGTCTTCCGCCTTCACAGGCCTGACTCAGCTAAACGGGAAGCTGGGAACCCTGAAGTTGGTTGTAGGCTGAGACCCTAGGGAGGGGCCTGGTAATAAGGGAAGCCAGCCAGGTTCTGAGAAGTTGACCCTTTTGTGGGACCTGCCAACGTGCCCTCCAAGAGTAAGGAACAGGGCATGTGAGTGCCGGGTTGGCTCCCCAGAATGTGCCTGATGACAAGTCCAGGGAAGCCGGGACCCAGGGATGCAGGACCCCTGCCAGGTTGATCCAGGAGATGATTCCAGGTGAGTTGGAAAGCTCTAGTCTCCTGGATGTGTTGGGTGCAGCCCTAGAAAGTGGTTTCTCCTGGAGAGTGGTTTCTGCAAGTAGCAATTGTACAAATAATAGCCATTTAAAAAAAATTTTTTTAAAGCCATGAGTATCCGTGGTTCTCTTCATCCATAAATATGGATTCAGTGGTAAGGGCTTCTTTTAGAAGGGATGTGTAGAAAGGCCATTTAATTTATTCATTCCCTCACTCATTCATACCGCTACTATTCATTGGGTATTTACAATATTGGGGTCACTAGCATTATATTGGAAACACTGGTGGCGTAGTGGTTAAGTGCTATGGCTGCTAACCAAAAGGTCGGCAGTTCGAATCCGCCAGGTGCTCCTTGGGAACTCTACAGGGAAGTTCTACTCTGTCCTATAGGGTCGCTATGAGTCGGAATTGACTCGACGGCAGTGGGTGGAGCATTATATTAGCATGGTGGACTCAATATTAAGTCATAGTGAAATAAAAATGTCCAAATTACTGATACTTCAATAGCATGAATGAGTTTCATAGATATCACGAATGAAAGAAGCCAGGCATGAAAGAGAACATACTGCATAATTCCATTTATAAGAAATTCAGAAACACGCAGAACTAGTCGATGGTGACGAAAGTCAAAACACCCAGTGGGGAGGTTAATGACTCGTTAGGGGCACAAGGGAGACTCCCAGGAGCTGGAGATGGTCTGCCTGTTGGTGTGGGTGGTGATTACACAGGGCATCCCTGTGTAAAAATTCATCGAACTGTACACTTAGATCAGTGCACTTTACACGCAATATGTATGTTGTCCCTCAATATAAAAAAGGAAAAATAAGTCAGGCTCACATCCAGACTTCAAATTTGATCGCATCCAGCCCATCGTAAAGAGAGACATCCAGTCACTTTTTGCTGTCCTCAGGCTGGAACCTACAGCCCACATCCCAAGGTCTTTTGCTCTTCAGCTCCACTCCTCTTCATCCCACTCTCTGTGCTCCAACCACCCTGAATATGTCACCATGTCCTGAACACATCGGGTCCTTCCTCCTTGTCTTCTCATGTGTTGTTCCTTGCCTGCCTTGTCTACCTAGAAAAATGTCTTCGTTCATTCACTAAAGGAATGTATATTGGGCATTGAATGGAATGTCTGTCAGACACTGTACTAGGCTCACTTCCAATATTGCTTCAAGACTCAACACAATCATGAACATCTCAGACGAACATGTCCCAGGTCCTAGAGCTCAACGCTTTGTAGAATCCTCCATCACTCCCATGCACATGATGTTACTGATCTGTTTCCATAGAGACCCTCTCACCTCCAGACTGGCAACTACTGTAGCCCAGCACTGGGCCCCTCCCTACCTGGATCTCCAGTTCCCAGCACTGAAGGACTGCTCGATCTTGAAGTGAGGCATGAATGGCTGGGCATGTGGAGACTCTAACTTGGTCTAGGGGAGAAGACTCACATAGACACCTATAACAGGTTGAAGGTGACAGATTCCACAAAAGGCAAGAAGGGGCTCCTGGACATCAGAGGATGGAGAGACCAAAGAGACCAAAATGGGATGTCCCCACATTCCAGATACTGTGCAAGCTAAGAATTCAGATAGGTCTTAGCTCCAATAACGGCACCTCTTTCATGCCCAGAAGAATACAGCTTCATAGTCAAGGCAAAAGGTACCAATGATGCACCAAAAAAGAAAACTATGGACCAATCTCACTTATAAATACAAACACAAAAAAATTCTCAATTAAATATCAGCAGAGTCCACGAACAAATTTGAAAAATTAATATATGATGATAAAAAAAAAAAAGAAACCCAGACCCATTGCCATCAAGTCAATTCTGACTCACAGCGACCCTATAGGACAGAGTCAAACAGGGTTTCCAAGGAGAACCTGGTGGATTCAAACTGCCATCCTTTTGGTTAGCAGCCAAATGCAAAAGATGGTTCAATATTAGGAATTCTATCACCTTAATACAAAAAAAAAAATGATGTTATCTCCAGAGATGTTTAACAGGTATTTAATGACATTACATTCATTCTGGAAGATTATTTCATTTTTAATAAGAACAGGAATGATCTTAATGATCTCAAGACTATTTTACAGACCTTTAGAAACACTTAGTTGTCCCCGGTAGGCATGGTCTCCTTGCACAGTAATTGAATACCTGAATGTTAGGTGGGTATTTGGCTGCCTAGAATAAAAACTACCCTCTTCTAGCTAGGTGTGACCACGTAACTAAGTTCTAGACAATAGAATATAAATAGAAATGGCATGTGCAACTTCCTGAGCATATACTTAAAGGGAGAGAGAATGCCCATTTTTTTCCCTTCCTTCCTTCCTTCCTGTTGGTGGGCAATGATGTGGTTCCTGGTGCTACAGCAGCCATCTTGGACCATGGAGTGGAAAGTGAACATGAAAGATGGCAGAACGACAACAATTAATACTAATTTAAACAGAATTTGGTACCCATAAGTCCGGAGTTTCAAGTAACAAAGCCTAAAATACAGCACTGTCTACGTGGACTGGGTACAAGAGCAGACGGCATCTAAGCTGCACAGTTTTTCACATTTTAATATCTCTGGATGGGATTTAAAGCCCAGAAAGAGACCCAGGAACCCATGTGAGTATGTATAAATAGATAAAAATTTAACATACAATAAAGGTGGTATTTTGAATCAGCTACTTTTTTTTTTTTTTTTTTCAACAAAAAAATGTTGGAAAAAACCAAAATGACCAGAAAGCAGGGCCTCTGCATGGCCAATATATTTTCCTAACTTGTTGCTGGTCTTTTGACTTTATATAGGCTGGGGTTTTTGCAATGCAGGTTTTTTATTTTTGATCTTGTTCATGTAGTCAGATGCATCAATCTCTTTTAGTAAGATTTCAAGGTCTATATCATTCTTTGAAAAGCCTTGACAATTTTGTGTGTGTGGGTGTGCTACTTAGGTGAAGGTTTACAGCACAAATTAGTTTCTCATTCAAAAATTTATACACAAATTTTTTCATGACATTGATTGCAATCCCCGCAACGTGTCAGCACTGTCCCCCTTTCCCTTTCCACTCTGGGTGCTCCATGTCCATTCATCCAGTTTTCCTGTCCTTTACTTCCACCTTGTCTTTGCTTTTGAGCAGGTATTGGCCATTGGTCTCATATACTTGACTGAACTAGGGAGCACGTTCCTCACTGTTATTGCTCGTTTTATAGGCCTATCTAATCTTTGGCTGAAAGGTGGACTTCAAGGCAGGCTTCAGTCCTCAGCCTTTCCCATTTTGAGATTAAAATAATTCTCTCATTTTCTCCTGAAACTTTATGACTTTGTTTTTTTAATACTTAAGTCTTTGATCCATCTGACAGTTATTTTGATGGGAGATGTGAGGGAAAGCCAAGTTTCACTTCTTCTAGTGTGATTTCGCAAAGAACCAAAGCGTGTTCAGAGAAGAAATGTGATTCTGATCTGGCTCTGGGACTAGAACCTGCTCCCAACAGCAGGGAGTCAAACAGCCAACACCAATCAAAGCCACTCTCTTCAGTACCAGCCCTCAGAATCTGCACAATAAAGTGTGCAGCCCTCAGTGGCTCTGTGTTGTCCCCAAGATAAAGGTCAACAGCAGGCGTGACATTTGAAGCCCTGCCTGCTTCTCATCCCATCTGACTGTGACTTGCTCCCTGCCCAGGGCACCTTCACTGTCTGGGACAAAATGCCCTGTGGTTGCTGGAATGACCCTTCAGCACATTCATTGCCTGACAAACTCATTTTTCAAAACCAAATCCAACCATTATCCTTAGGAACCTTTGCTTTATACAGGACGCACACACACACTTCGCACATCAACTCTCTGGGCCCCAAGTACAAGCTCCCTGGTCCCTCCACACCCATCACTACCCAAATAGAAACCTCATTCCATTGTATTGTTCATCATTGTATATCTTCCCTGCTGGATTCCAAACGAACGTGTCTGCTGTTTCCGATATCCCTCCAACACTTAGTGCAAAGGGGTGCTGAATAAATGATTCCTGAATGAGTGCAGCATCTTCCAACCCTGCTTCATTAGTAAATATGTTTCTAATGCCAAGAATGCAAAACCATCAAGAAGAATACAACATGCATAGCAGTGCTACGTGTCAAAAAAAACGGAAACCGCAAATGCTTAATTTCTAACACAGTAGAGAGAGAGATTTATCTCAAGGAAATGGCTCTTGCCATTGTAGAGGTTGGCAAGTCCCAAGTCCATGGGTCAGGCGTCAGGCGTCAGGCTTGAAGCTTCTCCTGACTCACATAGCTGCAGGTGCTGACAAATCATAGATTGGCAGGTCAGATGGCAGGCTGCAGGCTCATAGGCTGTGGAGGCCAGTGAATCCCAAGATCAGCAGACAATATGGCATGCTGTTGGCTCAGGTCCCAAAAACTGGAGGGCAGATGATGAGGCAGATGCAGGATTCCGAGTGAGCAAAAGCCAGCAAGCTTTGCCAGAACACCCATAGACATTGGATGCAGGCCATATCCCCAAGGAAACTTCCCTCACAACTGACTGGCTGATCACAACAGATCACACCATAGAGGTGAATACATCATATCACAAAGGAGGATAACTACTCCATTACATAACTGCCAGATTACACCATTACACTGAGAATCATGGCCCAGCCAAGTCAAAACACAACCTGCAACATCACAGTCCACCCCTTGTCAATGTGGCACCTGTACACATCTCTTTAAACCATACACAATTTCCAAATAAAGACAATTACAAAGTCATACTGGTGCCTAACATGATACAACGAACATACATACAACTGAAAACACACTGGCACAGTTTATGTCTTATATAAGTGAAGAAAACAAAAAAAAAAATTGATGTACACATACAAGAAAGGAATACTCATAACAGTTACAGTCCTTATTTCTGCAACCGGCCATGTAGTCGTAACCGGTATTTAGAACTACCTTCTTTCTCCACCCATTCCGTATTCCCTTTGCCCTCAGCAAGCACCTCAGATGGTTGTGGTTCTTTGCCTGGTGGGGTGACCCAAAGTTCCATTCCTGAAGGGTCTGGGTCATTAACAATCAATCATGTCAGAATTAGGTTGCTGTAGTTCTCCCTTGAATTTTATCACGTAGTAGTACTAAGAGATGTCCTAAGGGATCTCCTACATTCCAGACATACTCTTCTTTACCTCCATTATGTAATATCAATTAGATTTTCCCTTGGTAATCAGGATCAATCACACCAGCCAATATGGTAATTCCTTTCTTTGCCTGTTGATCCAGAGGCATGAGGAGCCCAAAGTGGCCAGGTAGCATTCTTAATTTTCAGTTCAATGGAATCAGTGTTTTGTCTCCTGCTGGGGGAATTCCTCACTTTGAAACTAAGACCCCTAGACCTGCAGAGCATAGAGTTGTGGGGACAGGAAGCAAAAATTTAGCAAGTGAGTCATTAGGGGTAATAGTGAATGGTGGCACTTCCATTTCCACCCCTTGATTCCTGGACCCATGAATACTGGCTATAGAAGAAACACCACCATACATTGGACACTAGTTTAGAGAATATACAGCCTCCTGGAGAACATCGTGTTCACTCCTTTGGCCCATTCAGAGAGGTCTATCACATACTACTTCCCCATATCTCTCCTTGACTTCAATTTTCCAATCATATTCCTTCCAAATCTCTGGCTATCCAGCCAAACCACTGGCCACAGCCCATGAATCACTGCACAACTGCACATCTGGCCATTTATCCTCCCAACCAAAGTGAACTACCAGGTGCACTGCTCATGGTTCTGCCATTGGGAAGATATCCCTTCACCACTGTCCTTCACGAAGTCCCAGAAATGGGCTGCAATGCTAAGCACATTCAAGTGGGGCCTGCATATCACTCAGAACCACCTATACACCAGGCACAAATTTTCTCTTCCTCAGTCAACTGATTATAAGGAACTCCCCATGAGGCCATAGGTGCAGACTGGGAGAGGGCAGATAACGTGACAGGAGTAGAAACCATGAGCATTTGGGCCGTTTCCTCATGCAACTTACGTGAACCTTAAGGTCCTGCTCCGGCCCGATATCATATATACCACTTCCATTTAATGACGGAGTGCTGCTGTGCACATCCAACTTTATGGCTCTATGGGTCAGACAACACTCAGTTCATGACGGGCAGCTGAGGTCACATGGTGATTTGGTGCCCCAAGTTTAAGTGTTCAGTCTCTACTAAGGTCCAGTAACAAGCCAAAAGCTATTTCTCAAAAGGAGAGTAGTTATCTGTGAAGGATGGCAGGGCTTTGCTCCAAAATCCTAAGGATCTGCATTGTGATTCACCAATAGGAGCCTGCCAAATACCCCAAATAGCATCTCTATTTGCAACTGACACTTCAAGCACCATTGGATCAGCTGGATCATATGGCCCAAGTAGCAGAGCAGCCTGCACTTCAGCCTGAACCTGTCGCAAGGCTCTCCTCTTGTTCTGGGCCCCACTCAAAACTAGCATCTTTTTGAGTCACTTGATAAATAGGCTGGAGTAGCACGCCCAAATGAGGGATATGTTGCCTCTAAAATTCAAAGAGGCCCAACAGGCGTTATGCCTCTGTTTTAATTGTAGGAGGGGCCAGATAGATCAGCTTATCCTTCACTTGACAAGGAATATCTTGACATGCCCCACACCACTGGAGTCCTAAAAGTTCACTGACATGGAAAGCACCGGAATTTTTGAAGGAATTATCCCCACCCTCTAGTATGCAACTATCTTACCAATAATTCTAGAGTCATTGATACTTCTTTCTTACTAGGTCCAATCAGCATAATGTCATCAGTGTAATGACCAGTGTGATGTACTGTAGAAGGGAAAGTGATCAAGGGTCCTATGGATTAAATTATGACACAGGGCTGGAGAGTTCATATACCTCTGAGATAAAACAGTGAAGGTGTATTGATGGCCTTGCCAGCTAAGGGCAAACTGCTTCTGGTGGTCTTTCAAACAAGGCTGGAGAAAAAGGCATTGGCCAGATCAATGGCTGCATACCTCAGGAGATATATTAATTGGCAGGCTACATCCCCACGAAACTCCTCTTCCAACTGACTGGCCCTTCACATCAGATCACAAAATGGAGAATGATTACATAATGTCTGCCAAAACCCTGAGTGTCATGGCCTGCCCAAGGTGACACATAACATCAACATCACAGTGGTGACAAAAATGTTCTGAAGTAGATACTGGTGATGGTGAATAGGATTGTGAAAGTACACAGAGCCATTATATTACGCACTTTAAAACTATTAAAATAACACTTTATTTAATGAAAACCTACCAGTTAAAATAGCATAAAGTATAAATTGTACTGGAAAAATACTATAACAAAACCAAAAATATACCCACACAGGTGAGGAGAAGAAAGGGTCTGGTTCTGGAGCCATGTTCCCTGGTTGTGAATGAGGAGCTGCTGTGGAGGAGACGCGGCCAGTGGCTCAGCCTCTGGTGCCCAAGGCAGAGCTAGAGATAGAGGACTTAATAGTCTGTAGTGCTCCAGTGTTGGAGCTGTTCATCTGGGAGTCAGTTGGAGGTGGCCCAGGATGGAAATCCACCCTTCCAGCTGGCTCTTCATCTAGTGTCAGTGGTGAAGCTGGAGAAGGAAGACCTGTGCCTACAATAAGCTCAGTGTTGGTGCAGGATCAGGATCGATATCAGCAGGTGGTAGAGGAACCATTTCTGGAGGTGGCCCAGGATAGGTATCTGACACTCTAGCTTGCTCTTTGTCTAGTGCCACTGCTCAACCTGATGATGGAATAGCCAGTGCACTACAAAGGAGGATCATCATCAGCAGGTAGTCAAGGAAACATTTCTGGAGGTGGACCAGGATGGGAATCTAGGCTTCCAAAAGGCTCTTCTCCTGATACCTGGGCCAGAGCTGGAGATGGAGGGGTGTGGGCTACATTAAGCCCCAGTGTTGGTGCGGGAGCAAGAGCAGGATTGACATTAGCTGGTGGTCCAGAATCTAGTTCTGGATGTAGCCCAGGATAAGAATCTGACTGTCCAGCTGGCACTTCACTTGGTGCCAGCGCTGGAGCTGGTGATGGTGCTCTATGGAGCTGCTGTTTTAGTCCAGGAGCATGATGGACCTCACCAGGCAGTCCAGGAGCCGGTTATGGTGTTGGCCCAGGAAGAGAATCTGATCTTCCAGCAGGCTCTCTGTCAGGGGCCAGTGCTCAACTTGGTGACAGATGACCTGTTGTTGTACCCAGCTCCAATGTTGCTGCAAGACCAGGATCTGACTCAGGAAGTGGTCCTGGAGTCTGTTCTGGAAGCTGCCCAGGGTAAAAATCCAGCTCTCCTGCGGGCTTTCCACCTGGTGCCAGTGTAGAAGCTGGTCAGGGGATAGGTGATGCTCTATGGAGCTTCGGTGTCGGTGCAGGACCAGGATCGACACCACCAGGTGGTCCAGGAACCGGCTCTGAAGGTGTCCCAGGTTAAGAATCTGAACCTCCAGTGGGCTATCCATCTGCTGCCAGAGCTGAAGCTGGTGATGGAATAGCTGCTGCTCTGTTGAGCTCCTGCGTTGGAGCAGGAGCAGAATTGACTTCAGCTGGTGACCCAGGATCTGGTTCTGGAGGTGGTCCAGGGTGGGAATCCACCTCTCCATCTGGCTCTCCATCTGACGCTGGTGACGGAGCTGGGGGAGGACCTGGGCTATATCAAGCTCCGGTGTTGAAGAAGGAGAAGGATCGACAACAGCCACTGGTCCAGTAGTCGGTTCTGGAGGTGGCCCAGGATAAGAATCCGACCATCCAGCTGGCTTTTCATCAGGTGCCACCACAAAAGCCAGTGATGGAATAGCTGGTCCTGTATGGAGTTCCAGTGTTGGAGCAGAAGCAGGATCAACCTCACCAGGTGGTACAGAAGCCGGTTCCAGAGGTGGCCCAGGATAACAATCCAGCCCTCCAGCCATCTCTTCATCTGGTTCCGGCAATGGAGCTGGTGATGGACTAGCCGGTGTTTTATGGAGCTCCAGTGTTGCAGCAGGAGCAGGACTGACATCAGCCAGTGGTCCAGGAGCTGGTTCTGGAGGCGACCCTGGATGGAAATCCACCCTTCCAGCTGGCTCTCCATCTGGTGCTGGCGCTGCAGCTGGTAATGTAATAGATAGTTTGCTATAGAGCTCCGATGCTGGTACCGGAGCAGGATGTACCCCAGGAGATGGTCCTGGAGATGGTCGTTGGGGCAAAGGTAGACCCCGAGCTACTTTTACAAGTGGGACTGGCCCCGGATCTGGAGCTGCAAGAGGAGAAAGGTTCACCAACATGGCTGCCTTTCCAATGATGCAAAACATCCCATTGTCGTGAAGAGAAGCCCAATCCCAAGATTTCCACCCCAGGAAGCCTTCCCAGACTGTGGTCCACCAGAGGAGGCTCTGAAGTTACTCTGAGCTCTGGCTTAGCCCCAGCCTCTGGGGGTCTTCCCATGTCCCCTTCACAAGCTCACATGCAGGCATGCCCAGTCCTCCTCACCCTCTGGCTCTGCCTCAGTGATGTCCATCTGATCCAGCTGGGCCAAGAGAAGTTGGGCACAGTGCTCCAGATGTGAGCCTGGCATGTTCACCTGCACATACTCCACCACGAGCTTTAGGCAGGGGAAGTACGGGGGCTGATCGAAATCCTCTGAGTAGTCCTTCAGCCATGTGCCCAGGATAAAAGAGATGGCGCTGGGGGTGGGTGATGAAGAGCAGGATCAGAGGCCTGACTTTTCCTGCCACACTACCTTCCCAGGGCACCCCTGCAAAGGGCTGGGTTGCTCTGCCTGTCCCTGTCCTTCCAAGGGTCAGCACCACCCTACATCCTGCCCTCTGGCTGTCCTGGCAGTGGCAGGCCTGGTCACTGACAGGGGGCTGGCACAGAGCCTCGGTCCCAGGGAGCTCCCCGTCAATGACCTGACCAACTCTCCCTCCTCCGGGAGCCTGAATTACAGCCCTTTCTGTCCCCTGGCCCTCTCCCCACTGGACAGTAAACCTCTAAGGGCACGGAGATGTGTGTCTGCATGTTCACCTCACAGCCTGGCACACAGTAGTGCTCCAGGATTATCTGATTCTGAGCGACACACAGAGTCTGTCCCCTGACCCAGACACCCAGGCCCTCAGGCCCCTCCTCTGGAGCATGCGCACCAGCGAGCTGCCTGGTTCTCTGTACACGTGTGAGGGTCTCTTCTCCCATGGACACTGTTCTCCCCTGGGATGGGGCCCCACATGCAGCTGAGCACCCACGACTGGGGATCAGGATTCAGGAGCAGTCTCCGTCTCCCCGCACCTGGCAATTCCTGTTTTGGGCCCCAAATAGGGGAGGGGCAAGCAGTGACATGAGGGGATTGTGGGGGGATGGATCCTCTCAGGGGCCTCTCTGAGCCCCCAGCCTCTCTTCTGCTTCCCAGAGCGCCCAGATTCCACCCCTAGGTCTCTATGACCGCTTACCTCCTGCAGGGGGTGCCCCAAACTCATTCCTCTAGTGGAATCTAGATGTGTGAGGCCCAGAGCCTGCCCAGCTCCAGTCCAGACAAAGGCCCGCACAACCTCCACCCTTCTGTAGAGACAGGAAGCCTTCCTTCTCCACCCAAAGTCCACTCACCCTTTCAGCTGGTCCTGGGGTTCACTGTCACCGGCAGAAGAGGGCTGGTTACATCCATACCTACAGGTGGTGTGAGAGTATCACATCTAACGCACTGTGGACACTGACTGCTTAAGATGCCTAGTGTTCCTGTCTGACTCCCCAACTAGAATGGGGGCCCAGGAGGGCAGGGTTTCCTATCTGCTTTGTCCACTGAACGATGTTAAGTGCCTAGAACAGTGTCTGCAAGAGTAGGGGCTGCATGGATAATTGGTGAATGAGTGAACCCAACCAGTACCTTCCCAGGTATCTGAGAGTCCTGGGGCCCCTCTACCAGCCTCCAGGGATCCCAGTTCTTGCTACACCAAGGACAAGGACCCACTAAATGGAATCTCGACCCCCCTTTACAAAGGGGAAATGGGTTTGCTCAAGGGCACGCAGTCAGTGAGAGGGGAGGCAGACAGCTTCTTCATGGGGTAGAGGAAAATAATGTGAACTTCACCACCCCTCCAGCACCCTTTACCATAGAGCTAGGCTCCAGGTACACACTTTCCATGGCTTGTCCCACGTGGTCCTAACAGTAACTCTAGCTGATTGGTCCTTTACCCACCACCCCTCTCGGGGGAGCAAACTGAGGCTCTGAGTGGCAAACTGACATTCCCCAGAACTGGCAGGGGGCAGAGTCCCCACTGGGCTGTGGAGGGTGAGGTGCTCACCTTTGGAACAGCTGGTCTAGGACCTGCTGGGCTGTGGCGTAGCTTCTGTAGGTTCCCAGGAAGATTTTGATGTAGGAGAAGTCACCCTTTAGGAAGGCGGGCACCAGGTGCTCCACCAGCTTCTCTAGTGAGCCTGCCTTGACGGTTTTCAGCACCCAGGCTTCATCCAGGGCCTGGTCTGATCCACAGATACACTTGGGTGGGACAGAGGAGGGACATATTGTCACAGGCGGCCCCATGGACCACCAGGAGGCCAGAGCTCAGCCCAGGCACTCCCCTGCCATCAGCGACCTGTAGCAGGAGGTAGGACATGGGTGCCTCCAGCAGAAAACAGGATTCAGCTTTCCAAACAGAATTGGAGGTGGGGGATGATTACAAACATTAGGAGCCTGAAGTCATTGTGTTAACTAAGTAGCCATGGTATCTCCCTGGAGGAATAACAGTATCCTAGTGAATCCACACAAAATACCCCATTCCAGAGATGAGAAGACAGAGGCTTGGAGATGTTCAGTACCTACTCGAAGTCACCCGGTCAGAGCCCAGAACCATCTGACACTAGGGCTCCGTGATGTTCCCTCTGTGCTATGTGAGGCCTGCTCTGCTCTTGACTCAGAGCAGAAGGTCTGGTACGAGCTCACTCCCTCCCAGCTGAAGACAGTGCACAGGGAAGACACACCCATGAGATGCCCTCTGACTGCAAAGAGAGATATGGGTTTTTCTTTCTGCACATTAAAGGGGGTTCTGAGAACCTGAAGCTATGGAGCACCCAGAACCAGCCAAGGGTGAGATCCTGGAGATCCTGTGGTGGAAGACAGACACCCACAGGGCCAAGGATCTGACCAGATGGCTCAGGAATAGTGAATCTGAATGGCCAGTAAAGAACTGAGAGGGGGCTCAGCTTCTCAGGGCCAACAAGTACCTCAGAGCCTCCCTGCAGTTCCATTGGCCACCCTGAGAGCAGATTGGCAAAATGGAAAAGAACCCTAACGCCCAGAACTGGCTCGATGCAGGAACACAGCCATCGCCACAGACTGCTGGGCCATGGGACTGCGACAGCTGTTTTGGGAAGGAGTCTGGCTCTAGGGATCCTAACTTGAAATGTGCATGTCCTTCCCCACAGCATGCCGGTGCGGGGAGTCTGTCCTCGGTGGGTCACTATGTGAGGATGCACAGTCCTGCAGCCCTGCTGAAAGGGCAGCACAAGGAATCAGTCCAGGGCCAGCAGCAGTGAGAGGCTCAGTCACTGTGGGAACAGGCCTCCCTTCTGGAACATTCTGTAGCTAGTCAGGACACAGCTTCTAACCTGGAGGGGTCACATGATGTGTTCTCCGAGATCACAGGTGGCAGAAAAAGGTGTGTCATAGCCTGAGCCCCACACTTTAGGGTAAAAGAAGCCTGCTAAGTGTGATGATGTGTGAGGCTGGGAGAAGGTATGGAAGGACAGTCCTGCCAACTGCTGCCCGGGGCCCCAGGGTTGGAAGCTAAACATTAAAACAGGAACAACATGCAAAAAGACGCGTGGGCTGATGTGAAGTGAGAACAGTACAAAAAACTGGTTTTTGATATTCCCACATATATGGAGAAAGTGACTTTGTAGCTGGCCAGGGCAGGGAGGGCAGAGGGAGGGGAAAGGGAAGGGTGGTGGCCAATTTCTTTGGGAGGGAACTGGGGACCCCCCAGAGGGAAAGTCCTGGGAGGGAGCTGGGGGTCTCCAGGAAAGTGTCTGGGCCCCAGGCCCCCTCTGGTCATCTCGGGTCCCTGGGTGGGTGCCCCACTTCCCTCCCCCCGCACTCACCCAGAATCTGCGCCAGCCCCTCCTGGCCCCTTTCTTGGGGTAGACCGAGTAGACGAAGCCATCCTCCTTCTCCTGCGGGGAGTTCTGCAGAGACAGTGCCGGCAGGGGCCAGGGAAGCATCAAGGGCCCCTCCGAGCCACCTCCTATCCTCACCCCCTCAGGCCCTTGTGCCCCCTGGGCCTCAGAGGAGCTCCATTTCCCCCTGTATACCACGTACTGGGGGTGGGGTGGGGTGGGCCTGGAGGCTGCACCAACCAGCCCTGGCCAAGTTCATGGATAGAAAAATCAACCTCTGAGTATTGCAGCAGGATCTGGGAGAAGCTAGCTGGCTCAGGGTCAGCAGTGTGGCCCAGGCAATGCCAACAACTAGGACTGAGCATTGACTGCCCCACTCAGGGTGAGCTGGATCTCAGAGAAGGCCCAGGTAAGAGTGCCACTTAGCCTGTGACCCCAACAGTCCCTCCCTAAAGCCCTGGTCTGAACTGGGACCTCTGGGTAGACTAAGATCCCAGAGTTCTGTGTGATCAGGGGGCTTGGGACAGGGACGTGAGGCGGGTCTCCACCTTTGCCACCCCAATCTCTAGTCTCCAAAGGCACCCAACCTGATGAACTGTGCCCACCCGCCACCCCATTCCAGGTCAGACCCAGCCCCACGAACCCAGCGATAGTGAGGGGCTGGGGATGGACCTAGGGGCTGCCCTCAGTGAGTGCCAGTCCGGAAGCAGCAGCACCATTTTCATCATCCTTATCATCACTTCTCCCTCCCAAATCTCCCCAGATCACAGGGCCCCTCCTTCCCTGACCCCCACCCACCTCCCTCCCATTTGGATCCTGCCTCCTCCAACAACTTTCTGCCTCATCAATTCTGTCCTCATTTCCTCCCTGCCCCCATTACCAGGGACCCCACAAGGATAAGGGCTGGCATGGCCTGGGGGCTGGTATGACCTGGGGGAGGGGTGCAGGGCTGCCCAGGTGGGATCACAGTGGTGGCCTGGCCTGGACTGACAGCCCTGGGCCACCCTGTGTTACCTTCGGGTTCTTTTTGGTAAATGGCCAGAACCTTCGGGTATGGGGGATAAGACCATGTCTCAGCCTTCGTGAAAGGGTCGAACTCCTGGATTTCTCAAGCTTCGATACAAGGGAAGTCGAGAGACAGCAAGAAAACATGTTCCTAGCTCAAGCTTCTCCACTCAAGTGAGCTCGGTAGGAGGCTGTGTCTAGAATGTGGGTGCCTGGTTACCAGGGTTCCAAGTTCTGTGTACTCTGTTGTCAGGGAAGTGAGGTCATGTCCCAGGTCCCCTGACCTGGGCCCGACCTCACATAAGACCTCCCCAAAGTCCCCACTGGGCTGCTGAATGCTCACCTTTCCCTATGCATCTCCATAACTATACACAGTGACACCAACGCAGCCCCCCACAGAACCTGGGGAAGGCCTGGGTACAGCCAGGGCCCCAGCTTTGAGCAGACAGAGCTGGGATCAGACACAGCTCATCCCTCTTAACCAGTTTGAGACTCTGAACAAGTCTTTGTCCTTCTCAGAACCTCCCCAGTGCCCCCCCACCCACACAGTGGGGATCATTCTAGCATCTTCCTAGGGACATCAGCAGGTGTATGTGAGATAATACCTATAGGACCCACGGGTTGGTGTTACATGTAGCTAATTAGGGGTGGATTATCTAATAGGCAAGGTAAGCACTGGGCTTACCTGCTTACCAGATCATCTGTAGTGAACATTTTCACATTGTTTTCACCACATCAAAGACTCTGCTTCTAGTATGGCTGGCATCTGTCTCTCTCCCAACCCCACAGCACCTTCCTACAGAATCAAAGCCTCCTTTCGAATTCACAATCCCTGATGGGAGCATATAACCCAGGAAGCAAGGTAAGCACAGGTTTACTTGTGCTTACTTACTAATCTGTAGTGAACAATTTCACATGGGTTTTACCACATCAACGATGTGGTGTTCACCATGCTTACCTTGCCTATAGGATAATCCACCCCTGTAGCTAATGTACAAACACAGCGATGGAGGAATTCCAAGCAGGGGTGGGAAGCAGCATGGAGTACACCTCAAGCTAGGGCTGAGTTCTGGTGGTGTGATCTTGGGAATGTCACTTCCCATGTTGCCCACTTTTCCCAGTCTGAACCAGGAGGGGGTTGGAATTAAATGAACATCAGATATTGTCACCCTCTGCATAAACCCCCACCACCACCACCAATAACTTCCATTATATGTAAAATCTGACCCAGCGCCCCCTCTCAGACTAGGGGATGGGCAGCCTGTACAACGGCTCCCAACAATCCTACATCCTGGTCTCCACATCTTGTGTGGCCCCTTCTCCTCAGTGTGGATAGCACTCAGGGACTCAGTTCTCAAGAATGCTGTTGTTAGGTGCCACTGAGTTCATTTCCACTCATAATGAACTCATTTGGGGCAATCCCTCTTGGCTCACTTTTATTCTCTCTCTCATCTCTCTGTCTGTCTGTCATTTATTTCTCTCTCCCTGCCCCTCTCGCCAGGAAGCAGCTGTGATGTATGACCCACCCATGGAGAGGCCCATGGGAAGTTCCTGATCAACAGACAGACAGGAAGTGAGGCCCTCCTGTCCAACAGCTCACAGAGTCCTGCTCGTAACACTGGAGTGAGCAGGGAGCAGATCCTCCCCAGGCAAGACTCAGTTGAGACCACAGCCCCAGGCTCCTGAGAACTTGGGGCAGTCACCAGGTAAGCCATGCCCAGATTCCTGGCCCACAGAGGCTGTGTGCTGTGTGCTGTTGTGAGTCATTAGTTTTGGGGTATTGTTGTCACAGAGCAGGGGATAACTCCTCCAGCCCACCAGGCCCTGCGTCCTGGACCTGTCCTCCTCTCCTCCTCCCTGCATCTCCTCCCCAGCTGGCTTCAGCCACAATGACTCCTTTCAACCCCCTCTCTGGGCAAACTCACATCTGCCTCCCGGTCTCTGCACCAGCTGTGTCTTCTCCCCGGCACACTGTCCCCAGGCTCATGCAGGGCTGGTCTCTACTGTCATTCTAGTCACACATAAATATCACCTTAGTGAGGCCCTTTGGACCATGCCCCACTTTCATCTCACAGCACCCTGCTTTATTTTCTGTGTAAAACACACTCTCTTCTTTGCATGTATGTTTTCATGCTTTTACCCATCTTTGCATCTCCTCTACAGATTGTGAGCTCCTGGGGGCAGGGCCCATGTGGGTCATTTTCACAACCAGCTCCCGGACCACCTGCTGATGTCAGTCCTACTCCTGCACTAACACTGGAGCTCCATAGTGCACCAGCCATTCCAACAGCAGCCTCATCACCAGCATCAGAGGGACAGCCAGCTGGAGGGGTGGATCGCCATCCTGGGCCACCTCCAGAACTGGCTCCCAGACCACCTCCTGCTATAGATCCTGCTCCTGCTCAACACAAATCTCCATAGAGCGTCAAGTCCTCCATCTCCTGCTCTGCCTCGGGCACCAGAGGCTGGGCCAGTTGCCACACCTCCTCCACAGCCACTCCTCATCCACAGCCGGGAAACGTCAGCTCCAGAACCAGACCCTTTCTTCTTCTCTCCTGAGTGGGGATTTTTTGGTTTTGTCGTAGTATTTTTCCAGATCACTTTATACTTTATAATGTATACTATTTTAACTGATAGATTCCTCATAAAATAAAATTCATTTTAATAGTTTTAAAGTGTGTACTATAGTGGCTTTGTGTACTTTCACAATCTTATTCAACCATCACCAGTATCTATTTCAGGGCATTTTCATCACCGCTGTGATGTTTAATGTTATGTGTCAACTTGGGTAGGCTGTGATTCTCAGTGGTTCAGCAGAAATTATCTAATCTTCATCCATTTTGTGATCTGATGTAAACAATCAATCAGTTGGAAGAGGAATTTTCTTGGAGGTGTGGACTGCAAATTAACACATCTCGTGGTACCTGGTATGCAGCCATTAATCTGCCCAATGCCTTTTTCTCCATCCTTGTTTTGAAGGACCAGCAGAAGCAGTCTGCTTTCAGCTGGCAAGGCCAGCAATACACCTTCACTGTCTTATCTCAGAGGTTTATCAATTCTCCAGCCCTATGTCATAGTTTAGTCCACAGGACCTTGATTGCCTTTCCCTTCCACAAGACATCACACTGGTCCATTACGCTGATGACATTATGCTGTTTGGACCTAGTAAGAAAGACGTATTGGCAAGATATTTGCATGCTAGAGGGTGGGAAATTATTCCAACAAAAATTCAGGTGCCTTCCACCTCAGTGAAACTTCTACGGGTCCAGTGGTATGGGACAAGTGAAGTTGATACATCTGGCCCCTCTTACAACTAAAAAGGAGGCTCAACACCTGGTGGGCCTCTTTGAATTTTGGAGGCAACATATCCCTCATTTGAGTGTGCTACTTTGGCCTACTTCTCAAGTGACTCAAAAAGCTGCTAGTTTTATGGGGCCCAGAACAAGAGAAGCCCCTGCAACAGGTTCAGCCTGCTGTGCAAGCTGCCCTTCCACTTGGGCCATATGATTCAGCTGACCCAATGGTGCCTGAAGTGTCAGTGGCAGATAGAGATGCTATTTGGAGCCTTGGGCAGGCCCCTATTGGTAAATCACAGTGCAGACCATTAGGATTTTGGAGCTAAGCTCTGCCATCCTCTGCAGATAACTACCCTCTTTTTTGAGAAATAACTTTTGGATTGTTACTGGGCCTTAGTAGAGATTGAATGCTTAACATGGGCCACCAAATCCCATGCGGCCTCAGCTGCCCATCATGAACTGGGTGTTGTCTGACCCACAGTTGGATACGCACAGCAGCACTTCATCACTAAATGGAAGTGGTATATACAAGACTGGGCTCAAGCAGGACCTGAGAGCAAAAGTAAGTTACATGAGGAAGTAGCCCCAATGCCCACGGCCCCCACTCCTGTCACATTACCTTAGGAGATGGTTAAGGTAAGACCCTAGCAAAAGTTGCCATACCCATTGTGATGGTTAAAGTTGTGTGTCAACTTGGCTAGGCCATGGTTTGGCAGTTATATAATGATGTAGTTTGGCAGTTATGTAATGACGTAGCTATCCTCCATTTTGTGATATAATATAATCACCTCCATGATGTGTTTTGATGTAATCAGCCAAGTCCCAAATCCATGGGTCAGGCGTCAGGCTGGAGGCTTCTCCAGACTCACATTGCTACAGGAGTTGATGAACCCAAGTTCAGCAGGCAATACGGCAGGCCGCTGGCTCAAGTACCAGGAGCCAGAGGTCAGATGATGACGAGCCCAACTCAGGATCCTGAGCAAGCAAAAGCCAATGAGCTTCACCAGAATATCCATATATATTGGATAAAAGCCACACCCCCAAGGAAACTCCCCTTACAACTGACTGGCTAATCACATCAGGTCACACCATGTAGGTGACTACATTATATCACAAATTGGAGGATAACTATGTCATTACATAACTGCCAAATTACATCACTACATAACTGCCACACCACTGAGAATCATGGCCCAGCTAAGCTGATGCACAACCTTAACCATCATAGTGGGTATGGCAACTTTTGCTAGTTTCTTACCTAACATTCACTATTCCTGTCTTTATTAACATGACCCTGATTTTTTTTTTCAGGGTGGCAAGGTGACCAGTGATAACTTCCTCCCCGGGCTCCCTTGCAGCTAGCAGTGGCCATGTGACCATTTATGGCCAAGAAGATATAAGTGGAAATCTACTGGTCGGGGCTCTGAAAAAGCAATTATTTTCCTGATATAAAGAGACCATTCAGCAGGCACATTATCTTTTGTCTTTGACCATCACCCCTTTTCTGGACTGGAATATGAATATGATGCCTAGAAGTGCAGCAACCATCCTGTGAGCATGAAGAAAAAGGCTGCACACTATAGGTGGCAAAGCAGAAAAGTAAGCAGAGATGCCAGACCAGCTGTGGAGTGCCTTTCTGTGGGCTTCTTGTTATGAGAGAAGAATAAGCCTGCTACTTGTTTTTGTCACTGTAATGAGGTTTCTGTAACATGCAACCAGAAACAACCCTGACTGACAGAATGGGGGGATGGATCCTGAGAGACAGGAAGAAGATAAGGAGGGTATGGGTAGAGAGGATAGGTCAATCTATCTAATAAAGAACTAGACAAAGGGAAAGAAGCAGCAAGAGAAGAGTCAGCTCCAGATTGGGGTTAGATAAACTCCAGATTGGGGGTTGGCACAAGAGACTGCAGCAGCTGAAAAAACAACATGAGTTTTGCTCATGGAGGAAAGGGCGTTTGAAAGGTAGCTCTGTGACTCATGAATCATATCCCCTTAAAGTCCTTCAACAGAGGCACATTAAGAAACAAAACTCCTTTTAAATTACTTCTGGCTGGGATTTTACATGTTTTGTGTGGGGCCCTCTGCAGAGACTGAGCTGTGTGGGTCCCCAGGATTTACTAGGGTTATATAAGCAGTAATTTAGGAAAGTTCTCAATGACTAGAACAAGTATTGATGTAGTGGGAAGAGCAGAGATGAGGAAACAGGAGATGTGAGCTCAAGTCCTCTGTGTTTCACAATTTTCCGTGGCACCTTAAGCAAGTCCTCTGCCATGTCTGGCTCCAGATCCCCCTTTGTAAAAGGAGAGAGGCAGACCAAATCCTCCGTAAGAACCCTTCCGGCCCTGAGACTATATAGTCATCTAGAAGTTACTAAAGAGAAGTACATCTGGCCTCCTAGAAGGACATTCTTCAGGTAGCCTTCCTTTGGGGCTTTGATGGCAATATATGGGTTAGAAGAGGGAAGACTATGCAAAGACAATGCAACCCATCTCAGTGTAGTAAATACCTGTTGCTCAGCTGCTCTGACTGGAGCATTCAGAGGAAGGTGTCCTAAGAATTCCGTCTGAGCTCCTTACCAAACCTACAAGCCCTCCACCATCTGACTTTCTCTGACTCTTCAGCCTTGTGTCCCCTGGTTTCCTGTACATACCCTCCCTTTTTGGTGTCCTGAGCTACTCAGTGACCTTGAAAACCAAACCCAAACCAGCTACCGTTGGGCCAATTCCAACTCATGGTGACCCCATGCGCGCCAGGGCAGAGCTGTGACCCACAGAGTTTCCAGAAGTAGGTCACCTGGGCTTTCTCCTCAGGCACCTCTGGGCAGACGCAGGACCTCCAACCTTTTGGTTAGCAGCTGAACACATTTACCATATGCAACCAGGGACTCTTAGCGTCCTCAGCCTCCTATGACAGTCTATACCTCCTCTACTTGAGCTACACCCTCCTTCTGCCTGAGATGCCTTCCCCTTTTTAATCTTGGAAACTTCTACTCATCCTTCAGCACCCAGACCTAACATCCTGAGAAAAATAAAAGCAACCCGGAGCGCTGTCAGCTTGTAGCTGGCCTAGTTGTTACCAGCTAGGCTTTGATGTGCCCCTGATGGACATAAACAATTTCACAGAGAATGGGCATCAGTTAAGGATGCCAGTAAACGGAAAACAAGACCACTCCATAATCATACCTGAACAAAGATTAAAAACAAAGGCACTGTGCAACCACGAGATTAATCAAACATCCTCCTCCCCAGGCTAACATGAGTGGCTAATGCTTCTTTTCCAGTGATATGCTACCTCACTCCATTCCTCCCACCTTCTAGATAAAAAATACTAGTCACCAAACTGCCCCACTTTCTGACAGCATCAATCCAGAACAGACCTCCACTTCCTTTTATTCTCCCCCAAATAACCAAACAGAAGCCCAAATCCTTGCGGTGTTGGTGAAGAATATTGAATATACCACAGACTTCCAGAAGAACGAACAAATCAGTTTTGGAGGAAGTACAACCAGAATGCTCCTTAGAAGTGAGGATGGTGAGACTTCATCTTATTTACTTTGGACAGGTCATTGGGAAAGACCAGTCACTAGACAAGGACATCACGTTTGGTAAAGCAGAGGGTCAACAAAAACAAGGGAAATCCTCAGTGAGATGGATTGACACAATAGCTACAATAATGGATTCCAACATACCTATGATCGTGAAGCTGCCCAAGACCAGGCAACGCTTCCCTCTGTTCTGCAGAAGGTCGTCACGAGGCAGAGCCAACTCAACAGCAACTAACAACGACAAAAGCAACGCCCGCTTACCCAGAACTCCACGGCTGTCCACAGTGTGTGTTCCCCTTTGGTGCAGCAGGTTATGAACCCAGCTTTACCTGTGGGCGCGTCTATGGCGGTCTCTGGCCGGTGGTCACTGACAGTCCCCTGTGCAGCCTTCTTCAACGCTGCGTAGCAAGGCTGATCTCCCACAGACTTCTGTTACCTACAAGTACTTGCAACTTCTTTGCATACTTTTTGGAACATCACTATTGCAAAGCGTCTTACACTGTATGGCACTTCTTGGTATACACGCTCCAGTACCTCTCTCCCACAAGGCTGTTTGTTCCCCGATGACAGGGTTCATGGCCTCATTATTACTGTTCTCCGCAGCACCTAGACCAAGGCCTGGCACAGAATAGGTCCCCAGGATGTCTTTATTGAATAAATGCCCCAAACTCCCTACCACAAAGCACCACACATAGGCCTCAAAAAATCTCAGAAGCATCAAATCATTCATATCTCATCCTCCTCCGAGCCCCCATCTCATGCAGAACCACAAGATGGGAATATTAGAAAACTGCTCTTCATCAGCACTCCAGATACTGCTTCTAATTTTTGCCTGATGTGCCAGTCCTAACTGTGCAAAGTTGCCATCATGGTCGACTGTCCGCCAGGCCACCTCTGTGACTTAAACATCCCCCAGCAGTGCTACAGCCCTTTATTGAAAGCAGAGGACTGCAAGTGCAGGCAAATAACGGGGACACAGTTAATGAGTTGATAACACCAAGCTCCTTCTCCAGGGGGAAGAAAGGAAACGTTCTCAGGCTGAAATCACCTCTATAAAACATCTGCAAATAGGTGTCCGGGAGGCTGCTGGGAGCCTAGGGTTCCTGTTTAACATGCACAATTAGCATTTTTAGGAAGCAGCTCTTGGGAAATCAGTATGCCCTAAACTATACCCATTATTCCTTTTTTCAGTTTAAGCACACCAGCTTGAAGGTAAGCTGCATTATCCGGGCACGCCCCACTAGACACCATCTCCAGCAGACGGGGCGAATTACCCAATAAGCAAGGTGCTGATGAGGTGAAACCCATGTGAAATTGTGTACTACAGATTAGTGAATAAACACAATTAAGCCCCTTCCCTGCGTACCTTGCCTACTGGTTGATCTGCCCCTGCCAACTGGGGTGGTGGCAGCAACGTTCCTTGTCAGAGGCATCCTGAAGCAATCGCAGCTGCTTTCACCAAGGAAAATGGGCTTTCGCTCAGCTGTACCAAATGTGGAGCAAACAGGATGTAGACTTAAGTGGTCAAAACAGTGGAATTTTTTTTTCTCTCCAAAATGGTTCCTTGAGACAGCAAAACCCAAACCAAACCAAACCCATTGCTGTCATGTAGATTCCAACTCACAGCAACCCTATACAGCAGAGTAGAGCTGCCCCATAGGGTTTCCAAAGCTGCAAATCTTTACAGAAGCAGACTGTCACATCTTTCTCCCATGGAGTGGCTGGTGGGTTCCAACCACTGAGCTTTTAGTTAGCAGCCAAGCCCTTAACCACTGCACCACCACAGCTCCTTAAAAACCCACTGCCATCGAGTGGATTCCGACTCACAGACCCTATTGGACAAGGTAGAACTGCCCCATAGGGTTTCCAAGAAGTGGCTGGTGGATTGGAACTGCTGACCTTTTGGTTAGCAGCTGAGCTCTTAACCACTGCACCACCAGGGCTCCTTCTGAGAGGCATGGGCTGTATACTCACTCACCAGGTTTCACAAGCAAACTTCACATTCCACTCCCGTGTGTCCCTCCCGCCTGCAGCATGCCCCACCCAGCCCCTCACTCCTCCAGTGGCCACTAGGGTTAGTGTTACCCAGTGCAGTAAGTCATGGAGTCAGGCCTCCCCACACTGGGCAGTGTGCCCCACAAACCCCCACCCCTGAGGGCAGAGTGACCCGGCCCCACCCCACACCCAGTAGGGCTGAGCACCACACCACGTGGCCAGCCCTCAGTAGCTCCTCCCCTCTCCCATTGGCCAAGGAAGACCCTTCTCTCCTCCAATGGTGGGTGCTGTGGCCTGGCCGCCCCAGCCTGACTCACGGGTGTGGGGCATGTAAGGAGTTACCGCACAGGGTGACAGATGGCACCAACCTTAGCGACACCACTGCCTTGGCCGCCCCTTCCCCAGCAGCAACACCAGCCTGCCTGCCCCCCTCCAGCGCACCAGACCCTGGGGTCATGTGGGTGTTGCCCCCTGTGACAGTGTCAAGGGTGTAATCTACACCCCCCCCACCCACACACACCCTAGCCATCAAGGAATTAGGATCACAAATACACAGGGGAGAAGGTGCCCAGCACGACTCTCTAGAAAAAGAAAATAATAACAGCTTTTGTCTCTTTTTCCATAGTTGAGGGGAGTTTGAAATATAACAAAATGGCTTTTTTTATCCCAACAAAAATTAATTCTTCCAGCCACAGAAAGTGTTGTAAGCCAGATGCCACTTCTCAAGAGTTTAAGAAACATGTGACCTGGCGAGCCACCTCAATTTCATCACTCATGAAGCGGGGTTCTTCTACCTGACCCTACATCAAAGGGATGTTATAAGAAACATTTGTGCCACAGTGGTGTTCCTCCCGGGGTGCTGGGGGTGCAGACCACACCAGGTGACACTGTCGGGGGGGTGACACCAAAATGACTGTCTATAAAATTACTGTGCAGCGTTTCAGCAGAAATTTGTTATTTTTCATAATAATATCCCTGTAGTTAGTTATAACAGCAAAAACAGATTTTTGTCAGCGCAGCTTACAGGTACCAATATACCTACAAGGCTAAAACTATGCTAATTTGTTTTCTGAATCTTCTAACGGGCTCCAGGCAGAGCTGCTATTATTACCCAATTACAGAGCCACTTGGAAAATCACGTGGTTTCGTCTGCCACGTTTTCCCTGCTGCTGCTGTTTTTTTATGGTCCCTGATTTTGTCAAATTTTCTGATGTTTTAGCAACAGTATTGTGGTAATTAGCGTTTGTGAACTTATATCAACTTTTCTGAGAATGAAGTAGCAACAAAAGGAAAAGGAGAAAAATCAAAAAAGCTTCTGCTCAGTTGCTAATATGTTGTAACTAATAATGTTGAAATTCAATGTAGAAAGATTTTACAGAAAAATTTTGTTAGTATTCATATAATCTAATAAATATTACATTTCAGCAACTTACAGCTATATTTATCACATATTATTCTATGATTAAAATTGATAATAAACTTACATGTATAAGTTATTGATTATATAACTCTGATAACTAAATAGAGAAATTGACGGTTTAAGGCATGAAGCAGGGGAAATGCTATGTTTCTTGACACATGTTTAGAAATATAATTTAAATCTTAAACTCATAGGGATCATGATAGAGAGTCCTGGACAGAGCAGGAGAAAAATGTAGAACAAAACTCAAATTCACAAAAAAGACCAGACTTTCTGGCCTGACAGAGACTGGGGAAGCACAGAGACTATGGCCCCAGGCACCCTTTTAACTCAGTACTGAAGTCACTCCTGAAGTTCACTCTTCAGTCAAAGATTAGACAGGCCTATAAAACAAGCAGTAACACATGTAGGTCAACCATGCATACAAGATATGAGCACAGCAGCCCAAAAGCAAAGACAAGAAGGCAGGAGGGGACCGGAAAACTGGACAAATGGAAATGGGGAGCCTGAGGTCGAGAAGGAGAGAGTGTTGACACATCACAGGTTGGTATCCAATGTCACAAAACAATCTGTGTATTAATTGTTTAATAAGAAACTAATCTGCTCTGTAAACGTTCACCTAAAGCACAATTTTAAAAAAAACTATTAAATTCAGTTTTTAAAAAAAAAAAAAAATTAGTCTTTTTTAAAATTTTCTTTAAAAGCATTCCTGTCTTGCAAATATATATCTGACTTTAAGGAAATTTTCAGGATTTAAGTTTGAATTATGATTCAAAAAAATAGTGACATAGGAAAAAGTGAGTTGGCAAAAAGCACTGATTTCAGTGAAGTCATTCACAGGTTCGAAGCTCTGAAGGCAGGAGAGGAAGGAAAGTTCTGATTTAATCTACATGTTCACCACGTGCTGAAACTCTTGTGTATTTGTTCCTGTTTACTTTTACAGTATTATTTCATTTCTGAATATATTTCCATTGCATTTGTCTACAACTTCTACATTATTTGGGATGTTATTGTTTATGCAAACCTAGTCTATTAATGTATCTCAAGTAATGCTAACGTTTAACGTTAAGACAAATATAATTTTGATGTAGTTCTTAAACGTTTTTACTTCAAATTCTGTTTTCTTATCGAATTTTCACTTTACCCACATGAAACTAAGTAAATGTAAATATATTTAGGCTGGACGTAGGATATCATAATTTAAAGGCGTCATTTTAATTTTGCTAGTTGTGTACATTACTACTATTGTTGTTACGTTCAGTGATATACGGGAATTACTACTGACAAGTAACATCAGTACAGAAAACATTACTAGGGGTTCAGTATGGTCTGGTATGGGAGGAGACTCATGAAGGAGGGGGACACCATGAGCTACCGCACTCGGTGACACACCAACCCTACTGACGCCATTGTTGTAGAATATCTTTAAAGGGCTGTGGTTTCTCAGAGAAAGATGGCATATGAGGCAAGACTATAAAATAAAGTGAGGCCATGCCCATAAGTCAAACAAGTTCTTAGTCCACATGCAAAAATTGGTCTTGCTGCCAAGAATTCCACCAAGCCTAGGGTCAAGGCTAAGAAAGCACCTGGGCACCTTAGGAGATGGTCAGGAGGCCTACAGAGCTCTGAACCTGCTGTCCACACTGGAATACCTGCACATGACATGACTATAATAGTCACAGCAAGGATGACTCCAACGAGTCAGACAGATGGGTCAGTTCACTGCCAGTGCCCCACCACCACTGCTGCTGCTACCACACCATCATCAATAAACTACAACTCCATCATCATTCTACCACCTAGGCCACCAACCAACACCCCAACATCACTCTACCACCAACACTAACAATGTCCCACCAGACATCCCACCGACACTGCTGCTACTAGCATGCCATCGTCAACGAACTATGACTCCATCATCATTCTACCACCTAGACCACCAACCGCCACCCCAACATCACTCCACCAACAACACTAACAATGTCCCACCAGACACCCCACCGACACTGCTGCTACTAGCACGCCATCGTCAACGAACTATGACTCCATCATCATTCTACCACCTAGACCACCAACCACCACCCAACATCACTCCACCAATAACACTAAGAACTCCCCACCACACAACACCACCACTGCTGCTACCATTCCATCATCAACAAATTATGACTCCATCATCATTCTACCATCTAGACTACCAACCACCACCCAACATCACTCCACCACCAACACTAAGAACTCCCCACCACACACCACCCTACATCACCCCAACATCATCACTTGACCAACATCTCACCATCATTTCATCAGCAATACTAACTTTGCCTCTCCATCACCATCAAAAACAACAACCACTCCAATACAACCACCCCAGATCACACCCAAATACCACCACCTCACCATCACTCGACCAGCAACATCTCACCATCATTCCATCAACATTGCCGTCCATCACCACCACAACCATCCCACCATCACCACCCCACTTCAGCCTTCCATCATTCTGTAACCACCACCCCACTATCATCTGCACCACAATTTTACCACCACAGCCTACCACCACTACCACCACCCACCATCACTCATCTCCTCCCATCCCGTCATCACAGCCACCCTAGCATGTGGAGAAAACAAGGTCCTGGGACAGATGACCGCTTGTCTAGACTGTCTGGTAGATTCACACCACCCTTTAAATTTGTCATCAGTGAACATGTAACGAGTTGCCTAGGATTGTGTCATGGATTGAATTATGTCCCCCAAAAAATGTGTGTGTCAATTTGGCTGGGCCATGATTCCCAGTATTGTGTGGTTGTCCTCCATTTTGTGATTGTAATTTATGTTGAAGAGGATTAGGGTGGGATTGTAACACCCTTTCTAAGGTCACATCCCTGATCCAATGTTAAGGGAGTTTCCCTGGGGTGTGACCTGCCTCACCTTTTATCTTAAAAAAAAAATTATCTTACAAGAGATAAAAGCAAAGGGAAGCAAACAGAGAGGGGGACTTCGTACCACCAAGAAAGCAGTGCCAGGAGCAGAGCGTGTCCTTTGCACCCAGGGTCCCTGCACAGAGAAGCTCCTGGACCAAAGGAAGCCAACGGACAGAGAAAGCCTTCCCCTGGAGCTGACGCCCTGAATTTGGACTTCTAGCCTACTAGACTGCAAGAAAATTAATTTCTATTTGCTAAACCCATCCACTTGTGGTATCTCTATTATAGCAGCACTAGATGACTAAGACCAAAAGTAACAACAGCTTATAATTTTGAGTGCTTACTATGTGCCAAGGACCTCTCTGAGTGCTTTTCATGCACCCATTCACGTTAACATGTACACAGTAAGTGCCATATAACCCCTATTTTAAAGACGGAGAAACCTCAGCACAGAGAGGCTGAATAACTTGCTGAAAGTTTTGCAGCTAGTAAGTGTCCGACCTGGGATTTAGCCCCAGCCATCCAGCCCAGAGCCCACTCCCTTAACCACTGTGTCACTGTCACCTCCCAATACAAACTTAAGACGCTTCAGTGAACAGCATGTGTGAAGGTCAGCAGTGACGGGGGCGCCAGGGCCATAAAGTGAAGCGGGCCGCTGCAGCCGCTCACACTCTCCGTGCTAATATTTGCCCACCAGCTGTACACCACATGCTCCAGGAACTAAGCCACACCGTAAGAACGGCGTGGGGGCAGTGTCTGACCTTCGCCAACCCCACAAGACGGAAGGAGAACGAGATCCACAGCCCAAGGCTGAATCCTGTGAGGCGGAGGTCAGACATGCCTCCCCTCTCCGCCATCTTTCCCGACTCCGGCACCAACCTCCCTCCCACAGCAGGCTTTACTTCTCTGCTGGGTTCCATAATTCATTGCAATGGCCACACAGAACTCACAGACCATACTCGCCATATGGAGCTGATTAGGATTCAAGCTCAGAAACACTCAGGACAGGGTTCTTCCATCAGGACAGCCTCCCCCTGGCCCTCAGTCTCCGTCCAAAGGCACTCACCTTTCTATCTCGGTGGGCCAGGAAGCCCACCCTGCTGTCTCCTGCTGCTGGGTCTCTCCTCCCATGGTGGTGGGGGGTTTCTCCCCTATGCTCTGGGATTGGTTCTTTTTAGGCAAACCTGCCCAATCCCCTTGGATTACCCTATCACACAGTCCCGCCCAATCACCTGGGTGGGAGTTATAAGACCATGGCTAGAAAGGCCACACAGCAGTCATCAATCAGTCACTCACGTCAACGCTAGAGTCTCTACCGTAGTTTAACCAGCAAGTGGCAGTGACTCCGTCCACACAGCGTTCTGCTGTCCTACCTCCTTCAGGTCCCGCTGTTCCCAGTGCGACGCTGGCTTGTAAGAGTGGCCGCTGCCCTTTGCAACTAGGCTCCCTAAGACGACCTCTGATGAGTCGGAACCGACTCGACGGCACTGGGTTCTGGGTTAAGACGACCTCTATTCTGTGCCCTTACATTACTCTGACCTGAGTACTGATGTGGCCAAAGGACAGTGGAACTCCTGAAACTGTTCCCATTAAAATCAGCTGCATTACCAAGTGGATGGCCTGGCTGGGGCCTCGGTGTTTTCAATTATAGGATCATGGTCTTTCTCCACCTAAAAAATTCTGATTTCCCTCCCTCCTTCCTACACCAATTACCACACACACACACACACACACATCATACATATACACACACCACACACAACATACACACACATGCACACCACACACACCCCGCACACAGCACACACACCACACCTTCCTCTGAAAACAGCTATTATATTCATAAAGATTACAGCCAAGAACCCTTAACTATGCTTCAGCCCTGAGGAAGGGTCTGTTCCCTACCAGGATAACAAACCCAGCACCCTCTCTGCACTGCAAGGCTTTAGATTTTTTTTCTTTTTTTTTTTTTTTTTAACAACAGCAAACAAGCTTCCTGGCCTCATCTAGCACCTGGGAGACTCACTCTTCAGGGATTCACAATACAAGAATTTTTCATCTTTTGGCAGGGCCTCAGCTACAGCTAGAGTCTCATCACAGGGCCCCAATTACACGGCTAACAGTAAAGAAGAAAACTTGAACCAATTTTAGAACGGGTTAAGAGGGAATAAGAAAAATCCCTGCTGGGCTCTTTTAAAACATAAGTAAGAAAACAGTTCTCTCTAGTGGTCTACTTGGGAATTGCAGCTGTGATCTTCTGTGATTAAAACCATTTACCAGTAAGTTCTCCAGTGTCTGAAGGTTAATGAATTTTCTGGGATTGTACTGGCAATCAGATAAAGCCTATGGATCCCTCCTCAAATTCATAAGGTGCAATACATAGAATGGCAGAGAAAACCAATTATATTTAGATTCATTCATCAAATTACCGAAGAAAGAAAGTGCAATATACTAGTAGGTGTGTTCCTTTAGCACGGTTAAGTAACAAGACCTGTAGTGGTTACTTAACCTAATAGCCATAATGCAAAGTAGTGACGAGCATAAATGATATTTTGAAAAATCAGTGGCAACTGTAATATGATATGGATATAGCTGAGATTTCTGTAAGTGACAAAGTCACGGTTTTGCTAATACCACAAAGGTAGGTTTGTTGCCATCCATAATCGAAGGAAATTCTAAATTTCAATTAGGGGTCAGTAAACAAAAAGATCTGCAGCCTTGGGGGCACCATGGTTAAGAGCTCAGGTTTCCAAGGAGCAGCTGGTGGATTTGAACTGCTGACCTTTTGGTTAGCAGCCAAACTCTTAACCACTGTGCCACCAGGGCTCCAAGTAAAGGGCCAATCAATAAACTCACAAAAATCCCCACAAGTGAGGAAGAAGTTTGCCTATCCTGGTAATAATCAAAGGTCCTGGATGGCGCAAATGGTTTGTGCTGGACTATTGGTGGTTCAAACCCACCCAACAGCTCTGCAGAAGAAAAGACCTGGTAACCCGCTTCCATAAAGATGGTTGTTGTGTGCCGTGAAGTTGATCCCGACTCATAGTGACCCTATAGGGCAAAGTAGAAATGCTCCATAGAGTTTTCAAACCAAAACCAAACCCACTGCCATCAAGTCGATTCTGTCTCATAGTGACCCTGGAGGACTGGGTAGAACCGCTCAATAGGGTTTCCAAGGCTGTATATTGTTATAGAAGCAGACTGCCTGCCATATCTTTCTCTCACAGAGCAGCTGGTGAGTTCGAACCGCCAACCTTTTGGTTAGGAGCTGAACAATTTAACCACTCCGCCATAGAGTTTAATGGCCGTAAATCTTTTCAGAAACAGACTGCCACATCTTTCTCCTGTGGAGCAGCTGGTGGGTTTGAACCACCAACCTTTCAGTTAACAGCCAGGGGCTTAACCACTGCGCCACCAAGGCTCTTTCCTATAAAGATTACAGCCAAGAAAACGCTATGGAGCAGCTCCGCTCTGCAACACGTGGGGTCTCCATGAGTCAGAACCAACGTGACGGCAACGGGTAGTAATAATTAAAACAGTCAACAGTGTTTGAGTACTTCAAAGGGACTGGTCTCTGGCCACATGCTCTTTCAGACAGTCTGTCATTCTGAGGGAGGTTCACTCATGAGGAACCGAGGCTTCAGGGAAGGTGTCTTCCCCAGAACCACATAGCTGGCTGGTGGTGAGGCCAGGATCTGAGCCCAGGCTGGTCCAGTTCTAACACCAAGTCTCTAACCACTACATAGCACTAACTCAGTGGGGAGCAGCCTCACCCCAGAAGAACCCCAGTGCTGCCCACTGCTTGTGGTGACAAGGTCACGTGGAAGTCAACCACAAGCATGGGTACAAGCAAATCTGTCCTATAGATGCCCCGGGGAGTGGGACTGAAGGGGTCAGCTGAGGGCCCCACACAATGGGCAATGCCCACACAGAAGAGCAATCAAAGACCTCTGGCTGGACTGCCCAGCCCGCTTTCCACAAGCCTCTAATCTACGAAGAATTCTGCAGCAATTCCAACTATGTCCCTTCTCCCTGCTGGACTACTAAACCTCATCTGACCACAGCCACCTGGGACTTTCTGCTGCCAACAAGATGGGTTCCTCCCTCCCTGCCTGACCTCTCTCACCTCAGGAAAGCCCCACACGTCCCTTGTCTGAAACACTCCACTGTCCAAACACTGCCACCTCTCCACTCAACACCCCCACGTGCGCACACAAGCACACACCCACACATGCACACACACACCCCCACGTGCACAAAGCACACATGCACACACATGCACACACGGAAGTGGCGGGCAAGCTCCCTTGCCCAAGTCTACCCTCTATAGGAAGGAGCACCATTTGGCATCTCACTGGCTTCACCCTTTAGGCCCACCCTGGATTCCTGGCTTCAACTCCTCCTCAGCCATGACCGCCAACTGTGGGTTCTCCTACAGTTGCAAGCCCTGTGAAATGCCCCTTTTCTCCCCCACAGGCTCAGAGGAGCCTCTTCAGGGCCACCTCCCTCTGAAGCAGGTGTACCTGGCTCACCTGGCTCTCCCTGCTCTGCAGGCCTCTCCCCAGGGCCTCCCAGGACACCCCACCAAGGACAGACTGAGGGTGGCCCGTGAGCCTGGATGCACCAAGTCCCCTCATTCTTGGGATCCAGGTTCCCAGCCCATTTCCTAGGAGTTTGAGAGAGCGAGTCCTTCAGGGCATTTGGGCTCTGAACCACATCCCATGTGTTAGGCTGAGCGCTGGACCCTCCGAAATCAGCCTTTGTCTCTTCACTTCCCTTCACATACTTCACCAGCCTTCACCAGATTCAGCAGTTGTGAGAAAATGCGAGGGCAAGAGTCTGTCAGATAGAGCTCAGGGTGGGGCGCGCTACTGAGGACGTCGACGCCTGTTCTGAATGCCCAGAAGTGAAAACCAGAACTCTCTGAGAAAACCCCTCTGGGCCCTGTCTCCTCACAAGCAAGAGCAGGCATCTTGCGGCAGCCCTCCGTGTGCCCGCAAGCCTGCCACAGAGCTCTGGGAAAGGAGCCGCTGAAGCTTCCTTTGCTCTGAGAGGCCTGGAGGCCTGAGGGCCTCACCCCTGGATTTCACTCAGCTCTTCCTCAGATCTGCTGCATCTCAGGAAGGGGCCCCAGCAAGCCTCAAAGGCTCTTCTGGGGCCAGCAGGGAGCCTCATCCCTGCAAAGCACCACTGTGTCCAGTGGGTTCATTTCCACCACAAACAAAACAGCTGTCCCAACAACTGGCACAGGCCTAGGCCGCACCTGAGCTGACCAGACTGGGACCATTTGGGAAGTATTTCTGAGTGCCAGGCACATCCTTCCATGAGTAGATTGTTTTAAGAAATTTGGAGTCCTGCACAGGGGCCTTGAAAACCACCTTCCAGGCACAGGACACTTTCTCCTGAGACTGTGATGCACGCTTCTCCTCAGCTCTGTCGAAGAAGACGGCTACTTTACCTCTTTTCTGTTCTGCTGACTCGTAGGTGGGAGCCTTGGGACCCCTCTTTCAAACTCAGTCTCTGAGAGCCACGTTACCGCTGCTCATCAATTCCCCAACGTGAGTCACAGCCAATCCCACAAAATGACTGCAGCATTGTTGCCAGACCATGGAGGTAGGGGTGCACTCCGTAAACACTGTCATCCCAGAGACATCCCCAAATACAGCGGGTGGCTGTGAAGAGTCCACCAACCCAGGTTCACAGGAAGTAGCTGTTTCCTTATTTTCTTGAATCAATTTGTTACTGACCTTGAAGCCCCTCCCGCAGCATGATGAGAAATTCTCTCAGTTAATTACTGGCTCAGCACACAAACCCCCAAGGTGGCGTGGTCCTGGGTCATCCGTCTATGCTGCCAGCTTCATGGTGCCCTCAGACACAGCAGCTCACTGGCTTTCCTGCCTCGGTGAAGCACAGGACCCTCTAGGAACGCTGAGACACCCCTCCCACACCCAAAAGCCATCCACTGTGAGTTTTTGACACTTCCTTCAACTCCTGGCTCCAAAGACTTCTGGTCCCCACCTCCTCTGGGAACAAGCCCTGGGACAAGAACCTGCGACACACTGTTTAAGACAGGGAGGAAGAATTTCACCACAACAAAATAAAAATAATATGTTTTAAAAAAGACAGGGAAAAAGACACCCACAAATTCACATCTTAACTCAGTATCCACCTTCAAACCTATCTATTGTTATTCCTAGCTCATTTCCTCTCTGTCCTTCCTTGAGGGCACAGTTGTATCCCCAACACTTAGAATAGTAAGCACTGTCTCAACATACAATTTTTAAGATTGGGAAGAAAAAAATGGGTGGATGGATGGATGGATGGATGGATGGATGGATGGATGGATGGATGGATGGATGGATGGATGGATGGATGGATGGATGGATGGATGGATGGATGGATGGATGGATGGATGGATGGATGGATGGATGGATGGATGGATGGATGGATGGATGGATGGATGGATGGATGGATGGATGGATGGATGGATGGATGGATGGATGGATGGATGGATGGATGGATGGATGGATGGATGGATGGATGATGGATGATGGATGATGGAGGGAGGGAGGGAGGACAGACAGATGGACAGAGGATGGATGGATGGACAGAGGATGGACGGATGGATGGATGGATATATGATGGATGGATGGACAGACGGACGGATGGATGGGAAGAATGGGAACAAGTGCCCTAAGAAACAAATTCCCCAAGAAGAAGGTGCTTTAGAAACACTCTAACTTTAAATTTCAGTAAATCCCAGCTCCCTCAGACACCAGCCTGAGGTACTCAGCATCTCTGTGCCCTGCCTCATCTCCTATAAAATGGGGATTGAAATTACCACCCACCTCACAAGTGGCTGGTTGGCTAAATCAAGTGAACGGACGCAAAATGCACAGAAGACGACCTGGAGCAAGATGAGTGCTCGGTAAAAGACAGCTAATTGTAGCAGCAGCAGCAGCCAAGAGGAAGCTGCGTGTCTACAGTAGGTCCGACCGGAGGCTAACAGGTGAAGGGGAACAGAGCTCCCCCTGCACCCCAGCTACTCAACAGCCACGTGACCCTGGATGAGAAACTGCCCAGCTGCTCTGCAACTAAGTCGACCCCTCGTTTAGAATGAGGAAGAATAAAAAAAACAGCAGTTCCGTGAGGTTCCTAGGAAACTTCAGTGAACGATCATTAAAGACTCAGCACAGGACCTGGGCCTAGTAAGTGTGTAGCTGATGCTGAGCAAGAGATTATTAGATCAAACAGGGCTGCCATTATGACATCAGTGAAATAGAACAGCCGTTGACTACAGGGGGAAACGGGGTCGGTAAAGATTGCATCAGAAGTGAAATATATGCACAGCATGATGAAACGACACGTTACATATATATATACACCAAAAACCCAACCCATTGCTGTCGAGTCGATTCCAACTCATAGCAACCCTATAGGACAGAGTAGAACTGCCCCATAGGGTTTCCGAGGAGCTCCTGGTGGGTTCGAACTGCCAACATTTTGGTTAGCAGCCAAGCTCTTAACCACTGGGCCACCAGGGCTATATATATATATATATTTACAACAATACATTTTTAAAAATTTAAGTAAAATATGACTGCCACATTTAAAAGTGCTCTGGAGACAGTGTGACAAACTGAATATCGCAGAAAAAGAAACTCTGAATTACAAGACCAGATCAAGAAACTCCCAGATTTAAGGGTTGAAGATCAAAATAATGGATAAGGAAATAATGGCTAACATTACTGAGCTCTTGTTATGTGCTAGGTACAAAGGAAGTACACGGAGCAGTCCAGCATCTATGATGACAGGAATTCCTGAAGGCTATCAAAACGCCCATGGAGAGAATAAATTGAGCTTAAGAAAGACTTGAGTGTTTTCTTCCAGAGGCTCATGCCTTTTCAGGTAATTTTACTAAACACAGGCCTTTGCCTGGAGAAAAATCTGGATTTTAGTAGTAAAAAATGTACAAGATTACCTGTAAAAGCCCTGCACACCCTGCTCAGAACTGAAGCCGTTCCTTAAATCCACCTCTACGGCTGAAGATTGGGCCTATAAAACAAACAATAACACCTGTGAGGAACATGCTACTTAGTTCAATCAAGTGTGGGCAACACCTGCCCAGAAGCAAAGACCGGAAGGCAGGAAGGGACAGGAAAACTGGAGGAATGGACACAGGGAACCCAGCCTGGAAAGGAAAAGGGGGACAGTGCTGACACAATGCAGGGATTGCAACCAATGTCACAAAACAATTTGGGTACAAATTTTTTAATGAGGAAACCAATTTGCACTGTAAACTCTCACCTAAACACAATTTAAAAAAAAAAAAAAAAGAAATATCTGTTTAGCAGCAGACATTTCTTGCACACCACTATGGTCTAAGTTTTAAAATGTCTCCCTTTGTGCAGAGTTCCCTCAGAGCTCCCAACTTCAAACTTACATACTATTTCCCGCCTGAAAACACCATAAAATAACAAAAGAAACTGACATGGGAAGGGAATGATGTGAAGAGCCCCTTTGAGAAAACAAAATATGAAATAAGAGAGTGACTCTTCCTTTAGGAAGCAAATGCTCTTTCATTAAAAGGAAATGAAGGCAACAGCTGAACCCAGACGACCTTTGTGGGGCCACCACTATTCCACGTATCCCTGCCTTTCTGTTGATGAGAGAACCTCACGGATGTAGTATCTTCCATTCATTCAGAATAACCCAGGAAGCTAAACCAGGAAACTATTTGCTAATCAGCCACACCAAGTCATAAGGAATCCATTTCCTACCATTGTTGTAGTGGAGCCCTGGTGGTGCAGTGGTTAAGAGCTTGGCTACTGTAATAACTTACGACAAACTCAGTGGCTTCAAATAACACAAATTTATTATCTTACAGTTCTGGAGGTCAGAAATCTGGAATGATTCTCCCTGTGCGAAGTCAAGGTGTCAGCAGTACTATTTCCCTTCTGGAGTCTAAGGAGAACGTCCCCTTACCTTTTCCAGTCTCAACTGCTGCTCGCTTTCCTTGGCTCATGAGCAGAGAAACCATTTTGCCACCCAGGGACTCCCAATTCAGGATAATTTCCCCTTTTCTTTTTTTTTAGAGGCTTTGTTGCCTTTTTTATTAAAGGTTTCTCACAGGTTTGCTTTTTCTCCATATCTGCTCTGCGGCCTCCTTGGCTTTCTTTGCTGGGATCCAGGCCTTGGCACAGACCAGGCAGGACTGGCAAATGCCTTGAAGTCCTCCTCCTCCTGTGTGATGAGCCAGGCTTTCTCCCTGTGGGCGTTCTGTATGGGCGTCACAGATCCCGTCAGCGGAGCGGCCAGTTTGAGCTCCCAGCCCTGCCACTCCCTTCTTGGGGGTGCAGGGCTTGGAGGGGTGGGAGGAGATGAGCTGAGCAGGTGCCTCCAGCGCTGCTCAGGGCCTGCAGGCACTCAGGAAATTCATCTGCCTCCTCAGATCCAGAGATCCCCATGGTCCAGGCCACCTTCTTGTGGTCGCAGGCCACATTCAGCTGTTCCAAACTCAAGCCCCTGCCCGCTGTCCTTGGCTGAGGTGCCCACTGCAGGGTCCCATACTATGTATATAGGTCTGGGCTGCAGGGGCCCTGTGTGGCCTCCTCCTGGAAGCCCCCTCCTGGAAGTGGGGCCCACCACCCTCCAGGTCAGGAGAAAGCAGAGGAAAATCTCAGCTCCCTGTTTTAAGGCCACCTAATTTTTTTAATCAGCAACGCTAAGTAGACCTAGTGGTTAAAACCATCAACTGCTAACCGAAAAGTTGGCAGTTCAAAACCACCTCAGGAGAAAGGTGTGTGGCAGTCTGCTTCCATACAGATTTACAGCCTTGGAAACCCTACAGGGTCTCTATGAGTGGGAATAGACTCCACGGCAGTGGGTTTGTTTTTTTTTTTTAATTAGCAACCTGAATTTTATCTGCACCCTTAATTCCTCTCTGCCTTGTAACCTAATATATCCACAGGTCCAGGGGATCAGGATGAAACATCCTTGAGCCATTATTCTAATACTGCCTACCGCACTTCCAAAGGAAATTAACGTTATGCTCTGGTCCCTCTTTAAACACAGCTATTTTCTATGATTCAATATTAAAGGTTTTCTTGATGAAAACGTGGGTCTAAAATATAAATCTGTGTAAATGATTATGACACGTGCTCTGGATAATTACGAAAAACCACAAAGTACAGTCGGATTAGAGATTAGTGGTGACTCACACCTGTCATTACGGTTAATGTCAGGGGTAGCTGAACTTAAAACTACCTCTCACAGGTTTCCAGCTAAGAATGCAGGCTTTGCTCTCCATGGGAGCCCTGGTGGCGCGGTGGTTAAGAGCTCAGCTGCTAATCAAATGGTCGGCAGTTCGAATCTACCAGCCACTCTTTGGAAACCTCACGGGGCAGTTCTGCTCTGTCCTATAAGGTCGTCAAGAGTCACAGTCGACTTGACGGCCACGTGTGTGTGTATGCCCTCCATGAAAGAATCCAAGGCAGATTTTGGTTTTAGATCCAACTGTCACAATTCACAGTGCCCCTTCCCATAGAAGGTCACACCCTCCGCTTCTGGGAGTTTATAAACCTAAACACGACCGGAGCTCTGGGCGCTGGGAGCAGAAAGTCTCTGAGGGTGCAAACTGGGTCACTGAGAGGTGGGTGTAGGAAGGACCCTTGCTTTTTAACACACACCTTTTTATAGCTTTTGAATTTTGTACCATATGCAAGTATTATCTATTCAAAGAGTGAACTAATTTTAAGGATATATTATACAGTCCAGTCTACTGTCGTAGGCTGGTGGAGGCTGAAGGGGCCATTCTTCTTCATCCCTTTTCTTCCAGGTTCCAGTGGACAAAGGGGGCATTGGTCTGCTGGGGGACCTCATCAGGAATCACGGCTGCTCACTGGCAACAGAGAAGCCCACACAGCTGGGGGAGCTGAGGAAGACAGATATTAAGAAAGGCAAGACCAAACCTCCTGAATGTTCAAAGGCCACCCTGAGAAGGGGACAGAGAGGGCCCAGCTATTCCTGGGTTATAAGCGACAATGTTGTCACAGTGGCTGCAACAATGGGCTCACGCATAACAATGACTGTGAGCATGTGCCAGGCGGGGCAGTGTTTTGTTGTTATACAGGGGGCTGAATGCAAAGGTCAAGGGTTCAAATCGAGATGCATAAAGTAAAAATAATGCCATTTTAAAACACTAAAGATTTGGCAGAGGAAAGGAGGGAACACAATAGTCGACTAATGCCCTCAAAAATGGTTCCAAATCACTAGAAAACATAACCCAAGAAATGAAAGACAGGAAAAGGAAATAGAAAACACAAAATGTTTATATCAGACAAAATGGCAAAATAGCATATAAATTATGATTTTAACAAAATTACCAATTGGTTATATTTCCCTATTCCAAACCAGAAAAAAACAAACCCACTACCAACTCATAGGGACCCCATAGGACAGAGCAGAACTGCCCCAAAGGGTTTCCAAGGAGCAGCTGGTGGATTCAAACTGCCGACATTTTGGTTAACCACCTGAGCTCTTAACCACTATGCTACCAGGGCTCCATACTTCCCTATTAGACTGCCATAAAAAACATTTTTAATTAAGAAAAAAAAAGGATTGGGGCAGATTGGATCAAGTAACTAAACCTCAATCTCTAAAACCAAGGTTTTAGACTCAACGGCAACGAGGAAAACCAAGGTACACGTAATAAAGTAAACAAAAAGCAAGAGTGGTGACATTAACAAAATATAACCCAAGGTGCAAAAAGAATAAAGGTCACTTCTTGTTCACGACAGACACAAATAACATGAATTTGAGTCAAACGGCTTCGAAGTACGCAAAGCCTGAAACAGTTAAAAATAACAGAACTTCAGAAATCATGGTAATAGGACCCTTCACCTTCTCCCTTTCTCACTTGGCTCAGTTGCAAGGCACTTGGGCAACTTAGGAAAAAGGCAGGCTATTGGGGCCCCAGAACTCAGGGAAACGAGGGTCCCCAGCCAGCAGGCATGCCAACAGGCATCAAAGGCTGACCACGTGCCTACACGCCCCATAGCAGGCAGACATGCTGGTCGGCGGTGGCCGGCTCTCTGGAGCGCAGGCCTGGTTGAGTTCTTAAACCCCCAGGGCTGCTGACATCTGCTCAAAGGCAGCTCCCAAGCAGTGCAAGTAAGCACAGCTTCTCAGACCCCTTCCATTCAGGCTTCAGCAGAACCCAAATTCCAGGGGCTGTCCCTTAGGTCCCACTGGTCTCTCAGCCCATTCCTCTGGGTTCCTGCACCCCTCAGTGTCAGCTCCACGCTCTCTTTGCCAGGTGGCAAAACACCAAACCCATTGCCACTGAGTTGATTTCGACTCATAGTGACCCTATAGGACAGTAGAACTGCCCCATGGGCTTTCCAAGGAGCAGCTGGTGGACTTAAACTACAGGCCTTAAGATACCAGACATGCGAAGACAAAGTCAAGGTGTAACTATGCCCAAGTGTTGTATGTTTTCAATATATGGAATGGGGCATCAGGCTACTGGCTCATTTGCTGGATAGCACCTGTTCAACAAATCTGACAAACATAGAAAATCAACACGTCTTCCAGTAAAACTTGAGTATCCTGTGCTATATAATAAAGCAGTTGCTTCTGACCTCAAAACATGGGAGATCTAGGATGAAGGTAAAAATATGTAAATGTTTTAAAAAATGAACACATTCTACCATCCCCCTTTCCCTGATCAACTAAGATGATAATCTTGCTGACCGTTTTCAAAAATTAACCCAGAAAAATGGTACCTGAGGAGAGATTATTCCTCTGAAAGGACCGGGGCAAATCTTAACAAAAACCACAGCCGATGCATAGAATTAAATCGCAGGCTGGCAGCTACAAGGAAACATTTAAACCACCCGGCCGCCTTTCACGGTTGCATACAAAGTGGGCATTTTATTTCCCGCCACACCATTTGTCAAAGGAAGTCTGGAAAATCACAAAGCTAAAGGAGAAAACACTTCAAATAAGAATTCATACTCCAAAGAAGTAAGAATCTTTCAACTTTTATTTCTAGGATACATTCATCTGGAACCTTTTTGTTTCTTTACAATCTTCCCCCTAAGAGAAATGAATACAGTAAAAATATAATCCAACTACCAGCAATGCTTTGTAACCAGAAAAGAATCAAAAATCTCTGGTGTGATAATATAGGATTTTTTTAAAAATATAAACTTCATACTGGAAATAAAGCCTGAATATTCTCTTCTCTTTAAAAATATAATTTTTCCTTCTTTACTCTTCCACGTAAATCTTATAATCGACCATTTAGTTCTAAAGTCTACTTTTAAACCAGCAATTATAACACAACATTGCTTTTTTTCTACTTTGTACCCTATTCTGTACTACGAATCAACTAATAATTGTGGAAGTCTTAAAAATGAGATGCCACTAGATTATAGAGCAAGATTCAAGATATACTGACCATAACAAAAAAATTATTTCCCCGTTAGCAAACTAAAATCTACTTACAGATTGTGTTCTACTTCAGCTGTGAAATTAGAAATGTGTAGAAAGCACTCTGTGAACTGTAAAGCTCTAATGGAAAGTGTTTTTAAAATCTGTTTTGGCTGGAAAGGCCAACTGGGATGAGGTGTCAGGGACACAAGGCTGTGAAACCTCACCCTTTTTTTTCTGTTAACTACTTAGATTTGTGAGGGGAAACAATAATTGCAAAGAAGCTGGGTGTCTGGGTGTGGAGTATTTCAACAAGGTTGACTGGTTTGCAGCAACGTACTACTGTTCTTAACTGAGAATTAAAAAAATAAGGGGCAAAGGACTAGCTCTCTAGACCAATACTTGACAAGAGACTGAGAGGTCAGGCCATGTCTCCAACTAGGAGTAAGAGAAGTTGGATGGCTTTTTCCCCACTTCCAACTAGGTCCTCTATGCAATGTTTCATTACTTTAAGTATCATCTATCTTAAAATGGTACTCCAAAACCCAACGTAAATGGCCTGGAGATGGTTTCCTTTCCTTAGGAAGATAATCAAAGAGCCTAACTATAACCATGTACACGACACGCCTGAACCACAGTGACACCTTCCACCTACCTCCAACTGCGCAGCACTACGCACAACAACTTTAGGGTATTTGTGATACATGGAAAGCTAAGTAAAGAATAAAGAAGTTCAGTAACAATCTCAGCGAGGGCTTTCTTCTCCTTTACCAAAAAAAAAAAACGCTGCCATCATTTCCGACTCATAGCAACCCTATAAGACAGAGTAGAACTTCCCCATAGGGTTTCAAAGGCTGTAATCTTTATAGAAGCAGATTGCCACATCTTTCCCCTGTGGAGTGGCTGGGGGGTTCGAACAGCCGACCTGACAGTTAGCAGCCGTGTCACCATGGCTCCTTAACAAGAATGTGAAATAGCCATGAGGAAAGCCTCCTCTCGTGAGCGATGGTAATTACTGAAACCAGATATGCCTTTGGAGACAGACCCAGCAGTGAAGGGCTGCAGAAACTTGGTCACGTGCACCTAGACATGGGTGACCAAAAGGAAGTATCTTCAGCTACTTAGGGGTGAGTGAACACAGTGGAGAGAACGGCTCTGGGCTGCTGCGTAAAAAAGACTTTGCTAACAGAGGTGCAGAGTCAGGTGTGCTGAAAGAGGCTGTCACAGGCAGCTGCGGGGCCTCCTTCCCTAGAGCTTGAGCGATGTCCCTGTGGCTCTCCAGGAGCAGGCCTGGCTAAGCACAAGGAGCAGGCTACCTGGCCCCGGAACTTCTCTTCTTGGCCCTTGGATGCACTTACCCTTTTCTTTAGTGCCCTCTTCCCCCAAGAGAATATTCAGGCCAGTTTTGTTGTTTCTGCATGAGTAAGAATTATAAACTAGCAATCTGGGATATCCCAAACTCTCACTGAGTGTCCTGTGTTAGTATATGGTATCGTGAGTAATAAGAATGCGGAACTTAAACGCCATTTATACAACAAACTCGCCCATGTCACACTGTGATGGATCCATATTATTAAAACTTAGCAATATGTAAAAAAAACTACTTCTGCCAAGACTTAACTGTTGGACTTTAAATCAATTTCAATATTCCACGTAATCAAAGGTCATTTATATTGAAGTAACAGGCCTCCAAGTTTTCTACATACAATAAGATTTTTTTAAGTAATACACGTATTTTTAAACCAATCCATGCCCTCTTACAATCATACCTTCAGGCTAACACTGAAAATAAACCTGAACTGTCAAAGAGAACAACAGTGGATCAAGTAACAGTATCATTTAGACTAAACAATAATGAAAGAATGGGCCGGCATTAAAACTCAAGAGATCAACAGATTCATTGACCATCTGCTCAAATGCCTACTGTGTTCACAAACGAAGCTCCCGCAGGAGAGCTCCCACTGAGATGCTAGACAACCCGCTCCTTTCTCGTTTCCACATTCGGTGACGCAAGTCTTCACTACTTTACTGAGGTCTATACAGTGATCAGGGACCCTAACAGCAGCGATTACTGTTAAGCCCACAGCTTATTCCAGAGTCGGCATGTGTTCCCAAGCAATTGTTTTGTGTATTCCCTGGATTATAACACAGTCCATTCTCTTAGTGGCATAAAAACGGAAGGTCTTAGAGCCATTCATCCACATTGTGCATTAAACGTTGGTTAAGTTCAGACAGTTAGGTGGCAGAAAGGCAGAGTACAGCTCAACTTTCTTCAGACAATTCCATTACATTAGACAGTATTGTCAGTGACACGTATTTATGTTAACCAGGTTATGAGAGAAAAAAAAAAAAGATTACCAGAATTTGTTATCAATTTCTTGGAGAAGTTAACAGTAAAACTTAAATATACATATTTGTAGCTTTATTTGAAGAATCTTTGGTAGCAGTTGTGTGTTTCTTCCACATTATAGGACTTTTTAAAAGAAATGTCAAAATTAATTCACTAATCAGCATGTGAAAGATAAATTACGGTTCTATTCTTCTAGTTTTCCTTGAGCCTGACTTCCAGCTTGCACTACTCAGGCACTGGAAGACGGCATCCCTTTAACTTTTGCACATACAGAATCAGACGCTACTACCAGAAAGACATTAGCCAGGAATGAGAATAACGACAAAGCATAACAATGACAACTGTTCTTAAGTAATTTATTTTTAAATTATAGGATTTACAATGTCTTGATTACTCAAAATAGTATCAGGGAAATCAAACCAAATCAATAAACCAAAAGAGAAAGAAAACTTAAGTTTTCCTGAATATCAGTACTTAAAAAGTCATTCTAAGTATCTGATGTCCCAGCCACACCTCAGGTATGAAGTATAATAATACCTTCAAGCGTTTCACTTGCGGGTTTAATTTCTTATTTTCAACTTTTTTACGAACGGTAGTGTAATTTATTTCAAATCCTATTATACCTAGTGTTCATGCCGCCAACAGCAGAAGTCTCGTGTGTGCAATCAAAAGTGGAGCTGGGGCACGCGGGACGTTTAGCCTTCCACCGCCGACGCCGAGGGGTTACACGCTGCATTCGGCACAGCAGGAGTGCATTAGATCAACCGGAGCGCGGAGTTTAGTATACTTATTGCAGGTTTGGTATTTCTCTCCCTTTGAACTGAACCAGCGGAGCCTCTGGACAGACACATTACTGCTGTGGAAAGTAAGACTGCTGCGGGGGCTGAGGGAAGGGGTAGGAAGGCTGCTGGGGTCCCGGGTACGGCGCCTGTCCAGGGCTCTGGTGATACAGCGGCGGGTACGGCATATTGTACTGGCCGTAGGCGTAAGGGTTGTAACCCATGGGCATGGGCATTTGGCAATACCTGATGGGAGAAGAGAACAAAAAAATGGCATCATAAATCAAAACGCTAGGAAAGGATGCAAGCTTATTCTAAAACCAGTATTTTTAAAGAAAGCCATTTTTCTCCATTCTGCAGTCTATGAGAGAACAGTGGAGAGAGAAAAAAGAGGTTTCACCTGTTAAAGAAAAGCAACCCTATGCTGTTATTCACTGAAATAAACGCGTACCGAGCGAGCATTTAATACGGTCCAGAAAAGAGTATTGTTGAAGGAAATAAGACTAAACATTCAACTATTAACTGCAAACATATATTTATCTTTCTATTTGCAGGAAATAAAGACGGAAACCTTCCACTTTAAAGTAGCAAAACAAATAATCTGAATCTATTCCCTGGTCCACAAGATTCAACGTTCACTGCAATGTACACACATTTACTGTTCACAGAATTCTAGTGTCTAGAAGACAGAATGTTTGGGTACATCTTAGAAGGGAGTGAAACGTCCGGCTGCTGAAGAACAGAAAGTCACAGCAGAGAAAGCTGACTGTGAAAAAGCGTCTTTTCACGCTGAGCTAAATTAAACACTATCAGAATGCCGAGACTTCAAGGTACAGCTACAAACAGGATTTCATCAGTCTCGCTGCACTATGTTCAGAGAAGCTATCTACTTAACACCTATTAAAGATGACCAAGGAAAGACTTACTGAATTCTTTATATGAATAAACATATATGCCAAAATAAAAAAGACTAATAAATGAAACAAAAAGGCCTTGGAAATGGCTATTCAAGTACTTAAATAAGTGACGATAACATTTTTATCTCTGGATAAGCAGACAATGTAACTCATTCACATTCATGACCCCTCTGTTTAAGGAAGGGACGATCCCGTTTTAAAAGGCTAACCAGAGCTAGAAACAACATTCGCCCAACTGCTACACCACACGATGTTTCCAGCCTTACCCAGGATATCCCGGATAGGTTGGATAGGGGGGTCCCTGGGCCTGGGGAGGGGGAGCTGAACCAGGACTCTGTGACGGAGCTGATGCAGTGGTCCCGGTAGCCACTGGAGCCGGGGCCGGGGCCGGGGCCGGAGCAGTAGCCGAAGGAGCTCGATTTGCCGGAAGCACAGGAGGTGGAGGCCGGGCCGGGGGCTGGGGCTTAGCAGGCTGTAAGGAAAAGTCAGCATTTACCACAAAATGTTTTTTATTTCCTCAAAGTGCTATTAGTTAAAATAAATGAGGACGCATGGGGAATTCCAGAATCCAACCAAATATATTTCTAATTCCATTCTTAAATGTTGGCTTACTCTAGAAATTGATCATAGTTGAGAAGCAATCCTCCAGTGTGCGAATGGTCCACAGTCACCACTCTCTTCCTGATACCTAACATTTAATCATTTACGGCTCCCACCAACAATTGAGCACTCCCCCTCACCCAACTTTTTATATGAAAAACATCAAACTTAAAGAATAGTATAACAAACAACCACATATCCACCAGTTAAATTCAGTCACTGTTAACATCCTGCATATTGGCTTTAGCTACAGTTATACCCACATATTTATCTGTTTATACATTTGCAGAACCACCTGAAAATAAGTTGCAGACTTCATAACACTAGCCCTAAAGACTCCAGAACACAAGTCCTAAGAATGAGGACAGACTCTGACATCATCACAATGCCATTTCGGCCCTAAGAAAATTAACAATGATTCCCCAGTATCACCAGGTACCCAGCCCACATTCAAGCTGCCCTATTTACCACTATAAAGACCCAGCCAGGTGTCTCACAGGCCTATCCAACTGCTTCCCAGGGGCACTGTTTAACTTGTCTTATCACTGTATCTGCTGTAAACACAAAGTTTTAAAGGTTTGATTCTATTCAGTTTAAACGTTTTGCTGACAAGAATTCATGAGTGACACTGTGTGGTTCCTCACATAGTAAAACTCCAGGAGGCACTTAGTGATGAGAAGGGTGGTCTCCCGATGAAGGTGGTGATCACCGACTCTCTCTGCTGTAGCAATGTTTTAGTCTTACAGAAAGCGAACTGTCACGAACGCAAAACCTCCGTTTTAAAAACCAATCTGCTTACTAACCGGCATGGTTCTTGGCGCTGGCGTTGGAGGGGTTGGCGCGTGCCCCCCTGCTGGAGAGGACTGATAGGCAGGGGTAGGGATTGAAGGAGCACTAGGTTCTCTGGCAATGCTCTGCTGCAAGTCCCTTGTTAAAGACAAAAATGTTAGAGATGAACACAATGGAAATACCAAAGCATATATAACACCTCACGGTGCCCTGGTGGTGCACTGGTTAAGCACTTGGCTGCTAACTAAAAGGTTGGCAGTTCAAATCCACCAGTAGCTCTATGGGAGAAAAGACCTGGCAATCTGCACTCATAAAGATCACAGCCTAGAAACCCTACGAGGCAGTTTTACTCTGTCCTATGGGTCGCTAGAAGTCACAACTGACTTGATGGCAATGGGTCTGGTTTTATGTTAATACCAGGTCTTTTTTTTTTTTCCCTTCTTTTTCACATGTAAAAGAAAAAAAATGTATCCAAGACAACACTAATCAAGTAAGATCACTAACCTTTCACACCATTATGAAAATTTCTAGAGGAAAAGTTTCTGAAGATATTCAAAGAAACGTGGCACTGAGATATTTTATGTTAATCTTTTGGTGACCCAACTATTTTCTGCTCTGTATTTTTTGTTGCTACCACGTGTTTTCACTAATAGAAGCATGCTGAATCACTGAGTGTGCCTGAATTTTTGGTAGATAGTATGTTTTTTTTTCTTGCCCCCTCCCACAAGTCTACTAAGTGTTCGGTGGTACATATGAAGTCTCATGAATTACATCCCAGAGTCCCCACTGGGGTCTATTGGTACATATGTGTAGCATTATTTTCAAAATTTGTTTTTCCCTTCCTGGCAACAGCTCTCACTGTCAGTGGTACATGAGCTTCCCGATAAGCCCCAGAGGCTGGAAAATTCATGGTTGCTATGTGTATCGCCAGACACAAAAGCTTTAAAAGACTGTTGTTGTGTGCTGTCAAGTGTGGCTGTTTGCTTAAAAAACACCCGGAGAAATGGAAGGACACTGCTGTCTCACGCTGCCACGTTCACCGCAAAAGTTTCCATGTATGATTTTCTAAAAGAAAAACAACTTAAGCACAATCTGATACACGAAACACACTCACTTTAAGAGTTCGTCTCTTTCTGTCTTCCGTGCAAACACTATATCACTGCATTTGTTCTGGAACCTGACCAGGATTTCAGTCAGCTCATTGTAAAACTACAAGCGAAGAACAAAGATAAGTAATACACCATAACAATTTTTAATCTAGGGAGGAACACCATCTAAAGATAACTTATCAACAGTGGTTTAAAACTGAAGAACTAGCCGGCAAAATTCTCACGAAAGGAGAGACTGAAAGGGCTGACTCAAGAGGGGGAGAGCAAGTGGGAGTACGGAGTAAGATGTATGTAAGCTTATATGTGACAGACTGATTGGATTTGTAAACGTTCACTTGAAGCTTAATAAAAGTTAAAAAAAAAAAAAAAAACCGAAGAACTGAAATCCTCTTCATGGGATACAAAGTCAAACCAATTACTCAGTCCAAAAACTTAAAAATGTTAAGTATCACCTAAGAGTCCTAAAGAAAATACAGTAAAATCATTTTTAGAGAACATTTTAACTAAAAATTAAATGGTTAACAAGTTAAAAGTTTCATGATTTTGAACCTGTTCCTAATTCCTACAGAAAAGTGGACAACTGTAACTTAAGGAAGACATTAACCCTGTTTGACAAGGCAAGGTTCAGATGAGCACATTCACTTCAGAGATGCAGGAATCATTTCAGGTATCCTTGGAAGAATTTTCAAAGGCCTCTGGAGAGATTTTTCGGCTTATCTATTTGAGCAAAGCATTTTAAACCAAATTAAAATGGCATTTTACTATTCTCTCTATTTGGAAGGCTTTGCAGTATTTCTACCCTCTCTCCAGAGGGTTCTGCAGCAAACCTACTATATTTACGTCAAAATAAGCTTACTGAACGATCAATACGGAGTTAAAGTACCAAAGGAACTGTGCATCTAAAAAACATAAAAATCATTTGTTCCCTCAAAAACAGAGCAGTAAAAATAAACATAAGCATCTCCCTAAACTTTTGATAGAGGACGAGTCAAGAAAATACTTAAAACATATTTCGTAAGTTAGCACTCTGAGACCCACGCAGGTCACACGTCTATGATTACCCAAACCACCAGCACCGAACGTAAAGCCATGCCCTTCCTGCCCCACAGATCAGCTCTGACTACTCCCGTTCCCTTGTAAGTCACTCAAACTGGCCAGCTTCCCAGCCCCCAAAAGAACAATCGCTGGCTTTTGAAATCTCCGTGCTAATTCCTGCTACCCTAAATGCCTATACCGCACCCCTTTTCTGCCTGGTGAAATGTTTTCCAAAAATTCACACGAAATGTTACCACTTCCGTTAAAACGTTCCTAATCTCCCTCACAGAGGAGAAGGGGTTAAAGCTAATAAGCCAGAGGCTGGAAACACCAGTTAACTTCCCCAAACCCACACTCTCACATCTCTAACAGTCAGTCATACCTTTGTGCCTTCCTTCAGATTGGCTACGAGTTCAACAAAGTTGTCATACGCGGTAGCTAAGTTCTTCAAAACTTCTTCTCTTAAATTAGCTTCATTGTTAGATTGTTTCATTTTTGAAAATTCCTGGTGTGAGACCTTGTTAAAGGAAATACATATGTTTAACTTTTTTAATAAAATTAATATGGTACATAACATTTTTAGACACCTTTTCCAACTATGAAAATCATACGTGATCATATGCAGGGGTTACTAGAAACGCCTGACATAACATTTCTTCTGGGAAATCACGTGGCTTGAAATCTTTCCTTAAAGTGAAAACACCGCAAATCCAAAGGGTGTCAAACACAACCAAGAATGATTACAGATCTCTATTAACACTTGCAAGAAATAATTACAATGAAAACTTTTATACTTTTTAGAAAATTTTTATAGTATACAGGCGCTCCTTGGAAACTCTATGGGGCAGTTCTACTCTGTCCCATAGGGTCGCTATGAGTCTGAATCGACTCGATGGCACTGGGTTTTTTATATAAAAAATTCTAAAAATATAGTATAATATTTTTATATTATACGTGGAAACCCTGGTGGTGTAGTGGTTAAGTGCTACGGCTGCTAACCTAGAGGTCGGCAGTTCAAATCCACCAGGTGCTCCTTGGAAACTGTGGGGCAGTTCTACTCTGTCCTTCAGGGTCGCTATGAGTGGGAACTAACTCAACGGCAATGGGGTTTTTTGGTTTTGGTTATACTACACGTAGATATCATATTCAGAAATGGAAACACAATGTTTAATTCAGAACATTAACTACTAAAGGCAAATTTTCAAGTCTTGTTGTACAAATCACTCGTTTTTAAGTTCAAATACTAACTTCCAATGTCTCAGCCTATTTAGTTTTGCATTATTTTCAAAAAAAGAATTGAAGCCTATGTGTGTTAGCCACATAATTACAGGTATCGATAATTCCAATGCTTACTTCTCCCTCACACAGCAAAAAAATACAAACGAAGCTTTTAAAAGCTTGAGCAACCCCAAATATCTGAAGCATCTAGTATTGCTAAGTAACAAGCAACATTTTAGCCACAGAAATGTGGCTTTCTTTCATAAATTTTTAAAGCTAACATGCTAAGTTAAATTCTGCAAAATACAAATGTATCATCCCCTTAACTATATCAAAAAACCCAAATCCAAACCCGCTGCTGTTGAGTCTATCTGGACTCAAAGTGACCCTACAGGACAGAGGAGGACTGACCCCATAGAGTCTCCAAGGAGCGGCTGGTGGATTCGAACTGCCGATCTTTTGATTAGCAGCCGAACTCTTAACCACTGCACCACCAGGGCTCCATTCATTTCATTTTCCTAAACAAACATAGATTTAGCCCATGCTGACTCTTTCTGTAATCTTTTTGAGTAAAATTTCACCTGAATATTTTTAAGAAGTCCCTCCTGTTTCTTTAGAGATTCTTGGACTTTAGCTGTAAGGCCTCCATAGATTCGATCCAGTTCAGTAACAGAAAGAGCTTCTTCATTGATCACACCATCCTGAGCCAGGGCAGTCAGAAACTTGCTTGTCATGTCAAAATTCACCGATTTCAGATCACTCTCCAGACTCTCTCTTTCCTTCTTCACTTCATCAAGGTTTGTCAATAAGGATTTTAAGACATGTACAACCTGAAAAATAAGAAACCTCGGTTTAACTCACAAAAATTAAAGCAAATTTTAAGAATGGAATAAACTTACAAAGGCTCGCAGGGCCGGAGAGGCGGTTTCTCAGCCAGCCACACAGGAACTGCGCGTCCGGTTTGTTTAGATACAGACGCCATACCTTCAGTGGATTCAGGTTACAGTGATAACAGCAACAGCTGCTCACTGAGCGTGCATCATGTGCCGAGCACTATGCTAAACACTTTATACATATAACTTAACGTATTCCTTACAACATCCCATAGGATATATATTCCTATCTCAATTTCACAAATGGGGAAACTGAGTTTCAGAAAAATTAAGTAACGTGCCCAAGGTTATACAACTGCCAAGCGGCAGAGGTGACGTCTGAGAACTAAGTCTGCCCATCTTCAAACATCCTTTAACCACTCTACACTATGCTGGCTTCCCTGCTGTGCTGTGAGGGAGGGGAAGGTATGATTTATGCGAGGTAAAGAGATGCTGTATTTTGCCTGTGTAGAGAGACAGTGATATACAAATACACAGAGATAAGGATGCAGGCGGAAAGAGAGATATATACGAAAAGAGAATGTCCTATGCAGAAAAAGTACAAAGACAGAGATATAGAAAGTTATAAACCATATGTATATTTTACATGCTAGGAGAGGAAGATGGAGAGAGGGTTCTCGTACATCTCTTCATATCACTAAGAATTGTACCCCTCCTATTCAGTCCAGACAATCTCCGATTTACATCCACATGATTTATAAACGCCTCTTTATATTAACAGGAGTCCCTGGGTGGCACAAAGAGTTATGCATCTGGCTACTAACTAAAAGGAAGGCAGCACAAATCCACCCAGGGGCACCTCGGAAGAAAGGCCTGGCAATCCACTTCTGACAGATCACAGCCATCGGAAACCCCGTGGAGCGCAATTCTACTCTGACACACATGGGCTCGCCATGAATCAGAACCAATTTGATGCTACTGGCTTGGGTTTTTTGTTTTCCTAAAAATAGTGTCCAAACCAAAAAACCAAACCTGTCGCTGTCAAGCCCAGCATCTGTGGCTACGTTCACTCAGTCCTCTTGGATCCACTACACGTTCACCCTTTCTGCCCGTCTACTCTGCTTTCACCATGTACCAGTTCTTTAAGGAGCCTCTTAAGAGAGGCCTCTAAATGTTAGGAAGAGGAAGCAGTTCATCATTCAAAGCTCCACAGCAGGCCTTCTATACCTTCCCTGGGGCACTTCTAACTTCCACCCCGCATTACAACTACCCTTGTACATGTCTGGTCTTCCACAGTCGACCACAAACTGAAGGTAAAGACTGTATGATTCGTTTGCTGATTTTTCAAAGCACCTAGCATACTGCCTTACACACAGCAGATATCGAGTAAATCCTGAATGAATAAACAGACGAAAGGCTTCTATGGAAAAACACAAGTGAAGAAAACCACTGATAACTTGTGGGATCTACTTTCCCAGGAAATTCACATTTTTCAAGAGGTTTTTTTTTGAACAGTATATATAATAATGCTTTACCTGTAACAACCCCAATTTACTCCTGCATCTTTAAAAACACACCAGTGAGACAGAAGCTGGCAGCTCAGTGTACGTAACGGCATGACAGGGAGAGAGAAGCTGGCAGCTCAGTGTACGTAACGGCATGACAGGGAGAGAGAAGCTGGCAGCTCAGTGTACGTAACGGCATGACAGGGAGAGAGAAGCTGGCAGCTCAGTGTACGTAATGGCATGACAGGGAGAGAGAAGCTGGCAGCTCAGTGTACGTAATGGCATGACAGGGAGAGAGAAGCTGGCAGCTCAGTGTACGTAATGGCATGACAGGGAGAGAGAAGCTGGCAGCTCAGTGTATGTAACGGCATGACAGGGAGAGAGAAGCTGGCAGCTCAGTGTACGTAATGGCATGACAGGGAGAGAGAAGCTGGCAGCTCAGTGTACGTAATGGCATGACAGGGAGAGAGAAGCTGGCAGCTCAGTGTACGTAATGGCATGACAGGGAGAGAGAAGCTGGCAGCTCAGTGTACGTAATGGCATGACAGGGAGAGAGAAGCTGGCAGCTCAGTGTACGTAACGGCATGACAGGGAGAGAGAAGCTGGCAGCTCAGTGTACGTAACGGCATGACAGGGAGAGAGAAGCTGGCAGCTCAGTGTACGTAATGGCATGACAGGGAGAGAGAAGCTGGCAGCTCAGTGTACGTAATGGCATGACAGGGAGAGAGAAGCTGGCAGCTCAGTGTACGTAATGGCATGACAGGGAGAGAGAAGCTGGCAGCTCAGTGTATGTAATGGCATGACAGGGAGAGAGAAGCTGGCAGCTCAGTGTACGTAATGGCATGACAGGGAGAGAGAAGCTGGCAGCTCAGTGTACGTAATGGCATGACAGGGAGAGAGAAGCTGGCAGCTCAGTGTACGTAATGGCATGACAGGGAGAGAGAAGCTGGCAGCTCAGTGTACGTAATGGCATGACAGGGAGAGAGAAGCTGGCAGCTCAGTGTACGTAATGGCATGACAGGGAGAGAGAAGCTGGCAGCTCAGTGTATGTAATGGCAGGAACAGAGCTCTCCCGAGCAGACGGCCACCCACATCAACACCTATCTCCTCACCTCAGTGCCCTGCATGGTCTTTGCCGGATTGGCAGAAGGAATGGCGGCGTTCAGCTCGGGCTCTGGCTTACAGAGAAGTGCAATGGTGTCACGGTGAGACTGGTAACGTTCTTTCACTTGTCCATCTGCTTGTACAGCTTTATCCAAAACGATTCTAAAGTTGGCACCCTCTGGTGAAAAAAAAAATAATTTCCCAATCACAACACTGAATCTAGGGATAATGTTGTTGGGGTGGTTGTACTTTTAGCTCTGGCCTCGACTTTGTTGATCATCCTCCTCTACAGGCTCCAATACAGGCTCCAACTCACCATATAAATTAAAACACAGTTCCTGTCACTCTCTGTATTACTGTGCCTGGCAAAATGACAAAATCATTTATAAAAGCAAGGGCACAGTTAGACCTCAAATTACATTTGGTGGTTACTGCCCACCAAGTAAAAGCTATATATTAGTCTCATCTTTTCCCGTAAGACATGAATGTAAAAAGAAATCATCCACTCCAAAAACAGTAACAATTTTAAAAGTATTCTTCTCTCAAAAGATCACTGCTTCTACTTGACTTCAAAGAACAGTTCCTGTATTTTTAGAAAAGTCTCTGTAGCATTAAATTCTTTTAGAGAGAGACGTTTCCAGCCATAATAATTTACCATAAGCACAAAATCTTAATAATCAGTCTTTAAAAGACTAAATTTGGCTTCAAAGTACTGTACTTTTATGCCAATAACACAAACCTTCTACATTTGTTTGGCAATCACATCTTCCCCCCACCCCAGAAGTATTTCTGTAAGCACACTATGCTACTTTATTTTACGGCAGTATGTAAAAAAACTGGCGTAGCAGCGCTTACGGAAGTTCCTTGAGGGGAGCCACAGTTGGCAAACAAATGTGGAAGGCGCTCATTATTCCTATAAGAATACAGTAACTATTAAAACTCATCTTTCACTATCCAGAACTCATTAAGTAAAAAAGAATTACCAAAACCATACATATAATATGACCTCATTTGCATTTTTAAAAATGCGCAGGCCTCGGACTAGAAAAGGGGAGCTATGAGATTGTTTTATTTTTCACGTTACACCTTTCATAAGAATCTGAACTTTCTACAATGAATGTTGACTACTTTTGTATTTTTTTGTCTTAAACAACACTGAACTGAGGAAAAACTGTTGAGTTTTCATAATAGCAGTTTTAGCAAAAGAGTAATAAGTCAGCAAAAAAATGTTTAATCAAGCAAAAGAAGGGGGGGGCAAACTGAAATTTATTCAAGTGAAAGTAACATCGTGGGCATCTTTACCTGCTCTTAAAGGCTTGTACAGGTCACTGGACGGCGTCCTTTGCCAGCGCTCCTTGAATTTGGCTCTTAAGTCATTGTCACTTGCTTCTTCTTCATCCAACAATCTTAACGACTTTAAAAAAGGGCAAAACAACAGTGAGGTATCTTTTCTGATATAAAATATTTAAAATATTTTCTAAATCATCATATGCAATGTAGGTGAGAATTAGTGAGACAGGGTAAGCCTATGCTGCCTGTTAGAATATTTAAAAAATGCAACATTTTTAGCTGCAGAAACCTAAAAACTTTTTTTTTCCTTGTTAAATACATGATACCTTAGATCTTATAAAATTCAAGGCTACGTTAGCCATTACCCTAACTAAGTAAAATAAGGTAAGAATAATAAATAAGAGACTATTTATTTCCAGATGTACAAAGAGTATTAGAATCAAAGATTTTACAAGATTAAAATAAACTGGTCTTCCTCACTCAGAAGCCATAAGCAAAAGGAAAAAAAACGCCAGCTTAATGACAGGAAAATAAATTTTCCATTTCCATCCCAGGACGACACACTTAAGATTGTTTAACATATAAAACCTGATTTATAACTGCACGGAAGACAGGATAGTAAGGGGCCGGAAACACAAGAAAACGCTCATCACCAGCAGACAGAAGTGCTGGAGGAAGTGGTATCTGCCAACAGCTTAGAGATGAGCCCTGGTGGCACGGTGGTTAAGCGCTCGGCTGCTATCCAAAAGGTCGGCAGTTCAAATCTGCTAGCCGCTCCTTGGAAACCCTATGGGGCAGCAGTTCTACTCTGTCCTACAGGGTCGCTATGAGTCGGAACCGACTTGACAGCATCTAACAATAACAATAGCTTAGAGCAAAGGTTGGCAAACTTTGCTGTGAAGAACTAGGTTGTAAATACTTCTAAGCTCTGCAGGCCATATATGGTCTCTACCATATATTACTATTATTTTTACAACCCTTTAAAAGTGGTGAAAATCTTTTTAACTAGTGAACTATACAAATATAGGTCACAAGATAGAACTGGACCACCAGCTATAGCTCACTGACCACTGAGCTTAGCATGTTAATTTAAGAGACAAGACACAAAGGTGGGGCCAAAAGGTGGGAGGTCTGATCAAAGAAACGCCCCTCCAAATTAAAAAAAGAAACAAATTAGGACAACTCCCAAAGAGGTGACACTCAGTAGAGTCGGCTACTAGCAGACCTGCCCTAGAAGAAATACTAAAGGCTGAAGTGAAAGGTCACTACACAGTTAGTGCAAATCCATACAAAGAAAGAAAGAACACCCAGAAAGGTAGTTACGGGGTAAACGCAGTAGTCAGCATTAATGTATTTTTGGTGTCTAATGCCTCTTTTATTCCTAGATGACTTAAAAGACCATATAAAACATTAATTATAAGTCTACGCTGATGGGCACACAGTATATAAAGATGTAATTTGGACAATAATAACATAAGGGAAGAGAATGGAGTTACGTAGGAGCAAATTTTTTTTTTTTATTCAAACTAAGCTGGTACTGATTCAAATTAGATTTCCTGTATTAAGATGTTATCTGTAATCTCCAGGACAACCACTAAAAAATAACTTAAAAAATACGGTAAAATAAACAAGAAGAGAATCAAAAATGGTACACTAAAAAACACCCATCTAACACAAAAGGAGGCAATAATGGAAGGACTGGGGACAAAAAAGGTATGACAAATAAAAAACAAATTGGCAAAATGGCAGAAGTTCTTTCTTATAAGTACCTACATTAAATGTAAATAAACTCTCCAATTAAAAGGCAGATATTGGCAGACTGGATAAAAACCATGGCCCAACTATACGCTGTTTACAAGAATCTCATTCCTGATCCAAGACACAAATATTTTGAAAATGAAAGGACGAAAAACATATTCCATAAAAACAGTAACCAAAAGAGAGCTACAGTGGTGACACATCAAAGTAGATATTAAGACCAAAATTGGTAAAAGAGACAAAGAAAAATGTTATATAATAATACAAGAGATATTTATCAACAAAATATAACAATTATAAACATTTACGTACCTAACAACAGAGCACAAAAATGTATGAAGCAAAAGCTGACAGACATGAAAGGAGAAATAGTTCAACAATAATGGTTGGAGACTTCAACACTCTACTTTCAACAATAAATAGAACTAGGCAGAAGAAGAACAAGGAAACAGAACAAAAATATAAACCAACTGGATCTACCTAACAACAATAACAAAAAAAAAAAACCCATTGCCGTCAAGTCAATTCTAACTCATAGTTACCCTATAGGACAGAGTAGAACTGCTCCCACAGGGTTTCCAAGGAGTGGCTGGTAGATTCGAACTGCTGACCTTTTGATTAGCAGCCAAATTCTTAACCACTGCACCACTAAGGCTCCAAACAGACATATATATAACACCCTACCCCAACAACAGCAGAATACATGATCTTCTCAAGTGTACCTGTAACCTTTTTCAGGACCAATGATATGTTATGCCATAAAGTAAGTCTCAATAAATTTAAAAAGACTGAAATCAAACAAGTATCTTGTCTGACTACAACAGAATGAAATCAGTAACAGCAGGAAATATGTGAAAATTAAACAATACATCCTTATACTGTCAATGGATCAAAGAAGAAATCACAAGAAAAATAAGAAAAACATACCAAAACTAAGGGGATGCAGCTACAACAGTGCTCAAAGGAAAATTTATAGCTGTAAACATCTACACTAAAAAAGAAGAAAGATCATAAATCAATAACCTAACCTTCCACCTTAAGGAACTAGGAAAAAGTACAACTCACATCCAAAAAAAAGCAGATAAAAGGAAATGATGATAGTCTAAACAAAATAGTGAACAGAAAAATAAAAGCATGAACAAAACCAACAGTTGTTTGAAAAGATCAACAAAATGACAGAACTTTACCTTGACTGATCAAAAAAATAAAGACTCAAATTACTAACATCAGAAACGAAAATGAAGACATTACTACTGACCTTATAGAAATAGAATTATAAAGAATACAATGAACAATCATATGCCAACAAATTAGATAACCCAGATGAAATGGACAAGTTACTAGAAACATACAAACTACCAAAGCAGACTCCAGAAGAAGTAGAAACTCTGAATAGACCTTTAACAAGTGAAGAAAACAAATAAATAACCAAAAAACTTCCAACAAAGGAAAGTCCAGGATCAGATGTCTTCACTGGTAAATTCTATCAAACACATAAAGAAAAATGAACACTAATCCTTCTCAAACTTGTCCCAAAAAGAGAAGAGAACATTTCCTAACTCATTCTGTGAGGTTAACAGTAGTACCCTGATATCAAAGCCATGAAAGACACAAAGGAAAAGAAACTACAGACCAATATCCCTTATGATAATCGAGACAAAATCCTCAACAAAATACTTAGCAAACCAAATCCTGTATGATATTAAAAGAATTATACACCACAATGAAGTGGGATTTATCCTAGAACGCAAGGGTGGTTCAACATATGAAAATCAATTCATGTAATAAACCATATTAGTAGAATGAAGTGAAAAAAACATATAATTATCTCAATAAAACAAACAAAAAAACCCACTGCCGTTGAGTCGACCCGATAGGACACAGCAGAACTGCCTCAAAGAGTTTCCAAGGAATGCCTGGTGGATTCAAACTGCTGACTTTTTGGTTAGCAGCCATAGCTCTTAACCACTATGCTACCAGGGTTTCCCAAAACAGTACGGTACTGGCGTAAAGACAGACATACAGATCAATGGAACAGAACTGGAAGTTCAGAAGTAAACCCATGTATCTGTATCTACGGTCAACTGATTCTCAACAAGGGTGCCAAGGCCATTCTCTTCAACAAAGGGCACCTGGACAACTGAATAACCACTGCAAAATAATGAAGTTTGACCCTTACCTCATACCATATGTACAAATTAACTCAAAATGCATCAAAGACATAAATGTAGAAGTTCAAACTATAAAACTCTTAGAAGAAAACATAGGAGTAAGTCTTCATGATCTTGGATTCAGCAATGGAATCTTAGAAATGACACCAAGAAGTATAAGCAACAAAAGGAAAAATAAATTGGATTTTATCAACATTTAAAACTTCTGTACGTCAAAGGACACTATCAAGAAAGTAAAAAGACAATCCTCAAAATGGGAGAAAATATTTTTAAATTATATATCTAATAACGGTTCTAAATAACGGTCTAGTATCTAGAATATATAAAGATCTCTTACAACTCAAAAACAACCCAATTAAAAACTGCAGAAAGGACTTGAACAGACATTTCTCCAAAGAAGATATACAAATAGCCAAAAAGCACATGAAAAGATGCCCAAATTCATTAGTCATTAGGGAAATGCAAACCAAAATCACAATGAGATGCCACTTCATACTCACTGGGATAGCTACAAATAAAAAAAAAAAAGACACAAAAGGTCCCACAGTATATGATTCCATTTAAATACAATTTCCAAAATGGGTAGATCCACAGAGAGAAAGCAGATTATTGTTCTGCAGGGGCCAGGAGGAGAGGGAAGGGGGACTGACTGCTTCCTGGGTACAGGGTTTCACTTTGGAGGGATGAAAATGAATTGCATAGAGGCGACAGCTGTACAACACTGTGAATACACTGAAACCTACTGAATTGTACACGTTCTGAAAAGGATTTTAACCTTTCGGTAAATTTTACATTATGTGAATTTTACCTCAATTTGTAAAAAAATACAGTTGTGAAATAAAAATCGGTGATTGTAAAAAACAGCCAATTAGATATCCTGGAAATCAAAAGTATCAATGCATTTTTTTTAATTAATAGATGATTAAAGAGCAGAAAGGACACCCCTTGCTAGACAATTAATGAGCTGAACAGCTTGCCTGAGACCAACAGTACCTCAGAATGAAGAACAAAAGTACAAAAGAGAAGAAAAGTAAAAGAAATGTTAAGTGATAAACGAACTGATCCAGAAGCACCACCATCGTCAGTCTAACAGGAGCTTGTAAGCAGACAACGGAGACTAGAGAAGAAGGGGTAACTGAAGACAGAATCCATGTATAGGAATTAAAGACTGAAAAGGGCCACCAGGTCCCAAGCAGTATAAATTTATTTTAAATATTACTGGACGTTTCAAAATTTCTGGAAATCAACATTAAAACAAAATTTCTAAAAGCTACCAGAAAGATGAACACTCACCAGCTTCAACACTTAATATTAGACCCTCTAGTACTCATTCCAAGTACAAGAGAAAAACAGGGACCCTAATTCACAAGGTCGTTAGGAAATCAAACCTAATAAATAAAAATACCTCATTTTTAGGCAGAGAGACAAAAGACGTACACGTACACAATAATATACTGCCAGTTTTTCCTTAATTTATAAAAAGAACTTATTCTCACATTAATATTTCTACTGAAAATACATTTCAGAATCGATACATAGTCTTTCATTAGGCACCATTTCTTTTTCCAAAAAAAACCTTGTTTCAACATCAAACATGCATCTTCCAAACCACAGCACCTGTGTAGTAAGGAATGGGGTGCCTCCAGAGAGAAGTCTGGCCTTTGCCCCAGGTCTTGAGAGTCAATCTCTAAACTCCTGGAATTGCCCAAGTGAAAGAAGTATCTCTGTGGTTCATGGGGGTCCCTCAGACAACATCTAGTAGTTTATGCTGAAGAGATAACACAGGGTGAGGTCTGGCCAAGCCAGAAAGACCAACCATGTGATTAGATAGTTCAGGTTTTCAGCCAAGTAATATTCAGCCTGACCTCTGACCTCTGGGGAAGAGAGGGCAGCTAGACATTGAGTTCAAACAAGGGGGCAATCATTCAATCCATGACTACTTAATGATGCCTTAATAAAAACTTCGGACACAGGATGCTTGGGTGTGCCTCCCTGGTTGGCAATACTCCACGGGTCTGACCATACATTGATTCCAGGAGGGCAGTGTGTTACTGAGAACAATGAAAGTGTTGAATATGGAACGCTCTCAGACTCCACCCTACGTGCTTCTTACTTTGGCTGGTCCTAATTTTAACACTTTATTATAATAAAACTGTAATTGGTAGTATAGTGCTTTTCTAAGTTCTGAGCCATTCTAGCAAATATCAAGCTTGAGGGTGGTTATGAGAACTCCTGAATTAGTAGCCAGCTGGTCTGAAGTGAGGGTGGCCCTGGGGACCCCCAAATTCACAGCTGTTGTCTGAAATAAGGATAGTATTGTGGGATGGTGCCTTTAGAATTTGCCATTAGGCCAACCTCCTTTGAATTATCTTAAAACCAAGGAAATATACAAATAGTTTTACGAATACTAAAGTAACTCCTACGTAGTAAGCACAAGCGTTATCTAGCTTCACGAAGAGAGGTGAATGAGACCTGAAGTTAGGTACCTTGCCTGGGGCCACGGCTAGGTAGAAGGGCTAAGGATCAGTGCAGCGTCACACTCTAAGCCCTCAGCCACTTCGTTATTTCAACGATGCAAATACAACATCCTCTGAGAGTTAACTAAACCATCGAAACATCACGGATTAAAGTATTGATGAGAGAGTCATCTGCACGACACAACGTGACTGCTGAACTGGCAAGAGACCACTATAACCAGTTTGAATATATTAATGTATCTAAATGAAGACTCTATCACCTGGGAGGAACAGGCGAAGGCACCGCAGAAGGAGAATAATACTGACAGTTCACTTTAGCCAACTAAAAACTTTTGAGTCTTCCATTCCTACTGATAAACCACCATCTCTACTGAAAGATGTATGCAGCAGGCTTATAAGACATTTGATATCCTAACTTTCTTTGTCTGATTTTATGTTCACCAAGAAACCCAATATGCCTGTGTAGGAGAGAAAACATTAATTATAAAGACTTTGAACAGTTTGTGTGACAGCGATTGCTCATGGAACACAAATTTTACATAGTGATCACATGACTTCCATTAATGTGCATTTATTTACCCTTTAAAGTGTTAAAAAGCAAAGATGTCACTTTGAGGACTAAGGTAAGCCCGATCCAGCCATGGTATTTTCAATTGCCTCATAGGCATCCAAAAGCTGGACAATAAATAAGGAAGACCAAAGAAGAGTTGATGCCTTTGAATTACGGTGTTGGCGAAGAATGCTGAATATATCATGGAATGCCATGAGAATGAACAAGTCTGTCTTGGAAGAAGTACAACCAGAATGCTCCCTGGAAAAAAGGATGACGAGAATTCGTCTCATGTATTTGGACATGTTATCAGGAGGGACCAGTCCCTGGAAAAAGATATCATGCTTGGTAAAGTAAAGGGCTAGCAAAAAAGAGGAAGACCCTCGATGAGATGGACTGACACAGTGGCTGCAATAATGGTCTCAAACCTAACAGTTGTGAGGACGGTGCAACACCAGGCAGTGTTTTGTTCTGTGGTACATGCGGTCACATTACGAGTTGGAACCGACTCAACAGCAGCTAACAACAAGAAGACGTAAATCCTCGCTTAATCCGAACTCCTCTCGACGCTGAAAGGGAGGCTCTGGGTGACAGTAAATTCATCAAGTGAGGACCACTACTCTGTGAAACCCAACAGGGGGAACCCTCCACTCCTGATCCTGCTCAACAACAAGAGATCACAGGGCCTGTTTTTATTTTTGTTGTGGTTGTTGGGAATATACACAACAGAACATGCACCAATTCAACAAGCTCTACGTGTACGGTTCAGTGACATGGACTACATTCTTCAACTGTGAACCATTCTCGTCCTCCTGTTCCTCCCCCATTAACATAAACTCACTTCCCACTAAGTCTCTTATCTAATCTTTCAAATTGCTATTGTGAATTTGATCCCATATGGATAGTTCTTAAAATAGAACACGGCTCAAGGCAGACATTTTTTACTAATAAATCTACTGTTTGGTTTAAAGAAGACTTCAGGGAATATTTTTGGTTCAAGTTTGAGGTGTAAAGATGATCTCAGGGCAATGGTTTCAGAGGTCATCCAGCTTCAATGGCTCCAGAAGGTCTGGGGGGATCCCAATGTTTTTACTTAAGAAAGAAGTCACTTTTCATGTACCTCATCCAGGATTTCTCTATTTCTCTGCAGTAGTTCTGGAAGCTCTCTGATCAACTGATCAACAGTTTGAATGCCTCCCTGCTCAATCACAGATGTGGATTTCGTCAGTATTGACTGAGGTACAGTATCTCCGGACACATCTTCAATTGCTGCTGGAAGATTAAGGGAAGCTAACACCCTAAGGAAAAAAAAAAAAAAAAAAGTGAGATATATTATATCATCTAGAGGTCTTTAAAAAAAAAAAAAACTCACTGCCCTTGAGTTGATTTCGACTCATAGCAACCTAGAAGTCTAGACCATCTTTAAACCCTTACTCTCCGTTGTCCGGATGAATAGCAACGGAGCTACCAATAAAAATAAGCCCTATTAATGGAAAAATAAAACAGAGAAAGGAAAAAACAAAATAAGCGACTAATAAAATTCAAAATCTTTAACTGAATTACTTCACATTTCAGAATTAAAAGCCAAAAAGTTTTTAAAAACCTATGGGAGTAAAATACACTAGGCATGTTTTGCTCGAAGCTCATACTGAACATCCTTCAGTCTATATGCCAACACAGGAAATCAATAATTATCAATTTTAATCAAAATTGTAAGTGAATCATTTTATCTTTAAAAAAGCAGTCTTTTATCACATTGTCAGTAACAAATCAAATAACATACTAAAGTTACAATTACATATTGTCTAGGCAAAATGTCAACAGAACACAGCTGATCTAAGCACTAAACCACAGAGTCGTCTTCTGTTCTCAGCATGATAACAAATCTTCAGGGACCTCATTTACATGAAAGGAAAAAAACTTATCCCCATGAAATAAGACAAAAGCAGGCAAACGAAATGATGTAATGCCATGAACTCAGAAAATAAGCCCTGTATAAACTCAGACTGCCTTTTAAACACGTTAAACTTACACTGCTTTCTTGCTGGATTTTAAAAAAAAAAAGTCAAAATCCACCCATTTATCAAAATTAAAAACTTCTGCTCTTCAACAGACACCATGAAGAAAGCCTGACTGGGAGAAAAATACCCTCAAACATGTATGGAGCAAAGAACTTGCCTTTAAAATATGCAAAGAAATCTTTAAAACTCTTAAAGAAGGAAATCTCGATTTAAATGAAAATGAGCAAAACATTTCAACAGGTATCTATCTGAATGGCTACTAGGCACATGGAAAGTTGCTCGACATCTTCAGTTGAAGGGAAATGCAAATTAAACCACATTGAGATGCTGCTCTACAATTGCTAGAATGGTTAAAATTAAAAAGAATGGCAATACCAAGTGCTGGTGAGGGTGCGGGGCAAGTGCGCCTCTCAAACAGAGCAGGTATGAATATAAAAAGGGATAATCACTTTGAAAAACAATCTGGTAACTTATTCTTACAGAGTTAAACATATACTAACTCTAAACCCACTGCCGTCGAGTCGATTCCGACTCATAGCGACCCTATAGGGCAGAGCAGAACTGCTCCATAGAGTTTCCAAGGAGCACCTGGTGGATTTGAACTGCTCACCTCTTTCTACAACCCAACAATTTCACTCCTAAGAGAAACAGAAACACAGGTCCACAAAAAGATCTGAACGTGAATGCTCACAGCAACGTAAATGTCCGTGAACAGGTGAAAAGAATAACACAAATTGCTGTGTAACCATCAAATGGAATGCTGGTCAGCATTAAATAGGATCAACCTGACACACCAATAGAGATGAAGCTCAAAAACATTATGCTAAGTGAAAGAAGCCAAACACGAAAAAAGTACACGCTGTAAAAATTGCATAAAAAGTAAAACTAACCTATCACAAGAGCAAATCAGTGTGGCCCAGGGCCAGAAAAGGGGGGACTGAAGAGAAAGAGACATGAGGGGATTTCTAGGGAAGTGGAAATGTTCTCTATCATGGTGGTGGTTACACAGGTGTATATATTGAACAAACATGGATACATATGCTTAAAATAAGTACATTTTATCGAGTGCAAATTACAACTAAAATTTTTTAAACCAATGAATTACTTCCTTAGTCTTCAATCCACCAGAAATAAAAACTGGTTCAGAATACCATCATGCATCTTAAGAGTTCATTGCTACTTCTCGTTTTTCTCAAATAAATAGCTCCTAAAATAAAAACTAATGGTCAAAATGTTTCCCCTTGTTTCAATAATTAAATTTTGTCCAATTACATTTGCTAGGGCTTAGTAAATATAGCGTCCCCAAGAAATGTGCACGCGTGTGTTTTGTCTGTGTGTCTACACTTGCTATTTCACCTAACCTTGGCATTTAGCTCCAAGCTCAGAAAACTAAAATGTTCATGAAGACTACTTAAAAGAACTATCAAACAGGAAAACTTCAGAGCTCCAGAAACTGATTTATGAAAGTCCAGCTCTACCTACCCATTTGCCAAAGTCGTGGCTTCTCTCATTTGAGCAATCGATCTGTTAACCAAATCGGCCTTCCTCTGATTATAAGCAGCCAAAGACTGCTGCACCGACACAGGAACCATCTTCTCAAACAGATCTAAAGCAAGGAAGGGAAATTTCAACAAAATATTCATACGAAAACTCAAGCTCTGAAGTGCCTGTTCATATTTGCTTTATAAGATTCACAAAAAAGGTCTACAATTATCTAAAGATCAAAACTAAACAACTGAAGGTTGAAAGGGACAGGAGCTGAGTGAATGGACATGGGAAACACAGGGTGGAAAGGAGGAGTGTGCTGTCACCTTATAGGGAGAGCAACTAGGGTCATATAACGATATGTGTGTAAGTTTTTGTACGAAAAACTAACTTGAACTGTAAACTTTCACTTAAAGTGCAATAAAAAAAACTAAATCATTACTGGGAGAACTGGCAAGTGTTTATATATCTCACAATAAAATTTTTTTTTAAAACAGCTACCAAAAAAAAATCCCTAAATCACTATTAAAAGCATACTGTTGAAGAGAATTTTTAAATCACTATATTTTTTCCTTGCGCTTAATTTTCTTTGCTCTTAAAGCTGGGTGCTTGTAACTCAGCTTGAGGGATTTTGGTAAGGAAGAGAAGAGTTACACACAAGAAAACACTTTGAATTGTTGATTAAATGGGTTAATGAGTGAGCCACCGTGCCATGGTTGGATTTCCAGCTCTACCACTTCCTAGCTGTGTGACCTTCGGCATATTACCTAGCCAGTCTGTGCATCACCACTCTCACCAGTCAAATGGGATAATCATAGCACCTGTGTCTCACTGGGTTATTATGGGAACTAAATCAGCTAATATCTGTACAGCTCTTAAAAGCATCCATGGCACATGGTAAAACACTTTGTTTCCTAAATAAAAGTAAGTAAGTCATCCTTGGGGTCTCAGCTAGACACTACCATAACTGCATATATCTACAATATCCAAGGGTAACATAACATGTATTTATCTTCTACAGATACAACTCCAAAAGTTTACATGTTTAAAATCACACTCGTATGTGTTCATTTTTAATTGGGAATATCATAAATAATATAATACATGTTACATTAACAAAATGACAAATGCTTATGTTTTTATCAGTAGTCAGATATGCAAAGTTTTAAGTTTTCTACTCGGCCGTATGCCTCACATGCTTTATGACCACTTATTTTCCATCTTAAAATTTCACTAAAGCTACCCCAGCACTTAATTTTTATTCTCCCATCTATTTTAAACAACTTGAATGCAAGTCACAAATTCAGAGCATACCATAGCAATCGTGTGATTTTAGCTACAAAATACAGATTAATGCTGGAGAAAAGATGAGGAGGCTGAAGTGCATCTGAACACCTGACTTACCAGTGAATTTCTGGCTGATGGGCACATTGACAGGGGTGGGCTTCACAAGTGTGGCTTTGCCGATAGGGTCTAGGTCTTTAAGGTCTGGAACTCGATCATGATAAATGAAGTCATTATCTTTCTTTGCTGCAGTAAGGGCACGGCTGATTTTGTCCGAGAAATCCTTCACATTGACATATTCGTCATAGCGAGATGCCACTGTTTTAATCAATTCTGCTGCATGCTAAAAAGAAAAATATCGGGGGGAAAAAAGGAAATTTTTTCTTTCTCTTTCTCAACCAAGCATCCAAGCACTGGCTTAAAGAAAATCTTTGAGGGCCTGCACTTCCAGCAATGTGGTTAACAGGATAACCTGGAAATTCTCCCATTACACACCTAAAAAAAGAAGGATAATATACAGCAGACAGGGAGCCGTGGTGGCACAGGAAGCGGTTAAGCACTAGGCTGCTTCCCGAAAAGCTGGCGATTTAAACCCACCAGCGGCTCCACAGGAGAACGATGTGACCAGCTGCTTCTGTCAAGATTTACAGCCTTGGAAAGCCTATGGGGGCACCTCCACTGGGCCCTACAGGGTCACCATGAGTCAGAACTGACTTGACGGCAACGGGGTTATATAGCAGACATTCCTGTAAACACACGGGTGAACTGTCAAGAAAGTAAAAGAAATCCATGGGCCAATAAAACGAAGAAGAAGAAAGGGAAAAGCAGAGTAATAAGTATAAACCGCCAAGAGGAAGATCAGCTGTTGGGTTATTTCTGTAACCCAAGGGACTAACTAGCATCTTAGAGCCCTCATGCAGACCTGAGACCAGGGTTCTGGGAACACACAGAACCAAATACCGAGATGCACCCCTTTCACTCCCTCACATCAAGACGGAACTTTAAGGCTGTGCCCCCATCAGCCCAGTCAACAAAGAAGCGTATGTATCTCACATGACCAGGAAATTTAAAAAGAGAGAAAAAGTCTTCCCTTATAATCCATAAGATGAGACTATGCCTCGCACAAATTTAAGGTTCAAATTACATTATTTAGGTGGTATTAGGAGCCCTCGTGGCCTAGTGGTTAAGAGCTTGGCTGCTAACCAAAAGGTTGGCAGTAGGATCCACTAGCCGTTCCCACAGGGTTGCTATGAGTCAGAATCGGCACAATGGCAAGGGGTTCGGTTTGGGTTTTAGGAGGTATCAGCCATAACAACATTAGATAAAACAGACAGCACGGCCAAAAGCATTATCAGGGATAAACTCAGCATAAATGTTAAAAAAGACAATTTTCCAGAAACATAAATAACTTTTTAAATTTTATATTTAAGTCTCTATCTATATAAATAATTATAATGAGAAATTGATAAATTCACCCATGATCACGGTGGAGGATTTTAACACTTTTTTTTTATTTCAAGAATGGCTAGAGCAAGTAAACAAAATTTGTAAGATCACAGAAAATTTGAACAAAATTAATGAGTTTGATTTACCAGACATAAAGACAACCCTGGACTCCATAATGAAAGAACATATTGTATTCTCAAGTATATAAAGAATCTTTACATAAAACAACCTCATGAGACGATAACACAAGTTTCAAACACCAAAATTACAGGAATACAAAAATGGTTTGATACTAGAACATCTATTTATGTAATTCTCCAAAATAAGAGATCCAAGTGAAAATATCAAATTTTCCCCACAGATATTGAAAAGCACTCAATAAAATTCAATATTGGTTCTTGATTTTTCTAAAAATCTTAAGAAAACAGAAACAGATACAGTTCCTTACCATAAATGAGACAGTCCCAGAGTAGGACTGAAACACGTCATCAGTAACACGACCACTTAACATGTCAGATCAGACAAAGCAATCAGGGACATAAAGTTCAGAAAAGGCAAAAATTATTAATCAGAGAAGAAGAAGATTTGTATACCAGGTATACCAGGAAAATCTAAGAAAATGGGCTATACTATTTGTTTTAGTCATCTACTGCTACTGTAACAGGAGGCCGCAGGAAAAATGGGCTACTGAGGGGCCTCACCCCAACAGGGAGATAACAAACAGAGCAGGAGTCCAATTAATTAAAAAGAAGGGTGCTGGGTGAAGCAGAAAAAGAGAAGGCGTGAAAGGGGCAGAAGGCACTCAGGATACACCAGCAAACACAAGGTCTGAAAGCAGACGCATCCCCTTGAAAAGCAAGGGTTGTGAGGGAGTCAGAGAAGCACGCGTGTCGAGGTAAAATCCTTTCTCGACTAGACTAGGCTTTGAGAGCCAGAGAAGCGGCACTGCAGCAGGGCACGTCTGCCAGGAAGTGGGAACACTGCTCCAGCCCACGCAGGGCACTTCTGTCAGGAAGTGGGAACACTGCTCCAGCCCACGCAGGGCACTTCTGTCAGGAAGTGGGAACACTGCTCCAGCCCACTCTCCTACCAGGAAGCTCTGCCTGCTATTCATCCAGTAGAATCAATCTCATTCCAAAACGAGTAGCTGAAATCAGGCATTCCATCTGCCTTGACAAAACCAACCATGAGGAAAAGGATAAAAACGTACAGCATAGCTTTCCAACAAAGAATGAATACTCACCAAAGGAATGTTACCACAAAGCAGCTGATAACAGTATGCTAACACTCCAAAATAAAGGAAAAAACTTAAGGACCCAATCACAGCACCAAAAGAACACAAAATATCAATAGAGGACCAGATGGCCAGACAACAGTGGATAACAGTCTGAGAGCAAAAGAATGTGAGACAAGAACTGACAGAACTCAGGAAAGAAACTAAGAAAAATACAAAATCATTTAAGGAAGGAAGACTTAAAATGTTTATGCAAGGAGCAAAAGGGCAAGCAGGCATCACAAAATAATCACAGTAAAGACACATACCGAACAATAAAAAGTAAAGAAAATCCAACACAGCAGCTGAGAGGGAAGACTGAAAGATTTAGGGGACATCAGCCAAATGCAACGTGAGAAGCTTGCATGGATTCTGACTAAACAAAACCAACTGTAAAAATACACTTTATAAATAATCAAAGAAAACTGAGATTTGGATAATACTGAGTCATGAGTATTACTATTCTGTTAATCAGTGTTAATTTTGCTAGTGGGGATAAAGTCATTGTGGTTTTATTATTTTTTAATTCTTACCTACTTTTTTTTTTTTATTAGTGATACATATTGATGTACTCACAGATGAAATAGTCTGTCTGAGATAGCTTTAAAATACTCCAGAAAAATAAAAGGGGAAGGGGAAGCAAATGAAACACAAACACCAAAACACTGATCATTGATGAAGCTGGGTGATATCTGATGATTCATACTTTTATATATGCTTGAAACTTTCTAGAATAAACAGTTAAATTCACTCAAATACACCTATGGTGAATTTAGTGTATGATAAAGACATAATCTCCAATCAGGGGGTAAAGAAAGTCATTTTAATAAATGGTTTTGGAACAACTGGGTACCAATTTGGAAAAAAGGTAAAAACTGGATCCACCACATAACCCACCAGCATAAGCTCCAAGCGGATCCAAAACATGGTGACATCCAAGTCTAGAAGAAAACACACGTTAGTTCCTTCACAGCCCTGGAATGGGCCTTGGACAGTGTTCTAAATCATGACTCAAAACTCAAAAGCCAGGAAGACAGACACTGATAAATCTCATCACCTGAAAGTCAAAGCCTTCTGCAAACAAACAAAAATACACAGAGAGAATTTAAAAGACCAAGTCACAAACTGGAAAAATACTTCTCATTGCAAAAGGCTAATTAGCTATGAATATATAAAATCAAAAAAACCAAACCCATTGCCATCAAGTCGATTCCGACTCATAGCGATCCTACACGACAGAGAAGAACTGCACCAAAGGGTTTCTAAGGGGTGGCTGGTGGATTCAAACCGTTGACCTTTCAGTTAACAGTGGAAATCTTGATCACTGTGCCTCCAAAAAAAAATCAAACCCACTGCCGTCGAGTCAATCCCGACTCATAACGATCCTATAGGACAGAATAGAACTGTCCCAGAGTTTCCAAGGAGCGCCTGGCGGATTCGAACTGCTGATCTCTTGGTTAGCACCCATAGCACTTAACCACTACGCCACCAGGGTTTCCACTGTGCCACCAGGGTTCCATTAATATATAAAGAACTCCTAAAAATAAAGAAGATCAATTATCAAAGAGAAAAATAAGTAAAAGACATTAAAAAAAACAGAGCTCACAAATACAAATGACCCTTAAACATAAAGTTACTCAACCTCACTCATAAGAGAAATAGATATTAAAATTATACTCAGAAACTCTATTAAGGCTGAATGGACACAGGAAATACAGGGTAGAAAGGTGGGGTGTGCTGTCACATTACAGGGAGAGCAACTAGGGTCACATAACAATGTGTGTATCAACTTCTGTACGACAAACTATAAACTTTCACTTAAAGCATAATTAAAAAATGAAATTATATTGAGTACGTATCATGGTGATGTCTTAAGAGTCCTTATTTTAAGATTAAGAAACCAGAGGGACGCAGTGGTTAAGCACTCAGCTACTAACCGAAAGGTCAGTGGTTCAAACCCACCAGCCGCCCCCCCGGGAAAATAACGTGGCAGTCTGCTTCCGTGAAGATTACAGCCTCAGAAACCCTATGGGACAGTTCTACTCTATCCTGTAGGGTTGGTAGGAGCCAGAATTGACTCGAGGTCAACGGGAACCTTCAGAAACTGAATCCCTCGGTGGTGCGACCTGTTAAGGCGTTCAGCTGCTAACCAAAGGCTGGAGCCTTCTGGTGCCACCCACAGGCACCTCGGAACAGAGCTGGTGATCTAATTCTGAAAAATCAACCACTGAAAACCCTGTGGAGCACAGTCCTATCCTGACACACACGTGGTCACCATAAGCTGGAATCAACTGGACAGCCACTGGTTATCTTTAGAAATATACACCAAAAAACAAAAAGAATACACACACACACAAGATGTATGAAATGAAATGTCTACGATTTGATTTAAAATAATGTGAGGAAGAGGGGAAACTACGAATTAAACAAGAGTTGCCTTAAGTTGATAATTGTTACAGCTGTGTGGTTCATTGTTCTATTCTCCCCATTTTTATATAAGTTTGGTATTTTCCATACTAATTTAATTTTTAAAAGTTGTTCTGTAACTGCCTCCTTTGCCATGAGACCAGAAGAACTGGATGGTGCCCAGCAACCATTACTGAACTTTTGGATCAAAGAGTCAATAGGACAATCCTGATCAAAAGGGGAGAAATGCAGAATTTCAAATTCTCAATGGAATCCAGACTTTTTTGAGCCACTGAGTCTGGGCGAGCCCCTGAAACTATTTCCCTGAGATAATTTTGAAACTTTAAACCACGCTACCCCCAAAGTCTTTTTCTGAATCAAAAAAAAGCGTATCATAGTCAAGTATGCATGCCTTGGACATTGTGCTCTTTTAAAGAATTATCCATGTGAGCTCAAACTGACCACAGCAACTGGAAAGGTTGGATGGGAAGCTTGGGGGGCAGTAAGTTTAAAACAATGATGGTGGCATAATCTGGAAACAGATAGCGAGAGTGGTAGCCCAACCTGAAGAACGTAATCAATGTTGCTGAATTGTACACATAGAAACTGCTGAAGCGGTGTTTCTTTGGCTGTGTGTATTCTCATCAAAATTAAAAAAAAAAAAAAGTTTAAAGATCTTCTAATATACCTCTTATCTATCAGACTGAAAAAAATGGAGAAGTTTGAAAGCGTGCTGTTAAGACCATGAGGAAAACAAGCCCTCTCACACCATTGGTGGGAACACAAGAGTACAATCCCTGAGGAGGAGAATATGGTAGTGTCTATAAATTACAGGTGTGTTTATACTTGATATCACAATCCCATTTCTAGTGACATTTTTATACCTGCTCAAGTACAAAATGCCACTAGTACATGATTATTCGCTACAGGACTGTTTGCAGTAGCAACTCGTGCAAACACCCAAGTATCCACAATAAGGGACAGCAACAAACTGTGGTTTATACACGGACTCTCTAAAAACAAATGAGGATGGTCTCTATGGCTGTATTAAAATGGAGAGATCTTCAAGATACCTTGTTTTATGAGAAGAGCAAGATGCACAAAACTGTACATACCACCTTCTGCATGTGAATGGAAATAAGAAGTGCATGCAGGTGTACGTATATGCTTGTATTTAAAAAAAAAAAAAAAAACCCTGGAAGAATTAAACTAATGAAAATTATTTATGGAGCAATGGGGAAGACAACGGAGACAAGAGGATGAAGAAACGGGGTAGAGGGATGGGCTGGAGTATACACCTTTATATGTACGTCCACCTGCTTCTCAAGTTTTATTTTGAAAGTTTTCAAGCTCACAGGAAAACCAAAAGACTAAAACAATGAGTAGTAGCTACGCCAAAAAATACAGACAGTCACCTGTCTCTATTGACAGGGGCAATGGGAGGAAAAGGCTGTTATGAGCAAACCTAGGAATTTCACCAGGAAAAAAATGGAGACTTGAGTTACTCAAATATTTATTTCAAAGACGCTCACCTGTAACCTTGCAATCTCCTCTCCAAATTTCTTCTGCTGCTTTGCCAAGAGAGACTGGTGGTATTCAGCGTTGGCCTGCATGATACAGTGCTTTGCAGCCAAGACGGGGAACACCTCCTGGAAATAAAAATACTGACCAGGGGAGAGTCCAACCACACAAATCACCACACACAACATGGGATGCAAGAAGAAAAAGGGAAAGGAGACGGGAATTAGAATCACCCCATTAATGGTTTAGAGGTAGGTTGGTCAGTAGACGTAAACAGAGAAGACCACATGATTGTGCATGGACTGCATTTAATGAATTCAATTTTTTTCTTCCAATTAAAATTAAGGTTTTTTTTTTTTTTAAGACTATTAATTGATGCCAATGTAGGTTTTTGCAATTCTCTTTAATGGAGCCATGAAGTCGACATTTTGTTTACGAAGAAGAAAGGAAAACATGCGTTAGGAAAAGAGGAGAATGGACAGTGACAGAGGGAGACCAAGCCCAGGGCTTCAGACGCTTTCTTATGAGCCGTGACCCAGCCCTGAGTCAGCTAAACCACCAGGACTCACACACACTAACGCAACTGCTCTCGAGCTGACTGTGTCATCACGTTTAAAAGACAAAAGACAGTAAAGTAAGTTCCCACTTAAATTCATATCCTTACAGACTTTTTAATAAAGAAAAAGCCACATAAAAATTATTTAGTATCATACAACCACTAACATTTCAGTATCAGACTCAAAAACACATAGCAGACACACGAATGCACTAAGTTAATGACTAATGAGAGGATAAAGTGTTATTTTGTCCTACTTTGTTTAAAGAAAAAAAAATTCCAATCAAAATTGCTAGAAAGATAGAAAGACGTGAACCAGAAATGCAGTTATATATTGGTAGAGGCTCTCCCAAAATGCCAAATCCTAACCTGCAACCTTGTTTTTATGAAGTACATGCCATGTAAAATCCAAGAAACACACTAGACAATCACTGTCTAGACAGAAAAATAAGAGAATCAGAAACTGAGTCACTACCTGGCATGCTTCCCTGTCTCCCAGGAAATAATTTCCTAGCTTCCTGGATCACTACTTGCAGATATTCCAGTTTTATAACTAGAATATGAAAATACCTGAGGAGTTTTATTAGTAAAAATAGAGCAAAGAAAGATTCTGACTCTCAAACTGCCAGTTCCCAAAGCAAGCCTGGGCAGCCTGGTACTTCAACAGGAGATTTTCTGGGAATACCAGGCACTGCAGTGGAGGTAGAGTCCAGGTCTTGGCAGGTGACATTCTTCTCTCCATGACAGCACTGAGCTAATGGCCCAACCAGACGTAACAGTACACCGTGCAGCTGAACGTGAGGTCTTTCAGATGAAAGGAAGGTGAGAGGAGACCCCCAGCTCTCTTTGTAAGAGTACTGTAATTAGTACTCAAGAGTCCGGGGCAAATTTCTACTGGGCTTGTGGCTTATCTCACATTCATTTCACAGGTATCTTCACACTGGTTCATTACTGTTCATTTCTGACGTCTTAGACTAATGTGTGCTGTTGACGCACTTAGGTGCTTTTTTATTTCACTCCAAAGTTGCCTGCAATTTCGTAATTTACAAAGATTCCTGAATATGAGTTATAAATCAATAAACTCCCCTACAAAAGATCATGCAACCAATACCATATGTGATCATGCTGATGAAACTCATTCCTTGCACATTTCTGATGGAAAGCAGTCGAAACACACTACATTCCACTCAATCTTCAAGTTTCCTTTCTTAATCATTCTAAGTTTGCTTGTATGTCAGTCTAGTCATCTGCTTTGCCATTTACAAATGATCATCACTGAAGAGCCTTTTCAATTGCCACTTGAGAAAAGCTGACATTAAAACATGCTACGTCCTGCACTGTGTGGCTTAAGATGGTTGCTTTTCCTTGGCTGTCCAACCTGGCAGACCGATTTCCTACCCCTATTAGCAAAACGTAATTCTAATCAAACTAGTGGGTGAAGCTGTAAGCTTTCTTTTCCATTTTCATTACGCTTGTTTTTGAACTTTCTGTTAAGACTCAGCTTTAAGAAAACAGGACAATAATTAAAAGTGTGACTAACCAACGTGCTCGAATAGTCATGCGTGGACCAAATCACTAACGATTCAGAACTACACCATGACTGCATCTGATAAGACTACCGGAGATAAGACAGTCAAAAATTTCCAGAAAGAATTTTAGCCAGGAAGAACAAGTTTAGGGAACAGTGAAGACAAAAGCATCCCCTACATATAAAACAAGTTTCATGCATTTTAAATTAAAAAAAAAAAAAACCTATTTCTACAAATATTCTTCAAATTGCCTCTCTTGAAATTTCAGATTTCTTTAAAGTATGTAATTTTCAACTTGTGATTCTTGTACACAAAAATATCCGAATTATTTCCACAAGCAAAGCTGGTTAACTGTTCAGGGAAACGGTAACTGACCTTGGGGAGCGTATCTTTGTACTGACACTGCTTGAAAGCATCGCCAAAGTAGTCTGCAGCCTGATTGGCCAACTTAGCGATGATGGCATCTTTCATCTTATCTGGAATAAAACAATAAATTGGCCATTATAATTAAAATAAATATATGAGATAATCTGATACACCATGAGGACACAGTATACGCATTGAGATCGTATGTTTGTACGTTCATCTTAAAAAATCCTTACTGACAAAATCAATTCTTCTGTCTGTAAGTTAATTATTCCACAGGTAAATCCACAGGGACAGAAAATAGTAAGTAGCTGCCAGAGTCAAGAGGGACAGGAGAACGTGACACGACTGCTAGTGGATACAGGTCTTCTTTTGTGGGTGATGAAAATGTTCTGAAATCAGATAGTGGTAATGGTTGTACAACTCTATGAATTTACTAAAAAGCACTGAATTGTATACTTTGAAAGGGTGAGTTCTGTGGCACATGAATTAGATCTCAACATAAAGCTAGTATTTAAAAAATACAAAACAACTTTATTCTAATTCATAGCTCTTCCACATGATAACTGTACCCTTATTTCCAATTTCTCTGCACTCTTATGTTCAACCCATGTGTCAGTCTCTCATACTAACCAACACACCTTATAAGAACTGTTCTTATTCCCTCACTCGGCCTGGACGTCAGGTAGATTTAGTTTATACTGGACCTCTTCAAAGAAACCCTTCTCAACTAAGGAATCTACATTAGCATAACTCTCTCTACATTCCTCCCCCACAGCCAGGTCACCAGCCACTATCACATAATCCATTCTTACTGTCTTCATAGGACTTACCTCTCTCTGAAATTACCGTGGCTACTTCATCTCGTTTTTTTTTTCTGTCACTCCCCACAAAAAATGTAAGCTTCCTGAAAACATATCGTTACTTGTCTGCTCAGGTTTATCTAAAGCCTAGGATAGAACAGTGACTGGCACACAGTAGGCACCCAATAAACATGTGCTATATGAATTTTTTTTTGTCTGACATATCATGAATACAAATAAGTACTATTGCAGAGCCCAGTGTTTAAGAACAATAGCTAACTATCCACTTTATAACAGTCTATGTTCTTACATGTGTATTTGTACCACCACCAGCTCAGAAAAGGAGAGTTAGAAAATTTCCCTAAGCCAGGGATCAAGTTCAAAAAGGAAAGCTCTATACAGAACATATTATACTGTAATCACCTTAGTTTAAAAAGTCTACCACTTCTTTACACATGCAACAAGATGGAAGACAAATTGGAATTACCTCTTGTGGCTTTTAAAAAAAACACTTCTTGGGCCTGTGCCAGCATAATAAGGCTGAGGGTCCCAACAGTATCTGGAGATATGTCCACGGTAGGCTCTCGATTTAAGGCAGATAAAACCGTCTCTTTAATATGTAAAAAGGCACCACTAGCAAACTAGAGGGGAGAGAGGAGAAAATCATTGTTTTACATCTATAGAACTCAGCAAGACTTCATGTTCTACTCTCACACAAAAACACCATTCCAAAGGTCACCTCAATGAACAGTTACAATATGTACATTTTCACAGTGTGCAAAACAGGCCTAAACACCGGAAGTACTTTTCAACAAAACTCTGTAAAGTTACAGAGACTTAGGAAAGATTAAAAGTAAACTACGGGGAAAACAAAGTAAATTACAGGGACATCAAGTGGGCTTATTTTTAGACAGACTCCCTCAAAGCTGGGCAAACACCATGAGAATGCTTCTCATACAGGAAGGCTCCTGGTTTGGTCCCAAAAAGATTCAGCTCCCAAATAATTAAACAGGCTGCACTCAGGAGAAGCCCTCGTGGCACAATGGTTAAAGCGGTAAGGTGTTAACCAAAAGGTTGGCAGTTCGAACTCACCAGCCGCTCCACGGGAGAAAGATGTGGCAGTCTGTTTCTGTAAAGATTCACAGCCATGGAAACCCCACAGGGTCACTATGAGTCAGAATCAACTGAACGGCAGGGGGTTTGGGTGAGCACTTAGAGGAAATCTCAAATAGTATATACATACACCTAGTCTTCGGGGGATCAGCACTGCTGTCCACTGCCAATCAGCCTTCGGCGCTCCCTGGTATATGTCCCCCACGAGGTTTTTCTTCTCAATTACATTTTGCTGAGGTTAACGCTAAAATAACTCAGCTTTTATAAAACAAATACACCAGGGATAAATTAGTCTGGAATTAAAAGGTGCTGTGGTTTATTGGTTTATTTAGGTAAGCTACAGAGGTAACTCAAAGTTCACTGTATTGAAAGAACACCACACTTTCTGCAGTCAGGAAGTACTGTAAAACTGAAGTATCTGTAGGAGTGACCAGCTGGTCTGGTTCAGTAACCAGCAGTCTCGTAGACCAGAACAGACAGACTAGAACTGCCAAGGTATGGAAGCCCAAAGAGGTCAAAGAACTTGCCCAAGGGCACGAGGTCCCTTGGTGGCAAATAAGGCCCTCCGCCATTCAACTCTGATCACACTAGGCGACCTGCTGTGAACACTCACAGAATGCAATGCTTCCTCAATAATTCAGTACACCCGCTATAATCTCACATGCCAAGTAAGTTCCAGTTAACAGGAAGCTAAGTAAAATTTTACTTCATTTTCACATTTTAGGACATTTGCCATTCATGGACTCAAAAAGTGTCTGTGTCATGCCTGTCATCTGCGCCCACCCAAAACTACATGGTGAGCCACAATTCGGAGCACTTGGTTCGCTTAAGCTGTATTTTCCTTTCACTTCCCTCAAACAGCATTCTTCACCTGCCTCTCTCCTTAACTTAAATAATGGGAAAAATCAGACTCCACCTCGGAGATGAGCAAATTCCAGAGCCACTGGGAAGCAGTGGAAGGGCAGTTAGAATTCCATGAAATTTGGACTCAGAACACCTGAAACCCAAAACCGTTTTATTAACACTTTTAACCTTCAGTTTCCTCATCTGTAAAACGGAAATGATGTTATGTGACCTGCTCCACAAGGTTTATCCAAGAGTCAAACAATGTACATGCAAATACTTTGTAAATTATAACGTAACATAAAATATGGGAACATGATTGTATATATGACATGGCTTAGCAATCATCACTTATTAATCCTTAAACTGAAACAGAAACTTAAAAGCTGTAAGTAAAAAAACTGCTACAAAATAATATGCCAGGTTAGTGAATGCTCAGAACCTAGACTATGGATTTAGCGGACTTAATAACAGTATTAATCTGACCACAGTTAAATGGGACCTCTCGAGTCTCAGAATCAAACTTTGACTGTGTTGATAAGAGGTCTTAATTTCCATGACACTGGTAAAATTTCAGCTGTGCCTCACTTTAAGAAAACAATATATAAATTAATGTACAAAATTTTTAAATGAGGTTATGGATTTAAAAGAGGATTTACCAAGGATTTTGTCTCAGACATCTAATCATTTGTCCGACCAACATTCAGTGAGCCTCTTGTACGTGCCAGGCACTGTGCTAGGTGCGGCTCGGTACACAACAGCAGGGGAAAACAGACTGACCTATCCGTAAGTAGTTTATCTAAGGGTTTCAAGAATATGAATCAATTTATTTTGAAAAGTACATTACTTTAAAGCATCTGTTGTATAAGGAAGGATCTATAAACCTAAAAGCAAATTATCTTCCATTTCATCCGACTTGGTGTCAATTGTTACATTGTATTTACTTTTCTGCGTACCTGGTAATGCTTAGCAGCGGCTTTCAATCCTTCATCACTGTCCAGGTTCTGTTCGGCTGCAATCTGGCTAGCTAAGGCTGCACAGTTGAACAATACACAGCTCTTTTCATATCCTAAGCTTGCAAGAGCTGTAAAAAAATCGAAAAGTTTTATCATTTTATTTTTTCTAAAGAAAACAAATGAGAAATACTATGACCTCCATCCCACTGACCCTCACAAAAGCAAGTCTGAGTCTTCAAACTGAAAGGGCCATCAACAAATGCCATATACCAACAATGAGATCCAATTAGATCTTTTGAGATTCCAAAGATGAAGGATAAAGATCATAAAAATCTTCCTGTGAGAAAAAAAAACAGATCACCTACAAAAGAACAAAAATCATACTTTTCGAAAATAACTTGATAGTAAAACATAAGGGAGCAACACCTCTGAGTTCTAAATAAATACAATTTTACTTAATCCAACAAATATATACAGTGAGGATAGCACGGGTGAAAAGTCCTCATTAAGCAACCGTTATGGACTCAGCTACTAATATAAAGGTTGGCAGTTCAAACCCAGCCAGTGGCTCCGTGAGAGGAAGACCTGGCCATCTGCTTCCATAAAAACTACAGCCTAGAAAACCCTACGCGGCAGTTTTAGCGTCATACAGGGTCGCCGAGTCGGAACTGACTAGACAGCACCTAACAACAACACAGTTGGAAAGCAGTGAGCAGGGAAAAACTGGGAGGCAAAGATGTCGGAGAGAGGCAGCTTGTGCTGCAAAGCCTTTGGGTTTTACTCGGGTGGAAGTCAAGAGAGTTTGGAACAGAGAATCACTGCGCCCCCCTGTGGAGAACAGGCAGTAGGGGAGCAACGATTTAAAAGGGGAGACTAGGAAGAGGGTGGTGGCTCACCAGAGGACAGCAGCAGTGGAGGTGGTGAGAGCTGCCTGGATTCTGAGTGTCTTTTAAAGTGAACCCTGAGAGGATCTGCTCATAAACAGAAGGTGAGAAATAAAGTAAAACAGAGTCAACGATGGCTCCGATGCTTTCGATATAAGCACTCAGCTGCTGGAATTTCAAACCGAACTGTGTGTGAGGTTAGAATACAGCCGTGTTCAGAAAGAAGGGATTCAGAAAGCTGGCCTTTTTTTTTTTTTTCCAGAAACTTACTTGATAATATATTCCAGCAAAAACGGGAGACACAATACCTGGAAGATAATGGGTCTAACCTAGTAGAGCAGCGATGATCCAGGGTGAGAGTCAGGCAGCAGCTTTAGAGAGCAAACAGCCCAGATTCAGGCAAGAAAACACAAGAGGCCATTAGGGAGGTCCCTCAGGAGAAAGCGCACCCCAGGGAGACTGACGGTAAGACCCAGAGTTTGGGGAATCTCGAAGCAGCACAGAATGTGTGTGGTGGGGAGCATTTAGGACCTCTTACACACACACACGGAGCAGTACAAGATAGTCGTGGTCTCAATACAAAGCAACTGGTCTACGACATGACAGGAAGCCAGCCGACTTCAAGAAGAATGAAACATATTCCAAGTAACAGATTAGATCAGTAAACTCGTCACAAAACGAGTAAGTATCCTGATCTATTACACTCCCCAAAAACATTACCATGACAGGCCGCTGTCCACCGTTTTACCTTGACAATCTCTCATGTACAAGAGATTTTGTAGGAATTTTTTTTTTTAGTTTGTTTGTTCTTGTAATTAATCTGCTGATCTTTTTTTTCCATTATGATTTTTTCTATCACATCTAAACTTAAAAAGAACTTGACCCTCCAGGGTTTTTTGTTTTTTTAAAAAAACAATGCTCCTTTCTTTAAAGAGCTTTTTTCTTAATATTCAACTCTACTTTTGGTTTTCACCTGAACTCTTCTTCACTGTTTTTCAAAACGAAAAGAGCTTCATTATAAATAAAAAGCTTTTCTAAAATTTAAACAAAACTGTAAAAAAAACTACAAAAATTTAAACATCAGCCAATACCCCACCACCCAGAGATAACCAGAGTTAATTTTTCTGGAGACTATCTTCACAAATAACTTCATACGTGTTCACACACAAGATTGTTCACAAATGGAATATCACACCATAGTCAGGTTGCCTGGACTGTACAACTGCTGGGAGCAGCATTCACACCAGGGTCTATATGGATGGCATTCCACGGAGCAGCACTCCATGGAGCTGTACGATGGAGGAGCTGATTTGTAACAGGCCTTATCTGAGGTTCAGTCTTCCACAGACACAGTTTTACACCCACAAATAAGTATCTGCATTATCACTCCCAGCACTCTAAAACTGCAACATATTCTAATGATGGTCCATCCTTCATTCAACCAAGAACCATCGAATGACATTCAATGCCTCATTTCTGCTACCAGGTGTCTTCATGAATCGAACGACCTCCTGCTTTATTTACGCTCTTAATATTTTTTGCTTCTCACTTCTTCCAGGAACTTGGTTCATCAGTTATTCTACGTTGCCAATTATCTTCTAGCTCTCCCACCATCTGGTCCTTATTCTCAGTCTACCAATATGCTTAAGTCATGACAGCACTAAAAATCCTATTTTTAACCTTGCTTCCCCTTCAGCATTAATGCTCCCTTTGTTCCCCAATCTTTACCCTAAATTTGCTGGAACGAACAATCCACATTTGCTATTGCCATTTCCTTACCTCCTATCCACCCCTCAATCTGATGCAATCTGGCTTCTTCAGCACGACCCTACTAAAATCTCTCTCACTGCAAATCCAGCGGCTTCTCCAGCCTCCCATGAGTTGGCCTCTGGTACAATGACTCTGCCAATGATGTTCCAACCTGGCTAATCATCAGAATCAGCTGGCGAGGTCTGCAAAGACAGTGATGCCAGGGCCTCATCTAGCCTTCTCATCTTTAAAATTTTCCCCAGGTAATCCTAACGTGCAGCCAGGTCTGAGAATCACTGAACTACACCACCTTTAAAACTTTCCTGCAGTCACTTCCTGGTTCCTCTGAGGACGTAAAGCTCTTTCTCGACCTTGTTCCCCGCATACTGCATGGTATTCTAATGAAAGGATGGTCCACACTTTATTCAACCAATATACCCTACTGAATGACATTCAATTCCTAATTTTTGCTTCCAGATATCTTTATGAATTGAACTTCCTCCTGCTTTATTTACACTCAATTTTTCCACCTCCTCTAAGTAATACACTCCCTAGCTTTGACTTTCATATCTTCTCAGTCTCCAGTCTACCAGAGTATACATTACCACCTAATTTTTTTTTAATAGTAATTGTTCCCAAATCTCTCTCTCTACATCTTCTGAGATTTAAATCCATACTTCCACTGAGTACCAAAGAAAAATTTCTACCCAGATATAACACAAAAATGTCAAACTTGACCTGTCTAAAACATTTCTTCCTGCTCAACCAACTCTGCTCCTCCCCACTTCGTCTAACCGCAAGACCTCTTGGGCCGTCTCTATCTCTGCATCTTCCATGGCCTGCCTCTCAGTGAGCACTCAAGTAGCACCTGCAGATCTGCTGAAATAAACAAATACCCAACAGGTCAAGCCAGGTTATACATCTCCAGGTGGGCCCTCAACTTCTGCTCTCCCTCTGACTGACAGTAAATCCAGTCAATTCCATATCTGAAACGTCTCTTAAGCCCACCCTTTCTCCCCAACCCACATACGCTACATCTCTGGGGTTAGGCTCTCTGAATTCATGTTTCTGCTTCATTACATCCTAGCCAAATGACCTTGGGAAGTCAATCTTTTTCAACCAGTTTGCTCAACTGGTAATTATAGTCCCTTTCTGAGTGGGTTGCTGGGAAAATTCCGTAAGATAACACATGTAAAGCCCTTTCCACAGTGCCTGGGTGGAATAAGCCCTCAGTATATGTTAGCTATCATTTATAAAAGGAGAAAATTCAGATTTTTCACAATCTACTTTATAATCTCATTACTTTTCACAATCTTCAATCTACGGTCTCAAGCCACAGAAAAAATCTATTATCATCATATTATGTATTATATATACTGCCCACCACTGCCATCAAGTCAATTCCAATTACATATACTAGCACATTTAACGTAACTTTATATATAATATCACAAACTATATAATAAGTGAATATCCTATGTACATATATTATAACTTTATATAATATACACTATTATTCATTACAGCTGATACTTATACTGAGCACTGTTGCAAGCACTTAACACATATTTACTCAATTGATTCGCACAAGAATCCAATGAGATAACTAGTGTTACCCTCATTAAAAACACCCACCATTCACATTACAAAAATGAAAAACTGAAGCACAGAGTGGTTAACTTCCCAGAGCTGGCAGAACAAAACACTTTCATGCTTCCGTACCTCCAGTTATTTTACGCGTAATATTATCTTCTACCCTGAAGAACTGAATTCACCTTTCCAGGCCTAACTCAAACATCACTTGCTTTCAACATGCACAGTTCTTCCATCTCTATGCTCCTGTAAGTTGGTTCATAAACTGGTATAGTACATATTACACTTCAGAATGACCAACTGTCTTCCCACCCAGACTGAGTACAACGGAAAAGACAGGCAGTATCTTAACCATTTTTATAACTAGGACAGTGCCTGGCAAGGTGGAGGCTCCCTACAAATATTTGGAAATTGTATTAAAAGTTGAGGTTAAAAAGAAATGAAATATATGTTGGGTGTACAGGTGTTTTATAGTATAATCACCTCCCACTGTCTCCACAGCTACTAACGGACATGATAGCTATTGATGGACACAAAGTACACGCCTTGGGGGGAAATGACTGCCCTCTGAGAGGTCCACAACATTTACTGTTTATCTTAGTGGGCTAAAGGAGGAAGGACTGTTCACTGGCCCCAGTAAGTCCAGAACAGCCAATCAGGACTGTGAGTAGCATCCTTGCCCGCAGGGGGCTTTCCCCTTTTACTACCCCCTTCCCCTATGCTCTTTCTGTACTTGCTTTCTGGCATGTAATCACTGTAGCTTGCTAGTATACTAAACCCGGAGAGAGGGACTTTGGGGTTCCTCAACCATGGTGCGAAGTGGAACACGCTTGCACGTGACCGTACTGCCCCACGCTGGCACGGGAGCCTAACCTCAGGGAACCTTGGCTAATGGTGTCTGCTGTTCTACTCATCCCTGTCCTGTTTATTCTCTGAGTAATAAAGGCCTAGTGATCATACCACCGCAAGCGTCTGGTCTGTGCTCTGCTCTAAACAGTCCTTCACACTAAGAAGTTGTGAACTCAGTACATTACAAATGTAAAAAACTTTTTCATGAAGAGTCATCGGGAGAGGAATTTTAAAGACTTAATACAATACAAAGTGTTTAAACCAAGTATCCTATCATTTTATTTTAATAAAGACTACATACCCAATTTTACAGATCCTCCAAAAAGTGAACCTTTATCAAAAGCATCCTTCCAGGTAAATGTCAAACAAATCTGGGCAGAAAGAGAAAACAGACAATCATGTCACCTTCCTGCATCTCATGAAACATAAGGTCTCTCTCAAGAAAATCCACAGTGAGGAAAAGGACAAAAGCTTTAACCTAAGACATAACCTCCTCTAATTAACCAACTCCTTCTTTTCCTGGACCACAGATTAAAAACTAAAAAAAATTAGGTTATTTCAAATAGTCATCCCGCCTCAGTAATTATACATATATTGTCTTTTCCCCAAATGCTGTCTTACTCATCTTATAAACATACGATGGTCTGAAAAGAGCAGGCACTTAATGAATGCTTGTCAAATAAGCTAAGAGAAGCAAAGGCAAAAGGTACATACTACAGACTTCCCAGAAGGTCAAATTAAAACCAACAATTCCACAAGGACAAAGGCAGGAGAATGGCTACCTTTGGGGGAATGACCAAAAGGGGGCCTTTCTGGGGAGAGATATTTTTCCTTGATTTGGGTGGTGTGAAGATTCAAGCTATACACATGATTTGTTCACCTTTCTGCATGTGTGGTCTATGTCAAGAAAACTTTCACTTACAAAACGTGTATCTCACTCTCCTTTTAAAGTACTCCACATACCAAGGTTAAAAAGAACTTAGCCTCGTTTAAATTATTTATTGAAATCTAGTACCGAAGTTTATTAACTTTGTATTAAGGAAATTTTCAAACATACAAAAAGTAGAGAGAATAACGTACTGAACCCCCATAGGACCCATCATCAATGTCAACCTTTTGCCTTCTTGGCTCATTTACCTATTCCCGCCCACACGCATGCGCATACACGTGCGTGCACACACACACACACACTTTTTCTCCTGGAATATTTTAAAGCAAATCTCAGACACATTATTCCACCTATACAAACGTTAGTACAAGAATGTTCAAAGCCTTTTTTAATACTATTTTAAAATTTACAAGTGCCACACAAAATTTTAAACAAATCTCCCAAATAAAACTATCATGAAATTATCACTTTCAAAATCTAGTCTTTAAGAGTGAAGTGTACACTTCATTATAATAGCTTCTATAACATTTACGTGCATATGTGAACTTTAGCCAAACATTTTTTAAAGCACATAAACTAAAATTAACAGTTCTTGAATTATACAGTTTCCTTCTAACTTCTGTAAAGGCCAAGGGGAAGGCTGTAGGAATTGTATTAGTCAAGAGTCTATTAATAGAAAAGGCAGCTCAGTGCTGACATAAGCCCCAGAGACGACTCAGGAATGCCAGGAGGCCCTGTCTTCAGAAGGAAATAGATTCATATCAGATGGGTTTTAATGTTTCTCATTTGCATAAAACTGCCTCATTATGGAACCTAAAGATAGTGAAGAGGCATTGCTTATTTCAATAAAATGAAACCATGGGTAGAAGGAAATGGGTGACTTGCAACTACCACATAACTTCAAAAACAAAATCAATGACTTACCTGGTTTTCAGAAAATGGAAACTTGGGTTCAATCGAACAAATCTGATCATAATACCTAAAAAAAGAGAAAAATAATATTTACCATAGCGAAGAATTATGCACATTGTTTATGTTAAACACAACTGGTTTAAAATATATACAAATATTATTCATGCTTACTTTGAAGAGCCCACAAATCAAAATCAATCAGCTATTTCAAGGTTAATGAAAGTGTCAGTCATTTAATGTGTAAAGCTGAAACTAAAAAGTATCCAATGAAAAGACTATCAAAAACCTCATACCCACCACCACAGAAAAACATTTATCAACTATTTTTGGCTAAAAACAAACAAACGCAAACATCTGCCTAAGAAACCAATGTATTTCTTAAAATACTATTTCTTACTAAGGTAACTACGTTTATATTCAACAGATAAATTAGTATATACCAGATAAAGTCCTGATTAGAACCACCGCAGACAAATATTTATCAACTATTTTTGTCTAAAAGCAAACTAGTATCTACCCAAGAAAATATTAATTTCTTAAAATATTACTCCTTATTAAGATAACTGTGCTTATATCCAAAGGACTGCTGGTGGCACAATGGTTAAGCGCTTGGCTAACCAAAAGGTCAGCAATTCGAACCCACCAATAGCTCCACAGGAGAAAAGACCTGGTGATCTGCTCCTGTAAAGATTACAGCTTAGGAAACCCTATGGGGTTGTTCTACTCTGTCCTATAGTGTCGCTGTGAGTGGGAATAGACTTGACAACACACAAAATGCTTATATCCATTGGACAAATTACTTTCAGGTAGACTGATCTAAAAATTTCACAGCCAATCTCACAGGAGAACAAAGCCAAAGAAGACAATGAGCCACTTTTCTCATGCTTCTCGAATCTAGTCTCCACACAGCAGCCCAGATGATCACTGAACATGAAGTAGTCTTCCTCCTCATCTGAATGAGCTTTCAGCGGGCATGTGTGGGGTCAGGAGTCAGGACCAAGCTTTCTAATCAGCCTCTGGTCTTTCCTGTTCCCCTCATGGTCCCCTATTCGTGGAGGTGGCACTTCCTCTGATATTTCAAGGCCAAGTTTTCAGTCAGGCTTGGGGCGAGGGGCAACATGTCTGAGACCAAGCTTTTGGCTGGCCTGGCCATGAGTTTGGTTGCAAAACAGGAAGAACTGGGCAAATAAGCAATACAGTGAGGAAAATCGGAGCCAGGTTTCTCACCGTCACAGACAGGAATTAGAAAGGGGGAAGAGGGAAGACAAGACTACCCTCTGGTTTTTGGAGCAGAAGCAGAGATATCTGTGTGAACTAACGTTCTTAAGATAGTAGAGAGGTACAGAGTCAAGTACAAACGTGTGTATTTCCTAACTGTCCATGCTGAAAGGGCTTAGAAGCAATGACACCTCAGGAGCAATAAGCACGTCTAGTGTGCAGGTATAAAATGGCACGGTGGGGGCGAGGGAGGGAGAATCAAGATCAACAGCCCAAGGCTGATTGCTATGAGGCGGAGGTCAGGCATACCTCCGCCCTCCAACCTTTTTACCAATTTTGACACCAGCCATCCCTCCTATGGCACTACTTCTCTGCTGGGCTCGATAATTCGTTGCAATGGCCACACAGAACTCACAGACCATATTCATGATTACAGGGTTTATTAGCAAAGTAACAGGTTATATTCAGATCAGGGATGACTCAGGGTCCTGCTCTTCAATCAGGACAGCCTCCTCTCAGCTGTGCCCGCAGGCAGGCCTCTCTCTAGCCCCAGGCCTCCCAAGCCCTAGGCCCAGCCTCTGCCCTGCTTGGGCAAGTGTTATAAAGCTCTTTAGCTCTGCCAATAAGTGCCCGGGAGCAGCCCACTCCACCAGCAAGCCTCGGCCCAAAGGCACGCAGCTCTCTCACTCCACAGGATGGCAAGCCTAGCTATGCCAACAAGTGCCTGGAGGCACACCACTCCACCACCAGGAAGTCTCCTGCCCAAAGGCACGCAGCTCTCCGGTTCCACGGGTCGGCACATCCACCGTAACAGCCTTACTCCACGGACCTGGAAGCTCATCGCACCATCTCACACGGGTCTCCTGGTCCTGCTGTCACTGCCTCTCTGCCACTGCTTCTTGCCATCTTGCCCCATTCTCCAGTGTTACAACTCTCCATCTCCTGGGTCTAGGGGGCTCTCAGTGCAGGAACCTTGGGTCGAGAGGCTGTGCTCCACTCCTGTCTCGTCTTCTTGGTGGTAGTGAGATCTCTCCTTTCTGCCTCTGGGATGGCTCATTTTAAGCCTAGAGAGATGGCAAAACTGACCATTCCCTTCGTTAGGGTTCCACAGACCTCATCTGAATGGTCTCACCCCCACAAGGGTGCCATTCACTTTATCTGCATTATTAACAAACTATCCAATCCTCCTGGTGGGCCACATGCACCTCATTTGTATAGTCCCACCCAGTCATTTGGTGAGAGTTACAAGACCGTGGCAAGAAAAGCCTTATAAAGGTGATCCATTGTACCACACCAGGCTACTAACTCTCTGCATTAAAACGAACCACTGCTCCTTAGAGAAATGACTGACCTCAGGGCTGAAGCAGGAATATTCAAGGTGAACCTGAAACATCTTGTTATGACAAAAAGTAAGAAGTACTCAAAAAATGATGAGGACATTTCAAGAGGACAAAGGAACTAGCCTGAAGGGGCTACCTCTGGCCAAATCTAGAACAAACAGAATAAATAATAGTAATAAATTATAAACCACAGAGAAAATAAGAATGCCATATACATATAAATAAGTAGGTAAAAAGAGAAAGCTCTACCCTACAGGAGAATGCAAGCTAATGAATCTAGAAGCAATGATGGATACCAAAACCAAACCAAACCAAACCCGTTGCCGTTGAGTCAATTCTGACTCATAGCAACCCAACAGGACAGAGTAGAACTGCCACATAGGGTTTCCAAGGAGCGCCTGGTGGATTCCAACTGCTGACCTTTTGGTTAGCAGCTGAAGCTCTTAATCACTATGCCACCAGGGTTTCCACAATGATAGACAGACACTATAAAATACCATTTTGCAACAACAGAAGTAACAACCAAAAAATGTGTGTGTGGTTACGCAGGTAGATAGGTATACGTACACGTGTATAGGAAGGCATACACGAGTCCATGTGTGTGCATGCACAGGTGTATTTGTAGGCACATGTATATACATGTTTGTGTGTGTGTTGTGCATATACATATATACTCAATGACAATGGGTGGCTTCTTTCTACATATAATAAAACACAGGGGGCAGAGCTAGACATAGCCAAACACCTCACAGGATTGGTTTACTGGGTTAAAAGCTTTGGGGCCATAGTGTTGTGGGACAACTTGGTCAACTGGCGTTAACATAGCTCATAAAGATAACATTCTACACCCTACTTTGGTGCAAGCGGCCATCTAAGACACAAGTATCTGGAACAAAGCAGAACGAAGATAACCAAAGACACAAAAAAGAAACTAATCCACATGACTGACAGCCCATATGAACCACTGCCTCATTGAGCCTAAGATCAGGAGAACTAGATGGTGCCTGACTACCACTTCTGACCATTCTGACCAGGGACATGATAGGAGATTTCAGATAGGAAGAGAGAAAAATGAAGAACAAAACTCAAATTCCTAAAAAAAAGGCCAGACTTAATGGACCAATAGAAACTAGAGGGACCCCTGAGATTACTGCTCTAAGATACCCTTTGAACTTGGAACTGAAGCCACTCCCACAGGTCACCTTTCATCCAAACAATAGATTGGCCTATAAAATAAACAGTATCACCCTTGAGTACTGTGTTCCCTTAAATCATCAATGATCTGAGACCAAACAGTAAACATTTACCCTAGAAGAAATGATGGAGTTAGAAAATAGCCCTCTGATAGCTTTCAGAGTATAATATCTAATTCAGGTAAGACTGATCAATGGATGTTAGAACATGAAATTCTGACAAGGAACAGAATAATTACATAGTCTCCAAGTATCTCCCCACAAAATGCTTACTAATGAGTACAACATACTTATAAACTGTGAGGTTGGGAAACTTGGCAAAGATTATTTTAACTGGCAATAAAAATTAGCTTTACCAGTAATGGGACAAACCAACACCATGCCCCTCCTGATAAGCACTAAAAACAACCCAACCTTTTGGCCAGAACCGCCATCTTGCAGTAATTCACCAAAATGACGAACACAAAGGCAAAGAGAAGAGGCACCCGCTATATGTTCTCTAGGCCTTTTAGAAAACATGGCGTTGTTCCTTTGGCCACATACATGCGAATCTACAAGAAGGGTGATATTGTAGACATCAAGGGAACGGGCACTGTTCAAAAAGGAATGCCCCACAAATGTTACCATGGCAAAACTGGGAGAGTCTACAATGTTACCCAGCATGCTGTTGGCATTATTGTGAACAAACAAGTTAAGGGCAAGATTCTTGCTAAGAGAATTAACGTGCGTGTTGAGCACATTAAGCACTCTAAGAGCCGAGATAGCTTCTTGAAACGCGTGAAGGAAAATGATCAGAAAAAGAAGGAAGCCAAAGAGAAAGGTACCTGGGTTCAACTGAAGCGCCAGCCTGCTTCACCCTGAGAGGCACACTTTGTGAGAACCAATGGAAAGGAGCCTGAGCTGCTGGAACCTATTCCCTATGAATTCATGGCCTAACAGGTGTACAATAAAGATGCCTGCAATGCCAAAAAAAAACCCAAAACCATTTCTGTGGCACTCCTGCCCAAAATGTATAAATCGTGAGGAAATATCGGACGAACCCTTACTGAGAGACTTTCTACAAAGTAACCACCCTGTACTCTTCAAAAATGTCAAGGTCGTTCGTGAAAGACAAGGAAAACTCAAACTTTTAACAGACTGAACAAGACTAAAGAGATACGACAATTAAGTGCAACACAAGATCCTGAACCTGTAACGGCATTACTGGGCGAATCCGGGAAATATAAATGAGTAGATTTCGAGGGCAATACTGAATCAATGTTAATTTCCTGATTTTGAAAACTGTACTTTGGTTATGCAGGAGAGTACTCTTCTTGTACTTTTGAAATAAATTGTAAAGTATTAAGTACTCAAAACCCTTTCATGGTTCCCAATTATATTTAAACTTACGTCCAAAAACACTGACAAGGTCTTGCATTATATTCCTCCCCCAACTCTCCAGCCTCATCTCAGAATATTCACTATTATCATTTTAAGTACCAAACTCTATGCTCTCTCCTGACTCAGGGCCTTTCCCTATTTATTTCTCTGTGCCTGGAAACTTCCCATCACCAGTTCCTACTTCTCTTGTCTAGTCTGATGTGTCCTCGAAGAAGCCTTTCCTCATTTACTTATTCAACTACCTTCTCAGTTATCTAGTGCTGCTATAACAAAAATACCACGAGTGTATGGCTTTAACAAGTTTATTCTCTCACAGTCTAGTAGGCTACAAGTCCAAATTCAGGGCGTCAACTTTAGGGGAAAGCTTTTCCTCTCTGTTGGCTCTGGAGGAAGGTCCTTGTCGCCAATCTTCCCTTGGTCTGGGAGCTTCTTAGTGCAGGGACTCTGGGTTCAAAGGACACGTTATTCTCCTGGCTCTTGTTTCTTGGTGGTATGCGGTCCCCATATCTCTCTACTCCTCTCTTTTATATCTCAACAGAAATTGGCTCAGGACACAAGCCAATCTTGTAGACTGAGTCCTGCCTCATTAATGTAACTGCTGCTAATCCCATCTCATCACTGTCATAGAGACAGGATTTACAACACACAGGAAAATCACATCAGGTGACAAAACGGTGGGGAATCACACAATACTGGGAATCATGGACCAGCCAAGTTGACAGATATTTTAGGGGACATAATTCAATTCATGACATTTCACCCTTTGGTCCCCAAAAGTTCATGTCCTTGACACATGTAAAACACATTCACCTTATCATAACAAAAGTCTTAAATCAATTCCAAAATCCAAAATCCAAAAATTTCTCTTTATCTGTGAAATACAGAATATACATTATCTGCTTCCAAAGTACAATGGTGGAACAGGTACAAGGTAGACATTTCCATTACAAACAGGAGAAACCGGAGGGGAAGAAAGCATAACAGGCACCAAGGAAGTCAGCAGAACGCGTTAATTAGCCCTCAAGGTTGGAAAATAATACTCTATTCTCTGAGGTTATTTCCACAATGGTCCTGCCCTCCAGACTCCAGGTATTGGCCACGCTCTCCAGGTTCTGAGTGGAGGTCCCTCAGCCCTGGGCTTCAGCTCCACCTTCCAGGCCCACTAGAACTGACAACTCTCCTCCCTGGGCTTTAGGCACACCACTCTCCTAGTCCACCTGAGTGGTGACTCCACCCTTAGAAACACCAGAGGCCATGGCTCCACCCTTTGAGACCCCAAGGTCGTAGTCACACCCTTGGAGGCTGAGGCAGCTGCTTCCTGTGTTCCTTGTCTCTTCAGCTTCTGCTTCCTGGTTCCTTGGCCTCTCTGCCCTTAGGCCTTATCACCCCCAACTGCCCTGCTGGGGCAAGCATTCCAAAGCTCTGTAGCTCCACTCCACCAGTAAACTTTGGCCGGAAGGCACTCAGCTCTCTTGCTCTGGTGTGGGCAAGCCTAGCTCCACCGGGAAGTACACTCCTGCACAAAGGCACCCAGCTCTCCTGCTCTGTGGGTTGGCCCACGCTGGTCTCCTGGATCTGCTGCTGCCAGTTCTCTGCTGCTGCTGCTTCTCTCCATCTGTGTCATCTCTAGTGTAACAGCTCTCCTTCCTCACGTCCTTCTGAATCCTCACCAGAACTGTCTTTTATGCCCATAATTCCACCAACAGTCTCTTCAAGGCCATCTAGGCTTTTGCTATATTAGGCACCTTATAACTTCCAGCCTCTATCCATTCACAGTTCCTAAACCACTTCCACATTTCAGGTTACCTGTTAGAGCAGCACCCTTCTCTATCGGTACCAAAATCTATCAAGAAAGCAGCACCAGGAGCAGAGGGCGTCCTTTGGACCTGGGGTCCCTGCGCTGAGAAGCTCCTGGACCAGGGGAAGGTTGATGACAAGGACCTCTGCCCAGAGCCGAGAGAAAGCCTTCCCCTAGAGATGGCACCCTGAATTCAGACTCCTAGCCTCTTAGGCTGTGAGAGAACAAATTTCTCTTTGTTAAAGCCATCCATTGCGGTGCTTCTGTTATAGCAGCACCAGATAACTAAGACACGTACCAAAAGCTTACTATACACCAAGCAGTTCCATGACACAGGAATTCAGGAGTAAACAAAACATTTAAATATTTGTGTCCTCGTGAGGCTTACTTTTAGAGGGAAAGACAGACAATAATAAAGACTACAAGTAGATAGTACAGTAATAATAAATGCTACAGAGAAAACTAAAGAGGTAAGAGAGAGAAAGTGTGTGTATGGGGCAGAAGGCTGCAGTGTTAAATAACGTGATCATCTGACTACAAAAAAAATTAAAAGTTCTAAATAGCATGGATAGAGATGGCGTAAAGGGCATGAGGAAGTGAGCAAGGAAGACATCTGAGGAAAGAGCATTACCAATCTAGGAAACAGCGAATGCCAAGCTCCTGGGAGAAGAAGAGTGTGCCTGAGAAGGTACCTGGCATGGCAGGGAGGCCAGGACAGCCCTAAGGTGAGCAAGGAAGAAAACAGCAGGAGATGAAGTCAAAAAAATAATAATGCCTAGGGTGCAACTGTAAGAATTTTGGCTTTTACGATAAGAAATGAGGGAAACCCTGGTCGTGTAGTGGTTAAGAGCTACTGCTGCTAGCCAGAAGGTCTGCAGTTTGAATCTACCAGGCGCTCCCTGGAAACTCTATAGGGCCGTTCTACTCTGTCCTATAGGGTCGCTATGAGTTGGAACTGACTCGATGGCAACAGGGTTGGGTTTTTTTTTTTTTTTATAAGAAATGAGAGGGAAAGCCATCAGAGGAGTTGGACAAAAGAGTGCGGTGATCTAATTTATTTTGATAGAATCACTATGGCTGCAGAGTACAAGGACAGAAGTAGAGAGATGAATAACCAGCAGTAATCCAGTCGAGATGATGCTAGCAAGGACCAGGGTTCAACGATGGTGACAGTGATAAAAAGCAATCAATGTGACCCCTCTTTAAGTCTGTTCCCCCGTTTATAATCTCTCAAGCCCAGAACTTTTCCTTCATAGAATTTATCAGTTCATATTCATATATGGTATTTATTCAAGGGATTATGTTTCAAGCCTTTTCTCCACAGGACTCTAAGCTCCAGGAGGGCAGAGTCTGGATCTGTTTGCTCACTGTTTTGCTGTTAGCAGACCCCTAAAATGGAGGCGTTCAGTCTGGGCTTGCAGTAACGGCTTAATCTGCTCTGTCTCCGGGGAAGCGAGCAGAGGGGCAAACCAGCAGCTGTTCTCAGAACGGATGTTCTCGTGCAAACTTGTCCTTGAAGGACAGGCAGAGCCATTTTCCTAAGATACCTGTGCAGACCGGCTCCAGGATGCCTGCAGACTCATTGTTAGGAGCCTTGTGGTCACTGTTCCCTTAATTTTCAGGTATAGTTTCCATCAACTCCTCTCCTTCAAAGCATTGAGCATTTTCGCTTCATGCTCCCTGACTGCAGTTGCTCTGTGCCTCAATGAAACTCATTTTTTTCTACTCCTGAGTAAGAATTTTGTTACACAATTAGTATCCCCAAGCAAATGAACCCATAAAATGCAAAGTTTTGAAAAGTAACTTTTTTTTCCTACCTTGAAAAGTAAAACCTAAGATTCCCCGTTTTGAGAATAAACAAGAGCTACCAGAGAATGTATCCATGAAGAGGGGACAGCAAGTGCCAAGGCCCTGAGGTAGCCCTGTGCCCGACAGTGAGCCTGGCACAGCAAGAAGGCCAGTATGGCTGGGAAGCAGGGATTGGCAAACTTTTTCTGAAAAGGACTATTTTAGGCTTTGTTGGTCAAAAGGCAAAATCAAGGCTAGAATGTATGTATTTACGGAACGAGAGAGAACTCCTGGCCTGCCCCACCCTTGTTATGGGGCTGGGCTGTCTCAGACGGCGGGCATGCTACAGACGCAGAGTCCACTTGCCATCAGCTGGAAACAAGAGGGATCAATCTGAAGGAGAAGTCAGGGTGGGTTGCAGTCACCATGATCACTTTCACTCTGTATCCCAGTGACACCCAGATCTGAGGGCGCCCTTCTCTTCCCTCAACTTGGGCAACTAGCACCGTTGACTGGACGGGAGACAATCTGCTGAGTTGCCAATTCCCAAACTGAGATTACACTATTCGGTGTCATGCCACTGCCAAAAACAAAGTCCCAGGGGATAGGTGGTGCCAGTGAAAGTCCTGGGCAGCAATGAGGCACAGCCACCGACCAGGGAAGCTGGCACTGGGAACAAAATAGGTAAATGGGGCAGAGGGGTACACCACAGCTAGGTCTCCAAGGCTCACAGATACAAATGTATGAAGGCCCAAGTTTATTAGTTGTTACCAGGGACAAGAGGGATGGTGAAAGAGGCAGTCACTGTTCAGGAGGCACTGAGTATCTGCTTATGGCGACGGAAAGCTTGGCAACAGACCGGTGAAGGCTGTGTAACATGGTCAGTGCTATCGATGTCACAGAATTATACGTGTGGAAAATGCTGAATCTGCAAATGCTGTTATATCATTTTTTTCAATCTTTTTTTAAATCTTCATGTGCATTTACGTACGTAGAATAAAATTACTGAGCCAAAGCACGGCCTGGCAACCACACACACTCCTTGAGACCAGGTACCCTGTATTACACAGCCTTATCTCCTCTGCAGAAATCCTGGTGGTGCAGTGGTCAAGAGCTCAGCTGCTAACCAAAACGTCGGCAGTTCGAATCCACCAGCCGCTCCTTGGAAACCCTATGGAGTGGTTCTACTCTGTCCTACAGAGTCAGAATCCACTCGACAGCAACGGGTTTGGTTTTCTGGTTTTTTATCTCCTCTACATTGTCTCCTACAATACAGTTCACGTGGATCCACCATTAGTACTTGATTATTGTACCAAACTGTAGCAACATCCTTAGTGCTAGCATCACCTCAACACCTTCACCCCCAACCCAGCAATGAGAATGTAAGCAACAGTTGTGAAGTAAAGCTGAAAAGCAATATTGCTTTCCTGATATATAAACCACTAGGGCTTGGAAAATATTTTAGAAATCATGAGACTAGTTTCACCAACTTCCTTTTACAAATGTAAAAGACTACCATAACGCAATGAATTAGACAATAACAACAAGACAAAGAGACTGTTCAGAAATTGTGCAGAAATCTATAAAGTGAATCTAAGTCACTCAAAGGTTAAAAAGAAAAACTGAATTACAAATTATTAAAAAATAAATGTCTAATTGAAATGGCAAATGTTTTGTTATACACATTTCACCACAAAATTTTTTTCTAAATAAATACCAAAACGTGTAGGAGGCATCCAAAGCAAATTTATAAAAAACTGGAAGTCCTAAATACATTACAGGAAAAAAATCATTTTTGTATTGATGGAAAAATCATTCAATACGAAAAGAAAATAAATGAATAATAAAAACAGAAAACCAAAACACACACACTTGGTTTAAAAAACAAAAAGAAAAAGGTGGCTCCAAACTTTCAGCAAATCTGATCAGGGCAGGAAATCGCACATAACATACACGCACCGTTAAAAGTAAGGAAAAAAATTTTAACTACTGATTAGGAGTAGGCTAAAGCATTTTCCAAGAATTTCTGTGTGACAAAGGACGCCACAAACAAAATTAAAAGACATGAATCAGATCGGAAGATACTCACAACACATATAATGAAAAACAGACAAATATTCGGAAAATGTAAACAAGTTCTACAAATCAGTACGAAAAAAACAACTCAATAGAAAATGCACCAAGGAAAGAACAAACCTTTCACAGAAAAACAAACTAATTGGCCGGTAAACCTAAGATGATCAATCTCAGAGAAATCAGGGCAAGGCAAACTAACACGAGGTGCCTATTCTCGCTCATCAGATTAGCAAAATGCAATAATTTAAATTCCTAAGCACTGACACAACTACCACAGCCTCCACCACACTGAGTCACGTACAACTAGATGGTGCCCGGCTGCCACCACCGACCGCTCTGACAGGAATCACAAAAAAGGGTCCCGGACAGAGCTGGAAAAAAATACAAAATACTAACTCACACACACACAAAAAAAAAAAGACCAGACTTACTGGTCTGACAGAGACTGGAGAAACCTGGGAGTACAGCCCCCAACCCCCTTTTAGCTCAATAATGAAGTCGTTCCTGAGGGTCACCCTTCAGCCAAGGATTAGACAGGCCCATGAAATGAGACTAAAGGGGCACACCAGCTCAGGGGCAGAATGAGAAGGCAGGAGGGGACAGGAAAGCTGGTAATAGGGAACCAAAGGCCAAGAACGGAAGACTGTTGACACGTCGTAGGGTTGGTAACCAATGTCACAAAACAATACATGTGTTGACTGTTTAATGAGAAACTAGTTTGCTCTGCAAACCTTCACCTAAAGTACAATAAAAAATAAGCAGCGAGTGTCAGCAAGGACGTGGAGGAATAAAAACTCACATACGGTTGCTGATGAAAATGTAAACTGATAAACCACTGTGAGGAGCTCAAAATGCAGATACTTTCTTCCAGGTAAACAAAGAGATCTGAATAAACACCCTTCTCTGCTCCCGCCCCATGCCCCACTGAGAATTAAAAAGACAGAAATGCACAAAGAGAGTGAGAAGGACCCGACAGTACATGAGAGATTTCAACAAAGCGTTGTAGGTAGAGAGTGAATGAATAAAACAAGACAGAGGGACTTGAAATCTAACTCCCTAGGGAGGAAAGAGCCAACAAAGCAAAAATCAAATCATGCAAGGAAGGCCAGAAAAGGATCTGAATACGGTTCAGGGTCCGGCTGGAAACAGCAGGGGCTGACAATCTTCCAGACAAACCTCTGGCCTCCCAAACCCTCTACTCTAAGGGTAGGTTTACCTCCCGGAAGATGTTGGAGGTAACAAGCAAAGCCAAGTGGGGAGGAGGAAAGGTAAGAGATTACAGCAGGAAGAAAAAAAAAAAAAAAGTTGCCCTGGAGTAGATTCCTATGTATGACAACCCCATGGGTGTCCAAGTAGGACCGTGCTCCAGGGGGTTTTCAAAGGCCGACATTTCAGAAGTGGATCACCAGGCCTCTCCTCCAAGATGCCTCTGGCTGGACTTAAACCTCCGACTTTTCAGTCAGCAACTGAGCACGTTAACCATGCCAGGGGCTCCGAGAGGTTTCGGCAGAGTACTAACTGCCTAAATCATTATCAGCTCTCCCTTACTAACATAACCCTGTACAATTAACTCGACGGCAGTAGTTTTTTTTATATATATATGGCTACCTGTAATAAAAACTCCATTTCCTTGCACTCCTTTTATGAGGTGTGGTCACATAACTACGTAACAGCTAATAACATGTGAAGGGAGGTGTCGTGGGTCAGGGTCAGTTCTCAGAAACCGTCCTGGAGGCAGTCTCTTTCTCCACCCTGCTGTCTAGAACCTGGGTATGGCTGCTATCACGCTCCAGGCTTCACAGAGCAGAATGCAGGGAAGAGTATGAGCCCAGATGAACTTCACGGAACCACCAGGTCAGCCTGGATTGCCTATCTGCTAGCTTTTTATACGAGAATAAAATCTTACATATTTGAGTCACTGATAATGTGGGACCTACCATATGCAGCTGAAGCTAACCCAATACAGATGCCATACAGAAAAACAAAGACGATGTGCAAGACTGCATACACAATTGAGATTCCCAAGCTCCATTTCCAATCAAATTTCAGAAAACTAATAACCAGGATTTCCCAGGGCCGAGCACTGGAAGCCTCCTCTCTGAAGAAACATCACAACAGACAGAAGACACAGATGATGATATCTGAACTGTCCCGAAAACAAGCAAGGCTTCCATCGGATCTACCAGTCAACAGGCCTTACCCAGACAGAGCACTTCTGATCAGTTTTCAGTAAGAGTTGTATTATAAAGAACGAGGTACCATACAAGTAACGAGTCTCCTCAACACCATACACATGAACACACATTCCAGGACATTCATCCGCAAGTTAAAAAGAATAACAGAGTGAAAACGGCCATCACTGGATCCATACATGGCGCTGTGTACCAGTATTTACCAGGCCGGCTTCTTTTTTTTTTTTTTTAATAATTTTTATTGTGCTTTAAGTGAAAGTTCACAAATCAAGTCAGTCTCTCACACAAAAACCCATATACACCTTGCTACACACTCCCAATTACCCTCCCCCTAATGACAGCCTGCTCCCTCCCTCCACTCTCTCTTTTCGTGTCCTTTTCACCAGCTTCTAACCCCCTCCACCCTCTCATCTCCCCTCCAGGCAGGAGATGCCAACACAGTGCCAGCTTCTAGTCTTTAGAAATTAGTTTAAACGCTGTTTCAAATTTTTTATTTAAAATTTCATTAAGTTAAAAATGTAAATTAATGTTACCTAATTATTAAAAAATAAGATATTCTGCTTGATTTGAATGAACATCTCCCAACTTCTTGGTTTTCACAAGCATATATGCCTCCACTATGGAATTTATCAAGCTATGGAGCATCTATCAGCTTACCCTAACCTCGCTAGAAGGACAAGAAATGAATAAATGCATTATTTGTTGAATGAATATGCTAGGAAAGGGCCATACAGAGGGAACTAATGAAACGGCTGGTTTCAAAGAGTCTATCTCTGCAACAGCCCAAGTACCTACAAAGAGTTCTCAACATTTACATCAATAAACAGCTGTAAACAATAATGGCATGAAAAAAGTCTTAAAAGTTTACAGCAGAACCCTATCAGGACCTCCGTCCACTAATTCTCCCTTACCTGTTATTCTCAAATCCATGCACCAATTGCCTCTGAAGACCCCAAGTCCCTTAAGGGTTGGGGCCAAACCTAATCAAAAGGGCTTTACCATACGGTTCACTATACCACAACCATTAATGCTACCAATGGAAAAGCTTAACTGAATGCTGCTACTCTTGTCTACATAAAAATGGTTTTGAAGATTTTTAAGTATGTTAATTCTTAAGAGGAAAGTCTAGTGGTGTAGTGGTTAAGTGCTACAGCTGCTAGCCAAGAGGTCGGCAGTTTGAATCCACCAGGTGCTCCTTGGAAACCCTATGGGGCAGTCCGACTCTGTCCTATAGGGTCGCTATGAACCGAAATCAATTCGATAGCAATGGGTTTTAATTCTTAAGAAAGACTAAGTATTTCTGAATTAATTTAAAAAATGCAAACTCAACAGCAACGGGTTCAGTTTTTGGTTTTTTTAAACTAAGTATCAGAGTCCTGATGACGCAGTGGTTAAGAGCTCAGCTGCTAACCAAAAAGTCACTAGTTCAAATCCACATGCTGCTCCTTGGAAATCCTATGGGGCAGTTCTACTCTGTCCTACAGGGTCGCTGTAAGTGGGAACTGACTTGATGGCAGAGTATGGCTTTTTTGTGTGTGTACTAATTATCAGAGTAGCAGTCCCTGGGTGGCCCAAACGGTTAAGGGCTGAACTACCAGCCAAAAGGTAGGCAGTTCAAACCCACCCAGGAGCACCTCCAGTGACAGGCCTGGTGCTCTCCTTCCAAAAGGTCACAGGCTTGAAAACCCTATGGAGCAGTTCTACTCTGCACACACGGGGTCACCATAAGCTGGAATCAATTTGGACGGCAATGAATAACAACAAAGTATCAGGCTAGTGGTCCTTGCAGCTTGACAGTCTTTAAAACTGACGCCACAGGGTCCTAATCACTATTCGGAGCAATCTATTCAGTATCCCTTCCTTCGGGTAACCAACCCTTCCCCAATCCATACTGATCTTACTTGGTTCATGGGGATGGACAAGTTAAACCAGCTGGGTGACCTGAAACAAACAAACAAAAGACCTGTTGCTATCCAGTCAATTCTGACTCATACCAATACTACAAGACAAAGTACAACTGCCTCATAGGGTTTCCAAGGAGCGGCTGATGGATTCGAACTGCTGACCCCCTTCTTAACCACTGAGCCACCGGAGGCTCCTGGGTGACCTAGACACAGCCTATCAAATTAACCCATTTCCCACCATTATAAACTGGTCCAAGCCAAGCTAGTCAGAGGCCTCCTATGGCCTCTTCACAACACTAAGGAGAAAAGCACTGCCTAAAGGCCACAGGAGGTGAGCACCCTGCTGCTCAGCTGCTACCTGCAAGGCTGGCAGTTCAAACCCACCCAGCAGCTCCGTGGGAGAGAGACCTGGCAATCTGCCTCAGTAAATATTACATCCAAGAAAACTCTGTGGGGCAGTTCTACTCTGTTCCATGAGGTCACTATGAGTCAAAAACGACTCGATGGCACCTAACAACAATAAGGAGAAAATCAGTCTTCTATAAGATCCCAAGCATTATAACCATTATAATTACACCAGGGTGGCTGGTGGCCATCTCTCCCACTGCACGAACAAAGCTCACCTAAGAAAGAAACCATCATGGATGCAAGATGACCTCAAGCTAAGGAAGCAATTTCCTAGACTTTTCGGTGGCCAAACCTACGGCCATCCAGTCGACTCTCTAGTACAGAGCCAAACTGTCCCATAGGGTTTCTAAGGCTGTTTAAATCTTCAGGAAAGCAGACTGCTACCTTTCTCCCCGGAGCTGCTGGTGGGTTCCAACCACCAACCTTTCAGTTAGCAGCCAAGCCCTTAATTACTGCACCACCAGGGTTCCTTTTCAGTGACCAAAGCTTAAGCTAGTTTAATCTGAGTTTCTGCTACTTGAAACCTAACAAAACATACTGAAACAAGGAAAATACATCACACATAAAAAATGAAAATGTTAACAAAGTAGGTGAAAAAGTTCGAACTATAAAGTGCTACAAAAAGGTCCTGTCACTGCAACTAGGATGTATCACAAAGGGGAACCTTATGAATCACAGCATGAGCTCACTAAGCATTTGTTAAAACGGTAACAAATTTACTCCATTCTGAGCGTTCTTGTCGGTGAACAAACCGACTTGAAGCAACCCACCCTGAACTCTCTATGAGGTCCCTCAAGTTTAATCTCAAATAACTGCAGCTCCTAACTTTTACAACTCCCCGTGTGGTATCTAATAATGAATTGGGAAAGACGGCTCATTTCAAGCGGGCGACGCAGTGAGTTCGCCAACAGACATCAGGTCCGGAATCCCAAGGCCCCCACTTCCCCCCAAGCAACTACTGCGCGGAAATCAATTTTGCCCAAGAAGTCACAGGACTGTGATGCAGAACGGGGGGTGGAGGAACAGAGGCAAAAAAGGTGAACAAAGCTCGCTCCGAGTCAACGTGGCCAGAGGGGGGCTCAGAACGTGGCAGGGGCGCCCCCCGCGGGGGGCGACGGCCTGGGTCGGCTGGGCCGCTCCAGCTCCCCAGGAAAGGACGCGGACACACCTACGCGAACGGCCGGGGCAGGGCGGGGCGCAGCCTGGGCCCTGGACTTGGGGGGGGGGGGCGGAAGCCTGGGCCCTGGACTGGGGGGGGAGCGGCAGCCTGGGTCCTGGACTGGGGGGACGGCAGCCTGGGTCCTGGACTGGGGCGGGCGCGGGCAGCCTGGGCCCCAGACTCGGGGGGCGGCAGCCTGGGCCCTGGACTGGGGGGGGGGAGCGGCAGCCTGGGTCCTGGACTGGGGGGACGGCAGCCTGGGTCCTGGACTGGGGCGGGCGCGGGCAGCCTGGGCCCCAGACTCGGGGGGCGGCAGCCTGGGCCCTGGACTGGGGGGGGGAGCGGCAGCCTGGGCCCTGGACTAGGGGGGGAAGCCCGGGTCCTGGACTTGGGGGGCGCAGCCTGGGTCCTGGACTGGGGCGGGGGCGGGCAGCCTGGGCCCTGAACTGGGTGGGGGAGCGGCAGCCTGGGCCCTGGGCGGGGGGGGGGGGGCGGCCGACGACGACGGGGACCGGCAGCCTGGGCCTGGACTGGGGCGGGGGCGGGCAGCCTGGGCCCTGGACTGGGGGGGCGGAAGCCTGGGCCCTGGACTGGGGGGGGAGCGGCAGCCTGGGCCCTGGACTGGGGGGGCGGAAGCCTGGGCCCTGGACTGGGGGGGGAGCGGCAGCCTGGGCCCTGGACTGGGGGGGCGGAAGCCTGGGCCCTGGACTGGGGGGGGAGCGGCAGCCTGGGCCCTGGACTGCGAAGGGGCGGAAGCCTGGGCCCTGGACTGGGAAGGGGCGGAAGCCTGGGTCCTGAACTTGGGGGGCGGGCAGCCTGGGCCCTGGACTGGGGGGGGAGCGGCAGCCTGGGCCCTGGACTGCGGGGGGCGGAAGCCTGGGCCCTGGACTGGGGGAGGGCGGAAGCCTGGGTCCTGAACTTGGGGGGCGGGCAGCCTGGGCCCTGGACTGGGGGGGGAGCGGCAGCCTGGGCCCTGGACTGGGGGGGGCGGAAGCCTGGGCCCTGGACTGGGGGGGGGAGCGGCAGCCTGGGCCCTGGACTGGGGGGGGAGCGGCAGCCTGGGCCCTGGACTGGGGGGGGGGCGGAAGCCTGGGCCCTGGACTGGGAAGGGGCGGGCAGCCTGGGTCCTGAACTTGGGGGGCGGGCAGCCTGGGCCCTGGACTGGGGGGGGAGCGGCAGCCTGGGCCCTGGACTGGGGGGGAGCGGCAGCCTGGGCCCTGGACTGGGGGGGGGCGGAAGCCTGGGCCCTGGACTGGGAAGGGGCGGAAGCCTGGGTCCTGAACTTGGGGGGCGGGCAGCCTGGGCCCTGGACTGGGGGGGGAGCGGCAGCCTGGGCCCTGGACTGGGGGGGCGGAAGCCTGGGCCCTGGACTGGGGGGGGAGCGGCAGCCTGGGCCCTGGACTGGGGGGGAGCGGCAGCCTGGGCCCTGGACTGGGGGGGGGCGGAAGCCTGGGTCCTGAACTTGGGGGGCGGGCAGCCTGGGCCCTGGGCGGGAGGGGAACGGCCGACGACGACGGGGGGCGGCCGAGGACGACCGGGAGCCGGCCGACGACGCCCACCCCCGGCCCGCGCCCACCTCAGCAGCGGCTCCAGCGAGCCCTCGTGCTTGTCGAGCGGCCGGCCGAGCGCGGCGCGGCGCAGCTTGCTGAGCTCCTCGGCCGCGCGGCAGTACTGGGCCTGCTCCTCGCCGCCGCTCGGGTACGTCTGCTGGATGAACTTCACCAGCGGCTTGGCCAGGTCCACCTCCGAGGTCTTCTTCAGCTGCACCGAGATGAACGTCGCCATGGCGAGCGCCTCGGCCGCCGCTCGGCTCAAAGGGACGGCGGGACGGCGACCAGACCCTGGGGGCGCGGGGCACCAGACGGGCGGACCGACGGGGCGACGGACGTGCGCTCCGCTCGGCCCCTCGGCCCCGGCCACTTCCGGGAGCTACTGCGCAGGCGCGCCGGTCGCTCGGCGCGAGCGCCGCCCGCGGTCACGTGAGAGCGACGGCTGTGCGGCCACGTGGTCACGCTGGGTCCGCCCCGTGCAGGGAGGCGTGGCTTCCTCCGCGTCAGAAACCGCTCCTTCCCTCTTGGCTGTCTGGGCGGGTGGGCCGAGCGCTTTCCCCTGGTGGTGACCATTCCCCCACTCCAACCCCCCACTCCAACCACTTCCCGGCGACGTACTGCTGTCACTGCCACCTGCGAGGAGCTGCAGCCACCTGTCCAGGTCCTCGCAGCCTCGGGGTCCTTGTGATCTATGGTCCCTCGTTCAGCTAATACTGACGGGCTGCTGTGCACATGTACTGAGTGGACCGTGAACCTAGCAGGCAAGATGCCTGCACTTATACAGTTTTACAGCCAGGTAAGGACACATACCCTAAACAGGTGGATGACAGTGTCGGAAGGAAAAATCAGGGGGCTTGGGATGGAGAATGTTAGGGTCGCTTGGAATAATGTGATTTAAACAATATACAGTAAAACCTGCGAAAGCCGGGCACCCGCGTGAAGTGGAAACCTGTCAGAAAAGTAAAACGCGAATATTTTCCACCAATCCGGAGAGAGAGAAAAGTGGTAAGTCTGCACCCTGTCAATGGCAGAAATCTTGCCACACCCGGAAACACAAGGCAGCCCTGTTGAGTTCACAGGTTTCACTGTAATTAGAAAAGTCTTCTCTGAGAAAGGGAACTTAAAATGATACCTTAAGTTTGAGAAGACAAGTGACATTAGAAAAGGGAAGTGGAAAAAGGCCGTAGGAGGCAGGCACTTTCCATTGTCAGGGAACTGAAACAAAATATATGGCAAAAGTTTAAAAGCCAAGTAGAGAGTGAAATAAAATAAAGTTGGAGAGGTAAGCAGGCATCGGATAATTCAGGACCTTGTACATCAAGCTAAGAAATTTGTATCGCAAAATAAGCTCCTAATGGCATTTAAGCAATAGTGATATGATACAGCTTATTTTTTTTAAAGGCCGTCCTGTGAATCATCTTCGTATTGCATCTCTTGATGGTATGTAGCATGAAGTATACGATATCATCCACGATGTATTCCAGGCAAAAAAAAAAGTAACTTGAGCGTACAAAACCTTTCCATCTAACACACAGTTTATAGGGAATAGAGGAACAAACTAAATGACACCATAGGAAGTAACCAAACAAATCTTCTGGATGGAACGTTCTGCAGGATAAGTGGCCCCATCTCTTCAACAATTCATGGAAAAAATATTGTGCTCTATGAAAAGAAATTTAAAGGATATGACAGTCTGGATTGAATCCTGTTTTGAACAAACCATCTATAATATCATTTTCAGGACAATTGCGAAAATTCGAATATATATGGACTACTGATTAGATAAGATGAAAATGTATTGTGGAAAGGTGGAGATCATTAACTGAAAAAAGTAGGTCACAAAACACTATGTATGTTAATGATACCAGAATGAAAAAGATCTGGAATGATATACCCTAAGGTGTTAATGTTTGTAATCTTTGGTGGAAGAAATGTATTCTTATTTTTTTTTATCTGTATCTATGCCTTTTTATGTTTTTTTCTCTAAATTTTCTAGCATATCTGCTACTTTTGTTGTAATAGAAGTTTATTTTAATTAACATATTTTAGGTTAAAATGGATAAAATACCCCCTGGCTAGTATATAGGGAATGTATTAGAGGAAGACAAGAATGGAAGCAGGGAGGCAAATCATAAGACCATTTCAGAAATCCAGGCAAGAGATCGTGAAAGCTAAACATTAGCAAGAGTGGGCCAAATTAATATATTTTTTGAGTTAAAAACTGAAGAATTTACTGATTAAACTGGATGGGAAGGTGAAGAAAGGGGAGTGATCAATGTTGGCTCCCAGTTTTGGGTCCTAAACATCTAAGTGGTTAGTGGAATCATTTAATGAGATCAAGAAGACTAGGAATAAACAACTTGGGGAGAGGAATGTTCACATCCAAGTACTCAAGTGGAGTTATTAAATTGACAATTTGATATATGAGTGTTTGGTCACCTCCTCGTCACCCAACTGGTGAGGCAGTGATTCTACTCTAGGGTTATAGAGATGGCTGAACACATGACACCTGGCACTGGACAGATGAGGTCTACAGCATTTTATTGAGCACATATACTCAGAGTCCAGGGGACAAGAACACAGCACACCACACGGGTTGCACTCAGGAACAGAGTGAACAAGCAGAGGCTGTGGGAGGCAGGCTTTGTAGTAACAAAGGGGTGGGGTGACCTCTGGTTCCTACTGGAATATGTGATTGGTTTATTTGAATAACTTATTAGCTTATTTGAATAATGCCACAGGCTGATACCCATGATAAGGACGTTGTTTAGCTAGATGGTTTTATCCACTGGAGCACAACGGAGAGGGGAACTGGCAGTCAGGCCAGTCAAGGCCCTCCTGCTTTTTTCCAGATGTCAAGACACACAATATCAGGCCGAAATTTTAGGCCATAAACCACAATAAGAGTAAAGTTTCAAGAAGAGGTGTGGGTTGGAAGTCGGGATACAAATTATTTTTAAGCCCCAGGGACTATAAAGAAGCACAAAGAAATAGAAATGGGTCAGAGCTATTTGAAGGTACAGTATCAGATTAGGGTTTGGTTTGGTTTGGTTTGGTTTGGTTTTTTTAAACTAGAAAATACTAGGTTATATTGTAGGTTGACAGGACTGAATCATTGGGGAGAGAATGAAGATTCAGGAGAGATGAAGATAACCAACGGAGCAAAGTTTGTGAAAAGGGGAGAGAAATGGGTAACCAGGGTAACACGGATTCACCTTCAGGAAGGTGAGGGGCACGATGTCTGTTGAGACAGATGGAGAGAAAAAGGAAATAAACATGTTGAAAACCAAAACCAAACCCGTTGCCATTGAGTCAATTCCGACTCACAGGGACCCTGTAGGACAGAGTAGAACTGTGTCCCCGCTAGGGTTTCCAAGGAGCGGCTGGTGGATTCAAACTGCTGACCTTTTGGTTAGCAGCCATAGCACTTAACCACTTCACCACCATGTTTTCCAAAACAAACATAAATGTGGTTAATTTTGTCACATTGACAAAGGGAGGATTATTAAGATGCTCCTGTCTGATGAAACTTGGAATAAAATCCAAACTCCTTACCCTAGCATGAGATATCTCTGCCTGTTTCTTCAACTTCATATTTTGCCGCTTGTTCCTAATTTGTTACTGTGCAGTCACATTGGTCTTTTGTCAGTTGCTCAAACTCACTAAGATTTTTTATTCCTTATCAACTTAAAGTGCTTTTCCACCTTTTCTTCTCCCCATTTCACTATCTGATGCAGTTTGATCTCTAGCTACAAGCAATGTAGCTAGTAGATTGTTAATCTCTAGCTCAGCCCATTGTATATTTCCCTCAAAAAACTCGACCTTGCAAGTATTTTATTGTCTGTTGACTTGATTTTGCCTGACTTCTCCACTGGAATGTAAGCTCTGTGACAGCAAAAATTGTGTTGTTTTCTATACCATGATATGTCCTGAGCCCTAGTGGTGCAGTGATTAAGTCTTCGGCTGCTAATCAAAAGGTCAGCAGTTCCAATCCACCAACTGCTCCTTGGAAACCCTGTGGGGTAGTTCTACTCTCTTCTATAGGGCTACTATGAGTCGGAATTGACTTGACAGCAACGGGTTTGGTTTTGGGGTTTTTATACATCCAGCACTTGGCGCATAGTAGGCACTCAGTAAATATTTTTGAATGAGTTTCACCGATGGTAAAAATAACTGGTTTTCTACTACCCAAATAACATACTTTCACAGCAAGAAGCACCCCCCATTATTTAGGCAGTAGATAGTAGACAAAGAAAGATGATGTATTAGTCAAGGTAGACTATCTCATGTTCTAATCATAACCAATTTCAAAATCTCAGTGTCTTAGCAAAATAAATATTTGTTTCTTGCTCACACAAAGAATAATACAGGGACAGGCAACTCTCCAGGGTAGCTGTCCTCAAAACAGTGTCTCAGCAATATGGATTTCTTTGATGTCAGCCATCTCCACCAGAGCCTCCACTTTCACAGGGGAAAAGGGGATCTATAGCATCACTCAGGGCTTTTTACTGTATCAGCCTCTCATTTCCATTCACATCTCACTGGCTAGAATCTCTTACAAGGCCCATGTAACTGCAGGGTGACTGGGACGAGTGGTCTTCTATCTGCCCAGGCAGGAAGAAGGAAGAATCAGATATTAGCAGCAGAAGGGATGTTTTCCAAGGATGGGTTTCACTACTTTCAAAAATGCTTACGGTAACATTAACTTTTCATGTATGTAATGAAACTCCGTAAAATACGTACTTAGACAGCTTTTATCTTGATTTCCTTCCTAAAACTTTCCCAACTACTGTAGTGCAAGTAATAGCATGGTGCAGTGACAAGAACATAAGATTCAATATCACACAGACCTAAAATCATCAAAAAATTCATCCTTAGCTAGGTGCTTCTCAAACTTAAAAGCGAGCATTAGAATAATCTAGAAAGCTTGTTAAAAACCCAGATCTCTTCACCCCAGCCCCAGAGATTTTGTCTCATAGGTCTTGGATGGGACCTGCGAATTTGCATTTCTGACAAGTTTTCAGGCAATGCAGCTGCTGCCAGTCCATGGGACACACTTTGAGTGTGACTGCCTTGGCTCACTCGCTTCCTAGCTACATGGGTTTACCCGTTACCTCATTGCCATCGAGTCAAGTCCGAGTCACAGCGACCCTGTAGGGCAGAGTAGAACTGTCCCATAGAGTTTCCAAGGAGTGACTGGTGGATTCAACTGCCGACATTTTAGTTAGCAGCCGAGCTCTTAGCCACTGTGCCACTAGGGCTCCACATGGGTTTAGGTAAATTATTTAGTGTCTATTTGTAAAATGGAATTGCTAACAAAATCTGCTTCACTGGATTGCTGTGTAATTTACTGGAATCAAAATATATTCTGGATTTGGTAGATAATAGCAATAAAAATTAATTGATTCACCTTCAAAAAAAAAAATACGTTCTTAGAGTGTATTCTCAGCATAATGGGTGTAATATTTTGAGGATATTGAATCAATAGATTTCCATTCTTAGTAATCTCTAGTTCCTAGTGGCCCATCACCTCTCGCACTGATCGAATTAATTGCCTCTTTGAAAGGACAGAACTGCTGAAAATGGGTTTGAGCTTCAAAATGGAGTTTTGCAAGTCAGCCTGGAGACAATAGCCTGAGTAGAAGTGCCTGTAATTTTTGGAGAAGCCAAATTTTGTGGAGGGAGAAAAGAGGCATACAAAAGCCAAGCCTAGAAGACAGTAATTTTACAATGAATGAGAGTAGACAGGATGAGGATTTGATGTAAGGGAAGTTCCTGTGATGCCAGGTAAGGGAAGGCCACGGGTACCAAGAGGACACGTCTAAGAGAGAGAAAGAGAAGGACAAAAGATAAATGAGGTGTCCTCAGTTCCTCACTCCACACTCTCAGGGTTAATCTAGACTGTATAGGTAGTGGGGGAGAGGGAAGGAGGCATGGAGTAGAAACGCCCAAATGGACTCGATGAAATCAAGAACATCAAGGATGTTGCTCTGTGTTCCCAGATATAAACTAGGGAGGCACATCCTGTGTATGGAATAGAAAGAGGGAAATGGTGTGGGGCAGGGGACAATGGGCTTTTTGCAACATGTGATGGAGAACGCTTTATCTCCTTTAACCTATTTGCATATTAAACTTTAAAAAAAAAGAAAGAAGAATGACAAAAATGTAACCCATTTTTCACATGTGGGTCATGGTATGTAAAGTCAACTGCATGAAATGAGAATTTTTAAAGAACAAATGGAGAAACTACTAAGTCTTTTATGTAAAATGACTCCCCATTGAGCCCATTCTCATCCCATATGCTGCAGATTAAATTTCCATCTGCTGCCCATTACCTAATACCATTCACATCTATTTAAGTAACTTCACTGCCCTTTGCCACCAGTAATTTCCCTTAGATACAAGAGAAATTACCTGTGTAAGGTAACTTCTGAGAATAAACAATGTTATTTTGAAATAATTGGTTTATAGGGAAAAATACACAAATCTGGAGAAGAAGTTATCCCGTGAGTAAATATCTTAACATTGAGGGCACATTTCAAAACTCCTATTTTTACTAAAAGCCAATGTTTGTTTAAGCATTTAAAGTTGAAAGTGAAAACCCTCACCCTCCTGCCCTGCCTTTTGTTGTTAATTTTGAGGCAGACAGCCTCAGAGCCCAACCCTTTTAAAAGATACCTGCTCTGATTTATCCTCCTACACCAAACTGAATAAGCTGCATGTTCTTCTGAAATTGTCCTTGACAAGAAAACCATAGGTCATAGATGGCCTCAACCCACTGCTAGGTGGAGACTTAACATGCTAATGAAGGAAAATCAACCTCTTCCTCCTTCCCAGAGAATCAAACCCTTGTCTAAAGAAAATGCCTAGTCATCCCCAAGCTCTGAGTGCCTTCATGAAGGTCAATCCTGAATATTCACGATGAGCTTGCATTTCCTTGTCTGCTTTCTTTAAAAGCCCACCTCCCCAAGATGCCTACGAGCAGCCTTGGAGGGAGCAGCCCCAATTGCTCCTTTCCTTGCACAACAAAATAAAGGCATCTCTCTGATCTCACACCTCGGCCTCTTGTTCATTGGCTGTAGCAAGTCACACCAGCAGAACCTGGGGTTTCCACCCGGCAACAATTTGGTTTTGGAACTATATAAAAACACTTCTTTAGTCTGTTTCCCCCAGGCATACATTAACTCCCTGTTTCAGATTCAGTACAAAGGAGCAGTAGGTAAATGGTTAGTAGTGTCTCTTCATTTTCACCATACCTATTCAATCTGTATGCTAAGCAAATAGTACGAGAAGCTGGACTGTATGAAGAAGAACGGGGCATCAGGATTGGAGGAAGACTCATTAACAACCTGCATTATGCACATGATACAACCTTGGTTCCTGAAAGTGAAGAGGACTCAAAGCACTTACTAATGAAGATCAAAGACCACAGCCTTCAGTATGGATTGCACCTCAACATAAAGAAAACAAAAATCCTCGCAACTGGACCAATGAGCAACATCATGATAAACGGAGAAAAGATTGAAGTTGTCAAGGATTTCATTTTATTTGGATCCACAATCAACAGCCATGGAAGCAGCAGTCAAGAAATCAAAAGACACGTTGCATTGGGTAAATCTACTGCAAAGGACCTCTTTAAAGTGTTGAAAAATAAAAACATCACCTTGAAGACTAAGGTGCGCCTGACCCAAGCCATGGCATATTCAATCGGATCGTATGCATGTGAAAGCTGGACAATGAATAAGGAAGACCAAAGAATTGACACCTTTCAATTGTGGTGTTGGCAAAGAATATTGACTATACCATGGGCTGCCAGAAGAACGAATAAATCCTTTGGAAGAAGTACAACCAGAGTGGTCCTTAGAAGCAAGGATGGCGAGACTGCATCTTACATACTTTGGGCATGTTGTCAGGAGGAATCAGTCTCTGGAGAAGGACATCATGCTTGGCAGAGTCAGTGGAAAAGAGGACGACCCTCAGTGAGGTGGATTGACACAGTGGCTGCAACAATGAGCTCAAGCATAGCAACGATTATAAGGATGGCTCAGGACCAGACAGTGTTTTGTTCTGTTGTGCATAGGGTTGCTATGAGTCGGAACCACCTAACAACAGCGACAACAACAACAGTGTCTCTTCATATAAAATACACTTAAGTTTCCTTGTAAGAAAATTATTCATACACACAAAACATATGTAGTTTCATTTATATTCACTTATTTAATACTTATGACCATATATTAACAATAACCAAGCCCCGTAAGCTTCATGGTACAATGGGAAGAATCAATAATACATGAGTGACCATTACTGCCATTCAACAAATATTTTTGAGCTTCCACTATGTGCCGAGTAAAATTAAAACCAAGAGAATTCTGTAACCAGTAAATCTATTGATCTGTTACCTATATTTATAGATTTCTTGATTGCACACTAATAGAGGAGAATTCAGGAGATATTTCATAGGAGGAGATATAGGACAGCAGCTAAAAGTAGTCCTAAAATGGCAGCTATGCTGCATGCCTTAAATGCCACCAGCCCAAATTAAAGCCGGAGGATGGATGGTTCCAGAAGAAAGGTCTGACAGAGAAAACAAGAAAAGTTAAAGGGATTTGATAGAATACCTGATGTGGCAGAGTTTTCAGAAAAAAAATAAGAATTATAAGGAAGAAGAAGAGTCTGAGGAAAACAAAAGACTGAGCAAGTAAGGAAATAAAATCATAGTATATATGGCATGCTGTTAATGAAATTTGCATAGTCATAATAAACACTTCTTTAAGGTAATATCTACCGGGACTCACCCTGGAAATGTTACTATTTTCTCCCTTATAATCAATAATTAATTTGGGAGAATATGTGAAATGTCCTGTCCCTCATCAAAGTTTTTCACTAGTTTCAGTGTCCGTGAGGTGGAATAACCTTGTAGGAAGCAATTTGGCCTTTGCTCTGAGTTCTTTTGAGTCTAACCAACGCCTAAGGCTAATGAAAGGAAGCTGACCAGACCAAGGGTCACCCAGGGGCCCAGTGCTGACTAAGCCGGAAAAGCATGATATAATCTATCATGGCCACACAGTGAGTCCAATAAGAGCTCTGATCCCTAAGGCTCAGATGAGCTTCCTGGTGGGTGACCATGCATGGAAGAGGGTAGTGTATCCATTTTTGAGACGTGGTAACTCCATGCTTTGCCCCCTCCCGGACCTCACCTATGCATCTCTTCGTTTGTATTCTTTTTGGTTATAAAAATTTGTAGATGTAAGTATGATATACTCTCCATAAGATTCTGTGAGTCACTCCAGTGAGTGACTCCCCACAGGGGCAGTGAGAGCCAGCAGGGGCTGGCGTCTGCATATTTGCCAGTCTAAAAGGTGTCCTAATGTGTGATTGCTGACCTAGCTCTGGGTGGTTAGGCCCCAACAAGTGCTGCATGGGCCCCTGGTCTGAAAGACAGTGTACATCTAACTCATGATGTCTGACCAGGGCTGGACTACCCACTAAGCGAGGTATGCACGGGCTTATTTGTGTTTATGTAATGAATAATTTTACATGAAACCCATGTGAAGTTACTCACTACAGAGTACTTGTGTACTCTCTAAGCCCACTCAGGCCTCACTTACTATAAACAGGTACCTTGATTCCTGGTTAATCCGCCCCTGACTCTCACCCATCTCTGGGTGGCTAGGGGTCAGAGGGAAAGTGTGCCACGTGAGTGACTTGTAACAAGAATGGAGACGTGAGATGGTGAGGACTGGATGTATCCCCACTTTGTAGGGATTATATTTATGCTGACCTTAACACACAGTTAGCAGTGAACGTGGGGTTTACGCACTGTGTCCCTGGTTTAGTGCAGCATTCTTTGATGATGCTTGTCTGACGCTATTGTTGCTGTGGTGGCTCCAAATGGTGGCTTTTTTAAGCTATCATTTCTTTTATATTTACCTGCATACCCACTACCTAGATTCTGACGTTTTCATTTTGCCCTGCTCGCTTTATCACAGTCGATCCATGTGATCATTACTCTATCCATCCATTAATCTATCCGACTTTTATGATGCATTTCAAAGTAAATTGATAACATCAGGAAGAAAAAATAGAATAAGCAGACTGATGAATAGGTAATTGATGGGAGTCAAAGGAAATTATTTAAATGATATCAACTACTGTCATTTCAAACTGACAAACCAAATAGCAGAAGGAAGTAAGGAAAAAAAGGACCAAGTAATTAAGGAAAAGACATTATTAGGCTAAAGGTTGCTACTAAAATGAAAATAAAAACTTTCCTAAATACCAAAAGAGAAACATAGTAAAAATAACAATATACTCAGTAAACATAGCACAGAAAAATATGACAAAATTCAGATCAAACATCATCTTACAATAAATATAAAAAAATGAACTTAAATCAACCATTGAATCAGAAAGACTTAAACTGACTCAAAAGAAAACCCAACTAAGGTAGATTATAAAATTGGCCATAAATGCTTCCTTCCCTTCATCCATGCCTTTGCAATGTATCATTGCAGATACACCCATCTAGAGGTGGCGTCCATTTCTCCACCTTTTAAATCTGGGTTGTCAGTATGGATTGCTTTGGCCAATGAAGCATTAGCAGCTGTGATGCAAGGAGACACGAAAGGGCATAAAGACTTGTCCTGTCTTGATGCCCTTAAACCCTGTGACCTCTGTGTGTGTAGTCTAGCCTGCTGGATGATGAGAACCACTTGGCCGGGCCACTCCCCTAGCCCTAGCCAACAGTCTGTGAATTGTTAGACATGTGAATGAGGCTATCTTACATCATCCAGCCACCAGCAAACCCACTCACTGACCTCAAACACACTAGCATACTCAGCAGAGAACAAAACAGCCAGCCTAGACTGGAAATGCCCAGCCATTTAGAATGATAAGCTAAATGAGTCTTGTTTTAAGTCACTAAGTTTTGGTATGGTCATGCATGCATCAGAAGCTAACGAATATACCAATATTATGCTGCATACAAGCAACACGGCTAAAACAAAGCTATTTAGAAAGGCTGAGTGTAAAGGGCAAAGATACACCAAGGAAATGGAAATAAAAAGGGTGCAGAGGTTTTTTTCCTGGATATCAAACAATTCAAGCCAGAAAGACTTCAATATGATTAAGGATACTCTGGAATGCTAAAAGCCAAAATTATCCAGGAAAAAAAAAATGTGATTGTAGCTAAAGGCCACAATAAAGATAAAAGTTGGGTTGGTTCATTTGTTTCTGTTTCCACCTTTTTATCTTACTGTGTTCTAGGTGAAAATTCACAGTGCAAATTAGTTTTTCGTTAAGACAAATGTTTTGAAATCTATGTACCAAATAATACAACAGCCACCATCGTAAAAAAGAAACTACAAGGTTAAGTTTACAAGTAATCCTTTCAAATCCTTTGACCACAACTATGAGTAGCTAAGGAACTGAAAGGAGTATTGCTCAAGGACGGTCCAGCGGAGATTACATTTGGAAACAAGGCCGAGGAATTAAGTCTGCCCTGAATAATACTGTGTAACACTAACCTCGTTATGAGAGATGTGGCCTTGCAGATTACAGGGCAGAGGAGAGAGGATGTGTCCTCCACCTCCTGGAAGCTGTACTCTCCCTGAAGATTAATGCTTGTCCTTGGGATACAGTGATTCAGCCATCACCTGCAGGACGATTAGGAGAACAAAGAGTCATCTACACCTCGTGGAAGTAAGTTTCCAAAGAGGACAGTATTTGGGGTAACTTCCCCTACCCTGTACTTTTTTGTAGGACCTGAAGAGTCCAAGTTCTCCACCCTTACTGGGAAATAGGAGAGGTCTCCAGTGCCTATCCTGTGAATCCACAACCTCTTCCCCCAGGATATTAATCTAGCCCAGTGGTTCTCCCCTGGGGTGATTTCACCCCACTGGGGACATTTAATTAATACAATATGTCTATGAAAAGCAACTGGAAAACGCTCCCAAATTCCTAACAATGAATTTACTAGATTATGGGACATGTGTGTATTTAATTTGAAAATAACTAACTTACTTTCCAAAACTTCCCACTACTTTTAATTGTCATTCACAGCTTGTGAGTTTCCTCACACCCCCACTCACACTACATTTTGTCTTATTTTTTAATACCCATTAATCTGTTAGGTGGAAAATAATCTTATTGTGTTTTTAACCTTTATGTTTGATAAATGAATGAAATCAAAACTCTTTTTGTGTTAAACCAAAAAAAAAAAAACCAAACCGATTCCAACCCATGGCAGCCCAATGTGTGTCAGAGTAGAACTGTGCTGCTTAGTGTTTTTAATGGCTGTGACCTTTCCAAGGTAGCTCTCCAGGCCTAGTCTTCCCAGGCACCTCTGGGTGGACTCAAACTGCTAACCTTTTGGTTAGTAGTTGAGCACTTAATCATTTGCTCCACCCAGGGGCACCTTTTAAGTGTTAATTATTTACATTTATTTTTCTGTTAACTACTTATTTTTACCCTTTGGTTGTTATTCTTTTGGATTACTCATCATGTTTCTTACTGACGTATAAGTGCTCTTTCTTTCTTAATTATCTTCCCTTTTTCATATATTTTGTGTTATCATTTTGTCATGTCTTTGAGCATTTACCCATTTTTTAAAAATAATTTTTATTGTGCTCTAATTTTTTTTTTTAAGTGAAAGTTTACAAATCAAGTCAGTCTCTCACACAAAAACCCATATACACCTTGCTACACGCTCCCAATTACTCTCCCCCCAATGAGACAGCCCGCTCTCTCCCTCCACTCTCTCTTTTCGTGTCCATTTTGCCAGCTTCTAACCCCCTCTACCCTCTCATCTCCCCTCCAGGCAGGAGATGCCAACATAGTCTCAAGTGTCCACCTGATCCAAGAAGCTCACTCCTCACCAGCATCCCTCTCCAACCCATTGTCCAGTCCAATCCATGTCTGAAGGGTTGGCTTTGGGAATGGTTCCTGTCCTGGGCCAACAGAAGGTCTGGGGGCCATGACCACTGGGGTCCTTCCAGTCTCAGTCAGACCATTAAGTCTGGTCTTATGAGAAGCATTTACCTGCTTTTAACACTCAAACAGGCTAGACCTCCACCTCATTACATCGTGATAGGTCCGGAAACAGGGTTCAAAGGATCAGTTCTGCTTATAAGAACTGGCTTTAAGAAAGAAAAGAAGGGAAACCACTCAGTCCACACAGATTCCAGTCTCTGCTACCTCAGGCCCACAAGGTGTCACTGTTGAAGCAAAGATCCACTATGTAAAGAGAGCTCACAAAATAGAGCTATTAAAATTTAAATACGCTGTGCACTTTTGAAGATCTATATGGACAGCGACTGGAAAGGTTAGATAGGAAACTTAGGGGGGCATTTGGTGAAGCAGCATAAGAAAGGCTGCACAACTTGAAGAATGTAATCCATGTCACTGAATTGTACATGTAGAAATTGTTGAATTGTTGCTGTGTATATTTTCAACAGCAAAAATAATTTTTAAAAAACCCCATGAAGACTAAACAAATAAATGCTCTCAGAGCCTGTGGTTCCAATGTTACATGATAACGCTGAGATGCTAGGGTAACCTTTATAGGGACTGAGCTTAGAGCCTGCCTTCACAGCCAGCAATGTTGGACGGCAGGTGAGGCTCTCCTCTCACTCATGGTGAATCCCTGCTGGGTGTGGAGCCCTGGTAGCACAGTGGTTAAAAGCTGGGCTGCTAACCAAAAAGTCAGCAGTTCAAATCCCAGCCGCTCCTTGGAAATCCTATGGGGCAGTTCTACTATGTCCTGTAGGGTCACTACAAGTTGGAATCAACTCGACAGTGATGGGTTTCATTTTTTTTGTTTTTTGAACCATAGGGTATCCTGTTGCCAGATCAGTTTAGGGCTACTTCTGACCATCAGAGGTAGTCTGGTAATACTGATGCTTCTGAGGGAAATGGCCAACCCCTTCCTTCCCAGACGGCTCCTTAGCTTTCTCATGTCTTTTGGTATATATCAAATACCACTTTCTAACTTCTTCCGAGCCACCTTCAGACTCCTTGTGCCAAAGCACATGATACATTTCTCAGTCTCCAAATGTCCGTTACACCCTTTCCCTGCTTGCCTTACCTCTCCCTGGTTTAAAGGAGCAACTCAGTCGGTGCTCCAGGGGCTATTTGGGAGACCTCCACTACCAGGGATGCAGCTGGCTACTTTCAGTGGTAGTTCTATGCTAATAAAAATCTAAAGTTCTATCTTGCTGAGCAAACTATTATATACAAAAATGGGTTTTTACCACACACATCGTTTTAAAACCTGACTTCTTTACTTGGTTGAAGCAGTGTGGTCCAGTGGTTAAGGGTGTCTGGAATCCAAACTGCCAGGATTTGAATTCTAACTGTAATATTTACTAGCCATGTGACCCCAGGCCATTTACTCAACATTTCCAGCCCTTGCTCTTCACATCTGAAATGTATGTGGTACACAAAGGATACACAAATGGTATCGTTCACTACCACTGCTCTGCTCTTGACCTTTTTTATTTGCTAATGCACTGGGTTTGGTTTTTTTGGTTTAATGTATCTCAGAGATGGTTTCTAATCAGTACACATAGTGCTGTTCTTTTTGTAGAAGCTGCATAGTATTATGTTGCAGGAATCTACTATAATTAAGGTAATTGGTCCCCTAATTAGGGACAGATAGATTGTTTCCAATGTTCAGCTATTACAGGCAGTGCTATAGTGAAAAGTCATTTGCACATGTATGTCTTAGGCTGGGTTCTCTAGAGAAGCAAAACCAGTAATGCATATAAATATACATAGAGAGATTTGTATTAAGGAAACAGCTCACGCGATTGTAGGGCTTGGAACGTCCCAAGTCCTTGGATCAGGATAGAGCCCTTTGCAGAAGCTAGTGAACCCAAGATGAGCAGGTTGGAGAGCAGGGATCCCGCTCACAGGTTGTGACGGTTGAGGAATCCCCAAAGTCCACAGGCAAACCACAAGGTTTCTCCTGAGTCACTTAGCCACAGGGACTGGTAAACCCAAGATAGGTCGGGGAGCAGGACTCTCTCACAGGCCGTAAAGATCGGCGAATCCCAAGATGGACAGGTAAGCTGCTAGCTCAAGTTCCAAGAACCAGAGGTCAGAAAAGAGACAGCTGCTAGATCCAGAACAAGCTAACAACCTTTGTAAGGTGAGCAGGAGGGAAGTAGGTGGCGGAAGGCGGAGAGATGAAGGCTGTGGGGGGTGATGAGCTGCCACAAGCCCCACCCCCGCCAGTACCACTCAGGAGATTCCATCATGGGGGTGATAACACCAGATTTCAGCAGGAAAATGATCACAACATTGTACAACTGCCAAAACACTGAGACTCAGGGCCCAGCCAAGTTGACACACCATCTGAACCATCACAATGTATAATATCAATTATGAACATTTTTGTAGAATAAATTATTCATGGAATTGCTTGATCAAAAGATAGATACATTTGTATTTTGATAGATGTTGCGAAAGTGCCTTCCACAGAATTTAAATGAATTTTCACTACCACGGAGAATATATGGGAGTGCCTGTTTTTCCAGCTCTCAACAATATGATGTATAGCCCAACTTTTTATATTTGCCAATTTGATATGCAAAAAAAAAAAGTACTGTTATAATTAATTAGGTTATGCATGTATTTATATGTTTAAGTCATTTGTTCTCGGCAAACATCTAGCTCAACTGGCATAACGTAGTTTATAAAGAAAATGTTCTACATCCTACTTTGGTCAGTAGCATCTGGGGTCTTAAAAGCTTGTGAAGGGCCACCTAAGATACTCCCCTGGTTCCACCCATCTGGAGCAAGAGAGAAGGACAAAAACCAAAAACACAAGGAAAATATTAGCCCAAAGGACTAATGGACCACGTGAATCACAGCCTCCACCAGCAGGAGCCCTGAAGAACTAGATGGTGCCTAGCTACTGCTACCAAGTGCTCTGACAGGGATCACAAAAGAAAGTCCTGGACAGAGGGGGAGAAAAATGTAGAACAAAATTCTAACTGAAAAAAAAAAAAGACCAGACTTACTGGTCTGACAGAGACTGGAGAAACCCCAAGACTTTGGCCCCCAGACATCCTTTTAACTCACTACTGAAGTCACTCCTGAGGTTCACCCTTCAGCCAAGGATTAGACAGGCTCATAAAACAGAATGAGACTAAATGGGCACACCAGCTCAGGGTCAGGGACAAGAAGGCAAGAGGGGACAGGAAAGCTGGTAACGGGGAGCCCAAGTTTGAGAGGGAGAGAGCGTTGACATGTCATGGAGTTGGCAACAAGTGTCACAAAACAGTGTGTGTATTGTTTAATAAGAAACTAATTTGCTCTGTGAACCTTCATCTAAACTATAATTAAAAAAAAATCATTTGTAATTTCTGAGTACTGTCTGTTTGTCTATTGCTATTCTTATATTGGGTTTGTGTATTATTGATTTGTTATGTTTCAGGAAAATTAACCCTCTGTAATGTGAATTATATTTCTCTGAGTTTATCATTTGTCCTATTACTCTGTTTATAGGATTTTTAATGCTATGTAGAATTCTTTTTTAGATAGTTGAATATGTAATTATTTTCTTTTATCGCTTCTTGATTTTTGTGTGATACTTAGCAAGTCCTTTCCAGGCCCAAGATTATTTTAGAAATTCTCCCATTTTTTTTTTCCTTCTAATATGTCATAATTTCACCTTGTTTTTCCTTACATTTAATCTAATGCATCTACAATTTATTTTGGTGTAAATTGGAAGCAGGAATCCATCTCTATTTTTTCAAGATGAATATCTCAATAAAAAAAACCACTTATTAAATAATCCAGCTCATAATTCCTATTACATTAATAAAAAAAGATAGCTGTTATCAAAAATGGATGTTGAATTTCATCAAATGCTCTTCACCAACTGTAGTTTTACTATTTGAAAGTTTTTCCTACTTGCAAGCTAGACTCTACCAAAAAGGTTAAGTTGTATTTTCTTGTGTTTTGTTTTCATTTGAATTGGAAAACAGCTGGCCTCAATGTTTAATTTAAAAATCATATTTAATAAGGTGTCATTAAATCATCAAGATTGCATTAGCCAGAATTCTTTTGGTTGCCAGCAACAAAAACCCTCCTGAAATTGGCTCAAACAGAACAAGGTATGGTTACCTTCAGCTACAGCTGGATTTGGGAGCCCAAACACATTCGTCAGGGCCTCACGCCTTTTTTTTCTGTAATCAAAGGCTATGTCTGTATCTCAGAAAAGTCTCTCCAACAACAACAACAACAACAAGAGAAACCCTGGGAAGGAGTCAAATTGGTCTATCTTAGGCCACATGCCTATGCCTAAACCAATCACTGTCCACAGGAAATGAAGTAAAGTTTTCGACCAGGCCTGGTCGCCTGTGAGTGAGTGAACATGGAGAGCTTCACCAGAACCACGTGAAATGAATCCCCCACAGGAAGGAAGTGCCCAAGTACCAGGGTGAGCTGCAGGGGATGGAGCTCCCACCCCAAACGATGGATGTCCCACAGAAGTCTCGGTACCACGTGAAGGGCACCATGCTTGGCAACGGGAACACAGGGTGATAAAACGGGGACACTGCGCTCAGGGCGTAATTCTTCAGAGCTTTCATCCCAAAAACCTTCCCAATACCTTTGACAATTTAGTACGTTGCTGTACTTCATTTGTAAGGTGCTATTCCAGATTTCCGAATACTCTTTAAAGATCTTTGAGACCTGGGAGTTTCCGTTTCTGAATTATACTCAAGAAAAATTCCTGATCTTTTTGGGACTCTCCCATTCAATGAGAACAAAAAGATTTAAAATTAAACGCATCATCTGCCTACTGGGTTTGTGAGTAAAATGTACGTAACTGGTAAAACCAGAAAAAAAAAAAAAAAACCAGAGGCTCCTTTTATTAAAAGAAGTGATGGTTGATTAAAGCAGTTGCGGGGAAAAGAATTCCAGTCTAGATCTACCAGCCGTGGTCTAGGTGTGCCTCTGACATGCCTACACGTGTCCTGGGCATAACTTACGTGTGCAGTCATCATCATTCATGCCCACCACACCCACCCCAAACCTGTGGAGTCTGGGTCTTGTTACTAAGACCTGGATAAGGGTTGGACCAAGAGATGGGGGGACATACAAAGCTGCAGATGCCCACACCCACTATGTAATTTGCTTGCCTCCTTCATTTTAACCGTTTATAACATGACTAATGAATTTATTGAAAAGAACCTGAAAGGTTGCCTAGTCTATTCTCTTGCCTCAGGGACAGATCTGTACTTGATTCAACTAAGGAATTAATCCTAAGGCAACAACATTCCAGCCACTCTTGGTAACTCACTGCAGCAGGGCCCTCCCTAGTTCCCAACCCAGGGCTTGGTTGGGTTGGGAACAAGATAGGGCATAAATGAACAGCAGTATTAAGGAGTGACAGAGAGGGAAAGAGCAAGGAAAAGGAATAAATGTGTCCTTCAAAATGAGATCTGGATGCTCTAAGAAGTTATGTGACTGGATTTCCAGCTAAACCTGGCAGACTGACGCCTACTTCTCTGCTCTGTCCTGAAACCCCCCCAAAACACCTCTAGATGAATCTTTAACAGCTTTATTGAGGTGCAGTTGAAACTTGACATACAATAAACTGTACATACTTTAAGTGTGTATGAATGTGTGTGTAACAGCCGAGCTCTTAACCACTGTGCCACCAGGGTCCATGTGTGTGTGTATATATTTATATATACACTTTAAGTACGTACAGTCAAAGCTTGGCTGCTAACCAAAAGGTCAGCAGTTCAAATCCACCAACTGCTTCTTGGAAACCCTATGGGGCAGCTCTACTCTGTCCTATAGGGTCACTATAGGTCAAAATCGACTTAACAGCATGGAAGTTTTTTTTTTTTTTTCTGGGTACCTTCTTAAATATGTTCGTTATCTTGATATATGTATATATATCACCACAATCAAAATAATGAACATATCTATCATCTGTTTATTAAGAAATTGTCAAGGTGGCTACTAGAGTGATCACTCTATTCTGCATTCCTACAAGCAATGTAGGAAATTCCCAGTTCCTTTTCCTCCGTATTCTTGCCAACAGTTAGTATAACCAGTCCTTTTAATTGTATCCATGTAAATAAGTGTACTGTGGTATCTCTGACGAATTTGCATTTCCCTAATGACTAATGATGTTGAGCATCTTTTCATCCATTTATCTTCCTTGGTGAAGTGTGTTCAAATCTTCTGCCCGTGTTCTAATGGTGCTGTTTGCTTTCCTATTACTGACTTTTGAGAGTGCTTAATGTATTCTAGATACAATCCTTTATTAGCATTTTGCTTTGTGACTGGCTTGTAATTCTCTTAGCAGTGCCCTTTGAAGAGCAGATGTATTTAATTTTGCTCAAGTCCAATTTATCAATTGATTGTGTTCTTGGTGTTGTATCTAAGAAGTCTTTACTTAACCCAAGTCACAGTGGTTTTCCTCTACCTTTTCTTCCAGAAGTTTTTTAGTTTTAGGTTTTACATTTAGGTCCATGATCCATTTTGAGTTAATGTTTGTATATGGATCAAGTCATTGAAGTTTTTGTTTTTTTCTTTTGCACATGGATGCTCAATTATTTTTTCAAAAACATTTATTGAAGAGATTATCCTTTCTTCACTAAAATGCCTTTGCACCTTTTTCAAAAGCCCATTGTCCATATATGTGTGGGCTTTTTTCTTGACTCTATTGTGTTCCGCTGCTCTATTTGTTTCTCTCTTTGCCAATACTACTGTCTTGATTTCTATAGCTTCATAAGTCTTGAAATCACGTAATGGTCATCTACCAACTTTGTTCTTTTTTTGTTTTTTTTTTTCCAAGTTGTTTTGGCTATTCTAAGTCCTTCATATTTTTATACGAATTTTAGAATCAGCCTGTTGATTTCTATGCAAAGAGCCTGTTGAGACTTTTTTTATTATTGTGGTAAAATATATATAACAAAACATTTGCCATTTCAGTCATTTTTACAGGTACAATTCAGTGATGTTAATTGCATTCACCGTGTTATGCAATCATCAGCATTACTGTTTTCAAATTTTTCATTGCCCTTAACAGAAACTCTGTGCCCCTTAAGCAATAACTCCCTCTTTCCCCCTCCCATCTACCCCTGGTAACCACTAATAAACTTTGGTCTGTAAATACATTTGCCTATTATAAGTGTTATCATACAATATTTGTCCTTTCGTATTTGACTTGTTTCACTCAGTATAATATTTTCAAGGTTTCACCCATGTCACAGCATATATCAGGACTTCATTTCTCTTTATGGCTGAGTAATATGCCATTGTATGTATATAACACACTTAGTTTCTCCATTCATCTATTGATGGACACATGGGTTGTTTCCACTTTTTGTCTGTTGTGAATAATGCTGTAATGAGCATTGGTGTGCAAGTATCCATTTGCATTCCCGGCTGGGATTTTTTTGATTGAGACTCTGTAGATCTTAACAATATTGAATCTGCTATCCATGAATATGATCTATCTCTTCATTTATTTAGGTCCTCTTTAATTTCCCTCAGCAATGTTTTATAGTTTTCAGTGCACAGGTCCTTTGCATCCTTTGTCAAATTTATCCTTAAGTGTTTCATTTTTTTTCTTTAAGCTATTGTAGTTTATAGCTTTTTTTTTTTTACGTTTCAATTTAATGTTCCTTGCTAGTGTATGGAAATAAACTTGATTTTTGTATATTGATCTTGCATACTGAAACCTGACTAAACTCATTAATTCTTAAAGCTTTTTTACTACAATCTTTTGGATTTTCTACATAGACAATCACATCACCTGCAAGTAAATACAATTTTACTTCTCCCTTTCCAATCTGGATGCCTTTTCATTTTTTTTTCTTGCCGAATTGAACTGGCTGCAATGTTGAATAGGAGTGGTGAGAGTGATATCCTTGTTTTGTTCCCAATATTAGGGAGAAAGCATTCAGTCTTTTGCCGTTATTATATTAACTGTAGGGTTTTCTTTTTGTGGGTGCCCTTTATCAAGTTGAGGAAGTTCTCTTCTATTCCTACTAAGCTGGAAACTGTATCCTCTAAAAAATTATGATTGAATTTCCAGGTTAACGTGGTAGATAAACTACATCTATTTCTCTGCTCCTTCCTGAATCCTCACCAAAATAATCATAGATGATTTTTTTAAAAACATAAACCTGCAAGAATAAGGAGAACTGGAAAGGAGATAACAATAGGCCAAAATATTGGCAGCTGAAAGCAGATGGAGGAGTGGAAACTGACTTGGCAGCATTGAGAAAGCTGCAAACCTACCTACCTTCCCATTGTTGGTGGAGGAGGTCAGACCTTAAAAGAAGCAAGCCAATTCAAAGGGTAAAAACTCCAGAAAAGACTTGAACTTGGAAGGACCATGTACCTCTGATGGTAGGTTGAAGAGCTGGGAGGAGTGGCTGATGATATGTATACCCAAACCAAACCCACTGCCCATGAGTCCATTCAGACTCATAGTGACCCCATAGGGTTTCCAAGTCTATAGGCTATAAATCTCTATGGAAGCAGATTGTCACATCTTTCTCCCACAGAGCCACTGGTGATTTCAAACCACTGACCTTTTGGTTAGCAATTGATCACTTTACCCACTGCGCCGCCAGGCCTTCTTGTTAGGGAGAAGTCAAAATACCAGTCAGGACACGAGGCCACATCCCCTATCCTGTACAACCAGATAGCCATCCTTCTCCACTGCAACTTATGATTTGAGGTTTACACACTGGGAAAAAAAAATTAACCAAAGAGGATCTGAGGTAGAGCAGAGGGTGGGGGTGAAGTACCATAGTGAGTGGAGGCGTAGTAAATAAAAGTCTAGATCTGAGTGTGGGAAACCACATTCACCCTTGGCCTGCTGGCTCCCAGAACATTAAAAAACAGGCCTATAAGGTAACCAATTACTCTAAAGCAAAGAGGAGAAGATAAGGGGGCAGGGAAACCAGAGCACTAGGAAAAAACCACAAAGTGAATGTTGACACATTCTGAAAAATGTCACTAATGTCACTGAACAATTTGTGTAGAAATTGTCAAGTGGCAACCTAATTTGCTGTGTAAACTTCCACCGAAAACACAATATTACTAAAAATAAATAACAGGCCTATGCAAAAAAAAAAACCAAACCCATCGCTGTCCAGTCGATTCCAACTCATAATAACCCTATAGGGCAGGGCAGGATTGCCCCATAGAGTTTCAAGGAGTGCCTGGTGGATTTGAACTGCTGAACTTTTGGTTAACAGCTATAGCTCTTAACCACTACGCCACCAGGGTTTCCAACAGGCCTATGAGTCCCAGGCAAAAGTTTGGACATTCTTCTCTGGGAAAATTGACCAAGTCAAGAGAAAAAAAAAAGAAAAAAAACAGGTAATGAAATTTGATGACGCCCCAACGAAACATCCAGGTCCCTGCCTGATCATCCCACAGTAATCTCACACAGAGAGATAACAAAACTTCACAAAGCTTCCAGTAGCTTTTTATTTTTAACTAGAAATACTTGGTTCTTTTTAATCACTATTGATGGTACAATGAAATATAAGTGGCACCGAATCTCAGCATTTAAAATCGTTCATTGTAGGGTAATCTGCAACACAATGTTTTAAGCCTAATTGTCAAAATAATGTCTTTTTTTTCCCCCCAAGAAAGGAGAAATAAAGGTATGATTAAAATGATGACCAACATTTTGGGGTTCATTCGGACACAGGAGATTTTGTAGGCATATTGGCAGGCATAGTGTTGAAAAATCAGTCCACTAGATTTAGGAATAATGGTAAGATAAAAAAGGAAAGATACACATTTCAGAGTTAATGTCTGAAATTAAAGAAAAATATCCTCCAAATATCACAACAGATCTTTTAATGATTTCTTTTTTTAACATTAAAATTATTGTTTGGGGGAACACTGTTTCTCTTTGAACATTTGCTTAAATGTTCAATGTACTAAATAATTTACAGAAATATGTTCTGTATTCTGTACAAATTAAAAACCAAAACCAAACCAAACCCAGTGCCATCAAGTCAATTCCGACTCGTAGCAACCCTATAGGACAGAGTAGAACCGCCCCATAGAGTTTCCAAGGAGCGCCTGGCGGAACTGCCAACCTTTTGGTTAGGAGCCATGGCACTTAACCACTGCGCCACCAGTGTTTCCACATACAAATTAAAGGACTTGTAATTACCCCCTCCCCTCAAAGCACAATTTTGCAGTGATCTCAGCAGAAAATAAACAGTTCATAACTTGAGGAGAATTGGTAGCATTGCAAAAGTTTACAGAACCCCTATCCTTTAATCATTTTTCCTAACCACAGAGATTATACTGACAAAACTGAGTGATCGGAATGTACAAATATTTGTGCGAAACGGTATTTAATTACTCTTACCATCTAATAGGAGTGAAACCTACGAACACACAATGCCAATAATGAAGAAAAACTACATAGAAAGTCATTCTATTTTAGATTTCAAACAATATGGATTATACTGTTACTAAACACTAAAAAGAAAACGTGGCACCATGAGGGGCAGGAGCAACAAATGATTGGGCTATCATGCCAGTGAAGGAAAGCTGATGCTGGGATATGCCAAAGTTTATTTCCACAACATCCCTCCGTCTTAAAAGACTGGAAAGAACTGTATGGCTTACAACTCACTTCAATGCCTTTACTCTTGAATTTGCAGATCATAAATGAAATGTTGACAAAAATCTTTTCTTCCCTCTCTCAGGGAGTGTTTCTTATGCCACTGGAAATCCTTAAAAGAGTTGAGTCACAGACTCTCTGGATTTACCTATGCCAATCCATTTAACAGAAATTTGAAGCTCGTCTTCAATATAGCGAACATAATTTTCAGCATTAACAGGTAGTTGTTTAAATGTCCTTGCATTTGATGTGTCCATGTTCCATCCTGGAAGAGTTTGATAGTGAGCTTCAACTTAAGACTTTTTGATTTGGTGGGAAATGGGGGATGATTTCACCATCTAACTTGTAAGCAACTCCAGCTTTGATTTACGTAACTATGTCCAAAATATCCAATTTGTTAAGTGCCAAAACAGTAAATCCATGAATTATGTCAGCGTATTTGAGCAAACGTGGCCCAACCAGCCACACCTTTTCCTTCCAGTAGTCATGCCAAGCTCTCCTCCCCTCATTTGTACTAATTCTCCCATTTCATCGTCTTGCTCTGTCGGAAAGGTACCAGTACCAACTCTGGTTGTATAAGCTTTCATAACTCTTTACACTTCTCCCACATTCTGAGGGGGCATACCCAAAGAAGTACGAACACCTCCAGCAGTACGATGTGAAGAGGTCACAAAGGTACTAGTCCCAAAATCAGTATCCAGCAACGCTGCATTTGTACCTTCTACCAAGATTGTCTTTGGTGGTCCATGTAGGGCCTCATTTTGGAAATAAATGCCATCTTTCACCATTGGTTTCTTCCCATATAACACTTCAGTTTTTGTAATTCACTTTCAATGTCTATTTCCAAAGTGGGGTATATAGATTTGTACTGGTTAGCCAGAACTCTGCAGCCATCAAAGTCAGAGATGAGATCACACATCCTATGTCCACTCTGAGCAGCTTTGGAAGAATAGGCTGGGCCAATGCCCTTTATTGTGGTACCGAAATTTTTTCCTGCTTGTTCTTTGTTGTTCCTGGATACCATCAACTGTTTGATGAAAGTCAAATACAATATGAGCTCTGTCAGAGATAAGCCTTTTTTTCCCCCGGCCTTCTAGACCTTTTCCTTTTCAAACATTTTTCTCTGCTTCCTCAAACATTCCGGGTAGATGAATTCACCGCATCATTTCCAACCACTGCAGTAACGTTTGATTAATCACTACACGGGCTAAAAGATGACAGTTATAGTTTATAGAATCTAGAACGACTCTGTGGTCAGTATTAGTTCCTCTCTAGGCAGCGACATCAGGGCCGCCACCTTCCCTCTGCCTTGGTGGCCCCACTGGGGACCAAGCGTCACCACCACCCCTTTCCCTCCGGGCCGCACCCTGGGGCGACCACAATTGCGGCTGCGCAGGAAGGTTGCTGCGGGCTTGGTGTGGGAGGGCGACTCAGCTCCAGGGGCGCCAGGAGAGCCGAGGAGACCCGGGAAGTGCGCGCGCGCGCGCACGGCCCTGCGGCTGCAGGCCACGCGGGAGGAGCCAGGGGCTGGAGGCCGGCCCGCCCGCGCCCCCACCGGCCGCCAGCCCGGCGCGGCCCGCTCCTGGCCACGGCCCACCCAGTGGGGCCCCCACGGCCCGGCGCAGACCGGCCTCGGCAGCGCCGCCGGAGGACCGGGGCCGAGCTCCAGCAGCTGTCTAATACCGCCTTTTCCAATACACTGAGACCTGGTGGCTAGTGGTTCGGAGCTATGGCTGCTAAACAAAAGGTCGGCAGTTGGAATTCCCTAGGTGCTCCTTGGAAACTCTATGGGGCAGCTCTACTGTGTCCTGTAGGGTCGCTGTGAGTTGGAACTGACTGCAACGGTTTGGTATTTGGTTTTTCCAATGCACTGGGGCCCTGGCGAAGCACTGGTTAAGTGTTCAACTGCTAACCAAAAGATCAGCGGTTCGAATCCACCCGCTTCTCCTTGGAAACTTTATAGGCCGTTCTAGTCTGTGCCATAGGGTGCTAGGAGTTGGAATTGACTGGAAGGCAACGGGTTTTTTTCAATAAACATTTGAGGAAATGCTCTATCCTTAAAGACAGAGATGAAAAAAGGGAAGTTAAACAATAAGCAGGGAACAGAAAAAAATCTAAAAGGACATTTAGAGCGACAGGAGAAAACATTGCGCACGAACAGATTCATCTTTTTAATTTTATTGTGCTTTAGGTGAACGTTTACAGTGCAAATTAGCTTCTCATTCAAAAACATATACACAAACTTGTGACATTGATTGCAATTCCCGCAATATGTCAGCACTCTCCCCTTTCCACCCAGGGTTCCCCATGTCCATTCGTCCCGGTTCCCCTGCCTTTGGCTGCCTTGTGCTCTTTCTTATGGGCAGGAGTTGCCCATTTGGTCTCCTAGACTTGAATAAACTAAGAAGCACGTTCCTCACATGTATTACTGTTTGTTTTGTAGGTCCGGTAGCTTTTTAATAACTCCCTTCTCAAATAAGCATTTGAGGAAACACTCTATCATTAATGACAGAGATAAAAAAAAAAAAAAAAAAGAAGGAAGTTAGAGTAGACCGAATATGCAGGGAACAGGAAAAAATCTAAAAGAATGTTTAGATAAGAGAGAACATTGCAAAAGAACAGATTGTTTATTTTCTTAAGTACATTAAAAAACCAAAAAACCTGGTGCTGTGGAGTTGATTCCAACTCATAGAGTAGAACTGCCCCATAGGGTTGCTAAGGAGCGCTTGTGGATTTGAACTGCCTGTTTTGATTCGCAGCCCAGCTCTTAACCACTGCTCCACCACTGCTCCAATTACCTTAAGAGGATTAGAAATAGCTTGTGGAAATTAAAAATAGGACACCCCCAAAATATATTTTTAAATAGAGGAATTCTCTTAGAAGTAAAATAAAAATCAAAGATATAGGAAATAGGAGGAAAAAGGTATGAAAATTAGTTAAGTACAACCAGTCCCAGTCTAGTATGCAACAAATAGGAGTTCCAGAAAAAGAAAGCAGAGCAAATAGAGGGGAAAAAGTCTTCAAAGACATAAGACAAAACGTCTCCAAACTTGAGGACATAAATTTACATATTGAAAAGTTTTACTGAGTGCCCAGCAAAATAAATTACAAAGAACCATATCAGGACACATTATCCTGAAATTTCACTACAATTGTGATAAGTAATCATTCTAAAAGCTTTTCAACTTAAATGCCAACAAGCAGCCATCTAAGATGCATCAATTGGTCTCAACCCACCTGGATCAAAGGAGAATGAAGAACACCAAGGTCACACGATAACTATGAGCCCAAGAAACAGAAAGGGCCACACGAACCAGAGACTTACATCGTCCTGGGACCAGAAGAACTAGATGGTGCCCGGCCACAACCGATGATTGCCCTGCCAGGGAGTACAACAGAGAACCCCTGAGGGAGCAGGAGATCAGTGGGATGCAGACCCCAAATTCTCATAAAAAGACCAGACTTAATGGTCTGACTGAGACTAGAGGAATCCTGGGGGTCATGGTCCCCAAACCTTCTGTTGGCCCAGGACAGGAACCATGCCCGAAGACAACTCATCAGACATGGAAGGGACTGGACAATGGGTAGGAGAGAGATGCTGATGAAGAGTGAGCTACTTGTATCAGGTAGACACTTGAGACTGTGTTGGCATCTCCTGTCTGGAGGGGAGATGGGAGGGTAGAGAGGGATAGAAACTGGCAAAATTGTCACAAAAGGAGAGACTGGAAGGGCTGACTCATTAGGGGGAGAGTAAGTGGCAGTATGGAGTAAGGTGTATATAAGCTTATATGTGACAGACTGACTTGATATGTAAACGTTCACTTAAAGCTCAATAAAAATTATTAAAAAAAAAAAAGCTTTTCAACCAATACATTGGAATACAGAAGGCCTTTCAGCGATGCCTAACAAACTGTGAGAGAAAATTATTTTCAACATACTATACCCAAACCACCCCAGTGTGAGGATATAATAAATACCCGATTAGAAACGCCAGTCTTTAATAATTTATCTTCCATTGGAGATGTGCTTTACCCAAGACAAGGGTGTGAACCAAGAAAGACAAACTATAGGATCTATGACACAAGGGAGAAGAGAAGGCAATTCCCTGGATTATGGTGAAATGAAATCCCAAGACAGCTGTGTAGTCCACCCAGAGAGTAACCAGCCTAAGTTAGAACAGAACTGATACCTTTAAAGAAAATAATTGAATCGAGGGCTTTTAATCGGCTCATTCCAATTCGAACCCCTGCCGAGAATCTGCATTTCTAACAAGTTTCCAGGCTATGCTTATGCTGCTGGTTAGGGACCAATTCTGAGAACCACTGGTAAAGCCCCAAAACCCACTGCCGTTGAGTCGATTCCAACTCATACTATGACTAGTAGAGCAGCAGTTCTCAAAATTTATTGTATGTAAGAATCACCTGGAGATCTTGTTAAAGTGAAGATTCTGATTCAGCGTATCTAGGGTGGAAATGCAAATTCCCTGGAATGAACCGGTTCAAAGCCCTACAATATACTCACTGGGAGTAAAAAACCAAAAATCACTGGGAGTATTCTCTGAAAAAGATGATGAGGATGAACTAATGACAAAACCTCACTGCCATCCAGTCGACTCCAACTCATAGTGACCCTACGGGACCGAGTAGATCTGCCCCACAGGGTTTCCGAGGCCGTAATCTTTACAGAAGCAGACTTGCTACATCTTTCTCCCACTGAGCAGCTGGTGGGTTCAAACTGCCAACCTTTGGGTTAGCAGCCGAGTGCTTAACCACTGCACCAGCAGGGCTCCTTGTAATTAATTGTACGTATATGGAATATTAAACAATTAAACAACAAAAAAAACAAGGCTTAAAAGTATCTCTTAGTTTGAATAAACAAAAAGTTGCAGAAGAAAAGTTGTAGAAGTTATCTATGTGGCTCAGTTGTGAACAATATTTACATTGTCATAATAAAATGTTTTTTTAATAAAATGAACCACAAATTTTTTTTTCCTTTTTTTTATTGTACTTTAGATGAAGTTTTATGGAGCAAATTAGTTTCTCATTAAACAATACACATATCATTTTTTGACACTGGTTGCCAACCCCACTACATGTCATCTCTCTCCCCTTCTCAACCTTGGGTTCCCTGATACCAGGTTTCCTGTCCCATTCTGCCTTCTCGTTCTTGCCCCTGGGCTGGTGTGCCCATTTAGTCTCGTTTTGTTTTATGGGCCTGTCTAATCTTTGGCTAAAGGGAGAATCTCAAAAGTGACTTCAGTACTGACTTAGAAGGTGTCCATGGGCCATATTCTTGGGGTTTCTCCAGTCTCTGTCAGACAATAAGTCTGGTCTTTTTTATGAGTTAGAATTTTGTTCTACATTTTTCTTCCGCTCTGTCCAGGACCCTCTATTGTGATCCCTGTCAGAGCAGTTGGTGGTGGTAACTGGGCACCATCTAGTTGTGCGGGACTCAGTCTGCTGGAAGCTGTGATAGCTGTGGTCCATCAGTCATTTGGACTAATCTTTTCCTTGTGTCTTTGTTTTTCTTCATTCTCCCTTGCTCCAGATAGGACGGGACCAGTGAAATATCTTGGCCGCTCGCAAGCTTTAAAACCCCAGACGCTACTCGCCAAAGCAGGGTGTATAACATTTTCTTTATAAACTATCTTATGCCAAATGAGCTAGCTGTTCCCCGAGATTAAACCATGAATATTGATTGAGCTAACCATAAATTGTGATCTAAATATATCGGGGAAAGTGGTTTGAGAGGAAGTGGAGGTGAGGAGAGGAAGATGGGAGTGTAAGAAAGAGAAATCCTCAATTTTCATTTTAAAAAGACAATAGATACTGTTAACTTTGAAAAGTCAAGAAGTAGCATCCTGAGGTGGTATTTGGAAATATGACAATAAATACTAAAAAACCAGCTAAACGTGATCAAAGGGGTCGCTCCTAGGGAGTGGAAAACGAAAATGGGGAGAGGCATGGATATGCATTGCTTTTACTTTTGTTATCAGATTCATTGAACTATTTGACTTGTAAAATTATTTACGTCCATAATTTTTAAAGAAATCTTTTGTTAAAGTACAATGTACAAACAGAAATGTGCGCATTTTACAAGTAATAAATTAATTAAAAAAAATGAAGTTTAAAAAAGTCACAGCAGCTGGATAAGGCAGTGGAGACTTTGCAGGTGCGGCCTTGGGTATGATTCACCGTTGACGGAAACAACGAACCACTGAAAGTGTTTCCCCAGGTGTTAATTCCAGAGCACTGGTCTGTGGCCGTCAAGCACTTTGGAAGTTTTTGAGGGAAAAACAATGAACAATGTTATTCATAATTTGGAAATATTGGATTAACTGTGGCTTTCTGACTGCAATCTTAAAAATCATTACAGTGTAAGGATGGCTTTCGAACTGATCTGAAAGAGTAAGTCATTTTGCTGAGTTACTCTGAGGTGTCGTTTCATCTCAGCCACTGTGTTTTTGAGTAATTTGTATGTGATTGTTTACTTTTGTTAATATCTCTGATGGGCTCGGCTCTGTTGTTTTATGGCCCCCAAGTCATCTACTGTATCAGTTGTTCAGATGTGGTTCTTGGAAGCTTAAAGTTAGTGTTGAAAATAGTAACCTACATGCTACCACTAAGAATAATTTAGCTCTTCTGTAAGCACTTGCTGACGTCATTTGTCTGGGCTAGGCCTGACTATAAGCTTTTAAAAATGAGCACTAAGTGGAAATTTCAGGGCATCAGGGGACCTTAAAACGAGTCAGATATTCTGCTGCACTGCTCACGATAGCAAAAAGATGGAAACAACCTAAGTGCCCCTAAACGGATGAATGGATAAATTATGGTATATTCACACAATGGAATACTACGCAACAATAAAGAACAACGATGAATCCGTGAAACGTCTCATAACATGGACGAATCTGGAAGACATTATGCTAAGTGAAATTAGTCAGTCACAAAAGGACAAATATTGTATGAGACCACTACTACAAGAACTCAAGAAAAGGTTCAAACACAGAAGAAAACATTCTTTGGTGGTTACGAGGGTGGGAATGGCGGAAAGGAGTAGTCACTAACTAGATAGTAGACAAGAATTATTTTAGGTGAAGGGAAGGACAACACACAATACAGGGGAAGTCAGTACAACCGGACTGAACCAAAAGCTAAGAAGTTTCCTGGAAATAACCAAACACTTCGACGGACAGAGTAGCAAGTGTGTGGGGGTCTGAGGACTGTGGTTTCAGGGAACATCTAGGTCAATTTGCATAATAAAGCTTATTGAGAAAATGTTCTGCATCCCACTTTGATGATTGGCCTCTGGGGTCTTAAAAGGTAGCAAGCGTCCATCTAAGATGCATTAATTGGTCCCAACCTACCTGGAGAAAAGGAGAATGAAGACACGAAAGACACAAGGAAAATAAGAGTCCAAGAGACAGAGACTCCATCAGCCTCAGACCAAAAGAATTGGATGGTGCCCAGCTACCACCAATGAGTGTTCTGACAGGTAACACAACAGAGAGTCCCTGATGGAGCAGGAGAAAAAATGGAGTACGGAACTCAAATCCTGGTAAAAAAAAAAAAAAAAAAGACCAGACTTAATGGCCTGACTGAGACTGGAGGGACCCCAGAGGACATGGCCCCCAGACTCTCTGTTAGCACAAAACTAAAACCATTCCCAAAGCCAGCTCTTCAGACAAAGATTAGACTGGACTATGACATAAAATAGTATTGGTGAGGAGTGTGCCTCTTGGCTCCAGTAAACACTTGAGACCAAGTGGGCAGCTCCTGTCTGGAGGCAAGATGAGGAGGCAGAGGGGGACAGGAGCTGGTCGAATGAATGAGGGAAATACAGGGGGGAGAGGAGGAGTATGCTGGCACAGTATCAGAGAGCAACAAGGGTCACATAACAATGTGTGTAAATATTTATATGAGAGACTAACTTAAAGCACAATTAAAAAAAAAAAAAGGTATTCTGTTGCCACTTTTTCTCCGGGATGGGGCCTCTCAACCTTGGCTGCCTGTTGGAATCACCCGGGTGCCTTTAAAGTTCCAATGCCCAGGCCACACCCAGGACCAAGTAAATCAGAATCTTTAGAGGTGGGACCCAAGCATTGGGATTGTCAAAATTTCCCAGGTGATTCCACTGCCTGACAAGGTCGAGAATTTCTGCTCTATGGAAAACCATAGCGATTTTCACAGATTGTAGCTATGCCAGTGGGAGAAACAATAGGTATGCGCAGCGCCAAGATATTCAGGAACTCACAGACACAATATATCCAGCCTTATCTAAAATCCATGCCCTTCCCCCAGGTGATATTATTTTTTAAAAATCTGTTCCTCCAACTCCTAAATGCTACCCCAGTATGTCCCCTAAGTGCCCTACCATCTCTCGTGCACAACTTATTTTCATGTGATATATTGTTCATTATAATATAATTAATATGAGCGGGGTCCTTAGGGTACAATCGTATGGCTCTGCAATCTGTTCACTCAAGACCTCCTTTCTCCTTCGTCAGATCCCAGCGCCTTTCTTGTCTCATTTCACTGTTTGACTGCAAAAATTTAAAAGCTGAATTTCTTCCTCGTTATCATGCCTGTGCCTCCCAAGTGTCTTGCTAATTAAAGCATATTCATCTAACTCTACCAGTCCCGTGCACTATTCTTCCACCAAGTTATTTACAAAATGTCTTTCACCACATATCCCTGAACGTACTGAGACTGAGTAAGCAAACCTTAAAACTGAGGCACTTTGGCGTAACTAGATAGCTGCCCCAGAAGTAAAATGAGAAACTCCATTTTAAATTAAGCTGTAGCTAGGCCTGGAATCTCCGCTTCTACTCGTCTGACAAAACAATTTAGCTTCTTCTGAAAGTTCAACTGTTTATAACATAAAAGAAGAAAGGGTCAGGGATTTAGCTTGTACGAGGAATTGATTGTTAAAAGATGTTTGTCAAGGATGTGTCTGCAGCTTGCCCTAGAGAAATTGGTTTAGTCCATAGATTCCAGGAGGTTAGAGATTAATAATGTCATGGATTGAATTGTGTCCCCAAAAATATGTGTCAACTGGGCTAGGCCATGATTCCCAGTATGTGTGGTTGTCCTCCATTTTGTGATTTCCCTATGTGTTATAAATCATAATCTCTGCCTGCAGTTAAAGACGATTTGGGTGCGATGTAACACCCTTGCTCAGGTCACATCCCTGATCCAATGTAAAGGGAGTTTCCCTGGGATGTGGCCTGTACCACCTTTTGTCTTACAAGAGATGAAAGGAAAGCGAAGCAAGCAGAGAGAGTTGGGGACCTCATACCACCAAGAAAGCAGTGCCAGGAGCAGAGTGTGTCGCTTGGACCCGGGGTCCCTGTGCCTGAGAATCTCCTAGACCAAGGGAAGACTGATGACAAGGACCTTCCTGCAGAGCCAACAGAAAGAGAAGGCCTTCCCCTGAAGCTGGTGCCCTGAATTGGGACTTCTGGCCTCCTGGACTGTGAGAGAATAAACTTCTCTTTGTTAAAGCCACGTACTTGTGGTATTTCTGTTATAGCAGCACCAGATGACTAAGACAATAATGTTAGGTTAGAGATTGATGTTAACAAAGTTTGTAGTTTGACAAACCTCTTTCTTTTTTCCTTTCTTTTTACTCTCCCCACCCCTTGGTGGCTGCAACCCCATGGCCTTTTGTTCACTTCATCTGATAAAAACTTCACTGGTCTCCCTGCAATTTGGAACACACTGCAGCATCCTGACTGGGTGCTTGTGTGTCTCCCGTTCCGTGAAACTTTTTCCCTTCGATAAAACTCTTCATTTTTATTTCTAACAGGAGTGTGAGACTGGAGTTGCACTACAGCAAAGTACACCACGAGACAACCTTATTGTTGTTTCTAGTTGCTGTCAAGCCGGCTCTGAGTCATAGAGACCCCACGTATGCAGAGTACAACTGCTCCATAGGATTTTCAAGGCTGCAACCTCTCAGGAGCAAATCCCCAGGCCTGTCTTCTGAGGGGCCTCCGGGTAGGTTCACATCTCAATCGTTCAGAATTTTCTTTATTTTCCTTTTCAAATCCTCTATTAAATACAAATTGTATGTCTATCAGCTATCTTAATAAACTTCCCTAATCCAGTAAATTTTTCTTCTAATTAATATTACCTAGAAACCCTGGTAGCGTAGTGGTTAACAGCTATGGCTACGAACCAAAAGGTCGGCAGTTTGAATCCAGCAGCCACTCCTTGGAAACTCTATGGGGCAGTTCTACTCTGACCTATAGGGTCGCTATGAGTTGGAATCAACTTGACGGCAACAGGTTTGGGTTTTTTGTTTGTTTGTTTGTTTATTGTTGTTTATAATAATGTTGTGAGTCTGAAAAATGTGTATTTATATCAGCACTGATGTCCCATCAGCTTCGTGGACAACAGGGAAAGGCACTGATAGGCAAATTTAAAAAGTCAGGCTGAATGTCAACCCACACAGTGCTTTATTTACTGTCTCAGTGGAGAACAATATGCTACTTGACCTCGATTTAATACTGAAGGGAGTCATGAAAATAAAAACTATAAACACAGAGACTGGAAGATCAAAGTTTCGCCCCAGCTAAGTTGCAGACCCAGGCAGCCATTGTTAAGTTATATATTTCTCAGCCTCTCAGGATTTACTGATAAGCAAAAAAAAAAAATTTGGGGGGGGGGGGGATGAAAATTAGCTTTTGTTTTGTTTTTAGAGCTTCAACTAAACAGCACATATAAAAATGGGGATATTGGTGGCACCCACCTGTTAACTACACAAGCTGTCAAATGCCCCTACCGATCTGACCAATTATGACAAATCTCAGTAGAGTGACATTCTGGAATGAGTCAGGCTCACTGAGTCTGAGGTGCGGGCTACAAAAATTGGCAAATATCCAACTAGGATGAATCTAGGCCTTTGATAGTACAGGCAGTGTAGACAGAATTTGTTCTGGTACTAGAGAAAGAAGGCAGTGTGGAGACAATCCATCTGATAATTCATAATGTATTTTTTGTAATTTTGAAATAATTTCAAACTTGTAGAAGTATTGGGGAAAAAAGTTATGAAGAAAAAAAAATCATACAAAAAGCTCCTATGTACTCTTCATTGCCATTCACCACTTGTCAGTAATTTGTCATATTTGTTTTACTAGTCTCTGTCTTTCTCTCTAATGTATTATTATTTTCTGAACCATTTGAGAGTAAAGTGCTGTCACCCCCCTAAATACTCCGCTTCTGATAGCTCACGAAGAAAGTGAGATATACATCTTTTCCTGGGTCTCCTTCACCAAAGAAAAAACCTATTTATACACATGATCGCCTTTGCACTAGAGTTCATTTCCTAATCGAGGAAGAAAAGATGGTGAGAATCTAAGATAAAATCTTTCTCTTCATTTTATATTTCCCTTTCAGCAGCTATGGATTGATAGACTGTTATGTGGCATCTTCACATGTTTTCCCCTTATGTTTACATCTTTAGGCCAAGCAGTCTATCTGTAGTTACCAGTGAACTAAGAAAAGTCTGAGTTACTTAGAGTGAACTCAGGAAAAGACTTCAAATATATGGTTTTAAAAACTTTTGAGGCTTAATTTTAAAGCCTTTTGTTTGTTTGACTTTTAATTTTGTCATGATTTCTAACTTTACATAAAAGCGGTGATTCTGGTACAAAGGTCTTTCACATACTGTTTACCCAGATTGTTTATGTTTTCCCACATTCGCTTTATCACCCTCTCTATACAAATACATCTGTGTATCTTTTTTCTGTACCATTTGAAAGTAGAGACATCATGCCCCTTCTCCCCTAAATACTTCAGGATCTATTTCCAAAGTACAAAGAATCCTCTTATGTAAGCACAAGACAGTTATCAAAATCAGGAAATGCAAGACTCTTATAGCATTAATACCTAATCACTATCCATTTCTTTTTTTTTTATCCATATTCAGATTCTTGAATTGCCTGCGTATTGACCTCCACGGCTACTTCCGCCCAGTCTAGGATCCACTCCAGGGTCGTGCATTGCATTTAGTTGTCATATCTCTTTATTTTACTATTTTTTTCTTACTCTCTTTTAATCTTTTTTGTGGTTCTTGACCTTGAAAATTATAAAGCTTAGAAATATATATGCTGCAGTTGATTTGCTAGCTTCGTGAAAGAGATTCAACATTTTGATCAGATTTAAACGTAACTGTCACTCTAGCTTATGCAGGTCATTGTGCCATAGTCTCATTGAGGATAAACCATAGCTGTAGAGCCCTTTCTTCCATGTCAGTCTTGATCAAAAAAGTCACCATTTCTAGTTATTTGTCACTGCCTAATTGGTCTTTAGGAGTCTTGGTGGTGCAGTGGCTAAAGCTCTTGGCTCAGCTGCTAGCCTAAAGGTCGGTGGTATGAACCCACCAGCCACTCTGCAGGAGAAAGATGTGGCAGTTTGCTTCCATAAAGATTTACAACTTTGGAAACCCTGTGGGGCAGTTCTAACCTATCCCACAGGGCTGCTATGAGTTGGAACCGACTCCACGGCAGTGGGTTTGATTTGGGTTTGGAACTGGTGTTTGCTAGAAGCTTTCTGAAGTTAACCAACATTTTTGCATGTAAGTATAGTTAAAAAAAATAATAATGGCTGGGAAAAAAGTCAAACACGATGAAATTGCAACAAGTGGCTTTCCAGTGAGCTCTTAAAAAAAAAAAAAGACAGCAAATAGAGCAGGTTTTCCCCCCTGAAGATCTTTGCTGCGGAGGGAGAGGTGCTCACATCCATCTCTTTATGAGGGATTGCTGAACACATTTCTGCATGTCACTGATAATGCCAGTTTTCAAGTAGCTTACTCAAGGGGTGCACCTCAGTGAAGTATTGACTACCTTCATTAGCTTTCACATAGCCAAGATATTATACTTTTTAACATGGAGGATACGGTCTCAAGAAGATAAAACTGAGAAGACCACTTGATGAGGATTTAACTCTCTCTCAACAATGGGCGCTTTTCTGTACACATCAAAGACATAAGCAGATGGCATATTATGGGCATATTTGTATACAATACCTGAACATGAAGAAATTCAGAGCAAAATTCAGTCAAAGAGCAGAAGAGAAATTCAGGAATCCAGTCTCCTAGCCGATATATTTTTCTTCTAGCTTTTGAGTATATGTTTATCAACTTTGCAGAGTGCCAAAAGGGCTGTCAGAGAAAAATTGCTCTATAATTTCAGGGTTCACATTTGATCATAATACCTGGAAGCAGCTCAGGGTGATGCCCAAAACTTCCCGCCAATCCCAATGATATGGAACAGAGTTCAGAATCAGGAACCCTGGTGGCACGGTGATTAAGTGCTCAGCTGCTAACCAAAAGGTCAACAGTTCAAACCCACCAGCCACTCCACAGGAGAAAAATGTGGCAGTTCACTTCTACAAAGATTTACCGCATAGGAAACCCTATGGGACGATTCTAATAAGTCCTATAGGTTCACTATGAGTCAGAATTGACTTGACAGCAACAGGGTTTAATAAAAATATAGCAAGAAAATTAAAAATATTACTGTGTGGCAGCTAATTGCCTTCATGAACAACTGTCTCCTTTGCCATGAAACCAGAAGAACTGGATGGTGCCCTGCTACCATTACTGAATGTTTTAATCAAAGATTCTATAGAAGAATCCTGATCAAAGGGGGAATATGCAGAATAGAATTTCAAATTCTCATTGACTCTGGACTTTCTGGAGCCATGGAGGCTGTATGAGTCCCTGATACTTTTGCCCTGTGATAGATAACCTTTAAACCTTAAAACAAAAATATCCCCTTATATCTTCTTAAAACCAAACAGTAGTTTAGCTTAACTAGCAAAAAAAAAGTCTGCCTTGAACAAATGATCTCGGAGATTGCATGATAAAATTTGGCAAGACAAGTGACTTATTCTTTGCAAATACTTTTTTTCAACAACGTAAACTACGACTATACGTGTGGATCTCACTGGATGGAATCCATAGGAATCAAACTGATTACATCTGTGGAAAGAGACGATGGAAACTCTCAATATCAGTCAGGACAAGGCCAGGGGCCAACCGCGGAATAGACCATCCATTGTTTCTAAGCAAGTTCAAGTTGACGCTGAAGAAAATTAAAAGAAGTCCACAAGAGCCAAAGTATGACCTTGAGTATATCCCACCTGAATTTAGAGACCATCTCAAGAACAGATTTGACACATTGAGCGCTAATGACCAAAGATCTGACGAGTTATGGTAGGACATCATACGTAAAAAAAGCAAAAGGTCATTAAAAAGACAGGAAAGAAAGAAAAGATCAAAATGGATGTCAGAAGAGACTCTGAAACCTACTCTTGAACATAGAGGAGCTAAAGCAAATGGAAGAGATGATGAAGTAAAAGAGCAGAACAGAAGATTTCAAAGGACAGCTCCAGAAGACAAAGTAAAGTATTATAAAGAAATGTGCAGAGACCTGAAGTTAGAAAACCAAAAGTGAAGAACACGCTCAGCTCAGCATTTCCTAAGCTGAAAGAACTGAAGAAAAAATTCAAGCCTCAAGTTGCAATACTGAAGGATTCTGTGAGATGCCAACCATGTTCACTACACCTGGCAACAAACTGTCTTTAAGGGCTTCTTTTTTTTTTTTTTTAATAATTTTTATTGAGCTTTAAGTGAAAGTTTACAAATCAAGTCAGTCTGTCACATGTAAGCTTATATACACCTTACTCCATACTCCCACTTACTTTCCCCCTAATGAGTCAGCCTGCTCCCTCCTTCCAGTCTCTCCTTTCGTGACGGTTTTGCCAGTTTCTAACCCTCTCTACCCTCCTATCTCCCCTCCAGACAGGAGATGCCAACAGTCTCAAGTGTCCTCCTGATACAAGTAGCTCACTCTTCATCAGCATCTCTCTCCAACCCATTGTCCAGTCCCTTCCATGTCTGATGAGTTGTCTTCGGGAATGATTCCTGTCCTGGGCCAACAGAAGGTTTGGGGACCATGACCGTCAGGACTCCTCTAGTCTCAGTCAGACCATTAAGTCTGGTCTTTTTATGAGAATTTGGGGTCTGCATCCCACTGATCTCCTGCTCCCTCAGGGGTTCTCTGTTGTGCTCCCTGTCAGGGCAGTCATCGGTTGTGGCCAGGCACCATCTAGTTCTTCTGGTCTCAGGATGATGTAAGTCTCTGGTTCATGTGGCCCTTTCTGTCGCTTGGGCTCATAGTTATCATGTGACCTTGGTGTTCTTCATTCTCCTTTGATCCAGGTGGGTTGAGACCAATTGATGCATCTTAGATGGCCACTTGTTAACATTTAAGACCCCAGACGCCACATTTCAAAGTGGGATACAGAATGTTTTCATAATAGAATTATTTTGCCAATTGACTTAGAAGTCCCCTTTAAGGGCTTCTTTTATTCATTCTGAACAAGACGCTCCTATTGAACCTTACTTTTTTTGTCTGTTGGTTTTTCATTTTCCTTTCTTGGTCAGTTTGCTAATTTATATCTGCCTCTTTGTATTGATTTGCACAAATGCAATAAATTAAAAAAAAAAAAAAGACTTAAAAGCAAATACCATATAGTCCAAAGATTTATATCTAAAAAAAGGAAAACCATAAAAATCCCGGATGAAAGCTCAGAGGTGCTGTGGGAAGCAGGAGCTGGAGAAGTCTGATGAGTTCTACAGTAGGAAATGAAAGAATTTGTTTTCTGTGTTGATGTTATTTATTCTTTCTTCTTTTGAGAGGACAGAAGAGTAAGTACAGCAACAAGGAATATAGCCAGAAGACTGCTGAGGATATGCATGTCTGGTGTTTGTTTTTAAGATGTTTGCGTGGTTTCACCTCCCTAAACATTCATGGTAGATGGCTATATTCTCAAAACCTTGGGAAAATAGGAGCTGTTTTGGCATGAAAACTAATGAGCCAGTTAAAGTCAGGGTGGAGATAAAGGAACAGCCTCAAGTTGCAGAATGGAGAGCAAGAATTCCGTGAAGGCAGTCAGAGCCAGAAGGACCAGGAGACCATAACTCCCCAGGGAATTCACAGAGATCTTGGCCAGCACACTGGGTTTCCTTTCCCCCGAGGTGTGGAATATAAACATTCGAGCCAATCCTGTCTAGATCCTTCAGTTAACCCTATTCCATTAAGGAAGTTAAAAGAACTTCAAAATATCTTTTTCAGCTTAACTACCTTTATAAAATAATATACAATCATAATATAGGATAGGCTATGTGAGTTGTATGAGAACATGAAACAAAGAGACACAGCCAGAACCAGAACCCAGATGTTTAGATTCCTAGTCCAGTCCTCTTCTATTGTATTACTGTTTCCGATGGGAAACAAAACAAAACAAAAAACAAAAACCTGATGCCATCGAGTCACTCATAGCAGCCCACCCCATGGTTTCTAAGCAGCAGCTGGTTGATTTGAACCACCAACCTTTTGGTTTGCAGCCTGAGCTCTTAACCACTGCACCACCAAGGACTGATAACAACTAATAATGGCAGGGGCAGAGTTACTGAGTGCATCTGAGACTTCTCTGAAAACTTTAAAAGTGAAACAGGGAGTTTGAAAAACAAGTTCATTTAAACCCCCTCTATCATACCTGTCTTGGGGTTTTTTTTTTTTTTTTTTTATCATACCTGTCTAAGCAGCTGTTAACCCACTCACACTGGCTGAGCTCCAATGTGCCCTATGCACTTTATAAATGTGGTTGGCGAAAGCTTCCCTTTCTATGATGTGCTAAATTCCTTCTTTTACATTCATCTTTTCAAAGGCTTGACATGTAGAATTTGGTATTGACCTGAAAACCTTTTAGAATGGTGCAAAGCAATTTCTGATACCAGGGATTCATTATATATATTCCGAGGAAGTGAGAAAGGGTTTGGGGTTTTCAAGAGACAGTAATTGGTTCCATGTGGTTAGGGATATAAGGCGCATGAAGCTGGAGAGATGGAGCGGAACCAGCACAGTAGTTTATAATCTGTCCTTCGGCAATGGGAGATTATTGAAGATTTTTGAGTAAAGGAGCTGTGAAGTGCTGAGTAAGTCAAAGGGGAGGAGAGGCTGAAAGTTGGGGAATCATTTCTTGAGAAAGCTGTTGCAAACGTTGAAGAAAGATTGTATTTCTGCCCTTGGAATGAGTCTCACCAGCTCTCAAAGATCTGAGTAAAGTATTAGGAAACTAAAGCCCGGAGACCATACAAAATAGCTTCATTAACAATTACCTCAGATACACAGAAAAACTACCTTTTATCTAGATTGAAAATATTCTCCATTGATTTTGAGGTAGGAAATTCTCTCTCAGTAAAATTGTTTTAACCACTGTGATAGATTTTACAAGACGACAGCAAATGATTTCTTTCCATGTAGACATTGTTTACAGAAAATTTACATCAAAATCTAAAGTACCCATAAAGAAAATGTTCTACATTCTGCTTTGATGAGCAGCGTCTGGGGTCTTCAAAGCTTGCAAGCAGCCATCTAAGATACATCTATTGGTCCCATCCCGTCCAGAGCAAAGGAGAATGAAGGAAACCAAAGACACAAGGAAAATACTAGCCCAAAGGCCCACATAACCTTTAGGACCGCATAAACCAGAGCCTTCATTTGCCTGAACCCAGAAGAACTAGATGGTACCCAGCAACCACTAACGACCGCTGTGACAGGGATCACAACAGAGAGCTCTGGACAGAACAGGAGAAAAACGTAGAACAGAAATCAAGTCATGAAAAAAGACCAGACTTACTGGTCTGACAGAGACTGGAGAACCCTGGAGACTATGGTCCCTGGACACTGTGCTAACTCAGAATTGAAACCACTCCCAAAGCTCACTTTTTAGACAAAGATTAGACAGGCCTGTAAAACAAACATGAGGAACATACTTCTTAGTTCAATCGCATATATGAGACCAAATGGGCAACTCCTGCCCAAAAGCAAGATGAGAAGGCAGGAAGAGACAAGGAACTGGATGAACGGACACATTAAACCTGGGGTGAAAAGGGGAAGTGCGCTGACACAATGTCACAATGTCACAAAACAATATGTGTATACATGTTTTAATGAGAAATTAACTTGAGCTATAAACTTTCACCGAAAGCACTCACATGCACACACACACACACACACACAAATCAGCCATCGAAACGCCCCTTCAAAAAAAATCTAAAGTGCCTAAATCCATTTACTCATCAGTTCTACAACTAGTAATCTGTACTGTAGACATACTCATTTAAACTCATTAAGTTCATTATGACCAAAAGATTGGTCATAAATTGAAGTTTGTTGAAGAAGCATGATACCCAAAAAACCCCCCAATTTTTTTTTTGATGGGTACATGAAATTCATTATACAATGTGCTCACTATTTTTGTACATATTGTACATATTTGAAATTTTCCAAAATGATTTTTGAAATGCTCTTGTGGCATTATTCATAATAGACAAATGGTGGAAACAACCCAGGTGTCCATCAACAGACGAACAGATAAATAAAATGTGCTATATATACAATGGAATATTGTTCAGCCATGGAGAGAAACGAAGTTCTGATACATGCTACAACATGGATGAACCTTGAAAGCACTGACTGAGTAAAATAAGGCAGACACAAAAGGACAAGTATTGTATGATCCTACTTACATGAAATATCCGGAACTGGCAAATGCATAGAGACCAAAGTTTGTTATGGTTACCAGGGCCGGGTGGGAGGGGCAAATGGGAGGCCTTGCTTAAGGAGTACAAGTTTCTGTGAAGGGTGATGAAAAAACTTGGAAAAACGGATAATGGTGATGGTTGCATAACATGTTAAAATGGTCGATATGGTAAATGTTTGGTTACACGTATTTCACCACAGTAAAACTTAAAAAAAAAAAAAAGGAACACACGCAAAAAAATCTAGGTGTAACGATATTTACTGTAACATGAGACGAGAATGTGGAAAAGATGGGTCTGAAGGACGCGCCCTTCTATTGTGTATCTTTCTCTAGTCTTTGTAAAAGGCTCCTTCCAAAACCACCACTCCTTTCTTTCAAATAGAGACAAGTTGCCTTAGCAACCATGTTCCAAATTTATTTGTCTTCCTCCCTATTTATCAGTCTTCCATTAACCCAGATTTTCTTCCAAGTCCTCAGTGTTTTGCCAAAGACAGCAGCTCCTTCTTTACTTAAAGAGACTATACTTTTTTACTTTAGAACATGATATAACACTATTTCGACACGGAACACTTTTATTAAAAATAACATTTTCTAATTAGAAGAGTAATAGGTTCACACTCCGCCTTTCTGTCCATCTTTGGCCAAAGACTCACGGCCTTTTGGGCTCTAGAGAAGAACGCTGAACCACTTCCCCCTTCTCCCTCTATGTCTCCCTGCTGACCACATCCAGGGCAGAACCCAGGGAAATTCACTAGCTGTTTCCAGGTTGGAAGCCTGAGATGATGAATGGCTTGTTTGAACATTTCCCATGCGTCAAACCCTAATTTCAATGTTGTATTGTCTATTAGATTTATCATTACTGATAGAATATGTTTGTTTGTTTGCTTGCCTTGAACTATCCTGGACTTGTATGTTTTTAAGCTACACGATGCAACTAAAATTTGTGGTTTTAAAAGAAAATCACATGTAACACAAATAAATACCACCTCTAAGCTGTAAGAAAACAAAAAGTAATATGTGTTCATTAGATTAAATGTGGAATAGTATGCCTAGAGAATTAAAATCACCTATGATTCCATTACCCAGAAAGAACCACAGTTAATATTGTGGTATATTACTTTCCAGATTTTTTTATGCTTATGTAAAACACAGGTATAATTTTGTTTATATACTTTAAACAAGAATAAAATTATACTATAAACCCATTGCCATCGAGTCAGCTCTGACTCATGGCAACCCCACGTGTTTCAGAGTAGAACAGTGCTCCATAAGGTTTTCAATGTCTGTAATCTTACGGAAGTAGATTGCCAGGCCTTTCTTTCACGGCACCACTGGGTGGATTAGAACTGCCAAACTTTTGGTTAGTACATGTCTGCTTATTACTTATTTTTCTTAGTTAACATGTTGTGTACTTTTTCATGTTATTAAATGCTCTTCGACACTGCTATTTTTAATGGTTGCCTAATATTCCATAGGAAACCCTGGTGGTGTAGCGGTTAAGAGCTACAGCTGCTAACCAAAAAAGGTTGGCAGTTCGAACCCACCTTGGAAACCCCCTGAGGCAGTTCTACTCTGTCCTATACAGTCACTATGCATCGGAATCAATTCAATGGCAATGGGTTTGGGTTTAATATCCCATAAGCCATAACTTATTCAGCAGTTTCCCCATTTTATCATTTACTATTATGAACACTGCTATGATGACTATTCTTGTTGTTAAATAAGTGCATATATCCTTAAATATTTTCTGCGAATACACTTCTAGATGTGGAGTTGCTGGGTTAAAAGATGTGCTCCTTTAAAAAAAAACTTTTTCTATGCGTTGTTCCATTATCCCCATGGTTTACTCCGCTTTTCCTTTTTCCTTTTCTCATCCCTTTTACTTTCCCTTTCTTCACCTCCCAAACCCAAAGGGTGCCAGGTACTATTAGGAAGAGGTATGATCAGGATGCAGGAGGGAAGAACAGCTCTGGTATTCTCCCTCCTTCCTGAAGGTATAACTTATAGCTTTGCTATTTTAATTTTTATACTGTGACCTCTGAAACAGATGACAGAATTGTATGCTTTCATGCTCACAGAGAGTAAAATTGAGGCGCATAAACAAGTGGGAACTTGATTTACAGTTCCACCTGAAATTTTGTTCATTTTCTTCGGGGGTGGGAGGTGGACATCAACAGAAAAAGCCCACCTTACACATTAGCCTAACAGTTGAGTGCCAAATGCTACAGTAAGGTAACCCAGGATATTAAAGCTATCCAGATTTGTGACTGCCCTGACATTGTCTCCAGAACTGGGGTGTCAGACATAGGTAGCAACTCATGCTTTGAGTTCAGGCTGGGAACTTCGATGGGAGGGCAGGCTGGCTGGAATTGCAGGGGGCACAGGCCCTTTCTGGAGAGCACAGCCACTGTTCAACTCAAGCCATATGTTGCCTTTTGGGAGAGTGGGTTTAGTTATGGCAAGACCTTCCCATTTTCCAAAAGAAACTAGTTATCTGAACATGTATGTAGCCTCCACTAAATTTTAAACATTAAAAACTAACTCAAATTCAAAAAAAAAAAACAATGACAGCGTGCAGCCCAAGCAATACATACGTATCTGTGTGGTTCATTTGGTCTGCAGGCATCTGATTATGACTTCTGGTTTCTTTTCCCTACTAATTTATTGAAAACTCACTTTGTGCCCAGCCCCGAGCTTGGCTTTAGAGATAAAAGGGTGAATTAGGCACACTCTGTCCTAAAGTCAGTCACAGCAGAGCAGAGGCTGGGTAATTACAATAACATACCTTGAGTGCTCTGAAAGTTATCCATGAGTTGGTCCTGCTAAGATGTTAAATAAATTGACTTCTGTGTTTCTGTATTTTTATTTAACATTTCAGAAGTAAATGTCAGCTGGCCCAAAATAATAACCTCTTTCCCCAAAGGCTTACATAGTAAGATTGAAGACATCCTTGAATAAGTGGAAACCCTGGTGGAGTGGTGGTAAAGTGCTTTGGCGGCTAACCAAAAGGTCAGCAGTTCAAATCCGCCAGGCACTCCTTGGAGCTCTACGGGACAGTTCTACTCTGTCCTATAGAGTCGCTAAAAATCAGAATTGACTTGACGGCAACGGGTTTGGTTTTTGGTTCTATGATTATGTAGGTTATCTTAAACACTAGTTTTCTTTTGAAAAAAAATTTTGGTGTATATTTTGGTTCAAGCGTAGGTAGAGTAAAAACGAAGAAAGAAGTCCAAGCTGCACTGAAGGCATTGGTGAAAAACAAGGCTCCAGGAATTGAAGGAATACCAACTGAGATGTTTCCACAAAGGGATGCAGCACTGGAGGTGCTCACTCATCTATGCCAAGAAATTTGGAAGACAGCTTCCTGGCCAACCAACTGGAAGAGATCCGTATTTATGCCTATTCCCAAGAAAGGTGAGCCAATGGAATGTGGAAATCATCTAACAATATCATTAATATCGGTGATATTAATATTACTTGTCTGTAAAAGGAGGGTGATGATAATCAAACCTTGTAGGGTGGTCATGAGAATTAAATGACAAAAGACATGTATGTAAAATGCGTAGAAAATTCCCAAGAGCAGACTAAATAATAAATTGTGATTGACATTTAACTTCTGGAAAGTTTGTTTAAGTTTAATCATTTACTGCAGTTACCTGCCTCTTAAAATTTAGAACCATGATCCTTTATTTGGTATTAGTTGCTGTTTTTTTTTTTTAAAAAGAAAACTAAGCTTTTTTTTTTTTCTTCTAGCAAATTTTCAGCCTCACCAGTGTTGACAGTTGTGAATTTCCCTCCGTCATTCAATAGTGTTCTTTAGTTTGTAGTCTTTCATTAATTCTCATGACAATCCTACAAGATTTGATTATTACCATCCTCCTTTTACAGATGAGTAAACTGAATCATGGTGAGTAAAAGTCACATAACTAATAGGGCAGGGAACCAAAACCAAACCCACTGCCGTGGAGTCAGTTCCAACTCAGTGATCCCATAGGGTCTCCAAGGCTATAAATCTCTATGAACAGACTGTCACATCTTTCTCCCTTGGAGCTGCTGGTGGTTTCAAACCACAGACCTTTCAGTTAACAGTCGATCGCTTTAGCCACTGCACCACCAGGGCTTAGACCAGGGAAAGGACAGTGAAAACAGCCAGTGACCCTCCAGTATTCCCTCCACACACCCTAGAAGCTCCCAACAGACAGATTTTCTCTGGCAAACCAGCATGACTTCAGTTCTCTGAAAACCTCAAATTTTTCATTGCTGCCACAAGTAGAAATAAACAATTAAAATGACTTTGACTTCACCCCTCACTGAATGCCAGTACAAACATAATAAACGCATTCAAATTTTCCAGCTACAGGGGAGATTTCCAGAGATTCTCTGCAGCTGCTATTTAACTGAAGTTTGATTTCACAAGCTCAGGTCTTTAATTTTTTGTTGTTGTTTCAATATTTTGTTGGGGTTTTTTTTGGTATTTTTTGGTTTAACCATCAACCAAGGCGTTAATAATATAGCCTCAGGTATGGTTTGCTGTGTTTAGCATTTTTTTTTTTTTTTTGGTACATTGATGAAATTCTCTTCCACAAATCCATCCAGGAGCCCTGAATGGTTGATGAGTATGTAATAGTTCTCTCCTCACCATTTACATTTTAGTTCTTAAAGTCATGACCTAAACCATATATCTTGAGTATCACCTCTCAAATTACACAGCCCTCCCCCACCTCCTCACAAAAAGAACACAGTATTGCTGTTAAGACTAAGGGTTTTGGAGACAATGTGGAGTCAAATCTTGGCTTTCCCATCTATTGGTTGGGCAAACGTGTACAAGTTATTTAGTCTTCTTTTGATCAGTTTTCCCATCTGTACAATGGGGATATTAATAGTACCTACGTCATAAGTTTATTATAAGGGTTCAGTGAGCTAATACTTGTAAACTCCTTGGAACAGCTCCTGGCTCTTGAATGCTATCTAAGGGTTTGCTAAAATAAAAATAAAGAAGCTTGTACATGTTAACTGCTTAGTGTTCAACATGTACTTTTCCTTTTATCATTGATGCTTTCCTGATAAGCAAGGTGAGGTCCACGGCAGGCAACACTTTACCTTTATTGAGACCAACCATCATCATTCCTTGTCAGGAGGATTGCCCTGAACTCTTCAGCGCTCTCCTTTCTGGCTTCCTGTCTTTTAAGACCGTCTCATCTACAGAGGTTAGTAGCCCTGGTCACGTCTCCAGTGTTTTCAAAACTTTCTAACGGCTCCCCGTTTCTGTTGTGCGACTTCTCTAGCTTTTGCGTAAGTTGTTGCTGCAGAGTCGATTCCAACTCAAAGCAACTCTATTTTAACAGGGTAGAACTGCCCCCACAGGGCTTCCAAAGAGCAACTGATGGATTCAAGCTGCTGATCTTTTGGTTAGCAGCCAATCTCTTAAGCACTGTGCCATCAGGGCTCCAACTTTTGTATAGAAGTACCTTTTCTAACTCTACAGGAAAATGAACACATGGCCTGGGATGTATGAACTAAAGCCACTGGGATCAAGTAAGAAATGTCTTTGATTCTAGGCTCTTAAAATTTTACATCAACTTTGCCTTCGAGTCCATAACATGCCCATACTTCTTTTTTTTTTTTTTTAATAACTTTTATTAAGCTTCAAGTGAACGTTTACAAATCCAATCAGTCTGTCACATATAAGTTTACATACATCTTACTCCCTACTCCCACCTGCTCTCCCCCTATTGAGTCAGCCCTTTCAGTCTCTCCTTTCGTGACAATTTTGCCAGCTTCCCTCTCTCTCTATCCTCCCATCCCCCCTCCAGACAAGAGTTGCCAACACAATCTCAAGTGTCCACCTGATATAATTAGCTCACTCTTCATCAGCGTCTCTCTCCCACCCGCTGACCAGTCCCTTTCATTTCTGATGAGTTGTCTTCGGGGATGGTTCCTGTCCTGTGTCAACAGAAGGTCTGGAGAGCATGGCCGCCGGGATTCCTCCAGTCTCAGTCAGACCATTAAGTTTGGTCTTTTTATGAGAATTTGGGGTCTGCATCCCACCGATCTCCTGCTCCCTCAGGGGTCCTCTGCTGTGCTCCCTGTCAGGGCAGTCATCAATTGTGGCTGGGCACCAACTAGTTCTTCTGGTCCCATACTTCTTTTAATTGAAAAAACATCTTACATTTCTTACCATCAGAAAAGTTTTCAAAAGATTTTTTTTTCCGATTGTTTCCTTGGTTAGTTGATATGAGCTACTGCATCAAATAGGAAACCTGGTGGCGCAATGAGTAAGAGTTTGGGTGCTAACCAAAAGGTCGGCAGTTTGAATTCACCAGCTGCTCCTTGGAAACCCTATGGGGCAGTTCTACTTTGTCCTGTAGGGTTGCTATGAGTCAGAATCGACTCCATGGCAATGCGTTTGGTTTTTTGGTTATTTGGTTTTTGGTTTGGTTTTGGTTAAATACGTCTATTATGGATAATTAGACTGAATGGCAGGGACCTGAGAGCTCGTATCAGGCAATTTCTTCTTGCTTTTGGTGTCACGATATTTCTAGAATCCGGACACTTAAGTGTATGGATATAATTTTTTTTAACTTCTTTAGGAACTATGCTGGGTGATTATTAAATAGAAAACAAACCTGTTGCAGTCGAGTCAATTACGACTCATAGCGACCCTACAGGACAGAGTAGAACTGCTCCGTAGGGTTTCCAAGGAGCACCTGGTGGATCCTAATTGCCGACCTTTTGGTTAGCAGCCATAGCACTTAACCACTACACCACCAGGGTTTCCATTATGAAATAGAGATGCTCTGAATGCTGACCGAGAAGTAGAACATTGAACATTTTCAGACTACAGTTGATTAAAGTTTTAATAAATGTACCTTCATGTTGACAGGCTATAGTGGTCAGGATTCTCATGGTTGCAAGCAACAGAAAATGAACTTAAATGAACTTAGGTAGAGAAGGCAATATATGGCTTAGTAAGTGTCTTAGGCTGGGTTCTCTAAAGAAGCAAAAGCAGTGAAACATATATACAGAGAGAGAGATTTATCCCGAGAAAATGGCTCATGTCTCAAGCAACTCACAGCCCCACCATGAACTCTCTTCTAACCCAAACACTTTATTTTCACTCTACAAATCTTGCCGCGTGCAATGAAAATATTAGCTTTGTTTTGTAATTGCCTTTTAAAGCTTTAGCTTTTTAAAAATTCAGATTAAGTGGGGTTCGTGAGCCACATTTATCTACAAGGGGAGCAGATAAAGAAGCTATTCATTTAATTTGAGTTTTACCCTTTGTCACAGCATTTTCTTTTTTTCCATAAAGAAAATAACAATTCATCCTTGAAAACTGACCAGTGGCCAGTCCTGGTTAAGCTAGTATACATCTGTGTAATGAAGCAAACTTTCAAAAATCAACATGTTCATTATAAATTGGACTCAAAAGAACAAATAACCAATCCACGGATTTTTTTTTTTTTTAAGCGACACCTGCTTCTTTACTATCCTTCTGTGAAAATAAGAAAATAAAAATTTTGAGCCAAAGTGTTGTTTCTTTTATTTGCTTATTTTATTAAAAAATAATTTATTATTTATTGTTGCTGTTGAAAATATACAGAGCAGAACATATACCAATTTAACAATTTTTTTACATGTGCAAATCAGTGACATTGATTACACTCTTCAAGTTGTACAACCATGCTCACCCTCCTTTTCCAAACTGCTCCTCCCCCACTTAACATAAACTCACTGCCCCAAGTTTCCCATCTAACCTTCTGAGTTGCTGTTGTCAATTTTCTTGTTGTTGTAATTTTTTTTTTAATTGTGCTTTAGGTGAACTAATTTTTTTTTTTTTAGAGTTTAGGTGAACGTTTACAGAGCAAGTTTATTTCTCATTCAACAATTAATACACACACTGTTTTGTGACATTGGTTGCCTTGCTGTTGTCAGTTTGATCCCATATAGAGAGTTCTTTAAAAAAGCACAATGCTTGAGGCAAATATTCTTTACTACTTCAATTAAACTATTGTTAGGTTTAAAGAAGACTTAAGGGGATATTTTTGGTTTAAGGTTTAAAGACTATGTTAGGGCAATAATTTTGAGGGTTCATCCAGCCTCCATGGCTCCAGAAAGTCTGAATCCCATGATAATTTGAAATTCTATTCTCCATTGAGGCATAGTGTTTGTCTTAGTTATCTAGTGCTATTATAACAGAAATACCACTAGTGGATGGCTTCAAAGAGAAATTTATTATCTCACAGTCTAGTAGACTAGAAGTCCAAATTCAGGGTGTCAGCTTCAAGGAAGGCCTTCTGTCACTGTTGGCCCTTGAGGAAGGTCCTTCTCATCAATCTTCCCCCGGACTAGGAGCTTCTCCATGTAGGAATCCTGGGTCCACAGGACACGCTGTGCTACCAGGCACTGCTTTCTTGGTGGTATGAGGTTTCCCCCTTCTCTGCTCACTTTCTTTCCCTTTTATCTCTTGAGAGATAAAAAGTGGTGTAGGCCATACCCCATGGAAACTCCCTTTACATTGGATCAGGGATGTGACCTGGGTAAGGGTGTTATATTCCACCCTAATCCTTTTCAACATAATCTCATCTTGTCTCATTAACCACAGGCAGAGATTAGGATTTACAACACATAGGAAAATTATATCAATTACAAAATGGAAGACAACTGCAGGATACTGTGAAATATGACCTTATCAAGTTGACACATATTTTGGGGGGACACAGTTCACTCCGTGACAGTGTTCTTGAAAGAGGAGCCTTGATATGGTTTACCGCTTGTCATGGATTGAATTATGTCCCCCCCAAAATGTGCGTATCAACTTGATTAGGCCATGATTCCCAGTATTTTGTGGTTGTCCTCCATTTTGTGATTGTAATTTTATGTTGAGAGTATTAGGGTGGGATTATACCACCCTTGGTGGCGTAGTGGATAAGTACTACGGCTGCTAACCAAAGGGTCAGCAGTTCAAATGCACCAGGCGCTCCTTGGAAACTCTATGGGGCAGTTCTACTCTGTCCTGTGGGGTCGCTATGAGTCGGAATCGACTCGACGGCACTGGGTGGGGTGGGTATACCACCCTTACTCAGGTCACCTCCCTGATCCAATGTAAAGAGATAAAAGGAAAAGGAAGCAAGCAGAGAGTTGGGGACCTCATATCACCAAGAAAGCAGCACTGGGAGCAGAGTGCATCCTTCGGACCCAGGGTCCCTGCACCTGAGAAGCTCCTTGACCAGGGGAAGTTTGAGGACTAGGACCTTCCTCTAGAGCCAACAGAGAGAGAAAGCTTTCCCCTGGAGCCAATGCCCTGACTTTGGACTTTTAGCCTACTTTACTATGAGGAAATAAACTTCTCTTCATTAAAGCCATCCACTGGTGGTATTTCTGTTATAGCAGAACTGGATGACTAAGACACCGCTACTGGAGATCTATTTGTCAGATACTTGGCTTCATCTCTGTATAGTCCCATACATTTGTTCCCAGAAAATCTATGTGCTGAAAACCTTTCCTTTCTGGTTGAAAATAGTTTCACCAGTTGTTTTATCAGGCGTCACCTTCATCTTCACAGATGTCACCATTAAAAATACAGTAGAGAATTGTGTAACCAATAACAACCGTGTTTTCATCCAACTATAAAAAGAAAAAAAAGAAATGGGTTAAATGTGACTTTTTTTAAAGTATATTTAAATGTGTTTATTAGCTGTGTCATTTACATAAGAACAAATTTTCAGACTACAAACCTGTTTTTGACCTAAAGCAGATATGGAAATATCTACCAGTCAGGACATCATCAGTTTTTATTTTTTATAAACTTCAGTTTCCAAGGTAATTAAAAAATAGACCTTGAAGATTTATGCAATTTTTAACTTAGCTATGCATTTTATCATAATTCTTCTCTTTCTAATTAAAAAAAAAAAAACACGGTCTTCCTCAATAGTTAGCAAAACTGATTTTTTAAATGTCCCTTCAAGCATAATGGTTTCAGGTAATTACTGCTCAGTTTTCTTAAAGAACAGATAACAAGATTTAGGCTCATTCGCATATCCACAATAACAGAAATATATATTACAGGTAAACATTAGAGTATATTCTAGATGGACTTATTAGAGTGGTGATTGGAATTCATCAATGTCAAAATAATACGGAGTTTTTTGTGTAGTTCTGACTGTCAGTAATCTCAATAATTTCAGGTTTTTCTGAATTTTTTCTATTCTCACTGTTTAAAGCTTACAATGACAACTTTCTCTTTTAAGCCATTGATCCACGTTACCATTTGAAAATACAATTTTTAGAGTATTATAATTTAAGATAGTGTGGTAGTCATCCTCCAGAATAGCCCCCATCCTTGCCTCTGGGGATTTATACCTTATTCTCTTCTATACCAAATGGGCTGATCTGTGCAAGTAATATAATATTGTGGAAATTAGGGTGTGTGACTTCTGAGGCTAGGTCATACAAGACATTGCAACTTCCTTTTTGATTGTTCTTGGATCACTCACTTTAGAGGAAATCAGCTGCACCTCATGAAGACAACCAAGCAGTCCTGTGAAGAGGCCCACGAGGGGAGGAGCTGAGGCCTCCTGCCAACAGCCATGTGAGTGAATGTTTTAGTTTCCTCCTGCTGCTATAACAAAAAGAAAAAAAAAATACCACAAATGGGTGGCTTTCAAGAACAGAAATTTATTTTCTCATAACTCTAGAAGGTAGAAATCTGGATTCAGAGTATTGGCTTTTGGGTAAAATTCTTCTGTCTCTTTCAGCTTCTAGTAGCCACCAGCGATTCTTGGCATTCCTGGGCTTGTAAATTCATCTGCCTTTGTCTTCACAAGGTGTCTTCCCCCTGTGTGTGTCTGGGTCTATTTTGCACTTTTTATGAGACACCACTGAGAAGGGATTTGGTTTAGTACCATTAGATTCTGGTATGGTTTCATTAATATAACAAAAGAAACCCCTTATTTCTAAAGGAGGTCATATTTACAGGCACATGGGTTAGGACTTCCACATAACTTTTTGGGGGGACACAATCCAATCCATAACAGTAAGCCACCTTAAAGTGGATCCTCCACCCCAGTCAAGCCTTTGTATGATTGCAGTCCTAGCTGACATACTGATTGCAACTTCATGAAAAAACCTGAGCCAAAACCATTCAGGTAAGCTGCTCCTGAACTCCTGACCCACCCAAACTGTAAGATAATAAATATTTATTGTTGTTTTAAACCACTAAGTTGTGAGGTAATTTGTTACTCAGCAATAGATAACACACAAGCAATCAGACAGAAACGAGGTTGCAAAGCACAAAATTTTCAGTACTTCTTTAAATCAGAAAACTCACTCCTAAATGAACTGGAATAGTGCTATTTACAGACGTAGGCTACTGGGGCAGGAAGTAATTTTATGGGAGTTAATAGATAATAGAGAATAGATAATGCTTTTGTCAAAAATTTTAAAAACTGAGAATTTAATTTTGGAAATACTGGATGGGTGGGTTTTTGCAGACTTAGCGAGAAATATCACATTAATACAATGGGTCCCTGTGATATTTCCATGGTTTGTTTTACCGACACACCTTTGACTCATCTGACAGGAAAACACCACTGGGCTCTCTAACAGCATTAAAGTACTAAATTTTCCTATCATTCATTGCACATAAAAACTTTCTACTTTTCCAGGCTTTTACAGAAAACAAGAGATTGGCTACCATACAAAATGGTATATTGTTTATTTTCCTTATTGAATGAATGTCATATAACCTTTTTAGGGTTTAAAGAAAAATTCCAATAAGAACTCCACTTACATAGGTCCTGAGAACCAGCTGAGCTGGCCTGGCCACCATTGCTGAGCTCCTCCTGGCTTTCCTGCCTCTGCATCCAGTTTCCTTCCCAAGGCTGGAATTCCCTCTATGCTCTATGCCTCTCCTTGCTGAAATGCTTATCCATGTTCCCACTCATCTCATTCCTTCCTATGTCAAGAAGCTTCTCAGGAAGCTTCCATGGGAGTGTAATTTCTCCCACCTTGAGCTGTATACACTTACGAATATTTCCACATTTAGTGTTACAATAGATGCATTTTTACAGTTAGACATTTGGAGTTAAATTCTTCTCCAGTAAAAGAATTTAAGTTCCTTCTGAATTTGAATTACCTTTTATAAAAGTGGTAAGGGGCTGTCATAGTTACCCAGTGCTGCTATAAGGGAAACACCACAAGTGGGTGGCTTTAAGAAACAAATTCATTTTCTCAGTTTAGGAGGCTAGAAGTCCAAATTTAGGGTGCTGGCTCTAGGGTAAGGCTTTCTCTCTCTGTCAGCTCTGTAGGAAGGTCTTTGTCTCTTCAGCTTCTACTTCCTGGTTACTTGGAGATCTCCTTGTGTCTTGGAGTCTCTCTTTCCCCATCTCTCTCTCTCTGTCTGCTTGCTTGTTTAATCTCTTTTTATATGTCTCGGAGATGGACTCAAAATATACCCTACCCTAATCCTGCCTAATTAACATAACAAAGACAGCCCACTCCCATATGGGATTATAACCATAGGCATAGAGGTTACGATTTACAATACATATTTTGGGGGAACATAACTCAATCCATAAGAGGGGCCCAAGAGTATTTCCCAATTAAAGGATTATGGGAATAAGCCCTTCTGCACTTCGGGGTTATAGTGGGAAGTTAGGAGAATTGAAGCCATTGGTGGCACAGAGGTGAACAGAGCCCTCCCAACAGGCAGGGTGATGGAAACTTCAGTGCTCACAGAGCATCTTCAACCCAGTCTTCAATTTAACTACCAGCCGCTTTCTTCAACAAAGTATTCTACTCATTGGAAAACCACCTCTGATGTTCTTACTTTGGAAATCAATGAGAAAATAATATTTACTCCAGAAATAATTTTATAGCAAATACTGCTGGGGCAGGTATATGCCATCATTTATTACATTTAAGGACAGCCTATGAAGCTTTCTCTGATCTTTTTAGCTGACCCTCCTTAACAGTTGGGTTCCATTTGCCTAGGGGTTAATTACATTTTGTCTAATAATGATATTTAAATGTAATTTACTACATTTATGGAGTCTTTCACCTCCTGATAGATATACTTGATCTTTACAAGAAAATAAATAGCCTTTGGTTGTCAGCTATGGGATTTGATTTTATCATACTTATAAGCCAATAACTTAGCCTGTTACTGTTTGTTGGATGCTGGCAGAATATAATAGATTCCTGGGTCAGAGCCAAGGGACTTTTTTACTCTTAGTACAGCAAGCAGCATCAGCTTCATGTTTGCATTGCTTCTCCTGGCCTTCCAGTTCCCATGGTGGTGTGTTACAGGAGAGAAACACTAACCTTGGGAAACCCACGATTTTATAGTAAGCAGTACGTAAGTGTGCTCTTTGTCCTAGAGGAAGACGTTTCTTCATCCCTCAAGGGCGCTTGCTGCAAATATAACACTGAGAAACACCCCAGCTGAAGAGTGATCAAGACCTTGCATTCTTGGCATATCCAGCAAGACTTATAGAAGTAGAAGATAGCCATGGAGGAGTGTTTTTCCCAACAATCATTATTAACCCCCATTATATAGACTGAAACACTGAAGCTCAATAAAGTTAGTAGATGACTTAAGTTGACAAGCTGGTAATAGCAGAACTTAGATCTTCTAAATCTTAATTGGTACTATTTTCAACAGACCTATGCTGTCCCACTTGTAAATTTTTTATCAGTAATTTTATTTTTATCACAGATTATAACAATATTTAGGTATTAATAAACTATTATTAAATATAATAAATAATATTAGGAGATACAATATTTAACAAAATATCATCACCTATATATTTTTTTATGATTAGTTTATAGTTTATTAAGTATTATTAGCTGTCATTAAATGAAGTATTATTAAATATAATTGCGCCACTAGGGCTCCAATTTATGTATTGTTAAATATACTTTCGTATGTTTCTTTTTACTTTTTAAAATACGGCTATTAGAAAATTTATGTTTGTGGCTCACATTATATTCCTATTGGACGGTGCTGTGATAGATAGACCACAACTCTCTCAACCTTTTTTTTTTTTAATCTCTTGCTTTTAACCTTTTATTTGGATGTTGGTTTTATTAGGTATAATATACATATAGAAAATGCGTCATGTATCCTAATCTTAAGTGCAGACCTTGCTGATTTTTCCCTCTGCATTGACTCCCACCATCTCCACCGGGATCAAGAGGTAGAACATTGCCATCACTGCAGAGTTCTCCGCTCTTTCCTAGTCAGTACCCACCAACTTCACCTTTGTGATAACCCTTCTTCTAACTTCTGTCACTATCAGTAAGATTTTCCTGTATTAGAACTTCTCAGAAGTATAATCATACAGTATATACTCTTTTGTGTCTTGCTTCTCTCACTCAATATGGTGTTTTTCAGATTCATCTTTGTCATGGATTGAATTGTGTTCCCCCAAAATATGTGTCAACTTGGTTAGGCCATGATTCCCAGTATGGTGCGGTTATGCTCCATTTTGTGATTGTAATTTTATGTTGAAGAGGATTAGGAAGGGATTGTAACACCCTTACCCAGGTCACATCCCTGATCCAGTTTAAAGGGAGTTTCCCTGAGATTGGCCTTCACCGCCTTTTTTCTCTCAAGAGATAAAAACGAAAGGGAAGCAAGCAGAGAGTGGGGACCTCATACCACCAAGAAAGCAGCATTGGGAGCAGAGCACATCCTTTGTACCCGGATCCCTGCACCTGAGAAGCTCCTTGACCCGGGGAAGATTGAGGACAAGGGCCTTCCTCCAGACCCAACAGAGAGAGAAAGCCTTCCCCTGGAGCTAATGCCCTGAATTTGGACTTTTAGCCTACTTAACTACGAGGAAATAAACTCGTTGTTAAAGCCATCCACTTGTGGTATTTCTGTTACAGCAGCACTAGATGACTAAGACAATCTTCATTATCGAGTTCTTTTTTTTATTGCTTTGTAGAATTCCATTGTGAATATACTAGAGTTATCTATTTTCCAGTTGGTAAACACTTGTTTTGCTTGCATATTATACAAAACAACTACCAATGAAAAGAAAAAAAAAATACTTTGCTTCCTGTTTGTGCTGCTATGAACATTTCTCTCTTAACCTTTGAGGAAATACCGTAATACACCCTCGGTGACCCACTCTGGTCCCATTCTCATCCCACCCCCGACCCCAGCACCTAACACAGTGCCCTTCTTGATGCATATTTGCTGACATATGGTTTCAAACAGGCAGCGTGGTGATTTCTGCCTCTTAGCCTTTGTATGGAAAATAAAATCCAGTGTCAGAACAAAGTCTACTCAGAGTTTCCGCTATTATCATGAATTACGGACAAATAGGTCAGGAAGTCAGTCTCCTGTATTTAAAGGACCTATTTCAGTCTTGTTGCCAGTTAAAAATAGACTTGTGCTCCCTGATACATTTTGGTGACTGATTACAAAAGATTGTAGGTATTTCCTCCACCATTTTCTTTCCTAAAATTCTATTACATTCTTCAAGTTGTACAATCATTCTTACTTTACTTTTCCAGAGTGTTCCTCCCCCATTAACATAAACACATTTCCCCTGGAGCTTTCTAGCTCCTCTTTCCAGCTATTATTGTCATTCTGAACCCATAATAGACAGTTCTTTAAAAGGCCACAGTGTTCAAGACAGACATTCTTTATCAGCTAAACTAAACTAGTGTTTGGTTTAAAGAAGACTCCAGGGGATATTTTTTATTTAAGGTTTTAAGATTATCTCAGGGCAATATTTTCATGGGTTCATCCAACCTCAAGGGCTCCGGAAAGTCTGGGTTCCATGAGACTGAAATCCTGTTCCGCATTTCTACCCCCTTCTTTTTTTTTTTTTTTTTTTCCATAGCAATTCAGAGAATGACAGTGGAAATACTATATAGATATTCAAAGAGATGCAATAAGTTGTACAGGGAGTGTTATTATTTTGGTAGTTAATTGCAAACTTTTTTTTCACTTTGTTGTTGTTGTTAGTTGTTGTCGAGTTAGCTCCAACACATGGCAACCCCATGTACAAGAATGGAATGCTGCCTTGTCCCCCACCATCTTGGCTATCATTGGAGTCCATCGTTGTGCCTTCCAGTCTATATATAGATATTCAAAGAGATGCAATAAGTTGTACAGGGAGTGTTATTATTTTGGTAGTTAATTGCAAACTTTTTTTTCACTTTGTTGTTGTTGTTAGTTGTTGTCGAGTTAGCTCCAACACATGGCAACCCCATGTACAAGAATGGAATGCTGCCTCGTCCCCCACCATCTTGGCTATCATTGGAGTCCGTCGTTGTGCCTTCCAGTCTATCTCCCAGTGCTGTATCAAGTATTGCTCTGTCGTGATCCATCGGGTTTTTATTCGCTAACCTTCATAAGAGATCACCAAGCTTTTTTCCTTCCTAATCTTAGTCTGGACGCTCCACTATAACCTGTCCACGTGGGTGACCCTGCTGGTATTTGAACTACCAGTGGCATGGCTTCCAGCGTCACAGCAACACATAACCCACCACAGTATGACAAACTGACAGATGGGGGTGGTTGTTCTTTCCTTTAAGACTATCTATTTGGGAGACCACAAGAGGCCAGATATCCTGGGTTTGAATCATGGATTTGAACCTCTCTAGCTACTTTAGCTACACGATTGAGCTAGGGTCCCCGAGCCTCAGCTTTCCTGTCTCTAAAATATAGGATTGTTTGGAGGATTATGAAAGACCTAACGCATGTCAGGCTGGGCTCTCTGGCAAGCAGCCTTGTGAAGCCCAGTTCTCACTGGACCCATGCCTTCTTCCTGCCTGAGCTGCTCTTCTTGTCTCTCTGATAACTTAGGCATTGTTAGACATCATCTTCTATGGTTCCTAAACTGAAGGCTGAGGCACCTTCGGGTAGCTGTAGCAAAGTCACTAGGAGCACACCTGAATGTTTTAAAACGTAAAGGGAAACTGTTGGTATTTGACGTCTCTCAGACATGGGCTGAACGACTGGCTTCCAGAAGTTCACAATTCCAACGATGGATCGTGGTACATTTCTTTCATTGATACCCTATGTTTGTAAGGCTGTGTTTTCTGTGGTTGCTGCAATAAAACAGCAGGTACTGTGTGAAAATCAGTGTGCAACGGGATATGATGGTGCTGGTGTTCAATCTGATTCCAAGGTTTGCAAACCTGTGCAGCGACCAACAGGTGGACGTATCCCATCAGTAAGGAATTGTGGTCATTTAAGAAGGAAATAGAACAATTTTTTTTCAATTTAAGTGTATTATTTTTTCCTATGGCTATTAAGTTGTTGTTAGGTACCATCAAGTCGATTTGGCAGACCCTGTGACAGAGTAGAACTGCTCTGTAGGGTTTTTCTAGGCTGTAATCTTTACAGAAGCAGATTGCCAGGTCTTTCTCCCGTGGAGCTGCCGTGTGTGTTTGAACCACCAACCTTACGGTCAGCAACCCAGCACTTAACCGACATGAATAATCACTGAGTTATTCGAACCTTACTGTTATTAAGTGGTATCTCTTAGGTATTTCTTTAGGAGTGCTGTGAAGAAATGGCTGAGCCACTAGGAGCATTGTGAACTAGGAAGTTTGGGAAGTTTCTGCTCTGAGGATATTTAACCTAGAACAGACAACAGTAATAAAGATAAAGATGTAAATTTTGTAGCAGGCACTTAATAACACACATTTAAAATGAAAATAGTCAAGGCTATATCTTGTAGATAAACATGCTATTCCCCAGGCCACCACTTCCTTAATTAGCTAATTCCTACTTATCTTCAAAATTCAATTTAAATATAAGGGCCTCCTGGAAGTTTTCCCTGGTTTCCAACTCTTCTACCTCTATTCTCAGTGCCATCTAGATAAGGTGACTCATCTGGGCTTTCAAAAACTCCCTGTTTGCTCCTTCATGTTGTTGTTGTTAAGTCAATTTTGACTCATAGAGACCCAATGAGACAGAGTAGAACTGCCCCATAGGGTTTTCTTAGCTGTAATCTTCACAGGAGCAGATCACCAGGTCTTTTCTCCTGCAGAGCTGCTAGGTGGGTTTGAACTGCCAATTTTTTGGCTAGCGGCCCCAGCTCTTAACCATTGTGCTACCAGGGCCCCTTACTTGATTGTTGTTGCTGTTAGGTGCTGCAGCGTTGATCCCGACTCATAGCAACCCTATAGGAGAGAGTAGAACTGCCCCATACGGTTTCCAAGCAGTGGCTGGTGGATTTGAACTGCTGACCTTTTGGTTAGCAGCCAAGCTCTTAACCAGTATGTCTCCAGGGCTCCTGCTCAATCATAAAAAAAAAAAAAAATCCTGGAAATGTTGATTTTCTGGTCTCGATTTGCATTTGCTGTGGACAGAGACCAGGTCTAACTGAACTTAAACCAACCAAACCAAACCCATTGCCATCGAGTCAGTTCCGACTCATAGCGACCCTATAGGACACAGTAGACCTGCCCCACAGAGTGTCCAAGCAGCATCTGGTGGATTCGAACTGCCGACCTTTTGGTTAGCAGCTGTAGCACTTAACCACTATGCCACCAGGGTTTCCAAATGAACTTAGTGTCTATGAAATCGGTACAATGCCTGGCACATAACGTACTCAGAAGCTGTTTGTTTAATGAATTAATGAGACACAGGGTACATACAGGTTAATAGTAACCAGTGTTTACTAAGCATTTTGCAGCTGCTGTTGGGGTTATGCAAATGCCCTCACATCACAACTAGACTGTCTAGTTATAACTTAAAGGCCATCTAGTATGATGGTTGAGTTACGGGAGCTCAGAAAGGTGAATAGAGACAACCCAGGCCGAGAACAGGGGTCGCTTTTGGTCATAGGGACAAGCAGGCTGAATTTGGAACCCAGAGTTGCAATTTTTTTTTTTTTATTAACTTTTATTGAGCTTCAAGTCAACGTTTACAAATCAAGTCAGACTGTCACATGTAAGTTTATATACACCTTACTCCGTACTCCCACTTGCTCTCCCCCTGATGTGTCAGCCCTTCCAGTCTCTCTATCCTCCCATCCCCCCTCCAGACAGGAGATGCCAACACAATCTCAAGTGTCCACCTGATATAATTAGCTCACTCTTCATCAGCATCTCTCTCCTACCCACTGTCCAGTCCCTTTCATGTCTGATGAGTTGTCTTCGGGAATTGTTCCTGTCCTGGGCCAACAGAAGGTTTGGGGACCATGACCGCCGGGATTCCTCTAGTCTCAGTCAGACCATTAAGTCTGGTCTCTTTGTGAGATTTTGGAGTCTGCATCCCACTGATCTCCTGCTCCCTCAGGGGTCCTCTGTTGTGCTCCCTGTCAGGGCAGTCATCGGTTGTGGCCAGGCACCATCTAGTTCTTCTGGTCTCAGGGTGATGTAGGTCTCTGGTTCATGTGGCCCTTTCTGTCTCTTGGGCTCTTAGTTATCGTGTGACCTTGGTGTTCTTCATTCTCCTTTGATTCAGGCGGGTTGAGACCAATTGATGCATCTTAGATGGCCGCTTCTTAGCATTTAAGACCCCAGACGCCACATTTCAAAGTGGGATGCAGAATGTTTTCATAATAGAATTATTTTGCCAATTGACTTAGAAGTCCCCTTAAACCATGGTCCCCAAACCACCGCCCTTGCTCTGCTGACCTTTGAAGCATTCATTTTATCCCAGAAACTTCTTTGCTTTTGGTCCAGTCCAATTGAGCTGACCTTCCATGTATTGAGTATTGTCCTTCCCTTCACCTAAAGCAGTTCTTATCTACTAATTAATCAGTAAAAAACCCTCTCCCACCCTCCCTCCCTCCCCCCGTAACCACAAAAGTATGTGTTCTCAGTTTATACTATTTCTCAAGATCTTATAATAGTGGTCTTATACAATATTTGTCCTTTTCAGAGTTGCAATTTTTGTTTTAGTTTTTATACCACACACTCCAACCAAAAAAAAAAAAAAATCCCATTGCCGTCAAGTCAGTTTTGACTCATAGGGTAGATAGGGTTTCCAAGGCTGTAGTCTTTACGGAAGCAGACTGCTATCTTTCTACTGTGGAGTGGCTGGTGGGTTTGAACTGCCAAGCTTTTGGTTAGCAGCCAAGCACTTTAACCACTATGCCACCAGGGCTCCTTTCATACCACAGCTGGCCACCAGCAACTAAAGCGTTGGCTTGTTGTGGTCAGAACCCTCTTAAATTTCTTCTGCAACCCTTTTAGAATGGGACTTTAGGCACCCAAGGGATAGTTACCACAGTTTACTTGATGGAGGCCCAGTTTCAAGGAAATCACAGCCAATTAAAGACGGAAGAAACTTTAGAATACAATTCAATGGAAAATACAGAAAAATAGAAAAAGTTTCTGAACAAAAATAGAAAACAGGTTATCTTGAATTCGGAGATTCTGTTTCTTTTATTATTATTATTTAGCTGTTGTGAACATTTCAAATGCCAATTTTTGTTTAATTCATTCACTCATCCAACTTAAATTGATTGAGCACCCATTATTTGTGTTTACTAGGGAGTAAACCGTCAGGAAGATACAGTGTGGATTTAGAATGTATTATAGACCACCCTGGGGCAGTGCTGGTTCAGTGGTAGAATTCTCGCCTTTCACGTGGGAGACCCAGGTTGATTCCCAGCCACTGCACCTCGGGTGCAGCCACCACTCATCATCAGTGGAGGCTTCTGCGTTGTTATGATGCTAAACGGGTTCCCACAGAGCTTCTGGACTAAGATGGGCTGGGAAGAAAGGCCTGGTGACCTGATTCTGAAAATCAGTTGGTGAAAACCCTATGGGTCACAACAGTCCAAACTCCAGCCGATCGTAGGAATGCCCAGGATCCGGCAGAGTTTAGTTTGGTTGTATTGTGTTTGGGGTCGCCATGAGTCAGAGGCCAACTCCACAGCGGCCAGCAACACAGACCACATCACACCCACTGGACTAGCTAAACCTGATAACCCTGACCGCACCAGCTGTTGCCTGGACGTAGAGCAACTCGGTCCCTAAACACGGGTGCTAGAAGTGTCATCCGGCTCAGCCACTTTGGAAAACTGTCGGTTTACAGCCAGCTGCTGTGGGGTAGACTCTGACTCACGGGGACCCCACGTGTGTCAGAGCAGAACTGTGCTGCATAGAATTCTTCAAGAGCTGTTTTTTCAGGAAGTATCACTCTAGGCCTTTCTCCTGGGGCACCTCTGGGTATGCTCAAGCCACCAACCTTCAAGGCAGCTTCTGAGCGCTGCTAACCGTTTGCACCACCAGGGACTCCGCACTTATCCTACCTGTTAAACCCCCTGACCTTGAGTTGATTCCAACTTGTAACAACCTTACAGGACAGAGCAGAACTGCCCCACAGAGTTTCTAAGGCTGTCGTCTTTAAGAAGCAGACCGCCACATCTTTTTCCCACATTTTTTCCCCACAGAATGGCTGGTGGGTTCAAACTGCTGACCTTCCAGTTAGCAGCCAATTGCTTAAACACTGTGCCACCAGGGCCCCACACCTACCCTAAGACCTAGTAATTACACTCCTAGGTACCTAGGTATTTACTGAAAAGAAATGAAAACATACGTTCATACAAAGACTTTTTCCATAATGGTTGCAGCAGCTTTATTCATAATTGTCAAACGTTGGCAACAGTCCAAATGTCCATCAACAGATGAATGGATAAACAAGTTGTGGTATTGTGTATCTATGGGGTGGGTATGAGTCAGAATAGACTCTTCGGCAAGTTTTTTTTTTTTTTAATGAATATACAATGGAATACTACTTAACAAGAAATTAGTGATAAACCAACAACACGAATCAATTTCAAAACATTATGCTAAGCTAAAGAAGTCAAACTCAAGAAGTTCCTACTATATGAGGTTATGTGTGAAGTTCAAAGGCATGAAAAATTATGCTGTGGTAGTACACATCAGGTTTGCATTTCGTGGCGAATGTGTGGCTACTGACTGGGTAGCCTCATGATGGAAACTTCTGGGGTGATGCAGATGTGCTGGATCTTGACTCGGGTGGTGGTTTCAGGGTGAATATATTTGTCAAACCTCACGGACTGTACACTTAAAATCTGTGTTTTGCAGAAGAGAATTTCAAATTCTCATGGAATCCAGAATTTCTGGAGCCATTGAGGCCAGATGACCCCCTGAAACTATTACCCTGAGGAAATCTTTAAACCTTGAACCAAAGCTATCCCCTGAAGTCATCTTTGAACCAAATAACAGCTTAGCCTAATTAGAATAGAATGCCTGCATTGAGCATTACCCTGCTTTAAAGAATTATCTATACGGGATCAAACTGACAACAACTTGACAAGATAGATGAGAAGCTTGGGGGGGCAGTAAGTTTGTATTAACGATGGTGAAGTAGTTTGGAAAAGGTTGCCAGGAAAGGTGGCACAACTTGAAGGATGTGAACACCACTGATTTTGTCCACGTTGTTGTATATATTTTCACACAACACAGTTAAAAACCTGTGCATTTTACTCTATATAAATTAAACCTTTAAAAAAAAAAGGTATTACAGCGTGATTTGACTGTATGTGGTGGTTGGAAGTAGGGGGTCACACTATTTTCTAGGAAGAAGGTTATTAAAGGACATTTTGCAAGGTTTTTTTAAAATTGTGTTTTAGGTGTAAGTTTACAGCACAAATCAGTTTCTCACTCGAATACTTTACAAATTATTTTGTGACATTGGTTGCAATCCTGGCATTGTCTCACGCACCCCCTTTCCCGTTCCACCCCGGTCCCCCCGTGTCCATTCGTCCAGTTTTCCCATCCCTTCCTGCCTTCTTGGCTTTGCTTTTGGGCAGGTGTTGCCCATCTGGTTTCCTATAACTGAGCTGAGAAGCACGTTCCTGACGTGAGTTACCGTTTTAGAGGCCTGTTTAATCTTTGGCTGAAAGGTGGACTTCTGGGGTGATTTCAGTTCTGAGTTATCGGGCTGTCCGGGGCCATAGTCTCGGGTTCTTCCGTGCAAGGTTTTAGTTTTCATGGTTGTGGGGTGGGAAAGGAGGGTCCAGGTATCAGACATCTCAGGAGCAGCGGGAAAGCGCTCCCACGTCTCCCAGCCCGAGGAAGGGCGCCAGATGGAGACCGGGGCAGCCTCCCGCGAAGCGCCCCGCCGCCCCCCGGCCCTGCCGCCCCCGTGTCCCCGCCGCCCCCCGGCCCTGCCGCCCCCGTGTCCCCGCCGCCCCCCGGCCCCGCCCCGGCCCACCCCGTGCCCCCGGCCCCGCCGTCCCCCGGCCCCGCCATGGCCCACCCCGTGTCCCCAACCCCGCCGCCCCCCGGCCCCGCCATGGCCGGCCCCCCCGTGTCCCCGCCGCCCCCCGGCCCCGCCACGGCCCACCCCGTGCCCCCGGCCCCGCCGTCCCCCGGCCCCGCCATGGCCCACCCCGTGTCCCCAACCCCGCCGCCCCCCGGCCCCGCCATGGCCGACCCCCCCGTGTCCCCGCCGCCCCCCGGCCCCGCCATGGCCGACTCCGCCATTGCCGACCTCGGGCCGGACGGCGGGCTCCCGGCGGCGCCGCGCTGACGTCACACGCGCGCTGACGTCGCCGGCGGCCGCGGCCTCTGAAGCGGGCTGGGGCTCGGGGGGCGCCGAGTTTGACTAGTTCGGGGGCCGCCGGGCGCTCGGCGCCGCTCCCGCCGCCCGCTGCGCCCCGACCCGCTCCGGCGGGGCCCGCACCGGCGGCTGGCGGCGCTCGGCGGAGGTCGGCCCCTCGCCGGCCGGCGGCGGCGGCCATGGAGCCGCGCAGCATGGAGTACTTCAGCGCCCAGGTGCAGCAGAAGGACGTGGGCGGCCGGCTGCAGGGCGGCCAGGAGCTGCTGCTCTACCTCGCCAGCCCCGGCGCCCTCCCCGACCTGGACGAGGACCCGGGCCGCCTGGGCAAGACCGTGGACGCGCTTACCGGCTGGGTGGGCTCCAGCAACTACCGGGTGAGCGGCGCCGCCGGCGGGCACGCCCTCCGCGGCCGGCCCTTTAATCCGGGACCGGAGCGCCCGGAGGCGGCGGCACGGCCGGTGGGGCCCGCCCGGGAGGGGACCCCGCAGCCCCGGGGACCCCAGGGGCGCCCCACGGGCGAGCCTGCCGCTCCGGACGCCGGCGGGGACCGGCTGCCCGCCGCCGCCAGGTTTTCCCACGTTTCTGAGCAGTTGGGACAGACCTCGCGATTCCACTGCACGTTGTGGGGCTAACGCGGGACTGGGACCCAGTGCTGATCGCTGGTACAAAGTCCCCGATAACTTACTTAAAATACAGGGCTCGAAGACTCTTTTCCGTTTTATGTACCTCTGTAAACACCACCCAGACCAGGACAGCGCATGAAGCCAGTGTTTAAGTTGGAAAGAGACGTCCAAGTTACCCCTCCTAATTTTTTTTTTAATTCTACCTGATATCTCGTTTCTTTTTTTTCTTTTATAATTTTTACGTCTGGGAGGTTGTGCTCTTGGTCTCTCAAGCATCTTTAGGATTTAATCTGGTGTCTGATCGCGTTTACCGTTACATCTGATGAAAAGGTGCTGACCTCATGGCGTTACTTATCTGCTTTGTAGTTTATTGACGGCGGAAATGAGTTGAGCGCTCTCTGATTTTGCATTGCCGCAGTTGAGAACTGATTCGGATTTGAAACCGTGTCATAGCAGACTGGGCTGATGCTGAGAAAAAAAAAGGATGAGGTACAAGAAGGAATGAGTGTTTCCGGAGTCTGTAGTAGGCTGGCTTTAATGCAGCCACGTTGGGAGACTAGATAAAAATTCTGTCGTTAGTATGTACTGTAGTTGTTGGAAACCCTGGTGGCGTAGTGGTTAAGGCTGCTAACAACCAAAGGGTCGGCAGTTCAGATCCACCAGGCGCTCCTTGGAAACTCTATGGGGCAGTTCTGCTCTGTCCTGTAGGGTCGCTCTGAGTCGGAATCGGTTCGATGGCACTGGGTTGGTGGTTGTTGGCAGTTACTTTTCTTTCTAGTCTTCTGGTGGCAGTGTTGGTTTAAAATGTTGGCTTGAACCTCCCGTGAATGAAGAGATTCTTTTTAGCAGTTTGTCCTTATAACCCAGGGATAGCCTGTAGTTTTTGAGAGCTTTCGTCCACGTAGTAAAGAAAGGCAAACTCCAGAATCATTATGCAGATTTAATGGTGAAACCTGTATGAGTTTTGGAATGGCTTGATTTTTGATTTACAAGGAAAATATAAACAGTTTGAGCTAACTGCCTTGAGCTCTATTACATACCATTTTTTTTTTTAAAAGTTTGGAAAAAGTTAATATTTAATAAGCTATTATTACCATTTGGGGGGGATTATTCTTATTTCTTTGGAAGAAACAGCTGAATTTACTTACCCTGCAAGAAAGGCACGTACGGACTGTACACTCCGGATAGTCGTTTTTATGCTGTAGCGTAGGCTGTTGTGGACAGTCAGCTCTTGACGTCTGGCCTCCCTTCCCAAGTGAAGCTTGCCCGGCTGCCTCCTTCTGCACTGGCTGCAGCGAATTGGCTTTGGGCCATTTTCCTCCTCAGATGTACCATCAGCCCACAACGGCTGGGCAGTCCAATCTCTTGAAACATACTCTTGGCTTTTATGATACCACATTGTACCCATTTTTCTTTTACGTCTTAAGCATTACTTCCACCTAGTGCTGTTTTTCCTTTAGCTGATCCTTCTTGTCCTTAGGTGCCGTCTAGTTGATTTTCAACTCATAGTGTCCCCGTGTGACAGAGCAGAACTGCCCCATAGGGTTTTGGTTGTTGGGTAATCCTTACAGAAGCAGATTGCCAGGTCTTTATCCATCCGTCCAGGGTCTGTCCTACCTGCTCATCTCTTTTTAGCATACATTTTCTTGCCAGACTCAGTGGCCTGAGACAATTCCAGCCATCAGAAGAGAACTGCCACAGGCCCCCTCCACCTCATCTACACACTTCCCGGTAGCTGTACCCTCACATCCACCTTCCTTCCCATCACAATGAATGGATGGTCTGTGTTCCTTACTAATTCCAATCCCTAAATGTGTGTCAGGTCCCATCTCTTCTTGCCTGCTCAGGGACACCGATCCATCAGCTCTGCGCTGTCTTTCTGAATCATTAGTTCTCTTTTTTCCACTGAATTCTGTAATATTAAAACTCTTCTCTGCCATTGTGAGGTAGAGAGTATTCTTATTAGTCTATTACTTTTTTTTTCTCCGCACTTTTTTTTTTTTTTAATTTTGTGCTTCAGGTGAAAGTTTACAGCTCAAGGTAAATTCTTGTTCAAAAATATATACACATACTGCTTTGTGACATTGGTTGCAATCCCCACAACGTGATCGCATGCCCCCCTTTTCCACCCCGGGCTCCCTGTGTCCATTTGTCCAGTTCCTGTCCCTTCCTGCCTTCCAGTCTTGCTTTTGGACAGGAGTTGCCCATGTGGTCTCATGTATTTGATTAACTAAGAAGGACGTTCCTCACATGTGTTATTTTTTGTTTTATAGTCCTGTGTAATTTTCGTCTGAAAAGTGAGCTTTGAGATTGGTTTCGGTTCTCAGTTTAGCAGAGTGTCCAGGGGTCATAGTCTTGGGGGTTCCCCCAATCTCTGTCAGACCAGTAAGTCTGGTCTTTTTTTGTATAGTCTATTAGTTTTATAAACTAAGTTACACAACTAAACAAACAAAAAAACAAACCCATTGCTGTTGAATAGATTTTAACTCCTAGCAACTCTATAGGACAGAGTAGAACTGTCCCGCAAGGTTTCCAAGACTAGTCCTTACAGAAGCAGACTGCCACATCTTTCTCCTGCAGAGTGGCTGGTGGATTCGAACCACTGACTTTCCGGTTAGCAGCTGAGCATTTAACCACTGTGCTACTAGAGCTCCTTAGTTACTCAACTAGGTTATCATTTTTTACTCAAGGTACAATGAAATATATTTAACTCTTTTTTTTTAAAAAGTATATTGTAGACATTTTTGAACATAACCACAAAGAGAATTGTACTTACATTTTAAATTATTTCAACTAAAATATAATTTTTTTTGGCTTTGAAATTACTTCAGTTTTTTTTTTGTTACCTTTATTTTTTTTCTTTAAAGTGTTTTTTTAAAATTTTTATTTTGCTTTAAGTGAAAGTTTACAAATCAAGTCACTCTCTCATACAAAAATTTATATACACCTTGCTATATACTCCTAGTTGCTCTGCCTCTAATGAGACAGCACACTCCTTTCCATTCTCTAGTTCCGTGTCTATTCGGCCAGCTTCTCACCCCCTCTGCCCTCTCATCTCCCATCCAGACAGGACCTGCCCACATAGTCTTATGTGTCTACTTGATCCAAGGAGCTCAATCCTCACCAGTATCATTTTCTATCACATAGTCCAGTCCAGTCCCTGTCTGAAGAGTTGTCTTTGGGAATGGTTCCTATCTTGGGCTAACAGAACGTCTGGGGGCCATGACCACTGGGGTCCTTCTAGTCTCAGTCAGACCATTAAATCTGGTCTTTTTATGAGAATTTGCGGTCTGCATCCCACTGCTCCCCTGCTCCCTCAGGGGTTCTCTGTTGTGTTCCTTGTCAGGGCATTCATCAGTTGTAGCTGGGCACCATCTAGTTCTTCTGGTCTCAGGCTGATGTAGTCTCCGGTTTATGTGGCCCTTTCATTTCAGTCTCTCGGGCTCATAAGTACCTTGTATCTTTGGTGTTCTCCATTCTCCTTTGTTCCAGGTGGGTTGAGACCAATTGATGCATCTCAGATGGCCGCTTGCTAGCGTTTAAGACCCCAGATGCCACTCTCCAAAGTGGGATGCATAATGTTTTCTTAGTAGATTTTATTATGCCAGTTGACCTAGATGTCCCCTGAAACCATGGTCCCCAAACCCCCACCTCTGCTACGCTGTCCTTCGAAGTGTTCAGTTTATTCAGGAAACTGCTTTTGGTTTAGTCCAGTTGTGCTGACCTCTCCTGTATTGTGTGTTGTCTTTCCCTTCTACTATCTAATTAGTGATTACCCTCTCCCTCCCTTACTCCCCACTCTCATAACCATCAAAGAATATTTTCTTCTCTGTTTAAACTATTTCTCGAGTTCTTAGGATAGTGGTCTCATACAATATTTGTCCTTTTGCAACAGACTAATTTCACTCGGCATAATGACGTCCAGATTCCTCCATGTTATGAAATGTTTCACAGATTCATGATTGTTCTTCATCGATGCGAAGTATTCCATTGTGTGAATATACCATAATTTATTTATCCGTTCATCCATTGATGGGCACCTTGGTTGCTTCCATCTTTTTGCTGTTGTAAACAGTGCTGCAGTGAACATGGGTGTGCATGTATTTGTCCGTGTAAAGGCCCTTATCTCACTAGGATATATTCCAAGGGATGGGATTGCTGGATTGTGTGGTAGTTCTGTTTCTAGCCTTTTAAGGAAGCGCCAAATCGATTTCCAAAGTGGTTGTCTCATTTTACATTCCCACCAGCAGTGTATAAGTGTTCCAATCTCTCCACAACCTCTCCAGCATTTATTATTTTGTGTTTTTTGAATTAATGCCAGCCTTGTTGGAGTGAGATAGAATCTCATTGTAGTTTCGATTTGTATTTCTCTAATGGCTAATGATCCTGAGCATTTCCTCATGTAGCTACCTGAATGTCTTTAGTGAAGTGCCTGTTCATATCCTTTGCCCATTTTATAATTGGGTTATTTGTCTTTTTTGTAGTTGAGTTTTTGTTGTATCACGTAGATTTTACAGATCAGATGCTGGTCAGAAATGTCATAGCTAAAAACTTTTTCCCAGTCTGTAGGTAATCTTTTTACTCTTTTGGCGAAGTCTTTGGATGAGGAAAGTACTTCAAATTTTGAACGTCTTAACTTACAGAGTATATTACGTTTATTGATTTAACAACTAATGACTGCATTTTATATGCTGGACACTGTTCTAGATGTGAAGAATCTATTTGTGAACAAGACAAGCCAGGCTCATTCATTCAATCTTCAGATATTGATTGAGGGCCTCTTACCTATAGGCACTCACTCTTCTAGGCACTGCAGATGCAATAGTGAAAAATAAAAAAAGACAAATTCCTAACATTGTGGAGTTAGATTTTAGTTGGGGGAGAGAAATAAGCAAGATAAATAAGTAAAATTTATAATATATTTGATAGTGATAAATGCTTTGGCGACAAAGCAGTGAAGGGAATAGGGGGCGCTGGGGAGGGTGTTTGGAAATTTCAACAGTTGATATTGAAGAGCTTGCTGACTGGATGGGAGAGAGAGATCCCCGCTGTCATGGAGATGATATAGAAAGAGGTAGACAGACAAAAATACAAATTAGATAATTTCAGTTAACAAGTGTTTGTAAATCAGCACGTTGAAAGAAGTAGGGTAAGACGGGGCTCCATTTTGGGTGGTCAGGGAAGTCAGATGACATTTGAGTACAGGCATGAAGGAAATATGTTGTTCCTGTAGGGTCGCTGTGAGTCAAAATAGACCCAGCGGCACACGACAACGTCAACAATGTTTGACTTTGAGGAACTGCCACACTATATTTCAAAGTGGCTGTACCATTTTATAGGGTCACTATGCATTGGAATCGACTCGACGGCGGTGGGTTTATACTATTTTATGTTCCTGCCAGCAGTGTAGGAAGGTTCTGATAACATCACAATTTTGTCAGCAGCTATTATTGTCTTTTTGATTCTAGCCTTCCTGGTGGGTGTGAAGTGGCGTCTAATTGTGCAGTAGACATTTCTCTGATGACCAGTGATGTTGAGCATGTTTTCGTGTGCTTATTGGCTTTTGTATATCTTCTTTGGAGAAATGTCTATTCAGATCCTTTATCCATTTTTAATTGTGTTATTTGTTTTTATTATTGAATGTTTAAGAGTTTTCACACATTCTAGATA